>NC_138998.1:135450744-138298436 GCF_964374135.1 Grampus griseus
CTTAGGGCAGTAGGCACACCATTTCCTGAGCTTCTGTCTCGCTCCTGAAACGGAGAGGGACGAGGAATTGACACCACAGGTCACTTCTAGCTCAAGATCTGGGGTCTGGCTTCCCTGGTATTGCTTGCCATAACTATATCTGTATCTATATCTATATCTGTTTCTGCATCTATCTATATCTTTTTTTTTTCCACACAGCACTGCAAAGGAGCAGGCAATATGTAACTGTGCGTTTCTTCGTCCTCCTATAGACACAATGAAAAGAGTGAACCTTAGATACAACGATGGAGGATGTATTGGGGAATTCCCTGGCGGTCCAGTGGTTAGGACTCAGCCCTTTCACTGCAGGGGGCACAGGTTCAATCCCTCGTCCTCAGGGAACTAAGATCTGCCAAGCAAGTAAGCTGTGCAGCACGGCAAAAAAAAATATTTCAAAAAGATAGATGGAGGATGTATTCATTTCCTGGGGCTGCCTTAACAAATTACCACAAACTGGATGGCCTAAAATAACAGAAATGTATTCTCTCACAGTCCTGGAAGGCAGAAGTCTGAAATCAAGGCGTCTGCACGTTTCTTCCTCCTGGAGGCTCTCAGGAAGAATCCCTTGAATGCCTCTCTCCCAGCTTCGGATGACTGCCACAATCCTCAGCGTTCTTTGCCTTGTAGATGTATAATTCCAACCTCTGCCTCTGTCTTCACATCTTCTCTCTGTGTCTCTACTTCCAATCTCCTTCTGCCTCTGCCTCTGTCTTCACATCTTCTCTCTGTGTCTCTACTTCACATCTCCTTCTGCCTTCCTCTGTTTTTTAAAGATTCTTTTTTTTTTTTGATGTGGACAATTTTTAAAGTCTTTATTGAATTTGTTACAGTATTGCTTCTGATTTATGTTTTGGGGTTTTTTTGTGGCTGCGAGGCATGCGGGATCTTAGCTCCCTGACCAGGGATCGAACCCGCATCCCCTGCATTGGAAGGCAAGGTCTTAACCACTGGACTGCCAGAGAAGTCCCTCCCTCTGCCTTTCTCTTACAAGGACACCTGTCCTTGGATTTACGGTTTGCTCTAAACCTAATTTCATCTGCGAAGTTCCTTTTTCTAAGTAAGGTCACACTCACAGGTTCTGGGGGTTAGGACTTGGACATAACTTTTGGGGCCACTATTCAATCCTCCCTAGGCAGAATAACACCCTGTTTCCTTTGGGGACAGCCTGAAGTAAGATCCTGTTACTTATCATCGGCCACATGTGGATAAAACATTGCTTTCTATGTTCTCTCATTTTGGGCGTTAGGTCAACATACATAATTAAATTGGGCCACTGCTATGTACATGTACTTCTTCATTTTCTTCTGAAGCTAACCATAGTTACAGCTACACACTCTCCAACACCTACTATGTGTCAGATGTCTTTGTAGACACCAGGACACAGTAGTGAACAAAAACAGACAGAAGCCTTGCCTTCATGGAGCTGAACTCCTACTGGGAGAGGCAGAAAATAAATAAAATAAATAGATTTTTAAAATAGTATGTTAATATCGAAAAAAAACACTAATTCTAGAGGATACAAACACCCCAATGTTCGTAGCAGCATAATTTACAACTGCCAAGGTATGGAAGCAACCTGTGTCCATCAACAGATGAATGGATAAAGAAGATGTGGTATATATATACAATGGAATACTACTCAGCCATAAAAAAGAACAAAATTTTGCCAATTGCAGCAACATGGATGGACTTGGAGGGTATTATGCTAAGTGAAATAAGCGAGACAGAGAAAGACAAATACTGTGTGATGTCATTTATATGTGGAATCTAAAAAAATACAACAAACCAGTGAATAAAACAAAAAAGAAGCAGACTCACAGATATAGAAAAAACTAATGGTTACCAGTGGGGAGAGGAAATGGGGGAGGGGCAATATACGGGTAGAGGAGAAAAAAGGGTTATTATGGGATTATATGAAATCATGTGTGTGAAACTTTTGAAAATTGTAAAGCACTGTAGAATTTTTTTAAAAAGAAGCTAGAGACTTCCCTGGTGATGCAATGGTTAAGAATCTGCCTGCCAATGTAGGGGACACGGGTTCGAGCCCTGGTCTGGGAAGATCCCACATGCCACAGAGCAACTAAGCCCAGAAGCCACAACTACTGAGCCCAAGTGCCACAACTACTGAAGCCCGCACACCTAGAGCCCATGCTCCGCAACAAGAGGAGCCACCGCAACGAAGAGTAGCCCTCCTCGCTGCAACTAGAGAAAACCTGTGTGCAGCAACGAAGACCCAATGGAGCCAAAAATAAAAAGGTTAATTAATTAATTAATTATTTTTAAAAAGAAGCTAAAAATAGTATGTTAAATGTGGTAGGTACTACGGATAAAAATAAAGCAGGAAAGGAAGGAGGATAGGCAATGCTGAGGGATGTATGTGTGTGAGAGAGAGAGAGAGAGAGGTACTTTAAACAAGTGTCTAGGGAAAGCATCATCCTCACGGGACACTTGAGTAAAGACTTGAAGAAGACGAGAGGCAGGTTCACCCGAAAGGTGAGTGTTTCTGGGATGTTCCTGGTACATTAACAGTCCAGAGGCCAGGGGCTTTAGGGGGAAGGATGGAGGAGAGAGCAGTAGATGAGATCTGAGAAGTAAAGGGTGTCAGGGGAGATCAGGCAGGGTCTCGTAGCCATTGCTATGGTCTGGCTTTAACACAGGTAGTATCTGGAGATGGTTCCAGTGTCCAAATGTCAGTTATCACATGGTAGAGCTAGGGACATCCACAGTCATAGAGGGAAGCTTGGTTACAGAACTTTTCCCCCATTCACACTTTGAACACAAGATTCATGTTAAATTTTTTTTTCAAGAGCAAACTCAAGCCTTAAAATAAGAACTCAAAACCAAGTATATGTCATCTAGCAATCTCACTTCTGAGTATATACCCAAAAGAATTGAAGCAGGGATTCATGAATGCTGTTCATAGCAGTATTATTCACAATAGCCAAAAGACAGAAACAACTGAGGTATTTACTGACAGATGAATGGGTAAACAAAAGTGATGTATCCATACAATAGAATATTATCCAGCCTTGAAAAGGAAGGATATTCTGACACTTGCTACAACATAGACGAACCTTGAAGACTGTTAAAAAACAAAATTCAACAGAGTAAATTTTAAAGATCTTATTGGTTTTATTCTCAGGCAGCAACCACTCAAGCAGATACAAAGGAGCTCTGAGGAGTTGTACAAATTGAAAGACTTTTTTTTTTCCAAATGAAAGACTTTTACCGGCAGAAGGGAGCAGGAACAAGGAAGTTAATGGGGCAAAAAGCAGGTTGGTTTTGGCAAGGTCACTTCCCTTTAGGGGATGGCAGGATCTATCAGGCATATTATCTCACTAGTGCTGAGCAGGTGACTCCTGATTGACTAGTTTAAGATTCCATTTCTGAAGGAGGCCAAACTGTAATTCAGTCTTGATTTTGGGGTGAGGAAGGGGGGTTGATTAATTGGGATAGACATATACACACTACTATATATAAAATAGATAACTAATAAGGACCTGCTGTTTAGCACAGGGAAACCCTACTCGACACTCTGTAATAACCTATATGAGAAAAGACTCTAAGAAAGAGTGGATATATGTTTATGTATAACCAACTCACTTTGCTGTACAGCAGAAACTAACACAACATTGTAAATCAACTATACTCCAATAAAAATTTTTTTAAAAAATAAAAATAACCCCCACCCCCAAAAAAGTCTCGATTTGGCAACATGGGGCTTAGCATAACTGACTCCATTTGGGGTCTGTTATCTTGTTTTTAACAGGATTTTATGCTAAGTGAAATAAGGCAGTCACAAAAGGACAAATATTGCATGATTCCACTTATATGAGGTACCTAGAATAATCAACTCATAGAAAAACTAGAATAGAAGTTACCAGGGACGAGGGAGGGGGAAATGGAGTTATTATATAATACGTAGAGTTTGTTTGGGTTGCTGAAGAGGTTCTGGACACAGATGATAGTGATGACTGCACAACAATGTGAATGTGCTTGATGTCACTGAACTGTATACTTAAAAATGGTTAAAATGGTCAACTTTAGTTATTTGTATCTTGCCACAATTTCAAAAAAATTAAAATTAAAATTAATTTAACCCCCCCTCAAAATACTAAATATATTACTTATTCCCAATGCAACAAATACATGTATTTTAGTCTCCAAAAAATCTTTTAGAAAACAACAACATCAACAGCAATAACTACATCTTGTAACTCCTAAATCACTTTCAGAGGTACAGAGTGCTTTGTGGAGTGGATAACAGGAAATAGGTTCTGCCTAAACAGAAGGAAAGGAAATGGTCATTTCCCCGCCTGTCTTCAGCACTGTTTATGTAAAAATATTCTGCCCTCTTAGATGTTTTGACTTTTGGTATCCTCCTCCTAGACAAGCCGGAAACCCTGAGGGTTAATATCTTTACTCTTTGTTTTTAAGCAACAGCTGAAAGTCAGCACATGAAAAAGAATTTTTAATTAAAGAGAGCAGAGCAAGAAACAGAACCTCAATTTTATTTATTTCCCACACCACCTCTCAGGCAGGAATTTACATACTTGAAGTTATACAATTTTTCCCAGTTTCTAAACCATGGTCCTAATTAAGTTTAAGATTTCTATACCCTTCACCAAATACTTCGTCTATCATAAAAATCTTCCTTGGATCCAAAAAAGTTTAAGAAATTGTTATAGGGGACTTCCCTGGTGGTGCCGTGGTTAAGACTCCGCCTGCCAATGCAGGGGACACGGGTTCGAGCCCTGGTCCGGGAAGATCCCACATGTCGCAGAGCAACTAAGCCCGTGCACCACAACTACTGAGCCTGCGCTCTAGAGTCCGTGAGCCACAACTACTGAGCCCATGTGCCACAGCTACTGAAGCCCGTGCACCTAGAGCCTGTGCTCCACAACAAGAGAAGCCACCGCAATGAGAAGCCCGCACACCGTAACGAAGAGCTCGCTGCCACTAGAGAAAGCCTGCATGCTGCAACGAAGACCCAACGCAGCCAAAAATAAATAAATTTATTTAAAAAAAAAAGAAATTGTTATAACATACTTGGTGGCACAAAGCCCTTTGAATTCCCAACTACCTCAACAGCACTTTATTTCTTTTTCTGTATTTTAATTTCTTTACCTGCAGAAAAAAGAAATTTAAAAAATCCCCAAACCTTTATTCTATATTACCAATGAATTTATCTTTCATTACATATATTTTCATAAAAAACATGCATAGGGCTTCCCTGGTGGCGCAGTGGTTGAGAGTCCGCCTGCCGATGCAGGGGACACGGGTTCGTGCCCCGGTCCGGGAAGATCCCACGTGCCACTGAGCGGCTGGGCCCGTGAGCCATGGCCGCTGAGCCTGCGCGTCCGGAGCCTGTGCTCCGCAACGGGAGAGGCCACAACAGTGAGAGGCCCGCGTACCGCAAAAAAAAAATAAAAATAAAAAATGCATAATTTAAAAACTATGGTTTATAGAGTCACACTCCACCTCCTATAGGATTGAATATCTACATAAACTTTTCTATTTTATTTTTTTATTGTAGTTGATTTGCAATGTTATTTTAGTTTCAGGTGTACAGCAAAGTGATTCAGTTTTATATATATATATATTCTTTTTCAGATTCTTTTCCCTTATAGGTTATTACAAAATACTGAGTATAGTTCCCTGTGCTATATAGTAAGTCCTTGTTGGTTATCTATTTTATATATGTGTATGTGTGTGTTAATTCCAAACTCGTAATTTATCCCTTCCCTTCCCCCTTTCTCCCTTGGTAACCATAAGTTTGCTTTCTATGTCTTTGAGTCTATTTCTGTTTTGTATATAAGTTCATTTGTATCTTTTTTTTAGACTGAATATAAGCGATATCATATAATACTTGTCTTTCTCTGTCTGGTTTACCTCACTTAGTATGATAATGTCTAGGTCCATCCATGTTGCTGCAAACGGCATTCTTTCATTCTTTTTTATGGCTGAATAATATTCCACTATATATATGTAACTACATCTTTTCCATTCATCTGTCAATGGACATTGAGGTTGCTTCCATATCTTGGCTGCTGTAAATAGAGCTGCAATGAACATTGGATGCATGTATCTTTTCGAATTATGGTTTTCTCAGGTTTACACAAAGTTTTTTTTTAATAAGTTTATTTATTTATTTAGTATTTTTGGCTGCATTGGGACTTCATCGCTGCACGTGGGGGCTTCTATGCTGCAGTGAAGCTACTGCAGCTCATGTGTGTAGAGCCCATGCTCTGCAACAAGAGAAGCCACTGCAATGAGAAGCCCATGCGCCACAGTGAAGAGTAGCCCCCACTTGCTGCAGCTAGAGAAAGCCTGCAGGCCACAACGAAGATCCAGTGTAGCCAAAAATTTAAAAATAAATAAGTAAATAAATTTTAAAAAGAATACTTGCCTATTCTGCCCATTTATTCAGTATTTATTGATATCAGTATGAACTCAATAATATTTATTGTATACTTTGGGTTATAACCTAATACTGCTTTCTTTTGCTGTTCAAATTGTTCCAGCTGTGGCCATTGTGGTCTTACATGTGTTTGGCAGAAAGAAAACCAAAACAAAGCAAAAAGACAAAACTGAGTGGGGGTGGGGATAAATTAGTAGTTTAAGATTAAAAGATACACACTACTGTATAGAAAATAGATAAACAACAAGGACCTACTGTATAGCAGAGGTAACTATATTCCATATCTTGTAATAACTTATGATGGAAAAGAATCTGAAAAAGAATATATGTATGTATAACTGAATCACTTCTCTGTATACCTGAGACTAACACAACATTGTAAATCAACTATACTTCAATTAAAAAAATTATAATAACTGAGTACCTACTGTGTGCAGATGCTGTCTTGAGTCCTTTCTGACCTTTAAATGTATTTTTTTGGCATTTGGTTTCCAAAGCCCATGTACCCAGCAGGACCAAGAGTACTGGCTCTCTAACCAGATGGTGACTTTGCACTAGTTATCTAATCTCTCTCAACCCCCGTTTCTTAATCTGTAAAATGGGAATAATGCTTGTTTGCAGGGTTGGGGTGAAGATTAAATGTATAACTTATAAAATTAATACATGATCCACAAAGGACAAATGACTCCTATTATACAAGCCTGGAATAGTCAAAGCCATAGAGACAGAAAATAGAATGGTGGTCACCAGGGGCTGCTGAAGGGAGGAATGGGAAGTTAGTGTTTAATAGGTACAGAGTTTCAGTTCAGGATGATGAAAAATTTCTGGAGATGGATGGTGGTGATGGTTGCAAACAATGTGAGTCTACCTAGTGCCACTGAATTATATTTGAAAATGCTTAAAATGGTAAATTGGGCCTCTCAGTGTTGTGGCCTCTCTCGTTGCGGAGCACAGGCTCAGCGGCCATGGCTCTCGGGCCTAACCGCTCCGCGGCATGCGGGATCTTCCCGGACCGGGGCATGAACCCGTGTCCCCTGCATCAGCAGGCAGGCTCTCAACGACTGCGCCACCAGGGAAGCCCCAATTTTGTTCTCTTAACATCACAAGTATTTTCCCATGCTGGTCAAGTCAGAAAATGTTTTTATTAGCTGCCTGATATTCCACTATCATCTATTTAATCATTGTCATATTTTGAGACTTACTTTTCAACATCATAAAAAACACTATAATGAACACCTTTCTGTAATTAAATACGTCTTCATCCCCATCTTGAATACATCTTTAATATAGACACAGAAGTAGAGTTACTGGGCCAAACAGGAGAATATTTTTAAGGCATGTGATGTAAGTTGTCATACCTTTCTGAAAGTACCCCAGTTGCATTGCCGACTCTCGTTTGAAGGCACCCGCACCGGTTGCCAATTGTCCCTTTATAAAATCCTTTCTCTGTTGGTAGATTAAATATGGTATCTTATTGTTGCAATGTTGTCTGTTAATGTTCTTTGCCTCCCCTCCCCCATGCCCTTATACTCAGTGTCTTTTAAAATCATTGTGTGAAATTTTAGTTTTAAAATTAATTCCTCCCTTCGCCTATAGTAAGGTTTCATTATTGTCATAACCTGTTGCTCTTTTTTGTTTTAGCATCTTTATTGGAGTCTAATTGCTTTACAATGGTGTGTTAGTTTCTGCTTTATAACAGTGAATCAGCTATACATATACATATATCTCCATACCTCCTCCCTCTTGGGTCTCCCTCCCACCCTGCTTTTTTTTTTTTACACAATTTAAAATTATTTATTTATTTATTTATTTAATTTATTTTTTTGGCTGCGTTGGGTCTTCGTTGCTGCGCGCGGGCTTTCTCTAGTTGCGACGAGCGGGGTCTCCTCTTCATTGCAGTGCACGGGCTTCTCATTGCGGTGGCTTCTCTTGTTGCGGAGCTCCGGTTCCAGGCTCACAGGTTTCGGTAATTTTGGCGCACGGGCTTCAGTAGCTGTGGCCCGCGGGATCTACAGCGCAGGCTCAGTAGCTGTCGCGCTCGGGCTTAGTTGCTCCGCGGCATGTGGGATCTTCTCGGGTCAGGGCTTGAACCCGTGTCTCCTGCATTGGCAGGCGGATTCTTAACCATTGCGCCACCAGGGAAGCCATAACCTGTTGCTCTTAAACGGGAAAAAAAAATGTGGAAACATTTTAATGTCTGAAGTTCTTTAATTTTTTAAAAAACTCCATTACCGTAAGTCACATAAAGTAAGCTCGCGTTCTTCGACGCGGCGTCAGTGGGGCACTGGGCAGCAGATCGTACGTAAGCGAGGGGCCCGAGTCCAGGCCGGCCGCCTTCAGGGTTCTGCCACCGGGCTCTACTAATGAAACAGCACTCCTCCCACCCTGCCCCGGCGCTGGAGACCAAGACAGCTGCGCCCCCGCGAGCCCTGCAGCCCGGCCAGGTATTCCCAGGGCACGCGCGCCATCCCGGCTCATCCAAGGCGCTTTCTGTGCCGACCCCGGGGCTAACCAGAGGAAAATCGCACCCACCCTCGGAGAAAGCGACATCCTTTTACAAGGCCTCCGTCGCTGGGAAGGGTGCTCTCATCTGGAGAGCTCTCTCCGCCACCTTCCACCGCCTGGATGCGTTGCTGCAGCCCCACAGCCGCTTTGGGCATCGCGGTCGGGGCTTCCGGGCGCCCACGGTTCAGCACCGCAGGCAGGGCGGGTCCACAGGCTTCAGTAACCGCCCCCCAAACCCCGCGGCCGCTTTAAAAGTCGTGGACGTGAGATTTCCCGCAAATCTGGAGACCTAGATGCAGGAATAAGTAACCCGAGGGACGCGGAGACCCCAGAGGGGCGGGAAGAACCCAGGGATCCCTCCTCTCCAGCACCGGGCGCGGGAGGCCCCTGGGCGAGGGAGCGCCCCCGACTCCACCGCCCAAGACCCCTGCCCCCTGTGCCCTCCTCTCCAAGGCTTTCTGTGTCACTTCCCGCCGTCCCCTCCCCGAGCTTCCTCGCCCCCGCTCCTGGCGATTATGCCTGGATTTCCTTTGTTCCCTCCACACCCTTGACCAGGGCTTCCCAATTCCCCTTCTTGACCTCGTCCCCTCCCCCCCGCGGCGCTCCCTCCTGGAGCTTTGCTTGTCCCCTCCCGGAGCTTCTCCGGTGCCCTCCCTACCCTCTCCCGGGTTTCCCGTGTCCCCTCCCCGCCCCGCCCCCGTTTTTAAACCTGGCGCCGAGAGCGCGGGTAGGTGAGCGCCCTCGCCTGAGCGGTTAAAGGCGCGGGCGGTCGCGGGCGCCGCTGGAGGGGCGCGGGCTCCGAGGGCACCATGAGACCCGAGGCAGCGGCTGGAGCCCGGGAGGCGCGGGGACGCGTCTGTCACTGCCCCGGGGACGGTCCACGGGGACCACCACCGCCGCGCGGGCCCGAGAGGTGAGGGTGTCCCCACGGCGCGTCGGTGCGGGGAGCGCAGGCAGGATGCTCCGGCCGCGCTGAGCCCCCGAAGTCAGGCGGAGCCCTGGAGCCCGACGCGATGCAGAGAAAGTTCCTTAGCCAGAGTCAGGGACGCAGAATCTTCTCGGCTCCAAAGCACAGTTCTGAAGTGCGGAGGCCCAGGAGGTGCCCGGCAATGGGTCAAAGCTTCGGTTTCTAGATCTGAAACCCACCGGGCTGGGATCGGTGAAGTCTTCGGGGGCCCCTCAGTGAACCCTGCAGGGGTCGCGTCACGTTGACTGTCACACTCTTGGTGACATTCTTTGTTTGCCCTGTGCGTGGGACTCAGCGTTCGCTGTCACGGGCACCAGCCTTTTTTAAGGTAGTGAAGTTAAAATCAAATTAGCAGGGGAGTTGTGGAAGGGGCTGGGTGGCCAGGCAGCCAGAGAGGAGAAACACATTCCCGCTTTTTGCATCGTAAAACTCTGTAGACTCATCTCTGTGCAGTCAGAAATTAATGAGCAACAAAGTAGCCAGCTACCGCGGGGCGTCTGAATGGAAGAATCCTGCCAGGCTGGGAAGAGAAATTCCTCAAATAATGATGTGTATCATATTTGGGATTTCTCAAAAAGCCCAGTGAAGGCAGAGAACTGAGAATGTGGCAGGAGAAAAAAACGCAAATGGCACAGACTGAGAACTTGAGAGAACATTCTGGTGTGTCCAGTGACTCTTAGGCAGACATTAGAAATTATAAGAATGTTAACTCTTATGATCTAACTTTAAAAGCAGAAAATGCTGGGGTTCACTCTTGGTCCGTGTCCTTCCAGCCAAACACCATGGAGACCTTGGATCCTGACCCCCCAGGATGCTGACCCCACCGGAACTGGAAGCGAGGTAAGGTTAAGTGTGGGCACTGTAGGTATCAACGAGTTCAGCCAGGAAGTGGCACCATCCCTAAAATAAAGGGACCATGAAAGGACTCCTCGGCCAGTCCCTCCCTTGGTCATCTAATGCAGAGGTGCCTTGGGGTCTGGGGGTAGGAGCCTGGCCAGCTAGGTGTTGATCATATCTGAGTCATATGCAGATTGGCTCTTGCTTTCTTCTCCTTTCTTGAAAAGCAAAGCCACTATGGCAGAACTGTTTCAAGGGTATTATAAGAGATTTCTTCCATGGTGGGTTTTCTCTTCTTCTTTTATTTATTTATTTTTATTTATTGGCCGCACCTCGGGGCTTGAGGGATCTCAGTTCCCTGACCAGGAATTGAACCCCTCCCACGCCACGGTGGTGAAAGTGGCGAGTCTTAACCACTGGGCCACCAGTGGAATTCCCCCATGTTGGGTTTTTTCCTGCTAACCGGCAGGTAGAAGAGAGAAGTCTGTCTCTGTCCCCCTCATCTTAGAGAAAAGCTGAGTGTGCCATTAGCCCTGGGCTGGTGCCACAGAGCAAATACGGGCAGAGCCCTGTCTCAGGTGCCCGGAAGGTGTGGTTAAAAGTCCCCACCCGCCGCCTGGCCCTTTCTGAAGCTCTCTGGGCCCTGTCTGCAAGCACTCCTGGGGTAAGTCATGTTGTCTGAGCAAACACACTCCAGCTGAGGGCTTTGTGGGTGAAGATTAATCACCACCACTACTCTTTTGTCTCCTGCATTGGTAACGAAATTGTTTTATACTTACTGGAGTAATGACTTACTTTCATAGAATTTGCCTGTCCTTTGTTATATTTTAAAATATAAATTGATGACTTTTAAAATGCTGGAGTTAATTGGGCTGGGAAGGACCATTAGGTTACACCTGTGGCATTGTGCAGTTATTTTTAGTATGATAAGAAACTCAGGTTCAGACCTTTCATGCATTTTGAAATTGACTCTTTTATTAAATTAGTCTGAATAATGAGAGTTTTAATTCGGTTACTATTATTTAAAGAGTGAAGCAAATCAAATTATATTAAATTAACAAGGAATATTATTTTTTAGCGCAAATTATTGTTACATACAATATCTAAATAATGGGAAGTAATTCCTTCTTTTGCATTCAAACTTAAGTTCTTAAACATAAGATTTAAAAGGTGTTTGGGAGAAAAAATTATCCAATTTTCTTTTAAATGAAGTGTTTGTATAGCCTCTCCCTTTGCAAGAATGAAAATACAGCACACTTTCTAATGTAAGGTAGTCTTTTTTTTTTCCTATTATTATAAGAAGGCCATTTGTGAGAAAAATGAAGATTACTCGCAGAAAAATGTTAAGCTATGACAACTTTCTGTTGATCATCAGCGAGGCACAACGGATCAAGCAGTTGCGTTCATGGATTTGTTGGGGGGCCGGGGTGGAGAGTGGGTGTTCATGGGGGCTGTAGAGCTCGCTGCCCGGCTCCCCCCTTGGCCAGCTCTTTGCAGACCCCGATCTGCCGGGCAGAGCGGTCAGCTGCGGACGACTGCAGACCCGAAGTATCGCGCTCGGTTCCCCGGAGCCCCAGCCTGGGGAGGGCAGCCCGGCGCGGGGAGGGACGGCTTCTTGCTCAGCAGCGCCCTCTGTCGACAAAGCAGGAGAACTCCTCGGCTCCTGAGCTCTGTTGTGTATTTCTTGAGAAATGTCATTGGTCGGGAATGGTGTGGGTGAGGGGTGAGGGATCACTGCCTAGTGACCTGTACCACAACTGCAGGCGAGCAGATCACAGTTAGAATACTATAGGGCTTCCCTGGTGGCGCAGTGGTTGAGGGTCCGCCTGCCGTTGCAGGGGACACGGGTTCATGCCCCGGTCCGGGAAGATCCCACATGCCGCGGAGCGGCTGGGCCCGTGAGCCATGGCCGCTGAGCCTGCGCATCGGGAGCCTGTGCTCCGCAACGGGAGAGGCCACAACAACGTGCCACAAAAAAAAAAAAAAAAAAAGAAAAAAAAAGAATACAATCTAAGTTCGAGGGAAAGTCTCAAGACCCTGTGTCCTGAGCAGTAGGGTCACCCTCGCTCATTTGGTTCCCCTGGTACCACCGCTTAGGAGCTGTCTCCCTCCCGTGCCTGGGAAAAAATGAATGACGACCCAAGCCTGCAAGGGAGACGATTTCTAGGGCATGTAAGGAACTGTGTTCTCCTGCGCGTCCTTCCATCTTCCAGGCTTCCTGCATCGTAGCTTTTTTTTTTTTTAATTTAATTTAATTTTTTTATACAGCAGGTTCTTATTACTCATGAAGTTTATACACATCAGTGTATAGATGTCAATCCCAATCTCCCAATTCATCCAACCACCACCCCCGCCCCCCTGTATCGTAGCCTTACCAGAGTCAGAGGCATGTGTGGAGAGAACACAGAGAGATCCTCACAAAAGTCTCTCTTGTATTTCTTCTTTCGCACAAACACCCCCCCCCCCCTTTTTTTTTTTCTTGGTAGAGACACTTGGAAACATGTATTCTGAGAGAATCAGAAGGTTTCGGTACAAATGTCATAAAAATGTGATGTGATACACATATCACATGTGAGCCCCGCTGTGGCTAAACAATTACCCCCCTACCTCCCCCCCCACCCCCAATGTTCGGCGGCTGCTCACTGTTCCCGGGACCCTGTCAGGAGCTTCTGTGGAGATCATGCATTGTTGGACGGCGGGGTGTTCTTGTTTGACGTCCTTTAGCTAAAGCACAGTTACGTTCTTCAACAGCTCCCTGTCAGTGTGTCCTGAGGCCCCTCCCCCCTCCCCCAAGGAAAGCTGTCACCTCTCTGGGTGCAAAGGGAAGGTGCTGTCTGTGGCATTTTGGTTTCGTAGCTGTTCAGCCCTGTCGCACATCCCTTTAACGCAGTGTGTACCTTGTATACATTTTTGTTACCCTGAATTATCAGAGTGTGAATATTTAGACGTTTAAGTCATCAGAAAAGGACGTTTAAGGGGAGGATATTTGAGGTGTGAAGTTTTAAAATCTGTGTATGTTTGTGGGGTAAAGTTTACAGAGTTTATAAAAGTGTGCTATGTGTTTCCCAGAGTCTGGTTAGAATTAATCACTTAAAGGAAGCTATTACTCCATACTAGCCACCACTGCCTTTAGGCGTCCACCAAGGCTTGCATTGTCTATTATATCCTCTCGCATCACAGAGTGTAAAATTGCCACTGACAGCCCAGGATTGCTTATGGTGGTAGAGTGAGTCTGAGCAGTTAGAGATACCTTATAATTATGAACAGAGCTTAATACAGATGTGATTTCTTGGAGACACCAAAGAGTGAACTTCATTATGGAAAAGATTTTGTTCCAAAGACCGTCATTCTTTCCCTTAGCTTACCATAGCATATTATAAAAATAAGCCTGGTAAAATTTCAAGGAGGCTTATGGTTTGAGGTCTTACATTCAGATTTTTAATCCAGTTTTTTTTGTGTGTGTATGGTGTAAGATAGGGGCCCAGTTTCATTCTTTTGCATGTGGCTGTTCAATTTTCTCAAGACCATTTTTTGAAGAGACTGTCCTTTCCCCATTGTATATTTTTGTCTCCCTTGTCATAAATTAATTGACGATATATATGCATAAGTTTATTTCTGGGCTCACTATTCTGTTCCATTGATCTATGTGTCTGTATTTAGGCCAATACCATACTGTTTTGATTCCTATAGCTTTGTAATATAGTTTGAAATCAAGAAGTGCAATGCCTCAGGCTTCTCCTTCTTTCTCAAGATTGCTTTGGCTATTCAGGGCCCCCAGCACGTGGTCTCCACCCTTTTGGATGCTACCAAATGTCCTTGGAATCTATCTTTCCTTTCCCTTCTGGTTGGTGTTACTTGAGTTCAAACCACCTCTTGTCAGGTGCCTCCAAGCCCTTAGCTCACCAGTCTATGCTATGCACTGCTCCCAGCAGCCACCATGATCCTTAAGATACAGATCTGATGGTTGAATTCCCAGCTCAGAGTCAGTAATGGTCTTGAATCCTGTCTCCAGAATGAAACTTAGACTCAGTAGTGGGTATTCAAGTTGTTCAGTGTCTGGACTTAGCTTCCTTTAGAGCCCTTTTACCAATGCAGTCTCTCATTCATTCCACGCTGGGCTCCACCTTTCCACGCTGTGCTCTCTATTTTCCCGCCCCTCAGAATTTGATGCTCTGCTCCACTAGGAATAGGTCCAGAACTGCATACCCAAGTGCCACTGATGTCTCTGCCAAGGCCCCCATGAACCCTTTCCTGATCCTCTTCCTTGTTTAGAATAGTTAGCATCTAACTGTATGGTGCTTTGTAATGTAGTTATTTGCCTCTATGTGTGTCTTTCCTCATTAGATTTAAAATGCATGAACTGGGGGACTGTGTCCGACTCATCCTTCCACCTTGGGATCCCTCACAGGGCCCGGGATATCATGACAACAGTGAGAGGGAGAGGAGCTTATCAAATACTGTTAAGGTGTTTAAACTATCTCTAAAATTGGAACTGACACAAGTGCAGGCTACTTAGATTTTATTTTTAAAAACTTCAGGATGCTGCTTTCAGAGGCTTCTTGACTGTGTCTGTGTTTGTATGTGTCTGTCTTTATAGCTTGAGCCTGGGTGTGACCAACAAACCTTTGGATCGAAGGGGGCCTTTGGGTTTCAGCATCCTGTAAGGTAATATCTGACTTCACTGTAAGAAATGTATTGTTTCCTTTTTTTAAATTATTATTTTTATTTTTATGTAACATTTCTAAAGGTTTACAAGATATGATTTTAAAATGGATGTATTTTATGGTTCTTATGTTAATTGATACAAACATAGCAAAATACCTATGTGTATAAATTATTTGGCCAGTATCCACTCACTTCATACCTTTAAGAAAGAGAATATAAGCTCATTTGCAATCATAATAACTAACTAGTTAATAACATAAAGCAAGCTAAAATAATTTTTAAAGAATGTTGACCTGAAAAAGTGTAATGATTCTCAGTGTAGGCGTTCCTATGTGGGACAAATTAATGTGTGAATTACAATACAGTTTAAAAGTACACTTGCGGGGCTTCCCTGGTGGTGCAGTGGTTGAGAGGCCACCTGCCGATGCAGGGGACACGGGTTCGTGCCCCGGTCCGGGAGGATCCCACATGCCGCGGAGCAGCTGGGCCCGTGAGCCATGGCCACTGAGCCTGCGTGTCCGGAGCCTGTGCTCCACAACGGGAGAGGCCACAACACTGAGAAGCCCGCACACCGCAAAAAAAAAAAAAAAAAAATACACATGTGTATAATTATCCTCTAAAGATAATTTATAATTTTTGAAGATAAATCTATGACATTTCAGAATAATGTTTTTCAGTCCATAATCTTGAAAAAACGATTAAGGCTACCTTCCACATAAGGCGTCCTCTGCCGGACTATATTATTTCCTTTAAATATAAGCATTAATACACTTCAGTGTCTTCAAGTGTATACATTTTCAAAAAATGGAAAATAATTCAGTATATTCTCCAACATTATTTAGTTATGATTATCCTTCAAGGATATTTTGTTGGATTTCTAGAATCTATTCATTCATTCAGTGTTTCATTTGCAAGTTGGAATTGGCCTCTTTTCTTTATACTTGTTTATACCTCTTTTTTATACCATATTCTGCCTTGTGTTAAATTTAATTGCATATGAATTATATACGCATATCAGCTTATTTACTTAGATATTTAGGTATATTTCTATTTTTCTCCCAGGATATAAGTTAATGTACTGCCTAGTGCAAAGTAGACCCCCTAAATGTAGATGTGGAGTAAATGAGGGACTGGATGGATACTGTACCACGGTTGGATCTTCTGGCCTCTGAGTAGTTCTTTCATGGTCCTGGTCTTGGCGGTGATCAGGACCCTCACTGCTGTATCCCTCTTTTTTGTTTGTTTCTTGGCCACGCCGCTTGGTTCCCTGACCAGGGATTGAAATTGTATCCCCTGCACTGGAAGTGCGGAATCCTAACCACTGGACCACCAGGGAATTCCCTATATCCCTCTTACATTTCATGCATTTTGGGCAAGTGGTTCATGCACTGGACTTTTATCTGTTTCTCTATGTCTGTTTCTCTCCTATCTCTCTCAGCCTGTCTCCTTCCAGGTGTCATTTCCTTCACCAAAATAAACCTAGCCTACGCTGTCACCTCTCATCAGAGTATTTTTCCCCTGGTTGTCCTGGAAGACTAGAAGCTTTAATAAGACTCAAGGATACTAATTGCCAGAGATGAAAATTAGAGCCCCTCAAACTGATCAAAGGGTGATTTTTGGAAAAAGGAAGTTTTCCTAGTGTTTCACATCTGTGGTCTTCAATCCTCATGAAATCACTGGGGAAGCTTTACAAATGCAGGCGGGAGGTGGGGCGGGGCGATTCCCCTGGGGGTGCTGGGGAAAAGCGCGGGTATCTGTATATTTACAGGCTTCCCAGGTGACCCCAGTGTGGGCTGGGGTTGGGAGCCACCCCCTCCTTCATGCCCCATGAGCCTTCACCTTCACACCTGCCCCTGGGCCTGCCTCACAGACTCTGCTGTGCCCTGACTTTTGATTCATTGAAAATGCAGTGACTGGTGATGTGTGATCTGCATCTGTGTAACCGTGCGTTGCGGGCTGAATACATAACTTTATCTTTATTACAAAATTTTATCTTTTTATACACAAAAATGGGGGGAATGATATAGTGAACCCCCATGCGCATCACCAGCCTCAATAATTATCAGTGTTCTCAGGATCTGATCGTGCTTATCATCTCTCCCAAAGATTTGTTGTTAGAATAGTTTAAAGCAAATCCCAGACATCCTACACACTCACTTGTAAATACCTCAGCATGACACCTAATTTTTAACATGGCCAACCACTAAACTATGCTGTCCTGGATTTACATAGATGTGCATTCTCTCTGTTGCAGAGTTTCTCAGTCTCGGCACTACTGACACTTTGGACTGGCTAATTTTAAAAAATTGAGATATAGTTGACTGGGGTGGATAATTCTTTGTTGTGGGGCTGTCCTGGGCCTTGTGAGGTGTTTAGCAGCATCCCTGGCTTCTACACACTAAATGACAGTAGCTGCCCTTCAGTTGGGATAACTAAAGTTGACTCCAAACATTGCTGAAGGTCCCCTGGGGGTTGAGAACCATCAACTATTGGAAATCTTAGAAAGTTAAAAATCGCCCTACATTATTTATAGTAAGGTGTTTTCTCTCCCTTTTCTCCTCCATCCAAAAAGGGGGGAATTGAAATCAGCTTTGCAAACAAGCAATGATCGATAGGTAATCCCTCTCAGTTCCTTTATGAGACCACAGGGGAAAATGCAAACGATTAGTAAGTCAAAGCTACAAGAAGAGATTATGGGGACAGTGGGACATTTAAAATACTTTCCATGTATAACTGGAATCCTAAATTCACAAAACCTGGATGTAGAGGTTCCAAATTCTATATATTCCTTTTCTTCCTTCTTTCCTTCCCTTCCCTCCCCCCGCCCCCCTGCTCTCTTTCTCCCTCTCCCTCTCTCTCTTCTAGAAAAATTGCCAGGGTTGCCATTTTCTATTCTGCCAAAGTGAGGGATGCTCCCCTACAGGCGACATTTACTATGGCAACATTCAGAAAGATTAGCCACTTCTCTAGACCAGGGTTTCAGGGTCAAGTTTCCTCCGAAGTCATGACATTCCCTCTGTTGGGGGGGGGGGGGGTCGGAGGGGAGTGAGGCATCCCCTGAATAGGACATATATTATCCAGGATGAATCAGGTCCTTTGTTCGATCAGAGAGAGCCTCTTAACTTTGGAACTCAATGTTTTACTACCCTTTTACCTTTGTGGAAGCACACCCTTCTCCCTGTGTTGGTCTAAATTGATCTGCTCACCCAGATTACAGCTCAATTCCGACCTAGTGTGGGGTTCACTACCAGGTCCCCCCATCTGCCCACAGTTTTGTGTTCTGGTGACTTAAAAAACCCCACTGTGCACAGTGAAGGCAAAATCAGGAGGGAAGATTGGGGCTTAGCTGCTTCTAGGGAAAAGGATCCTCTAGATGCAGTTTAAGACTGTTTTCAGGTTGATTAATGATGTATTTGTTTCTTAAATATTAGACTTTATTTACCCATTTCTAAGCGTCAAGAGTATCTGCAGAGTTCCGGGGAGAAGGTGCTGGCCAGCTTCCCCGTGCAAGCCACCATTCACTTCTACAACGATGAGTCCAATTCAGACGAGGAGCATGACCAAGAGGTCCAGCCCTCCGACCTGCAGCGCCAGGAGGCGCAGGACAGCCCGGGAGGAAAGGGCAGAGACCGGCTGACAAACCCAGGATGGCGCCCCGGAGGCTGCGGTGGCCTCGGTGGTAAGGGTCCGCTCGCCTACCCTGACTCTCTGGAGGATGCTGCGTGCCCCTCATCCAAGTAGTCTGTCTCTCCTGCACCAGACCCACCTCACACGTGCCCTGGGGACAACCCTTGGGGACAGCCGCGCCAGGACACCTTGAGTTTCAACACACTTTGCATGTACGAGGACTTGACTTTCTTTGGCCAGCACCCCGCTCGTGGCGAGGGCTCAGCTTGTACTCATCCCTTCTCCTAGTGATTCTCTGTGCCTCATTTGTACCTTTGAGAAAGGATTCTAGGTCCAAGAGGTTTGCATCCACATGGATTGCTATCAGGAGGGGCCAACTTTCAGAGCACGTTCGGCAATGTCACTGTGCTGATCAAAAGACAAATTATTCCATATCGATTAATAACCCACCCTCGCCTCTCACTTAACCTGAGACCCTTTATTTGGGTTTTTCCACTTTTGTAAAAATGATCCAGATATTGTCCGAGCCCAATGTGGTTGCTTAGTGACATTCTGAAAAAAAAGTTCATTTATAAAAAACAAACACACTGAATAATTTCCATAAAAGTAACAAAAATAAAAAGATAAGGATCTGTGGGGGGAACCATTCTGGATAAAAACATATATGATGCTTGTCTAAGCACTGTGTGTATGGATAGAGAGACGAGCTTTAACTCTTAGCTGGGGACCACTTTGGGCTTATTACTTGACTAGAGTAACACTGTTTTCAATCAAAGTACCAAATGTAATATCATTTTCAGCTTTTTATATTTTGATGACCAAATGAGTGTATTTGTCAAGGTTTTTTACTTAACTATTTTGCATGTTGTTGTCTTCCCAGTTTCTACTTGAAATAAATATTTTGAGAGACAAAAATCGTTTGATAATCATCTTTTTTGTTTGACATTTTAGATTCAATTAGTGCCTCCTTTAAAGTTTTTAAAAGTTTGTTAGGATTTTTCTATATTTAACTCTTTATATTTCTGTTTTTTTAAGAATGTAGAAAAAGTATAAAAATGAAAGCAAAATGGCCTATAAGCTCAATGCTCTGAAAAATCCATTAATATTAAAAAATAGGAGGGGAACTTCCCTGGTGGTCCAGGGGTTAAGAATCCACCTTCCAATGCAGGGGGCCCAGGTTGGATCCTTGGTCAGGGAACTACAGTCCCACATGCCCTAGGGCAACTAAGCCCAGGAGCCACAACTACTGAGCCCAAGCACTGCAACGAAAGATCCTGCGTGCTGCAACTAACACCTGGCACAGCCAAAAATAAATAAATAAATATTTTTTTAAAAAATAGGAGGGAATTCCCTGGCGGTCCAGTGGTTAGGAGTCAGCACTTTCACTGCCAAGGGCATGGATTCAATCCCTGATTGGGGAACTAAGAGCCCACAAGCTGCGCACCATGGCCAGAAAATAAAATAAAATAAAATAAAAAATAGGAGTAATACATGCAAATATTCCAACAACCCAAACATTATAGAAAAGTATTGATATGTGTTGCAAAGTAGCCCTCTCCTGTCTTCCCCTTTCTCTGTCCAAAGGTAGCCGATATCAATATATTTTTTAAAATATTTATTTACTATTTTTTAAAAAATAAATTTATTTATTATTTATTTTTGGCTGTGTTGGGTCTTTGTTGCTGCACACGGGCTTTCTCTAGTTGCGGCGAGTGGGGGCTACTCTTCGTTGCAGTGTGTGGGCTCCTCATTGCTGTGGCTTCTCTTGTTGTGGAGCACAGGCTCTAGGCGTGCAGGCTTCAGTAGTTGTGGCACGTGGGCTTCAGTAGTTGTGGCGCACGAGCTTAGTTGCTCTGCGGCATGTGGGACCTTCCCGGACCGGGGCTCGAACCCGTGTCCCCTGCATCGGCAGGTGGATTCTTAACCACTGTGCCACCAGGGAAGTCCCTAAAAATATTTACTTATTTGGTCGTGTCGGGTCTTAGTTGTGGCATGTGGGATCTAGTTCCCTGACCAGGGATCAAAGTCGGGCCCCCATGTATTGGGAGCGCGGAGTCTTATCTCCTGCACCACCAGGGAAGTCCCTCAATTATTTTTATTATTATTATTGCTCTATCCCTTAAAAAATACTTTTTAGAATTTTTTCTTTTAACATTTTTTTCTTTAAAAGTTTTTTCAGATGTAGAAAACAAACTTATGGGGACTTCCCTGGTGGCGCAGTGGTTAAGAATCTGCCTACCAGTGCAGGGGACACAGGTTAGAGCTCTGGTCCGGGAAGATCCCACATGCCGTGGAGCAGCTAAGCCCGTGTGCCACAACTACTGAGCCCGACTACCTAGAGCCTGTGCTCTGCAACAAGAGAAGCCACTGCAGTGAGAAGCCCGTGCACCACAACAAAGAGGAGCCCCTGCTCGCCGCAACTAGAGAAAGCCAGCTCGCAGCAACGAAGACCCAATGCAGCCAAAAATTAAAAAAAAAAACCCAAACTCCAAACTTATGGTTACCAAATGAGTAAAGGCAGAGAGATAAATTAGGGGGTTGGGATTAACATATTCACACTACTATATATAAAATAGATAACCAACAAGGACCTACTGTATGGGTCAGGGAACTCTACTCAATATTTTGTAATAACCTATAAGGGAAAAGAATCTAAAAAAGAATGTATGTATGTATATATATATATATATATATAAAATCATTTGCTGTGCACCTGAAAATAACACATTGTAAATCACTATAGTTCAACTAGAAAAGAAAGAGAGAAAGAGAAAGAAAGGAAGGAAGGAAGGAAGGAAGGAAGGAAGGAAGGAAAGAAGGAAGGAAGGAGGGAGGGAAGTTATTTGTTCTTCATCCAGGTGTCCATGACTTGGACAGTAGGAGATGTCATCCATTTGACACATTACAGTGAACTTAAAGGAAAGGGATTGATCAATAAGTTTATTTGCATATAATTAACTGAGTAAAATTCCCATTTGAGCAAAAAAATTCTTTGTTTTTCTTTTAAAAATGTTTTTATTGTTTAGTTGTATTCTTTCATTTATTGTTCAAAGTACCTTTTTCCAAACTTAAAAACAACTCTTACTGGGCCTGTTTCAGAAAGGATTTAAGATGGCCTCCTCTTTTGCTGGATTTTTAACAAAAACGCTAGAAGCCTTACTCTCCCTTCCTGTGATGCTTGGGATGGACCTTAAGTCATCGCATTTGGCTTTATTTTGTTTTCTTAATAAATCAGTTCTAATGGGAAAAAAGATCTGGCCCAGTCACCAGTTTACCATGAAGAAACCAAACCTTGCCCGCACGCTGATGGCACCAGAATTTTGGCCAGCTTAATGCAAATAAGGAAAATGAGACCTTTTAGGCACGGTGGTGACGGCATCACAGGTCCTGTGAGAGAGGCATTTGTGACGTGGGAGACGGTGCACGCGGGGCTCCTGTGTTCTTGCTGGTGACTGTGGTGACGTGGGTCCGCTGTGTAAGGGCTCAAACCTGAGCGAGCTCCACATTTTTGATCACGTATCCCTATCATTGAAAAAATATTGAGGCAGGGGAGATAAATTAGGAGTTTGGGATTAACATATACACATTGCTATATATAAAATAGGTAAACAACAAGGACCTACTGTATAGCACTATACTCAATATCTTTTTTTTAATATGTGTATTTCTATATTTATTTACTTTTGGCTGCGTTGGGTCTTGCTGCACTGGCTTTCTCTCTAGTTGTGGCAAGCGGGGGCTACTCTTTTTTGTTGTTGGGGGCAGGAGTTTCTTAATTAATTAATTTATTTTTGCTGCGTTGGGTCTTCGTTTCTGTGCAAGGGCTTTCTCTAGTTGTGGCAAGCGGGGGCCACTCTTCATCGCGGTGCGCGGGCCTCTCACTATCGCGGTCTCTCTTGTTGCGGAGCACAGGCTCCAGACACGCAAGCTCAGTAGTTGTGGCTCACGGGCCTAGTTGCTCCACGGCATGTGGGATCCTCCCAGACCAGGGCTCGAACCCGTGTCCCCTGCATTAGCAGGCAGATTCTCAACCACTGCACCACCAGGGAAGCCCCAGGGGCTACTCTTCGTTGCGGTGTGTGGGCTTCTCATTGCGGTGGCTTCTCTTGCTGCGGAGCACGGGCTCTAGGCACGTGGGCTTCAGTAGTTGTAGCACATGGGTTCAGTAGTTGTGGCTTGCAGACTCTAGAGCTCAGGCTCAGTAGTTGTGGCGCGTGGGCTTAGTCGCTCTACAGCATGTGGGATCTTCCTGGACCAGGGCTCGAACCGGTGTCCCCTGCATTAGCAGGCGGATTCTTAACCACTGCGCCACCAGGGAAGACCCTATACTCAGTATCTTGTAATAACCTATAATGGAAAAGAATCTGCAAAAGAAATATATATCTATATCTATGTATCTATATCTGAATCACTTTGCTCTACACCTGAAACTAACACATTGTAAGTTAACTGTACTTCAATGAAAAAGTTAAAATATACAAAATATAAGAACAAGGACTAAAAGCAAAAACAAAAAAACTTGAGCCTGCACCTGAACATGTATTCACTTATAAACTCTACCTTATGTTGAGTCATTTGAAATTGCTGATGTTCCATTGTTCTGACCTACAAAAATAGCAATTTCATATGATCACATACCATCCGACTAATAGTTTTACACATTGTTAAGATATACACACTACATATTTTAAAGGATAATACACATATCAAATAATCATTGTAAACATAATTTTAATTAATTTTAAATATTTTTACTCATGTATTTATTATATATTAAATATAATTTAATATTTAATTTATCTCACAGAGAAGCATAGAGTCACATGAAAGAGACACATCATGCACTTAATAAATCACAGTATTTGTTTTCAGTCCCATCCGCCTATTTTGCAGAAGATTTTGTTGCAGTTTGATGAGTAAATTTCCATGATCCTTTTTGTCAATTTGTTGTTTTTTGAACCAACAGATGTTGCATTTCGTATTTTTATTTGGCTACATAATATATTTATGTTTTAGCCACTTCTGGGGAGATTTTAAAACATTTTATTTATTTATTTTTAGAAGTTTATTTACTTATTTATTTGTTTTTGGCTGTGTTGGGTCTTCGTTGCTGCGCGCGGGCTTTCTCTAGTTGCGGCCATTGGGGGCAACTCTTTGTTTCGGTGCGCGGGCTTCTCATTGCGGTGGCTTCTCTTGTGGAGCATGGGCTCTAGACACGCGGGCTTCAGTAGTTGTGGCATGCAGGTTCAGTAGTTGTGGCTCGCCGGCTCTAGAGCACAGGCTCAGTAGTTGTGGCACAAGGGCTTAGTTGCTCCGTGGCATGTGGGATCTTCCTGGACCAGAGCTCGAACCCGTGTCCCCTGCATTGGCAGGTAGATTCTTAACGATTGTGCCACCAGGGAAGTCGTAAAACATTTTAAATGTTTTTGTTTTTTTGTCTGAAGGCATACAGACTTGGTGGGGTTTTTTAAAAGCAACATCAATTTCAGCAGAAAACTCACCTAACGGTAGAAACAATTCCAAACACCTATTTTCACAAGGCTCTTCTTCACAGCATGAGTTTCTTTTGATTTAACCCTTTTTCACTCATTTTTAAGAATATCATCTGTGAGGACTTCCCTGGTGGTCCAGTGGTTAATTAAGACTCTGCACTTCCAATGCATGGGGCGCGGGTTCCATCCCATCCCTGGTCCAGGAACTAACATTCCACATGCTGCCTGGTGAGGCCAAAAAAAACACAATCTCTGCATCAAAGAAACAACTCTTTTTTTGTGTTTGTCTTGTTAAAATATTTGCTAACTGGCATATTTCTAACAATCAGTTAGCCTACAAAAAGGTCAGAAAAACGTAAAAATCTTTTCAGTTTGACAGTCCAGTGCTTTGCCAAAAAGATAGCTGCTAACTTCTGTTTAGTTTGAAATACTGTTGGGGTCACTCCTCATATGATGACAAAGGCTTGCAAAAGTTCCCTATTTGAAAGTTCTTGTTTTTATAAAATTAACTGCACTGTCTAACCTTTCTGGAGTCAGGAGGCTACCACTGGCTTATGTACATCTTAAAGCAAACCAGAGGAGAGAGAGAAGATTGCTCTACAAAAGTCTTTATTTTCCTTTCACACGGGCCTGATCAGGGAATTTCTCTTTTTTTATTACTTTTTTTTGGCCACGCCCTGCGGCTTATGGGATCTTAGTTCCCCGACCAGGGATGGAACCTGGGCCACGGCAGTGAAAGCTCCAAATCCTAACCACTGGACCACCAGGAAATTCCCAGGGAATTTCCCTTTAAGAACCTGAATGTCTGGCAACACTTGCCTGAGTTCCCATGTGGAACCAATCAGCTGGTGTTGAGTCACAACTGCCCCAGTTGAACAACCTTGTCCTCTTCAATTCTCCACAGTCTCCACTGTTCCCTATTGGACACACTCTCGTTTTCCATTTATTATTTACAAAAAAAAAAAAAAATCCCTATGATTGCTTTTTTGTTTGATTTTTGGCTTTGTTGGGTCTTCGTTGCTGCGCGTGGGCTTTTTCTAGTTGAGGTGAGCAGGGTCTACTCTTCATTGCGGTGCACAGGCTTCTCATTGCGGTGGCTTCTCTTGTTGCAGAGCAGGGGGCTCTCGGAGAGCGGGCTTCAGTAGTTGTGGCACATGGGCTCAGCAGCTGTGGCTCGGGGGTTTTTGTTTGAGCAGTTTATTTTTATCACCTTTTTTCCTGTGATAGGAAGATGATATATCTAAATAAGAGAAAAAGTACCTTGTACAGAAATATCAGAGGGAGAATTTTCTACTTTCCTGCAGGGCATGAGTCATGTCTGCATGACTCATTTCTGAAGAATTACTTGTGAAAGACCAATGCATAAATAGGTGATTTTTCATGATGATTATGAAAATGATGGATGTTTATAAAAATAATTTGGCTGAGAGGTTGCTGGGCAAGTCTAAAATACAGTATTATTTTAATATTCTATTATATCATTATATGGTAATCCTTAACAAGCAGATTTTATTTTATAGTTTTAGATATTTCAAAAAGATGCTCAATGTCATTAGTCATTACAGAAATGCAGATTAAAACCACAATGAGATACTGTCATGTACCTATTAGAAGGATTAAAATTTTTTAAAAATTGAACTATAGTTGATTTACAATATCATGCTAGTTTTAGGTGTACAGCAAAGTGATTCAGTTATCTCTCTCTCTATATATGTATGTATTCTTTTTCAGATTCTTTTCCATTATACATATTATAAGATATTGAATATAGTTCCCTGCATTGTCCAGTAGGTCTTTGTTGGTTATCTATTTTATATATAGTAGTTTGTATTTGTTAATCCCATACTCCTAATTTTTCCCATCCCCCCTTCCCCTTTGATAACCGTAAATTTGTTTTCTATGTCTGAGTCTGTTTCTGTTTCGTAAATAAGTTCATTTGTATTATTTTTTAGATTCCACATATGAGTGTATCATATAATATTTGTCTTTCTCTGTTTTACTTCACTTAGTATGATAATCTCTAGGTCCATCCATGTTGCTGCAAATGGCAATATGTCATTCTTTCTTATGGCTGAGTAATATTCCATTGTATGTATATATACCACACCTTCTTTATCCATTCCTCCCTTGATGGACACTTAGGTTGCTTCCATTGCTTAGCTTTTTTTTTTTTCATTGCTTATCTTTTTACAATAGCTTTACGATAGCTATTTTTACAATAGCTTCTTAGCTATTGTAAATAGTGCTGCTGTGAACACTGAGGTGCACGTATCTTTTCAAATTAGACTTTTCATCTTTTCTGGATATATGCCCAGGAGTGGAATTGCTGGATCATGTGGTAACTCTATTTTTAGTTTTTTAAGGAACCTGCATACTATTCTCCATAGTGGCTGCACCAATTTACATTCCCATCAACAGTGTAGGACGGTTTCCTTTCCTCCACACCCTCTCCAGCATTTATTATTTGTAGACTTCGATGATGTTCAAGAATGGTTACAATTTTTAAAAGACAGATAATAACAAATGTTGCCAGGGATGTGGAGAAACTGGAACCCTCATACGTCCCTGGGGGGAATGTAAAATAGCTAACAGTTTGGAAAACAGTTTAGCGGTTTCATTAAAAAGTTAAACATAACTTTACCATACAACCCAGGAATTCCCCTCCTAGGAATCTGCCCAGGAGAAATGAAAACTTCTGTCCACTCAAAGCCTTGTACATGAATGTTCATAGCAGCTTTAGTCCTAATAATTCCAAACTGGAAACAATCCAAATATCTATCAGCTGGTGAATGGGTAAATAAAATGTGAGATATCCGTGTAATGGGATATTATTCAGCCATAAAAGGAGTGCAGTGAAGTTTTAATACATGCTAAAACATGAATGGACCTTGAAAACATCATGCTAAGTGAAAGAAACAAGATACAACAGATTACACCGTATGATTCCGTTTATATAAGAAAATGCAAATTTATAGTAACAGAAAGCAGAATTGGTTGCTTAGTGCTGGCAGCGGGAACATGGATTAACTATAAATGGGCACAAGGAACTTTTAGAAGTGGTAGAAATGTTCTGAAACTGGAGGATGATGATTGTTTCACGTTTCTAAAAATTCACTAAAATCATTGAATTGTTCAGTGCCAATGCGTGACTCTATAGTATATAAATTACACCCCAATAAATTTGTTTAAAAAAGCTTAAACTCATCTATTATAACAGTATTTGTATCTTCTTTGGCCACTGAACCACTAAAGGAATAATACAATCTTTTTGTGGCATGACAGAATTTACATTTTAAAAAGTAAAAAAAAGAAAAGTTCTGAAGAAATCCTTTGGTTTCTTCTTTGGCACTCTTAGTTTTTGATGCTTCTGGGTTTATCAAGGTTCCTGTCTTCTGCACACTTGCAGTGACCTCTGAGCCATCCATCACATAAAGGTAAAGAGGTCTCAGGTGTGCTTTTAGGATGATGACTTCAATTCCAAAGTAAGACATGACGGGAAGACTTACTGCTGAGATCCAGGTCATCATCAGGCTAGATATTTCTAAAAGTCTCTTAAATTACTTTAAACACCCAGATTATGTTATTGAATAACGTAGTCTGGCCAGTACCCAGATTTAAGTGAGGTGTAAAACTTCAGTTATCAATAATACCAAAGAATAACGGTCACAACTGACAAAATTTGGGGTCTCTCCAGGTACATCAAACAGTACACCTGCGAATTCAGAAGTTTTACATAGTTTTCTACAACACCATGCTGGTCCCTAGCAATAGTTGCAGCTACCATGTGGATCATTAAAGATATTTTTAAATGTTTATTTAAAAATACATTTCTGGGGCTTCCCTGGTGGCGCAGTGGTTGAGAGTCCACCTGCCGATGCAGGGGACGCTGTTTCGTGCCCCGGTCCGGGAAGATCCCACATGCCGCAGAGCGGCTGGGCCCGTGAGCCATGGCCGCTGAGCCTGCGCATCCGGAGCCTGTGCTCCGCAACGGGAGAGGCCACAAGTGAGAGGCCCGCGTATTGCAAAAAAACCCCCCAAAAACAAAACATTTCTGGGCTTCCCTGGTGGTGCAGTGGTTAAGAATCCGCCTGCCAATGCAGGGGACACGGGTTCAAACCCTGGTCCGGGAAGATCCCACATGCCGCAGAGCAACTAAGCCCATGTGCCACAACTACTGAGCCTGCGCTCTAGAGCCCGCGAGCCACAGCTACTGAGCCCGTGTGCCACAGCTACTGAAGCCTGTGTGCCTAGAGCCCGTGCTCGGCAACAAGAGAAGGGACTGCAATGAGAAGCCCGTGCACGACAACGAAGACCCAACGCAGCCAAAAATAAATAAATAAATAATACATTTCTAATCAACATATACTGTATACAGAAAAGTGAGCAAATAATAAGTGCTTGATGAATTTTAAAAGACAGCACACCCTTAAAACTCCAGCCAAGTTAAGCACTAGAAGATTACCACCACCCCAGCAGTCCCTGTTATGCCCCCTTCCAGCTACCACGCTCACTCTCTACCCCAAAGGTAACCACTAGTCGGATTTCAAATACCATGGATTCGTTTTGCCTACTTTTGAACTTTATACAAATGGAATCATACAGTATGTGCTCATTTGTGTCTGGTTTCTTTTACTCCACCTAAGAGTCACCAATTGTTCTACGGTATTCTATTGCAGGAATATATCACTACTTATTTAGCCATTCTATTGTCGATAGACTTTTGTATTGCTTCCAGTTTGCGGCTATTATGAACAAGGCAGCTAGGTACCTTTCTGTGTATGCCTTTTGTATATGAGTGTGTACATTTCTGATGCGTAGATATTTAGGAATGGTCCCTGGGTCATAGGGTATGTGTAGAGTTAGTTTGAGTATAAATCATTTTATTTTGCTAAAATCTTGAAAGCCACTTGAAGTGATTTAAGAGTAAACATTCCTAAACGCAGAAATTTCCTAAATATAAACACACATTCATTCTTCTTCAGAATTGACCTGAGCAAACACTCTCATAGGCAGGACAATTGAATATCAGTCACGAAGTTACTGGAGTGTGATCTCTCACAAACATAACTTCTGAAGACACCGTCTCCTGTGGGTTTCGGCCCTTGGGAAATGAAGCCAGTGTGAACTTCCTGGCATTCCTGCAGGCTTCCGGGTGAGATCCGGATGAGCATGGTTTATATCTTGTCTTAGCTTTGATCTGGAAGAAAAGCATTAAGTTTGTTCAATTTCCTCCTGTGGTCTGAAAATCAATTTATTTTTCATGGTTTTAAAAAGCCCAGGGTGGGAACTCCCTGGCAGTCCAGTGGTTAGGGCTCCACGCTTCCACTGCAGGGGGCACGGGTTCGATCCCTAGTCAGGGAACTAAGATCCCACATACTGCACTTGGAGGCCAAATAAATAAATAAATAAAAATTAAAATAATAAAAATAAATAAAATGTCCAAGGTAATTATTAGCACACGATGCTGGGCTGAGTCTTTCAGTTTTTAGTGGGCACTCTGCTATTTTCTGGAGCTCCGTGGCTCTGTCTCCCAGGGGGGCTCTCTAGGCTCTTGCCCATTACCAGTTCTTCTGGGGCGGCTGTAAGTTCATAGGAACTGGCCCCCATCATAGCCCACCCCTGACCTCCCACCTTGATACCTGAAGTCAAGCCAGCACCTGATTCAGCCCATGGCGCTGTCACTGGGCTGTTTCCACGGCCCAGGTAAGTCTTAGAAACCCAGAGGATCTGCCCGCAGTGAACAGAACTTCCCAGCGAATATCCACATCAGTTTCACTTCCTGTTCTCTGGACTGGGTGTCCACTGGGTTTGGAGAAAACTTTCTATGAAAACAAAGGACCCTCTGGCTTGCCGCCTGCCCTTGACGGGTTCACCAGAATTCCCGCACCTTGAGGTTTTCTACACCCTAATGGATTGGGATGTAGGAATGTCTCAGTTTTGTTTTCTTTCAGCCTCTCTTTTTATTTGCATTCTGTCTGTTGTTGCTTCATCTTTCTGAGTCTCTGAGGTACTTTGTTAGTACACAGAGGAGTGGCCTCTTGAATAGTGTCCATTACGTCTTTGTGTTCAGATGGTGAGTGGTGACTATGTTTTTTGTTTCTTTTCTACCAGACCTTAATGTCCCAAAGAGAGTGGCTGTGGCCCTAGCTTTCAGCATTAAGGGAAGTGACCCTATGCTCTTAACTATCTGCTTTTTTTTGGCTTTAAAAATTACCACAATTTTTGACCTTCTCATTTGCCAGAAATTGTATTCTCCAAGCTCAGATGGGCTTCCTGAATTCGGTCACACTTTTCTTTTAAAATATTTATTTATTTATTGTTTACTTTGGGCTTGTGCCGGGTCTTTAGTTGTGGCACGCAGGATCTTCGTTGTGTCATGCGGGATCTTTAGTTGTGGCATGCGGGCTTCTTAGTTGCAGCATGCATGTGGGATCTAGTTCTCCGACCAGGGATTGAACCTGGGCCCCCCGCATTGGGAGTGCGGAGTCTTACCCACTGGACCACCAGGGAAGTCCCTCGGTCACACTTCTCATGTTTTGATAAACTGTGGCCATGTTCTAAAATTCTACTAGGACATGTTTTGTGAAGAACTGACTTGTCAAATGGCAAATTTTCAATACACAGTGATATAGGACAACTAATCACCTACTTGCTTAGGTTTATGAAATGGAAAAAATTATTTTGGATCCCATATTTTGGGATAACTTAACATTTGAAAAGTATTATTTATTGCATAAGAGGCAATGCACTGAATACAGATTCACTCAACATTAGAAGGCTAGTTCAGCAACACACAAAGAAAGGGTTTTATCAACCCAAGCAACCAGCACTTCTCAGTTTTGTTTGGAATGACCTAAATGTGGATGACTCAGACAGCTTTTTTTTTAAAACGAATTTTCATCAATCCATTCATTTTTTTTTAAAGCAGCTTTACTGAGATAGAATTCACATACCCTAAATTCACTGATTTAAAATGTATAATTCAGTGGTTTTTAGTATATTCACAGATAAGTGCAACCAGCACCACAATTTTTTTCTCTCTTTTTAAAAAATAATTAATTAATTTATTTTTGGCTGCGTTGGGTCTTCGTTGCTGCACGCACTTTCTCTAGTTGCAGCGAGCGGGGGCTACTCTTCAATGCAGCACACTGGCTTCTCATTGCGGTGGCTTCTCTTGTTGTGGAGCACAGGCTCTAAGCGTGCGGGGTTCAGTAGCTGTGACTCGCGGGCTCTAGAGCGCAGGCTCAATAGCTGTGGCGCTGGGCTTAGTTGCTCCGCAGCATGTGGGATCTTCCCAGAGCAGGGCTCGAACCCGTATCCCCTACATTGGCAGGTGGATTCTTAACCACTGCACCACCAGGGAAGTCCCTCTCTCGCTCTCTTTTATATATATATATATATATATATATATATATATATATATATATATATATATATATATATATATATATATGTAGGCTGCTGCTGCACAGCATGTGGGATCTTAGTTCCCCCATCGAACCTGCGCGCCATGCAGTGGAAGCACAGAGTCTTAACCACTGGACCTCGAGGGAAGTCCCACCACAGTCAATTTTAGAACATTTCATCATCTCAAAAAGAAACCCCGTACTCTTTAGCTGTCAACCCCTTATTCCCCTACCCCAGCCCTAAGCAACCACAAATCTACTTTTGGTCTCTATAGATTTCCCTATTCTATACTTGCATATGAATGGAATTGTGTAACATTTGGACTTCTGTGACTGGCTTCTTTCACTCAGCATAATGTTTTAAAGATTCATCCAAGCTGTAAAATACATCACTACTTCATCCCTTTTTATGGCTGAATAATATTCCATTGTATGGATAGAGCACATTTTGTTTATCCATTTGTTTGTCCATGGACATTTGGGTTGTTTCTCTAGATAGCTGGTTTTTTTTAATTGACTTATAAATGTTGTGTTAGTTTCAGATGTACAGCAAAATGATTCAGTTATACATACATATATATGTGTGTGTGTGTGTATATATATATATATATATATATATATTCCCTTTCAGATTCTTTCCATTATAGGTTATTACAAAATATTGAGTATAGTTCTCTGTGCTACACAGTAGGTCCTTGATGGTTATCAATTTTATATATAGCAAAGTGTATGTTGTTAATTCCAAACCCCTAATTTATTCCTTCCCCTCCCCTTTTTCTCTTTGGTAACCATAAGTTTGTCTTCTATGTCTGTGGGTCTATTTCTGTTTTGTAAATAAGTTCAATTTTTTCCTTTTTTTTTACATTCCGCATATAAGTGATATCACATGATATTTGTCTTTCTCTGGCTTATTTCACTCAGTATGATCATCTCTAGGTCCATCCATGCTGCTGCAAATGGCAGTACTTCATTCTTTTTTATGGCCGAGTAATATTCCATTGTATATATGGACACATCTTCTTTATTCATTCATCTGTCGATGGACATTTAGGTTGCTTCCATGTCTTGGCTACTGTAAATAGTACTGCCATGAATCTAGATAGCTTCTTAAAGTTCATCCTAGCCTTGTAATCTTGTTTTCCATAAACACGAGACAGTCCTTTCCAAAAGTGGCATAGATTCTATGAGAGAACTGTAAACAGGGTCTACGATTGGATGCTTATTTGGTTTTTGCCAGAGAAAAGCATTCTAGTCCCACACTGGATGCTCCATGTGTATCGCTTTTCTAATTACTGAATCCAGATAGAAGCAGATGGCATTTGTTCCCATATTCAAATGAATTGCTAAAACCACTACCCTTTTTCTCTCTTCTACTTGCTCTTCGCTAGCTCTTTTTTTTTTTTTTTTTTGCAGTACGCGGGCCTCTCACTGCCGTGGCCTCTCCCGTTGCGGAGCACAGGCTCCGGACGCGCAGGCTCAGTGGCCATGGCTCACGGGCCCAGCCGCTCCGCGGCATGTGGGATCTTCCCGGACCGGGGCACGAACCCGTGTCCCCTGCATCGGCAGGCGGACTCTCAACCACTGCGCCACCAGGGAAGCCCCTTCGCTAGCTCTTTTAAATAAAAATAAAATAGGAGATGCAGGGAAGATTTCCTTAATCAAACATGACAATGAGCACAATTATTTTCTGCACACAGGGGAAGGACACAAAGCTCGTCCTAAGATTGTTTCATGTGTCAATTTTTGTTTTTTTTTTTAACAGTTCATTACTTTTCATTGTCAAATATTATTCATGGTATACATGCAACATAGTTTGCTTAAGCTTTCACCCACCAAAGAACATTTAGGTTATTTCTACATTTTGGCTATTACAAATAGAACTGCTATAAACTATAATGTCTGGAGTTTTGTGTGAGCATAAGTTTCATTTTTTCTGGGACAAATGTCCAGAGGTGTGATAGCTCTGAGGTGTGATCGTTGTCATATGGTCAGTGTAAGTTTAATATCTTTTCCAGAGTGGTGGTACATTTACAGTACTACCGACAGTACATGAAATACCCAGTTTCTCTGCATTCTTGTCAGCATTTGGTGTTATCACTATTTTTAATTTTAGCTCTTTTATTTAAGTGTATGCCTGTGTCAGTTATATTAATTCTCCAAAGTACTTTTTTTTTTTTTTTTTTGCGGCACGCGGGCCTCTCACCGTTGTGGCCTCTCCCGTTGCGGAGCACAGGCTCCGGACGCGCAGACTCAGCGGCCATGGCTCACGGGCCCAGCCGCCTCGCGGCATGTGGGATCTTCCCGGACCGGGGCACGAACCCGTGTCCCCTGCATCGGCAGGCGGACTCTCAACCACTGCGCCACCAGGGAAGCCCCCGCAAAGTACTTTTGAGTATGGTCTGACCTTCGCCAAGCACCTCAGTAAAGCTGTCACAATGGTCTTTTTTGTCTTTATTTCACACATTCAGCACAATATTTAAAATGTGACAAGAAGTTAACGTGAACTACAGTAAAAGTAACATGAAAAGTTTCAAAATGACTTCTAAATAGTCAAGGCCCCAGGAATCAGGGCTGTGTGTTCTCTTTATCACAATCTGCCCCGCTTGTTATTTGGAGCGCAATCCCTTCATAATCCAGGTGCGAAGGAAAGAAAACATTGTTCTGATTCGTCAAAGAAGTACCTTGCCTTAATTCTATTGGTAGAATTATACCAATAGAATACAATAGTTTTTTGCTTTTGCAACTTCTCCAGAAAGGACCGAAGTTTAACTGCCATTTTGACATCAATGTGTGTAGAACTCCTTTTAATGCTTTCTTTCTTCCTATAACAGACACTTCGGGGGGGGATAGTCAAGCTCACACTTACTTCCCTCTACTTTGGGGACCATCCCCCAGTTCACAAGAGAAGCCACCTAGGAACATGGCTGAGCCTAGAACACAAGCATTTAGGGCTGTGGGTGGACACGTCTGGTGACGGGGACTGGGGGTTAGGGAAGGAGGCTCTGCAGAGAGACACAGAATGAACCAGATGTGCTTGGAAGGAAAAGGTGAGCGGCTGAGTCCTGTTGCATGGCTAGTTCTTGCTTCCATTGCCTTCCTGATACCCAGCTGCATTCCTGTCCCGAGCGGCATGAGAAACTCTTGTGTCTTCAGTAACGACGATAATATATAACTATAATTATGTAACGCTTGTTGGACCCTTACCATGTGCCAGGCGATGTTCCAAGTGTTTTCACTCATTTCATTCTCACAAGGGCCCTGTGATGTAGCGATCATTACTATCCCCTTTTGACAGCTCCGTAAGCCGAGATGTAAGCAATTAACTTGTCCAACTCTCACAGGGGACACTTGGGGGTCAGCATCCGAGTCTAGGGCTCTGCTGGCAGCGTGCAGGAGAGGTGGCCCTGCCAGAGGATGCTGAGGGAGAAGCAGGACCCCGCAGCCGTGAATTAGCCTGAGGGAGGTCCCTCAGGTGGAACAGAGCGTGTCCTCTCACCTCCAGGTGAACTAGTGTCTCCCCAGGTAGGGCTGTAGCATCACTGTTCCTCCCACTGCCACCCGCCATCCTGACATCAGTGGGGAGGAAAGGGAAGATCCGGGTTACAGCTGCTCCCACGTCAGACCCGGGCGAGGGCTACTGGCAGGGGGAATGGGGCCCCTTCCCCTGGCACTCCTGGGGGCAGGCCTCAGAAGGAGCCACAGCTGAGGCTCGGGCAGCTGTCCCGTCGCCCCAGGCGGCTCTGGCTGGTGACACTGGGCATTCTCTCCTCTCTGGGCTCTGAGCGTGGTTGATTCTACCCGAGTGGACAGCTCATCACACCGGGCGGGGGTGGTTGGATGTTGAGTGTTGGGCTGCCAGGGACATCAGGGGGAGAAAAACAACTCAGTAACCTGCTTAAAACCAACACGGACTTACACTCCCTACATTACACTGCTGTGTTTACAGTCCAGCTGTAGACCATGGACAGCCCACCTCGGGGACCCCTTCTGCCAGAGAAAAGCACACCATCCCCCGCACCAGCTCTCCTGGTCACGGTCCACTTTCCCTCTGCTCCTGAGGACGCAGCCATTTTCTCTCTTCGTAGGTCCATCCCCTTTCTGGTCTCTGAGGCGTTGGATCAGCTCCACACCCAGAACCGGTTGAGAAAGAAGTCTGTCTCCTTAGCATCTCACTGCTTTCTGTCCTGGACCCAATTACACTTGGTGGAACCTCGTGAAATGGCCAGTATTTGACCGTTTTTGACTTACAGAAACGGCACTGTCACATAGGCCCACCTAAATAGGCCTTTTTTCTGTGAAACATCTTACTGTTAATCGCGATCGGAAAACAAGCAGAAAGAGACATCCATGAAAGTATTGGACACATAACAGACTCCCTAGTGATTGTACAGGAGAGTCTTCCTGGCCGGGTCTGCCTTTCCCAGGGCCCTTCGTTATAATGAGCTTTAAGGATGTCTCCCAAGGTTTCCACCCACTCTGATTGGATGTTGGACCAGACAGCTCTGCTCAGATGGTAGCCGGGGCCAGGCCCAGCCTCGGAGAATTCCCAGTGCCTTCCCAGCCTGCGTCCTCACGGCTCTGCGTCCCCCCCTTCTCTCTCCTGCCTGCTGTGCTTTCATCCTGCGGCTACCTCGTGGTCCTGCCTCAGCCCCTCCCGCTGCACCAGGAGAAAGAGTGCTTCCTGCCTGACCTTGCCATCACCTCCTCCTGCTGTCCTGAGGCCCCTGGGTCCGGCCCCCTCCCCTTAGCCCATTCCTCTCTGTCCTGTGTGTTTTGCCCACAACATTTCTCCTGGCTGATAAGTCCAGAAAAAGTTCCGTTGCCTTATCTGCATTGTGGGTTTATATCTGAGCCTGCTCTCTCTTGGTCACACATCCCTGAACAGCAGAGGCCAACCTTTGGAAGCCCACCTGAGTTGGACTCTGCTGCCCCAGGCCCCTTCCTGCCCCCAGCCCCTCAGATTCTTTCTCTGTTTCAGGCCTGAGTCTCTGCTGGCCTCTCTCTGGGACCCTGTGTCTAGGCTGCATGTCCCTGAAGTACCACTCACTAGCAGAGGGCTGATGACTGCCGGCCCATCCCACCTAAGTTGGGCCCCCAGAGTCTGTCTGAGTCTCCCCTCGGGGAGCTCCCCACTCCTACCCAGGTCAGTGGACCTTGAACAGAATTTCCACGCTGGATCCTCAAAAGGGATCTCGTCAGAGATCAGAGGGGCCACCAGGCAGAGCGGTGAGGGCAGGCTAAGCAGAGTTGTTTTGGGATAGACCATGGCTGCCGCATGGGCAAAGGCCGCTGCCGGGGCCTCTCTTGACCTCCATGGGCCTGGGCAGTGAGAGTACTCCCGGGTCACCCCTGGGCCCGTGCTGGTCCACCACGATGCATGCAGACTTCACCACCTGCACCCAGCCCCTCGGCCAACAGCGACCAGCCTGCCAAACCACCCAGTGGACACCTCTTTGCTACACACCCTCCTTTATTTATTTTTTTGAGTTTTCATCTTTTTTAAAAAATATTTATTTATTTGCCTGTGTTGGGTCTTAGTTGTGGCATGCAGGATCTTTCGCTGCAGCGCTTGGGCTCTTTGTTGCAGCGTGCGGGCTTCTCTCTAATTGTGGCGCGCGGGCTCAATAGTTGCCCCGTGGCACGTGGGATCTTAGTTCCCCGACCAGGGATCAAACCTGTGTCCCCTGCATTGGAAGGCAGATTCTTAACCACTGGACCACCAGGGAAGTCCCACACCCTCCTTTATTATTAGTGACTGGTCGTTGGTTCAACCACTCTAGTCATTCAATAAAAAAGGATTGAACACCTATTACGTACCAGGTACCCTTCTACACCTTAGAGACATGTGGTGAAAAGACAGATGAGGTCCTTTCCCCACTTCGAGTTCACAGTTTAGTGGGGACAAACCAGTGATTCTCTCAGTGGGGTCTGTGGACATAAGGCCAGGCCACAACCTGTGTGTTACTAGGCTCGGACAAGGTAGCACTGAAGTTGACAGAAGTTTTTAGAAATTTCTCTAGCGCTTTGACTGAGTAATTTTATGTTTGCTGAGTCTAGTTTACAAACAAAACAAAACAAAAGGAGGCCCCTTGTTTACCTTTTTTTCATTTTGTTTTTTTAGAAAAATTCATCCTACATTCCAGAAACTTGGAGAAGCATTGCTCTAAACTATAAATTGCAATTCATGCCATGAAGAACATGAAGGAGAATAATGGGGAAAACTTGTCTAAGGAGGGTAGTGTTTGATGGGACCTGAAGGGTGAGGAGGAACCATCCAGGCACAGAGCTGGGAAGGACCTTTCCGGGCAAGGGAACAGTCTGTGCAAAGGCCCTGAGGTGAGCAAGAATCAGGAGGTTTGAAACAGTAGGACCTTGTTGCTTATCCATTCTATATATAATAGTTTGCATCCGCTAACCCCAAATTCCCACTCCATCCCTCCCCGCCTCCCTCCCCCTTGGCAACCACAGGTCTGTTCTCTCTTCATAGAAGTTTGCTTTTTTTTTTTTGTGGTACGCGGGCCTCTCACTGTTGTGGCCTCTCCCGTTGCGGAACACAGGCTCTGGACGCGCAGGCTCAGTGGCCATGGCTCACGGGCCCAGCCGCTCCGCGGCATGTGGGATCTTCCCGGACCGGGGCACGAACCCGTGTCCCCTGCATCGGCAGGCAGACTCTCAACCACTGCGCCACCAGGGAAGCCCTGCTTATTTTTTTTTTTGAAGTTTGCTTATTAAATAAGTCTAAGTAAATTCCTGTCAGCTATCCAAGCCACACTTTGTAATTTCTTTGAATTTATTTCATTATTCTGAAAATGATCATGGGAGACCCATTATCACTTTCTTAAATAAAGCTTAAAATGCACAATAAATAAATGAATAGGCTATCAATACATGATGTTGACCAGTGGACAGTCACACTTTGCTGGTGGGAGTTTAAATTGAGGCTACCTCCCCAGCTATTTGGCAATACATGGGGAACAAGAGCTTTTAAGAAACTTTAGATCCCTTACCTTTTCATAAATATTTCCGAAGGATAGAATCAGAGATAAGGGCAAATATGTTTATACACAGATATTGGTTATAATAATATTTATAAAAATGAAAACTTAGACTCATCCTAAAAGTCAATAATAGGGAATTTGTAAAATAAATTATGGTGCCTCACACGACACAATATTATGCAGTTGTTAAATGCTCACAGTGTTATTTGAAAAATGAAGCAAAATTATATTTACAGCATGATCTTTTTTTTGTTAAACACACACATACACATATCCTTAGAAGGGCTTATACAGACTGTTAAGAGTAATTATTTTGGGGTGATGGATTATGGGTGATTTTTTTGTTTGTTTTTTTCTGTAGTTTTAAAATTCTCTCCAATGCATATGTATTGCTTTGAAAATAAGTGATGCTTATTAAAAACAACAATGAAAATATTTGACATCAGTCATTAGACGCCACTCCATATTCATTACTTACATAGATTAAAAATTCTATAATCATGAGATAACCTTAGCCAAAATCTTGAAGACTTTTAATCAAGGGTATTTCTGACATAGTCTGTTGATCCACAGAATGTGTGGTTGATGGGCTCTTCTGTACCTTTCTATCATGTAAGTTATTTGGCTCATAGCATTTTCATGATTAATCCAACATGAAAAATCTGATTCAGCCCAATGCACTAACTACCACTAATCTTATTGGTGACAAGAAACTCCTGATAAGGACGGGTCAGAGAGGTGAAAATGAGGGCAAGTTTGGGGATTTAACTTCACTGGGGCCATTTTCTTTGAGGGATTGGATATCTGATCTGATTTCGTTTACTTCAGATCTTTGAACAAATCATTACACGGGGATGTTGGGGAAGGGAAGGAGTTAAGTCTGGAAGCAGTGCTTGATTTAGGATTTGTTTTGGAATCACTTAACTACTGGACTGTTGACAACAATAAACAGTTTCTAAATACCTAGAGGAATGAAAGTGGATTGTCTTCCAGTAAGAAGGTGGTAGGCGACACTTGGCTATTTCTCTATATTCATTGAGATGAATGTTTGAGCAAAAAAAAAAAACCCTCAAAGCAAAACAAGACATAAAAGTTACCTTTTAAACTGGCCACGCATCTGTACCTGGTATGTGGCCCTCTCTGACTTCTAAGATGACCTATGAAAGATATTTATTTTGTAAAATAAAGTTCAAAAAGGCAAAGATATCATCGACTTAGACCAAACATTCAATAACTTCTGCAAATGGATTGTCAATAAGCATTGACATACATTCCTCATTTTGGCCAGGAAGGGGTAGAGTTATTCTCAAGGTTAAGTAAAGGTCACCGCTCTCTGCCAACTGCCACTCAGTGGTGATGGAAAAGCAAAGGCTGGAGTTGGGTGCCTGGAAATTTCACTTAAGAAACAAATGGCCCCAGTCTGTTCACTCAGGTCATTTCTGTTAGTTTTCCCATAATTGTACTAGATCAGTAGTCAAGTGAAACGACAGATTCATCACTGATAGAATCTCTGTCCTGGGCTGACAATTCTTTAATTTGTGTACCTGCATGGTCAGAGGCCATTATTTCTAATTGCCTTTTCATCCTTTCATCTATCTTTCACACACATTAAATTTAATCTTCACATTCAATGATAACTGGGAATTTGGTCTGAAGTAGCTACCAGACCAGGTTCATAAACTTTAGTAACTTCAGAAAAAAAAATCTTTAAAAGCTCATCAAAGTTTGAAACAATGGCTTTCTAATAATTTAAGGTTGTTACAAGATCTCCACATGGATCATTCTAAATATTTAGGTCTTAAATGACTTGACTCCTTAAAATATGAAAAGAAGTTTGCATCTCTCTCATTGCACCTTCAAAACAATTTAATATATAACACTTCTGATGATTCCAGATAGGAGCCTTTGAGCTCTTTCCTTTTCATTTAACGACTCTATACTCCTCTGTGGTAGGAACTGGGAACCCAAGGTGAATCAGACAAGTCTCCGAGAAGAAAAATTAACACAACAAAGTACGTGTATGGAACAGTGTGTCTAGCACAGGGGACAGACATCCAGAGAGAGATGGAAGCAGATCTGGATGTGGCTGGGAGCAGAAGTGAGAAATGTGGACCAGGCTCTGTGAATTCTAGGGCTTTCCCCCACTCCACATGATTCAACCCTCAAGATTATTCTGAGGCAGTTCTGTCCATCTAACAGGTGAGAAAACTGAGGTTTAGGAAGTGAACTCTCCAAGGCCCCCCACACCAAGTAGGAGGTGAAGCCAGGACTTGAGAACTGGTGTCCAGATGGGCTCTGACCCAATGCTCAAATTCTGGGACTTCCCTGGTGGCATAGCGGTTAAGAATCCGCCTGCCAAAGCAGGGGACACGGGTTTGAGCCCTGGTCTGTGAAGATCCCACATGCCGCGGAGCAACTAAGCCCATGCGCCACAACTACTGAGCCTGCGCTCTAGAGCCTGCGAGCCACAACTACTGAAGTCCATGCCTAGAACCCATGCTCCGCAAGGAGAAGCCACCGCAATGGGAAGCCGCCTGCACGGCAGTGAAGGGTAGCCCCGGCTCACCACAAAGAGAGAAAGCCCGCATGTAGCAACGAGGACTTAATGCACCAAAAATAAATAAATAAATGAATTAATTTAAAAAAAATTAAGAAAACAAAAACAAATCTCAAATTCTTAACCACGCAGGCTCTGTTCCCAAGGAGAGGAGCAAGGTCAGAAAGGCCCCCCGATGAGTGAGGTAGTCCAGCCAAGCAGAGGCAACATAGGAGCAGGTGAGGGCCAGGGGAGAGGGAGCAGGCCAGGAGACAGCAGAGTGATTACTTATGTGTGAGCATGTTGGTCTCTCTCTGTTTCACAATAGGGATTTATTATCAAAAACAGTCTGACTATGGCATTGGGTGCCCCCAGGATTGGGGTATTCAGTGGCACAACCTTGCCGTGGAGGACACAGGGTTTCCTTCCTTGTGCTGTGTCATCCTTAGCCTGTTGGCTTTCATCCTCAGGCTTGAGGAAATACTGCTTTTTTATTGGTTTTCTGAGATACATTTAAGTCATACTTTAATATGTAATGATTGGAACAGGGTGAACAGTGGCCCCCAAAGATATCAGGTCCTAATCCCTAGAATCTTTAAATGTCACCCTATAAGGAAAAAGAGTCTTTGAAGATGTGATTAAGTTAAGGATCATGACATGGGGAGATGATCCTTGGTTATCCAGGTGGGCCCTAAATCCAATCACAAGTGTCCTTACAAGAGGCAGGCCGAGGGAGATGTGATCGATAGAGAAGAGAAGGCCAAGTGTCTTAGTCTGTTCAGGCTGCTATGACAGGGTACCATAGACTGGGTGGCTTAAACAAAAAACATTTATTTCTCATGGATCTGGAGGCTGGCAAGTCCAAGATCAAAGCAATGGCACATTTGGTGTCTGTTGAGATTTCTCTTCCTGATTTATAGACAGCCGTCTTGCTGCTTTCCTCACATGGTAGAAGGGTGAGAAAGCTCTCTGGGGTCTCTTTTATAAGGGCACTAATCCCATGCATGAGGGCTCCACCCCCATGACCTCATCATCTCCCCAAGGCCCCATCTCCTAATACTGTCACATTGAGGGTTATTTCAACATATGAATTTTGGGGGAAACAAATATTCATTCCATAACACCATGTGATCATTGATTCATAGATTGGAGTCACAAGCCCAGGAATGCTGGCAGCCAGCAGAACTGGACAAGGCAAGATTCAGATTCTCCTGTAGAGCTTCAGGAGGGAGCTCCGCCCTGCTGACACCTTGATTTTAGCCCAAGAGAACTGAGTTCAGACCTTCAGAACTGTGAGAAAATACACTTCTGTTGATTTATGACACTAAGCTTGAGGTGATTTCTTATGGCAGCCACTACACAATAATGATAAGAATTGGTGGAGATGAAGCCCAAGTCAGGGCAGTGATCAACATGAGGAAAAGCAAGAGATAGAATCACGAATATTATTATAAAAGGGCCTACTGTGTGCCAAGCATGGTTTTAAGTATGTTATATACTTTGTGTTTCCCTAGAGCCTATGAAATTGGTGTTGTTTTATAGTCGCAGAAACTGAGGCTCAGAGAGGTCAAGTAACACACCCAAGGTCACTCTGGCTGGAAATAGTAGAGCTGGGACTTGAACTCAGGGCTGATTGGTGCCAAAGCACATAGTTTTTTACTTTGCTTCTTGGAAGTTGGCCATTTGAATGTATATTTAGTCCCTGTTTGTATATAATGTTGAACTTTATTAGTATTCGAATTTACAAATTAAAACTACATATCATTCCTTTATTTTCTGTATTAACAAAAGTGGGACAAGCAGTGATCTCTGAGCCATGTGTGGGCATCTTGCTAATTTTTGCAGACCATCACAGGTGGAGGACTCCTTTGGTGCGGGTGGCACGCCCGTGTGTGTCTGGGGAGGGTAGTGTGGAGGGAAGACGGAGGTTTTTGTGCAGATAGAAGAGATTTTATAGCCTGGAGACCATCCCTAACCAGGCTTTTCGTTTCAAAGGCCCAGCATCTCTCCACATGTGGTCCATGGTTTAGTCCCATCAGACTCTCCAAGAATGCCTGTTAAATGTGCAGATTCCAAGGACTTCCAGACTCTCTAGAGCCGGGAACCGGCATTTTAGCAGCCCCTTAAGTTTTCTTGGCCCCTTCAAAGGGGAGAATAGACATCCACGCCCATTCTGGCAATTACCAGACTACCCCAGTAGGTAAAGATGACGTCTCTGTGTCTAGACCCTGAAGGGAAATGTATGGGCCGGTTCAGGTGTGGCTCTGATTGGACAACCCAAAATAACAGTGGCTAAAACAAGACGGAGGGAAATCTGCGCACATCCAAGTCCAGAGGTACGCCATCCAGGGCTAGTGCGGTGTCAGGGTTTGAGCTCTTTCTGACCTTTTGTTCTGCTGCTGTGTGGCTTCTATTCCTTGGGTCACTTCACAGTCCAAGGGGACACCTCAATTTCCAGTCTTTAATTCCACACGCTGGGCAGCGGGAATGAGGAGGGATGAAGAAGAGATGCTCCTCCTTTGGAAGGCAGTTTACGGAAGTTACACACCTTCCTTCGCCTTCCATCCAGGGCACTGCCCAGAAAAAACTGAGGCCGCACCGCCTTGCTGTGAGGGAGAAGGAGCTTTATTCTAGGTTACCACGTGGAAACCATTTCAAAGGGAGCTGGGGGTTGTAGAAACTCCTGCCACAGGGTGGGTGCCCAACCCCAGCGGTGATGCCTGGGCGTGTTGAGAGGGGGCGAGGTGAGTTGTCCTGCAGCACAGAGAAACATCAGAGGTGATTTATTATGGGAATTGGCTCCAATGATTACAGAGGCTGAGACGTGCCATAATCCACCGTCCGTAAGCTGGAGAACCAGGAAAGCAGGTGATATGATTTAGTCTGAGTCCAAAGGCTTGAGAGCCAGGAGCTCTGACGTCCAAGGGCAGGAGAAGATGGACGTTCCAGTTCAAGGAGAGAGAGAGAGAATTCGCCCTTCCTCTGCCCTTTTGTTCTATATGGGCCCTCAATGGATTGGATGATGCCTGCTTACACTGGGGAGGGCAGATCTTCTCAGTCTTCTGATCAAATGCTAATCTTTTCCAGGAACACCCTCATAGACACACCGAGAAATAATGTTTCACCGTTTGTCTGGGCATCCTTTAGCCTGGTCAAGTTGACACAAAAAATTAACCATCACACCAGTATAAGGGTAGTACCCAGTGTTAGTGGGGTACAGGGAATGTGTACATTGATAGAATCTTTTTGGAGATCAGTCTGGAATCATATGAAGTGTCTTAAAAATGTTCAAACGTACCAAGGGGGAAAGGGTGGGGTGGGATGAATTGGGAGATTGGGATTGACATATATGCACTATTTTTTGAAACCAGTTTTTCTTGTTTTATTTATGTATTTATTATTTATTTATTTGGTTTTCTGGGTCTTAGTTGTGGCAGGTGGGCTCCTTAGTTGTGGCTCGTGGGCTCCTTAGTTGCGGCATGCATGTGGGATCTAGTTCCCCGACCAGGGATTGAACCCCGGGCCCCCTGCTTTGGGAGCTCAGAGTCTTAACCACTGCGCCACCAGGGAAATCCTGACATATATACACTAATGATACTATGTATAAAATAGATAACTAATGAGAACCTACTGTATGGTGCAGGAAACTCTACTCAATGCTCTGTGCTGACCTAAATGGGAAGGAAACCCAAAAAAGAGGGGATATAAGTATAGTTGGTTCACTTTGCTGTACAGTAGAAACTAACACAATATTGTAAAGCAACTATACTCCAATAAAATTTTTTTTAAAAAGTTCAAGCCCTTTGACCCTGTAATAATTCCAATGTAAGGAACCTAGCCCAGGGACACAATTCTACAAAGATGTTTGCTGTACTGATTATTTAAAATAGGGCAAAACAGGAGACAACCTAAGTGGCCAGTGCTGGGGAACCATGGTCTTTCTCCTCATTTCTATCTCAGTGGCTGAAACACTGAGATAGAACACTGAGTGTCCTTCCTGGGGAAGTCCTGGGGAAGAGGTTTCTGCCATTCTCTCTACCCCTTACTCCTTACCCTCATGGGACAGGTGCAATTTAGCCCATGGGTGGAAACGGGCAAAGGTGACTGCTCTCGAGCTGTCTGCCCTCTGCCCGGACCTCCCAGTTTGCAGCCCAGCACACTCCCTCGTGCACGCAGCTGGTGAGCCTCCAGATCGGCAGGCCCAGACCCCCTCATATCAGTTTTCGGGAAGAAAGCCTGCTTTGAACTTCAGGTTTATCACGTGAATATATACTGTATTTTAATTCCTGTCGGGTGCTTCTCCTTCACAGAAGGGTGGTGAGGGATGATTGTGCCTCCCGCATGCCACCCTAGGAGCATCACTTGAGAACAGTGAGAACAGGCGGTGCTGGAAGCCGAAATGTCAGAGGGTAGGAGGGGCCCCTTGAAGCCAAGCAGCAGCTGATGCGGGCTGACTCACAGCTGCTTCTGACGTGCGAGGCTGCGTGAACAGGCTTACTAACTCGAGTGGCGATGTGTGAGTCACCGTGAGGCTGGCGTCATCCAGCCCTGGCCACGTGACCCTCTGTGACTGTGACCTACACAAGCAGAGCCTGGGTACTCTGGATTTGCAGAAGTAGCTGGAGACAGGTACTGAATTATTGGAAAGGGTTTTTCCTCCGTTTCATGGGAAACAGAGATAATAAATGTTGGCCCACAAATGCCCTTGTTCAGGAATTACAACTGCATTTTCTATAATGCCATCATCTCTGACTCCATGGCTCCTTTGGTCCCTGAGGTTTCCATCACATCTCTGGCACACTGAGACTTTTGTGGTTATGAGGCATGGCGGGGGAGAGAACATTTAGTCCTGGTCAGGAGTCCATACAGGTGACCCGAGACACCGGCTGTCCCTTTCTCCATGGTCCCATTTGGTGGCTATCTCCAAGTTCTGTTCTTTGAAAAATGAAATTTTGTTGCCTTTTGACTTAGACGATCCTGATGAGAAGAGGTGGGATAAGTAAATTTCTGCCCATTCCCAGGCAGTATTGATTAATGGGGCCACAATTAACCCAACTAGGTTTTACACTGAGTGACTGAGCATCTTGACAACTGCCCAGCCTGACCTGTAAGCTGGGAAGACAAATCAAGAACCACTCCTTTTCCGCTGCCCTTTCCCCACGTTCCACGCAGCTGCACTGCAGTTACTGACTAGTAGGGGCCTGTACTGTTCAATGTATCAGGTTCTGGGATAACTGCTGTAGCAGTTGATTTGGTTGGGTTTTCTAAGGCACAGGGCTGATAATATGATATTGTGTGTCCTACCGACTCTTTGAAAAAGTGCGATATACAAGACATTTTTGATTGAATCCATTTGCTTAAGGAGTGACACCTGTTCTGATGGACGCCTAGGGAGCAGCTTCTTGAGAAAATCCAGGCACTTGATTGAGAACCTTCTGGCTAAAAGAGGGCAGGTCAAGAAATGAGGAAATTATAGTCCAATAAAGATGTTAAAAAAAAAAAAGAAAAAGAAATGAGGGAGCAGACTCCCCTGGTGGCGCAGTGGTTAAGAATCTGCCTGCCAATGCAGGGGGGCATGGGTTCGAGCCCTGGTCCTGGAAGATCCCACATGCCGGGGAGCAACTAAGCCCGTGCGCCACAGCTACTGAGCCTGCACTCTAGAGCCCACGAGCCACAACTACTGAAGCCTGTGCTCCTAGAGCCCGTGCTCCACAAGAGAAGCCACCGCAATGAGAATCCCGTGCACCGCAAGGAAGAGTAGCCCCCGCTCACCCCAACTGGAGAAAGGCCATGTGCAGCAACGAAGACCCAACGCAGCCAGAAATAAAATATAAATAAATAAATTAAAAAAAGAAGTGAGCAGAAAAGAAAAAAAAAACAACTAGAAAACAAGAAATGAGGGAGGGCAGAATTTTGGATTTGAATTCTGTTGGCTTTTCATAGATAGTTTCATATTTGGACTTTTAATTCTCACTGAGAATCTAATTACTGGAGAATCTAATTGCAAGTTTTCTATCACTGACTTTTTTTTTTTTTTTTTTTTTTTGCAGTACGCGGGCCTCTCACTGTTGTGGCCTCCCTTGTTGCGGAGCACAGGCTCCGGACGCGCAGGCTCAGCAGCCATGGCTCACAGGCCTAGCCGCTTTGCGGCATGTGGGATCTTCCCGGACCGGGGCACGAACCCGTGTCCCCTGCATCGGCAGGTGGACTCTCAACCACTGTGCCACCAGGGAAGCCCTATCACTGACATTTTTTATTCGGAGTACTTTATGCTATTAGTTGGGCTCACTGCAAAACACAGTGTCTTTCAAGTGTTTTTCTTAAATGATGAGATGCAGCAGGGAAGTGCATCAGACATCATGGCCCTATAACCGAAGCAACATTTTTACAAAATACAAACCTGTCAGCCGGGGCTCCCCTCAAAGCAGAGCCTGTGACAAAGGCTTGTGTAGGCAGTTTATTTGAAAAGTGACACTAGGGAGGAGTGGGAAGCAAGGAAGCAAAACAAAGACAAGGAGCCAATACTGAGCTCACCACTGCCATGGTAACCACAGCTCAAGCTCCTAAGACCTGCCTGGAGCTCAGGAAAGGCAGCTCAGAACCAGTCCTTTGGGAGCTTAACGCCTGCCCGTGGTGTCCTATGGTGTCAACTCCCCCTGCTTCCAGGGTGCACTGGCAGGTGGCACCTGTGTGGATCTGGTCAAAGCAGCATCAGTGGCTGGAATAAGACGTGGGACAGAGAGGCTCTGAAGTGACCACAAAAGGTGTTCAATCAAGATATTTACCAAGTGCAGTGTGCTCCGCTATAATGTATTCGACTCTAGTACACACACACACTCTAGTTGAGGCCCACTAACCAATGGTTCTCAAAGGGTAGTCTTTTCAGGGGGTCTCTGAGGTCAAAACCATCTTCATAATAATAGTAAGATGCTATTTGTCTTCTTCACACTCACTCTCTTGTGAGTATGCAGCGGGGTTTTCCAGAGGCTTTGTGGCATGTGGTACCAGAACAGAATGCAGATGCAGATATGAGAACCCAGCTGTCTTCCTTTAAGCCAGATGTTAAACAGATCTGCAAAAATGTTAAACAATTCTACTTGTCTCACTAAATTTGTTCTGGAAAATACAGTTATTTTTCATAAAATGTTACTTAAATACAACAAAATGTGACAGGTTTATTATTTATAAACAAATATTTTTAAAATTTCTACTTTAATTTCTCTATATAATCCACATACACAGAAACTCTTTGGGTCTCTTACTCTTTATGAGTATAAAGCGGCAGGTGCACTAAATTGATCATGACCTTCAACGGAATTGCAGCCCCCAGTTTGGTGGGAAGAGGACAGCTCTGTTAACTGCCACTTTCTCTTCCAAAGTGAATGGCCATTGCCCTGGTTGACCACAGGGTCAGTTAAGTCCAATCAACGAAGGCAGAAGTTCTGACCCTGGCTGCCTGTTATAAGTGTCTGGGTGACATTAAAAATTACCCTGGCCTGGGCCCTGCTCCAGAACAATGAATCAAAATTTCTGGGGATGGGGCATAGTACTGTTCTTTACCTCATTATTGATGTATAACTTACATGAGGAGCACAAATCTTAATGATAATAACTATTTTTCTAAACATACGTGATTCCCAGGTAACTACCACCCAAATCAAGATGTAGGGCATTTTCAAATCACCAGCAGATTCTCTCATGCTGCCTCCTAGTTAATACCACTATTCTAATATATATCACCATAGGTTTAAAAATTATTTTCCTGATTTTGAACTTCATATAAATGGCATCATACAGTATATATATATATATATACATATATATATGTGTGTGTGTGTACATATATATATATATATATATATATATTCCTTTATATCTGGCTTTTTATGCCCGACATTGTGAAATTCACTCACGTTGCTAGGTAGAGCAGTAATTTCATTCTTGTCTGCATGGCAGTGTCGTTTTCCATTGTATAAACAGGACACAATTTATTTATCATTCTACCCTTGACAGAGTTGGCTGGTCCCCTCAAACTGCTCTTCAGTGTGGTGACGTGCCCTTACCCTAAATTAATACAGGAACTGGGACTCATTAGGGAACAGAAACAGCAGATTCACGTTATCCATCTCATGCTTACTGGGCAGGGATATGGTTATTGAAATGGAAGTCCTCGTTTTCCCAACTCTTTAAAATTATTAGTTTTTCTTTTCTCTTTCCTTTTTTATTTTTAAATACAGAAAATATAGTTAAATTTGCATAAATTAAAATGTGTGGCTCCAAACCTGGGCAGAGATTTAAGTTATCAAAAGATAGGCGGCACTGAGTGCTAGATGAATTTAGATTTGGTCCCCCTGGCCAACTGTGAGTATACGCCTGCTAAGTTATGGGTGGCTTGTTTCTTTTAAACATTTCTATCTAAGCTTCTTAATCTTACACGAGACATACCCAGATATTAATACGGCAGCGTTGCTCAAACTAATCCATAGTTAGTTACCAAATCCTCCAACCCCCTCAACTGCACTTCCCCAAATCTGTCTGATTCAGTAGAAGGTGCAATCATCTACTCAGTTCAGTAATTTAAATAAACCTAGGAATGACTCTTGATCACAACTCCTCTCAGTAGCCTGCCTACCCTGTACAATCAGATCCATCTACCCAGTCAGCTGTCTCCAACAAATGCTGCAAAGCTACGCGCTCCTCCGCAGCTCCACAGCTACCACTCTGCTCTACGCGGCCAGCATTTTCTCCCTGGACTGATGCAATCGTCTCCTGACCGGTCTCCCTACTTCCACACTCTTCCCTGTCCCCAATTCCCCCACCTGAACCTACCCTCCACCCACCGCCCAGTGGCTTTTATTTTATTTTTTTTGGCCGCACCCAGCGGCTTGTGGGATCTTAATTCCCCAACCAGGGAGTGAACCTGCAGTGAAAGCGCAGAGTCCTAACCACTGGACTGCCAGGGAACTTCCCCCAGTGGCTTTTAAAAAACACAGATCAGGCCGTGACACACTTTTCCTCAAAGCCTCCTAATGGCTCAGTATGTGAAGGGACTCAAACCCATCACACTGACAGATGAACTCAGACTTCTTACACTGGTCCTCACAGCCCTCACACCCTCCCGCAGCAAGCGCTAGGCCCCCTGCTGGCCTCCTGGCCTTAGGACACACCACGCTCCTTCCCTCCTTCCCACCCAAGGTCTCTGTCCTGCCTGCTCGGTACTGGAAGCTCCCTGCTGACCCTCTAATCTTTATGTGACGGCTCCTGTTTTTGCTAATCAAACCTCAACCCCAACTGCCTCCTCACAGCAGCTTTCGTCGACTGCCCCATCTAAAGCAGTCGTCCCTGAGACACAAATCTGATGGCAGAGACACACATTAAATGTGCCCTTCTCCTAAACCTAGGAGTTTGAATTCTGGGCTTCTAAGAACAAACAGTGGGAAGGACACAATTGCCCTTTGAAAATTACAACATGAATGCCTCTCTGGAGGGACACCTGCCACATGGTAATGTAGTATTTTATTTACTCTATTAGTAACTACTATTTGATAACATTTATAATATTAATAGAACTTAATCTAAGAGAAGTTCAACTTACATTTTTCTTTCTTTTTTTAACATTTCAATACTGGATATTAATCAGAAAGACAGTCAAAATTACTACGGTCGAAATTCTTCCATCAAAAATTTGTAATAAATGTTTGGTATTAGTCTATGTACAATTCAGTTTTTGGTGTAAAGTTCTTTGGCTTTAAGAAAAAACATTTGGTTTACTTCACTAATAGGAATATCTCTTAATGCTGGGATGGCCTCTTCTTGGTATTTCTTCGGCTGTTGGTTTTTGGCATAGTTATCTGTAAGAAGAGGACAAAAGGCTCTGTTTACCCAAGCAATTTCTTCAACAATCTCTGTGGTTTGTGGAGACCCACCACATAGTTTACTAGCCTAATGTTTGGATAATGACAAATACCATGTTTAACATAATTAAAAGGCCCCTTAAATTCTCTCTTTAGAAGAAATGTCCCAATTACAATAAAAATCAGCCAAGTTACTTTTTGCATCCTCTAACTTGGGTAAGAAATTAATATTTCAGGGACCTCCCTAGTGGCGCTGTGGTAAGAATCCGCCTGTCAAAGCAGGGGACACGGGTTCGATCCCTGGTCCAGGAAGATCCCACATGCCGCAGAGCAACTAAGCCCACGCGCCACAACTACTGAGCCCATATGCTCTAGGGCCTGCGTGCCGCAACTACTGAGCCCGTGTGCTGCAACTACTGAAGCCCGCAAGCCTAGAGCCCGTGTTCCGCAACAAGAGAAGCCACTGCAATGAGAAGCCCCTGCACTGCAACAAAGAGTAGCCCCCGCTCGCCACAACTAGAGAAAGCCCACGTGCAGCAACAAAGACCCAATGCAGCCAAAAATAAATTTAAAAAAAAAAATATTTCATTCAACTGTACAATGATGATTCAAGCCCCATTTGTACATTTCTCATAGGAACAGAATTATATCAACACCCCAATCATTTGGTACAATCATTCATGCAAACTTAACAATTTCCCCTCTTGGTACAAATTGTCTATTTGCTGTAATTCCAGCCAAGTATGCAGGGAACACAGTAGGTTATCAGAAAAGCAATATCTAAAAGTTAAAAAATCATACCAGAACTTAAAAAATACTTTGCTTCCTAGAATCCAAGCAAGTTCAGGAATCTAATTTTTTTTTTTTTTTTTAAATTTTGGTTATGCCACACGGCTTGTGGGATCTCAGTTCCCCAACCAGGAGACTGAACCCAGGCCATAGCAGTGAAAGCCGGGAATCCTAACCATCAGGCCATCAGGGAACTCCCAGGAATCTACTTCAATCTTTAGACTTGAAATAAAAGAACTTAACAACAACTACAGAAAACATGCCGTGGCTCTTCTATCCACTTAATTGCGGTCAGGTGTACACAGTGATCCTGAGGATACACACCCCCAAATTCCTCCTCCCAGACAAGGTCTGTATGGACCTCTTTGTCATCCCTTGATCAACACAGCTTGTTTAGGATAAAAGAAGTTTCTCTCAGGCAAAGTTGCCAAGGAACATATTACATACTTGTGGTTTTTATGGGAAAATATACCTGTTAACTAGTGTAATAAACAGCATATTCATGACAGCTTATTTGTGCCATGTGAACATTTCCTCTGGTATAATCGTATTTATTTCTCCCAGTTTTTTTTTACTATGCTGATGTGCGTCAATTACTACAGCCTGTTCTTTGTTGCTTTTTCTTTTTAAAAAATATTTATTTATTTATTTATTTCGCTGTTCTGGGTCTTAGTTGCAGCATGTGGGATCTTTTCAGTTATGGCATGTGGGCTCCTTTAGTGGCAGCATGCAGGTTCTTAATTGTGGCATGCGGGATCTAGTTCCCTGACCAGGGATTGAACCTGGGCCCCCTGCACTGGGAGTGCGGAGCCTTTTTTTTTTTTTTAATGATCTAGGTTTATTTTTTTTTATTATTATTTTTTGGGCTGTGTTGGGTCTTCATTGCTGCATGCGGGCTTTCTCTAATTGTGGTGAGCAGGGGCTACTCTTTGTTGCGGTGCACAGGCTTCTCATTGCAGTGCCTTCTCTTGTTGTGAAGCACGGGCTCTAGGTGCATGGGCTTCAGTAGTCACAGCATGTGGGCTCAGTAGTTGCGGCACATGGGCCCCAGAGCACGTGGGCTTCAGTAGTTGCTGCACGTGGGGTCAGTAGTCGTGGCCCTTGGGCTCTAGAGTGCAGGCTCAGTAGCTGTGGTGCACAGGCTTAGTTGCTCCACAGCATGTGGGATCTTCCCGGACCAGGGATCGAACCCGTGTCCCCTGCATTGGCAGAAGGATTCTTAACCACTGCGCCACTGGGGAAGTCCCGGGAGCGCAGAGTCTTAACTACGGGACCACCAGGGAAGTCCCTGCTTTTCTTGACAAAAGTGTCAATACCCGACTCCTCCAACCCCCGGCACTTTCCTTTGATATAAATTTACCTGTGATTGTATGAATGGAGTTGAGTGGAGAGGTACTCATCATGTTTATCCCGAATAAGAGCACATAACCAATCACTGCAGTAATGAGGAGGTACACAGGCAGTGCAACTGCCCAGTATCTGCAGAAAAGAATATTAAAGTAGGTAACAGACTTCCTAAAAAGTTGCAGTTCTCTACAGTTCATCACCAAGTTAATACACTTTTAAACTTAATTTTAGCTTTGACTGAAATAATACATGTACCTAAAAGGCAGTCCAATAGTTCTACTGGCCTACAGTGAAGCTGCTATCCTGTACGCCTGTTTGAGCCCTGGTGTCTTTCTTCCCAGCAGGGAACACTTTCAGCACCTAAGCTGTTTCTTCTGGTGTTTACCTCCACCTTCCTACACAACATACTCCTATTACTATTTCTTGACTTTTTAAACTTCAGACATTTTCTCTGAACATCCTAATATGGAGATAAAGATGTATATATAAATAATGTTTGAAACTGAGCACTGTAACGTATTATTATTATGTCTTCTTGTACAATTTTTTTTTTCCTGGAAATTAATTACTACTTTTTGTCTGTTTGCTTGGTTTCCCATGTACCTATCAATACTCAGTCCTCAAATTCTCTGATAGAATCTAGTATGCCTCTTAATACAGTTAAACACATCAAATGCTCTACCTCACATGTTTTATTGGGTGCATTATTTAATAATTTCTTCCCTACTGTTTTCTCTTTCTGGAACTTCTAAGAGCTTTTTTGCTGTTATACTTTCCTCATCTTTTCTTTATTTTCTATTTTGCTATACTCTGTCCTACTTTCTGGAGATTACTTTTGGTGTTTCTTCTAAACCTTCAATTAAAATGTTAATTTTGGCTACCATATTTATAATTTCCAAATGCAGTCATTCTCTGAACATTCCCTATTTTATAGCATCCTGTTGTTTCATAGTTATAATCTTTTTTATCTCTGAGGATTTTATTTTAAAGTTTTCTTCTGCTCTTTGCATTGTCTCCATTTTCTTCAAGTTTCTTTTCTCTTTTCTTTTTTTGCTTTTTTCTCTTGTATTTCATTTTAGAGGCTTTCTTTTAATGTCTGATAAGTTGCCCATTCATATTTAAAGATGAAGTACTGGGAAGGCAGGGAGGCGGCTGGAGAGACATATAAAAGTCAAAATAAAGATGAACTACTAACAAGCTAATTGGAAGCACTGTGCATATGTGGGCTGGGATGGCCAACTGGAGACCCACACTATGGGAGACCTGGCCATTCCATTGGAGGATCTCTAATTATCAGAAATTAAAGACCCTTTCTCTTGAGCTGGTCAACTTCTTCAGGGAGGACCCTCCTATCTTGCTGGGAGGAGGCGGGTGGTATAAGCCTGCCAACCACAAGCCTGAGAGCCTAGTGAGGAAAGGTGCTTGGGAGGAATCTCACTATTCAGCAATGCAGATTTTCACTGATCCCTGTTTTCAGTAACGTGCCTAGTTAGACCTAGTGTCCCCCAGACTAGAGAATCTCACTCAGCCTTTTCAGAGCATAAAACTCCTGTCTTCTGCAGGGGAGGGTTGGTCTCCAGCTTTAAGGGCTGAGGAGGGGGATTTGAGGGTTGAATGCTCTTTAAACACTGTTTTCAGCCCAACCCAGAAATACCATGTTAAAGAGGTACCCGTACCTCCAATGTCTGGGCCTCTCTGTGTTGTGGGCACAGAGGCTCTGGCTGGCTTCCCTGCTTTAGCAATGTGGGAAAGTGGAAATTCAGTTAGTCACCTCTCACCTATCTGCAATCCACTTCCCAAGATTTTATTGATACACCTCCACTATCCCGTTATTTGCTCCTGTGGGTTTATAGCTTAACAATTATTTTTTTCTATGGGCTTATTTTAACAAGATTTTGGGAGGAAGTAGGGATAAAGATGTGCATTTAGTCCACCATCTTTAAATAGAAGCGTATCAATAATCGTCTTTAAAAAGCTTTAAATTTCTATATGGCTATTTATGGATCTTAAAAGAATAAATATAAGATTTGTATAAGTCTTAAGAAAAAACCTGATCCTTCAAAACAGCATTGATATACTCTTACTTTATTTAAGAAATACATTGAACTTACTTTTGAGGCCAATAGGTTAAGCCTAAGGAGTTTAGCCAAGACTCAGGAATAAAAGCCCACACAAGATACAGTACTGCAGAAGAGGGGAAAAAAAAGGGAAAAAGGTCAGTAAGGCACGCATCCAATCTATCAAGGTTCAGATAAAACAACTAGAGAGAAGCTGGCGCGCTGCAACGAAAGAGCCCACGTGCCACAACTAAGACCCGACGCAGCCAAAAATAAATTAAAAAATAACAAAACCAAACCATAAAATTTATGATCTTAACCATTTTAAGTGTAATGTTCAGTAGTGTCAGGTATATTTGTATTGCTGTGAAACAGGTTTCTAGAACTATTTCATCCTGTGAGTCTGAAACTCTATACCCATTAAACAACTCCTCTTAGTTATTTTAAAAAACATGTCTTAACTTCCACTACTCACACTGTATTTTAAGCAATTTAAGGGCAGAAATCATGCCTTAGTAATTGTTGTAATCCTTATAGCACCTAGCAATTTGCTTTATACGTAGTCGGTGGTCAACACTTCATCCCGACAGGGTTGAAAGTGCAGACATTTAGGGGCATAAAGGTGAATTTATCTACCCTTGTTCTGATCCACAACATGCCTTATCCCCTAGAGCACAATCTTATTTCCCTCAATTCGGGTCTCTGTGGCACCCTTTACTGTTGTCCCTCTATTATAACAGCCAACCTCTGAGCACTCACTGTGGCTAAGCACACTTCTGAGCACTTTACATGCATCATTTCATTTAATCCTCAAAACAATCCTAGTAGGTATTAAGCCACTTTTACAGAGGAGGAACTGGAGTCTCAGACATGTTACATCCTCTGTCCAAGGTAAGTGGCAGAGAGAAATTTCAAGCCTGTCTCAGTGATGATGAAGGATTAACATTTTTCTCAACAAGTATGTATTACGGAATTCTCTATGTCAGGAGTGTGCGATACAATGGTGAACCCGAAAGAGATGGCCTCTGCCCTCTCCGAGCTTAAAATTGAGCAAGGAATAGAGAAGAATAAATTGGTGTTTTCAATACACTCTGATAAGTGCTAACGAGCGAGTAACAAAAGAGGATATCGGAACACATAAGAAGGCCCTCAGCCCACAGTGGCGGTGATGTGAATGGTTAGGAAAGATTTCCTGGAGAAGTCATTAAACTGGGGCCTAAAGGATGAATAGGGGGTTAGCCAGATGAAAATGCTGGGCTTGCAGACGATAGGAAGGAAGGAAATATGAGAAAACAGTGTTCCCAGCAACCACCACAGAGAGAGCTCTGGGGATCTGAAGAGAGAGCTGGTGTGGTAGATGGCAGAGGGAAAAGCTGGCAAGGAACTGGCGTGGAGCTTGAGTTTTCAGGATTAATGAAATACAAACAGCACTTCCCTGGTGGTGCAGTGGTTAAGAATCCGCCTGCCAATGCAGGGGACATGGGTTCGAGCCCTGGTCCAGGAAGATCTCACATACTGCGGAGCAACTAAGCCCCTGCGCCACAAGCCTGCGCTCTAGAGCCCGGGAGCCACAACTACTGAGCCTGCGTGTCACAACTACTGGAGCCCACGTGCCTAGAGCCCATGCTCTGCAACGAGAGAAGCCACCGCAGTGAGAAGCCCGCGCACAGAAGAGTAGCCCCCGCTCGCCACAACTAGAGAAAGCCCACGTGCAGCAACAAAGACCCAATGCAGCCAAAAATAAATAAATAAATTTATTAAAAAAAAAGAAATACAAACAGTGGGGAAACAAATGTGAATTCATAAATGGAAATGATTTGCTTAGTTTAATTAAGTGAATGAATATGTACTGTACATCTGCCATATGCCAGGCAATATGAGAAGGTCGAGGTTATAAAGATAAATGAGACATGGTCTCTATTCTCACAAAGTCATGTGGGAGAGAGAAACGAGTCAAATGTAGTGGCAGGAACTTCCCAGGCACTACCTTACTGGACCCTCCCCAGACCCCTGAGGTGTGTGCTAGTAATCCTTACTCACAGGTGAAAAAAACTGAGGCTCAGGGAATGTAAATAACTTGCCCAAGGTCTCACAGCTAAACGTTACTGAGCGGGAATGAGAACCTGGGCTTACAGGCAGCGGCCAGAGCACTGGAAACGACATGAAGCGGAGGCGACATATTTGGGGGAACCCCAGGCAGTGTGGAGTGGCTCGGGCATCAAGTACGAGGCAGGGAGAAACCAGCCGGAAAACTGAACTGGTCCCAGATCATGGAAGACCTTGGGTGAGGAACATGGACTTTACGCTCTGGGCAAGGGGAACAACTGGATATTTTGTTGGTAACTTTACAGTTACAGCAGACTACCAAGAGAAATAACCATCCAGGCTTAAACGAGAGGTTTTAATCAGGGAAGTCCACGTCTGGATCTCAAGTGCGTCACTGTGACGGCTGCATGTAGGATGAACCTGTGGAAGAAGTGAGACCCCGGCAGGCTCAGTGGCAGCAGCAGATGAATGAGTTGGCGGAGAAGGAAAAGTACAAGTGAAGACGACTCCCAGGTTTTCAGAGTGGGATCTAGTCATTCCAACCCTGAAGAAAGAGATACTGGAGCAGTCATTCTCCACACAGCGTCGAGAGATTTTCCAAAAAGACAAATCTGACCCTATCACTTGCCAGTTCAAATCCTTCGATGCCCTTAGAATAAAATCGAAAATCCTTCCTAGGGCTTGCAAGAACTTGAACGACCTGGCTCGGCCCGCCTCTCCAATGTCCAGCCCTCACGCACTATGCTCCAGCTCTGGACAGTGTCTCATTTCTGTGCTTCAAACAATCTTGCGGACGCAGGGTCACTGCAGTTACAGTGAGTGCTGTCTGCCTGGAACGATCTTCCTTTGGCTCTTCCAATGCAGATGGTTCCTTAGCCTGCTTTATGTCTTAGCTCAAATGTCACCTTAAGAGAGGCTTTCCCCAATCACTTGCTCTCCCAGCTGTGTCCCACCTACCACACCTTCATTACTCCCTGTCATTTCCCTTTATTTCCCTCAAAGCTATTACCACAATCTATAACTACTGTGATGGACGGAATATTTGTGTCCCGCCCCCCACCAAATTAATATGTTGAAACCCTAATCCGCAATGTGATGGATTTGGAGGTGGGGCCTTTGGAAGGCAGTTAGGTATAGATGAGGTCATGAAGGAGGGGTCTCCATCATGGGATTAGTGTCCTTTCTTTCTCTACTACATGAGGATACGGTAAGGAGGTGATTGTCTGCAAACCGTAGGAGGGCCCTCACCAAGAACCCAGCCATGCTGGCATCCTGATCTTGCACTTCCCCGTCTCCAGAGCTGTGAGAAATAAATGTCGACTGGTTAAGCTACCCAGTCTACAGTACTTTGTTATAGCAGCCTGAACAGATTAAGACAGTTAGCTTTTTAAATCAGTAAATATTTCAATGTACAGAGAGACTCATGTAACCCCTGAGTACCCACCACCTAGCTTCATTATGACTGTTGGCTACTGGCCTCTGACCTCCTCTATCCTATTACTTTCTGCCTCACTGTCTCAGGTTTCAACCTTACTGACCTCCATCTGTTCCTTGAAACCACTGGCCTCCTCGGGCTTTTGCACTGGCTCTTCTCTGGGAGGCTCTTTCCCTTGATTGCCACATGGCTAACTCTCACTTTTCGTGTCTGTGCTTACAACTCATCCCTCAGTGAGGCACCACCTGACCGCTGTATTTAACGATGGCAACCTCCTCCCACTTCTATTCCTCCTTTCTGGCTTAATTTCTCCCCATGGCACACATTATCATCTGACATTCTGCATGTTTAATTATTTAATTTGTCCATTGGCAATCCCCCCCTAGCAGAATGAAAGCTGTGAAAGCAGGAAGTTGGGGGCTGTTTTGCTCTTCCCTTGCCTGTAATAGTGGCTGGCACATGGTAAGTACGCAAGAAAAATTTGCAGAATTAATTTCTGGTTGTGGGTACTATTGGATTTAAGTCTTAAAGTCATTGCTTTTATTTAAATACATAGTTTCTAACCCTTCAAATAACTCTATAGAACAGGGATTTACAAAAATGATGATGTTGATGATAACGATAACAGCAGCAGCTAACACTGAATAAATACAGGTATCCCCACTTTCCGAAAGCTCGCTTTAAGCCATTGCGCTTTTATGAAAGACCTACGTTAGCTAACTGTCTTCGGTAACCAAAGGAAATCTGAAGAGGATTTTTGCTTTTACTTAAAAAGCATTCAGTGTTTGTTTTGCAGGGAGCCGTGATACAGGCAGTGCCCACCCAGAGCAGGGAGAGTGTGGCATGTCTGGGCTCCTTCCCCAGAGCTACACTCAGCATCTCAGCATCAAACCGCCATAGCTCTGAACTGTGTCGGTGAACATCTTGATCTCAGCCGAGTATCTTTATCAAATTGAGTGCATTATCTCAATTTATCTTGTGCATTGCTTAGCAAGATGTGCCCTAAGGTAATCGTTTCTTTGCTTTACGCCATTTCTGCTTACGAAAGGTTTCATAGGAATGGTCTCTACTTTTGGATTGTGGGAGAAACCCGTACTTATTGCTCCTATGCATTCTTTTAAGTGCTCTGCATACATTACGGCAAGTAATCTTCACAACAGACATAAGAGGTAGCATAGTGAAGTCAACCCAGAGTGCCTGGGTTCAAATTCCAGCTTTATCATTTACTGGCTGTGTGACTTTGAGCACATTACTTAAGCCCCGTGTGCCTCTGTATTCTCATCTGCAAAATGAGGACAGTAATGACAATATCTATCTCACAGGACTGTCTTATGCTTCATAAGCATTTGATAAACATCACCACCCTTTCACAGATGAAGAATCTGAAGAACCAAAGAAATTAACTAAACAGTCCTCCACAAAGCTAATCTGTGGAGGAGTCAGGATTTGAACTCAAGTCGTAACTTCTTCGCTCCATAGACTCCCCTGGCCAACAGCTTGGTTGGCTATACTGATGTAGTTAGGGTTCAGAAGCATTACCACTCCATCTTTCTGGTTTCCACAAAATTCTAAAAAGCTGTGGGCACCCACTTTTCCCCCTAATTCTCAAATCCTTTTGGGGAGAGACATGGGGCCCACTGTGTGACTCTGGGAATATCGTGTCTCAGTAAACATCAGTTTCCTTATCTGTAAAATGGGACCTTATGGGGACTGATTGAGACCCAGGATGTAAAGTGCAGCTGACTTCTATAACCTGATTGCTGTCCCTCCCACAGGCTGCACTGGGGCCACACCAGATTACTCATTTCCAAACCCCACAATGCCTTCCCACTTCTTCCTTCTTATTGGTGAAGACAAAGTTCCTGGGAGAAAGCTCACTCTGACTCTCAGGGTTTTTTGTTTTTTTTCGGCCACGCTGCTGTGTGGCTCACAGGATCTCAGTTCCCTGACCAGGAATGGAGCTCTGGCAGTGAGAGCACAGAGTCGGAACCACTGGACCCCCAGGGAATTCCCTGACTTTCCAATTTGATTTCTTGTCTCGACACTGGCTGCCCATGGTCCTTATCACACTGATAGAGAATTGTAGATTTACTCCTCTTTCTTGTCCACAAAACCATGACCTCCTTAAAGGCAGGGACCAAGTTGCATTCACTTTGCAATCTTGACTGGTGCTGCATTTTAAAGATCTGTTGAGATTAAATCTTTCAGGCTCATGTCTGGCATGTAGAACACTCTTAACAGACAAGAGTTCCCTCCAGGTTTTCTCGAAAAGAGACAAAGGTAGAAAGAATCACAGTTCCTGTGTACACATTCTACAAACAAATGCAATAATTTCCTGTCCTTGAACACCAGAGAAAGGCCCTGGCCATCCATCAGGAAAGTACTTACTGAAGCCAAATTGGGAGCTTAAGAAAAGGACAAAGCCATAAATCGCTCTTTCTGGCAATGGCGACGGTGAATTTTCCACCATTTTCCCTGTGTCTTTAGATAATCTGTGGGAAAGAAACACAATCATCTGTCAGTGACTCACACCACTGGTCTATTATAACCTCATCGCTTTGCTATGGGCACAGCCTCTCCGCAGTTTTTTTCCCAGCCTAAACCACTGCCAACGGGCAACCTGCACACAGACCTCTAACGCACACCTGCTTGCACACGTGCACACAATCACCCATACCTCGCCTGTAGGCGCAACCAGCCCCCAAACCTCACATGCACACGCACACAAGCACACGCGCCACAGCGCGCACCTCCCGCAGTGTAAGGTGGGGGGAGGCAAGGAGGGAGCAGGGGAGGGACTGACGCCACTCCAGCTCTGCAGGTTTCGCCTCCGTGCGAAAAGGGAAGGGCAAGCAGGGACAGAAGGCCCGTGCGGCCTCCTCAGGCCTGGGCCTCGGCGCCCGGGACCCGGACCTGCCCCCTCGTGGAGTCTGTTTCTCATTCGAGCCCGGGGACTGGGGTTGGCCCTCGACCTTGGGTCTTCCATGCGCCCACTCCGGCCGCTCCCCACAGTTCGGCCACCTCCGTGCCGAGTCCTCTGCGCAGGCGCGGATCAGGGAACCGCAGGGGGGCGAGAGAAGGAAAACAGAGAAAGGCCGAGTCGCCAAGGCAACCCCTGCCCGGGCGCAGGCGCACTGCGACCCTCGTCCGACAGGAACGCGCGAGCGCGGGGGCGGGAGGGATCGGTCAGCTCTCCGCCGCTGGGGGCGGGGCTGCACGACGGCGCAAGTGCATTGCGGCTCACGTGACGCGTCTGCCGCCTGCGCCGCCGGCCGCTCCTGCCCGCCCGCTGGCTGACGTGGAGGGCCTGAGGCGGCGGCGGCCCGCGTCCAAGGCTCGCGGGCTGCGGGCCCCGGTGAGTGCACACCTGGCGCGCGGCAGGGCTTCCGGATGTGTCACCTTGTCGCGCTGCAGCCGAGATGCCCGGGGAGAGGGGCCCTCCACACCCCCTCCGTGGGTGTGTGGTGAGTGTGGGTGTGTGCGCGTCGCCCCGCGTCGTTGGCCGTGGCGCCCGCGGTGTGTGTGCGCGGGTTGGGTGCCGGTGCAGAGCGGGAGTGTGTGGTCGCTTTTGTCGGCCTCAGTGGGTGTGTTTCCTTTGTCTGGTGTCCTCCTTCTTTAAGTGGGGCCCCCTCCGGGCTTCTGTGCGAAGGTGGGAGAAGCCCCTTTGTGTGCGCATCCCCCGGCCGCACGCGCACTCTCGCCCCAGTCGGTGCGCGGGTGACACCTTCGCTAGGCGGAGGGTCCGCCGGCCTGAGCGCGGGTGGGCACGGCCCCGTGTGTCCCCTCCCGGCTCCTTTGTGTCCGCGCTGGTTCTAACCGGCGACGGCGTGGGCACCCCGGCGGTGTGGGAGCCCCCGTTTGTGTCACTGCCTCTCTCCGGGGGTGCGCGTCCTCCGCGCGCGTGGCCGCGCCTCCTGTAGTCGAGACCCCCGCCTGCAGCATCGTCCGCCCGGCGGTGCGTCCTCGCGTGTCCCCGCGCGCGCGTTGCGCCTGGGTCCTGTCGAGTGCGTGATCAGGTCGTCGTTCGCGAGTGTTCGTGAACGTTCTTGCGCGCCCCTCCTCTGTCTTGTGTTCCCTACACCTGCGCCACCTGTTTTCGTGAGAATGGCTGCCGAGCGCGAGGAGGGGACGGGGAGGGAGAAATCAGTTCAGTGCTCCCCCGTCCCCTGCGCCTCTTCGGAGCATCCTTCCTCCCCCAGCGCTAATGGGAAGGGGGGACAGCAGCGGGTCTGGCCAGCTGCGCCGTAATATTTACGATGTCAGGTGTGGCCGGTCGAGCCAGCCTGTTTTGGGGACGGAATAAGGGGGCCAAGGGCCAAAAATGGAGTCAAGGCATAGGTGAATGTTGGTTGATACCAGTGTGGCGTACTATTTTCAGAGGCGCCCTACACGCCCAAAGACCTTCGATTGCAGACTCCTTCCAAAATAATACGTACACGACACCTGGGCAAATACCTTTTAGCCGATCCTGGGCGTTCTTGATAATACTTAACGGTTCATATAGTGGTTTATGGCGTTCACGTCAATTAACTCTCTTGATTCTACCTGGCGTCATGGCGAGGGAAACAAGGTAGACATCTTACAGGTTTTACTCCCGCCTTGGGAGCAGTTTCCTCATAATTACAGCTCTAGCTAGGACATTCTGTATTGCAGGAAATTTGCTATTTATCCTATTAGAGACCCATTACCCATTAGAGACCCAGCTACTCCTCTTGCTCAAAGGTTCGTGCTCTGCGCTCAAGGGCTGCGTTTCGGTGTCTGTTTCTCGTTGTTCATTTGCTCAATTTTCTTACTCTTGCCTAATTTTCCGGTTTTTTCTTTTTTTTTTAATTTCTGGAAGATTTCACACATAAAATACAGAGGGGTATCTAACCAATCCATGATTAAGATTTACAGATGTAATTATTTTGCCGAATTTACTTCAGATCCTCTTTTTAATTTAAAAGAACTAAAATTGCAAAATATGGAGGTGCTCTCAGTTCCTGCCCCTCCTTCCGTAGAGGTTGTCACCGTGTTTAGGTTTGTGTATATCATTCCCTTGCATATTTTATACTTTGATCACGGTGGATCCATAAACAATATATAGTGTTGTGTGTTTTAAACTTTAATGGTATTAAACAATGTGTCTTTTTGCAACTTGCGTTTTTCGATCAGCATCACATTTTAGACTTACATATGAATAAATTGGATAATTGTGTTTGGTTCATTCATTTTAATTGCTGGTATAGAATTCCATTGTATGAATATACCATAATTTACTTATCCGTTTTCCTGTTGATGGGCTTTGTTTCTGACTCTAAAAAAACAATCCTGCAATAAACATCTTTGTACTTGTCTGCTTTGTGCACACGTTTGGAAGTTTCTCGAGAAAATACACCTAGTAGTGGATTTGCTCTATACTAGGAAATATGCATCTTCAACGTAACTAAATATCACAGAAGCTCTCAAAGTGGTTGCACTAATTTTCACTCTCACTGGTATTGAGTGAGGACACCCATTTGTCACACCCTTGCTAACACTGTATGTTACCTGACTTTTACATTTTTGCCTTCTCTTTACTGACCAGCTTCCTTATAACTTTAGCTTGCAGCTAAATTTGCTTGCACCCACCTTGGCTTCTGCTCTAGCCCTGTGTCAGCCTATGGGTTCATCTCTCACAGTTAACTGGCTCAGTCTTTATCTCCTTTGGTTCTCATAAGATTAATTCCAGTAAACATTTATTTTGTACCTAATGTATCAGTTCCAATGGTTGATGTAAGATAATTCCATGGTATGTTAGATGTACCTCTCTAATAGCAGGTGAGGTGATTTAATTAAATACTTTTTTGCATATGATGAACGGTTTTTTAAAAATCTTCTTTCCTCTAATGTATTATTTGATACCTTCAAAATATGTAACATATACGCAAGTTGTGAAGCAAAACAATAAAATGAACACCTATCAACCCACCACTCAATCCAAGAATCAAAATGATCAATGCAGGAATCAAAATGACCAATATTGAATGTGCTCACCTCCAGAGTGACTACTATCCTAAATTGTGTGTGTCATTCCTTGTTTTTTTAAAAATAATTTTATCAGATATGTATACATCCCTCAACAATGTATTGTGTGGTTTCTATTGTTTTTGAATTTAAAAAAAGGAATACTGGATACAGCTTTCTGGGTCTTGCTTATTTCACTCAATGTTATGTTTCTAAGAGTCACTGATATTCAGTATAGATATGTCATTAATTTTCACAGCTGTGTAATATTCTGTGGGTGAATATAACACAGTGTATGTGTTCTTCTGTTGATGAACATTTTGGTTGTTTCTAGGTTTTGCTATTTTGAAGATTCTTGTACATATCTTCTGGTACATAGTTGCAAGAATTTCTCTACTTTTCACACTGGGGTATATGACCTCTGGGGAAGTAAGATTTTCTGAGGAGTACTTGGGCACAGGTAATATTAATGAATCAATTTGTGATCATTAAATTCCATGTGTACCCTTTCGTAAAACTGGTAATGCCGAAGCCTGTGACAGAAACTTCCTCCTGGTTCTACTTTCCCACCTTCCCTCTCACAGTAGCACTTCTGCCTTAAATTGGGAATGCATAGCGCTCACCCATGTGGAATCTTACCAGGGTAGTGTCCCAGTTGAAAAACTCTCCATGGAAAACAAAAGGCTAATCTAAAATACATGCAGCTATAGTGTTAGGAAACACCTCTTTTAATCCAGACACTTCCCATCTCCTCAAGAGCTGCATTTCCAATAAAATGTAACTTTTATGTTTAATTATCATTATATATACTAGTTATTTTTTGATCAACTTTATGCTGTAATAATTATGACATTTTAAACCAATGATATGTCAGTTTTAAAATGTCACTGTGATACTCCAGAAATTCATCCTTTGCAATTTTTAAACTTGGGGCTGAAATTTTTTAGATGTCATTTTAAAGTGTGAAGAATATGTAATTTTTAAAGCGTTGTGGTTTGTGAGTAAAAAAATATCGGAATACCACTGTGGTAAGCTATTTGCTAGAAGTGGAATTGCTGGGTTATGGGGTATGAATGTTCAACTTTACAAAATGAAACCAAATTGTTTTCTGAAGTGGTTGTACCAGCTTATACTTTGGCAAGCAGTTTTGTCAATTTATATACTTTGATTAGCAGTGTGTAAGAGTTATAGTTGATCTATATTCTCTGCAACACTTATTACTTTTAGACTTCTTAATATTTATCAATCAGATGGGTATGAAATGATGTGCATTGTGGTTTTAATTTGTATTTCTTGATTGTTAATGAGTTTGAGCATCTTTTCATTTGTCTGTGAACCATCTGTCCTTTTTGTTCACAAAAAAAATACCTCGTCATATCTTTTACCCATTTTTCTGTTGGGGTGTCTTTTAAAACAAACTGGTAACATCGATCCTTTATTGAGTATACATGTTGTAAATTTCTTCTAGTTCATGGTCTGTCTTTTTGCACTTCATGGTGTATTTTGCTGAACAGAAGTTCTTAATTTTAATGTAATCTAATTGGAAACTTTCCCTGCCCTGGGATTATAAAGTCATTCTCTTGTGTTTCTCTTTAGAAGTTTTTAAATGACGCCTTTCACATTTAAGTTCATAATCCATCTGGTACTGATTTTTGTATATGGTGTGAGGTAATGATCCACATTCATTTTTTCCCCCCATGTGGCTACAATTGACCTCACTCCGTGTATTGAATTGGCCCTCTGTTCACTAGTGATCTGCTGAACAACAACAAAAAGTTTGGTAGCATTTATCTGTGAGATCATTTGGATCTAATTTTTTGTGTGTAGAGGACTGTAAATTGTTGATAATTAGCAATTGAATAGTAATAGGACTTCAGGTTTTCCATTTCTTTTAGTCAGTTTTGGTAAATTTTATTTATTTATTTATTTTTTGCGGTACGCGGGCCTCTCACTGCTGTGGCCTCTCCCGTTGCGGAGCACAGGCTCCGGACGCGCAGGCTCAGTGGCCATGGCTCACGGGCCCAGCCGCTCCGCGGCATGTGGAATCTTCCCGGACTGGGGCACGAACCCACGTCCCCTGCATCGGCAGGCGGACTCTCAACCACTGTGCCACCAGGGAAGCCCTATTTATTTACTTTTAAAAATTTATTGGCATCAGGTTCATGGTATTGTCTTAATTCTCTTTAATCTCTTTTACTTGTAGTTATGTTCCTTTTTCTCATTTTGAATATTATTTGTGTGCGACTTTTATTTTTTAAATTTTGCCAGAAGTTTGTCTATTTTATTAATCTTGCCATGGGATGAATTTTTGGCCTCATTTGTTCTATTATATTTTTGTTTTTTAGTTCATTGATTTTTGTCTCCTTTATGATTTCCTTCCTTTTCCTTCTTTGAGTTTATTGTTTATTATTTTTCTAACTTAAATTGCATGATTAACTTACTAATTTTCAGTCATTCCTGTTTCCTACTACAAGCATGTAAAGCTATACGCTTCCTCACAGTTCATTTTTGCTTTATGTAACATGGTTTAATTTATGGTATTTTCATTAACTTTTAAATTTAAGTATTATTAAAATTCCTATTTTGATTTCTTCTCTGACTTACGTGTTTTAAAGTTTTCTTTAAAATATGCTTTAAAATTTCCAAATGTTTCTTCATTAACATTTTTCCTTTTCGTTCATTTCTTAATTGTGTTGTCAGAGAATGTATTGTATATTTTATCTTTCTAAAAACATTTGTTTGCCCTTGCTTTATGGCCTTGTACATAGGGAATTGTGATAACTATTCTGTGTGTACTTGTGAAGAGTATGTATTCTCTAGTTGTTATGTATGTGTTAGATCAGGCTTGTAAATTGTGTTGTTCAGACTGTCTATATTAATTTTCAGTTGTTTGACCTATCATGAGAGAGATGTAGTCTTCCACTGTTACCTTCTAACAGACTTCCTGTAGTTCTAACAGTTTTTCTTTTTATGTATTTTGAGACTATTTGATTAGATACATGCAAGCTAAACATTGTTTTCCTAGTGGGTTGAACCTTTTCTGTTATGTTGTGGTTCTCTCCATGCTTAATTTTGATTTTTGTCTTAGGGTCTGTTTGGTCTATCCCACCTTTCTTTTGGTGGTAATTTACCTGGAATAACCTTTTTCTTCATTTTCATGTCACTTTTCTTATGTCCTTAGATTTTTAGGTATCTCTTATGAAGAATATATTACTAGATTTTTCTTTTAATCCAGTCAGGTAATTTATGATTTTTAATTGGTACTTTTAGAAGTTAGTTCAGGTCTCTTGGTGGTCAACTCATTTTTTTATCTAAAATTATTTTTATTTTACCCTTGTTCTTGAGGATAATTTTGATGGGTATACAGTTCTAGGTTGATGCTTTATTTTCTGCTTATATGGTAAATATATTATTCTACATGCAAAGTTGTCTGCTGCCAGTTTTATTTATGATAATTTGAAGAAAATATTATTTTTCTTCTGGCTGCATTGGATTTTCTGTCTTTGGTTTACATCTTCTAAGTCTAGATGATTATTACTTTTTATTTATCCTATTTTGGATACATGTGTTTCCTGATTCAGAATTTTGTCTTCATGAGGTCTAGCAGATTCTGAGCCTTGTGTCCTTTAAATACTTTCTCTCTGATTTTATCTATTTTCTCCTTCCGGAAATTTAACTGGATATATATGTATTAGACTGTTTCCAGATCACTTTTCATCTTTCACATTTTTCATTTCCTTGTATCTTTGCCAGCACTTAAATTGCTGGGTAATTTCATCAGGCATATGTTCTTGTTCGTCAGTTTTCTCTTCACCTGTGCCTGATCATCTGTTTGACCCATGTGTTTTATTTTCCTTTACTTTCAACAATTATATTTCTAGTTTCTTAAAGTATCACTCGGTTCTTTTTTAGCTGTACCCAGTCATTTTTTTTAGTCTCATGTTGCTTGCTCATTTTTTTGAATCTGTATTCTGTAGACTGGCAGTCCCAATGTTTGATGTCCTCAGGGGTCTAAATTTATTGCTTGTTTTTTCTGTTGCCTTTCTTATGGTGGATTGTTACCTCCTGTGCTTAGAGATTTTCAGTGATGAACTCTTGATTGATTGATCTTTCTCTGTGGGGATTTTGAGAGTCTGATTTGGGGGTACTTTCCTTCTGATAGGATTTGTGTTAGCTTTGGCTGGGAGCTTTACGTGGGACCAGCCTTTCAGTTTTCTCACTTTGCTTCTGGCCCATGATCCCACTATTGCTCTTGGCATTATGATTTATCATTGTTGACTGTCAGGTTTAGTTTCTAGCTAGAGGTTTGTTGCTTTGGGGGGGAAAGGGTGGTTTTAAATGTTGGCTATTTCTATGAGCTCAGCAAAATTTTAAAAATCTAGCATCCACTTTGTTTTGCAGTCATGGAGTGCCCCATTAGTTCATCATCATTGATGGGCTCAGAAGTCCTTTACATTAGTATTTAATTTTTGTAGTATATTCATTTTAGTATGTGTTAGGAAAAAAAATTCTGTCCTACCAAACTTAAGATTTCTTGGTGGTAACAAACTTTCCATTAAAACAAGTTTACGTCTAAGTTAAAATTTGAGTTAGTCTAAATAAAAATATTAAATAGGTAACAGTACAGTTGACAAGTGGGTTTGGCAAAGTTTTCTACTTTGGGGTATGCAAATTAAAAATTTGGGAAGCACTGAGATACGGAATCAAGATGAGTAGGGCACAGTGTGTCCTCTGGACATAGTGAACCTACAGAGAGAAACCTGTAATGACCAAACAGTATAAAAATTGCTGTCAAAAAGATATGAGCAGGGTGCTCGGGGCTTACAGAGAAGCGGTGCAAAAATAAACTTGGTGGTAGTGAGAAGTTCAGGAAATGCTTCCTGGAATCGAGTGTTAAGGATTGGTAGGCATTGTGGTTGCAGAATAAGGTTTGTTTAGAAGTGCCAGGCAGCTGAGTATGACTGGCTTCTACGTTGCATGTCATGGAGTGACTAGAGAAATGCAGGAACAGGATCACAAAAGGCCTTCTGTGCTATAGTAAGGAGTTTGGACTTTATCCTGAAGATGATGAGAAGCTTCTCAATTATTTTAAGCAGTGAAGTGTTACGATCAGAGTTTTAGGGGATGCCAAGATTGAAGGCAAGTCACCAGTTAGGAGACTGCTTGTTTAAGTAGTTCAGAGGAGAAAAGGTGGAGCTGCAACCAAGGCATTGGCAGTGGGCACGAAGAGGTGTATGTGTGCTAATTTTGGACTCCTTAGAGGAGTCGAAAGGACAGGACTTCATGGTCAGGTTGGTTAGGAATGTTGAAGGAGACTGGGGGAGTGTAGACTGACCTCCAGATTTCTGGTTTGGGTACCCAGGTGGCATGTAGAGCAATTAACTGGTAACATACAGAAAGAGGAAAGAACTTGGTTTCATTTGTTCTTGAGGAAAAAGATAAGTTTGTTTTTGAACTTACTGAATCTGAGAGGCTTGCGGGACATCTTGGTTAAGACCCAGTAGCAGTCGATAGGGAGGGTCTAGAAGTCATGAGATGCAACCCAGCCTGGAGAGATTTGAGAGTCTTCAGCATTTGGACATGTCAGCTGTGGTTTGCTACAGTGAGTATGAAGTAATTTAAAGTAGTACACAGATAAAAAAATAGGAATTTAACGTGTCTGAAAAACGTAAGCTGTATTTCAAACCTATAATATCATGGATATTATCACTTAGACCAAGTGAGCCCCAAAAGAAGAGAATATTAAGTAAATAAAACACATGGGATCTGTGGAAATGGCAAAAATTGTGGTGAAGCTATGCAAATGATGGAAGTTCAGAAAGTGCTGTTTTAAGGCATGGGTATGGTGGATAAGGTCACCCAAGGAGAGAGTAAGCGTGAGAAGAAAAGAGAGTTGACATTTGGGTGGCGGGGAATGGAAAAGAAGAGCCATGGAGACTGAGGAAGAGCAGCCAGAAGAATAGGAGGAGAACCAGGAGAAGATGGTCTTTGGAGTCCAAATGAAGAGTTCTGAGAAGGAGGAAGTGGTCAACAGCGTCAAGTAAGTCTTAAGCTGAAAAGTGCTCTTTGGAATTAGCAATTAAGGGAGACCATTTAGTTAGAGGCATCCAAATAGCGGATTAAAAAAACATTCATCTAATATGTTAATGATAGCTGATATTTGTAACGTTTCCTATACACTGTGTGCTATTAAAAGCACTTTAAATGTGTTAATGGATTAATCAGATAGGTAGGATTGCTGTCCTCATTTGATTAAGTGAGGAAACTGAAGCCTACAGAGGTTAAGTAACTTGTCCAAGATCACACACTCAGGAAATAGAGCCAGGATTCAAGCCCAGGCAGTCTGGTTCCAGAGTCTATGCTCTTAACCACTATGCCGCATCGCCTCTCTGGTTAAAACAAAACAGAAAATAAAAATAACACCAATGTCGTAATTACGGTGCAGTTGGTGTAGGGCATGGTATCAGTGAGATATGCCAGGCTGTGACTGACCAGCATGGTGTCACAGTGGCTCAGTCTGCCAGGTATGAGCATGTTAATTGTATTGTAACTGATGCCATGATGGTGATGTGTGGGCTGTGACAGACCGTTCTTGGCTCTTTCTGTATTTATATACAAAAAACATTTGCAAGACAAATGAGTTTAAAAGTGTATATATTTCCCAGAATAGCATATGTCCCATATTATGTGCCATACTTTGGGTGCTAAAATGTCTTCATATTTTTTCCAGTCATCGTTTACTTTTGGAGTTAAATTCTCTAAACTCTGGAAGTATTGTTCATCCAGGACAGGTCAGGTTCCGGACATTGTAGATATCCAGTCTACTGGAAAAGGTCGCCAACGGCTTTATTGAAGCAGCTTCCCTTAAATGGTGCAAGTGGAAACCCTATATTAGGAAAGTGAAAATAAACGAGAATGGAGGATTTGAATGGCAGAAAAGGAAGAATTCTTGATGAGGTTGAAGAATGTGGTAGGAGATAGGGGAGACGTAAGTCGTAATGATTCCTGGGTGTGGTTGGAGAGGAGCTAATCAGAGTTAAAGATTTAAAAACTGGTTTAGACCTGGGCAGTGGTCCAAGGTGTGGCCTTGTGAAGGAAGAACCTAGGTGAGGTGGGCCGCAGATTTCATTTTAGTTGAGAAGGTGGTTGCACTGCAAGGCTAGAGTCCTGAAGGGTTGTCCACATGGACGTTGGTGTGGCTGGAATGATGATTGGAGGAAAGAGGCGAACACTGTGAACTAGGTGCCTGTGTTCTTAAACATGACAACAGCCAGGAGGCAGCTAGACGGCAGTGACAACGAAACGTAGATCCAGTGAAATACAGTGTTTGAGAGGAAACTGTGGAATCAGAAGACCTAGGTTTGAATCCTGCCTAGCTTGGTGACCTTGAGCAGATTACTTAGTTTTGCTATGCATGTTTTCCATCTGTACAGTGACTGTGATAATAATTGGGCCTGCAAAGAATTGCTGTGAGGGTCAGTGAGACGGTACGTGTAAAACGCCTGGTACAACATAGGACAAACGGTACCGGCAGTTTGCTAGGAAGGTGGTCATTGGTCTTCACTTCTGATATTGTGAGGTTGTTGTACAGCAAATTGGGCATAAGAGGAAGGATTACTTAAGGAAACAGATGTGTTTTCCAAGGACTCATGGTGGTCTTGCTTGGGAAAAAAGAAACTTGGTTTATCATAACAGTAGTGGGATAATAGTGATGAAGTGAACAGGTATAAAAAAACGGTGTTAATGGTGGTGCTGGTGATGATAGGAAAAGAAAGCCACTACTTGGGCAAGAGTTACAAGTAATAAAATGCTGCATTTTCCAGTGATATTTAGGTTTCGTAGCTATTCACTAATAGCTATACATTTTTGTTATTGAACTTTCTTCAGGGGACTTACACTTTAGTCTGAAACTCTAGCCCTAATTCCCCGTCCCCCCACTGAAGTACTTGTTTTAAGAGCATGGTCGCTGATAATGTAAGGGGCGTTGCCGTGCTGCTGTAGCTGTTGTGAGAGCGTTAGGAGCAGCGATTGCTGGGAGGATGGCAGGTCTGGATGCGGCTGTGAGGGGTTAGGAGGCTACGTACTCTCCCTGTACCACTTCAGCTCTGCCCCTTTGCCCGAGACAGACACACACACTGAGGCATGGATAGGAGAATATGAACAGCTGAGAGGAAACCGTTTTCTCAGTGCAGTCAGGGTTTAGTTCCAGCCAGGAGGTTGAGAATGTGGCAGAGTTTCTGTATGATGAAACAGCATATTTCACAGAGGCAGTAAAAGCAGTTGGGGTAAAAGGGCAGCAGTGGAAGGATGTCTTTTGTTCATTCATCTAGGCACATACAAAGATGAATAAGATGCCCTTACTTATCTTCCATCTAAAGGAGACATGTAAACAGTTAAATTCAGGGTAGAGATGGTGATTCTTTGAACCTGACAAAAGGAAGAAATAGATTAAACTGATACTCAAGGAGAGTCAAGGGGAAAGACTAGCAAATGAGGTTGAGAATCTTCCAGAGCTCAGTGTTCTCATTGGAGTTATTTCCTTGGGGCATAAGTTCCAGGTATTTTTCAGATATACTATAGAAGCTAGGAAAACTGCTTGTCATATCATCTCAAATGATTTGATTATGGATTTGGGTTTTGTTGTGTCCTTAGGAGGGTGCACCATGGACGATTTTGCCCTGGGAAATGTCACTGTAGCAGATTATGCCTTGTTAGAAGAGTGCCCTTATGTGGATGATTGTGTCTTTGCCTCCGAATTTATGTCCAATGATTATGTTCGTGTGACTCAACTTTACTGTGACGGGGTGGTAAGTAGATTTCTTAACTTTTTTTTTTTTAACACCGCGTGGCATGCGGGATTTTAGTTTTCTGACCAGGGGATCACACCCATGCCCTCTGCAGTGGAAGTGCAGTCTTAACTACTGGACTGCCAGGGAAGTCCCCTTAACTTTTTGTTTTTAACATTGTGTATTCTTAAAGGTTTATTTTTTTAAAAAATTGAGGTATAATTGACATATGACATTAGTTTCAAATGTACAACATAAGGATTCAATATATGTATATATCATGAGATGAGCACAATAAGTTTAGTTAACGTCCATCACCATACATAGTTATACATTTTTTTTTCCTTCTTATGAGAACCTTTACGATTTACTTCTTGAAGGTTTTGTGGTATAGAGCTGTCTGAGTAAAGATATTTTTGTGCTACACACAAAGAGATTTGATAGGGAGATATGTATGGCTTTTGAAGAGGTCATTTCAGACGGAGAAGTAAACAGTGCCTCAACAAGGAGAATGTGCAGTGCTGGTGAAAGCTTGTTTTCTGACTGGAGATGAGACTAAAAGCTCTCAGGGAAAGCCATAGAAACAGACTTGGGGAAACACTGAAAAAGGCCAAAAGACTCATTGGTTGAAGATGTTGTATTCAAAGTGTAAAAGTAAACGTACTTTAAGTTTTTAGTTTAGTATTGATAACCCTTACATTAAAAATCAAGAACTGTTACTTTTGCATTTACCAGATACAAGTCAAAAGAATTTTTTTCTTTTTCAGGGTAGACAGTATAAAGATTATACCCAAAGTGAGGGAAACTTAGGTGAGTACTTTGGTATTTTAATTTTAATTTGTTGAAACAGCTATCAAGGGAGGTTCGTGCATTCACATCAACATAACAGACTTACACATCTTTACAAAGTTTATTCTTTATTATCCTTTTTAACTAGAAATTAAAAAACCTTTCCTTGTTAAAATGGAGTTTTAGCTAACACTTAGATATTCTTAACATCTGACAGGTTAAAATATTTCATCCATTCATTTCTTACCTTTCCATATCCATTTTTGTCTTTTCCCTTGACAGTGTTGATTCATTCCAAAATGAGGCACAAAATATTAATTTAAAACTTTTTCTTTTTAATTAAGAGTTTGATATCTGCACTATGTGGTGTAGTAAACCTATTTCTATCCTGCAAGATTACTGTGATGCCATTAAAATACACGTCTTCTGGCCACTTCTGTTTCAACGTCCACACAGTTCTGTAATATCACGGTTGCATCCCTGTGTGGAGGCGAAGTAAGTTACTGCTTGTTAACCCATTTTGTATGAACAGTGGTGAGTGTGTTGCCCAGTACTGAGGAATGCCAAGTGCAACGGGAGGCTTATGTCTCATTCTTGTATACTGTTCAACTCTACTTTTGTTTAATAGAGTGGAAAAGTTAATACTTGGGATTTGGATATAAAAGAATAATCGTGGTAACATTATAATGAATGAAACTCTGAAGAGCGTTAGATGGTAGATTTGAAGCTGAATAAGGAAAAATTAATATGCTTGTTTATAAATACCAGTATTATAGTACAGAAGAAAGAAAAAAGTGTAGTATTTTGTCTACCTAATAAACAACTTATTATTACCTAGAGTGAAGTAAGAGAACTTAATTTTATTCAAATAGTTTAAATTGAGGTATAACATATAGTTAAGTGTAAGATTCAATGAATTTTATATATGAGACCCTAATCTTTTAAAAAATAAATTTGTCTTTAAGCAGTTCTCATGCTTCTGAGATAAGTTTGAAGAAATTACAACATCTTGAGTTGATGGAAGATATTGTGGATTTGGCAAAGAAAGCTGCGGTAAGTGATAGAATGTGTTCCCCTCCCGCATTTCAAGGATATAGATATTTATATGGTATTAGGCCCATGTTACTAATTTATGGTGACTAATGGGTAATGGTTAACCTGAGCTTATTCTGCTATCCATGAGTTTGTGCTGTGTGTTTGGGAGATCAGGTAGCTGGCTTTTTTCGTGGTTCTGACATGACATGATGAGAACCAGGCGTGCTCCTTGCTGTTAACAAATAGACGTTAGAATTTGTCACAGATGGAAGTGTGCACCTAGTTCACAGAAACCTTTGCCGCAGATTCTGAAAGTGATGGGTCCTATCTTGTAACGTAAAATCATGCCACTGTTAGCACCACCACAAATATTTTTTCTTTGGGGTAAACTTTATCATGTCAGGTTTGAGGAGGTATCCCTATACTACACTGAGGGGTTTTTTTCCCTTGAAAGCTGTTTAATAATTTTTCTCATTTCAGTTGGTTATGGAGCCAAGTGTTTTTCTTGGTAATTCTGATTGCAAACTTAAATTTATAAAGGGCATTCTGATATTTATTTCCTGCAGATTAATCCTTTGCAGCAACTTATATCAGCCAGTGTAATTTTTAAAAAATTTTATTTATTTATTTTTGGCTGCTTTGGGTCTTCGTTGCTGTGCGCGGGCTTTCTCTGGTTGTGGAGAGCGGGGGCTACTCTTCGTTGCGGTGCGTGGGGCTTCTCATTGCAGTGGTTTCTCTTGTTGCGGAGCACGGGCTCAGTGGTTGTGGCGCACAGGCTTCAGCAGTTATGGCTCGCGGGCTCCAGAGCGCAGGCTCAGCAGTTGTGGTGCACAGACTCAGCAGCTCCGCGGCATCCTCCCTGACCAGGGTTTGAACCTGTGTCCCCTGCATTGGCAGGTGGACTCCCAACCACTGCGCCACCAGGGAAGCCCAGCCAATGTAATTTTATAAAAAAGTTTAGGTGTAATGAACCATACATCTGAAAGTTTAAAATCCGTACATATAAAAGTTAAACTAAATCATTTTATTATTAGAACCCTGTGTAAGACGATTTCTGACTTGTTTTAGGGTCCTTAGGAGGTAAATTGGGCATGAAAGTGCCGTAGAAAGTGGACTGCTATGTACATAGAGTAGTATTCCTAAAATGTAGAATTTTTTTTCCCACTAGAAAATTAAAGTATGATTGGCCGAATAAGGAAGAAAATGTTTTGTCTTTTCTGTTTTGCAGAATGATTCATTCTTTATTGGAGGCTTATTGAGAATTGGTTATAAAATAGAAAATGTAAGTGTTAACATGGGAATACGATACAACCACTTTGAATAAGTGGCAGTTTTCTCACTTCTCATTGCCGCCTGTATCAATACTAGGCCCACCGAGTCAACATTTTATAGGTAGCATTTAGTAGTACTGATTTCTATATTTTGCCTAAGCAATCTCCTTGTTTGGGGGGTTTGCATTATTATCATTTTCCCCCATATATGTAGTGTAATTTTGAGCCTCTTTTACAAGTTGATTGCTTTTTCTCTTTTAGATTATTTACCTGGCATATGTTCTCTCACAAATGAAGTTATTAGGCCCCTGGTATGAACATATTTTGATACACAATTACTAGATGATCTCCAGATACATTGTAGGATCTTAGCTCCCCGACCAGGGATTGAACCCGGGCCCTCAGCAGTAAGAGCGCAGAGTCCTAACCACTGGACTGCCAGGAAATTCCCAATAAACCAATTTTTAATGCTACTGGTGACATAAACATGTACATGTTTCCCTTAAACCTGACACCAGCGTTGATGACTTCATTATTTAATTTCTGAAATCTTTTCCGACACGAGAAGTATGAATTATACTTCTGTGAACTCTCGACCCTTCATGAAGGTCATTGCACTGAGTGCTCGTTTGCCCAACCATGCCCTCCTCTTGTTGCCTATATGCTTATTCTTCTCTTTGCCACAGACCATTTAAAGTACATAGTCCCTTTCGTGAACCTTAATAGATACCGTTAATCTTAAGGTAAGGATGGAAGTCCCAGTTTAGATGAAATCTGAGACCCCTATTCACCTTGTGTTACTGTACTCTCCTGCTACCTAGGGCAGCCTCTGGCCAGGTTGTAGACCTCAACTTCCAGGTCTTTAATCATTGCAGCAGCATCCTGGGCTCTGAGGGTGGCCTGAGGTTACCTGAAGATATAACATATGTGAGTCTGTGGTCTCTGTTAACTTGTGTGTTGGGGTCTAGCTATTCTAGGCTTCATGCTATAGTAATGAAAACATGAGGTTGTACAAGTTTTGTAATAAGAGTCTGAAATACTATATAAGATAAATTTATAATGCCACATGTAAACTTATAATTAATACACAGATCACATTTTTCATCCCTCTTTTTGAAACAGAAAATCTTGGCAATGGAAGAAGCTTTGAATTGGGTGAAGTACACAGGCGATGTAACAATTTTACCTAGGTTAGGAGCAGTTGACAATTGTTGGCCTATGTTAAGTATTTTCTTTACTGAATGTAAGTATAAATGCTTTAAATTGTTACTTGACTCAGTTTTATAAAGGTATTATTTTGGAAAATAGAATGTGTAGCTGTGATTTCTTATCTTAGGATTTTAAAAAACGCTTTTCTCTTATGAGTAAAAGCCTGAATAAGAGAACTTTAACCCTGTAGTTAATTTTATTCTGTATTTCCTGTCTTGATGATATCTGTGATGTTAATACCTTTTAAACATCCTAGCAAATGTATGCCATAAATTATTAATATATAAAACCCAAAGAGACCACATTGGGGCTTATGTATTCTCATTCATAAGAGAAGTAACTGAGCTAAGATTATAATTTTCATTTCTCTGATGAATTTGTTATTCTTATATATGATGAAGCTGCCTTATATATTTTTTACCTTGTGAAATATTTTTCTCTAAAATATTTGAGTGTTAGTAGTGTTTTTATAGGGATCTTGAAACAGGAAGTATTGGCTCTTTAGTTGATAATGACTGATAATTTGCCATTTCCATTTGCCATTTTGAGTAGAGGGCACATTTTATACTCTTGACCTGAGTGTTAGAGAGAAATTAATCTTAAATATGAAGACAGGTTTTTCTTTTTTTTTTTTAAATAAATTTATTTACTTATTTTTGGCTGCGTTGGGTTAGTTGTGGGGAGAGGGGCTACTCTTTGTTGTGGTGTGCAGGCTTCTCATTATGGTGGCTTCTCTTGTTGCAGAGCATGGGCTCTCGGCATGCGGGCTTCCGTAGTTGTGGCACATGGGCTCAGTAGTTGTGGCGCATGGGCTTAGTTGCTCCGTAGCATGTGGGATCTTCTTGGACCAGGGCTCGAACCTGTGTCCCGTGCATTGGCAGGTGGATTCTTAAGCACTGTGCCACCAGGAAAGCCCCAAGACAGGTTTTCCTGATGTTTATTGGACGGTGGGCTGTGTTACGTTGATAGAGGTTGTTCTCTTCGTTGTTTTGGAAGCCTTTAATTATAGCCTAGATTTTATGGTGGAAGTAAAGGACCAGTATCATGTACTGGACACCCATTTGGGCTCGTTTCTAACTCTTTCTCTGTTCTCTCTTTTTATAATAGTTCTGCCAGGTTGATGCTGTGATCCTATTTTAGAAATGAGCAAACTTTGAAAGGTTAAGTGATATTTCTTTAGTCTATTAAGTAGTAGAACCTAGATGAGAAGTCAGGTCTCTCTGATCTCAAAGTTCGGGTTTTTGTTCTATAATCTTCATCTGTGCCTTTAGTATTAGTTTACTTTATTTGGTCACCTTCCAAAATTCTTTCTTCAGTCTTAAATTTTAGGTACTGCTTTTGCCTTGGAAGTGAATATGTTTGGCTAGAAGTGTAACTATAGTTTTGTTGCAATAAAGTTATTATTTACCACTTAAAATCTTTTTTATAGAACAGCTTAAAATACAGAAAATGATGTCTGGTAAATTTTTAACATAAATTTTGGTTATTACCTACTGCATTTTAATTAGTTTATTAAATTTTTATGAGAATAATGTTTCAAAAAATGTCAAATTTTAACATTCATGAGAGTCAAAATGTTGAATTAAGACATTTTAAATTCTTCATTTTTTTTTTATATTAAACACATTTTAGAAAGTAGTTTCTCAGGTTTTTGTTTTCAGAAATTTTAGTTAAACTTCGTGCCAGGTACACCATAGCTCAATAACATTTGTTGAATTGACTTGAGTAATTATGAGGCCTATTTGGAATGTGTTATGACAGAGCACTGTTAACTACAATTAGAACTAGAGTAGTAATAAACAAGATTTTTAAATGCTAGAAATAAAAGAGATTAGATTCTTAGCACGCAATGAATCTAATGTTTTCTGAAACATTTTATCAGCTGTTTATTAAAAATATATTGTTGATACATGTAAAAGATTATAAGAAACATTATTTAGAAAGTATATCTTGAACGTTACAGACTCAACCTACGTAGCCTAAGAATTAGAACATTAACAATAGCAATTTGTTTTTTTTAAACAAATGTTCTCTCACTCTCTCCTAAAAATAAAATTTAGACAAGTATCACATTACTAAAGTTGTAACAGAAAACTGCAATTTGCTTGAAGAATTTAAAACTCAAAGTTGTGCGGAGTGTCTAGAGGTGAGAATAAATATTTACTTGTAAGTATATTTTAAGATTTGCTTGTTAGAACTTTTATTAACACTCAGAGGAAAGTTCAGTAAAACTGCTGTCAATACACAAGGAACAACTATAAAATTTGATAACACGTTTGAGGGAAATTTTTAATAAATTTTGATTGGAATATTTTTTTTGGAAGAGGAAGCCATCTTGATCAGAATTTTCTAATGTTATAGATTTTAAGAGTTAATTGAAAATCGAAATTTGATTTTTTTTAAATTAAAAGGCTTTTAATTAGTTGAGGGAATATGATTTTTCTTTGCCACCAGCTTTATTGACATGTAATTAACATGCCATGCAATTCACTCATAGGAAATATGATTTTAACTTAATTTTTAAAAAGGGATTTAGGAAAATATTTAATATTCTACTTAATTCTCTAGCTAAAGTCATTGATATAATCCAGTAAATAATAATTTGTTTATTTTGAAAATTTGAAGGTTTGAGTTGAAAAGTTTTAGTTATATCTGTAGCATCTTTGATTTCAGTTTTTGTTGTTGTTTTTTTTTGTTTTTATTTCATCCTTGCTGTAGGTCACATGATTTTTTGGGGGGGGCAGTTAGTCTAATCAACAGTGCCTATATGTTATTGATTTATATATTATTTTTTAAACACTCAGGTTTGTTGAATAACATCACATTTTCTAACCTAAAATTAAAATTCTACTTGGATCTTATTTCTTTTCTGCATATGCAGGCATGTCAAGGTCTGTTTAAAAGTGGGCCTGCAAATACGGTACACAAGGGGTAAATTGTTAGTGTTATTCATAATGTCATGGCTTTGTTTACTTTTTAATATCCCTTTATCAAAGTTAGCGTTGAGTCATTAGAGACAGACAGGTTTCTTTAAATGTATATTCTAAAATGTTGGGTATTGAATTCTCATTTTCTACCTAAGTAATCCCCCAGGTTACTTCTGATATCTGAGATAGAAACCCAGAACCATTTTTCTTAAATATTGGGGTTACTGATTCTCTTTGCATTTAATTGATGGGTCTTCTTTTACCTTGATTTCTCAGCAAGGAGAACTAATGAAAATGAAAGGAAATGAAGAGTTTTCCAAAGAAAGATTTGATATAGCTATTATCTATTACACCAGAGCCATTGAATGTAGGTAAGAGCAAAATAGAACAATGAGACCCTTTTTATGTGGCAGATCAAGTTAGAATGCTAGTCATTAAAAAGAAACACAAGATGAGGAATTGGAGAATATCATCAGTTTGCTATGCAGAATATATTTTCTCACCCGTAGGTATTAGAAGCATGAGATGACCTGAGTAGGTGAACTTACTAATCAAGTTGTATAACTCAAGTGAATCAGACGAAATTGGGAATTTGCTTCTACCCTGCCCCACTTTGTTCCCAAGCTTTCCAGTACAGGGTCATCTGTTCTTTCTTGCTCTTGTTTTCCCTTCCACTAATTCCTTCCAAATTATTAACTGATAACAAAGGGTTAGTTACTAGTACTTAAGATGTCACCCATTCAGGGATTTGTGCTTTCTATGAGGGAATTTTTAAAGGGTAATAGTTGGAATTGTTGAGAGAATGCATGTGTTCTCTCTACCTCATCTTCTGTTTGCTCAGCTGCTAGAATTTTGTAGCATTCCTGCAAGTGTGCCTCACCTGGCTCTTACTGACATCTTAGCTGGCCCATCTAATACTGTAGCAGCCTTAGGAGGGTGCGCTGTAGACAGCTACTCTCTTTCCTGTCTTACCCATCTCCACGGGGAATGAGTGAATCCAGGTAGCACACCACATCTGAAAGCCTGCTGCTCTGTTCTTCTAGGAAGCGGTAGAGGAACAGTAAGATAAAACCAAAAAGGACAAAACTCGAAATGAAGCTATTTAAATTACGGTTGTAATTTACAGGCTTCCTTTATTTGAGTTCTTTGTGAAGGTGGTACAGTTCTGACTTACATAAGTATTCTGTTCTGTACAGTTATAGCATACTTGTAGTTTGCTAGTTTTTTAATATGTCTCATTTGATCCTTGCAGCAGCCCTATGAGCTAGGCAGAAAAAGTAGAACTTTTCAATCTTCATTTTGAATACAGGGAAGTTTAAGTTGGTTTGAACAAGTTGCTCAGGAAGTGAAGGAACAAGAGCTATATTCTTTGTGCTCTGCCACACAGATGTAAAGTTTTTGAAAATTATTTCTTGCCTTACGATTTCTGTGTTATGTTTGTTTTGTATGTAATGTTCTTTACTGACGAAACATTATTTCTTTTAAAGACCTGAAAATCACCTTCTTTATGGTAACCGAGCTCTTTGTTTTCTTCGCACTGGACAATTTAGGTAAGTTGGTTAGAGTGCCTAATCACTGAATTGTTAGGCTAAATACTGATCTTTGAGAAGTATTTCTGTTTTGCAGTTTCGCAAGAAAATTCTTCAGTAGTTCTTCGGCAGAAATAGTTAAATGCTTAGAAGAGAGCTCTTTTAGGCTTTATATATAAAAACAACGACAGAAACAGCTATTCTGATTGAGTGGATAACATGCTATGCATTATTTTAAGCACTGCGTATAGGTTATTTAATTCTCACAACACAGTTAATAAATAATTATTCTCCACATTTTACATTTGGGCAAACTCATACCATTAGTAATTAGTAATTGTGAATTTGGTTCTACCCTGCCCCATTTTTTTTCAAGCTATGATGCAGTGATGCCAAGATTTGAACACAGATCTTATCTGATGATGTCAAAGTCTGTGTTTATAACACCTATAATATATTACCTTCTTCTGCTCTATTAGCTAATCTGTATAGTTCTGGAAGAATTTTTGCTGTATTTGTTTCCTCTGTCTTGTTATGAAAAAATTAAGTAAATATCCTTCATAAGTGAAGGAAAAGAAATTTAATGGTTTAACTCTGGGAGTGAAATCATAATTAATTCTTAGTTCCTCATGTTCAACTAAGCTTTTATTTATTAGTTGAGAAAGATTGTTGATACTGTACCATGATTTTATTGTCTCAATTTAAACTTTTTAGGACTTAAATATTAAGCATTAATGTTGAGCAGTGTAGATGACAGTTACATTTAACTGTGTCCTACCTTATTGCAGGAAGGGTTTCGGGTTGCTTCAGGAATACATCCACTCAGTAGAAAAATATTCAAAACAAACAAAACAAACAAAAAAACCAAGTTAGAGCCTGGGATCCTTAGAATAAGGCTGCATAGGCATAAGGTCCTGCTTAGTGATTGGCTATAATTCATATTTGCATCTGACCTCTCTGTTGCCCAAAATAAAAAGAGAATACCCGACAAGTTACATAATTCTCACTGACCCTGAAGAAAGAGGACACCAGTTGCTCAGGTGAAACTGTTTTGCTGGTGTTTCGTTCTGGAAGAAGTTTCTTATATGGCTAATATGAACTGAGTGGTGGAGTAGAGAAGAACCTCAGCAACATTCCTGTTCAAAGGAAAAAACTCCCTGAGAGTGCAGTTTGGGGTTTCATAAATAATTTTTTTCATTAAGTTTTCTCACGAATGCAGAGAATATGATATCCGTTGTTGCTCAGGGAAAGCACTTACGTTGGGAGGTGGGAGTGGGGACTATAGTATATTCCAAGTATGAAGCTTTTAAAAATAACCTGTATGTTTTTCTTTTATTATAAACAGAACACTTTCTCATGGTAGAAAATTTGGAAAATACAAGAGTTTAAAAAGAAGAAAATAAAATCACCACCTCGGAGAATACCGCTGTATTAACGTTATGCAGCTTTTAGGTGGCTTAAGCCGTGGATAAACCGAGGCTATCTAGTCTAGAGGAATGGATGGGCTTGACACAGTCTTCCGTCTATACCACTGTCCTCAACTGGTTCTAACAAGAAATGAGCTGCAAATGTCTTTAGATTATTGCCTCTGGCTAGGTCCAGAATTGCAGATATCCTGCGCTGTTTAAAGGTCAATCTGTATACTTTCAAGATGAATAGGTTGGGCAACTTGGCTAGCCTCTTGTGAAAATCGAGGCGCCTATCTGAAACCTTGATTGGGTGGAAGGTCATCCCCTCTGCCTAGGGGATCGCTGGGAGCTGAGAGGCAAACCAGGGGTTTCTGCCCTCTTTCGTGAGTGTTGAATGCTAGACACTCAAGCAGGATCCTGCTAAAACTCTGCTGTGAAGGAGGTGCATCAAAGTAGAAGTATAGAAGCCAGGTAGCCCCGTGAGGTCAAGGTCAAGAGCAGGGTTGTGCATCCATCCTTGTACCTCTTTCCTGCCGGTCTAGGTGTGTGATTCAACACCAGTGAAGTTTTCTTTAGAGGCAGGTCAGCAGCATTTCCTTATTAGGCCATCACCAATATGTGCTGGATGCTTATTTAATGTCAGAAGCATTATGCCACATTGGTTTTACTGTTGTTCCCACCTCATTCATTGTTTATATGACTTGCTCAATAATGTAGGGATAATGTTTTCTGAACCTGCAATACACATAACTCCTGACCAAGTGAGTAGTTGATATGACTTCAGAAAAGAACATGTTGCCAGTGATTCAGACGTGCCATTGACTCAGGAGGACCCATGCCATTTAGCTGGGTTACCAAGATTGAGATGTTTTGAAGCTCTCACATCTGAGGGTTGGTAGGTCCGTTATGGGAATCAGGCTGAGCAGCTGCAGGAACAGCTGAGGGTGAAGCATCCGACCTCCCTGGCACTGTTCTGAGCATTCTGCATGTATTAACTCATAAAACCCTCACAATCCCGTGAGGTAGGTGCTGCTCTATCGTTATAGACGAGGAACCTGAGACCTGGGGAGGTCAAGCAGTGTCCTCAGACACTAGGTGGGTGTGATGGAGCCAGAATTTGAACCCAGGCAGCCTGGATGCAGAGTCTCTACTATTAATCACCGTAAGGTGATGATAGAATCAAACGGCAATGTGAAAGTTGAAAAAAATGAAAATAATGGTCTAAATAGTCAATAAACATGATTGTCCTTACAGGATGTGCAGATTAAAAACTGTGAGTCTCTCTTTCGTACCCATCAGATTGGCAAAAATTTAAAAACCTCATAACACCAAGTGTTTGAGAGGATGTGGAACAAAGGAAACTTTCATACTCGGCTGGAGAAAAGTGTAAATTGGTGCAATCACTGTGGAGAGCCCTTTGGCAAGGTGAAGATGCGCGTACTCTGCCGCCCGCTTCTGGGCTACCCAAGAAGATGTGTACGAGCCTTCATTAGAGCGTTGTTTTTAAGAGTAAAGAAATGGAAACAACCTAAAAGTCCATCAGTAGGGGAATGGATAAAATGAATTATGGTATATTCATACAATGGAATTCTGTGCAGCAGTTAAAATGAATGCAATGTTGAGTGAAAAAGCAAGTTGCAGAATGATTTGTACGGTATGATGCCATTTATATGATGTTTTAAAATGTGCAAAATGATATGCATATCCATAATTAATACGTAGTATGTATTTGCAATGTTTTTAAAGTGCATGGGCATGTTAAACACCCGGGGAGTGGCTATCTCTGGGGAGGGAGGGAGGGAGGGAGGGAGGGAAGAGGATTGCAGCTGGGAAAGATGGTTCACAGTGGGTGTCAGCTGTAACAGACCTCTGCAAAAAGATCTGAAGTAAATATGGCAAAATGTTAAGGTCTTGCTAAGCTGGTACATGGGTGTTGATTATCTTAATGTTATTCTCTGTACTTTTATGTATATTTGATAAAAAAGTAACACAAAGTGTAATTTAAAATGCACATAAGATGAAAAAAGGAAAAAACACCAAACATTAAGGATAAAATAAGTGGAAAGTAATCTTGAAAGGAGAGAAATAGAAGTATTTTAAGACCAATGGTTGGGAACCTGAGGTGAAGTATGTGTGGGGAAAATGCTTCACTTAGAAATGGTCAGAGAGTGGTGGAGGTTTTAATGCCGAATAGCCCCACTTGTAATAGCCTATACTTGTAAGTCTGGCCACCCTTGGGTGGGTATAGGGGAGGCCCGGAGTCAGAAAGAACCCTTACCACTCTCCAGAGGTGTGCACCTCCAGGTCAGCAGATGTTGCCCTGGGGAAGCACATGGAATGGGGTTGGGCTTGGGGGTGGTGGTGGAAATATGCTGCCTCCTGCCACTGCTTCTCCCTACTGAATCCTTCAAGCTGAGGAATGCGTGCAGTGTATCCCAGAATGCCTGGCTGGGGTGACGTGTCCTTTTTATTCTGATCTTCTGCATTTTAGAGTGATGGTTTTAATTGAAGTAATTAGAAATTTTCAGATTAGAGGGGAATCTAGAAAAAGCAATCAGGCATCTATAGCGTCTATAGTTACAATGATTTCGCAAGGTATATGATTAGACTTACTGTTTAATTCATTCTTGTGGGACTCATACGTGAAAATTTGAATTGTTTGGTGGGATGGGATAAATTGTGTAATGGGAAATGTAATTGGAAAAAGGGAGAGCCTTGGATTTTTTAAAAAAATTTACTTTGGAAAATGATGGAATTTATTTATTTATTTATTTATTTTTGGCTGCATTGGGTCTTCATTGCTGCACGCGGGCCCTGCCTTGTTGCGATGAGCGGGGGCACTCCTCGTTGCGGTGCGCGGGCCTCCCATTGCAGTGGCCTCTCCCGCTGCGGAGCATGGCCTCCAGGCATGCAGGCCCCAGCAGTTGTGGCACTCAGGCTCAGGAGCTATGGTGCACGGGCTTAGTTGCTCCGTGGCATGTGGGATCCTCCTGGACCAGGGCTGGAACCTGTGTCCCCTGATTCAGCAGGCAGACTCTCAACCACTGTGCCACCAGGGAAGCCTCAAACGATGGAATTTTAAAACTTGATATTTAACTATCTATATCTATATAGATAGTTAAATATATATCTCTATATAAAGTCCATATCTATATGATAATACCTATTAGCTCCCAACTTGTGATTAATAGCAGGTGGATAGACTTTAAATGATGTGTGTGTGTGTGTGTGTGTTTCTGAATTTCTCTGAGGCCCAAGGTGTGAATCAAGTCAATTGTATGTTTCTGTGAGAATGTCAAAAATCTTAGTGTATGTGGGGAGCTTTAGTGTACGTGTTGGTTGGTGAATTATTCCTCACTCTTTTCTCTTACTTGTGCTGTCTCTTTATTTTGCTTAAAAGCTGCTGAATTTGCTTTCTTTTTTTTGCGGTACGCGGGCCTCTCACTGTTGTGGCCTCTCCCGTTGCGGAGCACAGGCTCCGGACGCGCAGGCTCGGTGGCCATGGCTCATGGGCCCAGCCGCTCCGTGGCATGTGGGATCTTCCCAGGCCAGGGCACGAACCCATGTCCCCTGCATCGGCAGGCAGACTCTCAACCACTGCGCCACCAGGGAAGCCCGCTGAATTTCCTTTTGAAGGAAAGAGTTATTTTTTCAGTCTTCTTTGGGGTGCATCCCCTTTTTAAAAAGCAGTAACAAATGCACATCATAAAAAGTTGAGTACTAAAGGATAAGCTGAAAACCTTGCCCAGCTGAGACCCCTGCCCTAATGCCTTTCTTTTAGATCCTTGTGTATCCATGATACTGATATTTCATGACTATACTAGCACTTATTACATTGAACCAAATGAAGTTGCTTTTATAAATCAGAATAAGGCATTTTGTTTGGTTCAGTCTAAGGTATATGTCCTTTTTTTTTTTTTTTAACATGGGTAAGAGCATATTATACACCCTGTTGTACGTCTTGATGCTTTTAATGTTTAAATCTTGGAGTTGTTGCATATCGGTGAATATAGAGATCTACCCTAGTTTTTATTCATGGCTGCATAGTATTTTCCTCAGTGAAATAGTTTGTATTAGAATATAGCTTATTTCCAGTTTTAAAAATTATATACAGGAATATCCTTTTACTTACATTCTACACTCAGATGCAAGTATATATATATATGTATATATATATATATATATGTAGGATAAATTCCTGATAAAAATTTATTTTACTTGGATGAAAGAGCGTATGTAATTTTAATTCCAGACACTAACTTTTGATTTAAAATGTATGTGTTTATTCAGTCAGTGGTTCATAGTCACTGCATATTTGACAATAACTGACATTATATCTGAATCCTGCTTTTGTTGTTTCATTGTAAGATGGAGAACCTTGGGGAGTAATATTGTTACTTCTTTGTGGTCTGCTCAGGCCCTGAAAGTGATGATTTACAATAGGGGGAGAAGTAATTCTTTTGTGATATTCAAAGTTCTTACATGCTTATATGTTGTGGTTTGAGAGAGTCAGTTAATGGCATCTCCTTCCCCTCCCAAGTCCAGAATTAGCTAAGAGATGGAAGCAGAAGACAATTGGTGATGCAGTCTCGCCTCCATTACTAATACAGTTGTTGGAGAACCGGGTCTTAAGTCTGATAGCCAAGTGACTTCTTATTAGTTCACCCATGTCACAGACAGAACCAGGTAACAGGGGCCCTTGTGAACTTTAAGCTTGGAGGAGAAGGGAATCTGGTGTTATGTTGCTGTTGAAGATAAGGTCCCAAAGAAAGAAAAAGAAGAGGCTAAGCCCCATATGATTGATGCCTCTCCCCCACCATTAGATAAGTTATTATTCCCTCGGGGAAAAGTTAGGTTTAGGGAGAGGAGAGAGCTCACTAGTGATTAATCTAGCAAATCCACGTGGAAACTAGAGGAGGGGGAAATAAGTGTTTTTTCATAACATAATTTAGGGCAAAATGTAACATATTGTATGTGAGGAACTAGATAGGGGTGGAGACTGGAGAAATACACTTTCCCATGTAACATGTAATAAATTGGAGCATCTATGCTAGAGCTCTGTTTCTTACCCTCTGTCCAGTACACTTACTACTGGGTTGCATCTCTGGGGTTTTCCTGTTTTCACAGATGTATTGTGCAGGGTATTGCTGCTGCTAAAGTCAGGCCTGCCCTCCAGAGTGTTTGGACCCTGGGCTGCAGTGACTTGGATGAGCAGTAACACGATGTAATTTACTCCGCCCACTTTGCTTTCATAGACGAATGTGGTCAAATGCTAGTAAATACGAAAATGTTAATATACATTTATATATTAATAAATATACTTAAAACGTGATTATAATTATAATAGCAGTATAATATTATGTATTATAGGTATTATAGTATTGTTTATTATAATAAATAACATTAAACACTGGTATGTTAGAAATGAGCAAAAACAGACATAGTCCCTGTGTTCTAGACAGTGGACCAGCAGTGTGGGAAGGAGCACGTTGCATTCCAAGTTTGGCTCATGTTCTGCCGAAGCGAGCACAGCATGTTGCGTTCATGGAATTACTAGTGTGTCTGAATACAGAGAATGAGGGGGAGAGGTTGTCAGGGGCTCGACCAAGGAGGGTTTTGTAGGCTACAGTCCAAGTTCTGATTGAATTAATTGGGCACTGGGCTTTCAGAAGCCCCCCAGGTAGTACTAATGTGCAGCCAGGTTTGAGACCCGCTAGTCTAGAGAGGGCAGGGTCGAGATTAGAAGAGGAAGTAGGACCGAGCTTTGAGGGACACAAACAGTGGCCAATTAGAGAAGGATGAACCTGCACGGGAGACTTTTACGAGGTGGCCAGAGAGGTAGGAGGAAAGTAAGTGTGGGATCATGGAAGCAAGTGAAAGAGTAGCTAGCGCTGCCTGTTGCTGAGAAGCCATTTGGAATTTGGATTTAGTTCTATGGATCTCTTTTACCATAGGGAGAGCAGTCAGTGGGAAGCTTGGAACAGACGCTGGGGCTGGAGTGGGTTGAGAAATGAGGGTGAGGAAACGGAGCCAGCTAGCATAGGCAGCCGTTAAAGGTGTTCTGGGAGAGAGGCAGTGAGGAACAGAAGAGGTTTGCCATTGCATTAAGATGTTTTTTGGCTGCAAATAGCAGAAGTCTCTTATTCAGCTGGTTTAAATGGTGACGAAAACTTACCTTATTCAAGAGTTCCAGAAGAAGGTGATTCTAAGGTGGTGTGTTTATGTCATCAAAGACCTAGGTTTTTTTTTTTCCAGCCCCACTGTATGACTTGGACCTCAAACTGCCCCCTCAGGATGGCGGGATGGCTACTGTAATTCAGATACCACACTGGACGTTACAGCCTCCAGCAGAAGGATGACTGTTGTAATCTTGAAAACTAAAACCTTAGTACATACACTGAGAAATGTATAGTTCATAAGTGTATAGGTTGAATTTTCAGAAACTAAACGACCATAACTAGCACCCAGATCACAACCCCAGTAACCCAGAAGTCACCCTTGTTCCTCCTTCTGTCACTACCCACTTCCTCCCCCCAGGATAACTCCTGTCCTGACTTCTGACACCATAGGTTAGTTTTGCCTGCTTTTGTGCAATATAAACAGAATCATGTGGTATGTGCTCTTTTATGTCTGGTTTTCAGCATTGTGTTTGAGATCCATATTGTTGCATGTAGTTGTAAAGTGTTCATCTATTGCATGAATATACCACATTTTATCCATTCTCTTGTTGATGGGCATTTGGGTAGTTTCTAGTACTTGACTTAGATAGCGTCATTGTGAACACATGTCTTCATTTCTGTTGAGTATATAATGAAGGAGTGGCACTGCTGGGACAGGAGGGTGTGCTTATGTTCAGCTGTAGCACACTGAACATAAGCACACCCGTGGTTGTATCGTTTTACACTCCTGCCAGCAGCATATGAGAGTTTTAGTTCCACATCCTCACTAACACTTCTTATTCTGTGTCATTTCATTTTGACATTCTGCTGGGTGTGTAGTGATACAGTGCTGTGATTTTAATTTGCATTTCCTTAAGTTGATTTAGGAGATTTAAGTTGAACATTTTTCACATGCTTATTGACCGTTCAGATATTCTCTTTTGTGAAGTGCCTGTTTGAATCTTCAGTCTTTTGCTATTTTTTTTTCTTTTGAGTTGAATGTCTTATTCATCAGTAGGAGGTTTTTTTTCAAAAATTCTGGATATGAGTCATTGGTCAAATATACGTATTACAAATACCTTCTGACACTCTGTGGCTTGCCTTTTTGCTCTTTATGTTCTTTTCGCAAATGGAAGTAGTAATTTTAATATAGTACAATTTATCAAATTTTTCCTTTGTGGTAAGCACTTTCTGTGTTCTGATTATAATCTTTGCCTACTCTACAAAATGTTCTTTCTTCTTCTAAAAGCTTGATTTTTTAACTTTGGTATTTAAATCTATTGTTCATTTGGAGTTGGTTTTTGTATTTTGTATGAGGTAGGGTTCAGGGTTCATATGAATGTCCAGTTGACCCAGCCCCATTTCTTTTCCTTCTTTTTCTTTTTTTCTTTTTTCTTGGGCCCAAGACCGCCCCCCACGCCAGGGCCAGCCTTGGTGGGGCTGCTATCCCAGGGCAAGCGAGCAGGGCTCCCACTGCAGCCCTGCCTCTGAGGGACCAGGCCAGAATAGGGCCCTCCCCACACCCCGACTCCCACACCAGGCTCCTCGGAGAGCCTGTGAGTGGGGATCAGTCCGCTTCTCACCTCTCTGCAATCCTGGCGTTGCCTGCAGCTAATTCTGCTTCCCAGAATCCCCTACTCTGAGCTCCCACCACAGTGAACCCACCTCCTTAAACCTGCCCGTCCGTTGCTTCTTGGGCTGCTTTTCTGGAGCCCCCTCCCCTGGGTCTGGTCCTCTCCCCCAGTACCGCCTCTGGTCCTGAGGCTTCCAAAGCCAGCTCTGATGAGACAGCCTTGTTTCTCTTTGCTGCCCCGAGTCCGTCAGCATTGCCCTTGGAGACCGACAGGCCTCTGCCCTCGCCTCCAGCCCTCGCAGGTCCTCAGGCCCCCAACCCAGGAACCCTTCCCATCCCTACGCCCTCCTCTCTTTACCTCTGTGGCCTCTGCTGTCACCCCCTCCCCTCTGCTTGCTTGCCCCGCTTTCGGCCCCAGACCCTGTGCACTGTCTGTCCCCTCTACCTGGGACGCTCTTCCCTGGCATCACAGGGCTCCCTCCCTCCCTTCATTTGAGTTTCAGCACAAATACCACCTCCTTCTAGAAGCCTGCCCTGACCCTTCTTCCTGAAAATTCACTCTCTCCACCTCAGTAGTCTTCACGTGGCTTAGAAATCACTTAGTTATTTGTTCCCATATTGTCTTGTCTCCCCATTAGAATGTCAGTCCCAAGAGGGCAGGGCCGTGTCCAGCTTGTCCACATTGTGTCCATAACACAGTGCCCGGCATGTAGTAGATGCACAAGAAATGGGTGGATGGATGGGGGAGGGGGAGGGGGAGGAGGAAGCCTTTTTAGCTTCTCCACTTGCTCGCAGCCCCCCACCCTCTTCGTGCTGCTGCCTCTGCTCTGCCTCAGGCATGTAGATGTGGAGGACACATTTATTCATTCATCCATTCACTCATTCTTTGAACGTATAACCAGTGAGCATCTCTACATAGCAGGCTCTGCACTAGTTGTAGGGGTACCGAAGAGACCCCCTTCAGCCGACCCAGCCCCATTTTTTAAGACTATGTTTTCCCCATGGACTACAGTGTCACCTTTGTCATATAAATCAGGTGACTGTGTGTAAGGATCTGTTTCTGATTTCTGTATCCTATTCTGTTTGTTAGATCATCTATCTTTAGATAGCTTTTTATTTTTTATTAAAAGAAAAGTATATTTGGCCTTTTAGTAGGTATTGCTGTCTGGTAGGGTAAGTTACCTAGTTTTGTTCTTCTTTGTAATCTTTTTATTTATTTTTTTGTAATCTCTTTTTAAGAGTGATAAGTCCCTTCAGGTCTGGGTCACATGACTACCCCTAAACCTGTCAATGGAAAGGAGAGTAGGATTGCCATGATTGGTTTAAACTAATAAGGAATTATCTCTAAATCTTGTAGTAGTGAGGTAGAACCTCACGATGGAAGTCTAGTAATCAGGTAGAGGAGGGGATAGCTGCTGGGTAGATTACCAACAGTGTTTGCTTAGGGTTTAAGATTTATTTTTTTATTTGCTTTTTAAAGATGAGAGAGATCTGAGCATATTAAAAGTTGATAGGAAGTTGCACAACAACGTGAATGTACTTAATGCCACTGAACTTTACATTTGAAATGGTTCAAATGGTAAATTGTATGTTATGTACATTTCACCACAATAAAAAAAATCGATGGGGTAGATTCTTGAGAAGGAATGGGTAATTTTACAGGTGAGAGAAGGGATAATTGATATGGTAAGGATGGGTAGTTATATGGCACAAGTGGAGAAATTGCCCATATAAGGAAGAAGAAGACTTTTTTTTTTGCGGTACGCGGGCCTCTCACTGCTGTGGCCTCTCCCGTTGTGGAGCACAGGCTCCGGACGCGCAGGCTCAGCGGCCATGGCTCACGGGCCCAGCCGCTCCGCGGCATGTGGGATCTTCCCGGACCGGGGCTCGAACCCGTGTCCCCTGCATTGGCAGGCGGACTCTCAACCACTGCACCACCAAGGAAGCCCAGAAGAAGACACTTATTGTGAAAGAGAAAAGGCAGGGCCAGATGTGGGTTTGTCTTTAAGTTTGGTTGTAGAAAATTGAGAGAGTTCTCTTTGATGTCTCCAGTTTACTCATTGAAATAGAAGCAGAGCTCATCTGCTGAGAGAAAGGGGAGTTGGAAGTTTGAGGAAAGGACGTAAGATTTGAAAGGATCATTTTACAAAGTTAGAGAATGATTTGGTCTGAAATAATTGGTTAACAATGTTGAAGGCCCCTTTGGGTTGTTGGAATCCTGAGTAGTAGTGCTACTTGTGTGCTCTGCTGTGTAATTTTCTCCAGCAGTACTTGGCTCCCTAGATGTAGTCATGGAGAAAGCAGGAAGCAGGGTTGATCCAGTGTTGGGTTTTGCCATAGAGCAAGATGTAAACATAGGGACAAAGAAGTATAAAGAAGTTGTATGCATGGGAATATGCAATGATGAACCAATGAATCTTAAGCTAGATAAATAAGGAAGTTAAAAAAAAAAAGAGAAAGTGGGTAAGTCAATGCGCTGGGCACCCTGAGGAGATATTAGGAATAGTTGGACAAGTAAGATAGAAGGAGCTAGGTTATGGGGGAAAGAGTGGGATGCCTGAATTAGTGATTTTGGGCTTTGAACAGTTTTGAGTGGTGATAAAGTTCCCTGGGAGGGCGGTGGTGGGTGGCTGAGCTGGGGTAGAGGAGGAGGTCATTGAATGTAAGGAAGCCAGGAAACTGAGGCTAGGTGTTAGACCTTAGTACTTGACGGTTTACAAAGCACTGTGCTTTAGCATAGTATCTGAAAACTAGAAGAACACAGTTATTAGCCTCATTTTACAGAGGAGAAAGTGGCCCCAGAGAGGTTAATAACTTCTTAACAGCCCCAGTGAGAATTAGTGATGGAGTTGGACTTAATCCCCATCTCACATCCCAACTTTGATGCTTTGTCCACTATAGCTTAGCCGATGTGTTGTGTAAAAAGATCTGGAAGTTTTATTTTCCGAGATCAGAAGTCTTGCTGACTTGCAAAAATAGTACCAAAAAAAACCGTACAAAGAATAACAAGAAGTTAGGCATAGGTAAGATGTAAATAGTTGTGTGCAGGAAGTACTCTGGAATATTAAAAGTAGCTGTTCCTGGGTAATTGTGGTTGTGACTCTGGGTGACTTTTTCCCTTTGTTTTACTTTTCTGTATTTTCCAAATTTCCTATAATGGACATATATTATGTGGATTAAAAACTAGATTATATATGGAAAATTATAGTCTAAATAGATATACAATATATAATGCCTTTAGTTTGAATATTTCTTCCTTTTTTTTTTTTTTTTTTTAGAAATGCACTTGGTGATGGAAAGAGAGCTATTATTCTGAAGAACAACTGGACGAAGGTAGGTTTCTTTCTTATTTACATTGGACAAATAGTGCCGTACAACTTTGAAAAATCTGTTTACAGAATGTAAATCTGTATGTAAAAATGCTGGATAAAATTAGGCAGAGCTCAGGAATGTGGCAGGGGAATCTTCATTTCCATGATCAGAGAGGAGATGCAGCCCAGCAGTAAGGGCCACATGTGTCTGAGGAGGACAGCAGTCCCTAGGGGCTGTGAGCATCCCTTATGGTTGAGGTAACAGCATCCACAAGTTCTGGATGGATTAAGGACCTGGCTGTGGAAAATGAGACTTAAAACCCAGAAGGAGCTGTAGGAGACTAGCTTTATAGCCTTGAGCTGGGAAAGGATTTCTTAAATAATGTACATGCACAGGTCAGTGAAGGAAAAAACTCTGATGAATTCGACTATCTCAAACTTAAAAATTTTTGTATGTCAGGACACCATGAAGGAAATAATTTGGGAGGAGATAGTTTGTCATATATAGAACATATATAACTGATAGGATTTATATTCAGAATATGCAAAGAACAAAGATAAATAAGAAACCCAGTAGAAAACAGGCCAATGAAATAAACAAGCATTTCAGAGATGAGGAAACCTGAATGGGCGATAGAAAAAGGTATATTCTGTTTCCTAGTAATTAAAACTGTAAAGAGATAGAAACCTAATAGAGAGAGCCTAATAGCCTCCAAGCAGACCCACATGTACACCCACAAGTGAAAAACAATGTGATGTTGAGTCCTTCAGATGAGCAAAAGTTAGAGCTCGATAGTCCTGAGTATCAGTAGTGTGTTTATTAACAGGAACTCTCGATAAACCAGTGGGGTGTGAATTTGTCACAGCCCACTTGGAGAGCACTACGATGTGCGTATGCCGTGATTGATTCCAAGGGTGTGTAGCCCACAAGCGTTCTTGCATATGTGCACCTGGTGAGATGGACAAGATTGGTCACTGTGGTATTGTTTTAATGGCACAGAACTGCAGATAACCTAAGTATACGTTAACAAAGCAGTGGATGAGGATGGTTCTTTCGCTTGATCGAAGTTATGATTGGGATCTATCTGACCAGCCTCCTGTCTTTAACACCCGTTATTTCTCCCACCTCACTCCTGCTGCTCTCTCCCTCGTTCACTCTGTTGGCCCGTTGGCCTCCTCACTGTTCTTACACATGCCAGGTCCACTCCCAGTCTGTACTTGCTCTTCCCTCTGCCTAGAATTAGAGTGCCTTTCCCCAGAGCCTGAGCTAGCTCTCTTATTTCCTTTCATTGTTCACTGAAAGTTCTCTTCTCAGTGAAACCTTCCCTGAGCACATCACTAAAATGCAAACCCCGCCCCTTCCTAGACATTTGCTATTTTTCTTTGCTTTACTTTTTTTTCCTCTTAGCGTTTATCATTATTGAACATATGATATATATTATTTAAGTTGTGTTGCTTTTTGTATGTGCTCCAGTACATTGTGAGCTCCCTGAGGACAGGTTTTTTGGTGGGTTGGTTCACTTCTGAATCTGGACTGCCTGACGGGCTGCCTGGCACATAGCAAGCACTCATAGTCAGTATTTGTTGATTTAATAAATGAGTTGAATGAATGGGTTGAAATGAGTTAACTGGCTTACCAATATTTATAGATTTTAAAAAGTGTTTACATATTTGTTTATAAGCCAGAGTGAATAGAATCATAGGATTTCAGAGCCCCCAAATTGTGATTCAGATGGCCTAGGAGTGTATTAGAGTCTGGGGATTATAAAATTCTCCAGGTGGACTTCGGCCTCCAAATATTGGAGTCACTTTTAAATGCCTCAGTTATAGATGAAGAAATTGAGTCCCAGAAGGGGTAAAGTGACTTTTACAAGGTGTCATTGCAAGTGAAAGACAAAATAGAATTGAGAATCCAGCACTGGATATGCTTCTGTTTGAAGGTGGTGAGCTTGTTGCCATTTTCATTGTGAGTTGCTCTTGTACTTGAAACATAATCTCTGCTGATCATTGGGCAGGTGCCGTATAAATTAATTTATGGAACGAATGGATGATAGAGTTCATAATACTGAAACCTAGACCATGATACTGGTTTTCCAGGGATAACTTTTGCAATTTCAATCTATTATCAACTTAGAAAAAGTATACTAAAACTTTCTTTTTTTGTTTTTTTAAATGGCTTTGTTTTATCCCAGTTATTAAATAATAATTCAGCAGGGTATAATATTCTTTGCAGATGTTGGGTCTACATTCTTTTGACTTTTTTTGCCACTGTTGACAAGTCTGCTATTTTTCCTTTGTAAGTAATCTTTTCTTTTCCTGGGTGTTTTAAAGATCTTCTCACTGTCTTTAACGTTTGGCCATTTCATCACAATGTGTCTGAGGAATTTTCTCTAAATTCATTGTAATTGGGATAGCTTGGCTTCTAAAATCCGAGGATTCATGTCTTTCAGCATTTCTGGAAAATTTTCACCCTTAATCATTTGAATATTGCCTCCTTCCCAGTTTATTCTTTCGAAACGTCCATTAGATATGCACAGTACACATGCTATCTTTCATATATCTTAAATTCAAAACTTTCTTAATTACATTGAGGACTTTATGTAAAATGTTTATTCCTGGCTTAACTTATCAAACATAAAATATTCACTCTTTTTTTTTTAAGACTTTATTTTCTTTAGAGCAGTTTTAGGTTCACAGCAAAATTAAGAGGAAGGTCCAGAGATTTCCTGTAAATTCCCTGCCCCCATGCTTGCATAGTCTCCCCCATTATCAGCATCCCCCAACAGGGCTATACATTTGTGAAAACTGATGAACCTACGTGGACGCATCATAATCACCCAAAGTCCATAGTTTGTCTTAGGGTTCACTCCCTAAGTGTTCCATGTTTTATGGGTTTGGATAAATGTATAATGACATGTATTCCACCATTATGGTTCATATAGAGTATTTTCACTGCCCTGACATCCTCTGATCCATCCTTCCCCCCAAACTCCTGGCAACCGTTGATCTTTTTACTGTCTCCATAGTTTTACCTTTTCCAGAATGTCCTATAGTTGGAATCATACAATGTATAGCCTTCTCAGATTGGCTTCTTTCACTTAGTAATATGCAGTTAAGGTTCCTGCATGTCTTTTCATGGCTTGATAGCTATTTCTTTTTAGCACTGAAAAATATTACATTGTCTGGATATAATACAGTTTATTTATACATTCACCTACTGAAGGACATCTTGATTGTTTCCAGAGTTTGGCAATTACGAATAAAGCTGCTATAAACAGCTATGTGCAGGTTTTTGTGTGGACATACATTTTCAACTCCTTTGGGTAAATACCAAGGAGTGCGGTTGCTGGATCATATGATCAGAATATGTTTAGTTTTTTAGGAAACCGCCAAACCTTCCAAAGTGGCTACACCATTTGCACTTCCACCAGCAATGAATGAGAGTTCATGTTGCTCCACATCCTGCCAACATTTGGCATGGTCAGTGTCCTGAATTTTGGCTGTTCTTTTTTAAAAAAATTTATTTATTTATTTATTTTTGGCTGTGTTGGGTCTTCATTGCTGCGTGAGGGCTTTTCTCTAGTTGCGGCGAGCGGGGGCTACTCTTCGTTGCAGTGCATGGGCTTCTCATTGTGGTGGCTTCTCGTTGCAGAGCACAGGCCCTAGGCGCATGGGCTTCAGTAGTTGTGGCACACGGGCTCAGTAGTTGTGGCTCACGGGTCTAGAGCACAGGCTCAGTAGTTGTGGTGCACGGGCTTAGTTGCTCCGCGGCATGTGGGATCTTCAGGACCAGGACTCGAACCCGTGTCCCCTGCATTGGCAGGCGGATTCTTAACCACTGCGCCACCAGGGAAGCCCTTGGCTGTTCTAATAGATGTGTAGTGGTATCTTATTGTTTTAATTTGCATTTCCCAGATGACATATGATGTGGAGCATCTTTTCATGTGCTTATTTGCCACTGTGTATCTTTTTTTTTCTTTCTTTTTAAATTAAAAAAAATTTTTTTGCCCGCATTGGGTCTTCGTTGCTGTGTGTGGGCTTTCTCTAGTTGTGACAGGTGGGGGCTGCACTTCGTTGTGGTGCATGGGCTTCTCCTTGCGGTGGCTTCTCTTGTTGCGGAGCCTGGCACGCAGGCTCAGTAGTTGTGGCACGCGAGGCATGTGGGATCTTGCTGGACCAGGGATCAAACCCGTGTACCCTGCATTGGCAGGTGGATTCTTATCCACTGCGCCACCAGGGAAGTTCTGTGTATCTTCTTTGATGAGGTGTCTGTTAAGGTCTTTGGTTCATTTTTTAATTGGTTGTTTTCTTAGTGTTGAGTTTTAAGAGTTCTTTGTATATTTTGGATAACAGTCCTTTATCAGGTGTATCTTTTGCAAATATTTTCTCCTGGACTGGGGCTTACCTTCTCATTTTCTTGACATTTCTTTCACAGAGCATAAGTTTTAATTTTAATTAAGTACAGCTTATCAATGATTTCTTTCATGGATCATGCCTTTGGTGTATTTAAAAAGTCATCACCATACTCAAGATCATCTAGGTTTTCCTCTATGCTATCCTCTAGGAGTTTTAGGTCTGTGATCTATTTTGAGTTAATTTTTGTCGAGGGCTTTAGGTCTGGATTCATTTTTTAAATTAGTTAATTAATTAATTTTCATTTTTGGCTGTGTTGGGTCTTCGTTGTGGCATGCGGGCTCTTCGTTGCAGCATGTGGGCTTCTCTCTAGTTGTGGTGTGTGGGTTTTCTCTCTCTAGTTGAGGCGCACAAGCTCAGCAGTTGCGGCATGCAGGCTTAGTTGCCCTGCGGCATGTGGGGTCTTAGTTCCTCAACCAGGGATCAAACCCGTCCGCTGCATTGGAAGGCGGATTCCTTACCACTGGACCACCAAGGAAGTCCCTGGATTCGTTTTTTTGCATGTAGATGTCCAGTTCCAGTATCATTTGTTGAAAAGACTGTCTTTGCTCCATTGTATGGCCTTTGTCCTTTGTCAAAGATCAGTTGACTATATTTATGTGGGTTCACTCATTTTTTTAAATTGAGATTTTTTTGATGGTTGCACAAGTATTTGTGTAGATGAAAAACACAACTCTTAGTAAGTATTCAGAAAATTCGGTAACTATATATTGAGCTCATTTATCATTTTATTTTACCAGAAAGGAATGCTCATTGCAGGATATTTTAAACTTCAAAAACAAAAGTAGACTGTGCAAAATGCATTCTTTACTTTTATTTATGTTTTAATTTTTAAATAGACATTTTAAAATTAATTAATTAATTAATTAATTAATTTGCCTGCATTGGGTCTTAGTTGTGGCACATGGGATCTTTAGTTCTGGCTTGCGGGATCTAGTTCCCTGACCAGGGATCTAACCTGGGCCCCCTGCATTGGGAGTGCAGAGTCTTAACCACTGGACCACCAGGGAAGTTCCCATTCTTTTATGAGTTCTTTCATGAATCTGAGTCTATTGAGTCATTCCTCTAGGCTATAAGCCTGTATAGGAAGATACTCTGTAGATTTCTGTGTGAGGGTAGACCATTTTTTCTTCCTTCTTTCCAGGTAGAGAAGACTGGTACAATGTCAGCTGTCATAGACATACTTTAATTTTTTAAATGATTTATGTTTTATTTTCATTATTTTTTTTATTGAGGTATACTGATTTACAATGTTATATAAGTCCTACACGTACTTTTAGGCTTAAGAGAGGGTGAGTCATTGTATCCCAAAGAGTGAGAATTTTTACAGTATAGTCAACAGATATTTGTTGACATTTCCAAGTGCATTATCTTTTGATGTTATACAGGATACAAACCTCACAAATGTCCTCAAGAACTTTTTAATATTGAGGAGTATATTAGAATTCTTCTGTTTGGGAGTGACAAAACCTAACTCATAAGTAGAAGAGGGAATTTATTGGTTCATGTAATTGAAAAGTCTAGGGGGTCAGCTTCAGGCATGGTCAGATCCAGATCTGTACACATTTTTCTTTCTGTTTCTCAGTGGTGCTTCCCTGTTAGCATCGTTTTTAATCTTTTTTCTCTTTTTGCTCTGTTTCATTTTACCTAGATTCTATTGCTCTGTCCTCACGTTGACTGGTCTTTTTCTTCTGCTATGTCTAATCTGCCTTTATTTCCATCTAATTTTTTTTTCATCTAAATGCTATAGCAGTCACCTCTAGAATTGCAGATTGAGTATTTCTTATATATTTCATGTCTTTTCTTAATATGTTCAGTTTTTCCCTTAGCTTCTGGAACATATGAAATATATTTATAACTGTTTTAATGTCCTTGTCTACTAATTCTATCATCTGTGTCATTTCTGGATTGTTTTCAACTGATTGATTTTTTTTCTCTTCATTATAGATCACATTTTCCGTCTTTGCATACCTAGTAGTTTTTGATTGGTTGCCAGAGATTGTGAATTTTACCTTGTTTGGTACTAATATTTTTGTATTTCTGTAAATACTTTTGAGTTTCGTTTTGGGATGCATTAAAGTTACTTGGAAACAGATTCTTTGGAGTGTTGTTTTAAGCTTTGTTGGGTGATATCATAGTGGTATTTGGTCTAGGGCTAATTTTTTCTGCACAGCTGAGGCAACTCTTTTGAGTACTTAATACTCCATGAATTAGGATGTTTTCCGCATTGGTCAGTGGGAACAGGAATTATTCCTTGCCCTGTGTCAGTGCTGACTACTGTTCCCTTTTAGTCTTTCAAGTGGTTCTTTCCCTGGCTCTGGTAATTGCCCCGCATGCATGTACTGATTGATACTCAGCTGAAGACTCAAGGGAGACCCTCTGAAGATCTCTGGAGTTCTCCGTCCAGCTGTCTCCTCTCTGGTCCTCTGCCCTGTGAACTTGAGCTGCCTTGGCTTTCCTGGACTCCTGGCTCTGTCTTCACTGAGACTGTGGTCTCTCCCTGGGTTCCTTCTCCGTGTGCTATGGCTTAGAATCTCTCCTTAAGTAAGCTGGAGCAATCATAGGGCTTTCTGTGTTTCTCATCTCTCAGGGATCACTCTCTTTTGTTGCCCGATGTCCAGTGTCTTGCAAACCTTCGTTTCATGTATTTTGTCCTCGTTTGTTTTAAGCAAGAGGGTATATCCAATCCCTGTTACTCTGTCTTGACCACAAGTGGTAATTAGAGCATAGGCTCTCTTGGCTTCATTTTGTAAAAGTGATGTCCTAATAACTGATATCCTAGTAACTGTTTATTCTAGTGGAGAGAGAGCCTCTGTTAGCATTTATGTAGTATGACTGTGGAATGCCTCAGACCGATCCTGGTTGAGCCATGTACCCACCTGTGGATCAATTACTGTGACCTGGGAAGTGGTGCATTTGGATTGACCAGTCTCCTGGGTCACAGCTATGCTTCTACCCTGCCAGCCATTGTTGAGCCGGGGGCACTAGTGGGGTCATTACTGTGTGGAGTAGGACATGGTGGCACACAAGAGGAGGGGATGCTAGTCAGATGAACTGTATATGTGATAGAGAATGAGATAATGTCAGAGAAGAGCAAAACTTTCTATGTAATTGGGTTCAAGAAACTTTCTGAGATACCTTTAATTTAAGCTTCATTCAGACAACTTCAGCAGAGAGACCTGAATAAACTCCTTTCTCAACTGATAGAAGTTACACTGGGTTTTACAGAGTTTAGGGAAAAGGACCCAGTAAAAGATGAGAAAGGTGAGTGGAAAAGAGCAAGAAATGAAGCGTTTTTTACAAATTTAGCAGGTAAGGTTTATAATCTCTCATAATTTCCTATGCTGTGATTATTTTTTAATGCAGTTATTTAAACTTTGAAGTCGATATATGCTTAGTGGATAGAACTTTGGTCCTGTAGCGTATCTGTGAGAACTCTTTATCTTATGCCTTTGGAGGAAAAGCAGAGTTTAACCAAATGCAGTCTGAATTGGGATCATTGATCTGAGCCTAAGGAGCCTGGCTAAGAAATGCTCTGGAACAGGTTGGGTTGGTGCACCACAGTAGGATTATATATGCTCTGAACCTGCATAAACAGAGGTCCTTTGGTTGTTTCTGGCTTCTTTTAGTGAAAGTCGCATCTTTCTTAAACGGATCACTTATTTCTGATTTCATATTTTCTCGTAGAATCAGAATGTTCTTTGTAAAATGTGTAGGAAAGAGCTCTGGACCTGGAGTCAAGATACAAGTTCTTTGGTTTGTCTCTAAATAAATGTGGCATTAGGCCAGTTTCTAGCCTCTCTCACTTGTAAATCACTTCTTAAATGGAGATACTGTGCCTAAAATGGGAGTTTGGTTTGGGAGTAGCTACAGGAGGGGTTGGCTGAGTTAGCCCCAGGTTTGGTAATACTAGCTTTCTAGATTAAAATGTTCATGCTTGATATAGAAGATTTCCCAAAATGCATAAATGGGACCAGCCAGAACTATGGTTCCGTAGCAATAAAGCAAGCAACCTGATCATTGGAATTAAGAGTAAATCAGTGGTTTTCGGATCTTTTCTTAAAGCCAAGAACTCTATACTTAGAGGTAAAATAATTAAAAGCTGATTAAGAAAGATGGAATTAATAGCTGCACCCCTTATCTGTGCCCATGCTCTTCAGCAGGGCTGCAAAACTACTGCACAGGCTGATTATTCCTCCCAGCTCTAAAACTCTTTTGATTTCAGAAGTGTAGGGAGTGTAATGACTTAGAGACTATTACTGCCTAAAAGTATTTTGAAAAAAATTAAGTTATTTATAATGCATCATTTTTATACTTAATTTGGCATAAGAATAATGTATTTCTTTCTTACGTAAAGGTTGAATTATTTTCTTTGGGGGGGTGTACAAAAATCTCTTAAGCAGAGACACTGATCTCTAGTCAGTTGTTAAAAATTATTATGAATACTATTTGTAGCTTCTCATTTAACTCATTTAGGTGACTTTATTTCCTGAGAGGTATTAACATTTTTATTTATTTTATTGATAGGATCCTAATGTAACATTTTAGGTAACTAATCAGTTTTCAAGCAAAATATTTTTTCCTTATCTATTTTCTTGAACTTAAGCATATTTTTGAGAAAAATTTGAATTTATCTTTTTGGAACAGGGTCATTATCGTTATTGTGCTGCTCTTTCTATGCTGGGGGAATATGACTGGGCCCTGCAAGCAAACATAAAAGCTCAAAAACTCTGTAAAAATGACCCTGAGGGAATCAAGGATCTAATTCAGCAGCATGTAAAGTTACAAAAACAAATAGAAGACCTGCAAGGTATTTCACCTAAGATTCTTTTGGTTACAGTCAAATTCCCTTTAAAACTTTTGAAGGTGGGTTTCTTGGATTAATAGAGGACCATAAATCAATTCTCAGATGATTTGTACTTCCTTTATGTTATTTCGGTTAACTCAGTTACGTTTTTCATTTCTATTCATGTAGAATTTTGTTAGTATTGTATTCCAATAGGTAATAATAAATGATTTGTACTTTTTATTTGGAACAGCAACAAATTATTATTTATTCTTCTGTAGAAAAATATACTTTCTTGAAATTTTGAATGAAGTAAAGCCTTTTGAAACAAAGTTTAAGATTTTTTTCTCCATTATTATACTTATTTCCTAAAGAAAAGGCCCTTCAATAGAGTTGTTTGATGTTTTTGCACCAAGTTTGTGGCTAATTCTGTAGCATACTGAAGGTATGTATATACATAGGTACATCATAAATTAGTGTGCAGGCTAGGAATTCCAGATTTTCATTTTACCCTTGTTTTCTCTCCTAAGTCGTTTTGCTTTCCCAGTACCTGAATGCTTTCACTCTATGCTTTCAGCATATAGATCTTTCCTGTTATTTCTTCTTTGGGTAGTTAGTGTCTTATGAAGCTGAGCTGAGCTGTCCTATTTCACTAACAGATGTTGTCATCCAACAGAACATGATTATAAGATTGTGAGCTCCTTGAAGACAGGTACTATCTCTGATTGAGAGTTATATATTGCTGCATCTAGTCAATGATCCCATGATAATGAGATGTCAGATAAGGTTTGTGTAACATTTTGTTGACATCATTCTAAAACTAAAAACATCTAGAAGTGTAAAATTGTTTAGGTTTATTTTTCAGTTCCCTAAATTTGATATTCTTACTGTCAGCTTAAAAGAGATGTGAAAATCTTTTAAAGTATGTGTTGCCAGTCCCCTGATTACTATGTGTGTGTGATTCATTTTTGTAGGTCGAACACCAACTAGGAATCCAATTAAAGCCTTCTATGAAAGCAGGTGAGTTAACATCAGATCAGTAGCTGTTACTCGGAATGGTTTTGCTCTGTGAGTTTCAGAATTGCTGTTCGATGCTTTAGTAGATAATAGCAACCACAATAAAGTTGGAGAGGGAAGGATGAGAAGAGGTTTTTAAAGTGTTTGTAAGATCAGGCGACCTGTGATTTGCCTGATTGGTTTTGCTTACTGTTTGGCTGAACTCTTTGCATATATATGTATCGGAGATCCATGGCCTAAGCCTATGGGAGAAGAGGCGTGAAATGTTAATTGGATGTTACTGCGCTTGAAGGGCACCAGTTTAGCCACGAGGTCCCTGGCAGCAGAGAGCGGGGCTCAGTCTGTGCCTTTTACCCCTCACCTCTGTCCTGGAAACATCTGCTTCCAGCCTCCTGATACCTTTCCAAGGCTAAGACACTTCTGTTAGAAATAGGCAGCAGGTAGACTTGAGTGTGCTCATAAGGAAGCAAATAGCAGCCAGGAGTCTATGTTTTTCACTTGGCAGTTAAAATAGAGTAAGCTTTTCCCACATGCTTAAATGCCTAAGATGTTGAAGCTGTTAAATTTATAACAGCTGTTAAATTAGAAACCAGAATACATTTCTTGAACTGTTCGTAATCTATTTGGAGTTTTTAATACCAAATTTAAAGTCATATTTATGTATGAAACCCAGTCTCACAGGTAGAGATTCTTTTTGAAACAATATTACCTTGCTTTCAAGGTAAAAAGGCTATACTTGCTGAAACCTCTTTGTTTGAAGGATAACTTTTTAAAAATAATTTTTTTAAAATGATTATTTCTTTTATTACCACTCAGGGCCTACATACCTAGTTTATCAGCACCTGCATTTAGTACTTCACTTAACTTTGTGGAGACTGAAAAAAATTCCAGAAAACCTAACCACGAAATGGCAAACGGTGGTAATCAGAATCCAAAGGTAAGCTCAGTTAAAAACTAAAATTAGAATTATTTCAAGTATAGGTAGTCTTATATTTTTACAAATATTTTTGTGGTAATGGAAACCAGTATGCACCTCTGAGCCTATAGCCTGGCTCTGTGATCAGTGTCCCAGATGACCTGTGTCTGAGTTTTCCTGAATTGTAGTGTACTCAAAGCTCAGCAGGTATCACCAAGTTCACGTTTATATTTCTTTCCAGGGTTTGAGGGGAAAAAAGGGAATTGGTGTTTTCGGGTTAGATATGTAGTACGCATTGAAGGGAACTTTCCCAACCCGCTGTAAAGTCCTTCTGTTGTTAATAATGAAAGTCTCAAAGAAGCTGTATTCAGTTAGGGAGAGGAGAATAAGGAAAGATGTGATAGTATTAATTCAGTATTTATTGTTCAGTAGTTATCAGTTTGTTTTTTTTGTTTTGTTTTTTTTGTTGTTTTTTTTTTTGCGGTACGCGAGCCTCTCACTGTTGTGGCCTCTCCCGTTGCGGAGCACAGGCTCCGGACGCGCTCCGCGGCATGTGGGATCTTCTCAGACCGGGGCACGAACCCGTGTCCCCTGCATCGGCAGGCGGACTCCCAACCACTGCGCCACCGGGGAAGCCCCTATCAGTTTGTTTATTCATTTGGTAAAGCTGAGTATTTTAGGCACTTGGATAAATTCTTTGCTACTCAGTTTTATTATTTAGCTATTGAATTTTTCATGGCTGTGTTTTTTTGAAAGTGTCACTAATTTTATTTTCTTGGTAGGTGGCAGATGAAGCTTTGAAGGTAGATGATTGTGACTGTCATCCTGAATTTCTGCCACCATCAAGTGAGTCTTTTTCCCATATGTAAATTGTTGCTGAATTAGCGTAGTGTTGCCTCAACTTCCATGCCCTAAAATTCTCACAAGCCTTATATTTGCTATCATTCTCCTTTTACTTTACAATGCTTCTGTGTCGAGAAAATATTGAATGTTTATTTGTAATCAATGCTCAGTCTTTTCATATTGTTTAATAAATTTAATTTTGGAAAACCAAATAAAGGAATGGAGAAGAAAAATGGCGCTCTTCGTGGTCTGCTACCTAATTTCCACTAGGCCAGTGTTTCTCAACTTTTATTTCATCATCTACCCCCTGCTCCCAGAGCCTTTTTAGACACTTTTTTCCCCTAATTACCCTCCCTTTGTGAAACTTTAATATCACAGATACTGTTTATCTGTTTATGTACTGTATGTACATGTGTGCTTTATATATAAAAACGGGTTTTTTCATCTTCCAATAACCAGTTACGACTTTCTTGTGGGTGATGTCACCCCTGTTGAGAATGGATGCTTTAGCCTAATACTAGTTTATTTAAATTGTATGTGCTTAGTGCATATGTTTATGCATCTAGAAAATACGCAGACACACAGCCAGACCTTGTCCACTTGGCATCTTTGGGAAATGAAGGGTTCCAGAGAAGTGGACACGCATGCCTCGTTTATTTCTCAGTCTCCGTTTATACTCCCAGCTTTTGAGAGAAATCGTTCTAAGTGAGTTATTCTTCTCTGCCTTTTAAAACAGAGTTTGAGAGAATTCAGCAACTCAAAGTTGTTGTTACACACAGGTTACTTATCTCAAGCTTTCATGTGCTCCTTTCAGAGTTATTGTGGTGAGATTGTTGGCCTTCTAGTTAGTGATCCTGTTGCTCTCTTTTCCTTCCACCTGTTTTTTGGTTCATTTGTTTATTTTTTTTCAGTGTTTTTACTTCTGGCAGCCATTTCTGTCTTTTACTTCCTGCAGCTCTATCTTCTCTTAGGCTCCAGTGCTGCGTATCCAACCACTTAACTACTGGTTAGCACTTCAGCACAGTTACAAAGGGGGGAAACGCAGGTGTTTGTCTTACCTGATTGTCTTACCTGATGTGACTTTATAGCATGTGAAAAATCTTTGAGAATAAAACTGTTTTTTTGAAAACAGCTTTTAATTTATTTGTATTTCTTAGACCATTATTATCAGATAGCACATTTAAATAATTTAAATACCACCCATACTTCCGCATTTATATTCAGTCAAAGAAATTGAGGTCCCAGGGTTAGATTAAATAATTTTGCCCTAGGTCACACAGTAGAAATCAAATTAGAACTCTTCTTTCTTTCTAGAAGCCTCTTTTGTTTTCTGAGGCCATCAGAGCTCAGGCTCTCATCCCCTCCCTAATACATAGGCTCTGACTTGCCTCTGCTACCTCTCCCAAAGCTTCCATCAGAGACACCCAGTCCCTATTGCTGTGCTCTCTTCTACACAACTTTGCACGTGTGACTCCCCTGCCCCAAAGTGTACAGTGGCTCTCTCCTCCTTTCAGTGGGATAAAGGCTGAGCTCGCAGAGCTGGGGAGTCAGAAGCCCTGGGCCTGTAAACACTCATACCAACCTGCCTGGCTTGCAGCCCCTTTCAACCTATCCTTACTTAACTCGCCCAGTCACACAGGTTTACGTAGTGTTTCTTAAAATAAAACTTCATTTGGCCCATTCTTTGCAAATCCTACTTGTTCCTTAAAACTAAATACAAATGCTGCATCCCCACTAAGGTGTTTCCCAGCCACTCCAGCTTAAGTGATTTTTCCCTTCTAGGGAGTTACAAGAGCAGTTACTATGGAATTAACGTTTCAGTAACAATGCATCTTCTTTTCTTCTTAATGGGGATTGTTATTTAATTGGTGAAGTGACTGTCTTTTCTTCCCATCTGATTGTAAACTACCTGAGAACAGGAACTACACCTGTATCTCTTCTGTATCTACTATAGGACTAAACGATAATCATCATTATAATTTATCTTTATAATAATTTTATAGCATACTTAGAGAAACATCATCAGTAGCTTCTTTTTTTTGGCTTACCTGTTTATAGTTAGACTCACATACAGTGTTGCCTCCTTTGCTTTCTTATTCCAATTTACATTTTTAAAAAATGTTTTACTTTCAAGCTTGTAGATTTTTATGTACAGATTTCAGGAACAAATACTTTTGTATTCACAGGTCAGCCTCCAAAATATAAAGGAAAACAAAAATCCCGAAACAATGAATTGGAGAAGTTCAGGTATGTTTTTTAATGTAAGGGTTTTTTGTTTGTTTTGTTTCGTTTCTGTAATGCCCTCCTCCCAAGAAAAAAGAAAATTAAATCTCTTCCTAGTAGTAGCTGCCTTTACACATGTGTACTATGATAAGTAGTAAAAAAAATCCCTTTCAAATAGCACGGCATGTCTTTATTAGGAGAGGGTCATTTTTGACTAAAGGAGTATTAATCCTGGATGTTAATACTGATTTCTGAAAGTCATATAATACGAGATATATCAGTATTAATTTCTTAAAATTCCAAAATACAGGCTCATAAGAGGAAAAAAGATTCAGATAAATATAAAGTGAAAACTTAGTCTCCTTCCCTGTTTGCTTTATTTCCCCTCTCTCTGACTCCCTTCTCTAGTGCCTTGCTTTAGAAACTTGCTGTTAGCAATTTCTTGGCCATCTGGGAACTTAACTTTGCATACACTGGCTTGGCTATCTGTATATTCATAGGCAAGGATTTACTAATGAACCGACCACTTACAAAATTCGTTCTACCAAACATCCCCCCCAAATTAGCAGTAGGAACTCTTGCCACCAATCTTTAGAGTTAACCCCCATTAGCTACAAAGATATAAATTGATTGCAAAGTGAAATTGTAAATCTTATAACAGATACAGAAATTCATGAAATCAATGAAAGTGGTGCTGGAGAAACTGCAAAGCCATTTTTGCCACAGTTCCACTAGTTTTCAGTTTTCTCTTCATTTCTTAAGGCTGATTCCTTGATAGGTGCTTAAAGGAGAATGATTTGAATATCAAAGCACTAAGATAAATTAGTAAAGCCCTATTTTTAAAAAATGACCGTTTTTTGATGGTGCCTCAAAAGTTAACTACAAAGCAAGGCCATAGTGCCTTTTGTTGTTCTGTTATTTGTTAGAAAAGTCCTGAGTCTTCCTCCTTGCCCCCCTTCCCTCATCATAACAGGAAGCCAAAACCCAATACATGCTCATTCTTTGAATGCACAGTTATAACTTTAACCTGTTGTGTTAAAGATAAATTTATTTTCCTGATATTTTGTTTCTGTTTTCAAACTGAATGCTCTTCTTGATTATGTCTACTTCATGAGGTTATTTAACAGTTAAATGGGACAACCACATAAAATACTTAGAGCAACAGAACATGGTAAATGCTCAATACACTTGAACTATCATTATTATTATTATTATTTTTTTTTTTTTTTTTGCGGTACGCGGGCCTCTCACTGTTGTGGCTTCTCCCGTTGCGGAGCACAGGCTCCGGACGCGCAGCCTCAGCAACCATGGCTCACGGGCCCAGCCGCTCTGTGGCATGTGGGATCTTCCCGGACCGGGGCACGAACCCGTGTCCCCTGCATCGGCAGGCGGACTCTCAACCACTGCGCCACCAGGGAAGCCCTGAACTATCATTATTGTTAACACTATAGTTTTCATTGTTGTTGGAACTATTCTGGTCTACAGCTTGCTTTTATCTCTTTCAAAATGCCTTGACTACCTTTCCATATCAGACCATGGAGATCTACATCCTTCATTTTCATGGCTGCAGGATATTTCCTAGTATAGATGTGTGTGAAGGAGAAATTTCTAGAGTGGAACTGCTGTCAAAGGGGATGTGTAATTTTAACTTTGATAGATACTGCCAAATTCTCCTTTCAAAAAATGAGCAGTGTTCACACTCCTACTAAGCTGTGAGAGGGTGTGGTATAGTAAAGATATTTATATATTCGGTCTATGTCCCCAGTTCCTGGCACAGGGCTCCTAGGACCCTTGGAATTTCCTGAATGATGAGAGAGTCTTTCGTTATTTATAATGAGCCCCTTCCTCTCTACTTGAGTTTATACTAATAAAGTGACCCAAGGTTGGGTCCCTACCTTCAGGATTGAGGCTGGTCACCAGAAAAATAAAGTGTGTGGTTGGTTGGAACTTTACAGCCCCACCCCTGATCTTTGGGGAGAAGAAGGGAACAAGAAATGGAGTTTAGTCACCAGTGTCCAGTAATTAAATCGTTGATGCCTGTGTAATGAAATGCCAGTAAGAACCTCTAAACATAGGGGCCCAGGGAGCTTCTGGTTGGTGGCTACATCGAGATGCTGGGGAGATGGTGCACTCTGGGACTGTGTGAAAGCTCTGAGGCACCCCCTTCCCCTACACCTTCCCATGCATCTTTTCCACTGAGCTGCTCCTGACTTACATCCTTTACAGTAAACTGGTAATGGTAAGTAAAGCGCTTTCCTGAGTTCTGTGAGTTGTCCTAGGGAATAGTTGAACCCAAGGGGTAGTCACGGGAAGCCCTGAATTTGTAGTCGGCAGGGCAGAAGTATGGGTAGCCTGGGTACCCCACTGTGGCTGAAGTGAGGGCAGTCTTGTGGGACTGAGCCTTTAACCTGTGGGGCCTGAGTTCTTAACTCCAGAGTTGGTGTCAGAATTGAATTGTTGGACACTCAGTTGGTGTTGGAGAATCGGTGTGGAAAAATGACAGGTATGTGGTGTCAGAAACCCTCACATATGGTGTCAGAAAACACCACCTGGAGTACCTGAATCTTCCTTACCCTCACCAGCATTAGGGGTCAGACTTTCTGAAAAGGTTATATCTTATTAACAGATTTTCATATGAGATGGATCATCTTTGCAGTGTTTTGGGACACATTTCTTGTTTTATGACTTTGTTGTTACTCATGACTTTAGATTTGTAATAACTTTAGGTAATCAGTGTAAGTCCACCAATTTCTTTCTTTCGTTTTTTTTTAAAGCTGTTCTTTTATAACATCTGAATAATCAGTTCATCTGGTCCCCTTTCCCCAGTAAATTTATAGGGATTTTTATTGGATTTAGAAATTAATTTGGAGAGAATTGGCATCTTGGTAATGTTTCTATTTAGGAACTTGTGACTCCCTATTTACTAAGTTTAAAATGACCTTCAGTACATATTTTTTTATTTATATAATAAGCAGGATTGTTTTATTTTAAAATAATTCAAAACAGTGCTTTTCTCTTTTAGTTCTGGTTCACAAGGGAGTTTACCAGTAGATTTGAAAAACATCTTGGAGAAACAGTTTTCTAAATCCTCCAGAGCTGCACACCAGGTAAAGGCAAAGGCTTTTCTAATGGAAAAGCAAACTCTTTGAACATAACATTTTTCACATGAATTAAGTCTAATTGTGTACATCTCTAAAGTTTTTTTTTAATAATTTTAGTTATGAACATAAAATTTAATAGATGATTGCTAAGAAACCAAACCGTCACTAATTTAGGTTTTAACTTGGTAAGTGTGTGAACCAGAGATTTAACTAATGGTTAATACTGAATACAAAATTGTTTGTTTCCCATAGATTTAAAAGGAAGAAGCAAGTCTTCCCAAAGTGTTAACTTTTAAGTTAAATATTTTAAGAAGGTTTAAATCATTTTAAAAGGTTTAAGCACCTGCGGTTTTATTACATCTACTATAGAACCATTAAAGAGCAGACTTTTTATTCTTTGAATGATTTATCATACAACTTTCTATATAAAACTCTGTAGTATTTGGTAAGTAATGAAAAATGTACATTAAGGGGGAAGAGATGAATAGGCATAGCACAGAGGATTTTTAGGGCTGTGAAAATCCTCTGTATGATAGTATAAGTGATAGATAGATACAGTCATTATACATTTGTCCAAACCTATGGAATGTACAACACAAAGAGTGAACCATAGGGTTCATAGGTAAACTATGGACTTTGGGTGATTATGATGTGTCAGTGTAGGTTAATCCTTGGTTAAATAAAAAAAAAAAGCACCCCACCCCATGTATGTATATTGGGTTGGCCAAAAGTTTCGTTTTTTTTTAATTAATTTATTTTTTTGGCTGTGTTGGGTCTTCGTTGCTGCATGTGGGCTTTCTCTATTTGCGGCCAGCGGGGGCTGCTCTTCGTTGTGGTGCTCAGGCTTCTCATTGCAGTGGCTTCTGTTGCTGGGGAGCATGGGCTCTAGGCTTGCAGGCTTCAGTAGTTGAGGCTCATGAGCTCAGTAGTTGTGGCTCACGGGCTCTAGAGCGCAGGCTCAGTAGTTGTGGCGCATTGACTTAGTTTCGCGGCATGTGGGATTTTCCTGGACCAGGGCTCGAACCCAGGTCCCCTGCATTGGCAGGCGGCTTCTTAACCACTACACCACCAGGGAAGTCCCTCATTTGGTTTTTTATGTAAGATGGCTCTAGTAGCACTTAGTTGTCTTTAACTCCATTCGAAACAGTTTTGATTGTATGTGACAGCTGTCATATCAGTGTGCATTTAAAAAAAAACTTTTCAAAATTGGTGAATTTTTGTGTAATCATTTTAATATTGAAGATGGAAGAGAACAATATTTTCAACATATTACACTTTATTATTTCAAGAAAGGTAAAAACGCAACTAAAACGCAAAAAAGATTTGTGTAGTGTATGGCGAAGGTGCTGTGACTGATTGAACATGTCAAAAGTGGTTTGCGAAGTTTCATGCTGGAGGTTTCTCGTTGGATGATGCTCCATGGTTGGGTAGACCAGTTGAAGTTGATAGCCATCAAATTGAGACATTAATTGAGAACAGTCAGCGTTATACCACATGGGAGATAGTCGATATACTGAAAATATCCAGATCAAGCGTTGAAAATCATTTGCACTGGCTTGGTTATTTTCATCTCTTTGATGTTTGGATTCCACATAAGTTAAGCAAAAAACACCTTCTTGACCATATTTCCGCATATGATTTTCTACTAAAACGTAATGAAAACATTCTGTTTTTAAAACAAATTGTGATTGGCAATGAAAAGTGGATGCTATACAGTAATGTGGAATGGAAGAGATCATGGGGCAAGCGAAATGAACCACCACCAACCACACCAAAGGCTGGTCTTCCTCCCAAGAAGGTGGTGATGTGCATATGGTGGAATTGGAAGGTAGTCCTCTATTATGAGCTCCTTCTGGAAAACCAAACGATTAATTCCAACAAGTACTGCTCCCAGTTAGACCAACTGAAAGCAGTACTCCATGAAAAGTGTCCAGAATTAGTCAACAGGAAATGCATAATCTTCCATCAAGATAACGCAAGACCGCATGTTTCTTTGATGACCAGGCAAAAACTGTTAGCTTGGCTGGGAAGTTTTGATTCATCTGCCATATACACCAGATATTGCACTTTTGGATTTCCATTTACTTTGGTCTTTACAAATTTCTCTTAATGGAAAAAATTTCAAATCCCTGGAAGACTGTAAAAGGCACCTGGAACAGTTCTTTGCTCAAAAAGATAAAAAGTTTTGGGAAGATGGAATTATGAAGTTGCCTGAAAAATGGCAGAAGGTAGTGGAATAAAATGGTGAATGTGTTGTTCAATAAAATTTGTGGTGAAAATGAAAAATGTCTTTAATTTTTACTTAAAAACTGAAGGAACTTTTTTTTTTTTTTTGCCGTACGTGGGCCTCTCACTGTTGTGTCTCCCGCTGTGGCGCACAGGCTCTGGACGCGCAGGCTCAGCGGCCATGGCTCACGGGCCCAGCCACTCCGCAGCATGCGGAATCTTCCCAGACCGGGGCACAAACCCGTGTCCCCTGCCTCGGCAGGCGGACTCTCAACCACTGTGCCACCAGGGAAGCCCCCTGAAGGAACTTTTTTGCCAACCCAATATACCATCCTGAGGAGTGATTTTGATGATGGGGGAAGCTATTCATGTAAGGGGCAAAGGAGTATATGGAAATCTCTGTACTTCCCTCTCAATAAAAAAATGCAAGGGGTACAACTTTGATATTACTTTGAAGGAAATTTATCAAGCTAAATGTATGTATTAAAGGAATAAAGACTTTTAGATTAGTGATGCATTCATTCCAAGAGCAGGGAAAAAAAACCCAAAGAAAGTAGAAGGAAATTACAAAGTAGAAAATAGTGAAGGAGATTGGTTCAAGGTAGTGGAGTAGAAGGACGTGCTCTCACTCCCTCTTGCGAGAACACCGGAATCACAACTAACTGCTGAACAATCATTGATGGGAAGACACTGAAACTCACCAAAAAAGATATCCCACATCCAAAGACAAAGGAGAAGCAACAGTGAGATGGTAGGAAGGGTGCCATCACAATAAAATCAAATCCCACAACTGCTGGGTGGGTGACTCACAGACTGGAGAACACTAATACCACAGAAGTCCACCACCTGGAGCCCCACATCAAGCTTCCCAACCTGGGGGTCCGGCGACGGGAGGAGGAATTCCTAGAGAATCAGACTTTGAAGCCTAGTGGGATTTGATTACAGGACTTCGACAGGACTGGGGGAAACAGAGATCCACTCTTGGAGGGCACACACAAAGTAGTGTGCGCATCGGGACCCGGGGGAAGGAGCAGTGACCCCATAGGAGACTGAACCAGACCTACCCGCTGGTGTTGGAGGGTCTCCTGCAGAGGCGGGGGGTGGCTGTGGCTCACCGTGGGGACAAGGACACTGGCAGCAGAAGTTCTGGGAAGTACTCCTTGGCGTGAGCCCTCCCAGAGTCCTCCATTAGCCCCACCAAAGAGCCTGGGTAGGCTCCAATGTTGTGTCACCTCAGGCCAAACAACCAACAGGGAGGAAACCCAGCCCCACCCATCAGCAGACAAGAGGATTAAAGTTTTACTGAGCTCTGCCCACCAGAGCAACACTCAGCTCTACCCACCACCAGTCCCTCCCATCAGGAAACTTGCACAAGCCTCTTAGATAGCCTTATCCAAGAAAGGGCAGACAGCAGAAGCAAGAACTACAATCCTGCAGCCTGTGGAAGAACAACCACATTCACAGAAAGACAGACAAGATGAAAAGGCAGAGGGCTACGTACCAGATGAAGAAACAAGATAAAACCCCAGGAAAATAAATAAATGAAGTGGAGACAGGCAACCTTCCAGAAAAAGAATTCAGAATAATGATAGTGAAGATGATCCAGAATCTCGGAAAAAGAATGGAGGCAAAGATTGAGAAGATGCAAGAAATGTTTAACAAAGACTTAGAAGAAGAATTAAAGAACAAACAAACAGAGATGAACAATACGATAACTGAAATGAAAACTACACTAGAAGGAATCAGTAGCAGAATAACTGAGGCAGAAGAACAGATAAGTGACCTGGAAGACAGAATGGTGTAATTCACTGCTGTGGAACAGAATAAAGAAAAAAGAATGAGAAGAAATGAAGACATCCTAAGAGACCTCTGGGACAACATTAAGCGCAACAACATTCGCATTATAGGGGTTCCAGAAGAAGAAGAGAGAGAGAAAGGACCCAAGAAAATATTTGAAGAGATTATAGTTGAAAACTTTCCGAACATGGGAAAGGAAATAGCCACCCAAGTCCAGGAAGTGCAGAGAGTCCCATACAGGTTAAAGCCAAGGAGAAACACACCAAGATACATAGTAATCAAACTGGCAAAAATAAAAGACAAAGAAAAATTATTGAAAGCAGCAAGGGAAAAATGACAAATATCATACAAGGGAACTCTCATAAGGTTAACAGCTGATTTCTCAGCAGAAATTCTACAAGCCACAAGGGAGTGGCATGACACATTTAAAGTGATGAAAGGGAAGAACCTACAACCAAGATTACTCTACCCGGCAAGGATCTCATTCTGATTCAATGGAGAAATCAAAAGCTTTCCAGACAAGCAAAAGCTGAGAGAATTCAGCACCACCACACAAGCTCTACAACAAATGCTAAAGGAACTTCTCTAAGTGGGAAACACAAGAGAAGAAAAGGACCTACAAAAACAAACCCAAAACAATTAAGAAAATGGTAATAGGAACATACATATCGAGAATTACCTTAAACATGAATGGATTAAATGCTCCAACCAAAAGACACAGGCTTGCTGAATGGACTCAAAAAGAAGACCCATATATATGCTGTCTACAGGAGACCTACTTCAGACCTAGGGACACATACAGCCTGAAAGTGAGGGGATGGAAAAAGATATTCCATGCAAATGGGAATAAAACAAAGCTGGAGTAGCAATACTCATATCAGATAAAATAGACTTCAAAATAAAGAATATTACAAGAGACAAGGAAGGACACTACATAATGATCAAGGGATCAATCCAAGAAGAAGATATAACAATTATAAATATATATGCACCCAACATAGGTACACCACAATACATGAGGCAACTGCCAACAGCTATAAAAGAGGAAATCAACAGTAACACAATAATAGTGGGGGACTTTAACACCTCACTTACACCAATGGACAGATCATCCAAACAAAAGATTAGTAAGGAAACACAAGCTTTAAATTACACAGTAGACCAGAGAGACTTAATTGATATTTATAACACATTCCATCCAAAAACAGCAGATTACACTTTCTTCTCAAGTGCGCATGGAACATTCTCCAGGATAGATCTTGGGTCACAAATCAAGCCTCATTAAATTTAAGGAAACTGAAATCATATCAAGCATCTTTTCTGACCACAACACTCTGAGATTAGAAATCAGTTACAGGGAAAATAAAAGTAAAAAGCACAAGCACATGGAGGCTAAACACTATGTTACTAAATAACCAAGAGATCACTGAAGAAATCAAAGACGAAATCAAAAAATACTTAGAGATAAATGACAGTGAAAACACGATGATCCAAAACCTATGGGATGCAGCAAAAGCAGTTCTAAGAGGCAAGTTTATAGCAATACAATCCTACCTTAAGAAACAGGAAACATCTCAAATAAACAACCTAACCTTGCACCTAAAGCAATTAGAAAAAGAAGAACAAAAAAACCCCAAAGTTAGCAGAAGGATTGAAATCATAAAGATCAGATCAGAAATAAATAACAAAGAAATGAACGAAACAATAGCAATGATCAGTAAAACTAAAAGCTGGTTCTTTGAGAAGATAAACCAAATTGATAAACCATTAGCCAGACTCATCAAGAAAAAAAGGGAGAAGACTCAAATCAATAGAATTAGAAATGAAAAAGAAGTAACAACTGACACTGCAGAAATACAAAGGATCATGAGAGATTACTACAAGCAACTCTATGCCAATAAAATGGACAACCTGGAAGAAATGGACAAATTCTTAGAAATGCACAACTTGCCGAGACAGAACCAGGAAGAAATAGAAAATATAAACAGACCAATCACAAGCACTGAAATTGAGACTGTGATTAAAAATCTTCCAACAAACAAAAGCCCAGGACCAGATGGCTTCACAGGCGAATTCTATCAAACATTTAGAGAAGAGCCAATACCTATCCTTCTCAAACTCTTCTAAAATATAACAGAAGGAGGAACACTCCCAAACTCATTCTACAAGGCCACCATCACCCTGATACCAAAACCAGACAAAGATGTCACAAAGAAAGAAAACTACAGGCCAATATCACTGATGAACATAGATGCAAAAATGCTCAACAAAATACTAGGAAACAGAATCCAACAGCACATTAAAAGGATCATACACTGTGATCAAGTTTGGTTTATTCCAGGAATGCAAGGATTCTTCAATATATGCAAATCAATCAAGGTGATACACCATATTAACAAATTGAAGGAGAAAAACCATATGATCATCTCAATAGATGCAGAGAAAGCTTTTGACAAAATTCAACACCCATTTATGATAAAAACCCTACAGAAAGTAGGCATAGAGGGAACTTTCCTCAACATAATAAAGGCCACATATGACAAACCCACAGCCAACATAGTCCTCAATGGTGAAAAACTGAAACCGTTTCCACTAAGATCAGGAACAAGACAAGGTTGCCCACTCTCACCACTATTATTCAACATAGTTTTGGAAGTTTTAGCCACAGTAATCAGAGAAGAAAAAGAAATAAAAGGAATCTAAATTGGAAAAGAAGAAGTAAAGCTGTCACTGTTTGCAGATGGCATGATACTATACATAGAGAATCCTAAAGATGGTACCAGAAAACTACTAGAGCTAATCAATGAATTTGGTGAAGTAGCAGGATACAAAATTAATGCACAGAAAACTCTGACATTCCTATACACTAATAATGAAAAATCTGAAAGTGAAATTAAGAAAACACTCTCATTTACCATTGCAACAAAAAGAATAAAATATCTAGGAATAAACCTACCTAAGGAGACAAAAGACCTGTATGCAGAAAATTATAAGACACTGATGAAAGAAATTAAAGATGATACAAATAGATGGAGAGATATACCATGTTCTTGGATTGGAAGAATCGACATTGTGAAAGTGACTCTACTATCCAAAGCAATCTATAGATTCAATGTAATCCCTGTCAAACTACCACTGGCATTTTTCACAGAACTAGAACAAAAAATTTCACAATTTGTATGGAAACACAAAAGACCCTGAATAGCCAAAGCAATCTTGAGAATGAATAATGGAGCTGGAGGAATCAGGCTCCCTGACTTCAGACTATACTACAAAACTACAGCAATCAAGACAATATGGTACTGGCACAAAGACAGAAATATAGATCAATGGAACAGGATAGAAAACCCAGAGATAAACCCACGCACATATGGTCACCTTATCTTTGATAAAGGAGGCAAGAATATAGAAAAGACAGCATCTTTAATAAGTGGTGCTGGGAGAACTGGACAGGTACATTTAAAAGTATGAAATTAGAACACTCCCTAACACCATACACAAAAATAAACTCAAAATGGATTAAAGACCTAAATGTAAGGCCAGACACTATCAAACTCTTAGAGGAAAACATAGGCAGAACACTCTATGACATAAATCAATAAAAACAAAAATAAACAAATGGGACCTAATGAAAGTTAAAAGCTTTTGCACAGCAAAGGAAACCATAAACAAGACCAAAAGACAAGCCTCATAATGGGAGAAAATATTTGCAAATGAAGTAACTGACAAAGGATTAATCTCCAAAATTTACCACCAACTCATGCAGCTCAATAACAAAAAACAAACAACCCAATCCAAAAATGGGCAGAAGAGCTAAATAGACATTTCTCCAAAGAAGATATACAGATTGCTAGCAAACACATGAAAGAATGCTCAACATCATTAATCATTAGAGAAATGCAAATCAGAACTGCAGTGAGATATCGTCTCATACCGGTCAGAATGGCCATCATCAAAAATTCTAGAAACAATAAATGCTGGAGAGGGTGTGGAGAAAAGGGAACACTCTTGCACTGTTGGTGGGAATGCAAATTGATACAGCCACTATGGAGAACAGTATGGAGATTCCTTAAAAAACTAAAAATAGAATTACCATATGACCCAGCAATCCCACTACTGGGCATATACCCTGAGAAAACCATAATACAAAAAGACATATGCACCCCAATGTTCATTGCAGCCCTATTTACAATAGCCAGGACATGGAAGCAGCCAAAGTGTCCATTAACTGATGAATGGATAAAGAAGATGTGGCACATATATACAATCGGATCTTACTCAGCCATAAAAAGAAAGGAAGTTGAGTTACTTTTAGTGAGGTGGATGGACCCAGAGTCTGTCATACAGAGTGAAGTAAGTCAGAAAGAGAAAAACAAATACCATATGCTAACACATATATATGGAATCTAAGAAAAAAAAAAAGGTCATGAAGAACCTAGGGGTAAGACGGGAATAAAGACACAGACCTACTAGAGAATGGACTTGAGGATATGGGGATGGGGAAGGGTAAGCTGTGACAAAGTGAGAGAGTGGCATGAACATATATACACTACCAAACATAAAATAGATAGCTAGTGGGAAGGAGCCACATAGCACAGGGAGAGAAGCTTGGTGGTTTTTGACCACCTAGAGGGGTGGGATAGGGAGGGTGGGAGGGAGGGAGACTCAAGAGGGAAGAGCTATGGGAACATACGTGTATGTATAACTGATTCACTTTGTTAGCAGAAACTAACACACCATTGTAAAGTAATTATACTCCAATAAAGATGTTAAAAAAAAAATCAGAGCAGAAATAAATCAAATGGAAACAACGAAAACAGTAGCAAAGATCAATAAAACTAAAAGATGGTTCTTTGAGAAGATAAACAAAATTGATAAACCGTTAGCCAGACTCATCAAGAAAAAGAGGGAGAGGACTCAAATCATTAAAATTAGAAATGAAAAAGGAGAAGTTACAACAGACACCGCAGAAATGCAAAGCGTTCTAAGAGACTACTACAACCAACTTCATGCCAATAAAACGGACAACCTGGAAGAAATGGACCAATATTTAGAAAAGCATCACCTTCCAACACTGAACCAGGAAGAAATAGAAAATATGGACAGACCAATCACAAGTAATGAAATTGAAACTGTGATTAAAAATCTTTCAACAAACAAAAGACCAGGAGCAGATAGCTTCACAGGTGAATTCTATCAAACATTTAGAGAACAGCTAACACCCACCCTTCTCAAACTCTTCCAAAAAATTGCAGAGGAAGGAACACTCCCATACTCATTCTATGAGGCCACCATCTCCCTGATATGAAAACCAGACAAAGATACTACAAAAAAAGAGAATTACAGACCAAGAGCACTGATGAATATAGATGCAAAAATCCTCAACAAAATACTAGCAAACAGAATCCAACAGCACATTAAAAGGATCATACACCATGATCAAGTAGGATTTATCCCAGAGATGGAAGGATTTTTCAGTATATGCAAATCAATCAATGTGATACACCATGTTAACAAACTGAAGAAGAAAAACCATATGATCATCTCAATAGATGCAGAGAAAGCTTTTGACAAAATTCAACACCCATTTATGATAAAAACTCTCCTGAAAGTGGGCATAGAGAGAACCTACCTCAACATAATAAAGGCCATATATGACAAACCCACAGCAAACACCACTCACAATGGTGAAAAACTGAAAGCATTTCCTCTAAGATAGGAACAAGACAAGGATGTCCACTCTCGCCACTGTTATTCAACATAGTTTTGGAAGTCCTAGCCACGGCAATCAGAGAAGAAAAAAAATAAAAGGAATACAAATTGGAAAAGGAGAAGTAAAGCTCACTGTTTGCAGATGGCATGATACTATAAATAGAGAATCCTAAAGATGCCACCAGAAAACTATTAGAGCTAATCAATGAATTTGGTAAAGTTGCAGGATACAAAATTAATGCACAGAAATCTCTTGCATTCCTATACACTAATGATGAACAATCTGAAAGAGAAATTAAGGAAATACTCCCATTTACCAGTGCAACAAAAAGAATAAAATACCTAGGAATAAACCTACCTGGGGAGACAGAAGACCTGTATGCAGAAAACTGTAAGACGCTGATGAAATAAATATGATACAAACAGATGGAGAGATATACCATGTTCTTGGACTGGAAGAATCAGTATTGTGTAAATGACTACACTACCCAAAGCAATCTGCAGATTCAATGCAATCCCTATCAAATTACCAATGGCATTTTTTTACAGAACTAGAACAAAAAATCTTAAAATTTGTATGGAGACACAAAAGGCCCCGAATAGCCAAAGCAGTCTTGAGCGAAAAAATCGGAGCTGGAGGAACCAGTCTCCCTGACTTTAGACCAAACTACAAAGTTACAGTAATCAAGACAATATCGTACTGGCACAAAAACAGAAATGTAGATCAATGGAACACGATGGAAAGCCCAGAGATAAACCCATGCACCTATGGTTAACTAATGTATGACAAAAGAGGCAAGGATATACAGTGCAGAAAAGACAGTCTCTTCAATAAGTGGTTCTGGGAGAACTGGCCAGCTACCTGTAAAAGAATGAAATTAGAACACTCCCTTACACCATACACAAAAATAAACTCAAAATGGATTAGAGACATACATGTAAGACCGGATACTATAAAACTCTTAGAGGAAAACATAGGAAGAACACTCTATGACATAAATCACAGCAAGATCTTTTTTGATCCACCTCCTAGAGTATTGGAAAGAAAAAAAAAAAAAACAAATGGGACTTAATGAAACTTAAAAGTTTTTGCACAGCAAAGCAAAGTACAAACAAGACGAAAAGACAACCCTCAGAATGGGAGAAAACATTTACAAACAAATCAGTGGACAAAGGAGTAATCTCCAAAATATATAAATGGCTCATGCAGCTCCATTTTAAAAAAACAAACAACCCAATCCAAAAATGAGCAGAAGACCTGAATCGACATTTCTCCAGAGAAGACGTGTATAGATGGCCAAGAAGCACATGAAAAGCTGCTCAACATCACTAATTTTTAGAGAAATGCAAGTCAAAACTACAATGAGGTATCACCTCACACCAGTTAGAATGGGCATCATCAGAAAATCTACAAACAGCAAATGCTGGAGAGGGTGTGGAGAAAAGGGAACCCTCTTGCACCATTGGTGGGAATGTAAATTGGTACAGCCACTATGGAGAAACAGTATGGAGGTTCCTTAAAAAACTAAAAATAGAATTACCATATGACTCAGCCATCCTACTACTGGGCATATATATACCCTGAGAAAACCATAATTCAAAAAGACACATGCACCCCAATGTTCATTGCAGCACTATTTACAATAGCCAGGACATGGAAGCAACCTAAATGCCCGTCGTCAGTTGGGTGGATAAAGAAGATGTCGTACATATATACAATGCAATATTACTCAGCCATGAAAAGGAAGGAAATTGGGTCATTTGTAGAAACGTGGATGGATCTAGAGATTGTCATACAGAGTGAAGTAAGTCAGAAAGAGAAAAACAAATATCGTATATTAATGCATATTTGTGGAACCTAGAAAAATGATACAGATGAACCAGTTTGCAGGGCAGAAATTGAGACACAGATGTAGAGAACAAACGTATGTACACCAAGCGGGGAAAGTGGCGGGGATGGGGGTGGTGTGATGAATTGGGAGATTGGGATTGACATATATACGCTAATATGTATAAAATGGATAACTAATTAGAACCTGCTATATAAAAAAATATAATAAAATTCCTAAAAAAAAGAAAATAATGAAAATGGAACAACTTATAAAGAAGAATCCACAAAGCTAAAAGTTGATTCTTTAACAATATAAATAAAATTTACATATCAGTATGGAAACTGATTAAGAAAGGAAGAAAAGAAGACACAATAAAACAATTTCAAGAATGAAAAAGGAAACTTCCCTGGTGGGCCAGTCACTAAGACTCTGGGCTCCCAATGCAGGGGGCCCGGGTTCAGTCCCTGGTCAGGGAACTAGATCCCACATGCCGCAACTAAGACCCAGCGCCGCCAAATAAATAAATATTTTTAAAAAAAGAATGAAAAAGGATACATTACTACAGACGCTTCAGTATTACAAATACTATATCAAAATACTATTATGACCAACATTATACCACGAAATTTGAAAACGTATGTAGATGAAATGAACAAATTCCTAGAACAATCCAGCTTATAAAAACTGACTCAAGAAGAAATAGAAACCTGTACAGAATCCAGAATTTATAGAACCATGGCTAATCACTCTTCCAGTCATTGAATACCTGTAGACTGTGTATTGTCAGTGAAAGATTGTTTCTTTTGGTTAAATGTGGTTCATGTGAGTCTGCTCTGACACTTCAGTGCTTTATGTAAACACAGTTCTATTTCTTCTAAAATAAAATGTTGGATTTAAATTTTACCCCCCCCCAATGTATATTAACATGAAACACAACACTCATTTTAATATCTGGGTCATTTTAAGCTTCTGTTAACTATGTTAGGTATATATGACAGATAGCTTATTAAGGACTCTTGGAATGAAGCATGTTAAGCCTTTTTAATCAGTTTCCTAATCGGTTTCAACAGCTTTCTAATTAGTTGCATAAAAGCATTTTTAGTATTTCTAACAGTTGGTGATTTTAAAATTGTCATTTTATATTGATTTTACTGATTCTAAAAACTGTGATGGGCTTACATTGTAACGACAGCCTGTAAAGACAAAAGAGTATTTAAATAAAAATGATGGTTATTTTTGAGCCTTGATTTGTTCATTTAACACACTTTACTTTAGGCCCCTGCATACGCTGAAGACTGGCATTGCCATTCAGCCCGCTCTCATGCAGCTTTCAGTACAGACCATTTGTTTGTACTGTTTTGAGAGAAATAATTTCCAATGGAAACATGAGGCAAATGGATTTGTTTTCTAGAATGAAAGAGATTAGAATGGAATCAGTACATCCAAGGCTGAATAATAAATAATAAACTAGTGTGTGTGGGGATAGCACATCGTCTTCTATAACTGTTAAAATTCTTACCTTAACATTAATATGGCGATCGTTGAACTTTTTAAATACTGTATAGCAAATACCAAGTTTACCTGAGAGCTGCTCTTTTCCATGTGTTTTCTGGGGGGAAAGTTCTCCTAAACTTTGATTCATTGGATGAAAAGCACTAGGCAGCTTTTATGTGTGACCAGACTGCTTTTCCCTCTGCGTTTTGTGCAGTGGGGTCTCCTTTTGGATCCTTATCATGAGGAACAGTGAGGAATGTCACGCAAATATTTGCATTTTCTGCTCCCTTGAACGGTGTACACATGTATGGCAAGGTGTGGGGAGATCTGGCTTAGCCTCCAGGCTCGTCTCTCCAGTCTTTATGGAACTTTTGTGGCCTATAGCTATTGCCATGTAACTAAAATCTGAATGCAAATTATAATGTATGTGCTCACGTATATTCAAATTGTAAAGTTTTTTTCTCGCTTTATTTCAGGGTACATTATAGCAGCTGTTTTCCTTATTCTCTTCTCTTTGCATGTAACCTAGTAATATCTCTCCCGATAATATTATCTAGTTATATTCAGGTACATGTTAGGCAGGAGTAGAGCTACAGATTGAAATAACCGTTTCTTGCTGAGAATTTAGGTTTGTTCCAGGGCATGAGGGCAGTTGTTAAAATCTGGTAGTGACCAGGAAATTGATTGCTTGTTCTTATTTGTCTAATTGTTCAAGTCTCAGCCAAACAATTTACTTATTTAAATGATGGCTGATGTTCTCCATTTGAGCTGTTAAGACGTCCAAATACTGTCTGGTTAGCCTGGAAAAGTGAGTACAGCTTAGCACCGTGTAGTGTAAAGTGAACCCCCCTTCTTTGTCATGGGCAGCACTAGAAGTGTTGGGATCAAGATGGGGAAGCAGTACCTTTTAATTTCCACTTTAATCGTGCTGTGCTGAGAAAGGAGTATAATCCATACGGGGTAGCTTTGGGTATTTACATATTTTATGATCAGTTATAAAGTATAACTGCCCAATGATGACCGTTGGCATCTTAAGTTTTAGACTAAGCATGTGTAGCTCTGGTTTACTGAAAAAGAATTTCTTTTTTGCAGGATTTTGCTAATATAATGAAAATGCTGAGAAGCTTAATCCAGGATGGTTACACGGCTTTGTTGGAGCAGCGCTGCCGCAGTGCTGCCCAGGCCTTCACAGAGTTGCTCAATGGTTTAGATCCTCAAAAAATAAAGGTGAACTTGCCTCCTGGTAACTTGTTTACCAGTGCTAATGCGTTTCAGATGAATGTAGAAGGGAACCAACACTTTGACTTCATTGTACTAATGTATCGTCTTGCTGAGATCAGGTGAATTTACTCCAGGTTGTGAGAAGCAGATAATGCTCTGATTCAGCCTTTATGGTTGCAGTCGGTATAGAAGCCAGGTTTAGACTCTCTCCTTGCACTATAGCTGGTGTTCATTAGAACTCTTGGCTTTTTATCTCATTAGAGCACTAAGTCGAGAATTTGGACTCACTTTAGTCACATCTTTTCATCCACAAAGAAAGTATTAGCTGGGTAAATATGCAAGGTTGTAAGAGAGCAAATACCTTAGTCTGTTACTCATTCCATTAATATGCAAAAGAATATGACATCAGTTATTCTGTTATGAACCATGCCTTCAAGGAACTCTGAGACAGTGATTCTGTGTTTTAGATACTTGATAGCAAGATAACTGCATATCTTTGCAAAATGTATTTTCTAATTTTGTTTGGTCTTTGTCCCACAGTGATTAGTAAGATATTTTTATACTCTTACTGTTGCGGCTAACAAGTTAGCATGATGCAAATTGGGCAGAATTATGTTCAGATGTTTAACTGGAGCATTTTTATTGACAGCAACTGAACCTGGCCATGATTAACTACGTCTTAGTAGTCTATGGACTTGCCATTTCACTCCTTGGAATAGGACAACCTGAGGTAAGATTTGTAACAGAGATAATAAACAATTCAAATATGTCATTAATTTTAGAAGGTATGTTAAAATAGTTTTTCCACTTAGGCGTATTTCCTTCTGGGTACTTTTTTTTGCTTTTCCAGTTTTATTGAGATACAATGGACAGTATAAGTTTAAGGTGTACAGCATAATGATTTGACTTATGTATATCATTAAATGATTATCACAGTAGTTTAATGAGCACTGCCTGTGTACTTTCTTGATAATTTTTTCTGAAATAACTAAATTTAATTTAGTTTGTGATTCTTTTTGAAAAGAAAATTTAGTTTGTGTTTCCGTTAGAAAAAAGTTATGCCAGACTACCAGTGGGAATCTACCTTTTATTTGTATAAAAAGTAAAGGACCTGGTATATCATGATAAATTTTGGAAACATGTTGAGGTAAAAAGGCAAGTTGGAGAATGTAGTAACATCGTGATACCACTTATGTGCAAATTGGAAAACTTACAGGACAATAGTATATATTGTTTATGGCTATCTGTGAATCTTGAAAAAGTAAAAAAAAACATGGACTAGCCCTACATCAAATTTAATATAATGGTTTCATTTAGTGATAGAAGAAAGGAATGGGACTTGGAAGGTTAAAAAAGGAGAGTTCAACTTTGTGTCATGCCTTTTTATTTTTTAAATCATAAAAAGAATGCTAATGTTAATAGCTCTTAGTTCTGGATAGTAAGTACCTGGGTGTTTTATCTTCTAGAGTTCAGGCTTCCCATAACCACATGCAATCAGTGTATGGGTGTCAGCACACATGGTTTCCATTACTCATGGTCTTTCAGTGCTCTCCTGGAAAGCTTACTCACCTGCACTGCTCAGCATTATACTTTGCTTTCCATGGCTTCGAGTTTTTGATAAAGGTTGAAATGGCTCTAGAATTACCTCAGGAATAATATATCCTTTCTACCAACTTGGGCCCCAAGCTTCCTAGGCTAGATGAGGCTTAACCCTAATTGCTCCCTAATAAGGATCAGGTTGTTTTATGTTCCACTGTCTGAGTGGTCCACAGAGCGTGAGGTTCATTTTCCTTGTGACATGCTGTTGGTCATTTTTTAAAATTTATTTGTTTTTATTTTTGGCTGTATTGGGTCTTCGTTGCCGTGCGCGGGCTTTCTCTAGTTGTGGTGAGCAGGGGCTACTCTTCGTTGCAGTGTGCGGGATTCTCATTGTCGTGGCTTCTCTTGTTGCGGAGCACGGGCTCTAGGCGCACGGGCTTCAGTAGTTGTGGCACGTGGACTCAGTAGTTGTGGCTCGCTGTCTCTAGAGCACAGGCTCAGTAGTTGTGGTGTATGGGCTTAGTTGCTCTGTGGCATGTGGGATCTTCCCGGACCAGGGTTCAAACCCGTGTCCCCTGTGTTGGCAGGCGGATTCTTAACCACTGACCACCAGGGAAGCCCCTTTCTTGTTCTTTTTTTTTTAATTTTTTTTTTTTTGGCGGTACGTGGGCCTCTCACTGTTGTGGCCTCTCCTGTTGCGGAGCACAGGCTCCGGACGTGCAGGTTCAGCGGCCATGGCTCATGGGCCCAGCCGCTCCGCGATATGTGGGATCTTCCCGGCCCGTGGCACAAACCCGTGTCCCCTGCATCGGCAGGCAGACTCTCAACCACTGCGCCACCGGGGAAGCCCCCCTTTCTTGTTCTTGATGTGACAGATAAATGTCTTTCATTAGGGAATCTCTAACTCTATTTTCTAGTAGATTGTTGGAGACAGGACTGTATGATCTCCATTCTTCTATTCTTGGCAGAGTAAGCTTCTTACCATGTTTGCCTTACCGGAACTGACGAAATAGTTTATTACATTTTTTATTTACTTTGATTTACTTTTGATTAAAAAAAAAAACTAAATAGGTACGATAGAACTTGGACATTTAAGAGAATTTCATCATTCAGAGTGTCCCCAGAAGGAAGTTATATTCACTCCAGAACAGTCCTTGCTGAAACATTTTTGGCATGCCTCCTTTGGAGCTGGCCTCAAAGCTTCTTCTTAACTCCATTTTGTAGTGACAGTTCCTTTTTCACCCACAGTGGAGTGGCCAGTATTGCTTTGAGCTAAGTGTCTTTTGGATTTTTTCCAAAACAATATTCATTCAAAGCCCAGAGGCTTCCACTGTTGAGAATATTCAAAAGAATGTACTCTAAGCTCTGTAAAGTTTACTAAAGAGCTGCTTTTAAGGCAGAGCATTCGTCTTATGTCACAAAACATCGTGGCAACATCATTGGAATTCCTGTGATCCCAAGGGGGCAGCACTTACTAGGATGTATGTTATGGCGTGTTTGCATCCAAATCAGTCTCTTTTACCCTGAATGCACACCTTTTAGGGTTAGCCAGCACACGCTGTGACCTCTGTGTGTTAGGAAATGCTCATCTGGTTGGTTGTCTGATTTCAGTGCCAGCTTTTCATTCTGGAGCTGGATCATTTTGGTTGTGTCTCTTGAGTATCCATATGGTCAAAATTTAGGTAATTATTAAGAAAATGAAGTACAGAATGTATAATTTTGCCATAGAAATTTTAGGATATACGGTTGTTTTTAATATTACACAAAAGGAATCAACTTTCAGGTAAAATCGGTTCCAGTATTTCTCTTTTTGTGTAAGTGATCACTGTTCTCATTGCTATTGAAGGAATTATCTGAAGCTGAAAACCAGTTTAAGAGGATGATTGAACACTACCCCAATGAGGGACTTGATTGCTTGGCTTACTGTGGAATTGGAAAAGTGTACTTGAAAAAAAACAGGTTAGTAGAAGCCACACTACTTTATGCCCTAGGCTGGTTACTCATTTCAAATCTAATGTGATGATGATCCTTTTTCTGGAGTTACTTTGGTATCTTCTCTGTGGCACACTATGATAATTGTGTTTACTTTAAGGACTGGCATTTGGATATTAATTATTAAAGTAAGGTCAATCACTTCAGTTCCCAGTGCTTTCTAATTTTGAATGTAATAGGAAAATCAATAATAGAGTAACTTGGACTTCCCTGGTGGCACAGTGGTTAAGAATCGGCCTGCCAATGCAGGGGATCCCTGGTCCAGGAAGATCCCACATGCCGTGGAGCAACTAAGCCCGTGTGCAACAACTACTGAAGCCTGTGCACCTAGAGCCCATGCTCTGCAACAAGAGAAGCCACCGCAGTGAGAAGCCCGTGCGCTGCAACGAAGAGTAGCCCCCACTCACCGCAACTAGAGAAAGCCCATGTGCAGCAACGTTGACCCAAAAATAAAAAATAAATTAAAAAAATAATAGGGTAATTTGACACAAAGGATTTTATGTTTTATCTTTTAGTATATGTCATTTATAAGTGGCGACTGAATTGGTATAAATTAATGCTTTACAAGTGTGATTATATAATATTTTGGTTAAATACCCATTTCCCCCAAAAAACTTGTATGAGGATTTTTTTTTTAAATTATTATTTATTGGCTGTGTTGGGTCTTCATTGCTGCGTGTGGGCTTTCTCTAGTTGTGGGGAGCAGGTGCTACTCTTCGTTGTGCTGTGTGGGCTTTTCAGAGCGCAGGCTCAGTAGTTGTGGTGCATGGGCTTAGTTGCTCCGCGGCATGTGGGATCCTCCGGGACCAGAGCTCAAACCTGTGTCCCCTGCATTGGCAGGCGGATTCTTAACTACTGCGCCACCAGGGAAGTCGCTAATACGAAATTTATATATGTTCAAGGACATTATGAGTTAGAAACAAAAATCTCTCCTCTGAACCTATAGTTGAATTACAGCCAATATAGTGGTAGGTATGTTAGATTACTTTTATAAAGAAATAATTGTTGACTGATTGAATATCATTCATAACTTTTAATTATCCTTAAATTTGCATCTAACTGTTTAGAGGAAGTTTTATCAGACCATTGGCATTCTTGGGAACCCAATCGCAGGGGGTGCCTAGAACCTTCTTTAAAGATCTTTAAAGATTAAAGAAAGTTCTTTTACTTCCTGAAGCTACTGTCTGACCAGGTCACCTCTTTTAAGGATCAGGGGTAGTGAGGATTTAGCAGTCACCTCTAGGGTAATAAATGAAATTAATTCCAGCTTAGCATAAGTTGTTTGGGACACACCTGTTTAATGCAGTGGCCGCATGCGGATATCACAAGATCTGGGAACGTAACATAAATGTGTAGGAGGTTGTAGTAAATGAAGACGTGTTTGCCATTTTGAAAGGCACTTAAATTTTTTTAAAATTTATTTTATTCAAGTATAGTTGATTTACAATGTTGTGGAAACCCATTTAACTTTTAATTTCACAATAATATGGTTTGTGGTTCAGTGTCCAGTACGCTGGTTTTTTGCTGTTGCAGTGTGCAGTGTCTGGTTGAAAGTCCTGCTGTTTATAACTGTCTTATGGTGGATGCTGGTCTAGCTTTTCTGCAGGTGAAGTTTTCTGTACCCAAAGGCAAAAATGACTTCTTTAATTGGGAAATCATTTCAAGATTGGAGAAAGCAGAGACCCCTCTATTTTCTAGTCTGAAGAGAAGAATAAAGACTGGGATAACCTTATGATCCAGTATTCTAGTATTCTTTTGTTGAACGGACTGTGGGACTCTATTGAGATTAATATTTAAACCATAAATTGGAAATGAAAGATTTCATATTTATAGTTAAAATAGTTTACATACACATTTGTTCTGTTAAAATAATTCACTGCTTTATAGTTGAAGATGTCCAGAATATACGATTTCTTTAAAAGTTTTTCAGCAAATCGGTTTTACTATAGATGTTCTAAATGAGTCAAGTGAAAAAAATTTCCCTATTTATGATTAATTAGTTGAAGTGGAGCTTTGCTGTTGCTCTACAAGAATCTAATTAGATTAGTAAATGAAATAAAAATGGAACAACCATAATTTATTCAGTTTTCTGTTTTACTTGTTGAAAACTTAAAAAAAAATTACAACTTTAAAAGGACTAGTGTGCACCTACCATAATAAAGCCAGTGTCCAGGTAGATTAGTGTTTAATTTATATTATCTTTGTAGCAAACAGTGATAATGTCTTGGTTTTTTAAAGAACATATGGGTTACATTGAATATTTCTGTGTAGTGATTTGTCAAATGTACTCTTACCTAGTAAGCTTGAAATCTCTGTGCCTTGTTGTGGGGAATGAAAATTCATGTCACATCTTTAATACCTTCTTCATAATTATGACTTTAGATTTCTAGAAGCTCTTAATCATTTCGAGAAAGCAAGAACCTTGATCTGTCGTCTTCCTGGAGTGTTAACTTGGCCCACAAGTAATGTGGTTATTGAAGAGACTCAGCCAGGGAAAATAAAGGTAACCGTTTATTTCTCTAGAGAGCATCTTACTAACCATAAAAGCTCATCTGTGCTTCTGCGCTCTGACTCAGGTAGCAGAAGACAGGTAGGAGTACTCTGTCCTCCGCTCCTCCATGTGCGTTTCCCCTTGAAAGACTGGTGAGAATCACCAACGTTTATTGAATGTTTCCTGTGTGCCAGTCATACACCTTCCATTCATCATTACCTTTAACCCGTACAGCAACCCTATGTGATGAGCACTATGATTATTTGCATTTTACAGATGAGGAAGGTTACATTTAGAGAGGTTAAGTGTTGAGCTCAAGGTTAAACAGCTAGGAAATGGTGGAGCTGGGACTTGAATCCAGGCATCCTGACCAGAATGTGCACTGATAAGCAGCATGGCGTACTGGTTGTACTTAGAGAAAGGTATAGCGTTGTTTTTTCATCATGGTTATTAATGGTACTTGAAGACTCTGAAAATATAAATTTAGTCTCATATCCAGAAGCGTAGGATTCTTTGCCAGTTCTAGAAAGACTAAAGTGTGTGAATTGACTAGGATAGGCCTTTACTTGTGATGAACCCTGGTATTTACTCAGAACTTGCTTTTGGCTGAAGCTTTTAAAAGCACAGGAATCAACTCTTACAACTCAGTAATAAAAAGACACTCTAATTAGAAGTAGCCAAAAGATCTGGATAGGTGTTTCTGCTAGCAAGTTGTATAAATAGACAATAAGCATGTAAAATGTGTTCAACAGTTAGCCATCAGAGAAATGCAAATTAAAATGAGATACTACTTCATACTCACTAGGGTGGCTGTAATCAAGAAGGCAGACAATAACAAGTGTTAGCAAGGATCTGGAGAAATCAGAACATCCATACATTGCTGTAAAGTGTAAAATGATGAAGCTGCTTTGGAAAACAGTCTGGCAGTTCCTCATAGGTTAAAGACAGAGTTACCATATGACCTAGCAGTTTCACTCCTAGGTATGTACAGAGACAGGAAAACATGTTCTCGCAAAAACTTGTACATGAATGTTCATAGCAGTATTATTCACAATAGTCAAAAAGTAGAAACAGCTCAAAGTGTCCGTCAGCTGCTGAATGGTTAAATAAAATGTGGTATATCCATATAATTGAATATCAGTGACAGAAACCAGACATGAAAGGCCACATACTGTATGATTCTGTTTATCTGAAATCTCCAGAATAGGAAAATCTATATGTGAAGACAGGTAGTAGATTAGTGGGCTAGGGGGTTGAGGAAGGTTGGGGAGGGATTGCTAATGGGTATGGGGTTTCTTGCTGCATGGTGAAATGTTCTAATTTTAGGTTATCGTGATAGTTATACAACTCCGAATATACTAAAAAAACCACGGAACTGTACACTTTAAATGTGTAAATTGTATGGTATATGAATTATATCTCAACAAAGCTGGTATAAAAAATAAAACTAAACGTAGGGATTGTTGGATTTTCCTCTCTTTCTACTGGATTGGAGTGGAGGCACAGGAACTACTGATAACGGACAGCCAGCACTGGAAGCGTGGCATGAGTCTCGGGGGCTTCGGGGGCAGTGGTGTAATTCTCCAGGTGATGAACAGGCACAGGGGGCAGGGGTTCAGGGAGGTAGATGGATGACAGTGGTGGGGTCCTAGGTGAAATGACATCGGGAAGGAGAACAGTAGAGCCCTAAGGGTTATTCTACCTCATTTGACTCCCTGTGAATGCTTGAAGGAGATTTCTAAAAGGTATGTAGTGTAAAATGAGGCCTGATGATTATAACACAGGATAAGATTTTGATTCAGAGTCTGAAATTTTGAAAATTTGTTGATTAGCCCTTTTTTTCCCATCTTTGTCTCTTGGCATGTCTCTGTATCAGCCTCTCTCTAGAAGGAACAACTTTTTTTTTTTTTTTGCGTTATGCGGGCCTCTCACTGTTGTGCCTCTTCCCGGACCGGGGCACAAACCCGTGTCCCCTGCATCGGCAGGCAGACTCTCAACCACTGCGCCACCAGGGAAGCTAGAAGGAAAAACTTTAAAAGTTGTATGTAGTTCTTGGCTAAAAGGCATTTGGTCCTTTCTGTGCTGAAAATATTTTGATGGCAAGAGGTTATTGAAATCACAAACATTTTATTGTTGAATTAGTGTTGTAGTCGTATCATTTTTGTTTATTTTTGTTTTAGATGCTGTTAGAGAAATTTATTGAAGAATGCAGGTTCCCTCCAGTGCCGGATGCCATTTGTTGCTATCAGAAGTGCCGTGGATATTCCAAAATCCAGATATACATAACTGATCCAGACTTTAAGGTACTAATGAGTGTGTACTAGGTCCTTAACTTGCTGAATTGTGCCTTAAAATGGATTCAGAACAAATTCTGTAACTGGAGACACTTGAGTACTGTGACTTGTCAGCAGTTTTATGTCCTCTTGTCCTCCCCATCCCCTGGACTTAAGTCTACATCATCTCACATGGGGGCCCAGAGCCACTGAAATAAACACTGAGGGCAGGGACGGTGACCTGAGAAGGCAGGTTAGCTGATTCCATTTCCCCTTTCTAGCCTATTTTTAGGAGCCCAGGGAACAGAGGGAGGCTAGTACCCCTGATTTGTTGCAATTCCAATTTCTTGTAAAATTTGAGTCCAAGAATCTGAAGGCCATTCTGATCATTGAATTAACTCCTAGAGACCTAAGTCTGAGACCAAGTCTGGCAATGAACTGAGTGAGTAAGACCCTGGGCTTTAGCTTATTCAAGAAGATAGAAGCTGCTCGCTGTCCCTGGTTAGTAGATCAGATGAGATAAAGTTTATAAAATATTTGGTATTGTAAAGGATGACGCAGCTGTAAATTGTGGAAATGAATATGTCAGTTAAGCTCAGTGTTTCCAGCACTAGGCAGTCTGGGGTACGGAAGTCTTACACTCCCCCAGGAGGAAATGTGGCATCTAGCTATGTCTGCCAGGTAAGTGCAGACAGCTCTCCATCTTAATATGTGTTGTGAGTGAGTGAGAGAGAGAGAGAATGTGTGTGTAGACATCTTTCAAAAGTGAGTTAAAAATTGTTTTAAACCGTAGGGTTTTATACGAATCAGCTGTTGCCAGTACTGTAAAATAGAATTCCACATGAACTGTTGGAAGAAGTTAAAAACAACAACATTTAATGATAAAATTGACAAGGTAAGGCTAACAAGATTATCTGGATTTTTCAGTATGCTTATTGTATGTTGATTTTTTTCCCCTAAAAATCTTTAGGAAAAGTCTTAAGAGGATATGAATTCCTCCCTGTGCATGAGACATAATTAGAAAATATTAAATTAAAAATTTAATGATAAAGTTAGAAAATCAGTTTTTGTTTTATAACGTATTTATTTTATTTTTGGCTGCATCGGGTCTTCGTTGCTGCACGTGGGCTTTTCTCTAGTTGGGGCGAGTGGAGGCTACTCTTCGTTGTGGTGCATGGGCTTCTCACTGCAGTGGCTTCTCTCGTTGCGGAGCACAGGCTCTAGGCGTGCAGGCTTCAGTAGTTGTGGCTCTTGGGCTCTAGAGCGCAGGCTCAGTAGTTGTGGCGCACGGGCTTAGTTGCTCTGCAGCATATGGGATCTTCCCAGACCAGGGCTCAAACCCATGTTCCCTGCATTGGCAGGCGGATTCGTAACCACTGCGCCACCAGGGAAGCCCAGTTTTTGTTTTTATTTTATGCAAGTGTAAAGGGCAGTAACCATAGAGGCTTTTAATAAATTGTTGAACCTCTTTTACATTGGAAATATTATGATCAAAAATAAAAGTTTAGGGCTTCCCTGGTGGCGCAGTGGTTGAGAGTCCGCCTGCCAATGCAGGGGACACGGGTTCGTGCCCCGGTCCGGGAAGATCCCACATGCCGCGGAGCGGCTGGGCCCGTGAGCCATGGCCGCTGAGCCTGCGCGTCCGGAGCCTGTGCTCCGCAACGGGAGAGGCCACAACAGTGAGAGGCCCGCGTACCGCAAAAAATTTAAAAAAAAAAAAAAAAAGTTTAAATGTCTGATTTTAATGTTATGATGTAGAATTGGGACTTCAAATTTTATAATTTCTAAAAAAATTTGATGAGATAATTTGTACTGAGGAATCAACTTAAATTTTGTACTGCCACATCTAATTGGGGTTTTCTCTTAATTAACAAGATAATGATGTTAATTCCGTTAGCCAGATATACTTTGAGAGCAGTCACAGTTTAATAATCTTGTTTGCATTGATAGAATTTGTTTCTGATCCATATAAGCTATGGACTTAAAGAAAGAAAACCTTTTTCTACGCTGCTAAGCCTCAGGTAAACCCCTATCCTTACTGAGGAAAAAAACTAAGGTGGTTGTGCTAGGTGAACGTTAGCAATGGAATTATTGAAGTTTAGTAGACATAAATTCTCACATTTTACACATTTTCATGTCGTTAACTAGAGGTGTAATGATGTGACCAAATAGCTGCCGTCATTGAGTCACTTCTGCTATGTCTTTGTCCTTAATTGAGCTCCTCTAGCTGTGCCCTCGCCCTCAGTGGTCTTACCATTCCCATGGGTTGAAATACCCTCTGTAAATTCGCTTTCACTAGGATGTGTTGAAGTAACTCAAATATCTTATGACTTACAGTAAGAAAGGCTCGTTCCTTGCTTGCGTCACTTGTCCTGAAGTTTTGCATTCGTTGTCCAGGGTTGGGCTGTGGCAGCTCCAGTCTGTGTGGCTGTGTTCTTTGTTTCTGAATTGAGGCTGAGGAGTGACTGGAACACGTTCTTATGGCCGAGGGAAAAGAGCAGTGGCCAGTCCATTCAGTGTTTCTTAAGCTTTTGCATGGACGTAGCGTACATCATGTCAGCTCACCTTACGCAAACAAAGCAAGTCCCGTGGTCACCCCTACAGCTGGGGGCTCTGGAAGTCAGATGGCAACAAGCAGGGACTTTACGGCACGTCCCTGAAGGAGGTTTTAGATCACGTTTTGACTGTTCCTGATGGTTAAAAGGGAATACGTGTATAGATTTATGCTGAGATGGAGCACTTTTTTTTTTCTAATCAAATAGGATTTTCTGCAAGGAATTTGTCTTACTCCTGACTGTGAAGGAATCATTTCAAAGATTATCATCTTCAGCAGTGGTGGTCAAGTTAAATGTGAAGTAAGTATTTAATAAAGGGGAAGTCACCTTAAATTAATAAACAAAATCCTGATACCTTTTAAAATATGATTTAAATTTATGGAAGTTGTACTATTTGGATCTTGTGTTTTCCAGGAAAGAAGCGGTTACTTAATATAAGAAATTATAGGAAGTAATAGGATGTGAGAATGCTTCTGTGCATTGAAGGATTCTCATATTCTTTTATCTCCTAAAAGGAGGAGGAGGTCTTTTACATTTTAGTTTTACTGTTTTTACTCTTTTTAATAACCTTATTTTGTTAATTCCCAGTAAACGTTTGGGTGTTGGCGAGGTGGGGGATCTTAGGGAGGGAGGAGAGTGTCTGGAGGGATTACCTCTAGCCTCACTGTATGGGAGTTGGCAGGAGTGGGTTGTGGTAATGACATCTGTAGTTTACTTGATCTTCTGCTTACTCTTAATTTTTTTTTTAAGCTTCCTAAATTGTGTCTACTCTCTTGTTCCTCTTTTCAGTAAATTGTTTTGCTAAAGTTTTCTGGGCTTTTGTTTGGGTCAGAACATCATCACTGTTCCCTATCGAATTGAACATTGTGTGTGCTTCTGAAATGCTTGTTACTTGTGGTTTTGTGCTTTATGTCATGGGAGCATGAGACAAATTTTGGATGTGTCTGTTTTATTTAAAGTTTGAACACAAAGTCATTAAAGAAAAGGTTCCTCCAAGACCTATTCTGAAACAGAAATGTTCTAGGTAAGATTTTTAATAATCAGTAGCTTAATAATGTCTATTAGAATATAATTCTGTTAAATGCAGATTTCTAAATTATGCTGTTTTTAAAATTGGCTCTGCACACATATCCGGATAAGTGGTTCTTAAGTGAATTTTATGGGTATTCATAACTTTCAAGGGAACTAGCCTAGAATGGTTAAATGCTAAAAACTTGAATAAAAAGCATTATTTAATAGTTGAATTTATAAGTAAAATTATGAAATTGAGCTATGAAATGACATGTTCAATAGATTTGGCATTTGGATAAAAATTATATACTTAGTTCTCTGTTGTTGAAACTTTAATTCCAAAAGCATCTTTCCTTTTACTCTCTTCAGCAAACATTTTGAACCAGTGACTGTTTCTCACCCTGAAATATTCAGTGAACTGTCAAAATTATTCATTTCTATATCTTCTTGTTCAGATCAAATAATTCCAATCCTTTTTTCTTTTCTTTTTGGTCCTGCTTCTTGCTTTCCATTTTAAGAAGTGATTTTTTTCATCATTGGTGACCAGGAAAGAGCAGAAGAAAGGATGAACAGAATTATTTGTTGAGGAGAACTTGTTGTAACCATGTTGACCAAATTCTGGTGTTGTGGGCCATTACTGGGTTGTGAAAATAATATTTTACTGTGGAAATGAGTATTTACATGTATTACCTTGCAGAGTCATTTTTACTATTCTTGTTTACCCTAAGCAGTAACTCAAATACATGGAAATAACATCTGCATGATCTGTACATGCCATCCTTAATTAGAAGTCACTCAGTCATTGAGGTTCTTGTTTTCAGGAAACAAGTACACTTGTTTTGACTGAACTGACCACGTCTCAAAAGTTTTTGATATTGAACAGAAGATATAGGCCAAGTTTTAACTAAAAAAGGAAACTTGTAACTTACACTAGGCAAAGGAAAATAGTTAATTGAGTTTATAACAAAGGTGAGTTATGACTAATTGTAAATACTTATCAGCCTAGAGAAGTTAAGGCTGAAAGAAGACAAAAAATTGAAGCGGAAGATCCAAAAAAAGGAAGCAAAAAAATTAGCACAAGAAAGATTGGAAGAGGACTTAAGGGAAAGTAATCCACCTAAAATTGAAGAGCAGAAAGGTATGCTGGGAGTCCAAGTCATGATAATAATAATGTATTTTTGCTTAAAAGTATAAATATAAATATTCATCTTGCTGGGCCTTATGTTAATTGTTATTGAATTGAAATTTAGATTTCCGTTGGCATTTTGATTTTATCACCATCTTCTGATTTACACTGAGGTGGGGAGGGGGTTAGTGTAAGGAACATTGAATTTAGAAGCAATATACAGGGATTGAAAACGCTACCCTGCCACTAACTCAGGGCAAACTGACACTCTGTCCATTTCCTTATCTCCAAAGTGCATGTGAGAATAATATCTGAAATTCCTATTGTATGTTTGACAGTGGTTTGTAAACCCTGCTACACAGATTTAAGTTCTGAAACGTTGAACTGTAAATTAGCCACTGATTATCTGAAATATGCTGAGTTCAAATAAAGAAGCAGTTCATACTAGGTGCCAGAGAGATTACCTAATCCAGCCTTCTGTTTTACACCTGTCTTGTCAGCATTCCCTGATCAACATGGGAGCGGTCTCAGTAATTTACTGTTTCTGTGGACATATTTACTTTCAGGTTTGGGGCGGGGGTTGAGTTTTTTTTTTTTTCTTTTTAATTGAGGTATAGTTTCAGGTGTACAACATAATGATTTGAAATTTGTATATATTGCAAAATGATTACCACAGGTAAGTTCAGTTAACATCTATCACCATACATACAGAATTTTTTTTTCACGAGAACTTTCAAGATCTACGTGCAAATACGCAAAACAGTATTATTAACTATAGTCACCATACTGTACGTTATAGCCCCAGGCATGCTTTCAGTTTTGAGTTGAAGTACATTGTTCTCATTTTCTACTGTGATGGCTCTTCCCAAAATGAAATATTTCCTCTTGTTGTCTTTATTTTTCATCTAGTATTCCATTAATGTTTCACAAATCAATCACAGTTATCTTTCCTACCGAAAAAATTTTTAGTGAACATTATTATTTTATATATATATATTTTTTGTATTTAATTTATTGTCTTAGCTTCAAGAGGCTAAATGGCCATTTTTAGGGGGAAATGCCTGGGTGGGAAGATGAACTTCTGAGATATTTCCCAGCTTGGAATCAATGATTCCACAGGTCTGTGATTTAGGATTCAACAATAAGATGAATAACATACAGTAACTACCAAATGTTAATTGTATTTATACCTGAAGAAATGATCCCTTCAACTCCAGGAAAAAACCCTTTGCATTCATGCATGAAGCATATTTACTGAATATAAAGTTTGGGTAGTTGATGAGGCTCAGTTAGGATTTTTAGATGAGTGGTACAAGTGAAGGAAATAAGGTATTTGATATGTTCGATTTAATGTCAACTTTCATACCTTTTAAAGGTGTTAAATATTTTATTTATATTCCTAATTTAAAATTTCTTAGGCTATTTAAAACAACATAAAGAATATATGAGTCATGTTTTATATTGCTGTGTAATGTTATGTTAATTTTTTCTGAGTTTATATTTTTGCAAATTGTTTCTCTTTCTCCTTTTTACTGACCACTGTTATTTATCCGTAGAAACTGTAGACAGTGTTCAGAGTTGCCAGTTCCTTGATGACAGAATTCTGCAGTGCATAAAGCAGTATGCTGACAAGATTAAGTCCGGGATACTGAATACTTCCAAGCTTCTCAAAGAGTTGCTTTCTTGGAAGGTTTTAACCACAGAAGACTACACAACCTGTTTTTCTAGCAGAAATTTTCTGAATGAAGCAGTGGACTATGTCATTTGTCATTTGGTTCAAGAAAAGAATAGAGTAAAGACAAGGGTGTTTCTGCATGTTTTGAGTGAACTTAAAGAAGTGGAACCAAAATTAGCCACCTGGATCCAAAAACTTAATAGCTTTGGTACGTCACTTAATTCTAGAGATGCAGTTTCATAGGAAGGATAAACGTAGGCCTCTGAATCCTTTCTCATTTTCCTATCATCATTTATGATTTTTTAAAATGTAGAACCACAAGTTTGTATGGTTAAAAATGCTGTTTCCCCCAACTCACAATTTTTAGGTTACTTTTTGGAGGGGTTACAATATGCTTTTGTATAAGGTAGAAACACAGGAAAGTTCAGTCAGTAAGAAAATCCAGTCCTATGTTATGCAAAACTATTTGTCCTTGTGTAAAGTACGTGAATACTGGGTACAGCCACGGGTAGATAGCACCCCCTGGAGTCAACTGCTGGGGAGTGCCCTCTGGGATCGTGCAGTTTAGTAGTCACATTCCTTAGTGGAGAATTCCCAGGAAAGAGTGGATGGAACTAATTGCTTAGGATCACCTGGGGCAAGTATGTATCTAAGGATTAAGAGAGAAATACCCTGGGGTTGACTTTCAGTGTTGTGAATCACAGGGTTATAACATTCTGGTCCTCTGCCCTGATTTTCCTAATGCGGTTGAGGAAGAACCCCCCAAGCAGGCTCTTTGACCAAAGCCACCTAAGGACTGCAGAAGGCAGCTGCAGAGAGAGCTGTTGACTAAACTAGGTGGTGATCTCTTCTGGTACCAGGGCCTTGTTTGTCCTGGTGACCAGGTTGGCTGCTGCCTAGTGCTGTGGATGATTCACTTGGCACCTGCTGGGTAAAAAGCCTAGTGGGAGCCACAGCAGGGCAGGCCCTTTCAGCAGCGGTCTATAGAGAGAGCCTGCCTGACCTGCCTTAGAGACACGGAGCTGATAGAATTCCAGGGTTTCAGAGAATATATTGATATGTTTCTGTCAGTAGAGACGAAGTAAGATGGCAGCAAACTTGGTGTAGTTGATAACTAAATGGTGCTGTGTTGAGCATACATCTCCATGGGTTTCTGGCCCCGGACAATTTCACCTAAGTGATGATTGCTATTAGTGTCTACTGACAATCAGACAAGTAAATTATAAAGTTATGTCTTACTTTAACCTGCTATATTTAACAAAGAGCTTAGTTTAAATGCAGTGGGAGCGGGGGTTAACGTTTCAGTACTAGGTGTGATCTGCTCCCTTCCCCTTAACGAGCACATGCTTTGATGTGAGCCATAGATGGAGCTGTGAATGTGGTATTTCTTCATTGCTGATTCCCTTGAACCTTGTATGAGTATTTTATGTGATCCCTGATTCTGGTGTTTAAATACACTAATTTTTCATGTAACATGACTTCTGCAAAGCTAACTGTTTCATCTGGAAGAAACAGCTGTCCAGGGTAATTTTAACTTGGCAATCTCTGCTTCATTTGCGGACTGAGAACCTGTGGTCCGTCCTGTGTTAGAGGCGTGTCGGGGGAGAGAGCAGAGACAATCCTTGCTTTTTGGCGGCTGTGTTAGTAGGTAGCAGGTGTTCACCTTTCAGTAGTGGCGTGTGAGGTTGCAGCCACCCCTTTTTCTGAGTTGGAGAAGGGAGGGATAAAAGCGGGAATAGTGAACACCTCGCATCTTGTGAGGAGGGTAAGGAGCCGTGATATTTTGGGGGATAAGGTGTAGTTCTTGGGTGTTGGGTGAGGAGTTCGCCCATTTTCTGTTTTATAGGCACTTGGCAAGTTCTGTATATTATTGGTATTTTGTTCTTATGGAGCATATGCAGAAAAGCATTGTAAAACCTTGTCAGCTTAATAATTGGAATGCAAATTCCAATTTGGAATTAAACTAATTGGAATGCAAATCATTGCGAAGTAGTGAAAAAGGTATTGTAATATTTTTAAAGGAATTTAATGCCTTTAAAAATGCCTTTTAAAGGCATTTAATTCATTTTATCTTCTAGGTCTGATAAAAACTATATTAATAGAAACCTTTGGCCTACCTTGTTCAACTCATAGATAAGAATTATTATAGTTAACATATTAATGTGAAATGGTGTTTCTAAAATGCATAATAGCTTGAACAAGTTCGTTCTCCATTATTTGAATGTTTTCACTGAAAATGTAAGCAAACTGTAGTAGAACTGCTTTCAGAGATGTGAAACTGAATGTGACTTTACAGCAAATAATTTTCCCCTTCTTCTGACTTGGGTTTTGTTTTTATTATAGGCTTAGATGCCACAGGACCTTTTTTTTCTCGTTATGGGGCCGCTCTTAAGGAGCTTGATTTTAGCATCATGACTTTTCTCTGGAATGAGAAATATGGTCATAAACTAGGCTCTATAGAAGGAAAGCAGCTTGATTATTTCTGTGAGCCAGCGTCACTGAAGGAAGCGCGATGTTTAATATGGCTGCTGGAAGAACACAGAGACAAGTTCCCAGCACTGCAGAATGCTTTGGATGAATTCTTTGATATAATGGGTATGTGGACTTGCAGTTTATATCTAATCTTAGAAAAAATCTCCAAAGGATCTAGCTTACTTAAATACTTAAAGAAAATAATGAAAATTATTATGGTACAACTGGCTTATTTGGGGAAATTAGTGTTAAGAATAGTGATTTTTTTTTAAAAATGTCATAAAGCCTTCTTACTCTGTGGAGTTAAGTGTTGTAGAGATATTCAGATGGATACATTACACGGACTGTACACCATACTATTCTCATTGTAGGTATTTTCACAGTGTCATGGCAGAGATTGTATATCAAAGGGATGGCGTTTCTTAGGAAATGGCTTGATTTGTAGCATTCAAGAAAACATTGGCCTGCAGAAGTAGGTGATGCCTGCAGAATCTAGAACAGATAGAATATGTATTGTAGTGGGAAGAACCTAGAGCTGGGGGTCAAGAAAAGTAGGCTGTGGCCCAGCTACTTTCCTAACTCAATTAATTAGAAACTTTCTTTTACTACTGCTTCAAGGCCCTGTGCTAGGTGTTAACAAGGAATTCAGAAATGCTTACGCTAGTCTCTGCCCTCAAGGACCTTATGTTTCAGAAAAGGCAGTAAAATGAATATACAGATAACTAATATGGGAGAAGAGAGGACCAGAAAAAGTGCTGAGGGGTTCTCCTCGGGGAGGAGGAAAGCCTTGGTGCAGGGGTAGAGTCCAAGTCCAGCTTTGAACATGGAGGTGGAATTTGACAGGTTGACATCCAGAATTAGAGACAGGGTGGAGGGGACTTGAGGGGGCTGCTTGGATAATGGCATGGAGTCCAGTTTGGCAGAATAGGTTAACTAGTAGTTAATTCTTTAACTTCTCTTGAATGTTAGTTTCTTCATCATTAAAATGAGGAATTGGAGCCAGTGATCTGTGTGATTCTGTTTTGTTCAGAATTTTAATATTCTTAGATTCTAGATTAATTTAAATTTCTTGTCTTTGGTACTGCATGTATCTCTTAGGATAACGCCTCACTGCTGCCCCCACCTTTTCCCTTAGCATCAGAAGTCTGCTTATATATTGTCAGGAGTTAGACTTTCAAATTTTGTGCCATTTGTTTTAAAGGGTACATGAAAAGGTCTGGCCTTGTACAAAAATGTTATGCATTATGAAGTTCAAATGCAGTATAAGGAACCGAAAAGCTTACTTTTGTTGTGGTTCTCAGATATAGGTGACTTTATTTTCCTAGGACACTGCTTCATGACTGGAGGTGACATGCTTCTTGATAGCCTGAATTTATTGCCATCAGTTTGCTGCTGCTGGTAATAAAACGCTGTTCTGGGACTGAGCTTACAAAACTCAATGCATGTTTGGGTCACACAAGATAACTAAAAAGGACCCAACCCTCTCATGTGTTTTCCCTGATTCTTGTGTTCTATACCTAAAATATACAGTCCATCCAGTTGTGACTATTTCTCTGCTTTTAGTCATAGGGTTGGAAGCCACCAGCCAAATGACCAGCCAACAGATTTTCAAGTTCACTACTTGTGCCTCTCACCCTCATCCCAGACATTTTCAATTTTGTCTCCTTTCATTTAAAGGAATGACTGTATTTCTTAAAACTTCAAAATCCACTGATCTTGTAAATAAGAGTACTCAGTAATATCACCAATGCCGTGATAATTGGGAGACCCAAACTCTCCTGGATCCTGCATGCGTATTTCCCTGTTGGAATTTCTGTGTAGATGGCCAAGAGACCCATTAAGAGCAATATGGCTTAAGCCACTTGTATCTCTAGAGACCTGTTTTCCCTGGTTATCTCAGATAATAACGTTTTAATATTGTTTTTAAGCAGGAAAACTCTGAAACTGGTCTCCACCCTTCCTCTTGCCTGTTACCCCATGTCTAGTTTGTTGCCAATTCAAATAAGCTTTATTTTTGATCTGCCCTTCCGTGTCTACCTCCGCTTCCCTAGGCCAGGATCTTAATAATCTTTCCATGATTGCAGTAGCCTCCAAACTGGTCTCCATGCTTCTGACCCTCCTACTCCAAATCTTTCTCTTATGTTGCTGTTAGTGACTCTTCTAGAACATCTGTCTGATCCTATGAGTATTTTGTTTGGGAAGCACTTGCTTCATTTTGCCTACAAATTGAATTCACATTGTCTGTCTGGGTTCATTAGCACTCACCCCATCTGCCCTCTGAATATACACCCCACTTCCTACTGTGTCCAAACCTGCATTGTGCTTTCCTTGCTCACATCCCACCCCTCTGCTTGTTCATTTCAAGTCTAACTTGTTCAAGTCCCCTCCTCCCCACATCCTTCCCTGACCCCTGACTCAGGCCACTCCCCTTGAAGACTTTATTACTCTGTCAGCTTGTTTCCACTGTATTTGCTGTGGCATTTAGCACACTGAGCTATGGGTGTTTGCCTCTTTGTGTAGCTTGCAGAACATGAGGTTATCGATGGCAGGGACTTCTCTATACATTTCTGTATTCCCTGCACCTAGCGTAGAGTTCGGTGCCTAGAAAGCAGTCAAATTATGCTGAATTGGATTGAAATTTTGTGGTTCTTTGTAGTTGGTTTTCCGATGAGTTAGCCATTTTGCTCTTGGTTTCTAAGCTAAACTTATGTCAAAGCCAAATAAGGAGTAGAACATAGTGGATGTTAGTAGTATCTGGGGTGGTTTTCTTTAAGGCTTTAGTGTATCCTATGGCAATATAAACATTTTGTTTCCTCACAAAACCATCTGTATCTTCTTACAGACAGCCGCTGCACTGTATTAAGGAAACAGGACAGTGGTGATATGCCAGTAAGTTATTTGATCACTTTCAATGTTACGTTCTAATTCATGTCAGCCAAAGGAAGAGAGGAGGATCCAGGCCAGTGTTTGTTTACATCACAAGAGGCGCTCCAGAACCAAATCTTGAGGACTTCTGGATAACGTGTACGATTTCCTTAGAAAGTTAATCCCAATCTTCCTCTTGGAATTGGAACAACAGTCAGCACACTCTGAAGTTTAAATTAGACAATGTCCATAAGTTTTCACAACTAATAAATGTTAATCATAGATATAGGAAAGGAGTTCTTGAGTCATCTGCTGGCATAAAAATGAAACGTTATCTGTAATGATTAAAATTGCAATGTTTTGTTCTGTAAGGAAAACAAATGGACTTTGCTTTGAGTGGCTTACAATTGAGCTTAAGTTAAAATAATTCCAGAGTTGTCTTCCTTAGTAGTTTGTGGCAGTTTTCAGTCAGAAAGATACTTGTTTACTGATTTTTAGGATCAAGTCATCTATACTTGAAACTTTGTCTTAGCCTACTCTGTTAGACACTGTCTGGCTAACTGTAGAAACACAGCTGACATAGCCCATGGGAAGTAAATGCTTCTTCTGCATTCATTGTTTGTGCCCTGGTGTCTGGCCAGCTGTAGAATGTTGAGTTTGGTTTAGTAAAAGGAAAATCATTAAAATATGATCAGCATATAACTGGAATTACGTAATAAGTCTGATTAATTCCTTGAAATGACATAAACCTTGTTTAAAATGGGTACAACATGTTAGATTGGAACAATTTAATTTTAGTTATAGCATTAGGCATCATTTAACTTCTTCTTATTTTCTATTATAAATCAAAACACTAGGGCTTAACACACTATAGTGTTAATTTTTGTTAAACATTTCATGTACTTCAGCTTAGGACTAGTCTGTGAAAATCAGTATGGTATCTTTATAATATATGGCAGCTTCATAATGCTGTTATATGAATGTTCAATAATTTTTATGTTTTAGTTTAATTCTACCAAGATAAAAAACAAAGGCAAGAAAAAGAAGCCAAAAGATTCAAAGGTATGGAGTATTTTCTGTATTGATTCTTGTCCAAAATAATTAATTGAATATATAAATAAATACAAATAAGAATTAACCAATTCTTGGGATATTTTGAAGTATTTTGTAGAGAAAGAATTTCTAGGCTTTTGTCTAAAGATGTTTTGGCAGTCTTCTACATATTGAGGAAGTTTAAGGTTCATGTCATATATAAGTAATTCTTGAAAGAGACTCTTTATTGTCCTTTTTATTTTCTAGATATTTCCTAGTGAAATCATTGTCATAATGTAGGACTTTGTATGGCTGGTCATAGAGCAATGTGACCAAGGCCGCTTTGGCATCAGGCAGACCTGGGTTCTTATCTTGGTTCTACCAATTGTTATTATTTTTATTATCTGTGCGACCTTGGGCAAGTTATTTGACTTCCGTGTGCCTTACTTAGTGTCATTATCTGTATGACAAGACGTGATACCTATTATTAATAACTAATAGAATTATTATCTAAAACATTCAAAATAAAGATACTGAATACTAATCATCATGACAGAATCTCAGAATTGAAAGGCTCCCTTCCTTCCTCTCACCTAAAGCTCTGCTTCAGGCACATGAGATAACTAGGGCATTATTTTTAAATCTTACGATGGGTTCTTCGTGGCTCTCATGTATTTGGGGGATCAAATAGGGGGCAGGGGTTGAAAAAGTGAACAAATATTAGGGGAGGATGAGAGCAGCTTATAAGTTCCAATAAAACTTTTTATCTTTGACTATATGTCTTTAGTTTATCTAAAATGAGAGTTTAAACAGTGATAATTAAAAAAATTTTAGAGCGTTAGAAGCTACCTAAATGTTAATTTGGGCCTATTTTTGGCTGTTGAAAGTTTTATTCCTGTATGTTCCTGTTCACAAGAAAATTTAGATCAGTCATATATATTGGCAGTTTGTATGCATATTTATTTATGTAAGCATTCATCAGTTTTAGTGGTAATTTTAAGGTGGAAAATCCTTGTCATTTTTCTGTCTTTTAAACCAGCCTATGTTAGTTGGGTCTGGAACCACTGCAGTCGCACCAAATAATGAGACTGTCACTTCAGGTGAAGACCATAAGTAAGTACAGTCTGAAAATTTTTGCTTTATTTGAACTTAAAAGTGGTATTAATGTACTTTAAACTTGTGTTTTATTTCCCTAACTTCTCTAAAGATGTGCATCTATTAATGACAACCTGATGTGACCCCTCATGGTTGAATTTATAGTGTGGCCTGTCAGTGTTAAGAATTCATATGAACTGCGTTAAAATCACAGGGCTGATGACCTTCATTTGATAAGTTTGAGAACCTACTCTGTGCAAGATACTGTGGGAAGATCCTAGAAAATATTCTTTAAAATGTCCAGTGAAGAGAATGTCCTGTTGATAATTACTAGGAAGATGTTTTGGAGGCTATAAATGATGTTGTGGTTTAACCTTAGATGTTAGTGATTTCCAGTGGTAGCTGGTTGTTGAAACTGAGTTTTCAAGAGACAAATAGACAAAAGAAATAAAACTAGTGAGAAGCAGTGACCTTTTTATATCATATTCCTATATGGACCAAAAACCCACAAAATTTTTTTCCCTCACATTTCTTTTTTTTTTAAATTAAATTAAATTAATTTATTTTTAAGTTATATTATTACTATCCACTTTTTTTTGAATTTTATGTTACTTATTTTTTTATACAGCAGGTTCTTATTAGTTACCCATTTTATACATATTAGTGTATACATGTCAATCCCAATCTCCCAATTCATCACACCACCACCACCCTGCCACTTTACCCCCTTGGTGTCCATACTTGTTTGTTCTCTACATCTGTGTCTCAGTTTCTGCCCTGCAAACCGGTTCATCTGTACCATTTTTCTAGGTTCCACATATATGCATTAATATACGATATTTGTTTTTCTCTTTCCGACTTACTTCACTCTGTATGACAGTCTCTGGATCCATCCACGTCTCTACAAATGACCCAAGTTTGCTCGTTTTTATGGCTGAGTAATATTCCATTGTATATACGTGCAGCATCTTCGTTATCCATTTATCTGTCGATGGGCATTTAGGTTGCTTCCATGACCTGGCTATTGTAAATAGTGCTGCAGTGAACATTGGGGTGCATGTGTCTTTTTGAATTATGGTTTTCTCTGGGCATATGCCCAGTAGTGGGATTGCTGGGTCGTATGGTAGTTCTATTTTTAGTTTTTTAAGGAACCTCCATACTGTTCTCCATAGTGGCTGTACCAATTTACATTCCTACCAACAGTGCAAGAGGGTTCCCTTTTCTCCACACCCTCTCCAGCATTTGCTGTTTGTAGATTTTTTGATGATGCCCATTCTTACTGGTGTGAGGTGATAACCTCATTGTAGTTTTGATTTGCATTTCTCTAATAATTAGTGTTGTTGAGCAGCTTTGCATTTGCTTCTTGGCTGTCTGTATGTCTTCTTCGGAGACCTGTCTATTTAGGTCTTCTGCCAATTTTTGGATTGGGTTGTTTGTTTTTTTAATATTGAGCTGTATGAGCTGTTCATGTACTTTGGAGATTAATCCTTTGTCCATTGATTCGTTTGCCAGTACTTTCTCCCATTCTGAGGATTGTCTTTTCGTCTTGTTTGTAGTTTCCTTTGCTTTGCAAAGGCTTTTAAGTTTCATTGGGTCCCATTTGTTTATTTTTGTTTTTCTTTCCGTTACTCTAGGAGGTGGATCAAAAAAGATCTTGCTGTGATTTACATCAGAGTGTTCTTCCTATGTTTTCCTCTAAGAGTTTTATAGTGTCCAGTCTTACATTTAGGTCTCGAACCCATTTTGAGTTTATTTTTGTGTATGGTGTTAGGGAGTGTTCTAATTTCATTCTTTTACATGTAGCTGGCCAGTTTTCCCAGCACCACTTATTGAAGAGACTGTCTTTTCTGCAGTGTATATCCTTGCCTCCTTTGTCATGGATTAGTTAACCATAGGTGCATGGGTTTATCTTTGGGCTTTCTATCCTGTTCCATTGATCTATATGTCTGTTTTTGTGCCAGTACCATATTGTCTTGATTACTGTAGCTTTGTACTGTAGTCTGAAGTCAGGAAGTCTGATTCCTCCAGCTCCTTTTTTTTCCCTCAAGACTGCTTTGGCTATTCGGGGCCTTTTGTGTCTCCATACAAATTTTAAGATTTTTTGTTCTAGTTCTGTAAAAAATGCCATTGGTAATTTGATAGGGATTGCATTGAATCTGCAGATTGCTTTGGGTAGTGTAGTCATTTTCACAATACTGATTCTTCCAGTCTAAGAACATGGTATATCTCTCCATCTGTTTGTATCATCTTTAATTTCTTTCATCAGTGTCTTATAGTTTTCTGCATACAGGTCTTTTGTCTCCCTAGGTAGGTTTATTCCTAGGTATTTCATTCTTTTTGTTGCAGTGGCAAATGGGAGTCTTTCCTTAATTTCTCTTTCAGATTTTTCATCATTAGTGTATTGGAATGCAAGAGATTTCTGTGCATTAATTTTGTATCCTGCAACTTTACCAAATTCATTGATTAGCTCTAGTAGTTTTCTGGTGGCATCTTTAGGATTCTCTATTTATAGTATCATGCCATCTGCAAACAGTGACAGTTTTACTTCTTCTTTTCCAATTTGTATTCCTTTTATTTCTTTTTCTTCTCTGATTGCCCTGGCTAGGACTTCCAAAACTATGTTGAATAATCATGGCGAGAGTGGACATCCTTGTCTTTTTCCTGATCTTAGAGGAAATGCTTTCAGTTTTTCACCATTGAGAATGGTGTTTGCTGTGGGTTTGTCATATATGGCCTTTATGATGTTGAGGTAGGTTCCCTCTATGCCTGCTTTCTGGAGAGTTTTTATCATAAATGGGTGTTAAATTTTGTCAGAAGTTTTTTATGTGTCTATTGAGGTGATCATATGGTTTTTCTTCTTCAGTTTGTTAATATGGTGTATCACATTGATTGATTTGCATATATTGAAGAATCCTTGCATCTCTGGGATAATCCCACTTGATCATGGTGTATGATCCTTTTAATATGTTGTTGGATTCTGTTTGCTAGTATTCTGTTGAGGATTTTTGCATCTGTATTCATCAATGCTCTTGGTCTGTAATTTTCTTTTTTTGTAGTATCTTTGGTTTTCTTATCAGGGTGATGGTGCCCTCATGGAATGAGTTTGGGAGTGTTCCTTCCTCTGCAATTTTTTGGAAGAGTTAGAGAAGGGTGGGTGTTAGCTGTTCTCTAAATGTTTGATAGAATTCACCTGTGAAGCCATCTGGTCCTGGTCTTTTGTTTGTTGGAAGATTTTTAATCACAGTTTCAATTTCATTACTTGTGATTGGTCTGTCCATATTTTCTATTTCTTCCTGGTTCAGTCTTGGAAGGTGATACCTTTCTTAGAATTGCTCCATTTCTTCCAGGTTGTCCATTTTATTGGCATGGAGTTGCTTGTAGTAGTCTGTTTGGATGCTTTGTACTTCTGTGGTGTCCGTTGTAACTTCTCCTTTTTCATTTCTAATTTTAATGATTTGAGTCCTCTGCCTCTTTTTCTTGATGAGTCTGGCTAATGGTTTATCAATTTTGTTTATCTTCTCAAAGAACCATCTTTTAGTTTTATTGATCTTTGCTATTGTTTTCTTTGTTTCTATTTCATTTATTTCTGCTCTGATCTTTATGATTTCTTATACTAACTTTGGGGTTTGTTTGTTCTTCTTTCTCTAGTTCTTTTAGGTTTAAGGTTAGATTGTTTATTTGAGATATTTGTTGTTTCTTGAGTTAGGATTGTGTTGCTGTAGACTTCCCTCTTAGAACTGCTTTTGCTGCCTCTCATTGGTTTTGGATCATCGTGTTTTCGTTGTCATTTGTCTCTAGGTATTTTCTGATTTCCTCTTTCATTTCTCCAGTGATCTCTTGGTTACTTATTAACATATTGTTTAGCCTCCATGTGTTTGTGTTTTTTACATTTTTTTCCCCTGTAATTGATTTGTAATCTCATAGCATTGTGGTCAGAAAAGATGCTTGATATGATTTCAGTTTTCTTAAATTTACTGAGGCTTGATTTGTGACCCAAGGTGTGTTCTATCCTGGAGAATGTTCCATGTGCACTTGAGAAGAAAATGTAATCTGTTTTTGGATGAAGTGTCCTATAAATATCAATTATCAATTAAATCTCTCTGGTCTGTTGTGTCATTTAAAGCTTGTGTTTCCTTATTAATCTTCTGTTTGGATGATCTGTCCATTGCTGTAAGTGAGGTGTTAAAGTCCCCCACTATTATTGTGTTACAGTCGATTTCCTCTTTTATAGTTGTTAGCAGTTGCCTCATGTATTGAGGTGCTCCTATGTTGGGTGCGTATATATTTATAATTGTTATATCTTCTTCTTGGATTGATCCCTTGATCATTATGTAGTGTCCTTCCTTGTCTCTTGTAACATTCTTTATTTTAAAGTCTATTTTATCTGATGAGTATTGTTACTCCAGCTTTCTTTTGATTTCCATTTGCATGGAATATCTTTTTCCATCCCCACTTTCAGTCTGTATGTGTCCCTAGGTCTGAAGTGGGTCTCTTGTAGACAGCATGTAATATGGGTCTTGTTTTTGTATCCATTCAGCAAGCCTGTGTCTTTTGGTTGGAGCATTTAATCCATTCACGTTTAAGGTAATTCTCAATATGTATGTTCCTATTACCATTTTCTTAATTGGTATGGGTTTGTTTTTGTAGGTCCTTTTCTTCTCTTGTGTTTCCCACTTAGAGAAGTTCCTTTAGCATTTGTTGTAGAGCTGGTTTGGTGGATTCTCTCAGCTTTTGCTTGTCTGTAAAGCTTTTGATTTCTCCATGGAATCTGAATGAGATCCTTGCTGGGTAGAATAGTCTTGGTTGTAGGTTCTTCCCTTTCATCATTTTTAATATACCATGCCACTCCCTTCTGGCTTGTAGAGTTTTGGCTGAGAAATCAGCTGTTAACCTTATTGGGAGTTCCCTTGTATGTTATTTGTCGTTTTTCCCTTGGTGCTCTCAAGAATTTTTCTTTGTCTTTAATTTTTGTCAATTTGATTACTGTGTGTCTCGGCGTGTTTCTTCTTGGGTTTATCCTGCCTGGGACTCTCTGTCTTCCTGGACTTGGGTGGCTATTTCCTTTCCCATGTTAGGGATGTTTTCAACTGTAATCTCTTCAGATATTTTCTCAGGTGCTTTCTCTCTCTTCTCCTTCTGGAACCCCTCTAATGTGAATGTTGTTGCATTTAATGTTGTCCCAGAGGTCTCTTAGGCTGTCTTCATTTCTTTTCATTCATTCTTCTTTATTCTGTTCCGTGGCAGTTAATTCCACCATTCTGTCTTCCAGGTCACTTATCCATTGTTCTGCCTCAGTTATTCCGCTGTTGATTCCTTCTAGTGTATTTTTCATTTCAGTTATTGTATTGTTCATTTCTGTTTGTTTGTCCTTTAATTCCTCTAGGTGTTTGTTCTTTAATTCTTCTGGGTCTTTGTTAAACATTTCTTGCATCTTCTCAATCTTGCCTCCATTCTTTTTCTGAGGTCGTGGATCATCTTCACTGTCGTTATTCTGAATTCCTTTTCTGGAAGGTCGCCTGTCTCCACTTCATTTAGCTGTTTTCTGGGGTTTTATCTTGTTCCTTCATCTGGCACATAGCCCTCTGCCTTTTCATCTTGTCTATCTTTCTGTGAATGTGGTTTTTGTTCCACAGGCTGCAGGGTTGTAGTTCTTGCTTCTGCTGTCTGCCCTCTGGTGGATGAGGCTATCTAAGAGGCTTGTGCTAGCTTCCTGATGGGAGGGACTGGTGATGGGTAGAGCCGGGTGTTGCTCTGGTGGGCAGAGCTCGGCAAAACTTTAATCTGCCTGTCTGGTGATGGGTGGAGCTGGCTTCCCTTCCTGTTAGTTTTTTGGCCTGAGGCGATGCAACACTGGAGCCTACCCGGGCTCTTTGGTGGGGCTAATGACAGACTCTGGGAGGGCTCATGCCAAGGAGTACTTCCCAGAACTTCTGCTGCCAGTGTCCTTGTCCCCATGGTGAGCCACAGCCACCCCCGGCTTCTGCAGGAGACCCTCCAACACCAGCAGGTAGGTCTGGTTCAGTCTCCTATGGGTCAGTTCTCCTTCCCCTGGGTCCCGATGCGCACAGTACTTTGTGTGTGCCCTCCAAGAGTGGAGTTTCTGTTTCCCTGAGTCCTGTCGAAGTCCTATAATCAAATCCTGCCAGCCTCAAAGTCTGATTCTCTAGGAATTCCTCCTCCCATTGCCAGACCCCCAGGATGGGAAGCCTGACGTGGGGCTCAGAACCTTCAGTCCAGTGGGTGGACTTCTGTGGTATAAGTGTTCTCCAGTTTGTGAGTCACCCACCCAGCAGTTATGGGATTTGATTATATTGTGATTGCGCCCCTCCTACTGTCTCCTTGTGGCTTCTCCTTTGTCTTTGGATGTGGGGTGTCTTTTTTGGTGAGTTCCAGTGTCTTACTCTCGATTATTGTTCAGCAGTTAGTTGTGATTCTGGTGCTCTTGCAAGAGGGAGTGAGCGCACGTTCCTCTACTCCGCCATCTTGAACCAATCTCTCTCTTCCCCCACGTTTCTTTTTTTTTTCTTTTTGCGGTACTCGGGCCTCTCTCACTGTTGTGGCCTCTCCCGTTGCGGAGCACAGGCTCCGGACGCGCAGGCTCGGCGGCCATGGCTCACGGGCCCAGCCGCTCCGCAGCATGCAGGATCTTCCCGAACCGGGGCACAAACCCGTGTCTCCTGCATCGGCAGGCGGACTCTCTACCACTGTGCCACCAGGGAAGCCCCCCCACGTTTCTTAACTGAGTTGTAGTAACAGTTGGCTTTGTACATTTCCATGGATTCTTTGAATGGAGGGATTGTTTTAAGTTAAAATAATAGTAGCCTATATTTTGATAGCACTTATGTACCAGGCACTATTTTAAGAGCTTTTTATGTATAACTCATTTAATCCGCTCTTTTTTCTAGGAGATAAGTAGTAGTATTATATTCAGTTTACAGATAAGGAAGCTCAGGCACAGTGTAGTTGAGTGTCCAAGGACACAAAGCTTGTACATAGCAGAGCCAGAATGTAAATCAGCAGTCTGGTGTAGAGCCCACACTCAAACTATGATATCTTTTTAGAGTGTTAGAATCTTATACTGTTTTTTTAAAAAATCTTTTTATTTAAGTACCTTTTACCAGTCTCAATCTCACCTTAACTTAAATTGATAGCAGTTATAATAAACTCTGTCATTTTTCTCTTTAACAGGTTACAATTAGTGCAACATTGATTTTTTTTAAAACCAGAATTTAAAAAATATTTCCTCTTGGTAGCAAGAGTAAGTAATTAAAAGTACTTAGGTATCTTGTACCTTACCTAGTAGTCAGATATCTTGTACCTTGTTCAGTAGTCACGTATCTCGTACGTTACTCAGTAGTCAGGTATCTCTTGACTGTAATTGTGGAAAGGTAACTGTTCTGCATTAAATTCTCTGGTAGTGTTTTTTTGCATCCTGAAGTTGAGTAATATGTTGCTATCTTTGTTTCAATTTAAATGTTACTCTGGGCCACCTGAAAGTTAATTACTCACAAAATTGTGGTTTTTTTTTTTTAATCAGCAAACGCAATTCAGATTCTGCGGGCCCATTTGTAGTGCCTGACCATCTTCGTCACGACGTAGAGGAATTTGAAGCCCTGTATGGACAGCACAGTAATGGATACGTTGTCCGTAACAAGAAGCTGTGGGACATTAACCCAAAACAAAAATGTTCAACTCTATATGAGTAAGTAGTTTAACATTCCTACAACTATTATACTGAGGCTGCCAGTTAAAGATCTTAAGTTGTTTACTTTGTGTCCCTTTATGTTTATTAAAGGAATCACTGATTGGCTCACAAACTCTGGGGAAGAAGAGTGTTTCTATGGCTTCTGTCATGTATTACACAGAGTTAATTGAAGATTTTTAACTATTACATTTAGAATCCTAATGATTATTAGTTTGGTCAGTTTGAGCTGCTGATGTAGATTCTGTCTATTTCCAGAACTGTCCTGGTATGTCCTGATGGGAATGATAAACAGTTTCCAGCCGTAATCTTTTATCATGAATTCCAAAGTATATACATTTGACAAGGAATAGTGTAATTATTTGATCTCATTGTCCTTATGTTGATGCAGTTGTTTGGCATCTCCTAAGTTTAGTGACAATTAATGTAGCTTGGTGAAGTACTGCCCTTTAATGGGGAAGGGATACCAGGATCTGGTTATTACTTCTGCTGAGATAGTTGTCCAGTTGTGATGGTATAGAACACATATAGAACCCTGTATCTCTTTATTGAATTGAAAACTTGACTTCCAGACATTTATCTAAGTAAAGAGAAACAGACTTTTCCTTTAAAGAAACTTTGGGCTCAGTTACTTTTGGATTGAAAATATGAATGTGAAATTAACACTAGGGGACTTCCCTGGCGGTCCATGATTCAGCACATCTACTGCAGGGGGCATGGGTTCGATCCCTGGTCGGGGAACTAAGATCCTGTATGCCACAGGACATGGCCAAAAAAAAAGAAAAGAGAAATTAACACTAAAGTCAAGTCTTTGTGGGGTGGATACAGTAGTGGAGAAAAGAGTTCAGAAAAATCTAGGAAACGTTTGCCTTTTTTTTTTTAGCTTGGCATTAATAAGTTGTGCATGATGCCTTCCTTAGGAAAAGAAGTTGAGGGGCAAAGATCTGCAACAGAAAATTAATTTGAAAGCAAACTCCTGTCTCAGAAAAGAGGGGATATATGTATACATATAGCTGATTCACTTTGTTGTACAGTAGAAACTAACACAACATTGTAAAGCAACTATACTCCAATAAAAATTAATTTAAAAAAATGAACTCCTGGAAAACCCATCACTCATCTATAATTTGGTTATTGTTACTTCTCTTTTTCTCAGTTGCATTGTTCCTATTCAGTCTTGTTATATCCTCTTGGATCCCTTTTCGTAGTTTTTCTTCAGAGTTGAAGTGCTGAGCAAATCAAACTCTCAGAGAACTGGTTGACAACCTGGAATCAGCTATAAAACTACACCAGTATTTCTTAAAACATGCTGGACTTTGCTTCAGGCATCCAAAACTGAAGCTAAACTGTAGTTTCCAGGAGCTTGCTTCTTAAAGAATTTATTACCACTATAAGTGGGAAGAAATTTAATAACTTTATGAGAACCCAATAGGCTGATTTGTTTGTGTATTTTGAGATAGAATTTATATCTTATAATAGGAGAAAGTCAAGAAGTTACAGGAATTCATACCTCAAAACATAATTCTTTCCTTGAATTTTCAAAAGTAAACGTAATGATTGGCTTAAGAATGATTTTTTTAGTGGCCAATGGGTAAGAGAAAGAAAAATAAAATTATTGTATATGAAAAGAGTGTAGAGTAGAAACATATTAGATAAGAAGTCAAGAATACTATGATAACTGCTGTTAACTTTTTCTTGATGTAAGTATTTCAGTTTAAAGTAGGGGGTTGGACTGATTTTTTTTTCAGTGACCTCCACCTTATTCTAACATTTTATGATACACATAGTTGAAGCATAATAAATTTCAGTAGGTGGCATTCTACATTCAGTTTTTCCTAACACCTCTTTAGTAGTGTTAATTAGTCAAGATTTATTAACCACTTAAGGTTAAGCACTGGGGAAGATTTCAGAAAAAGTAGAAAATGTAGTTCTATCACGCAGCTTACAAGTAGCAGGAGCGCAAAATTGATCATTGGTTGAATCACTGTATTGCAAATAAAAATGACTTTGTGCAATAAGAATCGGGTTTTTTCTCCCTATCAGTCTTTGCCTACCAAAAAGAAAATGTGGTTCTTGCTTACTTGTCATGCTCTCTTCCAGGAAAGAGGGAACTGGGTCCTCATCTTTTAATCTATTTCTTTAAAAAAAAAGGAATCATGAGCATGTAGAAAACAGTGATTTTTCAAAGGGGCACAACCAGAATAGTAGGATGGGAATGCCTTTGGAAATATTTTTCCCATTCCTATCCCTTGCCCCTGTTCTGACAGTGACATGCACTAGCACGTGACAGTCCATTAAGGACCATTTAAGACACTAACGATCATCACTGAATTATGAAAATATACATACACATATTTGCAAATGGGAAAATAATTTGAAAATCATATATTTGATAAGGGGCTAATATCCAAAATGTATGAAGTACTGATACAACTCGATAGCAAAAGAACCAAACAGTCCAATTAAAAAATGGGCAGAAGACCTGAATAGCCATTTTCCCAAAGAAGACATACAGATGGCCAACAGGTACATGAAAAGATGTTCTGCATCATTAATCATTAGGGAAATGCAAATCAAAAACACAATAATGTAATAACCTACAATGGAAAGTAACCTGAAAAAAAAAATATAAATGAATCACTTTGCTGTAAAACCTGAAACTAACACAATATTTTAAGTCAACTGTACTTCAGTTTAAAAATAAACACACAATAAGCTATCATCTCCATCTCATACCTGTTAGAATAGCTTTTATCAAAAAGACTAGAAATAAGTGTTGGCAAGGATGTGGAGAAAAGGGAACCCTTGTTCACTGTTGATGGGAAGGTAAATTGGTATAGTCACTATGGAAAACAGTATGGAGGTTCCTTAAAATATGAAAACATGTACATGTATGTAATATAGCAACTATTGTTATCTGTGGTAAAATTAACTTTATTATTATTTTTGTCACTTCCGTCAAGCACAGCATGGCCAGTCTGCCTCAGGTTCTGAAGTGCAAGAACACTATCCCTATTAGAGCCTGGATTATGAAGAAATCATATTTGTGCTATCTTGGGCCCCATGTTTATCTACAGAAACTATTTTTCAAGGCTAGAAAAGCATATAAATAGAGTTAAAGTTCATTTTGTGTTGCATTTCAAATAACAATCACTATAAAAATTTTATTCACAATGTGGTTATAATGCTATTTTTCTTTGTTGAATTAAATTTTGTTCTGTTTGAATGTATGAAAAATTCATTGCTATTTAGCCAGTGGAAAAAACATGGAGGCTCTATTTCTTCAAAAAAAAAAGGTGTGTATCCTTTCAGACTTTTTATTTTATTTTTTTGGCCGCACCGTGCGGCATGCAGGATCTTAGTTCCCCGACCAGGGCTCAAACCCATGCCCCTTGCAGTGGAAGTGTGGAGTCTCAACCACTGGACCAGGGAAGTCCCCAGGCTTTTAAAATGTTTATATGTATGAAATATATGCTTTGGACTTTATAAGCTGTTATTTAACTCTACACTCAGCTTTGTCATTTGCCCTTTTCACCTAAAAATGCATGGTGAGCATTTTTTTGTATCCTTAAGTATTCTTCAGGAATCTGACTTCTATTAGTTACTCAATAATCATCACCATATCTATATCATCATTCATGTTGCAAACTCTTGAAAAGCTCTCTGCTAAATTACTGGTAATGGTTTTCTTTCCTTTGGTCTCTGTTCTTTAGTGATCCCATTTTGGATTTAAGTATTTTAATGCAGGTAGAAAAGCTTTATTTTTTAATGATTCTCTTTAGTATTCATCACGGAGAGCAAAAAGTAAATACACATAACACCACTGATGAATTATCTGCTGTTGCTTGTGGCAGCTAAACACCAACTGGAAAGGTCTCTCTTGGGACAGATTGTGGGGTCAGTGTTATTTATACCAATTGGCCAGAACCCTCAGCAAGGGTTACTGTTCCTGAGGCTACAGTGATTTGCTTCTTTTTACCTTATTACCCTCCCTCAACAGTTTCTGCTTTTAGAGATTTCTCATTAAAAATGAAGTTTGATTAGAATCTTAAGGCAAACGCATATTTAACGTGTTACCTTGCAAAACAACATGTATGTAGGGGAGTTTCTATTGCAGAGCTTATTCTAAGGGGAAAATGTTTATCAAAAAACACTTTAAAAGAGACTGACGGCTTTTAAGTATTTAGATCAGCAGTGCAGACAAAGAGAAGTGGCTTTTGGTCTTTATGTTTCAGTGTAGCAGTTGCTTTGAATAGGGGTTAATCACTTGTAATTGTCCTGTGCATTTATGTGCAGCAGCATCTGCACATAAAGTGGTTTTCTTTTGCTTCAAAGAAGTACTGTTTTTACCTTCCTCCTGAATAAGTTATCTTCCTGGTTAGCTTTAATTTGCTAAGAATGTTCCTTTGGAGGTTTTTGCTCTTGACAAAGCCTTCTTAGTGTACTTGGTATGTGTCTTTCTTGCTAGTTGTGCCACTGTTACAGACTGAATACCAAATTCAAATGGGAGAGGAAGCCTCTTTGAGCCTGGCACAAGAATGGCAAAAGAACATGGCCCCAGAACTGGAGTGAACAAACCCAGTCCACAGATGGAGGCAGGTTAAGGGATTGGCCCCATTACTGTGGATCTGATCCTGCACTGTGGTGGTTTATTGATCAGACCTGATTGATTTCAGTAATTCTGAATCATTGTATATTCCTAAACAGAGAAATGTTAATAGATTTACTATATGTAAATTCCAATAGGATTTTTTTGAAATTTGATTTCCTTTTTTCATTTGATGTTCTTGTTATTGATAGCCTTGTTATTTTTCTTGAATAAGTTTCTTTGATTTTCATTGTTTTTTAAAATATAGTGAATAATTATGTAACTGAAACTTATAAAAATAACTTTTTAATCTCCTTTAGCTTTTTTCCCCAAAATTTTTTAAAGGATTATTTTCTGAGGGGTAAACAAAATTTTATTTATAGTATCATTGATTACAGTTAGCCTTTCTCAGATTTAATATGAGTGTAACATATTTGTTGGGGAGATGTCAAGATCAGTTAGAAGTGAAGTAGTATTTTGCTTTGGGAGAAATTTTGGGAAATATTTTTTTCAGATAAACATGTACAAGTACTTCCTTATAATAACTTATGTAAATTTTTTCCAAGTTATTTCTCTCAGTTGTTAGAGGAACATGGTCCCTTGGACATGAGTAACAAGATGTTTTCTGAAGAATATGAGTTTTTCCCAGAAGAAACTCGACAGATACTAGAAAAAGCAGGTGGTTTGAAATCTTTTCTCCTGGGATGTCCTCGTTTTGTTGTGATTGACAACTGTATTGCATTGAAGAAAGTTGCGTTACGGCTTAAGAAAAAGAGAAAGAAGAAAAACATTAAGACAAAAGTAGAAGAAATTTCGAAAACAGGAGAGTATTTACGAGTTAAACTACCGCTGAATCCAACTGCTAGGGAATTTAAACCAGATGTGAAATCCAAACCAGTGTCTGACTTATCTTCAGCACCAGCTTCTGAGGATGTGAAGCCCCACCTTACATCTGCTAATTCTCCCCAGTCACCTTGTGAAGCTGTGAAGCCGAAACTAATTTCCGATAATTCTTCCAAATCAGTTTCTGAGGATGAGAAGCCCAAAGGGGTGTCTTCTGATTCTCCCAAACCAGTCTCCGAGGAGACAAGTCACAAACATGTCTCCTCTAATTCTCCCAAACCAGTTACAGAGGATGTGAAACCAACCTATTGGACTCAACCCCAGTTGGTCACAGGATACTGTACGTATCTTCCCTTTCGGGGATTTGACATGACCCAGACACCACCAGCGTTTATAAATGTGTTACCGACTTTGCCCCAGTATAGCATTTATGCACCTCTGGCCAGAGTTTCTTCTGAATATCAGCTGCAAAGATCAATACCAGTGGTGCCGTCTTTTGTAGCCAGTGACATAACAGAAGTGCGTTTTGAGGGCCATCATTTCAGTGCTGAGAATGCCCCTGGTAACCAGATTGCCTCTGAAACACAAATCCTTCAGGAATCTTTGGAAATACCAGTAAAGTCACAGTGCATCACGGATGGTGCTGATACAGCCCAAAGTGAGTCTAACAGAAATGATGACCACTGTGGAAATTCTGCCAAGCAGGAAGTAAATCCAGAAAGCACCGATGAAGTAACAGATATTCCACATACACAAATGGTTGCTGTACAGGTAAGACTGAAAATAGAAAGCCTTCTTAATACTAAAGTTAAATTTTCCTCATTTTTCATTGCCATTATATTTACTAAAATTCTTTAAAATGATGGACTTTATGAACCCTTTTGTAGGGCGTGACAGGTAATGCCAGAAGGAATTTTTGGGTTTGGTAAATAACATCCTTCCTATCCAAGTTTTGCACCAGTTGAGAAATAAGATAGTGGAACCAGCAGATGGAGCCAAAACATCACCTTGATAATTAATAAAAGTATGGCAGGAAGATGTGGCTGTTTCTGTAGAGAGTGCATGTCCTAAGAGTGAAGCCCATGACATACCAGCTTCCCCACCTAGTTACAGCAGTGCTGGACTAGAAGGCCTCCTAACTTGGGTGCCTGCCCCTAAGACATAGTGCATGGAGAAGGAAGGGGAGAACATGCTTTCTGCATGGGCAGCTCCCAAGAAAAAGAAAAAAGGAAGAGTCTGGGCTACACGTGCCCAGTTCTCCTACCAAACCAGGGGAGGAGTGAGGGAGTTAAAAGACACAACCAGATGGAGAGAAACAAGAGAGATGTGAATAAAAGTTCCTTCCTGACAAGCATGAGAATAAGCTAAGGTTTCTCTGTAGTTAACTTCATCAGGCATGAATTCATTAAATCCTTATTGGTTATCCTCCTACTCATTAAGTTTTTTGCTTTCTAGAAAACTTTGAAGAATTATGTTAACAGTAATGAACCCAAATCATTTTCACTTTTACTAATTATAAATGATCACTTTTTCCTGTTACAAATATTTGTAGAAAGCATAGAACATTATCTAAAGTGGCCAAAAAAACCTTGAAAAAGTTATGGGCACGTTTCAAAATGTTATTACATGATGGATTTATTTTACTAGTGCAGTTGAGATAGACTGAATGTATTTGTTTTGCCCCAAAGGTGTCTCGGAATATAATGCATCAAGAAGTCAATACTGAGCCGTATGATCCTTTTGAGGCACAACAGGTGAGTCAAAATCATATTAAACTGTTTAAAGGTTTAATTTTCTTTACTTTTAACTAGATGGGAATGACGAACTTAGAACTATTTTGAAGCCAGTTATTCCATACAAAACATAGAATAAGCTTTAGAACATACCAAAAAATTATTGTTTTGTTTTTATTGTTTGAATTTGGGAAGGGGAGGCAGAGGAAAGGGTAAGTTTTTTCTAGCTTACTGATTGTGAAGTATAACAGCTTTATTGTTTTAACTGGTATAATGAGCCTGTATTAATTTATAAATAAAAGCTTATTCACATGAATAATACAGAAATTATTATAAAAACTTTCACCACTTGAAGAATGATTCAATTAGAAAATCTATTAATATAATTACTGTGTTAACATATCTTAAGAGAAAAGTCATTTGATTGACTCCATAGTTGCTGTTAGGGTATTGGAAAAAATTCAAGTTTTTTTCTTGACTAAAACTCATAATCAAATGGGAATAGATGAATACTTTTCAACATGCTTGTATCTTTCTTAAGCCAAATGCGTCATCTTGCTTAAAGGTTATATATCATCATTAATATTTATTATTATCCTGGAGATATATTAGCTGAAAAAATCAGATAAGAGAAAAAAATAAGATTTTAAAGGTGGAGGTATAAGTATCATTATTTACAGAGGCTAAGACTGTGTCCCTGGAACATCCAAAGTGATCAACCGAAAACCCAATACCAAAATGTAAGATAATTCAGAAGGTTGATTGGATAAAATTCCTTTCCATATATAAGCAACCCATTGCAAATTATATTAAAAGAAAAGATTACATTTTCAATAGCATCAAAAAGATAAAATATGTAAACCTGTGAAAAAATGCTACTGAGACACACAGAAGACTTAATGAGAAAATGTTCAGTGTACTTGAATAGGATGACCTATTATTAAAGAGATTGGTTCTCTCTAAAGATTTTACTTTAACACAGTCTCAAAACAAACATGAACAGAGTGTATTAGTTATCTATCGCTGCATAACAAGCTACCTCACAATTTCTATGAGTCAGGAATGGAGGAGCAGTTTAGCTGGGTCATTCCAGATATTTCTTATGAGCTGCAGTCAAGGTGTTGACCTTGGCTCAAGCATCTGCAGGAGTAACTGGGACTGGAGGTGCTACCTCCAGGATGGCTCATTCACACGCCTAGCAAGTTGGTGCTGGCTGTTGGCAGGAGGCATGAGTTCCTTGCCTGTGGACCTCCACCTAGGGCTGCTTGAGTGTCCTCCTGAGGCCTGGCTTTCCCCAGAGTGGGTGATCCAAGGCAGAAGTAACAGTGGCTTTCATGACCTACTTTAGGAAGTCACAGTGTATCGCTTCTCCTGTATTTGTCTTGGTCACATAGACCAACCCACCAACCCTGATACGTTGTAGGCGAGGATTATACAATGGCATGAATACCAAAAGGCAAGGATCTTGGGGGCCACCTTGGTGGCTGGCTACTGCATAGAATTTATTTGAAACTGGACAGATTGATTCTAAACTTCATATGGAAAAACAAACATCAAGAATGCCCATGGAAAAGAAACTATAAGAAGGGGAGTTGTGCAGGTAGGTATCAAAACGTAATATAAATCTATACTAGCACATAAATAGACCATTAGACTAAGAATCCAGTAGAACAAAATATAGAAATTTAAGGTCTAATAAAAATGCTAGCTGTTGGTGAGCAAAAAGTAGATTATTAAATACGTGGTGTTAGGAGACGTGCGTTGCCATCTAGAAAAAATTAACTTGGATCCCTACCTCATTCCATATACCAGAATAAATTCCAGGCAGATAAAATATTTAAATATTAAAAACTGGACCTAGAAGAGTACCTAGAAGAAAAGGAAAATTTTTAAAATAAGATTAATGAACAGCAGGACAGAAAAGTATTTGTGTATATGTGTTTACACACACATGTACATGCACGTAACATATATATATGTATGAACAAATATATACAGCATCAAAACACAAATGACCAACTAGGAAAATTATTTGCAGCATAGGACAGAGAACTAATTTCCTTGCTTAGCATATGAAGTTGCTGTAAATCAATAAGGAAAAAATTAATATTCTGACACAAAAATGGGAATGGATGGGAATAGACAATCTGCAATAAAAGAAATAAGGATAATTTTTAAACATATAAAATGGTGCCCAACCCCAATGGAAGTAAGAAAAACAATCATTTATACATTATTGAAAGAATATAAAAATGTAAATTTTGGGGGAAGGCAATTTGGAATTTATCTGTGTTCATATATGTGTACAGAGACCAGTGAACAGGATATTTGTATATTTGTTTTATCTGTATTTATGTCAACAAAAAATTGAATACAACGTGAATATCCATCGATATTCACTAGTTAAGTGAATTATGGTACATCCATATAATGAATATTACTCTGTCATTTAAAAATGAAGCAATTCTATGATCACTGGTTAGGAGTGATTTATAGTATCAGGTGTGTAATTAATTAGGAATAAGTAAGGTTAGAACTTCATCTTGCCTGCTACTATTTTTACAAATAGCTTTACAGTTTTAGCCAATTATAAAATATAATATAGAGCCCTTAAATTTTTTAATGAACAATACTGAAAATTATGAAAGAGAAATTGAAAATTATCTACATTCCCATCACCCGTGTTAGAATTTGATGTGCAGCCTTCCAGGTTTTATTTTAACATTGGCATTTAAGTTAGCAGTGCTTTTTATTTTATTTTATTTATTTATTTATTTTAGCAATGCTTTTTAAAAGATGGTATCATACCATATATGTTACATTTGAAATTTTCAGTCTTAATATATTGTGGACTTTTTTCCATGTCAGTAAATACCAATTTTTCACCAACATTTTTAATGCATACTTGGTATTCCATTATATGAATTCATAGATTATTTGACTAGATTTCTTTTGTCGAACATTTAGATTATGTTAGCTTTTCATGCTTACAGTGCTGTGGTGAACATTGTTGTCTGAATATGAGTGTATACCAAGTAGAATGAGTGGTATTGAGTTCTTACACTACTTAGCTTTAACCAGGTACGCTGTGTTGTTTGAGCCAGTGTTTTTACCCTCATATAAATATTCTCATCAGTATTGGGATAATTCACGAATGCTTTCTTAAATTAGCTCTTAGTTTCAAGACCTTGACATTAGCATAGTTGATTGCTGGTTTCTCAACCAGTGAGACTTAAAATTATCCCCAGCACGGCTGCTTTCTTCTGGGACTTTGAGAAGTTGCCTGTCTTCTCTAAACCTTGGTTTCCTGATCTTTAAAAACTGAAAATAACATACCTCTTACACAGTTGTGGTGAAATTTAAGTATCAAAACATAGAGATGGCATATAACTTGCTGCCTGTCTCTGTTAGCAATTTGGGGCATATGAATTAATTCATAATACTGAGTTGCATTGTGATCCTTTTGCTGAATTGAGACTGAAAACAGAAATAACTAAGATCTAAAACTGTAAAGGCTTGCTTGTGGGTCATAGTAAGGTTCACCATTTAGTTGATTATTTAAATACGGGCTGTATTCGTAGAGCTGAACTTTCAGTCTGGATGACAAAAACTGAGACTCTTCACAGCAAATTGGCACGTATGGTCACCTTGGCCACAGTGCATGGTTCTCTGATAATTTACAGAATTTCAAAACCTTGATTCCGTGCTTTTTTACACTTGGAAGATGCTAAGATGCTGGGAGAGGTGCAGGAGATGGGGAAGATGGACCAAGTTTGTGCCACTGGGTTAGATTTACAAAGCCTGGCTGCCAAGGCCCCTCGTATCTTGGTAGAGCAGTTACCTGCAGCTGGGAGGAGTTGCCAGCATCAAACAGGTGCTTCTTTCAGACACAAATGTGTGATTGTTGCCAGTCTTAGCAGTATGAAAGGCTTTAAAAAAATACATAAATGCTACTCATTGTTTGCCAACATTTCACATTGCAGTATGACTTCTGTTTGCTTTTTTTTGTTTTTGTTTTTGTTTTGTTTTTGCGGTACGCGGGCCTCTCACTGTGTGGCCTCTCCCGTTGCGGAGCACAGGCTCCGGATGCACAGGCTCAGCGGCCATGGCTTACGGGCCCAGCCGCTCCACGGCATGTGGGATCTTCCTGGACCGGGGCACGAACCCGTGTCCCCTGCATCGGCAGGTGGACTCTCAACCACTGCGCCACCAGGGAAGCCCTGTTTGCTTTTTTTTTAAGCTGTCTGGGAGACAGTTACATAAATGTAAATAATTTATTGATACTATTTTAACTCGTCTTTTAAAAATAGCAGCAACTATCCATTTGAAACACTATAAAAGTAGGGCCAAAATTAATATGTCCTGTTCATATCTAAAATATGCATAAATTTGCAGTTTTTAAAGCTGGTAAGTAGTTCTTGATGTTAATTGTGGAGGATGACATTCACATCAAACTGTTAATTTAATATTGGACTCTTCTAAAACAAATATTCAGAGCTAATTATGGTACATATTGAGAAGTTTCCTTGTGAGTTCCAGTAATATGAATAATTTTTTTTTAAAAAAAAGAGCTGGCTTGGCACTTCTCTGATGGTCCAGTGGTTGGGAGTCTGTCTTCCATTGTGGGAGACATGGGTTTGACCCCTGGTTGGGGAACTGGGGTCCCACATGCCGCGGGGCAGCTAGGCCCACACACTGCAACTACTGAGCCCGTGCGCTGCAACAAAAAAAGACACCACATGCCGCAACAAAGATCCCACATGTCACAACTAAGACCCAATGTAGCCAAAGAAATAAATAAATAAATAAAGAGCTGGCTTTGATAAACAGTGTAATGGGTTTTTAATTCTTGAATTATTGTGACATTTCCCTTGTAAATTTTCATCTGCCATATATTCTCCTTTGTTTATTTTAAGAGACAGTTCAGAACAAGATCAGAAATAGGCTTTTAAAACTACTTTTAATAGATAATTTTGTATTATACTTTTAGGGGAGTATTTCACAGATTGAAAAGGAGTACCAAGTTTTACAAGAGCAGCTTAAGGAAGCATGTGAAAATTATGAGCAGAGAAATATCAAGGGCTCAGAAGAAACCAAGGATTTGGAAGAAAAGTTGAAAAGGCACCTAGAAGAAAACAAGGTAATCCTATCTGAAACCCTCTTTAATAGCATGCGGTATCATTAGGAGAATTGTGCTCGTGTAGCCTCAGTTAGCTGGGCTACTGCATTGTTGGCTAAACAAAAGGAATCTTTCTCGTTGCCTATTTCAGATTTCTTTATGACATATTAAAGTAACAGTATTTTTTTTGCAGTGTTTTAGAAGCTCTACAAGTTGCAGTCTAAGAAAAGGGCTGTGAATCTGAATTTTCATATATCATAATTCAGTTTGTTTGCTTAACTAAAACTATTTTCTGAAGGAACCCTCTTGTCCTGCTGGTGGGAATGTAAATTGATACAGCCACTATGGAGAACAGTATGGAGGTGCCTTAAAAAACTAAAAATAGAACTGCCATATGACCCAGCAATCCCACTATTGGGCATATACCCTGAGAAAACCATAATTCAAAAAGAATCATGTACCACAATGTTCATTACAGCTCTATTTACAATAGGCAGGACATGGAAGCAACCTAAGTGTCCATCGACAGATGAATGGACAAAGAAGATGTGTCACATATATACAATGGAATATTACTCAGCCATAAAAAGAAATGAAATTGAGTTATTTGTAGTGAGGTGGATGGACAGTCTGTCATACAGAGTGAAGTAAGTCAGAAAGAGAAAAACAAATACCGTATGCTAACACATATATATGGAATAAAAAAAAATGGTTCTGAAGAACGTAGGGGCAGGACAGGAATAAAGACACAGACATAGAGAATGGACTTGAGGACATGGGGAGGGGGAAGGGTAAGCTGGGATGAAGTAAGAACGTGGCATGGACTTACGTATACACTACCAAATGTAAAATAGATAGCTAGTGGGAAGCAGCCGCATAGCACAGGGAGATCAGCTCGGTGCTTTGTGGCCACCTAGAGGGGTGAGATAGGGAGGATGGGACGGAGACTCAAGAGGGAGGAGGTATGGGTATATATATGTATAGCTGATTCACTTTGTTATAAAGCAGAAACTAACATACCATTGTAAAGCAATTACACTCCAATAAAGATGTTAAAATAAATAAATAAATACCAAAAAAAAACCAAAAGTATTTTCTGGTGACTAAGCTCCAAGTTAAATTATTATTGTTTAAATTTTTTTATCATTGTGTTCTGAATTCATGGCATTTTTTTTTTTGGCTGCGTTGGGTCTTCGTTGCTGCACTTGGGCTTTCTCTAGTTGCGGCGAGTGGAGGCTACTCTTCGTTGAGGTGCGCAGGCTTCTCATTGTGGTGGCTTCTCTTGCAGTGGAGAATGGGCTCTAGGCGTGCAGGCTTCAGTAGCTGTGGCTTGCAGTCTCTAGAGTGCAGGCTCAGTAGTCGTGGCGTACAGGCTTAGTTGCTCTGCAGCATGTGGGATCTTCCCAGACCAGGGATCGAACCTGCGTCCCCAGCATTGGGAGGCGGATTCTTAACCATTGCCACCAGGCAAGTCCCTAAATTCTTGTTTATAGTGAGACAAGTAAGTGTATTGCTACACTTATTGTGTAGCAATAGTGGTTCAGAGTGTGAGGCCTGGAGTCAGACTGACTGGATTCAGATCCAGGCTTAGTTCTATACTAGTTCTGATCTTGGTCAAGATATTTAGCATCTCTGTGCTTTAGTTTCTTATCTGGAAAGTTTGGGTAACAATAGCTCCCATTTGCCCGGTTAGATTAATACTTGTAAAGTACAGTTATCCCTCAGTATCTGCAGGGGATTGGTTCCAGGACCCATTCAGACATACCCAAATCCACAGATTCTCAAGTCCCTTGTATACAGTGCTGCAATATGGTTAGCCCTCTGTATCCGAGAGTTCCACATCTGAGGATACAGAAGGCCAATGGTACTTAACGTTGCCTGGTGCATAGTAAGAGCTCTCTAAGTGTTGCCTGCCACTATTATTACTACTACTATCATCATCATCTTAATCCTACTACTCAGGAAATATAAAAATAAGACATGGAGCGTTGGCATACTAGAACTGTAAAGTCACCCAGAGTATCTTGGTTGAGTCTCCTGATCTTGAATTCCATTAGTTAAGATTGACCTTCAGTTACATGTGACTGGTTCTTGGAGTAATACTGATTCATGGCAAGGCCCAATTGAATTAGTGGGAGAATGGAATTATAGATGTGAGGAAATCATGGTACATTTGTTTTTTAAGCTAAGGTCTTTTTTTAAAAATTGAAATATAGCTGATTTACAATATTAGTTTCAGGTATACAACATGGTGACTTGATATTTTTATTAGATTATACGCCACTTAAAGTTATTACACAATAATGCCTATATTTCCCTGTGCTGTACAATATATGCTTGCTGCTTATTTATTTTATACATAGTACTTTGTGTCTCTTAACCCCCTACCCCTATCATGCCCTTCCGCCCTTCCCTCTCCCCACTGGTAGCCACTAATTTGTTCTATCTGTGAGTCTGGTTTGTTACATTCATTCGTTTGTTTTATACTTTAGATTCTACAAATAAGCAATAAAATAGAGACTTGTCTTTCTCTGTCTGACCTATTTCACTTAGCAGAATACCCTCCAGGTCCATCCATGCTCTTCCAAATGACAGAACTTCATTCTTTTTTATGGCTGAGTAATATTCCATTGTGTGTATATACCACATCTCTTTATCCATTCATCTGTTGATGGACACTTAGGTTGCTTCCATATCTTAGCTATTGTACATAGTGCTGCTGTGAACATTGGGGTGCATATATCTTTTTGAATTAGTGTTTTTATGTTCTTTGGATATATACCCAGGAGTGGAATTGCTGGATCATGTGGTAGCTCTCTTTTTAGTTTTCTGAAGAACCTCCATTCTGTTTTCCATAGTGGCTGCACCAGTTTACATTCCCACCAACAGTGTACAAGGGTTCCCTTTTCTCCACATCTTTGCCAGCATTTATTGTGCTCTTTTTAAATTTTTTTTTGGCTGCATTGGGTCTTGGTGGCTGCAAGTGGGCTTTCTCTAGTTGTGCCGAGCGGGGGCTACTCTTCGTTGCGGTGCGTGGGCTTCTCATTGAGGTGGCTTCTCTTGTTGCAGAGCACAGGCTCTAGGCGTGCGGGCTTCAGTAGTTGTGGCACGCAGGCCCTAGAGAGTGCGGGCTTCAGTAGTTGCAGCGCACAGGCTCTAGGATGCGCGGGCTTCAGTAGTTGTGGTGCACAGGCTTAGTTGCTCCACGGCATGTGAGATCTTCCCGGACCAGGGATCAAACCTGTGTCCCCTGAATTGGCAGGTGGATTCTTAACCACTGTGCCACCAGGGAAGTCCTGTTGTGTTCTTTTTGATGACAGCCATTCTGACAGGTGTGAGGTGATGTCTCATTGTAGTTTTGAGTTGTATTTCTCTCATGATGAGTGATGTTGAGCATCTTTTCAGTACCTGTTGGCCATCTTAATGTTTTCTTCGGAAAAATATCTTTTCAGGTCTTCTGCCCATTTTATAATCAGCTTGTAAAAACTGAGGTCTTTTGTACAGAGGTAACAAAGGGCTGTTAGTCCATTTAAGAAAGGAAGAATTTGTTCCAGATGTCTGAGTCAATAGCTGACGTCACATATTAAGTAGAGGAAAATGAGCTGTGGGACCTTAATCAATAAACTCATTTATTGAGATTTAAGTATGCCCAGAAGAAAAGGGTTGGTATGTAAAGGTTACTGTTATAACATTCCTTAGGACATGTTTTTACTTGGGATGAGACTGGGGAGATTTGAAGAATGAGAAGAATTGGAAGGAAGCAGCCTTTCTGCTCAGTTGCCCAGATGAATGAAGTCTTCTTGATTGCGAAGAGGGAAAAATGAGCAAAAGTAAAGCCCTGCACAGTGGCTCACAGAACACTAATTTGGATAAGCTACTTGGGGGGCTTAACAAAATAACATATTTCTGTAAACTTTGTATTGCCTCAGGAAAATTCAGTTTTCAGTTTTAATAAATCCGTGCGGGAATGCCTGTGTTCACCCGATTAAGTGCTGAGGGCAGATTTGCAGACTCAGCCACTTAATTTTAGGTGGGCATCTGGTGAGTGAGGTTTCTTTCTTTCTGGCAGAGGCTTGTCCAGCTTTATAAACTGCTGGTCTGACTGGGTCCTGTATTTGTGCAGCTCATCAAGGCTTCTTTGTACACTTGACCAAGAAATGTACAGTAAATGAGCGCGCAGGGAGGAGGGCTGTGAGAGCAGCAGCTTTGGCTGGTGGGCTTGGGCTTCTGACCTGCTTTTTAACTTGGCTAAGGCTCTGGGTCAGGTTCCACGTGGTTGTATTTAAGAGTAGTCAGTCCATTTTTTAAAAAGAGCCATTATTTAGTCCCTCAAATTACAGGCCAGTTAGGTTATTAGACTTTCCATGTAAAATGTATACCTGTTTCCTAGCAGGATAAATTGCTTGTCTGAGATCCTTAGGTTGTTGTCTGCACAAGAGCAGATGAGGTTTAGTTGTGGCCACTTCTTTATTAATCATGACTATACTCAGAATTCACTTGTGGAAAATCTTTTATAAACGTAAAAAGGAGTTTCCACTTTTGTTGATCTTTCCCTTGGCCTTTGACTCTCTTAGATCACTGAGGTTATGAGCTAATACTTAAAAGTTTCTTGATCCCACATTTGGATATATTAAATACAACAGCCCTTCCCCCTTATAGAGAAGAGAGAGGCAAGCAGTAGCAAATCACGTTTAAGAACTCAGGCAAGCAGAGCAACTAAGCCCGTGTGCCGCAACTACTGAGCCTGTGCTCTAGAGCCCACGAGCCACAACTACTGAGCCTGTGCTCTAGAGCCCACAAGCCACAACTACTGAGCCCACGTGCCACAACTACTGAAGCCTGCGTGCCTAGAGCCCGTGCTCTGCAACAAGAGAAGCCCCGCAATGAGAAGCCCGTACACGGCAGCTAAGAGTAGCCCCTGCTCGCTGCAATTAGAGAAAGCCCATGCACAACAACGAAGACCCAACGCAGCCAAAAATAAAAAAACAAAAAAAATCTTGGGCAATAAGAGTCAGACTGCCTGGCTAGTGACCCCAGCACCACCACTTAATAGCTTTGTGACCTAAAATAATTTACTCAATCTCTTCGACCCTCAGTTTCCTCATTAATAATGTAATCTCTACTTCATAGTTTTGTGAGGACTCACAGAGGTGGTTGGAAAGGGGTGGGGAATGGCCAGAGATAAGTATAGAAGGAGGAAGAATTGTCCCACCCAGAATGCTGTCATGCCCTCTTTGAGAAAAATCACTTATTTACAAAGTACTTGAAAAGCGCTGAGCGTTTACAAAGCATCAGTAAGAATCTGGGCCAGCTATTGCATATAGCTGATGGAGTTTGATTATCATGAGCTAGGGATGGGCCTATTCTCTATTCCCTGCCAGAGGAAAATAGCAATTCTAAAGCCAGAGTCTCCTATTGCTTTTACTGTACGTCTCACCTGCAACCAGCAGGTTATAACTGGTTGCCATATTGCTCAAGGGCATATGTTCTTTCTTGTTTTATTAAGGTAAAATTCACCTTTAACCACTATAAAGTATACAGTTCAGTGGTTTTCAGTATATTCATCATGTTGTGTAATCATTACCACCATCCAATCCAGAACCGTTTGCAACACTCCAAAAAGAAGCCCTGTACCCATTAAGCAGTCACTCCCCATCTCTCCTAGGTCACATGTTCTTCAGGTGCTTTAATGGGGTTTGCTTATAGCTAAGATGGGGATTTAGTTGACATTGACTCTTAAAACACAGTCAAAATAATTTTGGCCCAGAATAATTTATGGAGTAGAATTTGGAACTTTGTCCTGTTTCAACAGAATCTTGGGCCCCTGCTTGCCAGAACTTCCTCAGCTCACGTCTTCATAGAGGTGGGGTTCTCCTGTTCAGTTGTTGCCCTTGCCAAGTTCAGCCTTTTTAAATTCTTTTTTTTAAGATTTTTTTTTTATGTGGGCCATTTTTAAAGTCTTTATTGAATTTGTTACAATATCTCTTCTGTTTTATGTTTTTTTGGGTTTTTTGGCCACGAGGCATGTGGGATCTTAGCTCCCCAACCAGGGATCAAACCTGCAACCCCTGCATTGGAAGGTGAAGTCTTAACCACTGGACCGCCAGGGAGGTCCCCAGCCTTTTTTTTTTTTTTTTTTAAACATTTATTTAGTTAGTTATTTGTTTATTTGGTTGTGCTGGGTCTTAGTTGTGGCAGGCGGGCTCCTTAGTTGCACCAGCATTTTTTTTAATCTAACATTTATGGAGCTCATGTTATGTGCCATACTGAGTTGTAAATATTTTACATGTATTATTTTATTTAATCTCAAAACAATCCTAGCGTACTAGTGTTACAGTATAGTATATAATATTCTCTCCATTTTACTGATAAGGAAAAAGGGGGCCGGACTTGCTAATGCATCTTGCTCCAAGTCCCACCAGTACTAAGCAGGAGAACAGGTGGTGAGTGTCGGGCTCCAAATACCTTGCTTTTGTCCTCCCTTAAGAGAATGTCCGTTCCACAACCAGTTGAAAAACGTTTCTCAGCATTTCATGAGCAGCCTGTCAGTTAATCGACGCCATAATAATGCCGAGTAACAACCACCCACAAAAACCTCAGTGATGTATAACAATGAATATTAAATGTGTGAGTCTGTGGGTTAGCTGATCCCCATGGGGCTTGGCTAGACTGTTTCACCTTTGGGTCAGCTAGGGCTGTGCTGTTCTTGGCTGTGCTAGAATGGCCTCAGCGGGGACAACAGGGGCAACTAGATCTGCTCCATGTGTCTTTCATCTTCCAGTAAGTACAAGGGCAGGTGAGGACAGTCACTGCTAATATCACATCAGGCAAAGCAAGTCACATAGCCAGCCCAGATGCCAGGGGTGGGGAAGAGACTGCCTCTTTAGTGAAGGGAACGCCAAGGTCCCATGAGAAAGGGTGTAGATATGGGGAGGGGTGAAGGATGGGGCTGTGAATGCCATCCCTCTGCCACAGTAGGTTAGCACCAGTAATTCACTAATGCTCAGTAATTACCAAGAGCTTAAGAGACCATCTGTGATTGGTACCTAACTCCATCTTCTGCCTTCTTCCTTACGTAATGGATAGTGCTTGTCATGTGATTTGCTCACTTCTGGACCTTTTCCCAGCACTGTTCCTTCTGCTTCAAGTGGCCTTCTTCCTCCCGAAGCCTGGCTCACTCCTCCTCACTGTTTGGGTCCAACTCGGGCATCACGTTGTTGAGGAAGCAGTCACTGACGACAGCTCAGGCTTGGTTAAACGCCCTTATTAATGCAGTGGTGATAATGAGTGCCTCACACTATATTATACAGTAATTATCATTTTGTTAATATCATTGAGATAGAATTCACATACCATAAAATTCACCCATTTAAAGTATATAGTCAGTGTTTTTACTATATGCACGCTGTTGTAGCCATCACCACAATCTTAAGTTTAGAACATTTTTATCGCCCCAAAACGAAATCTCATAACCACTACCAGTCACTCCCTGTTCTCCTCCCTCCCTCCCCCAGCTGTAGGCAAGCACTAATTTACTCTATGGTTTTGCCTGTTCTGGGCATTTTATATAAATGGAGTCATATTATATGTGGTCTTTTGTGAGTGCCTTCTTTCACCTAGCTTAATGTTTTCAGGGTCCATGCATGTACATTCATCCGAGTAACATGTATCAGCACTTCATTCCTTTTTACTGCTGAATAATATTCCTTTGTATGCTGTATCACATTTTATTTACCCATTCATCAGTTGATGGACATTTGGATTCTTTCCAGTTTGGGGCTGTTATGAATAATATTGCTATGAACATCTGAGTACAAGTTTTTCTGTGGACATATGTTTTCATTTCTTTTGGGTATATACCTAGGAGTGGAATTGCTGGGTCGTGTGCTAACCCCATATTTAAGAATTCGAGAAAGTTCCATACTGTTCCAAAACAGCTGCACCATCTTACATTCCCACCAGCAGTGTATGAGGGATCCAATCTCTCCATGGTCTCACTAATGCTTATTATCATCTGTCTTTTTGATTTTAGCTGTTCTGATGGGTGTAAAGTGGTTTCTCATTGTGGTTTTGATTTGCATTTCCCTAAAAGGTTAATGATGTTGAGCATCTTATATGTGCTTAATGTCCATTTTTATATCTTTGGAAAATTTGGAGAAATGTCTGTTTTAATCCTTTGCCCATTTATTAATTTCATTATTTGTTTTTAAATTATTGAATTAAGAGTTTTCATATATATGTATTCTAGGTACAAGTTGCTTATCAAATATATGATTTAGAAATATTTTCTCCCATCTTCCATATTTGCAACTTTATTTCTTCTATCTCCTGTTCCATGGGTTGTCTTTTCACTTTCTTGATGGTATCATTTGCAGCACACAAGTTTTAAATTGCAGTGTAGTCCGCTTTCTCTATTTTTTCTTTTGTTGCTTATGCTTTTGATGTCACAGCTGAGAAACCACTGTCAAATCCAAGATCACCAAGCACCAGGATTTACTCCTGTATTCTAGAGTTTTATAGTTTTAGCTCTCTCCACTTAGGCCTATGATCCATTTTGAGTTAATTTTTGTGTATGGTGTAGTAATTATCTTTTATGCACATTTCCCCCACCAAACTGTGATCTCCCTGAAAGTGACGACTGTTTCTTAGCCATCTTTGGATCTCAGTGTACAGACTAGGAGCTCCGCCGATGTTATCAAACAGTTGTACCTGGGCCCCTGAAGAACTGGGTTTAGTGAATTGTGTCTTCATATTCTGTCAGCCTACATGAAAGGCCATCAGGCCTGGACGTTGTGTGAAGATCGTTGCTTTATTTACTGCTAGTATGTAGTGGAGGATATCACCCATTCTTTCATTTGACAAATATTTATTGGATGCTTCTTAAGTGCCAGGTGCTGTGCTGATCTTCCAGGACTTTTATGTAGCGTCCTCTTTATGAGGCCCTGAGAAGTAATTTCTCTCCACTTTTACTATCTGCGTGTCTTCGTGCAGTGGGCTTGTTTTTATTGGACTTCGACTGCCAGAAAGTTTTAATACTGTTTCTGAAGAATGGTTAGGACCTCATGCCATGTGTTTTTATATTACTCTGGCTCTGTTTTTATATTATCATTCTTATCTTTTTATTCTGTTTTCTTTACTTAGCCTTCTTTTTTATTTTGTATTTTTAAAATTATATATATTACTGAAGGCACTTCAAATATTTATTTTAAAACATAGTTGAGGTTTAAAAAAAGAGGTATAAAAACCAAATGTTCTCTAATTGAGAAAAAGACTTTCAGAGGTGTTTATAATTATGTCAGTGAACTGTGTAAATACAGGATGCAGTTGTATACAGCCTGTTGTTTCTCCTATTCTAATGTTTCAAAGAAAGGCATTCAGATTATTCTTTTTCATGCAGTCGGAGACAAGCTCGTGATAGCTGCCCTAGGCCAGCTATGTCATTAAAGGGTGGTGAGTACAAATGGCAGATGAACTCATGTAGCATTTTTCATGGCTGAGCTGTAGGGGGGTGTGTGTGTGTGTTTATAATACTTTGTGCCTTTTGATACCTGAACTGCTTGAGGTACTTGTTGCCAAGTAGGTTCTTACGTCCCAGTATAACCTTGAGGTTGTACGTCATCTCCCAGCCAAAGGGCTGAATCCTAGGTGAAATCATTGGCTTAGAATAGAGGCAAGAAACAAGTTTGGCTTGGCCATCAGCAGCAAGGCGTGCATATGGACGTTGGTCATGTAGTAGAATACAGGATCTGGTGAGCCTAGTAGGCATGGTGGCCACCTGTCACAGTAATGACTCAGCACATTCAGGATCAGCAGGATTGCAGCAAGGAAAATGAGTTGAACCGTCCCCGTGACGGAGGGAATGTCACTAAGCTGTTGAACCTCTGCTGCCTTAGAACAGTTGGCCTGCACATCTCAAGGCCACTGAGGTCAACCCTACTCCTGCAGCGGGACTTTAAAGTCATTAAGGACCCGGACTGGTTAGCAAACCTGCTTCCCAGGAACATCCGAAACCTTGGTGTCGAAAGCTGATGAGGGAGAAATGTCCTTGTAAGTTGATGCCTCTTTTGACTAGACAGCCGTATTTCACGGGGAGTCTGTGTAACTTGGCTTCAGGGTACACTGTCTTTTCTGAAGGAGGAGGCTCCAAGTTTCTGTAGCTGAACCCATGTCTCAGTGACCTGGTCACATTCTCAGCCTAAGCAGGAAATTCAGGCTACAGGGAACCTGGTCAGAGGTGGAAAATGAAAGGCTCCCTAAGCAGAAATGAAGTTGGGACTTCATTAAGCAGTCGTCGTTACTAGTAGAATTTCAAACTGGAAAAGAGTAAAGTTGAAACGTGCTTCTTTTAGTCTCTTGTAAATATTGCTCCATTCTGATTCACATAGTAATGTTAGAAATATTAGTCTAGAGCGTGTTCATTTATAAGTGGCTGGCATCTTACAAGCATATGCACCGCCTGTATATCTGCTGGCACTGAAGAGATGACACCTCGAAAAATGACATAAAACTTTTAGAGAATTTGTAGGTTCAGAAGAAGTTTCAAAAGGCAACACCTGTGTAAGAAAGCGGACCAAGCAGGCTGTCTCAACTGGTGTTGTACCTAGCCGTCCAGAGCATCAAGATAACAGCTTTTCATTTCTCCTTGTCATATTGCCTGAAATTCTGGCAGGTGTTGCAAACCAAAAGCCTCTGTGACCAGGCAGAGATAACACATTTATATTTTGAAAAGCAAACGAAAAGTACTGGGCTTGCCAAATAAAACATGTGTGCAGACTCCCTGTAGCTTAGAGGATCATTTAGGCTGAAGAGTGAAGCGTGGATACTTCCAGGCCGGTTGAAGTGGTTTGTCTGAGCGCCGTGCTGCAGTCAGGCGCCCTCGGGGTGAGGGATGGCAAGGGAAGGGGAGGAAGGACGTTCTGGAAGTATGCCTGGGAGTTGGCAGGCCCTCGGCTGGGGGTGGGCTTAAGTCAGGGGTCCAGAGAAACTTGAGGGTGTTGAGGGAGGAAGGGCCCCCAGAGGGCGGAACCCGCTGCCAAAAGGAAGACGGGAGGCTGCTGAAGACAGACGAGAGTCTTTTTCAAAACCGTCTCAGAGGGGAGTCTTAGCTTTCCTCCTCGTCTTTCTAGCACCGCATGTCCCTGCTCCCAGAACCCCGGTTGAGACTATTTCTTCTACAGCCAAATAGACTCTTCATGGTCTGGAAACTTGCCTTCTTTAACACTGTAGAGCTCGTTTTCTTCAGCTAACCACTGTAACTGTGAGCTTCTTGGAAGAGAAGTGTTGGCTATTTAACTGATGTTTCTAACATGGCTTTTTATGGGGAAATGCATTCCAAGTTACAGCTAATTAATTGGTGAATGGACTTTTGGTTGGTAGTATATTAATGGGGTTGGAGTTTGCCCTGTTGGGAAAGGTTCTTTGGGGAGCAGAACACACCTGTCTTGATGGTGTGCTAACCCACTCTAGAATAGCCTGTTAGAAGATGTGTAAATCAGCAAAACTTGGAAATACGTTATTCCTTTCTGTGTGGCTATGTTGGAAGACTGTTTGAATTCAGAATTTTATTCCTTTGATTTGTAGTCTTTGTCAAACACTTATAAATTTCTACTCTGTTCCATCAAAATGATGCAGGGTCAAAATTATTAAGTTCTTCTATATATTTTATTGTTTACTCATAAATTTATTTAAACATACATATCTAGGTTAATTTCCCTCTTTCCTGTACACCTTCCGTATTCTCCTTTTTTGTTAATGGAATTTTGTTTAGTTATTCATCCAAGGTAGAAACTTATCTTTAACTCTGTCACCTTCTGCTTTACCATATATCCAGTCAGACACATGGTCTTATCCATTCTAGTCTTCTAAAGTTTCCTTTATTTTTTTTTATCATCCCTACAGCTACCACTGTCATCCTCATTGTCTCTCACCTGGGCTGTTGCAGTGAGATTTTTTTAATTTAATTTTTATTTTTTGGCTGTGTTGGGTCTTTGTTGCTGTGTGCAGGCTTTCTCTAGTTGTGGCGAAGGGGGGCTACTCTTCGTTGCGATGCGCGGGCTTCTCATCGCGGTGGCTTCTCTTGTTGCGGAGCGTGGGCTCTAGGCACGTGGGCTTTAGCAGTTGTGGCACGCGGGTTTAGTTGCTCCGGGGCATCTCAGAAAGTGAGGGCAATTTTTTTTTCAGTTTTATGTGTATACACATGCATACATATACATGTATATACATATGCTGTAGATAATTATTAAAATGTATTTGCTATTGTGGGTCACAATAAGAAAGTGTCAGAGAAAGTCAAGAAAATGTGAAAGTCACTGTTCTCGTCCTTCATGCACCCTCTTATCTCTGGTCTACCTCTTTGTCTTCCAGTTATTTTTCTAAAATAGGAATCTCATCATCTCACAACCCTGCTTAAGAGCCTTCACTGGCTTCCCGTTTTCAGCAGGATAAAGTCCAGACTCCCTAGCATGGCTTACAAGGCCCTTGATCATTTTAACCCAAGGTGCCTCAGTTGCCATTCTCCGTGCCCTGACTTCTGAACACCCACCTCGTCCTCCAGCCATGTAGCACCTCTTGCTTTTTTGCACAGACAGGCCTTACTCTTTTAACCTTCTGCTTCACCAGTTGCCACTACTTGGAATCCATTCTCCATGTGACAGACCCATTTTTTAAGACAGAGATCAGATATCACTGATTTTGAGAAGCCCTTCCCAAGTACCAGATAGTCTGTCATGTCTCTCTCCATCCTTGTTTAAGGGCTGAGGCTGTGTATTGTGCGACTTTATGTCCAGCCTCGGCCAGGGTAGCACATACAGCCAGCTCCTGAGTGTGTGTTCTGTGGAACTGGAGTCATTGGTTAAGCTAGCACACCACCACAATTATAGTCTTTCAAGTTCTTTTTTTTTTTTTTTTTAAGTATATCTTCCCATTTATTTAGGTACTTTCTAAAATGTTTTTAGATCTCAAAGACAGAATTAGATTGGTTCCTCGAAGATTTGGAAAAGGAAATTAAAAAATGGGAACAGGAGAAAAAAGAAATCCAAGAGAGACTAAAGGCACTGAAGAAGAAGATGAAAAAGGTTTTAAATGCCAGTGAAATGTAAGTAACACTTGAAAGTCAGTGATTTTTACTTATTTATTTATTATTGGGGTATATTTGGGTTGTTTTTCGTTTTTGATATTCAATTTCAAGCTATATCAAGTAAAGTGAAAATTTTAGGTATTTTCATTTCATTTTAAAGAACATCCGTTGGGGAATTATTGCACCTAAAACTTTTTATAAACCTACCATGTTTGCAGATAAATTACATAAAGGTAAGACTGCAAATCAACAAAGAACCAACTTCCAGTCTGAGCACCACCTCTTACTGTGAACATTACCTTTAACCCCTCTTCCTTATTGTAAAATGAGGGGGCTTGTCTAGATCTAAGGTTCTTTCCAGCACTAAGATTCTGTGATGATCATTTTATTTATTACTTCCATCCTGAATCTTTAAATTATTAAAATTTGGTTCTGTAATATGAAGGATTTGGTAATACATTCAGGCAGTTGTCAGATGGACCAGGTTTGTTTTAAGATTCTCTGTGATCCATTCCTAACCCCTCTTTCCCTAAACAGTGATATGTCATATGATTCCTCACCTTAATTGTTATCTACTGTTGAACGAAACACCAGAAACTCAGCGGCTTAAATTAATTTTTATTTGATCCTGCTCTTGCAGTCTGGGCTGTTTGGCCGGACCATTCTTCTGCTGGTCTTGTCAGTGGTTCCTCTTGTGGCTGGCTCAGCTGGGATGCTGGGGTGACTTGGCCTCTTTCTTCCTATGCAGTTTCAGGCCTTCTCTCTCTCCATGTGGCTTCTTCTATCTATTTGATCTCTCCATGTGGTCTCCATCATGGTAGCCAGACCGCTTATGTGGTGGCTAAGAGCTTCCAAGAGTGCAGAAGTGGAAGCTGCCCACCCTTCTGAAGGTTCAGACCCAGAACTGTCAGAGCATCACTTCTTTTTTTTTTTTTTTTGTGGTATGTGGGTCTCTCACTGTTGTGGCCTCTCCCATTGCGGAGCACAGACTCCGGACGCGCAGGCTCAGTGACCGTGGCTCACGGGCCTAGCCGCTCCACAGCATGTGGGATCTTCCCGGACCGGGGCACGAACCTGTGTCTCCTGCATCGGCAGGCGGACTCTCAACCACTGCGCCACCAGGGAAGCCCCGAGGTTCTGTTTTAAAGAATAGAAGGCTGTTTTCATTTTGAGAGAGAACCACTGTTAAACTGATGATGATCCAACACCTTACTCCTCTGTCTCGTGTTGAAGCCCCTGGAGGTGCTCCTGACAGAGGACTGAGACAGGGGATCTTTGCTGCAGACGTGCGACTTAGAGTGAAGAAAAAAGGTGATCTGCCCTGCAGGTGTAGAAGGAAATTTTCCCAAAAGGAAAATGGTCCAAATTCTTTGCCTATTTAGAAGATATTAGAAATGAAACAAAAATAAATGTAAAGAATTCAAGAAATGTTTGCATGGATATAGGAATTTACTGTGTGAGATCGTGTTTTTAAAAACCTTTGAAAATTAATTAAAATTTGGTGATTATACTTACTTGTAGGTATACCCAGGAAAACGCTGGAAAGGAAAAGGAACGTGAATTACTTCTGGACCAGTCCTTTGAAATCAGGCAAATTAAGCTTAAATTTATTTTAACATCTTATTATACTTTTAATACCAGAGGCACAGTCTGCACTTATTGAGACATCCAAATATATTTTTACTTGTCTGTTTCTTTTAAATGATTATGTTTCTCTTTTTTAAAATTTCTCTTTCTATTTTATTATTTAGATTAATATTTAAATAAATTTATTCTTTAAATATTTTTATTTTATGATGTTTCTCCTTTTGTTTCACATTGTCGGTGTAAAAAATGTGCTGAATTTATCATTGTTGATTACTCTTCTTTTCCCTTGAATTAACCTGAAACTAAAAATGTGTTTGAAAAACTTTTGTGTTACTTGAAATAACAGTCTCAACTATATTATGGTAGTTTCTTGCTCTACAATTTTAAAGATTTATTAAAGAATTTTTGTTATGAACCTATAAAAAGTTTCCTTTTAACCTTTATTAATAGAAATGTTTGTACATACTGGTAACCAGTGTATTCAGTAGTAAGCAGTTGTATTCTGCTTTTCTTATTTAATATTGTTTCATACACATATTTCCATTTACGTCATAGTCCATGCCGGGTTTTTCTTTGTTTTTTTTTTAAGCTGTTATAATCGTAATGCCATGAACAGCTTTGTGCATATCACTTTTTTCCTTTGGGTTATTACCTTGTAATATGGGTCAAAATAGAATTTCTGACTCAGTAGCCAGATTAGACTTAACCTAACCGCATAAAAATGGTGAACCAGTTTCTCAGCAGTCCCACCAATACTCACTTTTAATTTCACATCTTCCTTCGATCATTTGTAAAGTGCAAAGAGCACATGTGAGTCTTGCATTATGTAGTCAAATATTAGGCAAGAAGTTTCTCTAGAAGATGTGTAAGTCTTTTTGTGGCATGACTTAAAAGTTAACCTGGCTTCAGCCTTTGTGATCTCACTGATTAAGTTTTTTTCAATAAGTTTTTTTTTCTTTAATATTTGCAGTAATACATTTATGAATGAGAAAATGAAAATAGAAGAGTGTATAAAGAAAGAGAAAGAGCATTATGAAGAGAGTCTTCAAAGGGCTGTGGATGCAGAGGTGAGTCCAGGACACTTGGTGACTGACAGATATGGCAGGATATCATTTGTTTACTTTGTGTTTAATTACACATGAGGCACGACAGCATTGCTGGGAAGTGTGGAGGCTGAGGGATATCCTTTCACCCATAATCCTACCTCCCTGGAACAACCACTCTCTTCTTGCCTGTAGCTTTAAAATTTTTTACCTTCATGCTAGCTGTACTCGTAGTGTACACCACATCTTATAACCTGCTTATTTAACATAATTCAATCATTTTCCATGCTCTACACTGTTAATGCCTTCATCATATTTAGTCAAGTGATGCACCATGAAGTAGCCAACCATAAAATCTATTTGCCAATGCTAGAAAGGGAACTTGAAAATAATCCATTTATTAAGAATATACTCTCCTCCCCACAGAAGAATATATACCAATGTCAGTATACTATTTGAGAAACTACTGAGACCATAATAATAATAATGACTTCTGGCTGTATTTTATTTAGTTCCTGAAATATGGTTGTCTTTGTTTTTCTCATTGAGAAGTAAATGTTATTTATTTGGGTATGTGTCTGTGATTATTCTAGGAAGGTAAGGAAAAGCTTAGCTTATGCAGTCTGTAAACATGAGTCTTCCAGTGAAATATCAGCTATGCAGCTGCTTTTATAAAGAAAGGAAGGAAAAATAGTCCAAGTACTTCTACTTTACCGATACTATGCCTGCATCTCTGTTCCCAAGTCATTCAGTTCCTATTTATCACCATTTGGCAAGCAGGTTTGCCTGGTGGGCCCTGTCAAGGTTACTGACACCTGGATTAAAACAAGGCAGGTCTACATTTCCTGCAGTGACTTTTACAAAAATGGCCAGTTGGCTTGTGCGGGGAGCCACAGCAGAGAGTCTAAAGTTTTAAAAACATGCCCTAGAACCTTTTAATGCCCTTGCTGATAACAGCTTCTCTGAGGCTTTTATTTTATTTTAATGCAGCTATTCTGTATTTATTTATTATTGAAGTATAGTTGATTTACCACATGTGTTAATTTCTGCTGTACAACAAAGTGATTCAGTTATACATATGTGTGTGTGTGTGTGTATATATATACACACACACACACACACATTCTTCTGTATATTCTTTTCCATTATGGTTTATCACAGGATATTGAATATAGTTCCCTGTGCTATACAGTAAGACCTTGTTGTTTATCCATTCTATATATAGTAGTTTGCATCTGCTAACCCCAAACTCCCACCACACACACACACCCACTTCCCTCTCCCTTGGCAACCACAAGTCTGTTTCCGAGGCCTTTAAATTCGGTAGGGTTCAGCCTTGGGGTGGTTCTGCAGGGTCCTGGCCCTCTGCTCACCATGAACAGGACCATAGATTATGCACACCAGGTATATACATGTAGGTAACCTAGCTCTGTGCTTGTATATGGCTTAAGCAGTAAGCCATGTGGAAAGTTTCATATCTGAGAAAAGTATAATTTTAGGTATATAATTTTACTGTCATCTTGTTATTCTATTTTCAAATCCAAAAGTTTTAATTCATGTTCACCTTAGAGAAATTATAACATAATTAAGTTCTGGTGATTCTGATCATATGTCATTTAAGGAGAAACCTGAAAGTGGTTTAGAATGTTTGTTTTACCAACCTTAAAATAGTTTTAGTTTTAAAATACTTACATTCTTTAATCTAATGGTAGGTATCTGTGCTCGAAAACTGGAAGGAGACGGAAGTATATAAGTTACAGAACATGGAGTCACAAGCCGAAGGATTTCTTAAGAACCTGAAGCTAATGAGCAGGTATTGTGATGTCGCAGGTGTCTTTCCAGAAGTGTCATTGGGTAAAAAAAGGTTAGGGCTGATTTAAGAAAAAAATTACATTAGGACTAGTTTATTTTTAATAGTTAATATAGTTAATAGATATTCAATTATAGAAGAATCAAAACATGTAAACAAAAAGGATAAAAATTATCCTAATTCTTAATTGAGCTATAACTAGTTAATATTTTGCAGCAAATCCATTAAGTATTTGAAAAAAAATTATATATAGTTTTCACTAAGTAGTATACAGGAATCCTCCTTTCATATCAATAATTATGCTTCTCCAACCTAATTTTATTTATTTATTTTTATTTTTTTATTTTTTTTGTGGTACGCGGGCCTCTCACTGTTGTGGCCTCTCCCGTTGCGGAGCACAGGCTCCGGACGCGCAGGCTCAGCGGCCATGGCTCACGGGCCCAGCCGCTCCGCGGCATGTGGGATCTTCCCGGACTGGGGCAGGAACCCGTGTCCCCTGCATCGGCATGTGGACTCTAAACCACTGCGCCACCAGGGAAGCCCCCTCCAACCTAATTTTAAAAGGTTAAATAGTAATCCAGTGTACAAACATGTCATGATTTATTAAACACCACTATAGTGGGAGAGTTGGGTTGTTTGCACATTTTGTTAATAAAAGCTGCACTGTAGCAAGTATCCTTATAGCTAAAGTTTTATCCTTATAGCTAAATTATTAATCATTTCCATGCAATAAATAAATTTCTGGAATGAAGATCACATTTTTAAGGCTTTTTAAACAATTGCCTTCCATAAGAATAGTCACTTAACAGTCTTAATGGGAGAGTATGGGCATGTCACTTCAAAAGATATTTATATCTGGTCATTTTTTTTCAACCCTCTGTAATCTTTACCTGCTTTTCTTTCTTTTGCTTTGTTTTTGGAATAAGGTTTACCTGGGAATCCTAGAGGGTCTCCTTCAGTCTAGCATTTAGCACTTTTCAGTATAGATTTTTGCACATGGGATTACTTTTCATCTGGTCCTTTTATCATATTCCACACACAGGTTTTTGTTTTTGTTTTTTTAAACATCTTTATTGGAGTATAATTGTTTTATAGTGTTGTGTTAGTTTCTGCTGTATAACAGAGTGAATCAGCTATACAAATACATATATCCCCATATCCCCTCCCTCTTGCATCTCCCTCCCACCCTCCCTTTTCCACCCCTCTAGGTGGTCACAAAGCACCAAGCTGATCTCCCTGTGCTATGCAGCTGCTTCCCCCTAGCTGTCTGTTTTACATTTGGTAGTATATATATGTCCATGCCATTCTCTCACTTTGTCCCAGCTTACCCTCCCCCTCCCCATGCCCTCAAGTCCATTCTCTACGTCTGCATCTTTATTCCTGTCCTGCCCCTAGGTTCAATAGAACCATTTTTTTTAGATTCCATATATATGTGTTAGCATACGGTATTTGTCTTTCTTTTTCTGACTCACTTCACTCTGTATGACAGACTCTGGGTCCATCCACCTCAGTACAAATAACTCAATTTTGTTTTCTTTTTATGGCTAATATTCCATTGTATATATGTACCACATCTTCTTTACCCATTCATCTGTTGATGGACACTTAGGTTGCTTCCATGTCCTGGCTATTGTAAATAGTGCTGCGATGAACATTGTGGTACGTGTCTCTTTTTGAATTATGGTTTTCTCAGGGTATATGCCCAGTAGTAGGATTGCTGGGTCATATGGTAGTTCTATTTTTAGTTTTTTAAGGCACATCCATACTGTTCTCCGTAGTGGCTGTATCAATTTACATTCCCACCAACAGTGCAAGAGGGTTCCCTTTTCTCCACACCCTCTCCAGCATTTACTGTTTGTAGATTATTTGATGATGGCCATTCTGACTGGTGTGAGGTGATACCTCATCGTAGTTTTGATGTGCATTTCTCTAATGATCAGTGCTGCTGAGCATCCTTCGTTGTGTCTGTTGGCAGTCTGTATGTCTTCTTTGGAGAAATGTCTATTTAGGTCTTCCGCCCACTTTTGGATTGGGTTTGGTTTTTGTTTTGTTTTTATAAATTTATTAGTTTTTATTTTTTGGCTGTGTCAGGTCTTCGTTGCTATGCGCGGGCTTTCTCTAGTTGCGGTGAGCGGGGGCTACTCTTGGTTGTGGTGCGCGGGCTTCTCATTGTCGTGGCTTCTCTTGTTGCGGAGCACGGGCTCTAAAGCACGTGGGCATTGTGGCATATGGGCTCAGTATTTGTGGCTCGTGGGCTCTAGAGTGCAGGCTCAGGAGTTGTGGCGCACGGGCTTTGTTGCTCTGTGGCATGTGGGATCTTCTGGACCAGGGATTGAACCTGTGTCCCCTGCATTGGCCGGCAGATTCTTAACCACTGCACCACCAGGGAAAGCCCGGGTCGTTTGTTTTTCTGATATTGAGCTGCATGAGCTGCTTGTACATTTTGCAGATTAATCCTTTGTCATTGCTTCCTTTGCAAATATTTTCTCCCATTCTCAGGGTTGTCTTTTCATCTTGTTTATGGTTTCCTTTGCTGTGCAAAACACTTCCTAACACCATACATGAAAATAAGTTCAAAATGGATTAAAGACCTAAATGTAAGGCCAGACACTATAAAACTCTTAGAGGAAAACATAGGCAGAGCACTGTGTAACATAAATCACAGCAAGATCCTTTTAGACACACCTCCTAGAGAAATGGAAATAAAAACAAAAATAAACAAATTCAAAACACACAGGTTTTGAATTCTTAATTCCTAGTGCTTTTTGATTTAAATTTCAAACCCTCAGTGTTAAACCAGAGATTCTATGGGTTATGGAAAAACAGTTTTATTGTATAGTTCTTTATTCCTTCATGTTTCAAGATTAAGTTTTTTTCAGAAAGGTGAGAAAACCTTTCTGATTAAAGGTAAATTGAGGAGGCTTCCTGGTGGCGCAGTGGTTGAGAGTCCGCCTGCCGATGCAGGGGACACGGGTTCGTGCCCCGGTCCGGGAACATCCCACATGCCGCAGAGCGGCTGGGCCCCGTGAGCCATGGCCGCTGAGCCTGCGCGTCCGGAGCCTGTGCTCCGCAATGGGAGAGGCCACAACAGGGAGAGGCCCACTTACCGCAAAAAAAAAAAAAAGAAAAGGTAAATTGATACGCTGATTCAGATTACAGGACTAGTACAGCTGAGGCTGAGACCACGTGGTGTTCAGTTGCCAGTATGCAGCACAGCTGTGGGCTATGCGTTGTGGTGCATCTGGCAAACAAAGATATCTCAGGCCTCATTTTATCTAATGGTATTGACTCCTTATTAAGCCTCACAGTACACGGCGTTTTTTCTTAGGGCTTCTGTGCTAATTCTGCTCATTCCACCAAGGATAGCAGAAGAGGAAAGCCGTAAAAGCAATGTTGTGGTTTTTCTTTAAGACGTATACTGAGAACTGACACCATCGCAGATTGGTAGTGTTCCTGATCTTCTCAATTGGGAGTAGAAAGCTTATCTGTCACTTTCAGTGGAGCAGATTCATGAGGTGCTGAGAAGTTTAACATAGCCTGTTAGACACCCACCCTTTATTTTACAAAAAGATGGGGATGAGGGTTTTATTGGGATGTTTCCAGGCTGCCTTTTTTTTGGTTTGTTTTTCAATACAAAGATAGCCTTTGATGTTAAATATGAAGATGCCAACTGCAGAGTGTCTGATCTTCAAATTGTTAGACCTTCGCGGTCTCCTAGGAGTTTCGACTCGCCCAGGAAACAACAAGAGTCGGAAGCCGATGCAAAACGCAAGAGGTTTATTGAAGGCCGGTGCACCGGGGTTCCTTGGTCCTCACGCAGGAGGTCGAAGAAGGAACCCTTTTGGGCGCGAATATGTCAGTTTTATAGGTTCCCACTTCCCCGTATGTAAATTATAGATTTGGTTGTGTTTTCCTGCTGATTGGTCCCGGCTTAGGCTCGGACCAGAGAGGGAACTTGTCCCCAGCTTCCCGATTGGTCTTTGACAGACACCTTTTTTACATTTTGTTTATCTCCCTCCTTCTCGGAAGGGGGCCGGACATCCTGGAAATTCACCCATTGTCTAAGAAGCCCCTATTGTCTGGAGAGTTCTTAATCATTAGCTGGAACAATGTCCCTCGAGTCCCACAAAATTCAGGAGAATATTTGCTCTCTGCCTACCAGTTTTGGGATTTGGATTAGATCAACGGTTAAAGTTTCCTAAAGTGTAGTGACTGTAAGATATACAGTTCTTTAAAAATAGTTGTTTTATTGTGTGTGATCATGTTTCTCTTGTGTTTAAATGTTTATTTTCATTTGTACTTTAGTGCTTTCAATTTAAAAAAATTTTTAAGTGGACATTAGCAGTTTTATAAATTTTTCTACTTTCTCAGTGATTCTGCAGCATATCCTGTCATGGAATCTGACATACATTCATGGGAATCATTTCTTTCTAATGTTAGAGAAGAAATTGAGAAAGCAAAGGTAAGTTATAAGGTATTTTATAATTCTGTCAAAATCTATGTGATGGTTAAAATTCTAAGGAGGTCATGTCATATTGAAACTATTTCTTTTTTGAGCTGTTAAAGACAATATTTATTTTTTGTTGTAATTAAGAATTTTTCATGAACGAAATGCTATCTTCTTAACTCTCTTTAAACTCAGCCCTTGATTGTTAAGATAGAAAAGTTATGTTTGATAAGGCTGTAGAGCATTCTGATTAATAAGGACTTATTTTGAACTTCTTTCCTTGCAATTCAGTTATATTTCTTGGAAAACGGTTGAGCATTTGTTATGTATATATAGTAAGGGGAAAAAAAGTATTAATTGACAGCTGTGGTTTTCTCTTGGAATTCGTTAGAAAAACTTAACATTTTTCCTTCTACCTACAGTCTCAGTTTGAAGAACAAATTCAAGCAATTAAAAATGGTTCTCGGCTCAGTGAACTTTCTAAAGTGCAGATTTCTGAGCTTTCGTTTCCTCCCTGTAACACAGTAAGTCTATTACATCTTTTTTTTTTTTTTTGAAGGAAAGAGAACAGAAAAGGAGTGAAGCACAATTTCTTTCTTAACTGGCCAAAAGCAGTTTGTTGTTATTGTTTTGGGAGTGGGCATGAGATGGCTTAACAATTGCCTTAATGTTTTCATTAAGTACTAGGTTAAGCCCTGTGAGGGCTGCCCTTATTTGCCCCTCACCCTGTGACCCTTCCTGTCAATGCATTCAGCGTCTTAGGTTGTAGGCTCTGGAGCTGCAGTCAGAAGCCTCATCTTGAGCGTCCTTTTTTCCCCAATACCTTGCACACTAAGCGTTCATACTTATCGTGGATTCATCTGCAAAAAAAAAAAAAAATGGTGTAAAACGTTAAAAAGCTTAGCCACCTTGGACTGATTAAATTTTCTATTGAGCACCGGTTTTTTTTCTCTCCATAGAAAAAGTTTTTTCTCTCCATTGAACTGAGTAAGAAAGAGTTTTATTTAGAATTAAAGATCACTTATTTATAGCGTTTCCAAGTTCTTATAGCAGATACGGAAGGGGGAAAAGCATTAGATATCAACAGAATATTTTACCATTAATTTTTAACTCGAGCTTATGTAATTTTAAAATTTAAGATTCCTTGAGAACTCTCAGTGTGCCAGGAGCTTGAGTAATAAGTACCCCTAAAAACGATTTACTTTGTGTGTCATTTCTCTGCTGTTCATTCATTGGGTATTTAGTGGTCAAGATTAGATGTGGTCTGTGCCCTCAAAGTGCCTATGGGTTTGGGAAAGAGAGACTTTAAGCCTATAATTATAAGCAAAGTGTGCCAAGATTTTTCACAGGAACATAGAATGCCATGGCAGCATAAATTAGGAGGAACTAATCTAACCCAGAGGCCTGGGCCTCGGCAGAAGCTCCGCTGTTGGAAGTCTCAGTGAGTCAGAGATCTGGAATAGGAATTAACCAGGCAAAAGGAGTAAAAGGGGGTGTGTGTTTGAGGAGGGGTGTGTGGTGTGATGTTTGCAGGGTCAAAAAGAGAATACACTCAAAAAAAAAAAAAAGAATACACTCCTTTCATAGCAGTAAAAGGAGTCCACGATGACAAAGGGGGCTATAGGGAGAAAGATTATAATCTCGTGCCCACGGGCCGGAACAAAGGGAGCCTTATTAAGGTGTAAGGTGTGTTCAGCAGTGTGGACTTCTCCTCAGGTCACTAAGAAGCCAGTATAAATTTCCAGTTAGGGAACGACATGAACATTGTACTTGCCGATCAGCTTGACTGCAGTGTGGAGATGTGGTGGGAGAGGGAGCTGAGTGAGCGATTTCCAGTCAACCAGCTACAGCTCACTGCCCCCAGCCGTGTCCCAGGTCAGAGAGGCAGCGGGGCTGCAGGGAAGAGAACAGATTTGAGGGGTGTGCAGGAGGTCAGATGAAAGAGTGGTGCTGGGGCTTCCCTGGTGGCGCAGTGGTTGAGAGTCCACCTGCCGATGCAGGAGACACGGGTTCGTGCCCCGGTCCGGGAGGATCCCACATGCCGCGGAGCGGCTGGGCCCGTGAGCCATGGCCGCTGAGCCTGCACGTCCGGAGCCTGTGCTCCGCAACGGGGGAGGCCACAACAGTGAGAGGCCCGCGTACCGCAAAAAAAAAAAAATGGTGCTGCTTGTGAGATTGTAAGGCCAACAGTCTTGAGGATGACTCTGGGTTTCTGTCAGTGAAGTGGCATCGGAGGAAGAGCAGGATGAGGAGACCGCCCTGAGGCTGGCGTTGAAGACGTAGGGCTTGAGTGGCCTTGGAATCAGTCACCCACGTGGATCTGCCCATTAGGAAGTTTGGATGTGCAGATTTGGATCTCAGGAAGATATTCTAGACTCGAATCTTTTTAAAAGTGGGCATTATGGATTTCCCTGGTGGTCCAGTGGTTAGGACTCTGCGCTTCCACTGCAGGGGGCGTGGGTTCGATCCCTGGTCGGGGAACTGAGATACTACATGCTGCACTGCGTGGCCAAAAAAAAAAAGTGGGCATTATCCTCAGTGAGCACACAGTCACCGAGGGACAAGAGGGCGTAGCACAGGTGGGGTGGAGGCTGCACCTCTGACAACATGAGGGGCAGCAGCACTTCAGGTGTGCACGGCGGCAGGGCTGCGGGGAGAGCTGAGCCAGGGGCCCAGCGGATGGGACAGAAGCCAGCAGTGTGGGGCCATGAAGAGCTCATTTTGAGAAAGAGAAGGTGGCCAGCAATTTTTAAGAACAAAACATTTAATTCGTTGTAATTCAAATACTGTGCACTTGAGCAGCCAGGTTTTATTATAGTTGTGCTTAATTGTTAGTCTTTGTTCACGGATATCACTCTTAGTGATCCAGCCACTGTGGTGTGTTCCTTGTAGATTCATCCTAAGTTACTTCCTGAGTCTTCAGACCATGATGATCAAGGCCCCTCCACTTCCACAAGTCACAGGACTGGAGACCGAACAGCAGTTCCCGAGGAATCAAGTCTGGTCTCTGCTACTGATGGCCCAGTGGAGTCGCCCTCCTGTGAGCCAGAAGCCGGCCGGCTGCCAGAGTGTGAGAGCGCCGGCCAGGCAGCTCGGTCAGAGCCAAGCCCGGTGGCTGATCAGAAGTTACCTGGTGCTCCAGGACGTGCCACCCGCTCAAGCCAGTCTCCAAAGAAACCGTTCAATAGTATTATTGAGCACCTATCAGTGGTGTTCCCCTGTTACAGCAGGTACGAATCCAAAATGTCTGCAACTCTGTTAAGTGCTTTATTGAACTGAGGTTTCCTGATTAGATAACATTACAGCCAATTAGGGGCTGAAGTGGAAAGAACTGCATAATTGTTTTACTCAGAAAGACAAGCGCTGCACTTTTTCCTTTTGTAAACATAGAAGTGAGCAGTTTCAAACCAATAGATTGAAAACATTGAACACTGGTTAATCAGTACTCATCAGAACCCTTGGCAGTTTGCTAAGATTTAGATGAACTCAGTAACTCTCCAACACTAGTTATGGAATCACTAAATGAAGTGCAAAACATTAGTTTTACATTATTTCAGGGAAAAAAATCCCACATATAGCAAAGAAGGCAACAGCAACTTACACCTTACTGGACAGCACCTCCGATTCGTTAGAAGTGTGAGGCTGACAAGGCTAGTTGTAATCTGCTAGTGAGTCAGGTGTGTGCGCATGTTACAAAGGGGTCCTTACGAGGGTGAGGAGAGCTGCCTTTTTGGCGGGCGGTGGGGGGGGGGTATAGTTGATTTACAGTGTTGTATTAGTTTCAGGTGTACAGCAAAGTGAATCAGTTGTACCTTTACGTATATCCACTCATTTTTAGATTCTTTTCCCATGTAGGTCATTACAGAGTATTGAGTAGAGTTCCCTGTGCTATACAGTAGGTCCTTATTAGTTATCTCTTTTGTATATAGTAGTGTGTATGTGTCACTCCCAGTCTCCCCATTCATCCCCTCCCACCCCCCCAGAAACCATAGATTTGTTTTTTATGTCTGTGACTATTTCTGTTTGGTAAATAAGTTCATTTGTACCATTTTTTTAGATTCCACGTATAAGCAATATCATATATTTGTCTTTCTCTGTCTGACTTACTTCACTCAGTGTGACAGTCTCTAGGTCCATCCATGTTGCTGCAAATGGGCAGAGCTGCTTTTAACTAAGTCAGCCAGAGTTGTCATTCAGGCACTTCAGCAGTGCTTCTGCATCAACCTCTGACCTCACTCCAGATTGGTGCGAGGGGACAGAGGTACTCCTGGTCTCAGCCTGGAGAGAAGGTGAAGTGGAGGGAATGTCTCTGGGATACAGCTCAGAAGAGAGGAATCCACATCCAGAATTGACCCTCCGCACCTCCCTTGTTATTTCTGTCTTTGACACGATATTAGTCACAGTCTTTGAGATTATACTTTTGAAACACAGTAGTTAATTATGATTGGCCAAATTTGATGTTCTGCATTTGTCAGTGGAGCCCTGCCCATTTGGAAATAAGTATATCTTGTCTGCACATGGGCATGTTTAGCCCTGCCTAAGTTTGATAAACATTGTAAGTTCTCTCAATAGCAATTACCATGCAAATTAGTAAAAATAGTCAAGTTGTAATTACCAAAAGTACGTTACAAATAAAATTGTTTGTAATCCTGACTAAATCTGGCAGAATATAAACCACCAAATAGATATGCATCCTGATTTTCTGCGTGTTAAAGCATATGAGGTATTAGTGCTACAGATACCAAGTTCCTATTGGTTAACGATATAAATCACATCCACTGCTACCTATGAAAAATTCAGGCTTTGAAAACTTTGTTGTTGGTTAGATTTTTTTTTTTTTTCAGTATACGGGCCTCTCACTGTTGTGGCCTCTCCCGTTGCGGAGCACAGGCTCCGGATGCGCAGGCTCAGCAGCCATGGCTCATGGGCCCAGCCGCTCCGCGGCATGTGGTATCTTCCCGGACCCGGGGCATGAACCCGTGTCCCCTGCATCGGCAGGCGGACTCTCAACCACTGCGCCACCAGGGAAGCCCTGTTGGTTAGTTTTTTTTTTTTTTTTTTTTTTTTTTTGCGGTATGCGGGCCTCTCACTGTTGTGGCCTCTCCCGTTGCGGCGCACAGGCTCCGGACGCGCAGGCCCAGCGGCCATGGCTCACGAGCCCAGCCGCTCCGCGGCACGTGGGATCCCCCCGGACCAGGGCACGAACCCACGTCCCCTGCATCGGCAGGCAGACCCTCAACCACTGCGCCACCAGGGAAGCCCTGGTTAGATTTTTAAAGGGAAGAAGTCAACAAAACTAGTTTGTTCTTAGATAGAATGAGATTTTATTGATTTCAGGTCAGATCCAATGGCGTCTGATCATTCATTGATTTTGCTTAAAGCTACAGTATATCCAGGCTATAAGAAGTCAGGTTTCTAAGTAGAGATGGAGATCTCAAATGGATCTATCAGATACACTGTTACTTTGAAAGTCTATTAAAACAAATATTTAGAAATAATATTGGAATTTTCATAGTGCTTTGAAAGATTGATTTTGCTGCTCTCTGTATACAGTTACTGTTGTTGTTTACAAATGAATTATTTGTGTGTATTTGATTTTGTTTCTTTTTGCTGTTGGGTTAATATTGGCCCGTAATATTTCTTTGCAGCAGAAAACTTTAACTTTCTCTTGACATTATTCCCACTTTCTCTTTCAGCACCGAGCTTGCTGGTTTTATTAAAAAAGTAAGAAACAAAAACAAGAACTCGCTCTCTGGATTGAGTATTGACGAAATTGTGCAAAGAGTGACAGAACACATTCTAGATGAAGAGAAAAAGAAAAAGGTCAGTTTTTCATTTAGATTCAATAAAATGTTCCACTTTATTCTTATTTATTTATAAAATAAGAGAATTGTGGGGGAAAATGCTTCCAACCCCAAAATGGAGAGCAATTCAGTGGATAGAAGAGGGTCAAGTTTTTGGGTCACTGAACTTGCTTCCCTGCCCCATGATCTTGCTGCAGCCAAATCCAGGAAAGGACAGGAGGCCGTCCGAGCCCAGCTCTGCTGCTTCTGTGACCAGGGCCACCCAGGGCCCGCCCTCCGTACTTGTTGGATCATCACCCGAAAGCCAGGGGCAGAAGACAGACGACGTCCCTGTGAGTGTTGCATGTATGACCATAGAGTCAGTTCTCTTCTTCTGATGAAGAACAAGAAGGAAACAGAACTATCAATCCATGATTTAGCCCCATTTTTCTAGATTGAATTTATTTGATCTTGAAATTGGAAACCAAGTTTAGATGTACTTGAGTGTTTCATTAGGAGAGCCAGTGAATGGCGAGGTTGTCTCTCCACTTCCACGGGTAGCTCGGGGCCCCTGCATGTAGTGACAAGAAGAGCTGTCACCACATTGTGGGAACTGGGCCTGTGGATGGTCAGGTAAATTCACTTTTTGTATCAAGTGTGAATAGTTGGAAAACTTGATTTTTGGATAATTTTCTTCTACGTGTGACCATGGGCTTTGGAATAACACAGACTTGGTTCCATCACGTAATAACACTGTGAGCTCGAATCATATCTGCTTGTTCGGGTCGTCGTGGGGATGAAGTGCTGAAGTAGAATAGGCAGAGTCAAGTGCTGTGCTCGGGAAGGGCTGGTTGCTTCCCTCCTCTCTCCCCTCAAGGGGCGCGGGGGGCACACAGGAATGAGCCCATTAAATTAACTTGCCTTTAATTTGATATACTGATTTAGATTGTTTGTTGTCCTTTCAGACAATGAGAATGTTACAGTGACACAGAACTTTTTATAAAATACTGTTACATCTGTGATGTCAGTCGACAGGGCATTATAACTGTCTGTATGAATGAGGAATCCGAGGCACAGGTGGCTCGCGCATCTTGCCAGCGTTCCTTCCTTCGATTTGACCGCAGCGTCCTCAGCGCACTGACCAGCTCGTGCTGGGGACTGTGCGTTAGGGACCGGCTGAACGTGTGGCTGGAAGAGAGATGGCCGTCTGGCGGCTCACAGCCGTGGGCTTCAGAGTGAATTCTGGTGCGGAGCACATTTCCCTTTTTTATGGATTTATTTATTTATTTATTTATTTATGGCTGTGTTGGGTCTTCGTTTCTGTGCGAGGGCTGTCTCCAGTTGCGGCGAGCGGGGGCCACTGTTCATCGCGGTTCGCGGGCCTCTCACTGTCGCGGCCTCTCTTGTTGCGGGGCACAGGCTCCAGACACGCAGGCTCAGTAGTTGTGGCTCACGGGCCTAGTTGCTCCGCGGCATGTGGGATCTTCCCAGACCAGGGCTTGAACCCGTGTCCCCTGCATTGGCAGGCGGATTCTTAACCACTGCGCCACCAGGGAAGCCCCCACATTTCCCTTTTTTGTCCAACTACAGTATCACTGTTCAGGTGAAATTGAAATTAGAAGAGTTGCAGGCCCCATAGCGCAGTCAGCAGTGCAAGACTGCACAAAGAGCGCTGGTTTGCTGACTTGAGCTAAGCAGTGAATCTTTTTTGTGAACTCGTTTTTATGCCTCCCATACATTTTCACGTTCTGCTACCCTTTGGAGACTTTCTGCATCACATACACTCAGGTCCCAGAGGGTCTCACCCCAAAGGGAAAGCTTATGATCATGCAGAGCATTCCTGCAAGGCCTGGCTGGAGTCCCCTCCCTCTCTCAGGGGTGTTCCTGCTGGTCATGTGCTCTGTGGTCGAACAACCAGGTCAACTTCTTGGCATTCTCATTGATGTGTGAGTGTGTGTGTGAACTCCTTTGTGTGCGTGTGTGTGTGTGTGCACGCGTGCATCTGTGTGCTTGTTGGCCATCCCAAGATAGACCATAATCACCTTTTGGGAAGAGATTGCTTTCTACTTCGTGGTTGATGTTGATAGTAATAAAGGTGTAAAAGCTGACTTATAAGGATAATATGTATTGGAACCGGGACTTAATTTGCTAATCATAGGTAGTTTTTTAAAGATTAAAAGTAATTTGCTTTGTTTTTTTTTTTAAATTAATGTAAAATTTTACTTTTGGCTGTGTTGGGTCTTCGTTGCTGTGCGCGGGCTTTCTCTAAGTTGCGGCGAGCAGGGGCTACTCTTTCTTGTGGTGCGCGGGCTTCTCATTGCGGTGGTTTCTCTTGTTGCGTAGCATGGGCTCTAGACGTGTGGGCTTCAGTAGTTGTGGCACGTGGGCTCAGTAGTTGCGGCTCACGGGCCCTAGAGTGTGTGGACTTCAGTAGTTGTTGCTCGCGGGCTCTAGAGCACAGGCTCAGTAGTTGTGATGCACAGGCTTAGTTGCTCCACGTCATGTGGGATCTTCCTGGACCAGGGCTCGAACCCATGCCTCCTGCATTGGCAGGCAGATACTTAACCACTGCGCCACCAGGGAAGTCCCTGCTTTGTATTTTTAAATTATAAAAGTTTTGTGGTTCATAATAGAAAATCAAAATAAAAAGAGCGTATGAAGAACCCCAAAACCCACCCTCTAAGGGTAACCAGTACTATCATATCAGTATCTATTTTTCTAAACGCTTTTGTATCTGTGTGTATACTGAATTTAGTCAACTGTGCATATATTTGTGTGTGTGTGTGTGTGTGTTTCAATTAGAAATATATTGTGCCCACTTTTCCATACCAGGAAATAGTCAAGTTAACCGTGGGTTTTTCTGAACTTTGCAGAGACCTTAACCTGCCCTTTCCCCAGGGCTGACACCTCCACCTTTCCTCCCAGACCCTTCCCTGGGGGCCCGCACAGAGGAGTGAGAGCACATCTGACCCATTGCTGCAGCGGCAACAGTGCCATGGGAAAGACAGAAAACCCCGTGCAGCAGTTCAAGGTGTCATAGCCTTCAGGCACTGCCCCCAGCTGTACTCCCTGACCTTAACCCACTGCCCGGGCTGCATTCATTCACTTTCTTGACAGTTTATGGAGTCTCAGTTTGGGGCCAGGTTCCTTGCCAGCTGCTAAGAACACAGATAAGCAAGGCCATTTCCTGCCTTCAGGGTGCTCAGAGTTAAGGTGGGGAGTGAGGGTCGAAGTTAATGATGCATGTGGGGTGAGTGCTGTGAGCCATAGGGAGAGCTTCACGCCTGGTGTTCTAGGCTGGCACTCTGCTTTCACACAGAGCACGCTGTCTGTGCTCACCAGACTGGGAGCGGCTAGGGCCGGAAGCCCTCCCATTCATCTCCGTGTCGCTGTGCCCCGCACAGTCCCTGACCATGGATGTTTGCTGAATGAGGCGTCAGTTCGTTTTGTTTTGATTTATACAAGTAATCCACATTCATGGAAACTTCAGAAAAATAGCAAAGAAAAAAGTTAAATCTCTCAACCAAAAGTAGCCAGTAACCACTGTTAACATTTTATATCTTTCCAGACTCTTTTCTAGGCATCTCTGTATATACACATTCTCCCTATTTTTAAAACATTGAATTATATAATCATATGATACATACTGTTCTGTAGCCTACTTTTATTCAGAGAGTTTTTGTGACTAACTTGCCACGTCACGGATTATGGAATTTGTCATGATTTTAATCAGCCCCATGATAATCCGTAGTGTAGAAATGTCATAATTTATTACTGTCTCCAACTGTTAGATAATTAGATGAACAATTACTTTGTAATATTCAGCTAGTACCATACTTTATTTAGGTATGGGTTGGGGTAAGTAGGTATTTGTAGTATTTTAGCTGGGAATGAGTTAACCACATAAAACATTTTTTTCTCTGAGAAAATTAAAACTTTATTTTTTCCTAAGAAATGTTATTAGAAAATAAGTTGTTCCCTCAGTCTCCTTAACTATAATTGAGAATAATTTTCCACCTTAACTGTGAAAGTTCTGGAAGGCCACTTGTAAGAAGAACTCCTGTAGTAAGGAGAAATTTAGTTATTCTTTACTATTGAGATGCATTTGTTTCCACAGGTGTCCGGTGCAAATTCCTGTGAAATATGCCTAGAAGTATTCAAATCCAAAAATGTACGTGTGCTGAAATGTGGGCACAAGTTTCACAAAGGGGTAAGGATTCTCCTTGGCCATCCTCATGTCATGCATTTCGACTATGGAGTATTTTGAAAATAAAAAGGGACTTTGTTTTCTAGGCTTCAGTACTTGCATTTTCAAAGCACTTTCTAAACCTCCTCCTGTCTGTGATGATTGTCTCCCTCCCAAAGATTGATGCTGCAGGAAGGGGAGCAGATTCCTGGGCCCTGCAGCGTGCACTGTGCACACTGTCCTCTGTGTCATGAGTGCAAAGGAACAGTTGGCCCCATCAGTTGCTGAAAGTCAGAGCAGTACTGGTTCCTTAGAAGCCAGTTTTTTATACGCACCCGTTTCTTATATGCGTGGTCAGACAGGTACACAGTGCAGCAGTTTGTCAATTTACTGCAGCAGGTGAAGTAAGTTTAACATTTTGGAGGAGAAAAACTAAACTAAACCGGGTCCACTGTGCCTGATCCTGGGAGATTCTGGCCTCTGCCCTTCCAGGATTTGTGGTGACTGTTTTGGTGATTTGGGTGCTGTGAGCATTTGTCCTGCACCCCTGCTGCTGGTTTAGAGCAGATCAGGTCTCTGCCCTGTCAGTGTAGGAATCCCTGAGAAAAGGGGTACACACAGTACACTCACTAGAAAGAGTCCAGACAGCGTGCAGTCTCCCGCACGGCCTGCCTTCTCCCTCCTTCCCGGGTAGGGGCATCCTGTCTGGGCTCTCGAACTTACACACACACTCGGCTCTATAGCGGCGGCAGGCCAGCTGGGAGCACGCTGGGTAGACAGGCTCCAGCGAGGCTGTGTGGCGTGCAGGCTGGTGGGATGGGCAAGGAACAAGACCAGGCAGACAGGGTGAGTCCAAGGGCCAGCCTCTAGAAGTCAGGGCGGCTGAAGCACGAGACTGGAGCAGGGTGTGGGGGGATGGGAGGGCAAGGCCATGCCCCAAGGTCAGGCCCTGAGTGTTCAAGGTCACATTCTGAGGTGGGTTTCTTTGTTCCTGGAGCTTGGTCCAGACTCCTACCCGGAGCAGGCTCTGGTGTCCCTGGGTGTTGGGTGGCTCCAGGCCCTACCAAATGTCACAGTGAAGTTAGCCGTGTCTGCTGAGGCGAGTGGTACAGGAGGGCTGAGGTTCCATGTGTTCCTAAAGGCACTGGCTAATTGTCTTTTCTCATTTCAGTGCATCAAGCAATGGCTTAAGGAGCAGAGCACTTGCCCAGCCTGCCTGGCTCGTGATCTCCTGTCAGAAGAGTAACCTGCCCTTCTGGAAGAGGCCCACCCCACTGTTCTAGGTAGTTACAATTCACTAAAGAGTATATACTGTTTGTTGAGTTGGAAGAATAACAATATACTACCTTTGATATAAAAAGCAACATGTGAAGATTCTTTGCACTGTGCTTCACAGTGCTCATAAATGGAAATCTTTAATACAGCTGACAGTAAGTAAGTTCCCAACTCTGACTAGCCACTTAATAATCGCCAAATGGTGTCTGATAAAGTTATGTGTGACCACATCCTTACATTGCTGGGGCGGCTTGCAGAGGTGCTCTCTGAGATGGAAGGAAAACATGGTGAGTGCCTCAAAGCAGGACTTAAATTATAAGTATCCTTGATCTTTTAAAGTGCCCCACGTTAAAGTTTTTTGAGATCAGTATTCCTAAACAAATGCCTACGTTTTTCCTTAAAGATTCTGCATTTTAAAAAACGGGCTTAAGCAAACCACATTTGACTAGGTTGTAGTTGATGTTAAAATATTGGCTGATTCAGACCAAAAGGTTCATTCAGATCTCCTCTTCATGTGATTTTGATTTTTCATTTCATTATTTTATTTCTCCCCAGTAGATTTATAAGTGCTTGTTTTTCATATTTTAAAGACATAATGATTTTTGAAAATCACACAATAAACTTATTAACATCAGCCAAGACTTTTTTTAACCCCTAAAACTGAGGCTCCGTATCCATTACCCCAGCCCCACATTGGGAACTTACTCTGAATACTTCTCTGTTCTCATCAGTGATGTCGTCCCTCTTTATGAGTTAGACAACAAGTGTTTGGGTGTCTCTGTCTAGCACACAGTGGGCACTTTCCTTATCCTACCACCAAAAAGAGACACTTGTGTAATTAGACAGTCCCGAGGAGTCCCTGTTACAATTGTTCAGTGTTTGACATTTGTGTAAAGTAATGCATGCTCTCTTGTACTGTGGCCTGAGAACAAAACTGTAACTGCATTAGAAACTTAAAAAATTAGTTCTCTGTAGTGACTTCATAGGCAGTAGTAGTAAATACAGAAACATGAATTCTGGACACATTCCATTTCTCTCAAACAGGAAGGGTCAAAAAATGTTTTTTCCGTGTGTTCTTTGTTACCCGCTAGAAGCTCACAGTCGCAAGTTCATGAGCTGATTTGGTCGCTTCCCTCTGCCTTGTTTCCCTGTGAGTTCCGATGTCTTAGTGACTTAGTGCATAGAAGCTTCCTCCATATTTCGAAGCAGGTCCCTAAAACATTGTCTGCATGTTCAGAATAACTGAGGACTTGTAGATATGAAGATACACAGGGCCCAGTTTGTAGCAGCAGGTACAAAGGGAAAGAAGAGCAGCTGGAGAGAAAGAGAACGTGTTTTGTACATAACTTCAAACAAATACTTGTGAACCTGCCTTACACGTGTCCTGTAAGTGTCGAAATAAAAAGCATTCTAAAATAACATCAGTTTACTGTCGTGTTATCTGTTCTTTGTCAAATAATTTAAAGTATTCTACTTGAAAATTCAAGACATATATTACGCTGACATTTTAAAAGGTGACTTCATTTGGAAAGAAGAGCCATGGTACGTCTGAGGAGTCTAACCAAGAGGTCTTAGGACATTTTAGAGCCTGGATCAAAGATATCCTCTGTGCCTAAATAGAGGTTGCTAAACTCAAGTTCACAAGATTGGCTGTTGAAATTTGTGAATGGAAAGTTTATACAGAGATGGTAGAGTTTACTGTTTAGGATAGAATAAGAGGTTTTTCATGTGAATACACGTGAAAATGTTAGAGTTAATCCAATTGCATGTCTCAGTATTGACTTTTTTGAGGTACTTGTGGATGGTTAGCAGACGTTTGGTCCACACCAGAATGTCCTTGATATTTGGTCCTGTCCAAAAGCATTTGGCAGGGACCAAATATGCTTATGGATGTTTTAGATTGGGCCAGATTTCAAGGACCTTTTGGTCCTTGTGGATTCATGAGAAGGGTTTCCCTTTTAGAGGACCTTCTGGTATGCTGAGCGCTAAGAGATGATTGAAAAAAGCCAATATTATCAGTCTGTGTCTTCAATCCGGTAGCATTTAATTGAAAATAGTGTATAACTTAAAACAATGACTGTTCCTAAGAGTTTGGATTATTTTCCCTGCTGAAAAGTTTAATCTATGCTATAAATAATGCATAATCCAATATAAAATTGAAATGGTACCCCAGCATTGCAAAACGTTACTACACTTTTAAGGTAATTTCAAAGACCGTAGAGTGGAAACAGGTGGGAAAAGTGATCACACCACAAAACTGAAGCAACGAAATTATTTTAGGTAGTTTTTCAATCAGATGTCACTCTCTGGAAAAATGGATTAAAGGAAACAGGTAAAAGAGGTAATAGCAAGGTGGCAGTTTCTTTCATCAACATACGAGGTACTTGCTGATGAGGCTGATAAAAAGGGAAGACAGTGAAGTAGATGGGAAGGCTTGTCTGAATGAGGACCAAAACCATCTCCAGTATGACTCTTCGTGAAAGGAATAGGAAATACATTTCAGGTGTTTTAACTTTAATCAAACTTGATTAATAAACGTTAATCATCAAACTTTATTAAAAAATAATTGTAAGAAGAATGGATCATCGGTTGTATCTAATCCCTTTTTCTCCTCTTCACCCTGATATGATCTACTTAGAGGACACGTCCACCTTCAAGTAGCCATATACCTTCAGTGCTTTGCTGAGAAGGGTGGGCAACCCTGGACAACAGTGAAAACAAATGTGTACTGAGTATCTACTGTGCGCTAGGCCCTGGGCTCGACATCCTGATACGGCAGTGAAGGAGAGACGAGGATTGTGAAATTTGTCTTCCGGTTACAGACAGTAAACAAATTTAGAATGTAATTTCAGGTGCTGAGAAGGGCTTTAAAAAAGTATCAAGGAAGGTGTATAGATTACTAATAAAATTCCTGTAAAGTGCTTAGCATAGTGCCTCGCACATAAACCTGTGATAAAGGGGAGCCAGTGATTGTTACTAAGGTCAGGGCCTGGAAATTGCACAGGGAGAGAGCTTGGTGGTCTGGTGTAAGAAAAGCTTTGTTAGATTAGGAGATCTCCTCAGTGTAGCCTAGACTGTGGAACGTAGTCAGGTAGAGAACAGAGCGAGAAGAGATCAGAGCACCTCGAAGTCGTTTTGAAAAATAACAGCTTTGTTCCTGAAATCTCCCTGTTGACTTTGATGACATCGTGATTCTGTAGCAAAGGATAATTTCACCTGTGACTTTTCCAAATCACCTGGATGAGCAGTTTTGACGTAGCTTTCTGTTCAGTTTGGTTTTAGGACCAGAGTTCTATGCCTGGCTCGGCTGGGGGTTTGTACTGGAGCATGGGAGAGGCCTGGGCAGGCTCATCCCAGTAGAGGAGACATGTAATCCCAGCTCCCCGGTTTGCGGGGAGAACTGCTATTACCACCACCTCCAGTTTATATTGTCTCTTCCTATTTACCCTTTAAAGGTGAAAGAAAAAAAGATAAAATATTCAGCCAAAATCCAGAAATTAAACAGCATTAGTAAACAAGAAAATCCTAATGAGACAACCATCAATAATCAGAAAAACGTTTTCAGCTGTATTAAGAACACTAATTTTGGGCATACATATGGGAAAAAAATGAAGCTTGACCTCAAACCATATATAAACATCAATTCCAAATGGATGGATTCCAATGGATTCCAGTGGTCCTAAATATGAAAAGTAAAATAATAAGGCTTCTGCAGAAAACACAGTCTTCTTGGCCTTGGCAAAGATTTATTAGGACATGAAAAGCACTAACCATGAAGATAAAAATCTGATAACTTGTATCATTACAATTAAGAACTCTATCAAGTCAAGCTGTGAAGTGGAGGAAATTTTTAATATTTCCAACAAAGGCTTCGGAATATATTTAAAAATGTTAAGAAGAAGAAAAGAAAATGATGTTAAGAAAAAGGTGATATATTTAGAAATGAGCTAGAGATTTGAATAGGCTCTTCACAAATATCCAGATGGTTAATAGGCATTTTGATAGCCAGATTTGTTCAGTATCCATCATCAGAAAAATGCAAATTAAAACCAGTGACCTAGATGCCCACCAGGATGACTAACATAAAAAAAAGACTGACAGCTAATACTGTAGTACCCTATGACAGAGTCCCACCCCAAGGCATGCACTCAGCAGAAAGGCGTGCCGTAGTACAAGTATTTTAATACTCGCTTCATTCATAATAGCCTCAAACTAGAAGCCATCCAGATGTCCCTCAACATAGAATGGACAAGTCATGGCCTATTCACGTGATGGAATACTCGGCAATGAAATGAAGGAACTACTCCTACACAAAACTGCACAGATGATTCTCACAAACAGTACTGAGCCAGAGTGGTGAAACAAAACAGAATTCCCTTTACGCGAGTTTTGAGAACTGGAAACTGGTCGGAGAGGTCAGCATCCTTACCTGTGAGGTGATGCTGCTAACAGGGAAAGGGCATTGGAAATGGTCTGCAGTCTTCAGGTGAGCAGTGCTGACCGGAGTCGTTCAGAAAATTCATGGAGCTGTACATTAAAAATGCGTGCACTTTTCTGTGGTTTTCAGTAAAACTGAACAGCAAGTGTAAAAAACAAGACAACGCTGATACACCTGGGCCCCAGAGGCATAGTGAGTGTGTGGTCCCTGGCGAAGCTCATGGGAAGCTGGTCCCGCGCCTGTGTGCACGGCCCTCACGGCTGTTAGATTACATTCCCACCAGAGGCCCGGAGTGACGTGAACGCCCCACCGTGGAAGAGGTGCCCCCTCCTTGGGTTGCCGGCTCCTGCAGCCTCCCTTAGGGACCTCAGCCCGCCAGCGGGCCTTCGGGAAGTTGCTCCGTAGGGTGGTGAGGAAGTGAGCCTGATGCCAGATTCGTTATTGCTGCTGAGTTGAGAGGAAAAAAGCCAGACCACACCTTGCTGGGCAGGTGGTGCCAGTCATCTTGCAGTTGCCTGGTGCTAGCGTGGAGGACCGTCCCCTTTGCAAGATCCGGTGCTGGCATCCTTGGCGTGGGTGAGGTCTGGGGTGCTGGAGTCTGCTCTAACTGGCCCCAGTAACAAGAGCCAGTTGTTAGGTTTTCAGGACTTTTGTGATCTGGCTGTTAAACTACTCTTAAGAGTTGAATTACATAAATTTACAATTAATTATATAGAGGGCTTCCCCGGTGGCGCAGTGGTTGAGAGTCCGCCTGCCGATGCAGGGGACGCGGCTTCGTGCCCCGGTCCGGGAAGATCCCACGTGCCCGTGGCCGCTGAGCCTGCGCGTCCAGAGCCTGTGCTGCACAATGGGAGAGGCTGCAACAGTGAGAGGCCCGCGTACCGCCAAAAAAAAAAAAAAAAAAAAAATTATGTAGTAAACAAAAGCAATTCCTAATTACTACAGTTTATTCTTCATGCTTTTGCTGGTTACTGACGTATATAGTGTCTGTAAGGTGGAAATACTACGTAATGGGATTCTGTGCATCTCTTCCCAACTCTGTTCAATGGTGTCACATAGATACCTTAGAAATTACATAGGTGTCACATAGACAGCTTGAAATTGGCTATGGTTGTGAGTATTTACACCACAGAAATTGGCAAATGCTACATATAAGGCCCCCGCCCACCTCAAAGAATTTGTGAAAGCAGGAGTCTTGTCTGTACGAGAAAAAGCCTGTCTGATGGCACTGAAGTTGCCCTTTGTGTCTTTCTCATTTCACACTTGACCTGGTGATTAGGGGACTTTAACACGTAAGCCTTCTGAGGTGATTCAGGCTAAATGAGTCCCTCCCCACGGCTCCATTTGGTGGGGGTCTTCACGCTCACTGCCATGGCTGCTTCCTGCTTCCCCCCGCCGTGGCCCCATCCTGGATCTGTCATCCTGGGAAGAAGACGCTGCTCACCGCAGTGCCCGGGACGTGCTGGACCAGAGTCAGAGGCCCAAAGTCCGTCGCCGAGTCAGCCTCTCCCACAGCAGCTTTGCTCCCCCATCTCACCTGGCCCTTCTGCAAGTCCTCCTCTGCTGAAAACCACGGAAGGCCCCCTTCTTGCCTCTGGCGACGCCCTGCCTCGAGAGCTTGCAGGTAAATCCAGAGCAGGTGTGCTTCAGGAGGGTCAAACAAGAAACAACCACGAGGACAACTCCAAGCCAGAGGCAGCTGACTCATCTGCCCTCCCTTGAAATTGGGCCAGCCCTCGGCATGCCACAAGAGCCTTCACAACAGAGCAGTTAGTATTTAGTACCCGGGCCTCTGTGGCAGGACACTTCAAAGAGAAAGCCTTGCTCTTTCTAACATGTATTTTCGTGTCAAACAGAGGTGTCGTTGTTTTCAGCAAATACCTTGGGATTCGAGTGAATAAATACCATTCTGTTTTTGTAACTTTTCTCTCTCCGCTTTTCAGAAGTTATGTATAAAGGCATTTTGCCTAATTCCTTGAGTGCTCTGTTTCAGCTATTATTTATTTGGTGTGATAGAAAGGTCTTACTTTAGATCTCCCTGCTGCCAGTTCCAAGAAACCTGCCACCAGCTCCGAGCTTCGTGTCCTGAAGTGCCGCCCCGTCCTAGCGGGGTGAGCCAACCGCCTCCCAAAAAAGAAAGCAATTGAGCAGATCGACATTACGCTTCCTGACGCGCTCTGCTGTCCCAGTGCCAGCAGGGCTCAGGCTTTTACTGGGGCCTCATTGGAGGCCACATTGCTTTTGCTTCCAGTTTCAAAACAACCACAGCCTCTAAATTGGCCAGACCTTTGACAGCTGAGGCCTAGCACTTGCTACACCCCTTCCCTGTGAGGGACGTGGCCATCAAACATGTTTCCTGGGCCCGTATGAGACGACTGAGCCTGCGTCTCCTTGTCCCCACTGTGGACCTCTCCTAGGGGACAGGGGCCTTGTCACCCCTTCCCTTCTCCCGGGGAGCCTCCGTTCATCCCTGCTGTGCTCTCTGGGGGTGAGTCACGTGGCCCTGACATTTCAATGGGCTGTCCGTTCATTCATGCATCAAATCTCTATCTAGCTCATGCAGGCACCGTTCTAGGTGCTGGAGATGCGACAGGGAGCAGAAGCGATGAGAGGCCCAGCCTCAGGCCCTTGACGTTCCAGTAGGGGAGGCCGGCGTCAACTGTGATGGTAGGTAGGTATTCGGTATGTCTCTGGTAATCTGGAGAAAAATGCAGCCAGAAAGCAGTGTGTATGGGAGGGGAAGGGTCACGCTTCTAAACAACGGCCGGGGATAACATCAGCCCTGAGGGTGTTGGCGAGGAGCTCGGAGGACAGGGAAGGGAGGGTGTCCAGGCAGACAGAAGGCAGGAACAGCCTGCAGGGAGGGACCTGCTGGTGTGTAAGGAGAGCAGTAGGCCAGTGTTTCCCCTTGCTTTGGTGGACTGTGCAGAGGTAGGAGGTTCCCGGGGCAGGGACAGGGCACCCGGGGCAGGGGTTGGGTCTTGGGCCTTAGACCAGCCGACGTGGAGGCATTTCAGCATCTGGCGGGCAGTGCGGCCTGCAGGTGACCCCTTCTTTAGTTCTGCATGTGGACGTAGAGTCACAGAGGACTGGCTCCAGGCCAGGCAGGGGGCATTTCTGATAACCTTTTCAACTGCATTCCGTCAGCCTCCTAACTGAACCTTCGCTTCCAACCTGGGCGCCCCAGCCCCTTTCCCATCCCTCTCCAGTCCCTGGAAATTCTGGCCCCAATCAGGCCCCTAGGAGCTGCCTTCAGCGGATCTGCCTTACAGGGCTCTGGGGACACCGGTGGGTCCACGTATCCAGGCCTGAGCCCCTTCGTTCACTGCCACCCTCCACCGCCCGTTCATCAGCCTCTTCCCCGCTTCACCTCCCACACCGGGACCTAACGTAGCCCCTGGCCTGCAGCAGCCGGCCCCCTTCCAGTGCTCCCACCGCGGGCTGGCACCGGAACCTCCCCTCTCTTCCTGCCACACTGCCTGCATCCCTTCAGTGGTGTGGCTGGCAAATTATTTCACCTCTTGGAGCTTCAGTTTCCACATGCATATAATGAGGATTAACGAGTGTACTCGTACAGAGCTAGCTGCTCAATAAACACTTAGAAAAACACCCCAGTTCAGGGTCAGAGCCACGACTGCAAACTGGCCTTGGCGGCCTCCGAATCTGGTACCTCCAGCCCCCATCCAACCTTCCTCACGTCCCCGAGACACAGCCTCTTACCCTCACTGTCTCCCAACATGCTTTTCATGAATGACTGTTTTCTCAAGTGTAGTAGAATGTTCTGGCTACTGCACGGAGTGATTACACACATCGCAGCACTTAATTTCTCCCAAGTACCCTGCAGAGCAGAGCTAACTCTTACCCCTGTCTTACAGGTGAGGAAACAAAGCCAAAAGGTTACATAACTTCCCCAAGGTCACGTAGCTGGAAAGTGTCGAGTCAGGATTTGCCCCTGCTGGGCTGACTTGCATCTCTAGCTGTTTATCTGCTGGCCACTTCTTCCCCTGCAGCCAAAAGAGCTCAGGTTCCCAGGCCGCAGCAGAACTTCTCCAACCACATATTCTGAAAGCCCTCAATATTTTACCGCTAAGAATGTAGGTTTTCCATAGATGCCCTTGATCAGATTGAGCAAGTTCTTTTATATTCCTAATTGGCTGAGAGTTTAAGTCAGAAACTAATGTTGGATTTGTCAGATGCCTCTTCTGTGTACATTTGGATGGTCATACAGTTTTCCTTTTTCAGTCTGTTAATATGGTAAATTATACTGAGTGACTTTAAAATGTTAAGGCAATCGTACTTTCCTGGGATAAATCCCATTTAACCATTCTTTTTCGTATTGTTGAATTTGATTTTCTAATTTGTTTTAGAACTTTTGCGTCTATGTGCATGAGGAATATTAGTCTATATTACCTTTTCTTGTAATATCTTTCCTCTGGCTTTGATAACAGGGTTATTTTTGGCCTCATACGGTGAGTTTAGAAGTATTCCTCCTTTCTGATTTTCTAAAAGAGTTTGTGTAGAATTGGTAGTGTCTTTCATAAATGTTTGGTAGAATTTGTCATTAAACCTATCTGGACCTGGATTGTTGTGTTTTCATTTTGATTCAGTTCAAAATACTTTTAAATTTTCTTTTTGACCCATTGGGTTGTTTTAAAAGTATGTTATTTCGTTTCCAAATGTTTTGGGTTTTTCATGTATCTTTTTGTTATTTCTAATTTATTAATTTTGTTATTTCCATGAGTCAGGGAGCATACTTCGTATGATTTGAATCCTTTTAAAATTATTGAGTTGGTTTATGGCCCACGATATAGGGTCAGAACATTCCATGTGCACTTAAAAAGAATGTGTATTCTGCTGTTGGTAGGTCAAGTGTTCTATAAATGTCAATCAACCAGTGAAATTAGTGGATAGTGTTGTTCAAGCCTTCTATATACTGTCTGATTTTCTGTCAATTTGTTCTCCCAATTAGAGTGTGAAACTTCTGACTGTAATTGTGGATTTCTCTCTTCTTGGAGTTCTAACAGATTTTACTTTGTGTGTTTTGAAGCTGTGTTATTAGGTACGTAAATATTTAGTACATGTCCTCTTGATGAATTGACTCCTTATCATTATGAAATGGCCGTTTTTTTATTTCCAGTAATATTCTTTGGTCTGAGATCTACTTTGTCTGATATTAACATAGTTACTCCAGTTTTCTTTTGGTTAGTGTTGGAACAGTATATCTTTTCCCATTCCTTTACTTTTAACCTAATCGTCTTTATATTTAAACTAGGTATTTTGTAAGCAGCATATAGTTAGGTATTACATTTTTAGCCAACCTAACAATTTATGCCTTTTAATTAGGGTGTCTGGACATTTACATTTGGTGTAATTGTTGGTATTGTTGGGTTTAAATCCACCATCTTGCTATTTTCCTATTTGTAGTATCTTTTCATTCCCACTTTCCTCTTTTTGCCATATTTTTGAGTAATTGTGTATTAAACTTTTTGGTTTATTATCTATTTGATTTTAGTTGTTGATTTATGATTTATAATATGCAGTTTTAGCTTCCTTCAAATATCGATAATATTGTGCCAGTTTTCTTATGAGAAGCTTACTACAGTATTCTTCCATTTCCCCCTCCTGGCCTTTGTGTTATTGTTGCTGTACATTTTAAACCCTTTAAGTTAAATTATAAACTCTCTATAAACTCTATAAACAATTGCAATTGTTTTTGTTATAAACAGTCAACTGCCTCTTTTCTAACAACTTTATTAAGATACAATTTACATACTATACAATTCACGCATTTAAAGTGTATAATGACATCGTTTTCAGTATACGCAGAGTTGTGTAACAATCGCCACAATCAGTTTTAGAATATCTTCATCACCCCAAAGTGAAACTTTGTATCTTTTAACAGTCACTCCCATTTCCTCCATCCTCCTAAATTCTAGATGACTGCTAATTTACTGTCGTCTCTATAGATTTGTCTGTTCTGGACATTTGATATAAATGGAATCATAGAATATATGGCCTTTTGTGATTGCTTTCTTTCACTTAGCATAATGTTTTCAGAGTTCATCTGTTTTATAGCACGTAATCAGTACTTTGTTTCTTTTTCATTGCTGAATACTATTCCATTGTATGAATACACCACATTTTATTTATCCATTCTTCAGTTGAGGGACATTTTGTCTGCTTCCACTTTTTGACTTTTATGAATAATGCTGGAATGAACATTCACATTCAAGGTTTTATATGGACATATGTTTTTATTTCTCTTGGGTATGTACCTAGCAGTGGACATGCTGGATCACACGGGAACTCTACATTTAACTCTTTGAGAGACCGCCAGACTGTTTTCCAGAGTGGCTGGCTGCACCGTTGTACGTCCCCACCAGCAATATATGAGTGTTCCAACTTCTTCACATTCTCATTGGTACTTGCTTTTCCTCATCTTTTTGATTACAGCCATCCTAACGGGTTTGAAATGCCATCTCATGTAGTTTCGATTTGTATTGTTTTAATAGCTAAGGCTATGCATCTCAATGACTTCTTCCCCCCTCCCAGCTTTATATTGCAAAGTGATTACCATAATAAGGTTAGTCAGTACAGCCATCACCTCACATAGTGACATGTGTGTGTTGGGAGGGGGTAAGAACTTCAAAGTTCTAGCAGCGGTCTCTTAAGGAGATTTTTTAAATAGGGGGAAAACTCTTTTATATTTATGTATGTAGTATTTCTAGTATTCTTTCTTCCTTTATGTAGATACAGGTTTCATCCTGATACTACTTCTGCCTGGAGGACTTCCTTTAACATTTTTTTGTGAATCAGGTCCTGTAGTGGTGAATTCATTCAGCTTTTAAATATCTGAAAAACTCTTTATTTCACGTTTTTGTGAAATATATCTTTGGTGAATATACAGGTCTGTGTTGATAGCTTTTTGTTTTCAGTTCTCTAAATATATTTGCTTCACTGTCTTTGGGCTCACTTTGTTCCCAATGTGACGTCTCATGTCATTCTTACCTTTGCTTCTCTGTATGTAATGTATCTTTTTTCTAAGATTTTCTCTTTATCAGTGGTGTTAAGCATTTTGATTATGATGTGCCTTTGATTTAGTTTTCTTCATGATTCTTATGTTTATGGTTCATTGAATTTCTTGGATTTGTGGGTTTATGATTTTCAACAAATTTAGAAAATTCTCAGCCATTATTATTTTTTTAATTTAGAAATATTTATTTATTTTGGCTGCGTTGGTCTTTGTTGCGTCATGCAGACTTCTTAGTTGTGGCATGCATGTGGGATCTAGTTCCCCAACCAGGAATCAAACCCGGGCCCCCTTTATTGGGAGTGTGGAGTCTTATCCCCTGGACCACAAGGGAAGTCCCTCTAAGCCATTATTATTATTATTTTTTAAGAAGGATATTTATTTATTTTTTTATTTAATTTTTTTTGTGGTACGCGGGCCTCTCACCGCTGCGGCCTCTCCCGTTGCGGAGCACAGGCTCCGGACGCGCAGGCTCAGCGGCCATGGCTCACGGGCCCAGCCACTTCACGGCATGTGGGATCTTCCCGGACCGGGGCACGAACCTGTGTCCCCTGCATCGGCAGGCGGACTCTCAACCACTGCGCCACCAGGGAAGCCCTGGGCATTATTTAGTCAAATCTTTTTCTTGTTCTTCTCCCTTTTTTCCTGTGATGTCCAATTACAGGAATATTAGGCTACTTGAAGTTATCTTACAGCTCAATGATATTATGTTCATTTTTTTCAGTCTTTTTTTCCCCTCTATGTTTCATTTTGGATAGTATTCGTATGTCTTTAAGCTTACTAATATTTTTTTTACTACAGTGTTTGATCTGTTTGTCACCCCACCAAATGTATTTTTCATCTCATTGTAATTTTCAAGTCTAGAAGTTCACTTTACGTCTTTTCAGTATTTCTGTGTCTCTACTTAACATGCTTAGCCTTTCCTCTACCTTCTGGAATGTGGTTATAATAACTGTTTTAATGTCCTTGTCTAATTCTATCATCTGTAGTCTTTTTTGGTCTGTTCCTATTGATTAATTTTCTCATCATTATGGGTCACGTTTCCCTGCGTCTTTGCATGTCTGGTAATTTTTTATTGAATGCTTGACAGTATAGCTTTTATCTTATTGTATGGCAGATATTCTTCTATACCTATAAATATTCCTGAGCTTTGCTCTGCAGTGTTGCAGTGTAGTTAAGTTACTTGGAAGTAGTTTGATACATTTATCATTTGCTTTCAACTTTGTTAGTTCAGACTAGATTTTAATCTGGGGCTAATTTTTTCTTTACTACTGTAGCAATACCTTCTGAGTATTCTATCTGATGCCTTGTGAATTACAAACCTTTGTGTTCTAGCTGTTTGGAACAGTTCCCGGTCCTGAGTGAAGCATAGGGGTTATCCCCTCCAGTCCTGTTGAGTGATTCTTTCTCCAGTCTGTTAGTTTCTTTATTTGCATGTGTTGGTCAGTACTCAGCTGAAGACTCAAGGGGGACCCTCTGCAAATCTCTGGGACTCTCTGTATGATTTCCTTTTCTCTGGGTACTCTGCCTTCTCAACTCTGGCTGCCTTGGCCTCTTTCAACTCTCAGCTCCATTTCCTCAATTCAGGGAGCCCACGGGCCTCCATTGGGGTTTCCCCTCCCTATGCTGTAGTCTGGAAACTCCATACAGTGAGTTGGGGACATTATATGGCTCACCTCATTTTTTCCCCTTTCTGGAGGATTAGTCTTGTGCTGCCTGATGCCCATTGTCTGCATATCGTTTCTTTCTTCTTTTTTTTTCTGGTGTTTCAGTGTTTGAGCAGGAGAGCAACCTCTTATCCTTGTTATTCCTGGAAGCAGTAGTCTTAGATGGCATTTTTAAAAATTGTGGTAAAATGTACGTAACATAAACTTTACCATTTTAACTGTGGTTTTTTTTTTTTTTTTTTTTTTTGGCTGCATTGGATCTTTGTTGCTGCAGGCGGCTTTCTCTACTTGCGGCGAGCGGGGGCTACTCTTTGTTGCGGTGCGCTGGCTTCTCATTGCAGTGGCTTCTCTTGTTGCAGAGCACGGGCTCTAGGCGCACGGGCTTCAGTAGTTGCAGCACGTGGGCTCAGTAGTTGTAGCACGCGGGCTGTAGAGTGTGCGGGCTTCAGTAGTTGTGGCTCGCGGGCTCTAGAGCACAGGCTCCATAGTTGTGGTGCACGGGCTTAGCTGATCCGCGGCATGTGGGATCTTCCCTGACCAGGGATCAAACCCATGTCCCGTGTTGGCAGGTGGATTCTTAACCACTGTGCCACCAGGGAAGCCCCTTAACTATTTTTAAGTGTACAGTTCAGTGGCATTGAGTACGGTTGACCCGTGAATGACTGGTTATCATCATCCCATCCTCAGCTGAAAATCCATGTGTGATCTTACACTTGCCCTCTGTACGTGAGGGTCCACGTCCATGGATTCAGCCAGTCGTGGATTGTATAGTGCTATAGTATTGATTGAAAAAAATCCACGTCTTACTGGACCCATGCAGTTCAAACCCATTTTGTTCAAGGGTCAACCGTACGTTCATATTTTTGCACAACCATCACCACCATCCATTTCTAGAACTTTTCATCTTCTCAAACTGAACCTCTGTCCCCATTAAACACTAACTCCCTTGGATGAGATACTTGATACTGTGGGTGCTCCACTGTTGAGAGTCTGTAGTTCATTGTCTTAGTTCATCGTCTTCCCTTAAATAATGTGTAGTTTTATGCTGGAAGGCAGTTCATTTGCTGATAGAGCTTAACCTTCCCAGTCTTGTTAGTAGGCTTTGCGAGGGACAGATGGCCCTTGCCCTGGGGCTGGAGGAGTCTCACCTAAATGACCGGCTTGTTAGCCTAGGTGTCTCCGCTCTGTCTGGTCAGAACTCCAGCACTGCGTGATTCCCCAAAGCTCCCCTCGTCTCACGGCCCCCCAGTAGCTGTTCTCTGCCGGGCCTGTGGAGTCCTGTCCCGCACACACAGCTTAGCATTTGGCTGAGGTACGAGGGAGCTTCGATGGCAGTTTCTGGAGCCCCTTCTCTGTGCAGGTTTTCTCCTCTCTTGTACCCTGCCCTGCGGATTCCAGCCACCTCAGCGGCCTGAACCTCCAGTCTCTCTTACTTGTCCCCAGTGGAGAGCCCAGCTGCTGTGGCCCCTTCCCTGTGCCCCGGGTTGGGACGTGTCCCCAGGCAGAAAGCCATGGTGAGTCTGCACTCACCTCAGGTTTCACTCTCCTCCAGGGTCATCATGGTCCTATGATGGTTTTTATCCAAAGTCCAGAAGCAAGTGCTTCCTATTTGTCCAGCTTTATATTCTTTTATTGTGAGGGAATAGGTCCTATACCCGTTCTTCAGTTCTGACGAGACCTGAAAGTCCTGGAGGGCATTTAAAACACAGGATGTCTAACTCGCCATTTGAAGTTGTTCACGTTTCTGTAATACAGACTCCTACTTCCCAACCCTCCCACTTCTTCATGAGGTATATCGCAATTACATATCTGTGTAGGGCAAGGTTGTGTGGAAGGAACAGATGGAGGAAGAGTTTCATGACTCAGTTGAGGTGTCAGAGCAGCAGAAACCCAGAGCAGCAGCCACGCTGAGGACAGAAACCCCCATGGAACTTGCCGGTATATTGAGGGGAAATTTGGATTTTGACGAGGCCGGGCAAAAAAAGGAATGGATTCAACTTAACCTTGCCTGACTCAGAAATCCAAGAAATCCTGCTGACATCTTAGTTATCTTTATATTCCCCATAGCACCTAAAAGGGGCTTCCAGTTAGAAAACGGAAAGAAGTTATCATAGAAACACAACAAATAAATGAATGAGTTTATGGTCTCGCTTGAAAGGCAAAAGAGAATTGTTTCCTATATATTTTTGTAATTTGTTTTCTCGAGTGGTCACAGGATTTTAGATTTAAGTTCCAATAGCAAACTCTCTTATATCCTAACGCTTTTCCCCTGTGCCACACTTTAAAAGAGGTTGGCTTTTTCTGTCTCAAGAAGCTTCTGCGTGGGCTTCCCTGGTGGCACAGTGGTTAAGAATTTGCCTGCCAATGCAGGGGACATGGGTTCGAGCCCTGGTCTGGGAAGATCCCGCATGCCACAGAGCAACTAAGCCCGTGTGCCACAACTACTGAGCCTGTGCTCTAGAGCCTGCGAGCCATAACTACTGAGCTCTCACACCACAGCTACTGAAGCCCATGCGCCAGAGCCCGTGCCCCACAACAGGAGAAACCACCGCAATGAGAAGCCGGTGCACTGCAACCAAGAGTAGCCCCTGCTCGCGGCAGCTAGAGAAAAGCCCGCACGCAGCAACGAAGACCCAACACAGCCAAAAATAAATAAATAAATCTACTTTAAAAAAAAAAAAAAAAGCTTCTGCATGTCAGGGCAGCCTGACCGCCCCAGAGGCAGGTCATTAGGCGTCTGGAGCGGTGCCCCCGGCAGGGCCTGCGCTCCCTTGACATGGCAGCTGGTGGAAAAGGGCCTCGGGGGACAGGGAGGAGAAGAAAGGAAAATGATTGTGCAGAATGGACTCTATAGCTTGTCTCCACATGCCTGCTGCTTTGACCAAAGCCCTGAGGCTCTGCCAGCCTGGGGACCAAGCCTGTGACTGTGGAGCCCAAAGAGCCCTAATACGGCCTTCCCGTCTCAGGGGGAGGCGGGGGCCTGGGGCGCTGGCTTTGGGGCTCTGTGGCAGTCCTGGTTTCCTGTCTTCTCGCTGACCCTCCACTGCTTTCTCAGCAACTTCTGCCTCCCTTGCTGGCCCGTCAGGCCGGGAGCTGTTCTGTGGGCAGCAGTAGGGCCTGCGGAGCCGCCCTAGTTGTCAGTCTGAGGAGGCAGAGCCGCTTTCTGCTGGGACGGGACTGCGGGGAGGGGCGGGGGGAACCTGCAGACCAGACCCCTGTTGCCACCGAGAGGAAATATAAAGAGTGACCTGGATGTGTGTGCACTACCGAATGTAAACTAGATGGCTGGTGGGAAGCAGCCGCATAGCACAGGGAGATCAGCTGGGTGCTTTGTGACCACCTGGAGGGGTGGGATAGGGAGGGTGGGAGGGAGGGAGACGCAAGAGGGAGGAGACATGGGGACATACGTATATGTATAACTGATTCACTTTGTTATAAAGCAGAAACTAACACACCATTGTAAAGCAATTATACTCCAATGAAGATGTTGAAAAAAAAAATGGGGGACAGTACAAGGGGTGAAATGAGCCCGGAGCTCAGACAAAGGAGATGTGAACACTGGAAACTCCTTCCACGAGTCTTGCCAGTTGTCACCACATCAATCCTAAAAATAGTCTCTTTAATCCTGAAGAAGCAGCTAGAGGAGAAATTGGCTGGTTGGCTTTTAACCCTTCCGTGTCTGTTAGATGGGCTGGCGGTCAAAGCCCCTGACCAGGGGCTGTGCTTGTGGAGAGGAGGAACCAAGAGGTGGTGAGGCCGACACCGAACGGCTTTTGGCCGGTGCCCCCCAAAATGAATAAACCCCACTAACATCCAAACACTGGGGCTAAATAATACAGGCCACTCCCTCCTCCTCTTCTGCTGCCGTGCTTCCCTCGCAGCCTGGAGATCACTAGGGTTTAGTGGAAAGAGTCAGAATCTTGGAGGGGAGCAGATGGGCGTTTAATGCCTGGCTAATGGCTTCTGTTTGGTGAGCCTCGCTCTGGGCTGTGAGTATGTTACACAGCTGATCCCAGCACCGTGCAAGGTGGAGGAAGTGCCTGAAATAGAACCCTTTCCCATCACAGACTTGTTCACAGAGTATCCTTCAGGGTGTCCAGCTGCTCTCGTCACTCGGTTGGAGTTTGCAGGGCCCGGGAGAGCCTGCGGACTCAGCTCATCAGCAGGTTGATGAGACTTCAGTCTTCACCCAGTGGTTCTCCACTGTGTTCTACTCATTAGAATCCCTGGAAGCCTTGAAGCGTCCCATGACCAGGGTTCCCAGACCAATTAAATCTGACTCTTTAGGGGTGATAGCCACGTTATAGACTGATTTTGTGTTCCCCTAAGTTCTGAAGCCATACCCCCCTGTGTGACTGTATTTGGGAGTGGAGCCTTTAAGGAGGTAAATAAGGTTAGAAGAGACCATCAGGTCAGAACCCTAGTCCAACAGGATGGTGTCCTTGTAAGAAAAGGAAGAGACACCGGAGAGGCTCGTGCCCAGAGAAAGGATCCTGTGAGGGCACAGTGAGAAGGCTGTTTGCAAGCCAAAGAGAGAGGCCTCAGGAGTAACCAACCCACAGCCATCTTGATCCAGGATCTGGAACTTCCAGCTCCCAGCACTGTGAGTGAGAGAATAAACGTCTTGTTTAACTCAGCCCATCTGTGATATTTCGCTGTGGCAGCCCTTGCAGATGAACACAATCCAGCATCAGCATTTTTCCTTTTTCAAAATAACTTTGGGGCTTCCCTGGTGGCGCAGTGGTTGAGAGTCCGCCTGCCGATGCAGGGGACACGGGTTCGTGCCCCGGTCCGGGAAGATCCCACATGCCGCGGAGCGGCTGGGCCCGTGAGCCATGGCTGCTGAGCCTGCGTGTCCGGAAAAAACTTTGGCTCTTCTAGGTTTTTTGCATTGCCAAATACAATTTAGAAGCAGACAGTCTAAAGCCTGCTGGGGGTTTTGGGATTGCACTGAATCTATGGATCAACTTTGAAAGACTAAACACCTGAATAATATGGATTCTTCCAATTTCTAAATACGATATATCTCTCCATTAATTTATATCATTTTTAATTTTTCTCATCAGTTTTTCTTTCTATATCATTTTTAATTTTTCTCATTGATGAGACACCAGTTTTCAGTCTGGTGTTTCATATCTTTCATTAAATGTATCCCTAAGTAGTCTATGTATTTTGATACTACTGGAAGTGCTATTTTTAAACTTTATTTTCTAAAAAAATAAGTTTTTGCTGGCACACAAATATAATTTTTGTATATTGACTTTGTATCCTGCAACTTTGATAAATGTTATTAATTCTAGTAGTATTTTTTATTCCTTAGAATCTTCTATGTAGACAACCATGTCTGCAAATAGAGACAATTTTACTTTTTCCCTTCTAATCTTATGCCTTTTACTTTTTTCTTAATACACCGGCTAGGACCTCTGGTACAAGACGTTCTCACCTCGTTCCCAGTTTTAGGGGAAGAGAATTTAGTCTTTCACCATTAGTATGATGTTAGCTGTAGGTTTTCCATTAGATGCCCTTTATCCAGTTAAGGAAGTTTCCTTCATATTCCTAGTTTGTTGAGAGCGTTTTGTTGTTGTTTTTTAATCATTAATGTTGAATTTTGTCAGGTTTTTTTTAGTGATCATATGATTTTTCTTTTATTCTGTTGATGTGGTAAATCACATTGATTTTCAAGTGTTGAACCTCCAAGAAACCCTATTTGTTCAAGATGTATAGCTGGATTATATTTGATAAAATTCTGATGAAGACTTTTGCATCTGTGTTCATGAGGGAGCTCAGTCTGTAAATTTCTTTGTTGGAATGTCTTTGTCAGGATGTGGTATTAGGGTTTTGTTGACCTCGTAAAATGAACTGTAGTGTTCCCTTTTCTGAAAGAGTTTGCATAATGTTGGTATTATTCTTTGTTAAATGTTTGATAATTTGGATTTTTCTCTGGGGAAAAGTTTTACATAGTGATTATATTTTAAAAATGCAAGGCCATTCCCATTTTCCATTTCTTTTTGAATCAGTTATGGTAATTTGTGTCTTTCAAGGGATTTTTCTTTAATCTGAATTGTCAAACTTGTTGGGATAAAGTTGTTTAAATATTTCCTTACTATTGTTTTAATATGTAAAGGACCAGTAGATATTTCTTCATTCTTACTATTGGTTATTGGTATTTTCTTTTTTTTTTCTTCATTAGTTTTGCCAGTTTATCAATTTTACTCATATTTTCAGAGAACCAACTTTTGGCTTTGTTAAATTTTTCTATTGTTTATAGCTCTTCTTTTTCTAGCTTCTTTGATCATTTGTTTTAAACTTATTGTCTTTCTTATTACATGCATTTAAATGGCAAATTTCCCTCTAAATCATGCTCTAGCTGCATCTTACAAATTTTGATGTGTTGTGTTTTCCTTTTTATTCAGTTCAAAATATGTTCTAAATTCCCTTATGATATCTTCTTGGATCCATGGGTTATTTAGAAGTATATTTAGTCTCTAATATTTAAAGTTTTTCTAAATATCTTATTGTGATATTCAATTATATTGAACTACTGTGATCTAATATAATTCAGTTGTGATCTGAGAGCATACTTTGTATGATTTGAATCCTTTTAAATGTATTGAAATTTGCTTTATGGCCCAGCTTTTGAACCATGTTGGTAAATATACTAAGTGACCTGAGTCTGTGCTGCCAGAGGGAGATATGAAACATCATCAAAGATGAATCCAGGGGCAAAACTGGGGTGTGAGTGGTGTCCAAGGAGTTCAGGGACATGGAAGCATGGAGTGTGCAGCTGAGAGTGGGAGGGAGCTGGGCGGTGGGTAGGCCCTGGGAGCTTCGTCCTGTAGGGCAGGGTGGTGCCCCGCCCCTGCCCCAGGGTGGGTGCTTTGGAGATATGTGAGGATGTTTATGGTTGTTACAATGATTGGGAGTCAGGTGGGGAAGACCAGGGATGTGGGATATTGTGCAAGGAGTTGGGTAATCCCATAGAGTGAGGACTGGCCCATTGCCCAGCAACTTTCCAAAGTCCCACCAAGCTCAGTCTACACATCAGTGTTGCTGTCTGGTAATGCAAGTCACGTATCACATTTTAAATTTTCTAGTAGCTACATTAAAGAAGTAAAAAGAGGGCTTCCCTGGTGGCGCAGTGGTTGAGAGTCTGCCTGCTGATGCAGGGGACACGGGTTCGTGCCCCGGTCCGGGAAGATCCCACATGCCGCGGAGCGGCTGGGCCCCGTGAGCCATGGCTGCTGAGCCTGCGCGTCCGGAGCCTGTGCTCCGCAACGGGAGAGGCCACAACAGTGAGAGGCCCGTGTACTGCAAAAAAAAAAAAAAAAAAAAAAAAAGTGAAAAGAAACTATTAAAATTAATTTGGGCAATATATTTTATATAACCCAGTATATCCAAAATAATATTTCAACCGATAGAAACATTATATGTGTTACTATTGAGATATATTACGTCCTTTTTTAAAAAATTCTAAATCTAGCCTACAACATTCAGAGTAGCCACACTTCAAATGCTCAACAGTCACATGTGGCTAGTGGCTTATGAATTGGACAGTACGGGTTGAGACCCTAAAACTTCATTTTATGTATATAAATATCAAGTACCTTTTGAATTTTAATGTACTTGAATTTTCCAGGAATGTGTTACCATGCAAATAGAGGTTTGAGGGTTTTTGGTTTTTTGGGTTTTTTGTGGCCGTACCTTACAACTTACGTCATCTCAGTTCCCTGACCAGCGATTGAACTGGGTCCACAGCAGTGAAAGCCTGGATTCCTAACCACTAGGCCACCAGGGAACTCCCGAGGTTTGAGGTTTGACTCTACTTTTTTCTCTGAACGTTACCAAGAGTTGTTCACCATTTTGGAAAGTGGTATCATCCATCAGCACAACACACTGAATCAGCTACATTTGTAGCTGTCGCATTCATGGTGATCCTACCTGTGCATATAGGCACTGAGTATTTCAATATTCTGTCTTGATGTCTTCTAGTTTATCTATGTCTAAGCATCTACTTATTGAAATACATATTTTGTAACATTACTTTTTTTCTATTTAATTAATTAATTTGGCTGCATTGGGTCTTCCTTGCTGTGTGCGGCTTTCTCTAGTTGTGGCGAGCGGGGGCTACTCTTCGTTGTGGTGCGCGAGCTTCTCATTGTGGTGGCTTCTCTTGTTGTGGAGCATGGGCTCTAGTCGCGCAGGCTTCAGTAGTTGTGGCACACAGGCTCAGTAGTTGTGGCATGCGGACTCTAGAGCGCAGGCTCAGTAGTTGTGGTGCATGGGCTTAGTTGCTCTGCAGCATGTGGGATCTTCCCGGACCAGGGCTCGAACCCATGTCCCCTGCATTGGCAGGTGGATTCTTTTTTTTTTTTTTTTTTTTTTGCAGTACGCGGGCCTCTCACTGTTGTGGCCTCTCCCGTTGCGGAGCACAGGCTCCGGACGCTCAGGCTCAGCGGCCATGGCTCACGGGCCCAGCTGCTTCACGGCATGTGGGATCTTCCCGGACCAGGGCACGAACCCGTGTCCCCTGCATCAGCAGGCGGACTCTTAACCACTGCGCCACCAGGGAAGCCCTGGCAGGTGGATTCTTAACCACTGCGCCACCAGGGAAGTCCCTATACCACATTACTTTTATTTCTTCTCTGCATTATAGTTGAACATGATATTGATTTTTAAAAATTATGTGCATGGTGGCTTATACTATGTGTTCATTTCTTATCAGGTTACTATAGGAGATATTTAAATATATTCAACTAATATTAAACTATTGCAAACCATGTAGATATTGGTTATAAGTAAAAATATAAAAAGTACTAGTTATTAAAAGGAATATCCTTTCCCCTGTGCTGGAGACAGGGAAAGGCCCTGGAGGCCGTGCAGCAGAGGAAGGGCCCCGCATTAGGTTTTAAGTCCCTCTCTGTCTGGAAGCAGGATAGAAACCAGAGCTGGTCTCGAATGTTGGGACAGAGAAAAGGGACAGATAATTTGCTTTATTCACTTTTTTATCTGAAAGCCACACCAGAAGTTCCCTGACTGTAGAAAACTCGGTGATGCCTTCAGATTGTTTTCCAAGGTGAAGGCCTTCCCAGAAAATATCTCCTACCATGTAAAATAACTTTTTAAATGCCATTTTTTCTTACTAAGCCAAATATTTACTTTAAAATATCAGGACCACCGTTCATCCTCTCATCTTGGAATCAATGTCCTGGTCTTAATCTGATTACATCCACCAGCATCTTATGAGTTTCCTCCTCTGAGAATTTTCCCTCTTAAAGTTGGGTGGAGAGTTAATGGTTCATCCGAAGGTCCAGAGGAGCGTACTATGAAATCACTTAGTCTCGTTATGCTGCCCAAGAAAATATGTTTTATGCTTTTACATGTTTCTCAATGGCAATAAAAAGAAAACATGACTCCTTAGTATAGATGTAGTAACTAATAGAAGAAAATGAAAATTTATTTTTAGGATATTACGAATATAAATTCAGGATTTCTCAGACCCTGTAACTGTTTTCTAGTCTGTCTTACCCTAAAGTGAGAGGCCAGTGAAAACAGAGATCATCTGCTTGACCACAGGGCCCGTCCCCAGCATAATGCCTGCCCCGCGGTGAGTGGCCAATAGATATTTGTTGATTAAGTTGCTCTGTTTGTCCCTGCCTCTCCGTTGCACACTTTGAGGGAATGATAATGGCCACGTTTACCCAGCACTTTTTAGGGGCCGGGTCTTGTGCCAGCTGTTTGAATCCTTCAAGGCAGAAGCTATTGTCCATATTTCATAGATGAGGAAAGATCTGATTTATCTTTCTACGTGCTCCAGAGGCAGGTCTGGGGATTATATGCAGTCACTAACTAAATATGGTTGAGATAATTTAGGTTTTAAGCTCATCTGTTCTTCAAAACAGTGGCCAGTTCAGCGGTACTAACCACAGGTTGGTGATCTCATCAGCTCTCCTCCAGGCCCTTATTCAACAAACTATTGTTGAGCACCTGCCCCATGCAGGGCCCGGGAGACTTATCGAAGCCTCTCATGCTGTGTGATGTGAGCTGGGCCCAGGGGTGGGGTTGGAAAACCTTGTCCCCCCCAAATTACTGCTCCATATCCGAGGGCGAAGTTTTAGAACTGCCAGAAATCACTGTCTTCAATGAGCGAATCCCCAGCACAGGCTGTGGTCCTCTGGCTTCAAATGAGAATCAAGAGCTGCCAGCCTGGGCTCTCTCCTCAGTGCTTAATCAGTCCAACTGTGGCCTGTAGGCTTTTAAAAGCCCTGCCCTAGATACTTCCAACATGCAACCCAGGTTGAGGACCAGGGTACCTGCAGATGTTGGCCACCTGGACAAGTGAATCACATGCATATCAGGCCTGGAAGGGTTTTCTTGAGAAGTGGCCTGGTCACCTCCCTCCCCATAGTCAGCGGCGTATTTGGGACCAGCAGTGACTGGGAGTGCCAGCTCCAGCACTCACCGCTAGGTGACCTTGGGCAAGTTGCACTGACCTCTCAATGCCTCAGTTTCCTCATCTGTAAGATGGGGACATAAGAATACTCTCTTTACGGCCTTGTTGTGAGAATTAGCAGTTAATACACATAAGGCATCTAGAACACTGCCCGGTGCATGGTAAGCACTAGATAAGTGTTAGCTGTCAGGAGAGACTCTGCCTCTCCTACCTTTAGAGACTCAAGCAAAACAAAGAAGGAAACAGCAGCCTTCCTCACTCCTCTCTTCTCGCCTGGGAGGCTTTGTCTGTACACAGATATGACTGCCCAGGGGGGGTGGGACCCATGGTCATGGACTTAGATGTGCTGGCCAACACCTAGGTGAGGACCATCCTTGAGTCCTGAGGCTGCTCTGAGTTACACAGTCTCTTCTTCCCAGGTCTCACGCCTTTTTCTAGCTGTTTTTTAGGCACTCTCTAAGCCTTTACTCCATTTTGTCGGCTTGTTTCAGGTTTATATAAATCCCAGGATGAACTGTATACGTTGACGAAGGTTTAACGTCACATGTAATATGAAAATTATCACAGCATACTTTACCTTTAAAAAATATTTTTGTAGATATTTTTTATTTTTCCCTTAACCTGAACCATAAATATATTTGTATATGTGTGTGTACATACATCCAGATATATGCCAACTTACAGTCCCATCAGCAATGCATTAGAACCCATAATTTTTTTTTTTGCCACACCACATGGCTTGCAGGATCTCAGTTCCCCAACCAGGGATTGAACCCAGGCCACGGCAGTGAAAGCTCCGAATCCTAATCACTAGGCCACCAGGGAACTTCCAAAATTAAAAAAAAATTTTTTTAATTCTTTTTTTTTTGGAAACATAGTGGATTTATAATATTGTGTTAGTTTCAAGTGTACAGCATAGTGAGTGATTCAGTATTTTTTGTTTTTTTGGTTACACCACACAGCTTGTGGGATCTTAGTTCCCCAACCAGGGATCAAGCCCAGGCCCCTGTAGAGAAAGCACTAAGTCCTAACTGCTGGACTGCCAGGGAATTCCCATGAGTCAGTATTTTTGCAGATTATTTTCCATTATAGGTTATTATAATACAATGAGTATAACTCCCTGTGCCCTATGGTATATCCTTGTAGCTTATCTATTTTGCATATAGTAGTTTATATCTGTTAATCCCATACCCCTAATTTGTCCCTCCCCCTTCTCTCTCCCATTTGGTAAACACAAGGTTATTTTCTGTATCTGTGAGTCTGTTTCTGTTTTGTACATACTTTCATTTGTATTATTTTTTAGATTCCACATATAAGTGATATCATATAGTATTTGTCTTTCTCTGTCTGACTTATTTGACTAAGCATAATATTCTCTAGGCCCATCCATGTTGTTGCAAATGGCAGTATTTCATTCTTTTTTTATGGCTGGGTAATATTCCACTGTGTGTGTATGAGTGTGTGTGTCTGTGTGTGTGTGTGTATTGCACATCTTCTTAATCCAATCATCTGTTGCTGGGCATCTGGCTATTGTACATAGTGCTCCTATGAACTCTGGGGTGCATGTATCTTTTTGAATTAATGGTTTCATTTTTTCCAGGTATATATCCAGGAGTGGAATTGCTGGGTCATATGGTCAAATAGAGCTGGGTCATTGCTCTAGTTTTAGTTTTTTAAGGAACCTCCATACTGTTCTCCATAGTGGCTGTACCCATTTACATTCCCAGCAACAGTGCGCAAGGAGCCCCTTTGCTCCACACCCTCTCCAGCATTTGTTATTTGTAGACCTTATGATGATGGCCATTCTGATAGGTGTGAGGTGATACCTCATTGTGCTTTTCATTTGCATTTCTCTAATAACTCACAATGTTAAGCACCATTTATGTGCCTGTTAACCACCTGTATGTCTTCTTTGGGAAAATGTCAGTCCAGGTCTTCTGCCTATTCTTTAAATATTAATTAATTAATTAACTTTTGGCTGCATTGGGTCTTCGTTGCTGCATGCAGGCTTTCTCTAGTTGTGGCCGAGGGGGGGGGTACTCTTTGTTGTGGTACGTGGGCTTCTTATTGCGGTGGCTTCTTGTTGCGGAGCACAGGCTCTAGGTGTGCGGGCTTCCGTAGTTGTGGCACGCAGGCTCAGTAGTTGTGGCTCATGGGCTCTAGAGCGCAGGCTCAGTAGTTGTGGCACACAGGCTTAGTTGCTCCATGGCACGTGAGATCTTTCCAGACCAGGGCTCAAACCCGTGTCCCCTGCATTGGCAGGTGGATTCTTAACCACTGTGCCACCAGGGAAGTCCTTGTCCTTTTTTTCTTTTCTTTTTTCTTTTTTTTTAACATGTATCTATTCTTTTTCAAATTCTTTTCCCATTTAGGTTATTACAGAGTACTGAGCCGTGCTCCCTGTGCTATACAGTAGATCCTTGTTGGTGCTGCCCATTTTTTGATTGGATTGTTTAGTTTTGATATTGGATTGTATGAGCTCTTTGTATATTTTGGATATTAACTCCTCGTTAGTAGCACCATTTGCAAATATTTTCTCCCATTCCATAGGCTGTCTTTTTGTTTTCTTGATGGTTTCCTTTGCTTTGCAAAAGCTTTTAAGTTTAATTAGTTCCCATTTACTTTTGCTTCTATTTCTTTTGCCTTGGGAGACTGAGCCAAGAAAATATTACTACAGTTTATGTCAAAGAGTGTTTTACCTATGTTCTCTTCTAGGAATTTTATGGTTTCATGTCTTACATTCAGATCTTTAAACCATTTTGAATTTATTTTTGTATATGGTGTGAGGGAATGTTCTAACCTCACTGTTTTACATGTAACTCTGCAGTTTTCCCAGCACCCCTTGTTAAAGAGACTGTCTTTTCTCCATCATATATTCTTGCCTCCTTTATCATAGATTAATTGACCATAGGTGAATGGGTTTATTTCTGGGCTCTCTATTCTGTTCTGTTGATCCATGTGTCTGTTTTTGTGTCAATACCATGCTGTTTTCATTGGTATACCTTTGTAGTCTCGTCTGAAGTCTGGGAGGGTTATACCTCCAGCTTTGTTCTTTTTCCTCAGGATTGCTTTGGTAATTTGGGGTCTTTTGTGGTTCCATATAAATTTTAGGATTATTTGTTCTAGTTCTGTGAAAAATGTCCTGGGTATTTTGATAGGGATTGCATGAAATCTGTAGATTGCTTTGGGTAGTGTGGCCATTTTAATAATATTAATTCTTCCAATCCAAGAGCCTGGGATATCTTTCCATTTCTTTGAATCATCTTCAGTTTTCTTCATCAGTATTTTATAGTTTTCAGAGTATAGGTATTTCACCTCCTTGGTTAAGTTTATTCCTAGGTTTTTTTTTTAATGTGATTTTAAATGGGATTTTTGTTTTTAGTTTTTCTTTCTGATATTTCAGTATTAAAGAAATGAAATAGATCTCTGTATATTAATTAATCTTGTATCCTGCAAACTTGCTGAATTAATTTATTAGTACTAATAGTTTTGGGGTGGAGACTTTAGGGTTCTCTATGTAAAGTGTCATGTCATCTGCAAGTAGTGATAGTTTTACCTCTTCCCTTCCAATTTGGATACCTTTTATTTCTTTTTCTTGTCTGATTGCTGTGGCTAGGACTTCCAATACTATCTTAAATAGAAGTGGTGAGAGTGGGCATCCTTGTCTTATTCCTGAATTTAGCAGGAAGTCTTACAGCTTTTCACCATTGTGTATTACATTGGCTCAATGGGTTTGTCATAAATGTTCTTTATTATATTGAGACATGTTCCCTCTATACTCACTTTGATGTGAGTTTTTATAATGAATGGGTATTGAATTTAGTCAAATGTTTTTTCCACATCTATTGAGATGATCATGTGGCTTTTGTCTTTTGTTAATGTGGTGTGTCACACTGATTGACTTATGTTGAACCATCCTTGTGATCCTGGAATACATCCAACTTGATCATGGTGTATGATCCTTTTTATGTATTGTTGGATTCAGCTTGCTAATATTTTGTTGATTTTTGCATCTATATTCATTAAACATATTGACCTGTAATTTTTTTTTTTTTGGTAGTGTCTTTGTCTGGTTTTGGTATCAAGGTAATGGTGGCTTGTAGAATGAATATGGGAGTATTCCCTCCTCTTCAATTTTTAAAAATAGTTTGAGAAGTATACCACCTTCTTTATATGTTTGGTAGAATTCCCCCACGAAGCCATCCAGTCCTGGATTTTTGTTTGCCGGGAATTTTTAAATTACATTTCACTTCTAGTTATCGATCTGTACAAATTGTCTGTTTCTTCTTGACTCAATCTTGCCAGGCTGTATGTTTCTGGAAATGTGTCCATTTCTTCTAGGTTGTCAAATTAGTTGGCATATAACTGTTCATAGTATTCTCTTAGGATATTTTTGTATCTCTGTGGTATCGACTGTTATTTTCTCCCCTTTCATTTCTTTTTATTTTAATTTAATTTTTTAATCGAAGTATAATTGATTTAAAATGTTATGCCAACCTGCTGTACGGCAAAGTGACTCAGTTATACACATATATTCTTTTTTTAAATATTCTTTTCCATTATGGTTTATCACAGGATATTGAATATAGTTCCCTGTGCTATACAGTAGGACCTTGTTGTTTATCCATCCTATATATAATAGTTTACATCTGCTGATCCCAAACTCCCAGTCCTTCCTTCCCTGACCCCCTCCCCCTTGGCAACCACAAGTCTGTTCTCTATGTCTGAGTCTGTTTCTGTTTTGTAGATAGGTTCATTTGTGCCATGTAAGTGATACCATATGGTATTTGTCTTTTTCTTTCTGACTTGCTTCACTTAGTATGATAATCTCTAGTTGCATCCGTGTTCCTGCAAATGGCATTATTTTGTTCTTTTTTTTACGGCTGAGTAGTATTCCATTGTATATATGTACCACATCTTCTTTATCCATTTATCTGTCAATGGACATTTAGGTTGTTTCCATGTTTTGGCTATTGTGAATATTGTTGCTATGAACATAGGGGTGCATGTACCTTTTTGAATTATAGTTTTGTCTTGGTATATATCCAGGAGTGGGATTGCTGGATCATATGGTAGCTCTATTTTTAGTTTTCTGAGGAACATCCACACTGTTTTCCATAGTGGCTGCACCAACTTACATCCCCACCAGCAGGGTAGGAGGGTTCCCTTTTCTCCACACCCTCTCTAGCACTTGTTTGTAAACTTTTTAATAATGGCCATTCTGACTGGTGTGAGTTGGTATCTCATTGTAGTTTGATTTTCATTTCTCTAATAATTAGTGATGTTGAGCATCTTTTCATGTACCTACTGGCCATCTGTATGTCTTCTTTGGAGAAATGTCTATTAAGGTCTTCTGTCCATTTTTCAATTAGGTTCTTTGGTTTTTTGTTGTTGAGTTGTATAAGCTGTTTGTATATTTTGGAGATTAAGCCCTTGTCTGCAGAATCATTTGCAAATATTTTCTCCCATTCTGTAGGTTGTCATTTCATTTTTTTTAATGGTTTCCTTTGCTGTGCAAAAGCTTGTAAATTTATTTTTGTTTTTATTTCTATTGCTTTGGGAGATTGACCTAAGAAAACATCAGCAGGCTTCCCTGGTGACGCAGTGGTTGAGAGTCTGCCTGCCGACGCAGGGGATGCAGGTTCGTGCCCCGGTCCAGGAAGATCCCACGTGCAGTGGAGCGGCTGGGCCTGTGAGCCGTGGCCACTGGGCCTGCGCGTCTGGAGCCTGTGCTCCACAGCGGGAGAGGCCACAACAGTGAGAGGCCTGCGTACCGCAAAAAAAAAAAAAAAAAAAAAAAATTGGCATGATTTATGCCAGAGAATGTTTTGCCTATGCTCTCTTCTAGGAGTTTTATGGTGTCATGTCTTGTTTGTCTTTAAGCCATTTTGAGTTTATTTTTGTGCATGGTATGAAGGTGTGTTCTAATTTCATTGATTTACATGCAGCTGTCCAACTTTCCCAGCACCACTTGCTAAAGAGACTTTTTCCCATTTTATATTCTTGCCTCCTTTGTTGAAGATTAATTGACCATAGGCACGTGGGTTAATTTCTGGGCTCTCTATTCTGTTCCATTGACCCATATGTCTTTTTTAATTTTTTAAACCAATACCACACTGTTTTGATTACTGTAGCTTTGCAGTATTGTCTGAAGTCTGGGAGAGTTATGCCTCCTGCTTTTTTTTCCTCAGGATTGCTTTGGCAATTCTGGGTCTTTGATGGTTCCATATAAATTTTTGGATTATTTCTTCTGGTTCTGTGAAAAATATCATGAGTATTTTCACAGGGATAGTATTTAATCTGTAGATTGCTTTGGGTAGTATTGCCATTTTAACAAGAAAGAAAGCAAGAGAAAAGATGTGGTTTTATTTATAATTCAGGTAAAAATAAAAAGCACAGATAATGAACACTATTTTATTTAACTTTTTTTAATTTAAAATTTGAAAAAGACAGCATATCTCACTTTATCAAGCAATTTGTTTAAACCTAGAAGTTAAAGAATACGTTGGAAGGTGTTTAAAGATTGTTCAGATTAAGTTTGGCAGGAAGACAGTACTTATCTTTTGTCTAATTAATTTATAAATTAATTGACTGATGTGTAATAGTTATTAGCAAAGAGTAACACCACAGAGAATTTGATTATCATGGAGCAGAACCATGTTTTAAGTTTTACTTAGTGTTCCAGCTTGTTTCAATCTGATTCATTGGCAATAGGTTCTTTGTTTACTTCCCTGAGTTATAAATACTTTGTATTCTTAGTTTCTACTGGGAGGAAAGAACAGAAATGTGTAACACAGAGCTTGAATGGGAAAAGGATTATAGGTCATGTGACTGGCATTAGTTATTCTTTTTTTAAAAATTATTCCCACATTTCTGATTTCATACATTTCTGAATCAAGGAAAGAACTTACATAATTTTATTCCCACAGAAATCATGCTTTTTACCCCTATCACTAGGTATTCCAGAACAGTGGCTGATAAGTAGTATTGCTTAAATGTTTGCATACATGAAGAAGTTAATGAGGCTGACCTTTTTTTCATGAGTTTATTGGCCACATGATTTTTTCTTTCTTTTAATAAATTTATTCATTTATTTATCTCTGGCCGCATTGGATCTTCGTTGCTGCACGCTGGCTTTCTCTAGTTGCGGTGAGCGGCAGCTACTCTTGGTTGCGGTGCGTGGGCTTCTCATTGTGGTGGCTTCTCTTGTTGTGGAGCACGGCCTCTAGCTATGTGGGCTTCAGTAATTGTGGCACACGGGCTCAGTAGCTGTGGCTTGTGGGCTCTAGAGCGCAGGCTCAGTAGTTGTGGTGCACAGGCTTAGTTGCTTCGCGGCATGTGGGATTTTCCTGGACCAGGGATTGAACCCGTGTCCTCTGCATTGGCAGGCCAGGGAAGTCCCTGATTTTTTCTTTCTTTTCTGAATTGTCTATTCATATTTTGACCTATTTTTCTTCTGAAATGTTATTTTTCTTACTGACCTGTGTGAGTGCTCTTATATGTACACTTCATGTCATTATGTGAATTTTTCCTAACTGGTCTTTTTTCTCTTTTAACTTATAGAAAAATGTAATGTATTGAAGGTTTTTACTTTTTCCATCAATATTTTCTTCATGATTTTTGTCAGTGTCATGTTTTAAAAGTTTCACCATCCAACAGTTACATATTATCTATATCTTCTTGTGGTATTATGATGTCATTATTTACTTTCATATCTTTATACCTTTGGTATTTACTTCCTTTTGAGGTGCTTATTGGTAATATAATTTTTTTAAATTAATTATCTTTGGCTGTGTTGGGTCTTCGTTGTTGCACGCAGGATTCCTCTAGCTGTGGTGAGCAGGGGCTACTCTTCGTTGCGGTGCGTGGGCTTCTTATTGCAGTGGCTTCTCTTTTTGCAGAGCACGGGCTCTAGGCACATGGGCTTCAGTAGTTGTGGTGCATGGGCTTAGTTGCTCCGCAGCATGCAGGATCTTCCTGGACCAGGGCTCGAACCCGTGTCCCCTGAATTGGCAGGTGGATTCTTCCTTGCTGAATTCTTACATATACACATGGGTCCAAATTATGGATTTTATATTTATTTAATTGACCTGTCTCTTTTGGCACTACTACCACACTTTTAATTTTCATATAATACTATCTCACATCTGGTTTGTATTACTTTGTTTTTCAAGATGTTATTGAATATCGTAACATATTTATTCTTCCATGTGAACCTTAGATCTAAAGAAAATATTACATTAAGCTGTGCATGGAACAAAGTTAAATGTTAAAATTTAAAAATTAATGAGAACTGATATCTTTACGCTTGAGTCTATATATAATAACATGGCATTTTCCTCAACTTTAAAAAGTATTTCTAAATGTTTTATAGATTTCCTTAAATGTCTTGCAGATGTTTTATTAAAATTATTCATTGTATTTTATAGTTTTATTTCTATTGTGAATGGAAACATTGATAAAATTAAATCTATTGTTTAGAAAGCTATTTTTACAGATCTATATATATAACAGGCTATTTTATTGAAGTGCCTTTATAGTTATAATAGTTTTTTTATTCAGTTGATTTTCTTGGGTTTCAAGGTTTTCAATCATATTATCTGCTAATAATGATAATTTTATGTCTCCTTTTGCAGTGTTTATACCTAATATAGGGAACAGAAACTCAGATTAGTTTCAGTGGAAAACTTGTTAGGATGCATCTAGACAAGATGCAAGGGAAGTCTAGGGATTTTTATTTTCCTCACCTACTCTCAGTCCCCATGATCTCTGCATGCTGTGCAAACGGATCTATATCCTTTTCCCTTAGCATGAACCCATGGAAGGGGTCCTGGATTGGATTATCACTATGTCAGATGGAACTACCCTCTTGGGTTATCATAGTTGAAGTACCTGATCTAATCAATCAGTTAAATCCAGATTAGAAGGGTTTCTTTTTTTTTTTTAATTTTTGAATTTTATTTTTTTATACAGCAGGTTTTTATTAGTTATCCACTTTATACATATTAGTGTATACATGTCAATCCCAATCTCCCAATTCATCACACTACCCCCCCCCCCGCCGCTGCTTTCCCCCCTTGGTGTCCATACGTTTGTTCTCTACATCTGTGTCTCAGTTTCTGTCCTGCAAACTGGTTCATCTGTACCATTTTTCTAGGTTCCACATATATGTGTTAATATACGATATTTGTTTTTCTCTTTCTGACTTACTTCACTATGACAGTCTCTAGATTCATCCAGGTCTCTACAAATGACCCAATTTCGTTCCTTTTTATGGCTGAGTAATATTCCATTGTATATATGTACCACATGTTAATATCTGAAAATCAATGTAATATACCATATTAACAGAATAAAGGTCAAAACAACCACATGATTATCTCAGTAGATACAGAGAAAGCAACTGACAAAATACAACACCCTTTCCTGGTAAAGACACTCAGCAAACTGGGGATAGCAGGGAACTTCCTCCACCTGATAAGAGCATTTATGAAAAACCAATGTCTTACAAACATCATACTTAACGGTGAAGGACTGAAAGGTTTCCTCCACGATCAGGAAAAGAAAAGGATGTCTGACCTTGGCACTTCTACTCAAAACCAGAGGATCTAATCTGGGCATTTGGGTAAAAAAAGAAATGGGACATTCAGATTGGAAAGGGAAACATAAAACTATATTTGCAGATAACATGATCTTGTATATAGAAAATCCTGAGGAATCTATCAAAACAAAAAACCCCCCAAACCACCAAAACCTTTTAGAGGTAATAAATGTCAGCAAGACTGCTAGATACAAAACAATACATAAAAATCAATTGTATTTCTATACACAAGCAATGAAGAACCTGAAATTAGGTTAAGAAAACAATTGCATTTACAACAACATCAAAAAGAATAAGATACTTATAAATTTAACAAAAGAAGTATTAGAATTGTACATTGAAAACAATAAACATTGTTGAAAGAAGTTAAACAGGGTGTAAATAAATCAAAAGACTTCTCATGTTCATGAACTGGAAGACATAATATTATAAAGACGATAATACCCCCAAAATTGATTCTTTGTAATCCCTATCAAAATACAAGCTACCTTTGTTGGCAGAAGTTGACAAGCTGGTCCTAAAATTCATATGGAAATGCAAAGGACCTAGAATGGCCAAAAGAATTTTGAAAATGAAGATAAAAGTTATAGGACTCACACTTGACAATTTCAAAACTTACTATAAAGCTACAGTAATCAAAACAGTGAGGTACTGACATAAGAATAGACTTGAGAGTCCAGAAACCAACACATATCTATGGTCAATTTTTTTTTTTTTTTAAAGGAAAGAGGTGGCTGCGTTGGGTCTTTGCTGCTGTGCATGGGCTTTCTCTAGCTGCGGCGAGCGGGGGCTACTCTGCATTGAGGCACGCAGGCTTCTCATTGCAGTGGCTTCTCATTGCGGAGCACGGGCTGTAGGTGCGCAGGCTTCAGTAGTTGTGGCATGTGGGCTCAGTAGTTGTGGTGCACGGGCTTAGCTGCTTTGCAGCATGTGGGATCTTCCCGGACCAGGGATCGAACCCGAGTCCCCTGCACTGACAGGTGGATTCATAACCACTGCACCACCAGAGAAGTCCCTATGGTCAATTTTTGACAAGGATGCCAAGACAATTCAGTGGGGAAAAAAATAGATTTTTTGACAAATGGTGCTGGGACGACTGGATATCTACATAGAACAGAATGAAGTTAGATTCCCTACTTCACACCATATAAAAAATTAACTCAAAATTGATTATAGACATAAATCTAATAGCTAAAACTCTTTTTAAAAAAACCATAGGAGTAAAATATTCATGACCTTTGGATTAGGCAGTGGTTCCTTAGATAGGACACCAAAAGCTCAAGCAACAGGGACTTCCCTGGCTGTCCAGTGGTTAAGACTCCATGCTCCCAATGCAGGGGGCACGGGTTCGATCCCTGATTTGGGAACTAAGATCCCTCATGCTGCATGGTGTGGCCAAAAACAAACAAAACTCACGCGACAGAAGAAAAAAATAGATAAACTGGTCTACATCAAAACTTAAAACTTTTTCTACTGCAAATTACACCATCAAGATGGTGAAAAGACAACCCACACAGAATGGGGGAAAATACTTGCAAATCATATATCTGAAAAGAGACTTATATGCCAAATATACAAAGAACTCTCACAGCTCAATAGTAAAAAGACAAATAATCAAATTAAAAAATTGGCAAAAGATCAGCATAGATATTTCTCCAAAGATGATATATCAATACAAATGGCCAATAAACATAAAAAGATGCTCAATACCATCAGTTATTAGGAAAATTAGAATCAAAATCACAAGATACCACTTCACACCCACTAGGATGACTATAATAAAAAAAGTGGACAATTACAGGTGGTGACAAGGATGTGGAGAAGCTGGAACCTTGTGCATTACTGGTGGGAATGTAAAATGGTGCAGATGCTTTAGAAAACATTTTGCAGTTCCCCTAAAGGTTAAACACAGAGCCATCATATGATCCTGCAATTCTATTCCTAGATGTATATCTAAGAGAAATAAAAACATATGTCCATACAAAACCTTGTACATGAATGTTCATAGCAGAATTTTTTCTTAATAGCGAAAAAGTGAAAACAGTTCAAATGTCTGTTAACTGATGAATGAATAAACACAATGTGGTATGTCTATACAATGGAATATTATTTTGCAATAAACAGTAATGAGGTACTAGGGAGATCAGCCAAGATGGTACAGTAGAAAGACCCTGAGCTCACCTCCTCTCATGGGCACACAAAAATTACAACTATTTACAGAACAGTCATTGATGAAAAAGACCTGAACCTACCAGAAAAGATCTTCTGCAACTAAAGATATTAAGAAGGAACCACAACAAGATGGGTGGGAGGGGCAGAGTTGCAATACAGTCAGGTCCCATACCCTGGGGTGGGTGACCCACAAATGTGAGAATAATTACAATTGCAGAGGTCCTCCTAAGGGAGGGAGGGGTCTGAGCCCCACAGTGGGCTCCGCAGTGCCTATGCTGGGAAAATGAGCCCCCAGAACGTTTGGCTTTGAAGGCCAGCGGGGCTTACTTTGAGGAGTCCCAGAGGGCTGGGGGAAATGGAGACTGCTCTCTTAAAGGGCACACACAAAAGCTCACACTCCAGGATCCAGGGCAGAAGCAGTAATTTGAAAGGAGCCTGGGTCAGACCCACCTGCTGATCTCAGAGAGTCTCCCAGAGAGGCGGGAGGCAACTGGAGCTCACCCTGTGGACACCGACACAGGCAGCAGCCATTTGGGGAGCTCTTTCTGCCACATGGATACTGCTGCTGGGAAGCAGCATTTTGGAATCCTCCCTCTAGTTTCAGGACCCAGACCTGCCCCACCCAATAGCCTGAAGGCACCAGTACTGGGAGGCCTCAGGCCAAACAACTAACTGGGTGGGGACACAGCCCCACCCACCAGCAGACAGGCTGCCCTAAGTCCCCCTGACCCCACAGCCACCCCTGGACATATAGCCCTGCTTACCAGGGGGTGCAGAACCTGGCCCCATAAACCAGTGTGCAGGCACTAGACTTGGGACCCCCCAGGACACAGCTCCACCTACCAAGGCACCAGCCCTGGAATCTCTGGCCTCTCTGCCAGCGATCCTGCTCTAGCCTTACCCACCAGCAGGCAGACAACAGCCCAGGACAAGCACAGACTGCAGACCCAGCCCGCCCACCAGCAGGCTGGCACCAGCCCTGGGGCTGGCTGGGCCCTGGACCCACCACTGGCAGGCTAACACGAGCTTCAGGACACTCCAGATCCTGCGGCCAGCTGTGTCAGGGACTGGCCCCACGTACCAGCAGTCCGACATCAGCTCTGCTTGCCAGTGGGCAAGCACCAGCCCTGGGGTCTCCTGGACCCCAACGCTGCCCACCAGTGAGCCAGTACTAGCCCCAAGGCCCCCCGGGGTTCCACAGCCAGCTGATTTATTACACTGCCCTGCCAGCCAGTGGCCAGCAGCCTCTGCACAAGACAGGGCCTGCAGCCAACCAGACCGAGGGCCAAGCAAGCCTACCAGATGACCCACAGTCATCAATCTGCCACAACAGGCCCCACACAGCCCACAGAGGGGGCACCCCTAGAGCATACAGCTCGGGTGACCAGAGGGGAGTGCCCTGCTGGGACACACAGGATGTCACCTACAAAAGGCCACTTCTATAAGGTTGGGAAACATAACCAACTCACCAGATACATAAAAATAAAGACAGCAAGTTAGGCAAAATTAGGAGACAGAGGAACATATTCCAAGCAAAGAAGCAAGATAAAATCCCAGAAGAACTAAGTGAAGCGGAGACAGGTAATCTACCCAAGAAAGAGGTCAGGGTAATGGTCAGAAAGATGATTAAAGAACTTTGGAGAAGAATGGATACACAAGGTGAGAAGTTAGAAGTTTTTAACAGAGTTGGAAAATATAAAAAACAGAGATGAATACAATAACGGAAATCAATAATATAGTAGAAGGCATCAACAGTAGACTAAATTATAAAGGAACAGATCAGTGAACTGGAACACAAAGTAGTGCAAATCAATGCTGCTGAACAGAAAAACAATAAAAGAATGAAAAGAAATGAGGACAGTTTAAGAGACCGTTGGGACAACATCAACATACTACTACTTGCATTATAGGGTTCCCAGAAGAAGAGACAGAGACAGGGACTGAGTACATATTTAAAGACACAATAGCTGAAAACTTCCCTAATCTGGAAAAGGAAATAGTCATCCAATCAAGGAAGTGCAGAGCAGCCCCAAAAAGATTAATCCAAAGAGGAACACACTGTAACATACTGTAATTAAAATGGCAAAAATTAAAGATAAAGAGAGAATATTAAAAGCAGCAAAGGAAAAGCAACAAGTTACATAGAAGGGAACTCCCATAAGGCTATCAATCAGCAGACTTTTCAAAGGAAACTCTGCAGACCAGAGTGGAGTGGCATGATATATTTAAAATGATAAAAGGAAAAAACCTACAACCAAGAATACTCTACCCAGCAAGGCTTTCATTCAGATTTGATGGAGATGTCAAAATTTTACAAACAAGCAAAAGCTAAAAGAGTTCACCACCACCAAACCAGCTTTACAAAAATGTTAGAGCGACTTCTCTAAGCAAAAAAGAAAAGGTCACAACTAGAAATGTGAACATTACAACAGGAAAAATCTCATTGGTAAAGGCAAATATGCAGTAAAGGTAGTAAATCATCCATGCACAAAGCTAGTAGGGAAGGTTAAAGACAAATGTAATAAAATCATCTATATCCACAATAGGCAGTTAAGGGATACACAAAATAATTGTATGTAAAATATGATGTCAAAAACAGTAATTGTGAGGGGAGGAGAGTACAAATGCAGGGTTGTTAAAATGCATTGCAATTCAGAGATCAACTTAAAACAATCACATACATATATAGATTGCTATATATAAACATCATGGTAACCACAAACCAAAAATAATAGATATGCACCCAAAAAAGAGAAAAGAATCCAAACATAACACTAGAGAGAGTCATCAAATCACAAGAGAAGAAAACAAAAGAAGGAAAAAGGCCTACAAAACAACTCCAAGACAATTTTAAAAAACTGCAGTAAGAACGTACATATCAATAATTAAATGTAAACGGACTAAATTCTCCAATCAAAAGACATATAGTGGCTGAATGGATACAAAAGTAACACCCAGATATATGCTGCCTACAAGAGACTCATTTCAGATCTAAAGACACACACAGACTGAAAGTAAGGGGATAGAAAAAGGTATTCCATGCAAATGGAAATCAAAAGAAAGATGGGGTAGCAATACTTCTTTTTAAAAAATTTATTTATTTATTTTATTTTTGGCTTCTCTTGTTGTGGAGCACGGGCTCTAGGCACACGGGCTCAGTAGTTGTGCCTCGTGGGCTCTAGAACACAGGCTCAGTAGTTGTGGTGCATGGACTTAGTTGCTCCATGGCATGTGGGATCTTCCTGGACCAGGGATCAAACCCACGTCCCCTGCATTGGCAGGCGGATTCTTAACCACTGTGCCACCAGGGAAGTCCCAATAATTATATCAGTCAAAACAGACAGATAGAGACAAAGACGGACATTACATAATGACCAAGGGATCAATCCAAGAAGAAGATATAACAATTGTTTATTAACAATTGTTAATAAATACACACAAACACACACACACACCCAACACAGGCCACAGCAGTGGTCAGAAAAGAAAAAGAAATAAAAGGAATCCAAACTGGAAAGGAAGAAGTAAAACTGTCACTGTTTGCTGGTAACATGATATTATACCTAGAAAATCCTAAAGATGCCTCCAAAAAACTACTAGAGCTCACAATGAATTCAGTAAAGTTGCAGGATATAAAATTAACATAAAGAAATCTGTTGCATTTCTATACACTAACAACAAACTATCTGAAAGAGAAATTAAAGAAACAATCCCATTTGCAATCACATTAAAAAGAATAAAATACCTAGGAATGAGGCTACCTAAGGAAGTAAAAGACCTGTACTTAGAAAACTATAAGACATTGATGAAAGAAACTGACGATGACACAGATAAAAAGATACACCATGCTCATGGATTCAAAGAATTAATATTGTTAAAATGATAATACATCATGATAATACAATCTACAGATAATGATAATACAATCTACAGGCAATCTACAGATTCAATGTAATCTCTATCAAAATACCAATGGCATGTTTCACAGAACTAGAACAAATAAATTTAAAAATTTTATGGAAACACAAAAGATCCTGAATAGCCAAAACAATCTTGAGAAAGAAGAACAGAAGAATCATGCTTCCTGACTTAAGACTATACTACAAAGCTACAGTATTCAAAAACAGTATGGTACTGACACAAAAACAGACACATAGCTCAATGGAACGGAATAGAAAGCCCAGAAATAAACCTACCCACTTATGGTCAATTAATCTACAACAAAGGAGGCAAGAATATACAATGGAGAAAAGACAATCCTTCAATAAGTGGTGCTGGGAAAACTGGACAGTTACATGTGAAAAAATAAAATGAGGACATTTTCTAATACTACATACAAAAAAAAAACTCAAAATGGATTAAAGACCTAAATGTAAGATCTGAAACCATAAAACTCCTAGAAAACATATGCAAACACTCTTTGACATAAGTCATAGCAATATTTTTTTGGATCTGTCCCCTAAGGCAAAGAAAAAACAGCAAAAATAAACAAATGGGGCCTAATTAAACTTAAAAGCTTTTGCACAGCCAAGGAAACCAATAAAATGAAAATACAATGTACTGAATGGGAGAATATATTTGCAAATGATATGACTAATAAAGGGATAATATCCAACATACATAAACGGCTCACACAACTCAACATGAAAAAAACAAAAAACCTGATTTAAAAAATGGACATAAGACCTGAATAGACATTTTTTCCAAATAAGACATACAGACAGCCAACAGGAACATGAAAAGATGCTCAATGTCATTAATCATCAGAGAAAATGCAAATCAAAACTACAATGAGATATTACCTCACACCTGTCAGAATGGTTGTTATCAAAAAGACAATAAATAACAAGTATTGTGAGGGTGTGGAGAAAACAACGAGGTATCACCTCACATCTATCAGAATGGCTATCATCAAAAAGTCTACAAATAACAAAAGTTGTAGAGGATGTGGAGAAAAGGGAACCCTCGTACACTGTTGGTGGGAATGTAAATTGGTGCAGCCACTGTGGAAAACAGAATGGAGGTTCCTCAAAAACTTAAAAATAGAACTGCCATACAATCCAGCAATTTCCCTCCTGGGTGTTTATCCGAAGTAAAAAAAACACGAATTCAAAAAGATATATACGCCCCTATATTCACTGCAGCATTTACAAAAGCCAAGATATGGAAGCAAATAAGTACCCATCTATACATGAATGGATAAAGAAGATGTGGTGTGTGTATATACACACACACACATATATATGAACAATGGAATATTATTCAGCCATAAAAAAGAATGAATTGTTACCATCTGCAACAACATGGATGGACTTAGAGGGTATTATGCTTAGTGAAATAAGTTCAGAAACACAAATACTATATGTTAATCACTTATATGTACAATCTAAAAAGCAAAACTAGTGAATATAACAAAAAAGAAAAAAGACTCACAGATATAGAGAACAAACTAGTAGTTACCAGTGGGGAGAGGGAAATGGAGAGTGGCAAAAGAGGGGCAGGGGATTAAGAGGTACAAACTACTATGCATAAAATAAATAAGCTAGAATATAAAGCTTGATATATTATATGGCACAGGGAACATAGCCAATATTTTATAATACCTATAAATGGAGTATAACCTTTAAAAATTGTGAATCAATATGTTGTCTGTATACCTTAAACCTATATAATATTGTAAATCAACTATACCTCAATAAAATCAGCCAACTTATAAAAATAAAATGACTATTGAAAAAATAATATCTACTTTACAAGCTTCTGATAATGAGAACATGAAATAAGCTATGTAAAGTTTATAGCATAAGACACCTGGCACATAATAAGTACTCAATAAAGTTATTTTACTTATTGTGGTAGAAGATTTTTCTAACTTCCATGTAGTCTATTCAAATATAAATAAAAGCTGCCACGGAATATATTTATATCCATATTCTAGAATGGATTTAGGTCTGCATGCCCAGGAATGCAGGCAGTTCATTTCCATTTGATAGTCCAAACAAAAACATCTGGCTCTGGTATCTGAAAGAAACTGCATGAAGTTTTTTTTAAGTTAAGAGTGTTCTATTTGTAGATCACAAACCCTTATCTCCAGCTTTTTACTCTATAAAGAAAATGCATGTGTGAACTAACCATTTGGAATCCTCTCGTAAAAGGTGGTCGTTACCCACTAATTAAAAATACATCTAAACTATTAGGTATAAAATAAGCTACAAGGATATATTGTACAACACAGGGAATATAGCCAATATTTTATAATAATTATAAATGGAATATAACCTTTAAAAATTGTGAATCACTATATTATACACCTATAACTTATATAATGTGGTACATCAACTATACTTCAATAAAATTTTTGTGAACTAATAACCTATTGAGTGACAACTTAAGACTCTACAGTTTTTTTAATTCAAGTACTTTATGTATTCCTATGTATATATTCAAACACTATATAAATAAAATGCAGTAATATACATATATACATATATTACTGCATTTAATTCTCATGATGTTCTTATGAATAAGTATCATTGGTCCCATTTTACAAATGAGAAAACTGTGGCTTATGGAATTCAGTTATCTTGCTTAGGGTTACACAAGAAATAAGTATCCCAGTGCCCTAGTTCTTAGTACAATGCCCCACATATTAAACTATTTAATAAATAATTGTGGAATTAATGACTGTTAGAATAAATTAATTTAAAAAATACATCTAAAAATGTAAAAAAAAACAAAACCAAAATACTTATGAGGGAGGGGGAGGGAAAGGCCAAGACAGAAGGAGCACGACGCGGCTGATAGGAGGAGACTAAGAGGCGGCGCTGCACTTGACAACCAGCATGCCAAGATGTCAGAAGAGGCAGAAGTAGATGGGAGAGAGAGACTCAGAGAGACAGAGAGCCAAAGAGGGCAAGAGACTGGACTCTAAGAGACCCCTGGACTGACAGCTCTATGCAGTTCAGAACCAGAACGACTATGGCTGAACCCGGGTTCATGGTGACATGGCAAAGCACTGATACTAACCTCTTATTCAGAATGTCCCAACAGGTATCAGTGTTAAGGTACCAGAAAGAACCAAAACCAAAGCCCTGCTCTAGACTTTGTGGAAAGACTTACTGTCCTGCTGTGGAAAAAAACTGTAAAACCCCACATTGTCACGTGGTAGTGCATTTGTAGGTGGTGCACAGACAGGCAGAAAGTGTGCACCTGTCCTTTGCTTGGTTGTGGGAACTAAGTAATTCATTTCTAGGTTTGTTGAGGATTTGTCAGTAGCTGCCTCAAATGCAATGAGTGATGGATGGCTCACCCTAAAAAGGAATTCCCCATTTCAGGAATGTCAGTTTAATGATTCCTTACTTTGTAGCCATTTTGCTCCTTGAGGGTAGTTTTTTGGTGAAGCTCAGTGTCATTCACTGGGAAATAGTTTGATTGATTCTTACTTTGTGAATTGCCATTTTAATCCAGGGAAAAACTAGTTATCTTCAAATGAGTTAGAACTAAGCTGGGATGGATATACTGAGATTAGACTGACTCACACTTCAAACATCTCATCATTTCCCTTCCCAACTGCTTCTTTTTAGTTTTCTTGGACAGCTTTGGAAAGTAACTATGGGACTGAATAAATCTTAAAATATGCTACCCCTCCCCCCCCCAAATAAAGCAGTTATGAGGTAGTGACAAACGTTACAATGCAAATGAACCTTAAATACATTATGCTAAGTGAGAGAAGCCAGTCACAAAAGACCACACAATATATGATTCCATTCACATGAAATACCCAGAATACACAAACCTATGGAGACAGAAAGTAAATTAGTGGTTGCTTGGGGCTGAAGAGGAAGGGACTGACTGCTAATGGCTTCAGGCTTTCTTTTTAGTGAAGAAAATAATCTAAACTTAGATTTTGGTGATGGTTCCACATCTCTGTGAGTATACTAAAACTATCAAATTGCATACTTTACATGGGTAAATTTTATGGTCCATGAATATTTCAATAAAGATGTTAACAAAGACATCTTTTGGGTATGACATAATCTATGACTCTGTGCTTTTCTATACGTTTGAAATTTCCAAAATAAAAGGTTAAAATAATATATACCTTATGGCATCCATCAAGATGATCCTCAATAGAGTTGACCTTTGACCTTTTTCCACCTTCATCCTTTCTCCCATTCTGATGCCTGGAATGCGGATGTGATGGCTGGAGCTCGCTGCTACTATCTTAGAACATGAAGACAAGGGTCACACCCTAGAAAAGGCATCACAGTGCGCTGGAAGTAGCCTGGATCTCTAAGAACATCTTGGCTCTGAGCTGCTATGCCAGCTCTGGACTACCTACCTGTGGACATTTATACGAGTCCTGTTTAAGCCACTCTTCACTTTGGGTCTCCCTTACTCACAGCTAAACCTAATCCTAACTGATAATGTCGTATTTTTATATTAGGGCTATGCTGGTTTCATAAAATAAATTAGAAGGCTTTTCATCCTTCTCTATATCCTGCAAAAGGTTAAATAACAGAGGAACTATCTAATCTTTAAAGCTTTGATAGAAACCTGCCATAAAACCATCTGGGGCCTGGCACCTTTTCAGTGATACTTCTTTGGCAGTTTTTTCAATTTCTTCCATAGGCTATCATTTTATTCTGGTACCCCATCTTTTCTGGAGTCACTCTGCATTTTATCGACATTTGCAAATTTATTAGCAGGAAATGCACATACTGTAATATTATAATTCTTATCAGGTTCCTTTTAATATGAAATTGTTCCTAGTGTTACATATTTTTCTCCCTTCACTTCATTTTGTTCTATTAAAGATCAGCCGGTTGAATTAGGCTTTTCAAAGTATAAATTTGTGGACTTATTTATAAATTTCCAGTGTTTTAAATTTCATATCAATATTAATTGGTTCCTGCTTTTATCATGTTTATTTCCTATTTATTTTGCTTATCTAGAGTTTTAATTTGAATGCCTAACTCATTAGTCTTCATTCTCTCTGGTATAATAAAAACATTTAAGGCTATGAATTTTCCTCTGACTGCAGCACTGGCCATAGTGCAAAGCTCTTACTAAACAGTATGCTCATTTTCATTAAATCTAAAAGGGTCCATAAATGAAGTTTTAGTTTCCTCTTTGAAGAATGTAATAAAATTTACAAGTGGTTATACTGAATTTGATTTTCCTTTTAGTATCAATTTCTAATTTTATTGCATTATGATAGAGTATGTGGCTTGGGCAATTTCTACATGTTAACATTTTACTGAGTTTTTTTCTTTCATTGATTTTTGCAATTTTTCCATGGATTGAAAAGTATGTATTTTCTGTAAAATATAAAGGAACATGGTGGTGAACATTTTAGGAAGTAAATACTCAATTCTTAAACTTGTCTGCTCTTTTACTGTACTGGGTTTTGAATTTGAGTTTTCTTAATATATACTGATGTTGAAGCTATTTTAAAACAAAAATGAGTATTTAAGATTTTTATTTTTCTGCTCTTTTCTACCACTTTTCCACAGCTAAGTCTGAGCACACCCCTTTCTTGGTGTATCCAGCAGCAGTAGGTCTGGGTTGCTGGCCCAGCCTCCCCCAGGTGGCTGCTCATCTGAAGACAGAAAAAGCTCCTCCCACTTCTGTCACGTAAGACCCAGAGGTTGTGGTCTTAAAACTCTAATCCTTGATCGAGATGGGAGGCAGTGATCACATCCCCTGTCATGGGGCCCTTGCTGAACAAACCCCATCTCTCAGAAATCCTTTTCTCTGGAGCTGCTTCTTCATGGACCTTCACAGAGCCTCCTGCCACTACTGGACTTTGTCAAGGGAATCAAACAGAGGCCTCTCCTGGAGAAAGGACAGCTGATCCAGATGACAAGCAACCAAACATTCTAGTGTTATCTCAACCCTTGGTCTTCAACAAGCAGGTGCTCCCCCAAATCTGATGAGTCCTGAAGAAGCAGGCACAAATGATGTCTTTGTGTCTTTCCATCAGCCGCAATCCCCTCAACTTTAAATGGGGATAAGAGTTCCCTCCTCATAGTGTTGCTACACAATTAAGATAATACATGCATGGCACTCAGCACAGGGCCTGATCCAGAATAACAATGAATGCTCACAGAGCTCCTGCTCTCATTAGATGCACAGACATGGCCGGTATCTATCAACACTCCAGCAACTGAAACCATCTGCGTGGAGGCCCCTGAGTGGGAGCGGCCCAGCCCTCGGGGAGGGTGGCCTCCCTTGAGGAAGCAGTGTCTGCAGGTTTCAAGGATGTGTGGGAACCAGCACCAGACAAGAGTAGCACCATACTCACCAGCCCGCAGCAGCTCTCCTCCCAGAACACAGCATGAAAGGGCTGCGTCACAGCTGTCATCACAGAATTTATCTTGGTATTGACATTTCTCCCAGGAAAACATAACCAAATCGTTTAGATCTCTAGAACAGTTAGTGACAGTGAAAACCAGCCTGTTTTCCTTCCACTCTGGTCAGGGAGGTTTTACTGGGTAGGGCTGGGTCAGCTGGGTCCTGGGGTGGCTGGATGAGGTCAGCAACAGCTCCGGGGAGTGCTGGTCTACACCCGCTCTGGTGTTTGACCAGCTGGGCTCGGGAAAGGTTCTGGACCCTTAAGAATCTTGATGCAGAGGGTGGGCATGAAGATAAAGGAGCATTTCTTCACATGTGGACCTCGGGCTGTACGAGAGGCATGGGTGGGATTGGACCCTACGTCACAAGCTCCAGGGCAGGACAGGGCAGGGCTGCTGCAGCCCAGACACCCAGCAATCCCGTGCTCTGAAGATGACCCATTCCCTTCCCTCTCCGGTGACCGCGACACAGGTGAGAGGCTAGCTGTTCGGCTCACACATTCCTTGTGCTCAGCATGGTCTAGGTGGGGAGTAGGCCTGTTCCCGTCCAGCCACGGGAAGGGGCCCACATCCTCCCTGTCACATGACCACACCCTGCTGCAAAGGAGTTGGAAGTCAGTCCCCAGTCAGGTGGGCATGGCTCCACGGAAATGCAACCCTATTTCTGAACTCGGAAGGGAATCAGAGAGGGGCTGTGGAGAGCACTGGTGATCTGCCATAGCCCAAAGTGCCGCCAGTATGTGGGGGGTAATCTTACCCCAAAGGTCTTAAAGGTAATTCAGACTCAGGCTCCGGAATTATGAGCCTCAAGAAGGCAGAAATGACACCAGGGACCCACCTCCCCCCAGCTACCAGAGCAGGTAGGCTCCGGACATGAGCTCTGGGTGAAGACAGGCACAATATTTTGGCTTCTTTTTCAAACGTTTTATTTCTGATTGACGTCTCCACCTTTCCTGCGGAACTCACGATGCAGCTGAGAACCAGAGCAAGGCCCCATTTCTGCTGGAGCTCCAAGAGCCAGAAGGTGCTCCTGCCTAACGGGGCATTTCCCAAAAAAATGTACTGTTTTAGATTCATGGCCTCTTTCCTTCACCTCCCCTTCCTCCTGCTGTAATGGGAGAACCTGACAACGGACACCCCCAGCTCCAGCCAGGGACTGCTGCTGCCCAAGATACCCAAACGTCCGAGTTTTCCTTAATAACTTATGGTGGAGGTGCCCGTCCAGGAAGCGCAAGGAAATGGCCCTCACTCGGGCCCCTCGAGGTTAAATAAAATGATAAAGGCGGCCGGGCTGCTGGCAGCTCTTCAGGTGATGATTATTCCCTCAGGAGAGGAAGGCCAGGCAGCGTGCACGGCGCGCGGCTTACTTCTGAGGTTAACTGTGGACCCAGAGAAACAGCAGGATGTGAAGGAAGAAGTGTGTTGTAACAGACCCACCGTACACGGCAAATCCCAACAGGAGGCGAGGGAGAAAATGGCTTCAGGCCAGACTACCTCCCCGACCCCGCCAACGCAGGTCCCTCAGGTGGGATGGAGGTGGGCCAAGTTCATCAGGTCCAGGCCCCGCCCAGCACAGAGGGCTCTTCGCTGCTGGCCTGGGCCCGGGTCCCCTGCCACTCAGAACCCAGCCAACAACGACGGGCGTGGACACGTGTTTTTATCCCCGACAGAACCTAGCACTTAAGCGGACTCTGGGAAGACGGCAGCAGGCAACTTCACACCAGGTCCTGAGACTCAGAACTACTCCAGCACCAGCCGTGGTCACCAGATCCCCTCCCTCCTGGGAGGGCAAAGCACACTTTCCCCAGGTCCCCAGAAGTTCTGAAGTTATCACGACAAATGTTATAAAAGACAAGAGAGTGGGAAACACGCTGCGCATCTGCAGCGGCGCCGCAGCACCCTCCTTGGCGGGCGTCCGCCAACGTCATGAGCAACCAGCACGCCTGTCGCCACCCTGCGGGGTCGGGGAGCTGTCAGGAGCCCTGGCCACAACCGTCGGCCAGACGGGAGGTTTCCTTTGTCCCTGACCTCACTTTCCAGCAAAGCTCAGACTCCGTTACAACTGTGCTCTGAACCTAAGAAGGAGCAGGTTGGTCAGGAGTCACAGGAAATTTACTCTCTGGGAAACGATCTTGCCAGTGCCATGAAGAAATCCTGATGAATTTCAAAGGGAAGCTCTGACTAGAGGGGCCTCGAGGGAATGAGGGAGAAGGGTCAGACTCATTTCTGATACAGAACCATCAAGAGAGCGAGTTCGCTGCCGCCGGCTTCGGCTCCCGTAGGTCGGCACGGCTGCATCTCCCCCTGTTCCCGCCTACATCCTGCAGAGCTTCAGCGGGAAGTTCTCTGTGATGAGGTGCTCAGGGTGAAGCAGCACAACGATGTTCACCTCGAACTCTGGGAAGAGAAAGGACAGGCTTTATGCCCACCGGCCCGGAGCAGCGGGAACCAAACACCAACCCCGCCACGGGCGCAGCGAGCTCTCGATAGAGGGAGCACCGGGTGCTGCGTGGCTTTGCACCTACGTCATCCCAAGCGTCCAGGAGAATCAGTGTAGATGCTACACTGGCGGGACTGCCTAAGTAAGCTGGTCTTCTCACCTTGGAACATGCTGTAAGGCCTCAGCTTCCCCAAACACTCTCCTTGTCCTTCGTCTTTACTGCAGAGAATCTTCTAGAATCCTGTCAATTCACGTGTACTCTTTGGCTTTATTTTTACATTTCCTACAGTTCTTAATGGGAGAGTGGACTCCAAACTGGCCCACCGCTGTCTGGGGACACGTCTCCCAGCCCAGGCAAGAAACAATGTTCAGAAACAGCAAACAGTCTAACTGTAGTTCCTTTGGATACTGGTTGGTTTCCCTACAACACCTGTTCAAACATTCCTCTTTTACCTTTCAGAAAACAGGAGTCTTCTCCCCAGCTCTCCAGCCGCTAAGGGTAAGCTTACTGACAGAAAGAGGGGTGTGCGTGACGAGGGAGTCCCCGAAGAGAGTCCAGCCCGGGTCCCTCCCCAGCATGAAGAGCGAGGCAGGCAGCACTGCAGCGCAGGGCTCAGCTGGGGAAGGGGCTGGGGGTCAGCTCGTCCAGGACCCCGCCTGCGGCCCAAGGACAACGTCCCCGTGTGTGGCTGTCACCTTCGCCAAGCATCAGCCGGGACAGGAGTTGTGCACCAGCAGCACGCACCCTGTTCCTTTCCTTTCTGTTCCTTGATGATGGTCAGGCACCGGAACAGCCCCTGGCCCTGCCCGGCACCATCCCTCCCCAGGTCCTCTAACCACCTCACGGTCCTCCCTGGCGGGGGGCACCGTGAGCTGGGCTGGAGGACGCCACGGGCCTGGCCGTGCACACGAAGCCCCCTGCGGTCAAGGTGAAGGGGTACACCCAGATGTGCGCCTAACGCAGGACGCGGGGCTCACCCCGCCCGCACCCGAGACCCAGAGCCCAACCTCGCCAGCCACGCGACAGCAACCCAGGGGCTACGAGAGGCTGTGGCGCTCAATGACCGTGGGCCACCTCCTCCCTGCGGGACCCCCCCAGCTGACGGGGCAGCCACTGCGCAAGCCCCCAAATAGACGAAACAGGAGCCACGAGGACAAAAGCATCAGTGATGTCTTGGCTGAGGGACTGAGGGCGTTATTTCTATGGAAGAATCACAGGCACCTCATTAAATCTTATATGGACACTTGGTAAGTCTGACAAATATAACACACAGAAAATAGAGGTGCCTAATGCATAGTACAGCAGAAAAAAATAATTTTTGGACCTTTTTTGAAGTTTACGTAGGAAAAACAAGTTGAGAAATCAACAGACAAGCTCCTCCTCAACTTCAAATCAAGTACAGCCGACCTTTGAACAACGCCGACCCTGCACACGGCTGACAGTCTGCATAGAGTTTACAGGCTGCCCCTTACTCAGCAGTTCCTCCACAGCTGTTCTGCGTCTGCAGGTTCAACCAACCACGGCTCATGCAGCACTGTAGTGTATGCTCCCCAATAAACACCCGTTTCAGAACACGGTCTGCAGCGTGGCAGGGAGCACCCCGGGGGGACGCGCGGGGCTGGCACGAGGCTGTGGCTGGGAGGCTCCTGCGGGCTGCAGGCACCGACTCTGCACTCGAGGCCCTGCGGCCTCTGGACTGTGTACAGTGGGCGTATACCACCTACTCAGTAACCATACACAGTTTTTGAGAAAAAGCATGGTACCTTGTCAGCTCGGGTCAAGTCTGACCCTATGTCATCTTTCAGCTGACCGTGCTCTGTATTCGGTGAACAGCTGGGTCTGTCGCCCTCATTTCTATTGACAAGGGTGTCCTGACCGCATTATGTTCTCGCTACAATATAACGTTTCAGATAAAGCACTCGAGGGCTCCACTGTATTAGACTGTGCTTCTAGCCTGCTGGGCTGGCGGGGCTCCGGGGCTCACGCTCACACAAGGGCACAGCAAGGTCCGAGAAGCACCCCGTGATGCCAGGTGTGACCACCTTTCCCTCTCTTAAAACAAAGAGCATACACTCAACTTCGGTGATGAAATTCTACTTACTCCAATTTTTTTTTTTTTTTGGCTGTACCATGCAGTTCGCGGAATCTTAGTTCCCAGACCAGACACTGAACCTGGGCCACGGCAGTGAAAGCACCAAGTCCTAACCACTGGACCGGCAGGGAGTTCCCTCTACTTTCTTCAATTTTAAATTACATTATTTGTAATTATTTAAAGTAAAATCACAGTCTAATTAAAAAAAAAAAAGATTGTCTCTGGACTAGTAATAGTGTATGTTAGATGATTTAGGGGGAGTATGACATTAAGAAAACACACTGGCCTTAGGGACTGTGCTCCCATTTCTCAATGAAATGGGTATAAAAACAACCATTTACCAAAAGCTCCTTATTCTATCTATTCACCAGTGAGCCTGCGCGTGGCACAGAGGCCGGGGGCACTTCTGTGGTCTTTTGGTCAGGCTGCAGAAGGTCGTGTCAGCCAGGGCAGAGGCCCGAGGGTCCGTCCTGCTGTGTCTCTGTGGTGGGGAGTAAGCTCTCCGCTGAACTTCGTAAGCAGGAACATTTTATTAGGATGAATGCACCATCAAAATACTTTATAAAAACACTTAAAACCATGGAAAGGTTCATAATATAAAGTGAAGGGAGGAAAAGCAGGATAGAAAACTGCATCTGTCACGTGATTCAGATCTTGTGGTCAAAATATCTACCCACGCATTCATGGACGCATTCATGGAAAATGGCCGACACACCCTCAGCTGCTGGAGCTAAAGCCCTCGGGAAGATTACCGTTCACACTGGGCTGTCTCGGGTCTCGCGCCTCCGTCAAATGCCAGCCCATCAGGGAGCCGACCTGACCTCCTCATGCGCCCGGCCGGCTGGTCCCTGGCTGAGTTAGTATCCTTCACAGAGCTCGTGGTCACCTACCCAGCCCACGCTGTCCCCCTGGGGGGGGGGGGGGCGACACAAGTTCCTCGGAGCCGGGACTGCTCACCAGGGACCCTCAGCGCCACACAGCTGCTCTGCCTGCGTTTTTGTTGAGTGACCGAAGGACTGGGTGCGCTGGGCTGCATCTGACCCCAGCAGACCAGCAGGCCTGTCCCCTCCGGTGGCTGCACCCCTCCCGGGGGCACCCCAAGGGCAGCACACGTACCCACTTTGAAGTTGGTGGTCTCCAGTGTCGGGCAGGTGAAGAGCCGGGGGAAGACCATGTATATGGGGACAGAGAGGCCCCGACACACGTCCCCGTCGGCGATCTGAATGTTCTGAATCTCTGTGGCATCGCGGGCGTACCCTTCTGCACAGCCTGGAGCAGGGAGAAAGCATCACGCGGTCAGAACACAGCAAACGTCCAAACAGGCTGAGCCATAGGCCCTGCGTGGGTCTAGGAGAGCCTGCATCAGCCCACTCACCTGCTCTCCCCCCGTCTCTGCAGGATTCTGGAGTCCTCCCTCCCTCCACATCCCACGCTCCTCAAACATACGTTTCTTGGAATCGAGAGGCGAGCTCGTGGCTAAGGGCAGGCGGCAGCGGGGGCAGGGAGGATGGAGGGGAAGAACGGGAGACGGGGACGGAGTGGGGACCTTACCGCAGGTCTCCACGCGCACCAGCTGCAGCTCGATGCTTTTGATGGCGGCCTCCGAGCTCTCCACCACCAGCTCTCCCGTTAGTGGCTGTGTGATAACACAGTTGGTCGAGTTGAGGTGTCCTCTGATGAGAAATTTGGGGAGCAGGGCTCTCTAAAACAAGACAAAAACAGACACATCAGGAGTGGGAGGCGCCAGGAGAAGGTACTCAAGTCACTTTGGTACAAATAAAAACTGAAAACAGGGTCAGATAATTTTTATAAAATCCACTGGGACCCTGGTTTACAAAATGGGAAGCAAGGTACAATAGTACTTACATTTTCTGTCAACTTAAGTAACAGACTGAATTATTCAACAGCTATCTACAGGCGTAAGGCACCTGATGTTGCTGGCACAGAATGCCCAGCTCTCTCACAGAAGCATCCTGATTGCCTAGATCAGGTCTGGAGCACTCCTTCTCACCAAGGACACGACATAAAAATGTCTAAAGAAGTTGCTGACAGTGTTTAAGGACAACCAAAAGGAAAAAAAGAGGTTTTAAAAAGATAATCAATTTTTAAATGTTCCCAATTATACAATTTTGAAAAACCAAGACATTAACTTTATTTCAAGGAAATTTAAAGAGAACAATTTTCTTCAATGCTTGACTAAAAAACCTATGGACCTTTTCTCTTCAGACAGAGAAAAATGGTCATGGGTGAGTGACGATGCCACGGGAAAAACAGAACTAAAGAGTTAAGAGACATCTGTCCTAGCAGTCCTTCCTATGGCTGTGTCCCAGTTACTGCAGATAATTCAGAGTTTAGAACACCACTGTCCAACAGAAACATAATGGAAACCACAAATGTGAAGCAACTGTGTAATTTAAAATTTTCTAGTGGCCGCATTAGAAAAGTAGCAGGAAACAGGTAAAATTAATCAATATATCCAAAATATTATCAATTCCACACATCATCAGTATTTTACAGTTATGAATGATGTTTCACATTCTCTTTTTCATACCGCGTCTTTGAAACCCAGTCAGTATCTCACCCTGAATCTCATCTCGATCTGACCAGCCCCACCTCAAGGGTCAGTGGGTCAGGCGTGGGTGGTGCCCTGTACTGGAGGTCAAGAGCAAGGGCGCTCTGTACCTGGTAGCCCCCAAAGGCAGAGAACTCTAAAAAAAGTCTTGATTCAAGACAGAATTCTAAAAAAAACTGAAAGAGGCTATTTGTTTAGAAAAAGGAAAAGCAGTAGCAGTTCCCATTAAAATTCTCTTAGGCAACTGCATGTTTCCAATCAAGGTTCAAATTCCTGAGAAGAAAATCTGACTGGCCTCCTGGGGTCACTGCTCCAGAAACCAGAGAAGGGAGAGATGTTCAATGGATTTCTGAAAGGCTCCCCATGACACACCCCCACCTCAGCTGTGCCTCTCGCAAGATGAAGCCAATAATCCTCCCAAATTGGCCTTTGACCCGACCCCCGTCAGGAGGGTCCAGGGAGCAGAATGCAGGGTTAGGGTAGGGAGGAAAAGCCACGTCCACAAAAGACAAGTGACCAAGGGCCCAGCTGAAAAACCAGGGTATGCGGCCCCCCTGACAGGCAGTGGCAGCCCCGGGGCTCAGGGGAGGGGTCTCTGGCCACAGTGCAATAAAACTGGGAGAAGACAGTAAAAAATTATAAACATATACCCTCTCTTTTAAAAACAATCCTTCTGCTAAGTAGTTACCGAATTTAAAAAGAAAGTAAAATTGAAAATACAGACTATTTCGGGTAGAGACAAAAATTTCCTCTTGCTGATGACTTGATACCCAAGTAAAGAACAGGTGGGCAACAGTCTGTCAGTGGGATCCGGTTACTAAGAAAGCCTCCCTGGCACTGGTGCGTAAGGAACACGTTACCTCTTTGACATTCTGTAAGGTTTCAGGCGTGACAGTGAAGGCCACGGGACTCGGAGTCAGTTTCCGCTTCTGAGGCTACAGAGGAGGAGAAACCAAACTCAGCAGAGAGTCCACAGGTCAGACTTGCCTTTCCCCATTTAAGGAAACACAAGGTAGCATCGTGAACCAGGAAGACCTTGGCACTAAGAGGCAGGACGCTTGGATTCTAAACACAGTTCGGCCAAGAAACAAGGAAGGCTGTGTGCTGTCCAAGGTCCTCATCCCCGTGACTCAGTTTCCTCATCTGTAAGATGAGGGGACAGGCTTCTTAGTCTCTAAGGTCCCTTTCAGGTCCAGAATTTAAAAACAGAGCAGTATTGTTGGGAGACATTTATTCTGAACCTCTTTCTGAGAATAAAAGCCACTGAATCGGCACCATGACCCTGTGCAGAGCTGTTACTGGCCCTGGTCCCACTTCACAGATGACAGTGAGGCACAGAGGGCTCACATGGTGGCTCAAGCATGGGGCAGAGCTGAGGTCCAAACCCAGGCAGCCTGGCTCCAAGGCCGGGGCAGTTAGCCACTCAGCTGTACAACTGTCTACCAGGAAGAATCACACCTATAACGTAGTTATATGTTAACATAATTAATTATATGTTGCCGTAATTAGTTAGCAAGGATCATCTCCACATTACATACGTGCGGAACCCATCAGTACAGACAAGCTTCACGGGGCCTGCCCAGTGTCGTTTACTCATGGGCTGGGGCCCAAAGGCCACTGGCGCCCAGACGGCCGGGGAGCCGTGGAGGAGAAAGGGCACCGACCGATTTGCCAAGTTCACTCACTCACCAAAAGCTTATTCTAGGAAACATTCTTCCTGAATATATTCTTTTTACTAATAGGTTCATGAACGTGTTCTTTAGGGAGTAATGTATTCCTCCTCACAGTATACAGAGGAGTATGTAACTTCACGTACTACAGGTCACAGCATGGTTTGGCTTCTAGTGAAATCAGTCCCGAAGACTCTTGAAGGCCGAGTGCGGGCGGACCCCCAGGAGCAGGGAGGAAGCCCGAGCTCTGCGGCCACCCGTGGGCCGGGGGCCAGGGTCTGCGGGCCCAGCTCTGGGCGGGGGGCTGGGTTCGGGCTCATTCTTCTTCACAAAGTTGGAGGCTCTTTTGATTTAGCACCTAAAATGGCAGGTGACTTTTTTAGGGGATAATCTACATACGAAAAAGTTTTTTTGCTTCACTTTGAAAACCCTTGCTGGAAAAAGGGAAAATATCCATCTAAATCAAGGTAACTTCCAAAAAGGATAAATATTTTCATCATATTTTACATAAAATATTGTATCACTGAAAGAAATACTTAACACTATGATTATTAAAAATTTATAAACAGGGAAACTACAAATATTGGAAATCCTAAAAAGTCACAAAATGATGCAAGGGCATCAGCGATTTTGCCAATCTTATGCACAAGAAATCGGTCTTACATTTTCACTTAATCATCACTACAAGATACCCATGGACATTTCATAATAGTGTAAAAGGCCCCGCCCCAAAGGACCTGGAGAGGCTGAGACACAAAGGGATCCAGGGCCGTGGGCACAACTACTCACCACCATGTGTCACCTGCAGCCCTGGCACGTGAGAGGAATCTTTAAGGACACTCTGTCACTGCAAAGTACTAGCAGAAGGTGTCAGGAGAGGCTCCCCACCCCGGCCCGAGCAGCCCTGCATGTTCTTGCTGTACAGGCCGAGAATGCAAGGCCCTGGCCTTCTCTCCCTGGGCTGGGCCATTTCCCCCAGCTGTTCGCTGAAGCTGCCTTGAGGGACGAGGTGAGGTCTCCCTCCAGGACAAAGAGCAGGCTTGCTCACTGCCTGCTGTAACAAAGGCGGATTCCCCAGCTTGGGGCTCCGCAGCTGAGGCACAAACCCCTCAGGTGCAGTGCCCCTTTGGGCCCGTGGCGTCACCCCACAGGGCTCTGGCCCAGGGGAATGACACACATGCTGACACCAGCCATGCCGGGAGAAATCCAGTCCCCTGTCTCTAACCCAGGAGTCCCGAGTCTCTCCCCAGCATCCACAAAATACTACCAGGATAACTTATTGCTTGTAAGTGGGGTCCAGTCCCAGACCCCACAGAGGATTCCTATTACTGAGCCCAGAGCCCCCGAGTGCAGCTTACCGCAGAGTGGACGATGAATTCACAGGTCTTGGTCAAGTCCTTGGCCAGCAGGGACCGCCTCATGTCACAGCGCAGGGTATACTGGAGGGAAAGGCAGAGGAGAATACATCCTTTCAGATGGTTTGCTTTCATCCAGGAATTTCTTACAAAGAGGCAAGTCAGTCAACATATTTTAGGGAAACTTTGTCCAATTAATGTGTTATATGAAATTAATGTACATAATGGGGGGAGTTAATGCTCAGAACAAAAACAGTGCTATTAAAAAAACACTTTAAGGTTATTCCTCAGACCATTCCCGCGGCCATTCTGTAGCTGGACCCCCTGGAATACAGGTGCAGAGCCTCCCCTGTAACACAGGACAGAGCAGAGAGGCAGAACGGGAGGGCAGGCCTGGAGCAGCAGCTCGCTCACACCCGGTCCTCTGCCTTACCGGACGAGCCCAGACAAGGAGCACAGCTTCCCTGAGCTTCAGCTTCCTGCTCGCTAACACCACCTTAGTGAGGACCCAGCGCGGTAACGTGTGGTAAGCCAAGGCCTGGCACACAGCAGCTCTGGGTAAAACGGCTGCTGTTTTGTAGTAAGGATGAGAAAACACAGCAGCAGGACTGCAAACCCCTGGATGGCATCTAGACTTCACAGGCCAACCTGGGAGATGTGGGTCAGCCCCCGACTCGCTCTCACTCGCTGCGTTCTCTGCATGGGCGGCACCGCGCTGGGTGCCGGCGCAAGGGCAGAGCTGCGCCCCACGTGGGGAAGGGAAGCGATGCTAGTGACAGTGCTGAGTCCTGGAGCTCAGGCCTCCAGGGCATCTCAAAATGAGCTCTTCATATCTTAACCTTAGGAGGAAAAAAGAGGGGAAAGTCTTTGCAAAATTGTCATTTTAGAAAATTCAAATGTATGCAAACGTAAAGAGAAGCGTATAAGGAAGCCCCAGATCCGTCAGCCAGCTTCCCCAACGGCCAGTCCTGTTCTTCTCCTCGGCCCCCCCCCATTGGCCAGCAAAGAAGTATCCTGCGAGCAAAAGAACGTGGACAGGAAAGGGATGGAGCATCACGCTTGCTTTGAACTTGGCCGTATTCAACTCCTCTGCTGTCCCTGTGCTGTCCTTCTGAACTAGCCACTGCCGGTGCACCTGCTGCAATGGGCCCTGAGCCGAAAGCTTGGCTTCACCCGGGACTGTCCCTTCACATCCCGGTCCACGACAGACTGTGTGGTAACAAAACTCTACAGCACGATCACTGTCTTAATGTTAATCTTAAACAAAAAAATCACAGAACGTATGTTGGATAAAGTGAGCTGTTGTTTTAATCATCCGAGAAAAACATTAAAATAACTTGTAGAACTGGAACTATATGCACAGTTGAGTCAAGAAGCTACAACTATTATGACCAATCTGTCCACGTTAAATAAGAAGCTGCTATGTATTTAAGGTACTCCTGGGAGATTAAAACATTAAAGAAGAAAAGAATCAACCTTTGTCTGCAAGGGCCTTCATATATATATACAGAGATATAGATATAGATATAGATATTATCTATCGAGATTTCAATCTGGTCTCCCCAACCAGACAAGCTCAGCGAGGGCTGTACCATATATGTATATGCTATGTTTGTGTGTATAATATACAATATATACATGCACGTATGCACGTCCATTGTCTCTCCCCTGTACAGCCCACACGCTGCCTAGAAGAGGCAGCATTTTACTCGGGCTTTGCCTGGTCTCCTTGATGGTTTTCCCGATGGGAACGTCCCTTCCTCATTTTCAGTCTCAGGGCTTTGGGCGGGGCTGATTTCCCCCCATCCCACGGGGGTGTGGAAGTGACCAGAAAGGCAGGACTGTTGCTTGGCCACAGGAAACAGTCCCTTCTGCTGGGGCTGCCAGGCCAGGAGATTGTAAGCCTGTGGCCGCCGGCCAACAACCAGCTTCACCCCCGAGAACACCGAGCTGGGGGCTGACCGGTGCCCGCCCTGGCCTAGACGGTCCCCTGGAATGGAGAGTTCCATGATCCAATATCCCTTTTTTGGCTAAGCCAGTCTGAGCTGGATTTCTATAACTTGCAGATGAGAGAGTGTAACGGGCACCAACTTTTGGTCACTGAAGGTTTTTAAGTGTGAAAGCAATAATTACTAATATAAGGCAGCTGGTGGTAAGTGGGGGGAAGGGGAGAAAGATGGAGAAAAGAGGAAAAACACTGAGAGTATGTTTTAGGAATTGTGTTAAGTGCTTAAATTTTTTTTCTTTTTTTTGGCCACACAGCACAGCTTGTGGGATCTTAGTTCCCGGACCAGGGATGGAACCCGTGCCCCCTGCAGTGGAAGCGCAGAGTCTTAACCACTGGACCGCCCGGGAACTCTCAAGATTTGATTTTTTTCGACTGTCAGTAAACACAGGACAGGAACGAGGAAAGAAAACGCGTGTCAATAGATTTAAAGCAGACTCCTAGAAAGGAGTCTGTCAACAGGAGGACTACCATCTCTACCATTTGAATCTGAACACACAATTTCAGCAGACATGTTGGTACTGCTGTATTTTGTGTTTTATAGTATAAAACCTTGCTAGTATGGCCACAAGAGTAAAACAACCATAATAAAACTTCCCTGTGATTTAAACAACTTTTAAAGGAAAAAGTGGCTGCACAGGGGACGACTAGAAAGACTGCCGGCTTCCTGTATGCTCTATCTACTAACAAGATGAGAAATGGATGCAGGATGGCTGAGAAGAAGAATCAGAGCAAACAGGATCAAGCCCTCTAAGAAGTTACCACGAGTCCAGCCCCTGCAAGCTGACAATTTAATACCGGCTACATTTTAAATCCTTTATTCTGTCTTATGATTTTTCCTGTTTTTACATTACGTTACTATAACACAGTTCAGAGGATAAATGCAAACTGTCTTTGCACCCGTATAATCTGAGAAAGATGTTATTAGGGCTCAACAACAACACTTTCTATCCCAAGTCACACACCCGGGACTCTTCACGGGAAGCTCGATAAGCGATGGCACTGAGAAGGTGATGCCCCGTGTGGCGCCTCTCTGCAGGGCACCTGCTCCACTGTCCAACAAGGAGGGTAGAAAAAGCCCCATCAAGAGACTGAGTGAATGAGTGAACTGATGAATGAAAAAGAGATCAAGAAGCTATAATCCTAGTTTCTCTCAAGAAGTATATTTCTCAAAAGAAGCAATGACAAGTTTGAATAAGAGCTGACAATTTGATGATATTGGGGAATTTTTATTCATTCTGATAGCTGTGAAAATAGTTAACTGGGATTATGTAGAAGGATGTCCCTATTTTTTGGTGACAGATATTGAAGTATTTTGAAACGAACTGTCAAGATTCTGTAACTAACTTTGAAATGATTCAGAAAAAAAATAAATACAGATGAAACAAAGGTGGCAAAATTCTAATAAATGTTGAATCTAGTGGTAAGTGTAAGGTGACAAGCTCTTATAAATTTGAGGTTGAGAAGACATCTCTACGTTTTCAGAAATTTATGAGATATCTGGGGAGGTGCAGGATTCCAAGTTGTAGCCTTCTGAGGTTCACCCTCCAAGTGGTAAAATCTGATGACCAGAATAAAGGGGGTCGGGGTGATTGTTTACCTTACTAAAGAACTAACCACATGTGAACTCTTCTTCTGCATTTTAGCTAGTCTCCAACTCACACACAGCTACACAGGAACCCAAGTTTTGTATGTATATCTGTCTGGTTTCTTGTCAATATTTGGAAAAGGGTGAGATTTCCAATTTTATTTTAAACAAATTAATCTTTTAACAAGAATGATCAACACAGGAAAAGAAAGTGCCAAGTAAGAAGTATGACCACAGAGAATCTGACGTTATTCTATTCAGTTTCTAACGAATATATGCTTCTGTTGCTAAGTGAGCAGCATCGAAGAACGACTGTGCGGGTAAAGCAGGTTGATGCTGATTCCGGCAAGAGAATACAAATAATTTTGAAAATGCAACGTTTGAGATATTTTCAGTCTAGCTAAAAAGTAAAAAGGCAATACTTTCTTTCATGGTGAAAGTATTCCCAGCCTAGAAAGCTGGTCAGAGGATGCGGGTCTCTACAGCAGCGATCTGTATGTCTATGCAAGGGGTCTCCTTTGAAGCTAGACACTTTACTGTCACTTCTTATGAGCTGCCCAAAGCCTTCAGTATATTTATTGCCTGAAACAGGTGCACCGATAACAAAGGACTCGAAAAGTTTTTCTTTACAGAAAGGTATTTATTGCGATAGAGTACATCATACTACATGAGTTTCTTCTTGACCGATCTCTTAGGCCATACATAAAACTCACATACAGACAAACCTTTGGTTTAACTCTCACAAGTGTTTGCAGGATTTCTATTTTAAAAGTGCTACATTTTAAGCAGGGGAATGGTCTCTACCAAGACCAAATTATCAGCTAAAAATTAATAAATCAAAAAATTTCCTAACTGCCAGCCCTCTTGCACATACGTAAGACAAAATACTTTTGTCTCATCCAGCAGGGGAACCGCTGCAAGGCTGATAACACAAAAGTACCTTTCTTTCCGCTGAATCAAGGAAAGGCTCTCTTTCTCTCGCTCTGAGTCATGACTCCAAACTGCCCCTGAGACAACAATAGGGACTGTGAAAGAACCCTGAACCAGCGGAGGTAGACGGGAAGTCATAAATCCACTTCCCCCTCATTTACAAGGTTTGTTCAATAAAGAATACAAGCCTATGTCAGAGCGGGAGCCTTTGGGTATGAAACAAAGAGATATTTATACGTATAAAATAGAAAAGTTAGTGCGGGTGCCAGAGAGAAGTGAGGGCACGTCTACTACCAACAATAAAAGCACCCCTTACAGTGTCAGCGTCGCCTGAACAGAGCCCCAAAGAAACAACGGAATTTTGGAAAGAAGCTACAGCTTGGGTCCTCCAAGATGCCCATCAAAGATAATGGTCATACATGACATATGTTCTGCAGGGCAAAATGAGAAATCAACACAGAATATACATGGGAGGGCTCAGCAATAAACAGAGTATTCAATTCTTGGGTCCACCTATGAACTTTCAGTGAAAGAAAGACCAAGCTGTTTTGCAGAAGAAAAGTTGTGAAGTCAGCTTCACGGGATAAGGAAACGCTCACCTGGATGTTGACAAACACGCCGTGGTAAGTCTCATACAGGACTCTGTTACCCTTCACATGCAGGGGAAATTCGAAAGGAATTTCTGTTCTGCCGCTGGGAAATTTACCTGGTTTCACCATTTCGATGGTGCTGTTGATAATCTGGATGGGCTGTAAAGAAAACCCAAGTCAGTCCATCAACAAGCACTTCTTGATGCACTTTCTTTCACGTTACTGCGTCTATTAAATAAGCTCCTGAGACACCGCACCCCAGCCCTCGGCCGCTACCATCCTGGTGCCCTGTCAGCGGTGAGTTGGCCCAAGGTCTCTGGTTCATTTCCAGGACTGGATGCTTAGGCGTTTGGTGCACAGTAGGAAGTGATCTGATATACGTCCCTCCCTTATCCCGAAGTATCTCAGTTGACTGTCCTAACGACGCTTCCGGCGGGCACCTCCACCTTCAGAGTGAAGCAGACGTGCACGACACTTGGCAAGGTGCGGGGCCCTCGCGCAGCCCAGGGCACCCGTGCAGGCCTCCTCAGCTGGGCCCTTGGAGGGAAACAGTACTCACACCTGGAACCTGCCTAAAAGGCAGGTGTTACACCTTACTTAGTTAAGGTACTCTAAGCCATTGATTTACAATCACTTTGAGAAAATCCACAGCTTTTGAAGTGAGTCTCTAAGTGTTGATGGAAGAAAATAAGAAAACTGTGGAAAAACCTGGGAAGGTCCTGAATCTGAATACTCTTAATGAACCTTTCTTTCCTCTCAACTCTTTCCCCTTCAAAACTTAAAGAGTTAATAATATGTCCTTCAGGAAAAGGAAACTATAAGTATAGAAAAAAGACTTCACTTTCTAGAACACAGAACTTTAAGTGACAGAAAAGAATGGCTCTACCTGCATCTTACCTGAATGCCATATCCAACAGCAGCTGGATTAAAATAACAGTTAAAAGAACAGTTTTGTTTCAGGAACGTAAGTGCCAGAAGGCCCAGGCACAACTTCTCAGAGAGCTCTTGTCTCCTTAATGGCTGAAATTAGTCCCCCCCACCAATCCTATCTAATGGGAATAAAAACAAGCAGACTTTCAATAACAGAATATATTCAAAATCAAAACATCTGAATGTTTTTTCAGTTTGATTAGTAAATAGTAAAAGCATGACTACCACCATTCCTTGCAAAATAGCGACAAATAACAAGCCAGACAGCAAGTAAAAACCACCACAGACGTTTGAAAAACGAACTAAAAACGTGCAACGCTAGCATTCTTACCTTAACAGAATTATAGAATGCTTCGAACACACCCACACTCTTGGCACTGAGTTGGAGGTTCACGGTTCCTTCCACTGTCAAGGAGACTCCCTGGTGCTGGACCGAATCCTTCCCAGATACGACCACCACCCCGGAGAGCATTTCCTGGGGGAGGGGAGACAGCCACCCAACACGTTAGCACGGCTCTTTCATCCACCTGGTCTACTAGCAAAGTCAGCCTCCGTAACCATCAATTTGTTCAAAGATGCAGACAGTCATTGAGTGCTTATCACAGACCAGATGCCTGGATACCAGGATGAGAAAGGGCCGGCCCTGGGGGGTGCCGGGGGAACGGGGGGCAAGGAATCTCATCCCATCACCGCCTTTCGGACACACCTTCGTTCCTGCTGGAGAATCCAAACAAATGTCTGATTTCAAAAGGGCAAAGAGAAGGGCCTGGGGGAAAGGCAGATTCACAGACCGTTACACAGGAGCGTGTATGGCGATCTCCTCAGAAGGAATATGACACAATAAGAGCCTTTTCTTTAGGTTCTTTCTCAATTATGCTGACTAAGATGATTACACACTGTCAAACGCATGAGTAATTGAGCACGGCTGCTGGCCGGGTGTCCTCTGCCCAGAGAGCCTCGTGGGGGGCCTGGAGGTCGTGGATATACCACCCGACGGCCACACGGCCCTTCACTAAGCCCCCAGCCCCTCTGTGCCTGCTTCCTGCTGGTGGACAGTCGAGCCCAGATTTCCCTGGTTCATGAATCATTTAAGAAAGACTTCACAACAGAGCATCCATTCACATCCATTCACTTCTCTGGAGATAATCACTGAGTCACAGAATATGGACATTAACTACATTCCTTCCTGTCACCGTGGGCTTGACGGTCTCAAGTTGCGACTGGGGTTTGCGTGGAACAGGAAGTTGAGAAGATTAACTAGCACCAACCAAAGGAAATCCACAATAATCACAAAACAACGTGTTTCTGAAATGACCTCGAGAAACGGTTTGTGACTGTTCTCAAATGGTAATGTGATGGCAGAACTGTTGACAAAAAGATGAAAAAAAGAAAAACAACAAAAATGGCCCCACAAAGCAATTATACCCCAAAAAAGATGTTAAACAAAAAATGGCCCCACAGATCAAAGCATTAAAAAAATCTGTCCTCCTGGTGTTTAAATCTGTTTACCTTTTATTTTCTCTAGTCATCTGGTGAAAAAATTTTCACCAAGTTCTTACATTATGTGAAATTTTGGGAGCGGGGACTATTCTATGTCCCTTAAATATGCTAAGTATTCTGGCTTTGTTTCCCATTCCCCATCCCAAAGCGCTGAAGTCTAAATTAAACAAACACTCTCAGCTCCCTTTTAAGCAGAATTCAAGGGGTAGAACTCATTTTGTTCTTAACATAAGAAGCTCGTAAGAGAATTTAAATGAAACCCCTTCTGAAATACTAATTTTACTTTTAAATTTAATTAAAATTAATTCTATTAATTTTTGTACAACCTAAATGAAATTTAAAAATCTGATTTTTAAGAATTTAAATCCACTAGTATATTTTAAGAAATATGCTTTACTAGTATGTCCCAGAATTAAAATCAGAGAAAACAATTCATGAACTTTATCAATTAAACAACACAATAGTACTTGGTTCTGCTTCTATTTAATTGTAATGTATTCAGTTAATCTCATGGGAACAGGATCTGGGTTGACCACTGAATACCATATTATAATCACGACATCAATAGAACTGTTTCCTTCCTTTAATCCCTATGGCATAAGAAGGAAAAAGCAGTGAAGTACCCTGGAAATTAGCAGAGTAAATATTTTATGATTCTTTTGTCATTCCTTGATTTCAATTAAGAAATATAGTAGAGAAAATAAAAAATTCATATAATATTTGCAGATAAATTAGGCATTCTAACAATACACAGGTCCATTCAATTCCTACCAACATAAGAAAGATAAAGAATTAGTCCAAGTACAGCCCACGGAGCCAGGAATTTTAAAACAGATATTTCAACAAAGAGTTAAGACCCATGGTAAGAAGACGACTGACACTTTTTTGTTTTTTTAAATTGAGGTATAATCGACATACAACACTGTATTTGTTTTAGGTGTACCAGACAATTCTTGGTTAATCCTGGTGAGAGAGGAGAGAATAACTTGTATAACTGAAATTAACGAGAACCCAAGACCTCACCAAGAACTTCCCGCTCAGACTTCCACCTAGAAGGGTCAACAGGGAGAAAAGATCAGGGCCGTGGACAGCGAGGGTACCTCGCTGGTACCGTGATGTGATAAGTGGGGTCCCTCACTGAGGGCCATGATTTCAAAGAGGAGCCCCTCCTGGACGTAAGGATGACAATGAACCCCGGAAACAATGTACAGCGTGTGCTGATTTTCGGGAGGAGAAGAGCCATGGCTTTTGTCACATCAGCAAGGAGGCCCTTGCCCTGAGAAAGGTTAAGAAACAGAGAAAGACGCAGGCTCCGCACTCGTGTGCGTGTAGCCGACACGAGGAGACAGATCCCAGCGCTCTGGCCCGCCCGTGTGGCCCTCAGAGGGGACCCGCAGCCGCCACACTCCCACCAGCATCGGCAGAAGCCGGGCCCTGCGGGGGTGCGTCCCGCGCGCGCCCGCGGCCAGCCCGCAGCAGGGGGGCTCCAGGCTCTGCCCGGAGGAGCCGAGTCCAGAGGAAGGCCTGGAACCCCGGCACCAGAGCCAAACCAGAAGCGGGGGCGCCCGAAGTCTCCGGGTCTCCCCGGCTGACCGGCCGCCGGCTTTCTCCGCAGAAGCCACCGCGGAGGCTTCCCGAGGGGGCTGAGAGGCTGCGGCTTGTAACTTTGTATTCTCTAAACGGAAGAGGCCGCTAGCGAACTCCACAACTCTTTTCTTCTTTGTTCTCCGGAATCTAATGCCAAACCCATAATTAGGGCTCTGGGCTGCAGGAGGGCAGCGTCGAGTCAGCAACGCCCCCGCCCGGCCTCCTGGAAATCACCCAGAAGAACAAGGCACAAAACCACAAACGCCCTTCTCGGTGAAGCAAGGAGACGGCTAAGTGCCGTGAAATAGGTGAAGACGAGCAGGGGCCGCGCAGTCAAAAGGCGAAGTGAGGCCCGCGGCTGCAGGAAGCCGCTTCTGCAAGGTGAGGGGCACCTGGGAGGGAGCCTCCCGACGCCCCACGCGGGAAGCAGGAGCTGTGACCCGCCCCCCAGCTGCTTCTCACATACGGGGGCCGGGGGTAAAGGTTAGAGAGACTCACGTCAAACCTCAGCCCGCGCGGTGCAGGAATAAATCATCTCCTGCAAGAAGGAGACACTGAGAGAACCAGCAGAGGTGCCTGGACACACAAAGCACAGACCACGTGGCTCTTCTACGTAAAGGAACTCCACAGGGTAAAAAGGCCAGTCATTTCCACGGCCCTACAGATGGGGGGCTCCAGCCCCACCTGTGTGACCTCATCTCTAAACGCTCCCCCCTCAGCCACTCCTCTCCACCGTCCTGGCCCCCGCATCCAGGCTCAGGACGTGTGCACACACTCCTGCCCCACCTGGATGCTCTTCTTCCAGAACCCACGTGGCTCGTGACGAAGACTCTCTCCTTGACCAAACTCAGCCTCTCTTTTTTTTTTTTTTTTTTGCGGTACGCGGGCCTCTCACTGTTGTGGCCTCTCCCGTTGCGGAGCACAGGCTCCGGACGCGCAGGCTCAGCGGCCATGGCTCACGGGCCCAGCTGCTCCGAGGCATGTGGGATCTTCCCGGACCGGGGCACGAACCCGCGTCCCTTGCATCGGCAGGCAGACTCCCAACCACTGCGCCACCAGGGAAGCCCTACTCAGCCTCTCTTGAGCTCTTTTTCAACTAGGCCTCGGCTTTTGATTTCCGTGTTCCTCTCTGCATCGTCTGATTGTAGCAAGAATTCTGCTAAGTCAGCTGAACCATCCTCCATATCCATCACCCTCAACACCTGACCAGGTTCCTCATTCTCCACCTCTCCTGGCCCCGGGGGGTGTCTGATGAACCTGGCCTGCCTTCAGCAAGAACCCTGTGAGCTGGTTTATTCCTTTACCCTCCTGATGTTTCTTCTCAGTAATTTTCCATCCAGTGACCCCCCCCCCCAACACTCTGCTCCCTGGCGATAATTGCCACTTGCCCACACTGCACTCAGAGTGGAGCCTCTTTTCGCCACTGCAAGACCCCACTGCAGTGGTCCCTACATCTATCGCAACAGTTCCCCCCTGAATAAAGTCTGCTTTACCATCTTCAACAAGGGCCATGGATAATTTTTTCTCACACACTCGCTCCCTCTTCTCCATCAAGTTGGTGCTCAAATGACAGCATCCTCATGAGGACTCCCCTGACCACTCCTATTAAAACTGCACTACCCGCTTTTCAACACTCACTTATCCCCCCTCCCTAACTTTGCTCTGCAGCACTTGTCGCCTTCTAAAATACTCTGTAAGTGCTTATCTATTTTACTTATCATCTGTACTCCTGGAATGTAAACTCCACAAGGGTAGAGTGAGAGCAAGAGCAGGCACTCGATGTTTACTGAACAAATAAATGACTACCCACCAGAAAAACACAGCACCATCAAGCAGATGGAAACTGTGAACATGCATTTCACCGTGAATTTTTCAACGTCATGATGCAATTGCTTCTATGAGGGATGAACACAAGACAGAGCTATGAGAGTTCAGGGATAAGATGGTGAGGCAAAAGAAAGAGATAAAAAATATAAGAGAAGCTCAGAAAAGAAGTGGAAGGAAAAAATAAAACAAAACCATCACAGAAAAGGAGGTGAAACTGAAAGGGGTTCAAAATACATACAGGACAGAAATGAGAAAATTCAAACAAATCGTGTGAAAATTTAAGAAAGAATTAAAAAGAATCACCAGAGAAAAAGATAAATACAAGAGACCATGAGGAACATCCAACATATGCATAATGAAGTTCCCAAATAAGAAAACTGAAATAATGGAACACAACATGTTTACCGATGTAATTTTTAAACACTGAAAAAGCAAATGGATTAGGAACGGTTAAGAAAATGATAGACTCTAGTAGAACTATTCTACTTAAAAAAAGAAAGAATCCTTTAGGAGTCAGGCAAAAGAAAAGTCACTTACAAGAGGGGGAAAAGCAGACTTCTTCACAGCAAAATACAATCCAAAATGAAAGTACAGCAATACTCATTACAATGCTCAAGGAAACAAGTGTGATGATACTAGGGTTTTAGACTTACCTAAACAATTGCTCACATATAAAAGAAGTTTTACGTGTGCAGAAACAAACAAACAAAACCCCAAGGAGCACTGCATAAAAAGCCTTCTTGAGGAACTGATTAGATAGTGAACTATAACTCTTCAAGAGAAACCCTCCATCAAAACCAATTGTGAGGACTGGGTCCATTCAACTGAAAGAATAAGACTAAGAGGTATGTGATGGTTATGGTGAGAGAGCAGAGTGCAAAATACAAGTCCTGACAGTGCAGAAACTACTTAAATAACACCAGTTGGGCAACTAAGGGGCTAGAAAGTGGGAGGCAGTACAATGTACGTGGCTTCCTTGTCCTTGACAGCTGGGGTTTAAAAACGTATCATTGAAACCATGCTCTCCAATACGGTAGCCACTAGCCATATGTGGCTATTTAAACTTAAATTTATATTAATTAATATTAAGGAAAATTTAAAGTTCAGGTCCTCAGTTGCCCTAGCTACATTTCAACTGCTTGCAAGCCACATTATGGCTAGTGGCTATCACAACGGACAGGGCAGATAAATAGCACATTCACATCATCACAGAGAGTTCTACTGCACAGTGCTGATTTAAAGTTAATAAATCAAATAATGTTGTACAAATAAAGTTAACAAGTTAAACACCAATAAAGGTAATATTTGTAAATAACTAAGATCAGTTGGTAGAAGAGAAGGGAGAAGGAAAGAAGAGGAGCTATACTAATTTCACCATTGTTCATAGTAGAGAATTAATAAGTAACATCTAAAACAGAGAAGATTTAGGGTACAATAAAAAGCTGTAAGGATAAGAATTATAATAAAACTGCAAATTATTAGAAGATCATACAAACAACATAAAGCAAATAAGACTGTAGAGAGGCAGATGTTCTAAAAGCTACTTTAAAAACAACACCCCAAGGACTTCCCTGGTGGCACAGTGGTTAAGACTCCACGCTCCCAATGCAGAGGCCCGGGTTCGATCCCTGGTCAGGGAACTAGATCCCACATGCATGCTGCAACTAAGAGTTCGCATGCCACAACTAAGGAGCTGGCGAGCTGCAACTAAGGAGCCTTCCTGCCGCAATTAAGACCCAGTGCAGCCAAATAAATAAATAAAATAAATATTTAAAAAAATGTTTAAAAAAACCCAATCCCTCAATTGATAACATAGCACCAGTGGCAGAATTAATGCCAAACATATGTCATATTAATAAACAGGCTAAATTAATACCTATTAAAAAACAGACATTCAGATTTTATCTCAAAGCAAAACCCAATTTTATGTTGTACGACAAAGAAGCACCTAAAAACGGCAGGGGTGAGGGTGGATTTGGAAAGGCTGCAGAAGAAAGGATAAGCAAAGGTATATGAAGCAAATGGAAGAAATAAATCGCGGGCTGTAATCTTAATATCAGACAAGCCTGAGTTCTGAGAAAGAAGGATTAAACCAGACAAAGAAGGGCACTGTATGCTTTTAAAGGGTACAGCCCTCAGGAGAGACATGCGGCATCACTATCTGTGGATCAAATAACACAGCATCAACACTCACAGCAAAAACCACAGGGGATACAGGAGAAAACTGAGTAAAACACATTCATTGTGGGAAATGTTAATTTACCCCCCTTAGCCAGGATGGAAAAGAGGACAAAAAGAAGAAAAGATATAAGCATCTTAGTTACACATCAATAAAGTATAACTAACTGAACTCAATATACAACATGCTGACCTCCACACCCTAAATGGAGTAAGTCCAACAGGTCTTTCTTTAGGAAAAAGAATAGCAAAACAAATTATTAATCTAATCGAGAAATAAATATCAAAGATATAGCAGTAATTAAAATAAGAATAAAAGAACACATTGTTCAATTGCATATAAGGAAATTTGAAAAGTTGGTAAAGTGAATTACTTTTCTAGGAAAATATAATTTACCCAAACTAACTCCGAAAGAGACAGGAAAGCTAAAGCAAATAAATCACCATAGAAAAATCAGAGAAAGTTATACATAAGCCCCCCCAAAGCACCAGGCCCAGAGACTTTCACAGATCATTTCCAAATGTGTAAAGTACAGAAAATTCCAATGTTAAACTACTCCAAAGCACAGAAAAGTAAAGAATTTCTTTTAAAAAATAAAGCAAATATATCAGTGACACCACAGTAAGACAGTATCTATACACACAACACACCCATACAAAAAGAAAACTATATTTTTCTCACTTATAAATACCAGTGCAAAAGCCCTATATAAGATACTAGCAATACAATCCAGTAGCAACTTAAAGGAATATTACACCGTAAGTATGTGGGATTTAGTCCAGGAATGTATGGATAGCTCAACTGTTGAGGAAAACTATTAATACAACTCACAATTAATAGCTCTCTAGAGAAAAATCGTAGAGTCATTTCCATAGATGCTAAAAAGTCACTTGCTAAAATTAATATCCATTCTTTATTAGTAAAATAAGAATAGAAGGATATTTCCTTACCCAGAAGCCAGCATCAAACTTAACGGGAAATGAAATACACTGCATTTAAGTCAGGAATAAAAGAAGGATGACCACTATCATCACTATTAACGTACTATATGTACTAGTTAATGCGATGAAACTAGAGAAAGAAGTATGAACTGAAATGGAGGCAAAATTATCATTATTTGTAGATGACATGACTGCATGCCTGAAAGAACCCAAGAGAATTTACTGAAAACTATCAACATGAAGAGAATTTCAGGAAGGAAGATAGCTGGGTACAAAATTAATATACAGAAATCAATAAGGCAACATGTACACAACAACAATCAATGAGAAGATACATTGGAAGAAAATACTTTCTTTATAAAACCAACAAAAAGTTAAAACATTATAAATCAATTTAACAGGAATGTCTAAAACCCTTAGAAGATGAAAACTTAAAACACAGTTGAAGGGCACAAAAGAAACAAATGGAAAGCCACACCATGTTTTTACACCCTTTACATGTCTACTTTCAGTCTGTAAAGGTAACATAATCCAAAGAAAACAACATCAGAATTGTTTTTTCTTTTTTAGAGGTGGGCTGGGGTGAGACAGACTAGACAAGCTAATTTTAAAACTCATCTGGAATAATAAATAATAATAATAATAAATAAATTTTGAAATGAGGAGAAATGAGGGGGACTAGCCCTACGAGATATTATAACACCTCAATAACTTACAAAGTGAGGTGCAGGGCATGTACAGGCTGAAAGATCAATGGAACAAGAGGGAAACTCCAGATATAAACCCAGATACATGGGAATTTAGTAGGTGATAAAGGAAGCATTTTAAATCCAGAGGGAGAAGTTGGAACATTCACTAAATAATACTGGAAAACCAGCCAGAGGTCTGGGGGGAAAAACTGTCCAGAAAACTGGCAAAAAAAATTAAGCTGGATCCATACTGCAGACCTTTGCAGGTAAAAAGTTCTAAATGCATTGAAGACTTAAATGTAAAAATTGAATAACCAAAATTTTAGAACCACAGGGAATGATTTTTATCATATCAAAGTGGGGAAGGCCTTTCTAAGAATGACTCAAAACTCTGAATAATAAATGACTACAAATACAACCAAAAATAGTTTGTTACATAAAAGTGATTACAAGCAACATCACTTATATAAATGATAAACTAGAGAAATAATGCAACTTAATATAACAGGTAAAAGGCTAATTTCTCTAATATGTTAAGAACTCCTAAAAAATAAAACAAAAACCACCTAACAACCTAAGAGAAAAATTGAACGATATGAAAACAGGTCACAGAAAAGGAAAAGCAAATTACTCCTAAGCCCATGAAAACATGCTCAATATCAATGATAACATGAGAAATGATCATTAAAACTATACTAAGTACCATTTTCCACCTATCAGATTAGCAAAGACCAAAATATATGATCATATTATGGTAGGGGAGGGGGCAACAGGCACTCTCATACATTGCTGAGGGTAGCTGAGAATACCACAATCTTGTACAGGCCATCTGGCAAAACCGAAAACACTTTACAAACACCTGGGCCCAGCAATACCACTTTTAGGAATTTTCCTCAAAGACATTTGCACGTTGAAATGATTATGAACAGTAGTTACTCACTGCAACATTGTTTGTAATAACAAAAGAATGTAAATAACCTAAATTCCAACAATAAGAAAATGGTGGGTTTTCCCTTTAATATCTTGGAGATATTCATATTAGTACATATATGTTCTTTTTTTTTAAAAGGCTGCATGTTGCACCATTGTGAAAAATGGGGAGAAAAAGAACATTTATATATATTTACTTGTATATGCATAAAATAACTTTGGCAGAAATGACAAGAAATCGAGAGCTTTTAGTTGCCCCATAGGAGAGGACCTTGATGGACAAAGGAGGGCAGACGCATCCATCCTGGAACTCATGAATTTTAAACCATCTGCACTGATGTTAACTGGTAACATAATAAATCAATTTTAAAATAAGATCAATCCCAGACTGGGTGACCTCTAAGTGTAAAAGTGTACAAAGTTCTAAGCCCCTTAAACGCTGATGACCCAAGGGCACAGTCGTCTTCCTCAGTAAAAGATCTAAAGATTGTACGCTAGAAAGTCACAGTCTCTGGATTACCTCTTACTTTGGACTTGAACACAACTGCTAGGGAAGTGAAAGTCTCTGGGTTAATGCCTCACCGCTCTCTAATATTTTCCTCTCTGATGAGCCCAAGCAGCATGAGGAGCCTCACAGGCATCGTTGTCCCCAGGAGTCCTCTGAGTCTCTGAACAAGTCCTTCCTTCCTAACGTTTCAGCGATACTCTTAGAACCGCCTGGGATTCTTATACCACATTGGTCTAGAGATCCTGTACCCCAAGAGTGAGTTGCCCTTTCATTTACAGACAGTGAACCAAATGTGTTAAGCAGTTCACTAACATAAAAAAAAAATCACAAGGTAAATCACTGAGCTAGGTGGGAAAACACAAGTGGACTTTGGCTTGTTGAGACTCTAGTCCTTAGTGGCACTGAGAGACCCATTTTGGTTGGAAAAGGGAAATCAGACCCATTGAAGAGATTTCAACTTCTTAGGTGTCCCCATCTCCATTTTTCTGTAAAACAATTGTTTTCCATCGTGTTTTAAAACAGAATAAACAATCACCAGATATTTCTCCACATATTAAGTAATGGGCCAATATTGTGTGGTGTTTACTAAGGTTCTAGAAAGGAGAATTTTGAAGAGATGCATCATCTCCAATTTATCATTAAAACCAAGACAATGCTGTTGAGCAATCCCATTCCTAGATTCTACTCAAATGAAATCGGAGATTATGTTCACACAAAAATCTGTACACAAATATTTCTTGTAACTTCACTCATCATCACCCAAGTGTCCTTCAACGGGTGAATGGAGGAACAGTGGTACATCCATGAAAGAGAAGACAACTCAGCAATAAAAAGGAACAAACTACTGACACACAGCAACTTGAATGAGTCTCAAAGGCATTATGCTAAGTGTTAAGGCCAGATTCAAAAGGCTGCGTGTCGTACAACTGCATTTATGTCACATATGTGACCTTCTGCAAAAGGCCAACTATAGGGATTAAAACCACATCAGTGCTTGCCTGAGGCTGGGGCGGGTGTGGGGGAAGAGGCTGAGTACAGAGGACACGAGGGAATTTGGGAGAGTGCCAGAACTGTTCCATATCTTGATTGTGATGGCGGCTAAGGTCTCGGAAAAACTTGCAGTGAAAAGAGCAATCTATTGTATGTGATATACGTCAGTTAAGAAGCTCCCAAAGATAATCAAGAAAGAAACACAGTTATCCTACCTTGTTGACAACAGGGTCATATTCTTAAAGTGATTAATATTTAAGTAAAAATCAAGCAGTTCATTAGCAATGAAACTGTAACAAAATACTGAGATACTAATTTGTGTGGCTTATACACACTTACTGCCAAAACAGTAGAAATAATATAATCATTCAGTCAACATATATTTTTGGCATGCGTACCATGCATCAGATACTGTTCCAGGCACCAGGGACAGGGCAGTGAACAAAAGAGGTAAAGCCCTTGTTCTCAGTGGGCTTACATTTCAGTACTGCATTCTGATGGTGTACTAATATGGTAAAACAAAGCAGGTTTCTTCTAGGTCAGTATAGTACAAGTATAGGTCTAAATACTCAGTAAAATGGGCTGACAAAAATCACAGCTACTGTCCGATGGAGCCATCTCTGAAATTTCTAGTTCTGAAATTTTCTTGAGAGTCTGGAAAAGAAACCTGAGCCCCTGAATAAAAGTTTAGATGAAAGGGGCAAAATGAGATTGCCAATACTAGTCAGAAAAGTAAAAATTAATAAGAGTAAGTAAATATGAGGTCTTTAGCGCAGGAATATTAAAATCGAACCTTGGTGTGCTGTGTGGTTTCAGGGGTTAGATACTACATATTAGCAAAATTATGAGTTAATACAGATGACTAGATTTCAGATTTCAATAACATTAAAACTCACAGAAACTTTATAGTGTTGATACTCGTTTGGCACTATTGGCCTAAGTGAATGCAAAGACTCCAGACTATAAACCCAAGAGTTTAGGAGAGCTCTGACCGCAGAGGCGTCTGGGAGATGGTCTGATTACAGGCCAAAGTAATGACCGTGGAATACAGGCAGATGGCCAAAGAAAATGCTCTGAGTAGCCAGCCCAACACTTACATAACGAACCACCACCACCAAATTGAATAGCAGTCAGAGGGAACTCAAGTATGAGACCGACAGTGCACCATCCAAATCCAAGGCACAGGCAAACTCCAGGAACAGAAGAGCGAGCGGTGAGCCCTGCAGCAAACTAGGCCACGCCAAGGGCTGCTGAAAGCAGGAGCTCACAGAAGAGCTCAGGGTAGTCACGTGCTGCCCAGCACAGGTGCAGTCTCCCTGCTTCAGACTGGCCCGGCAGCTCCCAGGGCCACCGTTCCATCCCACAGCAGAGGCTGGGAATGTGGAGCATTAGTCCTGGGAAATGCATACGGAGCAGTGAAGGGGAGACAGAGAATATTACTTCTCATCTGATACTCCCTCCTATTACTTGAATGTTCTCAGCAAGTTAAAAGAAAACTTTTTTAACGTACAAAACAAATATAAACTCTTTTGAAATATCCAAAACAAATGGACACTATTATATCTTTTTTTAATTTTAAAAAAGTTTTTTTCCTGATTATTATTGAAGAGGGGAATTTCGGTCCATCTGCCCCTTACTTTTCCACTGATGGGACTTGTGCTCCTTTCCCAAAGATTATGATTTGCATTTTAGAGTAATGGTCCTAAACGATCTCTTCTGATGAAACAAAGGAAGGGCCGGTTTTTGGTTGACGTCATGCCTAGTGTGTGACAGTAAAACTGTAAGCCTAAGTAAGACTATCATCATGGTGGGACAGGGTAGTGAGGATTAATGGAACCCAGTCGTCATTAGAAAGCATGAGTGCCAATGTCATACAGCACAAGAACCTGCCAACAGCTGGGAGGACAGCTGGTGTAACCCTTCCAGTTCCTCAGGGGCAAGCTCTTTCTGGGCATCAGAAATCCAAGGTCAGAATAGATTAATTAGGTACAGGTTCCCATCAAGAGTTAAAGGCTACGTACAATCTCATACTACCCTTCCCAGGATGAGTTTAAACACCAGGGAGAACAGTGAAGGACAGACTCCATCAGCTTCTGCTGGGTCTACTGGCCCAAGAACCCCAGGTGAGCAGGTTTCAAGGAGGAAACTGGCAGAAGCCTAACCAAGGATGCTCAGTCCATGGGTAACCTTGGTACTCATGGATGGTGGGTCTATGATCTGTATGGAGTTAGAAGGCTACCTTTTTTTGACTTAAATCCTCCAATAAATAAAAGCAAAATGCTTGAAGCCTGGTTGTACGCACTGTTATATCAGAAAGTTAACAGAGCCTGTAAGCTTTGGCATAAAACAAACTAAAATGGGATGATATGAAAAAGCTTCAACCTTGTTGGCTCTGGCTAGTCACTACATCCTACAACTAGTAGTTAGTTTCAGTTAGTTCCACATGTGTGCAGATGCCTCAGCAGCCACTTTGGGATTTGAGGAAGAGTCAGGGAGGGCAGGGTGGGGGGCTCACTTCAAATGAAAAAGTTCTGCTTTTATCTGCTTATAAAATGAACTATTTTAATGGATATTATATTTATTAAAATTAATGTATCAGAATGCTAATTGATAAGACTTCATTTAATAAAAGAGTCTCACTGCTTCGAATTGCAGCAGGGAGGAGTGGAATCGTTATTCTAAACAATGTTGTTCACTTTCTTGAGCTGTTTATGAGGAAACATTCACTGTAGTTTGTGAGATGAAGGGTAAGATATAGTTTCCGTCACCTTTAGAAAGGCTCCATTTCTCTGAGCCTGAATCTTCTCCTGCCTGCAAGTGAGAGAGTAAACTGTCTCTTCAAAACAGACAATAAAAGACAAAGGAAATCTTTGTAAAAAATTTTTACTGAAATATAGTTAATTTACAATATCGTGTTAGTTTCAGGTGTACAGCAAAGTGATTCAGTTACACACATATATGTTCTTTTTCTACATTCTCTTCCATTATAGGTTATTACAAGATATTGAGTATGGTTCCCTGTGTTACACAATAGGTCCTTGTTGGTTATCTATTTTACATATAGTAGTGTGTATATTTTAATCCCAAACTCCTAATCTATCCCTCCACTCCTCCCCTGTGGTAACCGTAAGTTTGTTTTCTATGTCTATGAGTCTATTTCTGTTTTGTAAATAAGTTCCTTTGTAAATAAGTTCCTTTGTATCATGTTTAGATTCCACACATAAGCAATATCATATGATATTTGTCTTTGTCTGGCTTACTTCACTTAGTATGATAATCTTTAGGTCCATCCGTGTTGCTGCAAATGGCATTATTTCATTCTTTTTTATGGCTGAGTAATATTCCATTGTGTGTGTGTATCTCACATCCTCTTTATCCATTCACCTGTTGATGGACACTTAGGTTGCTCCCACGACCTGGCAATTGTAAATAACGCTACAATGAACATGGCGTGCATGTGTCTTTCTGAATTATGTCTTTCTCTGGATATATGTCCAGGATTGGGATTGCAGGATCATACGGTAGCTCTGTTTTCAGTTTTTTAAGGAACCTCTATACTGTTCTCCATAGTGGCTATACCAGTTTACATTCCCACCAATAGTGTAGGATGGTTCCTTTTTCTCCACACTCCCTCCAGCATTTGTAGACTTTTTGATGATGGCCATTCTGACTGGTGTGAGGTGGTACCTCACTGTAGTTTTGATGTGCATTTCTCTAATAACTAGTGATGTTGAGCATCTTTTCATGTGCCTTTTGGCCACCTGGTCTTCTTTGGAGAAACGTCTTTTTAGATCTCCTGCCCTTTTTTTTTTTTTTTTTTTTTGCGGTACGCAGGCCTTTCACTGTTGTGGCCTGTCCCGTTGCGGAGCACAGGCTCCAGACGCGCAGGCTCAGCGGCCATGGCTCACGGGTCCAGCCACTCCGCTGCATGTGGGGTCTTCCCGGACCGGGGCACAAACCTGCGTCCCCTGCATCGGCAGGCAGACTTTCAACCACTGTGCCACCAGGGAAGCCCTCCTGTCCATTTTTTGATTGGGTTGTTTTTTTTTTCTGATATTGAGCTGTATGAGCCGCTTGTATACTTTGGAGATTAATCCCTTGTCAGTTGCATCATTTGCAAATATTTTCTCCCATTCTGCAGGTTGTCTTTTTGTTTTTGGTTTCTTTTGCTGTGCAAAAGCTTTTAAGTTTGATTAGGTCCCATTTATTTATTTTTGTTTTTATTTCCATTACTCTAGGAGACGGATCCAAAAAGATACTGTTGCGATTTATGTCAAAGAGTGTTCTGCCTATGTTTTCCTCTAGGAGTTTTATAATAGCCGGTCTTACGTTTAGGTCTTTAATCCATTTTGAGTTTATTTTTGTATATGGTGTTAGAGAATGTTCTAATTTCATTCTCTTACGTGTAGCTTTCCAGTTTTCCCAACACCTCTTAATGAAGAGACTGTGCTTTCTCTATTGTATGTTCTTGCCTTCTTTGTCATAGATTAATTTTTTTAAATAAATTTATTTATTTATTTTTGGCTGTGTTGGGTCGTCGTTGCTGCACGCAGGCTTTCTCTAGTTGCAGCGAGCGGGGGTTACTCTTTGTTATGGTGCACGGGCTTCTCATTGCAGTGGCTTCTCTTGTTGTGGAGCATGCGCTCTAGGCACGTGGGCTTCAGTAGTTGTGGCACGTGGGCTCAGTAGTTGTGGCTCATGGGCTCCAAAGCTCAGGCTCAGTAGTTGTGGCGCATGGGCTTGGCTGCTCTGTGGCATGTGGGATCTTCCTGGACAAGGGCTCAAACCCGTCTCCCCTGCATTGGCAGGTGGATTCTTAACCACTGTGCCACCAGGGAAGCCCTGTTGTAGATTAATTGACCATAGGTGCGTGGGTTTATTTCTGGGCTTCCTATCCTGTTCCATTGATCTATCTTTCTGTTTTTGTGCCAGTACCATACTGTTTTGATTACTGTAGCTTTGTAGCATAGTCAAAGGCAGGGAGCCTGATTCCTCTAGCTCTTGTTTTTCTTTCTCAAGATTGCTTTGGCTATTCAGGGTCTTTTGCGTTTCCATACAAACTTTAAAATTTTTTGTTCTATTTCTGTGAAAAACGCCATTGGTAGTTTGATAGGAATTGCACTGAATCTGTAGATTGCCTTAGGTAGTATGGTCATTTTGATAATATTGATTCTTCCAATCCAAGAACATGGTATATCTTCCCCCCGTTCCTTTTATCTTCAATTTCTTTCTTCAGCATCTTATAGTTTTCGGAGTACAGGTCTTTTGCTTCCTTAGGTAGTTTTTTTCCTAGGTATTTTATTGTTTTTGATGGAATGATAAATGGGATTGTTTCTTTAATTTCTCTTTCTGAACTTTCACTGTTAATGTATAGAAATACAACAGATTTCTGTGTGTTAATTTTGCATCCTGCAACTTTACTGAATTCATTGATGAGCTCAAGTAGTTTTCTGGTAGTGTCTTTATGATTTTCTGTGTATAGTATCATGTCATCTGCAAACAGTGACAGTTTTACTTCTTCTTTTCCAATTTGGATTCCTTTCATTTCTTTTCCTTCTGATTGCTGTGGCTAGGAATTCCAAAACTATCTTGAATAAAAGTGGAGAGAGTGGACATCCTTGTCTTGTTCCTGATCTTAGAGGAAATGTTTTCAGCTTTTCACCAGTATGATGTTAGCTGTGCTTTACCATATACGGCCTTTATTATGTTGAGGTAGGTTCCTTCTATGCCTGCTTTCTGTGGAGTTTTTGAATTTTATCAAAAGCTTTTTCTGCATCTATTGAGATGATCATATAGTTTTTATTCTTCAATTTCCTAATGTGGTGTATCACAGTGATTGATTTGTGGATACTGAAAAATCCTTGCATCCCTGGGATAAATCCCAATTGATCATGGTATCTGATCCTTTTAATGTATTGTTGGATTCGGTTTGCTAGTATTTTGTTGAGGATTTTGCGTCTATGTTCATCAGTGATACTGGCCTGTAATTTTCTTTTTTGTGTGGTATCTTTATCTGGTTTTGGTATCAGGGTGATGGTGGACTTACAGAATGTTTGGAAGTGTTCCTTCCTCTGCAATTTTTTGGAATAGTTTCAGAAGGATAAGTGTTAACTCTTCTCTACATGTTTGCTAGAATTCTCCTGTGAAGCCATCTGGTCCTGGACTTTTGTTTTGGGGAGTTTTTAAATCACAGATTCAATTTCAGTACTTGTAATTGGTCTGTTCATATTTTCTATTTCTTCCTGGTTCAGTCTTGGGAAACTGTACCTTTCTAAGAAATGAATAAAGCAATCTTTTAAAGAGATTAATGTGCCCAGAAAGTCCTATGTGCAAGTAGAGGACAATACTTGAAATTGATAGGCATTCTTCACTTCACAAAAGTATTTTACAAAAATTATACCTTTACTTGCTTGTGCTTATATGGAAAAGTATCTGAAAAGAGGCAGGACCCCAAGGCCAGAGAGCAACAGTGTACAGCTAGCTGGGTCTACCGCCCCACGCAGGGATTCAGACAGGCCTGAAGCAAGTCACTGCATGAACTGACCTCTCCCTAAACCCTCCATCCAAACAGGCCAAAGTTTATTTCTGAGCTTTGGAACGTTGTGCTTTTCTTGTTGGCATAATACCATCCGTTGTTGATTTGCTAATAATGTTCTTCTGCAACAGTCCGGGCTTCAATGTGCTCACTGGGAAGGGAAGCAGGTCAGCCCACCTGGCCGACGGCTAACGAGTAAGTCGGTTCTCCCAACAGAAGTTGAAGCCTAGAACCCTAACTGGGGGAGGGGGTGGTGTCACAGATTTGTCTGGTAAATGAAGTGCATTTACAGATAACAACTGCCGATTAAAATCTCTGAATGAAATGAAAACATATTGAGAGCTAGGGGGTTAAAAATCCCCAAAGTGGAGCTGAGATGAAAAAGGAAAGCAAATAGAAAACTGGCTTCAACTTACAACTTTTCTGGAACCTGCCTGTACTAAGAGGGCAGCTGACAAGCCAAGAGGCCTGCAGAGCACACGGGGGCAGAGGTGCAGGGAGAGTGGTGGGAGTGAGAGGGGGCCAAGGATGGAAGTCAGGGAGGACATCAGAGAGTCTGGTTGGCTGAGCCCAGAGGATGGTGGGGAGGGAGAGGGCGCAGGTTTTAGAGTCGCAGGACCAGGGAGGGGGAGGTAAGCAGGACAGTAGCAATTAAGCTCCTGGCAGGTTGAGAGCGGGGACCCTCTCTAAGGAGGCTCACCTAGACTGGACACCTATAGAAGAGAGCAGCTGGGCTCTGCCAACTCAGGCTGGGGCAGCAGTGGGGAGGGGGTCAGAGAGGGGGAATGACAGGAGAAGACGGGTGCTGCTCACTCTCCAGCCTGCGAGCAGCACAGCTAGGAGTTCAGCACTGGGGGACAGTCACTGCAGGAGTGGCTGGTGTCAAAGACTGCAGGTTTCGGCCCACGGAGAGGGCACTGCTGGCTGCACGGGCTGAACCCAGGACCACACAAGGCCAGGAGGTCTGGACTGTGGTCTCGGCATCAAGAAGAAGGTGGGGGAAAACCCAACCACCCTGCAAGAGTCAGAGCAGCCGGCAGGGGGAGGGGAGTGTCAAGGGTGTCCCTAACATGTTGAGACTTGTCCCGAGTCTAGACATGGACACGCCCACAGGGGCCAGGCAGGCGTCACTAATGCTCAGGCCAGGACAGAATCTGCTGCAACAAACACCAAATGGAGAACTAACGAACACTCTGACTGCATCCCACGGTTCAAACGGCATTGGACAACTCTGAAAATACTTCTCATGCATTATATAAGGGTTGGACAAACCTTTTCAGGAGTATTAGATAATTAGTGAGAAAAAACACCCACTGAAGGTTCAGATGACTGCGTTCCTTAATGGGTTCATACCTCCCACAAAGTTATTTTGAGATCCCTCCTAGCTCAAAGTTCTACCCTAAGAATTTGCACCAGCATCCAACTATAACTGACCGTTCACAAATCAAAAATCCAGCAGAACAAAGTAGAACAGTTAGGCTTCTTTTTTTCATACCATTCTAGCTTTGCAATTTTTCTTCATAATAATGAACTGGCATATAAAGGATTTTTCCTCTTTAAATTTTTCTTTTTTTAAACAAGAAATTACATGAAAGCCAAACAAGACAAAACGCAAACCTAGAAGTTCTTGTGGTAACAGTGATCAGCCCACCGTGCATAAATCCTTTATCACTGTAACCTGGCTATGCTGGACAGTAAATCTCCCATTTATATTTTTCACAACCGTAATATATAACAGTGTCATTTTCATGAGTACACGTGCCAGGGTTTCAGAAGGTAAAACATTCTGAATTTATAAAAACAAATGAACTATATTTACATTGCAAAAAGATTTACTGTAGGTCTCTTTTAGCCAATAAGCTCTAGTACATTGAAAATATAATGCAATTTAGAATGCATTTGAGTCAAACTTTTGGTTCAAGAACACATCTACTGCACCCAGCAAAGAAGTACATAACAAAGCCCAAGCCACACCCAGCTTGCAGTGCCCAAAATGCTGTCATCTGTATGCTCTCCCGGGTCCCTGGCCTCCGTTCTCCAAGTTCACCACGGGGAGACATCCAGCAATCTGTACAGCATCTGATAAGCCCTTACTGTTTGTAAGGTGCACCATTTGTAAGGTGCATGAACGACATGATTAACAACAAGGCAGACAGAGCATTCTAGGTGCAAACTGAGATTGTGGAAAAGTGTAAGGATACCACCACCTACCGTTTGACCCCTACTTCGGGTCAAACCTATAGTAAATGTCTTGAAACTTTCTCTCATTTAATTCTCACAACAAAGCCTCTGAGCAGGTATCAGCCCCATCCTCCGGATGAGAATTAAGACCTGGAGAAGGCACACAGAGTTCCAGGCTTGGGAATAAAAAGACGTGATTTCAAACATTCACTCTTACATCAATGCCCTTGACATGTCGCTGAATTCTCTGAGCCTCAGTCTTCCCACACATAAAATGGGAGAGAAATGCCATCTCTTCAGTATTTGTGAGCATTAAAGCAGTCTGTGTGTTGGAAAGGGCTGTACTGGTACCATGTTATCATAAAACAGTATCGTTAAGTGTTCTCTTCCTCAAAATTTCCAGGAATTTTCTCTGGAAATACACAAGTAGGGAATTTTTTTCACATTCCTGATTGCTCTGTATCATATATGGGGCTTTGGAAACACAAATTAACTTTCTGGATTCAATGAGTCGTCTCAGGGAGAAGGTTGCATTGCTCAAGCTCTGAGGAAGGTCTCCTGTCTCTGAGCTGTGCAAATTGTGACAAAGACTCTGGGGAATCAAATTCTGGACAATTTTCTATTTCTGAGTTAGAAGATAACCATATAACAGGAAGTCTGAAGTCCCTGTTCCCACATTTATTTGAACCATTCTCTTATGAATGACCATCCTAGGGACTTCCCTGGTGGTGCAGTGGTTAAGGATCTGCCTGCCAATGCAGTGGACACGGGTTCGAGCCCTGGTCCAGGAAGATCGCACATGCCACGGAGCAACTAAGCCCATGCGCCACAACTGCTGAGCCTGTGCTCTAGAGCCCATAAGCCACAACTACTGAGCCTGTGTGCCACAACTACTGAGCCCGTGTGCCACAACTACTGAAGCCTGCACGCCTAAAGCCCATGCCCCGCAACAAGAGAAGCCACTGCAATGAGACGCCCGTGCACTGCCACGAAGAGTAGCCACCATTCACCGCAACTAGGGAAAGCCCACGTGCAGCAATGAAGACCCAACACAGCCAAAAATAAATAAAGAAATTTATTTTTAAAAAGAAGAATGACCGCCCTAAAGCAAATACAAATAATGGGGGGGGCGTCATGTGTAGCTGTGGGGATACATCAAAATAAGAATCTTACCAGCATCTGTCTAGAATTTATGTCTAGAATATTATTTATAATTACAAAGCAAAATCTGACTATACTTATAAGACAATAGTTTTCCTTTTCTGATCAATGCATTCATAAAACTATCAGTCTCATGAATTTTGCTTAAAGTCTATGTTTTAAGGCTTCAACTATCGTTTAATAAAGTTTCTGAGCACTTACCAAGTGGCAGGTACTGAAAGGCCTAGGAATACAAATATAAACAAATTATTTTAGTTAGGCCGACTCAGAGAACAAATTAATTACAACAGAAGTTAATCAGTGTGATGACTACGGTATATATAGAGTATGCTAGTAACCCATTATAGGTCACTACTAAATTATAGAAAACAATCCCGTGTTAGTCTTTCTTTTCTCTGACCACTGGAATTTCCTGGCATTCTTTTTCATCACAACCTCACTTTCTGGTTAAAGTTACTCTTCTCATAAGGACTTCTCTAAAATTTAAATATTAAACTTGGGAATTACTATAAGCCTCTAGTGAGAGTTTTTATAACAGAAATTAGAACACACACTTCTAAGCAAGTCACATGTCAAAGAAAAGATCATAATGGAAATTAGAAGAAATTTACGTTGACAATCATAAAAATACTATGAATCAAATCTTGAGGGACAGGGCAGTGGAGCTTCTTTTGGGGTCTTCCCACATCCCCACAGCACCATCTTCTGAAACAGCGCCTTCTGCCAGCATCTAGGCAGTGATTTGACTTCTTCCAATCTCTCCCTCTCTCCTGGTCCCCTACTCCTTTCCTGCAGGACCTGGGTGGGGTTTCAAGGGCGTCTGCTTTACAATAATTCGCCAACCTATTAAAAACAAAAACTTACGGGATGCAACTAAAGTTGTACTTAGAGAAAAGTGTCTGCATTTTAAAAAGATGGCTACAATTTAGTAAGCTAAACAGCCAATTTATGAAGTTAAAAAACGAAAACAGGGACTTCCCTGGTGGTCCAGTTGTTAGGACTCTGCGTTTCCACTGCAAGGGACATGCGTTCGATCCCTGGTCAGGGAACTAAGACTCTGCATGCTGCCAGGCTTGGCCAAAACAAACAAACAAACAAACAAAAAACACAGGAGAAGAGCAGAGTAAACCTAAGGCAAAGAAAATAAATATTCTGGGAAGAGAATATAGCAAAGTCACTTAAAAAAAAAAAAAATCATTGTCAAGTGGGGGAGGGGCATGAAGAAATGGAAGGGAACGCAGCCAGTGCTTTCCCCATCCACTTAGGCACTGGGGAGCCTCTTGGGCTCCCGGGCCTAAGCCTCTGCCCTGGGAGTCTCCCTCCTGTCGGGCAGAACCTGAGCCCCGCACCTGCACCCCTACCCGGGGCCCCACCCCTACACGCGGAGACCCCCTCTGAGACCACCTCCAACGTGCGGGGCCTAAACCCCACCCACACACACCCACCAGGGCCCCACCTCCAAACTCTGGAAGCCCACACTCCAGAGGCCTTGCTTCCCACAGGCTGCCTCTCCCCTTCCGCGCAGGCCCTAAGCAGAGGCCCCGTCCCACGCTCGAACGTCACCCCCCACCCCCACCTAGGCCCCGTCCCACCTTGAACCCTGCCCCTGCCTAAGCTCCACACCACCCCCACGCCCGGCTCCTAAACTTTGCCCCCATAGCCAAGGCTTTTTTTTTTTCTTTCTTTCTTTTCTTTTTTCCTCATTTAGATCAGGGTTCTGTTTTACCTTGTTGATTCACTGTTGTAGATTCTTTTATATTTTTATTCTTTCTAATAAATCTTTTATCTAATTTTATTTTATTCTTTATACTTTGTTATATATATATCTCATATATATCTCTCCTTTTGGCTTGTTCCCCCCGCCCACCTTTTTTTCTTTTCTCTGCTGTGGTTTTATTTTACCTTCTTGCAGTTGTTTCAATTATAGCTTAATTTTTCCTAATATACTTTTTATCTTTCTAATTTTATTTTGTTTTTTATTCTTTGATATCGTACTGCTCCTTTTTTTCTTTCTTTCTTCCTTTTTTTTTAACCACTCCAAAAAGCTTGCAGGATCTTGGCTCCCAGACCGGAGGTCAGGCCTGAGCTCCTGTGGTGGGAGCTCTGAGTCCAAACCACTGGACTAACAGAGAACCTCAGACCCCAAAGAATATCAATTGGAGTGAGGCCTCCTGTAAGTCCTCATCTCAGCACCAAGACCCAGCTCTATCTAACTGCCTGCAAACTCCAGTGCTGGACGTCTCAGGCCAAACAACCAGTAAGACAAGAATACAGCACCAGCCATCAAAAAAAAAAGAAATGACAAATGTATGTTACAGACGAAGGAGCAAGGTAAAAACCTTCAAGACCAAATAAATGAAGACAAAATAGGCAACCTACCTGAAAAAGAAAGAGTAATGATAGTAAAGATGATCCAAAATCTTGGAAACAGAATGGAGAAAATACAAAAAACATTTAACAAGGATCTAGAAGAAAGAAAGCGCAAACAAACAGTGATGAACAATGCAACTACTGAAATTAAAAATACTCTAGAAGGAATCAATAACAGAATAACTGAGGCAGAAGAACGGATAAGTGAGCTGGAAGGTAAAATGGCGGAAATAACTGCCAGGAAGCAGAATAAAGAAAAAAGAATGAAAAGACTTGAGGAGAGTCTCAGAGACCTCTGGACAACATTAAATGCAAAAACATTCGAATTACAGGGGTCCCAGAAAAAGAAGAGAAAAAAAAGGGTCTGAGAAAATATTTGAAGAGATTATAGTCGAAAACTTCCCTAACATGGGAAAGGAAATAGTCAATCAAGTCCAGGAAGCACAGAGAGTACCATACAGGATAAACCCAAAGAGAAACACACCAAGACACAAATTAATCAAACTATCAAAAATTAAATACAAAGAAAAATATTAAAAGCAGCAAGGGAAAAGCAACAAATAACATACAAGGGAATCCCCATAAGGTTAACAGCTTATTTTTCATCATAAACTCTGCAACCAAGACAGGAGTGGCAGGACATATTTAAAGTGATGAAAGGGGAAAACCTACAACCAAGATTACTCTACCCAGCAAGGATCTCATTCAGATTCAATAGAGAAATTAAAACCTTTATAGATAAGCAAAACTTAAGAGAATTCAGCACCACCAAACCAGCTTTACAACAAATGCTAAAGGAACTTCTCTAGGCAGGAAACACAAGAGAAGGAAAAGACCTACAAAATCAAACCCAAAACAATTTAAAAAATGGTAATAGGAACATACATATCAAGAATTACCTTAAATGTAAATGGATTAAATGCTCCAACCAAAAGACATAGACTGGCTGAATGGATACAAAAACAAGACCTGTACATATGCTGTCTACAAGAGACCCACTTCAGACCTAGCGACACGTACAGACGGAAAGTGAGGGGATGGAAAAAGATATTCCATGCAAATGGAAATCAAAAGAAAGCTGGAGTAGCAATTCTCATATCAGACAAAATAGACTTTAAAATAAAGACTATTACAAAAGACAAAGAAGGACGCTACATTATGATCAAGGGATCAATCCAAGAAGAAGATATAACAATTGTAAAGACTTACGCACCCAACATAGGAGCACCTCAATACATAAGGCAAATGCTAACAGCCATAAAAGGGGAAATCGACAGTAACACAATCATAGTAGGGGACTTTAACACCCCACTTTCAACAATGGACAGATCTTCCAAAATGAAAATAATTAAGGAAACACAAGCTTTAAATGATACATTAAACAAGATGGACTTAATTGATATTTATAGGACATTCCATCCAAAAACAACAGAATACACTATCTTTTCAAGTGCTCATGGAACATTCTCCAGGATAGATCATATCTTGGGTCACAAATCAAGCCTTGGTAAATTTAAGAAAATTGAAATCGTATCAAGTATCTTTTCCAACCAAAATGATGAGACTAGATATCAATTACAGGAAAAAGTCTGTAAAAAATACGAACACATGGAGGCTAAACAATACGCTACTAAATAACCAAGAGATCACTGAAGAAATCAAAGAGGAAATCAAAAAATACCTCGAAACAAATGACAATGAAAACACGACAACCCAAAACCTGTGGGATGCAGCAAAAGCAGTTCTAAGAGGGAAGTCTATAGCAATATAATCCTACTTCAAGAAATGAGAAAAATCTCAAATAAACAACCTAATCTTACACCTAAAGCAATTAGAGAAAGAAGAATAAAAAAACCCCCAAAGTTAGCAGAAGGAAAGGAATCATAAAGATCAGATCAGAAATAAATGAAAAAGAAATGAAGGAAACAATAACAAAGATCAATAAAACTAAAAGCTGGTTCGTTGAGAAGATAAACAAAATTGATAAACCACTAGCCAGACCCACCAAGAAAAAGGGAGAAGACTCAAATCAACAGACTTAGAAATGAAAAAGGAGAAGTTACAACTGACATTGCAGAAACACAAAGAATCATGAAAGATTACTACATGCAACTATATACCAATAAAATGGACAACCTGGAAGAAATGGACAAATTCTTAGAAAAGCAGAACCTTCCAAGACTGAACCAGGAAGAAACAGAAAATATAAACAGACCAATCACAAGCGATGAAATTGAAACTGTGATGAAAATTCTTCCAACAAACAAAAGCTCAGGACCAGATGGCTTCACAGGCGAATTCTATCAAACATTTAGAGAAGAGCTAACACCTATCCTTCTCAAACTCTTCCAAAATATAGCAGAGGGAGAAACACTCCCAAACTTATTCTATGAGGGACCATCACCCTGATACCAAAACTAGACAAAGATGTCACAAAAAAAGAAAACTACAGGCCAATATCACTGATGAACATAGATGCAAAAATCCTCAACAAAACACTAGCAAACAGAATCCAAGAGCACATTAAAAGGATCATACACCATAATCAAGTGGGGTTTATCCTAGGAATGCAAGGATTCTTCAATATATGCAAATCAATGTGATACACCATATTAACAAGTTGAAGCATAAAAACCATAGGATAATCTCAATAGATGCAGAAAGGCTTTTGACAAAATTCAACACCCATTTATGATAAAAGCTCTCCAGAAAGTAGGCATAGAGGGAACCTATCGCAACATAATAAAGGCCATATATGACAAACCCACAGCCAACATCATTCTCAGTGGTGAAAAACTGAAACCACTCCCTCTAAGATCAGGAACAAGACAAGGTTGTCCACTCTCACCACTATTATTCAACATAGGTTTGCAAGTTTTAGCCACAGCAATCAGAGAAGAATAAGAAATAAAAGGAATCCAAATCAGAAAAGAAGAAGTAAAACTGTCACTGTTTGCAGATGACATGATACTATACATACAGAATCCTAAAGATGCTACCAGAAAACTACTAGAGCTAATAAATGAAGCTGGTAGATTAGCATGATACAAAATCAATGCACAGAAATCTCCTGCATTCCTATATACTGATGAAAAATCTGAAAGAGAAATTAAGGAAACACTCCCATTTACCACTGCAACAAAAAAGAATAAAATACCTAGGAATAAACCTACGTAAGGAGACAGAAGACCTGTATGCAGAAAACTACTGATGAACTAAGACACTGATGAAAGAAATTAAAGATGATACAAACAGATGGAGAAATATACTATGTTCTTGGATTGGAAGAATCAATACTGTGAAAATGACTATACTACCTAAAGCAATCTACAGATTCAATGCTATCCCTATCAAACTATCAATGGCATCTTTCACAGAACTAGAAGAAAAAATTTCACAATTTGTATGAAAACACAAAAGACCCCGAAGAGCCAAAACAATCTTGAGAAAGAAAAACGGAGCTGGAGGAATCAGGCTCCTGTACTTCAGACTACACTACAAAGCTACAGTAATCAAGACAGTATGGTACTGGCACAAAACCAGAAATATAGATCAATGGAACAGGATACAAAGCCCAGAGATAAACCCACACACAGATGGTCACCTTATCTTTGATAAAGGAGGCAAGTGTATACAATGCAGAAAAGACAGCCTCTTCAATAAGTGGTGCTGGGAAAACTGGACAGCTACATGTAAAAGAATGAAATTAGAACACTTCCTAACACCATACACAAAATAAACTCAAAATGGATTAAAGACCTAAATGTAAAGCCAGACACTATCAAACTCTTAGAGGAAAACATATGCAGAACACTCTATGACATAAATCACTGCAAGATCCTTTTTGACCCACCTACTAGAGAAATGGAAATTAAAACAAATATAAACAAATGGGACCTAATGAAACTTAAAAGCTTTTGCATAGCAAAGGAAACCATAAAAAAGATGAAAAGACAACCCTCAGAATGGGAGAAAATATTTGCAAATGAAGCAACTGACAAAGGATTAAGCTCCAAAATATACAAGCAGCTCATGCAGCTCAATATCTAAAAAACAAAAAACCTAATCCAAAAATGGGCAGAAGATCTAAATAGACATTTCTCCAAAGAAGAAATACAGATTGCCAACAAACACATGAAAGGATGCTCAACATCACTATAATCATTAGAGAAATGCAAATCAAAACTACGATGAGGTATCACCTCACACCAGTTAGAATGGCGATCATCAAAAAATCTACAAACAGTAAATGCTGGAGAGGGTGTGGAGAAAAGGAAACCCTCTCGCACTGTTGGTGGGAATGTAAATTGATACATCCACTATGGAGAACAGTATGGAGGTTTCTTAAAAAACTAAAAATAGGGGCTCCCCTGGTGGCGCAGTGGTTGAGAGTCCGCCTGCCAATGCAGGGGACACGGGATCGTGTCCCGGTCCGGGAAGATCCCACATGCTGTGGAGTGGCTGGGCCCGTGAGCCATGACCGCTGAGCCTGCACGTCCGGAGCCTGTGCTCCGCAACGGGAAAGGCCACAACAGTGAGAGGCCCGCATACCACAAAAAAAATAAAAAACTAAAAATAGAACTACCATACAACCCAGCAATCCCACTAATGGGCATATACCCTGAGGAAAACCATAATTCAAAAAGAGTCATGTAGGACTTCCCTGGTGGCACAGTGGTTAAGAATCTGCCTGCTAATGTAGGGGACACGGGTTTGAGCCCTGGTCCAGGAAGATCCCACATGCTGCGGAGCAACTAGGCCCGTGCACCACAACTACTAAGCCTACTCTCTAGAGCCCGTGTGCCACAACAACTGAGCCCACGTGCCACAACTACTGAAGCCTGCGCGCCTAGAGCCCATGCTCCACAAAAAGAGAAGCCACCGCAATGAGAAGCCTGCGCACCACAACGAAGAGTAGCCTCCGCTCACTTTAACTAGAGAAGGCTCGCGTGCGGCAACGAAGACCCAATGCAGCCAAAAATAAATAAATAAATAAATTTATATAATAAAAAAAGAGTCATGTACCACAATGTTCATTGTAGCTCTATTTACAATAGCCAGGACATGGAAGCAACCTAAGTGTCCATCGACAGATGAATGGACAAAGATGTGGCACATATATACAATGGAATATTACTCAGCCATAAAAAGAAATGAAATTGAGTTATCTGTAGTGAGTTGGATAGACCTAGAGAGTGTCATACAGAGTAAAGTAAGTCAGAAAGAGAAAAACAAACACCGTATGCTAACACATATATATGGACTCTAAAAGAAAATGGTTCTGATGAACCTAGGGGCAGGACAGGAATAAAGACGCAGACGTTGACAGTGGACTTGAGGACATGGGGAGGGGGAAGGGTAAGCTGGTACGAACTGAGAAAGTAGCACTGACATACATACACTACCAAACATAAAATAGATAGCTAGTGGGAAGCAGCCACATGGCACAGGGAGATCAGCTCGGTGCTTTGTGACCGCCTGGAGGGGTGGGATAGGGAGGGTGGGAGGGAGACGCAAGAGAAGGGGATATGGGGATATATGTATATGTATGGCTGACTCACTTTGTTATACAGCAGAAACTAACACAACACTTTAAAGCAATTATACTCCAATAAAGATGTAAAAAAAAACCAAACATTAAAACAAATCACTGTCAAACGAGATGAACATGAGCTGCAGTGAAAGGTGGGGAGATGGAGTAAAAGAAGCCGTTCACTGGACTCACTGCCCCACAAATGTCTGCTAGCTCCTGTCCACTGTGCTCGCACTGTCTGTTCCTTCTGATGGAAACACACAGTGCCAGGTGGGGAGGGAGACCCCGGCCCCGCACACAGCTTTCAGAAGTAGGCTGGAGCCTCACTGCCTCAGTGAAGCTCCAGAAGGGCCCTCCCCCACCCCCAAACGACTACACATTCCTCTGAGCTCCCTCACACACCAGAGATGCACCCATTCCAGCACAAGTACGTTAGCACCTTTTGTTTTCTCTTTATCTACTTCTCTCCAGACCTGTAAGGAGAGTCACAGACACTGGTTGAATACAACTGTTTTGATTCAGTAACAGTCTGAAAAGAATGAGCTGATGAAGATGTGGTATAAGGAAAGGTATCCAAGGTAAGGATATACCATTCAGCAAAAAGAACAAGTTTTGTGTATGTCTGCGTGCGTGTCTGCGCACACGTGCAACTATTACTCACAGGAAATGTCTGGAATAGTACATAAACTGTCAGTGGATACGTCCAGGGACAGAAAAAGGGGTCAGAAAGAGGAAGAACTTGACTTTTCACTTTCCAGCCTTCTGTAAAATGTTATGTTTATATTTTAAAAAATTATTCAACTGTGATTTTTTAAAAAAACACCACCACTTTGAATGAGCGTCTTTTTCTAGGAAAAACCCAAATGACAATTTTAAACCCAAGAAAAACTTAGGCTCACTGGTGTCCACAGAATCAAAACCATTTTCAAATGCTTCCACAACAACTAAGATACTGAAAAGCACAGGAACAGACTTGGCTGCACACGTTCCGAGGAGTCGTCACAGCAGCTTTTTAACTGAAATATTACAATGCTATTCACAGCACTCCTAGGAAACTAATAACTACTATTCCTACGTAAAAAGCTCCTCCATTTTGCACAAAAATGGGCGCTCTTAGGGAGGAGGTGTAATAAGAGTGTTGGCTGGACACACTTTGCAATCTGATGACCTGCACTGGAATCCAGGCTGTCATTAGCTGGGTGATCTGAGGCAAATTCCTTAACTTGTCTAGGCCTCAGTTTCCTCGTTAGTAAAATGGGAGTGATGCTGCCAGGCTCACAAAACCCTACACCAGTGTTTCCCGAGTCCCTCAGGTGGAACATAAGACCGTCGTTACATGGACAAGTATGTTTCACTTGAATGACAAGCACTTAAAACCAGAGAGCACAGGTGGCAGCCACCTCGAGCAAACCAGGACAATTACAGGTGCTGTGTTCTGGCAGGCGCATGGATTGAGTCCGGTTTATAGCAACCGAATCTTTACCAATGCTGTTGAGCTGTACTGAGAAAACTGGAAATTTGTATTTATTAGTCCCACCTGCCGCCAGCCAAGAGTGGAGAGGATGAGAAAGACAGGACCCCCCCTTGTACAACCATGGTGCAAACTGGGCTTGAGACACGCGCTGTCTGCAGGCACTGAGACCTCGGAGGGTCCTTCGCCCTGGAGCTCTGGGAGCAGCCCTGACGGTGCTGGTTGCCTCCTCTACCCATCCTTAACCACAGATGACGGAGTCCATCCAACACATGAGTCACAGCATGTGTTTCCAGGTGTATATTTTTGTCCAGTGATTAGATTTATTCCTTTAATAACTTTTTTTGGCTTTAAAAAATATACAGTTGACCCCTGGACAACATGCGTTTAAACTGTGTGGGCTCACGGTGGATTTTTTTCAATAAATATACTGGAAAAAGTTTTTGAGATTTGTGACGATTTGAAAAAAACTCACAAGAAAAACCATATAGCCTAGAAACATGGAAAAAATTAAGAAAAAGTTAGGTATGTCACGAACGTGACATCGGTGTATAGGCTAGGCTACCACAAAGCAATCATACTGTCGCTTTTTTATTATCAGGGCATGAACTGTTACGCCTGTAAATAAATGTGAATTTATTTTTCACATTATCTCTTGACTTTTGATGTCTAGTGTTAGTAATACATATAGCATCTACAGTGTTTTGTATAAGACAATATCGATGTAGGTACTGACAGACGAGTCACCTTGTAAAGAGACAAACTATGGTATTGATAAACACAGTACAATGCTCTGTAAATGTTATTTTTTCTTCCTTACAATTTTCTAAATAACATTTCCTTTCCTCTAGCTTACTTCATTGTAAGCATACAGTACATGATACATATAACACACAAAATATGTGTTAACAGTGTATGTTATTGGTAAGGCTTCTGGTCAGCAGTAGTCTATTGGTAGTCAAGTTTGGGGGGAGTCAAAAGTGAAACATAGATTTTCGACTGCACGTGGGGTTGGCACCTCTAACCCTTGCATTGTTTAAGAGTCAACTGTACACAGCAACCCTCTATTTAGGAGAAGTTACACAGGGTTTTCTTTCACAATGGCCATATGAGGTCTCCTTTTAAAATGCATTTAGTGTAAAATACATTAAGGGTAAAAGTGAAGACTGGGAAACACTGTCATAAGCCAACAGGTGCAGATTCTGTTCCTAATCCTGGCATGAAGGGATGTGCACCAGATGAGCAGAGCTAATACCTGCTTCTACCCTGCCACCCACAAGGAGTGGTCCTGGCTGCGTTAAGACTTCCAGCTGGGTCAAATGGATGATTCCATCTCTTCAACTTTTTCAAATGTACTTTTCATTACTGATACCATATTTTAAACCACAGAAAACGTTTCAGCATCTCAGCTGCTATAACATCCTTGAATGGAATCTGCGAACTTCTGAATGAAAATAATAAGTATTAAAGTTAAGTGTACATATCGCCTGTCACTGCCTCCCCCAATTCTTATTTTGATATTTTCCAAGCTACAAAAAAGTTATGAGAATACAAAGTAGAGGAAAAATTGGAACTCTCACACACCGCTAGTGGAGTGTGAAGTTGTGCTTTGGAAAACAGTTTGGTAGGTCTTCAAAAAACTAAACATAGAGTTACCATATCACCCAGCAAATCCACTCCTAGGTATATAACCAAGAGAAATGCAAACATATGTTCACACAAAAACTTGTACTAGAATGTTCATAGTAGCATTATTCATGATAGTCAAAAAGTGAAAACCACCCAAATGTCCATCAGCAGATGAATGGATACATAAAATGTGACATATCCATACAACAGATTACTATTCAGCCATTAAAACAAATGAGGAACTGATACATGCTCCAACATGCATGAACATTGAACACATTATGCTAAGTGAAAGAAGCCAATCACAAAAGGCCACACACTGTATGATCCCATATACATGAAATGTCCTAATTAGGCAAATCCACTGAGACAGAAAGTAGATCTGTGATTGCCAGGGGCCAAGAGGGAGAGGGAATGAGGAATGACTACTCATGGGTACAGGGTTTCTTTTGGGGGTGATAAAAATGTTCTAAAATTAGATGGTGGTGACGGTTGCACAACCCTGAATATATTACAACCACTGAATTGTACACCTGAAAAGGTGTATTTTTATGGTATTAGATCTCAATAAAGAATACAAAGTAGACCCATATAACTTTCAACTAGAGTCACCAGTTAATATTTAGGCACATTTGCTTTCTTTCACCTCATATGTGCGCACACGATACGGCTGGACCATTTAAAATTTAGTTATTTTGACCCTTCACTCCTAAGCACTTCAGTATGTGGAGTATTCTCTCACATAACCAAAATATGAATATCATACTGGGGAAAATTAACACCAAAACAAAACTTGTATTTAACATATAGCCCATATTCAAATTTATCAAAAATTAGGTACTGTATTTGGTTTTCAAATCCCTTTCATCTCTTGAATCTAAAAAAATTCTTTTTAATGACACTAACATATTTGAAGAATCCAGGCCAATTACTGTACAGAATGTTTCTCAATATGAACATGCCTGTTTCCTTATGAACTGAGGGAAGTTAAGCACTTTTGGCAGGAAGGCTACATAGGTGAGTTGTATCCTTCTCAGTTTTTCATGCCAGAACCCTCTATTGTTATGCCAGAACATGTCAATCTCATTAGTGGTGACAGTGATGGAAAGGTGGTATTCATTGTTGGTCTTGGTTAGGATGGTGACTAGCAGATTCCTCCACTATAAAGGTAACTTTTCCCCCCTGTAATTAATAATCTGGAGATGACCGATTGAATCTGTAAATATTAGGTTTCCGCAAATATCTTGCACCGAAAGGCTTTAGCGGCCCTTTTGAGACCTCCCTGCATTCACGTGACCAACCACTACTCTCAATTTTATTCCACCGAGTGTGAGAGCTGGTTGTGATTTCAACCCCGGCTGCACATCAGAATCACTGGTGTCTCTGGGTGTGAGACCCCAGTTAGCGTATTTTTAAATTCCCCTGAGTGATGGATTCTGAAGTACAGCAAGGGTTGAAATTCCCCGACTTAGAGGTAGAGGAACCTTGCATCCTCATTTGGCAAATAAGGAAACTGACGCCCTAAGAGATTAAGTAGCCAGTGGCCCAAAACTTGTTAATGGCATAGTTAAGATTTTTTCTGACTTGCATTTTAATATGCTATTCCTTTTGTATGTTATTAAAACAACAAAACCAGAGAAATGAATAACTTTTGTATGGTGTTAAAGCTGAGCACGGCCTAAAGTGCGTATTTCTGCTTCCAAGTTTATTTCTGCCTTTCTGTCCTTAGACCTTTGCACTCAACTTAGAAGTGAGGAACGGGGCGTTTGGTCATCAAGCTCCTCCCCCCTCAGTGCTCTAGGCGACAGCTCAAGCCCGGGGGCCCAAGGCCGAGCGGGATGTTCAAGGCGCCCGACGGTTAGCGCTGCAGCCCTCGGGCCAGCCTCTCGGCCTTGCATGCCTCCCCAACCCCGGCGGCGACTCCGGCGGGGGCCGCTCTTAGAGCAGCCAGCCGCGCAAGCGAGACGCACCTGGCAGGGATGCACCTGGCTGGTCCGCACCTGACCGGGACTTACCTGGAGGTGCGCCTTGCCCCGCCCAGGAAAACCCAGAAGTATGCGGGACCTGGGAGACAACAGAACCTGCAGGCACACCCACCCCTACTTACCCCGGCGTGATAAACCTTGTTCGCTCTTTTAACCTTAATGTCCAGGGCGGTCCCCATCTCGAATACTCCGTTTCGGGAACCACTTCCTGCCGCGCGTGACCTAAGGGAAGGGAGGGCACCCCACCCCTCCGTCCGGGGTCCCGCCCTTTTCTTCTCTCCACCAGCAGTTGCGACACGTGACGCCGCGCCTGACGCCTGTTCGACTCCCCCGCCTTCCTCCTTCCGGTGCAGGGGCGGGCCTTAGCGCTTGCCGAAGACTGTCAGTCTTCGCCCCGCCGGCCAGGAAGGGCGGGACAGGATTAACCCCACCTCTTCCGTAAAGATAGTCGTTAACACCGGAAATACCCTTCGTCTCGCCCGTTTACTAGTGGAAGGGGGAAACTCGGCTCTCCCGGCGTGCCCCGCGGCAGGGGGCGGTGCCAGGGACTCGTTGCGGGCGCAGGCAGTACCTAGAGGCTGAGGCTCCCGTCAGGCTGTGCGGGGTAAAGAGGCGTTGCGCTGTTGAGTTGGCTTTAAGGCGGTGATAAGTGGGGGCTGCCTTTGCTTCCAGTCCCTTCCTCTTGTCGTCTCTCGTCCTCTCTCGCTTTCTTTCGGGGGCTCTGAAGGCGGAGGCCTTGTGTCCGTCCTCGGCTAGGCAGTTCTCCCTGCCCGTTCCGAGGCCCCGCGCTCGCTGCCTGCAAAACGTGGATTGGCGGGCGGCTCGGCCGTCCCGCCCCCGCCGCCGAGCCGGGGGCGAAGGTCTCGGGGAGCGCGGGTGACCTCGCCCAGCCTCGCAGGGCCGCGGGGGCTTGTGGGTACTCCCTCGGCGCGCGCCCTGGAACGGGGTGCGCAGAATGTGGGGAGGCGCGGCTCGCAGGCCTTGGGTCCTGACAGTGCATGGAAATGAAAACCTAAAAGCAGAAACGGTCCTGCCTAATCTTTTTTTTCCCAGCAAGAGCTGACTACACACAAGGAGTACGTTGCTTTGTGGGAGGATTGCCTCCAGACAGGGCAGCGGTACGGTGCTAGGCAACATACTACGTTGGTTGAAATAAAATCCCTTGTCAATGTTTTAAACAAGAACTTTTCTAATAAGCAGAGAGGTAAATCTTCATTGTTTTGGTAGCTGACTTAATACAGTGCTTTTTGTTTATTTAAAATTCTTTGATTCTGCTATTTGTTTTTTTAAGTGCGTTACTTTTAGAATTACATGAGAATTTTTCCGTAAAACGGTATCCTGAATTAGTATCACGAGTGCCTCTCTCTTGGGAATGTAAGGTACTTTACAGGACAACAGTGATGGTGCTATAGCTACAATTGCTTTTGAAGGTTGATACATTGGTGTTTCCCAATATTCAGTTTTCAGCTCCTCCGTGCCCTCGGGGCTTCGTCTCGGTCTTAGATACCTTCCTGACAACTCAAACTCAGAAATTCTAAAACAATTCATTACGGACTTAATAATCACTGTCTAGTCTATTTGCAGTTCAAGACGTGGATCCGTTTCCACCAGACTCACCCATCATTTCCAAATGGTAAAATGTCAGTCTCAGTAGACAAAGCTGGGAAACAGGAAAAGAAACACCTTAAAAGGATCCACATTCCAGACTTGTTTGCTTCAGCAAACCTGCTTTAAACTTATTTTGTAACAGAACATTTCTTGTTCGTTGAGGACAAGTGTGCTATATTTCACTCATCTATGTAGGTTGTACACAATTTTTCTGGAATGCTGGTGCACTGCAGAGAGCTTTAGTTCCGGCAGTTATCAGTGTAAACAGTTTGTTGGACCCTCTCCGTGTGATGGCTTCCAAACATAAGAACAGTCCATTTTTTCTCCGATCGCTGTTCTTTTGAATCTTTTCTATCCCTTAACCACACCTTAGGTGATACTGTTCTGGTCAATTCAGTTACTAAAATCAGACCCTGTTAGTGTGTTGATCTCGTGGCTTGAGTGGGATCCTAGATTCTTAGGGTGCTAAGGTACAAGTCATGGTTCTGGTTCTCAGACACTTCCTCAACATCCTCTTGAAGGCCTGGCTTCTTCTGTGTTGAGGCAAGTTTCTCTTAACTGGCCACTGCTAGAGTTCTATCTTAGTTGATCCCTGCTTCTCTGGATAACAGGCTCTTGTTTGAAACTCCTTTCATGGGGTACATATGGGAAGACCTGATGGGCCTTGTCCTCTCCATACGTTTTCATGGAAGATCTACCTTCAGCTCGATCTTTTCCATCACCCCACTGACCGCACCGAGCAGTATACCAAGTCTTGTGGGTGAGGGTCCAGCAAGAAAGCTGGAGACGATTTATCTTCCACAGAGTCCACCCGACTCTTGAGAAACACGCGCCCTTGCCACACAAAAGGGCCAGACTGGAGGCTGCCCGTGGCCTCTGCTTTCCACTCTGCCATCTCTCTTCCATCCTCTTCCTCCCTCCTGAAACACAGAGAGAAGTAAATCAGCAAGAATGCTGACTAGACAGGTTTGCAGGTAGGAAATGGAACACCAGCCTCTCCTTCCAGTAGGCCCTACTGATAGCGGAGAGATTATCGTACAGCCTCCCCACTAGATCACTTCCCACCAGAAACGCTCCCCAAGGCCAACTACCTCCTTTCATTCCTTCGCCTGCCTTCCGATATAGACTGAGAAGGAGAGGATTGAGAAAGTATTCCGTGGAAGCAGGGCTAGATCTGCAGCTTTTATTAATCCGTGCGGAAAGTGTCTGTCTCCGATTGTGGCATCTTTTGTTAGAAGATGGGGTACTATGTTGTTTTCAGCCGTGAGCTTAGTGCTCATTCTGGGACAAGAGGAGAGGCCCCACTAAACATCTTTTAGTGGATGCTGTGATTCTCTGTTCAGACCTTTCAGGACTGAAGGACATGTTCCCTGATCTACTCAGAATATAGCTCTCAACACTTCTCAGTTACGTCACTCTTCAAAACTTGCCCTCAGCTGAAGAAAACTGCTTTGCCCTAAGTCATGGTCCCTTGGGGAGGTGGGGGAGGGGAGGGGGGCGGGGCAGCCCATATCTAACGACTGGTCAGTTTAGGATATGAAGACCTCTTTCCCTCACCACAGTTTGGGACAGTTCCAACTCCAAAGCTCCCTATATTAGTATCTACTGTGCATAACAAGTTACCGCAACAGTTAATAAAGTGGGTAAGAACTTAGGAGCAGCTTCACTGAGTCGTTCTGGCTCAAGGTCTCAGGTAGTTGCAGTCAAGATGTTAGGGCCACAGTCATCCAAAGCCTTGACTAAGGCTGGGAGATCCAAGATGGCTCCCTCCCGTGACTGTTGGCTGGAGGCCTCAGTTTCTCATCATGTGGGACTCTCCAAAGGCTGCTTTTTTTAAAATTAATTTTTATTGGAGTATAGTTGCTTTATAATGTTGTGTTAGTTTCTACTGTACAACAAAGTAGATCAGCTGTACATATACATATATCCGCTCTTTTTTGGATTTCCTTCCCATTTAGGTCACCACAGAGCACTGAGTAGAGTTCCCTGTGCTATACAGCAGGTTCTCATTAGTTATCTATTTTATACATAGTATCACTAGTGTATATATGTCAATCCCAATCTCCCAATTCACCCCACCTCCCCGCTCTTCCCCCCTTGGTGTCCATAGGTTTGTTCTCTATGTCTGTATCTCTACTTCTGTTTTGCAAATAAGATCATGTATACCATTTTCTAGATTCCACATATATGCGTTAATATACAATATTTGTTTTTCTCTTTCTGACTTACTTTGCTCTGTATGACAGTCCACAGGCTGCTTGAGAGTCCTCACAGCATGGCAGCTAGCTTCTCCCAGAACAGGCAATCCCACAGGGAGAGCAAACAGGGAGCTACAGTGCCTTGTATGGCCTGACTTCTCACATTCACTTTTCTTCTGTTCATTAGAAGAGAGTCACTAAATCCAACCCATACCTGAAGGAAGGGGAATTTGGCTCTACCTTTAAAAGGGGGCATCAAAAAATTTGTGACATATTTTAAGCCACTTAGCTCCCATTGGATGGGGAGCCTTTGTTGTAACTGCGTGACAGTTCAACTTTTCCCTCTGCCCAACCCAGTCCTGTTTCTTCACCCTATCCCTCCATTCCTGTTGCTCACCCCCAATATTCTTCCTGAACATTAATCTCCATCCCGAGCCTGCTTCCTGCAACAATCCTGTCACGCTAGCTTCCTGACTTAACTTCTCTGAGCCTCAGTTTCCTTCATCTGTAAAGTGATCTCACAATACCTTCGTTACAGGGAAGTTAATAGAATTCATAACAGTTCATATATCTATCAAGTACTTACTGTGGGCCAGGCACTGTTCTAAGCACTTTAAATGTTTTGATTTATTCCATCTTCATAACAGTCTTATGATACAAGTACAATTACTGTTTACTCACTTTATAAAAGGGAAAAACTGAGGCATTGAAAGACCATGTAGCAACCAAATGGCAGCCACCCATTTTGATTCCAGAGCTCACATATGCAATCACCAATCACCGTGCCACAAATGTGTGTACAACAAAGGCCTGGGGTTATAGCAGAGAGGCACAGGACCTTAATTAAAAGACTGAGCAAAGGACTGCCAATCAAATGTGAAGATCAAGCAGGGGTACAATGTTACAGTACAAGGTGATTTTAAAGAAAGGACTAGGGGTCATTTATCAATTGATAGTGAAGCCTATTAAAATTATGGCAGAATTTTATAGTTATTAGTTTACTAGTGCAGCTGTAACAAAATACAGTACTACAAATTGGGTGGCTTAAAACAACGGAAATTGTGCTTTCACGTTAGCTTCTGGAGGCTGGAAGTCTTAAAACAAGGTGTTGGCAGGATCGGCTCCTTCCTAGGGCCATGAGGGAAGGATCAGTTCCAGGCCTCTCTCCTTGGCTCGCAGACCGCTGTCTTCTCCCTGCGTCCCTTCACATTGTCTTCTTTTTCTGTGTCTTCACTTTCACAGGGCGTTCTCCCTTGTATGTGTATATGTCTCCAAATTCTTCCTTTTTGTAGAGACACTAGTCATATTGTATTAGGGCCTACACTAATGACCTCATTGTAACTCCATTAACTCTGTGAAGACCCTGTATCCAAATTCTGTCACATTCTGAGGTGCTGGGGGTTAGATCTTCAACATATGAATTTGGTGGGGACACAATTCAACCTGTAACATATAGTAACAAAATATATACAACAAAAATATTCAGGCATATAAAGATAAATAGGTACAGTAAGTAAAAGATTTTAACACAACACAGTGTATCAGCGATCAAGCAGATAAAAAACAAAGACATAGAGGATTTTAACAAAATAAATAAGAAGAGCAATTAGCAAATAAGATGGAATTACAGGGAATTCACTTTTTCGAGTGTCCATGATGCATTTATAAGCATTGATTGTACACTAGGCCACAAAGACACTCTCAAATTCAATTAACTAGGTATAGTACAGAAACTTTAACCACCAAAACATTGACCACTTGGAGATTAAGACATACTTTCCCAAATACATTAGGTCAAGGAGTAAATAAAAATACAATAACCAGCTAAAAAATAACAAGGTAAGAATGCTTCATATCAAAACCTATGGGATACAGCCAAAGGAAGAAAAATTATTAGAAAAAGTGTTTGAAAATTTATTAAAGAAACCGTTTGGGGCTTCCCTGGTGACGCAGTGGTTGAGAGTCCGCCTGCCAATGCAGGGGACGCGGGTTCATGCCCCGGTCCAGGAAGATTCCACAGGCCGTGGAGCGGCTGGGCCCGTGAGCCATGGCCGCTGAGGCTGTGCGTCCGGAGCCTGTGCTCCACAACGGGAGAGGCCACAACAGTGAGAGGCCCGCATACCGCAAAAAAAAAAAAACAAAAAAAAAACTGTTTGATGCAGCAACGAAGACCCAATGCAGCTCCCCCAAAAAAATTGTTTGAAAATTTGGCCAGAGTAAAATGATATGAAATCAGGGATTTGCTATAAAATAACTCCAGGCCGAGGGGGAGCAGCAGGAAGAAGGAAGGAGTTGTGACCGGCAGGATGATTGTTGAAACAGATGTTGATAATTACTGAAGCTGGGTGATGGGAACGTGGGGCTTTATTGTACCATCTCTCTGCTTTGTATGTATCTTTGAATTCCATAGTAGAAGACAAGGTAAATATATGCAGTAGGATAATATTTTTTAACTATTAGCTGAAGTATTTTTTATGCCCTGTAATTCCTAGTAGGTGACCCCCAAAATTCCTTACATCAAATTTATACCTTGAATCAAAAAATGTGTGATAAACAGCACTTTTCCAAAGATATGAAATGTGGTCTAGAGGAAAGGGTGTGAACAGAGAATGGAGCAAAAATATCCTGGGGTGAGGTCTGGCTATCTGTCCTCTGAAGTCAGCAGCCCACTTGGAGTTGGGGATGGACAGGGCTGCAGAAAATGATGGAAAACTCAGAGAGGCTGAGTGAGCGTGAAGGAGCAGAGGATGAGCAGATCCAGCAAGAGTGCGTTGTGAGCTGGGTGGGGAGAGCTCAAGCTTACTCTAGAAGCCCTCTAGCGTGGTGTTGCCTTTGCTGAAATGGACTGCAAATTACTGCAGCTGGGTCACTGGCCAAGATACATGGCATTTTCTTTTTTTGTTTTTTATTGGAATATAATTGATTTACAATGTTGTGTTAGTTTCAGGTGTACAGCAAAGTGAATCAGATATACATATACATATATCCACTCTTCTTTAGATTCTTTTCCCATATAGGTCATTAACGAGTAATGAGTAGAGTTCCCTGTGCTATATAGTAGGTCCTTATTAGTTATCTATTTTATATACAGTAGTGTATACATGTCAAGTCCAGTCTCCCAATTTATCCCTCCTCCCCTTCCCCCCTTAACCATAAGTTTGTTTTGTACATCTGTGACTCTATTCCTGTTTTGTAAATAAGTTCATTTGTACCATTTTTTTAGATTCCACATGTAAGCGATATCATATGATATTTGTCTTTCTCTGACTTACTTCACTCAGTATGACTATCTCTAGGTCCATCCATGTTGCTGCAAATGGCATTATTTTATTCTTTTTGTGGCTGAGTAATATTCCATTGTATACATGTACCACATCTTCTGTATCCATTTCTCTGTTGATGGATATTTAGGTTGCTTCCATGTCCTGGCTATTGTAAATAGTGCTGCAATGAACATTGGGGTGCATCTATCTTTTTAAATTATGGTCTTCTCTGGATATATAACCAGGGTGGGATTGCTGGATCATATGGTAGTTCTATTTTTAGTTTTTTAAGGAACCTCTATACTGTTCTCCATAGTGGCTGTATCAATTTACATTCCCACCAACAGTGCAAGAGGGTTCCCTTTTCTCCACACCCTCTCCAGCATTTATTGTTTGTAGATTTTTTGATGATGGCCATTCTGACCAGTGTGTGGTGATATCTAATTGTAGTTTTGATTTGCATTTCTCTAATAATTAGTGATGTTGAGCATCTTTTCATGTGCTTTTTGACCATCTGTATATCTTCTTTGGAGAAATGTCTGTTTAGATATTCCACCTATTTCTTGATTGGATTGTTTGTGGTTTTTGATGTGGAGCTACATGAGCTCTTTGTATATTTTGGAGATTAATCCCGTGTCAGTTGCTTCATTTGTAAACATTTTCTCCTGTTCTGAGGGTTGTCTTTTCATTTTGTTTATGGTTTCCTTTGCTGTGCAAAAACTTTTAAGTTTAATCGGGTCCCACTTGTTTATTTTTGTTTTTATTTTCATTACTCTAGGAGGTGGATCAAAAAAGATCTTGCTGTGATTTATGTCAGACAGTGTTCTCCCTGTTTTCCTCCAAGAGTTTTATAGCATCCAGCCTTATATTTAGGTCCATTTTGAGTTTATTTTTGTATATGGCATTAGGGAGTGTTCTAATTTCATTCTTTTACATGTACCTGTCCAGTTTTCCCAGCACCACTTATTGAAGAGACTGTCTTTTCTCCATTGTATATTCTTGCCTCCTTTGTCATAGATTAGGTGACCATAGGTGCAGGGGTTTATCTCTGGACTTTCTATCCTGTTCCATTGATCTATATTTCTGTTTTTGTGGTACAGGGCATTTTTGAACCACACGACTCTCCCATCCCAGCCAAGAAGGAGAATGGGGATGTGAAAGGAGAAGGTAAGACACTATCACTTGAGTTCCAACTGAACAGTAAGATTGAATTTTTTCCCCCACCCTCAGCAGAAATGATTGCTGGAGAGCTAAACTGGGTTAAGTTATAGAGAAATGAAGATTGTTACTTTTTTGGCCATTTATATGTTGTGCCTGTAAATCTTAAAACAGCTACATACACAAAAATCAATAGACATTTCTATTTAACAGCAATAACCAGTTAGAAAATAAAATGAAAATGGGGATTGTATCCTAAATAGCAATAAAAATCTAAAATACTCGGGAGTAATTTGAATGTAACATATGCTTGAGTTACATGAATAAAGTTATGAGGCTGAATTAGGATATATGAGTTATGAAAAATGGAGAGATGTGTAGTATTTCTGAATAGAATATCTAAATACTTCTAAATGCCCATCCTTATAAAATTAATTTTTAGTCTTCATTAATTCCCTTCAATATAATTTTTAATGAGGGAATTTAATGAAATCACGTTAAAATTCTTCTGAAAACATAATGAATGCTAAAAAATGATGTATCTTTTAAAAAAGTTAATTGCAGGGAAAAGAGTCCTACTTAGCACAAAGTAGAGCTATAAGAGTTAAAACCACATCATTCTGGCATAAGATCAGTTGGACAGGATAGCTCAGAACAGACACCAATATATTAGTATTTAAGATTTTAATATATGATAAACGAGTTATCACAAATCTGTAGAAAACAGAGGATTATTTGGCAAATGATATTAGACTAAATGACTTGATAGAAGAAAAATTCATTTAGATTTTGCTCTCTCACCATAAGCTCTCCTATCCCCTCCTCCTGCCAAAAATTAGTTGGATTAAGAGTTCAGGAAATGACAAAACAGGGAATTCCCTGGCAGTCCAGTGGTTAGGACTCGGCCCTTTCACTGCTGGGCCCAGGTTCAATCCCTGGTCAGGGAACTAAGATCCTGCAAGCTGTGCAGTACAGCCAAAAAACAAATAATAATAATAAAAGGAAATGATAAAACAAGTTAGGCATAGACTTTTTTTTAATATAGTTTTTTTTAATGTTTATTTTATTTTTGGCTGCACAATCTCCCTATCTTAAGGTTAACCATGCCACATAACAACATAATCCTGGGAGAGATATTTCATCGTATTCACAGCTTCTACCCACACTCAAAAGGGATGAAATTATACAAGGGTGAAAGTCATTGGGGGATCATTCTTAAGATTTTTTTTTTTTTTTTTTGCATTACGCGGGCCTCTCACTGTTGTGGCCTCTCCCGTTGCGGAGCACAGGCTCCGGACGCGCAGGCTCAGCGGCCATGGCTCACGGGCCCAGCCGCTCCGCGGCATGTGGGATCCTCCCAGACCGGGGCACGAACCCGTGTCCCCCGCATCGGCAGGCGGACTCCCAACCACTGTGCCACCAGGGAAGCCCCATTCTTAAGATTTTGACTGTCAAATCTATAAGAAGAACTTTAAAACGCAGGATATGAATAACACTTGCAAAAGAGGAAATTAAGTAGTAAGCAGACATATGCAAAAATGTTTAACTTAAAAGAAAAAAAAAACCCAAAGAAATGCTAGTAAGAATCTTCCATTTCAGAGATTCATTTAGCAAAAAATACTCAATATTGGCAGATAAGAGGCGGAACAAACATCTTCATTCATTTATAATAGTAATGTGAATGGTATGACAAAGGTAGAAAAAGATTTGGCAGTATATACCAAAGTTTCTTAAATGTTAATACTCTTTGACTTGGTAATTTGACTGTTGTAAATCTATCTAAACAATATAATCCTAAATTTGAAAAAAAAAAACCTTAAACATCACAGTATTCACAGCAAATTATTAGTAATGAAAAATTGGAAAAAACCTACTTGACAAAACAGTCTTGGTTTGGTAAACTATACCTTCAAATCAGTGAGAAATTATCAGCCACTAAAAACATGGTTATGCTTAAAGAAATAAAAGAAGACCTAAACTGATGGAGAAATATTCCATGTTTATTGAGTACAAGACTCAATATTATTAAGATGACCATTCTTCCACTCAGTGCAATCCCATTTAGCAACCTCAGTAACCTTTTTGGTAAAAATGGACAAACTGATTTAAAAATTTACACGATAATGCAAAGAACTCAAAACAGCCGACGTAGTTTTGAAAAAGAAGAACAAAGTTGGAGGATTTATATTGTCTAACGAACAACCTTATTAATAAACGGTCAAGAGACTTCAGTAGGCACTTCACAAGAGAAAAAAATATGAATAGCCAATAAACACACTTAAAGATGATCAGCATCATTAACTATTATGGAAATGCAAATTAAAAGTATGCCGAGATATACTACACAGCACTAGCATGGCTAAAATGAAAGAGTTTGACTATACCAAGTATCGATGAGGCTGTGGAGGAACTGGGACCCTCACTTGCTGATGGGAATGAAAAGTGAAACAACCATTTTGTAAAACAGCTTGGCAGCTCCTTATAAAGTTAAACATACCCTTATGATACGGCTGAGCACAATCACTCCTAGGTGTTTACCCAGAAAATGAAAACATATGTCTACACAAAGACTCGTACTTGCATGTTCGTAGTAGCATTATTGATAAGAGACAAAAACTGGAAACAACCCGAATATTCATCAAGTGGTGAACGGACAAACAAATAGCAGTATATCCACACAATGGATCCCTACTTATCAATACAAAAAACAAGCTATTGGGACTTCCCTGGTGGTGCAGTCGTTAGGAGTCCACCTGCCAATGCAAGGGACATTGGTTCGATCCCCGGCCTGGGAGGGTCCCACAGGCTGCGGAGCAACTAAGCCCATGCACCACAACTACTAAGCCTGCGCTCTAGAGCCTGAGAGCCACAATTACTGAGCCCACGTGCCACAACTACTGAAGCCCGTGCGCTCTAGGGCCCATGATCCACAACAAGAAAAGCCACCACAATAAGCAGCCTGCCCACTGCAACGAAGAGTAGCCCCCGCTAGCTGCAACTAGAGAAAGCCCGTGGAGCAACAAACACCCAACGCAGCCAAAAATTAAAAAAAAAAAACAGAACAAGACTACACAGTATTACAAGAAAAAGACAAAACAACCACAACAACTAAAAAACACGCTACTGATACATACAACTGCATGGATGAATCTCAAGACATGCTGAGCAGAAGCCAGCCATAAGACTACATAATTAATATAAGTTCCAAGCAGGCAAAACTAACCAATAGTGACATAAAATGGATCAGTGGATACCCGTGAGGAGGCTGGGGGACAGACTACAGTCAGGAGGGTACTTCTTAAGATGAAGGAAATAACCTATATCTTGAGTGCGAGTTAGTTACACAGGTTATCCATTTGTTAAAATTCATCAAACTGTGTATATATACGGTAGGTGTGGCTTATTTTATATAAATTATATTTGCATAAGTTGACCTCAAAAGTCATACAGTTATGCAGATCATATTCTAACATAGAAAATGGTTGTGCTAAAATAAAAATTTAAAAAGAATTCAGAGTTTTAGCTATAATATGATTACAGCTGTGAAAAACAGGCAAACAAAAAAGTACATGCAACATAAGTCTCTAAGTTAAACAAACAAACAAAAAAAGCACAGAGGGCTTCCCTGGTGGCGCAGTGGTTGAGAGTCCGCCTGCCGATGCAGGGGACACGGGTTTGTGCCCCGGTCCGGGAAGATCCCACATGCCGCGGAGCGGCTGTGCCCGTGAGCCATGGCCGCTGAGGCTGCGCGTCCGGAGCCTGTGCTCCGCAACGGGAGAGGCCACAACAGTGAGAGACCCGTGTACCGCAAAAAAAAAAAAAAAAAAAACACAGAAATCCTAGCAGAAAAAGAAATGCCCCCCAAATATTAACAGTGTCTGTACTGGGGTGATTAGGACTATGAGTACCTTTTGTTCTTTTTTAGTTCTTTTCACAAACATGCATTATTTAAAAAAATATTTAGCATCAAATTTAAAGTATTTTCTATTAAATTTAAAAAAATAGTTACCATTAAATTTGAGAAGCGGAAAAAAGAATTCATAAGGGCAGAGTCAGCATTCTTTCAACTGCAAGAACCAGAAACCTACTTAAATGATCCTAAGCCACACACAGGTATGTTGGCTTTTGTAATTGAAATGCAAGATGGAGTCAAGTTATACACAAGATTAATTTACTCATTTCTGGATATTCTTCCTTAGAGAGGAGCCTTATCATTTATGGGGGAGACATCTAAAATATCTCTCAAATAGGCAAATTGATGAATACTACACCATAAACACTTTCGGTATTAAAAAAGCTGTAAGGAAAGGAAAACTTGTTAAGACCATATATTTTATCTCCTACGTTAATTTCATTCCCACAGCCTTCCGATAATTCAAATTGTGTAAAGTTCACATTTGGTGCCAAGCTTCTCCTTTCCTGGTTTGTTATTTCCTTTCCATTTACCTACCTGAAGTAGAATGTCTGTTTACCATGTCGATTACCAAGGAGATATTGCTGATGCGCCAACTGTAAACTTCATACAGTGTATCAACAATGGACCATCATGCCCTGAGAGTTAGTGTACTGGAGTTATCCAAAATTCTACAGTGTGAACCCACTAAGAAGAAAATAGAACAAGATGATGTTTTGTAAAAGATTTTCGTGAGGAAAATCACTGAAGTTAACTTGATTTCCTGCCATTGCTCGTGAATGCCTAAGGACGTGTCAGGGATGGAGCTTATCAAGGTTTAAATATGGCAGTGGCCAGGTCCCCACTCCAGCTCCTGTATCCACTATAGGAGTGTGGTGCGCTGGACTCCTCCACAGACTACTGGGTTTTCCTGGACTTCCAGGCGGGCCAGGTGGCAAGGAGATATCAGGTGCTACCACAGCCCTGTAGGTAAGTTCCACCTTTTGGTTCACCCTCCCCGACCCTAACTGAGCAGGCCAATGGCTGCCCACCAAGGGGCTCATCCTCCAGATGAGGTATCCTCTGCTCTGTCTCGGTTATGGTGCCAACTGTTTATGATTTTTTACAGTTTTTTTTTTACCTGTAATTGATTTCTAATCTCATAGCATTGTGATCGGAAAAGATGCTTGATATGATTTCAATTTTCTTAAGTTTACCTAGGCTTGATTTGTGACCCAAGATGTGATCTATCCTGGAGAATGTTGCGGGTGGACTTGAGAAGAAAGTGTATTCTGCTGCTTTCGGATAGAATGTCCTATAAATATCAATTAAGTCTATCTGGTCTAATGTGTCATTTAAGGCTTGTGTTTCCTTATTAATTTTCTGTCTGGATGATCTGTCCACTGGTGTAAGTGGGGTGTTAAAGTCCCCCACTATTATTGTCTTACTGTCGATTTCCCCTTTTATGGCTGTTAGCATTTGCCTTGTATACTGAGGTGCTCCTATGTTGCGTGTATATATATTTACAGTTGTTATATCTTGCCCCATTGGTTTATGTTCTCCATCATCATGGAGCTCTTCTTGGTTTTCCTGGGTAGTTTCCACACTAATCCTAAACTGAGAACAAAATGTTTTGTTAGATACTCTCTGCTAAATACACACCAAAACTGAAAATAGGTAAGGATCTGGAATAAAAGAAATGCTAGGTAACTCTGCAGAGCTCCACTTTTAAAATTCCAATTTTAAAATTATAAACCCACATGATCCTAGCACTAGTGCAAAGGGCCAAGGATATGACTTTCAGGAAGACTGGCAGTCTGCTGTCCTAGAGCTATCTACTAAACTGAACAAGCATGTTTGCCAGGCACCCTGAAGGCCCTTATGATTCACAATTCATAACCATATGAGAGAGATTGATGGGTAGATAGATATGTGATAAAGCAGATCTAGCCAAGTGCTAATTCTAGGATCTAGGTGGTAAATGCCTCGTCATTGTACAATTTTTTCAGTTCCTCTCTATGTTTGAAAGTTTTAAAATAAAAGTTGGGGTGAAAATGGAAGTAGAGATACTTATACAATTTACGGGGAACATATATTACTCTTCCTTTGGTGAGTTGTCTCACATCTACTTACTGGATGCCGGTTATGAATTATGCTAAATCCTGAAGACAGACATAGTCTTCCCTTCATGTAGTTTACAGCCTAGAAAGGAAGAGAGGTGGTTGAACAAATAATTCCAGTAGAACGTGAAGAATTATTGTAGGGCTCACTCCAGTGACCTCGTTTTACCTAATTATCTCTGTAAAGACCCTATTTCCAAATAAAGGCAGTTTCTGAGTACTAAGGGTTAGGACTCTAACATGTCTTTTTTGGAGGGACACAGTGCAACCTATAACATGAGTTGATCAGCTTTGCATGTTAGAAAGATCCTTCTGACTGCAATCTCTGCAGAGTACATTAGGGGAGGAACATCACACAAAGCATCTCAGGAGACATATGTAGTAATCTTAGCAAGAGACGTTAGTAACTGGACAACGGTCATAGTAATAAGGTAGGATGGAAAGAAGTGGGCCAATAGAGACACTTTAGGAGCTGGTCCCGATGTGAGCTCACACATGAGCTGGGAGAGTGAGAAGGGGTCTCCCTATGCATGAGGGGTTCAGGGTCCCACGTCTCACCTAAACCCGCATTCGCAGCAGGTATGACCATATGGCCTTTGTGAAACTTGTAGTCATCACAGGGAAGAGTGTTCACTTCCTGGTTCTCCAGGCCCTGGAGCTTCCCTTCCACTCTGAGATGCCACGCCCCCATTCAGCAAGAGCTCAAATTATCCATTCACTGATAATCATTAGATCATTCAGGAAGTCGCTGAAGGGAAAACTCCTGTTTATTTCTGGAACCATCAAACTTCCATTTCACGTTCTTCCCTAGAAGGTATTTACGTGACTGTCTCTGATTTTTTTTTAAGGGAACGTTGATGTCTGGGTGCTACACAAAGGGTTCCTGTTACATTACTCCAAATATGGGCATGAGACTAGAAGTAACAAGGCAAAAACTGTCTGTCTTCTGGAACTGAGCACACCTGCATGTGAATTAAATTCACTCTCTGAAAATGTCCATGTAATCTTAGAGGTTTAGTCAGGAACTCTGGAGGGAATGCTAGATGCCCTCAGTACATGTCCTCCCCTTCCTCTGGAGTAGTAAAAACTCCATTTTTTTTCTCAGCTGTGTATGTGGTTGCCCAGAAGAATTTGTACAAGGGTGTCTCCATCACCCTTGTAACTAGGTGTGGCCACGTGACTACGTTCTGGCCAAAGGGATGTTAGTAGAAGCCACGTGTGCTACTCCTGGGAAGTATCTTTAAAGAGAAGGTGTAAATCCTTCTTTTCCCCCTTCCTCCCACTGCTGGCTAGACTTTGGGATGTGTTGGTTACAGTTTGAGGAGTCCTCTTGGACCTTGAGGTGGAGACTTCTTGCTGAGAATGGAAGAGGGACAGTTTAGAAAGAGTCTGAGCTCTTCCTGACCATGGACCCTCCATCCTGGCCCTGACTGCCTACACTTATGTGTGAGAGAAGGAAACTTCTTTCTTGCTGTAGTAGACAGAATAATACTCCCTCTCCCCCCAAAAAAAGATGTCTACATCCAAATCCCTGGAAACTGTGAATGTGTTACCTTACAAAGAGACTTTGCAGCTGTGATTAAGTCAAAGATCTTGAAAGAGGGAGATTATCCTGGATTATCCAGGTGGGCTCAAGTTAATTAAACGGGTCCTTAGAAGAGGAACGTCAGAGACAGGAAAAGGGGATGCAGTGATGGAAGCAGCAAAGGTTGGAGCGATGCACCTTGAAAATGGAAAGAAGAGCCGTAAGCCAAAGAATGCAGGTTCTAGAATGCCTCTAGAAACTGGAAAAGGCAAGGAAACAGTCTTCCCTGGAGCCTCCAGAAGGAACTCAGCTCTGATGAACCTTGATTTTAGTTGCAAAAGACTCATCTCAAACTTCTGAGCTCTAAAACTGTAACAGAATAAATGTGTGTTATTTGAAGCCACTAAGTATGCGGTAATTTGTTATAGCAGCCACAGGAAACTAATACACTTGCTTAAGTGCCTGTTATTTTGTGCTTTCTAACACTGGCAGCCGACTCCGGTCATAACTAATACAGAGTTGGGTATCCAGAAGTGGGAAGATGCACGCGGCAGAACCTAAGTTGCAGCACTGAGGTAGCAATTGGACGGTGAGGGCTCAGATACTGCAGGGAGGAAAAATGACAACCGTTAGTAGGAAAAATGACATTTGGTGGCATGTTCCCAGTATTACTTTAGAAAGCGTACTACCTGCTGACCAAGGCTGCGCACTGGGAAAAATGATTGAAAAAAATCAGAATTTGGAGCACATTGGGCTGCTTCCTTCCACTTTCTGCAAAGTGCAAGAGAGAGGTGAACTCGGGGGGAAAGTCAGCCAGTCTGTAAACAGGGAATATTATTGTGCCAAGGAAGCCCTCTCTGCCTGGAGTCTACGATTTCATTTGACTGATAAACTGATAATCTGGGGTCTGCTTCCATACCCCAAGCAAAGGCAGCCCGGAAAGATGGTTTTACTGAGGTTTCCAAGTTTTACAAATGGCTTCATACTTCAATTTTTCTGCCCGAGGGTTAGAGCCAGTCCAGAGGTAAACCTTAGTGTAAGGGTGTTTTACTTTCCCAACCGAGCCCATCATTTCATGTGTCCTCAAGGTATTAAGGTGAAGAGAAGCATAGTGCACAGTAGCTAAAAGACCAAAGTCTTCAGACAAAAACTGTCCAGGCAAGTATTTGGGCTCCAGTTAGTTGAACACGGAATAGAGTTGCCAAATAAAACACAGGATGCCCCGGTACATTTGAATTTCAGATAAACCATGAATAATTTTTAAAGGAAAATATGTCTCAAATATTTTAATTCTAGAGTATTTTTCATTGTTTATCTGAAATTTAGGTTTAACTGGGAATCCTGTGTTTTCTGTTTTTTAAATTTGCTCAGTCTGGCAACCCTAAAATGGAACAGACCAGAAACAAACATATCAGAAGCCTACTAAATGTGTGAGGGTATTCATTATATTGTTAAGGAAACCGGAAACTGTCTTGCAAACGCAGGTGACTCAGCAATCCGTAAAGCAACTCCTAGGACCCCATATCTGTTCAGCTCCTGAGAAGTGTATTCCCTCTAATGCTTACTTCCAATGTGGTTTTTGAAGATAAGGGACAGGGAAGTCCTCCTGCCGGGCAGGGCCAGAAGGATAACAAGAAGAGACTTTGGTCCAGAGCAGAGGGTATTCAGATGCGCTGACCAAGGAATCTACTCTGCTGGCAGAGAAGGGGTTCTCACCACTCCTGCTCCCACAGGATTTGATCACTGCTATGGGCCAAGGATTTCCAGGTGCTTCCCATGAACCCCTTTTCCAAATGGGAGGTTTTATTGTAACTAGCTTTTCCTACTGCACGACCGTATGTTGCTCATTTTGAAGCAGATAACTTTTCTTTTAGTTTGTGGGTTTCCAGACCACAAAGAGTCCCTTTGGACCAATGGAGAGCTCCGTATACCACCCACAGTGCAGGTCTCTGAGCTGGAGGGACTTTGGAATCGCTGCTCTTGGGAAAGGTATACATCTGTATACGTGTGGGAAGAAAGGAGTGTATAGATATAAGGGCAAAAGGGCAAGTTTGCTTTTTTGGCAGCTTTCCTTCCTCTTCCAACATCCTCCCCTTCTTCTGGAGCAGAATATCTTTTTGTGCAGCATGCTGGGATGTCACAACTAAGTTACAAGCTTATTCAGATATTGGTACCCTCACTTTCAGGGCAGATGAGTGAGTCTTGGAGCACATACAGCCTTTGGCCACAAACAGCCTGTCCTTTTGCTCCACTGGGCCGTCATCAGGAAATGGTTGGGATGCTATGAAATTAGAGACGGCATAGTCCACATAAAACCACTCTCACTTCTGAGACCAATTACAAGTTTGGGGGAGTCTCAAAAGCACCCTCAGATTCAATAATTCATTGGAAAGTCTCACAGAACTCGCTGAAAACTGTTCTACCCATGGCTATCGTTTTTTACAGCGAAAGGATACAGTTTAAAACCAGCCAAGGGAAGCAGTGCACAGGGCTGGGTCCAGGAAAGCACCCAACAGGGAGCTTCCACTGTCCTCTCCCTGTGTAGTCATGGATAGTGTTACTCTCCGGGCATCGATGTATGACAACACATATGGAACATTGCCACCCAGGAAAGCCCACCCAAATTTTGAGTCCAGGGTTTTTATTGGGGCTTCTTCATGTAGTAATGCTGACTTATCAGATAGCTGATCTCAGTCCCAAGCCCCTCTTGAAGTTGAACTAATACCCAAAGCTCCCTCCCTAAATCACCCTAAGTTACATAGACTTTCTGCCATGGCCAGCCCCCAACCTAAACAAAGACACATCTACTGAGCATGGCGACCTATTAGAAGCGGAAGGCAAAGGTCAGACCTCTCTGTGGGCAAGGTTAAATTCTTTACTACACAGATACACTCTTCTACAATAATAGAACCCCAATTCTTTTTCTTTCTTTTCTTTTTCAGCCGCACCACGCGGCATGTGAGATCTTAGTACCTGCGGTGGAAGTGTGAAGCCTTAATCACTGGACTGCCAGGGAAGTCCCAGAACCCCAATTCTTAACTGAGCACAAGGCACCCAGAATCCAGAATCCCAACCTCGACCAGAATCCCAACCTCGACCAGAATCCCAACTTACTGTGTGTCTAGTTGTGACGATGTGACTAAATTCTAGGCAATGGGATATGAGTGGAGGTGGTATTTGTCACTTCTGAAAAGTGTCCTTAAATGGAGACCATTTCTCCGCCCCTCTCTTTCTTCTTGCTGCCTAGATGGGGCTTCAGGAGCTGTCTTGGCCCATAAGGTAAAGCCTCATGTTGAGGATGGTGAGCAACAAGGTGGAAGGAACCTGGGTTCCTGTTGACTGAGGCACCCTTCATACGGCTGTTAAGAGAAAACATTAAATCATGTTTAAGCCAGTGTTACTTTAGATTTTCTGTCATTTGCAGCAGGATCTAATTTCAACATTTACTTGAAACTTACTTTCATATCGCTTACATCCAATTTTGCAAAACTCTTTGCTCATCACTCACTGGATTCCATCTTTAACCCAACTCACCCACAGGCTGTCAGATGCTCCCCGGTCATTTCCTCTCTGTGGTAACTCTTGCCTGTCTAGGACACTGGCCTTTATCCCAAGCCTTTATCACATCCAGGCATTTCACTTTCCATTTTCAGCTGAGGCATGAGGAAAGGAAAGGGATGTTTTCTGATTATATGATCATATTTTCCACGGCTAATTGATTGGTGACTGACTGACTTAACACCTAAACTTTATAGTTAAACTTACAGGTCAATTTTCTTGATACACCTCTTAAAAATTGAAGAACAGATATTTGCTTAATCAGAATGAAGATTTATAAACCTTTCTAAAACCGAATATTTGAATTTTATCCACATTTTATCAAAATGTAGCAGTGTTCCCTATGCCCAGTTCCTTTGCATCATGTACACAGAAGGATACAGGAATATACGAGGATACAGCAGGATAAACACTAAGTTTTTAATTTTTATGATTTGGCGTTTTGTCATCCATTGTTCTTCATAAAAACTTCGTCCCAGCTTTTACAGGCATCTAAGAAGTTAATCATTGAAACATAAAGGATGGGAGTTCCCTAGTGGCCTAGTGGTTAGGATTCCAGGCTTTCACTGCTGTGGCCTGGGTTCAATCTCTCGTCGGGGAACTGAGATCCCACAAGCTGTGTGGCGCGGCCAAAAGACAAACAAACCAACAGAACCAACCAAATAAAAGAAAATAAAGGATGCACTAATACTACTTCTTAGATTATGAAGACAGGGATTTTATCCTTCCCTTATTTAAGAACAGCAGGACACTGGGACATCGTGCAATCTCTGTCACCTTCTTCATGGTCTACCAGTCTTGAAACTGGAGGCGGGCAGAGGGTGGAAGAAATGACACAAACCCGAAAGTCTCACTTCTCATTTGCCTACATTAATGACCTGACTTTCTCATTTTCATGGTAGAAAGAGATATGTGTATATCTGAAATATAAAAGTTAATTTTCTCATTACTGCCCAGTCAAAATCAATATTTAAAACTTCAATATGTATCAATGATGTGATTCTTACTTTGCTCCATTACAAACTCAAGGAAAGAAAAGATGTATAACACCTGAAGAATGGAAAAGTCATAAAGCCTTAGGAAGGTTACCAAATAACTTTAGGAAGGTTGTCTAATCATAATTATTAGACAAGGACTTGACAGGGATTTGTTCCCTCAGTGAAAAAGGCCTCATGGAATCTTCTTGCTGAAAGGAACCTAAGGACTTAATGACATGAGTTTCCTCCAGATGAAATAACCAAGGCCCCAGCGAGATCAAAGTAGATGCCAAAGGTCACCTTGCTAATTAGCAGCAAAGCTGGAAGCAGCATCCAAGTTGTTCTCGACATCCCATGTGTCCTCTGTGATGGTTACAGAAGTTTCATATCATCAAGTTTAAGATGAAAGAGCTTCTCCTAAGCTGCAGACGTGTTTAGATGCAACCTCAGCAAACAATTGGATCCACTTCACCTGTGCTCTTCTGATTGGAAAGAAACTTGTATTCTGGTGAAGTAAAAGATTTCCGTCTCCAGAATAATACAAAAACTATTTTCCTGCCGAACCAAATCAAAGCAAACCAAAGAGAGAACGTGTTGCTGTCCAAAGGTCCTCAGCAACACAGATCAGCTAAGGAATAACACTAACGTCATAGCTCCTCTTGTAACTTGTTCATTCCTTGAGGATGAGAATCACTCAGCTTTGTATCTCCTACCCCACTTAGCACATCGTTGGTGCTGAAATTTCTTTTTAATGAATGAAGTATATAAATCATTGCTTTGTTGCCCTAGCATTGTACCCCTTTCAAAAGAAGCACTTAGTAAATATGTGTCTAATTTCCTGTGCTGTCAGAAATATTGTTTAATCATACTGTTAAAAATAAAGACCTCCAGGGCCGACTGAACTAAATTCTCCAAACCACTAGATGCTCTTTCCTCTTTGGGCCACTCAGCTGTGCAGCCGGAAATGGATCATGGGGAGAGAGCTGCAGCTCTTCCTCAAATACCCCGGAATGTTGGCTATGTCAGAAAGTGTTTGGAGAATGCCTCGGAAGCTGAGAGAATATTTCCAGAGCAATATACACACAAAGATATTTGAACCAGAGAATATGCACTCGAAAATAAATGCATGGAGTGCATCCATGGAATACCAAGTTTTTACCAGGTTTAGGAGCTGCAGCCCATTACCGTGAACCCAAGAATTAAGGTAACTATAAAACATGCGTTTGCACTCAGGCATGTAGTTTTACATTGATCTTCTTACAGTAAAATACGTATAAAATTGTGATCAAACTCATAGGCATATTATAAGTGATAAGACCTGATAAAGGACACTAGCATGTTTCAGGAAAAAAACCTGCAGAAACAATTATATCTTGTTAAAAAGACATACAATGATTTTTCACTGAAAACTAGGTATCTTTAGTTGAAATCTGGGAATACAGCTAAGTGTTGGGCCCACACTAGGATAAACAACCTCTCATATTCTCTGCCAATTCACACAGTCAAAAGGATGTGCACGTTTCCTCAACGGACAACACAGACACAGGTAGGAAGTGTCTAGGTTTGCAGTTTCTAGTCCTGAGAAGATTCCCACCATATCAATGTGAAAACGTGCTGTTTCAGAGAGTTGAGAGCAAATCAAGACATTGAAAGTATCGACCCAGTGGAATACTACTCAGCAATAAAAAGGAACAAACTACTGACCCACACAACAGCCTGGATGGATCTCAGAAACTTTCCACTAAGTGAAAGTTGTCAGACCCAAAGACTGCATACTTAAAGATTCCACTTATGTGAAATTTCTAGCAAACACAAAATTATAGAGACAGTGTAGAACGGCAGTTGCCTGAGGCTACGGGTGGGAGCAGGGAGCAGACAGGCAAAGGTAGCTTTCCAGATGGATGGAAGTGCTAGAAAAACTGGATTGCAGTGATGGTTCATAAATGTATAAATTCACTAAAACTCACCAACCATACCCTTATAAGAGTGATGTTTAAATTATACTTCAATGAAGCTGTTTTTGTAAAAAGGAGAAATTAAGAGATGATTCTTTCAGGGCCAGCCTGTTGCACAAACAGGTTGCCTCACCTGTAATATTCATGGTAGCCATTGTACTTTCCAAATGTGAGAGGATCTCTCCACAAGGGGTGCTTTGACATACACATCTAGATACTGTTATATCAAATCAGGTTTCCAAAATTAGAATGTACAATTTCTAAGCGTAATTTTTATTCTATTAGTGTACTCACAGTACCAATGCCATGTTCAAGAATGTTAGTACGTTGAATTGAGGGAAACAAACAAAAAGCTTCCCTGATTTGGGGGAACGGTGGTGTGACTGGGAGTCCAGCTTCACGGGCTTTTCTTGAACCAGGCAGCTGTTTAGGGCAGCTCCCAGGGCAGGAGGAAAGGTATTTAGGGTGTAGACTTAAATGCCTTCACTAACAACTGTGGTATGCTGGCTACACTCATCCCTACCACCACAGAAATGTGGGGCAATTATATCAGGAAAATTCATCCTGTTCAAAGGGCAAAGAATGAATGGAACATTCTGGGGTCAACTTGACTGGTGTTTCTGTCCACAGCAAGTGGTTCTCATACTTGGGAGTGCATCAAAAATCTCCGGACTTGGGCTTCCCTGGTGGTGCAGTGGTTGAGAGTCTGCTTGCCAATGCAGGGGACACGGGTTCGAGCTCTGGTCCAGGAAGATCCCACATGCCACAGAGCATCTAGGCCCATGAGCCACAACTACTGAGCCCGCGCGTCTGGAGCCTGTGCTCCGCAACAAGAGAGGCCACGACAGTGAGAGGCCCGTGCACCGCGATGAAGAGTGGCCCCCGCTCGCTGCAACTAGAGAAAGCCCTCGCGCAGAAACGAAGACCCAACACAGCCAAAAATAAATTAAAAAAAAAAAAAAAAGATCTCCTGACTTGTTAAAAACTCAGGTTCCCGGGCTGGGGCCTAAGGCTGCCAAACTGGGTGTCTGGGAAGCAAGGCCAGAGTCTGAATCTTTAATGAGCCCCCAGGTGATTTTTATGCTGATGGTCTCCAAAACACAGGTTAAGGAACACTGAAGAAAGAGAAGAAAAGCAAAGAGAAAGAAGACAAGAGAAGAGAAAAGGAAAGAAAAGAAAGGAGAAGAGAAGGGAAGAGAAGAGAAAAGGGAGGGAGGAAGGAAGGAAGGAAGGGAAAGGAAGAAAGAAGGAAAGAAAGAAAGGAAGGAAGGAAGGAGGGAGGGAAGGAGGAAAGAAAGAAGGGAGGGAGGGAGGGAGGGAAAAAGAAAGGAAAGAAGGAAGGCAGGAAGGAGGGAGGGAGGGGAATAAGGAGTGCCCCATGAAGGAGGTGAAGATGAAGATGAAGAAGGTAAAGGCCTTGCTGCCTGGGTACCTTCGCTGAGTTTAGCTTTAATTCCTTCTAAGCCACCAGCTGTGTTTCATCTCCACCTCTTACACTGTGTCCTCTTTACCTGTCTCTTAGCCCTGCTTTCAGGCCGAGGAGTCTCACCTGTGTTGGACTGGAGACAAATAGTAGTTAAAGCATTTTCTCTTTCATGCCCCCCACCGACCCCCATGGGCCAAGACTGAGCTAGAGACAGATTAAGCCTTTGCTCACTGACCGGTAGGGTGGTCTTCACCTTGGGATCCCTGGAGAGGAACCTGCAGGGGATTCTTTGCTCTGAAACGTTGCTGAGGGGGAGGGAAGCAAGAGTCGACTGGATCTGACGGCCCAGTCCGGAACAGAACGCTTCCCCTGCTGGGGACACCTGTTGTCACGTGGGGAGAGAGGAACGCCCTCCTGCCTGCACACAGTGGTCCACGTGGACTCCTTAGCTCTAGAGATGCTTCTGCTTTCCTTCCTCCTTGGCAACAACCCAGCCGGTGAATAGTGGCCCTTGGCTATCTCTGGGAGATTCTGCCCACCCACCAGACCACATGGGTACGCCATGTTTACAAACATGATAGCCATGTTTGTAACACACATGTGACCCACTGCCTCAGTCACTGATGATTGGACCAAGAATGGACACTTTACCCAAACTGGCCCAATCGGAGCCCCTTTTCCTGGAAACTTGTGATTATGACTAAGATATCCCCATCTCATTGTGGGCTGGTTTCTCATACAGAGAAGGAGGAAAACTCAAGAACTTTAGCATTGCTTTTTTCTACTCATGAGGAAGGAGCAGCCTAGAAATCTAGGAAGGAGAAAGGAGAGTTGTGTGATGAAGAGGACGCCCCTGGGGTGACTGCATTTATTTGCCAGTTCAGTCCCTTCTGGGGCCCAGCTGACCTCCCGAGCTGCATTCAGTCCCCTGAGATGCTCCAGTACTATTGGAATAAAGGGTCCTTCTATGGTTCTTTAATCCAGCTCTGCCCTGCATTCAGAGTCCTCACGAGTCCAGGTGCGATCATATTTCCCTTTGGCCATCCCTGTCTTTGTTTTAACTCACATCCCTTCCTTCTGCAGACAGGAAGGCAGACCACATTGTCTTCCTGATGGTGCAAAATGAGAGCTTTCCTCAAAAACTGATTTGGTTTTAATTACTGACTATAATATAATATGCTGACTGTATTTGAAATTATGAAATAATAATTTTTAGGTGCAAAAATGGAACAATGAATATGTTTCACTTAAAAAAGCATCCTTGTCTTTAGAGTTACATATTGAAATATTGATGCTTAAAACGATATGATGTCAGGATTTGCTTCTAAACAATCCCACAGGGCAGGAAGTGGGTGAGGCATAGATGAAACAAAGTTGACCTTGAGCTGATAATTGTTGAATCTGGGTGACTGGGGTTTATTGTACGAGTCTGTCTACTTTTCTATATGTTTAAAATTTTCCATTAAAAGAAATTCTAAAAACACCAATGGGAAGTTTTTCAGGGGATTACCTCTGAAATGACACGAAACTATCAACGTTCAAAAGTAGGAAGAAGCTTTTTAAGTTAGAGATCTAAATGTGTCACTCCAAAGGCAGTCACCCCTAATGGGAGTGGGTCTCAAGCACCGTTCAGCTAGTGTGTGAATAAAAACACACCAGGTGTGTGTGTCCCCCCTTCCCTTGAATGGAAATAGCAACTTTGAGTTTGTGTTCAATTCATCTCTGATGATGCAATCCAAGATAAAATATCCAAAGATCTATAGCTTTTTTATATTAAAAAAACTACACACTTGACTATATACTTAGTGGTTTTTATTTTATTAAAAATTATTTGGTAGATTTAAAAGAAACATTATCTCAAAGTAGAATATTTTCCAAATAGGTTGAAAGCATGTGTGCAAGAAAAGAAAGCATCTTGGATGCTCTCCAATAGCTCCAAAAGGCTTCATGTATCTATGCACACCTTCTTATTTAGAGCAGTGAGTAGGAGGTGGAGGTGGAGAATGCTTGTTGAGTATTCCAGAGCATCTGATTTCATTCTTTACATATTCACTATGGTTAAGAGTGGTCTTTTCCGGGGGTGTGGGTTTGCGGAGAAGTATTTAAAGTTTAAGTTGCGATTGTCCATTTCACCTCCATCCCTACCCATTTTCAAGGTGGCCAAAGTCAGTTCTCTGTAGGAAAACCCAAGGGAACCATCTGTTCCTTGTATGACCCATTGCTGTCCTGATTATATGGATGCTCTCACACTGTAGACACATTTTGGGACGTCTTCCTGAGGCCAGGAGCCCCAACTACCCTTTTAGTATCTGAATGTCCATTTCTTTTCATTGGTCCTTTCCTCCATCAGCTTTATCTGCTCCTTCTATCCATTCAGGTTTACTTTGATTGGACTTTGCAACACTCCACTCCTGACTGGTTTTTCTACTGTAGGCTTTTGCTCTTGTAACACACGTGTACTCAAAGCAATTCATCCTACTGCCTTAGTTATGGCTCCAAGCACTGAAGACCCACTCTACTTCATGGAAATAGGAGTTCATTGCAAGGACAGTTTTGATCAAAACATACTGGGATCAAAAAAAGGAAAGAAAACCAACAAAAACCCCAACCAAACCCATTTCTACACTCAAGAGCGTGATGACTGCCTTCATTGCATCTCCAGGTGTTCATGAATTGAATGAGACTGAAGGTTTAGAATCACAAAGATAACACCTAAAGATCTCCTTGTTAACATGAAATATTTATACCACAAAAATAAAGCTAATAATAGAGCTGAGTCAATGAACCAATTAATAGTTGACATCAGTTTTCCAAGGAGCCGTATTCTTTCACGGTGAGGGTGCTATTAACAAGAAATAAAAACATAGATGAGGCCTCACAGCAATACATCCCCAACCCAGGCTAAATTTTCATTACGTTCCAAACTTCAGACCTTAAAATAATATTTAATTTAAAATATTTTAAAGAAAAATGCAAAGGTCTCTTAAACTACAATTTCTTCTATAGATTGTACTTCTATAGATGTGACTGACTATGAAATAAAGTATCCTATCATATTACATGATTGTTTAAGACTAACACGGTAAAATTGCTTACGGTCAGACATAAGAAGAATTTTGTTCAACCTATTTAGTATGTTTGGACTATAACTTCGTATATTATATAAAGGACTTTTGAATATTTTTGTCCAGTACCCTTTTTCACCTTTTAGCTATTATGCATAATGCTGCTATCAATATCTGTGTAGAAGTCTTTATGTAGACATATTGTTTTCATTTCTCTTGGCTGCCTGCCTAGCGATACAGTAAACCCTGAATTCAAAGTTATCCAAAACAATATTTAACTTTTTCCCTAAATATTCTGATATTTTCTATTATGTTCTCTCTTTCTCTCTGTTTTGTTTCGTTTTGGCTGTACCGCATGGCACGCGGAACTTCCCCAACCGGCCTAGACCACCAGGGAAGTCCTCTCTCTTTTTTGAAAAGGTGTTGTTATGAGCCACAAAGCTGATTTCACGAACTGCTTACGCAAAGTGACCTGAAGTTTGGAAAACATCGCTTTATTAACAAATAATGACAAAGAGTATTTAGTGATAACAAACATCCAGGTAGTCATTGCATGGATTTGAAAAATCCTAACGTTTTCCTGTATCCACTTTAGATTATTTTTTAAATTAAAATATTGTAGCTGGAATCAAAGACCTCTTTGTACCCATCTCGGGTCCAGTGCATCTTCTGCCTTCCCAGGAGCAAGAACTATTCTGAATTTGGTGGCTATTGTCCCCAGGACAGGTTTTCACGTAACTACTACCAATGTACGGATTCATAGCAATACATAATATCGATTCCCATGTTCATGAATTTAAAACAAATGTTATATTATGCTGCAACTTATTTTCTTTCCTATCATTGTTTTTAGCTTTTATCCATACTGATGGATTCCTTTCATTCATTCATTCATTCATTTCATTCATTCTAGTTCATTTAACTGTTATTATATTCTACTGTATGAATATCCTTCTGCCCTTTTGTCCCTCCCACCCTCCCAAAACTTTTTGAGACATTGATGAAGAGAATGTAATTATCAAAGTAGAATCTGATTTACATAAACAGGTCAGAGAAACCACCTGCTTTTCCAAACCCCTGTCTCATATGTGTGAGGATCACCATCAGGGACACAGAATTACCAGGACTATATTTTCTTTTTTAAAAAATGTATTGACTGGGCTTCCCTGGTGGCGCAGTGGTTGGGAGTCCGCCTGCCGATGCGGGGGACACGGGTTCATGCCCCGGTCTGGGAAGATCCCACATGCCGCGGAGCGGCTGGGCCCAGGAGCCATGGCCGCTGAGCCTACGTGTCTGGAGCCTGTGCTCCGCAACGGGAGAGGCCACAACAGTGAGAGGCCCGCGTACCACAAAAAAAAAAAAAAAGTATTGACATAACTCACATGCCATAAAATTCACCCTTTTAAAGTAAAAATAAAACAAAACAAAATAACATAAAATTTACTGTATGTTCATAAAGTTGTGTAAATGTTGCAACTATCAAATTCCAGAACATTTTTGTCATCCCCAAAGGGAAACTCTGCATCCAATAGCTGTCAGCCCCAATCCATTCTCCTTCCAGCCCCTGGCAACCACAAGTTGCTTTCTGTTTCTGTGGATTTGCCTATTCTGAACATTTCATATAAAAGGAATCATACAAATATGGCCTTTTTGACTGACCAGCTTTCCTCACTTAACCATAATGTTTTCAAGGTTCATCCATGCTGTAGCTTGTATTGGTACTCATTCCTTTTTATGGCCAATTAATATTCCACCGTATGGATATACCACATTTTGTTTATCCACTCATCAGTTGATGACATTTGGATTGTTTTCACCTTTTAGCTATTATGCATAATGCTGCTATCAATATTTGTGTAGAAGTCTTTATGTGGACATATTGTTTTCATTTCTCTTGGCTGCCTGCCTAGGAATGGAATTGCTAGGTCATACGGCAACTCTATGTTTGACTTTTTGAAGAAATGCCAGACTGTTTTACAAAGCAACGGCTGCATTTTACACTCCCAAGAGCAAAGTATGAGGGTTACAATTTCTCCAGACCCTTGCCAACACTTGTCATTACCTGCCTTTTTTTTATAACCATCCCAATGATGTACTTCATTGTGGTTGTGGTTTTGATTTGTATTGACCTAGTGACTAATGATATCATGCATCTTTTCATATGTTTACTGGCCATTTGTATATCTTCTTTGGAGAATGTCTATTCAAGTCCTTTTCTCATTTAAAAAAATGGATTATTTAATTTTTTATTATTGAGTTGTAAGATTTCTTTACATGTTCTATATACAAGTCACCTACTGGATATATGATTTGCAGGTATTTTTTTTTCCCATCCTGTGGGCTGTCTTTTGACTATCTTGATAATGTTCTTGGAAGCACAAAAGTTTTAAATTTTGATGAAGTCCAATTTCTGTATTTTTTCTTTTGTTGCTGGTGCTTTTGGTATGGTATGTAGGAATCCACTGTCAAATCTAAGATCATAAATATTTACTCCTATGGTTTCTTCTAAATGTTTTATAATTTAGCTCTTACATTCAGGTCTTTGACCCATTTTGAGTTAATTTTTGTCTGTGGTGTGAGGTAGGGCTCTAACTTCACTCTTTTGCACGTGGCTACCTAGAGTCCCAGCACTATTTGTTGAAAAGACTATTCTTTTCTCATGAAATTGTCTTGGCACTTTTCTCAAAAATCAATTGACTTTAAATGTATGCTCTATTTCCAAACCCACTATAGCCTACAGTTGTACCTTGGTATCTGCGGGAGATTGGTTCCGGGACTCCCCTGCAGATACCAAAGGCCAAGGATGTTCACAGCCCTTAGTGGGCCCTCCATATCCTCAGTTTCCAAAGTCGAGGATTCAACCAATCAGAGATCCTGCACTAAGCTTATGATCCTCAGGTTGGTTGAATTGGTGAATGGGGAACCCACATATATGAAGGGTGGTCTGTATTTCAATGAGACTTGGGCCTCCTCTGACTAATAAACCAGCTTATTAGGGGGAAGAGAAGACAATCAAAACCAGAGGCAACACACACTGCCCTGTGAACCACTAGGAGAAAAGTGCTATCAGTAAGACCATTTCACAGGTAAGAGGCTCAGGGCGAATAAACAGTAGCTGTCGAGGGAGCGGCGCTTTGCACCCAGTGCTGCCTTCTTGCAAAGCTGCAGTTTGTGACTCCTTTCCCAGGCTGCCTTCCCTCTCGAGGTCTATTAAGGAGGACAGTAATAGAGAAAGCAGCTCACCTGGGTTGAACACTTTGTGCGCGCCATTCCTCACTTTGGGAGGCCCGTTGATGGGTAGGAAATGTTTCCGTACCCACTGTGCGAAGAAGGAAAACAGGCTCACAGCTCTGAGAGTTCTCCATCCCCAGCCCCTCGCCAGCCTCCACGCTCCATCTCTTTCCCCTCGCGCGCCCACACTCACCTTCTTGAGCGTTTGCTGCTGCACGATGTGGGCCTTCTTGGGTGCGATAAGGCGACCACCCTTCCTTATGCTCAGTTCCCCCACCGCCAAGGTCCTGCTGTTTGTCTGCCTCTGTGCCTGGAATTTGCGCCGCCCCTGCGCCGAGTCCAGGCAGGCACCAGAAGAGGCGGGGCCGTTGATTTTTATTTGTCTTTTAAAGTCATACTTGGCAAAGCCAAAAAAATTTTTATTTTTTTATTGAACTATAGTTGATTTACAGTGTTGTGTAAATTTCTGCTGTACAGCAGAGTGATTCAGTTATACACATATACATTCCTTTTTAATATTCTTTTCCATTATGGTTTATCATAGGATACTGAATATAGCTCTCTGTGCTATACAGTAGGACCTTGTTGTTTATCCATTCCACATACAATAGCTTCCATCTGCTAGTCCCAGCCTCCCACTCCATCCCTCCCTCAACACCCTCCCCCTTGGCAATCGCAAGTCTGTTCTCTATGTCCATGAGTCTGTTTCTGCTTCCTAGATAGGTTCATTTGTGTCATAGTTTAGATTCCCTATATAAGTGATAGGCAAAGTAAAAACTTAATAGCCATATACCAATCCACACAATTTGGTCAGTATATTTTACTGGTCTCTAAAGCAAAAAAGTTTGGAAAATGCTAGTTTAATATCTCATGGTTATATGGGATTTCTTATCGTGATGTTAGATATTACTTATCTGTTGCTTATATTTAATTTCAAAACTTAATGAACAGTCAGAAAAAAAGTGTGGGTATGTATCATGTACACATATAGATGAAAAATCTGAAACTACCACCAAATAGAATTCAGGACCACAATGACTACTTTACCTCAGGAATGTAGTATGGTAAACTCCCACTTCCTCCATCCTTTGTGCTATTAGTGTTGTATATTTTACTTCTACATATATATATATATATATATATTTTTTTTTTCCAGTACGCGGGCCTCTCACTGCTGTGGCCTCTCCCATTGCGGAGCACAGGCTCCAGACGCGCAGGCTCAGCGGCCATGGCTCACGGGCCCAGCCGCTCCACGGCATATGGGATCCTCCCAGACCGGGGCACGAACCTACGTCCCCTGCATCGGCAGGCGGACTCTCAACCACTGCGTCTACATATATTTTTAATTCCACACTACATTATTATTATTATTATTGTGCTAGAGCATACATTCTTGTCATGCGGGGTAATTAGATAAAAATGCCTAAAAATGTTGCTTAGGAGGGTTATAATGAAAACCTTGAGAATCACTGCTCTCGGCAGTCAATTATCTTTTAATAAAAATTTAATTATAGAGGAAAATCATATTTAACGCATAAACGCATATTTACCATTTCCAGTGCTTTTTATTCTTTTGTGTGGACCCAAGTTTCCATCTGGTATCATTTACCTTCAGCCTGAAGAACTTTCTTTCTTCAATATTTTAGTGCAGGTCTGCTGGTGACAAATTTGGTCAGCTTTTATTTATCTGAAAAAGTTTTATTTCACCCTCGTGGGGGGGGGTGTGTATTTTTGCTGGACGTAGAATTCTGAGTTGACAGTTTCTTTTTATATTTAAAGATGTCTTCCAATTGCCTCTGGCTTTTCTAGTTTCTGACAAGAAGTCTACTGTAGTATTATCTTCTGACTTTTTCTTTTTTCCTCTGGCTACATTTAAGATATTCCCTCTATCAGCCAAGATATGGAAGTAATCTAAGTATCCATCAACAGATACATGAATAAAGAAGATATGTACAAACACACACACACACAGACACACACACACACAGACACACACACACACAATGGAATACTACTCAGCCATAAAAAAGTATGAAATAATGCCATTTGCAGCAACATGGATGGACTTAGAGATGATCATTATTAAGTGAAGTAAATCAGACAGAAAAAAACAAATATCACATGATATCACTTATAGGTGGAATCTAAAAAAAATGATACAAATGAACTTATTTACAGAACAGAAACAGACTCACAGACATAGAAAACAAACTTATGGTTACCAGGGGGGAAGGTGAGGGGGAGGGATAAATTAGGAATTTGGGAGTAACATATAAACACTACCATATATAAAATAGATAAACAACAAGGACCTACTGTATAGCACAGGGAACTATACTTAATGTTTTGTAAGACCTATATGGGAAAAGAATCTGCAAAAGAATACGTATATTCAGATACATATATATATTCAGATATACGTATATCTGAATCACTTTGCTGTACACCTGAAACTAACAAAACATTGTAAATCAACTATACTTCAATTAAAAAATAAAGATATTCCCTCTATCATTTATTTTTAGTTATTAGATTTTGATACATTTGAATTGGTTTGTGTGTGGGGGTGTGTGTGTGGGGGTGTGCATGTGTGTGTAAGTGAATTCTGTTTAGAGGTCATTGAACTTTTGTGGTCTATGTGTTTATAGTTTTCAAATTTGGAAAAATTTTCAGCCATTATCTTTTCAAATGTATTTTCTGCTTCCTACACACTCCTTGCTTTTTGGGTCTCCAATTAGATGTGTGTTAAATCAGTCTATATTTCCTGTAGATTATAAAACCTCTTTATTTTCCCCGCTTTTCTCTCTATGTATTTTATTTTAGAGGGATTCTATTTCCATGCCTTCAAGTTCTCTGATATTTTCTTATGCAGTGTCTAATTTTGTGTTAGTCCAAGCCAGTGAAAAGTTAATTTCATATATTGCATTTCCATCTCTAGAAGTTTCATTTGTTTCTTTTTTATTTCTCACTTCATTATACACATTTATTCATTAAATTCTTAAATATAGTTCTATTACTTGTTTTAATGTCCTTGTCTACTAGTTCCTTCATATCCCTCATTACTGAGTGCCTCCCACTGCCTGATTTTTCTCCCGGTTATAGTCACCCCTCCCTTGCATATCTGGCATTTTTCAGTTGAACGGTGGACATTGTATGTGTTACAAAGCAGAGTGTCTGGATTGAGTTTTCATCTTTTAAAGACTGTTTCAGCTGGCAGCTAGTTTACTTGAGGCTATCAGTTCGATACCTTCAAGGCCTGTCTTTAAATTTTGCTTGACCCACTAAGAGTAGCCTCATTCCAGGACTCCTTCAGACCCTACACTGACCATTACTCCTCTTGGGTCTCCACTGAATGTCGCCCATATTTCTACTCTGGCTGGACAGATGGAAATGTCTTCCTGCTCTGTGTGTGTTCTGGGTGTTACTTAGATTACAATTCTCCGGTCACTCTTCGTGGAGCTTCATGGGGATTCGCTCTCCCCATGTGCAGACTCAGTGGCGCCTCCACACAGGTTGCAGGAGTTCTTTCTCTGCACAGTGCCTTCCTTTCCAGAACCCTTTCCTGGCTTCAGCCTTCCTGAACTATAATCTCTGTTTCCTTCAACTCAGCAAGGCTATCCTAACTTGCCTTCCCCCCTTCTCTGCACCACAGTTCAGAACAAGTTTGTCTTCTTTCTCCAAGGGCTCACAGTTCTGCACTGTCTGTTATGCGATATCTGACAGCATTTGGTTTATATATGTTTTAAAGTTTTCTAGTCATTTATGGGGGAATGGGAAAGCTAAACTGGCACCATTTACTCCATCATGGCGGAAAGCAGAAGTCTTATAGATTTTGATATACCATTTAAAAAAATTGTAATTTATACAGCACAGGGGATAAATCCAATATTTTATAATAATTTTTATTTTATTTTTTGGCCACACCACCCAGCTTGTGGGATCTTAGTTCCCTGATCAGGGATTGAACCCGGGGCCCTCAGCAGTGAACGTGCCAAGTCCTAACCACTGGACCCCCAGGGATTTCCCTACAATAACTTTAAATAGAGTATAATCTGTAAAATTTTGAATCACTATGTTGTAAACCGGAAACTAATATTTTATAAATCAACTATACTTCAATTAAAAAAATAAAAATAATAATAAAATAAGAAGCATGATTTAAATAATCATTCAGGGACTTCCCTGGTGGCACACTGGTTAAGAATTCACCTGCCAATGCAGAGGACATGGGTTCGAGCCCTGGTCTGGGAAGATCCCACATGCCACAGAGCAACTAAGCCCGTGTGCCACAACTACTGAGACTGCATGCCACAACTACTGAAGCCCGTGCGCCTAGGGCCCGTGCTCCGCAACAAGAAGCCACTGCAATGAGAAGCCCATGCACTGCAACGAAGAGTAGCCCCTGTTCGCTGCAACTAGAGAAAGTCCACGTGCAGCAATGAAGACTCACACAGCCAAAAATAAATAAATAAATAAATTTTAAAAAATCATTCCGTTTACAAGATTCTCTAATTTCCCTTGGAATTTCTTTTTTGATCTATGAAATGTGTTGCTTTATTTCCAAAATATGGGGATGCTCTGTTTATCTTTTTGTTACTGATGTCTAGGTAAGTTTCACTAGGGCCAGGGCACATTCTCTTTATAATTACTATCCTTTGAAATTTGTTGAGATTTGCTTTATGCTCAGCATAGCGTCATTTTTGGTAAAGATATTGTGAACACTTCAGAAGGATGGATATTTTGTACTTAGTGTTATATATATATATATATATATGTACATATATATACACACACACATACGTGTATATGAATATGTATGTATATACAAATCATGCAGATAAACTGATGTAATTAACTTATGTAGATCACTGTATATATATTTGCATCATTTGCATTGTTCAAATCATCTATATTGTCACTAATTTCTTATTTATGTCACACATTGTATTTTCCAAAGGTAGCTACAAAAATATCTTCCATCCCACAAGGTTTTCAACAACATGTCCTGGCTACTCTTCCCATCCAGAGATGAGGTCTATCACTCCCTTTGAATCTAGTGGGTTTGGCATGACTTCAACAATAGAGTATGGGAAAAATTTAACTGTATGACTTCCAAGGCTAGGCCATAAGTGGTGATGTAGTTTCTACCTTGTTTGCTGGCACACTCATGCTAAGAGCCCTGAGCTGCTACTGAGGAAGGGCTGCGTCCCAGGCCACTGTGCCATGGGGACATCAAGCCGGGGGAAGGACAACATGCAGATGTTCTGGTCAGCAGGCCTAGTCTTCTGAGCTTTACCAGATTTATAAATGAGTGGGTCTTCAGATGACTCCAGCTCTCAGCCGCTGGATCCCTCTAGCCTTAACATCTTACCAGCAGAGGCCTCAGACATCATGAGGAAGACCCACAGCCATCGTTACTGTGCCCCATCTGAATTTCTGGCCCACAAAATCTATTAGCATAACAAGATTGTTGTTTTAAGCTGCCAAGTTTTGGGCTCATTTGTTAGGCAGCAACAGTAACTGGGATAGAAATGTAGGGTCTGGAATTGGGGTGTATCCACAACAAAAAAACCTAAAAAGCCAGCATGGGCCTTAGGACCAGCACTGGGCAGAAGCTGGAAAGGCCCATGAGGAGACCATTAGTATAAACTTGAAGTCCCTTGAGGAGATATTGTTGTAGGTGGGAGACCAGGGAGGACATTATTAGTGGAGGATTAAAAAAACCTTTTCATGTTGCTATGCTGCAACCCTTCTTTTTTTTTTTGCAGTACGCAGGCCTCTCACTGTTGTGGCCTCTCCCATTGCGGAGCACAGGCTCCGGACGCGCAGGCTCAGTGGCCATGGCTCACGGGCCCAGCTGCTCCGCGGCATGTGGGATCTTCCCGGACCGGGGCACGAACCTGTGTCCCCTGCATCAGCAGGCAGACTCTCAACCACTGCACCACGAGGGAAGCCCTCAAGAAAATTTTTAAAAACTATAAAGGAGCAAGGATTATCAGAGCTTAAGAATAAAACTGTTTCTTATTCCAGTCTGAGCAAAAGATTCTCAAAGGCAGAAAGATAATTTAAAAAGGTACATACACCCTTATGTTCATAGCAGCACTAGTCATAATAGCCAAGACATGGAAACAACCATTGACAGATGAATGGATAAAGAAGATGTGGTACATATATACAATGGAGTACTACTCAGCCATAAAAAAGAACGAAATAATGTCATCTGTAGCAACATGAATGCAACTAGAGATTATCATACTAAGTGAAATAAGTCAGAAAGAGAAAGACAAATACCATATGATATCACTTATATGTGGAATCTAAAATATGACAGAAATGAACCTATCTAGGAAACAGAAACAGACTCACGGACGTAGAGAACAGACTTGTGGCTGCCAAGGGGGAGGGGGGTGGGGGAGGGATGGACTGGGAGTTTGGGATTAGCAGACGCAAACTATTATATATAAAATGGATAAACAAGTTCCTACTGTATAGCACAGGGAACCATATTCAATATCCTGTGATAAACCATATGGAAAAAAATATGAAAAAGAATATATAAATGCATAACTGAGTCACTTTGCTGTACAGCAGTAATTAACACAACATTGTAATTCAACTATACTTCAATAAAAATAAATTTTAAAAAGAATGTATATATATAAAAAATTTTAAATTGAAATAAATTAAGAAAGAAAGAATCTCAGGGCAGATATTAAATATACGATTTTGTCAGGAAAACATCTCAAAGTTTAGCAGTGATTTTATTAAATTCCCAATTGACCAGACTGCCTAAGGATTTAATCTTATGCCTAAATCAGTGTTTGTTTACAAATTAAAGCTCAATTTTAAAAATTAATGTTTTTTAAATCTAAGTTGTTAAATGTTTCCAAATTATGTTACTCATTTTTGTATATATATGCATAAAAAATTTCTAGAGGCATACACACTGACATGTAAACAAAGGATGCCTCTGGGATATAGGATGAAGAATATAGGAAGGGGAAACTTTTCTTTTTATATTTCTGTATTTAAAAATTTTTTTCAGTGAGAATGCATTAATTTTATAAAGGTTAATTTAAAATCCTTAATGAATGTAGTAACATGTGTGGTTTTCTGTTCCTGCCTCACCTGAATCTACCAAGTATAGTTTAACCTTTATTTCATGAATTGCCACCTTATGCTCTTTATAGTTTCATTGTTTACTCAATAAATATATAGATATGTGACTGGACTGAATCTATTCTGATGTGGAACATAATTTCAGAGTATTTTTTGCAACCAAACCCTTTATATAATGTTTATTGATTTCCTATTTGTTTCTCTTCTAAACGTAGCATGAGTTGTTTTTTAAAAGAGAATGTAGGGACTTCCTTGGTGGCGCAGTGGTTAAGAATCCTCCTGCCAATGCAGAGGACACAGGTTCCAGCACTGGTCCTGGAAGATCCCACATGCCGTGGAGCAGCTAAGCCCATGTACCACAACTACTGAGCCTGCACTCTAGGGCCGGCATGCTGCAGCTACTGAGCCCACATGCCACAACTACTGAAGCCCGAGCGCCTAGAGCTTGTGCTCTGCAAGAGAAGCCACTGCAATGAGAAGCCTGCACACCGCCTCGAAGAGTAGCCCCTGCTCGCAGCAACGAAGACCCAATGCAGCTAAAATTAATAATAATAAATAAAATGAATAAATAATAAGTTTAAAAAAAATAAATAAAAGAGAATGTAAAAATTTCCCAATAAAGTCATGAGAACATAAAGATGTCCCCTACTATGGGCATTATTTGAAATCATTTTGAAAGTTCCAACAATGCAAAAGGAGAAAATATATAAGAGGAGAAAACAAATGGTTATTTGTGGGTCATAGTGTTATCTACTCAGAAAATTTGAAAGAATAAACTAAAAATCTATTGGAACCAGCAGTAAAGGTCATTAAGGTAACCAATCCCTAGATAAATACATCCCCATACCAACTACTAAGAGAAAAAAATGCTTTACTTCTTTAAAGATGTTTGTCTATACTAGCAGTAACTAACTAGAAAATATTACTAAAAGGAAAGAAAAAAATCCATTCTCAATAGCATCAAAAAGCTAAAATATAGTAAAAGTTCAACAACAAATGTTTGCAACCTCAATGAAGAAAACTGAACATTACCAAAAGACATTCAGAATACATAACCAAGGTATTTCTGTACTTGAATACGAGGGTTACATTTATTGAACACTTATTATGTGGCAGGCACTGTGCTACTCACTTTATATGCGTTATCACATTTAATTCTCATAATAGCCCTATGACATGGGTACTATTATCATCTCTGCTTAAAAGATAAAGAAACTGAAGATTCACGAGATGAACTGACTTGCCATAGCAGAAAAGCTGTCTTTGTCTAGTGCCTGTTTAACAATCGTTGCCTCATGTTCCCGTGTCATTTCTACCCAAATGGTCATAGAGTCAATGCAATTCCAAGCAAAATCTTAAGAAGAAGTGTTATTTTTTTGGCTGCACTGCGCAGCTTGTGGGGTCTTAGCTCCCCAACCAGGGACTGAACCTGGGCCCTCCGCAGTGAGAGCGCAGAGCCCTAACCACTGGACTGCCAGGTAATTCCCAAGAGGAAGTTTTTTGAAACTTAAAACTTCATCTATAGGGAGGGTAGGAGGGAGGGAGACGCAAGAGGGAAGAGATATGTATATGTATAACTATATGTATATGTATAACTGAGTCACTTTGTTATAAAGCAGAAACCAACACACCATTGTAAAGCAATTAGACTTCAATAAAGATGTAAAAAAAAAAAAAACTTCATCTGGAAGAGTAAATGTTAAAAACTGCTAAGATGTCTTTGAAAAGAATACTAATGAGGAAGAAATTGCTCTAGTACTTCTCAAAATGGACTACCAAAATAGTGTCATTAAAATAGTGTAACAGGCAGAGAAACAAACTTATGTATTGACTTGACAGTGTTGGTATTTCAACTTTAGGGTAAAGTAAATTCAATAAGTGGTATGGGGATAACTGGATATCCAGCTGGGAACTGTGTAGAATAGACAGCTTCTTCAAAAATAATAAATAAAATGAAATTAAAATAAATTAAAATTCTAAACAAAGTAATAAGAGTACCAACAGAAAATATAGGAGAATACACATAGGGATAGTCCTTTAAAGTGAGACATTAAACCCAGAAACAAGAAAGAAAAGAATGTGACTGACTGGATTACATTATCATTTCTGGCTAAGAAAAAAAGCTCAACTTCCCTTCTGAACAGGAAAATGCAAATAAAAACAAGATACCACTTTCTCTCTTGTCAGGCTAACAATTTTTTTAATGGTACTATTTAGTATTAGAGATGGCATGGAGAAAACCCCTCTTTGTTGGTAGAAATGTTAACTGGCACAGCGCTTTTCGAGGACAAACTGACATTTCTATCCAAAAATTTTTTTATTTTTAATTTTTTATCGACATATATTTGATAGACAATATTGCATTAGTTTCTGCTGTACAGCAAAGTGATTCGGTTATACATATGTATACATTCTTCTTCTATATTCTTTTCCATTATGATTTATCACAGGATATTAAATATGGTTCCCTGTGCTTATACAGTAAGACCTTGTTGTTTATTCAAATTTTAATACTCATTCCCTTTCACCAAACGAGCACACATTTAGGATGGTAGATTGACTATAGATATGAATATAATACTGATGTGTAGGGCAAAAAGAGAAAACTCTCTTACCTCATTCCAGAAGAGTTTTAAAATAGATATATTTTGATAAGATGTGATAAGATTCACATCTATCACACCTTTGTGAGAGACTGACTCTTTTATCAATGTACAATATTCATTTATCTCTTTGTCTTAATGTGCTTTGCCATCAAATTATATTTTATCTTTTATTAATATTGCCACCTATATTTCTTTTTAGTTTGCATTTGCCTTTGATCACCCCTTATTTTCAATTTTTTTGTATGTGTCTTATGAATATGATATTACTGCATTAAAAAAATTTTAATAGACTTTATTTTTTAGAACAGCAAAATTTAGCAGAAAGTAGAGAGAGTTCCCACATACCTCCTGCCTGTGCACGTGCTTAGCCTCCCAGCCATCAACAACCTGCACCAGAGGGCTACATTTGTTACAACATGATGAACTTATACATGTTAATATCACTCACAGTCCAGAGTTTACCATAGGGTTCACTCTTGTGTTGCACATTCTGTGGGTTTTGACAAAAGTGTAATGACATATACCATCATTACAGTATCATACACAAGAGTTTCACTGCCCTGAAAAATCCTCTGTTCTCCGTCTGTTTATCTTTCCCTCTCTCCTAACCCCTGAAAATCACGGAGTTTTTCTTTTTTAATGTCTCCATGGTTTTACCTTTTCCAGAATGTCATGTAGTTGGAATCATACAGTAAATAGCCTTTTCAGATTGGTTACTTTCATTTGGTCACTCAGTTTGAGAATACTCTTTTTAAAAAACAAATTTAATTGTGGTAAAATACGCATAATGTAGAATCTACCATCATAACCATTTTTAATTGTACAATTCAGTAGTGTCAAGTACATTCACATTATATATATATATATATATATATATATATATATATATATATATATATATTTTGGCTGCGTTGGGTCTTCATTGCTGCGCATGGGCTTTTCTCTAGTTGCAGTGTGTGGGCTTTCTCATTGTGGTGGCTTCTCTTGTTGTGGAGCACAGGCTCTAGGCGCGTGGGCTTCAGTAGTTGCAGCATGCAGGCTCAGTAGTTGTGGCTCTCGGGCTTTAGAACGCAGGCTCAGTAGTTGTGGCACACGGGCCTAGTTGCTCCGTGGCATGTGGGATCTTCCCGCATCAAGGCTCGAACCCGTGTCCCCTGCATTGGCAGGCGGATTCTTAACCACTGTGCCACCAGGGAAGTCCCACATTCACATTATTGTACAAGCAATCTCCAGAACTTTATCATCCTACAAAACTGAAACTCTATATCCATGAAACAAGAATTCTTCATTTTCCCCTCCCCCCAGCTCCTGGCAGCCACCGCTCTACTCTCTGTTTCTATAAATTTGACTACTCTGGACACCTCATATGAGTGGAATCCTACAGTATCTTTTTTAAATGTCTGGATTATTTCACTTAACATAGTATGTTTGAGGTTCATCCATGTTGTAGCCTGTGTCAGAATTTCTTTTTAAGGCTGAGTTATATCCCATTGTACATATAGACCATATTTTGCTTATCCATTCATCCACTGATGGACACTTGAGTTGCTTCCATCTTTTTGTTATTGTGAATAGTGCTGCTATGAACATGGGTGTGCAAATAACTCTTTGAGACCCTGTTTTCAATTCTTTAGGATATAGATGTGAAATAAAATTCATATTTTATGGCACGACAAGAAAAATTTAAACAGGAAAAAAATTTCTCTGCCCTTTGGCCTCCTCTTTCCCCTCTACTGTGAATTGTATATCTGCATCATGCTTTGACCAAACCTCCCTAACAGCAGAAATACCTGCTCGGCCATAAAGAGCAACGTTCTCTTAGTACCAACAAGACAACACCTTAAAGGCTAACATTCCTTCTTAATCTTGTAAGGGACCACTACGATCCATGACGGACTACTCGCTAGATTGTGTAAACTGTCAATAATATGTCATTTAATGTACAGCTGTCTGTCTCAGAAAACTTACGTAACTGTACGTTGGCCCCTAACCGACAGAAAAGTTCTCAGAGCTTTCTGAGAGGCTGTTTCCAGGTTATACTCCTCAATTTGGCTCAAATAAAAATTTCCACTTCTTTCTTAGATCAACTGATTGATTTTTTTGTCAACAATACCCAGAAGTGGAATTGCTGGATCATATGATAATTCCATTTTTCATTTTTTAAGGAACCTCCATAATGTTTTACATACTTGCTGCACCATTTTACATTCCCAGTAACACTGCACAAGTGTTCTAATTTCTCCACATCTTCACTGTGACATCGTAATTTATAAGAAATATATATTTGGTATTCGTCCACCTTTTCTGGCACAGAACTAAAATCTTTAGAACTTCCTAAGTGATGACAGCAGTAGAGGGGTCTTTTGTTAAGCTAATGAGGTGACATTTGGACTCCACCAAAGGATGGGGGCTGGTTGCCAGTGGAGTCAACCTGGTGATTAGAGGGTTGGAACTTTCAGTTTCACTGCCCCCAACCCCATCTCCACTGGGGAAGGGAGAAGGCCTGGAGGTTGGATAGATTGCCAATGGCCAATGATTCAATCAATCATGTTTGTATAATGAAGCTTCCATAAAAACCCAAATGGATGGAGTTTGGAGAGCTTCCAGGTTGGTGAACATGTGGAGATTTGGGGAGAGTGGCATACTCAGAGAGAACATGAATGCTCCGAGCCCTTTCCCCATATTTTGCCCTAAGCAACTCTCTTTCTTCTGGCTGTTCCCAAGTTATATCCTTTTACAATAAACAAGTGATCAAGTAAGTAAAATGTTTCTCTGAGTTCTGTGAGCTACTTTAGCAAATTAATGGAACCCAAGGAGGGGGGTGTTGGAACCTCCCATCTATAGCCAGTGGGTCAGAAACAGAAGTGACAACCTGGACCTGCAATTGGTGTCTGAACTGGGGTGGCAATCAATCTTGTGAGACTGAACCCTTAACCTGTGGGAGTGATGCTCTCTCTGGGTAAATACTGTCAGAACTGAGTTAATTGCTTGGTGGTCATGGTGGAACCAAGTCCTCCCCTCCCCCGTTGGAATTGGATGCAGATCATTTCACTCACCAACACTTGTTATTTTCTTTTTCTTTCTTTTTTTCATTAAATTTTAATGTGTGTGGAATCTTTCCCTTAGATAGTGAGTTTAACTCATTTGCATTTAATATAGTTAATGATTCCTTATATCTCATTTTATGTTTTTATGTAAATACATTTTAATGCTTTCTTTAACTTTTCTATTTTTTATTGCATAAATTAAATTAAAAAATATTTTTTAAATACATTTATTTATTTTTAGCTGCATTGGGTCTTCGTTGCTGCGCACAGGCTTTCTCTAGTTGCAGCGAGTGGGGGCTACTGTTTGTTGTGGTGCGTGGGCTTCTCACTGCGGTGCCTTCTCTTGTTGCGGAGCACAGGCTCTCGGCGCGCGGGCTTCAGTAGTTGTGGCGCACGGGCTTAGTTGCTCCACGGCATGTGGAGTTTTCTCGGACCAGGGCTCGAACTCGTGTCCCCTGCATTAGCAGGCGGATTCCTAACCACTGCGCCACCAGGGAAGTCCGGATAAATTAAATTTTCTTTTTTTATCTCTCCCCTCCCACCATCCATAGTTTGGGAAGTTATGCATGCTATCCCTATTTGTTGACAGCCCTTAATTTTTAAATCCTTATTAAAAGCTCATATTTACTGAATGCTTACTATATTCCAGTCCCTCCGCAGATCTTTTTATATTGATTATTTCATTTAATTCTTACAATAAATCTATGAGGTTGTTTCTAAGTTTTAAACAAAATTTTTTATTTTAGAGTAATTTTGGATTTATAGAAAAATGGCAAAGGCAGTACAGAGAATTCCTGTATACTCCATACTCAGTTTCCCTTATTATTAATATTTTCCATTAATGTAGTACATTTGTCAAAATTAATGATCTAATATTGATACATTTTATTAAATTAAGTTCATAATTTTATTCATATTGTAAGAAGATAGAGTAGGGGGTCCCGGGGAAAGAGACCCAGGCAGGCATGGCTTTCATGACAGAAGAGAAGCCATTTTTGGCCTAAGCCATTTCGTGATCTAAGCCTGGCCACAGTGCTTTCCCTTGAACAGGATCAGTAATGAATGATCTTAAGGCAAATGAGAGAAGGCAGGAACTATGGAAAAGCAGTCAATAAACCATAGTTCAGGGACTTCCCTGGTGGTCCAGTGGCTCAGACTCCATGGCGTGCTCCCAATGCAGGGAGCCCAGGTTCGATCCCTGGTCAGGGAACTGGATCCCACATGCTGCAACTAAAGATCCCGCACGTCGCAATGAAGATCCCGCGTGCTGGTGCAGCCAAATAAATAACTTTTTAAAAAACCAGTAGTTCAGTGACTAGAACAGAGTCGTATTTCCTCCCCAAGGGATATACGTAACAATCTGGTACATACCTTTGAGTTCTGTAGGAGCTCAGGCCTGCATCCAGGTGGAGGATGGAAGGCTGATGTTGACCTTTTCTGACTTCAAACTACTAAAACTTGGACTCTGTGGTCCTTTGCCCCAATTCTATGCTGGATTCTCCTCTGCTCAAGCGCCTTCATGAATATGCATGTACCCTTAGCTTAAATCTTCCCCAACTCTGCTGTTTAGGGAGACACTGCTTTGGGGAAGATCCCCGGTGTGCTCCTTACTTGCTGCAAATAATAATAAATCCCTCCTTTTCCTGATCTTTGCCTTGGTTGTGTCTTTTGGCCCAACACCCACCAAGAGGCAAACCCAGGTTCTGGGTAACAATATTTCTTTAATTTTTGTCAAATGTCCTTTATCTGGTCCAGGATACATTATGTTTAGTTGTCATGTCTTCTTAGTCTCCTCTTGGCTGCGACAGTTTCTCAGCCTTTCCTTGTTTTTGATGACCTTGACCATTTTGAGGAGATGGCCCTTAAATTTAATAAAACCTTTTAAACATGCCTTTCTATAAGCATTTAGAATGAATCAGTATAACTTTTTCCTCTGGAGCAAGGTAAGACCTTAAGCATCTCATGTTTGTAGCAATACTATGAAATTTTAGTTCTAGTTTATCATTAACTTTCTTTTTACACTTTTCTGTTTTATTTCTTAAAAATCCTTTCTTAAATGTCTTAACATTAAGATTTAAGTATAAATTTTACTAGCATTTTTTTTCCACCACTTTTATATGTTTTGAATTTCCTTCTCTTTCTTGGACTCCTTGTTTTTGCCTGAAGGAAAATTTTTCAGGAAAAATGAATGGGTGATAAGCTTTCTGAGTCCTACATATTCATGTTTTTTTATCTGCAAAATGAAGATAATAATACCTATCCTGTAAATTGTTGAAGATTAGGTGAGGCAAGAGTTAAGCTTTTAGCAACATGTCTGGCACCTTAGAAGCAAACAATTAATGTTAGCTTTTGCTACTATTACAGTGAGCATGGATTATTTTGTATTATAAAGAAAAATATACACAGACATAAGCAAATGAGGAAGTTAGTGGCAAGGAAGGTTATAATAAAGAAAGAGATTTGATAGAGCAATAGAGTAGGTGACGCAACCCCTGTGATAAGCATGATAAGTATGGAAAAAGCCTGATCATTTTTGCCAACCACTTTAACCTGGGTTATGCTGTCGACTATAGTCCAGAAAGCCACGTGGGTGTTCAAAGCCACACAGCCCATCTGTCCCCTCAGAGGTCACTGGAGTTTATCAGCTGTCGTGTACCCTTAGCATAAGTCAGGAGGGTTCTGGGGAAATGTCTTTCTGGTTACAAGGACTGACAATTTAGTTCAAAGATTAATAAACACAAAATAACACTTGAGAAGCATGTGTCATGTCAAATGCAGAATGTGTCTTCCAGAGGGAGGAAAAAAGCATCAGAGTATTCTTTATACAAACCAAAATTTCTTCAATTGATTCTTTGTTATTCATGAGCAAGGAGAGAGAACAAATTGTTATGCCTGACACCAGATTTCAGGACTGAAATTTTGTAGTGTGATTCATGTAGCTATATTTAATATTTGCAGAGTCACAGAGTAACTTCTGTTGGAGCCCAGGGACGCCTTCACCCTGGGGATCCCTTCTCTTCCAGGGCTCTGCTTAGAGACCCTTAGAGGATGGTCTTGGTACAGCATAGAAATTCATTGCTCCCTTCAGTGGCTGTCCAGTGATTCCATCAAGATCAATGCTTGTAAAACACATCTAGGTCTTTCGTTTTAACTTAAGAATGTGTTGCCCTTATAAAGATAAAGTGTTTACCTCTCTTGATCTTGTTAAAGGTCTGTGACCAGTCCGGAATTTTTAATACCAGGGCCTCTGGTAGTTTCCTGTGCTCAGTGGGTGGAATCCTGGAACGGGAGGTATACATAGAAAAAGAGAAAAGAAGTCAGATTTTTAAAAATGTGTGGGTTTGTGATCATTAGGGTAGGATATTGTGCTTAAATCTTCTTATGATGTACTTGTAAATGTTGATGGAATAATATTTAAATAACAAAAGACATGGCCTCATCAATTGGTACTTTAAAAGCTTTCACAGGAAAGAGATAAAGGATAATGTGACTAATAAAGGAAATGCTGATAAAGTATTAAAAAGAACAGAACACTTTTGATGGCTTCAGACTCCAAGTGGAAGCCTGGGAAATAAGTGAACACAAAATAAAACAGCTGGGTGGACTCAGAGAAAATAAGAAAGTTCCCCCCCACCACCACTCCATACGTTCCTCCAAATAGAAACTAAGAGGAAAAATAAAATTGCTCCAAATCATTACAGGGGAACATTTAAGAATTCTAATATTATAAATAGACATTCAGGCTGAGTTTTCCATGCAAAGCTAGAACAAGAAATAAATCCTTAGGTATCAACTAAGAGACTAATACAGCAATATTTTCACAGGTTTAAAGTAAATCACTAAAAAAAGAAAATTGCAAAAACAACGTAATGAAGACATTTTGTCAGATGTCACATATGACAACACATACACATACCTGGCTTTTTCTGAGATTGAATGAGATATAATGTACTTTGAAACTGTAAAACGTTATTCAAATGTATGGCAATATTAGGGTTATGTGGGAAAATAAAAGCATCAGAACTCTTCTTCCTGCTCCCATTTCCCATTCCTTACATTTACCTTAAAATGCAAGAGTTTATTTCTACCCGAGAAACTTGACGGGCTGCCTAATGTAAAATGGGACACACAAAAGCTGGCTTTTCCTTATTCTCTTATCGTTCAGTTGTGAAAAGATTTGTTTTCCCGGTTGTCATTTAAAAATTGTTTTGGACAAGTTCAAACAGATATAAAGTTAGAAAGAATCCTATCACGAAGCCCATGTACTCATCCATCAGCTTCAACGTTTATTAGCTTTTGCCCAGTCTTATTCTATATATAACCCCCCCCAACTCCCACAACTCAAGACTATTTTGAAGCAAACACCAGACAGCATTATCATTTCAGTCAGAATTCCTAAAAGATTAAAAACTTTTCAAAGAAAACGTGAACCTTAACATCATGATGGAGGCTTAAAATAAAAGCAATTCTTTAATTTCATCCCAAACCAGTCATTTCCTTCATTATCCTGTAATTTTTTTTTAACAAATTGTTTGGGTCAGGATCCAATAAAGGCCCATTCATTGTGGTTGATTGATGTATTTCTTAAGACTTAAAATCTATGGGTGCTACACAACATTGTAAATCAACTCTACCCCAATAAAAATGTTTTTTAAAAAAATCTATGAGTGCTGCAATGATCTCCCCTGCCCCGCTTCCTATAGGTCTGACCTAGGACTCAGCATTCCACCCTCTGCCTGAAAAAAGCCTCTACCTCTGAGTACCGTCCTCTTCCCTTCTCTCCAGAATCCAAAGACGTTGATGATCTAGCAAAGATGTTAGGATCTAGGAGTGAATGAGAAAACTGTTTCAAGAAACCCCTCCAACATTTACTTGTCCTTACTCCTTAACGAGAGCCTGTACTGATCACTGGTATAAGAAACGTGGGAGACATTCTAGGAGAAATTTCTGTGTAAGTGTAAAGTGGTATTGTTGGTAATGTTATCATTGCAGAATGTTTTAGAGAGGAGAGCTTTACACAGGAAGTACAAGCAAAATTGAACCATGAACAAAGTATGTTATTACCTTCAGGGTATCCTTAACTTAAACCAGATAATTATTCACAGGCTCAGAAACCTCTGGGACAAGAAGCCATGGCTATAAGCCAAGAGAGAAAAAATTGGATATTTCCTTAATACCCACTGAAGAGAGGAAAAGCAATTAGAGAGTAGATCATTTAAGTAAAGGAAGGTGGGGAAACACCATCAAGTCGGTATCCAGCCAGTTATTCAATAGGATGATTGTACAAATCATCATGCAACAAATATCGTCTCTTGCTTACCCCAAAGGTTAAGGAATTGACTCACTGAGTTTTTAGCAGTAACGAATTGGAGGGGTGAGTCAATCTATGCCTCCCACCTCTGTCCTTCTCACAAATGAGAAAATGGCAGCCTCAGGGGGCTATGAGATTTGCCCCAAGTTGACCCACTTAACTGCAGAGTCGGGGGAGAGACAGGCCACCTGATGCCTAGTCCAGGGCTCTCTCCATCTCTTCTGCCTTCCTTCCATCAGGTTTTGAGAGAGAATTTACAAAGTGTTTGCAGCAATTTGAAGGAAATAACACCAGCACTGTTGGCCTGAATCACCAACAGTCTTGAACCTGGAGGCTCCCCTGTAGGGGAGGAAGGACTTTCCCCCCACCTTCCTAGGTTCGATAGCTGGGTCTGTGAAATAAACAGATAGCAGGTAGACTGAAAGCAGCAAAGGTGTACACACGTTTATTTTTAATAGTATGTGCATGGGGCATCACAAGAAAAAAAGTGAATACTCAGTAAATTGGTGTGATTTGAGAGCTTAAATACCATCAACAGGAGAAGGGGAGGGAGGATGTAGCCAACTTAGGGAGAGCAAATGATTTTCAGGAGAGAGGAAGGGGCCCTTAGAGGAACAGATGGGAGATACGATAGTTTGTGAGGACGTTTGGGTGTGGTGTGGACTTCTGGTCTCTTCTCCTGGGATAACGGTCAGTCTTCTCTGCTGCTGACACTTCTGGGGGGGGGGGCACTTATGACATTTGAGTCTCTTTTGGAGAATCTGAGTTTAGGCAGGTAAGGGGAGTTCAGAGAAATCTTCTCACTGCATGTGCTGTCTTTACAGTAGTTTCAGCTCAAAATAATCAATATCCCAAAGCAACATATTTTGGGGTAGCGTGTCCTGAACTTCACTATTTAGTAAATATTTGTTGAGGACTTCTATGTCACAAGGATACTTGGGAGTTTCTTCTGCTTTTAACATCAGGTTTGTTTCTCGAAGTTCATGCCCCACACCTTATCATCAGGTAGATTACTCTGGAAGGCAGGGGGTTTCTGTCATCCACTTTAGCACTGGTATTTCTATCATTGCCCCTTATTTGCTCTTCTCTGCACCGTCCCCTACTGCCTCTTCTCCCCATCACAGCCAAGGACCAACTTGTTTTGTTTCTTTGGTTTGGTTTGGTTTTGGCTGAGCCGCAGGCGGCATGCAGTATCTTAGTTCCCTGACCAGGGATGGAACCCATGCCCCTGCAGTGGAAGCGCAGAGTCCTAACCACTGGACTGCCGGGGAAGTCCCCAGGATCAACTTGTTTTGTACAGAGGATGGTCACGTCTGGCTGGCAGGAAGGTAAAAAGAGACACCCACTGGGTGTGCAGACAGCTATCTGCCCGTGAACTCTTTCTTTTCTGCTCACTTCAGAATCGTTGTTTGAAAGGTACCTTTCATTATCAACTTGGTCCAACCCCTTCTTTTTATAGATAAGAACACTGGAGCCTAGAGAGGCGGCCGTCTGGCTCAAGGTCGCCTGAAGTGTCAATGGCAGATCCGGGCCCAGAAGCCAGGCCTCCGCAGTTCTCTGTCTTTGCATCTTGCTTTATCACACAGGAGAATCAAATCTATTCAGCTACTAAGGGATTTGTGCAGAAACAACTTCCATTTGCGGTTGAGATAACCAACACAAGAATTTTCAGTAACAGAATTTCTTGGGTAGATGAGGGAAAAAATCCCCACTGGGACAAGTTTAAAATGAAAAGCTGTGAAAACGTATGCCTCTCTGAGAAAAGGTGTTTAACCTGCTTCCTGGAGTGACTTGTGTTGGGAACACTTAGTAAGCACATGCTGACCCAATTAACACAGGGAAGGCATCAAACTCCAGCTGAAGGAGACCTAAGAGAGAAGGAGTCGTCTTTGTCGGAAATGTACACAGTACCATCTTCATTTTTTCCGTTTTACTTTGTATATTAAAGTAATATATGCCCATAGGAACAGTTTCAATAGGAACCTTAATCTAATCAGGAGGAAACACCTAGATGTGAGCCATTGTATAAGACAACTAGAGTCCTATCTTCAAAAAAGACAGGGGCTTCCCTGGTGGCGCAGTGGTTGAGAGTCCGCCTGCCGATGCAGGGGACGCGGGTTTGTGCCCCGGTGCGGGAGAATCCCACATGCCGCAGAGCGGCTGCGCCCGTGAGCCATGGCCGCTGAGCCTGCGCGTCCGGAGCCTGTGCTCCGCAACGGGAGAGGCCACAACAGTCAGAGGCCCGCGTACCGCAAAAAAAAAAAAAAAAAAAAAAGACAGTGTCATAAAGAACAGAAAAGTCCTAGTGGGGCAGGGATTATTCTATCATTTAAAAGTCCAAAGAGATAAACCATCCAAATGCAAACTCTGCAATCTGATTAAATCCTGGCTGGAAAAAAAAGATATACAAACAACACTTGGGGGACTATTGAGGAAATTTGACTGTGGCTTGTCTATCAATCCACAGAGGGGATCATTGTTAATTTCCTTAGATGTGATGATATTCTGTGTATGGAGGAGAATGTCCTTGTTCTCAAGAGACACCAGCTGGAGTATTTATGAATGAAGCTTTGTGATGTTTTCAACTCACTTCAAGTGGTGCAGAAAAAAATGAGGGAGAGATAAAGTGAATGTGGAATCCAGGTTAAGAGTATATGGTTGCTACTTATTGTAGTATTCTTTAACTTTTATATAGATTTGAAAAATTTCAAGATAAAAGTCAGAGATAAAATTCTAGTGGGAAAAATCTCACTACAAAGAATGTGGTCTCCTGTTTCTGCCCACTTCCTGTTTCCCAGGATATCTGCTTTCAACATATTTAGTTGCTTATGCTGGTATGTACCTCCAAATGTAAAAATAAATGCAGATACTGCTATTTCTAAAATTGCTATACAATTTTAGATCTATCTAATAACTTTCTAGTGTAGTAGGTGACACTTTTAGCTCTTTTGTGGTGAGATCCATATTTGACCTTTTCACTCATGACTAAACGACATAAGGCCATATACTGATTAACGAGTGAGTATATAATGATGACAGTTCCTGATTTGTAAAAACGACCTTTTTTTAATTTGACTTAATTGCTTTATTTCTTCAGTTGCTTTGCTTTTTATGAACTATTGTTAAGTGTTTTCTCACCTAAAGGTAACAGCTCTGTAAGATCCCACTCAAAGCCATTTCCCCACAAATCGTCTGTATTAGTTCCATTTTCTTTCTGAGGACACCTGATGTGGAACTCTCCGAGCACCTGTTTGGCTCTGAACTGTGTGCTCCGCAGGTTTGCTGCTCTGCAGTTAAATGGGACTTTCCTTCACCACCACCCCGCGAATTCCCACAGCATCTCTCTTGCGTTGCCTCCCAGATTCCTGGATCCCATGTTTTCTTTGCTTCCTTATCTTATAGATATCTGTGTTTTGTTGAGAAGTTGAATTCCATTCCAACTCCTGACCCTTTGTAACCTTTTTCTCTCTAAAAATTCTTGGGATGTCTCCTTCTATCTGATGTCCTGACATTGCAGCATGGTGTTCTTTGATGTTAGTCTTTTTCTATTCATCACGCCGGACACTCAGTGGAATTTTTCATTTGGAGACTTGTGTTCTTCACCTCTGGGAAAATTTATTGAGCTATTTATTTACTAATTTCCTTCCTTTCATTTTCTCTAGTCTATCTTTCTGGGACTCCTGTCAGCCAGATTGGAGCTTCCACATTGAGCTTCTAATTTTCTTACTTTTTTTTCTCCTGTGGAACATATTCTTTTCCTTCTACTTTCAGAGAGATAGCTTTCTGCTCTTTTACTATTTTTTCTTTTTTGCTATCATATGTGTTTATATCTATCGTATTTTCAGTTTTCAAGGACTTATTCTTTTTCTCCAATTAGTTCCCTTTTAAGCATCCTATTCTTAATTCATGGCTACAATATTTCTCTTATTTTTCTGATATATATTATTATTATTTTATTTTATTATTATTTTTTTTTGCGGTATGTGGGCCTCTCACTGTTGTGGCCTCTCCCGTTGCGGAGCACAGGCTCCAGATGCGCAGGCTCAGCGGCCATGGCTCACGGGCCCAGCCGCTCCGCGGCATGCGGGATCTTCCCGGGCCGGGGCACGAACCCGTGTCCCCTGCATCGGCAGGCAGACTCTCAACCACTGCGCCACCAGGGAAGCCCCTGATATATATTATTATTATATTGTTTTGGCTGCACCACATGGCTTGTGGGATCTTAGTTCCCTGACCAAGGATTGAACCTGGGCCTTCAGCAGTTAGAGCTCGGAGTCCTAACCTCTGGACTGCCAGGGAATTCCCCATCTGATGATAGATTTTTAATTAAGATTTAAAAATTTTTTAAATTTTAATTTTTTATTGAAGCATGGTTGATTTGCAATATATAGCATTTCCCATCTTATACTTTTTGCTTATTTATTTATTTTTGCTTATTATTATTATTATTTTTTTTTTGCTTATTTATTTTACACAGAGTAGTTTGTATATCTTAATGCCCTACTCTTGTTTTACCCCTCCCTCTTTCCCTCTCCCCACTGGTAACCATTAATTTGTTCTCTATATCTGTGAGTCTGTTTCTGTTTTGTTATATTCAATTGATTGTTTTATTTTTTATATTCCACATATAAGTGATAACATAGAGTATTTGTTGTTCTCTGTCTGACTTATTTCACTTAGCATAATACCCTCCAGGTCCATCCACATTGTTGCAAATGGCAGAATTTCATTCTTCTTTATGGCTGAGATATATTTCACTGTATATATATGTACCACATCTTTATCCATCATCAACTGATGGACACTTAGGTTGATTCCATATCTTGACTATTATAAATAAAGCTGCTATGAACACTGGGGTGCATGTATCTTCTCAAATTAATGTTTTCATTTTCTTCAGATATATACCCAGGAGTAGGATTGCTGGGGTGTATGGTAGTTCTATTTTTAGTTTTTTTGCAGAAACTCTATACTGTTTTCCATAGTGGCTGCTTCAGTTTACATTCCCACCAACAGTGTACTAGGCTTCCCTCTTCTACACATCCTCACCAACATTTGTTATTTGCAGATGTTTTGGTGACAGCCATTTTGACAGGTGTGACTGATAGCTCATTGTGGTTTTGATTTTCATTTCTCTGATGATTAGCAATGTCGATCATCTTCTCATGTGCCTGTTGGCCATCTGTATATCTGCTTTGGAAAATGTCCATTCATGTCTTCTGCCCATTTTTTAATTGAGCTGTTTGTTTGTTTTTTGATATTGAGTTGTATGAGCTGTTTATATATTTTGGATATTAACTCCTTATCAGTCACATCATTTGCAAATATTTTCTCCCTTTCATTAATTTGTCTTTTTGTTTTGTCAGTGGTTTCCTTTGCTGTGCAAAAGCTTTTAAATTAAATGAAGTCTCATATGTTTATTTTTGCTTTTGTTTCTTTTGCCTTAGGGGACAGATCCAAAAAATATTACTATGATTTATGCCAAAGAGTGTTCTATGTTCTCTTCTAGGAATTTTATGGTTTTAGGGCTTATATTTAGGTCTTTAATTCATTTTGAGTTTACTTTTGTATCTGGTGTGAGAAAATGTTCTCATTTCATTCATTCTTTTACATGTAGCTGTACAGTTTTCCCAGCCCCACTTATTGAAGAGGCTGTCTTTTCTCCATTGTATAGTCCTGCCTCTTTTGTTGTATTTTAACTGACCATTAGTGGGTTTATTTATGGACTGTCTACCCTGTTGCATTGATCTATGTGTTTGTTTTTGTGCCAGTATCATACTGTGTTTTTTTTTTTTTTTTGGCTGCGTTGGGTCTTCATTGCTGCATGTGGGCTTCCTCTAGTTGCGGTGAGCAGGGGCTACTCTTCGTCACAGTGCACAGGCTTCTCAAAGCGGTGGCTTCTCTTGTTGCGGAGCACGGGCTCTAGGCACACGGGCTTCAGTAGCTGTGGCACATGGGCTCAGTAGTTGTGGCTCATGGGCTTGGTTGCTCCGCAGCATATGGGATCTTCCCAGACCAGGGCTCCAACCTGTGTCCCCTGAAATGGCAAACGGATTCTTTTTTTATAAATTTATTTATTTTATTTATTTCATTTATAGCTGTGTTGGGTCTTCACTGCTGCGTGCGGGCTTTCCCTAGTTGCTGTGAGTGGTGGCTACTTTTTGTTGCAGTGCGTGGGCTTCTCATTGTGGTGGCTTCTCTTGTTGCAGAGCATGGGCTCTAGGTGGACAGGCTTCAGTAGCTGTGGCTCTTGGGTTCTAGAGTGCAGGCTCAGAAGTTGTGGCGCATGGGCTTAGTTGCTCCGTGGCATGTGGGATCTTCCTGGACCAGGGCTGGAACCTATGTCCCCTGCATTGGCAGGCGGATTCTTAACCACTGCAACACCAGGAAGCACCCATACTGTTTTGATTACTGTTGTTTTGCAGTATAGTCTGAAGTCAGGGAGGGTGATATTCCCAGCTTTGTTCTTTTTTCTCAAGATTGCTTTGGCAGGGTGAGGAGGGATAAATTAGGAGTTTGGGATTAACAGACACACACTACTATATATAAAATAGATAACCAACAAGGATCTACTGTATAGCACAGGCGACCATACTCAATATTTTCAAATAACCTATAAGGGGAAAGAATCTGAAAAAAATAGATATAATTGTATGTATAATTGAATAACGTTGCTGTACATCTGAAACTAACACAACATTGTAAATCAGCTATACTTCTATAAAAATAAATTAATTAGTTAAAAAAAATTGATCTGGCAATTTGGGGTCATTTGTGGCTCCTTTTTTCTAGTTATGTAAAAAAATGCCACAGGTATTTTGACAGGGATTGCATTAAATCTGTAGATTGCTTTGCATATTATGGACATTTTAACAATATAAATTATTCCAATCCATGATCTTGGAATATCTTTCCAGTTCTTTGTATCATCTTCAGTTGTTTTCATCATTGTTTTATAGTTTTCAGAATATAGGTCCTTCTCCTCCTTGTTACATTTATTCCTAGGTATTTTAGTCTTTTTAGTGTAATTTTAAACAGGATTGCTTTATTGCTTTCTCTTTCTTTTTTCTTTTTAAAAAATATTTATTTATTTATTTATTTGGCTGCACCTGGTCCTGGTGGCTGCAGGTGGGCTCCTTAGTTGCTGCTCCAGGGCTCCTTAGCTGTGACATGTTAGCTCCTTAGTTGCGGCATGCATGCAGGATCTAGTTCCCTGACCAGGGATCTAATCTGGGCCCCCTGCATTGGGAACACAGAGTCTTATCCACTGTGCCACCAGGGAAGTCCTTGCTTTCTCTTTCTGATAGTTCATTATTAGTGTTTAGAGAAGCAACAGACTTATGTTTATTGGTAAAGTACCCTGCAATTTTACTGAATTCATTTATTAGATCTAATAGTTTTTTGGTGGAGACTTTGGGATTTTCTATATACCGTATCACGTCGGGTCTTCTCTTGTGGCGCAGTGGTAAGAATCCGCCTGCCAATGCAGGGGACACGTGTTCAAGCCCTTGTCCAGGAAGATCCCACATGCCATGGAGCAACTAAACTTGTGCGCCACAACTACTGAGGCTGTGTTCTAGAGGCTGCAAACCACAACTACTGAAGTCTGTGCTCCTAGAGCCCACGCTCTGCAACAAGAGAAGCCACCACAATGAGAAGCCTGCACAACACAACAAAGAGTGGTCCCCACTCACCGCAACCAGAGAAAAGCCCATGTGCAGCAACAAAGACCCAACACAGCCAAAAATAAAATAAATAAATACATTATCATGTCATCTGCAAATAGTGACAATTTTACTTCTTCCCTTCCAATTTGGATGCTTTTATTTCGTTTTCTTTTCTGATTGCTGTGACTAGGACTTCCAATACTATGTTGAATAAAAGTGGCAAGAGTGGGCATCCTTGTCCTGTTCCTCATTTTAAAGGAAAGGCATTCAGATTTTCACCATTGAGTACCATGTTAGCTATGGGTTTGTTACAAATGGCCTTTATTATATTGAAATATATTCTTTCTATACCACCTTTGATGAGAGTTCTTTATTATGAATGCATGTTGAATTTTGTCAAATGCCTTTTCTGCATCTATTAAGTTGATCGTTTGATTTTTATCCTTCCTTTTGTTAATGTGGTGTATCACATTGATTGATTTGAGTATGTTGAACCATCCTTGTGATGCTAGAATAAATTCAACTTAATCATGGTGTATGATCCTTTTTTTATATATTGTTGAATTTGGTTTCCTAGTATTTTGTTGAGGATTTTTGCATCTATATTCATCAGAGATACTGGCTTGTAATTTTCCTTTTCTTGTAGTCTTTGTGGTTTTGGTATCAGGGTAATGGTGGCCGCATAGAATGAATTTGGGATTGTTCTCTCTTCTTCAATTTATTGGAATAGTTTGAGAAGGTTAGGTATTAGCTCTTCTTTATATGTTTAGTGGAATTCCCCTGTGAAGCCGTCCAGTATTGGACTTCCATTTGCTGAAAGTTTTTTTATTATTATTATTTTAAATTGCAAGTTCAATTTCAGTACAACTGATTGGTCTGTTCAGATTGTGTATTTCTTCCTCATTCAGCCTTGGAAAGTTACATGTTTCTAGAAATTCATCCATTTCTTTTAGCTTGTCCAATTTGTTGGCATATAACTGTTGGTAATATTCTTACGATCTTTTGTGTCTTTGTGATATCATTTGTTATTTCTCCTCTTTTATTTCTTATTTTGTTTACTTGGGTTCTCTCTCTTTTTTTCTTGATGAGCCTAGCTAAGGATTTATCAATTTTATTTATCTTTTCACAAAACTAGTTCTTGGTTTCATTGATTTTTTTCTTGGTTTCTTTTTTATTTATTTTCTCTCTGATCTTTATTATTTCTTTCTGCTGATTTTGGGCTTTGTTTTCCTTTTACTAATTCCTTTAGAGGATAGATTATGTTGTTTGTTTGAGATATTTCTTATTTCTTGAGGTAGGCTTCTATTGCTATAAACTTCTCTCTTAGAACTGCTTTTGCTGAATCTCATAGATTATGAAAAGTTGTGTTTCCATTTTCATTTGCGTTGAGGTATTTTCTGATTTCCTCTTTGATTTCTTTATTAAACCATTGGGCTTTTAGTAACATGTTAATTAGTCTCCATATGTTTCAGTGTTTCCCATTTTTTAATAATTGACTTCTAGTTTCATACCACTGTGGTCAGAAAAATGCTTGATGTACTTTCTATCCTGTCTAAATTTGTTGAGACTTGTTTTGCAGCCTAGCATGTGATCTTTCCTGGAGAATGTTCCATGTGCACTTGAAAAGAATGTGTAGGACTTCCCTGGTGGTGCAGTGGTTAAGAATCTGCCTGCCAATGCAGGGGACATGGGTTCGCTCCCTGGTCCGGAAAGATCCCACATGCTGTGGAGCAATGAAGCCCGTGCACCACAACTACTGTGCCTGTCCTCTAGAGCCCATAAGCCACAACTACTGAGCCTGTGCACCCAGAGCCCATGCTCCACAACAAGAGAAGCTACCACAATGAGAAGCCTGCACAATGCAACAAAGAGTAGCCCCTGCTTGCCGCAACTAGAGAAAGCCCGTGCACAGCAACAAAGACCCAACACAGCCAAAAATAAATAAAATTAAATCTTAAAAAAAAAAAAAAGCTTAAAGTTAAAAAAAAAATAAAAAAGAATGTGTATTCTTCTGTTTTGGGATGAAATGACCTGTAGTTATCTATTAAGTTCTTCTGGTCTAATGTGTCATTTAAGACTGCTATTTCCTTATTCATTTTCTGTCTGGCTGATCTGTCCACTGCTATAAGTGGGTGTTAAAGTCCCCTACTATTATTGTATTATTGTCAATTTCTCCTTTTATGTCTGTTAATATTTGCTTTATATATTTAGGTGCTCCTGTATTAGGTCCATATATGTTAATGAGTGTTATATTCTCTTGTATTGATCCCTTTATCATTATCTAATGCTCTTCTTTGTCTTATATTATAGACTTTGTTTTAAAGTCTATTTTGTCTGATGTGAGTATTGCTACCCCCACTTTCTTATCATTTCCATTGGCATGAAATATCTTTTTCCATCCCCTCACTTTCACTCTGTGTGCGTCTTTAGCTCTGAAGTGAGTCTGTTGTTAGCAGTAAATAGATGGGTCTTATTTTTTTTATTCCATCAGCCATTCTATATCTTTTGATTGGAGCATTTAGCCCATTGACATTTAAAGTGATTATTGACAGGTATGTACTTATTGCCATATAGTTACTTGTTTTCTGGTTGTTTTTTGTGGTTCTTCTCTGTTTTTTTCCTTCTTTTAGTTTAGTCCCTTGTGGTTTGATGATTTTCTTTAGTGGTATATTTGTGTTCCTTTGTCTCTTGTTTTTATGTATCTACTGTAGGTTTTTGTTTTGTGGTTACCATGGGGTTCATATATGTTGACCAAAAACGATACCAATTTGTTTTAAATCAGGAGTCATTTAAGATCAAACACATTCTAAAAAATATACATTTTTACCTGCTCCTCTACTTTTTGTGTTTTTGATGTCATATTTTACATCTTCATGTTTATCCCTTTATTAGTTATTGTAGTTATAGTTGATTTTACAGTTTTTTGTCTTTTAATCTTTGTCCTAGAATATTTAAGTGGTTGATCCTCTGCCTTTACTATATATTTGCCACTTTGATTTTTTAAAAAATATTCAATAAAAGTAGTAGATGGGTACTTCCACAACATGATGAACTTAAATCTCTACCTATATGCAGCATGAAGCTTATTGCCATCCAAATTGGGGCAAGATAAAGATGTCCTGTATCATAACTATTACTTGACAGTTTTCTGAGCGTTCTATTTATGCAAATTTTATTTGCAGATTATATGATTGTTTACAGAGGAAGCCCAAGAGAATCAAAAGAAAAAGTATCATGAAGAGTAAAAGAATTCTGTGAGGGCTTCCCTGGTGGCGCAGTGGTTGAGAGTCCGCCTGCCGATCCAGGGGACACGGGTTCATGCCCCGGTCTGGGAAGATCCCACGTGCCATGGAAAAGCTGGGCCCATGAGCCATGGCCACTAAGCCTGCGCGTCCGGAGCCTGTGCTGTGCAACGGGAGAGGCCGCAACAGTGAGAGGCCCGCGAACCACAAAAAAAAAAAAAAAAGCTAACTTAGCTCAAAGTGGTTGCTATCAAATGCTTTTTCAAAAATCTATAGATATGGTCCATTATTTTTCTCTTTTAATATTTTAATACTGTGAATTATTTTAATAGATTTTAAAATGTTGACACACCATTTAATTCCTTGGTCATTGTAATAGTCATACAAGGTTTTATTTAGAATTCTTGTGTTGTCAGTCTAAGGTATTTCTTTGTAGTTTTCTTGTTTATGCTATCATAGTTGGGTTTTTGTTGTACATTAAGCTAATATCACACACACAAAAAAGTACTTGAGATTTCCTTCACTTTATAATCTAACAATTTGGATAGAATTGCAGTTATCCATTCCTTTAGGGTTTATTTGATTGAATCTCATGGTTAAACCTCTTGGCATTTTTCCTGAGAGGATTTGTCTGTTTTGGTTTCCTGTCTCTTATTAATTAACAAATAAGCCTTTCTGAGTCACTGAGTTTTAGGTATGTCTCCTGTAGACAGTTTGGCTTAGTGATCCAAACAGAGAATACTTTTTCCGTAGATACCACATTGTTGACTCCATACTATAAGCATACTATAAGAAATTAGTATATTTTCACTTCATTCATCTTCCCTGTCCCTTCCACCATGTAATTCTACTTAAGTACAAGATTTTTAAAACATGTTTACCTTTATATATTTAAATATGCTTATACCTCATTTAATAGCTTTAAATGATGTTATCTTTTTTTGGGGGGGTGGGGTGGGGAGCTTGTATCTTTACATTATCGAGTTGTCCCATCTAGCAATAGGTATTTCTCTACATTTACCATCTTTTTTTTAATGCCCCACAGTGGAATATTAGCATTTTCTTCAAAGAGATCCTGCACATTTCCCGTTCGACTATGTGTTTTATATTTTCTGTAGCTCTCTTTTTTTTGCGGTACGCGGGCCTCTTACTGTTGTGGCCTCTCCCATTGCGGAGCACAGGCTCTGGACGCGCAGGCTCAGCGGCCGTGGCTCACGGGCCCAGCCGCTCCGTGGCATGTGGGATCTTCCCGGACCGGGGCACGAACCCGTGTCCCCTGCATCGGCAGGCGGACTCTCAACCACTGTGCCACCAGGGAAGCCCAAATGATGTTATCTTTTTATCTCTGGTTATAAAAAAAAATTTTAAAACCTGTTTTCCATCTTCTTTCCACATTACCCACACTTAGTTTCTAAGTTATTTCACTTCTATAGTCTTAAGATTTTTAGTGTTATTATTCAGTTTGGTATATACAATCTCTCTGTTATATTCTTAAATGGATTTATGCTCATTAATGCTTTGTATGTCGTTCTGCTATCTCTTGGTTGGCTGAAGTTCATTCTGTGTAATTTCTTTAAACAGCATTCATGGAAACTACAGATCTAGATGTAAAATTCTTAGGTTATGCATACTTTCCTTGAGAATGCTAGGAATGTTCATGGAATGTTACCGTGGAAAAGTCTGAGGTTAGGTAGATACAGATATATATATATATATATATATATATATATATATATATATATATATATATATATTTCCCCCCTGAGGACAACTCCAGTTTATGCTGTTGTACCAATATAATGATGAATAATGCCCACCCACTTTCACTCACAAGTGTCCCAGTTAGGACAACAAATTATATGGTCACTCTACATATAGATAACGTGATATTTTTACAGGATGTCTAAAGAATTATTTATCTTTGAAGACCAGAAACCTTAGACAATATGTCTTCATGATTATCTTTTTTTGTGAGATTTTTTCTGGAACAAGGTATTTCCTTATAACCTGCAGGTTGAAATTCTCTTTTATTTTTGGAAAGTTGTCTTGAATTATATCTTTAAATATTTTTCTACACTCCTTCCTCCCTTGCTTTTTTGTTTTTTCTAATGGTATGAAGGCTATGCAGGTTAGATCTTCTTTGTCTTCCATATGTAAAACATATTCTCTCTAATCCTTTTAAAATACTTATTCATTTTTTCTTGCTTTTCTCTTTCCTATTCTCTATATGCTTTATTATGTTTTTCATAGTGTTCATTCTCTTTTGTGTTGCTTTTAAGTGGACCTTCATTACTAGGATTACTTTTTCAATTTCTTTTCTAAGCTTTCCTTTCTTTGGCTTGTATGGACATTTCCCTGAGCTCTTACATGTCTATTTGTGCCTTTGTATTACAGAGGAAACAGCCTAACTAGGCTTTTGTAATTCAGTTTTATCTCTTCAGAACCAATTTCACCTACTCTGTCACAATTTTCACCTGCTCTATGGCAATATTTTTCTATTTAATATTTCTTATTTGCCTTTTTTTTCTTTTCATCATGTACTTATGGCACTCTAATTACATAGATTCTATTTTAATTCAGTTTTAAATTATGAATTTTGCTTAAATAAACAGAAGTTTTTACGGACAACAAATTTCAGAAGGTTTAGATGGAGAGGAGCCAGAGTTATGTTCCTGAATATTAGACAAAGTGCTGTGTGCCTGAGTGTACTCTCTCAGCCTTTACTTCTCCAAACCAAATCAAAGATCAGCTCTGCATTGCTGTTCACAATGCTGAGTGTCTCTGCTACACCATCTTCACCAACAAGATGGCTCCTACAAATTATATGACTTTTCCATGTGATTCTTTATTCAGTACCACACTCCTTGCTTATCAAGAATCTGTGTCCATTTAAACTATTAAAATCACAAAATGATGACACTGGAAAAAAAATCGAGGAAATACAATGGAGTTATACATTTCTTTGGTTTACCCAAAAGAAATTAGTAAAAGGAAAAAGAGAAAAAGAAACAAAGGGACAAGGAACAGACTGCATAAGTAGCAAACAAATAGCAAGATGGAGGCATAAATTCAGTCATATCAGACATTAAATTAAAATGGATCAAATTATAATTCAAAGGCAAAGATCGTTAGGCTCAATAAGAAAAGATCCAATTATATACTATTTCACAGAGTTACACTTTAAATATAAAGGCAGAGTTAGGCTGAAAGTGTAAAGATGGAAAATTACATACTCTGTAAACATTAGCTAAGTAAGGTTGGTCTGGCAAATTAATATCACAAAAAAAGATGGAAAGGCAAGAAGTTCTGGTGGTGATAAGAGGGACATTTCACAATATAAAAGGTGAATTCAGTAGGAAGACATAAGAATCACAAATGTATGTGTATCTAATAACATAGCTTCTAGATATAAAAAGCAAAATTTGACAGAAATTAAAGAGAGATAAACAAATCCACAATCACAATAAAGACAAATCTACAATCACCTCTCTCAGTAACTAATAGAACAGGCAAAACAATCAGTAGGAACACAGATTTCAATGGCATTAATAGTCAAGGTGACCCAATTGATGCTTATAAAACACTTCACCCAACAATTGCAGAATACACACTATTTTCAAGTGCACATGAAATATTCACCAAAATAGACTCTACATTGAGTGACAAAGCAAGTCTCAAAAAATTTCAAAAGATTGAAATCACGCTGAGAATATTCCCTTACTATAGTGGAATTAAAGTTGAAATCAATAACAAAAACTAACTAGTTATCTGTAAATATTAAGCCCACATTCTTAAATAACCCATGTGTTAAAGAAAAAGCACAATGGATTAGAAATATCTTGACTTGAAATGATAATTAAAATATAATCCATCAACATGTGTGGGGTATAGCCAGAGCAGGGCTTGACAGGGGAATATATTGTTCTAATGTGCAAACTAGAAGACAAGGTGAAAGCTAATTACCTAAACTTCAATCTGAAAAGGCTTAGAAAAATAAGAGCAAATTTAATCGAAAGTAAGTACCAGGAAATAAATACTTTTAAAAAGGCCCTAGGGCTTCCCTGGTGGCGCAGTGGTTGAGAGTCTGCCTGCCGATGCAGGGGACACGGGTTCGTGCCCCGGTCCAGGAAGATCCCACATGCTGCAGAGCAGCTGGGCCCGTAAGCCGTGGCCACTGGGCCTGCGCGTCTGGAGCCTGTGCTCTGCAACGGGAGAGGCCACAGCAGTGAGAGGCCCGCATACCGCAAAAAAAAAAAAAAAAGGGCCTAAATCAATGAAATGGAAAAACAGAACTGCAATAGACAAGAATCAACATGACCACGAATCAACATGACCAATCTTTTTTAAAAGATTAAAAAAATAATATAATGTTTACAAGACTGATGAATAAAAATGAGTGAAAACACAAGTTATCAATACCAGTCATGAAAACTTAGATTTCACCACAGATTCTACAGATAAGAAAAGGATAATAAGAGGAAATTAAGAGCAACTTTATATCAATAAATTCAACAGGTTAGATAAAATGGAGAAATTATTTGAAAAAATCAATTTATCAAAAACTGATACAAGGAGTATAATATCTGAGTATTCTCATATTGTTTAATGAAATGGAATCTGTTATTAAAAACAGTCCCTCTACAAAAACTTCAGTCCCAACTGACTTCGCTGTTAAATTGTTTTGAAAATTTAATGAAGAAATGATACTAATCCTATATAACTCTTTCACAGGAAGGAGAAAAGGGGAATATTTCCTCGCTCATTTTATGAGGCCAGCATAACGTTGAGAACAGAACCTGATGAGAACATTGTAAGAGAGTTGCAGACTGATATCTCTGATGAACACAGAAATCTTAAACAAAAAATTAGCTATTATTAACAAAAAATCACTGGCAAAATAAAGGAGGAAAGCCATACGATTCTCTCAATAGATTCAGAGAGTCACTCGGTGAAATTCAACACCTGTTCATCACAAAAACACTCAGTAAAGTAGAAATAGAAGGAAACTTCCTGCATTTGATAAAAGTATCTGAAAAGCTTATGGCTAATATATGAAATTCTGAATCATGAAATATTGAATGCTTTTCCCTCTAGGATCAGGCGAGACAAAAATGTTTGCTATCACCACTTACATTCAACATTATAGTGAGGTTCAAGTATGTACAATCATGGGAAAAAAGAAATAAAAGCACACAGTTTGAAAATGAAGAAGTGAAATATTATTTACAGATAAGAAGTTGTGTACACAGAAGATCTAAAGGAATTTACAATCTATTAAAACTAATTAATGAATTAAGCAAAACTCTGGGATACATGGTCAATATACAAACATCAGTTCTTTCCATATGTTTGCCACAAATTAATTGGAAAATGAAATGGTAGGGTTAGAAAACTGTTTTAAGGAGCCACTCAAACATAACTGAGGACACTTACTTGACACTTACTTATTCCTTGCTAAAGCCTGTATTGATCACTGGTATAAGAAACATGAAAGATACTCTAGCAAAAATTTCTGTATAAATGTAAAGTGGTATTGTTGGTAATGTTATCATTGCAGATTGTTTTCGAGGGGAGAACTTTACACAGGAAGTACAAGCAAAATTGAACCATGAGCAAAGTATGTTATTACCTTCAGGGCATCCTTAACTTAAACCAGATAATTTCACAGGCTCAGAAACCTCTGGGACAAGAAGCCATGGCTATAAGCCAAGAGAGAAAAAATTGGATATTTCCTTAATACCCACTGAAGAGAGGAAAAGCAATTAGAGAGTAGATCATTTAAGTAAAGGAAGATGGGGAAACACCAAGTCGGTATCCAGCCAATTATTCAATCAGATGATAGCATAAATCATGCAACAAATATTCTCTTGCTTACCCAAAGTTCCAGGAATTGGCTCCTTGAGTTTTTAGCAGTAGCGAATTGGAGAGGTGAGTCAATCTACGCCTCCCACCTCTGTCCTTCTCACAGATGAGAAAGTGGCAGCCTAGGGGGGCTATGAGATTTGCCCCAAATGACCCACTTAACTGCAGAGTTGGGGGAGAGACCGGCCACCACCGGATGCCTAGTCCAGGGCTCTCTCCATCTCTTCTGCCTTCCTTCCATCAGGTTTGAGAGAGAATTTACAAAGTGTTTGCAGCAATTTGAAGGAAATAACACCAGCACTAAAGGTGGCCCGAGATCACCAACAGTCTTGAACCTGGAGGCTCCTCTGTAGGGGTGGAAAGACTTTCCCCCCACCTTCCTAGGTTCCAGGTTCAAGACTGTTGGTGATTCAGGCCAACAGTGCTGGTGTTATTTCCTTCGAATTGCTGCAAACACTTTGTAAATTCTCTCTCAAAACCTGATGGAAGGAAGGCAGAAGAGATGGAGAGAGCCCTGGACTAGGCATCAGGTGGCCTGTCTCTCCCTCCGACTCTGCAGTTAAGTGGGTCAACTTGGGGCAAATCTCATAGCCCCCCTAGGCTGCCATTTTCTCATCTGTGAGAAGGACGGAGGTGGGAGGTGTGGATTGACTCACCCCTCCAATTCGTTACTGCTAAAAACACAGTGAGCCAATTCCTTAACCTTTGGGGTAAGCAAGAGATGATATTTGTTGCATGGTGATTTGTACCATCATCCTATTGAATAACTGGCTGGATACCGACTTGATGGTGTTTCCCCATCTTCCTTTACTTAAATGATCTACTCTCTAATTGCTTTCCCGCTCTTAAATGGGTATTAAAGAAATGTCCAATTTTTTCTTTCTTGTTGTTGGAGCTGGTGTCTTTCAGAGCCCCCTCCCCTGCCTGCCCCGCCACAAATCAATTGCTGGGACAGAGCTGGAGGTACGGAGAATGTCTTTTGTAACATGGAATCGAAATCCAGGCATAGGAAGCAGATGAAGGAAATTTTAATGAGAAGGGAGGATATGAGAATAGTTCTCAAGAACTTAGTGAAGTAAAGAAGGAAACAAATACTTGTTGGATGCCTGCTAGGCTCCTGGTATTCTGGGCTTACTGCCACATGTTTATTTCTGAAATGAGACGTGGGAAGAGGCCTATTTTATGATATTCCCAAGATTTAGAACCTGATTCATTAGGTTAAAAAATATAGGGACATAGGGTCTATTTTTTTCTCCTAATCGCCAGTAATTCATTGTAGAAAATTTGAAAAAAGGCACAAAAAAGGGAAATATCACCTATAATTGTACCACCCTGTGGTAAATATTACAGAAATTTATTTTAATATATATAATTTTCATTACAAAATTGAAGTCATACCAAATCTACTACTTTATTTATTCTTTTATTATGTGTTCTATTTTGACATGATTTAAAAAAATATATCTATTTATTGGCTGCGCAGGATCTTTGTTGCGGCGTGTGGGCTCCTTTAGTTGCGGCGTGTGGGCTCCTTTAGTTGCAGCATGCAGGCTCATTTAGTTGCAGCATGTGGGCTCATTTAGTTGTGGCATGAGGGATCTAGTTCTCTGACCAGGAATCGAACCTGGGCTCCCTGCACTGGGAGTACAGAGTCTTAACCACTGGGCCACCAGGGAAGTCCCTATTTTGACATGATTTGCCACTTTTTTTTTTTTTTTTTTTTGCGGTACGCGGGCCTCTCACTGTTGTGGCCTCTCCCATTGCAGAGCACAGGCTCCAGATGCGCAGGCTCAGCGGCCATGGCTCACGGGCCCAGCGGCTCCGCGGCATGTGGGATCTTCCCGGACCGGGGCACGAATCCGCGTCCCCTGCATCGGCAGGCGGACTCTCAACAGCTGCGCCACGAGGGAAGCCCGATTTGCCACATTTTTTTAGTCAAGCCCCCACTGCTGGACATTTAGGTTGTTTCCAATGTTTCAACTTAAGGATGTCCTCGAGGGGAGTTGCTTGAAGGGTGGTGGATTGGCCAGGGCAAGTGTTGAAAGAAAAGGAGACGTTTAGCCTGAGAAAAACTAGATTCAGGTGGGAAAATCACAGCTTTCTTCCAATATTTGAAGATTGGTATTTGGAGGAGGAGTGAGACTTGGTCTTTGTGGTCCCAAAAGTGTGGGTGGAAAGTGTGAGGCGGTCAGTTCATGGTGTATACAGTTAAGGGCAGCTTCAGGAGGTAGTGAGTTTCCAGCTCATGAAGATGTTTAAACGCAGACTAAAAATCACTTATGCTTACAGTAGAAAGACCGGAGAGTTTTGAAAACACAGAAGAAGTGATTTATTCATTATTTTTTGAAGGGGAAGATGTCATGGAAAAGACTTCAAAAGCAAAAATTTGGAGGCAAATCTCTTATTATTTATTATTATTTGTATCAGGGCCCAATATTTATATAATAATTTACAGTTCACAAAGTATTAGAAAGAATCCCCCTTTTAAAATGAGAGAACAAAGTTAGGGATGCAGGCTTTTTTTGGGGTAGTAGCTTTATTGAAGTATAAATGCATACAATAAACTACACATACCTAAAAATAAATAAATAAAATTGAATAAAATGAGAGAACAGATTCAGAGAGGTTAAGTAAACCACCCAAGTTCCTACAGCTGGGAGGTAGTGGAGCTGGACCAGAGGCTCACGTTCACAGTCCCTACAACCACTCACTTTTCCAGTTGCTATTATTACTCTGTTAAGGTCAGCAGTCCCTTCTTGAAAGTCCAGACTCACAGGACTTTGCCTGTGCCCTGCTTCACTGCAAGGCAATGAAAATGTCCCCAATGACTAATGTGAACAGAATGTCGCAGTACAGCTAACAGGTAAGGTCTCCTGTGTGTCCTTTCTATGCCATAGCAGCGACTTCACGATTAGGGGTCTGACAGGTGAGGGCGGGGCTCCTTCCCACTCTACCATCCTAGGATTCCATGATGTCTCAGGTGCCTTCTGCTCAGGACAGGGCCCCCGTCCCTGGCGGTCTGAATGACTATACCTGCCACATTATCCCTCTTGTCTCATATATACCTTCGACCCTGTCAACTCAGACCTCCAGAACACTGGGTTTTGAGCCTCCGCTCTATCTGTCTAGCTGGAAAGCACATAGCCCAGGAAATTATCCCTGTTTCTGGCATCCACCCCGAATCCTTGCCTAGTCTGTTTGGGCTTGGCGCACTGAAATGAAATGTCAGGTTCCCTTTTGGCTCCAAGAAGTTGCCCAGCATCATATTCCAGTGAGCGACTCGCAGCTGCACTCCTGGGGGACCCTCCCCACCTGGCCTTTCTAGCAAAGCAAGTAAGCGGGTCCCATATATTGACCCACCTCCCTGAAAACACCTTTGGGTTTATAACTCTCCCACGCAGGCTCCCTCCCAATCTGCAGGAAGCCTGCATCCACCGTGGGACAGAGAGGAAGGCCGGAAGCAGATGGCCACCCCCTTTCAAGCCCAGAGTGAAGTGGGCTTCTCTTGTTTTTAACCATTTCCTGGTTTCAGCTGTTTTGCAATTCGATGGTGACTCCATTCTTACAAAAACATCTACTTGGTTGCCAGTATATTTCAAGCACTGGGGGTTAAAAAAAAGCCAAGTGAGCTAGGCCTCTGCCCTTGAAGAGCTTCCTTTCCTCCTGGCAGACGGAAAAGGAAACCTATAATGAAGATGCAGGAAGAGAAATGCTTTGATGAGGGAATGAGACCTTCCAAAAGAGAGAACAGTGTTATGGGGGCCTCAGTTGGGGATGCCTCTACCAAGGAGGCCTGAGGGTCAGATCGTGAGAGGATTGGGTGACAAACTGAGGAGTAGGAGTGTTATCCCCAAAGCAGTGAGAGCCCTTTAGGTGTTTACAGGTGATATTATACTGAATTTGAGAAAGAGTCCTCTGCAGCCCTGAGGAGGAGGGGGAAGGAGGAACAAGCTAAGAGGCTGGGAGGGGGCTTTTACTCTTTATGTCATTCTTTTCTGTTCTGTTTGGGTTTTCAAACCATAAGCTTGAACTGTTTTTATTTTTAAAATAAACAGTCATTATAATGGGATTAGTGGTTCCTTTGGTCTTAGTCTTTATACTCTTCATGTTATAGATTTAAAAAGGAAACATAATAAATAATTTTTGCTTTTAAAATTCTGGAATTGGGCTTGTCTGGTGGCGCAGTGGTTGAGAGTCCGCCTGCCGATGCAGGGGACGCGGGTTCGTGCCCCGGTCCGGGAAGATCCCACATGCCACGGAGCGGCTAGGCCCGTGAGCCATGGCCGCTGAGCCTGCGCGTCCGGAGCCTGTGCTCCGCAATGGGAGAGGCCACAACAGTGAGAGGCCCGCGTACCGCAAAAAAAAAAAAAAAAAAATTCTGGAATTGCTTTCAGACATGGGAAAGGACAGGCGTTTTTGTTGACCTTCACAAATGGTTTGGCTATTTGATTCTGCCCTTAAGCTGCTAATAGTACAAGCAGACAGAAGGCTGTTATTTTTGTGTTTGGGATATAGAAGCTAAAAGACTCAGCCACACAGAATTCCTGCCTAAACCCCTGTCCAATGAGAATGCCCTAATCTATGATTTCTCAGACTGGAGGTACTTGGGGTGAGCTGTGGACTGTGCAGGAACACTGGTTTGAGAAACACTGATGAAATAGAACTAGCTCCATGGTAATCGCTAACATTACTGTATCTCTTCAGTGGAATCTTCTTCTTCCAGTTTTGCCCTGCAACAATCTTTCCTCTGGCACTAGAGAAATTCTATCCATTTTAAGATCAGAAGAGAACATTTCCCACTTCTATACAAATCAATGGACAGTTTCTCATAAAGTTTTACAATTGCCAAAAACCTCACGTAGGGAAATAGGAAGGAAATAGCAGTAGATCATCATTCATTTAACAATACAAAGCAAAACAGCATTTATGGTATGCCAGATATGGTGATATAATGATGAAAATATAGGAACCTTGCCCTAAAAGCACGTATAGTTTAGACATGCAAATACAATGTAATAAAGTAATACCACTGCTATACCCACATAAATATCTTTTGCACTGAATTGAAGCAAACACTGGAAAATAGCAGGAAATGGACATACCAAAAAACACTGTAGGAATATTAAATGATGTCCACTAACATACCTACATTAAAGCGCCAAGAAAATAGCCAAAGTTCTCCAAAACTGTTGAGCTAATGAACCATTGAAGTAAGTGGCTTTTGTAGATCTCTGTGCCTCCTACTTAGTTTTAATTCCATGTACTTAATTGTTTTTCACAGTTTCATTAGGGTATTTTTCCTCAACCTGTTAATTTCAAGGAAGGTATTTATATATATATATATATATATATATATATATATATATGAATCAATATATTAAATTGTAGTTCTTTTCAAGTCTTGCCAAAATGTTGCAAAATACTGTTTCAAGGTATTTCCAAACAGTGCAAATATCCAGTTTAATCCACAATTTCACATTTTCTATTCAACCTTTATCTTGATGTCACAGAAAAAGAAAATGTTAATGATAATTCATGAAATAATACTGGTAAACATTCTTACAGGTTAGGAAAGTAATGAATATTGTATTGTCCTCCTTCTAAAAAATGACAGCATTAGAACCCCACCTTGGGATAAACAACCTTGTAGGCAACCTTATTGATGCTAGGATAATGGCAGCAGAGCACTTGGTCCCAGTGGCTGTTCAAGAGGAGGCAGGGATGCTGAGGGCAGTGAGGCTGAGAGCAGGAAAGAAGTCTGGGCTAGATCCAAGGAGAGATGGCCACAGGTAAATTGACTGTGGTGATGAATGTCTGGTGTTGATATCATACACTAGCCTAACAACAGCATACGGCCTGCCAGTTTTCTTTTCTTCCTTTCTCCTCCCCCCTTTCTTCCCTCTCTCCTCCACCTCCTCCTTCATCCCCTCCTCCCTTCCTCCTTTCTTTTTCTCCTCCTCCTTATTCTTTGCAGTAACTAAAAAAAAAAAGAAATCGATAAAAAATAAAATCAATATATATGACAGTTTATATTTCCTTTTCCCCCAAATAGGCATAGGATATACACAAGCAGAGCACAAATAGCTAATAAACATATATATACATATATACAAAGAAGATACTAAATGGTCAAAGAAATGCAAATTGGAAGTTTTAGCCACAGCAATCAGAGAAGAAAAGGAAATAAAAGGAGTCCAAATCGGAAAAGAAGAAGTAAAACTGTCACTGTTTGCAGATGACATGATACTATACATAGAGAATCCTAAAGATGCTACCAGAAAACTACTAGAGCTAATCAATGAATTTGGTAAAGTAGCAGGATACAAAATTAATGCACAGAAATCTCTGGCATTCCTATACACTAAGGATGAAAAATCTGAAAGTGAAATCAAGAAAACACTCCCATTTACCACTGCAACAAAAAGAATAAAATATCTAGGAATAAACCTACCTAAGGAGACAAAAGACCTGTATGCAGAAAATTATAAGACACTGATGAAAAAAATTAAAGATGATACAAATAGATGGAGAGATATACCATGTTCTTGGATTGGAAGAATCAACATTGTGAAAATGACTCTACTACCCAATGCAATCCCCATGAAACTACCACGGGCATTTTTCACAGAACTAGAACAAAAAATTTCACAATTTGTATGGAAACACAAAAGACCCCGAATAGCCAAAGCAATCTTGAGAACGAAAAACGGAGCTGGAGGAATCAGGCTCCCTGACTTCAGACTATACTACAAAGCTACAGTAATCAAGACAGTATGGTACTGGCACAAAAACAGAAATATAGATCAATGGAACAGGATAGAAAGCCCAGAGATAAACCCACGCACATATGGTCACCTTATCTTTGATAAAGGAGGCAGGAATGTACAGTAGAGAAAGGACAGCCTCTTCAATAAGTGGTGCTGGGAAAACTGGACAGCTACATGTAAAAGTATGAGATTGAATCACTCCCTAACACCATGCACAAAGATAAGCTCAAGGTGGCTTAAAGACCTAACTGTAAGGCCAGAAACTATCAAACTCTTAGAGGAAAACATAGGCAGGACACTCTAAGACATAAATCACAGCAAGGTCCTTTTTGACCCACCTCCTAGAGAAATGGAAATAAAAACAAAAATAAACAAATGGGACCTAATGAAACTTAAAAGCTTTTGCGCAGCAAAGGAAACCATAAACAAGACCAAAAGACAACCCTCAGAATGGGAGAAAATATTTGCAAATGAAGCAACTGACAAAGGATTAATCTCCAAAATTTATAAGCAGCTCATGCAGCTTAATAACAAAAAAACAAACAACCCAATCCAAAAATGGGCAGAAGACCTAAACAGACATTTCTCCAAAGAAGATATACAGACTGCCAACAAACACATGAAAGAATGCTCAACGTCACTAATCATTAGAGAAATGCAAATCAAAACTACAATGAGATATCATCTCACACCAGTCAGAATGGCCATCATCAAAAAATCTACAAACAATAAATGCTGGAGAGGGTGTGGAGAAAAGGGAACCCTCTTACACTGTTGGTGGGAATGTAAATTGATACAGCCACTGTGGAGAACAGTATGGAGGTTCCTTAAAAAACTACAAGTAGAACTACCATATGACCCAGCAATCCCACTACTGGGCATATACCCTGAGAAGACCATAATTCAAAAAGAGTCATGTACCAAAATGTTCATTGCAGCTCTATTTACAATAGCTCGGAGATGGAAACAACCTGAGTGTCCATCATCGGATGAATGGATAAAGAAGATGTGGCACATATATACAATGGAATATTACTCAGCCATAAAAAGAAATGAAATTGAGCTATTTTTAATGGGGTGGATAGACCTAGAGTCTGTCATACAGAGTGAAGTAAGTCAGAAAGAGAGAGACAAATACCGTATGCTAACACATATATATAGAATTTAAGAAAAAAAAATGTCATGAAGAACCTAGGGGTGAAACAGGAATAAAGACACAGACTTACTAGAGAATGGACTTGAGGATATGGGGAGGGGGAAGGGTAAACTGTGACAAAGCGAGAGAGAGGCATGGACATATATACACTACCAAACATAAGGTAGATAGCTAGTGGGAAGCAGCCGCATAGCACAGGGAGATCAGTTCGGTGCTTTGTGACCGCCTGGAGGGGTGGGATAGGGAGGGTGGGAGGGAGGGAGACGCAAGCGGGAATAGATATGGGAACATATGTATATATATAACTGATTCATTTTGTTGTGAAGCTGAAACTAACATACCATTGTAAAGCAATTATACTCCAATAAAGATGTTAAAATGAAAAATAAATAAATAAATAAATAAAACAAGAGGGTGTGGTAGAGTGTGGGAAAAAGCCATTCTCACATACTACTTTTAGGAGTGCAAATCGGTGAAATCATTTCTGTGGGATATGTTCACAACATGAATCAAGCCTTTTAAGGATACATGCCTTTATACTAAGGAAATAACTAGACAGGTATGTAAAATGTATATATGGGCTGTTTATGCAACTTTATTTGTAATAACAAACAAAGAAGAAAACTTCCTTAAAAAAAAACTAGAGGAGCAATTAAATTAATTATGGTTCGTTCACCTGATGGAATACTTGTAGTTTTTAAAATAATTATCTAAATTTCAATTGATTAACACAAAAATTTGGTCACAACATAACTAAGTAAAAAAGGCAAAAGGCATAAAATGTACCTCTGTATGTTGTATGTGTGTGTGTGAGCTCGTGTCTCCCTAAGAAAATCTGGGAGGACTTATTCCAGTATGAAGCTAATAACAAGGTTTACCTCTGGGTGGTATCTATGAATAATCTTTACCTCTATTTTTTTCCATATTGTAAAACTGTCTGTAATGACCATATATTATTTTTATTTTTTGGCTTTGGACCTCCACTGTAGAGAACTGAGTGTTAACTTTTCGGTCCATTCAGCATACTACATTTGTCAGCTTAAATAAGGCCCCTCTCTTTTTTTTTTTTTTTTTTTTGCGGTACGCGGGCCTCTCACTGTTGTGGCCTCTCCCGTTGCGGAGCACAGGCTCCAGACGCGCAGGCTCAGCGGCCATGGCTCACGGGCCCAGCCTCTCGGCGGCATGTGGGATCTTCCCGGACCGGGGCACGATCCTGTGTCCCCTGCATCCGCAGGCGGACTCTCAACCACTGCACCACCAGGGAAGCCCCCTCTCTTGTTTTAATTTAGTTTGTTTTTTTAAAATCTGTTTGATATACATGAATTACTTATAAAATCAGAACAAACAATAAAGCTTGTATGAGGGAACAATCAAGAACTTTCACTCAGAAGTCTGTGAGAAGAGCAAGGGTGTCCTCACCACTGTCCAGGCATGAATTGTAAATTGTGCACCTTGTCACCTGGTATGAGGCGCAAAGATAGGATTTTTGGTTAGCTTGTTTATCCTTGGAATGTTTGGGTTATAACTCCCAGTGGGGTTCCAACTGCTGAACTTTTGGGCTTAGTATGGTACACCACCAAGAGTGGTCATGAGCAGATTTGGAAACCAGCAAGAAAACCCCTGGCATCTTGACTTAGATCGGTGTATCAGTCTGCCGGGACTGCCATAACAAAGTATCACCAACCAGGTGGCTTTGACAACAGAAATGTATTGTCTCACAGTTCTGGAGGGTAGAACTCCAAAACGGAATCTTGTTCCAAGCCTCTCTACCAGTTTCTGGCAGCCTCAGGTGTACGTGGAGTTCTCCCTGTGTCTTCACATCATCTTCCCTGTGTGTGTCTGTGTGTTCAAATTTTACCTTTTTATAAGGACACCAGTCATTGGATTACGGCTCACTCCAATGACCTTATCTTGATTACCTCTGTAAAAACCCGCTCTCCAAATAATCTTGCATCATTTTGGTGTGGTGGAAAGAACATAGGCTTTGCAATTACACATGAGTTTAAATCTTGGCTTTACCACTTACTGGTGGTATGACCTTGGGAAAGTTATTTAATTATTCAGGACTTGATTTCTCACTGGTATAATGGGGAGGTAATGTTGCTGAGGTTTAGAGATACCCTAGAATGTGCTGGGTATGTGCAGGCTGTAACCATCTGTGATTTGGGGGTCTTTGCTTGTAGATGTTAATTTCTATGACTAGATATATTTGTAATACATCTGTCTGTGGACCTGATGGGAAGATTCTCAGATGAGAGCAAGGATTTAATCACTGAACCTGGTCAAGACTCAACTGGCATCTGTACCAGGGTCCTTCCTGCCTACATGTGTTCACGTGTTTGGGATCAGCATAATTCACAGGTTACTTTTTAGATGAAGCCTGTATAAAACCATTTTACGGCATTCCAACCTGGACATGACAGTTTATTGATCAACGTTGTTTAAGGCTGTCATACTGGGAGGAGGGATGGTGGTGGCGGTGGGGTGGAGGGGAGAAAGGGTGCAGCCTTCTTGATATGAAGACCAGCAATGCCTGCTATTACTGCATGATTATAAGCTCAAGATTCTGCTTCACCCTGATAACCTTCTAGGTGGACTTGACTGAAGACAAGGGCACATTTCTTGAGACACTGTCATATTCTTTTCAGGTTATCTAGAAGACTACTTATGCAAGTTTCCTTCATTACCAGCAATAAACATTTTTTAAAAATAAATTTATTTGTTTTTATTTTTGGCTGCGTTGGGTCTTCATTGCTGCGCAAAGGCTTTCTCTGGTTGCGGTGAGCGGGGGCTACTCTTCATTGTGGTGCACGGGCTTCTCATTGCGGTGGCTTCTCTTGTTGCAGAGCACGAGCTTCAGCAGTTGTGGCTCACGGGCTCAGTAGTTGTGGCTCGCAGGCTTAGTTGCTCTGCAGCATGTGGGATCTTCCCGGATCAGGGCTCAAACCCATGTTCTCTGCATTGGCAGGCGGATTCTTAACCACTGTGCCACCAGGGAAGTCCCACCAGCAATAAAAAATTGAGTCAAATTTAATTTAGTGTTAAAGGTTGCAGATGCTTAAGTGTCCTGATAGAAGTGAAACTGTGGTGGATGGGGGTGGGTTTGGCGGTGGGAGCAGGGAGAAGAGAAGCAGGAGGGAGGAAGGAGTTGGTTGTATAGGTGGAAGTGTAAGTTTGGGCAGAGTCAAGATTGCAATCTCTCACCCTCAATAGGGACACTCTTCACCACTTCCTTCAAAACAATCAAGTTGAATGTGGACTTTAACTGCATTACTAATTTTGAAAAAGTCGGCACTCTAAAAGAACTTTTGATAGTCATGGCAACTTTTGATACCATGAGAATCAGTCTGAAGTAAGTTATTTGCCTACTTTTTGCCTAACTTATCTTAAGTTTAGTCTGGTTTCTTTCATGGCCTGTGCTAATTTGAATGGTTGCCTTAGTATATCAAGGTTCTGATAACTGTAGGAGGGAAACATTTGTTGGAAAAACTCAAGTGTCTTTTCTCCAGTCACACAGGATAGAGACCAGTATTTATAACGGGCTTGTTTTTCCTTTTGATTTGTACTAAAAGATTAAAAACATTTTATTTACTGGAGTATAGTTGATTTACAATGTTGTGTTAGTTTCAGGTGTACAGCAAAGTGAATCGGTTAGACATACACATACATCCGCTCTTTTTTTAGATTGTTCTCCCATACAGGCCATGGGGTTGTTTTTCTTTACACCTGTAAGATTGTATCTGCAGCCACTGTACTTATGAACGGTTTAAGCTTCAGAAAAAATTGATATGAACATTATCATAAGATTGCAAAAACAAGCTTAGAAATAAATCCATAAACTGGTGAATAAGAGTAAAATAATATCTATAATATCCTTTTTACCATAATATTAAATGCCATTTTACTAGACTGGTACAAAATATAATTTCAGACAGTGGCTGTCTACTAATTACACAGTAGCCAGCACAGCAGGGCTACTAGCATACCTAGGTTTTAATGCCTGGGGAGCACACCTCGCAATATTTAGTCAGGCAGAAGGTCTAGATAAAACAAAGATAAACCAAGGCCAGAATATTAATAAATTGTGGGCGGATCTAGAATCTGGAAACTGAGACGATACATGAAAAAGGAAATCAGGGAGTTGGACAAAGATACAGTAACAGCTTAAGACGATTAATTTTCGGGGAATTCCGACGGGGAAGGAAGGCTGTGCCCGGAAAGGCGGGAGGGGGGGTTGAAATCCGTGGGATTGCCTGGGAGAGCCTGCACAGCCTAAAGTTTTTATGATGGCTCCGTCCATAATTTCTGTACGCTTGCATTGGCCGCCTCAAAGACCGAGCGACAGGATTTAATCAAGGTGTCAGCCGCAGGGGCATCGTGAATACGGGCGAAGCGTCCGGAATTCCTGAGATGTCTGAAACGCGGAGGCGGCCTCTTCCCCACCCCCCGCCGCAGCCTCCGTGGGCATTTTCCGGCGAGGGGGGCACGCGAGCCCTTCGAAGAACAGCTTAAATCCGCGGACGTGCGCGGCTGGCGCGCTCCCCGGGGATGAAGGTGAGAACCCCCGGCCCGGGCGCGCGAGGGGTGGGTTCCCCGGGTCCCCGCGTGGCCTCAGAGTCCAGCCCCCCTCCCCCCGGAGCGGGCGGGGCTGCGGGCGCACGACGCGGAAGCGCTGGGCTGCGAGGGCGGTGGCGCGGGGCCCGCGCGCGCTCTGCGGGCCGCAGTCGGCGCGGGCGCGGCTGGCGCGGCGGGAGCGGGGCGGGGCGCGGCTGGGCGGCCGGGGAAGAGGCGGGCGCTCGCGCACAGGCCGGGCCGCCGCCTCGCCCCCCTTCCTCTTCCCCTTCCCTACCTCGGCCCGGCCATCCCCCTCTTCTCCCCTCCCCCGAGCGAATCACGCGCCCTCCTCTGACACTCGTAGCGGGCCCGAACTCCGAATTTATCCTTCACGTGACCTGAGGGGGTTGGGTGGTTGGTTGGGGACGGAGGGGGAGAGGGAAAGGAGGGAACGGAATCTGCCGTTGCCCGAGCAACAGGCCCCGCCCGCCGGCTTGGGGCCGGGGGGCGGGAGGAGGACGTCAGCACGTCAGCCGGGGTTTTGCGTTTTGATTGACAGTTGCTATAGCGACCGGGTCGGTCCGTCGCCATTTTGTTGGTTGGTTTTTTTTTAAACCCTTTCGCTTCCCGCCCGAATAATAATAAAAAGCCCCATTGGAGTGAGGCGGGGGTGGCGGCGGCAAGAGCGGCGGGGGGATCCGGGGAGACTGCTGCCGTCGCTGCTGCTGATCGCGGCCCGGGACGGGCTCAGGGAGCGGACACCCCGAGCGGGGGGTGCGGGCGCCGCCGCCGCCGCCGCTTCTGCTGCTGTTCCTGCTGCTGCTGTTGGTGCCGCTGCCGCCGCCGGCGAGCGGGCGGGACCGGTGTGAGTGTGAGAGAGTGTGTATGTGAGTGAGCGTGTGCGAGGACGAGTGTGCGTGCGTGTGTGTGTGAGTGTGTGTGTCTGTCTGTCTGTGCGGGGACTCGGGGGCGGGCGGTTCGGGCTCTCCTGGCGGAGGAGCCGCCGCCGCCGCCGCCGCCGCTCGGGCCCCGGCGCTTCTCGCTGCGCAGGTTTGGAGCGCGCGCCATTTTGTGAGATTTACAAAATCCTCCTCGGGAAGAAGCCACCGGCAGCGGCCGCGACTCGGCGCCCGGCCTCGCCGCCGCCGCCCTCCGCGCCGGGCCGGGCCTCGCGGCCCCGCCGCCGGGAGTCGGGGTCCGGGGACTGCGGTATTTGCTGGGGAGGGTGCTGTCGCCTCCCCGGCCCCGGGCGCCGCTGGAACCGCGAGCCGGAGAGAGACTGAGGAGGCTGCGGCTCGGCCGCGGAGCCGGGAGCGCCGGGGGCGGAGAGAGGAGGCCGGGGCGGCGCTGGCTGCGGAGGCCGCGGCGAGAGCGCAGCGGCGAGAGCCCGAGGCAGAGACTCACCGGAGGGAACGGCGCGAGCGCCCCGCCATCGTCCCGGTGAGTGTCCGGCCCGGCCCGGCCGCGGCCCCGCCCGGCCCGGCGCCCGGCTCCCCCCGCGGCCTGCAACCGGGCCCGTGCCGAGGCCGGCCGGGCGGAGGGAGGGACCTGCCATTTTAGGAGGAGGCGCCGCGGCCCGGGGCCGGCCGCCGGGGGAGGGAGCCCGACAGGCCCGGTCCCGGAGGAGAGGCGGGTGCGAGCGGAGGGAAAGTTGCGGAGGGTGGGAGATGGGGCCGCGGCCTCCCGGGAGCTCCCGGGAGCCGGGGCCTGGGGGCCGGAGAAAGCGCCAGACCTTCACTGGTCGCCCGAGCGAAGGGGAGGAGGTTGTCTTCCTCCTCCTCCTCTTCCTCCTCATCCTCTTCCCCCAGCTCCTCCCTCGTCCCTCCTCTTGGTCCCCACCAGTGTGGGAACGGCCGGGGTTCTCCGCAAGGACAATGCGCGGGTTAAGAAAATGGGGCTGGCTGCCGGGCTAGGCGCCGGGGAAGGTCGCGAGTCCGGTCCCCGCGCGGCCCTTTTGGGGTGTGTGCTGGAGCCAGGGCACTCGGCATGCTCCGAAGTTGTGCAGTGAGTGCAAGTGAGCCCGGCCACTCGAGGTGGATTGATGACTTGTTTAGCAGCGGGAGGAATTGGTGGCTGAGGATGCGTAAATTATAATTGATACCTGGGTATTGCAACGGAACTTCACAAGTCTGTTAATAGGCACAGACCCACTCTCGTTTAGAGACACCGGAGCTGCTGAATAGCTTCACACTTAGCGAAAGGCCCCTCCCGGGTCCGAAATAGTTAAAAAATGGCAGAATTAGTGAGTGAGTGACTCTGACCACTTCTCTGTGCCTGTCGTCCAACCCTTGGATGATGTGAATCTTGTAATCGAGGTGCAGTACTTGAATGCCAGCACCATTTGGTTCTTGAATTCCGCCCAAGTTGTTAGAAAATACATCTTATAACATTGTTTTCACACTGATTTAAAGATTAGGACGAATAGTGCCAGGCACTTTTCTTCAGGGCCTTATGTGTATTAAGTCGCTTATCCTCCCGGTAGGAACTGTTACCCATTTCACAGATGAGGAAACTGAGCGATGACTCATCCAAGGTCATACAGCTGGGACCAGGAGTCTGTAGCCAGCCTGGGCTCTTAATCACTAGGGTATAACTCATTATTGTAAATACTGGCAAATTTTGGAGCGATCTGTGTGTAATGACTCAGGATTCTAACCTAGAGCTTCTGTCCACGTATAGTGTTTTGCATGGAATTAACTTTGTGGTTTGCGGAAGCGGAAAGGAAAGGTTGAGGTGAGGGCCTCTGAATGAAACTAACTAGTCAGCTTCTGCCCCCCCGGCCCCCCCCCCACCGCTCCCAGTCAAACTACGTAGACAAGTTTTGAATGGAAGGAATTAAAAAATATTCTTCAGTGTGTTTTGTTCACACTTAAATTTAATTATAGTCATGTAAGTATTGATGAGTCATAAGAAAGTTTTGTGCAAAGTTATTTTTAGTTACTTTTTATCTTTGAACACTTAAGATTTTCTCTGTGATCCCTTACACTTTACATATACAAAGTATTTAAGAATGGATATATTTAATATTTTGGGGGCGTTTTCATAATTCAGTGGAATTACCTTTAGCTTTTGTTTTGTAAACTTCTTATATCTTGATAAGTTACGAGAATTTTTTTTCAGCTAGAGTATAAATGTGGAAAGAGAATTAAAATTTCAGGTGCTAAGATTTTAAACGGAAGATCATTTCAAAGAGACTGCAGTTATGAAAAAAGTTCACTCCGTTAGATTAAGATTTTTAGTATACATATGACTTACACTTAAAGTGTACACCCAGCGCTTTTGGAGGATTTGCCTTGGAGTAGCAGTGATGTTTATGGTGGCCGTCCAAATTCATTTAGACTTCAGACCTTGCCAAAAAGTTGAGTCCTGTCAATGTCTACAGCAAGTTGTAATGTAAAACTGAGTATAAAAAGTTCATAAGAAGTGTGAGCTCAGAAGTTAATTATCCTGAAAGGAAGGGTCACTCCTGTGTCTGTAAGGTGAAGACTCACTCCTTTGAAATCTAAAAAAGATTATGGATTTGAATAGAATTAAGTGAGTGGATGGTCCTTATTGGTAGGGGTGGGAGATGGACTAAGTGATCTAGTGAGATCTTGTTTTTGTTTGGAATATGGAATTTAGGTTTAAGATCGTTTCTTACATTTCTTTTAAAGACTTTTTGGTGGAATTCAATGGAAACTTACAAACATACATAGTTACTGTGTCCTGGGGATTCAAAAATTGAGTTAATCCAGCCTCTTTTAAGGGCACTAACATTCAAAACAAATGAAGATGTTCCATTGTAATGCAGTGTCTTGTTTGGGAATGTAGATGTTAAAAAAACCCCTGCCTTAGAATTTTTTTCCTCTAGAATATTGTCTGATGTCTGCCCCTTAGTTTCATTTATGGAGATTTTTTTGTGTGTATGACTTAGAGATGTTGTGGTGGGGAGTGTGGTAAGTGCAACAACTGGTATTTAAAGAATTTACATAGGTTTTTGTAGAGCTACAAATCCCCATGAAACCAAATTTAAGATAACTTGTTATAATACGTGGTGAGAGTGACCTTTGGCATATGTTTTGTTTTGAAACTATGTAAAGAAAGAAGATGCTAATTTGTATTGAATCTTGGGTACTACTTGAAAACGAAACAAAAAAAGGTTAGAAGTTTAGAATGCCCAGGGATGTTTTCACATGCATGTTTATGCTTGGCAACTATCTAGTCATGGGGAGAAAACTTGAATAGAAGTAACTTTATTATGAGTGAGAAGGGAATTAATTGCCTTCTACGTGATCTTAAAAATAAGCTTAATAGAAGAGGGGGCTTCATTTGTGACTTTATTTGTGGTAAGGTGTGTGCCAAATTTTCTTTGCTTTAACATTCACTTTTCCCTTGTCTCAAAGAACTTTCACATTTCCTACACACCCAGCCCCACCCGCAAGCAGTTTCTCTTTTTATCCCCCCCCAGAAAAACTTTATCTCAACCCAGCAGAACCCCAAAACTTCCAGAGTCTTTATAAAGAACTTGATTTTTCTCTCCCAAAATTTTAGTAGTCTTAGAATTTTGTTGTATTACTATCAGTAAATTTAAACTGTGAGTTAAGAATCACTATTTTTTGTTGAGTTTTTGGGTGGTTTTACCTCCAGATACTTGTGTGTATTTTCTGTTTAGAAGTAAAGATATTACTTGAAGCTATCAAACATGATCACCTGAAACTTGACACTATCATACTTTGCCCTGTAAGGTGAAATGCATGACTTTATTACTTTCGTGTGAGCACCTTACATGTATATATAGTGGTTATGCTTTTGGAAGGACTTCTTACCATATATCATTTTGACAATGGGCAACGTTTTGATGGCTAGAGAAATTATAGTAATTCATAACCCAAGGCGTGCACAGTTTTGGTTTAAAAATTTTGGGGGAAGGGGTTAAAATTTGTGGTTAATTAGTTGGAAAAATCATCAAATTATTTTAAATTACTTAAAATTTCTCCCCAGTTGCCTCTAAATAAAGAAATCATTTGAAATCTTGCCTTATGTCAGTGCTATAATGTTAAGCTAGAGCTGTAAAGTTTACCATTGGTTATGTGAAAGTGAAATGTTGACTTCACATGACTAAAGTAATTAATTTAAGGCTCTTATTAGGCAAGAGACAAGTCTTGTTTCCTAACCTAGTGGCTACAGGCAGCCTTAGTTTCATTTTTTGGTATATGAAAACAAAATGACTTGGAAATATTGCATTGTATAAACCAGCTAAATGTTTTTAAAAAGTTTTGGTTTTGCTTTGAAATCCTACTTCCAGAGTTGTATAACAATTTAAAATTCTTTATTGGAGATAACTTATGGTACATTGAACATCTAAGATAATGTGGTTCCTTGTAGGCATACTTTTTGCTAATACAGAACCATTTTGGCTTTTCAGCAATTGATTCTTCTCCCAGAGCTATGTATCCTCTCTTCTAGAAGGTGACTTTTAAAAGTTTGTAATACTGTTAAAGTTTTGTTTGTTTGATGGACGTGTGCCCATATCTGATACATAGTGCATAATAGTTTAAAATGTATCTTTACTCTTGATGAATTATTTTCAGTTTTATCTCCCCATAATTGGATTGCTTGTTCAAATTGATTTTGTGGAGAGGGGCTTAGTGAACTGGTTTAACATGGAATGAAACTGGTTTCAGCATCACCTCTATTTTAAATAACATACCTGTTCATTAAATAATCCCCTTATTTCTCTAAGTATATAAAATTTCGACTGGAAAGCGTTTATTATTTTTTTAAGTTTTATGGGTATTTGTGGTTAAGGTTGGCAGTTTAGCACATGCATTTGGGTAAGAAGATGCTCAAATTGTGACATCTATCCAAAATCTGCTTGATAGCAAGTTAGAGATAGCAGCTGAGGAAGCATGATAACTGTGGAGAGAGTATTGGCCTGTGAGATGGTGCCAGGCAGAGCCTCCTGAGTCAGGCAGGTCTGGAATCTCAACAGGTCCTGCCACTCACTGGCAGTGTGGACTTAAGGCACAGTGATTTTGCTAAGTATCCGTTTTTTCATCTGTAAAATGGGGTTGATGATACTTACCATGGGGTTCTTGTGAAGACTGAGATAGCACACATACATTTCTTAATAGCTTTCTCCCTCTTTCCTCTTCTTCATTGATACTCATCTTTATGGTCTCAGCATAAATTCTACTTCTTCAGAGGCCTTCCCCCAAACTCCAGTCTAAGTGAGATTCCTTGGCCATGCATTCTTACAGACTCTGCTTTTTTTGACAGCCATCACTAAATGTTGCTATACAGTTATTCATATGTACGCGTAAGTACACGTACTCATTTATTGTATGTAACTCCCTCTCTCCACTAAACTGTAAGGTCCATCTGGACAGGAATAATTCTGTAACCCCAATGCCTGGCACATAACAGGTGTAGCTAAATGTACATGTACATGGAATGATGGAATGAGGAACCTGTGTGCCACATTCTGCCTGAGCACCATTCCTTAGTTCTGCAACCTTGGGCAAAGTAGCTTCTGAGCTTTAGTGTCCTGTATCCAGATGTGCAGAGCACCCGCTGCCTTGCCCAGGATTTTGAGAATGTGAAATGAGATACTGTAATGAGGTGTTCCGCAAAAAGCGTAAAATGTAAGTTGGTACAGTAGCAATAATTTCAGTAGTGAGATTACCCAAGAATTTATAATTAGAGTTTCAGCTTTACTGAGCTGGTAAGTAGCTGTTATATAATATTTATTAGTAACTTAATCTTTCTATATGCATTAGTTGGAACACAAGATTGGACCTATGTTCTGACTAAATACAGTGGCTTAAACAAGGAGTTTACTTCTCTCTCATATAAGTAGCCTAAGGCTGATTGTGGTGGCTCCAAGATATAGGGGACCTTGGTTCCTTCTGTCTTGTTTTTCTATGCTTAAGGGGACACCATTTCCTATATAGTTCAAGACAGCTGCTCACCACATTCACAGTCCAGGAACAGGATGTGGGGAGAGGACATCCCCTCTTTAAAGACAAACCTGGAAGTTGCATATGTGACTTTTGTTCACACCCATTGGTCAGAACTTAGGTGGCCACATGTAGCTGCAAAGGAGGCTGGGATATGTGGTCTTCAGTAGGTAGCTGTTTGGCTGAAAATCTGTTTCCACTGAAAGAAGAGAATCGGGGGGTGGGGGGATTATGAAACATTGCCTGTCACACTTTCAAATGTTTTGGAAGAAACTTACAGAAATGAACTTTGAAAAGACAACTTATTGCACTAATTAATAAGTTTATATTCCATATTTGCTCTTTTGAGCAAATTACTCTTTTGAACTATGGTGTACAAATTGAAATAGACTATCAGTACATAGTATATAGAGTATATACATATGTAGTCAGATTAGAAAAAATGTAACTAAACTTCTAATAGTGAAGGAATTTTGGGTCACATTATTTTACTATGGTGTTTTCTGATAGAAACATGATTCTTGATTGCTTTGACTATTATATGTAAACAGTATTTGAAATCTAAGCTCTTGGATTTAGTTTTAGCAGTCCCCTTGACCGTTTTGTATGTATTTGTGCGCATATCCTCAGCAAGCAATACTAGGATATTGTGATTCAGTATCGCAATATCTTGTTAGGTTTTCAGTAAATGTTTGAATCACTGAAGTTGCAAGGAGGATGATAGCAGTGATATTTAAACATTTACTGTCCAGTATCTTCCTCTTTATTTCATGGGTTTGACAAAAGAGGAAGGTCTAGGATTCTTTGAACTAGCGTATAATTAGGTCAAGTAGAGACCTGAGGAACTAATGGGTCTCAAACAGTTTTCAGGAGAACTTGTCAAAGTTGTGGGATTCCCAAGCTCCGATACTTCTCTTTCTGTAGGTATGGGTGACACTCTAGAATCCCCTTTCTTAATTTGGACTCCAGGTAATCCTGATGCAGTAGAAACATTTTGAGAAACATAGACGTAGTTCATTTCTCATTTTAGAGAAGGAAAGGGATGCAGAGAAAATAAATGACTTAACCAGTGCCTCAGAATAAGCAGGTCTGGGGGTTCTTTGTTCTTTCTACAGAAGAGGGGACAGAGAATAGAGTACAATTGCATTTTTTTTTTTTTTGGCGGTACGCGGGCCTCTCACTGTTGTGGCCTCTCCCGTTGCGGAGCACAGGCTCCGGACGCGGAGGCTCAGCGGCCATGGCTCACGGGCCCAGCTGCTCTGCGACATGTGGGATCTTCCAGGACCGGGGCACGAACCTATGTCCCCTACATCGGCAGGCGGACTCTCAACCACTGCGCCACCAGGGAAGCCCTGCATTTTTGATTTTATAGGAAGATCTGTTGTTTTCAAATATGTTGCTATTTATGTGTGAGCTCATTGGTAGTGAATGGTTGGCTCACTTACCTGTCTTCTTAGCCTCTTAGAAGAATAGCCTGAGTTGGTCAAATAGTATTTAAAGGTGGGAAACTGAGGTTTTAATTCAGGTGTAGTTAGTGTCGGTGCTGTAGTGAGTAGGGTAGTGTATCTCCAGCGTTAGGGTAGATGACAGGTAGGTTTTGACCTGGCATGTTTAGAAGGAACAAAGGGAGGTCATGTCCTCAAATTATTACTTTCCTTTTCTTCTGGTTTGCTTGCAGTTCTCACTGTTGAATTCATTCCTTTAGATTAAGGTAAGAGCTGGATTCCCTAATTTAAAGTGGAAATATTCCCAGAGGAATATCCTTTATCTGTTATCAGGCTAACACTTTATTTTTATCATTTAGCTGGCTGTCATTTTAAACATTGGAGAGTAGCACCTGCACTAATAAGAGAGCTTTTTGGGACGGGGAGGGAAGGATAGGGCACATGTGCCCTTGCCCAAGGAAACCAAAGGCATGTTTGAGAAATGTCTGCTTGTGGTGCAGTCCTGGAAGGGTTCACGGAGGCTTCTCTGGTGGCCGGAGGTTGGTAGCATTAGACTGGCACTTGCTGGCCTTCTGTTGCTAAGAGTGTCCGTAATGGGACTGTGGGTAATTTTGCTGAGGACCACTGGGCTTGATGGAATACGGAGTCATTGGAGTAGGAGTGTTCTCTTTTTCTTAGTGTTTTTTCATCGTTTTAGGGCTCCTATTTGAGCAGTCTTATATCAGACATAAAAGGTATCATTTTGATCTAGAGAATTTTAGTTCTTAACAATCAACAAGTTATGTATTCTCACGATTAAAAAAAAAAAAAGATCCAGCCCGGTAGAATGGTGTCACCTCCCCACCCCCTGTGCTCCATAAGTAATAGCTATTTAGTTTTTCCTACTAGAAATGTTCTATACATATAAATGTACAACTGTATATGTAAACATTTAGTACATACACGTCTGTTACAAAGCTGTCTATTTAGTGCGATCCTGATTTTTTTTTAGTGTGACATTGTGTGTGTGTGTGTATCCACTCTGTGTACTTAAAATCAAAAGCAAATGGGATCATGCTGAACACACAGTTTTGCAACTTAAGCTTCTTGATCATCTTAGAACTATTCCCATATCAGGTGGTAGAGTTTCCCTGTTTTTTTAACGGATGGGAAGTATTCCATGTTATGGATGCAGCACAATTGAGTCAGTCTCCATTAAAAAGCATTTAAATTATTTTCCCCTATCTTTGCTATTTTTATACAATGCTGCAGTGTACATCCTTGTACATGTAACTTTTCTGTGAGCATTAGCCAGAGAGTATATATTTATAAGGGAAATTGCTGGTTCACCAGGTATGTGCACATTTGAATATGTATTACCAAATTGTCTTCCAGAAAGTAGCACCAATTCGTACTTCATCAGCAGTGTCTGAGAGTGTATAGTTTCCCAAATCTCACCAACACTGGTGTTATCAAAGCTTTAAATCTTTGTCAATTTAATAGGTGAATAGTGAAGTCTAATTGTTTGAATTTGCATTTCTTTATGAGTGAATTTGAGCATCTTAGTTGTACTGTAAGTCTTGTACATTAAATAACAAAGTATTCATTCTTTGTTGTTTAGTTAAAATTGTTCTGTGATTTTCCTGTATTTATTCTGTTGAATGAAAAACTGTTTTGATAAATTGTAAATGCTTATAATTGTACCTGCTTTGATAAATTGTAAAAGGGGCTTCTTGTTCCTCTTCAGCTGAGGAAACATTTGCCTGTCCTCTGTATAAGATATGTGAATTACGGCGGTAGAAACTTTTGACTACAAAAGTAAATAAGGTTTGGTGACCTGTGCTGTTAGTGTTGAGACAGTTGTGTGTATACAGGCAAAATTAGCACAGGTAAGACCATGGCTGCTAACAATTAGAGCTATTGCCATACAAAGAACTAATTAGAAGAACGTGGGGAAGGCAGACAGATTGGGCATCTGAGCAGGCCTTGTGGAGGAGGAGGGATGGGAGCTTGGTCTCGAAGAATGGATGGGCTTTTTACAGTAGAACCTGGGGAAGTGACAGTCGGCTGGAAGAAGTCATATGGGCACCTGTGGTGGTGTGCCTGGAGTTTAAGAGCGTGTGTGTGTGTTTATGTGTGTGTGTGTGTTATGTTGGGGAGGGATAGGAACAATTGCAGTGAGAAATGAGAGTTATGGGTCTTAAAAGGAATTTGAATTTGGGGCAATTGAAGGTTTTTTTCAGCAGGGCGATGATGGCAGATCCATGGGTTAGGGAGATGACAGCCTAAGAAGGAAGGTTTTGAAAGGCTCATTCTAGGTGTACTGGCATGAGGAATAGGAGAGGGAAAAACAAGACAGAGGGAGAGCCAAGTTTGGAACATGTTGAGTTCCTAATTATTTAATTTTCAACAGAACAAAGTGAATATTTCTGGATTCAAATAGCAACGTGACCCAGGTTTTGGAGATAGAGAGGAGAGAATTCAGCTTTGGTGGCAGTATAGTAAAGGCCATGACGAGTTGAATGACTGGCTGCATGGGACAGTTGAGAATATTTCCTGGTAAGGTCCTGAAGGAACTGTGGAAGAACAGAAGATAGAATTATTATTGTAGCTCAAACCTTACATTAGTGACAGGTGGAAGTAATTTGTAGCACCATTAAAAATGAGCTAAAAAATGGGGCAGTGGGAGAAGGCAGTGTTAGAAGCTGTGATTCTGGAAAGGAACAGGTTGTATCATAGTTCACGGTTTGAAAAGTATAGAGTAGTTAAACATGTGAGAGTTTAATTTATTCTGAGTGTCTTAGTATTTTCCTGAAAAATACCATATTCTGTTTATTTTCACATATGTCGTTATTGGGAGACCAATCATCTAAAAAGCATTTATCTTGTGAGGCAGATAGAGCTATTTATTGAGTACCTACTAGTGCCAAACATGGCACTAGGGCCTGGGAATCAATGCTGAAATAAAGCCCTCGCCGTGTGTGCCATCAGGGAAGTTAGTTGTAGCGGGGGATCTTTAATAGCCTGCTCCTAATCCAGAGTAGGCTTAAGGACTCAGTCTAGAGTATACATGAATTTTCATTAAAGGGAACACAGGCTATGAAATTGAGTAATGTTTGATGTTGCTTTTGAAGGTCAAAATTTTTGTCTCCTTTTAAGAGTCCCTTTGACAGTTAATTTTAGGTTAAAGTTTATTTGGATATAAGTAGGACTGCTGTCTTTAAGACAGATACTGTCTGCTGAAAAATTTGTTCTGATTTGATCGTTTCTCCTTGAAAAAGAACAGCTGTCATCACAGTGGTGTGTTTTACTTCACCTTTACATCAAACACATTTTATTTATTTATTTATTTATTTATTTATTTATTTATTTATTTATTTATGGCTGTGTTGCATCTTCGTTTCTGAGCGAGGGCTTTCTGTAGTTGCGGCGAGTGGGGGCCACTGTTCATCGCGGTGCGCGGGCCTCTCAGTGTCGCGGCCTCTCTTGTTGCGGAGCACAAGCCAAACATTTATTTTTGAGAGACCTTACTGTGGTACAAAAGACTGTTTCATTAAAGTTTTCCAAAAGAGCAATGGTGAGAAAATTATTAGGATCTCAACATATTTTGCAATCTAATTTCAGTTTTTGAATTTCCTTATAGTGGTTCTGTGGTACAGTTCAAAATGTCAGTAATGCTAGGTAAATTTACCTAAGAATTGGCCTGAAGGCCCACAGCTACTCAGCAGTACTGGAGTCAGCTATGCAAAGGGAAGAAATTGAAGACAGAAGTCTTAGGATTCATGGGAGATGTTTGGAAGAAGGCTGTTTGCTGAATAAGATAAAGATACATCTGAAGTAAAGGATGTGGGCATATAGGGAAGGTCAAGGAATAAAATTCAATAGAATGGATAGAAATGGAGGAGAGATTTGAACAAATGGATGAACAAGAATTCTCAGTTCTTTAAAAAAAAAAAACCTCTTTAATGATTTATTGTGACTTCTAGGGGAAAGACTAGACTAGTCATAGGACCCCCTACCTGGATGATCTGGCTCCCGCTGACTTAAGCCGTCCTGCCTCCCATGTCTTTGCATGTCTGCTTCCTGGGCCAGCCATCATCCCTTCTTTGTTTTAGTTAACTTCTTTTCCTCCTTCATTTTCAGTTCAGATATTACTTTGTCAGGGAAAGCAGAGTCCTGTCCTAGTCACCTCTTCTTTTTTAATATCTCATGTCTCCCTGTACTTTTCTTTCACAGTGCTTATCACAGTTGGTAATTTTTTTAGTGCTTGTTTTATTAATACCCTCCAGAGAGCAGGCGCAGTGGTGTCTTGCTTCCCCTTGCATTCTAAGAGATTGGCAAGTGTTTGGCGTATGGTGAGTACCAAATAAACATTTGTTGAATGAATCAGTGAACTACGTTTTGGTCTTTACTAGTTGGTCTCAAGGACCAAATGATTACATAAGGGGAATGTACATTTGGAGTAAGAGTTGGACAGGGAGTATGGGAGCCTTGAAGAAGAAGAAGAAAGGTGAATCCTGTCTTTTTAAAAATAAGCTTGGAAAACTATGTAGCCAGTAAAAAGACCAAGTTATTTACTCATGGATTAATTTAATCAGTGCATATTGAAATACCTACTAGTTGTTAGAAGTTCAGTGTTGGTATTAACGGAGTTGAAAGATTGTGCCTTCTCTATTAAAGGAGTACATAATTTTACTAGTTTATTGAAATAGATACAGTTTTTAGTTTCATTTGGAATGGTTTTAAATTGTGGAGGGAATCAGGCTGGATGTTCTTTATGATTCTTAGCCAGCAAAGTGAGGTTCATTCAGCAATTATATCTGGAATGTCAATCCAGCATTTGCAGTAGCTCTCGGGTTCACATTTAAAATAAGCTCTAGCTTTGACGTCATTTAAAAAGTGATAGAAGGGACTTCCCTGGTGGTGCAGTGGTTAAGAATCCACCTGCCGGTGCAGGGGACATGGGTTTGATCCTTGATCCGGGAAGGTCCCTCTTGCCGCAGAGCACCTAAGCCTGTGCACCACAACTACTGAGCCTGTGCTCTAGAGCCCGCGAGCCACAACTGCTGAGCCCACGTGCCACAACTACTGAGGCTGCATGCTCCACAACAAGAGAAGCCGCCGCAATGAGAAGCCCGTGCGCCTCAATGAAGAGTAGCCCCCACTCGCCACAAGTAGAGAAAGCCCTTGCACAGCAACGAAGACCCAACGCAGCCAAAAAAAAAGTGATAGAAAAGTGAAGAAAGTGGTTTGGATGCGTTTTGGCTTTACTTTTTCTTCACATTTGGACAACAGAACAGGAAGAATGATTGAGGGAAAGTTCGTTGATGGATTTTCAAAAGAATTGAGTCTTGTAGTTAGAAAATTACTGAAGCTTTTGATCTTGTCAGGTGAATGATCTTTTTAAAAGCTTAAAAGGGACTTGTTTTAAAGTAGTTCTGAAACCTTTCTCGGGGACTAGTTTCTGTAGTAAATATTTAGAAAAGCAAATATTCAGATTTTATGTTTTGGCTCTTTGCCTGGCCCCTTGCCAGGCCCTTGGGACGTAGTTGTGAGTTAGATGGACGTACATGGTCCCATTCATGGTCATGAAGCTCTTCAGTATGGTTAGAGTTCACTGTAGAGAACTCTAAAGGAAACTTGGCTTGATGCTTCCATCATCCAGCTATCCATTTGTCCATCTATTTATGTATTCCTTGAACTTAGTTCTGGTGGCAACATGTTAGACTATATTGTTGCTTCATTTCTGATAACAAAGGGGCTAAGGGGGATAACGTTTATAGTACCAATGTAAAGTAGAAACTTGGATCTTCAGCTTGTTGGCACTGGCAGATTTTTTTTAAAAAAAGATGTTCATGTAAATCAGTGAGTTTCTCTTATTAAAAAATAAACTATTTAATAATGGTAACATTATTAAATAATGCTAGTATTGATTGCCTGCTATGGGCCAGACTCTACATATTCATTATTAGTTATTTTAATATTATCAGCAGCCCTAGAAGGTGGTGGATAGTATCTGTTTATAAGTTAGAAAACTGAGATGCAGGGAAGTAAATTTGCTTAAGGTTAATCATAGTAGATTGCTTATGCTGCTTCCAGGTAATAAAAAACCCAGTGAACAGTTATGGGCCCTAAAGTTAAACATTGAGATAGAAAAGAAAAAGGAGCATAGAGCTTCTATAACCCATTAATTGAAGAAATAGATAAAAGTTCTGGTATGCTGGGATTGATGCTTTGTGCTACTGGTTCATTAGTCTTTCAGATAATTAACCAGAACATCTAATCGTTTTCTATGTTTGGGGAATTCTTTCCCTTAAGAATCTTGGTGGGTGGTAGACGTCTTCCATTACGAAAGCCAGTTGCTCACTTTCTCTGCATTTTTGGGGGGTTAGGATGCAATCATATGACCTGGGACCTCCATTCCACTACCTCAGAAGCCAGTGATTTGCAGAAGCAGGCACTTTGCAGAGTCTGTGTTCTGCAGTGCAAGGGGGATGGCAGCTGCGGCTCTTCTGGAGGCAGTCAGTGACAGATCCAGTTGTAGCATTTAGTTCCGGGGTCAGTGGTATCTCTACAAATCACAGGGACCGAATCCTGTGTTGTCTCCACCAGACCAGATCTGTGGTTTGAATTTTCGGTGTTCTTGGTTATGTAGCCTTCCAGCCTGGCCCTCCTGGGGTTTTCTGTGAGTTGCCTAATACACTTTAATAACTTCCTTTACAGTTTCAGCAAAGGTAGAGTTAGTTTCTTTTGTTTGCAACCAAGAACCTTTACTCAGATGATACTAATTATGACAATAGACAATTCTAAGGAACTCTGTGGTCAGGGTTACCTGTATCTAGATTAGAATTTACTAAGTAGAAGAGTTCACAATATATATTAAGTGAAATACTCGTAAAACAACTTTGCTTATTGATTTAATGAATTTGCTGAATTTGAGTGCCTGTTCTAGTCCAGGATATGTTCTAGGTGTTGGAGATACAGGAGTGACAATGCAGGTAAGATCCCTGTACTCACAGAGCTTACGTTCTATTGTGAAATGTAGAATAAGCAAGAAAGCAAATAACATAATTGACCAAGAGTGATACATATCATGATAAAAATAAAGACAGAATAATGTGATAATGATGTGTGTGTGTATGTTTAGGAGTTGTATCTTATAAAAAAAAAACATTTACTTTAAAATTGTTGTGAGGAGTCATGACTTCTGTTTTTGACTATGGGGCAGTAACATTCTGAATTTACCCTCCAGCTAGGAAACTGGACAAAATACATGGAACAACTGTTTTCAGATATTAAAAAATAGGCAGTGCAGAACCACGATCCCTAACAGATGGGAAACAAACGAGGAGGTCCTGTGATGGTGCACCTTTCTGCCTGGAGGCAGATCTCAGTGCAGGGAAGGAGATCCTCAAAAAAGCCAGTGAGTTGAGGAAAGAAAGATTGGAGTTGGGGGAGGCCAAAATGGTTCTGATTTGAGGAGCAGAGTTCTGGAAAGAAGGGAGTTATGCAGAGAAAGAGTTCCATAAATCTTCTTAGTGGTCCCCTTAAATGTTGACTGAATGCCAATGTGTGGTGCATGTGTAGGGTACAGTTTTATGAAGGAAACATTTCTGGGGAAGGAATCCACTGGGAAGCTGTAAGCAGAACAATTTTCTGAGCTCACCCAGGGCTGGAAAATATTTGAGTACTTGATAGCCAAAGTAGAAAGATCTCATTATATGCTGCGTTGATTGAGAATCCAAAAGGGTCATGTCTTAATGGGGCTAAACTAGTCCTAGAATAAAGGTTACTCTAGATCCGTTTGAAAAAAATCTTAGAAACAAGCCTTAAAAGGGGCAAACTACAATTGACCCTTGAACAACATGGCTTGAACTGTGCAGGTCCACTTAACACGTGGATCTTTTCCAGTACTGCAGTACTACATGATTTGCAGTTGGCTGAGTCCATGGATGCAGAACTGCAGATATGGATGACTGGCTGTGAATTTATACTTGGAGATTTGACTGTGTGGGGCGGTCAGCATCTCTAACCCCTCTGTTGTTCAAGGGTCACCTGTAATTTGAAAGTAATGTAATTGCGAGTCATTGCAAAGGCCAATACTCTTTAAAGAAACGTAAAGAAACCCAACACTCAACAGTGTAAAATGTCCAGCATCCAATCAAAAATTACTAGATGTGTGAAGACGTAGGTTAATGTGACTTACGATTAGAATATCAGTAAATTGAAACCAACCTAGAACTGACATGTTAGAACTAACAGGCAAGGACATGAAAGCAGTTACTGTATTCCATATGTTCAAAAAGTTAGAAATTATGAAAGGTATAAAAAGATCCAAATAAAACTTTTAGAGGTGAAAACTAATGTGTGGAATGAAAAATATATAGGATGGCATTAATGGCAGATTAGACATGGCAGAAGAGAAGATTAGTGAGCTTGAAGACAGAAGAGAAAACTCGGGAGAAACAGAAATGATAGAGAAAATGGAATTAGCAGACAAGGTTATTAAAAAATGGCTACAATATGCAGGGTCAAATGTCAGATCACTGTGTTGTACATCTAAAACTAATATTTTATGTCAAATGTATCTCAATAAAAAATACAAATAAAACACAGGGTCAGATTGTGGTTAATGTTGACATCTTGGTACATGAGTTTTGCTTAAAAAGAGCAATTGTGACTGCTACCTGAAGTTGGCTTGATGTGTAGTTAAAGAGTAGTTGCAAATCATTATTTCAGCAAAGCACCAGGATATGGCGGAAGAACTTTATTGTGTAACAGGGTGTTATTTCTTGATATGTAACAATATTACCATAAAGTTAGAAACTTAAAAACAAGTACATTTATGGCCTCACAGTTTCTGTAGGTCAGATGTCTGAGCACAGCTTAGCTTAGCTGGGTCTCAGAGGGCTCTGGTCAAGTTATTGATGGGGCTTTGGTCTCATCTAAGGTGTAACTGGGGAAGAAGGTCTCCCCTAAGCTCATATGATTGTTGGTAGAATTCGGTACCCTGTGCAGTGTTGGATTGAGGGCCGCAGTTTCTTGCTACCTATTGGCAGACATCTGCCCTCAGTTCATTGCTGTGTGGTCCTTTCCAGCATGGCCACTACTTTCTCAAAGACAGTGAAGGAGCGAGTCTACGCACTAGACAGATACACAGTCTCATGTATCATAACCGCAGAAGTGACATCCCTTCATATTTCTTGTATTCTCTTGGTTAAAAGCAAGTCATAGGTCTTGGTTCAAGGGAAGGGTCTGTGGAAGGGCATGAACAGCAGGAGGCTGTGTCGTGGGAGCCATCTTAGAGTCTGTCCATTACAGACAGTGGAGTATAGTGGTAAAGAGGTGCTGTACATTTGATTGGATGCTGTACATTTTTGTACATTCCCTGGAGTCTGATCTAGATATCTGGCTTTGAATCCTAGCCCTGCCTTTTCCCAGCCATGAAAACTTCTCTGAGCCTCAGTTTCCCCGTGGGGATAATATATGCCTACTGTTCATAGCATTGTCAAGAGTAATAGAATGCATGTAAAGCACTTAGGACTCCATCCTGCTCACTCCTAGTCATCTTCCCCATCTCAGTTTAGATGTCTGTGTTCAGGGAAACCTTCCCTGAGTCCTTCCAGTCTAGGTTAGGTTTCACAACACCTTGAACTTTTTCTTACCACGCCACCTGAATTTTATACCAGTTAGGTTTATTTATTTTTGTATCTGTTTTCTTTAGACTGAGCTGCTTAAGAGCAGGAGTTGCATCTGCTTTGTTCACTGCTGTCTCTTCAGGGCCTAGCATAGAATCATAGAAGGGCCTGTTGTATAGAAAACTCCATAAATGCTGAATAATTGAAAGAATGAGGTTAAACTGCATGCACTGTTTCTTTGAAATGGCATTTTTAGTGTTACCATACTGTGTTTTTTCCAAGTACTGGAGCAGTTAGTCTAAAAGATACTCCCTCTGTTTCTAGGATGGTCAGGATCTAGCATGGGAGACTGAGGCATAATAGTCTTAGAACTGTGATTAAAGACGTTTGCAGAGTGGATGCTAAAAAGTGGTAAAAAAGAAAAAAAAGAGGCTGACCGTATTGAGGATACAGTAGTAAAAATCAGTTCTATTGGATTAGAAGTAGGGTACACAGTAGAGAGTTTCTCTTGGCAGTAAATGTGCTCTGCAGATCACTCCATGGTGTGGTATGAAGGAAATAAGCTTGGAGAAAATTACCTTCTTGGAGATTCACAGTACACATTAGCATATTATAGGAAACCTGTAACATGGTAAGGGCAATCTTTATTAAGCTTGCTCTGAATAGTTTATAAACACACACATATCACAACCTAGTAAGGTATTATTTTCAAATAACTGATGATAAAAATTAGGTTTAGAGGTGAAGTAATTTTCCCTAGTGGTTGGTGAGATAGAATTCAAACCAGGTTCAGCCCTCACTCTTAGTTATTATTTGTATTGCTTCTGTGGAATATGTTTTAGCAAATATTAATTTCATGAAAGCAGGAATCTTGTACCTTTTTGAAAAAAATTATTTTTTGGCTGCATTGGTCTTCGTTGCTGCATGCGGGCTTTCTCTAGTTGTGGTGAGCAGGGGCTACTCTTCCTTGCAGTGCACGGGCTTCTCTTTGTTGTGGCTTCTCTTGTTGCGGAGCACGGGCTCTAGGCGTGCGGGCTTCAGTAGTTGTGGCACGCGGGCTCAGTAGTTGTGGCTCTCAGGCTCTAGAGCGCAGGCTCAGTAGTTGTGGCGCACGGGCTTAGTTGCTCTGCGGCAGGTGGGATCTTCGCGGAACAGGGATTGAACTTGTGTCCCCTGCATTGGCAGGTGGATTGTTAACCACTGCACCACCAGGGAAGTCTGAGAACCTTGTACATTTTGTTTGTCATGTATCTAAGGCTAGAATCTTGCTTATCCCTTAATACATGGCTGAATGACGGGTTTCTGGTATTATTTTAAACTGTATCGGCTTCCCAAGTTGAATTCCATGTAAAACTTGAAGAGAGTTTTGTAGATAGCAGCTAGTATAATCCAATCAGTGGATTACAACAGAAAGTAATTTTGTGTTTTCACTTTGCAGTGATTGAGTAGTTATGTCCCTAAAGAAGAAACATCTATGTAGTCTCTGACTCCTTGTAACTTCCTCTCAGTTACTTTTGAATTTACTCTATTACCCAGCTCTCTTGAGTTTTGTTTCTGAAATAGTCTTCAATTAAGTTCTTTCTTTACATTATTGTTAATGACCTCTCTACAGATCAGATCTTTAGTTTCTTTTTGCTTACTGCAATAATTTTTTTAAGAATTACTTTTTAGTTTTAATATGCATATAATCAAAATTGAATACTACTGAAAGGCTTGTGATGAAAACAGCCTGTCCCCAGGCACCCCCTTCATTACTCCAGCCGTGCTTCGTAGAGCAGTGCTTCCCGAACTTTTCCACCTCAGGTTCTGTGTGGACAAAATAGAAGAGGCTGTTTGGGTGTCCTGAGGTCTTTAGGGGATCTTGGCACTTCTGGAACGTTAGTGGCACTGTGTGCCATGCACACTAGCTGGCAAGCTCTGCCCCGTAGGTGGTCACTTTTTCCTCAACTCTTACCTGTTTCTTCTGCTGTTTATCTATTTCTAAATAATTTGCTTATCAGTTAGGATGCTTTTGGATGGTAGTACTGAGACCACGACCCAAACTGGCTTCAGTCCAGAGGTAGGGTGGGCTCTAGGGCTAATTGGTTTTGTGGCACAATAATGTCTTCAGGGCCCCAGTTTTCTGTCTCCCCCTTTAGTCATTGGCTGGCTACATCCTCAGACTAATAAGATGGCTGCAGCAGTTTCAGGAGTTGTACCCAGATCCAGCAGTGTCCAGAGAAAGAAAATTATTTTTCTTGTAGCTGTATAAGAATATGGAAACTTTGCCTAGAAACTCCGGCAGACTTACCTCCTGGGTTGTATGCCTTTTTTTGAAAGACTCACTAGGAAGGGAAATGGAATTACATTTAGAGCAATTAAGCACACGCCTGGAACTGAGCGCTTTCCCTGAGAACATGCCTAAAGGGATGGGTGTGCAAAGCGGTTCTGGACAAAATTAGCTTCTGTTAGGAAGGAAGAAGGGGAGAGTGGAGGCTGGGTAGGTAACTCTGACCCTAATTTGGTATTTGACTTAAAATTTAAGATATTGTCTATTGACTTTCTGTTAAGGTAGATGAATATTTAACTTTAAACCACCTGCTTTACACTCCTTCTCCCATCTGTTCATTATAGTTTTATATATATATTTTCTTTAAATGTATTATGTTTAATGATGATTATGTAAGTCTTGTTCACCATGGAGGAAAATTGTGTACTATGATTACATTTCCCTCCTTGTATAATTTTGTTTTTCCTGTTTTGTTTTCCTCGTATAATTCTGTTGTGTTTTGTTTTCTAGGTACTAGTGACTGAGTTTTCCTGTACCTTCTAATAGCCTCTCCATATAGTTTTGCACAAATATCAGATAATTAGTTGTCCTGTTCCTCATTCTCACTCACCCCCACCCCCTCCCTTAAGAATGTTCTCAAGGGGCCGTCCATCAAACTACTCCTGTATGGAATTCTTTTTTTTTTTTTTAAATTTTTATTGGAGTATAGTTGAGTTACAATGTTGTGTTAGTTTCTGCTGTACAGCATAGTGAATCAGTTACACATATACACACATCTACTCTTTTAGATTCTTTTCCCTTGTAGGTCATTACAGAGTATTGAGAAAAGTTCCCTGTGGTATACAGTTGGTCCTTATTAGTCTGTATGGAATTCTTGCTCTCTAGGTCTAATAGGGTTCCTTTGTGTATTTCCAACAGGTTTGGGTCTCCTGTTTCCTAGTTCTCTGAACTTTATCTTTCCTGCCTTTATCTTTCTTTTTGCCAGAGCACAACTTTCAGTACTTCCTGAGAAAGGGTGCAAGAGAGGTTAATTTTTTGAGACATCATCTGAAAATACCTTTAATCTGCTTTCTCTCACGAGTAAAAGTTTTGACTGGGTACAGAATTGCAGTTGGAATATAATTTTTACTGAGAACTCTGAATGGATTTCTTCATGGTTTTTTAGCTTCTATAGCAGATATAATTTGTATTCTGGGTTCCATTGGAAAAGTTAGAGAACATAATGCACTCCCATGTATCCATCACCCAACTTCAACATTGATCAACTCATGGCCGTTTTTTAATTTATTTATTTTTGGCTGTGTTGGGTCTTTGTTGCTGTGCATGGGCTTTCTCTAGTTGCGGTGAGCGGGGGCTTCTCTTCATTGAGGTGCGCGGGCTTCTCATTGCAGTGGCTTCTCTTGTTGCAGAGCACGGGCTCTAGGCGCACGGGCTTCAGTAGTTGTGGCACGTGGGCTCAGTAGTTGTGGCACGTGGGCTCTAAAGTGCAGACTCAGTAGTTGTGGCACAAGGGCTTAGTTGCTCTGTGGCAAGAGGGATCTTCCCGGACCAGGGCTCTAACCTGTGTCCCCTGCATTGGCAGGCAGATTCTTAACCACTGCGCCATCAGGGAAGCCCTCATGGCCACTTTAAAAAAATTCATAATCCTATCTACCCCTCTTCCCTTTGATTTTATACAAGCAAACCCAGATATATAATTTCACTCTTGAATATTTCAGTATGTATCTCTAAAAGATAAGGACTAGTTTCTAAACCATAACCCCAGTAGCATTATCGTACCTTTAAAAGATTAACAGTAATTCTTCAAATATCCAGTTAAAGTTCAAGTTACCTCGATTGTCTCATAATTATATTTTTAAACAGTTCATTCAAATGAGGATGTAGGTAAGGTCCATAAATTGTCATTGATTGACAAATCTCTTAAGTCTCTTAATCTATTGGTGGTTTTTTTCCCCCTGAGTTTTATTTGTTAAAGAAAGTGTATCATCTGTCTTGTAGTGTTCTACAGCTTGGATGTTGTTGAATGAAACCCTGTGGTGTCATTGATGTGTTCCCCGTCCCTTGTAATGTATTTCCTGTACTTGGCAGTAAGATCTTGATAAAATTTTGGTTTTTTCTTCTTTTTCTCTGTTTTTTTTTTTTTTGAGAGGTGGTGAGTGGGGAGAATACTGCATGGGTGGTGTGTTATCTTTAGGAGGCACAAAAATATCTGACTTTCTGTGATGTTAGTGGCTACTAAATATTAATATAGATCCATTAGTTTATTAGAAAATTTGATCCTTTTTATATGAACCCTCCCACTTCCTGGAAGTTTTAAGGATCTGATCTTCATCTGTGGTGTTCTGAAGTTTTGTAGTGTTACCTTGTCTATTTTCTATTTGTTTACTTTTTACGCTTATGGGGAGATATTTTTCAACTTTTACTTTCCATCAAGGTATTTTTTATGTTCTCTGCTCCTCCCCCCCCACTAGCATTTTGTTTTTACTTCATGGTTACATATATTCTTTTGCCTCTTCAAGCACGTTCATATTATGGTTAATTGCCTTTTTCCCCCTTTCATGGCACTGTCTCAGTTTCCTCTGTATTCCTGTTTTTCTGCTTGTTTTGATTTCTGCCTTTGAGTTTTGGCAGCTTTCCTCAAATACCTGGCCATCCCTGGGCTGGTGGCTCATATTTAGGAGTAAGTTACAGTAAAGCCGAAGGAAGCTCTTTGTGAGGTTGAGGCTTGTTCACTGAAGGCTTAGTGTGGTGCTCGAGGGACCCATGAATATGAGTAACCCTAGGGCTTTTACTCCAGGGCTCTTGGTGTCTCCTGATTGAAACTGTAAATCGCATGCCTGGGGGAGAGGGGACGTGTATTCCTGTTGCTGATGTTCTGCAAGCAGAACTGGAGAAGGGGACTAGAGTCCACAGTTCCGTGTAGAGACTCTTACCCAGTTCTGTTTTTCGTCTTCTGCCTCAAACCAGTTCTCTGTTGTGCTTGATCTTTCAACGTGTGGAGCCTCTTTGCATTTCCCCAGAGAGCGTGCATGCCTCTGGTCTATTTGGGGACATGATAGTTGCCAGCCTGTATAGGGTTTGGGCTGCAATTTGGGGTTTTACTACATTTACTTTATATACTTAATTGTTAAAACGAACTTAGGAAAGTTGCTAGTAAAATACAGATAACTTTTATTTCCTGAATCTTTTGAGAGAGAGTTGTTCACATGATGTCTCTTTGTTGAATATTGTAGTGCATGTTTCCTACAAAGAGACATTCTCTTGCCTGACAACAATACAACCATCAAAGGCAAGAATGTAACATTGATATATTACAGCTGTCTGATCCTTAAGCCTCCATTCAGGTTACAGCAGTTGCCCCAGTGGTGCTCTTTATAGGAGAAGGATACAGTCAATCTAGGATCACTTAACACATTTTGTTGTCACGTCTCTTCAACTCTTGATCTAGAATAGTCCCTCAACTGTTTTTTTCTTTTATGATATTGACATTTTTGAAGAATACAGGCCAGTTATTTTATAGAATCACTCTCAATGTGAGTTTGTCTGATGTTTCTTTGTATTAGATGTAGGTTAAGTATCTTTGCCAGGAGTATCATAGAAGTGATGCTATATTAATTTCAGTGCATTTTGTTAGATGGTGTATTATTGTTTTTCTGTTTGTGCTGTAAAAAAATTACCACAAATTTAGTGGTTTAAAAAACATACATTTATTATATTATAGTTCTGGAGTTCAGAAGTCCAAAATGCATCTCAACTGGGCTCAAATCAAGGTGTCAGTAGGGCTGCATTCCTTTTGGAGACTCTACAAAATAATGTTTTTCCTTGCCCTTTCCAGCTACTGGAGGCTGCCTGCATTTCTTGGCTTATGGCCCCCTTCTTCTCTTTTCAAAGCCAGCAGGTTTGGACCTCGTCCATCTCGTGCTGCCATCTCTCTCTCTCTCTTCTTCCCCCCCACCCTTTCACTCTTAAGGACCTTTGTGATTACATCGGGCCCACTGGGATAATTGAAGATAATCTCAATTTTAAAGTCATCTGATTGGCAACTTTAATTTCTTCTGCAAACATAATTCTCCTTTGCCATGTGTAAAGTAACACGTTCACAGGTTCTGAGGATGAGGGTGTGGACCAGTCTTGGGGCAGGGGCGTCATTGTGCCTGTACTACAGGTGGCATATGATTTCAGTTTGTTCCTTATTGATGACGTTTACTTTGATCACTTGATTATGGTGGTGCCTTAAGGCTTCTCCATTTTAAAGTTACTTTTCCTCCCTCTTTGTAATAAATATTTTGTGTAGAGATACTTGGAGACTGTGTAAATATTCCATCAGTAATCAGGCTTCTAATTTATTCACTTGTTTTATATCACTATGAGTACCTGATTTTCTGTTTTATGCAGTGGGTTGTAATCCATTACTGTCATTATTTATTTTGATGCCTCACTTGTCCCAGATTTTGCTAGTAGAAGCCCCTTCAAGTTTGCTTCTATGTCCTTATAGCATATCTCCATCATTTTTTGGAGCACTTTCCAGGCTCATCTTGAACTATTGTCTCAGTCTTGGAATTGGAATTGGCTATTTTTCCAAGGACCCCCACCCCCTTAAAAAATCCTTTATTTTGAAATAATTGTAGACTCACAGGAAGTTGCAAAAATAATATAAAGTCCCATGTACGCCCTTCATCCAGCTTCCTTCAGTGGAGTTTTGTGTAGCCCTACTACAGTATCAAAATCGGGAAATTTGATATATCTGGTACATTTCTGTTAACTGCACTACAGAACTACTCACTTCTCATTTTTTAAGCTTGCATTTGCGTGTGTGTATAGTCTTTTGTAACTTATCTGTTCCATGTATAGAGTTGTGTAGCTAGCCCCACAATCAAGATAACAGAGCTGTTCCATCACTTTAGAAGAACTCTTTTGCTACCTCTTTGTATTCCCAACACCCCCCTCCACCATTCTGTTTATTCTCCATGTCTGTAGTTTTGTCACTTCAATATGAATGGAATTACACAGTATTAACCTTTTGAGATCAATCTTTTTCACAAAGCATAACGCCTTGAGGTCCATTTGGTGTTGTGTATATCAATAGTTAATTCCTTCTTATTGCTGGGTAGTGTTCTATTGTATGGATGTACCAAGTTTGTTCAACCATTCACCTACTGAAGGACATTGGGATTGTTTCCAATATTTTGTATAATATTATGAATAAAACTGCTTTGAATGTTTGAGAACAGATTTTCATGTAAACATTGTTTTCTGTTTTTTGGGGGTAGAAGTTTAAGAGTGTGATTGCTGGGTCATGTGGTGAACACGTCTTTAGTTTTGTAAGCAATCACCGGACTATTTTCCATAGTGTCTGTACCACTTTATTGTTCTCACCAGCACTATGTGAGGGATCCACTTTCTCAGCATCCTCCCCACCATTTAGTGCTATCACTGTTTTTTATTTATAGCTGTTCTAATAGGTGTGGTGATACCCTGTTACGGTTTTAATTTGCATTTCTTTAATGACTAATGATGTTGAACATTTTTTCATTTGCTTGTTTGCCATCTGTATCTCCTCTTTGGTGATATATCTGTTCATGTCTTGCCCATTTTCTGATTGGATTTTTAAAGAAAAGTTTAACTGCTGAGTTTTGAGAGTTCTTTATGTATTCTAGATACAAGGTCTTTGTTGGATATGGTTCGAAAATACTTTCTCCCTGTCCATACATAGCTTGTTTTTTCATCCTCTTAAAAGAGTCTTTCAGAGCAAAAGGTTTGAATTTTGATGAAGTCCAGTTTATTAAATCTTTCCTTTATGGATCATGCATATGGTGTCAAGTGTGAGAACTCTTTGCCTAGAGCTCTGGTTCTTTTTCATGGAGAATGGTATTAGAAACCAAAGCCTGAGCATTAGGTGTGCTTGTTGCTCTTAGGGTGTGGATCTTCTCCCGGTCTCAGTGGACATAGAGAATATGTGTGTGTCCTAGGCCTTTCCAGATTTCGGGGTACATTAACTATTTTCTTTGGTATCTCCAAGTGTAGACACTTATTCTGTGCCTTCCTTCATTCTCCTAAGTCTACTACCACTGTCTGTGTTTTATTTCATTATCTAAACATTGGTCCATTCTTTCTTTTATTATTATTATTTTTTGACTTCTATACTGATTTTATTTTCAGTGGAGCTTTGTGAGAGAATAATTGTAAATGCATGGACTATCCACTGTGTTGAATGTGTACTTGGTGAAGCTGTAGTGTTCCCTTTTCAGATCTTTTTTTGTTGTCATTATTTTTCTTTTACACTTGTCAGCCTTACCTCCCTCCTACTATAGCTGCTTTCACCCTGATTGTGCTGTTTTGCCACAGCCTGTAATCATCCGTGATTCTCGTTTCCATGTAATGAAGACCAAGTTTATTAAAATATTCAGGTTCTCTTTATAGTTGGACCTCAGCTTACTTTTCCAGTCTTTTTATCTGCAACCCTACCGTATTTGCTCCACTCCAGAGCTATTCTAAGTAGCTTTCATTTCCCCACATGTGTTATGCTTTCTGCTCCTTTCCTCTCAGTTTTCCTTTGAGGCACATTGTCTGTGCTAGTTTTATAACATTTTCTATAGAGCACAGAGCTTGGCATATAGTGGGCACTTGATGCATTAAATACATAAACAAATGCTGCTTCCTCTAAAATAATAATACCACCCAAACATTTTATTGACCTATTATCATTTTCCAAATACTACCATACAGTATCTCATTTAATTCTCAAAGCAACTCTGTAAGCCATTATTCATCTTTTATAAATTATGCTGAGTGAAATGTCCAAGGTCATAACTGTAGGAGTTAAATTGCATTTAACAAATGTTTGTGTACGTATTTTGTGGCAGGCCCTGATTTAGATGCTCGAGACACTTGGGGAACAAAGCAGACAAATGTGCCCTTAATAGAACCAATATTAGAATGTTTTCCTTGTGGGGTGGGTTTTGGGTAAAGTCTTCCATAACCTTAGTTACTCATCTCAGATGTCATCTCTTTTAGTTTCTCCTAGCTCTTCTGGAAGGAGGCAGGAATTGGGTAGAAAGAATAGCTGTGTCTTCTGTGTTCTTGTTAGTTCCTTTTTGTGCACAGTTTTATTCTAAGTAGCATTTATAAAATCATTATTTGTATTTGGGGCCCTTGCTAGATTGAGCAGCTATGGGCAGGGATTGTTTTTTTTCTGGTATCCGGGATGCCTGGCCCATAGTATATCTAATATTCTCAATAAGTGTTTGAACCCATTAATATAAAGACTTATCCATGGTTGTCATTTACTGATAGCAGGTAACAATACTCTTCAGTACTCATTGATGCCTCTGTGTAAGGATACAAACCAGTTTAAAAAACTCCACTCTGTATCTTAGCCAGTAGGACATATTCTCAAAGAGATTATCTATAGGCAAGTTTTTTACTGAAGTTTAATAAACTATTTTGTTTGTGGTGGGTATGTATACGTCTCTAGTCTGGAGATGGAGTCTTGACCCCCTTTTCTCCTCAGTTTTGAGCATCTCATAGGAGTCCTGAGTTGTTTGTTAAAGAAGTGTGCTGATACAATATAAGGTGTCAGAATTTACCAGCCTTTTTCCAGTTCAAGAAGATAAATGATTTCAGATGTAGAGTGTTTACTTTCATTTTCCAAACACATACATTGTAACTTTTCTTCCATGTTTGCTTACATACAAAATGTTGAGGTTATCTATATTTATTTAATGAACCATGTCAAATCTCAGTGGCTTAAAACAACCAATACTCTTTTCTTTGCTCACAATTCTCCAATTTGGGCAGGCCTTGCCTCCATTGCACATGGTGTCTCCTGGGACTGGAAAGTCTGAGATGTTGGATCCCAGCACATGTGTGGTCTCTGAGACATCTTCTTCCTTGTGACTTTTTCATCTGGTTACTGTGGGCTTTCTCACAGCATCGTCTTGGGGTAGTTGAACTTCGTACGTGGTGGTGGATTCCAGAGGTGGTGACTGGATTCTGGAGGTGCCAACAGCGGAAGCCACTGGGCCATCTTAAGACTTATGCCTGGAACTGGCATAATGTCATCTTCACCAGATTCTTTAGGCCAAAAGCAAGTCACAGGCCTGTCCAGATTCAAGCGGAGGAGACTGTACAAGGTGTGGACACTGGCAAGAGTGGTTTATTGGGACCACCAAGGAACATCCCACTACATGAACGAAGTATTTTTCTGAAGGGGAAAAAGGTGACTTTTCTGTTTTGTTTTTTTATTATCTAATCTGACCAGTTTATGCATTTTATAATGCACTGATGTGATTGTATTCCTTTTTGCTGTAACTACATTCAGATAGCTGTATAATATTAACATAATTTGTCTTATTCAGTTAAACTGTGGTTTGATAATTTTGGTAGGGTTTATAAATATAGATTTGGAGATTGGGTAGAAGAGATAATGAGTACTTTATGGCCTTCTCAGCTCCAAATTACACCTAAGTTAAAGTACCAAAGTACTAGATAAAAACCCTGAATATGTACTTTGTGAAATAAGTGATGTAAACCTCCTTTTGGGTCACATGTTACAGTCCATAAAATATCTCAAGTATTTCTCCAGTAATCCTGTGATTGTCCTTTGTACAGGAGAAAGAAGAAATAGATAATCATATCTCCTGTAATTGGAGCTCAAGACTTTTCTTTTTTGCCCCTGAACAGATCTCCTTAATGCTGGGAATGTGACAGTGTTCAGTGTTTCATTTCATTTAAATAGTTCTCATATTGAGGTCATCCTGTTACTGGGCTTGGGTGTAACAATGGAAATTTGTCAGAAACATTGTGGCTCATTGACCATATACATTGGAGTCCTCTGGAAAGCTTAAAAGAAATGCAGATTTTTGGGTCTACCCCCAGACTTAGCATATCCAAATGTCTGAGAAGGGGTCTGGGTGATGTGTAAAGTTTGAGGATCACATTTTTAGGTCCTGTGACACGCATTCTCCATGGGGGAGGTGATATCACTCCCCAAGGGGGAGAACTTGTTCTTGGGTGTGGAGGAGTGAAAAAAATCTTAGATATTACAGTAAGTCAGCCTTACCTGACAGAATCTTATTCCATAATATTTAATTTCACTCATTAAGGAGAAATTTAATTTAACTAAAGTTTTCTTCCTGGTGATGGGAACGAAGGAGAAAAGGTTGAGAAACATTGTTCTGTAAGGATTACTCCTGCACAGTGCCTGCCCCACAGGACTTGAGCCACCTCCCCCATCCTGGAAAACCTTGGTATGTGATCTGGGTAATTTTTTTAATACTGAGGTTTTACCTGCACTAATAGATTTTCTTCTAAAAATCCAGAGGGGGAAAGCATTTTACTCTATGGAGTTTTGCATCCAGGCAGATCGATCTTATCCTTATGGACAAAGCACTGTTAGAATGGACTCTGTTCTGGGATTTGGAAACCTTTTAGCTTTCTAGAAAAAGCTCTTCCTGTTCTTTAGCTTATTATCACATAGCTCACCAGGATCTCTTGTATGCCAGAGGAAAGGAGGCGTTCCTGTCTCTCCTGGGAGTGAGGCCTGTTCCCACGCCTCTGTCTCCTGTATGGTGCAGGCCCTGGGGGGGTCAGGGTGGGTGAGAAGGCAGGACCCCAGTGCCCCTGTTCTCTGGGAAGGAGTGTAGGCCGAATACTGTTACTTGGGTTTACTGACTTCTTTCTTTGCTTTGGACTGGGTACAAATGAAAATACTTTTTTGGGATGGGGGCTATTACAGGGCAGTAGCAGAAGTAGAAGAGATGTTTCTAATATATTACTTTCTATAAGGAAAAACTTCAGATTTTGATTTGAGTATTTCTGGGTCCTTCAGGGTAGTGTTAACGTCTTTGTACTTGTTTTCTGTGTAATTTATCCAGGCTCAGGAGGGTTAAAGGCATAGTACAACCAGGAAACGAAAGGCCTCTGTAAATCTGCATTCACCTGAAAACACATTGCTTGGCAACTGGCAGATGCTGGGGTAGATTATTTGTTGAATCAATGAATAAAATTAATCCAAAGGTTATTTTAAAAAATGCGGTTCTTTTTTCTATGATTTTAGAATCCAGGCTTAACGTAATGTTAAAGGGAGAGTGACCTGGGAAGTTAGGAGTCCCAGGGTCCAGTGTTCTTCCTGCCATGTCTTTTAATCTCTAGACTTTCATAGATGATCTTTTAAGAGCCTTTCAGCATCCAACATTTTATTATCAGACACCTTAGAAACGTCCTCAGCTGATGTATTAAATAGTTGTTAGAGGGGATTAGTTCTAGTTGTCACATACACAGTAGTGTATTAGGGTCCACGGTTAAGCTGCTGTAAGTGGGAGCCAGCACTTTGATGACTCTGAGAACACAGAATCATCTCGAGGAGGTGAATGGCCAGGTTGCTGGGGGTGCTGCCTCAGTGGGTCATCCAGAGACACGTTTCTTCCACCTTGATCATTCACAGTACCCTAGGGGACGGCCCTCATCTGTGTTGTCCTTGCCCTAACTCACAGGCAGGTGAAGAGACTGAAAAGTGTTCACTCCTTGTCTTAAAAGACCGTAAGTGTCACCCCACGCTGTTTTTTTCACATTCTGTCCATGAAAACTTAGTTGCATGGCCATACCTAGCTGCAAGGGAAGCTGGGAAGTGTAACCTAGCAGGGAAGTTGTGTGCTTGACTATATTTATGGAGGAAAGAGATGACTGTCTCTGCCACAGATAGTGTGGATGAAACCATTCAGCCTTCTTAGTAGCACCCTTTTGGGGGAAGCTTTTTACTTAATGTTTTTGTTTAGCAAAAATCTTACAATTAACACAAAGAGGAAGTAAATTATTTTGGCACTTGGATTAAAATGCTAAGTAGAGTATATCAAAAGGCAAGTTTTGAAATTAATTAGGAACATAAAACTAACCAGCTCTAACGGATTATACCTTTGTGTCCTCAGAGTACAAGCCAGGTAAAGAGTCGTTTAATCTTTGCTATATTCTGTGTTCCTAGAAACACCTAGGTGCACATTCAGTCAGTTTTCCAGAGGAGTAGTTTTCCAGAGGAGTAGCCCATGGTTCACTTCGGTAAACTAGCCCAACAGAAGGAAGCTCCTTCTTAAATACCATCAGGCCTCTTGGGCTCTGAATTCTTGTTAATTTGTAAATTTGGCCGTGTGTCATAATCGCCTGGGGCCCTTGTTCAAAATACAGGTTCAGGCCCTATCCTGTGGAGGTTCTGATGGTTATGTCTCTGAATCTGAATTTTTAACAAGCCCCTCAGGGTGACTCTGATGCAGCCGTCAGTGGTATGGGATGTCCACTGCTTTGGATAGTCTGCACCTCAGTTGCCTCACATGTAAAAGTGCTAAATTATACCTACCTGGTTTCACAGGGTTCAGGGAGCATGACATGAGTTGTACTTGAAATTGTTTCATAAATTAAAAAGTATCATAAAAAATGTTAGGTGGCATTATAAGTTAAGTCCGTGCCAGGTATTGTGCTAATTTATTTGGTAAATAAAGTTAAGTGCTCATATCTCCCTTTAGAAGTAAGCTGGGAAATTACTGTGAGATAGAAATCTAGACTTCTTGATCCTTGCCTAATTGAACAGGGATTCTGGAAAAGTTATCTGCTCAGCATAACTACCAATAGCAGAACAAGCCAGATAATTTACATACTTTTGTTTTAACATAGTGATAAGATACTGTATATCGACTTGATGACTTCCGTTAAATACATTTTCATTGTCATCTGTGTGGGAAACTGTGCTCTGTACTTTGGCCTTGAATATGATACAGTCTCTGCCCATAAGGAAGTTACAACCTGGTAGAGAAGACAAGACTTATAAACAGATCACAGTACCATTATTAAGAACATTTTCTTCTCAAGGGATGAATTCTACAACTGTTACAAGGCAGGTTCTGAATATGATATTCAGGTTCAGATGGGAGAGGTCACGTAAGGTGAAGAGCACAGCTTGAGACAGGAGGAGTGACTTCCCTTTTTCTTTCTACCCCAGAGGGACCAGCCTCTGTCAGGTACTAGGAGGACTCTTTTCTGTCCCCATTTGCAGTTGCCTGGACCTTGTAAGGCAAGTAACATGATAGAGAAGCTTGTGAAGGTTAAGGATACGTTTCCTTCTCTGAAGTAAAGGGAAGTGGAACTAAATGTGATAATGCAAACCATGTGCTAGGCACTAATGTATATCACCTTAATCAGTTCCAACAGTTCTGTGAGTTGAGAGAGGCCGTGTCCTTTAGTGGAAGGAGCCTGGGATTTTAAAGCCTAGAAGCAGTTGGTAATGTTGGCGCCAAATCTGGCTTATGCATCGATGTTCAAGTAAGTGGCTTCTTCCTGGTGAAGCAACTTGACAGGACATGTCAGACTGTTCCTTCCTTTCAGCATGTTAGGTTTGCCTTGGCTTTGACGAGGGCATGGCTGCTGCTTAACCCATTGAGATATTACGGATGGAGGTCTGGGGGTTCATTATTAAGCTGCAGAGTAAAGGAAGGGGAAGTGTGGTATAGCAAACATGCAGTGTATGGTAGTAGGGAATCTTGACAGGAAATACAAAGGCTGATTTATTTGATAATGTACCAAAAGTTGGGGATAAAGTAGTGAAAAGCACAAATACAGTTTGTGCCCTCATGTCATTGACAGCCTAGGTTTGACATTTTAACATTTGCTGTTTGTGATAGAACATGTGAAAGCTTTCTTGAACTGTTACAGATTGGATAGCTCAGTATTGGGTTTCACTGAGCACGAAAGTGGTGGGGATTTTACACTGTATGTTTTCCAGTGGTTATGTCTTTTTAAATCTTGAAGGAACTCACAAAAAAGCAGTAAGATTGCAGATCATTCCAAATGAGATGTTGACATAAATCAAGCGTACTTTTCCACATCCTTCAAGAATACAAATACAGATTGGAGCGTTTTTCATAGGTGACATTTGTAAATGTACATATTTTAAGAAGATTTGAAAATGTCTTTCTTACCTCTTTGTATTAGTTTCTTGGGGCTGCTGTAAAAAAAGTACCACAGACTTAGTGACTTAAAGCAATAGAAATTTATTCTGTCCTTGTTCTGGAGGCCAGGAGTCTAAAATCAGTACCACTGAAACAAGATGAAAGTGTCATCAGGCCCAGGGGGTCTCTAAGAGACAGGCTCTTCCCTGCCTCGCCTAGCTTCTGGCGGCTGCCAGCATTCTTTGACTTGTGGCTGCATCTCTCCGACCTCTGCCTCCATGGTCGCTCTGCCTTCTCCTCTTCTGCCGGTGTGTCGCGTGTCCTTCTACCTCTCTCATAGCACACTTGTAAAGGCATGTAGGACCCACCTGGATAATCTCCTCATCTCAGGATTCTTGACTACATCATAATCACACCTGTAAAGACCTTTTTCTAACTGTGATAACATCCAGAGATTAGGATGTGCATATTTTTTGGAGGGTGACATTTTTTAGCTTACACTCCTATATGCATTATTTGGAAGAGTAGGAAGTTTGCTTTTGAAATAGTAACTTTAAGATATTCGTAAGTATATTTCCAGTTACAGTAAACATTCATGATGTATCTTACATCTTTTCAACATTAGCTTGAGATTCAAATTTGGGATCCAAATTGGGAGGCATTGCCCCAAATTTTACCACCTCACATGTCATTTATAACAATGGTTTTGAGCTACTTGTCTCTAAATAGTGGAGGTTATTGTTCTTTTAGGACTAGCTCGAGTGAAAGTTGTAATTTTTATCAGGATTTATTAAAAATGAGTCTAAATTTAAGAAAATGATATAAATTATTGGTACTCATTTTAGCAATTTAGGAATTTTAATGACTGTGAGAAGGTGCGATTGCAGGAGGATAATGAAAAATATACTATGATTATACTTTTCCTAAAATTGCTTGGTTCTATCAAACTTGAAAATGTGTTACAGTTGGACTTCTTGTTTTTTATTATGCTATACCTTATTTTAGCGAATTTTGGACTGATCATTTTGAATAAGGTATGAACACATAGTGAACAGTGTTGTTTTAAAAAGAAAAGATGGTTGTTACACTTAGAATGGAAGGTACCAATGGAGGGTTTTTGCAGTCCTGAGCCAGTCATGAACATAAATGTATGTGTGTGTATTAATTTTAATACCTGGTTCTTCCTTGAACGTGCCTAATTTTTTTTTGTCACCCTTAAAAAAAAAAACAGACTCTTTTCTCTAATATCTTAAGATACATATTTGGAAGTTCTTTTCAGATAGTTCTATTATTTCTAGTTCCTTGGGTATGAAGTTTGGTTGTTTACCCACTGAGTTTCTCTTGTGATGGAGGGTTTCTTTGTGTGTTTGTAATTACTTTGTATGAGCTCTTCTTCACAGGAACTTCTGAAGGTGTTCTGTGTATCAACTTCGAGGGAAGTTCATATCTGTGTTTAAATATTTAGAGTCAGTGACACTTTGCACTTCCCATTCCCTATTTCCCAAGTGTAATAACGGTAAACACTATCAAGCTGTTTACCTGCTTGGTGCAGTTGTTGCCATATTTTTTCCTCCGACATGTGTTACTCCTATGTATGTTACAATTTTATGATTTTAGCTTTAAGCACATTTTAAGCTCCAATTTATGATTAATTTTTGTTTTAAACAATAATCTTTTAATTTAATTACAAGAAAATAATCATTTATGAAAATTTACCTACTTATTTACCATTTCTGGCACTCTTCATTCCTTGTATAGATTTGTGTGTCCATCCAGTATAATTTCCCCTCAGTCTGAAGAACATTCTTTAGTGGTTTTTGTAGTGCAGGTATGCTGGTAAAAAATTCTGTCTTTATTTCACCTTTGGGCTTGAAGGTTATTTTAACTGGGTATAGAATTCCAGATTGATAGTTGTTGTCATTGAGCATATTAATGGTGGTGTTCCACTGTCTTCTGGCTTCCTTGTGTCTGGTAAGATGTTAGTGATAGTTACTATTTTGTTCTTTTCTCTGTGTATACTGTCTTTTTTCTCTCTGACTGCTTTCAAGATTTCTCTCTTTATCTTTGGTTTTAAGCTGTTTGCCTATGATGTGCCTGGGTGTGGTTATAATTTGAGAGGTTTTTTTTAGCCATGATTTCTTCAAATATTTTTCTACTGTTTTCTCACTGTCTTCTGTGATTTTATAATTTCCTTTTTTTTTGTAGTTTCAGTTTTTCTGCTGAGATACTCTGTTCATTCACTCATTAAAGAGCAAATTGTTCCTTAAAGTTTTTGAATGCATTTTCTTCTAATACTTTGTATAAAATATCTGCTTTAAAGTTGTTGTCTGCTATATCTAACATCTTGTGCAACCTGGGGTTGGTGTTCTATTGACTCTTTTTCCCCCTTGACTGTGGATCACATTTTTCTGTTTCTTGTTTACTGAATTTTGATTGAATACTGTTTTTTCCTTCTTGAGAATGTTTGTTCTACAAAGCTGGTTGGTCACCTCGAATTTATTTATGTTTGGTTTTGTATTTTATTACTCAAGATTTATAGAAAGCTCAAGGTGACGCCTGGCCCCTCTAATATGGTGGGACATGACTTCCAAACTGGGTCTGCCTGTGGATCTTGCCTGGGTTTGGTTTTAGACATTATTCGTTTTGGTCTGCAGAAGGCTATACTCTAAAAGTGTGGTCCTTAGTCTTGAAAGGGGGAAAGGATGTTAAGGTGTGTATTAGTAAGGGTTCTCCAGAGAAACAGACCCAATAGGAGGTATATGATTTAGTGTAAGAAATTCGCTCGTGTGGTTATGGAGGCTGAGAAGTCCCCACATCTGCACTTTGCAAGTTGGAGACCCAGAGAGCTGATGGTGTAGTTCTGGTCGGAGTCTGAAGCCTGAGAACCGTAAGAGCTGATGGTTTAAGTTCTAGTCTGAAAACCAGCAGGCTCAAGATTCAAGAGCTGCTGTTTCAGTTTGAGTCCAAAGGCAGGGAAAAGGTTGAAGTCTCAGCTCAAAGCAGTCAGACAGGAGTTCTCTCTTACCTGTGGAAGGGTCAGCCTTTTTATTCTACTCCAGCCCTCAACCAACTGGATGAGGACCACCCGTATTAGGGAGGGCAGTCAGTCTATGGATTGGAATGTTAATCTCATCCAGAAACACCCTCACAGACACACCCAGAATAATGTTTGACCTATTGTCTGGGCAGCCCATGGCTCAGTCAGGTTGACACAGTAAACCTCTGTTAAAGAGATCTCTCCACTGTGGCTGGGCAAAGACTCCAAAATTTCCCATTCTCTTTCATTTCTGTTCTGCTCTCAACCTCTTAGCAGTCACTCTGCACTAAGCTTGTCTTATCCTTGCCCCATGTACGTTCTGGTCTTCTTGGGACCCCTCTACAGACTTTTGGAGACCCCTTTCTGCATAGCTCTCCTCTCTCTGTTGCTCTGTCCCCCAAAGATTCCAGGTGCTTCAGCTGTTTGGAACTCTTAATCTTTACTTTCACATCTCAGTAGGACCCCCATGCTTTGCTTGGATTCTAGCTCCCTCCACCATGTTGGGAAGTTGTCCCCAGAGAACCTGGGCAAGAAAACAGGGTCAGTGGAGGAGACAATTTTCTTTAAAAATTTTGTTTCCCTGATTATATTTCATGGAGTAGGCAGACTTTTAAATAATGTTGTAGTGATGTGGACCTTTGGATGAAGGTCAGGCCAAAGGGGTGGACTCTAGAGTAAATTGTACCCCACTTCCCACTTAGTGTTGGAACCATAGCCAAGGCAGATGCCATGGGTCGCAAGCTCTGCAGATGCAATGACTAGGGGCTGTCACTCATGAAACAGCTCTCCCATTAATGGATGCCTTCGTTCTTTCCTTCATTTGCCACTTGTTCTCCTGTAACATTCTTCTTACTCTTAGTCCTATTTTCTTTAACTACAGGGAGCGAGTCAAGGTCAGTTCATTCCATCCTTGAGACTTGCTAAATTATTTGGAAATGTCTAGTCACTGGTCCTTTAATCTTTCATTGTCTTGGCCGAACGTCCTTGGTACTTCCAGATCCCCAACTCACCTAATTACTTTCTCAGAAGTTCTGAATTTTCACTGCCTCTCTTACGTAGATCTAGAAATTGAAAGAATTGTGAGCTTCAGAAGCCTTACCCATACTAAGACTACAAATCCAGATCTCACCTGTCAAATTCTTGGAAAGATTTTTCTGATACTCCCTCTTCCTCAAATCTAAATTGGTTCTTCTCGTTAATTTTCTCTTTTAGCAATGTGTACTTCCCCCTCATAATCGTGAGCATGGTTTGTAGTTATATATTAGTGTGATTTTGCCTGTCTCCCACGTTGGACTGTGAGTTCCCTGAGGGCAGACACAGTGGCAGTAAATCTCACCCGTGTGTCTCCAGTTCTCAGCACATATTTGTTGAAGAAATGAATGATAGATTTGAAACTCTCATCATGTCATGACATCATCTGATTTTTAGGATATTATTTGTGTGTATGCAGTTATTTAAAATTATTTTTCAGTTGTTTCAATAGGCGTAAGTGATGGCACTTCTGAATTGTATACAGAAGTATGTATGGTTGTCCCTCTTGCGACTTTCTGTCCACTCCTGTCCATTCCTACCCAACCACCTTCTCAGTCCCATTGTCCTAACGACAGATACTGCTGTTCAAGGTTTGCAGTTATCTTTCTGGACATTCTCCTGTGTATTTCCATTTATATGAAAAGAAACATAAGTATGCTTATGTTGTTGTTGTACAGATATATGTTTGCCCATATTTCTTTGTAGCAATGCAGTTTGAAGCTCAATTAAAATGGCAATTAAGTATTATTTTGCTATTATCATTGGTTTGATAATCAGATCTTTTCTGATCTGTTTATTTTACTTTCACATACTCTTTAAGTAAGGCACATAACCTCTAGACCTGAGTTTCCACATCTACTAAAGGATTGATTTGAATTAAATGAAATTGAAGACCTCTTGCTCTCAATCTGATACTAAATTCAGTGTTATTGTATAATCCATATGTATTAGCTACCACAAAAAACATGTTATTCTTTGTAATATTGAAAAAACAGGAAGATCAAACATCAATTATGACTTTGGGTAGCAAGAGGAAATTTTGGGGCAAGTTGTTAAAATGTTCAATTTTTTTTTTCTCCAAGAGTGGCTAGAGAACGTTAGCTGCTAAAACTAGTAGTGGGATCTGTCTGTCTTGTGGACTTTGGCACTAGGAAGTTTGTGCTTTGTTGATCCCTCAGAGCTAACTGATGACACCCTAAAAGGAATTTCACCCCAATTCCCTGAATTTTCACATCACAGCTGTATATTTATTAACACAATAAATGTCCCTGTGAAAAATTTTATAGGAATCAAAGTTTACATAGGTAAATCTTGGTTAGTTATTTATATAAAGCATTTTATGTAAAATAGTTTCCCAAGCAATTTTAACCCCTATCTCCTCTCCCAAAAGAGAAACAAACAAAAGAATAAAAAAAAGCAAATTTTGCTTAGTCATGGTATGTTTTTAAGTTCTCTGTCATAGAATATCAAATCTTTAAATTTCTTTTAGTTAGCTGCTTTTGTCAAGTATCTCACTTATTTTATAGTTTAAAGAATTGTATTTCTAATACTTCTTTCATATATCACCACTTCTATTTAAAATTTTTTTTTAATTATGGAAAACTTGAAACATACATAAAAGTAGAGAATATAATGAACCCTCATGTCCCTGTCCTCCTGCTTCCACAGTTGTCACTATTTTGCCCACCTGGTTTGCTAACATTTTCAATATAAATAATACCACATTTAAAAATATTCTCTTTAGAAAAGAGGCTTGGTGTTTAAGAGGAAAAAAAAACAAACTCAAAACAAGAAACAAAAACTGTGCCCAAGCTTTATCTGATTATGGCTATTTATAGAGAACTGATAATTATATAAAATATTTTTTTAGTTCATATACCATTCTCTGTATCAGAAATACTCAGTTTTGTGCCTTTCGCATTGAAATGAATTAGCCAAGTCATTTGTTCCATCATTAGATTGCAGGTATGACTTAACTGTGCTTATAATCTTGTCTTAAATATTTAAAAAATTTAACTCATTTGTTTCAACAAAGCAACCAAAAGCAGATATTTTTTTGGAGATGATGTAGTTTGATGATACTGGTTTCCTTTCCCTCCTGTATTGAGAGTCAGCTATAGTTGAGGAAGCTGGCCATCTGGAGGGTGAGTTGAACAGGCTGTTCTCACTTTCTGGGGCTAGGTGCTGTCAAGCATATAGTTAGCTACAGTTGAAGGCAGAGTGGGGTTAGGGCCTTAATCTGGTATAAATACTGCTGTGGCAGGGTTGAGGGGAAGTGGTGTCTACTGTAGAGGTTGCTGGTGGGAGACTATCTGGAGGAGAAGGCATTGGTGTTGACAGGCAGAAAAGGAAGGAAGGCTCATGGAGTCTGAGCAAAAAAGTGATGTTGGGGGAATGATCTTTGTCCCTCGTGGCTAGAGTGTAGATTTGGGGAAAGCATATAGTAGGAAATAAGACTGGAAAGGTGGAGATAATAATGACAGTATAAAATATGACAGTATGAAGAAGTGAACAGGTAATGAGCATTTACCGGGCAGTGCTTTAAATGCTTTACATGTGCTATGTCATCGATAGCAGCACTATTTTATGGGGTAATCTTCACTTTGTAAATGAGGGCACTTAGTCAACTAGGAGTTTAGAACTTTGCGTGAGGCCACCTAGTAAGTTGTGGAACCAGGAGTTAAACTAGGGCAGGCTGACTCCGGAGCCTGACGGCTTTGGGCCTTGAACACCAGGTTAAGCAGCACAAAGCACTTTTTGGGGGTCCTACCATGGACAGTGACCTAGCAGTATATTAACTGAGTTTTAAAAGCAGAGATCTTTTTTTTTTTTAGCTGTACGTGGGCCTCTCACTGTTGTGGCCTCTCCCGTTGTGGAGCACAGGCTCCGGACGCGCAGGCTCAGCGGCCATGGCTCACGGGCCCAGCCACTCTGCAGCATGTGGGATCTTCCCGGACCGGGGCACGAACCCATGTCCCCTGCATCGGCAGGCGGACTCTCAACCACTGGGCCACCAGGGAAGCCCGCAAATATCTTTAATAGTTTATTTTCATGAGCTTTTCACCTTTACTGGAGTTTTAAACATTGGAGGTACTTAAAGGTTGTTTCATAGTTGTGGCTTTAGCTAGATTCCATGTCAACTTTTATGTTGGCTGAATTTCTTGGACCATTTTTTCCTGATTATAAAACATGTGCATAGGGCTTCCCTGGTGGTGCAGTGGTTGAGAGTCCGCCTGCCGATGCAGGGGACACGGGTTCGTGCCCTGATCCAGGAAGATCCCACATGCCGCAGAGCGGCTGGGGCCGTGAGCCATGGCCGCTGAGCCTGCGCGTCCGGAGCCTGTGCTCTGCAACGGGAGAGGCCACAACAGTGAGAGGCCCGCGTACCGCAAAAAACAAACAAACATGTGCATATTTATAAAAGTTGTGATGCACTGAAAAGTGTAAAGAAGACAATAAAAACCGTCCAGTCTTTTATTAGCCAAAGACATTCAATATTAATAGTTTATGTATTTTCTTCCAGAGTTTTTTCTATTCTGTTTTTTGTTTTTAACTTTCCTGAGACTGCGCTTTGATGAAGATTTTGAGTTCTTTCTGATAAAATATAATGCATGCCTTTTCCCCTCATGTAATATAATTGTTTTAAGAACTTAAATGATTACATAATATTTTATCATGTGAATGTACAATAATCTTTGTCCTCTTTTCTTTTGAAAGTGTTGTTGAACATTTTTATTGTTTCTGATTTTTTATTTTTGATGATGTACTTTTGTATATAAATTTTGTATTTTTCATCATGAAATGTATTTCTAAAAGAGGTTGAATGTGAAGCAAAATAGACTACAAGCAGAATGTGAATCAGTGTTACATGAAGAAAATTGTATGGGAATAATACTTACTTTTGCTGAAGCTCATGTTCAAGTATACCATGTATAGATTTGAAGATTATAAATTGAGAAATAAAGCATAAGATTCGAGCAAGAAAAATGGACTGGGACTGGCTAATTAAATTTGAGAAGAGAGGTTGAGTGTCTTGATGTTCAGCTGGAGAAGAAGCTGAGGAATAAGTCTCTGTGCATCTGAAGCGTGTTTTGTAGGCTTTGTATAGTTATTTTCTGTTTCTTCAGAGTGCATAAAAAAACATGAACGTAAGTTAGTATGGAGGAATTTAGCATACAGTTTGATTCAGGATTGAAAATTCTCGGTATAGTTTATCATGAGAATTATTCTTGGAGATGGGTAGATTTTCACTATAAATTTAGGATTTTATTCTGCATAAGGAGGAAGGGGTGCTTAAGATGGCGATTTAAAGGTATAACTAGACCTTTATTTCTAAGATTTATTTTAATATTAGTTCTAGTTTTCTTACCTGTTGTGTGTTTCTTTTTGGATATTTCCACATAAGAGCAGCATTACTATGTTAAAGTTTGCAGTTTTGATTGAAAGGACAAACCAGAACAAGAAACAAACAAATAAAACTCCACACAGGCAGCTAGCAAAATAGCATGCCCGTGTATGTAACTGATTTGCATGACTGTGAATGAGAGGTCCCCAAAGTTGAACATCCAGTCTAGTGAGGCCAGCGGAATTTGAAATATAGGTTGGGAAATGTTGACATTAACACATCAGTCATATGTGTTAGGATTGTGACAGTATGGCTGCTGATACCCCATGCCAGTCATTTATACAGAATTGCCATTGATCAAGAAAATCCTAGTTTAAGATTTTAAGGTTTAAGATTCTAGGTTTAAGATTTCGTTTCATTACAGAATGCCCATTCATTTTAGAAACTTTAAAAAATACTGAAGATAAGAATAACAATTTCCTGCAGTTCCTCTCTCTGGAGATAACTATTTGCATTTTGTGTATAACCTGTCTTTTTTTTTTTTCTCTGCACACAGTTACTCTCTCCTTTTTAAAAATGAATATATTTGCATACTGCTTTATAGCCCACTTTTTCTATATAAGACAGTATTTTCCATGTTGTTATTCTATCATTCTAACGTGCTTATTGAACATCTCCTAGGCTATAATAGAAATATGAGATTGAGATTCACCAAGCAGTAGATACTATCACTTGAGTAAGAATATAACATAAATAATTACTAAAATATAGTGGTTGATAAGTAAACGCAAGTTCAGAGGAGAGATTGGAGTGGCTTTAAGCTGGATGAGGGAGAATTAAGGTGGTCTTGAAGAGTGGATAGGATTTAGGTAAAGAAAGGGCAAGTTTTAGGAAGGGGGAATGATTTGAGCATTGATGCAGAAGGAGGTTAAGTGGCATTTTATAGAATGCCATGCTGAGCTCTGAGTTCAGGGCGATAAGATTTGATCTAATGTTCCTAAGTTACAGAGGGGTTAAATCCAGGTTGAAAGTCTGTGCTTCAGGGATGTATGCGTGGCAGCTAAAGGTGTGATGAAATGGGACAAGGGATGAGCTGTCTTTAAGTAAAACAGTTCCCAAATCGGCTGTGCTCAAGAATAACCTGGAAGTTCTTGTTTAAAAACAACCAGATTCTTGAGTCCTTCTCCACGCTTCCTGAGTCAGGATCTTTTGGGGTGGAGTCTGCAGTCTAGTTTTGGCAACCTCCTGTACTGTTTCTGACATACTGTCTGGCCTAGGAGATGCTTAGTTTAGGAGGCCTCTGTAATATGTGTGAAATAGGGACTGATATAAGGACATGGACCAGGGTGATAACAGTAGGCGTGGACGAGAATGGAAAGGCATGAGGCATTTTGAAAATCGATAGAATTTAGTGAGACTGTTTAGAGTAGCTAAAGAAGTCAGCAGTTACTAGCATGGTTGTGGTGTCGGGGGCACGTGTAGAGATGGCAGTGTGAGCTGTGTAAGGAAGGGATGAGGATGCCTTTTAGGCATAGTGAGTTGAGGTAGTAATGTGGCACTGCACGCAGCATCCAGCAGCTGTTGGACTAGATACTGAGTGAGCGGTCAGGGTAGAGAAGAGAGTCTGGAATTATTAGTTCAGAGTAAATCTTTGAAGTACTTCTTTTAGAGGGAAAGATGTATAGAAGAATGAGTTGGAGGGGCCAGACGATGGAACTGGAGAGTAACACCTGAGTTTGGAGCCAAAGGTGAAAGAGACATGGAGGATGATTGGTACCCTGAAATACAAGGTCACACATTTTAAGAATTTTTTAGGAGGTAGCATTTCTCTAAGTTCCACAAAAGTCTAGCAGGGAAAATAAGTGCAACTAAACTCATTTTACTACTCTTAGTAATAGGCTTATTGGAAGAAAATGTAAGCTGTTAATAATAGTGTGTGTTTTTTTTATTATTTCTGGATCTTGTTGTTTTTCTGTATTTTTGAAATTCAAGGATAATTAAAAAACAGTGGTTCATAAGATTATATATAATTATATGTATTAAAGTACACATAATCAACTAAGTATATGTGTGCATGTACTTATGTAAATTAATTACATATAATATATACTTTATAAATAAAATTGTGTGTATATAAAATACTTTAGAAACACACACATACATATAAATACTTTAGACCATTCTATTTAGAAAAGTCGGTACTATCAGAAAGGAAAGAGTGAGCAGTTTTTTTATTGCATTTCTTAGAAACTAGTTATGAGAAGGGGTCGCAGACTATTATTGATTGAACATATTCTTCCTAAGTGTCTTCTGTCTGATAGATATGCTTTGTTTCTGGAATACATGCATGCATGAGATCACCCCAGATGTCAGGTTAGGGAGGGAAATGTAACGGGGGATGACACTGAGCGCTGGGTCTCAACCTTGTTTGATTCTCAAAGCACCTAGAGGTCGTTGGGCCACCCCTTTTTAATTCCTCTTATGAGCAGGATCGATTTGAGTAATAGAAAGTTTGAGTATGTTATGTGTAGGTGATGTGAAGCAAGCGCATCAGCAGAAGAGATTGAAAAAATTTGTTTTGTTCATATTACTTTGCTTTTAATTCCTATTTACAAAGGATTCCTGTACCCAGTTCCAGCATGTGAGGGTGTGTGTGTGTGTGTGTGTGTGTGTGTGTGTGTGTGTGTGTGTGTGTGTATGTTTTTCACGGGGGAGGGGCTTTTTCACACCAAGCAGTTCTCAGATGGCAGCGGGGTGTCTGAGAATTCAGCCCAATTCTCACACTGTCTACCTGGTAAAGGGCTCAGTCCTGTAAGACCCTCCACTTCTGACACCAAGCACAAGCCCAGGTTGTTACCTGGGCGTCTGACTGGCTACAAACTGGAGGTTCCTGTGACCTCCTCCTTAGGTTTGATTCATTTCCTAGAATAGCTCACAGAACTCACTTTTCTTATTTTGGCCGCGCCTCGAAGCTTGTGAGATCTTAGTTCCCCAACCAGGGATCGAACCTGGGCCCTGGCAGCGAAAACGCCGAGTCCTGACCACTGGACCGCCAGGGAATTTCTCAACACAAGAATTTGTGTGGATTGGATGTGGGGTAAGCAATAGCAAAGAGGTCCTAGATGATATTAGGGTTTTAGTTTGGGAGATTGGGGTGTAGTGATACCCGTTAACCAAAACTGAGAGTACAGGAAGGAGAAGTGGATTTTTTTCCTGTCCTGCCTGGTCATTCCTCGTCTTTTTTGATCAAGAGAGAAGAGTGGGGAAATGACAAATTGAGTTTAATGTGGGACCTGAGATCAGCGGCTTTGGAGTCTGTTTGGTTAGATTTGAATCTTATCTCTCTACAATTCGTCCTGTGTGACTTGGGGCAACTTCACCTCTCTGGGTCTTAGTTTCCTCACCTGTAAAACGGGTAATAGTGCTACTTAACTTATGTAATTATTTATGAGAATTAAGTGAATTAAAGGAAAATGTTTATTTGTACATTAAATATAAGATACCTCATATGCAGTTATAAGTGGGAAACAAAATCAAGCTCGTTCACTGGACTCTCAGAAATGTGGGCCTGAACCTTAAAGGAGAGAGGTGGGCTAGAGGCAAGTTGGTATTTTCAGTCTGCTTAATTGCACATATAACTAAGATAGTACTTAATGTTGCCTTTCAACCAAATCTTAGAAGTGAGCCTTCTGGAACTTAGGTCTGCTTATGACAGGGATATGTCCTAGTATCTACTTTATATAGTAGTAGTCACTCTCCAGTAGTGGAAGTTAGGTTCCTGAAAAGTGCTGTGGTCTGAATATTAATGTTTGAGGAACTTGGAGTATAAGAGAATACATGCAGATAGGTTGATAGACTTGAAGGTTGAAATAAACCTGTGAAAATCATTGTTTTCACACTCACTAAAGGAGACAAAGGATGGCAAGCAAAATAAAGTATCACTGGTAGTTTATATGTTTTTTTAAAAAATAAATTATTTATTTATCTTGGTTGTGTTGGGTCTTTGTTGCTGTGCACGGACTTTCTCTAGTTTTGGCGAGCGGGGGCTACTCTTCATTGCGGCGCGTGGGCTTCTTGTTGCGGTGGCTTCTCTTGTTGTGGAGCACGCGCTCTAGGCGTGTGGGCTCTAGAGCGCAGGCTCAGTAGTTGTGGCGCACGGGCTTAGTTGCTCCGTGGCATGTGGGATCTTCCCGGACCAGGGATCGAACCCGTGTCCCCTGCATTGGCAGGCGGGGTCTTAACCACCGCGCCACCAGGGAAGTCTCTGTATGTTTTGAATTAGTGGCAGGGTACCGTACTTTAATTTGGTCATAGCTTACTCCTAGAAACTTTTCAGTCTCTGCCCACCAGTCTTAAAAAAGATATTTGTCAATGCGTTATGTGTTGTAACAGGTAATATGCCTATGAGTTATTTCCCTCCTGTTTTCCTGTATTTATTGCCATATACGAATACTCAGTGCCTAATTTTGTCTCAGTTTAGCCCAGATATAGTCCTGGAGAGGCCAGGTAACTTGGTGCTTGAGGTAGCAAAAATTGGGACAATATTTATTTAATCCACTCAGCTCTGTCTTCTTGAACCTTTTCTCTGGTGCTCACTCAGGGTTGTGTTAGTTCTTTATGTACAGTTTCATGAGAAATCACATCCTTCTTCCCCTTAAACCCATGTATCAGCTACTTCCACTTCCACCGTGCCATTGGAGTCATATATTCCAAGACCCAGGTTTTCAGTCCTTCATGTTCTTTTTATCTTGCCTGAGGCTTCAGTGCAAAAATAACTTATCTGCTGTTGGTTTTTACACTCTTTTCATCTTGTCTCCTTAATTCTTTTGTTTTTTTTTTTTTTTTGGTAAAGGGAATATAGAACGAACTGTTACATGCTGTAATCAGAATTTCTCTGCTAGGTTGACTTTGCAGGAGAGTTACTTTTCCATTCCCCTAAAGTGAAATACTTTATACAAATTAATTTACTGCTTATGAGCTTTATTTCATGTTTGGTATGGTTGAGGCAGAAGAGTGGTGAGTCTAAAATCAGACTAAGTCACCTAGATTCTTGCAGGTTTGCAATTTTCTCCTAACCATTTCAATGATCCCTAATGAGAGGCATCTTGGAGTGGTGGAAAGTAGTGAACTTTGGTGTGGGACCAGAGTTCTCAAGCTGTGCCCATAGGCCAGGCAGGTTAATCTCTCTGACCCTTGATTTCCCCACCGTTGAAATAACAGTGCCTACTTGTACGGTGTGTGGTGTGTGTCAACGTCTGTGAAGTGTCTCAGCTGATGGTGTATAGCAAATGGCTTTTTCCCTGCACTTTTACTCATAATTTCGATTTGATATCATCATAATGCTTTTTGCCTTTTTACTTTTTTTTTTTTTTTTTTTTTTAAGACTGTGACTATTTCTTAGGGATCCTGGGGGAAATCATAAATGTTCTTGGTTTTTAGGATTTCTCTTGAAAGCCCCAGTTAGTGAAAGGACTTTTTTCTGTGGATGCCATTTGATCATCTTATTGGGAATTAGAGTTATAGATTTTTTATTTTCCTTGTGTGTTAGGTATCAGAACATTTCCCCCATGACTCCTTTGGCTATTATAATTCTTGAAAATCTATTTCTAAAATTATTATCTGGAAAAAAGACATTTTCTTCTATCACTTCCTTGCTCTGTTAGTGTAAATGAGCAGAAGTTTATAAGGAAAGCTAATCACAGAGTATAATTTTAAGATAATCACATTGTAATTTGATCCATGGAACCAAATTTTAGGTCTTTCAAATTCGTTTTCATTTTTTTTTTAACATCTTCATTGGAGTATAATTGCTTTACAATGGTGTGTTAGTTTCTGCTTTATAACAAAGTGAATCAGCTGTACATATACATATATCCCCATATCTCCTCCCTCTTGCGCCTCCCTTCCATGCTCCCTATCCCACCCCTCTAGGTGGTCACAAAGCATGGAGCTGATCTCCCTGTGCTATGCGGCTGCTTCCCACTAGCTATCTATTTTACATTTGGGAGTACATATAAGTCCATGCCACTCTCTCAACTTTGTTTTCAGTTTTGTAGCTTGTTATTTTTTTATTTTTTTGTAGCTTATTCTTAATTGGCATCTTCTGAACTATCAGAATTGTCCTTTTAAATCTCATTGTGCATTATATTTTATTTTTTCATGTGGGTTAAATTTTTAAAATTGTGAATATATGAGAATATATATTGATATAACACATAAAATTAAAAGATCATAAAAAAAACAACTGTATACTTGTACCCAGCTTAAGAAATAAAATAGTACCTACTAATACTTCTGAAACTTGTATCAGACTGAGTTTTTTCACTGGCTGCTTATGATACTTCCCTACTACTTTAGTTATTTTGGAACTAGATATAGGGCTTCCCTGTTAGCTCAGTTGTTAAGAAACCGCCAGCCAATGCAGGGGACATGGGTTCAAGCCCAGGTCCGGGAAGATCCCACATGCTGCGGAGCAGATAGGCCCGAGCGCCACAGATACTGAGCCTGAGCTCTAGAACCTGCGAGCCACAACTACTGAGCCCGCGTGCTACAACTACTGAAGCCCGCACGCCTAGAGCCTGGGCTCCGCAATAAGAGAAGCCACCACAACGAGAAGCCCGCGCACCACAGCGAAGAGTAGCCCCCGCTCGCTGCAACTAGAGAAAGCCCACGCACAGCAACAAAGACCCATCACAGTCAAAAATAAATAAATAAAATTATTTAAAAAAAAACAAAACTAGATACAGTTTTTAGTTTTGCCTCAGTACAAAACATTGTGTCATTAGAGAATACATTAATACCTGCCATTTAGTTTAACTCTTCAGTTAATCTGGATTTGCCGTATCATGCTAATGCATTCATTTCAATCATAGTTTTGCCACTCTAGTTTTTTTCAGATTTGTAGTAATTTTATAAATCTCAGCATGACAGTGCTTTTGATTAGGTGTCTCGATATCCTCCCACCCTCTCTCCCCTCCTCTCATCTCCCCCACCCCTCTTGAGAAAGAGAGACAGACAAAAAGAGCGAGTCTGATACCTTCCTGAGCATACCATGCACGTAAACTCAGCTTGTTGAAATTCTGTTATCCCTGCAGATGTGCTGTAGGTTAATTTTATGCAGTGATTTTCAGACAACTAAAAATTGGTTTGTAAGTTAACTTCAGAAACCACTTAAGCTCAGTTCCTAGATCGTTCATAGACCATTATATTGCCTTGGGCAAAATGTGAGCTAAAACATACTGTAAAAGATTTTGAGGACTATGGGAGGTTCCTATGGTAAGGATAGTAGATGCTTTTTGTTGGCATCTAATTTTGCTCCATAATTTGTGAATGGCTCCATTTGTGGGGGGAAAGATAAAAAAATCACTGTAGGTTTTTCTCAGAAAAAAAGAAAAATATGACTGTCTGGATTTGTAAGCTTCTTTAGAAAGAAAATTGTATCTATAATTGCAAAGTACATTTGTTGTTCGCTGTTACTTACTTATTGTCATTAAAACTCACATCTATTTTTTGAAAAGTGACCAGCCTGAAGGATATATTGGAATAATCACTAGAATCTTTATTTAAAGTAATCTAAGGTCAAGACTTGAGGAGTTTATCATTTCTCAGTATATGATGGTTTAGTTGCTGCATATGTCAGCAGCAGATTTTGTAACTTACAGAAATTCTTTACCCTTTGCTAAAGGCTGCTCTTCAAATGAGTGTGATTAAATGGTTGATTTTTTTTCTAAAAGATGTCAGTTTTAGGGTGAGACCATTTTGATAATCCAGAGTCAGATGCATTATCCATTGTGCCACTGGCCGACTCATCTTTTCCTATTGAAACCATTGAAGTTGGCAGGGTATAGGTAGCATTGTGACATCTTACAGGTGAAGAATGTGATGTCAAGAGCCTGAAGGATTTGAAAATGTGCAGTTCATGGCAAGAGATTTAAAAATTCACATTTTCCTTTACCATGGTTTATGCTAGAATTGTAAAGACTGACCATTTATGAGGGAAAAATTATTAGAAAACTATGTCTTTGAAGTAAAAAATCTTGAATCTTGATGATTCAAATATTATTCTTGCAAATAAAACTATTTTGATGCACTACTTTAATGTTCATCCGTTTATCTGTCCATATCGCCTTTCCCCCAAGTTGGGTACTAATTGGTCACATGCCTAGGGTTTTCCTTGATACCACAGCAGCATCTAAGCTGGAAAAGTGGTTCTTCAGGAATGGAATCTGGAATCCAGGGAATGATTTCAGACCCAGGTAGTTCCTAATTTACAAGTAATTCATACATGTAAACCCCTTCCCTGAGCTGCTCTTTCAGTTGCTGCTATTTGGAGTACAGAATTTGAGCTTTTAAAGAACTTCTGGGGTTCAAAAGTAAGTAGAAGCAGAAATAAGTGAAAAGCAGAAATATTTGGTGGCAATAAATAGTCAAATCCATATTATGACCCACTTGCATAAAAATGTTTTTCCTCAAACTATCTCAGTAGTTTTTAACATTATTTTGCAACACTGTTAGAATTCTATCATTTAGGGGTTTATTTGGGCTAACTAGCTAGCATCCTTGTTGAAAACTGCAAATATTAAAGTGAATTATTTCAGCCCTGTTGATTTCTTCCTATCACATACCTGAAATGAACTACACTGAGGCAGTAGGAGCTTTGGGTGGTAATTTAGGAACATACTTAGGGGAAAGCGTTGTTATTAGCAGGATGATTGGAATGTCATAATGTAAAATTTAGGGAATTACAGGCATCAGGAGTTGAGAGAGTGCTAACAAAGGAAAACAACCTATTTCAGAATTTGTCTGGATAAAGAGAGGATCTAGAATTGGTTAAGTTTCTATGTTTCTTCTGCAGGGTCCCCAGTGCCCATGGCTGGTGTAATTATCTTTTGGGTTCAATAGATGTCTTTTGGCTAGTCTGGGAACTTGGCCAACATAAGCAACATTGTTTCATTAGGAATAATACTTACTTCCACAGCATCAATTTGAAAAATAGATTTTTAGACCAGACTCATTTATAAGTTAGGTTTCAGCCTGTGCTTGTCTTTGTCTTGTCTGTCATCACGTGCTCTCAGTTGACAATAGCTACCAGGTTGCTTTTCTTTCCCATCAGTCATGGAATTTGCTGGCCAATCATAAAATAGCAGTGGAAGTAATAAGTAGGAAGTAAAGTGAAAGAATTACAATAAGTACAAGAAGCCACTCCTAGAGCAAAAGAGGGCTTGTGGGCTTAGGGGAACAGTTGGTGAGCAGTGTCTCAGAACTTAATTTACCAGTAACATTGGTAGATTGATGTGATCGTTCCTATAGAGTAAGTTTCATTACCTCTGATAGTAAGCCATGGTGAAAAGTGAATTCACATTTACTGATTTGTGAATTGATGTAGATTACAAAATGTAGATGTTTTTTATTCGGATAAAATTACATAGAACAGTGTAATATTGACAGTTTATTTCATCCCTAGAAATGTGTGAAATTTTTGTTGGTAGTAGTCAGATTTTAAAACTGTTTTTCTCCCTGACAATTAAATATTTTATATTTTATATATAATTGCTTTTCATTAATGAAAAGTATTTTCGCGTAAACTTAAATAAATGTGAGGAAATGAATTTGCAGTAATTTTATCTCTATGTTTTGGGGATTGTATTTACATTAGATGTTCCTCAATTAGGGGTAATTGTCTTGCATCCTTATCTCTTATCATAATCTGTTTTTCTTCACACAGTGTTATAGTTTTGCTGCTGGACTCTTCCCTCCCTTCCCCCACCCCATCAGGATGATATGAGACTTGAAAGAAGACGATGCATACAGGTGACTCAAGTTTTGAAATACAGTAAAACTGTGGCTGTCTGAGAGAATGTGGGAACTGGTGGTATATTTTGAATGCGGGAGCTTTCTGATAAACAGCATTAGTGGGGAGAATTATTTAGATCAATAAATGCAAAGATAGTTGGGATATTTATTAAACTTGACTTTGGGAATCAGTTTGATAATCAGTGACAGATAGTGTTATTAATACAAATACAGCATAGTGATTGCTAGTACTTGACCTTTTCAAAAGGGGTGTTGGCTAATACTTTGGCGAGAATTGAAGTATTTCTGTTAAAAATAAATAAAATATTCACCTTTATGGTTGAATGCATGTTCCCCCAGATCCCTGTTAGAAGAGAGCAGATTTTTTAAAGGCATAGGGAGTAGATGTTAGTCGTGTGTCTTAAGTCTCTGATAATTCAGTTAAGGATATTATACCCATATGTATGATTCCTTAAAAAATATGGTCTGGGATTTTGTTTTTTCTTTCCTGCCTCTCCATCCCTTCCTTCATTCCTCTCTTTCTCCTTTCTTTCTTCCTTTTCTCCTTCCCGTTTATCCTTTTGTCATTTGTATTTATACAAGAGAAGCAGTATAGAAGGCATTTTTGAAAGAATATTTTTGATTGCTTTATAATTATTTGAGGTGATCTTATACATGGAAAAATGGAGGCTTGTTCCATCTGTGGCTGTGTTTGGGCTCTTGAAAATGTAGTGTAGCTAATGGATGAAGTGTTAACTAACTTTTAAACTTGAATGTTCTTAAATCAGGCCGATTAGGAGGTATTTTGTTGAACCAAGTGGCTTATATTTGCAGGCCTGGTCAGAGATAGTCTTATTTGATTTATAAACTGTTTAAAAGAGTGATCTTTAACTGGAAAAGAAGTAACCACATAAATCTTGGATAGATGCTTAATTACGTTATTGGTGAAGGTGTTAAGGATTTTGTGATTGCTTTTTATTTGGGTGATCTTTGTTTTCTAAGAAGAAAAAAAATTACCGTTTTTTGACTTCAGCTCGGGATTTTAAAAAACAATGTCTCAGGTGTGCCATTTTGTATGAAGAAATGTGCTTGAATATATATTAAATTTAATTATAGATCAAATCATACTTTACATTCATGAGGGACTCAAAGAATCTGATGATAATTCTTTTTTGAGTAAAAGGTGTTTGAGTAATTATCTCTGTAATCTGTCTCTCGGGTACACATGTATATTTGCCTGTACGTATTAGAGGTACACCATGTACACATGCTGGCTGAGTGGCTGACAAAAGCAACATGATGCTGAGGCTGAATGTCAGTGTCATAGAGGAATAAATAGGAATATTTACAGAAAAAATTATAGAATTTTATGAAAATTTTGTTGTCAGATTTTATACGTTTGACCTTTTGGTGCAGGAACAGTTGCTCAGCACTGTCAGCTCCCGGATTGCTCCTTGGGCACTATACTGCACATTGGCTATACCAAGTAGATGCTCACTTTCGCCTGAGGTCAGTAGAGGAACAAAGTATTTTGGGGGTATCTCATAGATTTATCCATGAATATTAATGATTTTGGAGATTTTCCCTTAAGAAATTTTGAGGTGGCAAAGTTGCTATTTTATTTCTAGTTTACCTTCATAAGATATGAAGAGTTTCTAAATAACTCTTTTTCTTGAAAGGCTTATGGATGAAATGAAATATCTAAAAAGTAAATCCAGTTTTTAAAGGTTATCTAGTTAATTTTATGAATGCTAGAACACACAAAAAAATTACAAATACTAGATTTATGATATAATCTAGTCTCTTACTCAGCCTCATAGTCTTTAAAAATTACCAACATTTACTGGCTTATAAAGGAAAAAACTCAAGAAGAAAGATCTGACTCTCTCTAATATACATATTAGCTGTTGGCGTATTTCCCTTTCAACAGTTTGAAAGTTAATAGTTGTTTTTGAATGTAAAATTAACAGCTTTCACAATCATCATTAATTAATGAAGTTTGCTCTTGTTTTACTGTGCACACATTTATTCTTCAACGGATAGAATTTTAACACATAAAAGCTCGTAAGGAGTTTTTTCATTGAAAGTTATTTCTAGAATGCTTTTGCCTACTTGAAAGTGAATACTGTTTCCCCAGGCATTCATGGTCCTGACTTTATGTTGGTTAGCTGTGATGATACCTTACTCTCTCATACCATTTCATTTTAGGTGCAGGTTCAGGGATGCTAGAAAGAACATTGAAGTATGCTTTGACTGACTGTCTTTCAAAAGCCACAGCTTAATAATCGATTTTTACTGAACAGCAAACCAAAGTTAAACTTCAATATATCTCTGGTACGTGTGTATATAGGTGTTCCTGTACTTAACTTAATTTGAGGGAATTTTTGCATATTTTAAAATATAGTTAGAATGTAAATTAGGTAAAATTAGATTATTTTTTGATTTTTGGGAAAAAAAATCATTTATGACCAAACATTTTATTTGGCTAACATTTGCTTTGTACCAGGTACTGTAATAGTGTTCTGCTCGTAAGGATCCCTGTACTTAGAATCAAGGAGCACATAGGAACACATTTCAATTGGAAGAGGGGGCAGATATATAACAAATTTTGCAGTGGATGTTTATGATAAATCTTAAACACTTGTCTGTTGAATTCAAGCCATCTAGAGTAAAAACAGAAAGCACTCTCTGGTTAATAGCATTTGCAGTAATGGCTTCACCTGATACCTTCATGCCGATGTTGTCAAAATCTACCTTTGTGTCCCACTCTTCTCTTCTGAGCTCCAGACTCATGTAACTGCCTCCTACATGTCTCTCCTGCACACACTCCCTCCTCTCCTATTTATCCCTGTTAGCGATGAGTGACACCGTTCTACCCAAGCACACTGTCATCTTGGGAACCTAGGAGCTACTTTTTACCGCTTTGAATTAAGTTATAACCAAATTCAGTTTATTTAGAATATAGAAATCACTTAGGAGATTAAATTTGGAAAATGCACTGCCTCAGAGATCACTGTGGACATTAACATAAAGGCGTTTGCATTTTTCCAGTTTATTTGATAAAAGGACCTCACCTTCCTTTTATTTCTTATTTATACCTGTTAACATCCAAGGGAACACTAGTGGGAAAAGCTGTTGGATACAGCAGTTGATACTGTTCTTTATTTGTTGGGCTTCTTTAACAACTGAAATTGTTTTTTAACAATAGTGATAGGCTAGTTGTTTTAAAACTTGAAATAGTTCTAGAACATACAGAACTGAAACTCTTTGAGGATGAATAACATTGGAAATTTGTTTATTTATTTTGAAAATCAATTCTTTTTTTATATAAATTTATTTATTTATTTTTGGCTGCGTTGGGTTTTTGTTGCTGCGTGCGGGGTTTCTCTAGTTGCGGCGAGCGGGGGCTACTCTTTGTTGCGGCGTGTGGGCTTCTCATTGCGGTGGCTTCTCTTGTTGCAGAGCATGGGCTCTAGGTGCGTGGGCTTCAGCAGTTGTGGCACGTGGGCTCAGTAGTTTTGGCTGGTGGGCTGTAGAATGCAGTCTCAGTAGTTGTGGGCTTAGTTGCTCCACAGCATGTGGGATCTTCCCGGATCAGGGCTCGAACCCATGTGCCCTGCATTGGCAGGTGGATTCTTAACAACTGCGCCACCAGGGAAGTCCCGGAAATTTATTTTAAATTCCGCTCATTTGTTCATATTGTCTGCCATATTTCTATGAATTTAAGTGCTTAAAACCATTTGATATGGCAGAGTTTTAATTCTAGATTAAAATGTGGGTTTTGTAGGGCAAAGTTTATATACTTCAGTGGTCACAAGAGTATGGCATACTATTGCAGAACAATTAGAAATCAGATCTGTATATTTAAATAAAATCAACTTCTGTAATTCCATTCATGTACAGGGTGCACTGGGGGAAATAAAAGGATATGTACATTTTGATATTTGGGAGTGTATTGCCCATTTTCTTCCTTTTGGACTTGTTCTTCATGTGGTCCTGCGTATCTGGTCTTTTTCTGTAAGTGTTTTCCCTCCTTTAGCTGTCATTCATTTCTTAACCCCGAGCGGTCTGATTTTGTGCTTAATAATTCAATGAATTGATGGGTTTTGGTGAATGGTAAATCTAGTGGATTTATTTTTGCTCTCAGATTTTAATTTTTTCTCCCAAGAAAAAATTGATAAATACTTGTATTTACCAAGTAATACAGCGTCAGTGAAAAAATTTGGAAATTTATGAGAATATAGGTAAGTGGAAGGAAACATACCCAGAGTTCTACTGCCCGTCGCACTATGGCACTTCCCCTTCTAGTGTTTTGTTTGCAATGCCATTTTTGATTAATTAATATCATCTGAATATCTGTTCAGGTTTGTGTGCTTGGGTAGAATCTATTTTTATGTTGTTTATATTTTCTCTTTTATTGCCTAGCATTATATTGTGAACATTTCCCTGTGTCATCAGAAACTTACTAACTATAGTGATCTGCTGTTCCTTTGAACTTGGAGCAAATTCAGAGCATTCAGAACTATAACTTTTTGCAGGTGAATTATTTTAGAAATTTATTTTAAAGTATGCTGAGTTGAAACCATTTCTTTGTATGCTCATTTCCTAGTTAAGTTAGGTTTCTCTCTTATTAGACATTTTTTTTTTAATTTTTCCTTTTCACTTTTTTTTAAAGTACTGACATCTGTGCATGAGTGTTGGGTTGTATGTTAAATTATTTCCTTGTAATTTATTCCTATGAGCGTAAGTATTAGGTCATAGGGCTTGGAAAATTTTAAGGCCCTTCATACAGACTTTTAGAATGGTGTTTGGTAATATGTACCAGTTTATACTCACTAGCATTAGATGAATGTTGGTCTTTTAATATACATTTGTGAGCATTGAGTATTATAATTAAAAACAAGTTTCTAATTCAGCTGGCAAAAAGAAGAATCTTCTGTTTTAGAAAATATAAAAGTGATAGTGTGTACTCAATGGAGGAAAAAGTTCAGTTGCTTCAGAAATGTATAAAGTGACAAAACTAATATAGTTCAGTAAATATTCTCCTCCCAGGATTCTTTCTAGCAAATGGTTGTATTTAATGCTTTTATGGCATTTGCACATGTTTGCTTACCAGTTTTTTTGGTCCCAGCTAGTTTGATTCTCAAAGTCAGAGGACCATGGCTTATCCTGTTTGTCTTTGCTGTGTGTGTCTCGCAGGGTTCCTGTGACATAGAAAGTGCTCAACGAACACTTAGAAAAAAACCACTTTTTGTCATTCTACTAATGCCTAAAAATATTTTACTCTGAATGTCTGCTTTAATAAATTTCTTCAAACACTTTTAAGAGTTCTGCATTATTTTCCATTTCCTTATCCTTTTATGTTTCATATTTTATTAAGTTTCTGATTTCCAAGTGAAAGCAATTAATAATGATTATATCATATATATATCTCATAAGAAAACATACGATATTTATAGAGAAGATGATGGGAAACCTGAGGTTAGCCATGTTGTAAAGTTGAATTTCTTAGACCCTAGTGCCTTTATTCAAGGCCCAGGCGAAAGCAAATAGATTCATATTCATTATTTTAGATTTTAGGGACTTACTAAATGTACCTCCAAAAGAACGTTTGAGTTCTGGGAAGATGACAGCAGGGCATAGTTTTTTGAATCTTCGTAGTTTTCCCTAAAAACAGAGTAACCAGCACAGCAAAACCAAAAATTCATGGACACTTTCTATAAGACTAGGTGAACAGTATCACTACAAACCCTAATGGAAGTAGGTGGGGACAAATCTCCAATAACTACAAGACCTGCATGGTGTCAGCATTTGTACAGAAAGATGCAGAAGGGAGCAGCAGGAATCTGATGGACCTGAGAACAGGAGAAGCCCAGGCTAGCTAACAAAAAGTCCCTGGAAAGTGTGGCAGGCAAGTTGGAGAACAGAAGCTAAAATTAAGAGATGTTTTTGAGTTCTCAGGATACCAGGGGCCCACAGTGAATTCTGTGGGTTAGATCCATCTGGTCCCTATGAATTTTCAAAACTTACCAGTTGAAGTTCCCTTGCTGGTCAAAGTCCTGCACTAAGGAGACGCTGCTGGTAATAGAATCCAAATTAAGGAGGATGAAGACAGTGGGGAAAAGGGAAAAAAGGACATATAAAGTTGGGGGAAGGTGAAAGTACAGGAGACCTCATTCATGAAACTATATTTCAGTGTCCTTCATTTCTTCTTCATGAAAACAGAAAAGGACTCTTATTGAAACCGGAAAAGCTATTCCAGTTTCCTAAAAGTTTTTTATTTTACATGAAATAGAGCAACTGACTAGGATCACAGTCAAATTCCCCACAGAGCTTTTGTAAGAAGAAAGGAATAAGGAGAGAATAATATTGCTGCAGACAGTGAAAACATATTACTAGAAAGAAATGTTAATGAAACAAATGAAAAATATAATCTAATGTTTCTAAATGAACTCAGAGAAATTTAGGAAATGGTACAAATATGGAAGAGCAACATAAATCTGAATAAGGAAATGTTAGAAATGTGGTGATAGCTAAGGAAAGAGAAATAAAAGAAAAAATCATTTAAAAAATGAAGTCTAAACTAGAAGGACACAAGAGTGAAAAAATAGTAGAAAATTTCTTCGGAGAAACAGAAGATAAATAGAAGAAAAAAATTTCTGATAAAAAAGAATTAAAGAAAAATAAAGAATCATTCTGGAGAAAGTGACATTTACTAAAGAGAGGCAAGAAGTTTCAACATACAAATAATAAGAGTCTCTGAAGAGGAACCAAAGCAATGAAACTTAATAAGTTTTAATAATAATAACTCAAGTAAATTTCCTGAAATTAAAAAAAGTGTTGCCACTACATTTGAAAAGGGTATGTTGTATACTTGGATAAATCGATACAGAAACAACCAACATGTAGACATATTCTTTAAACATTATTGAAAATTCTTCGGGGTATCTAGGTAAAGACCCAGTTCTTTAAAGGAAGAATATTAGATCATCTGATTTTGATAGCATTGCTTTATTCTGGAAGCAATGGAGTAGCATCTCATATTCACAAGGAAAGGAGATAAGAGCCACGAGTTTTATACCTAGCTAAATTGACTGAAGTATAAAGACAGCAGAGAAAATATTATGAACGTGAGTATGAATTTGGAGGCTGTTCTTTCTTTGAGCACTTCTTAAGGAATCTACCAGAGACTAAACTTTGGCACCCAGAGAGATTGCAGGGACGTTGATATAAGGGGAGCTTTAAATAGGTACTTGTGGAACTTAAAGGATGCTTATGAGTGAGTGTAATATGTAATGGCTAGATTCTCTGCAATGAAGATACAGTACAAACAACAACAAAAAAAGGTAGAATAAAGTTTCTGATTGCTTCATTGTTACTAATGGGAAATAAAAGAATATTACTTCAAGTTGGAGAAGAGGGAGGGGAGGGGGGAAAAGTTACTAATTAAGTTTCAGTGGTATTCTAAGTAGGGGAATCAGTAGGTCATACTCTTTCACCCCTAGACACATAGTGAAAAGAAAGGAAAATAGAAGGGATTTGGGTAACCATGAGAACAAAATACAAAGTTCCAAATCTCACTTTCTTCATATGGGGAATAGGAGGCATAATAATGGTAATAAAACCTCACAATGTAGTCCGAGCACATGCCTGATAGATGTGCTCTATTTTAATTATTATTATTCTCTCTCCTCTCAGTTGTTATTACCATACTATTTATGAGTATTTAGGTTTTGCATTTTCTTAAATTTCCCCCTTATTTGAGAATTTGGCCTGTCTTCTCAAATTACATGTTTAATGTCTCAAATTTTATCAGACTTACAGTTAATTCAAATTCATCTCATTTACATAATTTAAAATTTGTGTTGAAGGACTGTTTTATTAGGCATTGGAATTAATGCTGATTTTTTTCCTACTTATTGGAATTATTCAGAAAGGATTTATTTGCAGGAGCAGGGTAGATAGGGAAAAAATGTAATAGGGGCAAAGGGTTTTTTCTGGGAACCAAGTTACCTGAAAAGCTAATAACATTTTGTTTTTTCATAGTGATATACTTGACATGATTATCTAACATCCATTTTTACATGAATCTAGTAGAAAAAGATTTTGTTATAACGAAAATTTATTGTCGAAAGAGATCTGAAATACTTTAGTTTTCCCTCTTCCCCATTCAGTAAAACACAAAATGTAGTTTTTTTCTCTCTTTGAGGGCAAGGACTTTTTTCCTATCCCTCACCTTTTATAGAAGTAAAGTATGTGTGTATTTGTGTGTGTAAATATTCTCTGACACAAATTACATATCATAAAATTCATCTTAGGAGTAAGTTTGAGTTTTGAGTGAATTTATACAGTTGTGCAGCTATTACCACCACAGTCCAGTTTGTGTGTGTGTGTGTATATATATATAATTCATTAATTAATTTTTTTATTTTTGGCTGCATTGGGTCTTTGTTGCTGCGTGTGGGCTTTTCTCTGGTTGCGGCAAGCAGGGGCTACTCTTTGTTTTGGTGCATGGGCTTCTCATTGCAGTGGCTTCTCTTGTTGCGGAGTATGGGCTCTAGGCACGCCGGCTTCAGTAGTTGTGGCACGCGGGCTTAGTTGCTCTGTGACACGTGGGACCTTCCCGGACCGGGGCTCGAACCTGTGTCCCCTGCATTGGCAGGCAGATTCTTAACTACTGAGCTACCAGGGAAGCCCAAGTTTGTATATTTTTAATTAAAAATAATTCAAGCTCAAATAGAACTTCTGTAAAGAAGAAAATAAAAATCAGCAGTAATCCAAATAATCAGAATATCACTGTATTTTTTTAGTTGATATATTTTTGCCTGTTATACCTTATGTACATGTGGCTCCTTCAAACAGTATTGAAGAAACAAAATGGGGTCACATTTTACTTACTTTTTTTAGTCTTCTTTTAAAATTTAAACATTTCTCCATTAATATTCTTTTATAGCATCATTTTTAATGAGTAATTAGTATTTTACAAATCAGATAACTATTCCCCATTGTTGCTAATTAGTTCATGTTTAAGTGAATGTTACTGTGGTAGTCCTTGTGTTCATGTTTGATTTATTGCCTTAGGTCCAGTTCCTAGAACTTGCATTTATTGAGTTAAAGGATATGTACTTTTAAAAAAAATTTTTGTTTATTTTTGGCTGTGTTGGGTGTTCATTGCTGTGCGCCAGCTATCTCTAGTTGCGGTGAGCAGGGGCTACTCTTCATTGTGGTGCGTGGGCTTCTCATTGCGGTGGCTTCTCTTGTGGAGCATGGGCTCTAGGCGTGCGGGCTTCAGTAGTTGCAGCACGCGGGCTCAGTAGTTGTGGCTCGCCGGCTCTAGAGCGCAGGCTCAGTAGTGGCACAAGGGCTTAGTTGCTCCGCGGCATGTGGGATCATCCCAGACCAGGGCTCAAACCCGTGTCCCCTGCATTGGCAGTCAGATTCTTAACCACTGCGCCACCGGGGAAGCCCCAAGGATATGTTCATTTTTAAGATACATATTTTCAAATGTCCTTTTAAGGGACAGTTTATGCTTTCCCCAGCTACACAGCAGAATTTTACCACATTCTAGAATTCTGAGTATTTAAAAATATTCCAATTTAATAGACAAAACATAACTTAATATTTTAATTTGCATTTATTTGAATATAGTGAGATTGAATATGTTTTTATATGTTCTGTGAATTTCCTTTTAAAATTTTTTGCTGATATTTCTCTTGAGTATTTTTTTTTAAAATTTCATTTTCTAAGAGTTCCTCACTGACTCTGATGATATATATGCCAGGAACCATTCTAAATGATTTACATTTATTAACTCATTTTTTTCTTGATGATTACTCTCAGATAGGTATGATGATTAACCCAGCCAGAAGTTAGGTAGCCTGCCCCAGGTCACACAGCTAGTCAGGGATGGAGCTTGGATGCAAACCCAGGAGCTTGACTCCCAACTCTTAACCAGTATATTTCTGCTTTGTTACTTACTTCTCATAATTTTGCAGTTCATATTTGTGTTTTAATTTAATTCATAGTATTATTTTATCCAGTAGCTCTAAGTTTTTGTATGGAGGGACTAGGTCTTATTTATTAGTGTCAATGCCTGGAACATAATCGATTCTCAAATATTTGTTGAACAAATGAGAATAAACCCATTAACAATCTGTTGGTGGTGGTGACCTTTTATTTTGTGTATTGTATATCCTCTTTTACAGGGATTCCCAAGGGCTTCATAAATAATTTACTCTTTGGTTTTGATAAGATACAATAAGCTTATCTGTATTAGCTTTTCTGGAAAGTCTGTGGAAGTAATTACTGCTTTAAAAAGGAACATGTGTTCTTACACAAGCAAATATGAGGGGTGAAGAATGTATGTTATCGACAGGGATTTGAATTGTAGATTCAAGTGAAATGAAATATTTGTTTTGAGTGTAGGAATAATTTGATGGAGTTTGGTTTTTGTAGTTTTAGAAAATGGATAGACTTGGCCATTATTTAAAAGGCTTTTTGAATAAATTTTGGTTTATTTTGAGCAGTAAAATCCTTTAAAAGGAAAACCCAAAGTAAAAAAGCTGATGTAAAAAGTTAATGCTAAAGGTTTTGACAATGTAGATCAGCTACTCCAAAGGTATAATTTAAGATTGCACTTCTAAGTGCTTTTTCTCCCTTTTCGTTTGACATCAGGCTACTATTTACTGGTCCCTCCTTAGTTTGGTTGAGGCCTGGGGTGTCCTTTAAACACTAGTCTTATTAAAAAGTGTAGAGGTCCATATTATTAAATGGATCTGTGTTAGAGATTAGAGAGATGCACATATAAGTTTACTTCCATTTTTACACACTGTCCACAAAATATACATGGGATCAAGTACTCAAAAAGCAGACACTTGAAAATGTAAATATTTATCTTGTTAATAGAAACCTAGGTCTGCTTTGTATAAAGTTATAAAAGCTAAAAAAAATTTGTTGAATGCTTGCCTTTTCTATAACCTCCTGGTTACAACCAACCTTTTTTTCCCCTACTAGTAGTAGTATCTTTTAGCCCATGCTTAACTGACATGTTAAAATCATATTTGTACTTTTCTTCTATATTAAGCATTAATTACTCATTAATTACTAAATTTATGGGCTTATGTTCATAAACCTTAATCAATTCTGGAAGTAAAAAATGAAATATCAGTTTTCCTTTTCCTCATTCTCACTCCTTAGTGGTAAAATGCCTTTTAATCTTCAGTTTTTAAATTCTTCCTTTGGTTACTTACATCACTTTAAATAGAGTAATAGACCTATTTTATTATTTAAGAAACTAATGGCTGTCGTCCCAGAAAGAGGAAATCAAATAGCTCTCTATGCTACCTTTCTTTCTGCCAATTTCTATTACTATTTTAAAGTTTTTCTGTTATTAGTAAAATTTTATAAAATTGATTTAAACCTCTCTTTCTTGACCTGTCAGTTTTAGACAGTTTCTCTTGTTTTCCCAAGATATCAAATGAGGGCTTTAGTACCCTTTCTTTTTACCTCACAGACAATGACTTTTACATTGTATATAAGAATATACACTTAGATATCTTTCTTTAACTGCAATTGAGTTCCATGATTTTGTCTTGAGATTCTGTTGAAAATTAAAAACACAAAAAGCTATACTGGAAAAACCACATAGTGTATTAGAACCTATAGAGAGGGAGATGTAATACGATGTCACTGAGCTCCTTCCACTCACAGAAGAAATGTTAACAAAGATTGGAGGTGTAGTGCAATGTCATGATGATTTTTAAAAATGATTTAATTGTATGATGTGCATTCAGTTTTCACTAGGAAAAAAATTTTAAAAAATCTCAGATGCAGAGTAATTGTAATTTTTATTTTAATAAAAAATATTTGTAACCCCTATTGCCCAACTCAAGAACCTGAACTCCCTCTGCCATTATCTTTTCTCCCAAGTGGCAGGACGAGTGCAGATTTGGCGTTTGTGGTGAGACACTGGACGGATGACCTCAGTTCAGTGGCTGTGAATTGGGGTCCTGGCAAGAGGTTTCTCATACTTTCATTTCCAGGGTGGGGGACCACAGTGAGCAGTACGGAGTTGTGCTGCTCCTGTCTAGCCCTTCCTAGGCAGGTGGCTTAGTGTCTTCTGGGGCATTTCTTTGGCCTCAGCCTGGGGGTGACTGTTCATCTGTGTTTGAGTGTCTGAGCCTCAGTGTGTTGACTGTGTGGTAGACACTTCTTGGAGCTGTTGGGACAGGCTGACCACGCAGCAGGTAGTTGTCTGGTAATCAAGCCCACTTCTGCCCATCCTTCTCCTCCAGTTTTCCTTTTCCACTCAGAATGGCACCTGCCACTTTTGCTGTGGTTCTTGGTGTCAGCTTTCAGCTCTGGGTCTTTCTGATACTCTTTGGATATTGGTATGATCCTGTTGGCCTTTTATCTTGAAGAAGTCTGTCAGAACCTTTGGCTCACGGGTATTTCTCCATCCCATGCTTCAATGAATTGATTTTATTTTTGTGACTCTTGACTGCTGTGTTGGTGGATATCATGGAGCATATGAACCGGTATGCTTATTAGTCTATCTAGTGCTGTAGATTTTCTTTTTAAAAGCACCTTCCACCCTCAATTTAGGAAACTGAGCTTCTGGGTGTGGCGTCGGTTCCTTCTCTTGCTGGTAGTCTTCAAGGATTTTTCAAGCATTACTCCAGTTCTCGCTGTTCTTGGTTCTCTATTTACTAGTGAGTTCTGGTAGTAAATATTAAGAACTAGGTGGCATTCGTGGTCTCAGTAAAACTTTCCTTCTACTACCCACCTGTAGTATAGCAATTAAAGTTGCCCATGTGAGAAATAGCTCTCTTGAGAGTCAATACCTGTACTTCAGTTTCTGCCTTTGTGACTTTTGGTTTGGGTTCTGTTTGGAAGCACTGTTTTCTTTGTCCATGTTTTGTCCATTACCTCCACGTGGCCTCTCCTTGTTACCGCTGCTTGGGAGGATGTCTGCTTATCTCAGGTGCTTCGAACACAACCATCTTGAAAGTGAAATTTTCATACTGTTCATTTTTAAAGTCAAACTGAATATAACCCCTAAATGTATTAAATCTGTCCACCTGTTTTCATATTACATGGGAATTGATAAGAAAATACTTAATGTATAGGTGAAGATGGTTAAGAAAGATGAAACTTACTATATTTTATTGTCTTGATAAGCACAATACAAAGAAAGATTTTAACCCCAAAGTTAATTTGCAAGAATCTTTTTTTGTTGTTTGTTTTGGCAATGTGCATTGATTATGATAACATTTAGCTAAATAAAGGCTTGATCAGATTTTTATATTTCCATGATACCTGATGAGGGAGTAAAAGTATATTTAATATACAACAGTGAGTATTCATAATGTTTTGGTGCCTTTTTTGGTTTGGGAGGGGAAGGAGGATGAAGATGGGGCCATTTCCAAAATGTGAATTAGTTGATCCACAGGAGTAGAGAATAGTCCAAGATTTAAAAATTTATGTCTATAATCCAGATTTAAATAACAGTTTACCTTCTTTTTTTTTTTTTTTTCTGTACGCGGGCCTCTCCTGTTGTGGAGCACAGGCTCCGGACGCGCAGGCTCAGCGGCCATGGCTCACGAGCCTAGTCACTCCGCGGCATGTGGGATCTTCCCGGACCGGGGCACGAACCCGTGTCCCCTGCATCGGCAGGCGGACTCTCAACCACTGCGCCACCAGGGAAGCCCTACCTTCTATTTTTACAAGCAGACTCGTGAGAAGGAGGGGAAAAAAGCATCAGGATTGCTCTTAAGTTGGAGAGAATCTACTGGACTTATTTTTTTTTTTTTTTTTTTTGCAGTACGCGGGGCTCTCACTGTTGTGGCCTCTTCCGTTGCGGAGCACAGGCTCCGGACGCGCAGGCTCAGTGGCCATGGCTCACGGGCCTAGCCGCTCCGCGGCATGTGGGATCTTCCTGGACCGGGGCATGAACCCGTGTCCCCTGCATCGGCAGGTGGACTCTCAACCACTGCGCCACCAGGGAAGCCCTGGACTTAATCTTTTGTAAAGGATGTCCAGCTAAACAATATGGTGGCAGCCTCACTTTATAGAATGAGGCATTACAAACTTGACCACAGTAGTTGCTCAAAAATTTTTGAATATTTTTCCAGATTAGATGGCTTCAAATTAAAAAAGGAAAATACTTGCCATTTTTCAAAACTATAAAGCTACATTGTATTTCTCCCTAAAATGCAAAATTGTTGGTATGGTGTGATTTGTCATTTGAGATAATCTTGGATGATTTGTTACGTGGCATAATAATGGTCTCTTACACATTGAGAGGATATATGTCTTGAACATCATTAATTGCAGATGAGAAGTTACTAGTTATATATTCTAAATATGTTTCTTCTTAGAATATAGGGGAGAAAACATAATTGGAATACTATATTTTTAAAAAGTTAATGATTAATTGTATACTTAGAAAACTTACCATTTTCTTTACTAGGAATTTTAAAATACATATTTTATATAATGAAGATTCTAATTTAGTGAGTTAACTAATTTTAAACATTTTAAATGTTTAATTTCTGATTCTAAAAGTAGTAGTCATTGACGTTTTCCTAAACTCCACAATTTAAGTAACTTTTAAAAGAACTGCTGATAACTAAACAACATTTAAATTCAGGATGTTTTATCCTAGAGCATCTGTCACCAGACAGATGATATTTCCTTGTGTCTCTAGGCCCCAAAGGAAAATAAGAATCCAAGGTTTTAATTTTTTTTTCTTCTTCAAGGATGGGAAAATTTTGTCCTATGAAAAGTGTTTAAGAGGTGGGCCAAAAAAAAAAAAAAAAAAGAGGTGGGCCAGGAAACAGCCTTTGTTTATATGGAAAATGCTTTTTTTTTTTAACTGCTGTAGATTGGAAGACAGGCTGGATTAAGATCACTTAATCAATGTGATGGAAGTAAGAAAATCTTGAACCTGGGAGAAATGACCAAGATATTAAAGATTCATGGGCAAGAGCAAGAGTATGAATGAAATTGGCTTAAAAATCTTCTTTGCCCTTGTCTTTAGGAATTAAAGGAGGCTTGTAAAGGGTTCCAAGTGTTTAAAAAACACACAAATGATATCTAAAGTTTGAAGTGAAATGAGATTGCGTCTTTCAGGAATGGATTAAATGCTTTGGGTTAGTGATTTTCAACCCTTTCTTAAGTAAGCCTTGGTTAATAGATGCTTTTATCATATGATGGCATGGAGAATGATTCTGAGCTAATCTTTTTTGAACATTTATATTTAAATATATTTTCATATGAACAGCAAACCATGAGACTTACTGGTACCCCACGGATACATTGATTATTTATAGATACTGTTAGAAGATTATTTGGGAGGGCTTTGATTTTCATCTGTAGGATCTTTTGCACTATTTTTCTAAAAGTATAGTTTGTTTATGGAACAAGGGGTTAGTGTTAGTCTTTCAGGTCTCTTCCAGCTTTAAAGTTCCTCCCTCTAACAAGCTGACTCTGGTTTGTGGTTTTATTGGACTTTTTAAATGATTTTCATCCAGAACTGCTAAGTAGAGAGAATATGAGAAGAAATTAGGAGACAGGTATGGGTGACGGATGCTTGGAGATGGTGGAAAAGTGGCTTCGGTTTTCTTAAGGGGGAAGATAGTTTGCAGTGGTAGAGATAGGAGCAACATGCTGTTTTCTTTGAATCTGGTGCTTGAAATCTGCTCTTTGTCTTAATTCAATGTATTTTACAAATGCTAGCAGTCTTTCTGGAGACATTTACAGACATTCTGTGGGAAAATATATTTGAAAATCACTGACTTCTTGGTGTGGGATGAATCTGTACTCCCGTTTAGAAGGAGATAATTGCTAGGATAGGTGGGACAAGTTGATCTATTTTAAAATAAAACTGTATCTTTTATAAAGATACAGTTACAAGGCACAAATGGGAACTGTGTCTCCTTGACATGTTTCAAAGCATTTCTCTGAATATGTGAGATTAAAGAAATGTTCTCAACCACTAAGAATTGTCAGGACACTGATGCTCTTTAAGGCTATATTTGTAGCTGTTAGTATGTACTGACAGAGTAGAAGTTTTTTTTTTTTTTTAATGTTTTATTCATTATTAGAAATTTTACATATGAATATAATGTGTTTATATTTTGCTCATATCTTGATCTTGGTTCCAAGATATGAGTATTATTTTCTTGGTCCCAATTTGTGTATTCTGAGCCCTATAGGTTAACAATTAATGTGGGTTTTATTATTTTAAAATTATTTTGAAACTATATATTAACACATATCATAACCAAAACCAAAATGTTATTTCTCTTCAGTCTGATAAAGCTTGTTTCAGACTTCCACTGAGCCGTGTGTTCTGTTATGCCGACCTTTTGTTCAGGCTTTCCGTAATAGAATAAAAATGCTTTATAGGATTTCTCTAAAATGAGAATCTGTCTGAATGTATAGAAAGACATTTACATAATGCCTGCCTTTGAGTAGGTGGGGGAAAAAGTTAAAATGTTGATGGCAGCTTCTGATAGAAAAACTCATAGCTATATAGTAAAAAGTTAAAATTACAATACATACACTACATTAACTGTATTCTGTGTGTATTGCCATTGGATTTCATTTGGAGTGAAAAATAAAATATGATTCTAATCCTTTACAGTTGCTGTTAATTTTGCTCTAAACCTGAAAGTGTTAACAGCAACTTGAAAATGTGACAAAGCTCAATTTCATTTCTTGTTTATTGCTTGTTTTCCTATTGGACAATTGGAAGTAGCTCTGCCCTGGCAACTAAAATAGGCTGTTTGCATAACGTAGTTTGATTGGCTAGCATTCCGACTAACAGTTCCAATCATATGGCGTCGGTTTAGTGGTAGGCTATGCTAATTAGCCGCTGTTGCTGGGGTTCAGGATGGTTTCTATGTGCTGTTCTGCTGCGTTGTGTTGCCTGGTGAGAGACATTGATAAATGAGCGTTTAATGATCTGCAGCAGTTCCCACTCACTGCGGGCAGGCGGATTTTAGAACAGAAGTGGAAATAAGGATTTAATTGCTTTGTTAAATACCTGTAACCAAAATATGTGTATTAAATTATAGAAGTTAAATTGTATAAAATCTTTATCTAATTAAATACTTTATAACAGAAAGGGAATAGCATTGCCAAAATATAACCCAGGGAGCAGCGCTGTGCACAGGTTTTCTAAGACTCTATTCAGTAAAATTGATCTCTTTCTTTTCAGATTAGAAATAGTACCATTGCAAAAAGTAGCATATTTGATACTTCTCATGATTTTGACCTTTTATAAAGGTACATGTTTGTTTTTAATAAATTGGTGCAAGCTCTGGGGCAGAATTTATCTTGTACTGCTCATGTAATCTTAGCAGATAGGAGCATAACTGGAACCCCCTGTTCATGCTCTTCTGTTCACTTGGAAGATCAGGTTGTTATTCACCAACTCTTATTATTATCTTTCTGATTTAAGTCAGATGCTTTAACTATTGCTTGTATTATACTATCTTAGGTTTACATTAAGTTTTTATTGAGTAGTTAGGTGAGCGATTCTGTAGGAAATAAAAAACTCAGTGCTTTGTTCAAAGAACTTAAGAGGTGAAGAGTAAACACATGCAAAGTTAGATGAAAATATAAGACAGTCATACTTAGAACGTGCCATAAGTATTTATCTGGAAGAGTACAGGTAAAAAGAAATCACCAAGCGTTTTGAGGATAGGGACATGGGAAATGGGTTGAGTGGTCTGGGAAAGGCTTTTGAGAAAGCCCACAGAACTTTGTTAAGGTTTTAAGTATGACTTAATTCAAATAGCTGGAGAAGAATAGGAAGGAAGAACATTTTAGTATGAAGAACAGATAACAATTGAACAAAAGTAACATTCTGATATTATTGTTATCCAGTATAGGTGGTCACAGTGATTAAGGCTTCAGCGTCTTAGATGTTTCAGTGCCTGAGTTTCTAAGCCAGCTGGTGTTATTCCCTTAAAATAAGAACTGCTGTTATACTGTTCTAGCTCTAATTTTCTTTGGCTTTTCTTCACTTGGTTTTGTGGCAACCAGTGCTCTTCACCTTTTGTGTCTGTTGCTTAAAGCATAGGGCTTTTAAACTTTCTTTCCTCCCTTTTCCTTGGCCCTAAAGCATTGAAACACAAGATGGCACCAGAAATAATCCATTTGCGTTTTAGATGTCTATATCAAATTTTCTGAGAAGTTTACCCCTTTAATTGTTATATCTTTTATTTAAGGGCCTGGTTAAATTAGACAGGCTAATTGGACAATCTTACAGCCTTGCAAAGAATGTAAACAAAAATTAAACCTTAATAGCTGATTATTGTTTTTCCTAGGCATATTTACTGAAGATGTATTCTAAAACAAATGTACACATTGCTCTGTGTTAATTATATCTCAGTAAAGCTGGAAGAAAAATAAATAAATAAAATAAAACAAATGAATAGAAATGCTTTATTCGTCCCCATAGTCAGAGAGATATAGGCTCCTGCACTCAGGGAGTTTATAATTTAATGGAGGTGGATGAGGTATGTCTTTATATAACTGTATGGTATAGTTATGCAAAGTGGTGAAATATCCGTGCTACAAGAGAGGTGGAGATTCAGAAGAGGGGTGATCCTTTTTCGATTGGGACAAGGAAAAGATTCTTGGTGGAAGTGGTGTTTCACATGGTCTTAGGAATGCTTATTTGCGCTCCGTATGTCATCTTTGGTGAAGTGTTCAAATCCTTGTCCAACCTTTTTTTTTCCTTCTTCTCCTTTTTATTGAGTTTTGAGAATTACCTATTTTGGATTCAAGTCCTTTAGCAGGTACATGATTTGCAAATAATGTATCCTAGTCCATGGCTTACTTTTTCATGCTCTTAAATTAAACGTGTCTTGAAGAACAGATGTTATTAATTTTTATGACGTCTAATTCATTGATTTGGTCTTCTGTGGATCATGCTTTTGGAAAACTTTTGCCTGATTGTCCCAAGGTCTAAAAAGTTTCCTATGTTTTTTTCTCCCCCTCCAGATTTTATAGTTTTGGGTTTTACATTTAAGTCTGTGATCCATTTGGAGTTAATATTTTAAATGGTGCTGCAAGCTGTAGCTAAAAAAGCACTTTTTCTGCAAGTGGGCCGTTTGAAGAAAGGACTCTCCTTTCTCCAGCGAATTACTTTTGTATCTTTGTTGAAAATCAGTCTTCCATATGTGTGCGGGTCTGTTTATGGACTTTCTGTTCCATTAATCTGTTTGTCTGTCTTGACACCAGTACCATATTGCCTTTATTACTGTAGCCGTATAATAAGTATTGAAATCTGGTAGTAGTAGTGTTAGTCCTGCGACTTTCTTCTTTTTCAGAATTGCCATGGTCACTCCAGGTCCTTTGAGCTTCCATGTGAATCGTCACATCATTTTGTCAGTTTCTGCAAACAAGCCTACTAGGTTGTGGGTTGGAATTGTGTTGAATCTGTAGATAGTTTTGGAGGAAGGATTGACTTCTTAAACAATATTGATTCTTCAGATTCATGCTCACTGTATATCAAGAAAACAGAAGCCATTGATTTCAGAACTTCTTTTTAAAAAATATTTTACATTTAGTTCAAATTATATTTTCTGTTTCCATTTATATATTTAATTCACACAACAGAGGTACTACTGGACATTATTTGCTATATTAGAAACAGTACTGTGTTTTTGTCCATTCCATTATCCAATGTCGTCTTTTTTAATAGAGGTGTTTAGTGCTATAATTTTCTACCTAAGTGTTGCTTTAGCTGTTTCCCCCAAGTTTTGATATAATGTATTTCATTTTCTTTCAGTTCAAAAAAAATACTTTTAATTTGCTCTTTGATTTCTTCTTTGAGCCACAGGTGTTTAGAGCCATTTCTTCTTTGAGCCACAGGTGTCATTTAGTTTCTAAGTATTTGGGGATTTTCCATACATCTATTACTGCTTTCAGATTTCATTGCCGTCAGAAAACATATTTTGTGTGACTTGATTCCCTTTAATTTGTTGAGATTTGTTTTATGACCCATATTATGGTCTGTCTTGGTAAATGTGCTGTGTTGCTAGAAAAGAGTGTGTGTTCAGCTGTTCTTTGGTGGAGTATTGTCTAAGTGTCGGTTACGTCAAGTTTGTGTATAGTGTTGTTGCTATATCCCTACTGATTTTCTGTCTACTTGTACTATCAGTTATTGAGAGAAGGATATGAAATTTTCTAATATAATTGTGCCTATTTATTCTTGCAATTCTATCTTTTTTTGCTCCGTGTATTTTAAAACTCTTTTAATAGGTGCATACGTATTCAGAATGAATATATCCTCTTGATGATTTGGCATCTTTATCATTATAAAATGACCTTCATTCCTAGTCATATATTCCTTGGGTTACAGAATACTTTGTTTCATATTAATATAGCTGTTCTGTCTTAATTTTGATTAGTGTTAGTATGATATATCTTTTTCAGCCTTTTACTTTTAATGTGTTAATGTCTGTATTTGAAATGTGTTTTTATAGGCAGCATATAGTTGTCTTGCTCCCCCTGCCCCAGGTCTGCAAATCTCTGCCTCTTGATTATTGATATGTTTCAGTTTAAATCAGGCTGCTATTTATTTTCTATTTGTCCCCTCTGTTCTTTGTTCCCCCTTTTCTCTTTTTTTTCTGTCTTCTTTGGATTAAATGAATATATTTTATTATTTGATTTTTTTTCTCCTTTGTTGGCTTATTCATTTTAACCCTTTGTTTTTTAATTCAGTGATTGCTTTTTATCTCATAGCAGTCTACTTTCAAATACTACTACTTATATCACATCACATTTGGCATATTGACTGTACCATAGAATACTTTCATTTATCTTTTACTGGTCTTTTTACTGCTTTTTCACAGATTCTATTTGTATGTATGTTAAAAAACCCCACACTACATTATTATTTTTGTTTAAACAGTTAATAATCTTTTAATGAGACTTAACTAGTTAGAAAAATTCTTATACATTTGCCCATGTGATTACCTTTTCTGATGCTTTTCATTTCTTTGTCTAGGTCCTGTTTCCATCTGGTCACATTTTCCTCCATCCTCAGTACTTCCTTTAATATTTTTTGTAGTGCAGGTCTACTAGTGACACATTTTCTCACCTTTTGTATATCTGAAAATTTTTGCATTTTATTTCATTTTTGAGAGATATTTTCATTGGGTATAGAAATTCTAGGTGATACTTTTTTCTTGCAAAACAATTTTAAGATGTTACTCCACTCTCTACTCACTTGCATTGTTTCTTCTAAGAAATCTTCTTTAATCCTTATCCTTGTTCCTTTATGTATAATATGTCCTTTTTCTTTCCTGGCTGCTTTTAAGAATTTTTTTCTGTCATTAGTTTTGAGCAGGTTGATTATGATGTGCCTTGGTGTGGTTTTCTATATGTTTCTTGCGCTTGGGGCTTGTTGAACTTCTGGATCTGTGAGTTTGTGGTTTTTTAATCAAATTTGGAAAATTTCTGACTTATTTTTACAAAATTGTTTCTGTTCATTCTCTCCTCCCTATCAGGAACTTTAGTTACATGTATATTATGATATTTGAGGTTGTCCCAGAACTCAGTGAATGTCTGTTAATTTTATTTTCTCTCTTTTTAAAAATCTGTTTTATTTTTTTCTGTTTTGACAGCTGGTTTCAGGTGTTGAATAGTCAGTTGGAATTCTGAAATACTTTTTACTGCTGTGTCTTCAAGTTCACTCATCTTTTTTTTCTACAATGTCTAATGTGTTTTTTTAAAAAATTTATTATTTTATTTTTGGTTGTGTTTGGTCTTCGTTGCTGCGCTGGGGCTTTCTCTAGTTGTGGTGAGCGGGGGCGACTCTTTGTTGTGGTGCGTGGACTTCTCATTGCAGTGGCTTCTCTTGTTGCGGAGCGCGGCCTTCAGTAGTTGTGGTGTACAGGCTCAGTAGTTGTGACTTGCAGACTCCAGAGCACAGGCTCAGTAGCTGTGGCGCATGGGCTTAGTTGCTCCGCGGCATGTGGGATCTTCCCGGACCAGGGCTCGAACCCATGTCTCCTGCATTGGCAGGCGGATTCTTAACCACTGCGCCACCAGGGAAGTCCCTTTAATGTGTTTTTAATCTTACACAGTGTAGTTTTATTTATACAAGTTCAATTTGTGTCTTTTAAAAAATATTTTCCACAACCTTCCTTAACTATTTGAATATGTGGAATGTAGTTATAATAATACCTCTTTTATTGTCCTTACCTGCTAACTTTAACAGCTGTGTCAATTCTGGATCAGTTTCCATTGATTGATTTTTTTTTTTTTCATAGGTTATGATTTCCTGCTTCTTTGCATGCTTGGTAATTTTGATTGTGTGCCAGACATTCGTGAATATTTACTTTGTTGAGTGCTGGGTAGTTTTACATACCTATAAATTTCTGTGATCTTTTTTCTGGGACAGTTAGATTTCTTAGAAATAATTTGATCTTTTGAGTTGTACTTAAGGTTTTGTGTGTGAGACCAGCACAGTGTTTAGTCTGATTGTTCCTCACTACTGAGAAGATAGTACCCTGTGTAATTTATTTAATGCTCTGTGAATCTTGATCTTTCCCAGTCTGATTGGTGTGTATGTTGCCTAGCTTCTGGTGGTTTGCTGTCAGTCTTTGGCATGCCTTGACCTCTGCTGCGTCACCCTGATCTCTGTCTTCATCTTCACATGGTGTTCTCCCTGTGTGCCTGTCTCTTTGTCCAAATTTTCTCCTCTTATAAGGACATCAGCCATACTGGATTAGGGCCCAACCTAATGACCTTATCTTTAGTAACTACATCTGCAGTGACCCTATTTTCAAATAAGGTCAGTTCCAAATAAAGTCATATTCTCTGGTGCTTGGGGTTAGACTTTAACATGAATTTTGAGGGGACACAGTTAAGCCTGTAACTGCCCCCCTCCCCTAGTGGTGTTTCCTTGAATGTACCCCCTTTAAAAATTTTTTTTCTTTTTAATTTTTTAAAAAATATTTATTTATTTGGCTGTGCTGGGTCTTAGTTGCGACACGTGGGACCTTCTTTGTGGCACGCGAGATCTTTTAGTTGCAACATGTGAGATCTTCCTGGTGGCACGTGGGATCTTTTAGTTGCAGCATGTGGGATCTTTTATTGTGGCACTTGGCATCTAGTTCCCTGACCAGGGATCCAACCTGGGCCCCCTTCATTGGGAGCGCAGAGTCTTAGCCACTGGAACACCAGGGAAGTCCCTGAACATACCACTTTTATGCTCTTACGTTTTTATCTATGTTCTTTCCTCATTGGAATGTCTCCTTTTCCTTTCCTTTGCTTATCTTAATTAAAAACTACCTACTAATCAGAATTAATGTCTATTTACCCTTTGTTATAAGCGTTTACATGGCTGTTTCTTGCACATACTTGCAACATTTTTGAAGAACTGGAGAGGACTCATTTTTGGAATTGTGCCCCAGTTCTTTCTTTCCTCCCCAGTACCGCCTGTAGTACCTTATAATTAGTGGTTACTTGAATTGAGTATATTAATGAGTGTGTCTGAGCAGACAAATTGTAGGTACGAGGCATTTTACGAAAGATTAATAACTTTAGGAAGGATTGGAGTCTGGACTCATGGAAGCCATTTAGGAGGTGGTTATAGTAAGCCAGCCATGCATTAGTTTATTAAACAAATACTTACGGAGCCTACTAGGTACAGAACCCTTTACTAGGTGTTAGGAATTGATAGACCTGTGAAAATTACAGAATCTGCCACTATTCTCATGGAACTTACTGTCTATGAACAGTTACGAGGTAAAAGAACAGTTACGAGGTAAAAGAACAGAGAAGATGGATATGAAGGAATTTCCTAAGGAACCCTAGACAGAACTTAAAGAATGATTAGTCACGAAGGTGGAGGATGAAGAAGAGTTAGAGCAGCATGATGTGAAGCCTGGATGAGTGGGAGAGTATTGTTAGTGGAAATTTCAAGTCAGGCAAGGACATTCTTTTCTCGGGGGAAAAGATAAGTTAGTTTGCTTCTGGTTAAATAGAACTTCTAAGTAGAAATTGCAGATTGCAGAAAATTCAGAAATGAATAGTGAATTCATAGATGTTGGTCCTGCTTTACCATGAAAAGGAGAGAGAGCATGAGTAGCTAGTTAAGGGAGGGGCTGACGGGGTCAACAGCGGGGCTTTCCTGGGTAGGTGATACTCTGAAAATGTTTGGAGGAAGAGTGGAAGGGCTGGAGAACTGGGACGTGATAATGCGATGATCATTTCTCCTTGGCATCTAGTTCCCTGACTAGATGAGGAAGCTGGGGCACAGGAAGTTGAAAGGTGCTCAAGGACACAACTAGTAAGTGGTGGAGCTGGAATTCAAACTGGGTGTCGCGGCTCAAGGGTCTGTGCTTCTAGGCACTCCTCCATGCTGCCTCTAATATTTTTCTTTAAATGTACTCCCTTATTTAACACGTTAAAGTTTTTCGTAAGGAAACTATAATACTATTACAAAGTTAGAACATCAGCCTCATTTGTCACTTAATGAAGGTGGGAGTAAAAATAAATATAGGGAAACCAAAGCAATTCTGTTTTTTTTTTAAGATTTATTTATTATTTATTTATTAAAAAAATTTTTTTTTTTGGCTGCGTTGGGTCGTAGTTGTGCTGCACGGGCTCTTCGTTGAGGCGTGCGGGCTCTTTCATTATGGTGCCCGGGCTCTTCATTGTGGTGCATAGCCTTCTTTCTAGTTGTGGCGTGCAGGCTCCAGGGCACATAGGCTCTGTAGTTGCGGCGCACGGGCTCCAGAGTGCGTGGGCTCTGTAGTTTGCGGCACGCGGGCTCTCTGGTTGAGGTGCGCAAGCTCAGTAGTTGTGGCGTGCGGGCTTAGTTGCCCCGCGGGATGTGGGATCTTAGTTCCCTGACCTGGGGTCAAACCCTCGTCCCCTGCATTGTAAGGCGGATTCTTTACCACTGGACCACCAGGGAAGTCCCAGCAATTCTGTTAAATTTATACAACTTACAGAATGCATACCTGAAAATAATGGAACTATTTATGATCAGTTAGTAGGTAAGGGATATTCTGCTGGATGTCAGGTAGTTTAAGAAAACAGTGAGGTAAGCAACATACGTTTTTGGGCATTTATTGTGCCAAACATTTCCTCTTGGTGTTGAATATATACTAGTGGATAAGACAGAGTCCTTGCTGTCATGGAGCTTATGTTCTAATGGCTAGAGATACACAGTAAACATCTAAACAAGTAGATGGTTGGGGGAGGTAGTTTTTGCTAGAAAGGCCAGGGATGGTCTCTCCAAGGGAGTGCTTTACTTCAGTTTCATTTGACTTGTTTCAAATGAACATGTGCCTGTGGGATAGTCTAGTTTATAGTTCCAGCCACAGTCCTCCATAAGATCTTGCAAACGTATTCTTGTATCTAGAACAACTTAATATTTTTTCCCAGTTGGAGTAGAGGAATGATAGTTGTCCATATGAAAGCCCAGGAAGCTCTGTGTAAAGGAGTGGTCATTCGTAATCACAGTCTATCTCCTTATGGAGCCGGGGAAAGGGAGGGAACTTAGCATCCTGCTCGTGTCAGTATTAGCAGTCGTAACATCATTCATTTGGGGGTAAGGACTTCCCTGCTTGGAAAACAGTGAGTAGACTCTGCTACCACAAATGTCTTCAACATTAAGAAAATAATGTAGCACTGTGCAGGAAAATCCTTGCTAGTGCCCGTACATACCATCGATATTTCTTGATAGTTAATGTGGAAGAACATTTTATAACTGAAAGTTTGAAAGAGTTTTCCTGAGCACTAGGCCTCTCAATTCACTCATTTTGCATAAAATGGATTATACTGCACTTATTTTAACCATCTACTAAGTATTGTAATATCTCTGAAAACGTAGGCATAATAACTTTTTCTAAAACATGTTGAACTAAGTGCATTACTATTAAATACTCACTGTAGCGGGTGCAACTCAGGAAACAAAGCAGACAGGTTGCATTTTTCAAAAATTCGAAATGAAAATAGCCTATTCAGGTCCATGGGGGACTTTTAAAAAACATTTTAATTGACATTAGTTTTCTTTTCAATAAAGTAGTTAATAGGAAAATTGATACTATTTTCTAGCTATTAAAAATATTAGTATCCTGGAGTTTGAGAATTCATAGCATGAAGGCAGCTTTCAAATCCTTCATCTTTGAATTTGGGTGGTGTTTTAGAGTTTACAAAGTGTGTGTTCATATGTGTTAGCTCACATGACCCTCTCATAGGTGTTGGAATGACTTATCATCCCCACTTGAAGGAAGGGCAGCCGAGCCTTGAAGACGGCCAGGGTCACACTGAGAGATAGTAGAGCTGAGGCTAGAATCCACTTCCTCTTTTTAGTGCAGTGTTTGCTCAGTGCCTGTCGTATGGAACAGGCACTGTAGACGTCACAACTAGGAAGGCCTGGCTGGCTCTCCTCCTTCTCCCTGTTGAAGCACCGTGCCCAGGATGGGCAGAGGGAGTTGTCCCTCGGTGCCCCCTTGATAACTCTGCTGCATGGAGTTCTTGATACAAGTCACTGCTCCTCTGGTTGATACTAGTCTTATGACTGTCCCTCTTTGTTAGCACTTGTCCTCCTTGTCGGTGACAGTGACAGCTTGGGAGGGGACCAGAGGGCACTTTCCATTTCTCTACTCTCCTAGTAGGAGAAACTGGTTCTTTTGTATCCCCTTCCTTCCTGTTAATCTGTGTTTGAGTCTCATGAGGTGAGTTAGTTGAGCCAGGCAGTGATGTTTTTTGAGTGCCATTATGTACCCATTCACTGAAGATATGTCAGTGAATGAAGTAGCAGCAGTTCCATCCTTCAGGGACTTGTGTTATAGTTGGGGTAAAACAGATAATAACACAAACACATGTACTATATAAATAAATACATAAATACACAATATTTTATATTATACATGTAGATACATAACATACAGATATATAAGCGTGTGTGTGTATAATTTTAGGGTGCCTCACTAACATTGCTGCCTCTGAAGTCGCAAGACCCCAAATCCAGCCTATTGCCTCTTTCTTATAAATACACAGCCACACTCATGGGTTTATGTATTGTCTGTGGCTGCTTTTGTGCTGTGAGGGCAGAGTTGATTAATTGCAGCAGAGATTGTGTGCTTGATAAAGCCTAAAATATTCACACTCTGGCTTGAAGAAAAAGTTGGCTCACTGCTTGCTCAAGATCTTGCCAGCCATTGTGCTCGAAGGTACTGGTTCAGCTTCAGAGCTAGAAAATAAAGCTTGATTGGGAAGCCGACAGAGATGATAGATGGTTGGAACTTTGGGGCCGAGAGGGTAGTTTCCATTCTCTAGGTGCGGGATCGCTGTGGTAGCTCCAAAGATGGAGGTGACTGAATAATTTGTTTTGAAGTAGGGAACCTATTATGCTTGCAGAAGAGCATTTATTGTTGTTTTCTAGTAAGTGTGAATGGTATGTGGTGATTTTAAAAATGTGTATTAAAATGATGTAATAAGGACTTCCCTGGTGGCGCAGGGGTTAAGAATCCGCCTGCCAGTGAAGGGGACGTGGGTTCGAGCCCTGGTCCGGGAAGATCCCACATGCCGCGGAGCAGCTGAGCCCGTGTGCCGCAGCTACTGAGCCTGCACTCTAGAGCCCGCGAGTCACAACTACTGAGCCCACGTGCTGCAACTACTGAAGCCCGTGTGCCTAGAGCCCATGCTCCACGACAAGAGAAGCCACCGCAATGAGAAGCCCGTTAACCGCAATGAAGAGTAGCCCCTGGTTGCTGCAACTAGAGAAAGCCTGCAAGCAGCAACGAAGACCCAATGCAGCCAAAAATAAATAAATTAATTAATGAATAAATAAAAATGACGTAATGAAAGTATATATAAATTAGATGATGGGAGATGGGAGTTGCTCACATGTGGCGGAGTAACTAAGCCCGTGAGCCACAACTGCTGAGCCTGTGTGCCACAACTACTGAAGCCCACGTGCCTAGAGCCTGTGCTCCACGACAAGAGAAGCCACCGCAATGAGAAGCCCGTTAACCGCAATGAAGAGTAGCCCCCGGTTGCTGCAACTAGAGAAAGCCTGCACGCAGCAACGAAGACCCAATGCAGCCAAAAATAAAGAAATTAATTAATGAATAAATAAAAATGACGTAATGAAGGTATATATAAATTAGATGATGGGAGTTGTTCCTGTTACCCTAGAGTCCCATTCTTCAGAAATATTCATTATTAAGGGCTGGTTTTTTTTAAGATCTATTTTGATGTGGACCATTTTTAAAGTCTTTATTGAATTTGTTATAATACTGCTTCTGTCTCATGTTTTGGTTTTCTGGCTGTGAGGGATGGTGGGGTCTTACCTCCCGGACCAGGGATTAAACCCACACCCCCTGCATTGGAAGGTGAAGCCTTAACCACTGGACCACCAGGGAAGTCCCTTAAGGGCTGTTAAGACATGGATTTTAATCTCTGTCTAAATATTCCCTTCTACACAAGAGTTTTAAAAAAATTGATTTTCTGATTATCTTGTACATTGTGACCCCTTAGTTGACTTGGCACCTCAAAATGCAAAGAATTAGGAAGGATTTTAATAGAAGCCTCCCCATCAGTTGATGAGTTGACATTGTAGATTTTTAAAATTATGCTTTCATGTCAAATATTAAAGTACTTTGTACTATATCATCACTGTTCTAAATCTCACAAATTTTAATGAAAATTCTCGTTCTAGTAGAGGGGCCCCATAATCTGATCACCTGGGAAATCTTTGAAAAATATTGATGTCTGGTCCCCATTTCAGACCTAAATGACTCCAGATCTTTAGAGGTTGAGATGTCCCCCGAGCGAGCTATTGAGTAGGTAGCACTTTGTATAATACAACTTAGTTTTCATGATGAAAATTTATAGGAAAATGGTAAGGTTTTACATGCTTCTGGTATATATAGTTCATGGTTTATCCTGGAAAAAAAATCTGTATACTGAGTTTCTTTGAATTCAAATATTGAACAAAGGAGGGAAATACATATAAGACGGGGGTTATTTCATTTGATTTGAAGATTCACATAAATTCACTCCCTCCCACCCTCTGCTTTTGTACTTATTCATCAAGAAAAAGTCTACCTTCTCAAAACCAAAAACACATTTCTTAACCTTTGGGTGGTAGCTTTGTATTAGTCCAGATCCTTACTAATGGGAGGTGGCATACATCTGATCACTGTTTTCAAACTGGGAAATAACATTTCTTTAAGTATTTACTAACCTTTCTGGGTAGATATTACTTTCTGTATTCATTATGGTAGGCTAACTGGTATAACAAACATACCCAACATTTCAGTGATTTTATTTTTTTTTATATATATATATATATATTTTTTTTTTGCTGTATGCGGGCCTCTCACTGTTGTGTCCTCTCCTGTTATGGAGCACAGGCTCCGGACACGCAGGCTCAGCGGCCATGGCTTATGGGCCTAGCCACTCCGCGGCATGTGGGATCTTCCCGGACCGGGGCACGAACCCGTGTCCCCTGCATCGGCAGGCAGACTCTCAACCACTGTGCCACCAGGGAAGCCCCATTTTTTTTATAATTAAAAAAATATATATTTTTATTTATTTCAGGCTGCATTGGGTCTTCGTTGCTGCACACGGGCTTTCTCTGGTGGCAAGCGGGGGCTACTCTTTGTTGCGGTGCGTGGGCTTCTCATTGCGGTGGCTTCTCTTGTTGCGGAGCACGGGCTGTAGGCGCGTGGGCTTCAGTAGTTGTGGCACGCGGACTCAGTAGCTGTGGCTCTTGGGCTCTAGAGCACAGGTTCAGTAGTTGTGGTGAGCGGGCTTAGATGCTCTGCGGCATGTGGGATCTTCCCGGACTAGGGCTCGAACCCGTGTTCTCTGCATTGGCAGGCGGATTCTTAACCACTGAGCCACCAGGGAAGCCCTCAGTGAGTTTAAATTAGAAGTTTATTTCTTGTTCATGTAGTAGCCTACTGACTGTTGAATCAGGGGATAACTGTTCTGCTCTGTACAGTTATTCAGGGACCAAACTGTGGACATTTTCCTATCTTACATGTGGTGTATAAAGGTCACCCTGGGCTTTGGCATTCAGTCATTGGATTGGGAAAGAGCATGGAGGTTTACATGGGAGATTTTTATGGGTCAGACCTGGTAGTACCACACATCACTTCTGTTGACATTCCATTGGTCAGAGGTTAGTTACAGGGCCATGCTTGCTGCAAGAGAAGCTGGGAAATGACTAGTTGCCTCAGTAAGGAAAAAAAAAAGTACCTTTAGTTACCGATTAGTAGTCTTGTCCACATGGCAAATGCAGCCACCATAAATATGACCAGCAAGACCTTGATTTAGTCTATGTAATTTTTTCTTTCATTGTTCCTTTTCTCATCCCCCCATGATTCTGCTAAATTACTTCCCCCACGTGCCCCCCCCCCCCCATTTTGGGTGATTGTCCTTCATTGTTCCTTTATGTGTGACAGGGTTCTTGGATGCGGAAAAACTCATCCTTTCCTAATTTGGGAAGAAAATGAATTTAATGGAAGGCTATAAGTTAGCTCGCAGAATTGATTGGAAAGCTGGAGACTGTGCTGGAAAAATAAGTAGGAACCAAAGTGGCCGGCAGCAGAGGACACAGCCAGGTCAGGCCACAGGATGCCTCTCCTGGCACCTTGCAGTCAGTCGCCGCGTGAGCTTTGTCTGTCCCGTCCCCACAGTGAGTGTGCTCTCACTGTTGGTGCATCTTCAGAAGTGACTCCTCAAGATGCTCGCTCTGACTGTTCAAACTTGGGTTGCTAGCGAAGCCCTAGTTACCAAGGAGTGAGGAAGAGCAAAGTTTTGCTACTGTTCAGCTTTTATAGTAGGAGGCATGGCTTTCTTTGTCTTCTGTGATTCCCACAAACCGTGGTGGGTGTCCAGAGACCAAGTGACCAAAAAGTGACAAACCCCTACTTTAGCACCTTTTCATCAGGAGAAAATGTCCCATATTTTGGTGTAAGATAGGAGACTGTTCCAGTCTTGATTTTGCCACTGACCTTTTTGGACAAGTCGTTAAAACTCTGGATTGCAGGTGCCCCCTTTATAAATTGAGGTTGGGAACTTGATGCCTGATAATATTGGTTCATCCACTCACTCACTGAATAAAATATTTATTGAGTGCCTTTATGTGCTGGCTTAAAAGAGGTGAGTGAGAGAGACATCCTGGCCTTCTCGTAGTTCAGTGGATGAGCACAGAAATCATTCCAATGCAGTTAGGGTGGGATGGCAGCTCGTGAGGAGTCCCTTATCCAGATTAGAGGGTTGTGGGCAGGGGTTTCCTGTATCTCTCTTTGCTTCATTCACTCATTGATTTATTAAAGTGTCTGCTTTAAGCCTTTGCATTGTTGTAGTTTTGAGAATACCTGAACAAATAAGACCAGTCCTTCCCTCAAGGGTGCTAACTGTGAGGGCATGCTGATTACTCCCGCACAGAACATGCTTGCTGTGCTAACCGCAGAATAGTAGGAAAAGAAATGGAGCAGGGAGCAGCTCACTGTAAGATTCTGGGAAGGTTTCTAAGAGAAGATGACATTACATCTGGGTTTTGAAGTTTGAGTTCAAGATTTCTAGGAGCAGAAAAAAGAAAAGGGAGTATTCTAGATAGAGGGAAAACTTCTGCTCAGACACTGTCAGTGCAGCTGAGAGAAAGGATGTGTGATGGGGGGACAGGATGGAGGGAATGGTGGGCAATGAGATGAGAGCTGTAAACACTTAAACCTGGAAGCTCTGTATGTCTCAAGGTGTTGGAGATCTTGAAACTTTTTTAAGGAAGCAAACTTTGACAGCAGTGGGGAGAAGGTGCAGGTACTGTAGAATCCTCAACCCTTTCTTCTGAATTGAGATCTTGATGAAGAGTACAGAAATAAGCAGATGGATTTGTGAGACATTCCTAGGCCAGAGTCATAGAATGTAGTTGGATTGTGTGAGAGTGTGTGTGTGCGCGCGCGCGCATGTGCGTGCACAGGGAGGGAGGGAAATGAGACAGTGAATAAGGCTCTGCCGTCTCTAGCTTGAGTGGATGGATAGGGGGGATGCAGTTTATAGAAGTGGGTTGCACTTGGCATTCCTCTCTGCTCCAGCCTGGGCAGACACAGCATGCCGTGCTTTCTAAACCGAGGTTCAAGTTAGCCTTGGAATCTGTAACAGTATGCGCTCCAGACGGCCACTGCCAGTCTGTTTGAGTTTGTACTAGAGGGGAAACCTGCTGCCTTTTTTCTCTGTTGTGAGGGATGGGAAGTGAAGAGAAGACACAGCTCCCCTCCACACCCAGTTTCTCTTTTCCTTGTCTTATTTTCTTCAGAACACTAATCGGACATTTTTTCTGGTATTATCAAGTTCACTTATTGTCTCAGGGATCCTGCCCTCCCCCCACCAGCAATAAAATACAAACTCCAGGAAGACAGAGACTTTGCCCTTCATCTTCACATTTTTGGCCTTAATGCTGAGAACTTTATCTAGAACAGCACTGTCCAACAGAATATAATGTAAGCCACCTATGTAATTTAAGTTTCTAGGAGTCACAGTTTAGAAAATAGAAAAAAGAATCAACATTAATTTTGGTAATATATTTTATTTTACCCAATATTATTATTATTTACCCAATATATATTATTTATTTAAAAATATTATTTTAAAGTTAAAAATTATTGAGAGAGTTTACATTCTGTTATTTTGTACTAAGTCCTTGAAATCTTGTATGTTTTACGTTTGTTGTACATTTACAGCCCATCTCAGTTCCAGCCAGATGCATTTCAAGCACTGAGTAGCCCTACCTGTGATTAGTGGCTGCCATATTGGACAGCTTAGGTCTAGAGCATAGTAGGGGCTCAGTAAATTTTTTTTTTTTTTTTTTTTTTTTTTGCGGTATGCGGGCCTCTCACTGTTGTGGCCTCTCCCATTGCGGAGCACAGGCTCTGGACGCGCAGGCTCAGCGGCCATGGCTCACGGGCCCAGCCGCTCCGTGGCATGTGGGATCCTCCTGGACTGGGGCACGAACCCGCGTCCCCTGCATCGGCAGGCGGACTCTCAACCACTGCGCCACCAGGGAAGCCCGCTCAGTAAATATTTGTTGAATGAATGAATTAGAAGATAGATTGGTTGTTAAGGGGGCATGTAGAATCCAGGAAGGATTTGGTTTTAACAGTAAGGAAATAGAGCATATTAATATGTTTGACAGAACTGGAAGGGAGAGGTAGATGATAATAAAGGGGCAGTTTGATGGAGGAAGTTCCCTGGAGGAAGGCCCCTGAGGAGGTAGTTGGAAATGGGGTCTGGCAGCCCAGGTAGGAAGGATGAGAGATGTTCTGCTATCTTACCTCTTTTGAAGAGGTATGTTCTTCAGTTATATTTTAGGAAACCCAAATCCAGTTTGTTTAGCATAAATTTCTAATTGGAATTGTGTTATAACTATTTGTTCCCCTCATTTTAGATATTAGATAGTTGAGAGTTATTTTAAAAAATCTTAAAAGTGGTTTTCCTAATGACTTAAAAAAATTGAATCATTATGTTGTACGCCTGAAACTAATATAATGCTGTATGTCAATTATACCTCAATTAAAAATTTTTTTAATTAAACAAAGAAAGGAGGGCTTCCCTGGTGGCGCAGTGGTTGAGAGTCCGCCTGCCGATGCAGGGGACGCGGGTTCGTGCCCCGGTCTGGGAGGATCCCACATGCCGTGGAGCAGCTGGTTCCGTGAGCCATGGCCGCTGAGCCTGCGCATCCGGAGCCTGTGCTCCGCAACGGGAGAGGCTGCAACAGTGAGAGGCCCGCGTACCACAAAACAAACAAACAAACAAACAAACAAAAAAAGAAAGGAAAAGAAAAACATCTTTTCACTTGGGAAGTGGGAAGAAGTGTTATTGACATGTATCAACATTCTTTCTTTGATGTCATTCGACTAGAAAAAGAAGTATTTTCTGTGTTAAAATTAACTTAATCAAATCTAGTTTTTAGCATTGTGATTATATTTATCTGCATTGTACATGTCTGAATATAAAATAAGGTTATTTCCCCAAAATTATTCCTCAGTCCCTACATACTTGAGTTCTTAAACAGTCTTTTATATTGTCTCTTCTGTTATGGGGTATACTACTGTTCATTACTTTATTGTTCATTACTGTTCATTACTGTTCATTACTTTATCTGAATAATAGAGGTCTGTTTGAGGATGACATGTAAGCATGGGGAACTGCTTTCAGTAGTAGTTTGGGATGCTTATGGAGATCGTTTGATGTAACGAATCTGTTCAAAGTGAGGCAGAGAAATTTAACACAGATTTTTAAGGTCATGATCTCATGTTTTCAGGTGTTGATGTTGTAAATAAAACTTTTGAAGACCATGTTTTAAAGTATTGTAATAAGTAGAAATCGTGAATATACCCGTAGAATTAATGGAAAACATCAACTCTTCTAATTTAAAAAGTTTTTAATCTTACTTGGGATAATATATCCAGTTATAGTGTCATACGGTCATTCAAAAAATGTTGCCTTTAAAACAGTTTAGAAGTTAAGATTGTGTGCTCTGGGAAACCTAGATGACTTTAGAGGAAATCTAATGAGGACAAGAAACTGGTATTGAAGATTGGAAGTAGGCTTTTGACTATATCGTGATGGACACCTCCCATATATATAGATAGATATGCACAGGCACACCTCAGAGATACTGTGGGTTCGATTCCAGGCCACCACAATAAAGTGAATCACATGAAGTTTTTGGTTTCTCAGTGCATATAAAAGTTATGTTTACACTATACCGTCGTCTGTTAAGTGTTCAGTAATAGCATTATGTCTTTTAAAAAAGTACATACCTTGATTTAAAAAATTCCAAAAAAACCCCAATTACAGTAGTAACATCAGAGATCACTGATCACACATCACCATAACAAACGTAGTAATAATGAAAAAGTTCGGAATATTGCAAGAATTACGAAAATGTGACACAGAGACATGAAGTGAGCAAATGCTGTTGGAAAAATGGTGCCGATAGACTTGCTTGACTCGGGGTTGCCACAAACCTTCAATTTGTAAAAATCACAATATTTGCGAAGTTCAGTAAAGTGAAGCGCAGTAGAACAAGGCACACCTGTAGTCGTGGTCTGATTGGGAAATGTGAACTCTTCTTGCTTTGGGGACAGTCGTATATTCCTGACTGAGGTATGCTCAGGCAAATATGATGATGTCAAGGCTGGAAGTGACTGGGGAGATGGTTATTCATGGGTGTTCAACCTTTTATCTGCCCAAGCATCCAGAGCAGGTTAAGTTAACACCTGTCAAAACAGAGGCTTTCTAGGAAAATGCTTCCGAGATGGGGAAGAAAGGAGGGTGATGTGTATATTTTGAAGAAGCCCCAAATAGATGGTGATACTTCCTCTGCATGTGACGCAGTAGGGTATGTGATGGGGTAGGGCTGTTGGTACAGGTGGCATGTTTTTCCCAGTGTCACGTAGTTAACCTCTGAATTTGGACCGGAACTGTGGGCTTCTCCTCCCCAGGCCAATTTTTGTTTTTCTCTGCCACACTCTTTTCCTTCTCCTTTTATTGTTTTTGTACCTTTTCTCCTTTCTATTCTCAATAAAGGTTTAACTGTCTTGTGCTTGATAGCATGAAAACTGCTGAGATGTACTAGGAAGCAGTCTTTGACCAAGTCATTACATTTAAGAACATGTGTTCATTCAACCTAGTGCCCTTTTCAGACTTTCTCATTGTCACCACTGTTTCCTAAGTCTCCTAGGCTCAAAACCACTGAGCCATTTTTGAAACCAGCTTGTCTCTCTCTCATCTTCCATCTTTAAACAAGTTTTTAAGTCCTGTCATTTCTATCCCGTGGTGTCTCTTCATACATCTTCCTTTTTTTTCCCAACATTAATCTCCTAAAGCCTCTCACAGTCCTTTGCTCGGACTGTTGAAATAAGCCCCTAATTGATCTCTGCTTGAGGTTTCTCTCTGTTTCAATCCGTATTACACATCAATTATGATAAGCTTAAATAATAGAACATCTATTGAGCACTTACCATGTGCCAGATATTGTTTAAAACAGTGGTCCCCAACCTTTTTGGCACTAGGGACTGATTTCGTGGAAGACAGTTTTTCCACGGATGGGGGGGTGGGTGGGACATGGTTCAGGTGGTAATGCAGCGATGGGGAGAGGCAGATGAAGCTTTGCTCGCTGGCCTGCCGCTCACCCCTGGCCGTGCGGCCCTGTTCCTAACAGGCTGCGGACCGATAATGGTCCGTGGCCTGGCGGTCAGGGACCCCTGGTTTAAAACATTGTCTTTAACTTTCATAATAGTCTTGAGGTTCAAGCACTGTTATTAACCCATTCTGCAGATGGAAAGGGAGGCAGAGATTGAATTATCCAGTCACTCAGTAGCTAGGTAGTAAGTGGCAAAATTGAATCCAGACGCTCCAGAGTGTGTGTTTCTATAGTTGAAAACACAGCTGGAGTGGTGTCACTCCTGGCACCCTTTCTCTGGCACCCTCTTACCTATTTTACAAAATCCAAATCTCTTATCCTGGCAGAAAGACTCTTTGGTCCAGCCTGCCTTTCTATCTGTAACCTACTCCTCTGTCTATGTTCTCCAGCCAAACTTGAAGTGACGTTTGAACCGCTGTCTGGAAGAGAAGTGGGAGTTGGTCGGGCAAAGTAGCGGAGTAAGGAGGGAGCGGAGGGTGCGCCTGGGAGAGCTGGGGCTGGAGCCTGAGGCAGGGCCTGCACAGGGTGAGGCTGCAGGTGAAGGTCGGTCTGGACCGTGGCCCACTTCCCGGTCTTGTCTTTTTCCACAGGACATTTTCGTGAGCTCTTCACAAGATTCATGGAGACTGAGAACTGGCTTTTTTAGGAAGGTACTTTTGTAAAGCTTGATGTGAAGTTTATCTGTTTTTCCTAGATTCCTTTTTAAATTCCCCTCTCTTCTGGCCACAGCCATCCATTTGTATGCATCCGTGCTGCATTTATTTTCACTTGAATTCAAGCAGGTTGTACTTGGGAAGGACATTCTCAAGCAGGGTGCTCTTTCTCAGCCTCGATCTCTTTTCCCTGCTAGTTCAGTTTATCTTCACTCCTTTGCAAGGGAGGACCTAGCAGTCTCGTCTTGTAGGAGGTGTTTCTCGTGTCTCTTGAGCACTTTCCCACTCTTTCTATCTTTGAGGCGTTCCCTGGTGAGGAGAGTGGACTCTGCAGAGCCTGGGTTGTGTTACCACTGACCAGCCATGAGCATGGGGCCACCACATTCAGGGCCCCTGTGCAGCTGCTGGACTTCAGTTTCTTTCTGTGTAAAGTGTAACAGATGCTGTAATGATGCCACCTAATTCTTGGAGCTTTCATGGATATGAGGCATACTGGAACAAAACTTGGCATGGAAGAAGGGTTTAATGAATGTTGTTACTATTTTTTACTTTTATTACTTTTTCTTTAGTTGTGAAAAACTATTGACAGAGCATTCTGGTAAAGGGTCATACAAACCTGCTTTATTCTTACTATTACTACTGAGGGTATTCTCTTTGGTTTAGAAAAATGTGCTTGTTTGAGAGGTAAATAATGAAATCTCATTGTTATTTACCTGTCGACTTACTTTTTGACTTCCAGTGAGTTTGAAAGTTTTCCCATATGCTTATTATTGGTTTGTGAGAATTGCATCTTTTGCCTTTTTTCGGGGTGTGGGGGCAGATCTTAGTGTTTTTAATTGTATCGTTAGAGAGCTTTATATATTTAAGGATATTGTATAACACTTTGGACAGTAACATTTTCCAGACTGTTTTCATTTGGCATGGAACTCAGATGCAAATTTTAAATACTTTTGCACAGTAGAAATGGAAGAGGGAAAACTAATGATGAACTCTAAAATGATGTATTTATTTGCTACATAAATATAGTTTTAATGAAGTGTTCCTTTTAAAAATATTACTACATTTTAAAACCTCTGTGAACAGTTAACAGTTTGCTCAGTACTTAACTTTTAAAGTGTCTCTGGTCAGATAAATATCTTACCTTTGGGGCATTTTGTAATGGAAAATCCCTGTAAATATACAGTGTTCTAATTGGAATCACAAAGCCAAATGATTGCCTCATTGGATAATTTTAAGTATTATGCTGCAATTCAATATAGGTACCCAACTAAGCACTTAACTAGATTTAAAAATATCTTGTATGTTTAACAGCTGTCTAGCTAGAACGAAAAAAGACTGAGGAGAGGAGTTATGTGTATGTTCTCCTCTTTTCCGCCTGGGATCAGAGAGGGAGAGAGTTTTAAAAGTGTTTTTTTCTTTCTCAGCTGCTGTTGCTGTGCCTGCTTTGGGAGAAGGCAGAGGCAAAGATGAGGGAACGTATGGGGCAGCTTTCTTTCCAAAGAAACTTTATGTGCCTGAAACTTAGTAGCATCTCCAGACACTTGTTAAAGTGGCATGGTTGTGGCATAGCTGAAGTGATGGCAGCCTGTGGTAGGTGACATTTCCGCCTGTGTTGTATTCCTAGCGGCCTCTCTCTGTGTTCTGATTCTTCTTCCTGGAGGGGAAGGCAGCTAAGCAGGCAGTGTTCAGCTTTTTAATAGCTTCATAATATTTTAGCTTTTAGTTGTGTTGTAATATGTGGTTTCTCTTCCTTTTGTACTTCCAGGTTTCTGGAAGGCAACTGTAGTGTTTATGGGCCCTAGCAAAGTCGTGGTCAAGAGATCTGAAGAAAAATCCTGGAATGGGGTTGGGGAGGGAGCATCTTTGGGTAATTCAGGTTTATATGTATGAACATATTCATACATTATGTGTGTGTATGTATATACGTGTATATACTTTATGTGTGTATATATATATAAAACATTTAAAGTTGTTTTTAGATAAATAGTATTTTACTATGTATTTGTATAGATTTTTTTAAAAAGGAAATAAATTAGAATCTAACCACCATTTATTAAAATGTGTCATTTAAGCTCTAAACAGAGACTTTTGAGCACAACCTTTCCTTTCCTCTGGCAATGATCTGTGTAACATTTCAAATCCATGGCATTTTACAAAGGAAGGAATACTTTGCGTTTACATGACTGGACAAGATGATGAACCATCTCATTTCATGTATGAGGAAACTGACTTATTTGTTACCATGCTGCATTTATGCGGGTGTTACAGCAAGCGAGAGGAAGTCTTAAATCCTAGTTCAGTGTATTTCTATGTAGCAAGCTTGAACTTTCCTGGTGTATTTCTCATTTTACCTGTTTTGTAAATGAATATGCTAAATTTGCCTGTTACAGAGGAATCTGAGATACGGAAAGCAGAGCTTCACAAAGGTGGTTATGAGCAGCTTGAGATCTACAATTATCCCATCTGGATGGTTCCAGTGCTTTTCCTTAACTGTCCCACAGATGACTCTGACCTGAGAGGAGGTGAATGAAAACCCCATCTTCTGACTGAAAATAGGAAGTGGCGTTCGTTGAATGCACATGTCACGTTACTGCTGGTTAGGCTGACTTTAACTGTTTCATGCGTTGTCAACTACCGCTAACCCTGTCTCAGGTGATTGTATTTGCTAAACCATAAATAAGGGTATGTGTCATCTGACAAATTCTAGTATGAGGGACAGCTGTCTGATAGCCTTGAGCTACACGATCACTGTCGTCCCTTCTCGTTGAAAGGCACGCTAGACTCTCAGATCTGGCTTACCGTCTAATTGAATGATGATAGTTCCTTAGCTTGCTTGAAAGAATTGTTTCTTGATTTTAACCAGTATAGTTTGTCAGTTTGAATGACTTACATCATTTTTGTAATACTTTCAGTATCTTTATTTATTTATGAAAGTTAAACTTACTGAAGGCCAGATGACTGCAGTGAACATGTGAATCCTTCAGTTAAACAAGTGTTTAGCATTTATACAAGCATTCTAGTCAGGACCCCAGTTATTTGCTCATTTTCTTTGGTATTAACCCGGATGCCTGATAGAGCAACCAGCACTGTCCTGTGTAGATCTTCTAGATTCTTGAAAATACTTTTATTCTCACAGTGGTAGTAGATTTTTTTCTTTTTTTCGAATCTTGGTCTCCTTTAGCCTGATTAGTTACCTGTTGAATAAATCATGTTATTCTCATACTGTGGCTAGAAAGAAATTTATGTAAATTAGGTCCTATATTTATAGGTGACACTGTTTTTGTACTGAGACAGCCAGAAAAGGCTGCTGCAGCAGCTGTTGTCTCCTTGCTGTTCCCTTGTGCTGAGAGCTGGATTTTGCTCGTTCAGAAGGCATCTTTTTTCTGTCCCTCTGCAGGGCTGTCCGGTGAAACAGCATCTAAAATTAAACTATCAGAAACAAGTTTGCTTTTTGTTTCCCAAAAGGACTGGAGTAGGGTGGGGTGGATGGGTTAGAGGCTATATAACTTTGAAACAGTTATGAGCCAGCAAGGATCATGCAGCTGCCATCATGAAGATAAACCTTTTTTTTTATCGTATTTCCCTCAAACTTAATTTGCCTCAAAAGCATGTTTGTGAACATTTTGTTCAAGTGGCCATTATTTTGGTTTCTGTGTTAAGTATGTTGCTTTCTTTAGCATGTAATTTTTCCAGTAAAATTTTAGTTTTAAGTTTTAGAAAAGTTTTGTTGAAGTCATTTACAATCAGTTACCAGTTAATCACACCTAAAATTCAGCAGCTTGTATGCTTAATTTATTGTAACATAATAATCTTTTGTGTTGGCATTTCTAAATCTTCTCCTAATGGCAGATTCATATTTATAAATTTGTAAATGTCTGTGCTCTTTCTGTACTGCACAGTGAGTTGGTTAGGCAGCAGTTACTTACAGCATGTCTACTGCGTGTTGAGCACTGTTCTAAGTCCTAGGGATTCAGTAGTGAACAAAGCTGGAGGAGGGCAGGGGGAGTGTCCGTTTCAGTAACATTATTGCACTGGGAGGTGGACTGGGAGGTGGACTCCATATCAGTCACTAAGTAGCTACCAGGCCAAGGAAGAAAATCACTGATCTTCATTTTCTTCAAGTGGTTGGAATTGATCTCTTGAAAGGTTTAATCTCGCTTCTAAAATTTCTCTACGGAAATTGTGTATGTTTACTTGTCTTTTGTTTCAGCCCCACCCCCCATTACTAAAAATTAAGGGCTCAAAGGCTGCTTGGCACCTTGTTTCCTACTAAAGGGGGAAATTTTTTATTTAGATGGGCTTATTACTGATTAAACATTTTAATTTAATGGACAGTATAAGAAAAAAGGGATTTCTTTTTTTCCACTTGGAATTTTTTCATAGCTGCTGATAACCCATAAAATAACCAGGTAGTATTATCTGTTTCATTTATTTTTTTCTATTTAAACATATTTTATAATTTTAGAATATTGGGAGAAATATAAATTACCCATATTATGTATTATATATACTATGTACAGTATAATAATTATAGAGTCTGGCAGCTGTATCTTGAGTGATTATTTTAATCCTTTTTGTGTTCCAGATGCTATTATTTATTTATTTATTTATTATTTTTTTTGCGGTACGCGGGCCTCTCACTGTTGTGGCCTCTCCCGTTGCGGCGCACGGGCTCCGGACGCGCAGGCTCAGCGGCCATGGCTCACGGGCCCAGCCGCTCCACGGCATGTGGAATCTTCCCGGACCGGGGCACGAACCCGTGTCCCCTGCATCGGCAGGCGGACTCTCAACCACTGCGCCACCAGGGAAGCCCCCAGATGCTATTATTAAAAATAAGTGCTTGACATTTTACTTCAGCTATAAGAATTTGGTTTGCCGTTAGTAACTGAAAGGGTAAAGGACCGTTTACTGTCTTACTTAGGGCTAAGTAAGATTTTCTGTGATCTAGTTGAGCATAATCCGTCCATCTGTCCATCCGTCCATCCATCCAGTCTTTCTCAGTGGTTGCTTGAGGGCTTATCACATGCATCCTTAAGTTATAGTGTCTTGTACTCTAGGCACGTGGGCTTCAGTAGTTGTGGCACGCGAGCTCTGTAGTTGTGGCTCGCGGGCTCTAGAGCGCAGGCTCAGCAGTTGTGGCGTACCGGCTTAGTTGCTCCGCGGCATGTGGGATCTTCCCGGACCAGGGCTCGAACCCGTGTCGCCTGCATTGGCAGGTGGATTCTTAACCACTGCGCCACCAGGGAAGGCCTGTTTCTTTGTTTTTAAATTGACTGATTTTTTCCCCCCTTCCACAGTGTCTAGTCTCCTATTAGGTCCATTTAGTGAATTTTTCACTTCAATTATTTTTCATTTCTAGAATTTCTTTTTGGTTCCTATTTATATTTTCCATTTATCTGTTAAGATTTGCTGTTTGTTCTTTTATTTTGTCCGTAATTTCCTTTATATTTTAAAAGATTTGTAATCTGTTTTTTGTCTGCTAATTTCACTATTTCTGTCATTTCTGGGTCTATTAATGAGGTATTTTCTTCCTGAATACAGATCTCCTTTTCCTGCTGCTTTGTGTGCCTAGTGATTTTTGACTGGATATGGGCGTTAAGAATGCTAGGCTGTTGAGCATCTGGGTTTTGTTGCCCTCCTTTTAAGAAGTGTTGAATTTTGTCCTGGTGGGCTGTTAGCTTACTTGTTGGTCATCTTGATCCTTTGAGGTTTGTTTCAGTCTCTGTTACAAGTGGAAGGCTGCCTTTTATAGGGCCAGTATAGCTTTCCTCCTAAAGTGTGGATTTTCTGGGGTCTCTGTTGAATGTCTGTGGTGTTTGTCACGATTTCTCTACCCTAAGTGATTAGAACACTTACTGTCTCTCAGTCCGGGGCAAGTTCTAGTAGTTGTTCAGCTTTCAGCTCCCTGCCTGTTGCTCTTTGTGTGGCCTCATGGACCTTCACCTGACGATTGTGCAGCTTAGTATTTGGCCACACAGTCAAGGGCATCCCCAGGTATAGATGAATGGAGCTCCTTCTCTGCATAACTTCCTTATTTCTACTGCCTGCCCCACAGATTCCAGCTAACTCAGTAGCCTTGAACTCTCATCTCTGTCTCCTCAGTTCAGTAAGACCACTGTGTTCTGTTTGGGCCCCCCTCCCTGCACTGTACTCTGGAAATTGTCTCCAGATAGAAAGCCAAGGTGGTTGTGGGGCTCACCAAGTTTGCTTCCCTTTTCTCGGTGATCACTAGGCACACAAAGAAGTTGTTCTGTGCGGCCTGTTGTCCAGTGTCTGAAAACAGTCATTTCATCTGTTTTGACTAGTTTCGTAGTGGTTTGTTGTGAGTGAGGTAGTTCGGTACCAGGTGCTCTAAAATGGTCAGAAGTGGAAGTCTGATATTATAGGCTTTAAAGAGAAATATTTTTATCCCTATACCATTGTTACTTTTAACAATTTAATGCACAGATTTACTTAACATCTCATATTGATAAACCGAGCATTTGTTTAGGTGTTATATGAGCAACTTCATCCTGTTTGTAGACAATTGAATATGCTGTTTTGGCTATTAGGTTAAAGTGTGTGTGTGTGTGTGTGTGTGTGTGTGTACATGTACACATGCATTCTGTGGTGATACATATTGGCCACTAACTAGAGGGTAATAAGAAATCAGTTCATTTGTTTTTAAAATTAGATAATTTATAGAATCATAACACAGTTTCACCTTAATGTATATTTATTTAACACCTGTGGAGGCAGGCACTGTCATGTGTTTGGGATATAAAAGTGAGTAAGAGAAATTGACTGTCAGCAATAGATGTAGCCTGTGCTGTGATTAGACTGTTCTTTACTTCTGGTTCATGAGCCCCCATTTTATTTATTTATTTATTTATATTTATATTTATTTTTATTTTTGGCTGTGTTGAGTCTTTGTTGCTGCATGCAGGCTTTCTCTAGTTGCAGTGAGCGGGGGCTACTCTTCGTTGTGGTGCGCGGGCTTCTCACTGTGGTGGCTTCTCTTGTTACAGAGCACGGGCTCTAGGTGCACGGGCTTCAGTAGTTGCGGCACGCGGGCTCTAGAGCACAGGCTCAGTAGTTGTGGCGCACGGGCTTAGCCGCTGTGCGGCATGTGGGATCTTCCTGGACCAGGGCTCAAACCCATGTCCCCTGCATTGGCAGGCGGATTCTTAACCACTTTGCCATTTTAAAAATACTTCTTTCATCCTTACCCCCTTCAGCTTTCTCCCTCCCTTTTTGAACCATTTCTTCATGTTCTAAATATTCCTGATGGATTCAGTTCATTCTTTCACCGAACAGATATTTACTGAATGCAGGCCACGTCCCAGGCACTGTTCTTAGTACTAATGATATCTTACTCATGGACTTCCATTCAGTTACCCTCTTAATTTGTATTTTTCTTGCCAGCCATCATTAAAAGTGCAACTGGCTACTCCTTTAACGTTTTTCTTCTCTTTTGCTATGGGTATATCTTGTTGCTAGGGACCTTGGAGGTTTCTTCCCACTTAAGCTTGGTTGCCTTTCTGTCATTTCTTAGGGGATTCTGTCTCAGAAACTTGGCCTTGTAAAAGTTTCTGCATTTGAATGTCTGAGTTTTAATTAACTTGAATTATTTTCATTTTTTTTTGTTCTTTAACATTGTTCTGTCTCTTTAAAATCTAATGTGGATTAATACTGTCACAAGGATGGTCTCCTATCAGTATATTAATAAAAAAAAATTCAAGTTAGCTACAAGTGATGCTACATGTGGGTCTTATATCAGAGATAAATGATTGGTATTTTCACTCAGGGTCTTCTCCCAGGCTTTTCTGTTTGGTATTTCCTCTGTGTCTACTTCTGCCTCTGTCTTGCCGTCTCTCAGTCTCTGAGATCTGTTCATGGAATGTTTCTCTCTAGAATCAGTGCTCATCTCTACTAGTGTTATGGTCTCTAGTTGTTAAAGTTTAGAACATAGTGAGGAAACTGCTTCATTTTTAAAAATTTATTTATTTATTTATTATTTAGTTATTTTTGGCTGTGTTGGGTCTTCGTTTCTGCGCGAGGGCTTTCTCCAGTTGCAGCAAGCGGGGACCACTCTTCATTGCGGTGCGCGGGCCTCTCACTGTCGCAGCCTCTCTTGTTGCAGAGCGCAGGCTCCAGATGCACAGGCTCAGTAGTAGTGGCACAGGCTCAGTAGTAGTGGCTCACGGGCCCAGTTGCTCCATGGCATGTGGGATCTTCCCAGACCAGTGCTCGAACCCGTGTCCCCTGCATTGGCAGGCAGATTCTCAACCACTGCGCCACCAAGGAAGCCCGCTGCTTCATTTTTAAATAAACTATTTACCAACATTTTTACGAACTTTTAAAATTTATGAAGATATGCTTATGGTTAAAAAGATTCATAGAGTTCAGAAGGATATAAAAAATGAAGACAGAACCTTACATGCATCCTTTTCTCCAGCTTGCCTTTTATACTATTTGGCAGCAATTTAAAATATTACCTTGGAGTTGAGCTCCAAGGCATGATTTTCAAGCAGAAGCTAACGCACCATTGTAAAGCAATTGTACTCCAGTAAAGATATTTAAAAAAAATACTTTTGAATTAAGTTTTGTAAGTTTATCATTAAATTAAAATATCTGCTATTGCAACATGTATTTATGATACATTCTTGGGCTAAAATATTATTTTTAATTTAGTTGAATAAGGGTTATATATAATATGGCAGATACAGGTTAAACCATATGAAATTGCTGTTTTGTAGGCCAAAGGAGGTCTAATGTCAGCAATTTCATATAGTTCAGCCTAATTCTTTATCATCGTCTCTGTTATAGGATGAACTGAGTCTATTTCCTCATTAACATTTAGATTTAAAAAGGAAGATGGGAGCTTCCCTGGTGGCGCAGTGGTTGAGAGTCTGCCTGCCGATGCAGGGGACATGGGTTCGTGCCCTGGTCTGGGAAGATCCCACATGCCGCGGAGCAGCTGGGCCCGTGAGCCATGGCCGCTGAGCCTGCGCGTCCGGAGCCTGTGCTCCGCAATGGGAGAGGCCACAACAGTGAGAGGCCCTTGTACCGCAAAAAAAAAAAAGGAAGATGGAAACTTTAGAAAGAATAAAAACCATGGTGATTTGCTTAATTATAGAATCAAGTTGACAAGAAATTCCCATATTAGTTTGTCTTCTTGGAGTCTTATTATAGGAGAGGAATGAATGAGTGAATACCTTAAATACTTTCTGGCATTGTGGGAGGAAACTAAACTTGAGTCTCTTTCTGGATTTCACATGCAGCAGTTGAGCTAAGAAAGGAGACAGTGAGCATGTGGCAGACACCACCTATATACCAGGCCTTAGTGCTAGAAGCTTAATCTTTCTTTCACTTCGCTAAGTAACTGGTAATGTTACTAAGTAGTTATAATAGATTTTATAGTAAACAGATGGTATTGTAAATAGCTTTATAAAAAAAAATCCCACAGGGACTTCCCTGGTGGCGCAGTGGTTAAGAATCTGCCTGCCCACGCAGGGGACACAGTTTCGAGCCCTGGTCCTGGAAGATCCTACAGGCCACGGAGCAACTAAGCCCCCGCACCGCAACTACTGAACCTCTGTGTCTGGACTACTGAAGCCCACGCGCCTAGAGCCCGTTCTTCGCAACAAAAGAAGCCACCGCAATGAGAAGCCCGTGCACCGCAACAAAGAGTAGCCCCCGCTCGCCACAACTAGAGAAAGCCCACGCTCAGCAACGAAGACCCAATGCAGCCAAAAAAAAATCCCACAAGTGAAAAACATAGTTGTTTCTTGTTGACCCACATTTAGATTACCTACAGCAAATTTTAAAGGAAAATCAGATTCTTTGTCACCTACCATACCACTCTTAGGACGGAAATGTGTTTTAGTCTTTAAAAAAAAAACAACCTACAAACCCCAAAATGTGGGGGGAAAAGCCTTACGGTGTATTGTGTAGTCAGAATATAGCCTGTTTTTGGACTCTCTGCTACTTGCATTAGTTGGAAGATAGCTTTCTTAAGATGAGCAGTTAAATTTTTTTAGATGTTATTCAAAGCAGCATTGGCATCATTTGGTGGCTTGTTAGACTCTCAAGCCCTACTCTAGATCTACTGAGTCAGTCTGCAGTTTTAACAAGATTCAAAGGCGATTTGTAAGCACGTTAAAGTTTGAGACTCACTGTTATAGATCGTGGGTGGCATTGTCACCCCCACAAACCAATGCCTTAGTTACCCCTCAGTGAGTGCTTGTTGAATTTAGTGCATGTAATTGACTAGATCTAGATTCAGAAAATGAAACAAGTATTTTAGGAGGATAGTTGTAACAGTAATAATCAAGCAGCAGCTATCCAGTTCATTGTATTTCTTTCATGGCTGTCTGGATATCAAAAAGTTATTGATCCGTCACCCAAAATGTATTCTTGAGTCTGATTCTACTCATGCTGGATGATTAGTCACTGTCTTGTGATTGTGTGTTTGTGGTGTGTGTGTGTGTGTGTGTACATACGCAAGTCAACAATAGTATACAAATTAAAGGAGTAATTAGATTTTGGTGAGTCAAGGATATATAATCCATATTGTAATGTATAAGATAACTTAAAAAAAATAATCTGCGTGCAAGGAGGGCATATAAAGTTTAATCCAGCAGAAGGTAAGAAAGGAACATAAAACAGTTGGAATAAGTATAGAAAGGTTATTAGTGTTCATACATGAATTAAACCCAACTACATACTGTTTAACAAGAAACAAACCTAAAATACAAGGGAACAAAGGTTGAAAGTAAAAGGATGAACAAAAGACATACCATGCGAAGATTAAGAGGTGGGCTTGGTGTAGTCATGCTAATGTCAGACAAGGTGAAAAGCATTATTGGAAACAAACGGGCAGTTTTTAATGATAAAAGGCCTTATTCATCAGGAAGGTATAAAAACTTTCAATTTATGTAATGCAGTACATGACCTAAATGGGAGATTTTTAATATACCTCTCTGGCTAACCGATGGAATAAGATAAGTACAGAAATAGAAAATACAAGTAAAAGAGAAATACTTAATAAAATTAATAAACCTTTGATTAGACTGATCACAAAGAAGAAAAGAGAAGGACTTTTTAACCAATCTTGGGTGAAGGGGTTGTCACTACAGTTATGTCTACGTTGATTGAAAAGCTTATAAGAGAGGGTATTATGAAGAAGTTGATAACGATGCATTTGAAATTTAGACAAAGTAAGCATAGTATTGGAAACATATAGCCTACCGAAACAGACACACTAGACAAAGTAAGCATAGTATTGGAAACATATAGCCTACCGAAACAGACACACTAGACAAAGTAAACATAGTATTGGAAACATATAGCCTACCGAAACAGACACCAGAAAATGTAAAATCTGAATAGTCATATTTAAGAAATTTAATTGAAAAACCTACCCACAAAGAAAGCTGCACGTCCAGGTGATGTCACCAGTGAATTTACTACAAAAGGATAATCATGACCAAATTGTATTCCAGGAATGCCGCCGTTGATTTAACATTCATAAACCAATCAGTGTATTTCACCACATTAACTAAATAAATAAGAAAACGCATGTCGTTTCAGTGGAGTTCAGAAAAAGCATTTAATAAAATTCAGCATCAGTTCATGAGAAAAAGGTTTTAGCACACTGGGGCTAGAAGGGAACTTCGTTAACCTGGTAGTGGTTATCAGTTAAATACCTAGAGCAACCACAATACTGGAGAAATACAGAAAGCTTTCCTTCTGAGATTGGGTGTGAGACAGCAGAACCTGTACCTCCTCCTCTAATCACCGCTGTACTGAAGGTGGCAGCAAGTAGAATAAGGCAAAGTGAAGAATAAAGATTAGGAAGGGGGAAAAAGAAGACTGTTCAAGTGCCCAGTTGTGCTAGTAGCTACTTACTAGACAGTGCAGATAAATCCATCATTGCAGAACTTTCTGTTGGACAGCGCTGTTCCAGACAATGCAGTTTCAACCAAAATCCCAGCATGCGTTTATTTGTCTTGGTGAATTTGATGAGCTAATTCTAAAACATAGACACAAAGAGGGCTAAGAATAGCCAAAACATTCTTGTAGAAGAAAAAAATTCTTTACTACATATTACAACTTCTGAAGCTATCATAATTTAGACAATATTTGGTTCTTACACAAAGATATAAGAAATCTAGGTAAGTCTTTATCCAGCATAAGAGAATAAAGAATCCGAAAACAGATCCAAGTATGTATGAGTATGTGATTTTTGATAAAGTTGACATTACAGGGCATTGGGGAAACTTTCCTTTTAATAATTGGTTCTGGGTTAACTGGATGTCCATTTTGGGGGGAAATGAAACTTGATTGCTATCGGAAACACAGAAATCAGATCCAAGAGCACTGCCCATCTTTAGATGTGAGTGGTAAAACCCAACTTCTGGAAGATAACATAGAATTTCTTCATGACTTTGGTATAAAGGAAAGATTTCTTAAACAGACACCAAAAGTACTAATTTTAAACCAAAAGTTGGTAACATTAAGAGATTGTGTTCGTCAAAAAATACCATTAAGGGACTTCCCTGGTGGTGCAGTGGTTAAGAATCCACCTGCCAATGCAGAGGACATGGGTTTGAGCCCTGGTCAGGGAAGATCCCACATGCCACAGAGCAACTAAGCCCACAAGCCACAACTACTGAGCCCGTGAGCCACAACTGCTGAAGCCCGTGCTCTGCAACAAGAGGAGCCACCGCAATGAGAAGCCCGTGCACCGCAATGAAGAGTAGCCCCCGCTTGCTGCAACTAGAGAAAGCCCGTGCACAGCAACAAAGACCCAACACAGCCAAAAAATAAATAAAATAAATTAGTTAATTTAAGAAATACCATTAAGAGAGTGACTGTAAACCATCTATAACCGATAAGGGGCTTATATCCAAAATATGTTAAAAAATCTAATTTTTTTTGGCTTTAGATATTTGTAAGAAAAAGACTCTCTTGATAGAAAAATTGAAAAACAATCTGAATGGGCATTTCACCTAAGTGGATACCCAAGTGGCTGATAAATGAAAAGATGCTCATAGTCACGAGGAAAATACACATTAAAATCACAGTGGAGTACACACCTACTGCAGTGGCTGAAATCAGAAATACTGATGGTTCCAAGTGTCAGTGAAGGAATGGAGCACAGGGAATTTTCATAAACTACTAGGGAAGAAATAGGTTGATTAAACAAAAAACTGGAAAAAAACCAACAGAACAGCATCTCTGTGTATACCGAAAATCACTTAAGAATCTTTCTAGTGGCAGTATGCTTAATAGCTCTGAACTGGAAGTAATCCCATGTCAATCAAAAGTAGGGTGGATAAAGTAATGATAATGAACAAGCTACAGTTCATAAGCCTAACATTAAGCAAACAAATTCATTTATATAAAGTTAAAACTAATCTGTTTTTGGAGGTCAAGATACTAGTGACTTTTAGGGATGAGGGAGTTAGGTATTGATTGGGAGGCGTCATAGAGTAGTGGTGCGGGGTTTCTGGAATGATGGCAAGTTTTATTTTTCTTGTCCCACAGGTTCAATTGATGATAATTATTTAAACTATATACTAAAGACTTTTTTCTGTGTATTATAACAAATAAGTTTAAGCACAATATGTAATAATGACATTGATGATAGAAACAGAAGCTTGTATGTTTTAAAAAGTGCATGTTATGTACCAGGTTCTATTCTGCATGTCAACTTGTGGTATCTCGTTTAAACTTTATAACAATCCGAAAGGAACAGGGTTAGTATAATAATATCTCGGCTATAGGTAGGGAAACTAGGACCCAGAATGGTTAAGTCGTTTGCCATTCAGAGCCTTAGTCTTTTTACTATTTATTTATAAGAGTTATTTATAGATCAAGGACCCCAATTCTTTTCATATACATTTATATTCCTTCCCAGTCTTTTGTGTTTTTAACATGCAGATTTCACACACACACACACACACACACACACACACACACAGAGTTATTTGACAGTTAGGTTTCCAATTTTTTGCTGTTGTAAACAATACCAAAATAAACATTCTTCCCTTACTATTTTTGTGCACATCATCTATTATTTCCTTAGGATAAATTTTTTTTTTCACCAAACAAAGTCGCTCTATGGAATTGGATTAACTGAATGTATTTTTAAATTATGAATAATGAAATGTTTAGAGAAGTTATCCCATCTGTCATCGCAGGAACATTGTACTTATCCAGCAGATATTTATGAATCATATACTCTGGGTCAGTAAGGACTGCACGCTGTAATGGAGGGAGATAGAAGCTAAGGTCTAAAAACAACACTAAGTAGGGGGTGAAGACTTGAGATTTGCGCCTTAGAAAGGTCACTCTAGCCATCTTATTGAAGAAATGCGGAGTTGCACATGGGCAAAGTAAAGAGAGAGAGATCTATTAGTGATCTATTTTAGTCATCTAAGTGAGGCATGGGGTAATGGAAATGAAAAGAGGAGACTGAGCGTTCTATGGGAAGTAGAATCAGTGAGATTGGGCTTCCATTTGCACAACGCCGTCTGTGGAGGAAACGAACTCGAACGTGACTCTCAGAGCTTTGATTCTGGTTGACTGGGTAGAAGACAGTGGCGTAGTGGCGTTTGCTGTGTAGGATATAGAAGTGGAACTTATATTTTTTGGGGGGAATTGAGCTTTGTTCTCTTTAGTTTGCAGAATCTGTGCAACATTCAGGTAGAGATTGTATGCTCCAGAAGAAGGGTACTCGCCCCATCTTCCTTCCCATCTACTGTACCGTGCATTACAGTACAGTAATTGCAGTTGATATTAAGCCATCTACTAATTGCCGGAGCCGTTCTGAGTACTTTACATGTATTAAAGCACTTAACCTTCACCACAGCTGTTTGAGGTAGATATTATTATCATTATCAGGAAATTAGGTGTGCAAGGCCACACAGCTGGTAAGCATGAAGCTGAAATTTCAAACTACAGCAGCCTGGCTAAGAATCTGTGGTCTTCACTTTGGGGCCAGCGCCGTTGTGTGTTTCAAAACAAGCTGACTTTAGAAAAATTACTCTGGTGCTGAACAGTGTAGTGTGTTGTGTGGTGAGAGTTTGCTGGTTTACTCAGGAAGACAGGCACATGTATGCTGGGCCAGTGTTGGTTGACCAGGGTTTTGTGCTTTGTTTTCTGGCTTTAGTCTGTGATTGCAAATTTGCAGATTTGGTTGAATATAAGAAGAAAAGTCTTTTTCTTTTCCTAAAGAAAAATTAACTTTTATTAGCTAGCTACCAAATACTTTTAGGACCAAAATGTTAATTTTCCATTTCTACTATGAAAATTATGACCATGGTCCCAGCCTACCTGTGGGATAATAATTGATTGTTCGTTTTTGTGGCAAGCTTGCCTGGTCTAGGCTCTCTTAGGACTGTGTCAGAAGAGTCCAGAGGAATACAGCAGCCTGTGAATTTGTTTCCATGTATTGTGCGCTCAACTTTTAATTACCTGTGTCAGTGGTGAGCACCATTAGGACACATTTTTCACCTGGTTTGGGGGATGCTAGGGCTGTTGATTGCCATACACCTGACAAAGCGGCATCTCAGCAGTTTTCCTTTGAATTGATTTTTGAAGAGCTGATCCATTGGACAGGCCCTTTGCAGGAATTCAGAGATTACTTTTGCAACTTGTGGTTCTCAATTGATGCAAATCTCATGTAAAAATAAGTATGAAAGGTTGTTTCCATTGCTTTACAAAAAGATTTACTTACGATTTTCTCTTAAAACAGACTTGTAGATATTCATTTTAATCACTATTATATTTTATACCGTTTATTGTACAACAGTTGTGTTGAGTGTCATACCCTTGTTTGCAGTTTTAAAGGTTTTTAATATTATTGAACATCCTAAAGTCCTTATTTAAAGAACTATCAGATAAGTCAAAAGATACAAACATTGGGATATGAATGCATCCTTTAAACCTCACTTATTATCTTCTCGTAGGAGGAGAGACTTCAGCATGCAAACCTTCATCTGTTCGGCTTGCACCGTCATTTTCATTCCATGCTGCTGGCCTTCAGATGGCTGGACAGATGCCCCATTCACATCAGTACAGTGACCGTCGCCAGCCAAACATAAGTGACCAACAGGTTTCTGCCTTATCTTATTCTGACCAGATTCAGCAGCCTCTAACTAACCAGGTAAGTTTATGACGTATCAGAAATGATTTGTTGGGATGGTAATTTATTCATTAAAATGGTAAAATAGTAAATAGGCAGAATGCCTTAATGGTTTTCAGTTTACATGTCACATGGGATTCCGGGTTGACAGAATATGATATTAAGGAGTTTGTGTTTAAAAGTTTGTTGGTTTTTTCTATGTATTTCACTTTAATTAGAAAAACACTTATAAACATAACCACATTCTCTCATTCTGCGATGGGGGAAAAGTTACTTCTAAAGAATATTAGTTAAAATAAAAAAACTTAAACCTTATTTTTATGGGAAGGCGGTTAAGTAGAAAAATGTAAGTTATAGGAAAACAAGTCGGATTCCATTATAGGAAACTTAAAGAGGTGATTTTATACTGTCATAAACTACTTCAGTACACATTTATAAAAATAAATATGAAACTCCTTAAAATTAAAAAGAAAAATTATAAATTAATCATGCTGCTCATTCTAATATTCAGACTAGAGATTCAGCAATTTTCCATAAGACGGATAGTGTAAAGTGAATAAATGCTGAAATCTCTTGATATACATACACATATGCATGTGTGTATGAATCTTCCTGAATTAACTGCGTCCACCATGTTGATTTTTGATTTCGGGAGTTTTTTTTTTTTTTACTAGCTATAGTTGTGGTAAAGTTTCTTTCTCCACTGAGACTGTGTGTGATGAGTGCAGAAAATGGCTGTTTTTCCATGTACTCAGGAATTTGGTTTGTCACTGTTTAGGTCTTTCGATATGAACAAAACCAGAAAATTTCGAAGTATTTCTTATACTGGATTATTTGAAGGAAATGTGTTTTCTCTAATTCAATAATACCTGGTTTTAATGAGCTATTGGCTACAGTTAAGTAACATCATTATTTGAGGACACCCTTGTATGTATTATAATAAGATCTTGTGAATAGTTGAACTGACTTTACATTTATAAAATTATATAACGTGAATAACATTCACAGTTAAATAGTAAGATAAATTATGACAGGACATAAGAATTTGTTTTATGCAGTAAATGGAGAAGTTGTATGTTTGAGAATTGGAGCAGTTGGTCAGAATTGGAAAGTGTTCAATTGTGTACCAGAAGAAAATTCTCTGGACGTCCAAAAAGTAGTAATAGCACAGTCTTTGCACTGTACTTTCAAGAAACAAAGTATGTTTGGATTCATTTTCCCGCTTGTTCAAAAGTAGCCTATCAGGTAGGGTGTCTGTTTTTAGTCTGTTTTTACAGCTGAAGGGATTGAGCTCCCATTTGTGACTTCTCCATGTATGTAGGCAGTAGACTCTGGGGCCCAGCCCAGGCTTCTTTCTTCTTAGATACAGTGCTTTTTCAGTTGTAACACCTGGCATCTAAGGAGGGCTAGGAAAAAAATCCAGTCCTTTCAAGTTATTTTATGTTTGTATTATTGTAGTAGGTAATTTAGTTAACAAAGTACCTATTTTTAGATACAGCTAACATCTTATTTGAGGGTTATTTTCAAATAAGAGATAAGTTACTTAGTATTTCCATTGTAAGCTGTAAAATATTTTAAAAGATTCATATGATGTAAAAAGACTGTCTTTTAAGTAATAGTATTCAGCCAGATACTTCTGCCAAACTCCAGAAATTTTGGAACCTTAATAAGGCAGTCAGATTAAAAGCTTACTTATAACTGAAGTGTAAAGCACTGAAACTGTGCACTGATGTGGCGTGGTCTGCTGGTCATAAGACATGGGCTCCAGGTCTTGACTCATGATCTGGTTGTGTGACTTGAGTCAGGTCACATGGACTCTTCCCTCTGTTCCTTGAATGTAAGATTGAGACCTTAGACTAGACCCTCCAGAAGAGTACTCTCTAGCTCTAAACTTCTGTAATTTCATTATTCAGTTTCCATAATCATCCTATCCAGTGCCTTTTAAGTAAGGTTTATTGTACAAGTAAATTGAAAGAAGATAACGTTTTATTTCTGGTAGTTAATCTTTCTTGTGTGAGTGTGTTTCATGTGAATTTAAATACAGTTTTGTTCAAAAAATAAATGAAGTAAAAGTAAAAGTAGAAAAGTATGATTGATGTTCAGAATGCTGAGTCTCTCTGGGCTGTTAACAGTTTTCACAGTACCTTTCATGGTCCTTAAGCTATGTACTCTGGATATGTGTTACATATGCTATTCAACTTTATTAATAGCTCTCAAAATAGCAAGAATGGCAGGACATGGTGTTTCTCATTCTCCACTGTATATATGAAAATATGAGGTAAACATAAATAAAATGGGTGGAATAGGTATTATTAAACTAGAAAACAATTTTTAAATAAAGTCCTGGTACTTAACACTGTGGAATCTTTTCAAGAAAAAAAGATTGTTTTAGCTCTTGTAGCTTCTCTAAGCAGGAGGTGTGAACTACTGCCTTTTTTTTTTTTTTTTTTTTTTTGGCTTTGTGATCTGTGTCATCATCACACAGAAAGGTCAAGAGATAGGAGCGTTGGGGATGTGACATTTTTTGGCTCCCGGAGCCTTAAGGCTGAGGTGGCAGGAGAATAGCTTAACAACTTTGCCTTTTCAGCGAGGGCGTTGGGGGCGGTGTGGAGGCCGTGGTGGGACTGGGCTACCTGCAGTGGCTCAGGGAGCCCCTGGGTCCTCTGAACGCTGTGGGACTTCTGCCCGGCTGCGGAAGGGAAGGAGGGAGCTTGCTATGTTACATTCTCCTGACTGTGTGACCATAAGAAGTTGGAAGTGGACAAAGTGTCAAGTGCTTAGGGCTGGCTTGAGTCTTAGTATATAGATTTGTCACTGAGTGTGTATTTGGACAAGTTAATTTTCTAATTCTGAATTGGTGCTTATGGTACCACAGTAATGAGAAACAGAAAGTTTGGTTGCCTAACAGGAAATCACAATGAAAGTTTGTGGAGGAAGAGTCGTTTAGTTTGTGGAAATTAATTTGTTCTTTCCATATATTTTGAGTGCCTAGCCTGCACAAGGCACTATTTGAAGCACTGAAATACAGCCTGATCTAAAGGCCAGTTTTTTGTGGGCGGAATTCATCTGGTTTATATATACAGATGCCCCTGAAATAGTAACTTCTGTTGCCAGAAGAATATAAGAAAAGTAATGTATTTAGAATTAGCTAATTGATTTGGCCTTTTAGGTAGCTTGGCTAATTGTGGAAGAGGTTAGCAATATTGTGTGACATGCCAAGGCCATAGCACACACTCATATATTGAGTGCAGGAAAGATTGTTAGGCAAAATTACATTCATATCCAATTTCATGCATGTCCTATGTACATTAAATATTTTTTTTTTGATTGTGGGATTTTGGTGTTTTAAGCGAGCATAATTACTCATGGAAAGATGTAGGCACTAGTCACATTTTTTCCAATGTTTGAAATACCAGTGGAATTGTAAGTGGGCAAGTTAAAAAAGCATATTTACAGTTTTGAACATAATTAATTGTAATAAATGCATATGTTTATTTTATTGGTGTTTATTATGCATGACTCAATTATTTTGTCCAACAAATAGACTAAAAATGATTCAACAAGAGGATAGACAAGAGACCTAAAATTAACAGGGAGCTCCTGGCCCAGTGCTGTGGTTCAGATCATAGGCTTAGGTGGGAGACTGCCTCACTTCTCATCTCTGTTATTTACTGGCTCTAAGACCTTGGTCAAGTAACTTTACATCAGAGACTCAGATTTCTCATTTGTAAAATAGTGACAGGAACTTACGTTACTTATTCTCATGAGAGTGTTGAGAGGATTACATGAGAGAGTAAAAATCTGCATACTCAAAGCATAGTGTATAGCAAATATTTGCTGCTATAATTATTATTTTATTAACTACTTAAGTAATTCAGTTGTTTCTAGCAGTAGTTATACCTTCTGTCAACTCTTGTGGCAAAGGTAAACAAGTATTTCACTGGTTCAGATTTCGTGAAACCTCACAGTGAGGCTACACTGCAATGGTCCAAGAATGGTCTTGCCAAGTACGTTACCTGCTTGAAAACGGTCAGGGTCTTAAAAAATAAAAAAAGGAAATACATTAAGAGAAACCTCTTTCATTACCTTAAATGCTTATAGCATTCATGCACATAAAAGTATTTGACATGCTTATTACTGATATTGTCTATTCATTAAATTAAGTCTCCAAGGACAGGTATAAGAACCAAATATTCTGTGAACCTAACTGTACCTGTTCATATTTAGAAAAATAAAACTATATATATTTAATAAATTAATTCAGGTGATATTATTAAGTCTTACTATATTTTCAGACAAATAGTTACAATCATTGAAGGTTTTTTTTCCCTTAAACCTTATTTGGAACTTTAAGAAGGAGAGGATCATGGGAAGAGGTAATAATTATTAACTTAATTCAGTAGTTCAGTGAATTTGCCATCCGGATAACAACTTTTTAGAGTTTGAGTATAGATTCAGAAGAAACTAATGTTAATACCAGTTTAAGAGAAAGTGCAGGGTCGGAACAGTTCTCGGAGCTGAGTTGCTATTCCCAGGTTATAATCCTCAAATTTGGCTCAAATTTCCACTTCTTTCATAGAATAAAGAGAGGGAGAAGGAGTACAGCTAGGTAACTGTAACTAGGTAACACCATCTTTTCATACCACAGGGATGGGGATTCTTTTCTGTTCTGTCCTTACAACCCTTCTGTCTTCTTTTTTTGTTACTGTGGGTTAACTTGGTTAATTTTCCCAAGACTCCAGACATTTCTGTGAGGCCTTAGTATGATGTCTTTTCTGTCTCTCTGCCCCTCAGATTGACTGACCACAGTGCCTTTGGAAGGGGCTGCATCAGGGGCTTCTGGCTCAGTTGTTTTGCTGGTGTAAATGTCTGCAGGAGAGCTAGATAGGAGCCCAAGGATGACTAGCGTAGTGACTGAAGGTACCTTGATGTCATTAATTGGTTTTGAGGATCTGTTGCTTGCAAGAAGCCCCTCTGGGAACTCCTTTGCTGAGGCTTGAGGAGTGGGGCGAGAGCAGCCATCCAGGATCATTAGTGTGCTAGTTGCAGCATTCCTGGGCGTATTTATGTTTGGAGGACGTTTGTGTTTCCTGCTTTATCCCCCGTCTAGCAGGAAGCTCACAGTTGAACCCTGACTGCTTATTGGACGATGAAGGAGACATGGGTTAGTTTTGGGGTGGGAGTATGGTTGAAATGAGTTTTTTAAAAGAAAGTTTCATTAGCTTTAAGGTGTTCTCTGGAACTTATTTGTGGTCAGCTCCTAGTGTAATCATAGGTAGGGATATTGGTATTATGGCTTCACTTGTTTATTCAACAAATACTTATTAAGTACCTACTGTGTTTCAGGCACTATGCCTGCTATGTTTTAGGCAAAGGGAATACAACATTGAAGAAAAGAATCCCTGCCCCATATGGAGTTTTCCTTGTAGTGGAAGGAGAAGGAGAAAAAACTAGAACCAGTAAATGAGTAAATGTATACCAGTACGTCAGGTGCCGAAAAGTGCTGCTGGCTGGGGGCACAGGGAATGTGGAGGGTGAGGTCGGATGTGTTAAGGTAGAGGGCATGTTTTACTCAGTCATGTTAAAGAAGTGAGTGAAGATTTCAGCCTCGCTTACAGGTGCTGGTCAGAGGGCAGGGTCTGGGGTTGTTAGGAGCTGCAGTTCTGCAGCACCAAGCTCCATCTCTGCTCCACGAACAGCTTGCTTCGTGGTGCCAACTGGGTCTTAGACTCCCGTGTTAGGAAGCTGAAAGGTGGGTTAGTCTTCATCTGCCTGTTGTGAACCAGGTCAGGCTTTAGGAATAATTTAGAAGAAATTTTTCCTTAGGCTAATTGTATGGTGGAGAAGCCCTCTTGGGCAGCATCATGCATGTCTCCTGGACCAGGGGTATATCTGTATTCCTCTTGTTGAATTTGGGGAACAAAATTGAAGCCTTGGTAACTGGGCATATTATCTTCTAATTCCGTTTATTTGTTCCAGTGGTTGTCTTCAGTGGATTCCAGATGAAAGAGATATGACCAAGAGAGCATGTATACTATTCTAACGTAGATGTCTTTTTTTTTTTCTTTTTTAAATACGTATACACAGGTTACAGAAGAGGGAATTCATACCAGTACAGTATAGTTAAAGTGCTAGTCTTTTCTGTCTATTTAAGGTGATGCCTGATATTGTCATGTTACAGAGGCGGATGCCCCAAACCTTCCGTGATCCAGCTACTGCTCCCCTGAGAAAACTTTCTGTTGACTTGATCAAAACATATAAGCATATTAATGAGGTAAGACTATTGATTTGTTATAACAGCATCTATTTTGCAATAGAGCAAGGGAAAAAAGTTATTTTGTAGCATATTTAAGCATACTAAAATTATTTTTAACTCCCAAGGATTGTCATATTGATGATTATCATGAAGACTGGTAAGTTAGTGATTTATAGATAATAAAATTATAATTGTGTAAAACAAATAAGATATATTAACAAGGACTGCAAAAAGTTAAGATAATTGTGGATAACTTCCCTTCTTTTTAAAGTTATATTTAATATATGCTGAGTTGTCATTTTTATAATAATCTCGTCTCCAAAACTTCAGGGGAAAGGAAGGTAATAATGATAATATAAAAGTATGAAAATGTTACGGAATTTTGCTTAAATTTTTACTTATCTGTTTCTACTTTTACCATGGATGTCAGGAAGCTCTGAGATGTATTTAATGCCCAGTTAACAGGCATTTGCTCTAGTCTGTCTGATCTATCTATATTTATGTAGTTTAAAGTTTTCTTTTTAAATTAATGTGTGTTCTTTTATCTGTATCTTTTTCATTGTAAGATATCTGAAAGCCTTTTTGGTGGAAGTAAGTAGGATAAAAAACATGGACAGCCCTTTGAATTACTCACCTTTCAACTTGACTCTTGGCTTTCAAAACTTATTTTTCTGGTGTTTTAGACCTTTGGCTTGGTTGTTACTTGCTTCTAATCCCAACTCTAGCTCTGTAATGAATTATTAAATGAGCTTTTTTGGGGAAGGGTGGACACCCTATGCTTTCTTTCCTCTTCCAATGGGGCCTTACATCCTTTCACGTTAAAGACTTATCTTCTACCAGCTTTAGAGCCATTTAACTAAAAAGATGTTCTTATGTGTGTATAAATTTTATAGCAGTTTGATGCTGTTTTAATGCCAGTATTATATTATTGTGGCAATGTGGCAGGATAAAATTGAAGTGAACTCAATGAGGAGCATTTCTAGGTTGGATTTTGTATACAATTTATATGTTATAAAAGATGTTCCAAACTAGCTTTTGGTCATCTGAAAATATCTGATAAATTGTTGTTAACAATTGATTAATGTCAGTTTGCTAATATCTGATAAATTGTTAAACTGTTAACAGTAGCTTTGTTAAAGCTTGTTTTTAACTGTTTTGCCACCTTGTAAACTAGTTTTTCTGATGTTGCTGTGTGCAATGTAATCTATAATTTCCTGAAAGTTAGTTACCAGTTACCTGGACTGTTGCCTAGTCCACCTATTATTTTTTACTAGTCTTAGAAACTACTTTATAAGAAAAACAGATACAAGGAAAATAACTGAATCTGTGACCAACCGTAAGGTTTACGGCCTTTAGTGGGGGGGGGAGGGGCATGGCTGTTTTTCATTAATATGTTATTACAGGCTTAAGAACTAGGCATGTCTCAGAGGCCCTTTTTATATTAGCAAAACATCAGTTCATATATTATACATTTAAACTTTCATTTTTAAAATCTTTTGCTCTAGGATCAAATATAAAATTGGGATTGACTAGAAAGGGGCATGAGGGAACTCGAATATAAGGAGGATGAAAATGTTCTTTATTTTGTTTAGCATATGTTGATTACATCAGCGTATACATTTTCCCCAAAGTCCTTCATATTATACACTCTTTTTTTTTTGAATTTTTGAATTTTATTTATTTTTTTATACAGCAGGTTCTTTTTATTCATCCATTTTATACACATCAGTGTATACATTGTCAGTCCCAACAGCCCAATTCATCCCACCACCCCCACCCCCACCCCCCGCCGCTTTCCCCCCTTGGTGTCCATATGTTTGTTCTCTACATCTGTGTCTGTTTCTGCCCTGCAAACTGGTTCATCTGTACCATTTTTCTAGGTTCCACAAATATGCGTTAATATACAGTATTTGTTTTTCTCTTTCTGACTTTCTTCACTCTGCGTGACAGTCTCTAGGTCCATCCACGTCCCTACAAATGACCCAACTTCGTTCCTTTTTAATGGCTGAGTAATATTCCATTGTATATATGTGCCACGTCATCTTTATCCATTTGTCTGTCGATGGGCATTTAGGTTGCTTCCATGACCTGGCTATTGTAAATAGTGCTGCAGTGAACATTGGGGTGCATGTGTCTTTTTGAATTATGGTTTTCTCTGGGTATATGCCCAGTAGTGGGATTGCTGGGTCATATGGTAGTTCTGTTTTTAGTTTTTTAAGGAACCTACATACTGTCCTCCATAGTGGCTGTATCAGTTTACATTCCCAACCAACAGTGCAAGAGGGTTCCCTTTTCTCCACACCCACTCCAGCATTTGCTGTTTGTAGATTTTCTGATGATGGCCATTTTGATGATGGTGGGAGGTGATACCTCATTGTGGTTTTGATTTGCATTTCTCTAAGATCTATACCATCTCACTGTATATAAATTATACCTTAGTTTAGAAAATAAATATGAATCAGGTCGTGTTACTCTTCTTGAGTGGGAGACTTTGGCGTGGTCACGTAACATCTCCTATTTAAAAAATGTATAAACAGTATAATTCTAAAGTGAATTTTACTGTAGATATTTTTCATTTGTTATATATCAGTGTTATTCTGTAATTCCAGTAGCAACTATAGAAAATTATTTATTTTATTTTTGTGTGTGTTATAAAGAATAAAAATTCATCAGTTTCCTACTGATAGCAGATGTGTCTTGTATGTACTCGACATATGGTGCCCTCACTGCTCCCCGTCCCCAATAATTTTTCATTGCACAGCTAACACTATTTTCTCATTTCAGGTTTACTATGCAAAAAAGAAGCGAAGACACCAGCAGGGCCAGGGAGACGATTCTAGTCATAAGAAGGAGCGGAAGGTTTACAATGATGGTTATGATGATGATAACTATGATTATATTGTAAAAAACGGAGAAAAGTGGATGGATCGTTACGAAATTGACTCCTTGATAGGCAAAGGTTCCTTTGGACAGGTAATTTAATGGAAGATGCTGAATTTCATAAATTAGAAAGAACTTCCTAGTGAATCATGTTACTATAGCCTTTTCTCAGTAGTACACTTTTAATATTTGCAAATAGATCTAAACAACGGATATGTAAGTATTTGGGTTATTATAGTTTTCCGTAAAGGTAAGAAAACTGCATCAGCTATAAAAACTCCATTAGACTTTTTTAAAAAAAACTTTCTATAGCTATCAAGTAGTTATTTTACTAATACTAAGTGGTTGATTTTAATCACTAATAGACAGTATTGCCTCTTTCATGTGGGGTTTTTAGTCTCTGGATGGTTCGTCGTTATGTATGAGAGAGATAATTACCTTCCTGTCGGATACTCCTCCTCACAGAGAACAAAATTACCATTTTCAGCTGGCACAGCACATGTCCTCTCGCTTCTTTGGAGACTTGGGACACCAGGGGCTGTGCCCTAAGTTTTTCCTCAGCTCCTCTTCTAGCTCCGTCAGGCCTCTAAATGGGCAGAGGGTCTCCAGGGTCTCCTCTTAAGTCCTCATGGCATCAGCGTTGCTAACATTGTGATTGGCATTGTTCCGATGGGTGGGGTCGTTCAGGCCGCTTCTACCCGGAAGAGTGAGGGAGGAACTCCAGTGGACCTGGTTTTTTGTTCGTTCCTAGTCTCTTCTCTCCACCCACAGCTCTCTTCTCCTCACTTGCCCACCCTATCCCAATACAAAGCACAAACCCTAACTACATTAGCCTCTTACATCAGCTGTGCCCAGACTAAGAGCTGTCAGACCTTCTTCCTTGCACTTCTAAAAAGCTTTTCTCTGGCAGTGGATCCCCCAGCTGTTCCCATGTGTAAATCTCCCTATCTTATCTCATCAAGTCACAGAGCCTTTTTGTTTGAGGTATGATTTACTGTTAATCCCAGCCTCCTTTGCCTCGTAGCTTTTGTGCAGCAAGTCAGTTACTATAATAACTTCTAATCCAAATACTTCTTTTGACTTGGACAATATTTTGGATTTTGGAGGTTGTTTTTGGTTTGTCTAAAACTATGGAACCTGCATACACTCTTACTTACCTGTTCCTGCCCTGAGTGAAAGCAAAGCATGCCTCTTTTCAACCTGTGAGGAAAAATTCATCATGTGTCAGTCTAATCATGCTTAGGACAAAAAGTATACTACAGGCCAGTAGCAGCTACAGCTCTAGACCCAGACAGATCAAGCTATTAAACCTATAGGGAAATATGAACAAGCTTCTTAGAAGACCCCTGACTCTGGTGTGGCTCTACCAGGCCCTGGTGTCCCATGTGTAATACATTTGCCCCTGTCCATGATTTCACAGAATTTTTGTAATTATACGTAATTCAGGGCCTTTCCCCTTGATTTGTAACCTCTTTTTCTCCTGAGTCAGGGGATTCTCAGTGTGTGGGGAGTCCCTCTTTAAGAAAGGATTACTTTTTGTCAGAAGCAGCTTCTGCTTCTCTTTGAGAGCTTTTTAAGGAAAGGCATTTCTGAGGCCTCTACCTTTTAAGTAAGGCCGTGAACACCCTGGATAGAGTGATTGTCATGTCCACCTTCAAAATTACACCAGCGTTTAGGCAGTTGCTCTCAACAGGACGCTTTTCAAACTTCTGTGATGTCCACCATGAAAACTGTGGCTGTACGGCCTGTTCTCTAAACTTAGTTTTCCTTAAATACTCAGTCTTTGAGCTCACCGTGATCTTTCCCCCTCCCCTTTAATTTTCTCATACTCTGATTCCTAAGAGCAAGTCAGCATAGTAAACCTGTGAAAACATAGGCCTATTTGACATCAAAATCCATTTTACCAGATCAGACTGACTGATGCCTTTCTCCTAGGCTGAGGTGTGTTCAGGGTCAGGACCTGTCACTCACCAGATAAAGTCTTCCTTACCGACTTGGTCAGACGTCCGCTAAATCCTCTGCCAGATCCTTGTCAGAGAAGCAGCTTCTTCATTTCTTAAGCCAGTGGTCATCAATCCTGATTGCACTTTGAAAGTCTCCAGGGAGCTTTGGGGATTGGGGGTGGGGTGGGGAGGGGAGGATGGATACTTAGGCTCCAAGCAGTTAAATCAGAGTCTCTGTGACTGGATTCTGGGCATGGGTATTTTTGAAAACACCCTACTGAATGTGTGATATTCGGGGTTGCAGATCATTGCTTTAGCATTGAGCAAGTTAACTATTTGCTAAGTCAGTAAATAGTTGAGTCCATGTTAGTGGCCTTTGTCCTGGAGACCGTTAGGATCTGGGCACTGAACTGCAACTCTTGGTACAGTCAGTATGGTCAGTGAAACAGAAGAATATCAGAAGCACTTGGTCAGATGTTTACATGGGTCGCCTCTGATTTAAAAGACAATAGATAGTATTTTTTTAGAATTGGGTGAAACCAGAGATACTGCACGTTTCATTCCAAGTTTGATTTCAGCTGAATGATTTATGATCTATGATTGACAGTAACCTTGACTGATGTGATCTTGGACCATGCATTCCATTCTCTTCCTCTAATCCAGTGGTACTCAGCCAACACATTGGAATCACTTGGAGTTCTACCTGCATCTCTGTACTTTCTGAATATGCTAGAAAATGTATCTAAAACTATTATCTATTCAGACTATTTGTAATATTATAAATATAATATTTAATCACTTATAGCAGTTTCTGATTTGTAGAGATATAGTTTTATCTGTGTATTTCCTGATTTTGTATAAATTTATTAATAGTGTGAAACTTGTTTTAAATGAGTAAAATTTTAAATGAGAGGTATGCATGGTGATTTGCACATGAATGTTTCAGTTTCCTTCTCATTTTAAAACTCAAAATCCCCTAATTATGGCATTTTAAACTTTTTTCCTGGTTATTTGTTTTTGATATTTTTTAAATTGAATAACTGTAAACTAATTCTTCTGGTATGCCTAAGTTTTTATCTGTGAAAATCTAAGTCACATTTAGAAAGTTATCTACATTTTTCAGATGACTTAGAACCTTTTAAGTATCTCACACATATGCTTGGGATTTAAACCAGGTTTTTCTCTTACTAAAAGAATAGTTAGAAGAATTGTTTTATAATGTTATTTAGTAAGAAAGGTAAAAAACCCCAAAGCACTTGTCAAGATTCATAATTTATTTCTGAAGGAGGAAAATAGTTAATCTCATTTTAAGAAAGTTATCTATTTTGTGGATGTTTAGAAATACTGTAAGGATGCAGAAGAAATCCATTTGAAAAATGACTTAAAGTGACAATAAAATAGTAAATGGATGCTGTTGAATGGAAACGAATAGGATCTCTTTTAATTAGGAAGGTCAGAAAAAGGGGAATTAGATAAATGTACAATTAAGCTGAACTGTAAACTTGTTAAATTGTTCATTAATGAAATAGGTATCATCTGTCTTTTTTCTCTTTTAGGTTGTAAAGGCGTATGATCGTGTGGAGCAAGAATGGGTCGCCATTAAAATAATAAAGAACAAGAAGGCTTTTCTGAATCAAGCCCAGATAGAAGTGCGACTTCTTGAGCTCATGAACAAACATGACACTGAAATGAAATACTACATAGGTAAACAAACAAACAGGCAAAGAAAGCAGTGCGCCCTAACCCAGACCACAAATTTGAGTTATTTTTGTATGAATATATGTTGATTTTATCTTAGTGATTGGGTAAAAATTCAGTTATTTCTGTTGGAGGGCATAGATTTATACACGTTACTTGATCTGGCAGTAATATTTTACATCTTCGGGTACGTGCATTCTAGGTGGTATATAGTATAAAAACAAATGAGAATAGTGTCTTTTTTTGTTGTTTTTTTTTTGTTTTTCAAACTTACAAGTGTCATTTGTTTGCTTTAATGGTGCATGTTTATATAGAGAGGCCACTTTGTGTTAACTTTAACCATTTCTAATATAGCTCAGAAATTAGAAGTGAGCTAATATGTTGTTAATGGTTACAGAACCATTTTTGGAATGTCTGAGCCAAGATCTCAGGTTCTTCCTCAAGAAATAGTAGCCAACATTTCTTGAACTACTACCATATTCCTTGTGGTTTTCTTCCATCATCTGTAACCATGGCAGTCCTGAAAGGAAGGTGGTAAATCCTTATATTACAGGTAGTTTGTACAAAGAGTAACATACCCAAGGTCCCAGGGCTCTTGGAGCTAGGGTCTGAACCTACCTCTGCCTAACTCCAGAGCTTGTGTTTATTTCATTGTCGTATGGTGTTTCTTCTGAATACAAAAAGGGGAGACAGAAGAATTATGAAAATAGTTAAGTCTAGGGCCAATTGATATATGGATAAAACATCTTCTGATTATACATTCTTTAATACTATTCTTAATCAAATCTAAGACACCATAATTTTATGTGCCACCAAGAAACAAATTGCTGCCAACTGTAAACACAAAATGATGTCAATTTTAAGATAGAGACCTTAGGGTCAATTAATTACAGACTGTTTTATAGGCATGTATTAGCAGCTCACCTTCAGAAATGCTAACTTTACCTGAAAAACATATGAGGTTAAGTTTTATTAGCAAACTCCTTTTTAAGAAATGAGGAGAGGGCTTCCCTGATGGCACAGTGGTTGAGAATCCGCCTGCCGATGCAGGGGACCCGGATTCAAGCCCTGGTCCGGGAAGATCCCACATGCCGCGGAGCAACTAAGCCCGTGCGCCAAAACTACTGAACCTGTGCTCTAGAGCCCGTGAGTCACAACTACTGAGCCCGCATGCTGCAACTGCTGAAGCATGTGTGCCTAGGGCCCGTGCTCCGCAGCAAGGAAAGCCACAGTAATGAGAAGCCCATGCATCGCAACAAAGGGTGGCCCCTGCTCTCCACAACTAGAGAAAAATCCGGCGTGCAGCAACGAAGAACCCAACACAGCCAAAAATAAATAAATTTATTTTTTAAAAAAAAAGAAATGAAGGGAGGGCATTATGGTTCTTTAGTCCCCCCAAAATAACAGAAACAAAAAAATTGATGTTTAAAGGTGTAAGGTTCACATATTCAGATTAAATTTCATTTATGAAACACCCTTCATTCCTCATTGTTGCAATAAAATGAGCTTATACTATTAATTTTTCTTCCTTAGTGCCTTCTCTGTAGATGTCTGATAAAACCCACAGTAATAACATTTGTATTTCAAGTCTTTTCACACTTACTGCATGTTTGCTGTTCACTTTCAGTTACAACTTAGTGTAAGGTGAGCACATTTCCGTTCAAGGGGCTTAGGAGGCCAAGAAGGACATTCTAAGGATGCAGTCCTTAGACTTACAGTCTCTAAACATACCTCCCTTTTTCTTCTTTCTCACTCTTGTTTTATTTTGAATTTTTGCTTAAGTAGTAGACACGTTGATAGCATTACTACAACAATTTATTTCTGCCTTGTTGAAAGAAAACACGAAATGTTAGCTACTTGGTTATGTTATAATAATGGCTGTCATTTTTGTTTCTAATAAACTGACTTTAATGATCATTAATTGCATCAGTTATTACAGATATTCTTTTGGATGAGTTTTTTTTGTTTTTAAAGGTTCTTATTTAGGAAGAAGGTGAATTCATGCACAGTGTCTTAAGAAACTGAGTTTCTATATTGGAAAACAAGCAAAAAGAACTTTAGATTTAGACACAGCCATGGCAGTAGAGTTGGTACATTGAATTTAAGGTGTCTGGAAGTTGTATTGCTCTTTTATAACGTAAATAACTTAATTTTGAAGTGATTTGATCAATATAATTTAGTCTCATGAGTTGTATAGTCTTTAAGTCTTTGAACTTCTAAAAACTCTTACTTTTTTTACCACATAGCATAATTTCTTATCTGGATTATTTGGTACCTGCCACGGTCTAGTTAAAAGAACATTCAGTTTAAGTGTAGAACAAAGTCTTGCCAACCGTCTGTTCTCCCCAAAGTTCAGTTTAAAAAAACTTAATGTATATACTTGTGTTTGAGCTTTCTTTGACAGTGTCTTTAGTGCTCAGCACATTATAGATACTTAGTAAATGAATGATGAATTAGTGGAATTGAGTGGATTGATCTTCCATTGGAAGAATATTCTAATCACAGCTTCTTAGAGGGATTGTCATAATCACGTTTGAATTCTGGCATCAGTTACCTTTTGCATTCCTTTTGCGGCTGCTGCTTAACCAGGTCAGAACTCTTGTTTGGACCATGTCTCTGGGGTGTCTTATGTCACATGGAGCTATGTTCTTAATTTTAAACCTATGAACTCAGTGATTAAGAACAGATGTTATACATTCTTATGTAACTGTTAGTGAGAGTTGAGTTGTACTATGGACTCCTATAGAGCCATGTAGTAGTTGTGTTATTTATCCTAATTTTAGATCACGTGTATCAGGAATGATCTAAAAGCTATATTGACATGCAGTGCTTCCAGGGAGACAGTTCAGGGCTCCTACCAGGACAACACAATGTATCCCCTTTCTCAGGGACCAGACATTGAATACTGTCCTAGTTATTCCAGATAAATCTGTAGAGAAACCTCTGTTTTAAATGATACTAAAAGACCAAAATGAAGGTAGCCTTGACAAATGGTTGTTTTTATGTCGTTCCAGTTGAGTTATAGGTGCTCAGTTTGGTGTGTGTAAGAATTTTTATAGTGAAGGGCAGTTCTTTACTTCATTGAATGACTTCATCTGATGTGAAGTCAGTGTTAATACTTAAAGCACAACTTTTCGAAGCAGTTTGTCGACGATTAAGCCTTTTTAGAGGATCAGTAGTGATACCAAGTAATGTATTCTATTAGACTTTCCCCATTCATAAGCCTACTCACAATTTCTTGTGATTGAGCTTTATTTTGAAGTTTTCCCAAACCTTCAGTCTTGGACAGGATGTCCTATGTACCAGTTTGATGAACATAATCAGATGCCTTGATTATGAACTCTAGTACCTTGCAATGTGATTTTCGAGCCTTTGCTGTATTTGCCCAAAAGAAAAAAAACCTGTCTTCCTTTGACAATTGTTTCAGAAAATCACTAGTGACATCTAAGGCTCAGCAAAGCAGATTGTGTATGTGTATCAAAGCCTTCCCAGAGAGGGCTGCCAAGTACAGCATCGTCACAAGCTGGACATCCCAGTGGATGGAGCTTAGATGAAGTTGTGAGGTAGGGCTTTCAGGGAGTACAACGTGTTTTCTCTTACCAGTGACAATAAAATTATCAAAGTATTCTCAGTACTCTTTGTCAGTTTGCTACTTGCGTTTTCATACCTGACTTAATTTTTTTTTAAGCAAGGCATTTTGGTGGTACTTCTTGCATTATATTGCATATTGGCAGACACTATACACTAATATATTAATTCAGCAGATGAACAATTTAGATATTCTTAACTGATTAAAGAATGTGCTGTTTAGTGCAGAATGCTGATCTCCAGATTTTAACTTGATTTTCACTCTGCATTTGACAGTGTCATGTTACAGATTGTTGGAGAGTTCATGTGCATGTTATTCTCATTTTATTGGTATGTATAATTTAAAATGAAACTTTTTTCTCTTTCAGTGCATTTAAAACGCCACTTTATGTTTCGAAACCACCTCTGTTTAGTTTTTGAAATGCTGTCCTACAACCTCTATGACTTGTTGAGGAACACCAATTTTCGAGGTGTCTCTTTGAACCTAACACGAAAGTTTGCACAGCAAATGTGCACTGCACTGCTTTTCCTTGCGACTCCAGAACTTAGTATCATTCACTGTGACCTAAAACCTGAGAATATCCTTCTTTGTAACCCCAAACGCAGTGCAATCAAGATTGTTGACTTTGGCAGTTCTTGTCAGCTGGGGCAGAGGGTAAGTATATTTCAGGACTTGTGAATTAAAATTAGAATTAGGTTAAAAGACTGTAAGTAGATACTTGAAATGTTATTAATCTGTATACAATTTGGAGGTAATTACAGGATGGTTATCTTTAAAATGCAGCACTTGAATCACCTTGTGTTGATACCTATTTTGGGAAATACCTTTTAAAATGCAAATAGTAAACTTTGAATTAGAAGGTATTAGTTTTTTAAAGTTTAACTTAAAAAATTATGTGTATACTAAAAGTCTAAGAGAAAAGAGGGGATGGATATATTAAATATTAGGTGATTTGTTGTAACTATATTTCCCAAATAGAGGTCCTTAGTATAAATTTGGGGAAATTCCAATAATAGAACATTGACTCCTTGCTGTAAAATATTTCTCTAAATATAGGTCGAGATAAATGTTTTTCCTCAAAAGCTGATGGGTAAAAAAAAATGCAGGTAATTTTAAATTACACACAGTGATACAGTGTAAATTACTAGGTTGATAGACATACTTGTTTTGATAAATAAGTTTAAATCTTTTTTTTGTTTTATAAATTATGACACCGAACTAGTTTTCTTTAGAGTGCTAAAAACAGACATGTCCATAGCAGTAAATAGATTTAGGTTTAGCTGATTTTAGGAAAGCAAATTTTTCCTACTGATCTTTCTAGCGTTATGAAAGCTACTCTAACAGTGTTTTGCATATAAAATAGAAGTTATAGGATGGTCTCTTCTTGAAACCAACTAGGGTCACCATTTGATAATACTTTATTCATTTAAAATGTTGTTCCTATTTACTTGTAAGTATTAAAACTGCATTTCTTAAAAAAAAAGGTAAAAACATAACTAACATGGAGATATTCCTATTTCATATTGGCTTTCCATTTCTTGTTTTTCCAAATTAGTGAAATTTCCTATCCAACTTTATTCCAGCTTTTAAATACAGTAGGTTAATTTAATCATGAAGGTTTATGGTCAGTTAACAAGATTGTCTTTTTGTTATTTTCTGAAAATTATCTTATGGTAGCAATGCTACATTGAAATACTTTTTAAAAATGGAAGGAATAGGAAGCAAAGTTTGCAGTTTCGGATGCCTCTGAAAATCAAAAGATGCTCATAGTTGTTAATAGGGATCAAGTATATTGTAAATGGAAAATATGTGCCCATCTTGAGAGTCATTTGAATAGATTTTAGACTTGTAAAATTTTTTCCTATTTAAACCAAATCATATATGCTGCCATGATATCAAGCACTACTATCTCTCTCCAGCCAAAGTGAAACAGCTATACCTCTAGCTCAGTGAGTTTTTTAACTATGTGAGTGTATCAGAATCCCATGGGAAGTCATTTCCAAAACAGACATGCAATGGCCCTATTCTAGGTCTGCTGGCTCAGTGTTAGAAGGTGGCAGGGCAAGTATGTTTCAAAAAAAGTTTCTCAGACGATCCTGGCACACACAGGCTTGTAGATAACCCGACTACTGCTTTAAGCAGCTGGATAGGTAGGTGACAAACTTCCTTTCCTAAGCTGGGAAATAAGTCTCAGTAGTAGGGAGTCTTTGGGGCTTCACGATGCCATTGGCTTATAAAAACTTGGAAATGTAATAGTTCTTCCTGGTCCCTTTCAGTTAGGCTTTCTTCACTCTGAGCAGGCCTTAAGGTTGAGCTGACCTGCTAGTGGAGGCATGGGATGGTTCTCAGATTTGGCTGGAGTTGTGGAAGTCACAGAAGCTTTCGTGAGAAGCGGCTCCATGCTGCTGGCTGCCTTGTTTGAGTGTTAAGTTAGGGAGTTTGGGTAGGAGGATTTTGTTTGTTTCTCTCCCCTTTTTTAGTAAAACTATCTTTGCTTTTGTAGTATTTCTAGATATAAATTTTAAATGGCCAGGTGAAGATGAATTGGTCTCTGAAGACATCTCAGATTACTTCATCGAAAATAATCCATTTCAAGATTTCTTTTTCTAAGAAGTCTTAGAATGAGATGGAGGAGGACAGGGTAGAGAAGTGATTAATCAGAAACGACTCCCAATTGAATCTTTATGTGGCAGTGTTTCTAGATTTATCTGTGAGACTAGTACAGTACAGATGTCTGAAATTTCAATTACATTGTACTGAGTTTGAGTCTTTCTTAATGCTTTGAATTAACCTGAAAAAAGTCTTTCAGGTTACTTTAGATACAATTGAGCTGTTAAATTAATGGTAAACCAAGTACCAGCCATAGCAGGAAAGAATAATAGGGAGATAAATTGTTCTCAATAATATTTTCTTCTAATAAGGCATAATTGTTTAAGCTATATCTTGGTTACCGGTTAGGATTGAACTAAATGAAAGGGCTTGAATTATATATATATATATATATATATATATATATATATATATATTTTTTTTTTTTTCATTTCACAGATTTACCACTCCCTTGAAACGTTTAGTTCTTTAAACAGTATTCATAGTCTAATGTTGAAATCAGTAAATGGAACTCTAATAACCCAGTTATTTTTTGCTGTTAATATTAGACTTGTGTTCTTAATTCATTGTTGACCACAGTTAAACAAAACTTGTTTTGGAATTAATACTATTTTGAAATATATTTCAGATATACCAATATATTCAGAGTCGCTTTTATCGGTCTCCAGAGGTGCTACTGGGAATGCCTTATGACCTTGCTATCGACATGTGGTCCCTTGGGTGTATTTTGGTTGAAATGCACACTGGAGAACCTCTGTTCAGTGGAGCCAATGAGGTATATGATGGATTGCTTTAAAAATTCTGTTTTTGTTTTCAGTCTCTGACAGTATAATCTGAAAGTTGTTTTTAGGAAAAGATGTCTATTTACCAACTTTTATCATTCAAGTGTTAGGTCAGTTTTGAACTTATTTTATCCATTTAAAATTTTTTTTCAATTATGTAACGGTGAGTTTAGAATTGTGAGACGGGAAGCGAGATCTTTCAATCTGCCAGTGGAGGAGAGCAATAAATTAGATTAGAAAATGTTAAGTATTTTGGTATAAATTTTACAGATTTTAAGTATAAGAACAGAAAAAGATGATAATGAAGAAATGAGGACCACCCTAAAAACAGTGTAAACGTGACTAAATTTTGAGAGTATGATTTGAAATTAAAGTAAATGATGACTAGTAGTTGTTGATGAATATTTGATCTGAATAATTCAGGGTAAATTAGGACTATAGAATTTCAGAGCGAGTCCACAGGTGTTTATTCTGTGTTCTTAGAAGATTTTTGAAGGTCAGAGGCAGTGCCTGGGAGGAGGGAGGGCAAGGGAGAGGGAGGCCAAGCTCCCTTACAGTCACAAGAATGGGCTTTCATTGGTTTTAAAACTGTTTGCTTGTGGGATCCTGTTGTGTTTTGTTTTTTAAAGAAAAGTTAACCATTGCAGATTGTGATCAGTCCATTCATTTGTATGTGAGAAAAGAAAGACTAATGAAATTTCATGACTTGAACTGGGTTATACGACTGTCAGTAAATAGTGCCAGAAATGTGTCCCTTCCTCCTTCCTTTTAATTCACTTCACTCTAGCCAGTGAGCTACTTTTTGGCAGAGCTGCCATAAGTGTGTCTTTGGTTTTCTTTTAATAATAAATAATAGAAAGGTAATAGTACCTTTTTCATGGGCTTAAACAACATTAGGAGCATCTGAAACTTCAGTGGCTTCCATCTCACTCGTGGTGAAAGCCAGTCCTTTTGAGTAGCTTGAAAATCCCTTACTCCCTCTGTCTCCTGTTCTCTCTCCACCTCTCCCTGCTGTCCTGCCCCGCCCCGCCCCGCCCCGCCCCGCCCCCCCCCCTGCCGTCTCCCGGCCCAGCACACACAGCTCTCTCTCAGGTCCCTACGAACGAACCACAGGCTTGTACCAGGGCCCTTACGTTCATTCTTTGCTCCGTGCCTGGAGTGCTCTTGCTCCTGCCCTTGCGGCCTTCATGTTTTTGCTCTCACGTCACCTTCTCGGGGAAGCCTTTCGTGACACCCTATTTTAAGTTGCAGTGCCCTTCTCACTCTCCATCCCCTTTTAATTTTCTCCATGGTTCTTAGTGGTCGCCTGATATGTATTTGCTTATTATGTATTTGCTTCTTGGTGATCTCTTCCTCTACAACACAAACTTTGGGGCAGGGATTTTTGTTTTGTTTATTACTGTGTTCTAGTGCGCATGGTTTCCAGCATATAGTAGACGCTCAGTATTTGAGTGAATTAATCTGCACTTAAAAAAAATACTTTTATTGGGTCCACACTTTTAAGCCTTTGGGTTTTTTTTTTTCTCTGTGTGATTATTTAACTAAAATTCTCCCAAAACTTAAACTTTAAAACTCCCTCCAGTCATTTCCTTACTCTCCATTGTATCCGTGACCACCTGCCATCCCATGGATGTACGTGTTTGCTTCATTGTGTGCCCTCCCCTCTGTGGAGTGTGGGGCTCAAGGAGAGCAGGGACTTTATCTCTTTTGTTCATTATTCTATGCTTACTGCCCCGAGGAGTGCCCCGCACACAGGAGATGCTCGATTTATTTATTTCTAATTTATGAATGAATGAATGGATGGATGAGCACAGATAGGATGTCCTACAGTAGAAATTACAGGTGTTTTGTTTTTATTTTTAATACAGGTAGATCAGATGAATAAAATAGTGGAAGTTCTGGGTATTCCACCTGCTCATATTCTTGACCAAGCACCAAAAGCAAGAAAGTTCTTTGAGAAGTTGCCAGATGGCACTTGGAACTTAAAGAAGACCAAAGATGGAAAACGGGTAAAATAGGGAAATAATTTTTTTGAGCCTTTGTTATTTCTTTTACTGAGCTGTCTTTATATAGCGCATTTTGTATTTACTTGAAATCAGTGTTGCTGAAGTCAGTTATTAACAGTAGTTCCACTGATAACTTAGGTATGTATATTTTCTTCATAAGTTGGTTATAGAGTTTGACCTGAACTATCTGTATGGACCAGTGTTTGCTTAGTGCTCTTTAAGGCTTCATTTTGAAACTGTATGTCTGCCTTTTGAGGTAGCTGATCAAATCACCATGCCTTGTTTCCACAGTAGAATTAGTAAGTTTGACCTTTGTTTCTCATAGTTTGAGTACGTAGTGAAGTCACAGTTAACAATACTGCAGCTGTGAACAGTGGAAGTCATAATTGCAGTAAATGGCTTTTTTTTTTTTTTTTTTAAGTTCAGATGAGAGAAAAGGATTCTTAAGCAGTTTGTGACAAGAATATGAACTGACTAAATGGTCCTTTTGATAGATTTCAGATTCCTAGCTTGGGTAACAGGAGTTTCACATCTCCAAAATCTTTAAAATTTAAGTGAGGTTTTTAAACACGTTAGGTACGTTTTAGTAATTTTCTTCTATCTGAGAACTTTTTTCAGAGACCTAAACTGTGTCAGTTTAATAGAGTAAATGATAACAGTTTTGCATCTTGATTTACATCTTTGTTTTATATATCTGAAAATAAACATATGTTTTGTAATCTAGCTTGTTTCTAGTATAAGATGAAAATAATCTATAAATCTGTGATTGTATGTGATACATATACCAGACACCTTGTGATTGTAGTTTTTGCGTTTTCAACACTTAGATTTTATTTTTGCTACACTTTTTATTTTGCCCTTGCGTTTTAGCGATGCTGCCACCAGGTGTCATTTCCAGTGAATTGAAGATGATGCTTATGTGCTGTAATTCACCTTCGGCTATGGAGTCTTAACTTTTAATATCAAATGGGGTTTTTTTTAAGAATATTAAAAAAAATAATACATATATATAACTATCTTTCACAACTGATTTGTAACTTACTGCATTTTGCCTTATTCTCTGAAGTTCCAGGCATTGTAATATCTGGCAGCTAAATTATGCCTACTCCCCATAAGGAAGGGATGGAAAATACCAAGCAGACATCCTGAATCCTTTTGCCTTTGTCCACATAGCTTTATCAGTCATGGCGCCTTTTCCCATTGAACCAAAACACAGCCTAGGAGTCCTTAGCTTCTGCAGCATTCAGGGTTGCTCCTACCAGTTGATTTTAATTAGCATGGAGGATGTGAAGCCTTCTTTATGTTTTTATCTCTCTGCAGTACAGGCTACCACTTCTTTTTCCACTTTGAAGTTTTTTTTTTCTTCTGCTGCTGCTGTTTTTTTTCCTTTTTCTAAATGAAACATTCATCTCATTCCATTTCCCTAATCTCTGCCTTATAAAACCACAGTTAAGTCACAATGAGTTGTAACCTATCATTTCTCCAAAATTCAGGTATAATTATTTTAAATTGTTTAGGGGGGACATTTCAGAAAAGAGTAGTTAAATCTTTTCCCTTAAAATTGAAAGTGAGTATCTTGACCCACATTTAATACATATTAATTAACCATAGATTATTTGAGGTTTTCTTTAGCTGCAATTAAGCAGCTGACTTAAGAAACTTTATTTTTTAAAGTGTAAGATAATTACTTCTCTTTGAATAGAAATAAATTTTCAGCAACAAAAAAATCAAATCCATAACCAAATGGTTACATTGTAACGATGCACTAGGGATTTTAACCGTAAGTATAAACAGGTGTGCATGCACCATCATTGGGTATATTTGTTTGCTTTATTTCCTTAGTGATTTTATTTTTAATTTCTCATTTTATGTTTCAAGGGCCCATTTTAGCTTCCTAGTAATGAAATCCATACCTACTATCTATTTTTTTCCTTTGGTGGGGAAAGGGGATGAAGAATTAAGAGTATAAACGATACCGTTTTGTTGAAGTATAATTTATACACAGTAAGATGAGTGTCTTAAGTGTTCTAACTTTTTAACTTTTAAATACAACAGTATATATCCACTACCTAAAACAAGGCATAGAGTAAGTACTTCCACCACCTCTTATATCCTTTTCTGTCATCTCACCCTCAGTTTCTGATTTCTGTCATCATAGGTTAGTTTTGACTATTCATAGGAAAAATTCATGTAAATGGGATCTGTATAGTATTTATTACTTTGTTTCTTTCACTTAACAGACATTGTTTTTGGAGATTCATCCATATTGTGTCTCAGAAGTTACTCCATCTTATTGCTTCATAGTATTTCATTGAATGGAAATACTGTATTTATATTTACCTGTCAGTGGATGTTTGGGTTGTTTCCAGTTTAGGACTATTATGAATAAGGCTACTGGGAACATTCTTGTATCAACTTTTGTACACTTAAATTTTCATTTCTCTGGGTTCACTACTTAGAAGTAGAATTACCAGATCATAGGGTGTATGTGTGTTTACCTTCATAAGAAAAGAGCAAACAGTTTCCCACAGTTTTATCATTTTGCATCCCCACAGCTATGAGAGTTGCAGTTGCATGACATCCTCACCATTTGATGTGGTTGGTCTTCTTGATTTTAGCCATTCTAATGGGTATATATAGTGGTTTTCATTTGCATTTCCCCATGACTGATGATAGTGACCACCTTTTCATGTGCTCATTAGCCATTCGTGTATCTTCTTTTTTGTGATAGTCTTTCCAGTCTTTTGCCTGTTTGTTATTGGGATGTTTAATTGTTGAGCTGTAGGAGTTCCTTTTTTTTTAACATGTAATGGATATAAGTCCTTTGTCACATATATGTTGTCAGTATTCTCAGACTGCACCTCGCCTATTTCTTTCCTTAGTAGTAGTTTTTAATGAGCAGGAAATTTAATCTTTTTTTTAATGAATAGTGTTTTTTGTATTCTAAGAAATCTTTACCTTCCTCAAGTTTATGAAGATACTCTCCTTTAAAAGTTTTTTTTAAATTGAAGTATATGTAGTTGATTTACAATGTTGTATTAGTTTCAGATGTACAGCATAGTAATTCAGTTACACATACATATATATATTCTTTTTCAGATTCTTTTCCCTTCTAGGTTATTGCAAAATATCTAGTATGTCCCTGTTGGTTATCTGTTTTATATATACTAGTGTGTATATGTTAATCCCAAACTCCTAATTTATCCCTCCCATCCCTTTCCCCTTTGGTAACCATAAATTTGTTTTCTATGTCTGTAGGTCTGTTTCTGTTCTGAAAGTCAGTTCATTGGCATCTTTCTTTTCTTTTCCTTTTTTTTTTTTTTTAGATTCCACATATAAGTGATCTGTTTTTCTTTGTCTGGCTTATTTCACTTAGTATGATAATCTCTAGGTCCATCCATGTTGCTGCAGATGGCATTATTTCATTCTTTTCTATGGCTGAGTAATATTTCGCTATATATATACACATACACCCCACATCTTCTTTATCCACTCATCTGTCGATGGACATTTAGGTTGCTTCCATCTCTTGGCTATTGTATTGGGTTGGCCAAAAAGTTCGGGTTTTTCTGCAAGATGTTATGGGAAAAACGCGAACGAACTTTTTGGCCAACCCAATAAATAGTCCTGCAGTGAACATCGGGGTGCTTGTATCTTTCCGAATTAGTTTTCTCTGGATATATGTCCAGGAGTCAGATTGCAGGATCATATGGTAACTCTATTTTTAGTTTTTAAGAAACCTCCGTACTGTTCTCCATAGTGGTTGTACCGATTTACATTCCTACCAACAGTGCAGGAGGGTTCCCTTTTCACCACACCCTCTCCAGCATTTATTATTTATAGACTTTTCCATAATGGCCATTCTGACTGGTGTGAGGTGATACCTCATTGTAGTTTTGATTTGCGTTTCTCTAATAATCAGCGATGTTGAGCATCTTTTTATGGGCCTGTTGGCCTTATCTTTCTTCGAGAATCTTTACATCCTTACTTTGTGTCTGTCTGTGTATATTTGTTTTATCAGTAACTGAGAGGAGTGTTCATTGTTAGTGATGATACTGGATTTGTCTTCATCTCCTTCAGGTGCTTTATGTTCTTTGAAGCTCTCTTAATAGGTATACTTGCTTAGTATTTTTAGGACTTGGTGATAAATTCAGTCTTTCATTACCATGAAATATTCCTCTTTATCTCTAATAATATTTTTGTCTTTGAGTCTACTTTGTCTAATATTACTCTAGCTATACCAGCTTTTTAATTCTTAACATTTTTATAGTGGTTTTTTTACCCTTTTACTGTAGTAAACCTGTTCATACTTTTGTATGTGAAGTATGACTTCTGTATACAAAATGTAGTTGAGTCATCCTTTTTAATCTAGTCAAATAGTATCTTCCTTTCACAATGAATATTTAACCTATTTAATTATTCAGGGGTTTGGGTTTTAGACTTTTGCCTTATTTGTATTCTATTTGTTTTATCTGTTCTTTGTTCCCTGTTCCTTCTTTACTGCCTTCTTTTGAGTTGAGTACTTTTTGGTATTTTATTTCACCTTTTCTTAAGTGACTGTTTAGCTGTTCTTCGGTGTGTAATTTTTAGTGTTGCTTTTACTGTATGCATCTTTAACTTACCAGTTGAACTTAACAAAATGTTATATCACTTTATAAACCGTGTGATAACCACGTGCTTTTATCTAAGTCCTTCTGTCTCTTGTCATCATATATCACTTACACATATGTTATAACCCTCACAAACATTGACTACTTAAATTAAAAATGATTTTTTAAAGAGATTTAAAAGTACATAAAAAATAAACAAAATAAAAAGTTCTTTTTGGGAATTCCCTGGTGGTCCAGTGGTTAGGACTTGGAGCTTTCACTACTGCGGCCCCGAGTTCAGTCCCTGGTTGGGGAACTAAGATCCTGCAAGCCCCAAAGAAAAAAAAAGTTCTTTTCTTTTTACCCATAGAATTTTTCATTTCTTTTTGCAGTTCCTGACTTCAATCTTGTATTATGTTCCTTCAGCTTGAAGAACTTCCTTTAACTTTTTATTTTATAGTGAATAACTTCTGCTGATGAATTCTCTCAGCAGTTGCTTATCTGAAAATACCTTTATTCACCTTCGTTTTTGGGAAGATATTTTCCATGGATATGGAAATTACAAATTGATATAGAATTTTAGGTTTACGTAAACCTAAACAAATTTAGTTGTTTAAATATATTAATGACATTGTTTTCTGTATTACATTGTTTCTGAAGAAAAGTCAATGGTTTTTCTAAGCATTGTTTTCTTTATGAAATATTTCTCTGTCTTCCCCCTGGCTGATTTTGATGCTTTTTTTTTATTATTATAACTTAAGATGTTTTTATTTGATTCTCACAATAAGATGACGATAGATAGTAATAATAGATATTCTCAGTTCCATTTTTACACATCAGAAAACTGAGATTCAAGAGTGTTAAATAAATTCTTTGGCGACCACAGCAAGGAATGGTAGGGCTAGAAAGCAAGCTCAGGTCTTCTCAAGCTGCGCTTAGCACGCTCTCACGCTGAGAAAGAGAACTTGGGGATATAACAAAGAAGGAAAATGCCTTTAGCACAGGGATCTTCTGTGGAAGAGAAAAGAAGCAAGCAATTTGGGTGACACGCTCAAACATGACATATAAAAGCTGGTATGAACTTTGTAGATCTTTTTGTTCAACCTCTTTTTTTTTTGCTTTTTTTTTATGTTTGATCTTTCAGCAGTTTGACTATTAGGTTCTTATGTATAGTTTTCCTTGTATTTATTCTCCATGGAGTTTGCTGAGTTTGTTAGATCTGTGGATTAATCTCTTTTCATCAGTTTTTGAAAGTGCTCAGACATCATCCTTTTAAATATTTGTTCTGCTTCACTCTCTCTTCTCCTGCTAATTATTCAATTAAATATATGTTATAGTGCTTACTATTAGAGGTCTCTGGTTTATTCATTTTGTTTTCTTTTTGTGTGTTAGTTTAGATAATTTCTTTGCTCTGTCTTTCTAGTTCACTGATTGCTTTTCTTCTCTTGAGCCCAGTCTGCTGTTAAAACCATTAAATGGATTCTCTGCATTTCTTTTAGTTCTAGTGTTTTCACTTAATTTATCTTTTTTTAAAAAAAAATACTTTTGGGCTTCCCTGGTGGCGCAATGGTTGAGAGTCCGCCTGCCGATGCAGGGGACACGGGTTCGTGCCCCGGTCCAGGAAGATCCCACGTGCTGCGGAGCGGCGGGGCCCGTGAGCCATGGCCGCTGAGCCTGTGCATCTGGAGTCTGTGCTTCGCAATGCGAGAGGCCACAACAGTGAGAGGCCCGCGTACCGCAAAAAAAAAAAGAAAAGAAAAAAAGAAGAAAAACTAGTTTTAAATAACACCCCCCCAGTCTATCCACACGTTACCTAACTTTTGAAGTAAATTCTTTTTATCATAGTTATTTTAAAAAAATTAATTTATTTTGACTGTGTTGGGTCTTTGTTGCTGCGTGCAGGCTTTCTCTGGTCGTGGCAAGCGGGAGCTACTCCTTGTCATGGTGTGCGGGTTTCTCGTTGCAGTGGCTTCTCTTGTTGCGGAGCACAGGCTCTAGGCACACGGGCTTCAGTAGCTGTGGCACATGGGTTCAGTAGTTGTAGCTCATGGGCTCTAGAGCACAGGCTCAGTAGTTGTGGCGCACGGGCTTAGTTGCTCTGTGGCATGTGGGATCGTCCTGGACCAGGGCCCGAACCCATGTCCCCTGCGTTGGCAGGCGGTTTCTTAACCACTGCGCTACCAGGGAAGCCCCATAGTTATTTTAAAATACCTGTCTGTCAGTTTCAACATTTGGGTCATTTATATATGTGAGTTTTCTACTATTTTTTTCACTTGATTATGGACCCTTTTTGTTTGTTTGTTTCATGTGTCTATAATTTTTTATATGTATGTTGGACTTGCTGTATTTAAGAACAGTTGAGATGGAAGTAAATCTTACTTCCCTTTAGAAAGAGGCATGCTGCTTACTCTGTCAGGCTGCTAGTGTGATGAGACTGAGTCAGTTTCATTTGTAGTTTAGCTGAATCTGGGCTGTGTTTTGTTTGTTTGCTTGACTTAGATTCTATTCTCCACTGTCTTCATAGGTTTTAAGCGGTGTTTGGAAACTGCAGAGATCTTTTATGCATTGTTGCCCAGCCAGCAACCCGCTGCTAACTCTTGGTGCCTCGGGGTGATCTGTGTCCATAATGCTGCTCTGGACCCAGCTCTGCAGCGCCCTGGGGGACCCTCCCTGGGTCATCTGCCTGTCCCGTCCTGTGGCCCAGCCACACGTGGCTGTTAGAAGTTGGTTGGGAGTTGGGCTGGACTCTTCTTAGTCACATCTGTGGCATTTGCTCCTTCTCCCACCATAAGTCTCTTCTTTCCTAGGAAAGACTCTTCATTTTCTAGAATTTAGTTAATCTGGTTTCTTTAGTCCTCAGCTCTCTGATAGGTTTTTAAAAAGCAGTGATTTTGTTGTGTGCCTGCCTGGCTTGTTCTTGATTTTAGAGTAAGAGCGATGGTCTCTTGCGAATTTCTACATTGTACCTAGAAGCAAAAATCCCATGATACTATTCTGAATAAATTCAGTATTCATAGGGATTTTAAAGGTTATACTGTTGTCTGTTAAAATGAGTTCCCAGAAAATCTCAGCACATGTTAAGGCAATTTATTATTAACCATATTTTCTATCAATAAAATGAGGCATAAATAATTTACTTCTGATTCTTTTATCTGCATATGAGCAGGTAGGGTTAGACCCATGATTCTTTATTAGGAGTGATCTTTAAAACTTTAATGAGCCACTGTTACTGAGTAAGTGCCCCTGAGTTCACAGGTGTATTGGGCAGAAAAGAGGTTCACAACCACTGGTTGGCACACTTCCTTTGTAAAGGACCCCATAGTAAAGGTTTCGGCTTTGTGGGCTTCTGTTGAGTATTCTTACTTGGTTTTGTTTGTTTTTACAATCTTTAAAAATATGAAAACAATTCATAGTGGAGGCTATATAAAAACAGGCTCTGAGCCAGGCCATAGTCTGCTGATCTCTGGGCTAGATGATCTTTATAGTCATTTCTGGTCTCAAAAGTGAATTTCTCCTAAGTACAGTGTGTTCGGAATAGTATGTGAATAGTATTGTGAATAGTATTTTAATCGGAATAGTATGTGAATAGTATTGTGAATATTTCACATTAGTGTGAAAATATAGAGGCTCTAACTATAAAGCATTCTTTTTAATAAAGGCCTCAACATTATCATACATGTAAGCATATTTGACATTACGTAGGCTTTTACATATTCCATCAGATTTAGAGAAAGCCTTTTTATCTTTTTTCTCTTTAGGAGTATAAACCACCAGGAACCCGCAAACTTCATAATATTCTCGGAGTAGAAACAGGAGGACCTGGTGGGCGTCGTGCTGGGGAATCGGGTCATACAGTAGCTGACTACTTGAAGTTCAAAGACCTCATTTTAAGGATGCTTGATTATGACCCCAAAACTCGAATTCAACCTTACTATGCCCTGCAGCACAGTTTTTTCAAGAAAACAGCTGATGAAGGTACAAACACAAGTAATAGCGTATCCACGAGTCCTGCCATGGAGCAGTCACAGTCTTCGGGCACCACCTCCAGTACATCTTCAAGCTCAGGTCTGTTCTTTTGATATTATATTAGGCTTTGAAATGTTTCCTCTTTTCTTTACAAAGTGGGGGTTATTTTAAAGTTTTTTAAAGTTTGTTAGTGGGTGGGAGGAATTATTTTTCCCGAACCTGTTCTTTGTGGCTAGTAAAAAAATTCACCTCCCCCAAAGCTCTAATACTTAATTATGCGTATAATAAATTCTGCTTGGAAACAATACTCCTTATTAGCCAAATTTTAAAATTGTTTTTAAAATGGAAATACTTGGTTCACATGCTTGAGTTTTCCCCTGACTTAACCAAACTTGGTCATATTTTAGTTCAGTGGTTGATGTGAAAGAACATAGAGAATTGGAAACCTTCCTGGTATACTTCAGGTTAATACAGATTTTTTTTTGGTGACTCACTTCCCGTTTTAATGTTATAGTTTTAGGATATATACTTGAACAGAATTAACTTTACACTCACAAGCTGTATCGTGTTGTGATGCTTCAGGTGGGTCATCGGGGACTAGCAACAGTGGGAGAGCCAGGTCGGACCCAACGCACCAGCATCGGCACAGCGGCGGGCACTTCACAGCTGCTGTCCAGGCCATGGACTGTGAGACACACAGTCCCCAGGTGAGCAGTCACACAGCCCTTCATTCACGCCCTCCACTGTGCCCAGGCGTACCAGTGTTGGATGCCAAGTGGTTTTAGAATGATAACGTCATTTACTCTAAAAGGTTCATATCTTCCTTGGTTGTAAGGAATTCTAACTTACACATCCTTGAAACATTTTCCCTCCGTGTTTAGAAATAGCTCCCGTTTATTGAGTGCGTACCAGCAGCTGCTCCAGGTGTTTGTTTATCTTGTTTACTCCGGCAGCATTTTGAGCCTTGCCCTGTTTGGATTTTCATTTTACTTTGGGAACTGTGACTTCAAGGTTTAGGGAACTTTCCGAGGTGCGTGCTCTTAATTACTGCACTCCACTGCCTCTTGTGATCTGCTATCACTGACAGTCCTAGATTCTGAATCAGTTTGTGGTTTGATTTTCACCTCCATTTTTTGTTTTGAAGGTTTTTTGTTAAAGAGGATCTAATTAAGTAAATTTTTTTAAGGGGTGAAGCAGATGATGGTAGAATATTGATTAAATACTCTTTGTAAAATAATAAGTTAATTCATACTGAGTACTGCATTATGATGTTTACAGTGAGAGGCAAGTATATTATCTAATGAGAAATAAAATGGAAGTTGATGACTATCACTGCCCATTCTTGGGACTGGGGCAGCTGAGTGCTGGTGGAGAAAGGCATATCTGTAGATGCATTGTCACCCCTGTTAATTCGTAGTCACCAGCATCTACTTGGGCAAGCTTGCATGTTTCTCAGGTCATCTCATCGTGCTCCCATTCTCTTTAATAATTGCTTCAGACTCTCCTACTCTTGCTAGAAACCTTTGCCTCCCCTTCTCTGCTCTCCCTCACTCCTCACTGTGTAAGGAACAGTCCTCAGAAAGGAGCGCTTCACTGCGTGTCACCAGCCACCTCGCCCCACCGCCATGTGTGCTTGTCCCCTTTCTCCGGCCCCTTGTCAGCAGGGGCAGCAGCTCCTGCCTGGGGTCAGCCACCTCGGGCCCTGCCCCTCTCCTCCCACCTGCACAGGACTTGGCCCTGCTCAGCCACTGGCCCCTGTGTCCTCTGCTCGCCTTCTTCCCGTCAGCACCTGATCATCCCCAGCTCTCTCCCATCTGAAGCAAAACCTTTCCCTGGCCCTTGTCTTCCTCGCCCCACATTTCTGCTACTATTACTTCACCCTTTAAGAAGTCTTCAGCTGCTCCAGTTGGGCTGCTTCCCAACTCAGGAAACTGTTCCTGTGGAGTCACAGTGGTCATTACTGAGGAGCCCGGCAGACACTCAGTCACTTGTCACTCTCTGGTCCTCACTCACGTTGACACAGCCCTGACCTCTCTGTGCTTTTTTTTTTTTGCGGTACGCGGGCCTCTCATTGCTGTGGCCTCTCCCGTTGCGGAGCACAAGCTCCGGACGCGCAGGCTTAGCGGCCATGACTCACGGGCCCAGCCGCTCCGCGGCATGTGAGATCTTCCCGGACTGGGGCACGAACCCGCGTCCCCTGCATCGGCAGGGGGACTCTCAACCACTGTGCCACCAGGGAAGCCCCTCTCCATGCTTTTTGTAGCACCCTCCTCTGCCTTCCCGGACAGGATGGCCCTCATCCCAGCCCACCTCCTTCCTTCACTGTCTCCTTTTCGGATTCTCTGCTCCCCCGCGGCCACGTAAACGTGGGTGGTCTGTGTCCTGTCTCTCACCTTAAACACTTCCTGGTGACCTCACCTGCTCTTACCAATGACTGCAGCTACCATCTCGATGTCGGTCACTTTATGTCTTTATTTCTGATCTAGACTTCACTCCTGAGCCCCACACCTTTATTTCTAATCATTTACTATAAATACCGTTTTGGAAGTCCCTACAGCATAACACTGCAAATGCATCCTATAAACTGAAGTCATCATTTTCTCCTCCGCCAAAGCTCATCTCCTTTTATCTGTATCAATACAAGTGGCCCTGAATTTACCCATTTGCTCAGGTCGTACACCTGGCACCTGGGGAGTTCATTCTTGACTCCTCTCTCCCTCACCCCCCACCTTGAATCCAATGGTAAATAGTATGGATTCTGAATATCCTACATATGTGTCTGTTCTCTCTACTTCACCCGCTTGGTACAATCATCTCTAGCTTATCTTGCTGTAAAGATTATTCCAACCGGACTTCCAGCGTCCAGTTTCATTCACCAGTTCGCCTCTGTTCTCTTCTCTGCAGCCTAGTGAATGTTCAGTAGAGCAGTCTGATCCAGCTCTTTCCCTTGCTTTCAGCCAGTTTCTGGCTTTCTCTTGTACTTAAAAAAAAAATTGTGACTTCTTACACAGGATTCAGTGATTTCTGTCATCTGGCTCCTACCCAGGCATCCTTCCTCCTCTTCATTCATTCTGGTCTTCCTGGAATTTTTTTTTTTTTTCATTTTTCAGACTGTATACCATGTTCCCTTTCACATTTCTCACATTGACCGTGCTCAGCCTGGAATAAGCTTTTCCTCTGTCTTTGCTTTGGTGACTACTATATATCCTTCAGGTCTCAAATATCATGGCCAGAGGCTTTCCCTAATTCTTTAGAACGACCTTCCTTCTTCCATCCCTTTCTCCCAGTTTCTAAATTAATGTTATTAGTTTTATGTAGTCTTTCTGCGATGTTTTATACATATGCAAGCAAATACAAATGTATATCCTTCACCTAACCTTTGTACACAAATGGTAGCATACCGTGCACACATCTTGTTTTTTTTATTTTAACATGTTTTACATATATTTTTATTTATTTATTTATTTATTTATTTATTTTTGCCGTACGCGGGCCTCTCTCACTGTTGTGGCCTCTCCGGTTGCGGAGCACAGGCTCCGGACGCTCAGGCTCAGCGGCCATGGCTCACGGGCCCAGCCGCTCTGCGGCATGTGGGATCTTCCCGGACCGGGGCACGAACCTGCATCCCCTGCATTGGCAGGCAGACTGTCAACCACTGCGCCACCAGGGAAGCCCTACATATATTTTAAAATGTATATTATGGAGCTCTTTCTGTATCATATAGGGAGCTTTTTCATTCTTTTTGTTGTGTTTTAACAGTCACACAGTATTCCATTGTTTAGATATTCCAAGTCATTGCAGTAGTTCCCTATTAATGGACATTTAGCTTATTTCCAGTCTTTTTTACTACTGCAAATAATGCTGTAATAAATAACCCTACATATAAATCATCCACACACATGCAGTTTATATGTGATATGAGTTCCTGGATGTGAAATTGCTGGGTCAAAGAGTAACGTGGTTTGTCATTTTGATAGCTGTTGCCAGATTGCTCTCCATATAGTTTTACCAGTTTAGCCTCCCACTAACAGAGTTTGGAGAAGCAGTCAGTGTGATCACCTTTGGATCAGTCTGAACTGAAAAACCTGGTATTGGACAGAGTATAGTTGCATTTCACTTATTTCTTCTTTCCATGAATTTAAGTAGCTTCATAGTTTAAGAACCATTAATATTTTCTGAGAACTTTCTGCCTATTTTTCTACTGGATTATTTTCAATAGTTTTTCTTGAATTTTGATTCTGAGACCACCTTTGTTGAGTGGTCTTAATGATCTGTGCTAGCCACTGGTGATAAAGACACAGGCTTTGCCTTCCTAGAGCTTACCGTGACACAGAAAATAAATAAAACGAATCAAATGAATAGAAATTGCAAGTACTATTAACTGTTAAAAAGAAAATAAGACAGGATAATGTAATAGAGAGTAGTGATTTGTTGGGTGGGAGGTATTAATTCAGATAGGCCGAACTGATAACAGGGCGACCCCCCAAAATATGGTAGCTTAAAAAATGTGAAGTTTCTTTTTTATGTAATAGTCCAGAGTGGGTATTCAGGTTAGTGGCCTGGCTCTCTCCCACATCCTGGGTTCCTACCATCTTATGACTGCCCCATCCCCAAGGGCCTAGTTGTCTGCTGCATCTGGCAGGCAGAAGGACTTGGGATGTATTTTGTGGGACAGATCTGGCTGTAACATAGGAACCTTCATTCATATTCCATTGATTAAAACAGTCATATGGCCATGTCTAAGTACAGGGGAGGCTGGGGAGTAAGCGTAGTGCAGCCTTATGCTCAGGAAGAAGAGTATGTTTTTTGAGGACAATTTGGAACCTCTGCCACAGAAATTGGGGGAGCATTAGCCAGAGTGGTGAGGGAAGACTCTGGAACTGAAATGATGAGAAAGAATCATCCAAGCAGAAATTAGAAATCAGAGCATTCTAGGCAGAAGGAACAGTAAGTACAAACACCCTGAGGCTTCTGAAAGATGTTGACTAGGTAGAGGAGTAGAAGGAAGATCCTGTGTAGTAGGAACTTAGGCAGCAGGAGGAAGGATGGCTAGAGGAAAAGTTGGGAGAAATGAGCATTGGCCAGATTGTTTATGGATTTTGGATTATTTTGTTTATCCATTCATCCATCAGTGGGCACTTACTTGGGTTGTTTCCATATTTTGGCTATTGTAAATAATGCTGAAGTGAATGAACATGGGGGTACATATATCTTTTCAAGATACTGTTGTTGTTTTCTTCATATAAATACCCAGAAGTGGAATTGCAGGATCATATGGTAGTTCTGTTTTTAATTTTTTGAAGAACCTCCTCCATACTGTTTTCCATAGTGGCTGCACTAATTTATATTCCCACCAAGCAGTGCATGAGGGTTCCCTTTTTTCCACATCCTCACCAACACTTGCTATTTGTTGTCTTTTTGATAATAGCCATTCTCATGGGTGTGAAGTGATATCTCGTTGTGGTTTTGATTTGAATTTCCCTGATGGTTCATGATGTTGAGCTTCTTTTCCTGTACCTGTTGGCCATCTGTATGTCTTCTTTGGAAACATGTCTAGTCAGATCTTCTGCCCGTTTTTCAATCAGATTGTTTGGATTTTTGCTGTTGAGTTTTATCAGTTCTTTATATATTTTGGATATTAGCCTGTTATCAGATAATATGATTGACAAATATTTTCTCCCATTCAGTAAGTTGCCTTTTCATTTTGTTGATGGTTTCCTTTACTGGGCAGTAGCTTTTTAGTATGTTGTCATCCCATTTATTTATTTTTGCTTTTGTTGCTTTTGCTTTGGTGTCAGATTCAAAAAATCATCACCAAGACCTATGTCAAGGAGCTTATTACTGCCTATGTTTTCTTCTAGGAGTTTTATGGTTTCAGGTCTTACATTCAAGTCTTTAATCCATTTTGAGTTAATTTTTGTGTTTGGTGTAAGATAGTGTGGTTGAGTTTCATTCTTTGGTATGTGGCTGTCTAGTTTTCCCAACACCATTTATTGAAGAGACTGTCCTTTCTCCATTGTATATTCTTCGTTCCTTTGTCATAAATTAGTTGACCATATACGCGTAGATTTATTTCTGGGCTCTCTGTTCCGTTCCATTGATCTATGTGCTTTTTTTTATGTCAGTACCATACTGTTTTAATTGCTATAGCTTTGTAGTATAGTTAGATACCAGGGAGCATGATGCCTCCATCTTTGTTCTTCTTTCTCAAGATTGCTTTTGCTATTTGGGTTTCTTTGTGGATTACAAATTTTAGGATTATTCTTTTTTTTTTTTTGAAAAATGACGTTGGAATTTTGTGGGGGATTGCGTTGAATCTGTAAATTGCTTTGGGTAGTTGGGACATTTTAACAACATTGATTCTTACACTCTTCCAGCCTGTGAGCATGGACTATCCTTCCATTTATTTTTGTCTTCTTCTTCCAGACCTTCTTCTTCTACAGGTCTTTTACTTCCTTGGTTAAAGTTATTTCTTGATATTTTATTCTTTTTGATACAGTTGTACATGGGATTGTTTTCTTTTTCTGTTTCATTATTAGTATATAGAAATGCAGTCGATTTTTGTGTATTGATTTTATATTCTGCAACCTTATTGAGTTCATTTATTAGTTCTAACAGTTTTCTAACGGAGTCTTCAGGGTTTTCCATATAATGTAATGTTACGTCATCTGCAGGTAGTGACCATTTTACTTCTTTATTTCCAATGTGGATGACTTTTCTTTTTCTTGCCTGATTTGGATTTGTGTTTTAAAAAGACTGTTCTTGCTACTCTTTGGAGAATGGTTTGGAAAAAGGCAAAGATGGAAGATGGGAGTTGATTTAGGAGGCTGTTATATTAGTCTAGGCAAGAGATGATAGTGACCTAGGATAGAGTAGTCGTGGTGGAGATGGAGAAAAGAGGCCAGATTTGGGTTCTATTTTGGAGGTAGCTTTAGTAGTACTTGCTGATTGTTTGGATGGAGGAATGGTTGAGCAGCTAGATGGGTACTAGTGGTTCTATTAAAACAGGAAAGATTGGAGAGAGGAGGAGCTTTAGGGGGAAAGTAAAGAATGCCTTTTGGACCTGTCAGAAATATTTACTATCTGGCCCTTCGCAGAAGAAGTTTGCTGACCCCTGGCTTAAACAGTGCTCCCAAGGAAAGAAAGTGGCGAGTAAAATATATGAGTATGGGTGTAACTTGCTAAAAATTGAAGCTTTCATAATAAAATATTTTTCACTCTTGAACACATTTGGAAGTTTGTGTTATAGAACTGTCTAACACGTTAAGGTTTCAAAACCCTCTCTCTAACTAATGTAAATGCTAGTGTTGTAGCTTTTTATCGAAGATTAAAGCTTGGAAACGGTACTCTTAAATCGTTTTAAAATCTGTTCTTACAGGTGCGTCAGCAATTTCCTGCTCCCATTGGTTGGTCAGGCACTGAAGCTCCTACACAAGTCACTGTTGAAACTCATCCTGTTCAAGAAACAACCTTTCATGTAGCCCCTCAACAGAATGCATTGCATCATCACCATGGAAACAGTTCCCATCATCATCACCACCACCACCATCACCACCACCACCATGGACAACAAGCCTTGGGCAACCGGACCAGGCCAAGGGTCTACAATTCTCCAACAAATAGCTCCTCTACCCAGGATTCTATGGAGGTTGGCCATAGTCACCACTCCATGACATCCCTGTCTTCCTCAACTACTTCTTCCTCTACATCTTCCTCCTCTACTGGTAATCAAGGCAATCAAGCCTACCAGAATCGCCCAGTGGCTGCTAATACCTTGGACTTTGGACAGAATGGAGCTATGGACGTTAATTTAACCGTCTACTCCAATCCCCGCCAAGAGACTGGCATAGCTGGACATCCAACATACCAATTTTCTGCTAATACAGGTCCTGCACATTACATGACTGAAGGACATCTGACAATGAGGCAAGGGGCTGATAGAGAAGAGTCCCCCATGACAGGAGTTTGTGTGCAACAGAGTCCTGTAGCTAGCTCGTGACTAAATTGAAACTTGAGTTTGTTTCTTGTGTGTTTTTATAGAAGTGGTGTTTTTTTCCAAAAAACAAAGTGCAAAGCTGCTTGAATCAGAAGGAGATTAACACACTGAACCGCTACAAGAGGGCAAAGCTGACTTTTTTTTTTTTTTTAACTTGAAAAGATTGCAAAGGGACAATGAAGTTTTTAAAAGAGCCATGTCCAAACCCATCTTCACGGATAGCTCAGAGGTGTCCTCTTTTTGCCTCCCCCATTTTAACTCGCCACATCCCAGTCATAGTGGGGTTTTTGTCTTTCTATTCCACAGAAGTTGTTGTTCAGATGTTGGTCTTAATCATTTGCCAACTAATTTTAAAATAAAAGGCACTGCACATAATTTGCATTTTAAAGGGCCCCATGAGGGTGTTTTTCCTTCCATTTTTGTTTTTCCTTTTTTCCTTCCCGTTTTTGTTTTGTTTTCATTTTGTTTAGGGTGGGGGGTGGGAAATTTGGGGTTTTAAGTCCTCTAAACACACTTGGGCACGGAAATGCAGTACTGTAAGGAAGAGGGACCTCCAGCTCACACAAACATCACCTTCAGCTGTATGGAAGGGACGGTTGTATTGGAGTTTGTAAGGCACAGTAAGCATGCTAAGTGGCGGGATCAGAACTCTCCTGTCTGAACCTACTGAGGAGCAAAGCAGCAATTGCCTGGGATCCTGTGGGTCTCCCGTTGTTGAGGCCACAGTGAGATAGTAATGGAACGTGACTGGTCTCCTAACCAAGGTGCACTGAGAAGCAATCAACGGGTCAGTTGTGGCCAGTCCTGGGGAGGTCTGAGTGGTGGTCTTTGGGATAACCTTTGGCCTTATGGATTTGGACTCGAAGTTAGAAGAGCCTACCATTTCAGATGCAATCACTTTTGGACATGCTTTTGCAGACAGTCCTTAATGCTGAAAACACAGAGAATGGGTAATTCAAGAGGCCTTTCTTTTAAAATAGACTTTTGTGACCCACTAATTGTAAGGTATTGCAAGGTCACTTTGCGTGTGTCATAAAGTTGACTTCCTTATTGGTTGAAGGTCACAGAAGTAGTGGTTTGCTTTGATGGAAATAGCTACAGCTGTGTCCCTTCCTGCTTTTTACTTTTTCTTTTGCTTTTTCTCGGCACGTGGTATCTCCACCATTTCTTCTGCACAAAGATGTCTTCTGTTCATCCTGAACATTTTTAAAAAAATGCAGAATTTTATGTGACTGCTTTTTTGCCTCACAATTATGCTGTGAATTTTACAAAAATTTATTTTCTTTTTTGATAATTTATTGTACCAAAGCTGTTTTTATAGCACATAGATGTCTGTAACCAATAATGTAGCAGTTCTGCACTTTGACACAAGGTGTAACTAGACCATTTTTAAATGTCAGTTGAAAATTATGGCTGTACTATTGCTTAAACAAAACTGGAACTGTTGTTGAATCCATAGCCAATACATTTACAGCAATCTGTGTACTGAACATAATAGATTGACATCTAACTCAAGATTACAACAGCTGTTACATCCTAAATGTGTTCAGGCTTCTGAAGGTAAAGGGACACTGGATCCAGAAGCTGTGGAACCAGCAGTTGATTCTTGTATTCCTGATTAACCTACTTGTAAACTTGAAAGCAAGACCTTGATTGCACCAACAGGTCCAAACTATGAGCACGAGTAAAGCAAAACTTCCATGCATGACCCGGAAGGGAACAGGCTGGTGTCTAACAGGTGCCTAGTTTTGAGATTGTGCTGCCTTAATGTAACACAGTCCGGCAGTTGCTAAATTTGTGTTCCCATTTTAAATTGACCAATTTTATGGTGTTAAACTTTTGAGCGGTTGAGTTGGGAGAATGAAGATTAAGGAATTTACCTGTCCGGGATCAGAGAAGCCTAGAAAAGAAGCAGTAATCTACCTCTGCCAATAACCCTGTTCAAAACAACTCAGCAGAAACACCACATTAGTTTTTATTGGTCAATTCCATGTGGCTGACTAGATCAATTTTTTCTGAACAAGAGCAGGTTTTTATATGTAATCAGTCAGTGACAAAAGAAAAAAGGCTTAAAATCATGTGAATGGAAACTTGGGAATATCAGTTTTTATAAACCACAAAATTTTTTTTTGTTGTTAATCAGGAAATCCATTTTTATTTTGTAATTAAATGTCAAGCCTGTGGATGGATTTTTGAACTCGGTAGTTCATAAAGTTTACAGTGAATAAAAGGGCATCATCTTGAGTCTAGCAATATCAAAAGGAATTCAGTAGTTACTGCTGTTTAGGAATATAAGGTGAAGATACATGGGTCAGGTCATTTTCTGTGCTGGTTGCCACATCTTAGCAAGCACCAAAAAACGAAAGCAGTTTTTAAACCGCTATTTACATAAAGGAAGTCATAAAATCCAATGCTTCTGCATACTGTGTTATGTTACAGTCCAGTTTTGTGTGCTTTACTACACGGTTTGGTTACAGGACTTCTGTGCATTGTAAACATAAACAGCATGGAAAAGGTTAAATACCTGTGTGCAGATTGTAAGATCTGGTCCGGACTTGCTGTGTATATTGTAACGTTAAATGAAAAAGAACTCCCCTTTGTATTATAGTCATGCGGTCTTATGTATGATAAACAGTTGAATAATTTGTCCTCAGACTCTTTACTATGCTTTTTTAAAATTAATTTAAGAAAAATGTAAACATAGTCGAAATCTTTCTATGCAATTAACCTGGTCCAGGTAATGAATGGTCTGGTAGGTATACTGACTATAAGTTTAGTCAGACGTGTAGAAAGGAAAACAGTAGTTACATCAACGTAGGCTTCAAAAATCTTGGAAAGTAAACATTGGAGGTTTAACAGACCATTTTGATTTTTTAAAATTGTTTCTTTACTTGATATTCACAGTTTCTCTTTGATTCAAAGTGCTCATAGGCCGTAATGTTTAGGATGGATGTGAGAGTTAGATGATTTTTCTCTAGGATTTGACCTGCTTGGAAGCAAGAGGAAATACAAATAATATCGTTCCTCTTTCCCCAGATCCTTGATGGGGGCCTATCAGGGACTTTATACAAGAAAGTCTAGAATTCCTGCCACAGTGAATTAATCCTAACCTAAAGTCTCCTGTTTTTTATAAGTTAGCCTGCATAAGTATACATTAAGGTGGCTTTCAGAAGGCAAAAAACTTACTGTAAATTTAAATGTGATTTTGTAAAGTTCAGATTGTCTACATAAAGTGCACTTACCACATGTATGAAAGAAACTTCCTTTAGTGTTTTTCTTAGGGTAATGAGCATTTTATAGGTAAGTGGCACATTTTGTATATCAGAATCAGTATCCAAAAAACTTAGGCTTATTTTTATTTAATGAATATTAGAACTGTTGATACATGTGAAAAATCATTAAGGCTACAATAATTATATAAGGCCCACAAGATGACTACTCTGTTTGCTACTGTATTGTCTTTCCCAGCTCCTATGTTGTTAAACTTATTGTTGTAATAAGTCTTATAATAAGGCAATACAATGATGCGATAGTAAATGCTAAATTTCTTCTAGATTAGTTCCCCAGTTTCCTTTTGGCCTGCCTTTACTCTGTTAGCTCTCAGAATACAAGTTCAGTACTCATTTTTATATCCATTTTTGTAGTGGTGACCAAAGCTAACAGATCAGATGGTTCATTCCAGATACAGAACTTGGTCTTAGTGCCATATATGAAAAAAAAGTTTGAAATTTTAAGATTAGGGTTAGGAGAAAAACCGATCGGTATACTGAGTCTGTTCAGATTTCTTAGAATCCTTGGGATTGCTCGACATCGGGAAGCCTTTGGTGTCAGGAAGTGCAGAGTAGGTGGTCTCATTTTCTTAACCATGGATCTCCTTCCCTAGACTTGTTTCCTAGGGTGAAAACATACATCAAGTAATTTTTAGTACAAAGAAGAAGAAAACCCTAAGAACATAGCTTATCGTATTCTTCTTCATCCCTCATAATGCATAGCAGTAACCTGTCTCCCCGTCCCCTGAGAACCATCTTGTGGGTATCACCTGGGCTTTCACACTCTAGTATTAATTCCTACATATCCCTGTGTTTAAAGCACTCGTTATTTTTTTGTGGAAGACTCATTTAGGATGGTAAGTGGTCTTGTCGGTTTGTGCGTTTTTCTTTCTCTTTGGCATTATGTACAGCCAAGGTCCCTGGTTTCAGCTGCTCACAGGAAAACATGATAAAAGAGCTAAGGTGTTCTTGCATCGTAATTTTTGGGGATACCATTCACCTTAACACAGAGAGGGCCCGAGGTATTTGTCATCAGTTTTCTTACCTTAGATCTTCAAAGACGAAAGTATTTCTCCAACTAAAACACAATGATTTAAATGTGTACCAGATAACTAGGTAGAGCCCCACAGGTTTCAATATCAGCTTCTTTACATGAAAACACGGGGTTTATTTATTTTATTTATTTTTTTTTTGCAGTACGCGGGCCTCTCACTGTTGTGGCCTCTCCCGTTGCGGAGCACAGGCTCCGGATGTGCAGGCTCAGAGGCCGTGGCTCACGGGCCCACCCGCTCCGCGGCATGTGAGATCTTCCCGGACTGGGGCATGAACCCATGTCCCCTGCATCGGCAGGCGGACTCTCAACCACTGCGCCACCAGGGAAGCCCAAAACACAGGGTTTTTGTTTTTTTACATAATTTCACACCTTGAGGGTATGACCTTTTATTAAAGAGAGCGGTGGGAATGACTTAAGTTTCAGGCTTGGCATGTCATGAATTCCCTGCCACCTGCAGCAGGACTTGGGGACGCTGCTTCAGAGCAGCGAGGAGGGAAGATGAATCTCCAGTTCGCTTCCTTGTGCCTTAACTGGATGTCAGTGTCCAGTCTCAGCTGGGTTCTGAAGGAACAGAGGCACTGCGGTAGGAATCCTGTTGGCTGGTAAAACGCAGTTTAAATGTGCGGCAGGAAAAATGGGTGACAAAGCTCCTGGTGAAGGATGGAGGAGGTGGGCGTAAGTGAGCGCACACCCGTTCCCGGTGAAGGTGGCGCCCTTGGGTGATGCAGGCTCGGGTGTGGTCAACCGTGTGCTCTCAGATCTAGAAAGATACTTGAGGACTTCTCAGGTTGCAACATGTAGAAAGGCCATGTAGGAATTATATTCATTTGTCTGTTTTAAAGACCACAGTTTATTTAAAATACTTCTGTAAAATTTTATTTTATTCTTGTAAATTTTACTCCCAATATTTCCTCATTAATCGCTATAGTTGCCTCAGGTCTTTAGCTGAAGCTGCAGTCAAAGGGGGAGGATTCCAAGCCAAAGGTAAGATAGAGGGGCAGGCCCTGGGTGTGTGGCGGTTCTTCCTCAGGCAGGGCCATTGCCACCAGCCGAGCAGCTGGGCCCAGGGTTGGGGCCCAGGGAGGTCTGTCAAGAAGGAGGAGCTTTGCCAGGAGAGTGTTGAATTGGTTAAAATAGAGCCCAGGGTGGTGAGTTTGTGAGTCACCCTTGACTCACTGTTGCATAGGAATGCAATAGCAGGCTGGGTGAGGATGGGGGTTGTCAACTCCCTGGACACTAAGATGACTGCTGATGGTGTCAAAGGATTATTTATGTTTTTAAAGGTCTAAAGCACGATATAGTGAAATAGTGACCCTAAGGAGAAAGTCTTCACGTACATCGCAGGCAAGCCCCCGTCTGTTGAAGAGGTGACATGACACACGGGATCCTGAGCTGGGTGAAGTAGTTGACTTCAGGCGCTGCTCCATTAATTGCCCAGCAAATCCGTAAGCAAGCTCTGGGGAAAAGAAACGGTGTGTTTGGTGAACCCTAGGTGATCTTACCAAACTGTTAAATCAGTGCTCATCAATTTAAAACGAGTTTTCAACCCTGCCACACATCTGACTCACCCGTAGGATTTTATAAAATCACAGATGTGCTCATCACCCTCCCAGAATTTTTGATTCAGAGAGTTGGGAGTGGGGCCTGGGTCTCTGCTTTTTAAGTGGCTTTACCGGTGACTGTGCCCTTGCATAGGATGACTTGGAGGGCCCAGAGATTGGCTTGGCTAACCGGACAGGAGTCTGAACTGAAGAACGTTTTTTTTTTTTTTTTATATCTGGGAATTATATATGGTTCTTTATTCTTTTTTTTTTTTTTTAACATCTTTATTGGAGTATAATTGCTTTACAATGGTATGTTAGTTTCAGCTTCACAACAAAATGAATCAGTTATATATATACATATATTCCCATATCTCTTCCCGCTTGCATCTCCCTCCCTCCCACCCTCCCTATCCCACCCCTCCAGGCGGTCACAAAGCACCGAGCTGATCTCCCTGTGCTATGCGGCTACTTCCCACTAGCTATCTACCTTACGTTTGGTAGTGTATATATGTCCATGCCTCTTTATCGCTTTGTCACCGTTTACCCTTCCCCCTCCCCATAGCCTCAAGTCCATTCTCTAGTAAGTCTGTGTCTTTATTCCTGTTTCACCCCTAGGTTTCTCATGTCATTTTTTTTTTTTAAATTCCATATATATGTGTTAGCATACGGTATTTGTCTCTCTCTTTCTGACTTACTTCACTCTGTATGACAGACTCTAGGTCTATCCACCTCATTACAAATAGCTCAATTTCGTCTCTTTTTATGGCTGAGTAATATTCCATTGTATATATGTGCCACATCTTCTTTATCCATTCATCTGTCAATGGACACTTAGGTTGTTTCCATGTCCTGGCTATTGTAAACAGAGCTGCAATGAACATATTGGTACGTGACTCTTTTTGAATTATGGTTTTCTCAGGGTATATGCCCAGTAGTGGGATTGCTGTGTCATATGGTAGTTCTATTTGTAGTTTTCTAAGGAACCCCCATATTGTTCTCCATAGTGGCTGTATCAATTTACATTCCCACCAACAGTGTAAGAGGGTTCCCTTTTCTCCACACCCTCTCCAGCATTTATTGTTTGTAGATTTTTTGATGATGGCCATTCTGACTGGTGTGAGATGATATCTCATTGTAGTTTTGATTTGCATTTCTCTAATGATTAGTGATGTTGAGCATTCTTTCATGTGTTTGTTGGCACTCTGTATATCTTCTTTGGAGAAATGTCTATTTAGGTCTTCTGCCCATTTTTGGATTGGGTTGTTTGTTTTTTTGTTATTAAGCTGCATGAGCTGCTTATAAATTTTGGAGATTAATCCTTTGTCAGTTGCTTCATTTGCAAATATTTTCTCCCATTCTGAGGGTTGTCTTTTGGTCTTCTTTATGGTTTCCTTTGCAGCGCAAAAGCTTGTAAGTTTCATTAGGTCCCATTTGTTTACTTTTGTTTTTATTTCCATTTCTCTAGGAGGTGGGTCAAAAAGGACCTTGCTGTGATTTATGTCATAGAGTGTTCTGCCTATGTTTTCCTCTAAGAGTTTGATAGTTTCTGGCCTTACATTTAGGTCTTTAATCCATTTTGAGCTTATTTTTGTGTATGGTGTTAGGGAGTGATCTAACCTCATACTTTTACATGTACCTGTCCAGTTTTCCCAGCACCACTTATTGAAGAGGCTGTCCTTTCTCCACTGTACATTCCTGCCACCTTTATCAAAGATAAGGTGACCATATGTGCATGGGTTTATCTCTGGGCTTTCTGTCCTGTTCCATTGATCTATCTTTCTGTTTTTGTGCCAGTACCATACCGTCTTGATAACTGTAGCTTTGTAGTATAGTCTGAAGTCAGGGAGCCTGATTCCTCCAGTTCCTTCTTTCGTTCTCAAGATTGCTTTGGCTATTCGGGGTCTTTTGTGTTTCCATACAAATTGCAAAATTTTTTGTTCTAGTTCTGTGAAAAATGCCAGTGGTAGTTTCATAGGGATTGCATTGAATCTATAGATTGCTTTGGGTAGTAGAGTCATTTTCACAATGTTGATTCTTCCAATCCAAGAACATGGTATATCTCTCCATCTATTTGTATCATCTTTAATTTCTTTCATCAGTGTCTTATAATTTTCTGCATACAGATCTTTTGTCTCCTTAGGTAGGTTTATTCCTAGATATTTTATTCTTTTTGTTGCAATGGTAAATGGGAGTGTTTTCTTGATTTCACTTTCAGATTTTTCATCATTAGTATATAGGAATGCCAGAGATTTCTGTGCATTAATTTTGTATCCTGCCACTTTACCAAATTCATTGATTAGCTCTAGTAGTTTTCTGGTAGCATCTCTAGGGTTCTCTATGTATAGGATCATGTCATCTGCAAACAGTGACAGCTTTACTTCTTCTTTTCCGATTTGGATTCCTTTTATTTCCTTTTCTTCTCTGATTGCTGTGGCTAAAACTTCCAAAACTATGTTGAATAAGAGTGGTGAGAGTGGGCAACCTTGTCTTGTTCCTGATCTTAGTGGAAATGCTTTCAGTTTTTCACCATTGAGGATGATGTTTGCTGTGGGCTTGTCATATATGGCCTTTATTATGTTGAGGAAAGTTCCCTCTATGCCTACTTTCTGCAGGGTTTTTATCATAAATGGGTGTTGAATTTTGTCAAAAGCTTTCTCTGCATCTATTGAGATGATCATATGGTTTTTCTCCTTCAGTTTGTTAATATGGTTTATCACATTGATAGATTTGCGTATATTGAAGAATCCTTGCATTCCTGGAATAAACCCCACTTGATCATGGTGTATGATCCTTTTAATGTGCTGTTGGATTCTGTTTGCTAGTATTTTGTTGAGGATTTTTGCATCTATGTTCATCAGTGATATTGGCCTGTAGTTTTCTTTCTTTGTGACATCCTTGTCTGGTTTTGGTATCAAGGTGATGGTGGCCTCGTAGAAGGAGTTTGGGAGTGTTCCTCCCTCTGCTATATTTTGGAAGAGTTTGAGAAGGATAGGTGTTAGCTCTTCTCTAAATGTTTGATAGAATTCGCCTGTGAAGCCATCTGGTCCTGGGCTTTTCTTTGTTGGAAGATTTTTAATCACAGTTTCAATTTCAGTGCTTGTGATTGGTCTGTTCATATTGTCTATTTCTTCCTGATTCAGTCTTAGCAGGTTGTGCATTTCTAAGAATTTGTCCATTTCTTCCAGATTGTCCATTTTAGTGGCATAGAGTTGCTTGTAGTAATCTCTCATGATCTCTTTTATTTCTGCAGTGTCAGTTGTTACTTCTCCTTTTTCATTTCTAATTCTATTGATCTGAGTCTTCTCCCTTTTTTTCTTGATGAGTCTGGCTAGTGGTTTATCTATTTTGTTTATCTTCTCAAAGAACCAGCTTTTAGTTTTATTGATCTTTGCTATTGTTTCCTTCATTTCTTTTTCATTTATTTCTGATCTGATTTTTATGATTTCTTTCCTTCTGCTAGCTTTGGGGTTTTTTTGTTCTTCTTTCTCTAATTGCTTGAGGTGCAAGGTTAGGTTGTTTATTCGAGATGTTTCCTGCTTCTTAAGGTGGGCTTGTATTGCTATAAACTTCCCCCTTAGAACTGCTTTTGCTGCATCCCACAGGTTTTGGGTCGTTGTGTCTCCATTGTCATTTGTTTCTAGGTATTTTTTGATTTCCTCTTTGATTTCTTCAGTGATCACTTCATTATTAAGTAGTGTATTGTTTAGCCTCCATGTGTTTGTATTTTTTACAGATCTTTTCCTGTAATTGATATCTAGTCTCATGGTGTTGTGGTCAGAAAAGATACTTGATACAATTTCAATTTTCTTAAATTTACCAAGGCTTGATTTGTGACCCAAGATATGATCTATCCTGGAGAATGTTCCATGAGCACTTGAGAAAAATGTGTATTCTGTTGTTTTTGGATGGAATGTCCTATAAATATCAATTAACTCCATCTCGTTTAATGTATCATTTAAAGCTTGTGTTTCCTTATTTATTTTCATTTTGGATGATCTGTCCATTGGTGAAAGTGGGGTGTTAAAGTCCCCTACTATGAATGTGTTACTGTCGATTTCCCCTTTTATGGTTGTCAGTATTTGCCTTATGTATTGAGGTGCACCTATGTTGGGTGCATAAATATTTACAATTGTTATATCTTCGTCTTGGATCGATCCCTTGATCATTATGTAGTGTCCTTCTTTGTCTCTTCTAATAGTCTTTGTTTTAAAGTCTATTTTGTCTGATATGAGAATTGCTACTCCAGCTTTCTTTTGGTTTCCATTTGCATGAAATACCTTTTTCCATCCCCTTACTTTCAGTCTGTATGTGTCTCTAGGTCTGAAGTGGGTCTCTTGTAGACAGCAAATATATGGGTCTTGTTTTTGTATCCATTCAGCCAATCTGTGTCTTTTGGTGGGAGCATTTAGTCCATTTACATTTAAGGTAATTATCGATATGTGTGTTCCTATTCCCATTTTCTTAATTGTTTTGGGTTCGTTATTGTAGGTCCTTTCCTTCTTTTATGTTTCTTGCCTAGAGAAGTTCCTTTAGCAGTTGTTGTAGAGCTGGTTTGGTGGTGCTGAACTCTCTCAGCTTTTGCTTGTCTGTAAAGGTTTTAATTTCTCCATCAAATCTGAATGAGATCCTTGCTGGGTAGAGTAATCTTGGTTGCAGGTTTTTCTCCTTCAACACTTTCAATATGTCCTGCCACTCCCTTCTGGCTTGCAGAGTTTCTGCTGAAAGATCAGCTGTTAACCTTATGGGGATTCCCTTGTGTGTTATTTGTTGTTTTTCCCTTGCTGCTTTTAATATGTTTTCTTTGTATTTAATTTTTGACAGTTTGATTAATATGTGTCTTGGCGTATTTCTCCTTGGATTTATCCTGTATGGGACTCTCTGTGCTTCCTGGACTTGATTAACTATTTCCTTTCCCATATTAGGGAAGTTTTCAACTATAATCTCTTCAAATATTTTCTCAGTCCCTTTCTTTTTCTCTTCTTCTTCTGGAACCCCTATAATTCGAATGTTGGTGCGTTTAATGTTGTCCCAGAGGTCTCTGAGACTGTCCTCAGTTCTTTTCATTCTTTTTTCTTTATTCTGCTCTGCAGTAGTCATTTCCACTATTTTATCTTCCAGGTCACTTATCCGTTCTTCTGCCTCAGTTATTCTGCTATTGATCCCATCTAGAGTACTTTTAATTTCATTTATTGTGTTGTTCATCGTTGCTTGTTTCATCTTTAGTTCTTCTAGGTCCTTGTTAACTGATTCTTGCAATTTGTCCATTCTATTGTCCATTCTATCTCCAAGATTTCGGATCAACCTTACTATCATTATTCTGAATTCTCTTTCAGGTAGACTGCCTATTTCCTCTTCATTTGTTAGGTCTGGTGGGTTTTTATCTTGCTCCTTCATCTGCTGTGTGTTTTTCTGTCTTTTCATTTTGCTTATCTTACTGTGTTTGGGGTCTCCTTTTTTTCAGGCTGAAGGTTCGTGGTTCCTGTTATTTTTTGTGTCTGTCCCCAGTGGCTAAGGTTGGTTCAGTGGGTTGTGTAGGCTTCCTGGTGGAGGGTACTAGTGCCTGTGTTCTGGTGGATGAGGCTGGATCTTGTCTTTCTGGTGGGCAGGTCCACGTCTGGTGGTGTGTTTTGGGGCGTCTGTAGACTTATTATGATTTTGGGCAGCCTCTCTGCTAATGGGTGGGGTTGTGTTCCTGTCTTGCTAGTTGTTTGGCATAGGGTGTCCAGCACTGTAGCTTGCTGGTCGTTGAGTGAAGCTGGGTGCTGGCGTTGAGATGGAGATCTCCCGGAGATTTTTGCTGTTTGATATTATGTGCAGCTGGGAGGCCTCTTGTGGACCAGTGTCCTGAAGTTGGCTCTCCCACCTCAGAGGCACAGCACTGACTCCTGGCTGCAGCACCAAGAGCCTTTCATCCACAGGGCTCCTTAATTTGGGATGATTCGTTGTCTATTCAGGTATTCCACAGATGCAGGGTATATCAAGTTGATTGTGGAGCTTTAATCCGCTGCTTCTGAGGCTGCTGGGAGAGATTTCCCTTTCTCTTCTTTGTTCTCACAGTTCCCAGGGGCTCAGCTTTGGATTTGGCCCCGCCTGTGCATGTAGGTCGCTGGAGGCCGTCTGTTCTTTGCTCAGACAGGACGGGGTTAAAGGAGCCGCTGATTCGGAGGCTCTGGCTCACCCAGGCCGGGGGGGTAGGGAGGGTCACGGAGTGCGGGGCGGGCCTGCAGCGGCAGAGGCTGGCGTGACGTTGCAGCCTGAGGCGCGCCGTGCGTTCTCCCGGGGAGCCGTCCCTGGATCCCGGGACCCTGGCAGTGGCGGGCTGCACAGGCTCCCCGGAAGGGCGTGTGGCTAGTGACCTGTGCTCACACACAGGCCTCCTGGCGGCGGCAGCAGCGGCCCTAGCGTCCCACGTCCGTCTCTGGGCTCCGCACTCCTAGCCGCGGCTCGCGCCCGTCCCCGGAGCTCTCTCAAGCAGCGCTCTCAATCCCCTCTCCTCGCGCACCAGGAAACAAAGAGGGACGTAAAAGTCTCTTGCCTCTTCGGCAGGTCCAGACCCCTCCCCGGACTCTCTCCCGGCCAGCCGCGGCGCACCAACGCCCTGCAGTCTGGGTTCACGCCGCCAACCTCAGTCCTCTCCCGGCGCTCCGACAAAAGCCGGAGCCTCAGCTCCCAGTCCCGCCCGCCCCGGCGGGCGAGCAGACAAGCCTCTCGGCTGGTGAGTGCCGGTCGGCCCGATCCTCTGCGCTGGAATCTGCCCGCTTTGCCCTCCGCACCCCTGTTGCTGTGCTCTCCTCCGCGGCTCCCAAGCTCCCCCACTCCGCCTCCCGAAGTCTCCACCCGCGAAGGGGCTTCCTAGTGTGTGGACACTTTTCCTCCTTCACAGCTCTCTCCCGCTGGTGCAGGACCCGTCCCTATCCTTTTGTCTCTGTTTAGTTTTTTCTTTTGCCCTAACCAGGTACGTGGGGGGTTCCTTGCCTTTTGGGAGGTCTTAGGTCTTCTGCCAGCGTTCAGTAGGTGCTCCGTAGGAGTTGTTCCACGCGTAGATGTATTTCTGATGTATCTGTGGAGAGGAAGGTGATCTCCGCGTCTTACTCTTCCGCCATCTTCCGGGAAGTCTGAAGAACGTTTTAAAATAGTTTAATTATTGAAGTGTATATAATTAAATATATATCAATGGGTAATTAAAATTCACAACTTAGCCTGCATTATAAAATATTATAAACAAGCCTCCAAGAAAGGCAAAAATAGCAGATGTAAGTGTGTAAACCTTTCACAGTTTGTTTCTTGTCATCTTCCCTTTTGGAAGGGGTTGGTGTGACAACCTATCAGTAGCTCTCAGATGTCCCATGAGAATGGCACGTGTTAAGTTTATTTCCCAGAGATGGGGCTGGGCCGTGCTGCTTCACACCTCAGTCTCGAGTGGTCTTTGTTGGCCCAGCGGCAGATTCTCCAGGGCATGAGCCACCTGGTCTGAGCGTGCAGACATTCCGGAGGGCTCCGCAGTGCAGTGGCCGCAATTTTCAATCTAGAATCGGGTTCAAGTCCGTGCTATCCGTGCTCTTATCCTGGGCAAGTTGTTTTACTTCTCTAAGCCTCACTTTCCTTTTTTTTTTTTTTTTTTTGGTAAAATGGGAATGACTGTAGTATCCACTCTGGGATTTTATGCAGCTTCACTGAGATAATGTACATAAGAATCTTAGCACAATGTAGGAGGTGCTCAATAAATATAATTTGTAACTAGAGAGCTTGGGTCCACAGTATGAATGGATCTACTTCTGTATCAATTTAACAAGCATCCTGTGGGAAACCGAGTAGTGTTCTCTGTGAAGGATTAAATAGGATTACTTTCCAGTTTACTTTTATTTCTGGAGTCTGTAACTGGACGTTATTCCCTTCCTACTTGATTTTGCTACTGCACAGTACCTACATCTATTTTAGAATTTTGAGGTTGTGTGTTTTGTAGTTGGCTTTGATATAATGTGTGATATTTAAATGTTTTATAAAGGATTTTTCTCTGTAACTTAAAGGAAGCTGTTTGGAGGCCTAACTATGGAAAGGGCCCATTTTTTAACAAGCACTGTCATTCAACCTGGCCGTCATGTGTCCGGTGGCCTCTCCCTACGTCCCTTTTCCCACTTGAAGGCATATGTTACATTTTTAGCCTTCAGAGATTTGACTTAGGGAGAAAGGAGGATAAGTAAAAAAATCAGTTCCCAAGTTCGTAAACAGCGATATAATTGGGGAAGCTTTCAAAACTTAGTTATAACCCACACGCTAAAAGCTTTAAGGAGCTAGCTGCTGCTTGGTTTTTTTTGTTTTTATTCTTTATTTTGTTCATATGTTAGAGGACTGTGTACCTCCACCAGCTTGGGGGCCTGTAATTTGACTCCCTTTTCATTCCTAAGGCATCCTCCTTTCCTCAGAGCAAGCATAAGGACAAAAATGCCTTAAGACAGAAAGTCTGTTCCTTCGAGTTAGAACATATGTGTGTGGTTGACTTTACCGCACAGGAGCACGTGCATAACATGGCCTGTGGCTGCAGCTGGGTGGAGCTCACGATGGATCTAATAATGGATTTAAATGTTTCCCTGAGGTAGATAAAATGCTTTGGGGAGACAAGAGTTCCCCACGATCCTAAATTTCACATACAATGGACAGCCTCCTTCTTGTAAACCAAACTGGGCTGCTTTTGTGCCTCTTAATAGCTCTCCGTCTTTCCCTGACCTGCGGGCACATCTCTGCCCTCTGGACATGCCTTTGGCGTGAGGGCCTGGCCAGCAGGAGCCCTAGTGCTGACTGCACACCTCGGATCAGAGTAGGATGGGGGTGAATCTAAGACTGCTGTCAGACCTGAGAGATGCTCTGCCGTTTGCAGGGGGGCTCACACGGTCTTCATCACCGCCACTCTCTGACTCAGTACGACTGTCGCCCAGGTCCTGCCCCCGGCGTGGGGAGGTGGGCGCTGCTGAGACCGTGGACACTTTTCTGAAGGTGCCTCCTGCGCACGTGTAAGGGCAATGATTTCCCATCTGTACTGGTCCAGGAGGAGTCAAGTTAGGGCTTGTCCCGTGCGGCTTCCCCCGTAGTCACCAGCTGCGGTCCTTCTCCGCAGCTCAGCTTGCTCTGTGGGTGAGGGCCCTGCCTGGCTTTCACTAGGAGCGGGGCGCTAGTGGTGACTCCCCTCACTGGTCGGATAAAACCGGAGTGAACTAGAAACATCTCCCCTGCTGCCTGCAGACGACACTCCGAATCGAAGGAAGCAATCAGTACTAACCCTGGAAGTAGAATTTATAAATGGAAAGCCCTACTCTGAGTAAAATGTCTTACTAGCTGGAGGGAGGGGGTGTGTCTTGAGGCAGGTGACATGAGGACTGCCTGAGAGAAAAGTATCATGACCACCTGTCCTGTGCAAGGCACTTGGCTATGTCCATCACTGTTCCTGGGGGTGGGGCTCAACTCCAGCTGAGCCGAGTGTTATTAGGGTCAGGGTGTGAACAGGGACCCTCTTCTGGTCCAGGGACTGGACGGGGTTTCCCTGAGGAATTGAGGGTTAGGCTGCTAACCTAATGGGTGAATGGGAGTTAGCCAGGTGGTGGTGGGAATGTTCTAGAATCTTGAAGAAAGAGTATGTTCAGAGCCTGACGAAATGAGGAAGTGAGAGGCCTTGCAGGTATCTGTTCCTAAGCAGATGGAGTCCAGAGCCACTTAGGAAGGAGAGCTGGCAGGCCTGGGGTGTGGATCGGACCGAGTGAGTGGCGGGGCGGGGGGGGGGTGGCAGGAGTGGAGGCGTTGGCCTGAGCAGCTTGGTGGCGGCCGTGCTGTCAATGGTATCGGGAGCGTTTGAGGTAGAGCAGCTCTCCTACACCATCTCCCTGCAGTTCAGGACTTTTGAGTGCTAAGGGCTTCCAGGACATTTAAGTGGGCATGTCGAGTAGATCGTTTGATATAAAAGGACAGGTTGAAGGGGTGAAGGTGAGGCCTGGGGTGGTCGATTTTGGTCCTTCTGTAAGCAGGTGATGGGGACTGAGATGACGTAAAGGGAGGTGGGAGGAGAGCCCGGGTACTTTCACCAGAGAAACCTGTACAGTCGGAAAAGTAAGAGCCCACGCCTGCCTTGGGCCTTCAGATGATTTAGGACTAGCGAGGGCAGAGAGGTCACCTAGACCCTCGCCACCCGGCGTAGTCGGGACTTGCAGCATCAGCATCGCCCATTCTGCCTGTTAGAAACGCAGATCCTCAGGCCCGGCCCAGACCTACTCAGAACCTGCGTATTAACAACGGCTGTGGGTAATTGATATGCACGTGCAAGGGTGAGAATCACTTGCTTGGCACCTCACTGGGTGAGGTGAAAACCTAAGAGAAACCTTGGAGAAAACCTAAGAGTTGAAGTGGCTTGTTCAAGATGCCACACCTGACCAGTGACAGCCTCCAACTTCCAGGCCAGGCTCTGGCCGCCACGATGACCTCGACTTTTGGGATCACATACCACAACCTGCAGCCGGACGATCCCTCCAGCTGCTGTGACCACCCGAAGTGGAGTTATGGGTGAGACTAACATCAATTCATGTAGACTCTTGGCATATGGGCTGACTAAGCTTAGTGATTCTGGAAGGACTGCATTGTTCTCATGAACCACGATAGACATGGCTTTCCTGAACCTGGAAATGTTGAACAGGTTTATCTCTGATTGTCTTTTCATTTAACTATGTAACTAAAATAGCTCCCGGGAGACTCTGAAGAGTGAACACGGAGACTCTGCTGCTTCCCCTTCTCCTCCTCTAAATGCTGTCCCGTGTCCCCCTTCCTTTCTCCCAAGGTCATTTTTGTTCCTTCTGGTTTCCAGGGTCCAGCATTCTTCTTCCGGCGTCACCTCTTCCCTGGCGGTGTTTCAGGCTGGTGTCTGGGGTGTCGTGTGACAAAGTCGGGAGCCCTTCACCGAGACTGTTTCTGCCACGTGGCAGCCATAGGCCCCTTTTGTCTCTCCCTCCTGTCCGCCAAGTCCAGACAAATCGTGCAAATCCAGATTGTTAATTCAGGCCCCCAGCCCATGCCTCTGGATTAAGTGAGGCTCTTGAGGACTCTCTGAACAAAGGTAAAAATAGAGTTGTAAATGGAAGAAAAAATAAGGAGATTCATGCTGTTTTAGTGATTATCAGGGAAGCCTTCCCTTTTTCCTTCTCTCTGAAGCATTTCAGCTTGCTCGCTCCTTGCTGCCGTTACTCACATTTGCCCACATGCGGCTGGCAGCAAGCCCTCAGCACGTCTTTCCAGGGCGGTGGGCCCCTCAGGAACAGGAGACTCCGGAAAAGCAGGGATGACTTTGGCCTCTGCTTCCTGTCTGTCGCCAAAGGTTAGGTGTTGGCAAATTACAGCCACCCTCCTGCTTTGGTATGGCCTGCCCAGCTAAGAATGGTTTTTATATTTTAAATGGTTGAAAAACATCAAATGAATAACATTTCATGTTGTGAAAATTATATGAAATTTAAATTTCAGTACCCATAAGTGAAGTCTTAGTGGAACACCACCACATTTTAAAATCTGCATATTGCCCGTGGTTGCTTTTTGCTACACTGGCAGCGTTGAGGAGTTGCCACAGAGCGCATGCGTGGCGCACTCACTTTGCCCTGCTGTTTAGTGCCCTGCACGTGGCAGTGACGGTTACAAATCAACAGTATTTTCAGTGCTGCCTATTTTGCCATGCCACACATTTATTTTTTATTACCAGTGTGGTCATTATGTCAAAACAAGAGAAGGGGAAAGTGGATTTCAAATATCACAGCTTTGATGGAGTGTGGGTTATTTTGTTCCTGAATTAAGTGGCAACACGCAATGATATGGTAGCTGTCACATTACAAAGAATACAATATGTGTTGGCATTACCAGTCTAAACATCCAACAAATGACTTCTAACTCACAAGGAAGCAATGGTCAGGAAAATTAGAAAATTTAAAATTGAACATCTCATCACAGAATTCCTTCACAGAAATAAAAATGGAAAAGGAGGCTGCAACCAAAGTCAGTTTCTGATTGGCTCGTTTATTAGGCAAGCAAGGAAAGCCACTTACCTATGGTGGGTTAATTCAATCATGTGTGATGCAGCAGCTGAAGAAATACCACCAGAGAAAGTAAGCCTGTTTAGAACTACCAGCCTTTCGATGGTAAGAGTTGCTCCAAAATTTTGCAGACAACAGGAGTGACATCAATAGTCAATTAAAAAACAAAGCAAATGATTTTGAGTGTTTTTCTGTGACTCTTTTTTACAAGAGTTGATGTATGTTAGCTTACTTGAGGAACCTGTGCTAAGTTGGAAATTAGCCTTTGTGCACACCCTGTGGTGTAACAACTACAGACAAAAATATTTTCAAAGTTAAGAAACTGAGTACAACCTGAAGTGGAATCTGCTAAGATGTGCTACAACTGATGGTGGAAAAAATATGTGAAGAGTAGAAAAAGGATTAACAGGACAAACTTACAATGCTTGTGATAATATAACATGTTAAAGTGTAGGGTTATTTGTTGTATTATTTAAATCACTGGGTATGTTGTGGAAAATATTTGAATCATGTGTTATTGAACCAATATTGTCAACAGTGAACTTCAGTTGCTGTTGTGGACTTACCTGGCAACAGTTCCATGAATTCTTGTCAGAAATAGTAGCTGAAAGTCCTGACCTGGTCTATAACACAACAGTTCAGTGGTTTAGTAGTCGTAAAGTTTATTTCAATTTTGACCTCAGGACCAAGACTGAAACTTTTCTGAATAAGAAGAACTGCCCTCAACCACTATTGTCAAACACTGAACAACTTTGGAAATTAGCTTTTGCTGCAGATTGGTAATGTTTCCTAATGAATTCTATCTAAAATCACAAGGGAAAACTGTTTATACATGGAATTCACACTACGGTAAAGTCATTTCAACAAGAACTAACGTTGTTGGGATCGCAACTAATGTTAACATGTTGTCAAAAGTTGAAACAAGAAGGAAGAGTTCCATTATTCCCACACACGTTTGCAGCACGTATATTATCTGAGCTCATACTGCAGTTCCAGGAGCCATTTTTAGACCTTAATGTAAACCCAAAAGAAACGTGCACATTTCAAAATCCATTAGCTGCAATTGAGGAGCTTCCACGTAACCTTCAATTGAAGTGATTAATCTGCTAAAAAGCAAACATCAAGAGAAAAATCTAACAGAATTCTATAAATGTCTTTCTTTCTTTTCTTTTCTTTTTTTTTTTTTTTTGCCACTCTGCACAGCATGTTGGATCTTAGTTCCCCAACCAGGGATCCAACCCATGTCCCCTGCAGTGGAAACGTGGAGTCCTAACCACAGGACCACCAGGGAATTCCCTATAAATGTCTTTCAAGTGATAAATGTGCAGTTAAAAACCTTGTGCTCATCGACTGATATCAGTACTGGGAAGTACCTATCCGTGGGAAGACATTTTCAAACATGAAATATGTAAAATCTCATTACAAATCAGCATTAGCATATAAAGGTGTGCAATTAATTTTGATACTAATCACTAGCTTTGAACTTCAATTAAGTGAAATGTTATCTCCCCCAAAGAATTCAAATTATTCTTATTACTAGACCTGTATTACACAAAAATTATACTCAATTATTATTATAGTTGGCTTTCACCAATTAAATTTTTTTTATTAATTATATAAATTCCTACACAATATCCTAGAGTTTTGCTTCTTGGCCCAGAAAACCTAAGACATTTAATATCTGGCCTCTTAAAAAGTCTGCCTTTGGGGCTTCCCTGGTGGTGCAGTGCTAAAGAATCCACCTGCCAATGCAGGGGACATGGGTTCAAGCCCTGGTCCGGGAAGATCCCACATGCTGCAGAGCAGCTAAGCCCATGCACCACAACTACTGAGCCTGTGCTCTAGAGCCCACGAGCCACAACTACTGAGCCCTCACGCCTAGAGCTCATGCTCTGCAACAAGAGAAGCCACCACAATGAGAAGCCCGCACACCACAATGAAGAGTATACCCCACTCGCCACAACTAGAGAAAGCCCGCACGCAGCAACAAAGACCAATGCAGCCAAAAATAAATAAATAAATAAAAATCTGCCTTCTCCTACAATAGATGGAGCAAAGAAAGAGTAAGTGAATTCAGTCTCCAGATGAGTACACCAAAAGGCAAGTTTGGGACAGAGGTCCAGGACCCTCTGGCCGTACTCCCAGAAACAATCTCTGCTCCCCAAAGAGTCTTTGGGCCATGGTCTGTTGGTATAGGACCAGGCCATGATGCAGAGAACCACCAACGGGACAGCCCCGTGTCCAGCAGCAGGGAGTGATAGACCAGTTTGTGGCTCAAAGCTTGTCTACTGACAAGGTCTGTCCTCGGATGCCTGACCTCCACTCATCAGTTTGCCCGTACAAAGGCGTTGAAAGGTTTACATTTTCCTCCTGATGCAGACTTCAGCCGGGTGTCCAACAATTCAATTCAATTCCGACACTATCTACCTGGAGTCAGCATCAGATTCTGCATGTAAAAGGGTTCAGTCCCACAAGACTGCCCCCACTTCAGATGCCAACCACAAGTTCTCAGACTCCTGTGCTTCTGATCGACTAGGGTGCTCAACTTCTCTGGGTCTCAGTTTCTTCATCTGTAAAATGGGGATGAGACTATCACCCACCCTGTAGGTTATTGTGGGATTAAATACATTTATATTATATTATAAATAATCTTAGAACGGTGCCTGGCACATAGCAGAGCTTAGTAACTGTCAGTTCTTATTAGTTGTTCTAGCTTTCCAGAAGGTAAGGACTGTTACCTGCAGCTCAGTAACTGGCCTAAGGTCACAGAGCTGTTAATTTTGGAGTCAGTTTTCAAGCCTAGGTTTTCAGACTGAGCGAGTTCACTCACCATTACCCCAAACGGCCTCCCATCCAAGCCTCCACCCCGACTCCAGCTCTGTCTCTTGCCTCCTAGGCCCCTGGTCCATCACTTACCTGATAGCATTCTCACAGACAAACATTGACCTCCTCCATTTAAAATCCTACCCCATCACTGCCAGGATATAATTTAAGGTTCTAGAAAATTCATTCAAGAGCTGACACCCACCTGCCCCACTGAGCCGCAGCCTCCTGTGTTCCAGCTTCACCAGCCTCTCAAATGTGCCTGCATCAGCCTTTGCTCCCAGCCTGATCTTCTGTGATGCCTTCCTGGTCCTTGCCAGTGCCCCCTCCCTCCATGACCCAGGGTCCTGCCTGTGTTCCACGGCTCCTGTGTGCACCCGCAAACGTTGACCAATGTGTCAAAGTTAACAATGTCTCTCTGGCCAGCACCTGGAGGGCAGGGCCTGCTTCTCCTTCCTCCTCTCTCTCCAGTGCTTGGGGTAAAGTCAATACAGGATGCCGGACGCCTGTGGACTAAAAGAATGAATGGGAGCACGTGCTTCCTGGAAAGGAAGAGAATTTGGCCAGACCCGTTAAGTCTCTTTCCAAAAGCTTTTTGAAGTTTGTGTGTTTGGGACTCCCTGAAGCAGGAAGTTGCTCACAGAATCATGGATGGAGAGACACCATGTCTCACTCTGGTACCTGGCAGAACATTCTCAGGCCAGAGAGAGGAATCAGCTACCTCTACCCCTCTGGCTTTAGGGAAACAGAGGGGTGCTACACCTCCATTCATGGTGTTGACTGAAGGAAAAACACACAATGTAAGAATTATGAATTAAGTTTTATTCAAGGATCTGACTGAGGACTATATAGCCCAGGAAACAGCCTCTCAGTAGCTCTGAGGGGACTGCTCCAAAGAGGTGGGGGGAGAACCAGAATATACATGATTTTTGGCTCAGGAATACGTGCAGTCAAGCACACATCTTGGTAAAACACTACTGCTAGTCACAAGGAGTAGGTATCTCAGTTAATGATTTTAGTGCTTTTCTATGTAGGGGAAGATGCAAGAATCTGGGTTCATTAAAGTTCTTTCTGAGATATACATCCAACTATCTGAGGGGTATGCTTTTTCCAAAGCACAGAGTGCCTCTTCCTGTTTTCTGTCCTGAATTTCTTTCAGGGTGAACTAGGACTTAATCCTTGTAGAACTGAATGGTGGGTAACATTCTTTGTTTTTACAGTGGATACCACCCTGGGGCAGATTCTTTTTGTTTTGTTTGCACAGATCGGAAGCTTGGGGCTGGGGGCCATCAAAGGTGACCTTTGTGCACCCAGCATCCAGGCTGAGCAGGCCTGGGTGGGGCTGGGGTGAGGGTGACATGCCCGCTATCAAGAGGCCAGGGTAGGGGTGCAGGTGGTTTGAAGGAGGCTGGAACAGGCATTGGACCACAACCAAAGACTGGGAAACGGGTGAAGGAAAACAAAAAAAAAAACAGGTAAGAATTGCACCAAGGGAATTTTGTTTTTTGAACCTGAAGACAATTTTTTAAAAATAGACAAGTTTCTTTGGGTCTCTGAGTATTTAATAAATGCTTATATGTTTTATAAGTCTAAATTGCAAAAAATCTGTGGTGATGAAAAGTCTGGGCTTGAGAAGTGTGCCCATCTGGGTCCCAGGTGATACTCCTCCGTTGAGAGACATGGGACAGAAGCCCAATGTCACCACATAGACCAGAGTCACAAGAGTAGCATCAGGGTTTTATAAGGTGAAAATAAACCCTATTCAAGATTAGATATGTAAACCTCGGGTTGGGAGGTGACAGCAAGTGTTAACATACTGTCAAAGGAAACTTCTTGGACCTTAAAACTACCTCTAGAGCATTGACGGCTCAGTCTTTCTAGAAAGGCCCACGGCTGCAGGGGACCAGCTAACTGCCCATCTGTGATGCTTCCGGTCAAGCAGAGTGGTGACTTTTGCCCTGGAAAGGGTGAGTCTGCATCTCCTCTCCTTTCTCTGACTAACTTTCAACACAGAGAAAGGGTTTTTGTTTTTGTTTTTGTTTTTTGCGGTACGCGGGCCTCTCACTGTTGTGGCCTCTCCCGTTGCAGAGCACAGGCTCCGAACGCGCAGGCTCAGTGGCCATGGCTCACGGGCCCACCCGCTCTGCGATATGTGGGATCTTCCCGGACCGGGGCACAAACCCGCGTCCCCTGCATTGGCAGGCATTGGCAGGCGGACTCCCAACCACTTCGCCACCAGGGAAGCCCAAGAGTTTGTTCTTGTGTGACCAAGTTCTCCCAAGACACAGCAGCCTTGGGATGAAAGAGGAACTGTGGTGAGAAGACAGAATCTCCCTAGCTCCGCCCCCGCCCCGCCCTTACCTGTCCATGCCCAGCCCTAGCTCTCCCCAAAACCTGTGGAGCGTGATGTCACAGTCCTCCTGCTGCTGGAATGACCCGTCTCCAGGCATCCTGGGCTAATCTCCAGCAGGCCCTGAAAACACTGTCTGCCCATCACTTCCCTGGCGGCCTGGTCTCAGATCTGCAGAGCTGAGAAAGTGGGGCAGCCCCTTCACCCCAGCGCTCATTTTCCCAGGGCTGCCCTGGGCCCCCAGTGCTGGGGGGCTGGGAAAGCTCTGGGCACGCCCCACTGCAGGACTCCTTCCAGACAATTCCACTGGTTTGCTGTCCTCAGCTCTGGCTTCTGGGCCTCTATGTCCTTGGGAGGAATTATTTCCTCTTTCCCTTTTGCAACCGCCCCGGCAGCTGCCCTGGCTGGCCTTCGGGGCCGCGGCAATCCTTAGGTACTAAGCCACATCAGGCACAGCTGAATGTGAACGTCCACTGCTCAGAGTTTGATTTGGGTGCCATTTGGGGCATTTTCTAGAATGATATTTTTTGTGACAAAATTCCAGCTATAGTTTCTAACTGCAGTAAGGACAAAAAGGCAATGAGTTTCCCAAACTAGAAGCATTCAGAGACTTTTTGAGTTTCTATGATAATACGCCAAAAATCTCTTCAACTTACCTTTTTTTTTGTTTTGCTGAAAATGTGATATTTCACCCAAATTACTTCAGTAATTTGCATCTCTAAAAAAAAATGACAATTTCCTGCTTAACCAAGCAAAATTAACAGTAATTCCTTACTGTCACATCCAATACCAGGTCCACAGTCAACTTTCCCCATTGTCCCCCCAATATATTTCACTGCTGATTTGTTCAAACTAGGATTCAATCAAGGTCCAGACATTGCATTTAGTTGTTGTGTTTCTTAAATCTCCTTAGATCCAGAAGTTTGTTCTCTATATTTTGGGTGATAGAACAGTTTTCCCCACTCTAATATGTTTAATAGTTTCATTTTTTACATTTAAATCTTTGATCCATTTGTAATTTATTCTATTGTTATCTTGTGAGGCAAGGATCCGATTTTGTATTTCCCCAAATGGCTATGTGGGTGTTTCAACACCTTTTATTAAAAAGTCCATCTTTCTCCCATTAATTAAAGATTTCACATGTATCCTTTGTCATATGTTAACTGTCATAATTGCTTGGGTCTTTCGTACCTTCTAACATGTTGCATGGTGTGTAAGCCTACCCATATGCCACAAACACACTGTTTTCACTGCAGAGGTTCTGTGGCACGTTTTAGTATCTGGCAGGCCAGTACCCCCAATTTATCACTCTTTTCCTCACAGTTTTCCCGGTTATTCTTGCTTGTTTATTTTTTTCCATATGACTTTTCAAATAAATATATCTAATTTCAGAAGAAAATTCTGTGAATGATGAATTGACTTGGGAAGAATTGATTCTCTTTGATGTTGAGTCATCTTATCCAAGAACATGGTCTGTCTTTTCATTGGTTAAATCCACTTTTGTGTCTTTCAGGAGTGTTGTAAAATTTTCTCATAAAAGTTTTACACAATTCTTTTAAATTTTACGCTGAGGTATTTTTCCTTTTTTGTTTGTACTGTAAGTGGGATTTTTCTCTTCCCTTATATCTTCTAATTGGTTATTATATGAATATAGGAAGGCTATTTATTTTATGGTATTTTAATGTTAATTTTATATCCTTACTAAATTCTCTCATTTTTTTTTTTAGTATATTGTCCATGGACTCTTGTGCTTTTCTAGTATGCAATAAAATCATCTGCAAACAGGGATGTTTTATATTTTCCTTCCAGTGGCTGTCATTTTGTTGTTCTCTCATCTAGTGACATCAGCTAATAATTCCAGTGCAGTTATTGGAGTGGTAGAAAACATAGTGGGTCTCCTTGTCTTACTCCTGACTTTCTTTATAATTTGTACAGTTGTACCAGTTATCTTTTGATTAGTGTTTGCATAATATATCTTTTACTATCCTTTTACTTTCAGGCTTCCTGTATCCTTTTGTTTTCTATCTGTCTTTTGTCAACAGCATAGAGTCAGACTGGACATTTTTATCCACTCTGAAAGTCTTTTTGTTTTTAATTGGACTTTTAATCCACTTAGATTTAATATAATTGCTGATGTATTTGGAATTGTACATTGATTCCATATTAATTATATGTTAGATTTAATATAAGTAAGAATATATTTGGAATTATACATTATTTAGAATTATATTACCTACTCTTTTTGTCCCCAGTGATTTCTATTTCTATGTAATTTTCTTCTTCTTTTGGGTTGATAGTATATTTTTCAATTATCATTCTATTTTCCCCATTAGTCTGCAAGTTATCCAACACTCCACTTGTCTTTTAGTGGTAACCATAGAGATTAAAAAGTGCGACACTCATTTATCTAAGGTTACTATTATTAAAGCACTTCACCCTCTTTCTAGACAATGCACGGATCTTAGAATATTTTTAACTGTACATACTTCTCAATTTACATGCTATGATTATTATATCTGAACTCTATTTTTAGCCCACAGTAGATTTTATTGCTTTCTATGAAGTCAGCAGTCGGTAGGATTTACCCACAGTAAGATTCACCCTTTTTCATACTCTTCATTCCTTCCTGCATCTCTGAGCTTCCAACTAGGATTGTTTTCATTCTGCTTGAAGGACACCTTTTAAGTTTTTTTTTTTTTTTTTTTTTTTTTTTTTTCTGGTATGCGGGCCTCTCACTGTTGTGGCCTCTCCCGTTGCGGAGCACAGGCTCCGGACACGCAGGCTCAGCGGCCATGGCTCATGGGCCCAGCCGCCCCGCGGCATGTGGGATCCTCCCGGACCGGGGCACGAACTCATGTCCCTTGCATCGGCAGGCAGACTCTCAACCACTGCGCCACCAGGGAAGCCCAAGTTTTTGTTTTTTTTAAATTGCAGTCTACTGGTAGTGAATTACTTTAGTTTTTGATATTTGAAACTATTCCTTACGTTCATTTTTTTAAAAATAAATTTATTTATTTATTTTTGCTGTGTTGGGTCTTCGTTTCTGTGCGAGGGCTTTCTCCAGTTGTGGCGAGTGGAGGCCACTCTTCATCGCGGTGCGCGGGCCTCTCACTGTCACGGCCTCTCCCGTTGTGGAGCACAGGCTCCAGAGGCACAGGCTCCAGAGGTGCAGGCTCAGTAGCTGTGGCTCACGGGCTTAGTTGCTCCGCCGCATGTGGGATCTTCCCGGACCAGGGCTCGAACCCGTGTCCCCTGCATTGGCAGGCAGATTCTTAACCACTGCACCACCAGGAAAGCCCTCCTTACCTTCATTTTTAAGGAATTTTAGTTTTAACGTTTAATTTTTAAATAATTTCAGGATTATTAAAAAGTTAAAAACATAGTGCAGAGGGTTCCCGGATACTTTGCATCCAGTTTCCTCTAAAGTAACCATGTTCTGTAGCCACAGTACAATTATGAAAGTCAGGCGGTTAACACGGATACTATACTAGTCACTGATCTACAGTCCTTACGCAGATTTCATCAGCTGTCCCACTAACGTCGTTTTTCTGGACCAGGATCACGCGTCGCATTTAGCTGTCATGTCCCTTCTGTCTCCTGTACTCTAGGACAATTCCCCAGTCTTTGTCTTTCAGGACCTTCACACTTTTGAAGAGTTCCATCCCGGTATTTTATAGAATTTCCGTCGGATTTGTCTTTTCTGATTTTTTTGTGATTAAATTAGGGTTATACATTTTTGGTAAGAATACCAAGAAGTGATATTGTGCTCTTCTCATTACATCACACCAGGAGGCATAGGCTTTTGTTACATCTTATTACTGGTGATGTTAACTTTGATCCCTTGGTTAAAGTGGTATTTTTCAGTTTTCTCCACTGTAAAGTTATTAGCTTTCCCTTTGTAAGTCATAAGCATTTGATGGAAGATACTTTGAGACTATGTGTATACATTATTTAATACTGTATAACAAGTTACCCCCAAAGTTAGTGGCTTTAAAGTAATAACCATTTATTATCTCACAGTTTCCTTGGGTGAGGAATTTGGGAGAAGCTCAATGGGATAGTTTCGCTTGGGGTCACTAGGGCTGAGGTTGTAGTCAAGATGTCCATCAGGGCTGCAGTCATCTGAAGGTTTGATTGGGCCTGGAGGGTCTCCTGCCAAGATATCTCCCTTCCAGACTGTTGGTAAGAGGCTTTAGGTAGTCACTGAATTCATGCAGAAGCTTCATTTCCTCACCATGGGGATCTCTGCGTATGACCCCTATAGCATCCTCACATAGCACCTAGCTTCCACCAAGTCCAGTATGCCAAGAGCTTTAGGTAGAAGCTACAAAGTCTCTATGACTTGTCTCCTCACTCTGTCATTTCCTCAGTATCTTATTGGTCGTCCCTAAATGGGGAGGGGTCTACATAGCAGCAGGAGTACTGGGGCCTGGGGATCATCGTTGGCCATCTCCATGGACCTCGGTTCCTCTGGGCTTTTGAACCCACCTTCTCAGGCATCCTTCCTTCTCCATGAAAGGCAGCTGATGTTTGCTGCGGAATTGTTTGCTTAGCCTGTGTGTCAGTCAGGGTCCATCCAGAAGACAGAAACCACACAGAAATTTGTACAGGGCAAGCTTAGTATAAAGAAGTATGAACAGGAGTACCGGGGAATGGCTAATAAGAGGCCGCTAGAGAATACAGGCACAGAGACTTCCCTGGAGGACCAGTGGTTAGGACTCCACCCTCCCAATGCAGGGGTCGTGGGTTCAGGCCCTGGTCGGGGAGCTAAGATCCTGCATGCCGTGCACTGGGGCCAAATATAGAAAAAAAAGAAATAAAATAAGAACAGGCACAGGGAGCCGACACCACACCTGGGACTGAGACAGGCCCCTGCCAGGACTGAGATCCAGACCCCGCCGTGCGGGCACAGTTCAGGGGATTACAGGGACTTCCCCAGGCAGGATTTGCTTGCATTCCACCCTGCAAAAGGAGGTACCACGTCTCGGAACCCTAGCGGCTGCCTCAGGAGGTGCTGCAGAGGCCCCGCAAGAAGAGGGTCTGGCTGGCCGCCATCCTGAGCGAAGGCACCTCTGCGAAGCGCCGAGCGGTGTGTCCAGGGCACGGGCTCCTGGCGGCCTCACCTGCCGGCACTCTGCCCTGAGCCACCCGCGGAAGCCATCCGTGGGCGACTTGCTGCCAGCCATCGAAGGAGACGTGACTAGCCAGCAGCACTAATTCATACCGACGGAACTAAATGACTAATACGAGGTCAAGCGTTTATTTCCTTTTGTAAGGAGCGAAAACATAGCTTCTTAGTTCCAATCTAACCGCCCCCTCATTTGCCAAGTTGCCAAGGTCCTAGCTGCGTTCAGCATAAACTCTCAGCAACAGCCCCGGGGAATGGATGGATACAGTTAAAGGGTTTGGGACCTCCCTGGTGGTCCAGCGGTAAAGACTCCGTGCTCCCAATGCACGGGGCGTGGGTTCTACCCCTGGTCGGGGAACTAAGATGCTGCATGCCTCACAGCGTGGCCAAAGATTAAAAAAAAATAAGTGTACAGTTTGATTAGTTTCAATGTACGTATACACATGTGTAACCACCACCGTTGTCGGATAACAGTTCCATCTCCTCCAAAACCCCAATTCCCAGTGCGATCCCTCCTTTCATCTGCCTCAACCGCCGATTTGCCCAGAGCGTTTAATCGGTTAAAACAACCTTACGATGTATATAGGAGAATCATTTCCTGAGAGGACAGACAAGAAAGACACAATGAGGAAGAGTGATAGGGGCTGCAGGGACTTGCTTTACCAGATGTCAAAAGGTTCTGTAAAGCCACTGCAACCAAATCAGGGTCTAGGAACAGACCACGAGATCCGAGGAAGAGCAGACAAGCCTGAAATACGGCCCACCGTCTATGGGTGGAATTTAAGACATGACAAAGGCAGTTCTCTTCAATGGAAAACGTTTCCTGGTGCGTGCGTGTTCTCAGTCTCAGGGGCTGACATACGTAGTTATTTTAACACAACATGGACACGCTTCAAGGATTTACAGGATCAGAGGAGGAACAAAGTGGGTAACAGAGGATATAACACTTAAGAAGGATTTTGAATGAGAAACGAGTTTGTTCCGGGGACAAGGAAGTCTCGTTTTGGACTTCTGACCTCCAGAACCGTAAGACGATCCACCTGCGTTTGTTAAAGCCAGTGAAGTTGTGGTCTTATGTTACAGTAGCCACAGGAGCCCATGCAGGCCAAGTAGATCAGGTTGGTGGTGCCTCAAGTCTGAGGGGAAGATGGAGGCGGAAAGGCAGACTGGGGTTTGGGGCAAGACCAAGGGGCTTACGTGACAGGGTGGCAGTGACTCCCGTTTTCGGACCATCACGCTGGCAGGAGGGTTTGGAGGCACACAGCGAGGGGAGGTACTCTCTGTTCTGCACAGATGACGTTTTCATCTTGGTGACCTCACTCTTGAGAACAGCCTCTCAGGGGACGTGTTAGTGGGTATCGCTGTCACGGTGCGCGAAAGGTCACGTGTGTTTTTCTGTTTCAGGGTTTCTGCCAAGTTTCTCTTGACCTCCCCCTTTGACAGGCTGGTTAATTCATTCAGGCGTCACGAGGCAGAAGAGCTGTGGACAAGAGGGAGCTCCAGGTGAGTCAGGCCGCCAGGTGGAGAGGAGGATTCAGGTGGAGGGTGACACCGGAAACAGCAGAGGCCATGCAGGAGGGACTGAGGGGCCCCTAGACACATCATCTGTGACACTTGCTGCCCATCTTGGTCAGAAGGCCACACCTGGCTCCTCTGGGGGCTGTTCTTTGGCCGTCACCTCTGCTGTCGTCCAGGGTTTCTGTGCATGGAAACCCCTTTACTGAGGTAGCCCAGGGGGCCTTGTGACCAAAAGAGCTGAAAACATTCTGATTATCATGAGTTATTATTGTTATAATAATCATTATATGTAAATCTCTCATCTAAAGTTCATCTGACCCAGTTTAATTAATTCCAGGATTCAGGTCAACGCGTGGTTATTTTTGTGTTTGCTCAAAAGGGTGTTTCTTGCAGATGGCAAGCAACATGAGTGTTTGCTATTTGGTGACAAATGGAGCTCAATTAAAAGCCCTGTCACTTTCAGGAGTGGCTGTTTTGCACAAGGGTCATTCGCTCAGTCGTGCTGGACAAGGAACCACGCTTGTTAAGAGGTTGCCATCTTTAAGCGAAGCCAAATTCCCACTACGCTCCCCTGTGCATGGTGAGATCTGAGTCCACAGGACACGAGGCGCTCGCGCCCCGCCCCTCCTGACGCTCTCCAGGCAGCCTTGGTGACAGCCGGGCACGGAGACGGGCGCAGCGGTGTCCTTTTAGGTTCTGAAGGACGTGGTGGGGAAACTGAGCCTGTGCCGCCCAGACCTTCAGATTCTCTTGATAGATGAGAAGGGAAAAGCATTTATAAGATAACAAATTAGGATTTCTGTGTTGCCATCTGTGATCTGGTAGATGATCAAGAATGTACATTTCCCTTCCTCCCAATGCGTTTCTGGGTGTCTTTTGAGAAAATGCAAGAACTGAGGATTTTGTGTCAACCTCTGCGGCCTGTGAGTCATTCCCGTCAAGAGTAGTTAGAACTGGGGGGTGGAGGTGAAAAGGGGGGAGAAACTGAAGGCACAGGAAGGGGCTGTAGGTGGGGACGGTTTGCTCATGCGTACGGGCTGAGGGTCCCCGTGCGGGCAGGATGTTTTCACGGGCAGCCTGAGGCTCTGTCCTGTCATCCTGAGTACCTGGGAGGGAAGCTGAGAAATAAACAGGCAAAACAAGGTTAACAAAGCTCTTCCATGTCAGTGGACAAGGTAGTGGGACCTCATTTTTACGAAGTGTTACTGTCATCAGTGTTGTCCTGGGTACACTGTGAACACAGAGGTGTGTATAAAGGCCTCCTCTCTGGTCCTCTAAACCGTACTCTCCTGTCGAGCCTGTAGTCCATCACCTCCCCACCCTGTTCTCAGGGTGCTGGGGGGACCGAGCATCCTTCCCAAAGACTCATTGACTTGTCGCCTTTGGTTCAACACAGACCAGACTTGCAGCCAGTTTGCCTTTGAAGGGAAGGTGAAGACGTAGCTTCGGGAGTTTGGTGAGCAATGACAAGGCTGTTGGAAAGGGGACACTGAGAAACTGAGTTCATTGGGATTGGCTTTTTATTTGCTTCCTTACTCAAAAGTATTAGCTGTTTATGATTTCAGGGTAATGATCTTGTTTAGTACAGCAAACAATGATTTAGTGCCTACTGCCATGTGTCTCTGAATGTCAGATGTTGTCAGTGATAAGATGGACGGTTCATTTATAAGAGCCATGCGGGAAGAATGGGAGGAAACACCATGACATAAAGGGACCCACTGATTGTGGGATTTGTTCTAATATTTGAATCATTGTAATGCAAATAAATAGTGTGCTTGTTTCAAACTGAGGGAATAAGTCAAGTGTGACGGGGGAGAAAAAACATTAAGACGAGCAATAAAAATAAGGATCCTTGGTATTAAGAACCCTTCCTTCATTTGATGTTATGTGTTAGGTAGACTAGGGTAGGTTACAAATCAATGTAAACCTAAGATGGTTTGGAGTTTCCTTCAGGCATTGGCGTTTCTTGTAGGGGAAGGGGGCCCAGGTGCCTGAAATGCACAACCAGGCGTGGGAGCTGCAACATGCATAATATTAATTAGAGTTCAATATTTATTTATAGTCTTTATTTTTAGGTAAAATTTATATAGAGTGAAATGCACAAATATTAAATGCGTATTTAATGAGTTTTGACAAATGCATACAACTGTGTAACCAAACATCTGTCAAGTTATGGAAATCACCATCACTCCAGAAAGGTCCCTGATTACCCCTTCTAATCAATCCCCACCTACAATACTCAGAGGTAACTATTGTTGTGATATTTCACTACAGATTAACTTTACTTCTTCTGAAACCTCATAAAATAGAATAATACAGTTTATATTGAATACTTTCTTTTAATTAAATTTTCTTTCACTCAACATAATACATTTTAATAGCTTTTTTTAGGTGTAATTTGGCTTTACCATGAATTTCACTGATTTTAAGTGCCTAGTTTGATGAGTCCGTAAATTCAGAATCCAGCTTTTAGAACACTTCCATTACCCTCAAAAGTTCCCTCTTGCCCATTTGCGATCCATCCCTACTTTCATTCCAGGCAACCATTGGTCTTCCTTCTGTCTCTATAGCTGTATAGACATATGTGTCTGGATTCTTCCACTTAAGTTTTTTTTTTAAGATCGATGTATCTCTTTTTTTAACGTGATTTCAAATGTGTATACATAGCTATATTTTATATTTTATTTTGGTATATGTCTTTTATTTATCTATTTTTTATGGAAGTATAGTTGATTTATAATATTGTGTAATTTCAGGTGTACAGCATAGTGATTCAGTATTTTTGCAGATTATACTCCACTTTAGGTTATTACAAGATAATGGGTATAATTCCTTGTGCTATACAGTATATCTTTGTTGTTTAACGTCTTAAGTGGTTTTAATGTCCATTTATGTTGTTACACATATCAGTAGTTAATTCTTTTTTATTACTAAGTTGTATTCTGTTTATAGATATACCAAATTTTATTTGTTGCTTCATCAGTTGATGGATTTGGCCATCGTGAATGCTGCTGTGACTGTTTATGTGCAAGTCTTTGTGTGGACATATATTTTCATTTCTCATAGGAAATGGAGTACAATTACTAGGTCATATGATAAATGTTTGTTTAACATTTCAGGAAATTGCCAGGTGTTTTTCGAAAGTGGCAGTACCATTTTACATTCCCACCAGCAATATATGAGTGTTCCAGTTTCTTCACATCCTCACTAATGTTTGGAATTTTCAGTCCTTTGATTTTTTTTTTTTTTTTTTGCGGTATGCGGGCCTCTCACTGTTGTGGCCTCTCCCGTTGGCTCCGGACGCGCAGGCCCAGCGGCCATGGCCCACGGGCCCAGCCGCTCCGCAGCATGTGGGATCCTCCCGGACCGGGACACGAACCCGCGTCCCCTGCATCGGCAGGCGGACTCTCAACCACTGCGCCACCGGGGAAGCCCTAGTCCTTTGATTTTTAGCTATTCTACTAGGCATATAATAGTATTTCATTGTTTTTTTGTTTGTTTGTTTGTTTTTGGCTGCGCCATGTGGCATGTGGGATCTTAGTTCCCTGACCAGGGATTGAACCCATTCCCCCTGAAGTGGAAGCGTGGAGTCTTAACCACTGGACTGCCAGAGAAGTCCCTCATTGTGGTTTTAATTTTCACTTCCCTGATGACTAATGATGTGGAACAACTTTTCAAGTGCTTACTTGTTATTTGTATACCTTCTTTAGTGCAGTGTCTATTAAAATATTGTGGGTTTTTTTTATTGGGTTGTTTGTTTTCTCATTACTGAGCTGTAAGAGTTAGTTGTGTGTTCTAGATATGTCTTATTGGTTCCACCGCGTGGATATATGATTCACCAGTAACTAACTGCTAAGTCAGACAAAGTACAACACATTCTAAAGAGAGGCAATAAAACTCAGAGTCTCAATAACAACATGAACAATATCCAGCAAACAATAAAAAATTACAAGGCATCCAAAAAAGGCAGGAGGGACTTCCCTGGTGGTCCAGTGGCTAAGACGCTCCATGCTCCCAATGCAGGGGGCCCAGGTTCGATCCCTAGTCAGGGAACTAGATCCCGCATACCACAACTAAGAGTTTGCATGCCTGAACTAAAAGATCCTGCATGCCACAACTAAAAAAGATCCTGCATGCCGCAACTAAAAAAAGATCCCACATGCTGCAACTAAAAAAGATCCCACGTGCCACAACTAAAGATCCCATGTGTTGCAACTAAGACCCAGTGTAGCCAAATAAATAAGTAACTATTAACAAAAGCCCAAATACAAATATTTTTTAAAAACCAGGAAAATATGATCCATACCTAAGAGGAAAAATTGTGCAAGAGAAATAGAAGGTGAAAGGTTTATTTTGGCCATGCCACACGGCTTGTGGTATCTTAGTTTCTTGACCGGAAATTGAACCTGTGCCTCCTGCAATAGAAGCTCAGAGTCCTAACCACTGGACCTCCAGGGAAGTCCCCACATTTTCCAGTCCTGATGAGAAATATCCTCCCAAAAAGTTCAACAAAACCTAAGTAGGATAAACACAAAGAAAAACCACATCTAGGTGTACCATATTTAAATTGCTAAAACTCAAAGATGGAGAGAAAAATGTTAAAAGTAGCTAGAAAAACTCCTCATATTACATACACAGGAACAATAGGAATGATTCTGACTTCTCATTAGAAACAATGTGAGGCAGCATAATGGCACATTTTTTATAAGTGCTAAAAGGCAAAATTGTGAATCTAGAGTCCCATTTTCAGAGAAAATAGCCTTTAAAAATAAAAATGGGGCTTCCCTCGTGGCGCAGTGGTTGAGAATCTGCCTGCCAATGCAGGGGACACGGGTTCAAGCCCTGGTCTGGGAAGATCGCACATGCCGTGGAGCAACTGGGCCCGTGAGCCACAGCTACTGAGCCTGCGCATCTGGAGCCTGTGCTCCGCAACAAGAGAGGCAGCGATAGTGAGAGGCCTACACACCGTGATGAAGAGTGGCACCTGCTCACCGCAACTAGAGAAAGCCCTCGCACAGAAATGAAGACCCAACACAGCCAAAAATAAATAAATAAAATTTTTTTTAAAAATGAAATGATTCATATTCAGAAACAAAAAAGTTAGGAAAATTTGTAGACAGCATGCTTGCTCTACAAGAAATGTTAAGGAAATTCTTTAGGCTCAAGGGAAATTGTACTGAAGGAAACTTGAATTAACACACAAAAATGAAAAGAACAAGAATGGTGAATATGGGAAAAGTATAAAATATTTTCCCCATTTCCTAATTTCTTTGAAAGCCAATTTGATTAAAAGTAACAATATTAACATCTTGTAGGGCTTATAAAAAATGTGGATGTAAAATTTCTGAAACAGTATGACACGAAGGGAAGGAGAAAATGTAAAATGTCCGGGAAGATCCCACATGCCGCGGAGCGGCTGGGCCCGTGAGCCATGGCCGCTAAGCCTGCACGTCCGGAACCTGTGCTCCACAACGGGAGAGGCCACAACAGTGAGAGGCCCGTGTACCGCAAGAAAAAAAAAATTTTAGTAAAGGTAAAAAAGATTTAAATAATCCTTTTGATCCACTTAACCTGTTTATCATTAACAAAATTCTACACCTAACAAAAGCAAAACACTTCTTATTTTTAAATACATATTGAACAGTCACTAGAATAGACCACAGAATAAAACTCAACACTTTAAAAAGTATTGAAATAATACTTTCTGGTCTCAGTAGGATTAATTAAGAAATACTTAGAAAGTCCCCAAATATTCGAAAGCTAAGCAACATACTTTTAAATAACTCATGGATTAAAGAAGAAATCAAAATAAAATTAGAAAGTATTTTAAAAATACTTTAAGTAGGATTTTAAAATTTGTGAAATTCAGGTAAAGTAGTGCATAGAAGGAAACTTATGGCTTTAAGTACATATATTAGATAAGAAGAAAAAGTTTAGCATCAATGATCCATAAAGCTAAAAGTGAAGAAAGAAATTAAATCCAACAAAGTAGAAAGAAGGCAATGTGAGCAGAAATTGGTGAAATGAAAACTGTGCAGAAAATCAATAAAACAAAAAGATGAATAAAATTCATAAATGCCTCAAAAGACTGAAGAAAAAACCCACAAATTATTAATATCAGGAATAAAAGAGAGACATCACTACAGATTTGAAAGGCATGAAAAGGATAAGGAAATATGAACAGCTTTCTGCTAATAAATTCAGTAACTTAATTAACATGGCCAAATTCTTGAATGAAGCAAATTTATAATAGTCAAAGAAAAATAGAAAGTCTGAATCACTCTATATCTGTTGAAGAAATTGAATTTGTAATTATAAACTTTCCCGCAAAGAAACTCAGGGCCCAGATTGCTCACTTGTCAATTCTACCAAGTATTTAGGAAATAATAATGTACATCTTGTGCAAATTGTTTGGAAAATGGACAAGGAATCTCCTGACATCAAACCAGGCAAGAACATTTCAAGAAAAGAAAATTACAGAAGGTAGTCCTTTAAAACACAGATGTAAAAATTCTTACCAAAATATTGGCTATTAGAATCCAACAACATATAAAAAGGGTAATCATGACCAACTAAGATTTATTCTAGGAATTCAAGGTCATTAAAACATTCCAATCAGGGACTTCCCTGGTGGTGCAGTGGTTAAGAATCCGCCTGCCAGTGCAGGGGACGCAGGTTCAAGCCCTGGTCGGGGAAGATCCCACATGCCGCGGAGCAAGCTAAACCCGTGTGCCGCAACTACTGAGCTTGCACTCTAGGGCCCGCGAGCCACAACTACTGAAGCCTGTGAGTCTAGAGCCCGTGCTCCGCAACAAGAGAAGCCACCGCAATGAGAAGCCTGCGCACCACAATGAAGAGAAGCCTCTGCTCACCACAACTAGAGAAAGCCTGCACACAGCAACAAAGACCCAACGCAGCCAAAAAGAAAAAGAAAAAAAAAAAAAAGAAAGAAAAGGGGGCAAGATATTTGAACATATACTTCACAAAGGACACATTAATTGCCAATAAGCTCATAAGAAAGCGTTCAGTATTCATCAGTAATATGCAAATTAAAATCATAATGAGGTACTCCTACGCCCCAGGAGAATGGCTAAAATTAAAGACCCAAAACACCAAATGCTTGTTCAGGACATGAAGTCACCACAACTCTCATATGTTGTCATGAGTGTATAAAACGGTACAATCTCTTTGGGAAAATGGAAGTTTCTTGTCAAGTGAAGCATTCACCTCCCCTATGACTAAGCGTTTCCACTTGTTTACCCAGAAGAAATAAAAACGTATGTCCACTAAAACAGTCGTGCAAGGATCTTCATAACAGCTTTATTTCTAATAGTTAAAAACTGAAAACAACCTACATTTCCATCCCCAGGAGAGTGGATTGTGATGTATTTATATGATGGAATACTACTCAACAACAGAAAAGAACAAACTACTGATATATGAAACCGTATGCATTTAAGAACATTATGTTGAGTAAAGCAAGCCAGATGGAAAAGAATACACACTATTTGATCCTATATATGATGTTCTAGGACATGACAGGCTAGTCTATGCTGATAGAAACCACAACAGTGGTTTTCTCTGGGGCAGAAAGATTAATAGGAAGGACGTGAGTAGACTTTCCGTGGTGCTGGAAATGCTCTTTATTACTACTGGGGCTAGAGTCACACGGGTTTATCCATTTGTCAAAACTTGTTGAATGGTATACTTAGGATCTGTTCATTCCACGTTATGTGAATTTTGCCTTAACAAAACAAAAAGAAAAGGAATAAAAGCTAAAGGAACAGACCTAACACATTTAAAAGAAGATGAAGGGTTAATTCCCAAATGTACAATCCTTGACAAGGCCACCTTTGAGATGCAAGGGGCACCAAAAATGCTTTTCAAAAAGCATTACCACTGAATTAAACAGTGATTATGGGAGGAAGCGGGAGTTAATTTGAGAAAAGATATAGGGCTATGAGTAGTTTCCAAGAAAGATTTGCGGAAGCCAAAGGTCTACAGCCACCCACATTACGTTCACACTACTGACTTCAGACGTGTAATAAAGTGAATAAAGTGTCTTCACGTTACTTACATTTATTATAGAATTATCTAACACAACAAATGTAAAACATAAAATGAATTTACCTAAACTAAACTATTTTTGTTAACCACTCACCCTTTTCTTTGAGGCAGGGTTAAGAATCCAAATTACCTTAACCTTCAGATGGGCGTTTATGGAGTCTCTTTCCAGGATGACTTTGTATCAGATTGGATGCTGGGGGTCAGATCCTGTCCCAGGACTCTCCTCAGAGATCCAGAGCTTCCGGCCAAAGATTAGACCTACAAATGTCCAGAGAGTACAGGGACCACCACAGCCTTCCTGCAGGGAAGCAAGTTCTGGGGGGCTCTGAAAGCACAGACATTATATATTCAGTGAACCCCAATCTGTCGGCTGTGGGCGTTATGCCTGCTGATTCTGGCCCTGCTTTCCCCAGCCATCTACTTGTGGAACAGCCAATTACACATCCTGATAGATGTGATTGCCTTCCCTGGAAGAAGGCAGCTCTTGTAGTCGGTTACCCATCAGGAGCTGTGGCTGGGACTGAGATTTCAAGTCTCAACTCATACACACTCTACATCTGGAGTGACATCCTTGTGTTACTATTTCACAATCAAACGGAGCAAAGATGCTGCAGCCATGGACGACTCACCCTGAGAAGTGCCCCGGAAGGAGAAACCCTGGGCTGTGGCCAAAATTAAGGGAGGAAAAGCATTATAAAAGGAAAACCAGTGGCCCCAGGCTGTGAGGACGGCCTGGAGCTCCTGCAGGAAGATGCCCTAAGAAACCAGGACCCGGCCTCTCACGCTGGGGTGTGCAACTTGGATGGCAACTTGGATGAGTGGTGTGTGTCCTGCCTGTTTTGCATTTCAGAGAGAAAGGAAGAGAATGAAATAGGCTTGGTCCACAGCAAATTCCAGGCCTATTTCTTCCGCTATTGCAGTGCAGGGGCTCCCGGTCCAGCAGTATTTTGAATGACAAGGGTGGGAAGTTGTGGGTAGTTGGTGGGATAAGAAAGGAGGGGCTTCTCCCATGGAGCTGGACCCAAGAGTAAGGAGTCTTTGGGGAAAGCCCGTGTTGTGTTCCAGGATATTCTATTGTTATTTTCTAATCTTTTAATCTCATAGCCTCTGGTTCACACACTTAATCTCATTAACCTTCAAAACAATCCGGGAGGTAAGTCAGATGATTCCCGCTTTACAGATGAGGGGCCCAGAGCGATGAAGTTGTTGATGCTAGATCACACAGCCAAGGAGGACCGAGGCTCAACCCAGGTTGGGGAACTCCTCAGGAGTGCATTCTGGGGCTGCCCTGTGTTCTCTTAGAGCACACGGGGGCCCTGGTCCGACAAGGCCATTGATCTGGCGGGAGCTTCACTAACGACTCCAGCATGAACATCTTCCAGGAGGATTCTTCACTGGGCAATGAAGCAAGAAATTTGCGGCAACGCCTGATTTATGGGCCAGGCAGTTAAGAGTGCTTTGCCAAGCTATGAGCATAATTTAAAGGAACCATGGCAGGAGGAAAGGCCTCATAACTCACATCCTTTAAGGGCTCTTAGAACAAGAGACACGTTGGATCATTGAAAACATCTCTGCTCCTCGGGCCAAAAAAGATGGGTGTGTTTCTGGGTATTTCGGTCAAAGAACAGGGAGTCTGGATGAATATACATGGCGGAAAAAAGTAAGGAAAATACGTGCAGGTCGTAAATTTCTGGCTGATATTTCCTTTGTTATTTTCTGACCAGCTTGGTATTTATTCAACCACGTGCTCGCTCTTCATGCCTCTCCCCACACCTTGTAAATGCCACCCTCGGAGCCGAATAATTTTTCATTGAATAGAATTGAAATGCTGCCAGGAAAATGGGTTTGGGGATTGCGGAAGCAGAGCTACAGAAGACAGAGTGGAAGAGTCCCGGTGGGTCCTGGCCCTTTTACATCTCTCTGGGCCTCAGTTTCCTTTTCTGTAAAATGAAGAGTCTGGACCCATCATCTTCCCTAGTTTGAAAGCTCTGTGAATTTCTTGCAATCATGACAACCCACAGTATTATCATTCAGCATCTGGAATTAACACGCCCCCTCTGCTAAACCCCCGGAACCATTTTCTCTAAGTGTTTATCACTTTTCATCTCAAGTTCTAATTATTTATGGGCATTTCTTTCCTTTTTCCCCTCCCCGCCTGGACTCTGAGTGCTTCGGGCGAGCTGTCTTTTTCCCCCTTGGACCCCTCCCAGCCCCCGAGTGGCACACTGTCACCCAGTAACCCTCTGGTGTGAATGAAAATGAATGAATAATTGAAGATGGCCTCTACTCACTATTTGTCCTGAGGTCGGATGACTTTGAAACCGACAGAACGCATCTCGGTACTTAGTAGAGTGTAGGTTCCCCTGTCTCGGCACAGAAAGAATTCAGTGAGAGGCAGAGTGACAGGTAAGGAAAGAGTTTATTAGTATAGGACACTTGTGACAAATACAAGCGGCGGGCAAGAGGATGCCGTGCCCAGGACAAAGTGGGCTACAGTTTTATAATCCAAGGAAAAGTGGGGAGGAGGATAAGACCACCTTCTTCCTCATTCTTTTTTTTCTTTGCGGTACGCGGACCTCTCACTGTTGTGGCCTCTCCCGTTGTGGACGGACGCGCAGGCTCAGCGGCCATGGCTCACGGGCCCAGCTGCTCCGCGGCATGTGGGATCTTCCCGGACCGGGGCACGAACCCGCGTCCCCTGAATCGGCAGGCGGACTCTCAACCACTGCGCCACCAGGGAAGCCCCTTCCTCATTCTTGAGTAGACGTCACGCTTCCATCATCAGCTCCTCCTCCACGTTGGGTGGGGGAGTTTTCTTGTCCCTACGTGGTCAAACTGGGCCTATCATGGTACTATTCAAATTAGCAGAAGGGTGGTATATGCTAACAATGGTAAATCATCTCAGGTTTTAGTGTAATGTCACTCTTTCCTTATATTTTTATTTTTAGTGTGCACAGAGGACCATGTGCTAGGAATCGTTGACTTACTGAGCTCACCAGGCAGGATGTGGGTCTCACGCCACCATTGTTTTATTGTTTGGGGGCATGTCTCATGCTTCTGTTGCATGGTTTTGTTGCTAAGTGAGCCTGCTTGTTTTTGTGGTTAAACAAACCTGCTTTCTTGAGTGATCATTAACTTACAGGGTCTCCCATACTTTTTTCTCTATTTACAATCCCCTAGTGGGATTAACTATTTCACCACCTACTTTGTCCCTTTACTCTGTCCCTATCAACTCGATTTAGAGTTTTTCTTATAAAAAGTACATTATTTCTATTTGATAAATTTTAATATGTGTGTTTCAAAATGCAGAGTTAGAAATACGTTTCATTTTTGTAAGATACTATTATTTTAGAAGACTCATTAAAATGAGTCTTTTCTATTGCAGACTTTAAATCAAAGCACCACGCTTTTCGTGTTTTCTGGAAGATGCTGCTCCACACATTTCATGGTGGCCACTGTCCCCTCTCCGCCCCAAATTGATCACGTGAATTATTGTTGAGCAATAATTCCCCCTGTCACTGTGGACACGATATACCCATTGATATTGGCTCTGACCAGGTTGGCTGGCTTTGGCAATGGAATGTTAGCAAACATGGTACAAGCAGAGGTCTTTTTTTTTTTTTAATACACCTTTATTGGAGTGTAATTGCTTCACAATGCTGTGTTAGTTTCTGTGGTACACCAAAGTGAATCAGCCATATGTATACATATATCACCATATCCCCTCCCCCTTGAGCCTCCCTCCCATCCTCCCTACCCCACCCCTCTAGGTGGTCACAAAGCACCGAGCTGATCTCCCTGTGCTATGCGGCTGCTTCCCACTAGCTGGCTATTTTACATTTGGTAGTATATATAAGTCCATGCCACTCTCTCTCAAGTCCATTCTCTATGTCTTCGTTTATTCCTGCCCTGCCACTAGATTCATCAGTACCATTTATTTTTTCAGATTCCATATGTATGTGTTAGCATATGGTATTTGTTTTTCTCTTTCTGACTTACCTCATTCAGACCTAGGTCCATCCACCTCACTACAAATAACTCAGTTGCGTTTCTTTTTATGGCGGAGTAATATTCCATTGTATATATGTGCCACATTTTCTTTATCCATTCATCTGTCAATGGACATTTAGGTTGCTTCCATGTCCTGGCTATTGTAGATAGAGGTGCAATGAACATTGTGGTACATGACTCTTTTTGAATTACGGTTTTCTCAGGGTGTATGCCCAGTAGTGGGATTGCTGGGTCATGTGGTAATTCTATTCTTAGTTTTTTAAGGAACCTCCATACTGTTCTCCATAGTGGCTGTACCAATTTACATTCCCACCAACAGTGCAGGAGGGTTCCCTTTTCACCACACCCTCTCCAGCATTTATTGTTTCTAGATTTTTTGATGATGGCCATTCTGACCGGTGTGAGGTGATACCTCATTGTAGTTTTTATTTTTTTATTTATTTTATTTTTGAATTTTATTTTTTTTTTTATACTGCAGGTTCTTATTAGTCATCAATTTTATACACATCAGTGTATACATGTCAATCCCAATCGCCCAATTCAGCACACCACCATCCCCACCCCCTCATGGTTTTCCCCCCTTGGTGTCCATACGTTTGTCCTCTACATCTGTGTCTCAACTTCTGCCCTGCAAACAGGTTCATCTGTACCATTTTTCTAGGTTCCACATACATGCATTAATACACGATATTTGTTTTTCTCTTTCTGACTTACTTCACTCTATGACAGTCTCTAGGTCCCTCCACGTCTCAACAAATGATTCAATTTTGTTCCTTTTTGTGGCTGAGTAATATTCCATTGTATATATGTACCACATCTTCTTTATCCAATCTTCTGTCGATGGGCATTTAGGTTGCTTCCATGACCAGGCTTTTGTAAATACTGCTGCAATGAACATTGTGGTGCATGTATCATTTTGATTTATGGTTTTCTCTGGGTATATGCCCAGTAGTGGGATTGCTGGATCATATGGTAATTCTATTCTTAGTTTTTTAAGGAACCTCCATACTGTTCTCCATAGTGGCTGTATCAATTTACATTCCCACCAACAGTGCAAGAGGGTTCCCTTTTCTCCAGTATGTTGAACAATAGTGGTGAGAGTGGACATCCTTGTCTTGTTCCTGATTTTAGAGGAAATGCTTTCAGTTATTCACCATTGAGAATGATGTTTGCTGTGGGTTTGTCGTATATGGCCTTTATTATGTTGAGGTAGGTTCTTTCTCTGCCCGCTTTCTGGAGAGTTTATGTCATAAATGGGTGTTGAATTTTGTCAAAAGATTTTTCTGCATCTATTGAGATGATCATATGGTTTTTATTCTTCAATTTGTTAATATGGTGTATCACATTGATTGATTTACATATATTGAAGAATCCTTGCATCCCTGGGATAAATCCCCCTTGATCATGGTGTATGATCCTTTTAATATGTTGTTGGATTCTGTTTGCTAGTATTTTGTTGAGGATTTTTGTATCTATATTCATCACTGATATTGGTCTGTAATTTTCTTTTTTTGTAGTATCTTTGTCTGGTTTTGGTATCAGGGTGATGATGGCCTCATAGAATGAGTTTGGGAGTGCAATTTTTTGGAAGAGTTTGAGAAGGATGGGTGTTAGCTCTTCTCTAAATGTTTGATAGAATTCACCTGTGAAGCCATCTGGTCCTGGACTTTTGCTTGTTGGAAGATTTTTAATCACAGTTTCAATTTCATTACTTGTGATTGGTCTGTCCATATTTTCTATTTCTTCCTGATTCAGTCTTGGAAGGTTATACCTTTCTAAGAATTTGTCCATTTCTTCCAGACTGTCCATTTTATTGGCATAGAGTTGCTTGTAGTAGTCTCTTAGGATGCTTTGTATTTCTGTGGTGTCTGTTATAACTTCTCCTTTTTCACTTCTAATTTTATTGATTTGAGTCCTCTCCTTTTCTTGGTGAATCTGGCTAATGGTTTATCAATTTTGTTTATCTTCTCAAAGAACCAGCTTTTAGTTTTATTGATCTTTGCTATTGTTTTCTTTGTTTCTATTTCATTTATTTCTGCTCCGATCTTTATGATTTCTTTCCTTCTGCTAACTTTGGGTTTTGTTTGTTCTTCTTTCTCTAGTTCCTTTAGGTGTAAGTTTAGATTGTTTATTTGAGATTTTTCTTGTTTCTTGAGGTAGGCTTGTATAGCTATTAACTTCCCTCTTCGAACTGCTTTTGCTTCAGCCCATAGTTTTGGATCGTCGTGTTTTCATTGTCATTTGTCTGTAGGTATTTTTTGATTTCCTCTTTGATTTCTTCAGTGATCTCTTGGTTATTTAGTAACGTATTGTTTAGCCTCCATGTGCTTGTGTTTTTTACGTTTTATTCCCTGTAATTCATTTCTAATCTCATAGCGTTGTGGTCAGAAATGATGCTTGATATGATTTCAATTTTCTTAAGTTTACTGAGGCTTGATTTGTGACCCAAGGTGTAATCTATCCTGGAGAATGTTCCATGCACACTTGAGAAGAAAGTGTAATCTGCTGTTTTTGGATGGAATGTCCTATAAATATCAATTAAATCTGTCTGGTCTATTGTGTTATTTAAAGCTTATGTTTCCTTATTTATTTTCATTTTGGATGATCTGTCCATTGGTGTAAATGAGGTGTTAAAGTCCCCCACTCTTACTGTGTTACTGTCGATTTCCTCTTTTATAGCTGTTAGCAGTTGCCTTATGTACTGAGGTGCTCCTATGTTGGGTGCATAAACATTTATACTTGCTATATCTTCTTCTTGGATTGATCCCTTGATCATTATGTAGTGTCCTCCCTTATCTCTTGTAACAGTCTTTATTTTAAAGTCTATTTTATCTGATATGAGTATTGCTACTCCATCTTTCTTTTTATTTCCAGTTTCACAGAATATCTTTTTCCATCCCCTCACTTTCAGTCTGTATGTGTCCCTAAGTCTGGAGTGGGTCTCTTGTAGACAGCATATATATGGGTCTTGTTTTTGTTTCTCTTCAGCCAATCTGTGTGTTTTAGTTGGGGCATTTAACATTTACATTCAAGGTTATTATCGATATACATGTTCCTATTACCATTTTCTTAATTGTTTTGGCTTTGTTTTTGTGGGTCATTTTCTTGTGTTTCCTGCCTAGAGAAGTTCCTTTAGCATTTGTTGTAAAGCTGGTGTGGTGGTGCTGCATTCTCTTAGCTTTTGCTTGTCTGTAAAGCTTTTGATTTCTCCATCATATCTGAATGGGATCCTTGCTGGGTAGAGTTATCTTGGTTGCAGGTTCTTCCCTTTCATCACTTTAAGTATTTCATGCCACTCCCTTCTGGCTTGTAGAGTTTCTGCTGAGAAATCAGCTGTTAACCTTATGGGAGTTCCCTTGTATGTTATTTGTCATTTTTCCCTTGCTGCCTTCAATAATTTTTCTTTGTCTTTAATTTTTGCCAATTTGATTACTATGTGTCTCAGTGTGTTTCTCCTTGGTTTTATCCTATATGGGACTCACTGTGCTTCCTGGACTTGGGTGACTATTTCCTTTCCCATGTTAGGGAAGTTTTCCACTATAATCTCTTCAACTATTTTCTCTGGTCCTTTCTCTCTCTCTTCTCTTTCTGGGATCCCTATAATGCGAATGTTGTTGCGTTTAATGTTGTCCCAGAGGTCTCTTAGGCTGTCTTCATTTCTTTTCATTGTCTTTTCTTTATTCTGTTCTGCATCAGTGAATTCCACTATTCTGTCTTCCAGGTCACTTATCCGTTCTTCTGCCTCAGTTATTCTGCTCTTGATTCCTTCTAGTGTAGTTTTCATTTCAGTTACTGTATTGTTCATCTCTGTTTGTTTGTTCTTTAATTCTTCTAGGTCTTTGTTAAAGATTTATTGCATCTTCTCGATCTTTGCCTCCATTGTTTTTCCCAGGTCCTGGATCATATTCACTATGATTATTCTGAATTCTTTTTCTGGAAGGTTGCTTGTCTCCACTTCATTTAGTTGTTTTTCTGGGGTTTTATCTTGTTCCTTCATCTGGTACGTAGCCCTCTGACTTTTCATCTTGTCTATCTTTCTGTGAATGTGGTTTTTGTTCCACAGGCTGCAGGATTGTAGTTCTTCTTGCTTCTGCTGTCTGCCCTCTGGTGGATGAGGCTATCTAAGAGGCTTGTGCAAGTTTCCTGATGGGAGGGACTGGTGGTGGGTAGAGGTGGCTGTTGCTCTGGTGGGCAGACCTCAGTAAAACTTTAATCCACTTGACTGCTGATGGGTGGGGCTGGGTTCCCTCCCTGTTGGTTCCCTGGCCTGAGACAACCCAACACTGGAGTCTACCTGGGCTCTTTGGTGGGGCTAATGACAGACTCTGGGAGGGCTCATGCCAAGGAGTACTTCCCAGAACTTCTGCTGCCAGTGTCCTTGTCCCAATGGTGAGCCACAGCCACCCCCACCTCTGCAGGAGACCCTCCAACGCTAGCAGGTAGGTTTGGTTCAGTCTCCCCTGGTCTCACTGCTCCTTCCCCTGGGTCCCGATCCACACACTACTTTGTGTGTGCCCTTCAAGATTGGAGTCTCTGTTTCCCCCAGTCCTGTCGAAGTCCTGCAATCAATTCCCAATAGGCTTCAAAGTCTGATTCTCTAGGAATTCCTCCTCCCGTTGCCAGACCCCCAGGTTGGGAAGCCTGACGTGGGGCTCAGAACCTTCACTTCAGTGGGTGGACTTCTGTGGTATAAGTGTTCTCCAGTCTATGAGTCACCCACCCAGCAGTTATGGGATTTGATTTTACTGTGATTGCGCCCCTCCTGCCGTCTCATTGTGGCTTCTCCTTTGTCTTTGGATGTGGGATATCTTTTTTGGTGAGTTCCAGTGTCTTCCTGTCTATGATTGTCCAGCAGCTAGTTGTGATTCTGGTGTTCTTGCAAGAGGGAGTGAGAGCACGTCCTTCTACTCCACCATCTTGGTTCCTCCTCCCTCATTGTAGTTTTAATTAGCATTTCTCTAATAATTAGTGATGCTGAGCGTCTTTTCATGTGCTTCTTGGCCACCTGTAAGTCTTCTTCGATGAAATGTCTATTTAGGTCTTCTGCCCATTTATTCATTTTTTTTATTTGCAGTACGTGGGCCTCTCACTGTTGTGGCCTCTCCCGTTGTGGAGCACAGGATCCGGATGCGCAGGCTCCGAGGCCATGGCTCATGGGCCTAGCCACTCCGCGGCATGTGGGATCTTCCTGGACCGGGGCATGAACCCATGTCCCCTGCATCGGCAGGCAGACTCTCAAGCACTGCACCACCAGGGAAACCCCTGCCCATTTTTTAATTGGGTTGTTTGTTTTTTTGATATTGAGCTCCATGAGCTGTTTTGTATATTTTGGAGATTAATCCTTGGTCAGTTGTTTCATTTGCAAATATTTTCTCCCATCCTGAGGGTTTTCTTTTGGTCTTGTTTATAGTTTCCTTTTTTGTGCAAAAGCTTTGAAGTTTAATTAGGTCCCATTTGTTTATTTTTGTTTTTATTTCTGTTACTCTAGGAGGTGGGTCAAAAAAGATCTTGCTGTGGTTTATGTCAAAGGGTGTTTTTCCTATGTTTTCCTCTAAGAGTTTTATAGTGTCTGGTCTTACATTTAAGTCTTTAATCCATTTGGAGTTTATTTTTGTGTATGGTAGTAGGTAGTGTTCTAATTTCATTCTTTCACATGTTGCTGTCCAGTTTTCCCAGCACCACTTATTGAAGAGGCTGCCTTTTCTCCATTGTATGTTCTTTCCTCCTTTGTTGTAAATTAGGTGCTCATATGTGCATGAGTATATCTCTGGGCTTTCTATCCTGTACCATTGATCTATATTCCTATTTTTGTGCCAGTGCCATGCTGTCTTGATTACTGTAGCTTTGTAGTATAGTTTGAAGTTAGGGATCCTGATTCCTCCAGCTCCATTTTTCTTTCTCAAGATTGCTTTGGCTATTCAGGGTCTTTTGTGTTTCTATATAAATTGTAAAATTTTTTGTTCTAATTCTTTGAAGAATACCATTAGTAGTTTGATGGGATTGCATTGAATCTGTAGATTGCTTTGGGTAGTATAGTCATTTTTACGATATTGATTCTTCCAATCCAAGAACATGGTATATTTCTCCATCTGTTTATGTCATCTTTGATTTCTTTCATCAGTGTTTTATAATTTTCTGAGTACAAGTCTTTCACCTCCTTAGGTAGGTTTATTCCTAGGTATTTTATTCTTTTTGTTGCAATGGTAAATGGGATTGTTTCCTTAAATTCTCTTTTTGATTTTTTGTTGTTAGTGTATAGGAATGCCAGAGATTTCTGTGCATTAACTTTGTGTCCTGCAACCTTACCAAATTTATTGATTAGTTCTAGTTGTTTTCTGGTGGCATCTTTAGGGCTTTCTATGTATAGTGTCATGTCATCTGCAAACAGTGACAGTTTTACTTCTTCTTTTCCAATTTGTATTCCTTTTGTTTCTTTTTCTACTCTGATTGCCATGGCTAGGACTTCCAAAACTATGATGAATAAGAGTGGAGAGAGTGGACAACCTTGTCTTGTTCCTGATCTTAGTGGAAATGCTTTCAGTTTTTCACAATTGAGTATGATGTTTGCTGTGGGTTTGTCATATATGGCCTTTATTATGTTGAGGTAGGTTCCCTCTATGCCCACTTTCTGGAGAGTTTTTATCATAAATGGGTATTGAATTTTGTCAAAAGCTCTTTCTACATCTATTGAGATGATCATGTGGTTTTTATTCCTTAATTTGTCAATATGGTGTATCACATTGATTGTTTTGTGTATATTGAAGAATCCTTGCATTTGTGGGATAAATCCCACTTGATCATGTTGTACGATCCTTTTAATATGTTGTTGGATTCTGTTTGCTAGTATTTTGTTGAGGATTTTTGCATCTATGCTCATCAGTGATATTGGTCTGTAATTTTCTTTTTTTGTGATATCTTTTTCTGGTTTTGGTATCAGGGTGATGGTTGCTTTGTAGAACGAATTTAGGAGTGTTCCTCTCTGCAATTTTTTGGAAGAGTTTGAGAAGGATGGGTGTTAGCTCTTCTCTTAATGTTTGATAGAATTCGCCTGTGAAGCCATCTGGTCCTGAACTTTTGTTTGTTGGAAGATTTTAAATTACAGTTTCAATTTCATTACTTGTGATAGGTCTGTTTGTATTTTCTAATTCTTCCTGTTTCAGTCTTGGAAAATTGTACCTTTCCAAGAATTTGTCCATTTCTTCATGGTTGTCCATTTTATTGGTACATAGTTCTTTGTAGTAGTCTCCTATAATCCTTTGTATTTCTGTGGTGTCAGTTTTGATTTCTCCTTTTTCATTTCTCATTTTACTGATTTGTGTCCTCTCCCTTTTCATCTTGATGAGTTTGGCTAAGGGTTTATCAATTTTATCTTCTCAAAGAACCAACTTTTAGTTTTATTGATCTCTGCTATTGTTTTCTTCATTTCTCTTTCATTTATTTCTGCTCTTACCTTTATGACTTCTTTCCTTTTACTGTTTTGGGTTTTCTTTGTTCTTCTTTCTCTAGTTGCTTTAAGTGTAGGGTTAAATGGTTTATTTGAGATTTTTCTTGTTTCTTGAGGTGAGATTGAATTGCTATTCCCTCTTAGAACTGCTTTTGCTGCATCCCAAAAGTTTTGAGTCACTGTGTTTTCATTGTCATTTGTTTCTATGTATTTTTAAAATTTCTTCTTTGATTTCTTCAGTGATCTCTTGGTTATTTAGTAGCACACTGTTTAGCCTCCATGTATTTGTGGATTTTACCGTTTATTTTTTCCTGTAATTGATTCCCAATCTCAAAGCGTTTTGGTCAAAAAAGATGCTTGATACGATTTCAATTTTCTTAAATTTACCAAGGCTGGATTTGTGACCCAAGATGTGATCTATCCTGGAGAACGTTCTGTGTACACTTGAGAAGAAAGTATATTCTGCCACTTTCGGGTGGAATGTCCTATAAATGTCAATTAAATCTATCTGGTCTATTGTGTTATTTAAAGCTTGTGTTTCCTTATTTATATTCTGTTTGGATGATCTGTCCATTGATGTAAGTGGGGTGTTAAAGTCCCTACTGTTATTGTGTTACTGTCGATTTCCCCTTTCATGCTTGTTAGCATTTGCCTTATGTATTGAGGTTCTCCTATGTTGGGTGCATAAACATTTATACTTGCTATATCTTCTTCTTGGATTGATCCCTTGATCATTATGTAGTGTCCTCCCTTATCTCTTGTAACAGTCTTTATTTTAAAGTCTATTTTATCTGATATGAGTATTGCTACTCCATCTTTCTTTTTATTTCCAGTTTCACGGAATATCTTTTTCCATCCCCTCACTTTCAGTCTGTATGTGTCCCTAAGTCTGGAGTGGGTCTCTTGTAGACAGCATATATATATGTTTTTGTTTTTGTTTCTCTTCAGCCAATCTGTGTGTTTTAGTTGGGGCATTTAACATTTACATTCAAGGTTATTATCAATATGCATGTTCCTATTACCATTTTATTAATTGTTTTGGCTTTGTTTTTGTGGGTCTTTTTCTTGTGTTCCCTGCCTAGAGAAGTTCCTTTAGCATTTGTTGTAAAGCTGGTGTGGTGGTGCTGCATTCTCTTAGCTTTTGCTTGTCTGTAAAGCTTTTGATTTCTCCATCATATCTGAATGAGATCCTTGCTGGGTAGAGTAATCTTGGTTGTAGGTTTATCTTTCATCACTTTAAGTATATCATGGCACTCCCTTCTGGCCTGCAGAGTTTCTGCTGAAAAATCAGCTGATAACCTTATGGGGATTCCTTTGTATGTTATTTTTTCTTTTAATATTTTAATATTAAATATTTTTAATATTTAATATTTTTTCTTTGAATTTAATTTTTGTTAGTTTAATAAATATGTGCCTTGGTGTGTTTCTCCTAGGGTTTAACCTGTATGGGACTCTCTGCGTTTCCTGGACTTGGGTGAGTATTTCCTTTCCCATGTTAGGGAATTTTTCCACTATAATCTCTTCAAATATTTTCTCAGACCCTTTCTTTTTCTCTTCTTCTTCTGGGACCCCTATAGTTCAAATGTTGATACATTTAGTGTTGTCCCAGAGGTCTCTGAGATTGTCTTCAATTCTTTTCATTCTTTTTTCTTTATTCTGCTCCTCAGCAGTTATTTCCACCATTCTGTCTTCCAGCTCACTTATTCGTTCTTCTGCCTCAGTTATTCTGTTATTGATTCCTTCTAGCATATTTTTCATTTCAGTTATTGTGTTGTTCATCTCTGTTTGTTCTTTAGTTCTTCTAGATCTTTGTTAAACATTTCTTGTACTTTCTCAATCTGTGCCTCCATTTTATTTCTGAGATTCTGGATCACCTTTACTATCATTACTCTGAATTCTTTTCACGTAGTTTGCCTATTTCCTCTTTATTTATTTGGTCTTCTAGGTTTTTACCTTGCTCCTTCATCTGTGACATACTTTTTTGCCATCTCATTTTTTTTTTTTCTGATGGGTGGGATTGTTTTCCTGTCTTATTGGTTGTTTGGCTTGAGGCTTCCAGCACTGGAGTTTGTAGGCTGTTGGGTAGAGCTGGGTCTTGGTGCTGAGATGAGGACCTCTGGGAGACCTCATTCTGATGAATATTTCCTGGGGTCCAGTGGTTTGAACTCGGAGCTCCCACCACAGGAGCTTCAGCCCGACCCCTGGCTCATGAACCAATATCCCACAAGCTGTGCAGGGTGGCAAAACAAAAAAAAGAAAAAAAGAAATAAGAAAAAAAGGAGCAGAACAATAATAAAGAGTAAAAAATAAAATTAGATAGGAAACTAACAGATATGTTAGAAAGAATATAAAAATAAAAATATAGATGAAACAACAACTGGAAGGTAAAACAGAACCACAATAGTAAAAAAGAGGAGAAAAGAAAAAAAAGGTGGAAAAGGCTTTGGCTGTGAGGGGGCGGAGCTTAGGAGGGGTGGGGTTTAGGCAGTGGGTGGGGCCTATGCTTAGGACTCACAGGGCTGGAAAAGGCCCTGGGGGGGTGGGGGCTGGGTCTTAGGCTCAACCCTACAGAAGGGACCCAGGTGTGCCTCTGGTCTCCGAGGGTGGGGGGACCCGGCCTGGGAGCCCACCAGGCTTCCCAGGCTCAGGTGGGCGAGGCATATGCCCTCTGCTCCTCTCCCACTCCTCTGGTCCTGGAGGGCCCCTGCCACCTGCCTCTCCTCTTCTCTGCCAGCCTCCTTCCTATGCCCCCAGGACCAACATGGCCCAGAGTGGGCCTCTGAGGGTGTAGGACCTGGCTCAAGAGCTGGGAAGGCTTCCCACACTGATTGAGCAGGGGAAATGCTAGGCTCGCTACCCCCTGATCCAAGCTCCCAAGGGTCCCTTCAGGCATGGGGACCCCTCCCCCCACCCAGCCACCCCTCAGGGGCGCCGGTCCTGTCTGACTTCCACTTCTCCCCTCTCAGTCCCCCCACCTCCTACCCGATTGCTTGGGGGTTCCTCCCATCTCCTTGGGCATCGAGGTCCCCCACCAGCATCCAGCAGGTGCCCTAGTTGTGGGGAGACCCAAACTCCACGTCTTCCCACGCCGCCATCTTGACTCCGCCCCTTGCAAGCAGAGGTCTTGAACGTGTGGTTTTCCTCGCCTCTGGTGCTCTGCTATTTATCATAAAAAGAACATGGGGAATAGACCAGAAGCCACACTGCAGCCTAGATCCACCAAAGTGCAATCAACCTGCCACAACCTCTAAAGGTCAACAAGATGCAGAGTGCTGGGGTTGTGTGTTAGGCAACGGTATTGCAGCGATAGGACCTCGATGACAGATTGACGTCATAATGGAGTAATTATAGCTCAGGCATACAAAAAGGAGTCAGCGGCCATGAGGATCTGGTCTCAGACACGTCCTTGCACCCCTGGGAACTTGGACTTTCTGTGAACTGTACCAAACTCAAGGACACCATCAGTCATTTTTAAAACAACACCTGCCAACTGCAACCTTGTGGTCTCAAGGCTGTTCTCCCTTATAACTATGTAACCACCTTGGACCCCAACCAATCCTTCCTGCCAGCTCCCATTATAATTCTTGATAAACAACTCATGTAGCTAACAATGGCCTTGCAGTTTTTGCCTTTACAAGCTTTCTCCATTTTGTGGTCCTGTGGAACACAGTTCAGGTGCCCCTGGAATCCGTGTCTGCTGGCTACAATCCTAAGAAACCCCAAAGAAATACCTCTTTATTTCAATCAGATCCCCATTTCTGAAATTTTGGTTAACAAACAATATTTCCAATTTCTAGTTTTGTCCTTGTATGGTTTACTTTCCCCCAACTTCTCCATCACGCCTGTCTTTGTGCCTTTGGGGATAGAGCTAGAAGCCCTGCTTGGATGTCTACTTTTTGGTAGATACAGGTCCATCAAGCAGGGGACTTCTGGAGTTTCAAGCCTTCATTTTGAGAACTGAGCTGAGTATCTCTGATTCTCTATCATTGTGTCCATATTTAATTTGTTGTTCTTTACATTTGGAGTATAATGTAAGGAAACTTTACATGATTCACTAAATTTTCTTTAAAAATTAACACATTTTTTTTATCACATTTTATGGAATCAGAATTTCCAGGTTCCTCCTCCTTATTAAATCAATGGCTGAAATAAACATTTTAAATGGGATTTAAAAAAGTTAAAAATTAAACAAGACTTAAAATAAGGGTATTATTATTACTGAAATGAAGCAAAATTCACATTACATAAAATCAACCACTTTAAAGAAGGGTGTTAGTCTTCTTTTTCTTTAAGCCCCCTCCTTTCATGAACAGAACCCTTTGTTTCCCTCCCCATTCTTAGCCACAAGCTTTGAAGAGGTTGAAACCCATCCCCAGCTCCAGGAAAGGATCCCTAAGTCAATCAGGGAATCCCAAGCCTCTGGCCATCAATAACTAGTTCAAGGAAGGACACAGAAACTAGTCAGAGGCAAGGAGATGCAAAGAGGTCTTCCTGGGGCTGGTGGGCTTGGAGACAGTCTCTCCTCATTCTGTAAATCCATTAGGAGAGACCCTCTCTCTTCCACTGGATGGAACAGTATGAGGGAAGGATTAGAATTCCAGCAACTGCATTTTTTCAAAAACGTTCTAATTTTTTTTTTCTTTTTACCTTTTCATCCACTAGTTTTTTTTTTTTTTCACGGTACGCGGGCCTCTCACTGTTGTGGCCTCTCCCGTTGCGGAGCACAGGCTCTGGACGCGCAGGCTCAGCGGCCATGGCTCACGGGCCCAGCCGTTACACGGCATGTGGGATCTTCCCGGACCAGGGCATGAACCCGCGTCCCCTGCATCGGCCGGCGGTCTCTCAACCACTGTGCCGCCAGGGAAGCCCCATCCACTAGTCTTAATCTACTCTAGTAAGTGGCCAGCCAGCTACTTCTTTCATCTTAAATGTTATGGTAAAGTGTAATTCAGGCTATGCCAGAGTCAGAAGGGGAAGGAGGAGGAAGGAGCCCAGAGCAGTTAGAGAGAAAGAGGGTGGGGCTGAGGCAGAAGACTGGAAGAGAGAGGAGCTCCTGCATCCTCACTGCCCTTCTGCTCCTGGCCTGGGTTCCCTGGCTGGGGTGGGTCTAATAAGGACTCGTGTGTGTTTGTGTGTGTGTGTGTGTGTGTGTGTGTGTGTGTGTGTGTGGCGGGGAGGGTGGGGGCACGAATGCTCCCCAACATCCATCAGTTCAATCAGTTTCTAATTGCACGTGCAGCATCCAAGGGTTCTGCACCCTTGGATTCAACCAACCGCAGATCAAAAATATTTGGAAAAAAATTCCAGAAAGTTACAAAAAGTAAAACTTGAATTTGCCACACACCGGCAACTAGTTACATCGCATTTATACTGTATTTACAACTATTTACATCGCGTTTACGTTGTACTCAGTTTTACAAGTAATCTAGAGCCGATTTAAAGGATATGGGAGGATACGTGTAGGTTACGTGCAAATACCATGCCGTTTTGTTTTGTATGAGACTTGAACATCCTCGGGTTTTGGTATCCTGGGGGTGGGGTGTCGTCCTAGAACCCATCCCCCTTCGACCCTGAGCGACAACTGTAATCTTGGAAGTAGTGGAGGAAAAATGGAACTAACAAGCAATGAGGGGTTATTCATTTTTCATTTCTGCTTTTTTGACTTTGCATCTTCAGGTGGGAGGTGAAGATGCTGGAAGTCATTGACTTTGACCCGTCTTATACTTCATACCTTCTGCTCAGGCTTGGGGCATTTTCCTCACTTGTGAGATCAGTCTGTTTGACTAAGGTGGGTTATAATCCCCCTCTCCCACGTCACAGTGCGCCCGGGCTTGCTACGGGTCTGATTTCTACTTTGGTCCACACGCGTGAATCTATGGCTGTGGTCTGGGGACTCCTGGGGGTCCCCAAGATACTGCAGAGGGCCTGCAAGGTCAAAACTATTTTTCATGATGATCCTACCACATTAGCTTTTGTTCATTCTCATGAATGTAATGTGGGGTTTTCCAGAGGTCACATGATGTGTGATATCCCAACAGATTGAACGCAGAAGCGGACATGAGATTCCAGCTGGCATTTAAGAGATTTGCAAAAATTTAAAAGAATGCCACTCTTGCAGTGTTTTTCTTTTATGAAAATATAATTATTTTTCATAAAATGTTATTTCCATGAACATGTAATGGGCTTAATGTTTTAAAAATCTCTTAGTTCTAATGTGGTGAATATTGACAGCTATTCTCCACATCAGCAAAAGCTCTTTGGGGTCCTTAAAGGGAGGAGCTAAACCCAAAAGCCAGAGGACCGCTGCTCTAGGGTCAGAGTATGTACACTTCCTCACTACACATTCTGTGCTCAGCCTTGTGGGAATAAAAAGAGAAGGTTGCAGACGGGGCCCCTGGGCATTTTGCCTCTTCTCTGGACAAGGGTCTGAGCCGGTCTGCCCTGTGGGATTGCCCATCGTGGGTCTGCTCTCGTAGGCACTGAGCCTTTCCTGTGCTGCGCCTTCCAGACCACCTGCCTCCCACTCCGGCCCCAGAAGCATCCTGAGAACCTCAGGAGGTGTCATTTGCACTGAGAGACTGAATATAGCATGGAGAGACCACGTAGATATAAATAGAACCTCTGCAGCTACGGGCCCAAAACGCCCAGGACTTGGTCAGTGACTGCCAACTTCCCTAAATTTTGCCCTGACTTCCAGCTCAGGACCAGCCAGAGAAAGCTAAACTTGCGCTTTTCTTAACCAACCACATAGGATGCCCACTTCTAGTCAGCTGCTTCCAGCTTCCCTGTGCCAGCAGCCTCCCATCAGGGACCCCCTGAAGCCTCCCCTCTCGTTCACGCTAAAGCTTTCCCACTTCCTGCTTTGCTTGCCTTTGAGTGTCTGCCAGAGGCAAATGTTATGGGTTGAGTTGTGTCCCCGAGAAATTCACTTTTTTTTAATTTTTGCCTTGCCGCATGGCTTGCGGGATCTTAGTTCCCCGACCAGGGATTGAACCCCGGGCCCTCGACAATGAAAGTGCTGAGTCCTAACCGCTGGACCGCCAGGGAACTCCCAGAAATTCGTATGCTGTAGTCCTGACGCTCAGCAGCTCAGAATGTGACCTTATTTGGAGATAGGATCATTGCAGATGCAATTAGTTAAGATGACATCACACTGGAACAGGGTGAGCCCCTAACGCAATACGACTGGTGTCCTTAGAAAACAGAGACGTTTGGAAATGGATCTGCATAGAGATCTGCACCGAGACCCGGGGATGCAGTTACTAGTCAAGGAACACCAAAGGTTGCCAGCAAACCACAGGCAGCCAGGAGAGACGCTTGGGGACTTTCTCCCTGACACCTTCAGAGGGAGCACGGCTCTTCTGATTCCATGCTCTCAGACTTGGCCTCTAGAACCGTGAGAGAACGCATTTCTGCTGTTTCAGACCCTCAGTGGTGGGTGCCTTGTTACAGGAGCCTTAGCGTACCAATACAGCTCCCTTGCTATAACAAGCTGGGAAGAAATGAGAGCCTTTGCCTGCTGTCACTGGGTGGTCTTCATCTATTTCCACAGCACCACATCCCTGCTGGGACGGACAGGTCTTCAGATGGAGTTAGCAGGACCCCAGGCAGCCAGGCTTTCAAAGGGTCGAAGGCTGCTAGAAGCTGTTTCTCAGGCTGGGGGTACTGGGCCTTGGCACAGCCCGGGGGTTGACCTGACACGATCCCATAGGCTCCAGACTGACCATCAGTATTTCTGTTCCATCACCTCTGTGGTTCGTTACCAAAGAGCTTCCCATGAGACAGTGAGAGGCCTGGGCCTTGGCTCAGGGCGGTGGTAGGCTAGCTGCCCAGCTGGCTGCACCCCGACCCCAGGCCCCGGGTGCTCACAAGACAGCTGGAGCCCTGGAATTCCATGCTGCTGTTTTACTCCCATTTTGTAAAGCATTTGGGCTCATTCAGAGGTGTCCGTTTGGCCTTCCATGTGCGTGGGGAACAAGGGCCTCTTGCCTCACATGGCATGTGGAGGCCGACTGGAAACAAGTTATTTTGAGACCAGCACAGTCTGTACGGATAACAGTAATAGTATTTTATTGCTGAAGTCGTGTGAGAAATGTTGGGCTTTGGGGGAGAAGAATGCAGATGAGTTTAAAAATAGAAGGCTGTAATTAGCCAAGCATGGATTCGTTCTGGAAGATATCGATTACTACGGCAACCACACATCCCACTTTCTCCAGGACAGCCTTCGTTCTGTGGAATTTGATTCTTTTCAGTTAAGGTGATCCATTAAATGTCTAAATGCAACTTACTGTTATGGAGTTGTACGACTGTTACACACACATGAATTCACAAATCCAAACAAACACTCGGTGTGTCATCACTCAATTTCTTTCTTTTTTTTTTTTGTTATGGAAATATAGGCATTGTAGCTGTGGTCCTTTCCTATAGGTTAAGAACTAGTTACGAAGATAAGAATCCAGGAGGGCGTGTGTCAGACGTGGGGCTGCTAATAAGGTGTGAAGTGGGGAGTTAGGCTTAAACTTGTTGGTTGGAGAGCTGGACGTTTTTTATTGGACGTAAATCCAAGAGGCCAGTTTTCAAGTCTTTGCTCTGTGCTGAAAGTTGTGTCTCATGGAATTCCAGAGTGGTTCTGCAGGGGACATGCGTGTGAGCTGCTCTGGGTGTGGATTATCATGGCACATATGCTGTGCTTACCCATGAAGTGACGGGTGTGCGATGAATGGGATTTGCACGAATGCGCCCCTGCAAAGCCCAGAGCCCAGAGCTTGGGGCTAAAGAGACCAGAGCCCCTCGGGTGGCAGCAGCATGGGTGGGGTCACTCTATGGACAGAGCGTAGGAAACCATCTTTCCATTTCCTGCCTCGGTTCTCAGAGGAGGTGATGGCTGTGTTGTCCGGTGGTTGGAGGGGGATACAGGGCAGCAGGAGTCCAGGAGGCGAGGACACTGGGGGTGGCGGGTGGGAGGCGCCCACTCACCGCTGGTGGATGGTCATCTTAGCACCAGAAACCTCCATTTTGGAAACTTGCATTTTGTTGCTATTTGTATTTTCAATAAGGATTCCCCTTAGTTTTCTGCAGTCTTAGTTATATTAACATTCTTTTGCAAATATCAGCTAATTTTGGTTATCCTCAGGGAGTAAGAGGAAAGAGACTTTGATCTAGGACTGGAATTTTGATGGGCATCATGGAAATCAGAGTTAACAAAAACAACAACAACACTCCAAGGGGAAAGTTAATCTTGGAGGGAAGAGCCTGGGACCCCTGGAGATGAGCTGAAAAACGCACTTTATCTATGCGGGATCCCTCTCCAGCACTTCTCTGCTCGAATTTTTTTTTTTTTTAAATCAACTCATTTTTACTTTTTTTTAAAAACATTAATTAATTTATTTATTTTTGGCTGTGTTGGGTCTTCGTTTCTGTGCGAGGGCTTTCTCTAGTTGCCGCGAGCAGGGGCCACTCTTCATCGTGGTGCGCGGGCCTCTCATTGTCGCGGCCTCTCTGGTTGCAGAGCACAGGCTCCAGACACGCGCAGGCTCAGTAGCTGTGGCACACGGGCCTAGTTGCTCCGCGGCATGGGGGATCTTCCCAGACCAGGGCTCGAACCCGTGTCCCCTGCGTTAGCAGACAGATTCTCAACCACTGTGCCACCAGGGAAGCCCCTGCTCGAATTTTTGAGGGGTTTGCGCTTTGGTTTTAAAAGGAAGCTGTTCTGTGTTCTGACTGTGTGCCGCCCTAGGAGATGGCATCTCAGAAAACTCGCCTCAAACACTACCTTTGGTTTGTAAAACAGTAAAACCATTTCTCAACGTGTGCTTTGTGGACCAACAGCACGGGAAGCTCCTGGGGGCCTGTAACTGGCAGAATTGCAGCTTCCTCTTCAGACTGAACGTCTGAATCTGAATCTCTCTCTGGGCCTGGGATCTGCATTTTCAGCACACACCAAAGTTTAGGAACCTCTGCTGCAAAATCTCAGCAAGTCCAGCTGAACTCTGAACCTAGCCTAACCTCCGCAGCCCCTTAAAGGGGAGGATGCTTTCGGAGCGCCGAGGCCACGTGTCCCAATTCCTTCTGCCTAAGTGCCGTGGGCACGTGTGCGCCTTTGTAAGGCTAAGGCCCAGCCGAAAGAAAACAACAGGCGGACATGCCCTGGGTGGGACTCAGAAGATGTGCCGTTTCCAAAGAGAGAGACACTAAACCCCGCTGATGACTCTGTGTGTCTAGCCGTGTGCCTTATACAGAGCACGGAGGCCCCGGGAAGGATCTACGGGGGGACAGACCGAGCGGCGCTCCTGAAGGCGCCTTGTCCACAGTGTCACCATGTGTCTGCGTCTGTCTTTTTTTTTTTTTTTTTTGCGGTACGCCGGCCTCTCACTGTTGTGGCCTCTCCCGTTGCGGAGCACAGGCTCCGGACACGCAGGCTCAGCGGCCATGGCTCACGGGCCCAGCCGCTTCGTGGCATGTGGGATCTTCCCAGACCGGGGCACGAACCCGCATCCCCTGCATCAGCAGGCGGACTCTCAACCACTGCGCCACCGGAGAAGCCCCTGCGTCTGTCTTTGGAGAGCTCTCAGCCCGGTGTGTTGAACAGCTGATACATGCTTGTAGCAAGCAGAGCTGGGCAGCCGAGCCATCTGCAAATGGGAGCAAACGTCTGGAATGGTTTCTTGTGGCAGTGGGACCGTCGCTGGTCTTACCGACAGAGGCAGAGGAGAAACCACAGAACCTCGTTAGGTCCTGCAGGAGATCCGGCAGCGGCGCCAGGATACGTAAGTTGAGGTCAGTCCCACCCCCCCCACCCCCCCCCCACCCCGCCACTCCGTCTTCCCAGATGTCACCTTCTTAGTCATATCTTGACTCCTCCCTCTGAAAGGGCACACCCTCTCTTCCCTCCCGTTGCTTTACGTTCCCTCAAAGCGTTCCTCCACACCCACCCCATAAACGCACGTGCTCAGCATCACTCCCTCACTGGACTGTGGGCCCCGAGGGCAGGCTCCCAGGCTGTCCTGGTCATCACAGGATCCCCGGTGCCTAGAGTGCCCCTGGTGCGTGGAGGTGCTGGAACAGTGTTTGTTGAATGAATCAATGGTAGACAAGGTGCTCAGAGGAAGAGCCGTGGGCTCCTTCTCGCCCCTCTGAGTGATACCTGCCCACCGCAGCAGGAAATCTCCAAGTCAACGTTGCGAATGAAGCCGAGCGGTGCGAGTGTCTGGCAAAGCTGGCTGGACGCGGCAGGGGTGTAAATATGCAGCTGTGGATTGCACACTCTTAGGCCTCACCCTTGGGCTGAATCCCATCCACGTGGAACCCCAGGTGGTCTTGACAGTGTCCCCCAACACACACGGCACTCACCTGCCCCTCGTACCTGCCATTCACCAGAAGCCTCCAATTCTTTAAGGCCAGCTCGAGGCCGGCCCTCCAGGCAGCACGTCAGGTCCTTCTGACGTCACCAACCCATCCTGATCTCTGCTGACTCCCAGTGCCCATGGCCTTGGGGCCGTGCCGCCCGGGGCAGCTCTGCCTGGCTCTGGGTCTTGTGAGGTGAGAAGCAAGTGGGATTGATGGACCCCTGGGTGCAGGGTCTGGGCATCTTTTATCATTTAAAAGATTTTATTTACTTATTTTCTTTATTTTTTTGGCTGCATCGGGTCTTAGTTTGCAGCTCGCGGGCTCTCTCGTTGAAGTGCTTGAGCTCAGTAGCTGTGGCGCGTGGGCTTACTTGCCCCGCGGCATGTGGGATCTTTGTTCCCCAACCAGGGATCGAACCCTCGTCCCCTGCATTGGAAGGTGGATTCTTTGCCACTTGACCACCAGGGAAGTCCCTGGGCATCTTTTAAAATCCCTCAGACCACCTTGTAGGTGGGGGGCCCCACAGAGGCTCACATGGAGCCCCTGTTGGTTGTTTAATTGTTCAGCCTCCATCCCTGGAGGAACCACAGTCCGTTTTCTCCCATCTTCCTCTCTTTAAGTGACTAGGATGTGAGGGACCCCTTGTTGAGCTCAAGAAATGTTTATCAAACAGATGCACGTAGTTGAAGAATTATCTAGAACAGAAAGGCACAGACGGTGAGGGCTGTCCCTCGAGCCACTCCTTTCCCCCCATAGCCATGCTTCCCAGAAAACCGTTTCACCCGTTGAGCTGTTGCTTCTGGGCATTACCTCCTGTGTTAATTTCCTGTGGTTGCTTTAAAAACTACCGCAAACTTAGTGGCGGCAACACAAATCTGTTATCTTACAGTTCTGGAGGTCAGAAGTCTGCAACGAGTCTCACTGGGCGAACATCAAGGTGTCAGCTGGGCTGTGTTCCTCCTGGAGAGGCCGGGGGAGAACCTGTTTCCTCACCTTTTCCAGCCTCGGGAGCCCGTCCACAGTCCTTGGAATGTGGCCCTTCCTCCGACCTCACAGCCATAGTCACATCACTCTGACCTCTGCTTCCATGGTCTCACCTCATTCTTGATCCTCTCGCCTCCCTCGTCCATCTTTTAAGAACCCTTGTGATTACACTGGGCGCACTGGGATGATCCGGGATCATCTCCCCATCTCAAGGTGGTAAATTTCGTCACATCAGCAAAGTCCCTTTTATCACATAAGGCACCGTAGTCACAGGTTCCAGGATCTGGACGTCTTTGGGGACCATTACTCTGCTGATCACGTCCATATGTGCTGATACTGTCATTTCCTGACACCCATCTTTTCCGCATTATCTGTTGATTTCTTATTACTAGACTGGAGGATTTCACTCTTAACATCTTTATTCACCTCCTCCCCTTACACTCTCAGTGTGTTATTATGACAATGTAACAATTGTTCCCTGCTGAGCCAACTCATATACTGTGATTTCATTTCCTTTCTTGTAGAGCATTTTCTCCCCTGGACTTTACTTGCTTTGATCTCTGCCCTACAATTTAGTATGGTCATATTCCCGTGCTTCTCCCGGAACGCTCCCTGTGAGAGCCTTCTGACCTCAGGTCCCATAGGGTTTCTGGGCACCGCACAGCATGGTGGTTGGGTTTTAAGCATGTATATTCTGAGAGAGAGACAGAGAGACACACACACAGAGAGAAGGAGGAGAGAGGTGGGAAGAGAGGTGGAGAGAGAGGTGGGGGAGATGATGTGTCGGGGGGGATGGTGGAGAGAGAACACTGCTGCATTCTAGTCCTCACATTCTATTCCCAAAGACCCTCTGAGTTTCAAGGGCGGCAGGGGATAGACACCATCTCCTAAAGGGAGTATGCTACCTCCTGGAAGGATATGTGAGACCAGAAATATTACATTGACAATTTTGGAAAATATTAACCTACCATACAGTGTACCACAGTTGTTGTTTTCTTTTTTTTCTCAAACAAGAAATTTGTTCTTTAAGAGAGACTGGTGCCACCCAAATAAAAAGTATTTTTTACTCCACTCCACTTGCTTTGCACCGTACACCCAAAATACAGCTTCTATTTCCTTGTGTGCACAAACCACATTGTCATGAGCTTTTAAGAGAACTTTCTCTCACGCTGTTTGCATCTCCTTTTTTTTTTCATTTTATATAATAATTTTTCTTTGCTCACTGTTAGAAAAATTGCTTTTAAAATAAGTAATCATTTTCTTTCAAAGGATATATCCAGAAACAGTTGTACTTCCTAAAAGTCCTTCAGTAATTTGTTTTATCTGAGAAAATATAAGGTGTTTTGACAGACAGATTTTTTGGGGGGGGATTTTTTTTTTAATTCAAACAGAAAGTCACAAAAATTATCATCCTCATCAGTTCACTCAGTCCCATGTAACTAATTTTTTTTTCTTGATCTTTTGTTAGCACTTTTATGAATTCATCAGTTTTCCATTAGAGTTCTGAAAATGCTTATTCATTCAGTTCAGCAGTACAGTCAGTTACCAGAAACCTGTACTTGTCAGAGTCTTTTCCATGAATTCCTTGAAGATGAAACCCTTTTATAGGAACATTTTTGCAAAAGCATCAGAGTACACCCAGAACTGTCTGTAAATGACAAAAGACTTGAAAATGACCACGGGTAAAGATTTCATGAAAGTTCATAATAATTCAATTGACAAAGAAATTTAGTTATTTCTGAGATATACATTTTAAAGTAATAACTAGAATTATGACTTATAATATTATACCAGAACATATAATATTTTTAGAAAATTCATGTAATGTCTGAAACATTTATGTTAACATATTTCCATACAAGTAACCCAAAGAAAGTTTAGTATTAGTTGTTTTTTTTTGTTTGTTTTATACTGCAGGTTCTTATTAGTCATCCATTTTATACACATCAGTGTATACATGTCAATCCCAATCACCCAATTCAGCACACCACCATCCCCACCCCACTGCGGTTTTCCCCCCTTGGTGTCCATATGTTTATTCTCTACAGACATAGATTTTTGTTTCATGAGAAGGCTGATGTTAGGACAATGGCCATGCAAACTGTGACCATACCCTGTCACCCCCCACCCCGATCCCCAGCTTGTTCTTATTTCAAAAACAACTCTTTGGAAAATAATTTTAAGCAACAATATGATACAATTTTAATTACAATATGATATATAACATTTGGGCCAGTTGACCCAAATCGACATTAAATCGAAACCTCCAATTATTTAGGCAAAAAGCAAACCTAATAAAGTACGTGTGGATTTCACGGTATGTACAATATTAAAATCATGCCATGGCAAGCCGGGGCTGCCTGCAAGCCCCTCTGCGATTGTGTATCGTGAGTGCCCCTGAGGTCTCACACAAGGAAGCCTTACTTCTCTGAGCCCTGCTGATGCAGGGGCTGCTTGGACCTTCGTGAGACCTCAGTGGCTTTTTTTATCTTAGGTCCTGATCACAGAGTAGATTGTGTTTGGTGCTTGGGGAGCCTGATCAATGGCCCATGCGACCCTCTGCCATGGAGGGTGTCCGAGTGTGTTTTCCACTCTAGGCTGCCTTGTATGGCAGTGCATGTCGTGCACTGAGCAACTCCAGGGGCACCATTCTCGTCACACTATCTTAGGTCAGTTTTCTGGCAGTCAGCAGTATCTTGAGGAAGGGGTGCTTCTTCCTAACTCGTGCAGAGGTGCATGCTGCCTGGGAGGTGAAGGAATACTGTGACTGGAATCAACGAATTGGAGAATAACCCTACCTCTTCCGCCCCATGGCTGTGTGACTGTCCTCTGAGTACTAGTCTGCTCAGGTTGCCATGATAAAGTACCACAGACTGGGGGGCTTAAACAACAGATATTGTTATTTTCTCACAGCCCTAGAGGCTAGAAGCCTGAGATCGAGGTGTCAGCAGGGTTAGTTTCCTCTGAGGCCTCTCTCCTGGTTGTGTAGATGGCCATGTTCTCCAAGTGTTCACATGCTCTTTCCTCTGTGTGTGTCTTTCCTTTCCGGGTCCTAATCTTCTCAGTAAGACAAAGACTGGTCATATTGGATTAGGGCCTCTCCCTAATGACCTCATTTAACCGTAATTACCTCTTTAAAGACCCTCTCTCCAAATACTGGGGGTTAGAACAACATATGAATTTGTGAGGGGAAACAGTTTAGCCTAGAACACTGTGCCCCAGCGTCCTGATCTAGGGCTTGTAATGATAACCTTCTTAAAGGAAGTTACGTGAAAGTACTTTGCAGACTGTAAAGTGCTGTGCAAATATAAAGTGTTGCTGCCTCCTTTGTCCTCCTGACCTGTGCCTGGATCTCTGATGTGATTGCTTAGATCTCGAAGAAATACCAGGCAGAGTCCCTCCCCTAGAAGGTGGGAAGAGCCAATAAGGGGTGGTGGGGCTGGGCCCCGAGGTGGTGGCTCGTTCTTCCCGCATCAGGGGCCTCTCTTCCCTGCCACCCCAGCTGGGTGGCAGAGCAGCATGGTACCTGCTCTGTGCCATGCCTCTGGTGGGGGGGAGGGGGCAGTGTGGAGGGAGGAAAGGGAAGGGATGTCCTTACCAAGATGTAGAAGGCCCGAGAGTTCTGGGTTCACTGGCCTTCCATATAGTTAGAAGTGGTGGCATCTTTACTGGGGGACCAACAAGTTACTGGCGACTGGCTCTGCCTTCCCTGAATCACATCAGATTCTCAGCAATGTGAGCAAGCATTTGCCCGGGGGAGGGGCGGCAGCAATGAGGATGGATTTAGTTTCCTCTGGACCACTTGCTTCATTTTGATGATAACAGTTCTCAAAATTTATGGAAGTGCTCTTGCTTTATGAATCTACCCTTTATTTCTAGAAGAGTGAGGAAGGAATGTCAGATCTCCTCCTCGGATGATAAATGATAAATCTCTTCCTCCGCGCCCCTTCTGCAACTTCCACACTCTCAACCTGGGCTTTGAAATCAGGAGTCTGAGCAGATGAAGAGACAGGAGTCAAGAGCATGTCCAAACAGTAATTTTTCCTGTTTTAATAATAATGTGTATCGCCTTGGGGTTCTTAGTTTCTTCTTTAGAGCCAACACAACTGATTTATCAATTTGTTTTCCTTTTTCCTTTGACTTCATGGCTCTTTCTCGTTATTTCCTGAGTATAGCTTTGCTTTGCTTCCCCGAAAGGGTAACAGAAATGGTTCTGATGAATCTTGGGAAAGGCCTGGTCTTACTCTCTGATGACACGGCTGCTCAGAGGGAAGTCTGGCCAGTAGAGAGCGCTGGGATTCCTGTTCATATCCCTGGTATGTGGTTACATGGGGCCATGAGCATTCAGTAGGCTCATGTGGTCTCAGAACCCCACAAAGGGAAGAAAAGCACCCCTCTAAGGCTTGGGGAGTATTAAATGAGTTGGAGAAACCAGGTCTTATAACTTTCTGAGTGATCTGCACCAAGTGGAAAGACCCCTCTTATACTCTCTTCAGAGGCCCTAGTGGTGGGGGGTAGGAAGGAGGCTTCCCCCTCCTTTGTGTCCTCTCTTCCCTCTCCCTAGGAATCCTGCGCTTTAAGTTACCTCCTCTCCTATCAGGAAATCAGGGATTTAGTGTCTTTTATCTATTAAAGAATCCAGAAAGGATGATTCTTTTTTTTTTTTTTGCGGTACGCGGGCCTCTCACTGTTGTGGCCTCTCCCGTTGCGGAGCACAGGCTCCGGACGCGTAGGCTCAGCGCCCATGGCTCACGAGCCCAGCCGCTCCGCGGTATGTGGGATCTTCCCGGACCGGGGCACGAACCCGCGTCCCCTGCATCGGCAGGCGGACTCTAAACCACTGCACCACCAGGGAAGCCCGAGAGGATGATTCCTAATCTCAGAGAATCGCTAATGGAATTTCAGGCATTTCCACGGAGTGTTTTAAATGGCAGGGCAGCCTCTGACTCACATGCAGGTGGCCGAAGTAGACTGGTGTGGCTCTGCCAGGTATCCTGGTGGGCCTGAGACAAATGTTCATTTGACGTGAATAGATTTAAGTTGGGACACTGTTAATAACCCCTGAGGAGTTCGCTCAGAGAAGTGTATCTGACGGAGGCCATCTTTCACTCTTGCCCATCTCTGTGGTTACGAAGTGGCCCCTCGTAGCCAGAGCGTTCACATTACCGCTGGAGTCCATGGTGGGCCTCCTTCTTCCTCCAAGGCCCCGGGGCTGGAAGGCTGGATCCAGGGGCGGGCACCAAGCCAGAGGCATATGAGGAGCTCTGGGGGGTACTGCTGACAGGCCGTCTTCTCCTGGGGACCGGAGGTTGGGCTCAGCAGCTGGCACATCTGGGGCCGGGGATCAAGCGTGCAGCCCACTCCCTGATGAGTGCCCAGGGGCATCGAGCCGAGCCTGTCCCCTCAGACCTCAAGGCCCACCTGCCGGCCTGCAGCTGGTCACTCACAAGCAGCTGAGATGCAAAGCCTGGCTTTGTGCAACCTTGGGCAAGTTCCTCAAACCCGTCTGAACTTCTTTCCTCGTCTCTAAAATGGGGACGAAGCCCGCCCTGCAGGGTAGTTATAGGACAGGTGAGGTGATCTGGGGAGAAGCTGGAGCCTTTGTGGGATGCGCAGACACGAGCTGCTCTCACCACATCTTCTCAGATGGGGTCGACCCCGGATTTCCTTCTGGAACGTTCTCCCATGCCTCAAGGTTTCCAGTGGGCGGAGGGTAGGTGGTGACAAAGATGTTTTAAAGCCGGAGAATCACGGGATCCTAAGTCCCCAGTGACACCCGTTAACCCAGTCACTACTTCCGGCCCCGGGAAGTGCAGGTCAAGGGCCTGGGGTGCCCCCGGGGTCGGCTGGAGGCGATTGACACCAGGGCGGCGTGCAGCCCCGCGGAGCGCTGCTGTCCTGGCGGGGAGGGGCAAGCCGGCTGCAGCTCCCTCCCACGCTCTCGCCCTTGCCCTCCCCTGGTGGGGCCCCCCGCACGCTACGCCGGCGCCGCGGAGCTTCGCAGCCTCTATTCTGGGGTGCGGCTACAGGCGGCGCGGAACAGAGGAGACGACAGGCTGTCTGAGTTGCTCTCCGAGCAGACCCTCATCCTGCTGGTGCCAGCACCCTTTCGCCACGTTGGGCCGAGCTGCGAGGCGGAAGGCGGAGGCGGCTGCCCCCGGCCGGAGGTCACGTGACCCGGAGCCCGCGGCACCGATTGGCCGGACTCTCCCGGGCCACGCCCTGAGGGCCGGGCCCTTCGCTCCCAGAGGAGGTGCGGCTGCCGGCGAAGTGGCGTCCTCAGGTGCACTTGGGTGGGGACATCTGGGCTTCTCGGCTTCCGGGTCACGTCGGGATCTGTGCTGCTGCGTCTCTGGTGGCTGGACACATTAGCTGTGCTGAGCTTGGCGTGCTGCAGGGCAGCCGTCCGGAATGGGGCTTTCTAGAGAGACTGCTCCAGGGCTGCGCTAGGGAAAGCAAGCCCTCCACACGGGGTCACATCCTCGCCGTGCCCCGTGACGTGGTGCCCGAAGAAAGCCCTCACCGCCGTGAAGGAACCCTCCCAGGAAAATCCTTGCAGAGGCCATCTTCCCCTCCCCGCAGTATCCAAGCCTGGTCCCAACTTGCTTTTCACTCCTGTTCCCCGTGGGGAATGCAGATTGGACCTCAGGACACCCCGCCTTCCCCCGCCTTCCGCCTCCCCCCCACCCCCCCGCCCCGGGTTCCCCAAGGTTGATATTCAGTGAGACGTGTACTGTGACTCACGGTTGCAGGCATTATTTCTCTCCGTCCCGGCAGAAGGTGGCAGGCTGCAGCTGGCCTTCATTCCTGTGTCTGGCGAATCACAGCTGTGATTTCTGAGTGAATTTACAGCGGAGCCTGCTGAGGAGTCCCACGAGCTCTGCCCGCATGACCAGCGGGTCTCCCTCCTCCACATCATCCTACAGCTCGCTGCAGCGCCAAGCACGGTATAAGCACCGACTCAGGAGACCTGCAGAAAATAGGGAACCCTGCCCAGTGGGACTCACAGTCTGGAAAGGGAGAGAGAACAGGCCCTTCAACAATTATAGTGCAATATGCCACAGCTTCCACGGCCAAGTAGCCCCAGTTAGGCATTTATTTGTCAAATACAATGACCCTGTGAGTTCGATGTTACCTTCATTTCACCCAGGAGGACTCTGAGACTTAAGAAGTGAGACGCTGTGAAATCACTCTTGAGTTTCCTTCCCATTCATCAACTTCTAAGGTATCACCTGTTGTAGTTTTAAATGGTTGAAGTCCTTTGCGGTCCCCTCCACTTAATAATCGATACCAATGTTGCCTCAAAACCAACAGGGGTTCTTAACCCCTATAGGACCCCTGTCTTCACTGACTTTTTTCTGAAGAAACTTAACTCCAGAACTTCTGATTGAGATCTAAGGATATCACAGTGGATACACTATTCCATAGAACTCCAGGTTTTCAATGTGAGAGAAAAGGAAAGGGGGACAGGAGAGCAGACTACATTTTCCAATGAACTGTGGGAGGGTCCCTGACCCAGGAGACAGGGTCCAGGTGGCATTTATGGGGGTGCACATATGGAAAAGGTGAGGAAGCTTCCATGGAGGAAGAGGAGAGAGAGAGAGAGAGGGAGGGAAACTTTAGAGCCTTTGCAATGTAAAGCACTGGGTTGCATCTTCAGAAATTCCTGCAGAAGAGTCTACATTATTCTTCAAGGCTTCTGGGGTTGATTTATTTTACTTTATATTTTGTTATTTTATCTAATTTATTTTTGCTTCAACCCGCAGAGGAAGACTTCAGGGCACTGCAGTTATATTCTGGCTATCTAAATTGATCAGAATATGAAAACACATTTACAGACTTCCCTGGCGGTCCAGTGGTTAAGACTTTGTGCTTCCAGTGCAGGGGATGCAGGTTCGATCCCTGGTCAGGGAGCTAAGATCCCACGTGCCTTGCGGCATGGCCAAAAACAAAAACAAACAAAAACCCAAAATGTATTTAAGTCGATCTCAAAACACTTGAGCAGATTTGATTTTCTTCCCAAAGTGAGGTACAGTTGAGTAGCCCTGGAAGGAGACTGAGCAATGATTCCGTCCTTCCCTAGATGTGGTCCAGGCCCCACCTGCATCAGAAGGTCAGTCCCTGGGCCACAGTAGGGCCTGCTGAATCGGACTCTCTGGGACAGAGTTTGGGAATCTGCAAGTTTAATGAGCGTGGTTAGGACATGGAAGGTGGAAAGAAGGCTGAGACCATATTCGAGGCCCAGAGCTTTTTTTCTAGTTGAATATAGCAAAAAAAGAGAAAACAAACCCTAGTCTTTAATAATCTTTTATTTCTGTCATTGGTCAGTCTGCCCAGCAAAAGCTTTGGGGTGGAAAGTGCATGGAAGGAGGCCTTTGCACCCTGTGGATTGGTGTAGGTCGTTTAGGCAAGTATGAGAAAGCTCCCTGGGAGCTTCTGAAATGTCTTCCCCTAATTTGAGAATTAGACCCAAGAACCTTGCTACTCCAAGTCTGTTCCTTGGATGGTGTCACTGGGAACTTGGAAATGCAGAATCCCAGGCACCTGCCTTATAACAGGGTCCCCAGGTGGTCCACCTACCCAAAAAATTGGACAAGTGCTGCTCTTGATAATAGTGTAAATGTGCAGGCTGGACACAGGGGCCAGAGGGAGAAGGACATCAAATTACTTTTGATAACAATTTCAGGAGAAAGAGCACTGTTGCACTCTTCTCTGTGGCTCTGAAGCTCCACCCACCCACCCACCGTCTCCACCAGTGAAGGGGCTCCCTAGTGTGTGGAAACTTTTCCTCCTTCACAGCTCCCTCCCAGAGGTGCAGGTGCCGTCCCTATTGTTTTGTCTCTGTTTTTCCTTTTTTCTTTTGTCCTACCCAGGTATGTGGGGAGTTTCTTGCCTTTTGGGAAGTCTGACATCTTCTGCCAGCGTTCAGTAGGTGTTCTGTAGGAGTTGTTCCACATGTAGATGTATTTTTGATGTATCTGTGGGGAGGAAGGTGATCTCCACGTCTTACTGCTCCGCCATCTTGGTCCACCTCCATGACTTCTTGAGTCTCCTCCATGGGTACCTTCTGCATATTATTTCTCACATCATTTGAAAAATCCTGATAATTATTTTTTTCCAGTTTTATTGAGAAATAATTGACATACATCACTGTATAGGTTTAAGATGTACAACATAATGGTTTGATTTACACATATTGTGAAATGATTACCACAGTAGGTTTGGTTACCATTCATCATCTCATATAGATACAATAAAAAGAAAAGAAAAAAATTCCTCCGTGTGATGAGAACTCTTAGGATTGAATCTCTTAAAAACATTCAAATATACTGTACATCAGTGTTAACTATAGTCACCATGCTGTACATTACATCCCTAGTACTTATTTATCTTATAATTGGAAGTTCGTACTTTTCATTGACTTGAAAAAAAACACACAGTGTGAGAGCTGTGAGTTTCAGTTGCAGGGGACTTACTGAGGACTAGAGCCCGGGAGACATCCTCTCAGATAGCTCTGAGAAAGTGCTCCAAAGAGGGAGGGGGAGAGGTCAGAGTACATGTGATTTTGGCAAAGGGGTATGTGCACTCAAACATAGACCTCAGTGGAAGCTTACTGCTCATCATGAGGGACAGATATCTCAGCTAATGATTTTAGTGCTTTTCTAAGTATGGGAAGAAGCAAGAATCCAGGTTCATAAAAAGTTTCACCTGAAATATTTCTAACTCTCTAAGGGCCTGTTTTGCCTCATTCTTGATCTTCTCCCTGAATTCTATATATAGGTCAGCGACTGCAGTGACTAATAACTCAATCCTTGTAGAGCTGGATGGTAGGCAACATTCTTTGCTTTCCACTTTTGACCACCTTCCTCCAATTCTCCTTTCCCCACCCCTATTTTTCACTTCATTTTAATGTACTGCAGTAGTTCCCCCTTATGTGTGGTTTTGCTTTCTGTGGTTTCAGTTAACTGAGGTCAACTGTGGTTCAAAAATATTAAATGGAAAATTCCAGAAATAAACAATCCATAAGTTTTAAATTGTGCACCATTCTGAATAGCATGATGGAACCTCATGCCCTCCAGCTCCATCCCTCCAGGATGTGAATCATCCTTTTCTCTAACATGTCCCACCCGTTAGTCACTTAGTAGTCCCCTTGGTTGTTAGATCACCTATAGCGGTATCACAGTGGTTGTGCTCTAGTAACCCTTATTTTACTTAATAATGACCCCAAAGAACAAGAGTAGTGATGCTGGCAATTAGGGTATTGTCTTACTGTGCCTAATTTATAAAGTAAACTTTATCTTCAGCATGTATGTTTAGGGAAAATCACAGTATATATAGGGTTTGGTACTATCCTCGGTTTCAGGCATCCACTGGGGGTCCTGGAATATATCCCCCAAGGCTAAGTGGGGATGACTGCATGTATTAATTGGAAGGGCATACTTGGGAGCTTATCAGTATCCCATTCTGAATTGTTATTTGGTAGTTCTACGTGTTGAATCTCTCTTCTAAGTGACATTGGGAGCTACAATGACTGGACACCAGTTTTTTCAAAATCTTTGAATATGCAAAACCTTTCCCATTCTTCTGAAGGTAACCAATCAGAAGCAGTGACTCCTTAGAGCTGAGTCAGATCTCGTGCTGTAGATCATACTTTTAGCATTTTAACTAAAATTGCCTTTAGGACTGAGGAATCTGATTATCTTCACTGTACAGTGGAGGGGCAGGGTTCAAATCATTTGGCTAAAGCCACATGGTAACTTTGGAACTTAAGTGAGGGGCATAGGCAAAGCCACAGCATTCAATGGTAGTTATTGAGATGACACAAAATAGGAATAAATATAGTAATGCAAAGAGAATTAGAATTCAAGTTTAAAAATCCAACGTCTGAGGAAAACCATCAAGCCATCTGCATCATGAAAATGTGTTTCATGGTAAAATGCTATTTACTGTCGTTTTGAGTAAAACAGATAACAAAACCAAACCAGAGTTAAAAAGTTCAGAACTTTTTTTTAAAAAAACTGAAGTATAGTTGATTTATAATGTTGTGTTAATTTCTGCTGTACAGCAAAGTGATTCAGTTATACATATATATATATTCTTTTTCATATTCTTTTCCATTATGGTTTCTCACAAGATATTGAATATAGTTCCTTGTGCTATGTAGTAGGACTTTGTTGTTTATCCATTCTATGTATAAGAGCTTACATCTGCTAATCCTAACCTCCCACTCCATCCCTCAGCCATCCGCTCTCCCTCTTGGCAACCACAAGTTCATTCTCTATGTCTGTGAGTCGGCTTCTGTTTTGTAGATAAGTTCATTTGTGTCATATTTTAGATTCCACATATAAGTGATGTTATATGGTGTTTGTCTTTCTCTTTCTGACTTACTTCACTTAGTATGATCATCTCTATGTCCATCCATGTTGCTGCAAATCCATGCCCTGAGAATTTTGCTGTTATTATTGTGTTCTCAAATATTTTTGCCTGAAGAACTTTTCAGTCTAAGGGCTTTTCTCCCCTAGAGGAATGGCTTTTCAGTCTTTCTGTTGAAATTACTCTCACATCTCTTCTGACAGAGTTGCAAACACGCCGACAACCCCCAAATGATCTGATATGGGATCCTTAATAGGTGTGGAGGTGTTCTCCAGACAAGAAGTGCTGCCCTCGCTGATGGTGCTGGTTCTGGATTAGAAAGCCAGGTGGGAGTTTGTTTGACAGATCTGCCAGGAACTGCAGGATGACTTTCCTGATCTGGAAGAGTGAATCTCACATACTTTACCCATTTGTAGGTATTTTAAAATAGTTTTTGTAAGATGCAAACTTTACATGTACAGTATCTTGGGGTTCTCCCATGTTTATTGCAAGAAGAGCTCAGTGGTGTTTATACTGAATTTCGGGTGCTCTCTATGACCCCAGCCCCCCTCACCCACCAACTTCTCTCTGGTTCTCAAACTCCACTCCCCTGGGACCCATGGTGCCGATGACTGACTGGTGTCCTTTAGGCTTCATGCTCCAGGACCCATTCCTCCCCCTGGGTCTTTGGCCAGAGTCTTTCTTCTGCTAAAGCAAATCTGCCACTTCCTTCAAGATTCTGCTCAAGACTCTCTCTTCCGAGGAAACTTTCCTAAAAACCCGACTCCGTATTTTCATCATTGGCCTACCCCATGCCCTTGGTAAGATGAAGTTTGACCAACGACTCTATGGCAATAGACATTTGCATTCACATAACTTTTCTCTTCTCTTGAATTATTTGCTTAAATTCCCAGGACTGAGTTTACTGGATCAAAGCAAACAGGTATTTTTATGGTTGACAGAATTCATTCATTCAAAAAATATTTGTTGAGCAGCTGTGGGGTGCCAGGACTGGGCCAGCTGCTGGTGGTGAAACAGCAAACTGTCAGCCTTCCTGGAACTTACCACTAGTAGAGGGAGAAGACCACAAACAAACAAACAAATAGATAGATAGACAATCAGGTAGATGACCACCATAGAGAAAAACAATGCAGAGTAGGAGGCCTGGAAGTGCCTGGTTGGGGGATGGTGAGGAGGGCTAGGGAGTTGCTGTTTTACACAGGGAGGTCAGGAAAGACCTCCATGTTGAGGAGATATTTGAGTGGAGACCTGGAAGAGGAAAGTGAGTGAGTCATGCTGATAGATAAGGGAAGGACAACTCAGAGGAGCGGTAGGTGCAAATGTCTTGTGTGTCCCCTTCAGAGACTTCCATTAAGTGCATGTTGGTACACTTGACGATATCCCACAGCTCTCTTGAGACACTGTTCATTTTTTAAAAAATTCTTTTTTCTTTCTGCCGTGGACTGAAGGTTTGTGTTGCTCTCCCCCCACACAACCAAATTCATATGTTGAAGCCCTAATCCCTAGTGTGATGGTATTTTGAGGTAGAGCCTTTGGGAGGTGATTAGGCTTGGATGAGGTCATGGAGGTGGAGCCCCATGATGGGATTGGTGTCCTAATGAGGGGATGAAGGGACCAGAGATTTCTCTCTCTCTCTGCCATGTGAGAACCAAGAAGAGAGAACTCACCAAGAACCCAAACATGCTGGCACCCTGATCTCAGACTTTCAGCCTCCATAACTGGGAGAGATGAATGTCTGTTGTTTGAGCCACCCAGTCTTTGGTATTTGTTACAGCAGTTCGAGCTGACTAAGACACTTTCTTTTCCTCAGCCTGTGTAATCTCAACCAACCTGTCTTCAAATCTGCTGTTGAGCCCCACTCTTCAATTTTTCTTTGCAATTACTGTACTGTTTAGCTCCAGAATTTATATTTGTTTATTTTTAAAAATAAGTCCCATCTCTTTAGCGATATTATCTGTTCAGTGGGACATAGTTCTCATGCTTTCTTTTTGTTCTCAGGCTTGGCCTCCTTTAGTTCTTGAATTTATTTATAATAGCTGATTTAACATCTTTATTTAGTAAGTTCAACATCTGGGCTTCCTCAGGGGCAGTTTCTGACAGCGTTTTTTTCCTGTGGGCCATATTTCCTGTGTCTTTACAGGTCTAATAACGTTTTTGTTGCAAACCGGACATATTAAATCATATGCTGTGGAAACTCTGGAAATCACATCTCTCAGACTCTGTTAGCAACAGCTGCTGTTTGTTTACGAACTTTCCAAACTAAATGTGTATAGTCTATTTTCTTCATTGTGTGTGGCCACTGGGATTTCAAGAAAACTCGCAGACAGGACAATAATGGCAGAGTCTGGGAATGGGGCTTTTGGGGGGAGCAACTTGCCCCAACTGCCCCAGCTGGGAAAAGGAAGATGGGCCCAGGGCAAGTGAAAATGCTACAAAGTTCACATTTCTTACCAAGATTTAGTCATTTTTCTTGAATAAATCTCCTCAAATTGTTGCAAGCCTTTGGTTAATTTTCAGAGTACTGAAAAAGTTGCTTTTGACAATTTTCTGTTATTTGCAGCCAAACCTAATTTCAACATTTGCTTGAAACTTACTTTCACATCACTTACATTCAGGTTTGCAAAACCTTTGCTCATCACTCACTGGATTCCATCTTTAATCCAACTCACCCACGTGCTGTCAGATGCTCCCTGGTCATTTCCTCTCTGTGGTAACTCTTGCCCCTCTAGGACACTGGCCTTTATCCCAAGCCTTTTTCACATCTGGGCATTTTGCTTTCCATTTTCAACTGGGGCATGAGGACAGGAAGGGGCTGTTTTCTGATTATGTAATCATCATGCTTTCCATGGCTAAGTGATTGGAGAATTGACTAAACTTTATATCTGGGCTTCTAGGTCAGTTTTCTTGATACACCTTTTTAAAATTGAAGAACAGATACAATGAGCTAACACTTTATTGGGTGTGTGTGTGTATGTGTGTGTGAAAATCCCTGAGAAGCCAGAGTAGGGGCAATTGATTGAGCAGACAAGGAGGGAAAGCAGACAAGCGGGTGTGTTACTTACCCGTCCCAGCCTCGCCAGACAGGCTGGCTGGTTGTTTGGTCCCATGCACTGTCTCCGGGCTGGCTGTATGAACATGCAGCTGCTCAGAGCCATCCTTCAGGAGGGAGGCAGGTAGAATTCATCCACTGGATCCTCCTGTTCCAACTCCCATTGTCAAAGTTCCCTTCACAGAGATCAGCTTCCCACACTTCTGGGTCCTGCCACCTTCCCAGGAAGCCCCAGGGGTTGGAACCTCTCCTGGGCTACTGTCACCCTTTCTCTGGTCAGCCTGTCTTATTTCTCTTAGGGAGCACATGTTTTTTGTTCCATCTTTCCATGGGGCCCTTTGGCTTGGTGGTGGAACCACTATTACCTTCTGCTTCAGAAGTGGTCTTGGTGGGTGAAATGGTCCCAGGATGCTTCCCACTTCGGGATGCTGTCACTTTCATTAACATGACCGACAGCCCTTCCTTAAGGGGGAAAAAGACAAATCATAAAAACAAACCCAACAAACGAAAAATAAGAGACATTGGTGACTTATTTAAAAGAACCTGGGGACTTCCCTGGCAGTCCAGTGGTTAAGTCTCTGCACTTCCAATATAGGGGGCGTGGGTTTGACCCCTGGCTGGGGAACTAAATCCCACATGCCGCATGTGCCAAAAAAAAAAAAAAAAAAAAAGAACCTGAAGGATATGCCCTTGCATCCCCCAACCCCCACTGATCAGGGGATGTGGCCAGTGCCCATGGAGACTGGCCAGTGCTCTGTGTGGGTGGAACTAGGTTTTCCGAGGTCCGAAGCTTGTATTATTGGAGGGTCCATTTTAATAACAAATAACATGAAATTATGAATATGGAGTTAGGTTTGATGGTGAATATTTATTTAGGAGAGAAAAAATCACCATCGATCATAAATTTAATAGCACACCCATTAAAAAGTCCAGAAAAGTAACACACTATTTTATTAGTTAGCTGCCCGAACCACCTCTTTCCCCCCCTCTCTATTTTTTGGGCTGCATATTCTTTGCTTTCCTCTTCATATGACAACGATTTTAAACTATATTTAGAAAGAGAGAATAGATTGGTCATTTGGTCTTTCCTCTGGCATCTGTGATCAATATTTGTTATTGATAGTTTGGCAAAGATTAATTAATTAGTTAATTACAACCTCACAACTAATTACTGGTGATATCATGTAAAGTTTTAGGATTGTTAAAATTGGGACCATCTCTATTGAGTTTCTGTCACCCGTGAGCTTTAGGACTGCAAGGCATTTCAACTTTCTTGTGATTCACTATTCTTAAGTATTCTTTGAACCAATCCTCTTTAACCAGATGGTCATCAACGTCCTTGTTGTAGTGGTGTTAGGAGTTTTACGTTATCTTCATCAGTGTCACAATTTAGTGTCACAGAAGCAAAATATTGAAATCTTATTTCAGTCTGATCCTATGACTCACTTCTCATTATTAATTGGATACCACGTCATTCAAGAAACAATTATTTCTATTAGAAATTTATTTCCTTGTCTTAATGATCGACTACTTTTAGGATCATCTAAACTTTTTCATTATTAACGTTCTCTCTTTGATAGCAGAATGATTTCTGTTGTTCATTTCTCATCTTTGTTGCTTTTTAAATATTCTATTTTTTTTTTTTTTTTTTTTTTTTTTTGCTGTATGTGGGCCTCTCACTGTTGTGGCCTCTCCCGTTGTGGAGCACAGCCTCCAGACGCACAGGCTTAGCGGCCATGGCTCACGAGCCCAGCTGCTCCGCGGCATGTGGGATCTTCCTGGACTGGGGCACGAACCCGCGTCCCCTGCATCGGCAGGCGGACTCTCAACCACTGCACCACCAGGGAAGCCCTCTATTAATTTTTATGTGTATTTTCTTTCAGTGCTTTAACAAATTTTAGTGTCAAAAAAGGCACTTTTTATACAAGTCCTTACGAGTCTATAATTTCTCATTTGTTTTATTGAAACATTCCAAAGCACATTTTCAAATTGCAGTTAAACTGGCATATTCAAATTTTATCAATTTCTCTGAATAATTCTTTTTCTCATTCCTGCTGTGTTTGGATTTCTCTCTTGAATCTTTAAAAACATATATTAAAGTCCTTAAAATATTGTTATATCCAAGTTACAAGGCTTGAATGAATTTATAGTGGTATCTCTCTACAAATAGACTCTTCAAATAAAAATCCAGTTGATAATGTGTACTTAAATTACTCAATCACTTGAACCTGAAAAAAAAAACATATAATTACTGCAAAATATTACAGTAGTTAACAACTTTAGGTCTTATGAAGGCAGTTTTTTCTCCTATGAAATTAAAGAAATGAGATGCTCAAGGCAAACATATTGTGATATTTGTGTCACCAAGCCAGGTGAATTGGAACAGAGGGCAGGAAGAGTGTTCCTGGAAATCATTTCTGCACTAGATTAGTTTCTCATTTTATTTCTCTGTTACAATTTCTTATATTTTCACGAATTTTGCCCATTTTTCACTCTAAAAATGTTAACGTATATATTAATACATTTAAAGTCTTTATTTGCACATGACAGTTCTGGATCATCCCTGGGTCTGTTTCTACTGACTATTTTTTCTATTTATGGTTGATACTTTCAGGTTTATTCACATGTACTTTAGGTTTTTTTTCTTGTTGTTTTTTGTTTGTTTTTTAATTAAATACTACAGTTTGAGTATAACAGAGCAGTGAAAACAGACAGAAATTATAATATTTTCCAGGAAGTGCTCGCTCTTTTTTGAGTCAGGTATCTTGGTCTAGGATCTGATCTCTTCAATCTAATCATTAGTTGAGCTGAATTAGCACTGGGTTTGTCACTCTGGTTAACTTAATTCACCTCTGTTCCTAAATATCTTGAGTGTGGGATTACCCTCCTTCCAGCAGTGCTGTGAGATCTGATACCACAAAATTTCTCTTTCTTGTGTCATCTTCCTGCCCACCATTTACTCAGTAAATTTCTGTGAGAGAGGGTTGGCAGACAGTGATGTCTGACTCTGTGTTTGGGACTCCACCAGATTCAAATCTACACATCAGCTGTTAAACACTCAGTTTCTCCTTATCCCCTCAATTTTTCTCTACCAGTAGCAAACTTGCTTTTCTGCCCATCCAGGCTCCCATACTTGACCACTTATCCCAGTAATGGAAGAGGCCATGCTCAACAAAGAAGGGCTCATCCCTCTCTAGATTTTAGTTTATTCAGACTTCTTTTGAATCTACAACTCTTCAATGGTGTTAAAGAAAAATACAATTTCAAGCTTATCCAGCACTTTCTCATAGCTATGGTGTAGTGGTGGTCTTTTACATCTTAACCAGAAGTGGAACCTCTTCATTTTGTTTTGATTTTGGAAAATCTGCTCTTTTATATTTTGTTTCTTTTAAGCCATTATTTGTTTTGTTTATTGCTTTTGATGTCTCTGCTAATTTAGTTACTTTTTTCTGAAAAATTTTCCTTGTACTTCTAATCCTGTTCTGAGTTCTGTTACCTGTCCTTTCAAATCTTGTACTTCTAAAGGTTTCTAGTTTTGATTTTTACACTTTTTTTTTTTTTTTTAGCCACATGGCTCAGCTTGTGGGGTCTTAGTTCCCCTATAAGGGATTGAACCTGGGCCATCGCAGTGAAAGTGACAAGTCCTAACCACTGGACCGGCAGGGAATTCCCTAAGTTACGCTTTAATAACATCTATCATTTGCTTAATTCCTTTCACCTCATTGCAAATATTAGGTTACATTTTCATCTGCATTGTGCAGCATAGCTTTCTGTTTTGCTCTCGTTGCCTGTAGGGACAATATTATGTTCTATTTCTCTTTCCTCTTATAACAACTTTATATTAGAATTGGCCATGATCCTTTCTATTGTGTTTTGTTTTTAAGTGAAATGAGTTTTTCTGTATTTATAGGAGTGAGGGATACAGCAAAATAGGTTTTGTAGCTTCCTGGCTCTAGTGCTCCCTCTTCTGCTGCTTTTGCAAAGTGACAAAAAATATTGTATCCAATATTTTCAGAGATCTGACTTTCTGATCCCCTCCCCCAATTTTTCCTGCACCACCTCTGTTCTCTGTACCCTTTATTCCTGATCTCTTCCTTGTGGAGTTTGTCTTGACAGGTAGCTTCCCTGTGCTGTTTTTGAAGGCTTCCAGACTGCTCCTTCATGGTCAGAATGGTGTGTCATGGTCCCCTCGTGCTCCCCTGTGAATTGGATGCTACAATTTTCAAATTGGACCTCTGTGCTGTCAGTGAATACAGGTGAGCAATGTTGTGGTTTTTCTGTTCTCTGTACTGTCGGAATCCCTTTCTTTCCTCCCACACAAATCCTCAACCATACGGGTCTTGTAGCTGTTGGTGATTTACCCCACATGCTCATTCTGCAAGATTCATTGGAATACCTTGTTAATTATTTTGTTGTAGAAGTTCAAGGTCTTTGATTTTTTTTTTTTTTTTTTTGCTGTACATGGGCCTCTCACTGTTGTGGCCTCTCCCGTTTTGGAGCACAGGCTGTGAACGTGCAGGCTCAGCGGCCATGGCTCACGGGCCCAGCCGCTCCGTGCCATGTGGGATCTTCCCAGACCGGGGCACGAACCCATGTCCCTTGCATCGGCAGGCGGACTCTCAACCACTGCGCCACCAGGGAAGCCCAAGGTCTTTGATTTTGATACACTGGTTGCTTGGTCTGATTTGATGGAGGAATTTGAAGAGATGAAAATATTATGCCTCACAATCTCCCCAGAATCCTTGTCATAATTATTTTCATATGATTCTAAAGGAAAAAAAAAAGATTTTACTGATGATTCAACTCTGATGCCAGTCAACTGGGATATTTCTAGAGAAGATGGTTCTGTTCTGGTTTGGTGGCTAAACAAGGCTATGTCACCATCTATGACTGTTTTCACAGAATCCCACAGACTCTGATCTGATTTCTTCACACCTCTTATTTTCCCTGTTTTGGGCTGAATTGTGTTTCCCTAGATTTATGTTTTGACGTCCTGATCCCTGGTACCTCAGAAAGTGACTGTACTTGGAGATAGGATCTTTAAAGATGTCATTAAGTTTACATGAGGTTATATGAGTGGGCCCTAATCCAATAGGACTGCTGTCCTTATTAGAAGAGGAGACTCAGACACAGAGAAGTACAGAGGGTGACCATGTGAAGACACAAGGAGAAGGTGGCCGTCTACACGCCAAGGAGAGGGGCCCTCAGAGGAAACCAACCCTGCTGACACCTTGATCTCAAACTTCTGGCCTCCAGACTGTGAGAGAATAAATCTATTTAAAGCCTCCCAGTCTGTGGTACTTTGCTATGGCAGCCCTAGTGTGATTCAGCCCACTCCCCCCAACCCCACCCCCCGCCCCCGAACAAACAAATGCACAAATGCTTGTGAGAATCTGTTCCTAGTTCACCACGTCTGGAGTGAAAAGACCATACCGGGACCTTATTTTCCCTCTTGTTATATAAGAATAGCTCCCTAGACGTTTTACTCCCTTAAAAAACTCATTTTGTGGGAGGGATAAGCTACAATATTTTTCATTTTATTTTGTGATCTTGGTTCAGGCAGAACTCAGAGGTGACTGACCTTTTGTCTGTTTTCTTATAATCTGTTCTCTTATAGCTGTACCTTCAGATGTTTAAATTACACTAAATATATTCTCTGCCTTCTCTCTCTCAGACTTTCACTGCAAAGGCTTTCTGGAGAAGGAGTATGACAGAAAGAGGCAAGCTTTGTTGGAATAGAGAGGTGGGTTCAAACCTTCTGTCTGTTGCTCATGTGTGGGATATTGGGTGAGGCACCTAACATCTCAGAGCCTTTGCTTCCTCCTTTTGAAACTGAAATGATGCTCCTCCTTCAAGGACAGGCCCAAGGGTCACAGGAGACAAAGCTGTCATTTGCTTCCTGGCACATAACGGACATCAAATAAGTGCTATTTTCCATTTTTTTTTCTCTTCCTTCTCCCAACCACAGTTAGCCAGAAAAAAAAAAAAAATCATGGATCAAGGAAAATTTCAGTTAATTGAATATATGTTTAAATGTGCGCAAATTAGCAACGTATTACTCCCTGCACTCCAAATGAACTGTCCTCATCGGGAGTCCAGAAGGGTGTTGCTTACACACTCGGGAAGCACACCACGAACAGCTCTCTGAGCGTGGTCCTCTCTGCAGAAACAGAGGCTGCTTCAAGGATTCTCTATGTATCGTTTTTATTCAGCAACTGGCAAGCTGGTGTCCTACCTAGTGGTCAGCAGGAGGTAGCCCATTTCGAAAAGAGATGAGAAGACATTTCATATGATCTTCAGAAGTCTGAAGAACTATCAGTTCATCCTTTTCTCCCCATTTACAGAGGTCCGGGCAGTGTAAAGCCCACTATGTGAGGGTGGCAGGGGGCATAGTACGTGTGCAGCTGCCGGGGCAACCGTGGGACTGATAAAAGAGGTCCTGCTCAAGAGAAAAAGAGTCACTACATTAAGAGGCACACTTTTGAATGCTTTTCTTAAAATATGAATGATTTTAAATACACAGAAAAAGTTCATGACAAACACAGCACATTTACCACTCAGCTCTAGCGAGTTCCAACATTTTGTCATACTTGCTTCCTATTTCTTTAAGAAGCAAAAGAACACACATGCTGGCAAAGCTCCCAGTATATCCTTCCATGATCCCTTTCTTTTCCCCGTCCCTCACCCAGAGGGGAACTGTCATCTTGAATTTGGTGTTTACCTAGAATGGCATTTGAAAATTCTATTAACATCCTATATGTGAATCCCTATTTTTTTGTGTTGTCAGAATGTATTTTATTGATGTCATACTGTGTATATTTTTTCTATGACAAACAAATAATGCAATAAACTCTCTTGTGCCATTTTCCCTATGGAACTTCTGTAAGAGTTTTTCTATTCTTTTCCTAGAAATGGAACCGCTGGATTGAAGAGCAAGTCTTTTCTTTCCAGAGTGATTGTAGCAAATTACCCTTCAAATACCCATGTGTAAGTTATCCCATGGCTTTATATCTGCACTGATACTGAAATCATTAGGCTTTTGCATATTTTCCAATTGGGTGGTTATAAAATATTTCAGTGTTTTAATTTATCTTTCCTTAATTAGTATGTATATTGAGCATCTTTTAAAAAAATGTTTTGTTGAAAAATAGTTGATTTATAATGTGTTAATTTCTGCTGTATAGCAAAGTGACTCAGTTATACATATAAATATTCTTTTCCATTATGGTTTATCATGGGATATTGAATATAGTTCCCTGTCCTATACAGTAGGACCTTGTTGTTTATCCATGCTATATATAAAAATTTGCATCTGCTAATCATACTGGCCACCTTTTTTTATATTTCTTGGTCTTGTATTTACCTCTTCAGGATGGGGGCTGGTTTCCAGAAAGGTCACACCAGGAATAGAAGCCTGGAACTTTCAGCCTCACCCCCTCAACCTCTGGGGAGGGAAGAGGGGCTGGAGGTAATCACCAATGACCAGTAATTGAATCAATCACATCTATGTAATGGAACTTCTATAAAAACTCCTGAACAATGGGATGCAGGGAGCTTCCACGTTGCGGAACACATCGAGGTGCTGGAGGGTGGCCTCCCTAGAGAAGGCATTGAAGTTCTATGTCCCACCCCCAACCCCCATGCTTCTCTTCCATTTGGCCATTGTTGAGTTGTATCCCCTATGACAAACTGGTAATAGTAAGTGAAGTGCTTTCCTGAAGTTCTGTGAGTTGTGCTAGAGGATTATCAAACCTGAGGAGGGGGTCTTGGGAATTTCTGATTTATAGCCGTTTGGTCAGAAGATTGGGTGGCCCAGGATTTGTGAATGATGTCTGAAGAGAGGGCAGTCTTGAGGGGCCGAATGACCCCTTTAACTGACTGACTCCAGGTAGAGAGTGTCAGAACTGAATTGAATTGCTGGCCACCCAGCTGGTGTTGGAGAGTTGGAGAAGTGGTGTTGGAAAAGACACCATATATTTGGTGTCAGGAGGAAAGAAACCTCTCAGGACTGTACATAATGTGTGTGTGGTGCCGTCATGGAGGGAGCAATTAACAAATTCATTCACTGATTCCACAAATATTTATTGCACAACTGCTTCACACCAGACACTGTTCCAGGCACTTGGGTGGTGAATAAAATATAAAAAATCCCTGCCCACGTGGGATTAGATTCTAATAGGGAGCAAAGAAAAAAAGAAATCAACATGTAGCAGATCAGGAAGTGTATTCGTTTTCTAGGGCTGCCTTAACCAAATACACGGACTGGGCAGCTTAAACAATAGAAATGTACTGTCTCTCTGTTCTGGAGGCCGGAAGTCTGAGATCAAGGTGCCAGCAGGGTTGGTTCCTTCTGAGGCTGTGAAGGAGAATCTGCTCCAGGCTTCGTGGTCATTCTGTTTCATCGTTTCTATATCATCTTCCCTTTGTGTGTGTCTGTCTCTGCGTCCAAATTTCCCTTTTTCACAAGGACACAGTCATATGAGATTGGGACCCTAATGGTCTCATTTTAATTTGATTACTTCTGTGAAGCGTCTATCACCAAATAAGGTTCCGAGGTAAATGGGGGTTAGGATTCCAACATATTTTGCCAGGGAGGAGACAATTCCACCTCTAACAAGTAGGTATTGGAGAATACAGAGGGCAAGATTGGGTAGGTTTGTATATAGAGAGTGGTCAAGGAGGGCTTCCCTTAGAAGGTGATGTCTGAGCAGAGACCTGAAAGATACTAGGGAGCAAGTCCCACAGATGTCGGGATGTTGGGGGAAGGCCTCCCAAGGCAGGTTGGTGGGGGGCTCTGAGACCCTTGCTGAGGGTTTGAGGGGCAGCAAGCAGGCAAATGGGGCTAGGATGGAGCTGGTGGGGAGGGTCATGGCCACGTCTGCTCTAGTATGAAGGGCTGTATCAGTTTCCTGAGGCGGCTGTAACAAAAGACCACAAACTGGGTGGCTTAAAACAACAGAAATGTATTCTCTCACAATTTTGGTGACTGGAAGTCTGAAATCAAGGTGTCGCCAGGGCCATGTTCTCTCCCCTGGTGGTTGTCAGCATTTCTTGGCTCACAGCAGCATCATTCTAACATCTTCCCACCTCCACTCCCCCCTCCCCCATCATCTCACGGCCATTACCCCTCTGTGTGTCTGGGTCATCGCTTGGTGTCCTTCTTTTTGCATCCCTGTCTCTGTGTCTCTTCTCCTCATCTTATAAAAACACCAGTCTTATTAGATGAAGAGGCCACCCTACTTCAGTATGCCTTCACCCTAATGTACATCTTAATTTTATCTTTAAAGAGCCCATTTCCATATAAGGTCACTTTCACAGGTACCCAGGAGTTAAGGCCTCCACATACCTGTTGGGGGACACAATATAACCCACACAAGGGCCTTGTACGTGAGGTGGGGCCACTAGACAGTAGGGGTTCCTGTGTGTCTGATACTCTGCTCAGGGCTCTTTGATGCGTGGAAGTAGCTGCATGGAATAGAGCATCTTTTTAGCGACACATCCCTTGCCTACTTTCAGAAAAGCTTGGATGCAGCTTATAAAGGTCAATGCATAGGTAATAGGACAATTATGAAAGAAAGGACAAACTTCTAATGACAAGACTGAGAAATAACTATATTCTGGCCCCAGGAATGCATCAAGGACTGAATTCACTGGCCGCAAAGGCAAAGGGGAGAAATTGGTTTAGTTCCATAAATGCCTTATTTTTAAATTACAACGTAAAAGCCATAGGTTAGTATGATGACAAAGGTCTGCAGCTACAGTTTGGCAAAGTCGGGGAAACCTCCCCAGCATCTGTTTCCTGTCCTGATGCTCTCTCACCTTTGCCCAGAAGTGAGCATTTTGGGGACCAGCTGAGGGTGTGCAGCATCCTGTTTCGGAAACCTGAAAGCATCGTATTATCTCTGAATCCAAGGATGGCTTTCTTTGCGGAGAGTTGAAACCACACGCTTCCTAATGATTCAGTTGAACACATCGTTTGCATTTAGAAGTCCGAGAGGGAGAGACAGCTAATGGAATCAGTAGGTCGAGACTGTGCTGAATTGACCTCAAATCACCCTTAAACGGACCACACCAGTCACGTTACCTGCCCCCCCATCTCCCCACTGTGTGTCACCCCAAATCCTGCTTCTTTTTTCCCTCCCACGTCCCGGTGAGTCCTCCTTCAGCACCTCCTGTGTACATCACTCCGTATCCTCCCTGAGCCACAACCCCAAATCACCCCTTGTACCCGTTTCTGGATGACGGCACCGGCCTTGACTAGCCTCCCAGACCCCTCTGCTCTTAGAGGAATCTTCTCAAAACCTAGCACGCGCATGTCAGCCCTTCCGTAAGAATGGTCAGTGACCCCAACCCTTCAGCCTGGCCTCAGAGAGTAAGTGGAGGGTGGAGACACACAGCCCTGCATCCCTATATTGATGCTCCCTATTGAGGCTCTCTGAACCGCAGTGTACTTTAGCCGAGTTGGCTACAGGTGTCACTGGGGGGATCCTGCTGACCCCACCCTATAACGTCGGGTAAGGATGCCAAGTGTCTTGGGTGGCTTTGCTCTCCTCTCCCCTCCCGCTGACACCACAGTTCAAAGCTCAGGGAGCAGTCTTACTTCTTTCACTTTTAGGTTCTTAGGGGGTGCACCATCACGCACTAGCCATGGTGTTGTGACGTTGCCAGGATCTGGGGTGTTGGGCAATCTGGATGGAACTCAGTGATGAAATGGTGAGCCCTTTGGTTCTCAGCTGCATGCCGTCTCATGCTCCATCCGCACAGCTAGGGGTCCACCTTTCTGAGAAGAGAACCTTCTAGAAAGCAGACGGTCGCTTCTTTTTTTTGCTATAAGAGTCTCCATTTTTAACCTAATATGCATAATCTTCTTATTTTAGGGGCTAACATGAGAGCAACTTTATGGAAGAAATGATAACTTTCAGTTATGCCCCAAATATTTGTTTCAGGGTGGTGAGAAGGGGTGGTGGGTTGCTAATGAAATAATTAGAAGCGGCTGCTTGAAGTTTCCTCAGTTTTAATAAAGCGGACGTTCCTAATTAGGGGTGACAGATGAGGCTGACAGGCATTTAGACAGCCAGATCCACCTGAAACAATTATTTTACAGACAGATTATGGTCATTACAGCCTTCGAAGCTTCCAGAAATTTCTGTCAGCTCATGGACCATGGGTTCCTAGAAATCTAGTTTCAGACATCGGAGGGGTCTGAACATCCATGGGGAGGCCACCCAGGATGCTTTGTGTAGATGCTGGATCTGGAGGTGGATAGCATGTTGGCTCCCCCTGTTGCTAGCTATGAAGCCAGGGCAGGTTACTGAAAGGTCCTGAGCCTCAGTTTCCTCATCTCTAAAATGGGGGTAATCAAACCTAGCTCATCAGGTGTTGTGGGGAATCTCATGAATTGATGTACGTGAAGCACTGAGCCCAGCGCCCAGTATTTGGAGGCCAAGTAGCTTCTGTTTTTACTCTGTGATCAGGTGCTCACAAGCAGAACTTTCCGTGTCGACCATGATCACGTGGGCAGCCTGCTTTTCTTTGTTCAAATTCTTTCTTTGAAGGATGGATGAGAAAAGGGCTTAAGACTCCAGACTTACAGGAAGCTGCTTGCTCAAAGCAGGGCTTCCTGGAGACTGATGATATTACAGTCTGGAAAGGCTAGAAGGTCAGGGGGCGTGATTGGCTTTCTCCTTTTGCATGTTCCGGGAGGGCCTATTTAGGCTCTGGGGATGTGTTCCCCAATTTTTCAGGGTCAGGAAAAAAGTGAATTTGTAGCTGGACAGTCTTCCTTCTCCGTGCTGTGCAGTGCCGAGGTTGGCCCCTCAGGCTGGGGCAGTGCCGGGGAGGACCGGGGAGATGACACCAAGCATGGTTTGACTTGGTCTCAATTGCTCGTTGAGGGTAGAAGGATGGGTCGTGGAAGGCAGGTCCTGGCCTGGGATGTTAGCCATGGGTCACTCTCCCGTCCCTACTCTGGGGTTTCCTGCTTCGGTTCTCTTGGGTGGAAATTCCAGTAGGGAACTTGGATTTTTCCCATGCAGTAACTTGAAAGATAATTGATGATAATACTTCTTGACTGTAATTGTTGAATCCTGGTATGGTCCAGGCACTTAGCTAAGCTTTCGCTCACAGTGACTCATCCATCCTGGCAATACCACTCAAGATAGGTCCTGCCGAGGGTGCTGAGGCTCAGGGAGGCTGAGTGACTTGCCCAGAGATGCACAGAGTATGTCAGATACATACCTGAGTCCAGAGCAGGTGCGTGTAAACACTGCGCTGCTCTGTCCTCCAGGGCTGTCTTCCATGGTCAGTTCCCCCTGTGGCCTCTGTAAACTCAGAGCAGACACACAGCTAGGCTTGCTTGCTGGGCTGTGAGCCCACCTGGACCTTGTGTTCAAGGAGCTGGCAAAGTCGACAGGCGCAGGTAACAGAACAGCGTCATCCTGGGTGGGAGTGCGAGGTGCATGCGAGCGGGGTTGGTGGACTGACGGCAGGAGGTCTGGGTCCTGCTTCTGACTGTCACCACTGGAAAGGGGACATTCAGCCATCGGCATCTTCTTCTGGCCTGAGGAATGGGACTGTGTCCTTCTGATGTAAATCCTTACCATTCTAGGTCTCTGTGTGCTGTAGGACTTTAGGAAGAAAGGAAGCCATACGTGGCTAGCTGGAGCCAGGGATGCACTGGTGCTCTCTGGCAAGCTGTAGGCTGCATTATGTGCTTTCCAGACTGATCTGGGCTTTGTACTGCTCCCAGGCGAGCCCTGGCTTTACCCTGCGTGAACCCTCGTACTTACCTGGTGGAGCCCTGGTCCCATGCCTTGCACTGCCCTTGGGGAATGTGTGCAAGCCTGGCATGTCCCAGTGCCACCTAAGCAGGTGAGTTGGCCCAGTAATCCCGCAGAACCAGCCCTGGATGCCCAGGGTCACAGAGTCACAGAGTCTGGTTGCCTTTGCCTCCCTCTTAGTGGAGCTGCTCCCCTAGCCCTCCTTCATCCTGGGAATGAAGAACTCCAGAGGGACCCCAGACTCCCTTCTCCCTTGTGGGACCCCCTGATATCAGTGGATGAGAAGGGGGGGGATTGCATCCCACAGAGACTCCTCCTAAGCCTGTGCTCTGGCTTCATGCAGACAGACCGTGAACCCCGGAGGATGCGTTGTAGCCTGAAGGGAAGGCAAAACAAACCTCAACACTGTGGATTTTTCCTTTTAAAAAATGCACCAGGAAAGCGTAACTAAACACAGACATGCAGGAAAAGCGAATACAGTTCCTCGGGCTCGCTTCTGTTCTTCCAGGATGCATCTCAGAGGGCGGTTGACCTTTCTAGTCGTCTCATTATCTCCTCTGAAGGGTGGCAGCCTGCAAGGTTTAGCGCCTTTTATCGGCTGAACGGTGGAGGTTGCCGAGTGCTCTAGAAGTGGTTTATGTTTAGACCGTGTTCCAAGTTATGCAAGACATCCCCTCCGGTGGATAACGGCAGGTCCCCGAATCCCTTGTCTCCTGTCCCTTCTGTCCCTCCCTCTTCCCTTCCCTCTCTGCCTGCTGCCCTCTCCTAGTTAATAGAGGAGACTCCACCTTGGATGTCCTCCTCTCCTGGTGGCCATTGGGAATTCATACGTGGGTTTCAGCCCCTGCTTCCTTGTTAATGCCCTCTGCTTTGGTGACAGTAGCCTGGACAGTAAGAGAAAAGCCCCCTACCCCAGAGTCTGACAACTTGGGTTTGACCCTGGCATAGCCTCCAGCAAACCTCTAAGTGGACAGGTCACTTAACCCCTCTGAGCTCCCATCTCCTTGCCGTTCCATGAGGTGCCAGTAGCTCCCACCCACTTGGGTGTCGTGTGCTCTTTTGTTCTTTTCCCATGAAACTTGAGGACAGGGCCGGTCATATAGAAAACTATCAAGGTGAACTGTCATTGTCATGATGCCTTCAGGGTGTCGCCGCAGTGTCTTCTTGGTGGAGCCCAGACACCGATCAAATCATTCCTGTTCAGATTGGAGAATCACAAACCTCAGGTCTCCCAAGATGAGGGAAAACACGTGGGGTTCCAGACCTGACAGTGTGGCTGGCTTTCCTTGTGTGTGTGGTTCTATTTCTGGATTTCCCTTTCTCTGCCGATTGGACGCCTGGGGGTTGGGCTTTATATTCAGTTCCCAGCGCTGCTGTATGTAGCAAGTTACCATGGACGGGGTGGCTTAAAACACCAGACCTGTATTATCTCACAGTTCTGGAGGCCAGAAGTCTGACATCAAGGTGGCGACAGGCCCCAGCTTCCTTTGAAGGCTCCAGGGGAGGATCCTTCTTGTCTCTTCCAGCTTCTGGTGGTTCCTGGCATTCCTTGGCTTGTGGCCTCATCACTCCAACTTCTGTTTCTATCTTCACTTGGCCTTCACCTCTGTGTCTGCCTTTTCTTCTTTGTAGAAGGACACTAGTCATTGGATTGAGGGCCCACCTTATGATCTCATCTTAACCTTAACTAATTATGTCTGCAAAGAGTCTATTTCCAAATAAGGTCACATTCTGAGTTTCTGGGTGGACACGAATTTCTGGGAAATACTATTCAATCTACTATAGGTATTAACATTGGGGTCAGCATGGGGTAGCCACACATTCATGCCCCGGTGGCCTGGAAGCTCCTTTCTCCAGGCCCTGAGACAGGCTGACCAGACTGTAGAATGTTCCTCTACTTTCTTTCTCCAGCACCCAAAGCAGCTCAGACATTCCCTCTTACTCTCCACTGGCATTTCCCTGACTCTTCTTGCAGACTTATCTTTTGAAATCTTCCTATTTTTCTGTCATCCCAGGTACCCTACAATGAAACCAAAGGCATGTCTGAATACACTGTAGCTTCTGAGAGGGTAAATAATTTTTTTAAATGCTAAAATGTTTAAAACAAAAACATTTTAAATTTGAAAAGAACACAGAAATATAACCACAATCTATAAATCAAGAAATCGGTGGGGCTGCAAAAACGTCCAAACCGAAGTCTGTCTGTTCTGCCCCCCTCAGCTCTGTTGTCTGTCTCTGCGCCCATCTTGGGCTTTGCGGGGATTTCATTCTGCTGGCTTTGTGCACACAGAACAGACCTCCAGGTCTTGGCAGCCCTTAGGGAGCAGGTTCTGGCAGGCAATTATGGACAAGACTCCTTTCCTTTCAGGAACTAGTGGTATTTTGTTCGTATGCCCTTATGGGCTTATGCAGCACTTCGGTGCATAGAGGCAGAATTTTGTCATCTCTTTGTGCACAGAGATGTTAGTTGCAAGTGGATGAGTGGCCTCTTTGGCCCATGGCGGGTGAAGGCACAGCCCAAGGTTTGGTTCCCCTCCAGTAGCTGGCGATATGGTTGCGGGGCAGGGTAGTGATGGGGGTGGTGGTTCCAGCTAATTTGTTTCTCGTGCGTCTTTGGCCCTGGCAGTCTCCCTCTAGCATTTCCCGGAGCGGACAAGACCCCAGAGACTGTTTGGATTCTGTTTGACATCAATTACCTTGGTCAAGCTGTGTCCTAGGGCCATGAGGGCAGCTGTCTGACTGCATTTCTCATCTTGGGCTTCTCCTGTCTAGGGCTTGTTAAGGCCCATTAGCCAGTCGTGCATCTCATATGAGTAAAGATCTTTTTTTTTTTTTTTTGTGATTCAGCTTAATTTATTATTTAAAAAAATTTTAAATTGAGCTATAGTTGATGTACAATATTATATGTTACAGGTGTACAATATAGTGATTCAAAATTTTTAAAGGTTATACTCCATTTATAGTTATTGTAAAATATTGGCTATATTCCTTGAGTTGTACAATAGACCCTTGTACAATATATCTAGCTTATTTTATACATAATAGTTTGTGCCTCTTAATCCCCTACCCCTACTTTGCCCCTCTCTCCTTCCCTCTCCCCACTGTAACCACTAGTTTGTTCTCTATGTCTGTGAGTCTGCTTCTTTTTTGTCATAAGGATCATTTTATAAGGCAGCTCTCTGTGATTCCAGCACAGGTAGGAACTCAGGAATGACATGAATAGAGGTCTTGGCTGTTGTGTTGTCATCAGAGAGCCACTATAATGCTCTAACAGGAATGTAATTAATATGATAAGGTTCTATTTTTCTTGTTGCTATTTTTTCTTTCTTTATTTTTATTGTGATAGAAGGAATGTGTGAATTATGGGGGAGGAAGTTAAGGAGGGCCTCAGTGCATGTTGTCTGGAAGGACGTGGAAGGGGGTGGGGGCAGTGTCCAACCTGGGCTGAGGGAGTTAAACCTTTCACTGGGCCCTTCCAGATCTAGTGTCGGGAGGGTTAGAAAGCAATTACAGTGCACTGCAATGAGGGCAGGCTGGGCTTTTCTACTAACAGGGGCAATGGGTAGTGAACTTGTCCCTCCCCTGTGGTGGAATAGAGTCTCTGCCTCCTTGGATCTGGGGTTAGGGTGGGCACTGTGATTGTTTGGGCCAGCAGAGTGTGGTGACAAATGGCTCAGCTCCTGGTGAGACAGGCTGGGACCTGGGGCCCTTTACTGCAGGGCTTGCCCCTGGACAAACATCTCCTCCAGCAGCAGATACAAAGAAACTATAAGGGACTAAAAATAACTGTGTGCATGCACAGCTGGAGCAATGTATGAACAGTAAGATACAAAAAGGCCACAAACCAACTGCAATTTCTGATGTGCCAGGAGCATAAAGCAGGGGACTGCACATGGTCCTTGCACACAGCACAGCCCAGGGGGCGGGCCGTCCACCTAAGCTGTCCCTCTGGGCCCGACCCACCGATCCGTCCCTACCCCCACCCCATTTAAGAAACCAGCTTGCCCACACTCGGGGAACGAGCAAGGGAACCTGTTACTCGTTTCCTCTCCCTCGTGCTGCAGCACGAGTCCCAACAAAGCCTTGCCCGTGTTCCTAGTCTGGCCTCCGATCAATTTCTATTGATTCAAGAATCCTAGAACCCAGGTCAGTAACATTGGTGCTGCCCTTCACTGAGCAGTCTGGGCTTCTTCCCTCTTGGAAGCGCTGTCGTGTGAGGAGTGGGACACCTGGAGACATCCACGCTGGGAAAAACCTGCATCTGGTGGCTGTGAGCATCCTGGGCCACGAGCAGGTACGTGGAGACAGAGCTGGGCGAGGAAACCAAGGCGCCCAGCTGACGGCTCATGGATCCGAGACACGTCATCCCCGCCCACAGTTTTGTGGGCGCTCCCCTGCCCACAAAACTGTGAACAAAATACGTGGTTGTTTGAAGCCTCTATGGGTGGCTTCACGTGAAGCAACACGTACCTGGGGCATTTTGTCAAGACAAGATTGGTCACCCAGCTGGGTCGGGGAGGAAGCTCTATGAAAAGTGGCCCAATAAACTGGTAGATAAAGATTTCAGCTGCTCTCTCAGGTGAAGGTGAAGAGGGGCGTCTATTGGGGACCAGCGAGGGTACACGATCACTGTGCAGGCCTGGATGAGGCCCCATCACCCTGCCTCCTGGTGGGGCAGGGCAGCTGGAACAGTCAACACACGCGATCCCCATGTCCCTTGTTCCATCACTTAGCAAACGCCTACTGAGCTCACAGCTGCTTGGCACACGAGACAGGAGGAGTCGACAGACAGACTCTGGTCCCAAGAAATCCGTGCCTGTCCTCGGTGGGACGGAGTTCCTGCGGGGTTACTGCGGAGAGGGAGTGGGCTCGCTGGGAGTTTGGCCTCCTTGATTAGGCAGCTGACCAGTGTCTTCAGACCTGGTATATCCTGGTCGACCTGCCCCATCTCTGCCTGCTGGATGCCCTCCCTGATGGCCAGTTTGGGGAGAGACCCAGCCAGGCGTGGCGTAAGCGGCAAGACCCTGCTGAGGAGGTCACGGACACCCCATCAACTAGTTTCCTTCATCATTAGCCAGCGTTGGGCCCCTGCTCGTCTTGGCTCCCTGGCTAACGTTCTGCTGCCCCCTCCTGGCTCTAGCCTAATGACCTGTCACTACATGGGTAATGATGGTTTGTCCTGGCTTCCATTTCTTCCTCTCAACACGAATCTGTGTATTTGCTGGGTCATCTCGGAATGTTTAACACATAACTGGCAGTATAGCTTTCAGTTCAATATTATCATTGTAGCTTGCCATGTCATTTTGGACTAAGTGTTATAATCTTTGAGCCTCTGTTTTCTCAGCTAGAAAATGGACTAATATTACTGATTTTGCAGGGCTATAAGGATATGGAATTCCTTGCACCTATATGTAAATGTGCTAACAAGTGGGTTTTTTTTTTTTTTGTGGTTATGCCATCAAACAATCGGAGTCCAAAAAGGGAAGAATCATCAGCTTGCCTTGAGTCTATAAAAGTAGAAAAACCATGTTTTTTGAGACTGGCCTGTGGAAAAGAAGCTGGAATGGAGAGCTACAATGTATTGACAGTGACCTTCAGCAAGGCGGCCCTCTCACCTCTATACCAGCTCTGGTAGGGACAAGCTGTGTTTTGAGAAACTGGCCTTCTCATTTTCTTGTCTTTGGGATTCCTTGACGCTGGAGGGCAGAGAGGCAGAACCTGGTCTGCTCAAAGCATCTTTTGTGGGTGGAATTGAGCTCCCAAGTCTTCCTTCTAGAGATGACTTCAGGGCTTTGAGAAAAAGAAACATGATGTTGTGATTTAGGAAAACTGTAACTTGAGCAATTACTGAGAAGACCCAAAATAATGCATTTCTTTGTAAGAGAGGAAAGATCATATTATACAATCAAAGCATGTAAAATGATGTGTGCATTGTGTTGGTTAAAGAAGTCTAAGGTGAGCTTCGGGAAAGCATTAGCGGTGGGAGGTGCTGGCTGTTCTGCGTCCCACTGGATACAACGTCCATCCCTCCTCATGGGTCCTGCCAAGAGATGAATGAGAAACACTTACCTTTTTGTAGGATATCTATTGAGCTTAGGTGGCTGAATTGTAGCCTACCGGTTGTTAATGCCCAGGTCACAGTGATGGACAATGCAGACAAGAGGACCTCTTTTTTTTTGAATTTTATTTTATTTATTTTTTAATACAGCAGGTTCTTACTAGTCATCAATTTTATACACATCAGTGCATACATGTCAATCCCAATCGCCCAATTCAGCACACCACCATCCCCACCCCCCCCATGGCTTTCCCCCCTTGGTGTCCATACATTTGTTCTCTACATCTGTGTCTCAACTTCTGCCCTGCAAACCAGTTCATCTGTACCATTTTTCTAGGTTCCACATACATACGTTAATATATGATATTTGTTTTTCTCTTTCTGACTTACTTCACTCTGTATGACAGTCTCTATATCCATCCACGTCTCAACAAAAGACCCCATTGCGTTCCTTTTTATGGCTGAGTAATATTCCATTGTATATATGTACCACATCTTCTTTATCCATTCGTCTGTCGATGGGCATTTAGGTTACTTCCATGACCTGGCTATTGTAAATAGTGCTGCAGTGAACATTGGGGGTACATGTGTCTTTTTGAATTATGGTTTTATCTGGTCATATGCCCAGTAGTGGGATTGCTGGGTCGTATGGTAGTTCTATTTTTAGTTTTTTTTTTTTTACATGTTTATTGGAGTATAATTGCTTTACAATGGTGTGTTAGTTTCTGCTTTATAACAAAGTGAATCAGTTATACATATACATATGTTCCCATATCTCTTCCCTCTTGCGTCTCCCTCCCTCTCACCCTCCCTGTCCCACCCCTCTAGGTGGTCACAAAGCACCGAGCTGATCTCCCTGTGCTATGCGGCTACTTCCCACTAGCTATCTATTTTACGTTTGGTAGTGTATATATGTCCATGCCACTCTCTCACTTTGTCATAGCTTACCTTTCCCTCTCCACATATCCTCAAGTCCATTCTCTAGTAGGTCTGTGTCTTTATTCCTGTCTTACCCCTAAGTTCTTCATGACATTTTCTTTTCTTAGATTCCATATATATGTGTTAGCATACAGTATTTGTCTTTCTCTTTCTGACTTACTTCACTCTGTATGACAGACTCTAGGTCCATCCACCTGATTACAAATAGCTCAATTTCATTTCTTTTTATGGCTGAGTAATATTCCATTGTATATATGTGCCACATCTTCTTTATCCATTCATCCAATGATGGACACTTAGGCTGTTTCCATCTCCTGGCTTATTGTAAATAGAGCTGCAATGAACATTTTGGTACATGACTCTTTTTGAATTATGGTTTTCAAAGGGTATATGCCCTGTAGTGGGATTGCTGGGTCATATGGTAGTTCTATTTGTAGTTTTTTAAGGAACCTCCATACTGTTCTCCATAGTAGGTGTACTAATTCACATTCCCACCAGCAGTGCAAGAGTGTTCCCTTTTCTCCACACCCTCTCCAGCATTTATTGTTTGTAGATTTTTTTTTTTTTTTTGCGGTACGTGGGCCTCTCACTGTTGTGGCGTCTCCCGTTGTGGAGCACAAGCTCCGGACGTGCAGGCTCAGTGGCCATGGCTCACGGGCCCAGCCACTCCGTGGCATGTGGGATCTTCCCAGACTGGGGCACGAACCCACATCCCCTGCACTGGCAGGCGGACTCTCAACCACTGCGCCACGAGGGAAGCCCTATTTTTTCTAGATTTTTTGATGATGGCCATTCTGACTGGTGTGAGATAATATCTCATTGTAGTTTTGATTTGCATTTCTCTAATGATTAATTTTGTTGAGCATTCTTTCATGTGTTTGTTGGCAGTCTATATATCTTCTTTGGAGAATTGTCTATTTAGGTCTTCTGCCCATTTTTGGATTGGGTTGTTTGTTTTTTTGTTATTGAGCTGCATGAGCTGCTTGTAAATTTTGGAGATTAATTCTTTGTCAGTTGCTTCATTTGCAAATATTTTCTCCCATTCTGAGGGTTGTCTTTTGCTCTTGTTTATGGTTTCCTTTGCTGTGCAAAAGCTTTAAAGTTTCATTAGGTCCTATTTGTTTATTTTTGTTTTTATTTCCATTACTCTAGGAGGTGGGTCAGAAAGGATCTTGCTGTGATTAATGTCATAGAGTGTTCTGCCTATATTTTCCTCTAAGAGTTTTATAGTGTCCGGTCTTACATTTAGGTCTCGAATCCATTTTCAGTTTATTTTTGTGTATAGTGTTAGGGAGTGTTCTAATTTCATTCTTTTACATTAGCTGTCCATTTTTCCCAGCACCACTTATTGAAAAGACTGTCTTTTCTCTATTGTATATCCTTGCCTCCTTTGTCATAGATTAGTTGACCATATGTGCGTGGGTTTATCTCTGGGCTTTCTATCTTGTTCCATTGATCTATGTTTCTGTTTTTGTGTCAGCACCATATTGTCTTGATTACTGTAGCTTTGTAGTATAGTCTGAAGTCAGGGAGTCTGATTCCTCCAGCTCCGTTTTTTCCCCACAAGAATGCTTTGACTATTCGGGGTCTTTTGTGTCTCCATACAAATTTTAAGATTTTTGTTCTAGTTCCGTAAATATGCCATTGGTAATTTGATAGGGATTGCATTGAATCTGTAGATTACTTTGGGTAGTATAGTCATTTTCATGATATTGATTCTTCCAATCCAAGAACATGGTATATCTCTCCATCTGTTGGTATCATCTTTAATTTCTTTCATCAGTGCCTTATAGTTTTCTGCATACAGGGCTTTTATCTCCCTAGGTAGGTTTATTCCTAGGTATTTTATTCTTTTTGTTGCAATGGTAAATGGGAGTGTTTCCTTAATTTCTCTTTCAGATTTTTCATCATTAGTGTATAGGAATGCAAGAGATTTCTGTGCATTAATTTTGTATCCTGCAACTTTACCAAATTCATTGATTAGCTCTAGTAGTTTTCTGGTGGCATTTTTAGGATTCTCTATATATAGTATCATGTCATCTGCAAACAGTGACAGTTTTACTTCTTCTTTTCCAATTTGGATTCCTTTTATTTCTTTTTCTTCTCTGATTGCCGTGGCTAGGACTTCTAAAACTATGTTGAATAATAGTGGTGAGAGTGGACATCCTTGTCTTGTTCCTGATCTTAGAGGAAATGCTTTCAGTTTTTCACCATTGAGAATGATGTTTACTGTGGGTTTCTCATATATGGCCTTTATTATGTTGAGGTAGGTTCCCTCTCTGCCCACTTTCTGGAGAGTTTTTGTCATAAATGGGTGTTGAATTTTGTCAAAAGCTTTTTCTGCATCTATTGAGATGATCATATGGTTTTTATTCTTCAATTTGTTAATATGGTATATCACATTGATTGATTTGTGTATATTGAAGAATCCTTGCATCCCTGGGATAAATCCCACTTGATCATGGTGTATGATTCTTTTAATGTGTTGTTGGATTCTGTTTGCTAGTATTTTGTTGAGGATTTTTGCATTTATATTAATCAGCAATATTGGTCTGTAATTTTCTTTTTTTGTAGTATCTTTGTCTGGTTTTGGTATTAGGGTGATGGTGGACTCATAGAATGAGTTTGGGAGAGTTCCTTGCTCTGCAATTTTTTGGAACAGTTTGAGAAGGTTGGGTTTTAGCTCTTCTCTAAATGTTTGATAGAATTCACCTGTAAAGCCATCTGGTCCTGGACTTTTGTTTGTTGGAAGATTTTTAATCACAGTTTCAATTTCAGTGCTTGTGATTGGTCTGTCCTTATTTTCTATTTCTTCCTGGTTCAGTCTTGGAAGGTTATACCTTTCTAAGAAGCTGTCCATTTCTTTCAGGTTGTCCATTTTATTGGCATAGAGTTGCTTGTAGTAGTCTCTTAGGATGCTTTGTATTTCTGTGGTGTCTCTTGTAACTTCTCCTTTTTTGATCTAATTTTATTGATTTGAGTCCTCTCCTTTTCTTGGTGAATCTGGCTAACGGTTTATCAATTTTGTTTATCTTCTCAAAGAACCAGCTTTTTGTTTTATTGATCTTTGCTATTGTTTTCTTTGTTTCTATTTCATTTATTTCTGCTCTGGTCTTTATGATTTCTTTCCTTCTGCTAACTGTGGGTTTTGTTTGTTCTTCTTTCTCTAGTTCCTTTAGGTGTAAGGTTAGATTGTTTATTTGAGATTTTTCTTGTTTCTTGAGGTAGGCTTGTATAGCTATTAACTTCCCTCTTCGAACTGCTTTTGCTTCAGCCCATAGGTTTTGGATCGTCGTGTTTTCATTGTCATTTGTCTGTAGGTATTTTTTGATTTCCTCCTTGATTTCTTCAGTGATCTCTTGGTTATTTAGTAACATATTGTTTAGCCTCCATGTGTTTGTGTTTTTTACGTTTTTTTCCCTGTAATTCATCTCTAATCTCATAGCGTTGTGGTCAGAAAAGATGCTTGATATGATTTCAATTTTCTTAAATTTATTGAGTCTTGCTTTGTCACCTAAGATGTGATCTATCCTGGAGAATGTTCCATGCATACTTGAGAAGAAAGTGTAATCTGCTCTTTTGGATGGAATGTCCTATAAATATCAATTAAATCTATCTGGTCTATTGTGTCATTTAAAGCTTATGTTTCCTTATTTATTTTCATTTTGGATGATCTGTCCATTGGTGTAAGTGAGGTGTTAAAGTCCCCCACTCTTATTGTGTTACTGTCGATTTCCTCTTTTATAGCTGTTAGCAGTTGCCTTATGTATTGAGGTGCTCCTATGTTGGGTGCATATATATTTATAATTGTTATATCTTCTTCTTGGATTGATCCCTTGATCATTATGTAGTGTCCTTCCTTGTCTCTTGTAACATTCTTTATTTTAAAGTCTATTTAATCTGACATGAGTATTGCTACTGCAGCTTTCTTTTTATTTCCATTTGCATGGAATATCTTTTTCCATCCCCTCACTTCCAGTCTGAATGTGTCCCTAGGTCTGAAGTGGGTCTCTTGTAGACAACATATATATGGGTCTTGTTTTTGTATCCATTCAGCAAGCCTGTGTCTTTTGGTTGGAGCATTTAATCCATTCACGTTTAAGGTAATTCTCGATATGTATGTTCCTCTGACCATTTTCTTAATTGTTTTGGGTTTGTTTTTGTAGGTCCTTTTCTTCTCTTGTGTTTCCCACTTAGAGAAGTTCCTTTAGCATTTGTTGTAAAGCTGATGTGGTGGTGCTGAATTCTCTTAGCTTTGGCTTGTCTGTAAAGCTTTTGATTTCTCAATTGAATCTGGATGAGATCCTTGCCGGGTAGCGTAATCTTGGTTGTAGGTTCTTCCCTTTCATCACTTTAAATGTGTCATGCCACTCCCTTCTGTCTTGTAGAGTTTCTGCTGAGAAATCAACTGTTAGCCTTATGGGAGTTCCCTTTTATGTTATTTGTCATTTTTTCCTTGCTGCTTTCAATAATTTTCTTTAAGATTTGCCAATTTGATTACTATGTGTCTCAGCGTGTTTCTCCTTGGGTTTATCCTATATGGGACTCGCTGCACTTCCTGGACTTAGGTGGCTATTTCCTTTCCCATGTTAGGGAAGTTTTCAACTATAATCTCTTCAAATATTTTCTCTGGTCCCTTCTCTCTCTCTTCTCCTCTGGGACCCCTATAATGCGAATGTTGTTGCGTTTAATGTTGTCCCAGAGGTCTCTTAGACTGTCTTCATTTCTTTTCATTCTTTTTTCTTTAGTCTGTTGCGCAGCAGTGAATTCCAGCATTCTGTCTTCCAGGTCACTTATCCGTTCTTCTGCCACAGTTATTCTGCTATTGATTCCTTCTAGTGTAGTTTTCATTTCAGTTATTGTATTGTTCATCTCTGTTTGTTTTTTCTTTATTTCTTCTAGGTCTTTGTTAAAGATTTCTTGCATTTTCTCGATCTTTGCCTCCATTCTTTTTCTGAGGTCCTGGATCATCTTCACTATCATTATTCTGAATTCTTTTTCTGGAAGGTTGCCTGTCTCCACTTCATTTAGTTGTTTTTCTGGGGTTTTATCTGTTCCTTCATCTGGTACATAGCCCTTGCCTTTTCATCTTTTCTATGTTTCTGAGAATGTGGTTTTTGTTCCTCAGGCTGCAGGATTGTGGTTCTTCTTGCTTTTGCTCAAGAGGACCTCTTTTAAAAATGTAAACTAATGAATTTCACAGAAATTACTCATTAGATGATGGTAGGATGTGAGCAGTGAAGCATGTTTTGTCAAAATATCAAATGATGTAATTTGGTAGGATAAACCATTTTACCTTAGACGGAAGGAACCACCAGACCATTCCTGGTTGGCAAAGAGTGAGATTTTCAAAATATACTGCAACTGTGAAAGCAATAATAGGAGTTTCTGTGGCTGCTGTTGTTGCCTGAGTGGCAAGCTACGATTGCACTACTCTTTCTACTCCACGCATCCAACCATCCATTCACTTACCCACCCACTTACCCATTCACCCACCCATCCATCTACCCATTCACTCATCCACCCATCCACCCACTCATCCATCCATCCATCCATCTATCCATCCACCCACCCACCCATCTACTCATCCATCCACACATTCATGAATCCATCCAGCCACCCATCCACCTACTCATCCATCCATCCAGCCAACAAAAAAGCACCAACTAAGTACTGAGTATTGTGGAAGGTGCTGGGGACAGATGAGTGAGACAATATTTGGCTGTAAGGAGTTTGTTGTCTACTGGGGACGACAGACAGGAAGAGTTAATATACAGTGCAGTACTAGCTTATGAGCTCTGAAGATGGAAATTTAGAAGCCTGGTGGGGTCGGAGGAGTTAGGGAAGGATATCTGAGCTCCCCAGATGGCCCCAGATTCACATTCCATGTGGTCTTGGAGGGCGTGCCCTGTTGGGGAATGTAGACATTTGATAAAGAGGGCTAGTGGGGTGGAATATTGGCCCATCCTTATAAGGCCCAGCACGAAGTTTGGAAATGATGCTGCACAACAATGATTATTAACCTGGGCTCCAAGGGCAGGGGCCCAGGGCACTTGGGTTTGAGAGGCAGGGCTCCTAAGCTCCACCCCTGCTGCAACTGGGCAACTCATCTTTTGTCTAATTTAAATAATGAACTTCTGCTTGAGAGGTCTGTCAGAGAAAAGTTTCTGCAGCTTAGTTTAGAAACCATCAGAGTAGATGAGGAGGCTCCAGCTATGGCTGTGGCTGGGGAGTTGCTTTAGACAATCGCTCCAGGGTAATGTGGAGGGTGGCTCCAGGGGAGTCAGCTAGAAGCAGGGACAGGGGCTCTTCTCTCGGGTACCTGAAGGGATGGAGACATGCCCATGGGTTTCTGCTGGCCCTGGTGAGTGCTAAGTGGGACAGATGTGTAAGGGGCCAGGGGGTGCAGAAGATGGGTTAGTAACTCTACCAGGTGCAGCAGCGAGACTGGCGGGGAGGTCACACTAGGAAAAGTGGGATGAAATAGTGACGGTGTCCTGAGGGTTTTATTTCACATCCAGTAGGCTCTGGGAAATGATATAACCCAGGTATATTTTTACGCAACGTCTTCTGTTCATGTTATAGTGTGAGGCGATCAATATGCCATTTGGAAACTCCCTAGAGGGGGCTGGGGGCCAAGGCTCTCTGGAGTCAGAGCTGAGGTGCTGGAGTTGGGCAAAGCCAACCCCATGCAAAATGGAACACTGAGAACATGGAAAACTCTCTTAGGAACGTTTCTTCAGTTCAACATTGGACTTTGGTATTGTTAAACTTCTCTAATTGAGACAGAGCTGTGACAAGCAGCTGTGAACTGCTCTGTGAGTCCTGAGGTCCCCTTCCTCTTTTAAAGTTTCATGAGGTGCAAACAGCAGATGGGTATAGAATGGGTACTGCCTGGGTGGGCAGGTGTGGGAAGGAGCAGGGCCGCCTCAATGCAGGGATCTGGCCATAGGCAGAGCGTGTGGACAGGTGGGTGGGGGAGGGGAGGGGGGAGAGAGACAGAGACAGAGAGACAGAGAGAGAGAGAGATGGAAGAGATTATTACAAACCCATGACACCGTTCTTGATTTATATGGGGGGAGGTCTGACCTCCTGGTGGTCCTGTGAAAGGATATGACACTTCAGAAATGATTCACGTTCCCACATGCAGAAAAGGCTAACTTCCTTGGACACACACACACAAAGAAGAAACCAAGGACATATCAAATTTTTCTTTTATTGTTCCGGTCAAAAAAAAGAGGAACACCTCAATATGTAAACAGTTTCCCTAACACAGCGAGTTCTTAAAGATATATATTTTTATTCTAAAAAAATTTGGCATTGTAGTGATTTCTCAATACATAGTTTGTGCTCTCGCATTTTGCATGCTTTCGCCTCATTGTCCGTGCACAGATGTACTTGGAGTTGCGTTACAAAAGGACTGAAAAGTGGGTCAGGAGCCAAACCAGCACTTGAGCCCTACCTGGCTTTCCTTTCCAAAAAGCGTGGCGGGAAGGTTGATAATACTGACTTCAGAAGCCAGTCTAATCACTTATCACGAGGAAAAGTCAGAAGCCTTGGTAGGATTTTTTGAAAGATGCATTTTCGTATTTTTTTCTGTTTATCATTAAAGGATTGTTGGTTTTGCTCAAGTAAAACTTCATTTTTGCATTGTATTGTTTAATATCTATAAATCTCTCTTATAATAACCTTTGTTTTACGATTTTTCTGGACTTGTAATTTACTACTAAATGGTATGGAAATTCCACCAATGATTTACTCTGTCTCCACAGACTCACTGAATCATATCAAAGTGCTTGACAGTTTTGTCGAGGACATTTTGCCTTTTTCTAGTGAAAGTTATTCTGTTAAAAAAATTCAATCCTAAAGCCTTAAGAGCCTTTTAAGCACAATGTTGGGTTTATTAATAAATGCTGCTGTACTATTCTTTCTGTGGTCTGTGTTCCTTAGCCTGGAATCCCGTCTTCTACAATTTAGCACCAGTTTTCAAAATGCATATTTCATCAAATCTACAATAAGCCATCCCAACCCATCTAGGCTGGCCTAGGTACCATCTCTCAGTCTTGCTTTGTGTATGCCTATCTTTGGACCCTCTCTCATGCTGGCTCCTCAAACTGAAAGGAAGGCCCTCTCTCCTGGATCTCTATCTTCCAAATCCCATTTAATCTCAAGGAATGTCAGGACAAATATCCCTTCCTTTCCCAGGAAACCACTCCTTATGGCTTTCTTTAAATTTCAGAACACTTGTTGTGCCCTCTCTATTAGGCTGTCTTCTTCCTAAAACTAGAGTATGTTAATTTCCCTCTTAGGCCTCAGTATCTTCATTTGTAAAATGGGAGTCAGAATTTGCTCACCAGGCTTTTGTGTGGCTTGATGCACTCAGCACGAGTTGTCATGTGGTGAGAGCTGGTAGCCATGAGGTTGTAGACTTGTTGAGGGCAGAGGAAGAAGTCAACATTTCTTAGTCTTCAGAGTAACTTGCCTAGGGCACCACCCACTGTACTACAACTTTTCATGGACCAATACTCAGTCAAGGTCATGTAGATATAGAATAATAAAATATGGAGCATCAGCCAGCTTTCAGAATATTTTGAGTAGAGTTCTTTCTTTTTCTAGTTTTAGTCGGTGGTTTAGATCCCTGAGAATGGAAATACAAGTGCATGGCTGCTCCCAGCATTGGTGAACTTCGTGCACCTTGAAAATGAAATATTTTATTTCTCTGTAGGAGAAATTTATCAAAAACTCAAGTTCTTAAAAGAATTTCTGGGAACAACACTGAAGATCAAATATGTCTGTGCCTTGTCTCTTTTTAGAAGACCTGCATTCTCTAGGAATGGATACTGGACCTGGAACACCAACATGCACCCCAGTGACACCCCAGCTTGATGACCTGGTCCTGGGAGCGACCGTTCTTTGTTTTGCTTCAATAGTTCCTGACAGCTCTGTGTGATGGTAGGAATGAGGACTTCCAGGTCAAGAGAAACATGGATGTCTAAAAATAGGCAGTGCTCAAACCAGATTAAGAATTATCCTCAATTTCACAGATTCAGATTAAAAAGACTATTGAAGTTTACGCACTGCTCAGGACTTTTGAACTAGCAAACTTTCCAGAATAGTTTTCTTTCTATCTTAGGAAATGGCTCACAGAACAACCTCATATTTTTTAGGGCCAGAGTAAATATTTGGGGCCTTAGTATTGTGCTATTTTATTGGGAAAGACAAACATAAAGATTATCTTTCAATTAGTAGTGGAAGAGAGTGATATGGTTGAAATAAAGCAGTTGAATGAAAATGTTATTATGGTGTAAGCTTTTTGCCTCCTTAATTACGTTCTGCTTGGTTTAGTATTAATTCTTTTTTTTTTTTTTGGCTGGCCTGGGATCCCAGGTATATGCTTCAGGAAAGGTAGAGTTGGATGCAGGTTAAAAATAAGTTGCCAATAACCTGCTGGAGCTGACTGAGCTGTTCATGGATGAACCTAGGATGTAGGCATGCACTTATTTTCTATCAAAGATGCTAAGCTTCCTTGGGGCTTTTTCTACTGTAGAAGAGAGTATAGTGCTTCTCTGGTAATACCTCATTTTTCTAGAAGGTACCTAACTCACACGCACAACTTGTTTATTTGCTACAGGTTTAGTTGTGGTGAAAGAGAGGAGAGAAGGATGTGGTTGGCAAGGGGATGCTGGAGACAAGCATATGGGTGGTGATGAAATTTCACTGCTGCCAGCAAAGGAATCAGTGAAACTCTTAAAAGCAGCTAAGACTTCAAGCTAAACCATCTTGGGCTATTTAGTGTAAGGAAGGATGGTATAGACCAGATCCTATGGTGATGTAGACTGGAACAGATACTGAGTCATAGACTCAGAGACTGTGGGATTCAAATACTTGCTGAAAAAGATGAAAGTAACAACAGACACATTTTTTTCCCTCAAGCTTACATGAAACATTCACCAAGATAAACCACATTCTGGGCCGTAAAACACACCTTAACAAACTTAAAAGAATAGAAATTACGCCATGTCTGTTTTTAGACCGCAGTGGAATTAAACTAGAAATCAATAACAGAAAGATAGATGAAATATCTCAAAGTACTTGGAGATTCAACAGCACACATCTAAATAACACATAGGTTAAAGCAGAAATCTTAAGAGAATTAAAAAAATATTTTGAACTCAATGAAAATGGAAATACAACTTACCATAATTTGTGGGATGTGTGAAAGCAGTGCTTAGAGGGATTTAGAAGGAAGAAATAAAATTGTCTTTGTTTGCAGATGACATAATTGTCTAAATTGTCTATGTAGAAAATCTGAAAGAATAAAGCAAAAACTCCTGGAACTAATAAGCCCTTATAGCAAGGTTGCAGGATACAGGGTTAATATACCAAAAGTCAATCACTTTCTTTCCTATATACCAGCAATGAACAAGTGGAATTTGAAATAAAAAACACACCACTATTTACATTAGCACTCCCCAATATGAAATACTTAGGCTTAAATCTAAGAAAATATGTATGTGGAAAGCTACAAAACTCTGATGAGAGGTATCAAAGATGAACTAAATAAATGGAGAGATAGTCCATGTTCATGGATTGGAAGAGTCAATATTGCCAAGATGTCAGTTCTCCCTAAACTGAACTACAGACTCAATGCAATTCCAGTCAAAATCCCAGCAAGTTATTTTGTGGATATTGACAGACTGATTCTAAAGTTTATATGGAGAAACAGAAGACCCAGAATAGCCAACTCAATATTGAAGGAGAAAAACAAAGTTGGAGGACTGACACTACCTAATCTCAAGGCTTATTATAAAGCTACAGTAATTAAGATGGTGAGGTATTGGTGAAAGAACAGACAAACAGATCAATGGAACAGAATAGAGAGCCCAGAAATAGACCCACATAAATAGTCAACTGAACTTTGACAAAGGGGCAAAGGCAATACAATGGAGCAAAGATAGTTATTTCAACAAATGGTGCTGGAAAAAACGGTACATTCATATTAAAAAAAAATGAATCTAGGGGACTTCCCTGGTGGTCCAGTGGTTGAGACTCTGTGCTTCCAATGCAGGGCATGAGGGTTCTATCCCTGGTCAGAGAACTAAGATCCCAAATGTGGCGTGGCAAAAAAAAAAAAAAGAATCTAGATGTAGACTTTACACCTTTCACAAAAGTTAACTCAAAATGAATCATCGATTTATATGTAAAACGCAAAACTAGAAAACCCCTAGAAGAGAACCTAGATGACCTTGAGAAAACCTAGATAACCTTGAATATGGCAATGACTTTTAAAATACAACACCAAAGGCATATTTCATGAAGGAAAGAATTGATAAGCTGGTCTTCATTAAAATTAAAAATTTCTACTCTGCAAAAGACACTGTCAACAGAATGAGAAGACAAATCACAGACTGGGAGAAAATATTTGCAAAAGACTCATCTGATAAAGGATTGTTATCATCCAAAATATATGAAGAACGCTTAAAACTCAACAATAAGAAAGTAACCTGATTAAAAAATGGGCAAAGAGATTAGACCCATGCACCTATGGTCAACTATGTGACAAAGGAGAAAAATGACAGTCTCTTCAGTAAGTGGTGCTGGGAATGAAATTAGAGGTCTCTCTAACACCATACACAAAAATAAACTCAAAATGGATTAAAAACCTAAATGTAAGGCTGTATACTATAAAACTCTTGGAGGAAAACATAGGCAGAACACTTTCTGCCATAAATTAGAATAATGAAAATAAAAATAAATAAATGGGACATAATTAAACTTAAAAACTTTTGCACAGCAAAGGAAACCATCAACAAACCAAAAAGACAACCCACAGAATGGGAGAAAATATTTGCAAACAAAGTGACCACAAGGGGTTAATCTCCAAAGTATACAAACAGCTCATGCAGCTCAATAACAACAACAACAAAAAACCAAACAATCCAATCAAAAAATGGGCGGAAGACCTAAATAGACATTTCTCCAAAGAAGACATACAGATGGCCAAAAAGCATATGAAAAGATGCTCAACACCACTAATTATTAGAGAAATGCAAATCAAAACTACAATGGGGTATCACCTCACACTGGTCAGAATGGGCATCGTTAAAAAAATCTACAAATGGACTTCCCTGGTGGTGCAGTGGTTAAGAATCTGCCTGCCAATGCAGGGGACACGGGTTTGAGCCCTGGTCTGGGAGGATCCCACATGCAGAGGAGCAACCAAGCTTGTGTGCCACAACTGCTGAGCCTGTGTTCTAGAGCCCGAGAGCCACAACTACTGAGCCTGTGCGCTGCAACTGCTGGGGCCCGTGTGCCTGGAACCCATGCTCAGCGGCAGGGGGATGCCACCGCAGTGAGAAGCCTGTGCACCACAAGGAAGAGTAGCTCCCACTCACCTCCACTAGAGAAAGCCTGTGCACAACAATGGAGACCCAATTCAGCCAAAAATAAATAATAAATAAATAAATAAATAAATTTATTTTTTAAAATTTACAAATGATAAATGCTGGAGAGGGCGTGGAGGAAAGGGAACCCTTCTACATTGTTGGTGGGAATGTAAATTGGTACAGCCACTATGGAGAACAGTGTGGAGGTTCCTTAAAAAACTAAAAATAAAGCTGCCATAGGTTCCAGCAATCCCACTCCTGGGCATATACCCTGAGAAAACCATAATTCGAAAAGATACATGCACCCCAATGTTCATTGCAGCACTGTTTACAATAGCTAGGACACTGAAGCAACCTAAATGTCTATTGACAGAGGAATGGATAATGAAGTTGTGGTACATATATACAATGGCATATTACTCAGGCATAAAAAAGAATGAAATAATGCCATTTGCAGCAACACGGATGGACCTAGAGATTTTCATACTGAGTGAAGTAAGTCAGACAAAGACAAATATATGATATTGCTTATATGTGTAATCTAAAAAAATGGTACAGATGAGCTTATTTACAAAACAGAAATAGAATCACAGATGTAGAAAACAATCTTATGGTTACCAAGGGGGAAAGTGGGGGGAGGGATAAATTGGGAGATTGGGATTGACACATACACACTATTATATATAAAATAGATAACTGATAAGGACCTACTGTATAGCACAGGGAACTTTACTCAATACTCTGTAATGACCTATATAGGAAAAGAATCTAAAAAAGAGTAGATATATGTATATGTATAACTGATTCACTTTGCTGTACAGCAGAAACTAACACAATATTGTAAAACAACTATGCCCCAACAAAAATTTAAAAACAGTGGGCAAAGACCTGAACAGACACCTCATCAAGGAAGAAGTACAGTGGCAAATAAGCATATGAAAAGATGCTCCAAATCTTATATCATCAGGGAAATGCAAATGAAAACAATGAGATATCAGTGCACCCCATTAGTTTTTTTTTTTTTTTTTTTTTTTGCGGTACGCGGGTCTCTCACTGTTGTGGCCTCTCCCATTGCGGAGCATAGGCTCCAGACGTGCAGGCTCAGTGGCCATGGCTCACGGGCCCAGCCGCTCCGCGGCATGTGGGATCTTCCCGGACCGGGGCACGAACCCGTGTCCCCTGCATCGGCAGGCGGACTGTCAACCACTGCGCCACCAGGGAAGCCCAGTGAACTCCTATTAGAATGGCCAAAATCTAAAACACTGACAATTCCAGATGCTGGCATGGATGTGGAGCAACAAGAATTATCACTCACGGTTGGTGGCAATGCAAAACGGTGCAGCCACTTTTGAAGGCAGTTTGGCAGTTTCTTACGAAACTAAACATAGTTTCATCATATGATCCAGCCTTCATGTTCCTTGGTATTTACCCAAATGGGAAAAAAAAAAACCTTGATGTCTACATAAAAAACCTGCACACAAATATCTACAGCAGCTTTATTCATCGTTGTCAAAACTTGGAAGCAACCAAGATGTCCTTTGGTACATGAATGGCTAAATAAACTATGGTACATCCAGACAATGGAATAGTATTCAGCACTAAAAATAAATGAGCTACCGAGCCACGAAAAGATGTGGAGGAACTTAACATGTGTATTACTAAAGGAAAGAAGCTAATCTGAAAAGGTTATATACTGTATGATTCCAACGATATGACATTGTGGAAAAGGCAAAACTATGGAGACAGTAAAAAGACTAGTGGTTGCTAAGGTTTAGGGGGAGGCAGAGCACAGAAGATGTTTAGGCAGTGAAACTATTCTGTATGATTCTACAATAGTGGATACATGTCGTTATACATCACACATTTGTCAAAACTCATAGAATGTACAACACCACGAGTGAACCTTAATGTAAACTATGGACTTTAGGTGATAACGACAATCAAGATATCAATTGTAACAAATGTAGCCACTCTGATGGGGGATGTTGATAACGTGGGAGGTTGTACATGTGCAGGGACAGGGGGTATATGGGAAGTCTCTATATTTTTCGCTCAGTTTTGCTGTGGACCTAAAACTGCTCTAAGAAAATAAGGTATATTAATTTTTAAAAAGATGAGAAAACTGTTTCAAAGCAGTTCATTTATTTATCCAAGATCACACGGCCCATCTGGGGATGGAACCAGGACCAGAATCCCAGTCTCCTCAGACTGAATCCAGGTTTCCTACATACCAGTGAAAAAAAAGGCTACTTTATGTATGACCCGTTGCCTGTGGCTTCAGGGAAGCATATGGTACATTTCAGAAAGAATATCACAGTGATGGTGAGGGGGGTCCGGGAGGAAGTGATTATTATTGTTATGGCTTTGGCTTTCTGGAAATTCACTTATGTGGATCAGCTCATAACGGATTGGGAAGGATAAGTGTGTGTGTGTGTGTGTGTGTGTGTGTGTGTGTGCACGCGCGCGCGTGCGCGTGCGTGTATATAAGTGCATGTATATTTGTGTATATGTGTGTATGCATTTGTCAGTTGATGTGTTAGTTACAAAAGACTGGAAACTCCCACTGCATTGTGTATGTTTAGCGGAGTCTTTTAGAAAAGGAAAACAAGCATATGAAGATACAAATAGAGAGGAACCACAGGAGAAGAGCCCACACGTCTTGTTGATGCCTGTTGTAATAGAATTAAAAAATAAGATGGAAGTCAAGCTGCTCAGGTTGTGGAAAGTTCTCACTTATTCCCTAACACCCATCTGAACACGGCCAGCTGACCCAATGAAATGCAAACTCTGGGATCTGATCTGGCCTGACTTGTACAGTTTGGGCATGACTTAGAGATTTGAATGTTAAGATCGTCTCTCTGAAAGCAGGCCATCATCTTGAGTACCACAATGACCAAAGTTTCCGTGAGGTCGGTGTCCAGCGGGATTGCTGCTGAGACATTCCTGGTTAGCAGAGTTTATTCCAGCCTGATTTATGGGGCCAGACTGAATTGAACTCTAAGAGCTTCAGTGCTAAATTCCACTTCACCTTTCATACCAATGTCAAGGAGTTTTTTTCTCAGTTTCAAAGCCAGATGGAAAATGGCAAGTTCAAGGAGAAATAGTACTGGGGGGACTTTGCATCTTGGCGGCAAAAATGAATATCTCTGATTTAAAATTAGGGCTTCTAAAGGAATTTGTAAGTAAATTTTAAAAATCGCTTTTGTTTGTACTTGAGCTTATTATTGAAACACTAACTATTTATTGTGGACCAATTTTAATCTTTTAAGCAGAGATTAATAAAATGGCAGCTCTTTGGATATCTATTACATCAGATGATGTGAACTTAGTTTTGGTTTTGGAACCTTTTTTTTTTTTTTTAAGGCAAATGTGATTTGGGTGTGAGAGTGTGTGTATGGGGATGATGGCTTAAAGAATAGCTTTTTTTTTTTTGGCGGTACTTGGGCCTCTCACTGTTGTGGCCTCTCCCGTTACGGAGCACAGGCTCCGGACGCGCAGGCTCAGCGGCCCTGGCTCACGGGCCCAGCCACTCCACGACATGTGGGATCCTCCCGGACAGGGGCACAAACCCGTGTCCCCTGCATCGGCAGGTGGACTCTCAACCACTGCGCCACCAGGGAAGCCCTTAAAGAATAGCTTTTTAAGGAGGAGTTTGGCCACCTAAGTGCATGCCATCCTAGGAGGAATGGGTAGGAATATCTCACACCTGGCATGCTGAATGAATACCTATTTGCCTGGGCACTGTCCCATGTGTCCTTAGTTTCCCCCAAGGCTATCTACAGGTGGAGCAGTCCTGGGGGGCCTCAGCCCCCTGGGGCCTCTGCCAATTCTCATCAAAGACTCCATGGAGTGGTCAGTACCAATAGGCTATGGTTGCCATGGCAGCAGCCATGAATGTCCTGGGTAACCAGGCACCACATAGGTGCTGGGTTTTTCCCCAGAGCACAGTCTGTGCAGATGGTGAGGGAGGAAAGACCACTTTGCACAGGCTGATTTTGGGCTCATTGTTTCAGAATCCTGTACACACTTGATAGTTCACTGTTGTCCCTGCGTGGCTCTCACTTTAGATGCAGAATCATTGGGTGGAATAAAGATATTCAGGACTATCTTTGGTAAGCTGGATAACCTAATCACAAGGACCAGAAGGTTTCCCTGGAAAAATACAGCTGTCTCTTCCGCACAAGACTTCACTGATGTTCTGTTCAGTTATGGGCTGATGTCAAAATGCCCGACCATCACTCGTGGGCTCTCAATAGCTCATGTTTATGCAGCAGGAGCAAAATATTGTACGTTTTGGTCTCAGGTAGTCAGACCATGAACATAGTATATGCTCAGTTAAAACTGGTGGTGGACAATGAAGTGGTAAGAAATAGGACTAGCCCCAATAATAGGTTCTCTGCTACTGCTCAAGAATGGAATGAACATTCAGAGGAAGGTGCCAGGAAAGATGACTGTTAGTGGTTAGCTGAGGGAGGAAATTCAGAAAGAGGAGCAGGGTAGAAGGCTTGGATGACCACCTGAGGCGACGTGAAAGCTGGGTGGGCACCTGGGAACAGCACAAGTTGTGCCTCCAAGAGTTGCAATCCAGAGGCGTTCCTTGCAAATAAAAAGAAAAATCCAAAACATCGCTGCCACATTTGGTGGCTCTGCTAGAGGAAAGAGAAGGGATGTAAAGTTTCTTGACTGGGGCAGCATTTGTTTGGTTGTGGGGTAGATTTGTGGTGACAGATCAAGACCTCTCACTTAACAAGAGGAGACAGGGTCAGACCATCTAGGGAGATGGCTGAAAAGTGAGAATTTCTAGAGGCTGAAGAAAGATATGTAAAGGAAAACAAAGCAGTGAGGTAATCACCATGGGAAATGAGAACTCTTTTGGACTTCCTTACACTTACTTCATTTATGCATTAGTATTGTTTGATTTTGACTTACATATGGGAGAGGCATCCCTGTGCATAGGGGACTCAAAAGGTCTTACTTCAGTTCTTCTAGGGAGACTCATCATCCCTAACCCACGTGGGTGCTCTGTGGGGTCAAGTGTGCGGGCCAAGAGAAGCTCAAAAGATACAGGCTTCTCAGCAGACACTTCTGGGGGGTCATTGGCTAAATGGGCAGAAACCAGGGCTGGAGGGAAAGGCTCACCCAGAGAGGTGGTGGGTATGAACAAGGCTTCTGGACTACCCAAGGCTGAGCCAATGGACAAGGGAGGGAATGGCTCATGCCCACCGCCCCACCCCCCATCAGCCATGCTGAGAGATGATGCCAGAACGGCACCTGCTGTGCCTGGATCTTAGAACAGTGTTCGTCTCCTTCTCTAAGAAGGCTGGCGAAAGACCAAGAGGTTCCAGTCATGCACAGCTGTCGACAACCCAGCTCTGTGCACTACAGCTGATCCAGTTCCGCTACTTGTGCTTAGTGGTGATAGACCCAATATTGAAATATTCCATAAGGCATTCAGCTTGGACTGGGGTTTTAGTAGCCAAAGAGATCCGATCCTGGACTCCAGGGACGTTTGCTCCTTTGGATGGATATTTTGTGGTTTCTATTAGAATTTTAGAAATGATGATGAATTACATGTTTATTTCACTAGTGCCTGTTGGTAGCAGATATTTACATTGCCTGAGAGAAACAGCCCTTCCTATTCTTATAAAGATTGGCTGGTTGATATCACAGTATTCATGATCCCTGTTAATACAACGGGTGTGTAGCCTTAATCTTGAAATGGTCAATTACGCTTTGTTAGTAGGAAGATTTAGTTCTCTGAAATCAAGCTCTGTTGCTTGTGTGGTCACAAATCTCTAGCTGACCACAGGGCACGTTAGGATTGATGTCTAGGGAGGGTAGTGTCTAAAATTAACTTTACAAATACCATTTTCACTGGTGGTAAATCTCAATCACTTAGTCATGCTGACTACTTCAATTAGCTATTCTCTGAGTGCTAAAGTATTTTGTTCTCTTTCCCCTATGACTCTCTTATTTGAATTAGGTGGATGCATGAAGCTTTCTTTCACCAAGGTAATGAGGCCAAGTAACAGTTTGACTCCTTTTAACATTTATTTAAGTTTTATGGTGTTGAACTTTGAGATTTTTTCCCCTCCCACTTAGTTATGCTGTTCCATGCAGTTGCAAGATCGCAAGCTTTTTGCACGATTGCAGATACCATCAACTACTTAGTTTCAGACACAGGACCAAATTCATCTCAATTTCCATCATTTATCTGTCAGCAATACAACATCACAATGATTTATTACAAAATTTTTTCTTTTCCACCTAACTTCCAGGAAAGCACTCATAAGAGAACTTGATATATTTTTCAATAGAACTAAAGAGATAAAAAACGTAACTTGGCTGACCTATGTTTGGATTTGGAAATGCTTCCTTAGAATACAAGTGAGTTCAGCTTAGTGATACTAAAGAATGTCATTTAGTATTGATTTATCTCAAAACTCCATGGTCTGAATTTCTTTGATCCAATTGGTAACTACAGAGTTACCAATTTTTATCTTGCGCTTCAGACTCAGAAAGCAGCAAACAATGCAATAACCCTTTACTATGCTTCTGTTTCTTCCTGAGCTCTTTCACAGAACCGGTTTGTTTTCTAAGAGAAGCATTTAGTTTCTATTTGCATGTTAAACTTTTAGCTGAGTACCTAGAGGGAGCCAGAACAAGTACAACTAAACAGGAGTGATGGTTTAAGATTCTTCTTATCACGCTGATCAATTGGGAGCTAGAGGAAACTAGCAAGGGAAGATGGAGAGACAGCTCAGCAGTCTAGTTAGTTCTATTCCAGGAAAGAATTAGAAGGAAGGCATGTAGGGGAGGGGAATTTGTTCGGATGTGTGACAACTACTGCAAGTCTAGTTCATCCCACTCAGCAGAGGCCCAGGCCCCAGCTGTCTACATATTTAAATACCTATGCATGTCAGCGAAGCAATAGCTCAGTCCCTGGAATTCCCATTTTTTTAAATTGTTTATTAATGAGTAGTTGTACCACATCACTTTCTGAGCTGGCCACTGGCTCTTGCCTGACTGTTTACTCTATTTACCACTCTTGGGGGAATGGTTATGAAAAGAAAGGAGCTTTTCTTTGAGACTCAACTCAAAGTCCTGTGAAGCAGTTGTCTCTCTTACAAAAAAATGAGTTATTTTTCCTTGAACAAACCTAAGCACAATACTGGAAAATAGAGTCATACTGGAAAAGAATGTCATCATTCTAATTTGCCCAGGAATATTTTAATAGTACAGTACAATATGTAATAGTACTTAATGGTATTAATAGTAGTTAATAGCACAGTACTGGGGTTGGCAAACTTTTCCTGTAAAGGGGTCAGAGAGTAAATAGTCTTCTGGCTATGTGACCTCTGTTTTAGTTACTCAGCTCTGCTGTGTATTGTGAAAGCAGTCATAGAAACAGATAAACCAATGGGTGTGCCTGTGTTCCAATAAAACTTTATTTATGGACACAGAAATTTGAATTTGATATAATTTTCGCATGTCAACAAGTATCCTTCCCTTGTTTCTTTTTTTTTTTTTCTTTTTCCCAGCCATTTAAAAATGTAAAATCAGTCTTAGCTCGCAAGTGGTGCAAAAACAGGCAGTGGGCCAGATTCTGTGCGCAGATTTGGTTTGCTGACCCTTTTTGTAGTAAAAAGAGCCCATGGTTTTAGCCTCAGCACCTGGATTTGAGACCAGGATCTGTGATTGACTTGCCTTGTAGCCTTGGGGAAGTTACTCAGTTTGCCTAAACCCTAGTTTTCTGTCTATAAAACGTAAATTATAATACTCAAGCTCTGATGGTGGATTAGAATTAAATGAGAAAACTTGTGCAAGTACTCTGAATGCTCCAAAACACCACACAATGTAGGGTGTAATATTGTTTGGTTATTATTGTACATACTGTGCTTTGTCAAAATCAAATAGTAACCTGACAGAGCTTGGACTGCTAGATGACATTCTACATTAAAAGCTCTCCAAGACGTTGAGGGCAGAGATATTAGGAAGAGGTATGCTTTACTCAATTTTAAATTAAAGGATAACATTTTCTTAAATGCGGGGTGGCCATAGAGTCTAGAAACAAGGTCTTATTAGTTGATTATATTGTAATGCAATATCAATGAATCATCTATTATGTATATGTTGCCTATGTTTTTTGACTTTATAGCCATCCATTGAAATGAAACCATAGAAGATAATGTTTACCATCTATGTAGGACATTTAATCTTAGACTACCCTTATGACTCTTCTGAATCACATAGAGTATCACCCAAGTCAAGGAAAGAAAGACTGTAGTCAGACCCTTGGCAAGCTGTTTTGGAAATGACTATGAATATATATATATATACATATATATATATATATATATAATTTTAAATCTTGTATCACTTAGCTAAGCAAATGATTTCACATTATTTTGCTGAGTTAAAGTAGTTTTCTAATGGAATTTTTAGAGTCTCTTTCTCTGTCCACCAGCTCCCATATTTATAAACAGTTTCTGAACATCCCAGAGATACTGGCTTCAATCTAAATAAAAAAGCAAAGGGGAAAAAGTAAGAAACCTGAAATGTAAGAAAATGTAGGAAGGGAAAACATAAGAATGTTGCTTGGAGACTTCAAAACTTAGGCTTTTAAATGAAGTCATAAATAATTTTTAAATTAGAGTATAATGAAAAACAGACATTTCAGAGCCCTAGTCTGGTTAAACCAGCAAGAGAAAATTGTGCTTAAGAAATAGATTGACCTTTTTAGAAACAGTAGCTGGATTTCTGTTAGGGAACATAAGATATTGAACTACATCAATGGAACTGGAACTGGAGAACTAGGGAAAGAGAAAAAGAGAGGGACAGATGGAGGAAGGGAGTGGGGAAAGAGAGGTTTTCTTCTCCTGGACATAGAGTGTCTATGTATTGGACCAACCAGGCTAAAAGGCCATATTTCGAAGGGATGGAAAAGTAATGACCTGACATTACAGTGATTGCAAAGGTGTTAATCCAAAAGAGTATAGTTTGCCCATGGGACATCCAAGGACATAAACAATTTTATCAGTTACATAAAGCTGACATAAATAAATAGGTGCTCTTCCAGTTGGAAAGCATGTTGAGGTGGGTGGAAATGACAATCTGAGGGTCTTGTCAGCCCTTGGGGAGGTCATGCTCCCAGCTGAGTCTGCCCTTTCCTCCAAACCGGAGTCAATTGTGGCAAACTGTAACCCTTTAGCCCAAAGTTCTTATCTGGCTAATGGATACTGCCATGCTTTTATGGGAAAGGGACTCAAATACATCATCAAACAGACCAAAATATCAAGTTGAGTGTGATCCTCATTCATTATGAGTATTGGTGCATTAAAATAGGCTTATTTATTTCCATAGCTCTGGATTTGCTAACAAAGTGACTGAGTGATTGGAGCCTGGATATGGTGGAAGAGAATGGATAGAAATTGTAGGGTCATCTTTGCTGAACTGTTAATGAAAAACACCATTCAATACTTGCTACTTAGAAAATTCAGTCTTAATGAGCTTTTTTCAGTTCCAAATTTTAACAGTTGACACAAAATACACTGTTAAACTGTGTTATCAATAATTGTAGAAAAATAGACATGTTTGATAAGGACATTCTAATAAAAGGTTCTTCTGGAGCATCCTCATTTAAAGATTCAGAGGCTCACATTACAAAAATGAGATTTGGTTCATGTTCCATCTCCAACCACATTGACACCAAAGACAGTGAGAAATAGGGAAAGACCTCATACCTGGGTGCCCTGTCACAGATACAGAACTGACGTGTGTGTCTGACCAAAGGATTGTCAAGGCTCTTCATTCAGTTGTGCTCAAGGGCCCCCAACTGCTCTTCCAACCAGACAACAGGGTCTATGTTGTCCTTTAAGCCTTAGTAATGGACTTAGAAAGGCCCATTGAGTCTTTAGGAGCTAAATTAGCAGACTTTTTGCAACCCCAGCTGATCTTGCTTTGTGCTACCATGCCTGGCCCTGCAACTCTGGTGATGCTGCAGGGATAGCGCCCCCAAGGCAAGAGGGCCCTTCCTAAGGCTACACTGAGGTAAGGCCACAGTACCTCCCCACAGCCTGGCAAGAAGTGTATGGGGCTCCCTCCTCCTCCTCAACTACAACCTCCTCTTTGGAGTATGTGGAATGAATAAATGATTCAACAAATATTCAATGCGAAAAGTGAAATGTTGGCAAAAGGAAAGAGTTATGGCCAACAGTTTTGTTTTCCATACTGTCAGTACCAAGAAGCAGTTGTCTTGATACAAGGTGTCAGAAGTGGGAGAAGAGAGACCCAACCCCCATGTCAAATTGAGGAGTTACTTTCCTTATCTCTGGGACATGCTTTTTAGTAGACAAGGTCCCCAAACTACAGTGTGAAGGCCTGTGATATCTGGTCAGGGAAGGCAAGGGCAGCAGGGAGGGACAGCTAGTTTGAGCTCTTTGACCTCCATGGTGCAAAGCCTCAAACTGAGCACAGCTGTAGAAGTTGAAAATGAACTTGGATCCAGTCAATGAATATTTATGATGGATGATTATGTTAGGGAACAAACAGTTTATAAATGCCAACTTAATGTGAAAGATCTGTTTCAGTGCAAAATCTCCACCTGCCCTTGAGGTTTTGTCTAAGATTCTCTTCCTTTTCTTATTTTTTCATTTGAAAATTTTTTCATTTTGAAAATTAGATTTTCAGTACAAAATACTATTCCTTCCTTCTCTCCTCCTCTCCTCTCCTCTCCTTCCTTCCTTCCTTTCTTTCTTCTTTCCTTCTTTTTATCTTTGCAGATTAAAATGAATTAAGGCTGTAGTTTTTTGTTTTCTTTGATTGGGAGACACTTTGGATTTGATTTCTAACCTGTGGCATACTCTAGAAATATTTCTTAGACAGTCACCAAGATTGTTGATCTAATCTTTAAATATTGAACTCTGGAAATTTCATAATAATAAACTAATAATAATAATAATAATAAATACCAATGCAAGGAATGCTGATGGATAAGCCCCCCAGGTATAGGAAGAGTGCCAGATGGAGTCAAGGTGTGTGAGATCAGTGACTACAATATACTTCGCCCATTACATGCCATTATGAATTTCATGACTTTAGACCCAAACCACCTTTTACTAATTTAACATGTCTCATTTTTTAACTGTGATTATAGAGTGAAAATAGTTGGAGAGTCAATGGTTTTGTAGAAAAAAATTTCTCAAACTGTGGTACTACAGAGGGTGAGAGCTAACTTGAAAAGCATAAACACATAATTCCCGTCATTGGTGGGAATTCCCTAGTGGTCCAGTGGTTAGGAGTTGGCACTCTCACTGCTGGGGCCTTAGGTTTGATCCCTGGTCAGGGAACTAAGATCCTATAAGCTACGAGGTATGGCAGAAAACAAAAACAAAACAAAACCAAAAAACACACATCATTGGTGACATGCCAGAGCATGTCCTCCTCCTGAAATTCTGCCCCAGGCTAGTCAGTGAGGTCTTGTTACTTAAAAAAGAGACCTCAGTTTTGTAAACATTTCACAGTATATCAGCATACTGGTGGTGTGTTTTGCCATCTACTGAACCTCCAAACTTCTCCCAGACCTATGGCTTATTAGATTCAATTAAAGGGAACAGTGAGGTACCCAAACGGCTGCCAGTCTGGGACACAGAGCAAAGGCCATGCACTAAAGGGCCAGCGGTCAATGGGACCAAAGAAATCCAGAAAACAGGACATCAGAACCGAAATGCCTACTGTACTTTGGGAATCCTTTTTTTTTTCTTTTAATCTTATTTCTAAAGTTATATATCTAAACCTACATTAATTTTACATCTATGTACATTATTTAGAAGTTTTGTTCTACAGTACTTTTGTACATGCTGGGTTTTATTACTAACTGCAAAAGAAAATAATTACATAAGGCATATATATGTACAGTATTTTGTCATTACCTCACCTGGGTCCTATAAATGCAATGCCCGCAGAGGGCAAGCACCTCGCCCTGTAGATGAAATTTATTGAGATGTATAAAACTGAGGGCTCAACTCTATGTCTCACTGCATGAATGAATAGGCACCAGAGACCTTCCTCATCATATCCCAGGTAGACTCTTTGATGCACTCTTTTGAGTGATCTGGTATTGTACAACACATGCAGGTAAGTAGCAGAAATCTCTAGGACTTGGATGTGTCGTATTCAGGGAGGAGACCAGGCTTGGGTCACAAATGAGGGCACATGACACCTTAACCCAATCTGAATCTGCCTTGTCGATCTGAATAACTGAGAGGGCAGGTAGATATTTTACACCTTGAAGATTTGTTTTCTGGTAATGCCAAACTTCAATATAAGGAAAGAACAAAGTAAGAGAGACAGAAAAGAAAGAGAATGAGAGACAAGGGAAGGTTGTGGGCGGAGAGGAGAAGGGGTGGCCCAGCCAGGGGACTAAACTTTGGATTCGTTCTCTAGATTCGCCACATCACCATTCCTCTCCGTCTGCTCCTCAGGGTTCTTTTCTTCCTCCTCAGTCTCCAGTTCTGCGTGTTGGTTGAGTTTGCTGGAGACGGACCAGCTCAGGGGCAGCTCAGCCCTGCTGGCTAACTCGGCCAGCTCTTTGGCACTGAGAGATGGGGTGCTGGTCTCGTAGGTCTCGTGGAAGCTGTTGTAGTCGACTTCGTAGAACCCGTCCTCCAGCGTCAGAACAGGGGTGAACCGGTACCCCCAGAGGATCTCACTAGTGATGTAGGAGCTTCGAGCTTGGCATGTCATCCCTGCAGAGAGGAGAACAGAGGCTTTAGTGTGTGTGTCTGTGGGCTTTGTATCGCCCAGGGGACTCAGGGAGACAGGCAGGACTGCTGCATGTGATGTTGAGACTGTGACCCACATAGGCTGCTATAATAGGGAAGAACAGAATCTGACTCCATATTAAATCTGCTTCTTTTACTTTAACATTGTATTCAATTGCTTTTGCTACAAGTTAAGAATGTTGCCTATAGCCTGAAATATACAGGATATCCCATTCTCAAAACTCTGACCTTTAAAGGTATAACACTTTCCCATTCATATAGAGGTAAAAAGTTGCAGAACAGAGGATAACATTTGTCTTGTTGGAGGTTTACAGGGGCATTATGACCTGACCTACATGGACAGCTGCAAGAACAAAGGATTCTGACCCCAAGAAGTCTGCAACAACCAGCCACACCCCCTCCTCTTTTAGTATAAAAGAAGCCTGAATTCTAACTCAGGTAAGATGGTTCTTTGGGACGCGAGTCCACCATCTTCTCGGTCTGCTGGCTTTCGAATAAAGTTGCTATTTCTTGCCTCAACGACTCGTCTCTTGATTTATTGGCCTGCCGTGAGGTGAGCAGTACAAGTTTGGACTTGGTAACAGTGTCACAACTACAAGGAGGTGTCTTTCTTGTTGTAGACATGTGCTACCATGCAGGAGGGCATGTGATGGAGATACCAGGCTTCTGCATGGAATCCCAGGGAGCAACGTGAAAGTTCTGGCTCACACCAGGCACTTGCAGGCACTTGCCTGCAAGGTCAGGCACACACACAGGAAAGCATGTGTGCACATGCACACAGGTGCACACTCATGTGGTTGTGCCTTGTCCACTTTTTACTCCAGGATCATCTGAGGTCATGACTTTTGTCTCACACTGCTTTTAGAGGTTTTGCCTGAGTCCTGCTGGGATTTGAGTCTTGGTTTTGGCCACAGACTTAGAATGAAATTTGACATTTTAAACTAAACTTATGCTGCCTTTCAGCTGGAGGCCACAGATTTGTGGTACCCTCCCATTGCCGTGACACAGAGGCAGCTACTGTGGTCACCCAAATGAGGTTGGAAGGGATGCTGATCTGAATGTGTACTTTCCCCAGGACCAGTGGAGATGGTTGTTCAGATCGTGTGATAATATAATACTTTAAAGTCGCCCCCCATCTCACCCGCCCTTCCTGCTTATAGACAAGAAGACTTTTTCTAATTTGCACAAAAATGCCATATGAGCTACTGGCAGCCCAGGAGCCGGGGATAGCTTCCTTTTAAATGTGAAAAGGCAGAACAAGGGAAATCCCACCCACCTCCTTAGAAAAGGAAACTAGGCAACAGGCTTGGTGTAAAATACGGGGAAGCCATTGGTGCATTTTTTTTCTGAGGTCGAAGAATTCTCTTATGAAACTTCTCAGGAAATGGAAGCGTTCATTCAGCCATTCCTTCAGGGCTGATTTTCCATTAGCTCAGTAGGTCCAGTACCAAGGGCCCACAGTGCTTTTAGGGGCCCATCGTAAAGTATATTACATATTACATAAGGTAGATTATATACTTATTATATTATATAATTATATAAAAATATAATTAGAAAATTTTTAAATGGAATAAAGGGCCCGCAAAGGTAAAACCACGTAGGACTCACCATAGTCCTACTGCAGCCCTGTATTCATTCATCCAGGGAAGCAGCCAGCCAGTCAGTCAATATATTATTCCTTAGGACAGCCTATAATATATATTAGGCAATTGCTTTATGCTGAATGCAGGTGTGGTAAGGAGAAGAGGGCACATGTAGGTTTTACACAGAAGGTTTTACACAGTAGGTTTTTCAGATCTACAAAATATTCCCACAGCAGTGCACCTGTTCCTCGTGGCTAGAAGAAGAATGTTGGGGCCCAGGGACTGAAGTGACTGACCCACTGCAGCTGGCAGAGTCTGAGCCCATACAGCCCTCATTCACATTCTGCTCTTCCTCTGAACCTCAAAACTGAATGCTACCCTTCTTCAATGTTTCCCTGATTACCCAATTATTTGGTCTGCCCACCCCCATGCCTCTGAAACAAGTAGAGCAGGGTTACTGGGCATTGCAAAGCAAAGAACAACAGCATCTTGCTTTTATTTCTCAACGTTTCTCTTCTGAGTTACCAACTCTTTATCTGTGTTTGGGAGTGATGGGGGAAGACAGGTGATGACAGGGTTCTGTGGGCTCAGAGTGAGGCACAAACAGGAAGTCAAAAAGAAAAGGTGATAAAATGACTTTCAAATTTTTCTTCCCATTGAGGAAGCATATGTTTATTGTGACATGACTAGAAAACAGAGACAGGCATATAAAATAAAATTCACCTAGATTTTGATTTCTGGCTATGTAAATGGCCAAATGGAACTAGAAATTAAAAATACAATTATTAAAATTAAAATCTATATGGAGGTTTAACATCCAATTGGAATTGACTGAAGAGAGAATTAGAAACTTGGGACACAGGTATGAAGAAACAACACAGGATGAAGCCAAGAGGTTGTCATTGGGACTGCTGGAGAAAGGACCTCTGAAAACCCTCTCCTCCATGAAAGCAATGAGAACGCTGGCAGAAACGGACAAAGCAAACTCTTTTAGAACTCTGTAAATGAACTCCAGGAGTGTTTGCTCAAGAAAAATGGCTGAATTGCAGTAAGAACCCTGAGCTTTGGGAAATTTAAATTTTCCCCCTGCTCAGCTTTACGTTAGCCTTAAAAATCAACAGCCTGCAATCATGGTGCAAAAGAGCAGTCTAGCAACTGCTGGAGGGGTCAGAACAGGATTGGAGCTCTTTCAAAGCCTCATGCTCAGAATTGTCATCAGTTGAAGTTTCTAGCAGTTCCCTAGAAAATCCCATTTACAAGGCTTGTCTCTTTGTGACTTGGGACAGAGTTTGCCCAATGCAAATAACTTGTTCCCTTGGGCTGTTTGTCAAAAACAAACAATGGTTAAACTTTGTACTCTCCCCCAGCCCAAATTCCTATGTTGTTCTAACCCCCAGTACCTCAGACTGTGACTTGTTTGAGAGAGGGTCTTTAAAGAGGTAATTAAGTTAAAATGAGGTCATTGGGAGGGGGTCCTAATTCAATATGACTGGTGTTGTTATAAGAAGAGGAGATAAGTTACACAGACATGTGTAGAGGAAATACCGTGTGAGGACATAGGGAGAAGATGGTCATCTCCATCTGTAAGCCGGGGAGAGAGCAACCAACCCTGCCAACACCTTGATCTTGAACTTCCAGCCTCCAGAATTAGGAGACAATAAATTCCTGTTTAAGCCGCCCAAGTCTGTGGTACTTTGTTATGGCAGCCCTAGCAAATGAATGTGCTTATTGAATTCCACAGGGATAGTAAAATACCTTTTCATAGTACCACTTTAATAGGATTAATTTATGTAATCAAAAATGAATAAGAGAGATTTAAACAAATGTTTGTGGATGCTTTCCCAATTTTTATTCACCTTTGGTGTCCTGATTCATTTGAAAAGAGATGAAAAGAATATTAATATATTTGTCTAACAATATCGAAAAGTATTTCTAGTGTAAGCTGATAATTTCCATTTTCTTCAGAAAGATTCCTGTCTTACATGTTGACATTGGTCCCAGTCCATTCTTAGAAAAATTGTGATCTTTACTGATGTTGAAAAAGTAACAAAATAAAACCAACTAAGGTGCAGCCACCAAAATTACATCAGTGTGTGACAGTGGAGCCCTTGTGATTTTCGATGTCACTTAACTCACTGAAGTGTGACCGTGACTCTGAGACCAATTTTTCACGGATTGTGTTTCAGGCTTTGAAATGAGTGTGAGCTGAGGATGCAGAATTTTCTTTGCTTAATAAAAAAGATTAAAAATGAAAAACATGAAAATATCCACAACACTAATAATGGAAAACAGGAATAACACATGTATATTTACCACGCACATAAAAGTTTAGATACTACCTGTCTATGTATGTACAGAAATATAAAGTAAAAGGAGACCGGCTGGTCATCAGAAAAAAAAAAAGATTCAATCAGTGTGTATGCAAGTTGTGTTTGTTTTTCATATCAGAAAGATCATTACGGTGTCCTGAGGTAGGTTTTTTATTTTTAAATTAATTAATTAATTAATTTTTGGCTGCACTGGGTCTTTGTTGCTGTGCGCATGTCTTCTCTTGTTGCGGCGAGCGGGGGTTACTCTTTGTTGCGGTGCGTGTGCTTCTCATTGCAGTGGCTTCTCTTACTGTGAAGCACGAGCTCTTAGGCACATGAGCTTCAGAAGCTGTGGCTCGCGGGCTCTAGAGTGCAGGCTCAGTAGCTGTGGCGCAGGGGCTTAGCTGCTCCATGGTATGTGGGATTTTCCCGGACCAGGGCTCGAACCCATGTCCCCTGCACTGGCAGGTGGATTCTTAACCACTGCATCACCAAGGAAGCCACTGAGGTAGGTTTTTGAAGTGAGTGAAGTAATCTCTGGAAAAAGAGAAGCTCCTTTTGTAGAGATGAATAAAACCTGAAAAATCTGATCTCCAAGTTCAGATCACAGCCTTTACTCTGAGCATGCTGGCTGTCTTGCCATTTGCATTTATATTTTTATGACTGTATGTGTGCTATTTGCTTTATCTTGAATGCCCTTCCCCCGGTGGACTCCTGTTCATCTTTCAAGAGCTGATTTATTATCTCCTTTCTAAAGCCCTCTGTGACCGACCCCACTTGAGTTGGAACTAGGAGCCCACGGCTATCAGGACATTTCAGTGACACCCCATCACAGCCTTCTCACAACCTTTGCAGCTCATGCTAAGTGTCTGGTTTCCTTGTTGGACTGTGGATGCCTCAAAGTTCGTTTATCTTCTTTATTTCCATATTCCTAGCATTTACATAGTGCTTCAACATTGGAGGTTCCCCCCAAATACCTGTTGTTAAGTGAAGAGAATGGACCTAAGGAACTATAGAGAAATGTTGACTGGAAATGTCTGACATGTATTATTAAATTAAAAGATGGCTTGTGGTTCTTAGAAAAGAAAGTGGGAGATTTCTGTTTCTGCGTCATGTCAGATTACCTAGGAATGACCCTCAGCTAAAATACAAGCTAGACACTGGAAAGTTACAAACTCCCGAATTTTAATCAAAAATAAGTTCAATAACAAGTAAAGGATGGAACTTCTGGGCTTGGTGAAGATGGAGTCAGTGCAGCCTTTGTCTCCCGTTGCTTACAATGAAGACTTCTAGACAAAACACAAAATGCAACAACCTGCAGACTCTGAAAAGTTACCACTAGTGGGAAGATTGGGGAGGGGTACCAAAACTTGAAGAATGACTTGTTTGGGGGTAAATTTCTTGTTTTTTTTTTCTCTCTTTTATCATCTGGCTTTAACCTGAGAGTGGTCCCTATGCAGAACTGGGCTGTGGTGCTGCAACAAAATCTCAGAGAGAAACCCTGTCTTTCTGGCCAAAGGACCAGGACAAGGTCCCCTCTGGGCTGGAGAATGGGGGTGGGGAGCTCTCATTAATTTTGTATCTCTGCACCCAGCTCTCAGTGCTACGTAGTCCAGAGCTGTGAGAAAATCTTTCTGGCCAGAGGACTGGGAAAAGAGGTCTCTGTGGACCAAAGAGTTTGTGGCTGCGTTTTCCTCTCCTCACTGCCTTACTCTGAGAATGAACTCTGAGCCTGTGAAACCGGGCAGCAGTATGGGTGGCCAACACGTGGAGAGAAATCCTGTCTTCACAGACAGAGAAGAGGGGGTCTGGGAGCTGAAAAGGATGGGGAATCTCACAGAGGACAAAACTGAAGAAGAGTATCCCCTAATTCTGTGTATGAATCGATGCAAATCATGAATAAAAAGAAACGATGAATGAAAAGAAACTACTATGTGTTTCATAACATATAATCATACTTTGAAACGACTTCAATGAAGAAACTCTAATGGGAGTTCAATAATACTTAGAAACGAATGATACTGAAATGTAGAATGTCAAGATTGTGGGATACATGGAAAGTAAGAAACATGTATAGACCTAAATGCTTATATTAGAAAAGAAGAAAGTCTGTGCAGAATATCCAACTTAAGAAATTAGTAAAAGAACAACAGGATGAATCCATGGGAAATAGGTAATAAACATCAGTGTGTAAATGAATAAATTAGAAAACATAATATTGAGTGAAAAAGCAAGTTGTATAGAATATATAAAATGATACCATTTGTACAAAGCTAAAAGTAAGCATAAGTAATATATCATTCAGGGACACATTCAAAATTATTTTTTTAAAGAAATTAAGAGAATGATAAAAATAAGTAGTTACGTTAGGGTGGAGAAGGAATACAGAAGGAGATATAGCAGTAATGTTCTAGCTCTTAAATCGAACAGTCAAATTGGAAGTGTTTTCTTATACCCTGTAATGTAATACGTGACATGCATTATTTTGTACTTACCAAGTGCTATACTTTAAAAGCTTGCTAATTCCATTTGTTGTTGCAGTATTAGCCTGCTTATCTTTTGTGCAAAGGCTCCTCTTGTTCTGTGTTTTCAGAACTGTTTTTTCTTCTTTTTTTAATTGAAGTATAGTTATTTACAATGTTTCAGGTATACAGCAAAGTGGTTCAGTTATACATATATATATATATATATATATTCTTTTTCAGATTCTTTTCCATTATGGTTTATTACAAGATATTGAATATAGTTCCCTGTGCTATGCAGTAGGTCCTTGTTGTTTATACAAACTTATATTTTTATGTAAAGAATTGGAAACAATAAAAAAGAATTGTGACATAATCTAATCTATATAATTCTGCTTTGTACCATCATTTAAATGTTTCCAAACATCTGTTGGCTCAAAATAGCTATAATGTCTTTTCTTAAAGTTACCCTGTGATAAGAACTGTTAACCACTCATTTATTCGGGTCATGTTTATTAAATGGAATCCATGTGCTAGGTAATGAGTTCCCAGCCTCAGGGAGCTTACAGTCCGTCTTCTCATTCCTGTAGAAGCTCAGAATCAGGAATTCTGACTGGAACTTCCAGAAATGAGGACCCTTGCCTGCATGCCCTAATGACCAAGGGTTCATGATAACTGACATCCAACTGGATGCCTGGGGTCTTCGGAATGTATGGTGGGGGCAGAGGAAGGAGGGAGGCTCAGTGCATCTGGGGTGTAAACTCCATCCATGGTCTCCTTGGCTCCGTGACCCAGCTAGTGGGGTTAAACAGAAATACATGATTGTGTTTCTCACCCTTCAACTAGTTTTTCGTGCATTTTTATTTCCTTGATGGTGAGTCAGAAACTGGGTCTCTGTAGAGTAGGATGCTGTCTACTTAGCCTCCTTGACGGCTTTCTGTGCAACTAACCATAGGAAATTCCACAACTGAGAGTCAGCTTAGAGGTGGACAAGACAAAATTGGGGGGGAGGACGTGACATGTGAGACCTGTGCTATAAATGATAGTCCCCGTTTCTTCTCATTCCTCATTATCACGTCACTGTCATCTTCATGGAATATTCCCAAGTAGTTACTGTGAGCTGGGGATTCCCTAAGCCCTTTACCTTGTCTATTTCATTTAATCCTTATAACAACCCCATGAGCATGTGCTATGATTCTATCCCTGTTCTACAAATGAGGAAACTGAGGTGTGGAGACCACTGATGTCACATCCCTGGGGAATCTGGCCTCACAATCTCGAAAGAAACAGGTGGACACTGACATTGCAAGACAGCATTGAGGCCAGTGGGGTTAGAGGAGGAATGGCCTGTTGGTGTGTTCGTGGGTCAGTCATGCCTTTGACTTTGTGTTTGAGGAGTCTGCTTGATTTCCATAGCAACGTTGTCTGGTCTAAGTTATTTCCCCAAAGCCCAAAGGCACATGCGCATGTGTGTGTGTATGTGTGTGTGTGTGTCTTAAAAAGAATTATTGCACTTCATAATTTCTCCACTGAGAGCTTCTCTGGTTAATCTTCCAAGAGTTTAACTCACTTGAAAGTGAATAGAAACAGCCCATCTTTTTGGTGGTGTTTCATTCCTTGAGTAAGAGTACGTTAGAATAAGGAGTGGTGAAGGAGGGACTGCTTGTCATTGGTGGTGAACAAAAAGCCCAGGAAGCTGGGAAGCCAGACTGAGGCCCAGTTGAGGGATCTAACAGGCACTGAGCAAACACAGGTCAGACCCTGCAAGATGGAGATTTAACAGGCAAAGCCTTATTTTTAGATTCGCGGCGACAAATGATGACTGGAGATGTTTTGTGCAGAATACCAATATGATGAAAGCCATCCTCAAGAGAGAGCCCTCTGGATAAAGCTGGAAGTATGCACTCAGTAGATAGAAAATGCATCAAAATTGCCTGGAGAATGTGATTCCAATAAAATGAGATGGAATAAACCACCTTCACCACTTTGGAATTCTGTAAAATTAACCTATATTGCCAATATTCAGAAACAAAGAATTGACTGCAGGCGTTTTGTCTTTTTATTTCAAATACCAGGCTACATGATGTAATGTTTTCCTTTACTCTTTGTTCTCATTCTCAATAAAAACTGCACTGAATTAGTGCAGTAATAAAGTGTTCTGCACTAATGTTTATAAGTCTTTGTGAGGGAGAACGATCTTGGTGATTTTCCAAGCCCAGTGTCAAAAAGAAGCAGTATAGAGTAATCTCTGCCATAATGTAATGGTAATTCTAATTCATTAGGCTCAGCCAACTGCTGATCATTTAAACAACAACAAGCCCTGTCTTATGCTCAGGTTAAGAATACCTTCAATAAACAGTTGTACTTCTTCTGTTACTGAAATTTTGGGTGGCCAGTGAGGTTCACCTTTAGCTACACAAAAAAAATATTGAAAAGTGTATTTTTTTTAATGTTTAGAGAAAGGTATTCTACATGTGTACTCCCAATTGTACTCTCACCAAAGTAACTGATAAATTCATAAATCAAGTATTGAATTAAGTAATACACATTATTTATTAAGTGTTTATTGTATGTCTGGCACCAAATGCTTTATGTGCGTCAACCAACTAACAACACCTTACAACAGCCCTCATAGGTGGGTGATGCTACGATATCTACTTAACATATAAGCAAACTAAGACAAAGAGAGGTTAAGTGAATGTTCTGGGTCACACAGTTTTATGGACTGAATTATGTGCCTCCAAAATCCCTATATTGAACCCTAACCCCCTCATGTGACTGTATGTGGAAATAGGAACTTTAGGGAGGGAATTAAGGTTAAACAAAGTCACCTAATCCAGTAGGACCATTGTCCTTGTAGAGGAAGAGGTACTAGAGAGCTTTCTCTCTTTCCACGTGCCACAGGAGGACACAGCCAGAAGGTGGCTCTCTACAAGCCAAGAAGAGAGGCCCTACCAGAAACCAATGCTGATGGTGCCTTGCTATTGGACTTCTAGCCTCCAGAATGGTGAGAAAATAATTTCTGTTGGTTAAGCCACCCAGTCCGTGGCATTTTGCTATGACAGCCCTAGCAGACTAAGAGTAAGAGTGGAACTAGGGTTCTAATTTAGGGAGTCTGTCTCTAGAGCCTATGTCCTCAACTGCCACACTATTATATCTATTTTTGAAAACAGGGATCATGTGTTCATTGTCACCTTTATAACTCCTGTAAGTTCCTTATACTTATATTTACAAAATAAAATGGAGAGTAGCTGAATCATCATGGCCCAAGTGATGTTGCCACTGGGTGTTGTAACTTGACTGCCAAATAATACCTGCTCACCATTTGTCTTTCCCATCATATCTACCATTTGTTCCCCACCAGCTCTCCTAAGCCTGTCCGTTCTTACCTTGTCTACCATACAAATGTACTTATTCTCTACTCAATCTGGAGCAGTGGCTACCAGATTCAGAATGTTGCTTGGAGACACTAAACAACCTTGATTCTTTTTGAAAGAAATCATGAGATAGCCTCAAATCAAATCATAAACTGCAGGATTCTTCTTCAACCTCTCCCATTCTATATTCGTTTCTCTCTTCTCCAACAGTTCCGGGTTCCCAAAAATCTATACACTTATCATTGGCTCTATCCTACGAGCACACAAAGCAGCTTTGGAATTATCACACCTATAAGTCTACTGAAGAATTGTTTGTACAAGACTCAGACCTCACAGCAGAGGACCAGATATGCTTCTAGTTGAAACAGGAAAGCCCCTGTGACTTTACAAGAAAGCCCCAGTATGTACCAGTAAATAGTGAGCCACAGACCGCCAAATGTACTTGAAAGCCAATTAGAACACTTCCCTGCTTCCAAAAATTCTATAATAGAACACTCACCAATCAAAGACTCTCTTAACATTTCCTCCTTTTACTCTGTAAGTCCTGTGGGTTTCTACCGAAGGAAAGAGATAGTAGCAAACTATCTCGTATGATCTGAATAAGCAACCTTTTGTTAATAGTACAGGTGCTCTGTGTACTTTTGAAACCATCATCCGCAAACCTATGAGGTAAACTTAAAAATTGAAATTCTTTTTAATCTTAGACGATTCCCACTGAGGTAGTGCAATCCAAGTACTGAGTTCCAAAGTTATTGGATTCATCCTTTTTTCTATGTAGCCTTGTTATCTGTTTTATATCTAGTTAGGTTCATTTGTTTCTAATGGTATTTCCTTTTAGGATTTGTTTTTGTGATCCTTTTTTTTTTTTAAAAGAAATTTTAAACCACTTAAATAGTTCAAAAATTAAGTCAGCATAAAAAGATATATTCAGAAAAGTCTCATTCCCACCTCTTCTTCTATCCTGTTTCTGCCCACCTCCTGTATGTGGCCATTTTCATTTGTTTCTGCTTTACCCTGTGTTTCCTTTTGTAAAATAAGCAAACTTAGATGCACACACATTCTTATTTCTCATTTTGACCCTGCAGAAGGAATATATTTCAGGACAGGAAGCTGTATGATGATTTTCTTCTGCTAAAGCAATTTGAAATCTCTGGACGTGCTCATTTCCTTTTATCATAGAATCCATAGGCTTATCAATGATACAGTGGAGCTGAACAGTGGGAGCTGGAAGCAGACTGGCCCAGGTTTAAATCTGGGCTGCCCAGAGCCACAGTGTGGCCTGGATAGGCTACTTAGCTTCTCTTATTCCTCATCTGTCATAGCTGGGAAAATAATGACCAGAGTAGAGAAATGATCTACAAGAAATTTCACAGGTAAAAGCCTTGACCTAGGGCTCTGTTTGAGGACATCACTGGCAATTCTCTTAGTGCCATTCCTTCCCTTGGTCATGCATAAAAGCTGACCTTTCTTGTAGAATTAGCAGCATTGATCAATAACATTTTTTCCCTTACCTCAAGTGATTGGTTGCTTGTTGATTTTTTTCAAAAGGAATAAAAACCATTCAGAGAAAGATCTGGAGACATCATGTTTCATCTTCCTGTCGATGTCAGGGTTTATTTTATGCCTTACTATTCTTTGAACATTTCAAAATACCCTTTGGTGCCTGATATTTGAAGAGTCACTCGTCTCTTCATTGTCCCCCATTATTCTGCATTGTCCAGGCAGTGGTTCTTAACTTTTTTTGGTCAAGGACCCTTTTGGGAATCTTATGAAATTCATGGATCCTCTCTTCTTAAAATATACAAACATACAACAGTTTGCAAAGGTTCAAGGGCTCAGGAACTCACTGAAATTTGTGGGATCCTAGGTTCAAACAAAACAAAGAAAAGCAAAACCAAAAGAACAAAACAATTCTGCTTTAGGAGAAGGTGTGTGTGTGCATGTGAGGAGGAAGAGGTTTAAGGGAAAATAGAGAAGAGAGGGTTTCATTAAACTGCAACTGGGTTATGCGCAGGTCATGTGCTTTCTCAGTGGCCAGTGCTCACCCTACCAGAATCTTCCTCACCAAATTGCAATTGTCAATATTTGTTCCTACATTTTCAAGTCTGGGGATGGGGGTTCCTGTGGGCAGGAGTTCTGTCTTGGCCACTATTTTATCTCTGTCCCCTGCTATAGTGTTTGGCAATGGTGTTTGATAATATGCCCAGTAAGTATTTGTTAATGGCTAAAGGAATAAAAGGGCCCAGGTGATAATAATTCATTTATTCATTCATCATATAATATTTATTGAGGACCTACTATGTGTCTGGCATTTTGACGAATTCTGGGCATCAAAAGATGACATGGTCCCTGGGTTCATCGGATTTATAGTCTTCTAAGAATGGAATAAACATCTAAATGAATGTAAAATTATAACTGTAACAAATGCAATGAAGAAAAGGTGGATTCTTCTATAAAACATAACACGGAAATCACACTTGGGTTCACGTGGGAATTAGTGAAAGTGTCCCTGAGGATGTGGCATTTGGGTTAAGACTTTAAGGATGAGCAATGGAATGAGTGAGGTAGGGGTAAGTGGACTATATCAAGGAAGCATTTCTGGCAGAAGGAGGCTCTGTTGGAGGAGGGCCCCTGAGATGTCCAAGGAACTGAAAGACTAGTGTGTTTGGGGTAGGGGTGAGGGGAACTAAATAAAATATTGCTCTGGCTACAGAGGGAAAAATGACTTGGAGGAGGGCAAAGTGTGTGTGGGTAGAAGAGTGAGGAAGCTAATTCAATAGTACAAAGAAGAAATTATAGTTATCAGAAGCAGAAGAGAACCAGTGGAGATGGGAGGCTAAAATGGACTGAAGATGTATTTAGGAGGCCAAATGGATAGACCTCTGTAATGAATTATTCATGGGGGTGAGTTAGAAGGAAGAGCCAAGAATGATGCCCAGATTTCTGGCTCAGGCAATGGGATGGATGGTGGTGCCACTGCGAATCTTGAGTGCAGGAAAATTACGTTTGGTTTTGGGAATGTTAATTGTATTGTGACTTTGAGATATGCAAGGATATTGAATAGGTCCTTGGGATAACCAAGTCTCAAATCCACAGAAGATGTCTGGATTGGGTATATACTTGGGATGTCAGTGGCATGCGGATGGAATTGAAGCCTGGGGGCAGATGAAATTGCCAAGGGAAGGGTTTGTGATGAGAAAAACTGAGGGTGAGACTATTGTGAAAATTTAACATTTGAAGGTGGGGAAGGATGAGCTTGCCCAGCATGTTGAGAGAGAGAGAGGGTGGCTAGAGAGATAGGAAGAAAGACAGAAGAGTGGAGGGTGACACAAGCCACGGGACAGGAGTGTTCAAGAAAGGCAGGTGGTTAACAGTGCCAAGAACCGGTGAGAGAAAATTGCCCCAAACCGAAAAGTATACACTGGATTTCAGACATGGTGGTCATTATCAACTTAGTGAGAGCTGATGGGTAAAGGAGTCAGTGAAGTGGTAAGAGAAGTGGGTTTGGGGTGAGGAAATGGGGTGAGTGAATTTAGGAAAGTTTTTCAAGAACCTGACTATGAAGATGAGGAGAGAAGGCGATAGTTAGCAAGGGACATGGGATTGAGTGAGTTTTTAAAGACGTGGGACACCTGCCCACGTTCAAATACTGATGCAAAAGGCTCTGGTTGAGTGGGAAGGGCTCCATGTAATGTAGGAGAAGATGTAATCAGTAGCTTATGGTTCTGGAGAGACGGGTAAAGCTAGGAAATCAAGGTGGCAGAAGGAGGCTCTGTCCTTATAGACCGTGGGCGTTGGTCCAGGTAGATTTGTGATATGGGGCAGAGTTGAGCGAATTTCTGTCTGAAAGTGCCTATTTTCTTATTGAAGTAGGAGGTGGGTGGGGGAAGATTTGAAATTTTCGGTGGAGAGTGGGACAGCAGACTGATCAGAGAAACAAAGAAGGATTAAGACAGGAGGATAATCATGAACTTGCAATGAATACTTGTTGCTTATATTCCTTCTTCCTAAAGGTACTCAGAGTTTTATAGGTGCACCCCCTCCACTATAGCCCATGAACTTTGGGGTCCCACTGGGCTTAAGCTTGTTGATACATTTCATTTTCTTGGCCACGGTCATTGGTTCCAGAAGACATATGATGTTCCTTCAGTGGTTCTTCGTTCAGGATGAATTTCAAACCATCGCATAAAGTGATGGGCAGAAGTAAGCTCTCCTCATGATTGTGAACCAGGGCACATATAGCCCTGCTGGCTGCTGGTGGCCATATTGGGGCTGTGAAAGCAGAGAGATAGGAACAGATGACTGGGAGCAGACACCTTATCTGTCCATGGACTTTGCACTTGTGAGAGGCAACAAACCCCCTAAGTGTTCTAGCCTGGTTGTCAACAGCATCCTGAAACAATCTGTCTGACCCTGGCACCAGTTTGCCCTGATGTGTGTTAACCTTCTCTCTAGCCAGACTGCTGGGGTTAACACATGGGTCCATTGATCTGCCAACTAGACCAAAACCAAATGAAGACTAACGTATTCATTTTTTTCAGTAAGAATTTATTGAATACCTTCAAAGTGCCATATATATTCTGTGCTTGGTGATGGGGATTCAGTGATGACCTTGACCTCATAAAGTTGACCATCCAGTGGAGGGCTGCAGTAGGGCCAATGACCCAGCACCACTGATGATAAATTCTCATCAGATTTCAGTAAATGAATGTGAATGAGTTTCTCATTATCACTACAGCAGTTCAGGGTGATTGGCCATATTCTCCTGAATGGCATATTGCCTTAAAAGGTCCCCCAAACTTCAATTCCTTCAATTCAACAAACTTCAAAGCTGCTCTTGATGTTCATTTCAATCTACTTTTTCTCATCAAAAATACTAATTTTAAGGGGATGGGCAAGGAGACGGTGGGAATTTTCTCTGGGTCTAGACCTACATAGAGATGTTATCAAACGTGCTAAGCAATAAACCGGTCCTGATGCTGACGTCCAAAGCACACACACATACACACACCCACTCACTCTGGGGCCCACCCCACGCTGCTGCCAGACACTCCCCTGTTGGTGCTTGTCCCACGCTGGCCACCAGCCTTTCAGTTTTCACCGTGCTCTCTGTTGGTCGAGGAAGCATCACTTTAGAGCCGATTCCTGCAGTGGGGATTTCCCTGGAGGGACCCATGAACATGCAGAGGGAAAGTCTTTTGGAAAGTTCATGAATGCAGTCATCTTCCTGATGACCCCAGATTATTCCTGGCTGCCCTGTGTCTTCCCACTCATGGTGTGAATGCTTTTCACGGCTTCGTGGGGTGGGTGGAGAGGCGCCAGCTCTCAGCTTTGACACACTATAAGTTACACTTTGAGTCCAAAGTTGCACCAGTGGCCTGGACAGCAGGGCTTTCATTGACAAGAGCAAAACTTTGTGGAGAGAAAATAAAAAGGACTTGGGAGTTCCAGAAGCCACAGCTAAGAGAATTGAAGTCTTCCTGTGCCATTCAGGAAAGTGAGACCAGCTGGGAAGAGGGGCGACCGGGTGGAGGTGTTGGGGATGTGACTAGGGTTTGCACACTGCCCGGGTTTCCAGGAAATGGCTCAGGACCCCCTGCCTTGGGCCTGACTTAGGCGTGGGAAGAGGCCAAGACAAAAGGCCCTAAAGAGTTTGAAGTGGAATCAGAAATCGTCAGGACTCAGTGCCTTTTCTGTGGCCCTGGAGGATTTCAGACGTCATGGAGCAGGCTAGGGTCGGCCCAGCTTCTGTGAGGCTGGCTGCCAGCACTGACAGGGGAGTGTCTGGTAGCAGCGTGGGGCGGGCCCCAGAGTGAGCGGGTGTGTGTATGTGTGTGCATGTGAGTGCACTGTGCCTGTTTGTGTGTAGGTGGGTGCGTTTTGCCCTTGTGCAAGCTCCCCTCGTGTGTGTGCAAGTGCGTGTGTTCCAGAGCGTGTACGCGGGAGTGTGTGTGTGTGTTCCCACATCGCTCCACCGAGAGGGTGGATCCACTGGCAGGCCCAGTGGGGAGAGGTGCCCAGAAACTTCTACCCAGGAGCCTTGGCACCTGCATCCAACACAGGGACACCATGGGATACTCTCGAAGACCTTGGGGGGAGTAGCAACGAGACAGAATGTACTTAAGCCACACCCCTCCATCCCTCGTGCCAAAATGATGTATAACCCACCCCAATTCAGAGTGCTCCTAGGATGGCGGAGGGGGACATCTCGAATGACAGTTTAGATCTGAGTTAACCCCATTTAAAGTTGGAAGTGAGGGAATTCCCTGGTGGTCCAGTGGTTAGGACACTGTGCTTTCACTGCCGAGGGCGCAGGTTCGATCCCTGGTCAGGGAACTAAGATCCCACAAGCCACAAGGTGTGGCCAAAAAAAAAAAAAAAAAAAAAAAAGTTGGAAGTGATTGTCACCTTTTAATTCCCAAATTTAAGGTTTCTTTTTTCTAGGAGGAAACAAAAAGGGACCTTACGAGAAGAGTTAATTTCAGTCGCAGAGAAAGTCAGTTCTATCCGTACTTATCTGAGTGTTGTCTATAAAATTATAAACTCCCCTTGAACATGTTTGTAAAAGTTGGCTTAAAATCTTTAGAACTCCTTCTCAAATAAGACATAAAATGACATTTATAACTAAAATGCCTTTGTCTTGGAGGGAAAAATCAGAGTCTGTGAGCCTGAGGATGCCCTCTGATGAGTTTACAAAACTTGGGAAAACTTATGTGATCCTATTACTCTTTGTAGAGTTCAACATAAACATCCTATTTCAACTGGCTTTAAGATTCTAGTAAAACCAGTTTTGAGTTTGATAATTAGAACAATATAGACATTTGGATGTGGGGCTCAGTTTTTTTCCAAAGACTTAGGATCTTTTTGATGGGTAAAGATGTACAGATGGACCATTTCTATGGACCTGTGGGCTCCTGTCCAGTACATTGATTCATCGGTGTTAAAAGCACGTACTGCGGTTTTGAGAAGACTAAAACGTACATGAACTACTGCCTACATTGTTTTTGTGGCAATTGAGAGTTAAAAATGTTGAGGGAAACTCTAGATGATGACCTCATCCCACCTATCTAGCTTTTTATAAAACCCCAAACTCAGGTGAACCTGCGGGCAGGCAACAGACGGGTGATCATATCCTGCAAAAATCAGTTACATGATTGTGGAGCTCCTACTATGTGCAAGCTCACTGGATTGGCTCTGCAGCTGACCATGCCGGTCCTCTTGGCCACCAGGGCCCTCTTCTGGGGCTTCGGGGTCCTCTGTCTACACTCTCTCCCTGGATGACCTCATTCACTCATGTGATTTCATGTGCTGCTGGCTTTCGAACCTCCAGCTTGACCCTCATGTCTGATCTCCAGACCCAGACATTCACCTGCCCACTGGGCATCTTCCCTCCAATGTCTCATTAAATGCTCCTGATGGGACAGGTGCAGCCACTTTCCCTCCAAGCCTGCACCTCACCCCAGGTTTCTGATTCCAGGTACCATTACCACCAGCCAGACAGAATTCTCTCCTCCCCCCAGCATCCACTCCCTGAACACATCTGGTTGATTCTGCCTCTGAAATATTGCTGGGATCTCTGCTGTTCCTTCGCCTCATGGCCACCACCGTGACCTGTATCACCTCCAGCAGCAACTCCAGCCTTCAGCCTTTCTGCTCTCCTCTCTTTTCTCCTCCTGCCACCAGGGTGACCTTGGAACAAAGCAGATCTGATTCTAGCTGTGTCTGGCTTAGAGCCTTTCAGTGACTCCCTAACACTCCTCGAATAAAACCCCCAATCCTTAGAGCCTTCTCTCCGGGTCTCTGCTCCCACTACCTGAAGTCCATCCTCCTCTCGCCTGGCTGGCTTGAGACCTTCCTCGGGGGCCATATTGCCCTCTCCAGGGGGTCTTTCCTGACCCCTGCACTGAGTTAGACCTCCCTGTCACTCTCACCCATCACACTCGCCTGTTCCCTTTGAGACTCTCACTGCAATTCTTGATAAAATGCCTGTATTCCCCGATAGAATATAAATGCTGCGACAGCAGGGACTGTTCCTGTTTTATGTTTCTGGAACCGTGCCCAGAGTGGGACACGGTAAGTGCCCAATAAAGACCTGGGGAACTAAAGAAATGAGAGGAAATGACAAAGCATAACCAGCATTTCTTTCACTGATAACCCTTACAATAGCACAAATCCAGTTGGAGAGGGAACGCCTTCACCTGGGAAAAAGATAATGGGTAGTTAGAGGCTGCATGTGGTCAAACCTAAATGATCAGCCCAGGGAGTGTTTCCAAGTTTAAAGGCTGAGGGATTCTCTCTGGGTTGGGGCCGGCTGGGAAGGCTCTGGACCAGGATGCCTTTAGCTGGGCCCTGAAGACCTCGCAGGATGGGGCTTCAGGTTAGCAGAACCCCTGGGCCTTGAAGTTCCCATCTGTTACGTGCAAACAAGCTCTGGGCTAAGGTACTACCATTGAGAACTAGACACTTCAACAAAGGCTCAATTTGGCATCTTGTGGATACCATTGGCATCCCAGTGGGTGACCTAGGTCTCTAGACCACCCCTTGCCACAAATTTGCACCTGGGCAGTTGTGTAGAAAGCTGAAAGTGAAGAGAAGGGTCTCAACAAAGGTGACACAGTTACAAGAGAAAAAGAACATCAACTGATTTGCATTTGATTTGGCCAAGAATACGAAGCCAGGAACACCTATCAAAACAACTTTTAGTTCTCCAGCCTGAGCTTTGTCTCTGCCTGTAAGAGGCATGTGTACAGCCCTCGATTTTTTTTAGGGGTGATTTACGTGTGGGAAGGGAACAGGATGGGGGGACCTCCCCTCCTGATTTTCCTTTAGGTCTATGAATCTGTCCTATCTCTCAGAAGTGTACAAAGACTGGAGACCCTTCACTGAAAATTAAGTATAGTTTAAGCCTGGCCTAGACATAGTTCACTTTTATTGCCTTTTCATAATTGTTTATGTTTTCATTAATTTTACACCTTGGGAGCCACTGTTGGATCAATTTGCAGAGATACAGTTTCTGTGTCTCAGAGGACCCATTTGTACTCTGCCTTGTTAATAGCCCGTCAGAAGGAAATGGCTTGAGAAAGACGAATACTGTATGATCTCACTTATATTTGAAAAAAAACAAAAAGCCATCAAATTCAGAGAAAAAGAGACCAGATTTGTGGTTACCAGAGGTGGGGGTGGGGTGGGGAAGGGGAACTGGAGCAAAGTGGTCCAAAGGTACAAACTTCCAGTTATAAGAGAAATAAATCCTAGGGATGTAATGTACAACATGATGACCATAGTTAATACCACCGTATGGTATATTTCAAACTTGTTAAGTGAATAGATCCTGAGAGCTCATCACAAAGAAAAAACATCTTCATTTCTTTTTTTGGTATCTGTATGAGATGATGGATGTTAACTAATAGTGATATTAGTGATAGTCATAGTGTATTGTGATAGTCATTTCACAATACATGTAAGTCAAATCATTAGGCTGTACACCTTAAACTTACACAGTGCTGTGTGTCAATTGTATCTCAATAAAATTGAAGAAAAAGAAGGAAATGCTTTGAGCATATTTTAAATTCTTCTTAAAGTTAGGGGCATACCTGCAAAACAATAGCCAAACTTCCTACCCTCCCTCCTTTCCTCAAAATCATTTTCTGGAAGATTCAAAGGTGCCCTTCCCCTAGGGGAAGGGAAAGTGATGGGCAAGGGAAGAAGCAGCAAGTGTGGGAAACACCAACTGCAAGAAAGACAGTGTTTTTCTTTTGAAAAAATGAACAAACAAACAAAAAAACCCAATAAAACCAGACCCTAAAGGATTTTTTAACCACAAGCAACAGATTTTTAAAAACAAAGAAGACCTTTACAGACTGACTTACAAATCTAGTGACATTCTTGTGATCTGTTGGAATTTCCTTGTTGTTCAACTAATGGTGAACAGTTAATGAACTCGGGGTCCCTCCTACTTATGATTCTATTCTGCTCCCTTTCTTCAAATTTGGATTCTTTCCTGACATGCGGAAAACTGGGTTTGGCTTGTAGCGTGTGAGGCAAGCCTTTTGAATGAGCACATCCTCGTAAACGTGCGTCATACTGTTAGAAAGGAGGCATCATCCTGTTAGCCTCCTTAAGCTAAATTCTGTGTTGAAGCCTTGATTTCAAGTACATGTATCAACTAATCTCTACATTCCTCATTCCAAACCATTTATGGTGAAAAGTGTAACCCAGGAGGGTATGACGTTTCAAATACAGGGTTTTGATGTTAAATGAGAATCAAACATTTCTAAGGATCGAAAGGAAACTTGGTGTGGCGAGATAAACCCTCACTACGCTTCATCCTTGGGCTCCGAATCGCCACCAGGTGTCTGGGTTCCAGCCCGCCTGAGCTCCGGGCAGTGACGGGACCATCCCTTTGGTTTCTATTCTCACTTCTTGCTTGTTATTATCCTGGCATGATACCATGTTCTGGGAGCCTCATCATTTGCTTGGCTCTGCCTTTTAAGGCAAGAAGGGTCTGTATAACGACACTGTGTTCCTCTTCGGGCTAATCTCTGCCATCTCATCTCACTGTTCCTCGGGGAGGGATGCTGCGATGTTCCAGCCGGTGTGCCGGAGGTGCTGAGCAGAGTTCCCCAGAGACAGGAACAGCAAATGCCTGGATTCTAGGCCACGGTGTATCTGCAGTCAGCTCAGACGCTTTGTGACAGGGGCACTTGCGCAGCGTGGCGCAGATCGTGTGCGCGGGTGAGACTGGAGGCGGGGGGGATCCCCTCCTCTGTCCCAGTGGGAGGAAGACAAATCATATGTCAGATGGAATAATACACGAGTATCTAGCACGGTGCCGAGCCCTTAACGCGTTCCTAGTCAATGGCGCCTTCTATTAAGCCTAGGCTGTTATGTTATGCTTATTGTATCCTCAATGTACTGGTGATTCTTTTTAGCTCATTTCCTTGCACCCCATGATTTTTGGGGTCTTTCTAAGAGTGCTTTATGAAGTGTAGAGACCTGGCCGAGGGGCATGTATGTTTTTAGGGTCAGGGTGGGCTGGGGGAGCGGTATTTTGTGGCTGTTTCGTGGCTTGGTTCTGAGTTAATGTACTAACCATGTCTCTTATTTTCTGTGTTCTGATGCTTTGACACCTGGGGCCTTGCTGACCCTGGAGGGACTGTCCCTCCCAGGGTTAGCCAATCCCTGCACATATTGATTGATAGTAAACAGCTTGCCCGTGAGAGAAAGTTTTAAGTACAAACTGACCCATCCAGAGTCGACGCTCCGAACCCATCCCTCTATGAGGTTTTCCCACTCCTGGGCCACTGTTCACCTGCCCTAATCACCCCCGGGCCAGGTGTCAGACAGCCAGGGGCAGCTCCTAGGCTCGGAGTCCGCTAAAATCATCCAAACCAGCCCATTCAGTCTTGCCCCTCCCTCCTGTGAAAATGGCTAAAGGAAACCTCACTGAAAATGGAGCGGGGAAGCCCTGAAACGTACAGACCCGGGCAGGAAGAAAGGTTTCCTCTGACCCTCCAATGCAAGCTGCCCGCCGCCGTCTGCAACTAATGGCAAACCCCACGGCCTGCCCCGATTCCCTGCTTTCAAGCCGCCTCCTCTGTTCTCTGGACTTGCCTATGGTTCACCATAGTTGGCTCGTCCCGAACTGCAATTTTTTGCTATTCCTGAATAAACTCATTTTGCTGGTAAAATACGTGGGTTTTTTGTTTTTTTGTGTGTGTTTTTAGGTCAACGCTCGCCACAGAAACCACAATAAAAGCTTTTCCCATCGTTTCCCCTTTCCCTCTGCCTCCTGGCCAATCCCAATGCTTCTTCCCATCACACACCCCCTCCATGGCGTGGCGTGCCGTGGGATCTGTAACAAGTCGTCTTTGCAATGGCAATCATCTCCTGATCTGCTGGCCTTACGGAACCTCAATTTTTCTACTCATACATAGAAAAGTTGTTTCTCTATTTTAAAACAGTTAACCCCTGGAGGAAATGAAGGGCAGGGTCTGTGGCTTGGTTGACAACAGTGTAGCTGGGGAGGAAGTAACAGCACCGCTAACAGTGATTGTGTTTCCTGAACCTCAGATCGGGAGCCGTGATCTGAGCCAGCACCATGTGTCAGGTGTTACGGGCATTATCTGTTCTGGACTGGAGTAGCCAGGACAGGGTGGCTGCTGCCACAGATGCTCTTTAGACAGTCCTGGGGGGATGTCAGGAGCTCACGGAAGAGGCGGCTTTGAGCATGACCTCTGCCTTTCGCTTTCAAGAATTGAAATGCTCCCCAGGGCTTCCCTGGTGGCGCAGTGGTTGGGGGTCCACCTGCCGATGCAGGGGACGCGGGTTCGTGCCCCGGTCCGGGAGGGTCCCACATGCCGCGGAGCGGTTAGGCTCGTGAGCCATGGCCGCTGAGCCTGCGCGTCCGGAGCCTGTGCTCCGCAACGGGAGAGGCCACAACGGTGAGAGGCCCGCGTAACGCAAAAAAAAAAAAAAAAAAAAAAAAAGTGCTCCCCAAAAGAGCTAGGACTTGGGGATCAAGGCCTGGAAGGGGCCCACAGGGGAAGAGGCTCTGCCTGAGAGGGTGGAGGCTGGCTGGCATCGTTGAGGCCGGCTCCTCTGTGTGCAGAGTTTGGGGCCATAGTCTTGCAAGTAGTGGCTTCCTTGCTGCCACCTGCTTGCCGAGCTCTTAGAATGTTCCTCAGGGGAGCCATGGGGAAGGCCGCCTGGCCTTTCCTCTGGGAACTGCTCATGCACACGTGGTGGGCATCAACCTGGAGAGCTGGTCCATGGCCTCAGGGGGATGGATGTCATCCGGTTAATATTTAGATTGGGGGGATGAAAACCAGAATTGTTTATTTTCCTTTCTGGGTAATCTAACTTCACTCCTTTAGCATTTTCTTCTAACCAAACTGTCAGTAGGTACACGTTTTCTGCTCCTGGAAGAGAGGGTCTTGATTTCACTGTGCTACTTCCTGGACCATAGATGTCACAGGACCTTTCTCAGCCTGACGAGATGATGGAAACTAGCCTTCTCCCCTGTTTTTTGTTATTTCCCGGGGTCCATCATTTCTAGAGCCACATTCTACTGGATTTATTATGCTGGGGTTTTAAAGTTTTTTTTTTTTTTTTAAAGAACTTGTAATGTTAAAATCAACGTGTTTCTCTTTTCTCTCCCTTTGACTTCTATTTAATTTTTTTCAAATCCCTTGTCAATTTTTATTAAAAATTTTTTAAAAATAAATTTATTTCTTTTATTTATTTATTGTTGGCTGCATTGGGTCTTTCCAAAGGTACAAACTTTTGTGCGGGCTTTCTCTAGTTACGGTGAGCGGGGGCTACTCTTCGTTGCGGCACGTGGGCTTCTCGTTGCGGTGGTTCCTCTTGTTGCAGAGCAGGTGCTCTAGGCACGTGGGCTTCAGTGGTTGTGGCACGTGGGCTCAGTAGCTGTGGCTTGCAGGCTCTAGAGCACAGGCTCAGTAGTTGTGACGTCCTGGCCTAGCTGCTCCGTGGCACGTGGGATCTTCCCGGACCAGGGCTTGAACACGTGTCCCCTGCATTGGCAGGCGGATTCTTAACCACTGCACCACCAGGGAAGCACCTCTATTTAATTTTTGCAATTAAAATGTCCATGAGCTATGGTGGAAGAGACCTGAGAAGTTTCGACCCGAGGAATCCTAGCACTTATATTCCTAGAAGGAGGATGGGATGGCTTTTCTCCTCTGGCCACTCCTTCAGTTTCCTCTAATTGTTCAGTATTGTTCCACAGACTCAGAATTCATTACAACTGTATAACTTCTCAATACAAGTTATTAAGGAATATAGAATGAGAAATTGAAGGAGACTTATAGAGAGGAATATTTTTGTAGGTTGCAAAAGCCGTCCATGACAGTCTCATGATGAAATCAATTGGAAACTAGGGTTTCCGTGGTGGGAAGCTGTGGGGATGACAGTAGTCTTTTGCCAGGGGCTGTCTGCACCATCTACAGAGACGCAGCCATGAGCCTCAGATTGCCTTTGGTGGGCTGTCTGTTGCTGAGGTTTCAAAAGGCGCTGCTTCCAAATGAAGTAGCCTGGGTTCTGATTTAGTGACATTTGTATCTCGTATGTTTATTCTACGTCACTGAATGGAAGGTGACCATATGGCATAAACTTGATTCAGTGAGCATCTTCTATATGCGCCAGGGACATGCCCCTGCCAAGACCTTCATGGGCGATGCAGCCCTGCTTCCCTTGGACAGCCTTGGTGGCTTTGTTTTTTTTTTTTTTTTTTTTTTTTTGCGGTACGCCGGCCTCTCACTGTTGTGGCCTCTCCCGTTGCGGAGCACAGGCTCCGGACGCGCAGGCTCAGCGGCCATGGCTCACGGGCCCAGCCGCTCCGCGGCATGTGGGATCTTCCTGGACCGGGGCACGAACCCGTGTCCCCTGCATCGGCAGGCGGACTCTCAACCGCTGAGCCACCAGGGAAGCCCGGTGGTTTTGTTTTACGTCCCCTTGGTGGCCTTTTTGGTGGAGAAGGGTTTGGGGAATATCTCTCAGTTCATTGGAGGCCGTGTATTTCACTTTACAACTCACAGCACTTCATAAGGACTCCTTTACTGTGAAAATACTGATCGTGAGTGTACACCAATGCGTGTGAAAGTAATAACTTATGACTTGATCTACATTAATCAGAAAATGTATAGTGGAAGACCAACTTTAAAGAATGCTAAAATGTTTGCATAAAAGGGTGTCAGGTGGAATTATTAAGACGGAGAAGGGGTGCAGAGACAATGCCAAGAGGGAGAGCATCCCTAGTGATTTGTACCAGTCGAGGCAAAGGCCCAAAGCACAGAAGACTGAGCTGGGCCCCCTGTATCCCAGCTCATTTCCTGTTTGAACCATAGCTATTTGCATATCTGTCTCCCTTTCCCTTTCCCTATTCAAAAGTAAGCTTTCTACCTAATGCAGTATTTACCCAGTGCCTTGCAAATAGCAGGTGCTCAATAAATCAATGGATGGATGGAATCATGAAAGAAAAAAATGAGACAGATAATCAAGGAATGGGCCACCGAGGTCTGCAGTGGAGGTGAGTTTGCGCTGGTCTGCACGTGGGCCCAAGGGATTCAGGCAGAGAGTGTGGGAGAGGGGTCAATAGGAGATGAAACTGCGGGTCCTTCTACAGGTACTTCTCCACAGCCCTGGTCCCAGCAGCGGTGCACAGATGGGCTCCATCCTCTCCAGGCTCCAGGGAGCCTTCCTGCCTGCAGGGGGCGCCAAATCACCCAGCACCATCTCATTTGGTGCATTCGCTTTTCCAAAGGCTTTCTCAGCTCTTTGAGGGATGGTTTTAGTCTGTGGAGATTCTGCGTGGTTTGACACGTTTACATTGGGCACAGCGCTCCCTTTCTGCCCTCCCTTGTACATTTCTAACTCTGCTTTTAAATGAAGAGGTGGAGTAGACTTGTGGTTGCATTATTTTTCACCTGACCATTTTATAGGGTCTTTCCTCGGCGACACGTTTGGGGTAAAATCTTCATTTTTTTTTTTTAAAGTTAAATGTTTGACTCTGAACTATACATGCATTCCTCCATTATGAGTTGGAATCTGCCTTTTAGCTGGAAGTCCTTCAAATATAATTTTAAGATTTTTATTAACAATCTGACTTGGGAGCTCCCTGTACCTCACTGATTCAGTGATCTGATAAGAAGTTTGTATTTCACAAAAGTGACAGTGTTACTCTAATAGAAGAAATGGAAGAAAGACCCTCCCTGGGTCAGGAAGAACACCCAGTAGCTTGCTTGCTTTCCTCTCTCTCTGTCTGTCACTCTCTGTCTGTCTGTCTGTTTCTCTTTCTAGGTGCCTGGAGACTAGTTCAGCCCTGGACTCTTATAAGGATTGAATATCCTCAAACCTCTACATAAAGCACAAAGATTCATGGCAGAGTATGAGAGAGACAAATGTCTATTTATCTCTTTTTGGACTTGATAAACAAAAGGATGTCCTCATTTGTGGAAATAACAAGGAACTCTCATTCCAGCTCTTAAAACAATCTGTCTGGCGTGTCTGCATTCTAGAAAAGTAGTGCACTAAGATGTGGCTTTGATCCTGCCTGGCCCACTTGAGGCTGATTCAGAATGTCTGGGGCCAGTTCCCTCTTGTCCTCTGTGAGCAATCAGCCCTGACAAGGTGGGTCTGGGCAGGAAGGAGGCAGCCCACAGTCGTTGTTGGGAGTAGGCTACCCTTGTCTTCCTGTCACTCGCTGTGTGACTTGGGGCAAGTTGCTTTGTCTTTCTGAGCCTCAGTTTCTTTATCTGTAAAAGAAGAATAATAATACTTTCCAGGTTGCTGTGAGGTGTACTATACAAGGCATGCAGGGAATCTTACCTGATCCACTGTAAGCTCTCCATAAAGAGAACAGCTGGAGGGCAGCAGCCTCCACACCTTTGTGCCATTCCTCCCTTCTGGAATATTCTTTCTCCTCCTCTACCTGTCAGAGTCCCATCTAATGCCATGAGGAGGCCTCTCTGAGCATCCCAGCCAGCTTTATCCTCAGGAATTCTGATTCATTTATTGTCTGTACCACTCACTAGGGTCTTTTCATGTTCTGTCTATTGTTTTTCCCTTGACCATTTTTAAGGGTTTTATTTATCACTATTATAAAAAAGTTAAGTGTGAATCTTAGTTCCTCAACTAGGCGGTAAGTCCATGGAGTTTACTTTTCATTTTTATTTATTTATTTATTTTTGGCTGCGTTGGGTCTTCGCTGTTGTGCGTGGGCTTTTCTGTAGTTCTGGTGAGCAGGGGCTACTCTTTGCTGCGGTGCACAGGCTTCTCATTGCAGTGGCTTCTTTTGTTGCAGAGCACGGACTCTAGACACACGGGCTTCAGTAGTTGTGGTGCACAGGTTCAGTAGTTGTGGCATGCGGGCTCAGTAGTTGTGGCGCACGGGCTTAGTTGCTCTGTGGCACATGGGATCTTCCCAGACCAGGGCTCGAACCGGTGTCCCCTGCATTGGCAGGTGGATTCTTAACCACTGCGCCACCAGGGAAGCCCAGTCCATGGAGTTTAGTGAATGTATTTTTGCACCTCCAACCTCATCCCTTAATCAGATAACCTGAAGAGAATTTTGTATCTTTTGCATAAGCTCACTAAATACTTGAAGATAATATCTAAATAATATCCCTAGAGTGGGTTACTTGATTCATTCTACTGGCACTACACAAAGCTTTTGTTCTTTTGAAGTGGGTTCTCACTCCCGCAGCCAGCCTGGATCAGGTGTCACGTACATAAATAAAAATCATTCAGTAATTCAGCAAGTGTGGACGCCTATTATACGAGTCAGGCACTGTGTTGGTTATGGGATACACTAATGAATAACATCAGACACAAATCCTGTCGTCTTGAAACTTGTGGTTTTGGGGGGGGTGATGAACATTGATCAGTGTATAAAAGCTGTGATGAGTTTTATGTAAGAAAAAGGTATAGAAGGCTATGGCTGAAGATAAGGGTGGGGACGTGGTATAAACTGGTGAGTAGAGAAGGCTGTCTTGGTGTCAGAATTAACATTACCCACGTGAAGGGGAATCTGGAGAGAAGGGAGTTATTGGACTGGTGAGCCAGCACCCTGTGGTGGGAGAGTGTGGGCTGGCCATAATGGGAAACGGGGCTAGAGCGGTGGGCGGGGGCCCACGCGCAGGCTGTGGTCATATCAATAACTCAGCCTTTCCTCTGAAAGCAATAAGAGGTCACTGGGGGCGTTTTGAGGAGGAACCAGAAAGGACCTGATCTGCATTTTCATTGAAAAGGGCTGCAGTGTGGACAGTGGGCTGGAGGACAGTGCACGTGGTCACAGGAGGGCAGCTAGAGGCCTTCCTGATGGTCTGGGTGATTGGAGCAGCTGCAGAGAGGGAGAGAGTGGATGGATTCAAGAGGTAGGAGTTGAAATGGGCTGAGCTTGAAGCTGGATTGGAGAGGGGCATGGGGAAGATGCAGGGGTCCGATGTCTCCTGGGTTTCTGGAATGAGCATCTGGAAGGATGGAGGTGCTGTACGCCAACATGTGGACTCCTGCGAGAGGACCGGGCTTAGGGGGTATTTGTGAATTTAGTTTGGTTGTGTTGCGTTATGGTGCCTTTGAAACCCAAGCTCCAAGAGGAGCTTTCACGGGGGCCGTTGGATGAAGCATTCAGGAACTCTAAGGACAGGTCTGGGTTAGGGGTAAGCTTAAGAGTCACTGGTGTGGGGTAACTGAAGTTGTGGGTGGGAATGAGAATTGGAGACAGGATAGAATGAGGGAGAAGAGGGCTTAGATTGAACCTTGAGAAACTCTGACATTCGTGGCTGGGTACAGGAGTATGAGCTTGAACAATAGCCTGAGGGATGGACAGAGGGGAAGAAAAACCACGGAGGTTAGGTGTCATAGGAGCCCAGGGAAGAGAGCAGAGCCAGAGGGAAAGTGTGGTCAACATCAGAAATGGCTGGAAGGACAAATAAAATGAAGATTGGAACTGGCTCATTGGATCTGGAGACTAGACGTCATTGAGGAGCTGAGTGAGAGATGTGTTGCTGGACCAGTAGGGTCAGACCCCAGTGGGAGGTGTGGATGGGCAAAGAGAAGAGGGAGGAGGGAAGTATAGACAATTCTTAATTTGCTTGTGTGGGGAGAGAGAAAGAGAGCAATGCGGAGCTGTGGAAACGGGAGAATTTCTTTATCTTTGTTAGTTGTTTTTTTTTTAAATTAATTAATTAATTTATTTTTGGCTGTGTTGGGTCTTCGTTTCTGTGCGAGGGCTTTCTCTAGTTGTGGTGAGCAGGGGCCACTCTTCATCGTGGTGCGTGGGCCTCTCACTGTCGCGGCCTCTCTTGTTGTGGAGCACAGGCTCCAGATGTGCAGGCTCAGTAGTTGTGGCTCACGGGCCCAGTTGCTCCACGGCATGTGGGATCTTCCCGGACCAGGGCTCGAACCTGTGTCCCCTGCATTGGCAGGCGGATTCTCAACCACTGCGCCACCAGAGAAGTCCCCTTTGTTAGGTTTTTAATAAGAGAGACTTGAGTACAATTACAGACCAATGCAAAGTATTCACTGGCAAGGGAGAGGCTGAATATTCAGGAGAAAGAGGATCTTATCTAGAGTGTTTTAGGGTGAGTGGCTGTCCTTGTTTGCCCAGGACAGAGGGGTGTCCTGGGACCCAGGACTTTCAGTGCAAAACCCAGAACAGTCTTAGGTTAACTGGGATGTTTGGTCACCTGAGTTTTTAGAGAAGGTGAGAGGGGATGAGATCCAAAGCATAGGAATAGGAACCTACTTCTGCAGGAGGAGGGCCACCTTCTCTCTTGCAATGGAGGAAAGGAAAGGATGAACTGAGGTGGAGGGAGGTTCATAGGCTTGTTCTGCAGAGGAATCGAAGGGTGCTCATCTGATGTTTTCAATTTCCTTTAGGAAGTAAGGGGTGTGATTATTTGCTGAGGGGGGATGAGTGGAGAAAGTTTCAAATGCTTCTCATGGAGCCTGGAAGAGCAAGTTGACCAGAGAAATATAGTGGTATTACTGGGTGGTGGTGAAGGGCCATGTGAGGTTGGGTGCCATGAATTTATAACAATGCTCATTTGCCCGTCACGTGTATGGGATTATCCAGCAGAGATCAGCTGCTCAAGGGCAGCTTAGAGATGGTGGATTGTTGGCTTCCCACAGGGCTGACATTTTTCCAGCTGGTGCAACTATTCTAGCAACAGAACAAAAGGGTGAAAGGAAAAATTTAATGTACTGCCAAGAATTTTATTAAAGTGGTGGAAGACAGAACTTAGGCTGCATAAAGAAAAAGTGAAGAACTTAGGCTGGAGAAAGGAAGAAGTGATGATGGATTTGGAGTAAAATCAATGGATTGGTAAGGTTGGCGGTAAGGCTGTGAGCCCAGGGTGGAGGCTGTGGTTGAGCTAGAGGTGGGAAGTTGTCACCAAGCATGCCAGAGGGCACAGGGCATGAGGCTCAGAGGGTGCTGGCTGGGACCTGTGAATGTACATTCTCTTCATGGGACGTTATAACAAAGGAAGGGAGGGACAAAAATACTCTAGGGGGAAGTAGGGTGAGTGATTGATGGTAGAGGCAAGCTTCTAAATGTGTTGAAAAAAATAAAGCAAATGCATTTAAATGCTTTAGGGAAACTACCATTATCAACTGGTCTTTGATTCTAGGATGAATGGTGTTATGGGTTGAATTGTGTCCCCCTAAAATTCGTATGTTGAGGTCCTAACCCCCGTGTCTTCAAATGTGACCTTATTTGGAAATAGGGTCATTGCAGATATAATTAGTCAAGTTAAAATGTGGTCATTGGGGTAGCCCTAATCCAATAGGACTGGTGTCCTTATAAAAAGGGGAAATCTGGACACACACACACACACACACACACAGAGCACCACGTGAAAATGAAGACAGAGATCAGGGTAATACATGTGTAATACAAGGATGCCAAAGATTGCCAGCAAACCACCAGAAATTAGGAGAGAGACTGGAACAGATCCTTCCCTCAGCCCCCAGAAGGAACCAACTCTTTCGACACCTTGATCTTGGACTTTTGGGTCCAGACTGTGAGACTAGATTTCTGTTGATTAAGCCTCTCAGTCTGCGGTACTCTGTTATGGCAGGAAACTAATACATTTTGGGATTATGAGACTTCAGTCAGTATTTTATACACTCTCCTCTTTCATAGTTTTTCCCTATCCTGTCTCTAGTTCTGATGTAATTCTAATTTGGTGTCTGAACAAATGTATTCCTCTAATTATCTTGCCTCTCTTACTCTCCTACGTAATATTTTTAATCTTTAACAGGCTACCCTAGGTGAGAATTTATGACCTGTGTTAGGGGCTTGAAATGCTTTCCACAGAAAGTTGGAGACACAGTCTCAGTTATAACAACTTCCAGAAAAATTAGGTAAGACGACTCCATGCTCTAAAGGACAGTCCTCAAAGTGTGAAGCCACCCCGCTCCAGCACTGACCCCGTGACGACAAGGAGGCTCAGGCATGGAGACCCCAAAAGGGTCTGGAGCCGTGTGCAAGAGATGCCCATGAGGAAGCTGGTGGTCTCTGGGCAACTTTCACCATCTCTTAGAAGCTGACATTCTGCCTCGTGAGAGCTTTATGAGCACTGGGGACCACGGACGTAAAAGCATCCTGCACACTTTGTCAGCTTGCCGCCCATCTCCTCAATGTTTTCATTCATTCATTCCTGGGGCCAGCGAGCCAATATCCCTCAGGGCTGCTGTGTCCGAGGCACTGGGATCGTGGAGCATGCAGCATGGCCCTCAGCACTGGGCAGACAGAAGCCGCTGTCAGCTCTCTGGCTGGTCTCCTGTCTTCCTGGTGTAACACTCCCCTGTATTGACCAGTGGGAAATAACGTTTCGGTGTCTCCTGATAACTCCTCCCAGCTCGCTTTCGTTCAGTGGCAATCCCAGATCCCCTTCCCACAGTCCCTGTAGACAGCAAGTGCAGGAGAAAGGGCACCGGCCAGTGGGGGGTCAGCACCCTGACTGTGCCCTCGGGCAGGGCCTGTCCCCACCTCCCTCCCACTCCCACTGGCCTCCTTTGATCTTCTCAAGCGCTCTGTGAAGCGGCGGGGGCAGTAGCTGCTGCCATTCCCGTTTGACAGAAGAGCAAATTTACGATTAAGTGACCTGCAGGAAGCAGAGGCGAATTCCTGGAGGAGCCTCGATGTGGTGGGTATTCGGGGTTCTCCTCCCCAGCAACTGCTTCCTCATCCTCTCTGCACAGCGCCTGGCTGTGTTTGGGGACACAGATGTTTTCCTGGGCTCCGGTGAGGACCCCGTGTCCAGGTCAGTGCCAGCACGCGTGGACCTTCCTGAGGCCACGTGGGACCCAAGTCAATCACAGTGATTCTCAGAACTTACGGGGCTACAGGAAAGGACCTTAGCCCTTCCCCTTTGAACTTGAACCTGAGAGGTGTGAGAGAGGCTGGCTGAGACAGAGGCAACACAGAGGAAGTACAGCTGAGAGAAGGAGGAAGGGAAGGTCTCATGACATCATTTGAACTCTTGGGTCAAACTGTACCTTAGTTAGTCCGGCCTGGGCTTGTGATACTGGTCTTTGTGCTCCAGCTCGTGTGTGTGTGTATGCACACATGTGTGTTACTGGCACTGAAGAGGGTAACTGATACCCAGTGCTACGATGTGAAACCCTGAGCCCCCAGACCAACTCCCACCCCCAGTGGTAGCCACATTGCTTTCTGAAATAATTACGCTTTCAGAGATGACATCTCTGAATGTGACATGCAAATCAAAGCTGCTGTTTTTTGTAAAGAAGCCGAATGAGCTCACGGGCTGTTCTTTACAAGAATTCCAACAGACTCTTTATTCCAAGGAAGAAGCGATTCTAGATTTTATGTGGACCTCTGTGCAGGCTGTGATTGTGTGTGTGAGTGAGTGTGTGAAAGTGTATGAGGGGGAAGGTGGGACATAGGTGGGGGAGGATGGATGAGAACAATGATGGGAAAATTCTTTGCAAAGTTAAAGAAAGGTCTTGTTCAAATATGATGTGATCTTCCATGATTGTTCAGTTGATTCTTGGCCTCTGAAAGCTCCATGATTAGTGCAGCACCTTCCCTTGATTCTTCCTGATGACCCGGGAGTTCCTGGCGGTGATGACTCACACCGGTGGGCTAGTATTTCTTCCTTAGAGACCATGACCTGGAGCCCAGCCTCGAGATGGAAGAGAAGGGAGCAGAGGCAAAAAGGAGGCCAGACCAACAGGTGCTGTGCTGGGGACGGGTTCTAGAGGCACATCCTCCCCTGGCCCCGCTTCTGGTGCTGTCACCACCTTCTCCTCTCCTGTGTCTGGAGTTGGTTGATGCCACTACTGGGACGCATGCAGCCCAGCCCCGGGGGCATTGCATGGACACAGTGTCACACCACCACCTTTGTCCTGTGGTTTCTCTCCACGTTCCCATAACACACGGGACCCCCGTGGGCTTAGGGATCGCGCCGATGGTGGTCACTGACCATCCTGGCCCAGCCGATGGGGACCCGGGCGGGCACAGCATGCTTGCATATTGCATTCACAGCAGCAATGCTGTTTTTGTTGTTGTCACTATATATTCTATTTTATTTTTCATTTGAAATATTGTTAGTGCCTACCCTAGGTCCAGCCTTTTTCCAGGTGGGAAAATTCAAAAGCAAGGGACATAGGGAGAGGCAAATACCCTTGGGATGAGTGAAGTATTCAGCACCCTCTCCTCTTATACTCTCCCTTGGGATCCAGCCTTCTCTGCAGATGGAATAACAGACCCACCTCACCTCTCAGACCTTCTCTTACCAATTCACTCTCAAGATTTCAGCTAGGCTCCAGGCTTTTAAATGCACACAGCCTGAAAGACGTAGCTCCTGGATCCATGGATCATTTATGGCTCAGTGTAAGCACATTTTCAATGGGTTTGAACGGAGCAGAGCACCTGTGGGGACTGGGCTTGAGAGGCCATGTTTCCTGGGTGCAACGTGATGTGCTGTGCCCCCCCAAAGTGACGCACCCCTGCTCCCCAGACTGGCGTCTGCTGCCCACCACCACCTCCTCCTTGCCTAGCATTACGGGCACTGTGTTTGCTCCTGGAGACCGGCACCTTCATCACATTGCTTGGGGCTCCTTCCGTGGTGTGTCCAGGGTCTAGGCTGGATAACTCCTCCCTGGAAGATACATGCTGGGTTTGAACCCATGGGCTTCAGACCCCTCTTGACTGCTAAGGGGCCTGCCTCAACATCCCCAGCAGCTCACCTGTCTCTGCTGGTCCCTCCGATGGCGCAGCTGCAGACTCGGCTGGGTTTGTGGTGTAGACGATGGCGGGGTTTGCGGTGTAGATGACGGCTTGTGGCTTGGTTTGCAGTGTAGACGATGGCTTGCGGCTGGGTTTGCGGTGTAGACGATGGCTTGGTGGCCCTTGTCCTGGACTGGCTTCTGGCCCCCGGTGCCCCCACCTCGAGGTGGGCGGCCAGCGCCTCTCACGCCCCAGGCTGCGCAGAGCTGCAGGGAGTGAGCCAGGTGGAGCTCCTGGAGCTGGGAGCTGGCATCCGATCCAAATGCAGTTTTCATTTCTGTTCTCACCCAGCCTGCCCGCTTGGACGGCGCCCTGGAGAACAAACCCTTGGTCTGGCTTCTGGCCAGGATGCTGTGCTGGTTGGGTGTGGGCTGAGGACAGAGGTGGTGGTCGTGCATGACTTGGCCCCCGGGGCTCTCTTCTCTGGAAGGTCCTGGAAACCACTGGAAAGAATGGGGGATGCTTGCTCCTCCTTCATCCCTGGGGGGTGTCGTGGCGCTTGTGCCTCCTTCTGACCTGGAGAGAGGTTCCAGGTGCGTCCCTGTGCTGCTCCACTGGAAGGTCCGGGCGAGGGGGAGGGGCTTGCCCTAGGGTGGAGGGGGAGTTCGGGGTGCCCCTGCCCTGGGGCCTGCACCGGCCTCGCTCCCCGGGACGAGGAGTCCCCTCCTCCACTGCCACCAAGCCCCAGGTGTCTGCGACCCGGGAATGCCCTCCCACAAGCGGCTCCAATCTTATTCCAAGGCCCACGTTGGCCAGAGTCGCAGAGTTGGCTGTGTGGGCACCCCTAGGCCTGAGGGGCTGCAGGAGACCTTGGACATACCTGCTAGGGTGAACCCACATAGGTCCCAAGGACCCCCGCTGGACCAGTTGGGAGACGGAGACTAGAGAGAAGAGGTGTGTGTCCTGGGGGGGCACCTCTGTGCTTGCTCTGGCCCCATGAAGCACAGCCAGTGGGAGCCCAAGGGGGAGGAGCTGGTCCTGAGATGGGCGGGGATCTGCCCCACCATCCCCAGGAAGAGCCCCACTTCTCCATCTGCAGCAGGACCGAGCTCCATGGGGAGCATTGGACCCTCTTCCCCGCCTTCCTCTCTTCTTCCTTTAAAGGGACACTGTCACTGGCTACGTAAGTTATGGGGTCTGATGCAAAGTGAAAATGTAGGCCTCTTACTCACAACTGTTTAGAATATTAAGACTGTGACAGTGGAGCATTAAACTAAGTCAGGGCCCTGTGTACAGGTTGCTGGCTCATAACGCTGACCCCGAGCCTTTATAATTTTTATTAACCTAATTTTTTTTTTTTTTTGCGGTACGCGGGCCTCTCACTGTTGTGGCCTTTCCCGTTGCGGAGCACAGGCTCCGGATGCGCAGGCTCAGCGGCCATGGCTCACGGGCCCAGCTGCTCCGCGGCATGTGGGATCCTCCCGGACCGGGGCACGAACCCGTGTCCCCTGCATCGGCAGGCGGACTCTCAACCACTGTGCCACCAGGGAAGCCCCTAACCTAATTTTTTACTGAGGTATAGTTGAGTTACAATATTAGCTCAGGTAGTATAACACAGTGACCCAAATTTTTATGGATTATACTCAATTTAAAGTAATTATAAAATATTAGCTATAAAAAATAAAGTAAAGGGACTCTCCACTGGGAGAGGGTCCATCGGGATGACTGCAGTGAACCAGAGGGGCTCCCCTGATTTTCTGGACTTGGTGGAAATCACACTCCTCCAGTTTTGCCATATCATTCCTCATAGAAAGACAAGTAAATAAAGCGGTGATTTCTCAAAACTGACCCATCCGGGCCACCACCTGGTTTGGAAAAGTCCCTGCAACGTGAAGCATCTTTTCGGGGGAAATGGCACACTGTGTTCTCTGGCAGTGTCTTTCCCGTGGTTGTCTTGCAGGCTGGTGAAGTGGTGAGTGCGGGATTTGAACTCAGGTCCGTTGGCTATTCAGGTTCATCACACCATGCCTGACTGGACTCAAGCTCTGAGACTCATGTTTCTGACTAGGATGTTTTCTTCTAAAACAAGGCTCCTGTTTCTGTAAATATTTATCGATCACTTTGTTACACATGGAACGGAATTTCTTTGAGTGAGGTGGGGGCAGGGGACATGGCCATCTGCAGAAAGGGCCCAATTAACTGATTTCATGCCAGCCACAGCCTGATGGAGACACTCATTTTAGTGACTAAGTTGAAAATAAAAGCGAGATCAGAGCATCGCAAGCATGTAGCAGGAACACACAGTGAATTCAAGGGGGAGACGGAAGATTTGGACCCTGAAGACAAGCATGACATTGCAGTTTAGTTTGGGTGAGAAAACTGAGATCTCTTGGAAATGCCTCTGCACGTGTGCGAGTGTCTCTGTCAGGTTTCTGCTGCTGTGCGGCCATTTAACATTGGTCCTAAAATATCCTCAGTGCAGAACATTTGAAATGAGCTTTTCATTTGCTAAAATGTTGCAGCGAGCAGGCAGAAGTGATGCTTGTGTGCAACTTTCTGATGGTTTAAAAAGCCTTGCAGAAATGGGGGGTGGTGATAGTTTTTCTTTTTTTTTTTTTGGCTTGTCTACAGAATGAGTGGAAAGAGAAAATGTACCCAAATACTGTGCTCATTCCCAAGGGCACACCAGGCAATGCAAACACCAGAGGCAGGACTGATGGGAGGGAAAGGGATGCTGAGGCCAAAAGAACTCTCTGTGGCACAGATCCTGCCTCATCAGGGCTGGAAAGGACACCAGAGGCCATCCCCGCCCCACTCCTGTGGCAGGTGGGAAGACAGAGGCAGCGTCCGCTTGCTCCGGGCGGCCCAGCCGGCTAGTGGCAGAGCCTGGGGCTCACCTAGACCCTCCGTTCCCCAGGCCAATCCTCTTTCCATTCTGCCTCCCCCAAACATCATCTGTCTAGAAATGTTGGCTTCCACACTTCAAAACAGAAATCTCCTTGTTCTCTCTCCCCATGTGAGTAATTTGTTTTCAGTGTTTACATTAGCTGGAAACAGAGCTGGGAATACTCCTCACTCTGTTTTCAAATGAGATGTATTTTGATCAAGTTTCCTGGCCTCAAATGCTTCTCTGCTTCGTCAGGGCTTGTTGGTTAGAACTTGGTTCGTGGAAGTTCTCAGAGCGGCGGGTGGAGCTCGGAGGAAGAGTTCCAGGTTGTCCCTGGGTTTTGTTTTTTTCCAGGCACGGCTGGAACCTGCAGTACAGTCAGATCACACTGTTCCACATAAGAAATGTGCTGTGAGGCCGCATTCCTGACCATGAACTTGGCACCAAATGAGTCGTAGAAGTGAAACCAAAAGGTGTGACCAAGGGTGGGTAGATGACCCTTGAAGACCGAGCCCCGGCTTTCAGCTGCCACCCCATCACACCTGGGGCAGATCTCTTGTGACCCCAACTGCTGGAGATGCTATAAGCGTCCAGGTAGGTCTGAGATGCAGCGGAGAAGATGAGAATGGAAAAAGGGAAGCTTGAGAAAGAGAAAGAGGCAGGAATAAAAGAGGGGAAGAGCACAGGAAGACGCAGCCGGAGGGCAGGGGAACTTGTGCTCACCACGGCCCGGGACCTCCCTGCCGTCCCTCAGCTTCCTCACTGTGGAGGGTACTCACATGAGCCAGTGGTCTCCAGCCCAACCCAGTGGAAGGACCACAGTCCACAGGTGGGGGCTGTCAGGGACAGGGTGACGCTTGGTCAAGTTTGCGACTTCAGGATTAGGTCTGGTACACTCCTGGCTTCTTCTGGCCTTCCTAACTGGGTAGAGATTCAAAACCTTTTGTAAAACTACCCAAGCACTTCTGCGTCTAGCTGTGTAGGCAACCGGAAAACTGTCCCCTTCAGAAATACTTAAAATGCCACCGACACACGATAAAAACGTAGGTGTCGGTACAGATGAAGCTGGGAGGAAAGGCCAGTCCCAAGAGGCAGGATGAGGGAACGGGAGGGGAAGTGGAGATGGCTAGGGGCCACCTCGGTGAGGTTGCTCTGGGTCCACCTGGGTGGCGGGCTCTGCCTGGAGGGCTCCGCACAGCATCACCCGCAGAGCCTCACCATCTGGGGAGCCTTTCCCGAACGCGTCCACCTGGCACACACCTGCAGTTTCTTTTCCCCGTTTTTATTTTTTTGTGATTTGTCCCCTTGCACTTGACCGAGAGTGGCCACATTTCACCAACATCAGTGCCCCAGAGTGCAAGGACCTCCTGAGGCCCCAAAGGGGCAATAGGAAATATCAGAGCCGGTGGACACGCTTTTAATTGGGCACCACTCTGGGTCTTGCACGTCCTGCCCTGGGCGGGGAACACTGGACACAGGTGTTCTGGCCCAGCTGCGATGCTCTGAATCCAGGTGAGCTGCAGAGCGGGCTAGCACATGGGGCACAACTCTCCCTTTAGCCACCTTGTCCCTTTCATCTCCTACTATGGCCACAGCATGTATTGTTCCCACGAGGACAAAACAAAGACTCTTGGATGGTTATGTCTCCTGTCACCCAAGCAGCAAACACACACACACACATGCACACATGCACACACACACAGGACTCCACGCCTTGTCTGCTTCCCTGTGTTAGAAATATCTGGGCTTGGGACAAGGCATGCTGGAAAGGCCCATCGGCCTCCGAACACCCTCTCTGCCTGTTTTCCACCTCGAGACAGAAAGAGTTTACTGCATGCAGGCCTGGCACCAGGAATTGCACACTTTGCTTTATCAACCGCATTGATCTTGGGGAGCCCTGTCTTATGCTGGTGTCTCACTCTGTGGACTGTCACATGATTTTAAGGACGAGAAAGTGAGACTGTCCGCTTCTAGCAGGTCATTATGACATCTTTGAGAGAAGGCAGCATGTATCAGTGGTAAGATAGTGTTTTAGAGTTTCTTCAACATTATTCAGACTCACAGGGCAAAGATTTGCATTAAATTTTGCCACAACTTTAATTACTGACTGAATGCCCTATTCAACTTTACCATTGAAAAGGTCTATTGAAATGAATATTTCTAGTTTCCTAAAATTTTTGTAGAATAGGCTAAAAGATATGCCTCTAACTACAAGAGTAACCAGCATAATTAACTTTGATTATTTTGATTATTATATAATTAATTGGATACTGGTTAATAGTATTAGATACTCTTGGTAATAGTCTTGATAACCCTTCCACACCCACACTCTGTATAACTCTTTGAAACTGAGAATGTGATTGACTGTAATAATTAGAATGTGACTAGAATGTGATTGACTAGTAATGTAATAGGGAAGAACAAATCTGACACCATGTTGGATCTGTTTCTTTTACTTTAACCTTTGTATTCTATTGCTTTTGCTACAAGTTAAGAATGTTGCCTATAGCCTGAAATATACAGGATAGCCCATTCTCAAGGCTCTGACCTTTAAGGATATAACATTTTCCCATTCATACAGAGATAAAAAGTTGCAGAACAGAGAATAACATTTGTCTTGTTGGAGGTTTACAGGGGTATCATGACCTGACCTACATGGACAGCTGCAAGAACAAAGGATTCTGACCCCAAGAAGTCTGCAACAACAAACTACACCCCTCCCTTTTTAGTATAAAAGAAGCCTGAATTCTAACTCGAGTAAGGTGGTTCTTTGGGACGCAAGTTCACCATCTTCTCGGTCTGCTGGCTTTCCGAATAAAGTCGCCATTTATTGCCCCAAAAACTCATCTCTTGATTTAATGGCCTGTTGTGCGGTGAGCAGTACAAGCCTGGACTCGGTAAGAGTAACAAACCCTTTTGTAAGTAGCTTGTTTCTAAGGATTTGCTTTTAACAAAACTAAAACAGGGGACTTCCCTGGTGGTCCAGTGGTTAAGACTTCACTTTCCAATGCAAGGGTGCAGGCTCGAGCCCTGGTCAGGGAGCTAAGATCCCTCATGCCTCATGGTCAAAAAATCAAAAGATAAAACAGAAGGAACATTGTAACTAATTCAGTAAAGACTTTAAAAATGGTCTACATTGGGCTTCCCTGGTGGCGCAGTGGTTGAGAGTCCGCCTGCCGATGCAGGGGATATGGGTTCGTGCCCTGGTCTGGGAAGATCCCACATGCCGCAGAGCAGCTGGGCCCGTGAGCTATGGCCACTGAGCCTGTGCGTCCGGAGCCTGTGCTCCGCAACGGGAGAGGTCACAACAGTGAGAGGCCCGCATACCACAAACAAACAAACAACAAAAAACAAACAACAAAAAAACCCTAAAACAGGACCTAATTCATGTCTCAGCATGTGGATCATTTAAAATATTTTTTGATGATTAATCAATATGTAATTTTTAAAGCAAATTATTCCAAAGAAGTTCAAAGAACTGAGTGGCAAGCTATAGTGATATGTATTTATAGGAATAATACTTATCAGTACTTGTAGCTAAACAAATAATAAATCAGAATGAAAATAATGCTCATCCCTGTCTCAGACTACCAATAAGTAATAGTATCTACAGCTACATGTGAAAAATAAAAACTCCACCCAAGTCTTTAAGAGATGTATATCTAATAAAATTTTTCTGTTTGTACTTAATAATTATTTACCCAAAATTAATATATTATTTATTTATTTATGACTGTGCCACATTGCTTGTGGGATCTCAGTTCTCTAACCAGGGATTGAACCCAGATCATAGCAGTGAAATTCTGGAATCCTAACAACTAGGCCACCAGGGAACTCCCTTTAATGTTTTTTTTTAATATATTCATATTTTGATTATTTGTATTCTACTTATGTTGTAATGATATCTATGTAGAAGAAAGCAGTTTAATCCTTGAAGCTTTATGATTACAAGAATTTTTTTTCAAATTTAAATTTGTATATGTATTCTTGTTGCAAAGAAGTCTGACATTGTAATCAAAAGATCTGGAAGCACAAAAATGTAACACACTACAATAGAATTCTCTGGGGGAGGTGAAATGAAAATACAAGTTCAAGGGAAAAAAAGACACTGTAAAATGTCAGATGTTTAAAGAAAAGCTTGTCTTGTGTTTTTAAAATAGATGATAACTATTAAATTGCTATATATTTATATTTCATAAAATATATTTAAATGAATTATGTAATCATTTTATAGTTAATGTCAGTATTTACAGTATGCCAAAATATCTTTTGCAGTTACTTAAACTTATGATAAACATGTTAGATGTCAAATTAAACCTCTGTGAGAGGCCTGTTTGCCCAAATTTTTAAGGAGTATGTGAACAGAAAAGTTGTATAAACCCCCCTTAGACCTCTGACGTACAGCACTCAACTAATTCCCTAGTAAAAAGACAAAGATGGTTCTACTGAATTTTTAAAGAATCCAACAGCATCCTATTTATAAGAGGCAGTCCATCAAAACAGTATGGTACTGGCACAAAAATAGAAATATAGATCAATGGAACAGCGTAGAAAGTCCAGAGATAAACCCACGCACTTATGGTCACCTAATCTATGCAAAGGAGGCAAGAATATACTATTGAGAAAAGACAGTCTCTTCAGTAAGTGGTGCTGGGAAAACTGGACAGCTACATGTAACAGAATGAAATTAGAACACATCCTAACACCATATACAAAAATGAACCCAAAATGGATTAAAGACCTAAATGTAAGGCCGGATACTATAAACCTTTTAGAGGAAAACATAGGGAGAACACTCTCTGATATAAATCGCAGCAAGATCTTTTTCGATCCATCTCCTACAGTAATGAAAATAAAAACAAAAATAAACAAATGGGACCTAATTAAACTTCAAAGCTTTTGCACAGCAAAAGAAACCATAAACAAAACAAAAAGAAAACCCTCAGAATTGGAGAAAATATTTGCAAATAAAGCAACTGACAAGGGATTAATCTCCAAAATATACAAACAACTTATGCAGCTCAATATCAAAAAAACAAAACCCAATCAAAAAATGGGCAGAAGATCTAAATAGACATTTCTCCAAAGAAGACATACAGATGGTTAAAAAGCACCTGAAAAGATGCTCAACATCACTAATTATTAGAGAAATGCAAATCAAAACTACAATGAAGTATCACTTCTCACCCGTCAGAATGGCCATCATCAAAAAATCTACAAACAATAAATGCTGGAGAGGGTGTGGAGAGAAGGGAACCCTCCTACACTGTTGGTGGGAATGAAAACTGGTACAGTCACTATGGAGAACAGTATGGAGGTTCCTTAAAAAAGTGAAAATAGAGCTATTGTATGATCCAGCAATATATGCTACTCCTGGGCATACACCTGGAGAAAACCATAATTTGAAAAGATACATGCACCCCAATGTTCATTGCCTTATTCACCGTAGCCAGGACATGGAAGCAACCTAAATGTCCATCAACAGAGGAATGGATAAAGAAGATGTGGTACATATATACAATGGAATATTACTCAGCCATAAAAAGAACAAAATAATGCCATTTGCAGCAACATGAATGGACCTAGAGATTCTCATATTGAGTGAAGTAAGTCAGACAGAGAAAGATAAATATCATATGATACTGCTTATATGTGGAATCTAAAAAAAAGTCTACAAATGAATTTGTCTACAAAACCGAAGTAGAGTTACAGATGTAGAAAATAAACTTATGGTTACCAGGGGTTAAGGGGCGAAGGGATAAATTGGAAGATTGGGATTAACACGTACACACTACTATATAAAAAATAGATAACTAGTAGGTACCTACTGTATAGCACAGGGAACTTTACTCAGTACTCTGTAATGGCCTATATGGGAAAAGAGTCTAAAAAAAGTGTGGATATATGTATTTCTATAATAGATTCACTTTGCTGTACATCTGAAACTAACACAACATTGTAAATCAGTTATACCCCAATAAAAATAAAAAGAAAAAGAGGCATTCATAGAACACAAGAGTACAGAAAGTTTGAAGAAAAATAATAATAAGAGGTATATCAGGCAAATAGTAACCAGAAGAACACTTGTGTAGCTATATTAATATGTGACAAAATGGACTAGGGCTAAAATTATTGCAAGAGATGAAAGGATCACTTCATAATGATAAAAGTTTCTACTCGTCAGAAGATATAAACATGCTAAATTTATGTACATCTAATAACATGTCTCAAAATAGAACAAGAAGAAATGGACACATTCACCAATGTAATGAAGGCTCTATCAGTAACAGATAGATTAAACAGACAAGAAATCAGTAAGAACCCATGTATCTATACAAAGAACACAATCAACAAGCTTAATTCATATCGTGAACACGTGTCAGACACTGCATCCAAGGGCTGGGATCACATTCTTTTTAAGGACATACAGAGTATTTATTAAATTGACTATGTACAATATCAGCAACCAAGACTTGATAAACTCCAAAGAACTATCATTCAGTTCACATTCTCCAGCCACAACGAAATTAAATTAGAAGTCAATAACAAGGAAGATTAATAAGATGCCATGCTTTTGGAAACAAAGTCATGTCTAAATAACTTATCTGTTAATGAGCCAAGATCATAGAAACTGGATAACTCTTGGAATTGAACCATAATTTAAAAACTACATATTAAAACTTGTGGGATGAAACTAAAGGGACTCTTGGAAAATTAACTCTAAATTATATTAGAAAAGAAAAAGAGGACAGAAAATGAATAAGTGAAACACCCACTTTAAGAGAAAAAAGTAACAGAAATAATCCAAAGAAAAAGAGGTAAAGAGACAATAAAGATAAAAGCAGAAAATAATGAAAGAGAAAACAATAATGTAATGGAAAGGATTAAGTCGATTCTTTGGAGGCTAATGAAATTGACCAACCCCTAATGAGATGAGCACAGTGGGAAAAAAAGATAATTTGAATGAACAGTATTAGGAGTTAATGAGTGTACATACTAAAGATGCCTTGAGATGTAAAAATGTAACAAGAAATACGAATTTATACCAGTAAATTTGAAAATTGAGATGAAATAGACACATTTCGAAAACATATGTAACTTCCAAAAACTGACTCAACTAGAAATAGAAAGACCTGAATAGTCCTATTACTATTAAAGAAACTAAATTGGTAGTTAAAAGACGTCATAAAAAAGAAATACTAGATGCAAAAACTGAAGTGGTTTTACTGTGGGCTCTTTTAAACATTTAACGGATAGATAACTGATTGTACAGAGATTGGAAAAAGGAAATATTCCTTTTATAAATTTAAAAATTTTAACGAACTAATTATTTAATTAATTTTAAATTGAAGTATAGTTAATTTACAATGTTGTGTTAGTTTCAAGTGTATAGCAAAATGATTCAGTTATATGTATACATATATGCATATAGGTATATATAATATATATATTCTTTTTCAGATTCTTTTCCATTATAGGTTATTACAAAACATTGAGTACAGTTCTCTGTGCTATACAGTAGATCCTTGTTGTTTACTTATTTTATATATAGCAGTGTGCACATGTTAATTCCAAATTCCAGCTTATCTCCCCCCCAGCACCCCTCTATCCCCTTTGGTAACCATAAGTTTGTTTTCTATGTCTGTGAGTCTACTTCTGTTTTGTAAATAAGTTCACTTGTATCCTTTTTTTTTAGATTCCACATATAAGTGATATCATATGGTATTTGCCTTCCTTTTAAGGCTTGGTTTAGTCGTCTGTTGAATGGGATAGCAACAGTACAAACCTTTTGGGATCCTTGTGAGGATTAGAGGAGATAATGAATGGAAGTCACTTGGGGGAATAGTCATTAAATAAACAGTAACTATTATTATTATTATGGATCACACAACAGTAAAACAGAGCGTTAACATGGGGAGGTTGTCCCCGAGAGACCCTAGCTGACAAGGCCATCCATGGTAGGGGATGTGGTAATCTTTGCAAGAGTCACTTCTCCAGGGAAGGGGTAATCATTACTCACTCTGGTTTTACAATAAACATTTAGCAATTGGAAGGATGCAGATTCATGGCAATCGGAAGTAGTTCTGAATCGTAAAAGGGAACAGAGCAAGATCAGGTGGAGAAGTAATTTTTAATGATTCCACCTAATTTCAAGGCGGGGAGATTGCCACCTTGGTGCCAGTAAGAGTTAGAGCTGGGATTCACACAGCTCTGTCTAGGAGCATAGCCCCTCCTGCCTCTTTCAGTGGTTCAAGGCAGACGAATAAGACTGAAATAGGGTTTTAGGTGGATCCAAGGGTGTGTTGGGTGAAATCGTTCATCCCTCCACCAAGCATCACAGAAAGTCTTGTACTTGAAAGTTTACTCCCTTTTAGTAATTTAAAGTGTATCTGAGAAACAAAATACCCTGACGGAGAGTTGAACAGCAGTAGGGGGTGTTGTGTGAGTGCGTGCTAGAGGTTTGGTGGTTTAGTTATTTGGAGAAGAGAGTGTCAGACGTGGTTAGGGAAGGCTTCCTGGAAGACACATTATGGAAGCCAGAGAACGGATGGGATGTGGGTAGAAGGAGGAAACGAGCACACATGCTACGATGCCCGGGAAATTTGCTAGTTGTTTTTGACGTGTGATCTCATTTAATACCGCACGGCCACCCTGAGAACCTGAGAGCAAGATACTGTTACTCCACATTTTGTAGGTGAGAAGGCTGTGGGCTGCACTGGTGAAATGATTTTCCATAAACCAAACGACCAGGAGTGGGGGGATTCTAACCAGGGTGGGAGCTCAGAGGAGAGGGGAGAAGATGGAGTATGACGGAGAGACTGGGGAATGGGCAAGGTCAGCTTCTGTCGACCCACGAGTACCCTAGTCCTGGCTTCCTGTTGGGTATTGCCAAGTCCCCAGCCTGGATCCTTTGGGCTGAACCTCGGCTGAACTGGACCCTCATGGTCTGGGCAGGATGGCATGACTCGGGTGCTGCTATATGATGATGGGAATGAGCTGTTAAGAAGGCTGCTGGCACCATAGGGAAGAGCCTTTGCATTCTATTACAAGTTAATCACCAAAGGGATGTTGCCTATAAACTTAAATTATACATATTGAGCATTACATTAAAATACCTTTGTTTAGCTCACAGGAAACACCCTGACCAGGTCTACCTGTGAATGGCCACAGGAAGGAAAAAATTAACACATCCCCTCAGGAGGCTGACTGGGACCAGGAAATGTTTGACTTTACTCCCTCCCCTTTTACTACAAAAAGAAGCTTGAATTCTACTTCAGGCAAGGTGGTTCTTTGGCACACGAGTCCATCGTCTTCTCGGTCAGCTGGCTTTCTGAATAAAGTCCCTATTCCTTGCCCCAAACACTCTTTTCTAGATTCACTGGCCTGTACTGCAGCGAAAAGCATGAGCTTGGACTTGGTAACACCGGGACATCCACCTCTACCAGCACTGCTGTGTCATTTCAGGCAGGTCCCCCTACCTTTCTGAGATGTACTTTCCTCATCTGTAAAATGGGAATCCAATGCTAGTACCTCTTTCATTGTTTTCCCCTTAGGAATCAAATGAGACCACAGGGGCAAAGCACCCAGCCCAGAGCTGGGTGTGTAACAATAAGTGCCAACGAGTGTGAGCTCCTTCTGGCTCACCACCTGTATCTCTAGGTCAGGGTTTCTCAACAGCACACCATGGGTACTTAGATCTGGAAAATTCTTTTCTGTGGGAGTGCTCGGCAGCTCTTTGCTCTCAGCACATAGAGCCCCAAGCTATGCGCATCCCGTCTGGACCAGGAAGTCCAGCCCAGCCTAGGGTCAGCCCGCAGAGCACTGGCAGAGCTCAACAGGAAGAGGCAGTAGGGGTTCTTGGATCAGCGTGGTTGGATGTCAAGCAGCATCCCCACTTTTCTCCAGCATCTATCAACCCCTGTTGTGACAACCAAGATGTCTACAAACATTGCCAGGTGTCTCTTGGGGACAAACTTGCCGCTGACTGAGAACCACCGTTCCAGGTCCATCTCATGCAGTGGGGCCATATCCAAATGGGGCTTGGGCACAGGGCAAGAAGCACTCCTGCTAGGGAAGTGGTTCTTGCCCCCGGGTGCACATCAGAGATCCTGGGAGCTTCTCAAAAGAACTGGTGCCTGGGCTCCACCCTGAGATTCTGCTGTCATTGCCTGCGGGGGGTATTGGTTCAAAGCTCACCAGATGGTTCTGATGCAGCCATAGCTGAGAACCACCGGTGACAGGCTCCCTGGGGACCGGAACCCTCGCTCCTGGTGGCCTGACCTCGGCTGCAGGAAAGCTGGCAGTTCTGTGCATACTGAAAGCACGATGAGCACCTACTATTGTAAGATGCTCCTGAGAGCCGGGGCCTGCTTCACTCACTGCTGTGTCCACACTGCCTAGAACACTGCATAGTATGTGCTCAGTTAATGACGAATGAATGAATGAATGCATAAAATCCAGACAACTTGCTCCATTGGAGTGGCCAAGGAGGGGCAAGGGCGGCTCTCCCCAGGCAGCCCCCCAACCCCCAGCCTCCCAGGTGGGCTCAGGCTGCCCTGCTTGGAGCTGCCAGGTGCCCTGGGCTTAACTCAGCGGACGTCCTTCACGTCATGCTCTACGTGTCTTGCTTGGACTGAGCCCAGGGGGCCTCAACTGTGTTTTCTTTACTGTCCTATTACTGTGTCTGGTCTAGGGTCAGTGAAAACCCCACAGCCCTTTCCTTTCATGATCTGGAGTTTCAGAGGTGATGGCTATACCTCAGAGATATGAATGCGCACAGAATAAACCTCAGTGATGTTTTCCAGCGGCTGACTGCGCTGGTTTTAGAAACTGTCCGCCAGCCCCATGGACACCTCGGCTGCGCTGTGTGGCCTCTGCACCACCAGGTGGCGCGCACACTCGCGCGTCTTTCAGGGATGGTCAGACGGCCCAGGTTGCTTTCGGTCGCCGCTGACAGCGCTGGGGAAAGAGCACCGGGCTGTCACCGCGAACGCCATGTAGGAAAGGTGGTGTCGCAGGGAAACCTCGGGTTGCACCTCGGGTCCTCGGGACCCCACTATCTCTGGGAGGAGCTGTTCCCTGATGTCTCCTTGGTCCCGGGATTTGGGAGGGGACAGCTGCAGTGATGAATTTAGCCCCGGGTGCCTTAGTCTTAGGCCGCCTCCTCTCTGCCCCAACCTGAGCAGAAGTTTCCAGCCCCAAGGAGAGGGTGTGTGATAAGAGAGGAGGCCTTGACCTCTAGATTCAGACCCTGGAGGCTGTCACTAGAGACCTTTGCTTCTTCTAGAAGCAATAGCAGACCAGTAAGCTGACTCTTACACGATTTCCGTGTACTGGAGAAGAAGAATTTGGAGGTCTGCCCCTGAAAAGTCTGTCAGTGTTACCCCCATCCCCAAATTCCTGTTGCTAGAGTCATCTTTAGGGCGGACGCCCCTGCAGTCCCCATGTCCATGGGAGGCGGTGCACTAACCCTGCCCGGGGCGTCTGTCAGATTTCCTAACTGTGGCTTGGACCACCACCCCTCACGTGTGGTCCCCATGACTAGCCGTGGCAGCATCCCCTGGGAGCTGGTTGGAATGCAGAACCCAGACCTACTAAGTCGGAATCTGCCTGTCAACACCATCCCCAGGAGACTCGTGGGCATCTGAAAGCTTGACCTGTGCTGGGAGAGGCCGGGATGCAGGGCCCGTGGTCTGAGGGCGGTAAGCAAGGTTGGCGATGCCTGCAGCCTGGAGAGCTGACTGCTGGGTCAGAGGCTGAGAGAGGGCTGTGGGCCCTTCTTCCAGGAGGTGGTCCTGCCATGGGTCAGGCATGTGTCCTGTGACCCCAAGGAGCTCATAGTCGGCTGGCAAATGGGCTGTAAGCTCCCCAGGGCAGGCCTTGTCCTCTGGCCACCATTGTATCCTGCTACCAGCTGACACCTGATAAATCACTGTGGAACGAAGCATGAACACGGATGAACAATCCCAGGGCCCAGTGGAAGGGCCCCCGAGGGCTGTGGGCATGTGCACAGGGTCCTGGGCGTCTGGAGGACACTGGCATGTTAGTGAGCGGCTGTGCCCATGGTGGGCCTGTAGGGAGGTGACAAGTGAATGAACGAAACAACAGGAAAGCAGAGGGGTCGACCTTCCTGCCTGATCAGTCATTCTCAGTGGGTAGCTTTGCTCACCCCCAGTGACACTGGCCACTTCTGGAGACACTTTTGATGGTTACAACTGGGGGAGAGCTGCTACAGGCAACTAGAAGGTAGAGGCCGGGGACGCTGCTGCAAAACGCCCTCCAACGCACAGGATGGCTCCACAACCAAAAGCCTCAGATGTGAGCAGCGTCAAGGTGGAGGAACCGTGCAAGAGAGCGGAGGGCCTCTGTCCACATCGCTGGAGATTTCCTGTCTCACAGTGGCTCTGCGTCTCCCTCACGAGCTCCACTTTCTCCAGCGCTGTGGCCTGAGACCTTAAGAGGAGTGACTGCAGCTCTGGTCCCAGTTGACTGTAAGGGTAGGGCTCTTGGCTAGGCTGAGGCTGTCCCCGGGAGTTCTATCTGTTCAGTGGCTGAAATCCATCATTGGTTCTAGACACTTTCCCCAGATGCCAGCATGCTGGCAGTGCCCACCACCCTGCTGGCCTTGGACAGTTGCCTCTGACTGCAGGACCCATCCCTCCTGTGGCTTAAGGCAAGCTCCAACCTGCTGCTCTGGGACAGCCTGGGGGCTGGGGAGGAAGAGGACTTCTGTAAACACAGCCCGGGGACAATGTCTTTTCCATGGCAACAGCTCAGCGCTGGGTCTGCTCACAGGCACGTGGGGCATATGCAGCCTGTGTCCTACCCAGACAGCAAGTTGGCCAAGAGAGTTTATTTTCAATCTTTTGGGGGAAAAACAATAATATTGCTCAAGAGAATGAAATCCTTGGGTTTGTGAAATAGTGGTGATTTTATTTGCCCTTTCATTTCTTCTCCTGTCCTTCTCCTGTTTTTTTCCTCCCCTTTTGTTGTTGTTTGTATTAAAATTTTACACTTTGTTTTTCATATGGTTTTATCCTGATTAGGCTATTTTCCATAACGTTTTTCTTTAGTAAATTTCTCTAGAATACATATTAATAGTTAATCTTATTCTTATATGACTTATAAGCTCCATGAGATCAGGAGCTGTGTCTCTCCATCCAGCCATTCACCCATCCATCTCCCCATATACCTACCAACCTAACCATTCATACATCCAATCATTTATCCAACCATCATCCATCCATCCATCCATCATCCAACCATCATCCATCCATCCATCCATCCGTCCACTCATTTATCTCCCCACCCACCCACCCATCAATTTATCAACCCATTCATTTGCTCACCCATCCATCAACTCATTCATCCAGGCAGCCAACTGTCCAACCATTCGTCTGTCCGTCCATCTACTCATCAGCAAACATTTGGAGTGCCTGCTGTCTGCCCGGCCCACACAGATATCCTTCTAGTGGAGGGTATAAATTCACAATACAATGTGTTAAATGCAACCTGAGTGGTATGTACAAAGTCCTATGGGGCCAGAGAGAAGTCGCTGGCTAACTTGGCGGGTAGTCAGGAAGATCTCAGAGAAGAGAGATTTATCAGGAACGCCTTGGAGGATAAGTGGAGAGCAGTGGAACCAGCATTTAGGTAGAGGGAACAGCATTTAGTGAGTGGTTCATTGGGGCTGAGGCATGGGTTGCTGAAGTGAAGGTGAGGGCAGAGATGGTACTGGACAGGTAAGTTAGGTGTACATTGCGAAGGGCCTTCGGTGACATACCAAGGAACTTGCACTGAATCCTATAGACAGTGGGGAGCTATTGAAGATCTGAGGAAGTGAGTGACGTGGTCAGCACTGTGCTTTAGATAGATACCTCTGGGTGCAGGGAATAATAGTTGGGAATTATGGCTTCTCCACAGCAAAGTCAGAGAGAGGTGGGGAGTGCTCTCCTAAGTGACTAAAAATTCTCTGGGAGGTTTAGAAACCTCTGTTCTAGGGTCCTAGGATTGCTTGTTGCACAATTCCCAGCAACACATACAAAGCCACTATGATAGGTGGTGGTGCCTGGACCTGGAAGGGAGTATAACAGGACCAGCTACAGAGTTTTGCATGTGTGGTTGAGAGACCCGTGTTATCCAGTAAACTTAGGGATGATGACCATAACCGTGAAGTACATGGCCTTTGGAGCCAGACTGAGTGATCCAGATGATAGCTCCAACATTTACATGCTTTGCTCTTCCCCCTTCAAGAGTTGGAGCCTAATTTCCCTCCCCATAAGTGTGAGCTGGACTTAGTAACTCATTTCTAGTGAAGAAGTGATGATGTGTGACTTCAGAGATGAGGTCATTCAAGGCACTGAGGTTTCTCTCTGTCTTTTTTGGACCACCAGCTTTGGGGAAAACTATCTGTGATGTTGTGAGGACACTCAAGCAGCCTATAGAGAGACCCACAAGGCAAGGAACTGAAGCCATCAGCCAACAGCCACATGGAAGCGGATCCTCCAGCCCCGTCAAGCCCCTGGGAGACTGCAGCCCTGGCTCATCTGCAATCCCATGAAAAACCCTGAGCCAGAACCATTCAGCTAAGCAGCTCTTGGTTCTCGATGTACAGAAACTGTGAGACAACACCTACTTGTTGTTTCAGCCACTAAATTTTGGGGTACGTTGTTGTGCCGCAGTAGAGGACCAGTACGGAAGCCCTGTGCCCTTGGACAAGTGAATTAAATCTCTGCTTCCTCACCCACAGAATTAGGGTGATAATAACAGTGTTTCCATCATAGAGGGTCAATAACAATTTTGTGAGTTAGTCCATATAAAGTACTTAGCACAGCGCCCGGCATGCAGTAATTGCTCAATCAGTGGTGGTTAGTTTTAACTATTACTGGTAGTCATTGCATGAATTTTGGGCAAAAGTGGAAGAGTGTGCAAGAGGGAGGAGATATGGGAATACATGTATATGTACAGTTGATTCACTTTGTTATACAGCAGAAATTAACACACCATTGTAAAGCAATTACACTCCAATAAAGACGTTAAAAAAAAAAACTTAAAAAAAAAAAGGTGGAAGAGTGGGGAAGAAAGAGAGTTCTTGCTGGATGAATAGAAGGTGGGAATTGACACTCATCCTAACTAGTTGGTGAGCTCTGCCAACCCAAACACATCACAAGGGTGAGGATGTCCGCAGGCCAATGAGGGAGTGAATGAAGGGGAGGGACCGTCACCATGGGAGGAGCCTCTGTGCTCTGGGGGTTGTGCTGAGCCCTACGCCCTCTTTGTCTCAGGAACCTCTCCTGCTGCCTTTTGCAGTGATTCAGCATATCATACTGTCTCCCCTTCTAGACTTGGTTGAAAGAACCCTATCTACTGACCTGAAAAATCTTTATCAAACATCCTCATTACTCATATTGTTGAAGTAACTGTGTATCTGTGAGCATCAGTTCCCAGGGAAGCCCTGAGTCAGCAGAAGGGCCAGTTACTGTTGTGACAACTTTTATTAAAATTCTTATTTGACTCTAGCTAGATATTTGTATATAAGTAAATGGTCTACAGCAAATCTTTTTTTTTTTTTTCCTCTGATACAAAAGCTAGATGTGTAGATCCCATTCACTTGCTCTCAACTGGTTTCCCCAACTGGCCAGGAGTATATATAAATAACGGCCCATTCTTACTTGTTCTTTTTTTTTTACTTTTCTTTTTTTTTAACATCTTTATTGCAGTGTAATTGCTTTACATTTCTTACTTGTTCTTTACTCATTTTTTTCCCCTTTTGGAGTGAAAAGAGCATATGAAGATTCCAACTGGGTGCAGAAATTCCTGAGGAAGAAAGCCCTCTGGGGACAGATCAGAGTGAAAGATGTGCCCAAGAATGATGTGAGTGAAGGTAAAGCGAAACTCTGCTCATCACAGACTGTGACCCTGGTCCAGTCAGCCAGGGCCTCAGTGAGCAACTGACTGTGAATTTCTAAGGGCTCTTGCAGGAAGGTCAAACCAGCATGCAAGGCGACTCTGTCTCTGCTGGCTTCCAGAATATTTGGCTGCTGGCAAGGGCACGCCCATTTCAGCCCTGTGATGGGACTGTTTCTCAAAGCTGTGCTTCCCGAGACCACCTAGCATGTTTCACACACACCCCCTCCCGCCCCCCCCGCACAAAACCAACAGTTCTGAGACTGCACCAGTCTCCAAGGGTGCTCACGTCTGAGCCACAGAGCGGCTGACCAGCCAACTCTGGGCCCCACGTGGCTGCCGTTGAAACCTGGGGTATCCATACCGTGACGGTTCCTTGTATGTGTCAACGTGATGGGGCCGCCAGCTGCCCAGGTCGAACATTATTCTGGGTGTGTCTGTGAAGGTGTTTCTGGGTAGGGTTCATATTTGAATCGTTGGACCAAGCAGAACAGAGTGCCCTCCGCAACGTGGGGAGGTCATCCAATCCATTAAAGTCCTGAATAGAACAAAAAGGTGGAGGAAGAGAGGGTTTGTTTCCTCGGCTTGACTGAGCTGGGACATTGGTCTTCTCCTGTCTTTGGATTTGGACTCGGGCTGGAACTACACCATTGGCTCTCCTGGGTGTCCAGCTTGCCAACTGCAGATCCGGGGACTTTTCAGCCTCCATGGCTATGTGAGCCGATTCCTTATGATAAGTCTCTTTATCTGTCATCTATCTATATCCACCTGTTAGCTATTATCTCTCTATCTGTCATCCATGGATCTTTACCCCATTGGTTCTGTTTCTCTGGAGAGTCCATACTAATACGCATACTGAACAGAACGCCGCAGCCAGAACCTCCATGACCCTTCGTGGGGCTTTTTTAACCCACACCTCTGGGACCTCAGGGCTCACTGAAGAATCCCTTCTCCAGAGCAGGCGGCATTCACTGTCTGCGGCAGATCTGGTGTTTCTGCGGAGGTTCCCATCAAGGGCACTGGGATGAGGATTATGCCAGTTGTGGAGGGAGCTATGACCCTAGAGCTGACTGCAAGATTTCTAAGTAACCTCAAGAAATCTGTCTGTTAGGTATCGAGGAGTAAAAAGCTTAGTCCCGTGGCCCGGGTCAGAAATAACAATGCCAAGGTTGAGATTTCCTCTTGTCTTTTTAACTTTCCAGGGGTTGAGAGTTTTCAATGCTTGACGTTTCCTGGCATTTTTCATGTGATGCAACGTGAAACTCTCAGAGGAGGGGAGGAAATTCCCAAAGTGTCGGTACGGATGATATGATCCAAGTGAAGGATGATCTAGAAAGAGCCAGACGGTAATCTGATAACTCGCCAAGCTTCTCTGATTGCGCCTGTCTCTTCATCTTCTGTGGACTGTTCCTGTGTTGGTTTCAGTCCGAGAGGAGAGTGACAGGTGCTTGTGGATGAATTTAGCACAGGATCCTGCGCTGTCCTGAGCAGAATAGAAACCTGTAACTTGGTCAGGAGCTTCTGAAAAGTGTGTGCACAAGCCTGTTGGTTTCACCCTGATCCATCCCCCAAGGGCTTGCTTCCTTAGGATGTCTGCACTCAGATTCTTAATAACCTTTTTTGAAAAAGGGAAAACATGAGTAATCTTTTCTCATCTTGCTGTTCATTAAACGTTCTCTCTGTGAATGTATATGTGGCTGGTGAATTATGCTAGTGAAGTCAGCTGGCAACAAAAAATAAGAAAAAGAAGGGAAGGTAAAAAGGGCGTTTTCTGAAAGGTCAGGGCTCTGGGCAGCTACCGTGGCCAACTGAGACCACCGTCCCTGGAGCCCCCGTGTAATCTGAGGTCAGCGTGTGTGATTGGGATGCTGGCCTAGGCTGGCTGATGAAGGTGTTGGGTACCTGTTTCTCTATTTCTTTATCGGGGCGAAAGAGGTCTGGCGTGCCCACGTGTTGGGGGGCTGGCCTGGACCTGACGCTTTTCTGTCTTGTCCATTTCTTTATTCCACAAATATTATCTACTTAGATGGTCTGTGAGGAGATAGCAGAAGATGAGAGATTACTTGGAAGGATGGAGCGTTTGTTTCCCATGGCTGCCATGACAAATCATCCCAAACCGGGGGGCTTTGAAACAACAGAAATGGAGTCTCTTGTAGATCTGGAGGCCAGAAGTCTGAAATCAAGGTGTCAGCAGGGCTGTGCTCCCTCTGGAGGCTCTGGGGGAGGATCCTTCCTGCTTCTTCCAGCCTCTGGTGGCTCCAGATGTCCCTTGGCTTGTGGCCACATCACTCCAATCTCTGCCTCCGTCTTCACGTGGCCTTTTCCTCTGTGTCTGTGTCTTTGTCTCTTCTATCTCTTATAAGGGCACTTGTCACAGGATTTAGGATGACCTCATCTTGAAATTCTTAGCTTAATTACATTTTTGAAGACCCTTTTTCCAACAAAGTCACATTCAGAGACACTGGAGCTTAGGGTATAAACATCTTTTGTGGGGCGGGTCACCATTCAACCCCCTACATATCGGTTGGTGCCCGAGCAGTAACAGAGTGGTCCTCTGTTGACCCGAGAACTACTGAAGGGGGCTCCATCTGACCCTGCAGCCTGCTGGGAAGGTGCTGCAAACCCAGCAGCTTTCAAGAGCTCTGGAGCCACAGGGAGCAAAGGCAGGGATGCTTCAGGGAACAGCAGACCCTTGGGAACAGTGCTCAGGCCAAACCAGATCTCCAACATCCACGCTCACCTTTCCGAGTAGATCCAGTCTGCTTCCACCCACGCTGCCTCTCATCTCTGAGGGAAGCATTCCTGGAAAAGCGTGTCCTCTGAATCATATTACCATCCTGATTTACATTATAATTTCTTCAGCTGTGCGTTCCCAGAGGGAGGAAATCAGCTACAAGCCATCACCCAAAATTCACATATAAGCACAAAGCCATCCCGAAAGAAAAGTCGTGTTTGCAGAAAAAGACGGGGCCAGTGTCGCAAAGGTGGATTCCCCGGTGACAGACGTGGCTGTGGACTTCAGTGTGATGTGGCCGTTGAGAAACCCCCATTTCTGGAAGCATTTTCACGGTTCTTGCTTTTTTAAAAAACAGCATTTAACGAGAGCAGCTTTGAATAAATCCTTCCACAGGGTTCCCTGAAAGGATCATCCTTTCCCTCCCATCCCCCTTCCTTCGCTTAGCCCCCTGGCTTTTCTACAGTTTTAGGAGCACATTGTCGATAATATTTCTCAGCAGAGGAAACACAGATGCACTGTCTCTTCAATGGTCGGAATGGTCTGTTTGCCCAGCTCAGCATGTTTGTTTGTTTCCAGGAAGAGGGAAGGAAAGCTCAGAGCCTGGCAGGTGGTAGGAGGGGAGATGACGGGAAGGAAGCCAAGGCCAGGGCAGGAGTGGGCAGAGTTCTGCTGGGAGCGGAGCGTGACCGGGTATGGGGAGGGGGCTGCCTCACCATAGCAGATTGCTGGTCTGGACCCTGGGCCCAGCTCTTTCCTGATATACTGCAGAGGAGGAACCCTTACTTGGGTAGGTGGAGGAAGAGGGCGTGGCTTTTGCAGTCTGATGAGCTGGCTGCTTGCAGCATCAAACTGTGCAGGGCGGGTGGGAGTGAGGCCCAGAGTGCCTCTCACTGATGGCCTGAGATGGAGAATGACCACATCTGTGTGAGGCCGACCTGCACAGAGGGGAGATGTTCCCCATGGAACCTTCTCCAACAGCAAATGAACTGGTCTCCAGCCATAAGTAAGAAGTCAAAACGTTCCCTCTGATTGTTGTATTCGTTTGCTAGGGCTGCCATAAGGACGTGCCATAGACTAGGGGCTTCAACAACAGAGAGCTGCTGTCTCCCAGGTCCGGAGGCCGGAGTCTGCGAACAAGGTGTGCGCAGTTTGGTTTCTTCTGAGGGTGGTGATGGAAGGTCTGTTCCAGGCCTCCCTCCTGGCTTCTGGGGCTTTGCTGGCAATCACTGGCGAATCTTGGCTTGAAGTTGCACCACCCCTACGTCTGCCCTCATCTTTATGTGACATTTTCCCTGAGCACGTGTCTGTGTCCAAATTTCCCCTTTTTATAAGGACAGCAGTCATTCTGCAGTAGGGTCCAGCCTACTGTAGTATGACCTCATCTTAACTAATTACATCCACGATGACCCTATTTCCAAATAAGCACACATTCTTAGGTCCTGGGGGTTAGGACGTTACCGTATGGATTTTGGGGGATACAGTTCAATGATAACAATTGTAAAAAGTCGTGTTGGCATAAGCAGCTTAGCGGAGCTTAGATTGATACTTGAAACAGTCACCCGAAGATCAGGAATATTTACTATTGACTTGGGTTTTCTTTTGCTGAAGAGGGTCAGGAGAAATCATAAAGGGCAAAGCTGATAAGCACTCAACTCAGCTGAGAGAAAAATGGATTATTCAATGGACAGTGTTTGGACAATCAGCTGGTCATTCAGAGCAAAATGCAAGCTGGCTCCCTAGCTGAGTCCAGTTGAATCAAAGATCTCGGTCTAAAAGTTAAACTGTTGAAAGGACTATGGGAAAACAAAGTGGAGTTATTTTATGCTAATAATATAGGAATAGGGAAGGCCTATTCCTATGTTCCTAAAATATAAGCATGCCTATGACATAAAACTGAGATCTTATTAAAAAAAAAGTGATGTTTCACTACATAAAATATTATAAAAATATCCAGGCTAAAGATAAAAAAATACCATTAACAAAGAAAGCCATGAGACAAAGGATAGATTGTGAAACACACGTATGTGTAAAACATGTAACTGGCAGAGTGCTAATTTTCTTTATATAAAGCAAGACTTTCCAAATCAATAAGAAAACGCTAAAAACCCATTGGAAAAAATGGGCAAAGGGCAGAAAAAGCAGCACCAGGAAATATATAAAAAGATGCTCAACTCCACTCTAAGAAATGTAAATGACACCTAGTTTTCACTTACCCTGCTGGCAAAGACCAAGGAGCTGCTTATATCCAGCGTGGGTGAAAATCTGTTTACTCAGGCACGAGCCCCTCTGGAGGCAGGCTTTTAAATCAACACAACCTCTTGCGGGCAATTTGGCAGTATCTTTAAAAGCAAAACATGCATATCCCCTTTTCTCCCATCAATCTCACTTCTAAGAATCTATCTTATGGAAATCAAAGAGTTTCCTTATAGTGTTGTTTGTAATAGAAAAAAATGTAGGAAGCCATCTAAATATTCATCAGTAGAGGACTAGCTCTATACATGATCACACATCCATAAAACAGACTATTATTTTGCAGCTTAAAAGAATACGTGATTTCCTTCGCTGTGCAAAAGCTTTTAAGTTTCATTAGGTCCCATTTGTTTATTTTTGTTTCTATTTCCATTCCTCTGGGAGACGGGTCAAAAAGGATCTTGCTGTGATTGCAGCTGTACTTACAATAGCCAGGAGATGGAAGCAACCTAAGTGTCTATTGACAGATGAATGGATAAAGAAGATGTGGCACATATATACAATGGAATATTACTCAGCCATAAAAAGAAACGAAATTGAGTTATTTGTAGTGAGGTGGGTGGACCTAGAGACTGTCATACAGAGTGAAGTAAGTCAGAAAGTGAAAAACAAATACCATATGCTACACATATATATGGAATAAAAAAAAAATAGCTCTGAAGAACCTAGTGGCAGGACAGGAATAAAGACACAGACATAGAGAATGGACTTGAGGACGCGGGGAGGAGGCAGGGTAAGCTGAGATGAAGTGAGAGAGTGGCATGGACTTATATATACTAACAATTGTAAAATAGATAGCTAGTGGGAAGTAGCTGCATAGCACAGGGAGATCAGCTCGGTGCTTTGTGACCACCTAGAGGGGTGGGACAGGGAGGGTGGGAGGGAGACGCAAGAGGGAGGAGATGTGGGGATATGTGTATATGTATAATTGATTCACTTTGTTATAAAGCAGAAACTAACACACCATTGTATACTCCAATAAAGATGTAAAAAAAAAATCTATTAAAATAAATAAAACAATAAAACAAACAAAAAGAATACTTGAATCCGTACATAGATTACATTGTGAAAAAGCAATTAACCAGGAGCAAAAACGTATGCTTCCACTTGTGTAACAAAATATAAATATGTATTAATGCATGTGGACGTATGCTTGAATAAATATGGAATATTTCTGGAAGGCATACAAGTGGCTGTGAACCGTTCTCTCCCGGTAGAGGCACCAGAAAAGAGGGGGTGGGCGGGGGATGTATTTTTCATTACACATTCTTTTATGCTATTGGAATTTCTTACCATGTACCACTATTACTTGTAATGTAAAAACATCAAAATCAAAATGACTAAAAAATTGAGGAGCCAGACATTGATCCTTCTTTGGCAATCAAATGGTTTTGCTCTGATGACTCTTATGTGTACAGCTGAGGACAGTGGCAGGTAAAATTTAAATGCTTTAGACTGAAGCAAATAAAGAGAGATTCATTACCCAAATCAAGCTGGCTATGTAGGTGGTGGATCAGGGTGTCTGTTGTGTGGGAGGAAAAGAGCTCCTATGATTTAAAAAACAGGCATTGGACTTTCCTGGCAGTCCAGTGATTAAGACTCTGTGCTTCCACTGCAGGGGGCGCAGGTTCCATCCCTGGTCAGGGAACCAAGATCCCACATGCCCCGTGGTGCAGCAGCGAAGAAAACAAAAGAAAAACCAGGCATTGAATCTGGTGGTCTGACCTCCACATGCCCCCTTCCTTGCGTTAGATGCTCCCAGGATACAAGGGTAGACGGGGGCCGAGGTATTTGGTCACAGACCTCAGACTCCTGGGCACCTAGGTGCCAGGACACAGACATGATGGGGAGGGAGGGGATAAAGGAAAAAATGAGGGCTGGGGGCAGGAGGAGAGAGGGGGCCTGCAGCAAAACCCGGAGGACGCACCCTCCCTAAAGGCAGGCAAATTCAAGCTCCTAAGAATACTTGGTCAAATAAATGAGGAAAGTGAGGCCCAGAGTGGCTCACGTGGCTGCCCCAGTGGGCTGGTCCCCTAGTCCACGCCGTCCTCTCACATGGAGCATCTAAGGCCCCCAGAGGGCAGGGTACATTCTAGGACACAGGGAAGCCCCTTAGGGCGGAGGGCGTCATCCACACAGACCGCCAGGGCCCTTAGAAGTGCTTTAGGTGCTGGCTTGGGTTAGAACAGTGTGACAAGGGCGTCCTCACTTGGGACAGGCTGGGCTGGAGACCTGGGCTGCTGGGAGCCTGGAAGGTTCATACCTGGCTGGGCCCCAGCCACTGGCTCAGCCACGTGGGATTGCACACCGCAGGATGGATATTCCAGACGACAGAGGTTTTCCCCTTAAATGGCAATGTAAATAAACAAACGCTTCTCGGTTGAAGCCAGAATTCTTTCGGCAGTGTGGCGAACACTCCCCTTTCTTTGCAAGCGGACGATGCCCGAGTGTCATCTAAGCATGTTCTCACGTCCCCGTGCCATGTTGCTGAAACCTTAAATACCGTGCTGCCCTTCAGTGCAGACCTGATCTCAGGAGACTGGAAGGTGTAGGAACGTGGGCTTCTCTCCTGAATAGTTCCAACGGCTGCATGTTCGGGCTCTTTCTCTTTGGTGTAGGGCTCTGGGCTTTCCTCACTTGCTGCCAGACCCAACTCTCACTGCTTTCCACATGCCAGCTGTTTGCAAACCCATTTCCTCCCTTTATTTACTGCATCCGGTCTGCTCTGGTCTGGGAATCCTGTCAACTGACCTTAGGATTTCTTATTAGAAAAAAGAAAGAAACAGGCTCTGCTTATCTGCACGTCAGCCTTAGATACTGTGCTAAAATGCACGAGGTTTAATCAGTGGATACTCTGATGTCTTTTGTGGTTGCATTTCTCCCCTCACTTTTGGGTTCTTAGTTGGATTCTGGAATCTAGATGGATCAAGTTGCTGGATAAACAAGTGTCAGATGACTGACATTTTTTTAGTGCTCTTTAGACCATATTCAATGATTCTGAATGATTTAAAATTTCTTGTTCTTGTTCACTGAGTCCTAGCATCCAAGATGGAAGGCATCCCTCTCGTCTGACCTGGTTCAGGTATAGAACACCTGATGAGAAACAGGCAGCTCTCCAGTTCTTAGTTTAGCTGATATTTTTGCTAAGGGCTTGGCAGACAGTTTTTTTTTCCCTATAAAGATAATTTTAGAGCTAACGTGTTCTAAAGTTACCTGAATTATATGTGATGGAATTCCCAGCTCATCCTGCTGAGATTCAACCTAAGAAAGAATTACCAGCTAATAAGGAGGATGAGTGCTTTTTCTAACCTGACATTTTTAGGAGTTTGAACTATCTGTCATTTTACAGGTGAGTTAGAGCCTCAGAGCACTAGAGAGATACCAGTATTTAAAAAGCAAGATTTTTTTTTTCTCGGTTGTCTGCAATATTTCAGATTCTATGCTAAGCTCTTTTATGTAATCCCATTTAAGCCAGGCAGGTTATTATCCCCTCTCATCAGGTAAAGGAACTGGGAGTCCGGGTAGACCAGGTATCTGGGTCAAGGACAGGGTAGGGTCAAGACGTGAATGCACCTTCTGGTCACAAGAGGTCACTGCTCTCCCTGGTGAATTGCACCGTCTTGGTCAGCCTAGTGGAGTGTGTAACACAACCCACTGCTGGTGACAAAGACTCTCCCTGACCTGACTTTAGGGAGGCTCCTCTGAACCCTCTCTCCAATGAGGCCTTGACTTCGGGACTTATGTGTCTGTCTTTGCATCGCCCAATTTTAGCAAAAGTCCTGCTAAGTCGGTTTAGCCAGAACCCCCATTCCCCCTTCCTTGATATCTGATCGCCCTCAGTATCTGATCTGCTTCTTGGTCCTCACCACTCCCTAGATGATCACCCTGGCCCGCCTTCAGTAAGAGTCCTATTAGGTTGCTTTAGTCAGAATGTTCTCTTTTTTTTGCGGTACGCGGGCCTCTCACTGTTGTGGCCTCTCCCGTTGCGGAGCACAGGCTCCGGACGCGCGGGCTCAGCGGCCATGGCTCACGGGTGCAGCCGCTCCGCGGCATGTGGGATCTTCCTGGACCGGGGCACGAACCCGTGTCCCCTGCGTCGGCAGGCGGACTCTCAACCACTGAGCCACCAGGGAAGCCCCAGAATGTTCTTTTACCCCAACTGTTTCCTCTTAGTAGTTTTCCATCCACCGACAACTTCCCCCTCCACCACCTTGGCTAAAAGTCCCTGCTTGTCCACACTGTATTTGGAATTGAGCCCAGTTCTACACTGAGATTTTGTTTCCCCTATTGTAATAGTGCCTGATTAAAATCTCCATTTACTGCTTTAACTACTCTCAGGCTCTGGTTTTTCTTGGACGCTGGCAAGGCTTGTTCTGGGATACTGAATTGCAGTGGCCAAACAGGTGGGGAAGAGAGATGCAGGTGTCAGATAAGATACCTGAGATTATTCATTACTGAGACCTGTCTGTACTGATGCTTGGCTGGAAACCAGACTTGGGTGCTTAGTAAATATTTTCTCTTAGTCCTACAGTTTTAGAAAAGGTATTTAATAGACACAGTGACATTATGGGTGGAAGTGTTGGCTAAAATATCAGATCCAAAGAGAGCATGCTGGAGGTCAAATGGAGGATTCTTTGAATATATTCTGAACTAATGTATTGTGTTGGCCAAAAAGTTCATTTGGGTTTTTCCCTAAGATGTTATGAACTTTTTGGCCAACGCAATAATTCAATTGTAGTGAAGATATCATTAAATATATGCATATATATATACATAATGTGTATATATGTATATTTATGTACATATATGTATATAATATATACATATATAATATAATAACATATTATTTTATTATATATAATAATATAATATATATTATATATATTATATTATATATAATATATAATATAATATTATATTATATATAATATATAATATACACATATAATATATTATATATATAATATAATAATATATATTATATATATTATTATATTATATATTATAATATATATTATAATATAATAATATTATATGTTGCATTATAATATATATTATTATATATTATAATATACATATATTCTTGAAAGTACAGTTAAAGTGCAGGAGAGAGTAAGAAGTACCATTTAGGAAAGAACTTTCAGGGTCTACAGCTTTTAAAAAGTGATCCTTTTCTGGTTGACTGAGCCCAAGTAAGGAAGAGAATGATCTCTCCTACTCTCCACTGTCCTTCATGAGATGAAATTTTGATGAATTTCCTACCCTGGAATCACTTCAAAATCACGATTTTAGAAGGTTATAAAGGAGAAGGGTGACAAGAAAAATTGGTAGGCAAAGTGTATATTCCTTTTCTTCTAACTCCCCTTTCAAAGGGGTTCCACCTTGTTTTTCTCTTTCCTTTTAAGGGGCTCAGTGTTCACATTCTGTTTCTTTGTTATCAAAGCCTCCCAAGAAGAAGGCGTTGAGTTTTTCAGAGTGTTACTTATCTATCTTCTATCCAACCACAGTCCCTAGTTCTTAGTAAGCATTCAATAAATCCCCATCCTCCTTCCTTTCCTCCTTTCTTCCCTCTCAGGAATTAACAATCTATTGGTAATAGGAGAAAACAGTTGCCACGGAGTGTCAGAACACATGACATGTCATGCTGGGCTATTTGTATGTTGAATCTCACATTGATTGTGAAAGACAAGGCTTAGTCTCTTATCTCCTGTCAGGCATCAACAGTGGGTGGGAAGCTTGGGTGACCTGAAAATCCTTTCCTCACACCATTTAGTTCACATCAGGGAAGCAGTGTCTCCTCACCATCTTCCAGGCTGGTTTGGGTCCCAGGCTAAGAATCAAAGGTTGGGTCTCAGATGGCCAAGGCACCAGCTTATTCATCATCAATGGTCCGAGCTGCTGTATCCTTAGTGAACTTAATTTTGGATTGAGGATTTAGAAAGATGAAAGACATCCACTGCAATCAACTAGAGACTGTCCTTATAAAAACCCTTGCCTTCTCAGTATAGCATTATGTAATTAAAATTGACAAATAATCAACACATGATATAATTACTTAAAAATTACTATTACTTTCATTGTGGTCATCATTATGAACTATTTTATGTCCAGAGGTTTATCATTTAATTTTTTTTTTTAACATTTAGGTGCTTCCACTCTATAGCATACACCTGACAGTAACCATTTCCCCTTGAATCTTGTTTAAATTTATAAAATTCAAGGACTGTCAACTACAAGACTTTTAATAAAATATGGGTGTAAATTGTTGACTTCAGCCACTGTCTGCTGGGCAGCTACACACCTTTACAGCTGTAACAGGCATTGGTGGGATACGAGGTCTTTGTTGTGGGAACCTTAGGAAACCTCAAGGTTTTTAAATTTGCCAATGCACTGTGAATATTTTGCTCAATTCTGGGGACCTGGTTACCAAAGATGGCACGTGGCCCGGATAATAGCCTATGGCCACAGTCAAGGCAAAAACATGAATTAAAAAAAAAAATCCATAGAGTCCTTTCTTTTCCAAACAGAAGATGGATCAGAAGCAGGCAGAGATCAGAGTAACATATTCATGGTGAAACTTCAGGTGACTTTTCAATCTCAATTTACCTTCAATGTGGGTGAAGAGTTGGCCACCAAGCTGGGTTCTGACCCCTCACTTTGCTGGCTTTCAAGGAGCCCAGCAGATCTTGTTGGAAGCTGGAAGGACTTGACACCCACTGGGTGAAAGCACCAGCTGAGTCTGACTTCTGAAGAACTCCTCTTGGATGACCTGTCCTGCTCCTGATTCACAGTTTTGCCCCTGGCTGGAATGGTCTCCAGGTTTAGCTTCAGGCCACAGTGCTTTTCTCAGTTTTTGGCATGAGTAGAAATCAGTAATAATAATGGGGTGTAGTGAGACACGGCTGGAGCCACCTGGCAGGGGTGGAATCGGTAGAGTTACTAGCACACCTGTGCTTACCTGGAAAGCACAGCCATTAGAACTCCGTGGACCCTGCAGGACCTGTTAAGTTAAAACAGGGGCACAGATATGAATGTATTCATTCATTCAACATGCTTTTGCTGTGATCCACCACCGTGGATCAAATATGTCTTCTGAGATGTTTTGCTATGTAATTAAAAGAAAATTTCTCTACCCTCAGCTGATTGCCCACTTATTACAAGCAATCCCTGACATAGTTGAATTCTAACGCACTTTGATAGTCACTTGGGGTTGATGGCAATGGAATTTGATATCTGTGTCCACTTCCAGAGGTTAAAGAGCATTGAGAGCCGCCCACATTCCCATTTAACTTTTGTGTTTCAACTTCCTCTCCCTCTTCCTTTGAGAAATAAATGCAATTTATTTTTTTCCCTTTCAGAATAATTTCCAAGGAGCTGCATATGGGGTTCAAATTGTGTTTAAAGCTCATGGGTTTAAAGTAGACAAGATCAAGTATAACCTCTTCAGCTGTATCAACCCCAATTCCTGCACTTACATTAAGAATAATGCCCCATCCTTGTTTTCCATTTTAGTAAAAAGATCAGGAAAATGATGCGAATGTGGGGGCCAATATAAGCCATGTCTTGGTTGGACGTACTATGTCCTCCTGGTTCAGAGAGGACTTCGGGGTCCAGGGCTTGAGCCCTTCTCTCTCCCTGAAATAGAGTTTAGGCCCTGGCTACACAGTGAATCAGGAAGACAGGAGAGTACTTATAATTCACTTTCAGAGAGTCAGAGTATTGACAGTTTGACATTCTCCAAGAAACAGATCTCCCATTGAGATCCACAATTGCCTGGCAATATGCCAAGGAAATATCTATTTAGCCCAAATTTCTAAAATCACTTCCCTCAACTAAATGGTTATTTAGTTAAAGTTAGAATAAAAGGGATGGATTAGATATGTTAAGTTTTACTTTTAATATAGAAGGGGTAGTTTTTCATACATATCTTTTTTTGTATTGTAAATAACAACAACAAAACAGATTCTGTGAGCAACCTTGTAAGAACAGTCTCATTAATGACTAGCTATACTCTGTTTATGTTCCATTTTGCTTTCCGGCTTCTATTAAAAAGTGTTAATGATCGGGTTTCCCTGGGGGCATAGTGGTTGAGACTCCGCCTGCTGATGCAGGGGACACGGGTTCGTGTCCCGGTCCGGGAGGATCCCACATGCCGTGGAGCGGCTGGGCCCGTGAGCCGTGGCCGCTGAGCCTGCGCATCCGGAGCCTGTGCTCCGCAACGGGAGAGGCCACAACAGTGAGAGGCCCGCATATAGCAAAAAAAAAAAAAAAAAGTTAATGATCAACAGATGAATGGATAAAGAAGATGTGGTACATATATACAATGGAATATTATTCAGCCATTAAAAAGAATGAAATAATGCCATTTGCAGCAACATGGATGCAACTAGAGATTATCATCTTAAGTGAAGTAAGTCAGAAAGAGAAAGACAAATACCCTATGATATCACTTATATGTGGAATCTAAAATATGACACAAATGAACCTAGCTAGGAAACAGAAACAGACTCACAGACACAGAGAACAGACTTGTGGTTGCCAAGGTGGAGGGGTGTGGAGTGGGAAGGTGGGGTTAGCAGATGGAAGCTATTATATACAGAATGGATAAATGACAAGGTCCTACTGTATAGCACAGGGGACTATATTCAGTATCCTGTGATAAACTATATTGGAAAAGAATATAAAAAAGAATACATATAGATATGTACGTATGTATGTATAACTGAATCACTTTGCTGTACAGCAGAAATTAGCCCAACATTGTAAATCAATTAAAGAAAAGGGTTAATGGGTAGGGAGAAACATTCCTGTGATACTCTCTGTTGTGACAGCAGGAAATTAATAACACTAATCCAATTTGGAACTCTATCAGATCAACTATTTAAATGTGATAATCTTTCCTTCTGAAATTGACGGTGCCAAGTGCTATGTCATAGGTATTTTCTTGCTTCTTGAGGACAGAATCGATGTTTCAGGCAGCACTCCAGTAATGACTAGTTCAATGACATCTAAGCAGGGGTGGGGTGTAAATACTGTGGTCTCTTGATGAATGTCACCGACTGGGGGGTGGTGTCTCAAATGCCTCTTTCACAAGGAGGGGGCCCCGGGTCGGTACCTGAGCTGGAGGTGAAGGAGCATGTAGGTCTGGGCTGTGATGGATGAGTCCTCAAGACAGAATCCTGGGTGATGGCTTGGACCTGACAGCCGCGGTCCAAATGGCCAAATCCCGTGGGCAAGAAGCAGGTGTGAGGCGAGGCGCGCTGCGTGGCTCTTGGGCAGGACGGGGGAGGCCGGGGCAGCCATACGCAGGGTGCAGGAGCTGTGCACAGAGCCTTGGGCCTCTCTGCTGGGCAGACCTGCTTCCCTGAGCCCCTCAGGCAAGGGATCCGGGGAGGGTGGATGCCACAGCACAGCTGATAATTCAAAATGAATCGATCGGCGATTTGGGAAGAAAAGCAGAAACCCTATCACGCGAGCTGAAACAGAGCTCCCAGAGCCCCAGATGAACCCTGTTGGGCCAGCTGCTGGGCCAGCAGCACCCTTCTTGCCAGAGGGACTTGGAAGGGAAGTGTAGGGAAGGTTCCGGAGGGAGAAATCTCCAAGCTGGGAGGCAGATGTGGCAAGTCCAGGACTAGAGCCTCAGGTAGCCGTGTGCCCTCAGGCTTTCCCTTTCTGAGACAAGGCCGACTGGATCCACGGATGCCCTGCTGTGTGTTTACCCTGGTAGTTCTCACCTTCCCACTCCGATGGCTCTTTCAGCACTTATGAGCTCACGTTCCACCGAAGAGGGAAGGGTTGTGGGGTGTTCTGGGCAAGGGATGATGGGGCACTGTAAGGACTTTTCCATACTGTCTGATTATAGAATAAGGAGCCAAGTTTTAGCGGATTTTGCTGTATATAATTTTAGATAAAGCACAACCGATCAAGTGGCAGGCGTGTCAGGGTCTGTGTTCTAGGTGTCAGTGCAATAAAGGTTGCAGACTGTTAGTGAGGATGCAAACACTGTGTCCCTTTATTATCACTCTGACGTGGTCGACAAGGATAGAAGCAGCTTACATGGTGTTATGGCCTCACCTGTGTCCCCTCCCCCCAAATTCACGTTGAAGCCCCAAACCCCAACGTGTCTGTACTTGGAGGTGGGTCCTATTCGGAGGAAAAAAATGTTCAATGTGGTCATAAGCATGAGGCCTTAATCCCACAGGATTGGTGTCTTTTTAAGAAGAGGGAGGGAGTCCTCGCTTCCAGCACAAAGAAGAAAGGCCCTTTGAGGACACAAGGAGAAGGTGGCCATCTGCAAATCAGGAAGAGAGCTCTCACTAGAAACCGAATCTGCCACCACCAGCCCCATCTGGGATTTCCAGCCTCCAGAACTGTGAGAAAATAAATGTCTGTTGTTGAAGCTGCCCAGCCTGTGGTATTTTTAATGGCAGCTCTACACCACTAATACGTGTAGCCTATATATACATAGCACCATCATGCTGGGGGTGATGCTACGGAGAGAAAGCCACCTAAGATGGGGTCATAAAAAGCACCAGGAATGAGGCATCATGAAAACGCACACCACAACCGCATGCAGCCTTGCTACACGCACCCCAAATTTGGTTCTAGGCATTATGGCAACCACAAGGGAGACCTGGCTAGATACAGAACTTACAGCACCCATCACATAAAAGGAAATCAATTCTTGAGCAAAAGTCCAGCTATTCTTAGTGCTGTGACATGAAGAAATGTCTCCTGAGAGCTTGCAACAAACTGGTGGGACTGCGAACTCGAGTCAACATTGCCTTCTAGGAGACACAAGGTCCATTTCACGGGGCTGGTTATACTTCACGCAGCTCAGTAAAACCCTTTTGCAGTGGACTTCTAAGTCCAGGGTTATTCTGTGTTTCTCTGGTAGGTGCAAAAGCTGGGTTATAGACCTTCTGGAAGAATGTGGGGTCTGCATAACTTCAGGCAGGCCTCCCCATATGCTTCACTCCAGACCAACTTTCTGATAAATATTGGAGGGAGTGAGCTTGAGATATCTCCCTGACAATTTTCTGGAGTGCAGAGTTTCTGAACTCCTGGTTTAGTTCAGAAACATACATTTAGCAGCCAGCGGAGTTGGGGTAGAATTGACATTTTCCTTTGTAATAGGAGGAGCCTAATATGGCTATCTGTTCTGCACAACTAGTGCCCAAGTCTTGGTGCTAAAGACCATACTCTACTAAACAGAAAAAAATCTTTGGAGAAATGTCTGATTCCATAGCAGGGACTGGAAAAACTCAAATGTGAGCCTGGAGCATCTTTTTGTGCCATAAAGGAAGAAAGCACAAGAGGATTATGGGGAAATGTTCAAAGGATAAGAAGCCTGCCAGTAGGGGGTCCCATTGGCCAAATCTCAAATACCTGGAGCATCACAAATAATTAATGGTAGAAGCAGATTGTAATCCATTGGATAAAATAAGACTCCGTGAGTCCATACTGATAAAGGTAGGTAGGTAGATAGATAGATAGCTAGGTAATGCAGGGAGAAAAGCTCTTCCTTAGTGTTGAAAGCCAACACCTAAATGTAGAAAGAATCATGGAGTTAGAAAATTGCCATTTGATAGCCATCCTAGTAATAGTTGATTTGGGTAAGAATCATCAACGGATGCTAAAATGAAAGTTTGTCGAGGAACAGGATATTTATGTGGTCTCGAAGTGTCTATCCGCAAGATGCTTTTTACAAAGTGAAAAGCAATAACTTTACAATGAAGAAGCCTGGTAGGCACCCCTACCCAACATCACGTGCCTCCTGATCTGATGTACAGAGAGGGGCCCGGCGTCACTTCTATTGTATTCTTGTCAAAAATGCAAAACCTGAATCTAACCACAAGGCAACATGAGAAAAATCCATATTAAGGGACGTTTTACAAAGTAAAGGGGCCTCTACTCTTCTGAAAAAGTCAGTGTTTGGAAAGTTAAAGACACACAGAGGAGCTCCACTAGGTCACAGGAGATTGAGACATGACAACAAAGTACGGCCTGTGACTTTCTTTGATAATAAGAGAAATTATTTGGAAAATTGGCAAAAGCTGAATCGTCTTTAGATTAGATAATAACCTTGTATCAATATCAATTTTCTGATTTTGATGATTAGACTGTGGTTCTGTAAGACTGTCTTTGCATTTACAAAATATACACTGAAGAATTTAGGGTTAAAGTGGCAGCTTGTCTACAGTTTACTTTCAAATGATTTAAAAAATCTCAAATTCACATACATGCGTAAGTGCATGGATCTATGTTGATACCTGTATGTAGATTGAGCAAATGTGGTAAAATGTGGAAGACGGTTCCTGCTGTTCCTGACTCGTGATATATAGCACGGCTAACGGGATCAACGTGGGGATCCGAAATGGGTGAGGGATACTGAGGGTCTATAACTGACCTCATAACAGATTCTGGCCCCGACACTTGTCAAATTGTTAGCAAAGAACTCCTGGCATGTTTGGGATCCATAGAGGCAGCTCAGGAGGTACCCTTGACAGGTCCCCGAGCTATCACCAATGGGCACTGTGGTCTCCTATGCTCAGTATGGTGTAACGGGGACCAGAGAGAGAGAAGACAAGAAGCTTAGGGTCCACTTGGGAGATGACAATGACACTTGGAAAAGGAGGGGACATTACAGGACCTGGTTAGGGGTGAGGCTGTGTCATGTGAAGGCCTTGCAGAGGAAGGGGTGTTTGTTGGACTTTACAGAGTGTGGAGAATTCAGAATGGGAGGAAAAGAAGCCACAGAAAGCAGTGTGGGGAAGATGGGGAACAAAAGCGAACCAGGAGAGAAGCTGAGGCTTTCCCGTGTGGGTTTTCCAGTGAAAATCCATTCTAGGGAAAATGATTTTTGTCAAGGCAAGTTCCAATGTGCAACTGTTTTTCAAGCGTTTGTTATGATTATTCTGAACGAAGCTCCTGCGAGTAGGTAGCAATACAGCCAAAGCAGGTTGTGGTCTTGGTGAGGTCTTCCTCCCACCATATTTGGTTGGGTCAATGGCAGTTGTGTTGACAGCAAGTTGTTTGATTGAGGCATTTCCAATGAATTTGTTAAGGACAACTTTCTTTGTGGACTGAGTCCCATAATCGCCTGATAGAGGGCGGGGTTGTGTGGATGTGTAACTCATAGCAAAGGTTGAGTGTCTTCATTGATGGCTAATCGCTATACGTCCCCTTCAGCCTCCTAAGAAAATGGGAGTGCGAGTGGTAGGGGACAGAGGGGAGTTGGGACCGAGAAAGGCTCTTTCGGGGTGGAATGGAGTTTAGGACCTTCAACCTCCAAATGAATTGATGTTAAGAATAAATGTTGACGTAGAAAACAAACTTCTAGTTACCAAAGGGGAACAGGTGTGGGGGAGGGATAAATTAGGAATTTGGGATTAACAGATACATACTCCTATATATGACATAGATAAACAACAAAGACCTACTATAAAGCACAGGGAACTATATTCAATATCTTATAATAATGGGTAATAGAAAAGAATCTGTATAACTGATTCACTTTGCTATACACCAGAAACATTGTATATTAACCATATGTCAATAAAAAATAAATTAATAAATACATATTTTAACTTAACAAAAGAACAAATGTTGCTGGGAGAGAGTTGTATAACTTTAAGTAGGGGGAGTAATTTTCAGTCAAAGAAAAACAGAGCAAGCACAAAAGGTAGTGTCAGTGCGAACCCTCCCGAAACAAAGACACTCACATTCTTTAATTTTTTTCCCTTTAAACCATGATGTTAATAATAGTACTGTTTACCGATGAATCTCTGCTTTTGAACAGAAGTTCAATTTTAGCTCTCTCTCAAAGGTCAGGAACCCTCTGCCCCCCATTATCTTCTCCTTCTGGGGGATTGCAAATGCAAAGAGCAAAGGTAAGTGATTTCCTCTCTCCTGGGTTCTGGCCACTCCCCCTTCTCCCTGGAGGTGCCTTGCTTGCTGCTGTCACTGGTACTTATTATGTGGCACACATCTGAAGTGGGATTCTGGCTGGGAGTACAAGAGCAGAGCTCCTGTACCCGCTGGCGCACCTCCCCATTAAAAATGTTCTCTGTATATACATTATTCCATTTTGTATAGTAACTTGTTTTTATGTCCAGTCCCATCGCCTAGAACAGGAGAGAGCTAAAAGCAGTTTTGGCATTTTTAAATGGTTGGAAAGTACCCCAAAGGAGAATAATATTTTACGACACGTGAAAATTATGTGTCCATAAATAAAATTTTATTAGGACACAGCCACGGTCCTCTGGAAACATATTGCCTGTGGCTGCTTGAACTCCAAGGCCGCAGAGTTGAGTAGTTGTAATAGAGACATCACAGAGTCTGAAGTATTTACTACCTGGCCCTTTACAGAAAACATTTTGCCACCCTCCTGCTCTAAAATGTGAGTTCCCTCAGGGCAGGACTGTGTTTGTCTAACTTTGCCCAATGCCAGGTACATGGGAGGTTCTGGAAAATCCCTGCCTGCGGATTGAGTACGTCTCAGCCTCAGACACGTTGCCTGTAGAGTTCTTACCTTCAGAAAGCCCGCTTAGGATGCTTCAGGTGTGGGCTGGTGTGTCCTGATCTAGCACCTACCCTCATCCTTCATCACTGTAGAAGGTGAGGGTTATATAGTGAGAGACCCTTTATTTACTTATGGATTAGAAACTTGGGTAAAGGAATCTCCCTTTCCCATGATTTGCTCTTCTGAGCTCTCTGCTTGGTCCTGTGGCAGAGTGAGGAGATTTGTGAGCAGAGCCAGACAACGTCAGAGGGAAATATCCATGCGTGGGATGACGGGGAATGAAAGTAATGAGGGACTCTTGTTATGGGAGCCCCATCTCCTGTCCCCACTGAGCCTCCAGTGGACTAGACCTACTTTAGAAAGGGGACCAGAGATATGCCTACTTGGAAGAGCCCCTTGTGTCATTTAAGACCAAATTCTGGGACAAGTTTGCCTTTTGGATCGCTGCTTTAAACTATCTGTATTTACATTGGATGGACTTTATAAGATGCCTGGTGAATATTGGATGGGGAAAGGATCTTGTAAAATAAACAGGCTCGTTAAATAAAAAGTCTTTAATTTTTATTTATTTATTTTTATTATTTATTTATTTATTTATTTTTTTTCCGGTACGCGGGCCTCTCACTGCTGTGGTCTCTCCCATTGCGGAGCACAGGCTCCGGATGCGCAGGCTGAGCGGCCACGGCTCACGGGTCCAGCCGCTCCACGGCATGTGGGATCTTCCCGGACCGGGGCACGAACCCGTGTCCCCTGCATCGGCAGGTGGACTCTCAACCACTGTGCCACCAGGGAAGCCCTAATTTTTAAATTAAATGATATAACAGCCTCATTGGGAAGGCAGATGTAGTCCTTGGCTCTCAGTAGAGTTGAGATAAGATGGTGCCAGGTGAAAAGGAAATGCTGCCAGGCATCTAAGACACATTTAGAAAGGCCAGACCTTGCTTTTTACAAAACCATCAATGTATTCATTCTTTTTATTGAGCACCTACCATGTGGCAAATTGTGCTAGTTGTTGGGGTAGAAAAAAAGGGCATAATCTTTATCCTCAAAATATAGAGTCTGTTGGGGACACCCAGCCATGTGATCAGTCATACACAATGCAGTCAGATATCATAGAGATTTGTAAAAGTGCAGGGGAAGCAGAGAGGGAGGATGCCAGAGTTTGCCAAGCAGTCAGGAAGGTTTCACAGGAGGCAGCATTTGAAGGGAGATTTGGTGGGTGAGTAGGGGTTATTGGGAAGATAAATGGAGGAGGATATTCTAGGCAGAGATAATGTCAGCGCATGTGCAGACCAGAGGCAAAATAACCCATGGTGCGTTCAGGAATTTCAGTAGCACAAGCAGGTAGTGGGGAAAGTGACAGGGCTCCTGGACAGGTGGCAAGACTGTGACATGCAAACGAGATTGGACTTGATTCTTTACCCAGAAACTACTGAGAATGTTTGAGCTGGGGAGTGAGGAGATGGGATCTGTAAGTTACAAAGTTTACTCTACTAATTGCAAGGAGGGTAATTGTAGAAATGAGAGTCTATAATTAGGGAAGTCAGTATGGAAGCAGTGTAATAGCCCAGAGGGAGGGAGTGGTGTTGTGAACCAGTGCAGTGGCCAAGATGCTGGAGAGGAGAGGACGTTTGGATACTAGAGACGGGTACGAGATGGAATGGATAAGTTTAGCTCGGGCCACCACATACGGTTGTGCAGGTTGTACACTGCACAACTCACTAAATCTAAGTGGTACAGATATATTTATGACACAAATTTCCCAGCAGATGGCAGTAGAGTTGAGGAGGGATGGTTTTTCCTCATTTGCACAAAGGAGCCCTGTGGGCTTGGGGAAATGGTTGGGAGAGAGAAGACTGCAGTGCCCAAGGGAGGGGAGAGCATAAATGACAACCACGTTTCTGATCTGGGCAACCAAAGACTATTGGTTAACACACAAGTCCACAGGATACCATCAGCTGGTGACACGTTCTGCACCGAGTGACAGAGGCACAGTGATGGGAGCCGGTTTCTATCTGGTGGGCAGAGAAGACCTCCCTGTACAAGAGCTCTGTGCTCAGAACGGAGAGCCCACGCGGCTGCAGCGTGTTGAGCTGGGTGGGAAAGTGGCTGGAGGTGAGAGCAGACAAGCATGCTGGAGCCAGGCCAGAAGGGCCTTGTTGGCCATGGCAGGGAATCTGGATTTTCCAAGTGCAGCCAGAATCCATGGGAGGGTTTTAAGCACGAGAATGACTTGCTCTGGTTTACATTTTTCTTACCATCACTCTGGCTGCTGTGTGCAAAACGGATTTGTGTAGGGTGGTCACAGTTAAACAGGGAGACCCAGTTGAATGCCATGGGCTCCACATTATGACAATCTGTGGCAGTAGCCACAGAGATAGACATATTTTGGAAGTCACATCTATAGGACTTCTGGCCGGTAAGGGCAAGAGATGAATCAGGGATGCTCCCGAAGTTTCTGATGTAAGTCATTACGTGTTTGATGATGGTATTTATGAACATGGGGAAGATGGAGAGGGAAGCAGATTCTAGGGGATGCTAGGATATCTAGTTTCTGCTTTGGTCACATTAGTTGTACAAGCATCTAAATAGGGATGCCAAGTAGGCAGCTGGATCTTTGAATTCAGAGCTCAGGGGAGAGGTTAGGACCAGAGATAGAAATTTGATGTCACATGCGAAAAAGATGGTAATTAAAGCCAAGGTCCTGGCTGAAATAACAGAAAAGGATAATTAATGGAGGCTAGGACTCTGGATGGAATGGGCCCTGAGATTTTGGGGAAAAGGAGAAATAGCTTGAAGATGAGGATGGAAAGGAGCTTTCACTGAAGAAGGAGGGAAAGCAGAAGTAGTGGTGAACGCTGGGGAGGAAAGGCTGGAGAAGGAGGAAGTGGTCAGCATGTTGATGCGAAGAGGCCAAGTAAGACGGGAATAGAAGGGTGGCCTCTGGAGCTAGCAGGATGGATGTTGTTGGTGTGTGTCAGTGGTGTGCTAGGAATAGTAGCTCATTTGGAAAGGGAAGTAAAACAGTGGTGATGGAGATGCAGACAATTCTTCCTAGAAGTAATGTGGGAAAGAGCATTGAGAAGTGGGACAGTACTGGAAAGGGACACGGTACCAGGAGAAGTCTACCTTTGTTTTTGTTTGTTCTCAAAAATGATAGATATTAGGAAATATTTTTATGTTGTCGGAAATAAACTATTAAGAAAAAAATTGATGATGGGGGAAAGAAGATGGTGTAGTCTAAAAGTCTTTGAGAGGGCTGAAGGGATGCGGTCCAGGTTTGGCCCTGGGTTGGACAGGGCTCCGGACAGGGGTGAAAGGCCCAGGTGGCGGAGGTGGGGGTGTGGCGGTGAGATAGGGGCCGGCGGAAAGGCCAGTGCTCCAGTCTGACTGCTTCTGTTTTCTCAACGAAGTGTGAAGCCAGGTTGTTATCTAAGAGGGAGTGATGTTGCAGGATTGAAGAGAGAGGAGGATGTGGGGCTCATGATTTTGGTGGATGGGAAAATAAAGAGACTAAGCATTTAAATGTAAATGCATATGCCTCGGGTCCATCTGTGGATTTTGTTTCATCATAAGAAGACACCCCAGACTTCCCTGGTGGTGCAGTGGTTAAGAATCTGCCTGCCAATGCAGAGGACAGGGGTTCGGGCCCTGGTCCGGGAAGATCCCACATGCCACGGAGCAGCTAAGCCCGCGAGCCACAACTACTGAGCCTGCGCTCTAGAGCCCGTAAGCCACAACTACTGAAGCCCACGCGCCTAGAGCCTATGCTCCTCAACAACAGAAGCCACCACAATGAGAAGCCCGCGCACCGCAATAAAAAGTAGCCCCCGCTCGCCACAACTAGAGAAAGCCCGCACGCAGCAAAGAAGACCCAATGCAGCCAGAAATAAATAAATAAATACATTTAATAATAATAAAAAAAAGGAAGACACCCCAGGGCGGGGCCCGTGAGAAACACTGAAGGCCATGGCACATTTTTGCCTAACGTCTTCCCCGTCTCCTGTCTACTAGGCCATCTCCTGCCCAGGTTACAGATTCTCCTCATTCATGAGATGCCCCCTTCCACCTGGGTGAACATGTATTGGAGCGAACTCAAGGAAAGGAGTGCCACTGCGTCATTCCAGCCTTCAACGTGGCAATAGAGGACACTTTGCTTTGCTGACACGGGAGCTCCAAGTGCACCCAGCTAGTCTCTTTGATGTCAGGAGTGAGCATTTCTGGTCACAGGTGAGGTTTTTGCGAAGTCATCCACCAAACACAGGGGGTGACTCTGTGCCAGGTCCCCGCAGCAGCAGAGGCTTTGAGGTGGTACTGGAGACATCCCTGCCCTTCCTTGTTCTTGGCCTGGTTTGCTGATGGCCAGTGAAGCTGCCAGCCTCCTCCCAGGTAGCCGTGACCCATCTGTTTTTAGCTTCATGAATGTGGCTTCTTTCTTCCCCCAGCCTTGGGGGCTGGCACAGGGTCTGCAGGCGAGGCTGGACCTGCTGAGGTCCCTCTGGGTGAACATAAAGGACTCATGCTGTAAAGACCCAGGGAGGTGTTTGGAAATCTTTCTTGCCCCATGTTGGACCTTGTGGGTTCTTAAGCATTTCTGTAAGAATCATAGACATTTTTGTTTTGCAGCATCATTTTTGTTCTCCTTAGGTTGTACACCTTTTCCAACTTTGGGGAGAGAGTCAACATATATAACCAAGTATCTAAAGCAAATACTTTATGGCTAATACTTTGTTACTACTTTAGCTCTCTGAGTTGTATTAAAGATACTTCATTGAGGGCCGATGTGAATGTAGCATTAGTTCCTTTCAGGCTCAACATTCAGTCTTGTCTCCTTGGAGCTCCATGCTGTGTGCTCTTCTCTAATATCATTGCCCACCAGCCTCTCCTTTATCCATCAGCTTTCACAGATTTCTATTAATATTCACCCTATAGAAACTATGCCTGAGAAAACGTAAAAGAAAATGTATTTACTTCGCAAATGTTTAATTAAAATCGTCTAAGGATGGCCTCAGTGACAAGAGAAAAATTAGCATCCTCCTCAAACCCCCAAAAGGGTCTTATTGGATGTTTTGCAGTGAAATGGAAACCCCAGCAGGGTTTACTTGGGCTGGTCAAAGCCTAAATCGTTTTATTATTGTGATTTCTGGCAGGAAGCTCAGCGTCAAAATGGATTCTTCCCTTTCAGTGTTAAACTTTCTTTTTTTCTCCCCTAAGGGTTTTGGCACTGACTGCTTGGTTGCACTTTGGGTTATACTTGGCACGGCACCAGGCTCTTTTAGATGGGGTTGGCCCAGTGTCAAGTGGCATGGTTGCCTGATAACGTAGAACTGGGCAGAATCTGAGAGTATGAACAAGTAGGTGCCCTTTCAAGAGACTCAGTGCCAACTGTTATGAAAGAGCAGATTGCCCGTACCTGCCTCCCGCGGTCTGGTGAGGGGAGCCTGATGGGGAAGCTGAGGCCAGTAATCAAAAGGGAATATATCACTGAGCGATAACCGTCCACACGCTAATGACCTTTAATCAATAACCACTACTTTCAGTGTGCTGTTGTGTACTATGCCTTCCCTGGAGAGGCACAAGGGAGACAGACTGGGAAGGTGGGCAGCCCTGAGATGGAATCTTGCCTTACTACTTCACCAGTTGTGTGACCTCGGGCAAGTTACTCTCCCCAACTCCCTACTCCAGAATCAACCTCCTCATTTGTTAAGTGGGGATGGTATCTACCTTTCAGAATTGCTTTGAGGATTGAAAATAATATATGGAAAGCATCTAATAAAGCAATTGGCATTCAATAGGCACCTAATGAATGCTGGATGAGAATAGTATGATTTACAGAATCATAGATTCACTCTCTAAATTTATTGAGCACATACTATGGTCCCATGATGAATGACTTGCCTGTATTATCTCATGGAATCTCCTTATAAATATAAGTATCATTCCCATTTTTCAGAATGGAAAAAGGTTTGGTGAAGTTAAGGAAAGTGATGCACCCAATCACATGGACAGTTGGGAGTGGAGGCAGAATTTGAATTCATCCTGTCTGACCTCAGAGTCTTAAGCAGTGAACAGAGAGTTTAAAGGAGGGAGGAGAAGCTTTGCAAAGTAGCTAGACAAAAATTCATTTCATGGCAAGTGTGGGGCTATGAGCAGTATACAACAGCCAACCTGTCAAAATGTTTGCATGAAATTTTGTGTCAGGCCAAAGAGGTTAGTTAATATTGTGGTAACAAACAACCCAAATTTCAGTGGCTTAACCCAACCTAAGGTTATTTCTCAGTCATGCTACAAGTCCCAAGTGAGCTGGCAAGGGTCTTCTCTTCAAAGCCGGTCAAGGGTCCAGAATGATGGAAACTTCACTGTGACATGTGCTTCCATGAGAACTACAGAAGTAGGAAGGGAATTATCCTATTTAGCTTGTAAGGTTTCCAGCGGCATGATACACATGACATATGCATATACTGTTGGGACAAATGTAAGTCACATGACCGTGTCCAACAGGAACAGGGAAATGTGATCCTGACATGTGTTTAGAAGGACGAAAGCTGGACATATTTCACAAACAACACGAATGACTACCGCACATTTTAAACCCTAACTTGCAAAAAGTTTTTAACTCGGTCTAGGGGTTTTCAAAACCACTTGGGTACCTGTGGTAGATTGTATTATTTTGTTCTGAATTATTTATTCCAAGTCCCTGTGAGAGAATTACATTTCCCCATTCCATGGACATCAGGCACTGCCATACGACTTGCTATGACTAATAAATGGCAAGCAGAAGCGAGATGTTTCGTCATTTCTTTTTTCTCCCTGCCATGAGAATGCCTTGTCCTAAGTAGGCCTGCTCCTTTCGTTTGTATCTTGGAGCCAACAGGATGTGAACAGAGTTGCAACTGACATGTAATAGGAATGAGAAATAAACCTTTGTGCTTTAAGCCTTTGGAGGTGTTTGTTACTGCAACATGCCTAGCCAAACCAGACTGTACAGTATCTTTTCATTCTCAGTAAATAGAGAACAGTGGAATGGGCCATATAGAAATTCACATTTACTGTCCACTTTGTTGAAGGATATCTATACTTTCACGCAGAAGTATCTCTAAGGGCTTATTATGTAAATAAATATTCTTCAGTTGAATTAACAGCACAAAAATACATTCTCCAAATTGGGGCATCAGCTGACACCAGAGCATTCTTATAAAAACCTAGGAGGGGGATTGGGGACATAGAAATCTTGTTTTCAAATGCAGACTCTTGGTCCTGTCCTCCCTGAGCAGCTGCCTTAGAAGACTTGAGAATAATCTATATTCATGTCCCCTTTGGGCAGAAATTATAATGATGAAATGTTACTATCTATAGGAATGCAAAGTCTATTCTGAGCCCAGTGATCCTCATTAATTCAGAGCTCATCATTCGTGGTAGGTAACTGGGAAGAGGCCAGGCTGGCATTTACTCTCACGTTGTGAGTGTGCATTTCTTGCACTGGCTATCGCAGGTTGACATTTGCCATTTTGACTGTTCAGAGTGCCTTCTGAGGAAAGTCAGTTGTCATCGTGTGGAGACGCTAGCTGCACAGTCCCTGGAAACAGTGGAGCCAGTCCCTGGGACTGACCCTCCCAAATGCCTGGCTTCCCTCCTCCCTACTGCATTTCCCCCGTGCAGTCTATGGGGGAAGGAATGATCTGATCTAACAGGATCCGTGAAGCTGAAAGGTCACCAACGATGTAGGTACCGTTGTTGTTCCCATTCTAGAGAGGCAAAAGTGAGGCCTTAGAGAAGTTAAGCAAGACAGTGAATACGGCAACTGTGGTTTGAACCCAGGATTGCCTGACAGTATAAATGACACAAAGAAGTACAGATAAGCTGAGCTATGGCCAAGAGAGACTACTTTTAAAAGAGAGGAGTACTAAATAAGTAATAGAACAAACAAACTCACTTACAAAGTGAGTTGGTGTAAAACACAGGAGCAAGGGCATGCTTAACTGGGGAAGAAGCCCCTCTGGCTTCTGGCTGTTTAGCTATTTAGCAGAGGTGTGTGTGTGTGTGTGTGTGTGTGTGTGTGTGTGTGTGTGTGTGTGTGTGTGTGTGTGTGTGTTTGCATGTGTGAATAAGTTATATGGTTTTCCCCAATGATCCTCTTCTGGTCATTAAAAATTGTCAGGTAGAACTGCTTCACTGGCATCATGCTGTCAGCACTCATATTACTGAATGCCCTGGGAAATAATAAAGCTCGATTTATTTAAGGATGCACTAATTAGAGGCTTCCCACTCTTTGATACTCATCTCTTAATCTGAATGGTGCAGTTTCTTCCCAACATGAGTACTGACTTCCGAGTTTGAGTCAGAGCTAACTTTTACATGCTAGTCTATTTTTTACCTTGGGTTTGAACTTTAAATTGTATATATTGTGTGGCCATTCCTGACTTCTACTGAACATCTATTTTATGAGCTCCTCACAGCCCATTTGGAGAAGGAAGAACAATGGATTTTCTGTTATTGATGTTTTAATAATGAAAAGTTTGATAATTATCCAGTATTTTTGTCTTTTCAACCACAATAGTCTATGGTGACCTCAATACACTGCTATCTAAGTTATGAGATCCTAAGTGCCTTCTAAATTAGGAGAAATGTTTCACAGAGGTATAATGTTTAACAGAGGTATAACGTTTAACAGGGTTACAGTCTCTTTCTTCTAGAGGGGTGGTGGAAAAGTATAAAATTCTATGTGTGCTCTACTGCATCCAGCCTCAGATGGTTAGGACCAGAACAGTGTCCCCAAACTGCTTAGAATCACAAAAAGTTTACCATATTTAGGGAGCAGGTATTATCAGTTTTTATCCAGTCACTGGCACTACTTAGGTGTATTACACTGAGGTAGGCATTTGGGAGGAAGCCCTGAATAGATCACCTGAACCTAATGCTCGAAGAAGAAAGGATGGTTGGATTTCTTGATGTTGATGAGTGGTAGATTTCCATCCAGGAAAAATAAATTCACATGTCTTTGAATTTTTTTAATTGCGCCTTATAGAGATTTACCACGAGATTTTCACCCAAGATCTTAGCATTCCAGATCTTATCAGTTAACTCTTTTCCTAGGCTAGGTAGTTGGGGTTACAACTCTTAAAAGAAAAATGGTAAATCTGGAGATAATGACTTGCCAGTGGAGAGACTAGCAGCTACCTATCTAAAGGGGAAAATAAGATTTGAAAAATACAATGGCTATGAAATATCATTAGTAGAAACAGCTTAAAAGTACTGTGATGCTAACCCTCAACCATCTTAGCTGAGAAATGCCACCTGTTCAAACTCTGTGATCTCTTATTCTCCTCTGTTATAGAGAAGTGGCATTTTGACTATGGCAAAGGAAAGTGGTTCTTGGAAATCAGATTTGACAGAACATTATATTCTTCCAGGAGTATTTTTGTAGACGGTGCTTATTGAATTTTGATTTCAGAACAGTTTTGTGGCAGATCTCATTTTAATATATGCTTGTTAAAAATTCATGTGAATGTAATAAAGAATTTTAAAATGAACTGATAACATTGGAGACCGAAAGAGAAGCCTTAAAGAAAAAGAGCTAAGGATGGGAGAAAAGAGAGCCTGTCTGCACGTTAAATACCAGTCATCTTTTTGGGTGCATGCTCTGCAGAATCTTCATGAACCAACAGCATTCATGATGCAAAGAGCACTGAACTTGGAGGCTGGACATCATCCGTGGTTTAGGGTTTCAAGGTCTTGCTCTGCCCGTAACTATCGCACCTTAGCCAACTCGCTAGTTTTGCTGGGCATCCATTTCCTCACCTGTAAAGTAATTAAGAGTAGGGCGAAGACTCTTGCAACTCAAAAATCCTGTGATGTGATTTATGTGACTAAGCTCTCCTCATGTGAATAAAGAACTGAGCTTTCCTGTGGGGAAGGATGGCTTGCCCTCACCTACTTCCGGTTTGCTTGCCTACTTCTGACACACACTCCCCCTCCTCCTTGGTAACCCGTAGATACTGACGTCTGGACAGTCAGCCCTGCTTCCTCATCTACAAAGTGTTATCTAGTATATCTTCACTAAGTTGGCTTCCTCCCACCCTCCACTTTCCCCAGCTTTCTTCGTAGTATATAAATATTTCAGAAACTCTCTTCTTTGAGAAAAACTTGAAAGATAAAAACCCCACAGGGATGGAAGGGGAGCTCATAGACTAAGGCTTGGAAGAGATCTCAGCCGATAACAGTGTGCTAACCTGATTTGGATTCAAACAGCAGATTTAAACAAAACTTAAAAAGACATTTATGAGACAAATGGAAGTCAGAGCATTTAGTAGATATTGGATCTTAAGAAATGATCATTAATTGTTTTAGATGTCATAACAGTGTTATAGTTATGTTTTTTAAATTAATTAATTTTATTTTATTTATTTTTGGCAGCATTGGGTCTTCGTTGCTGCACACAGGCTTTCTCTAGTTGCAGGAGGTGGGGCTACTCTTTGTTGCGGTGCGCAGCCTTCTCATCGCGGTGGCTTCTCTTGTTGTGGGGCACGGGCTCTAGGTGCATGGGCTTCAGCAGTTGTGGCACATGGGCTCAGTAGTTGTGGCTCATGGGCTAGAGCACAGGCTCAGTTGTTGTGGTGCATGGGCTTAGTTGCTCCGCAGCATGTGGGATCTTCCGGGACCAGGGCTCGAACCCGTGTCCCCTGCATTGGCAGGCGGATTCTTAACCACTGCGCCACCGGGAAGCCCTACAGTTATGTTTTTAAAAGAGTCCTTATCTTTTAGAGACATATTGATATATTTGCAGATAAAATATGATGCTGGAGGGGCAGTTAGTGAGTGGGTGACACAGATGAAACAAGTTTGGCCATGAATTGACAATTATAGAAATTGAATGATGGGTACATGGGAGTTGATTATAGGATTTGGTCTACTTTTATATAAGTTTTATAGTTTCCATAATAAAAAAGGCAAAAAAAAGAGCTTAAAACAGATAATCAGCAAGGACCTACTGTATAGCACAGGAAACTCTACTCAATATTCTATAATAAACTATATGGAAAAAAAATCTGAAAAAGAAGAGGTATATGTATATGTATAACTGAATCACTTTGCCATACACCTGAAACTAACACAACATTGTGAATTGACTATACTCCGATATAAAATAAAAATTAAAAAAAAAGCTTAATGGGATTCATTCTAAGGAGACATATTTGCTGAGGTGTTGGAAAGGGCTGCCTGTCATAGTTGCATAATCGTTGGGGGTAAATATGGAAGTTCATCAATCAGAAAGCCTATAGTGAGGAGCTGGCTGGCACCGGGCCCAGCTCTGTGTGGCTGTCATCTAGCCTCTATGCCAATTTGCCCTCTATAAATAGCAGTCTATATGAATGCTTTACTATTTAAGGCTCACTTGCCACAGCTGCTCGGCATGTTTGTTTACGTAGCTATGAACCCTCTGTAAACATCACTATCTCCAAATTGCCCCTGTGTCAGGAACATAAAGGGCCCCCTTTAAAAATATATTTATGGGATGAGACACGGCCAGTTCCCAGATGTCTGGGTGGCTGGTGTCAGAATTTTCCAGGGTTTGATTCATTTTCAAAAATAGAACCACATGACTGGAAGGTTCTTGAGAGGTGACACATCCCCCTGACTTGGGGCAGGACCAGACCGAAACCATCCACCAAGAACGTGGGTCTGTCTTTTGTGGGTGTGAGTCTGTCTTTTATGAGGCCAGAGAACTCACTGAATGAAGGACTGGGGCCAGGACCTGCAGAACATCAAAGGTGGGCAAGACTCACCTCCCGCCTTCAAGGAGCTTACTCCCGTTTTCTAAAGACGAGCCTGACCCTGAGTGATGTGACGAAGCAGACTTGGGGCAGCACAACTGGGGTGGGCCTATTATGTGTCAACCAGCTGGCCTGTGAGGGGCCTGAGCACCCGGTGGACTAAAGGACCTGCCGGGTCAGCCTACTGCGTGGTAGCTCGGATCCCCAGCAAATACCACGTTGGGGTCGCTGTGTGCCCACGACGTGCAAGACAGAAAGAGGGAGGGCATCGCATGGAGGTTGCAGTGGTGGCGATGGTGAGGCTCGTCCTTGAAAGAGGCATCCTAACTGAGGTCACTGAGAGTAGTTTCAGGTCAACTAAGTCATATTTGAAAGAAAGCATGAGTCAAGCAGAGGCCCCTTTGTGTCAGCTTGCGGTTTTCATGGTTCCTGATTTCCCATCTAGCCTTCCAATGAATAATTAGATCCTTGTGAATCTGTTTTCCTCAGGGTGCATTTGGTCCACATCTATTTTTTTCCTGTGGCTTTGATTCATTGAAACATTCCCCCCACCCCAAGGGCCTACTTAATACCCATAAATCCCAACTGTGCTTTTCATTCACAAAGAAAAAAAGTGTGCCTCGTTAAATTAAGAGATGAGATGTGCTGGAAAGACTGAACTCTACGAATCCTATCAGGAAAGGATCAAGACGTGTCCAGCTTCCAGACAAACCCAGAACTTTCTAGAACACTCTTTCCTCCACTTTCCAAAAATTAGAAAATTATTATTATTACCTTTAGAAAGTTAATAGTGGTTGCCTTTGATTCTTTTTTTGCTGGCAAGTACCCAGTTTTCTCTATGAAAGCAGTAGAAAGGCCACCGAATGCTCAGAGGTATCACTATTAACTACCAACAAAAGGATGTTCCCCTATTTGGAAAGGCTCAGTCATTACAAGCTATCTTCAGAAAGACAGGGTCTGCCCCAGGGAGAATTCCGACTCACAGACATCACAAAGGTAAGTTGCTTATTCCGGACTGACTTATTTTTAGAGCTTGGGTTTTGATTTGAGGGAACACAGCTCCTGCAATTCGAAGCTCAGATTAACACCAGTAAACAGAGGGTACGTCTCCACTGGCTTTTGCTTCTTGAGCTCAGAGACGGAAGGAGAACAAGGCTTGTCCACTCCCCTCCTTTCTGTCCTATCCGGAGAGTTTATAGCGAGAAATCTAATATTAAAAGCGCATCATTAAGTGGTCAGTTTATGCTGCCAGAGACTGTATCTCAGTGGTTACCACTAGGGGGACCCAGAGTCCAGGTGCTTGGCCGAGGTGGGCGTAGTTTCTGGTCTGTGGGAAAATGACGGAGCTCTTATTGAGTTGGTTTCTCCCCGCCCTCCTCCCCCCTCCTTCCTCCTCCCTCCCCTCACACAACTATTGGCTCACGAGGGCACCCCAAAGTCAGGCTCAGGGTACAGATAGCCCAGTGCACATGTGCAGTACTTATTTATAATTTCACAATGATTATTTTTGTTTTAGATGTTCCTTTTGCCTTATGCAAAGGATCACACTTCATGCAAAGCCTTTTACTCACATTTTCATTGTTTGCTGCATTTTAAAAAACTATTGCAAAAGTTTTTACCACTATAAGAGAAATTTGTTAGAGGTAATGACTTTGCCTGTTGGGTCCAGGGAGGCTGAGACATGGGAGTAATGACTTTCATTTGACGGATGACTGAGGTCAGGTTATGGGTGGATGAAGAGTCTGGGGTCTGGCTGGTGGCCGTGCATTTTCAGATTGTGTAAACCTACTTGAGCCTCAAGTTGAAGATCTCAAAGCACAAGAAGGGCAGATTGTGTAACTAAAAGGGATCCCAAGACTAATGACTCAGAAGAATAGTAAAGCAAAGCTTGAATTAGTGTTCTAGTTTATACTTTTCCCACAGGCACTATTGTTAGCTTAAGGCAGAGTTTATGGCTCTATTTCATAGAAAGTTACAGATAAATACAGGCAGAACCTCCTTTGCTCCTGGGATGTGTAACACGTATGGAAAGATATGAGTGAAGACTTCAATAAAAACAGACCATTTCTCTATTTTTAGAACAGATCATCTTTGTTAAAATACACCAGTAGTTAGCTGTTCAAAGCAGATGGGTCAATAGGATTATGATGAGTGGATATCAATATTTTTTCTTTCCTGTTAGAGTTATTTACTGGGTCTGCATTATTATATCTACAGGGGATTTGGCAGGTAGAGTATAGAGAAAAGATACCAAGTGCTCAATTGATATAAAAGAAAAAGCAAGGCTATGGGTCTTGCAAATGGCTCCCAAAGAACGGGCAAAATTGTATTTTTATTAAAGCAATTTGTCAGGCTTCCTTTGAAAGGCTTAACTTCTTCCTCCTGGCTTGGCAATAAATAACCTCAAGTATTTAATTTAAACAATGCTTTAAAACAATCTAAAAATTGCTTTAGAGAGAGATCAAATTTTAATTTAAGTAAATATTTGAAAATTTAAAATATATTAAGAGGTGTTTTAAAAAATTGTTTATTAATTTATTTTCCCAAGGGCTTTTGAAAAGCTAAATTGTTAGACTTTGTGGTGGACATACTTAAGGTTATAGGCCACATACTACTTCATGAATAAAGAGGTGGCGTCAATAGTGAGTGAGGTTCAGTTTTCCATATTTTGTCAAAAATAAGAATGTGAGGTTCAGTTTAAAATGAGCATTGATCCCACAGATACCCCCGGATGGAGCACACCTTACCTGTAGCTTCCACCATGCCTTCTAGGATGACCACGATTTCCAGTTCCTCTTTGGGCAGCTGGGCTTTGGAGATCTCCCAGAAAGGACTCTGTTGGTTAATTTCATGGCTAATGATGAGTGGTGACACCAGAAAGAGACGGTCATCGCCAGTGTAGTACCCTACGTTGATATCCGTCTGGTTCAAGGGGATGAACTCCCCCTCTGAGGTCTGTTTGGATTTGATCAACTTAGCTCTGATGGAAGCCTCCACGATGTGGGAATTCCTCAGATCCCCTACGCGAAACATCAGGCACAGTTTCCCATCCCTCATGGAAATCACTGCATGGGTGGAAAAAACCAGGGTCTCTGCCCTCTTCTTGGGTTGAGATATTTTTACAAACATGCATCCCACCATGAATGCATTGACAATGGACCCCAAAACAGATTGGATTAAGAGGAGAATAATTCCCTCTGGGCACTTGTCCGTGATGACCCGATAGCCATAACCAATGGTGGTTTCTGTCTCTATGGAGAATAAAAAAGCAGAGACGAACCCATTGAGGTTGGTGACGCAAGGAGTCCATGAAGGGTCCTCTATGTGGTCCATGTCTCCTCGGATGTATGCAATTAGCCACCAGATCATTCCAAAAAAGAGCCACGTCACTGTGTAAACCATGACGAAAATCAACAGGTTGAATCTCCACTTGAGGTCTACTAAGGTGGTGAAGATATCGGTCAGGTAGCGATAGGTCTCCCTCACGTTGCCATGGTGGACGTTGCACTTTCCATCTTTCCGCACATACCTCTGGATTTTCCTTTTGGTCCGGTCTCGGCTGATGTGTCTTGGCAGGTCGTCCCTGGCCTGCTTAGGCAACTTTGGCTGGTGAATGGCCACAGGGCTCTCAACATCCTGGTCCATGGAGTCACCCTCCAGGACGTTAGCTGGTGGTTTGGAAAAAAGAAAAGAAAAACTGAATGAAAAGCTGGCTCTTTGGAGGTCATGGAAATCCCACTGTGGATGGCATATGGTAGGAAACCATCATTTGACCATTTGTGTAGCTATTAACAGTGTAGATGAAGTCTTTTTTGGGGGGTGTCATCTGAAGGGGTTGCCTTGGACTCCTGGCCTCTGTGCTCTAGCTTGTGTAAGGACTTCACCACCCTTCTCACAGGGACAGAGCTTAACTGCTGTGAAATTGTCTCCCTGCCAGCAAGTTCTAAGAGTCAGCTTTCACAGTGGGATGTGTCCGCATTCTCTCTGAGATGCTGTGGTATGTGAGAGGCAGTGCACTCTGGATAAAGAAATGTTTAGATTCAGACAGTGTTGGGTCTACCACTCAGCAACTGTGGGCTCCTGGTCATGCTATCAGTTATGGACCAAACTGCACCTCCACTCCATCCCCAAATATGTTGAAGCCCTAACCCCCAGTGTGACTGTATTTGGAGAGGGGGCTTTAAGGACATAATTAAGGTTAAATGAGGTCAGAAGGGTGGAGTCCTGATCCAAGAGGATGAGACACCAGGGGTGTGCACACAGAGGAAAGGCCACGTGAGGACACAGTGAGAATACAGCTGTCTGTAAGCCAGGAAGAAAGGTCCTTCCAAACCAACCAAGGTCGCCAGAAACCAACCTTGTTGGCACCTTGATCTTAAACTTCCAGCCCCCAGAACGGTAAGAAAATAAATTGCTGTTGTTTAAGCCTCCCAGTCTGTAGTATTCTGTTATGGCAGCCTGAGTAGAACAATAGACTGTTAAAATTCACTGATTGATCCTCAGTTTTCACATTTACAAAATGGTAATCATGATAGCCAATTCATAGGGTTGTTATAAAGTTAACATGTGCATTATATGTGCCTGCATGGAACAGACATGTAATAAACATTCTTTTGTAATAAGTTGTTCCTTTGCCACTCTCCTTATATTTAGGGGCAAGAATTTTGAGGGAACTCTTTAAGGTGTCAGTCAAATTTCAGTTTAAAAGAAATTCTGGATTTTATTGGTAAGTATGCATGCCTTTTACCCTAATGGTTGGCGCAATGCCAAGGTTAAAAAACGTGTGGGGGAAATGTTCTCTCTCTTTCTATGTGTTTACACATTTCATTTGGTTTCTGCCTCAACATTTAACATCTGCAGTTTTGGCTTGCGGTTATTTTATTCCTCACGGCCTTCATGATTAATGCATCGGTACAATCATTTGATGACGAAGCATTAGGAAAACTCTCCCGGAATCCGAGTGCAAAGGGACATTTGGAACTGATGCTGCTGTGAAATACATATAAACCACTGTATGAAATTACTTGTTTAGCCAATAATTTCAAAGCTTTCTGAAAGTTTTATAAGCAGTTTCTTCCCTCAGGCTTTTATTCTGTCATTTGACTTTGCCATGCATTTTCTCCCTTTGGTTAAGGGAGAAACACAGTCCGTTGAGAAAAAACGTTTATCTGAATAAGAAAACAGCTGGGGATGGGACTTGAGTGGTACCAACTTAACTTATGGATTAACCTTGCTCATGGTTGGATAGTTTCCTTCATTATCAATCCCATAGATCCGGTTTTAGACTTCAGTACAAGGAAGAGGCAGCATTTGGTCTGCAAGCTTGATGTTTGGTCCGATAGCTTTGACTTTAGATCACTACCCTCAGTAACTCTTCATTTGTAAATAAAACCTTGCTTTTATTTCAAAGCAGATACCAGGACAGGAGTCGAAGGAAGCAGCTGAGAGTGGGACAGGATGGAGGGGGTTGGGGTATCTGGATGGAGGTCACGGAGAACGTCCCTGCTCACTGCAGGCACCCCTGGCAAGGTGGGATGTTTGTGGCCCAGGGGGCCGCATGTCCGAGCTCTCTCTGCTAAGTTTGCCCTGAGAGGGAATCTCTAAGTGTGACTTCACGTGGGCTGAATTCAGCTCAGGATCGGCCAGCGTGGAGCGGCCTTGTCTGCAGAGCTGCAGTGTGGTCTGGCTCTGGCCCAGGTGAGGAGCTCGCTGCCTGTGCAGAATCGCCCTGGGTTCTTGTTTCCACGGGGTGGGAAGTGGAAGAGGGGGGTTTGTCTGAATAGCTGACTCCCAACAGTCTTCTGCCATCTTCCATGCTTTAACATTTCATGGAGGCAACCTACACATACCCCAGCCCCCTGTGTGAAGCTGTTTTCTGCATTTTCTGGCTCAGTTGTAACCTTCCTGTCTGAAGGGTTAATGGAGGAGTAGAGATAAGTGCTCTGGACAGTCTCGGGAGCCTGCCAGTTGATCCTCCAAATCCATTTTTTTCCTTTTCCTAGCTCAGGACTGGACCACATTTCCCGGCCTGCTTTGCATTGAGGAGTGGCCACGTGCCGAGTCCTGGCCCATCAGGAGTGGGTGTGCCCTTCTGGACCAAGGCCTGAAATAGTGGGTGTGTCCCCTCCTATGCCCTTGCCCCTTCTACGAGGGATGATGGAGTCATGAGGTGGAGGGGCCTGGGTTCCCAGCTGGTGGCAGAGAGCTGCCATCCAACTAGAAACAAGAAAAAAAAATTGCGTTTGAGCAGCTATGTATTTTGTGTCTGTTATCAAATTGAGCCTTCTGTCTAATTTTATGGGCAGCAGTATTGACACGGATAAGCAGACAGAAGAGTTCTCAGGGGGCTAGTGTGGGAAAGAGCAGGGAGAGGGGAAGAGAGTGAAGATGGGGTGTTTGGGTTTGGTGTTGTTGAAAAGAAACAGGGATCCAAAAATGGAGTCACTTGTGCTAAGCTCTACATCAGTCAATGGGGACTGAATACCTATCCAGGTTCAGTCCCTCCCAGGGATGTGACCTTTTACCAGTCAGTCTGGAATTTTCTGGCCACAGATGAGGTAGCCTACCACACAGACCCCTGCCTTCCCCCAAGGCAAGTGACCTTGCTTGAAATAATCCTCAATTGTTTATGACTTCCTGTCCCATCCCCTTTAGGCCTTTAAAAACCATCCATTTTGTACAGGACCCCTCCTGTCTGTTTGCTAGATGGGATGCTGCCTGATTCATGAATTGTTGAATAAAGCCAATTTTTTCTTCAAATGTACTCAGTTGAATTTTGTTTTCTAACATTGTCTTTTGAGAAATAAAACATTGCCAGCCATATCAGTAAACAAAGGATGTCAGAGTCATCAGCAATTGCAGCCCTCCAATGGTGAGCTGGTGAGCGCTGAGGGAACTCAGGGAGGAAACAAAGAATACCTGCCATCTAGCAGCCAGCAGACTGTGGCCACTCCCCATGGTGAGCCTTGAGGAAAGTGTGGGTGTGAAAACACAGGGTATTGGCCCCATAGCTGAGGTTCATATCAAAAGAATGGTTTCAGTGAGCCTAGACTCTTGCATTTTCCTAGGCATAGAAAAGCACTAAATTCCTTAATTTGAGATACCTAACTTTTATTAACAGTAATCTTTTGTTCCTACTACCCGCCCTTTGCTGTAAAACTCCTGTATCTCCTAGCGCCCCCCTCACCTCCTCAGAGCAGTTGTCTGAGGGTTACTTGAGATGCTGCCTCCCAGGCTTGAAGTCCTCAGTGTATCTGCTGAATAAAACATAACTCTCAACTCTTAGGTGTGCATATACTTTTTTTTTAGCCGACACTAATGAACTAGCATGTGGTTAATTGAATGTCTGTGTTTTGTGTCAGGGAAAAAATATCAATGTATATGCTACTTAAGTGCCTTTTAAAAACAAACAAAAATGGAAGCAAACAAAGAAAGCTGAACGTCCCAGGGAGTATGGTGGAAAGGTGTCTTTGGAGTGGGGGAGAACAATGACTCTATATGGGATCTGTTTCTTTTACTTTAACCTTTGTATTCTGGTGCTTTTGCTACAAGTTAAGAATGTTGCCTATAGCCTGAAATATACAGGATAGCCCATTCTCAAGGCTCTGACCTTTAAAAGTGTAACACTTTTCCATTCATGAGATAAAAAGTTGCAGAACAGAGGATAACTGTCTTGTTGGAGGTTTATAGGAACATCATGACTGGACCTACCTGAATAGCTGCAATAACAAAGGCTTCTGACACCAAGAAGTCTGCAACAACCAACTACACCCCCTCCCTCTTTAGTACAAAAGAAGCCTGAATTCTAACTTGGGTAGGACTGTTCTTTGGGACACTAGTCCGCCATCTTCTCAGTCTGCTGGCTTTCTGAATAAAGTCGTTATTCATTGCCCCAACAGCTCAGCTCTTGATTTATCAGCCTGTCTTGCGGCAAGCAGTACGAGCTTGGACTTGGTAACAGCCTCAGAGGCACCACTGCAGGTGAGGCAGTGGGTGCACGTGAGATGCATCCAAGGGAAGATGGGGAGGTAAGCTGGGCCTCCCACTTGACAGTGGCTGGTGGGGAACAGGCAGAGTTGAGAAACCAAAAAAGCCAATGAAATGTGAGAGTACCTGGAGAGTAGAGGAGACTGAAGTAGGAGTCTCAAGGGGCAGAAGAGGTGAGGCCAGCAAGGAGAAGAGGTGGGGTGTGGAGTGGGCAGAAGAAGGCAGCACAGCCTCCAGGCCTTGCCCAGAGCAGTGTCAGGGAGCCCTGGACTGGGGAGAGGGCCATTCCAGGTCTGAGCTGTGAGCGTGCTTCAGCACGCGGGCAGGAATGCAAATGCGCGTGCGGGGGTGGGGGGGGTGGGGGTGGGGTGGGGTGGAAATACAGAAGGGAATGTTGATTCTCTAGCTCTTAACGTTTCTTTCTTTCTTGGAATCCCAGGTGTGAATTTGACCGGGTGATGTGAATTGCATTTGCAAGAGCATTTGAGCTGCTCGGCGTGGGGAGCTGCAGCTGCTGTTGGGAAAGCAGACAAACCTACCTGCCTTCCGGCACAGCCGGGGACACAAACGACTTCCCACCCCACCCCCTCTCGACCCCCACCGCCTCTCAGGAGCTTGCCCTGGGCCCCCAGCCATGCGCATGTGCATCAGAGTCCCGGTGAGACCCGCCACCCTGGTCCTTCAGCATCGTGCACGTGGCTTGACCAGAGATAATGTATAGGAACTCTCTGCCAACTGTGAAGTGCTGTACAGCGTGCAAAAGGACGGGAGGAACGGCGCCAAGGATCTTGATGATTTACTTAACCTGAGTTATTTTGGTTTGGAGTAAATGTGACTCTGTGTGAAAAAGCCGCTCTCCCGCCCCCCTCCACCCCCATGTTCTTTTTCTTTCTATTAGAAAGATGCCCAATTTACATAAAACTAGGTAAGGTGCAAAATAGCCTGGTGTTGAACTTTAACCTCAAAGAAATAACATGTGACTGAGTTACAAACTGGAAAGGACCTGATCCCAGAATTACCGGAAGCACCTCGAATTTGGGGGGCACCGCTTGTGGAGAGAAGGCTGCCGTGAATAGATGCTCTCCTGATGGGAAATTCTACATTGAAAATTGTATACGAATTCTATGGGGGAAACTTACAGTGTCTAAGAAAATGTCCGAAGAGCACTTCAAGAATTTTTAGTATCGTGGGGGAAAAACCCAATGGAAAAACGGGATGGATCTCAAACGCACAGGAAAAATCAAAGACTGGAAAGAAATGCACACATGTTAATAGGGAACTTCTGAGAGGGGGGCTATGGGTGCTTTTAATTTTCCTCTTAAACATTCTGATTTTTCCAAATTTTCCAGAATGACTTTATATTCCTTTTACCATCATAAAGAAAAAAAGATATTTTCTAACAAAACCTTGAGACTCTCCTGGCATGTGATCGATGGAATTTAGCACATAGAAGCTAAATAATTATCAAGTACTTGATCTGAAGGTGTTCCGTCCCATATATCTGGTAACTTAGAAATGGAGAGATTTGTTTCACATGACTCTAAGAAAATCATAAGTAACCCCCATGGGGTGCTTGTGGGCAGAGGAGTGGTGGGCGTATACAGAATGCCTGCAGGTCTGAGACCACTGGAGGCCCCCAGTGGAGTGTAGATTAGAGGCAAGGTTCTGCAAACTTTTTCTGCAAAGGGCCGATAGTAAACAGTTTAGACTTTGCAAGCAAGCAACACGTCTCTGTTGCATACTCTTTTGTTTTTTGAAAGACTTTTTACAATGCTTTAAAAATGTAAAATTATTCTTAGCTCATGGGCAGCACAGAAGGAGGCTGCAGCCTGGATCTGACTCCCTGGGCTGTCATTTGCTGACCTCTGGGTTAGAGGCATGCTGGTAAGAAGAAATGGCTAGCTGCTGGATTAAGGGAGCAGCCATGAGGGTGAAGAGGGGGCAGTGGATTGGGGGCTGAATAAGAAGCAAAACTAAAATAATTTGGAGATTAGAGACTGCGGAGGGGTGTGGGCAGGAGAATGGGGGATGACAGGATGGTTGAGACCAGAAGGCAGAGGATGATGTGGTGTGGGCAGGTTTAGTTTCAAGTGTCTGCTCTCTCCTATGGGCTGAAGCTTATCAGTGACCTGGACCGAGCTCTAGATTTGGAGGTTGTTAGCACATGTGCATGGAAGTGTAACTATGGGCATGGGTGAAAGTTCTTCTGGAGGCTGTGGAGTAAGTAGAGGATATAGAAGACAGGATTCTGGAAAACAATTACAATATGAAGCCAGAAGTAGAGAACCCAGAGCAGGTGCTGAGGAAGGAATGAGAGATGTGAGGAGAAGAGGGAGGGCAGGCAGGTAGCCAGGTGGCAGGTGGAACTGGAGTCTTAGGGGGGCAAAGGGGGCATTTGGCACACACTGTAGGGACAACTGGAAGAAAAATGATGCATCCCTTCCCTCTTCCTTATATCAGAATAAATTCCAAGTGGATCAAAGATCTAAGTACAAAAAAATAAAAACTACAGACGGAGTAGAAGATTTGAATGTTTTTATAGTTCTCCGAGTTGAGAAAGCCTTTCTAATCGTAAGAGGAATCCAGAAACTATCTTGGAATGCTGGTATTTTTGTCAATATAAAAATTATAAATGTTTGTAAAAAAAAAAGCAAGAAGACAAACCACAAAAAATATTTTCACACATCACATATATATTTCTGATTTACAAAAGCAATAAATACCCCCGTAGAAAAAACCGATCAAAGGAAATGAATATGGAGTTTATAAGAGAAGAAATACTCGGAGCTGAAAAGCATATGCTCAACCATGGCAAAGTAAAAGCAGTGCAAATATAATAACATTTTTTTACTCTAAAGTTAGTAACATTAAAAATAAACCATAAATACAGCATGTGGAGTATATGTGTTGGGGGGCAGTGGAATTGTGAACGTGCATGTATTATCAGATGTGTAAACTGGCAAAGTCTTCCTGGAGGAGAGAGTGACAGTAGGTCTCACAATTTAGAAATGATTAGATGCCTCGTATTAGCAATTCTGGATCTAGACATTTATCCTAAGAAAATAATTTTACCAACATTTATCTATTGTAGGCAGGGGATATTGCAGCCTCAGTTATAATAGTTAAAAATTAGAAACAACTTAAATGTCTATCCACAGAGCACTAGTTAAACATATTGTTGCAGCTCTAATCAATGGAATATTGTGCAGTTATTAAATATGATTTCCCAATGTTTTGGGGTCTTCAACTCTTTGTGGAAGAATCACCTTCTTAATGAGGACATTTACCTCCTCTTAAAAATCTCAGTCACTTCCTTCAGGCCCTCACATCTCTCTTCCTTATGCTACTGTTTACTTTTTCTGTAGCACTTTTCACCTTCCAGCATGAAAGAGTTTATTTATTGTGTTAATTTTTTATTGTCTGTTGCCACTGTCAGAAAGGAAGTTCCTGGGTAGAGATCTCTATGTGTTTTATCTACTGATGGATCTCAGGCTCTGGAAAAAGTGCCTGACACAGAGCAAGCCCCAGCACCTATTTATTGAATGAATGAATATGTGTTTATCAACCTGGCAGGTTGTCCATGCCATAGCGTTAAGTGAAAAAACAGAATGAAACATATAGGTTACTTTGCATATATTGCCTTTTTGCATTAGTGAGTGTGTGTAGAAGGACGTCCTCCAAAATGATCACTGAGGTCAATCTCTGAGCTGTAAGTTTGTTGGTGTTTTTGCTTTCTTTCCATTTTTTTATGTTTAAACTTTCCGTGAATAGTTCTATCATCTAAAAAATCAGTAGGCAATATAAAGCTATTTCTGTTCTAAATAAACAAAACAAATTCTGCGTACAGCTACTGAGTCATGTCCACTGGGCTTGGCACCTGGGATTTACTAGTGTAGTGTGCTGAACCTTGTCCCACCCCCAAATTCATGTCCACCGGAACCTCAGAATGTGACCTTATTTGACAGTAGAGTCTTTGCAGATGTACTTAAGATAAGGATCAAGATGAGATCATACTGGAGTAGGGTGTGCCCCAAATCCAGTTAGAACATCTTCATATGACACAGAAAAGGACAGACAGAGGCACAGAGAAGGCCATGTGATGGCAAAGGCAGGGAGTGGAGTGATGTGGTCACAAGCCAATGAACACCTGGAACCCCTGGAAGCTGAGAGGCAAGGCAGGATTCTTCCCTAGAGCTTTTGGAGGGAGAATGGTCCTGCTGAAGCCTTAATTTCAGACTCTGACCTCCAGAACTGTGAGAGGACACACTTCTGTTGTTTTAAGCCCCCCACTTTGTGGCAACTTGTTGTGACAGCCAAGGAAACTAATACAGTTGGTGACTTTGAACCTGGGGAGTTTTTAGCACCTTTGCATCCTGAGAAGAAGCTGAAGCGGAGAGGCTGACCCAACAAGGAAGGGGGGAGTGTGGGAGTGAGGGGTCTGGTGGAATGGAAGTCAACACATAGTGCTGTCAAGAGCAAGGGTGGGGGGATGGGCGCGTACAGAAAAAGGGATGAAGCTTCCTCCTGAAAGGTTAAGTGTGGTATGAGGAGGAAAGGAGAAAGATGGGAAGGGAATATTGGTGACATCTGTCTCAGGCTCTGTGTCATGGAGGAGCTTCAGATGGGCTCATTTTCCAGTGTGAATTGCAAGAAATCTGTACTTCAACAGACTCATTGAATTGAATCTGCATCTCACAATGCAAATAACTGAACTCTGCGTAATCACAGATCAGCCAAAGGTGTCCCCATCCTTACTGGTCAAGAAAAGCACATGTAAACAGATACCTGTACACTCCTGTTCACGGCAGCATTCGTCACAATAGCCAAAAGGTGGAAGACATCTAAGTGTCCATCAACAGATGAATAGATAAGCAAAATGTGGTCTATACATACAATGAAACATTATTCAGCCTTAAAAAGGCTACAACATGGATAAACCTTGAGGACATTATGTGAAGTGAAATAAAGTCACAAAAGGACAAATATTGTATGATTTCACTTATATGAGGTCCCTTGAGTAGTCAAATCCTTAGAGACAGAAATACGAATGGCGGTTACCAGGGGCTGGGGGAGGAGGGAATGGGGAGTTAGGGTTTAATAGGTATGGAGTTTCAGTTTGGGAAGATCATGAGCTCTGTAGATGGATGATGGTGTTGGTTGCGCAACAATATGAATGTACTTAATGCCACAGAACTGTAGATTCTACAGAATGGTTGGAACGGTAAATTCTATGTTATATGCATTTTACCACAATAAAAAAGTAAATTGTGTTAACAAAAAGAAAAGCATGTCTATATGTCTATTTTCTTTTTTTTTGCGGTACGCGGGTCTCTCACTGTTGTGGCCTCTCCCGTTGCGGAGCACAGGCTCGGGACGCGCAGGCTCAGTGGCCATGGCTCACGGCCTAGCCGCTCCGCGGCATGTGGGATCTTCCCGGACCAGGGCACGAACCCGTGTCCCCTGCATCGGCAGGCGGACTCTCAACCACTGCGCCACCAGGGAAGCCCAGCGTATCTATTTTCTAAACGAGAGGGGAAGATTAGCTTCTAAGATGCTTTCTTGTCTTACTTCAGGAAAAAGTTTACAAACAGCAGTAATGAATTACAGGTGATGATGCTCCAGACAGAGGACAGGGTGGGGTTTTCCTGTTATATTCATGCCTGCATTTTTCCACTGAGGCTCCCATTGACGACTGGAACACATTTGAGAGAAAATTCAGAGCTGTAGTTACAAGTGGTGCTTAAAGCTCAAAGTCAATAGTTTGCCTCTGGCCCCTTGTCCTGATGCTTGTCGTTTTGCATAAGTCCTTGTGTGAAGAGTCTCCTTCCTTGGGGGCTGGTGGTGATGCCTGCCACTGATGTCTGATGTGTCGTAGGGAGGTGAAGTCGCTTTTATTTGTCCTGTACCTTGAGCTGTTGTAACTATGGGAGACCATTATAATAATCAGAAATTCTGACAGACTGGAAAGTTTAAAGTCATAGGTGTGTGTGTGTGGCAGAACGGCTACTACGTTCCACTGGGAATATGTGACAGAAACTAAAGGGCAAATGTTCCTATTAAAAATCGTAGCTTGGGGGCTCCACAACATGAACCTAAATTTAGAATGTCTAGTACCCACTGCCAGGTCAGAGGACTAACCCTGGCTGCTGTGCACGTGGATATGACTTTGTACAATGTGCAAGTTCAGTGCTCAAAGGAGGGAAATGACAGGTCACTTTGGACAGATCAGAGGAGACCAACATTCAATACCATGATTTCTCTTCTCATTGGATTTCAAGAATCTGAACCTTGGATAGTGAGAACCAGTAAGAACCTCTCAGGACCACTGCATACAGTTGTGTAGGTTGTGCACTGCACAAGGGTGTCCAGAGGAGGGGAGCAAGATGACTGAGATCCAGTCAGTGATTTGCGTGCCTAGCTAGCACTTCTGGAACTCTGGGCATCATTTATTTTGTCCTTCTCCTTTTTAAATTAAAATTTTTTTATTGAAGTATAGTTGATGTATAATATTCTGTAAGTCACAGATGTGCAATATAATGATTCACATTTTTTAAAGGTTATATTCCAGTTATTATAAAATATTGGCTATATTCCTTGTGTTGTACAATATATCCTTGTAACTTATACCTAATAGTTTGTACCTGTTAATCCTCTACCCGTATGTTGCTCCTCCCCGCCTTTCCTCTCCCCACTGGTAACCAGCGGTTTGTTCTCTATGTCTGTGAGTCTGCTTCTTTTCTGTTATATTCACTAGTTTGTTGTATTTTTTAGATTCCACATATAAGTGATACCATACAGCATTTGTCGTTCTCTTTCTGACTTATTTCACTTAATATAATGCTCCTCAAGTCCATCCATGTTGCTGCAAATGGCAAAATTTCATTCTCTTTTCATTACACAGGAAGAAAGTGAGGCCCCAGGAAGCCAACTGACTTGCAAGGAGGCAGAGCCAGAGTGAGCTCTGAGTCCATGGATTCCAGTCTAAGTTTTCCCACCTTCCCTGTTCTCTGAAGATGGGGCTGCCTCAGGTTTTCCCCTTCTTCAGAGACCTTGGACTTGGCGGTTCCCTTCTGGAGTGAGAATTCCTCTAGTCTTTCTCTCCTGATGAGTCCAGTGCGTGCCTTCGCCTCAGCCAGACCTGAGACATCTCTGTTGGGCTGCTCACCAGCTGGGGGACTTCAAGCTACAGGTTCTTTATTTGTAAAATGGCCTTGCTGGGTTGATGGGAGAATGAAATGACATAATTGCATTGGGCAGTGTGGCCTGGGACAAGGCACTGGGCTTTGGCAGCAGGCAGGCCTGTCTGGGACACTGCTTTCCCACCTCCAATCCGTGTGCATTTGCTCAGGGCGCTTCAGTCTCTGAGTGTCCGTTTCCTCAGTTATAAAATGAGAATCATAAGACCTACTTTGCTGGGTTACTGTGAAAAAGAAATAAATCACCTGGTCCGTAGCAGACATTGAACAAATGGTTACAAGTTATGGTAGTGTCTGGGTTGAAGAAGATACCCAATTTGTAGCTATATTAATCACAATTTTTATAAGCTCAACACTGTCTTGGAAACTGTGAGAAATTCAGATGCAATCCAAGACACAGATGGGTAGACCCATCTGGAAGCGAAGAACCTGCTTGGTGATGTGAGACGCGCACACTGTCCCATATCAATGTGAGTTGCACTCTACACGGTGGATGAGAGACTAAGAATTTGCCAGCATGTCAGAGACAGGGGTAGGCCGTGGCTGGGCTAATTAGCAAAGGCATCTTGAAGGAGGTGGGAAATGAAAGCCAACCTTTAATGAGCATATACTATGTGCCACGTACTGGGTGGGGCACCATAGCCACCAGGAAATGTTGACCCACCCTGCAGGGGAGGCAATGAAGATCTGTCGGGTTGAGTGACCTGCTGAAGCTTATGCATCTAAAATGGGGCCGGAATAGGACTCTCCGTCAGGTTGACCTGATCCTGAAACTCATATTCTTTCCCTTCGGCTACTGTGGAGAGATGTGAGGATGTGTGTGCGTATGTGCATGTGTGTGTGAGCGACGCAAGGGAAAGTGCGGCAGTGAGAAGGATCTTGCCTCACTTGGGTGCCCTTCGAGTGAATTACCCCATAGAGTGGAAGAGATGGAAATAAAAGGGTGATGGATTTGTGGGGTTGTGTCTGGGGTAAGGGTCACTCTAGAGTGGGGAAGGTGGAGGAGAAGGGAAAGCGTTGCAAAAAAAAAAAAAGACCTTCTAGGACTTCGTGTGCCCAAAACCAGTGTAGTAAGTGGGAAAATTCAGGTGTCTTTTATAAAATTTTAAATTGGGAAGGGGGACTGGCCGTTGGAAGGCAGGGTGAATATTTATCGAATCCCTCCTATGGGTCAGTGTTGAGCTCTGTGGCTTCACCTGCTGTTTCAGCTCATTCTCATCTTTCAGGAATCGGTGCGGCAGACTTGAATCACTGATGCAAGAAAGGCTGAAGTCTTCACCCGAGGTTACACGGCTAGAACTGTGTTTGGTCGAGGGTGCTGGCTGCGCGTCTAGGGCTCTTTCCATTAATCAAACAGCACAGAGATGCACAACGCCCCAGCCCAGTGGTGTTGAGGGCGATGGGCGAGCTGTCCCAGAACATGAGAGCATAGAGGGACCACAAAAGAATTGAGACCATAGGTACCCAGGGGGTATCGACAGAGAGTGGTCTGAGGAGGGAGTGAGAGAGGGAGTTAGCAGAGGGGAGAAGGCTCTGCTGAGGGGAGGGTCCAGGTCAGGGAAGCCAAGGCCCCATATTTAGCAGAGGAGAGGTCATTGGGTTTGGCAGCCAGGAGACCACTGGCGACTCTGAATAGACCGGTCAGAATGCAAGTCAGGCTGCAGGGGAAGAGGGTGATGATGGGCTGAAGAGGCAGGAGACATTTTGTCTGTAGGTGGAGGGAGGGGGCAGGGTGGCCGGGAACAATAAGCATGAGACCTGGATTTTCAAACGAGGGGAGGGGGGAGCTGGTGGAAACGGAGCAATGGGGAATTCTGGACGAAAGCACTGGCATGGGAGTGAATAAGATATCCCGGGGTTGGGAAGGGGTGGAATTCAAGCATCGCCCGCAGAGAGAGGACCACCCCTTCCTGTCTGCTGAAGGCACCGTGCCTGACACAGGAAGGATGACAAGCTGTGTCCAGCTCAGAACGGGGACAGCCGTTCCAGTCCTTTCTTCTTCCTGTCCCTGGACTGCGGTCCTCCATCCTGGAGAGCGAACAGAAGAGATCTGACTTTCCAGCCTTGAGGAGGGACAAGGAGGGGCCGGGAGAGGTGAGAAAGTAGTTTCTTAGCTCTGCAGTGAGCTGAGCCCCAAGACAACCTCCCGAAGATTCTAGAACTGTGAGGTGCCCAATATTCTATGAAGGGTTTGGTAAGCTCTAGGGTGAGGACAGGGGAAGCTGTTTCAGAATATCCAGTCCCTCCCTGACTGATGGGCATAACGTTTCTGTCAATTTTCTGGAGCAGGACAGGCAGAGCCTAGTCAGTCAGCCACCACATTGCGGGTTTTCACAGTGGAGGAAGGACTTCAGCCCTCACGTTAGTCAGAGTTCCAATTTTGGACAATTGTTTCAGCTCACTGCTTCCCACAGACCCCTTGCTGTTAAGAATTCTAGCAAGTGGAAAACTGAATTTTGTTTCCTCTGCTGCCCCTTTCCTGGGAGCGACAATAATTGGGTTTCAGGAGAAGGGTCCTGGCAGTTCACTCTGAGAAGTGACCAGGTAACTGAGGGCTCAGGATAACTGGTCCCCATCATGAAACACCTGTTGGGAGACTCCACCTGCTACCAGCAAAAAAATTGGGGGTGGGGGCTGGAGAGCAGGATTCAGGGTATTTTCTCTGCTCTAACAAGGTATGCTTAATTTTACAAGAAAACAGTTATTTCCCTGCATCATTTCCCCCCTCAACTTCACCTTTACTGCACGATCTATAGGCATCCTGTCGTTTAACTTTGCACTTAAAGTTTAAGTGATAGCATTTCGAGCAGATTAAAGCCGACGGCCTCTTTTCTTATGAAAGCTTGTATCCTCCGAATGTATTTCAGTGATTACACTAATTCCTGCATCAATGAAACTGCATTGCTTTTACTGGAGATGTGGCTTAAATTCCTGGTGAAATTCCGGTTGGAATGCAGAAAGCCTACATTTTGCACTTCATTAAATCTGTGTTGTTCTGGCAAGATCTGCTGTTGGCATTTGAGAGTCTTTTGAAGAGAAGCCTGTTCCATGCAATCATTGCCTTAGCACGCAGGAATGGGTATGTCCTCCGCCAGGGCTTTGCAGAGGGCAAATGCACTGGATTCGGGGTCTGCAGACTCAAGTGCCCAGACAACCACTTGGTTCCTTATCTTGGGCCACTGACCTTCCTTCCCCACCTCTCGGTGCCTTTTTTTCCAGAAAAGGTGACTTTTTGCTGGTAGACAACTTACCCCATCAGCTTTCATCCTGAAAAATATTCCCCATCTACAATTGTTTTTTTTCAGGATGAAATAAGAAATTCCTTTTAAAAGGAAGCTTGAAAAGAATGAAATAATGCCATTTGCAGCAACATAGATGGACCTAGAGATTATCATACTTAGTGAACCAGAGAAAGACAAATATCATATGACATTGCTTATATGTGGAATCTAAAATATGACACAAATGAATTTATTTACAAAACAGAAACAGACTCCCAGACATGGAAAACAAATTTATGGTTGCCAAAGGGGAAGGGGGGTGGATAAATTAGGAGTTTGGGATTAACAGATACACACCACTGTATTTAAAATAGATATACAACAAGGATCAACTGTATAGCACAGGGAACTATATTCAATATCCTGTAATAAACCATAATGGAAAAGAATATGAAAAAGAATATATATATATATATATATATATATATATATATATATATATATATATAACCGAATCATTTTGCTGTATACCAAAAACTAACACAACATTGTAAATCAACTATACTTCAATTAAAAAAAAAAAAGGAAGCTTGATATATTTTTGAATGGTCTCTATCCAATGAAATACATTGCATCTTATTTTCCCTGGGAAGCAAATAAAATACAATCTTAGCCATATGTTCTCAAAAGACTTCCATGAAGTTTCAGTGGATGTGAGAATCACATCTCACCATTTTTCACACATATGAGGCTTGCATTCCCCCAGGTTTCAAAGAAGAGAACGGCTCTCCTCCACCTGCATCAGACAGGTAGGTGTGGCCATTCCCTCACCTCTGCCCCAACTTCCTGGGCAGCCCAGTTTCTGTGAACCTGCACCAGCATTCTGGGTTCTCTTCAAACGGCACTTGACTGACGCAGTCCACCAGGTGACTGGGTAGGCATCAAATCTCACTGCCTTCACTTTCCGCAGTCTCTTGGGCTTTCAATGTTTTTCTCATTTGTTTGAGTCACCGTGTGTTGCCCCCAAGGCTCTGAGGGGCTGGCAAGCAGAACCTGAATCTCTAGGCTGGATGCCGGTTTCTGGTTCTCCATTTGGCCAGGCTCCAGGGATATCATTTTTCTTTTCATAATTAAGTCACTGTCTGGGAACATGTCATAAACAGTGTGGGGTGGGTTTCCTCCCATTAGGGCTGAGACTGGGTGGCTGGGTCAAGGTGTTCCCACTGGGAGGGGTGGAGTGGAACGCCCCTCCTCCCTTCCAGTCTGTGCAGAAGGGAAACTGCTGAGGCCTCAAAACGCCCCACAAAGGGGAGCCAGTCCAAGGATTCCACGGAGGAGAGGACAAGACATAGGGAATCCTCAGACTCCCCGACGCCCCCTCCAAGTCCAGGAGACTCCCTAAATTGGGCTAAGACCACTGTTTTGCTGCTAAAGCAGCTCCACGGGGGGTGGCTGGGAGGAGGGAAGTAAAGCCTTGATCAGAGAATTTGCCTATTCCTGTGCTGCAAAAACTCCCACCACGGCTGATTCCAACCTATCAACTGTTGACCAGCTCTCAAAATTCCTGAATATGTAACAGTTGCCTCTCATGAGCCGGGATGAACCTACTTCTTCACCCGGCTGGAACAAGTTCTACCTCCCAGAGTGAGGGTGAAGGGATCCTGTTTTGAAGGGGAAGGAAAGTGAAGGGATAGTAGGTTTAGGAAATGCTGCCGACTCTGTCTCGCTCTTGGAGTGTTCTGGAACAAGCTAGGCTTGTTCCGAATCATCCTGTTTTATAGATATATAATATTACAATTATTTGTAATTGCTTAAATGTGTTTCTCCCAGAATTCCACATCTAGGTTCCACAGAACAGGTATCTGAAATACAGATTTGCTGGTTCCTGGGGTGCAGTGGGAATTGGAGACCGTCGGGTCCACACTTGGCCTTCTTTGCTGTTTGCTCAGGGCTGCCCCCCACCCCCCCACCCCCCGCTCTCTATCTGGCTGACACGGTTGGAGCTGCAGGCTGCTCTGACTCTCAGTGTACCCACTGTTCTCGGGGCCCATCCACCCATCCTCCCTCCCCTCGACTTGGGAAAGAGAGACTCAGTCACCCGGTGACAGCAAAGACGAGAGTGACATATTATCCAAACAGAGGAAGACTCTCTGACACGCATGGGAGGTTACCTTAGACTCTGTTGCTAGACTCAGAGGGTAGATGGAAATCGAGCTTCTAAAATAGAATCACTTAACCAGAAACAGGTACAGCCCAGGGCTGGGAATCACCTACAGACTCTTTGTGCTGCTTTTTCTGCTTTCACCCAGCGCATTTTTTCCTGTGGGCTTGAAAATGCAATCTTTCTATGTTTAAGTGTGGTACTGCCCCTCATGGCGCCAGGGAGACCCCAGACCTCAGCACCCAGGCTTTGGGCATTTTTGTGTATTTATCCCCTCCAGCTCTTCTCCCCAAAGCTCTCGCCTCTGGTGGAGGCTGGTGCAAGGACCAGTGCGGTATCCAGACCAGACCCCATCCCAAAGGGTCAGTGCAAGTCCCGGACCCTCCTCAGAGGCACAGTGTGGGGCAGCCAGGCAGAAGGGGTGCTTAAAGCCTCAAGTGACTTAAAGTCCTTGAAGTGACTCATTTGGTGGAAACCCACAGCTGGAGGCAAAAAAGAACAGGACATCTGCTCTGAAAGAGCCAAAGCAGCCTCGCTGTTGTGGAATGAGGGCAAAGCCCCCATTCCTAGAGCAGCAGCTGCTGCTGTTATTGGAGACAGATGGAATTCTTAGGGGAAAATATGCCACAATCAAATGCCCATCCCTGAAAAATGCTTGCTGTTTCCTGATGTGAGATTATCACATCACAGCATCCCATGGACCACCCATGGCTGGGTTTCCAAGGGGAGAGGGAACGGTGTCATGGAGCTCATCTGTGGACATGCCATTTGGGATGCCCTTGGGGTCTGGACTCCATAAAGGAAGGAGGATTCTCTCCTCCTGGCTCTCATTGGCTTCCCAGCCAGCTTAGGCCTTGGGTGAACTTCACATAGAGTCTAGGGTGAAGTGCAGCTTCAGGGCTCACCTCAAAACAGATGAGTTGAAATATGCATCCCTGACGCCCTAAGTGCAGGCTTAGCGCCCTGTCTCTACCATTTTGATCCCATAACTTCCACTGGGAGCCACATGTCACTCACTGGGCTAGGCCCTGGGATAGAGAGATGAATAAAACCTAAATCCCTGCCAGAGGACGCCACGTTTTTTTATGGCTAGAAACTGGTCTGAGGTCAGGGCAGGAGTGTGCAGAGATTTTTTTTTGTAATTAGAGAAGATCTTCCTTTAAAGGTTGTGTTGGAATAGGGGATGTCAACTTAATGGGCATGGGGTTTCCTTTTGGGGTGATGAGACTGTTTAGGAACTCGATAGAGATGCTGGCGGCACAACTTTATCAGTGCACTAAATGCTATTGAAATGTACTTCAAAAAGATTAGTTTTCGGAATTCCCTGGAGGTCCAGTGGTTAGGACTCAGCACTCTCACTGCAAGGGGGCACGGGTTCAGTCCCTGGTCGGGGAACTAAGAGGCTGCATGCCACAGGATGTGGCCAAAAAAAAAAAAAAAAAAGGTTAGTTTTCATGTTATGTGGATTTCACCTAAAAAGAAAAGTTGCATTGGATGGTAAAAGTCCAGAAGGTCATGCCTCCCCATCTGCAGAAGCCTGAGAAGCATACGGGCAGCTGGGAGATGGAGCGTGTTGGGATGCCTGCCCGGGGCCGCTGGCCTGGCAGGGAGATGGACAGAGGGTGAGGACCGTCCCCCCAGCTCCTTGTTCATGTACCATTCACCCCTACAGGCTCCGGTGCCGACCATCGTGCCGAAGCCAGCCTAGAACATCTGGCAAGTCATTCATAACCAGTGACTGTGATGAACGCCTGCGAGCTTCAACCGACGTTAGCATTTCACTGGATGGGAGATGCCATCCTTAATCATGTTCTTATGCAAATTAGACACAAGTTGCCACCACGGGCCATTGCGGTTGACTGGGTGACAGTGAGCTTTTCTCCTGAGATCAATTTCCCAACCAATCACTTTGGGTGCATCAACTTTTCCTTTTGTGGTGCTGGCATTCCTGGCTTGGCACTAATGTCATGGGGAGCACGGCAGTGTTCCAGAAAGCATGGCTTGTTCTTTCCTTGAGGGACCCCCCACCCCCCGCCCCACTCCGTCCGGGCTCGATGCAAAGGGAAGACCTGTTTCATCCTGCCTCACTTTGGGTGTGTTTGCTGGAGACGGAAGTCTCATTTGGGGTTAGAGTGGCCAGAAGTTTGCTGGATTTGTACCTATCATTCATTCGCTCCTTGCGGACGATTCCCCACCTGAACCTGCAATACTTTGTGAATATTCATCAGGCATTGGAGATATTTGCCTTTCCCTTCTTCTCCCAACTCAGGCTGTGTGTTTCTCTTGTGAAATTAAGCGCCTTTGTAAAGTGAAGCCGAGGGAAAGTCGAGACGGCAACTTCTCTGCGATTCTTTGCCAGTTTTGTTTGTTTGTTTTCTGGTCTCATCTTGCTAAAAGGAACAAACAGTTTCCCCAAGGAACAGCCTTGCATTGTGGAACACCTTTGGGCAGCTCTGACCACAGTAGGACTCGAACTGAGTCTTCCATCCTGGGAGGGAAAGAGATCTGGAAAGGGGACTGTTGATTCCTTCCTGTCCATTCACAGCTAGTGAGGGTGGGGCCTGAGTGAGCTCTGGGGATGGGGTCAGAACACCAGCAAAGGCTCTCGGTCCACTAAGCCACAGCTCTGGACTGTTTCTGTATAGAAAATGGCAAATTACTGCACAATAAAGCTGTTTAGCCCTACATGGCTGTGTCTGGGGACTTAAGGCCATTCTGGTCCTAGGTTTTCAGGTCTACGTTTGAATGAGCTTGGAAGGCTCTGTGGCTGAGGTGTGCTTCTCACAGAAGATGCCTTTGGTAGAAAGGGAGAAAACTCCCACCTTCAGCGAGAGGAAATTCTTGGACTGTGCACTTGGTCAGCTCTCGGAGAAGCCGGGTGGAGGGATGGGTTTGGCACAGGGGATTCTGGGTTTTTCTGTTGCTGTATGTGTTCAGTGTTCACATCATACTCTTTTTAAACAGTGAGCTCGTTTTGATTCTCTGCTCCCACTGACAACTGGCGTAAGCCATGGTAACAGGCAGCCCTTGGGGGTAACTATGATGCCGGTTTGGTGTTCTGTATCTCCCGAGACCGACTTATTAACAACCCATAGATTGCAAAAGCCCTCGCGCTTCCCGTGCCTGGGGTCTGTCTGCTGCAATGCTGTTTGGGTTTCATGCTCTTGGGATATGGTCCTTTTAAAATTGCATTTTCTCCTGCTTCTGTGCTCCTCCCCTGTGTGTTTTGCTCAGCCTCCCACTGAATCACTCTTTCCTTTTGGTTCTCCAGCAAAGGTGTATTTGATTTCTCTAAAGTCACTTGATTGAATTCTGAACACAAGTACATACACTGAAGTAATTACATCTGCTCTTTTTAAAAGGAAAAATAGAAATTGGCGTTCTTCTCTCGACTTTGCCTTGCCTGTGGATGTCAACAGTTGCAAATGATATGTCCTTGAAAAGTCATGTTTTATCTAGCTTTGCAAACTTTCGGCTTATATCATAAATCCAGAGATGCTGGCGCTTCTAACCATAAATCTAATGTTCCTATTTATTTCCTTTTCCCCGAGTCCCAAGAAATATTTTTCAAATAAATGCTCAGGTGGACCAGGAGAGATTTTGTTTGTGTGTTTTGCTTTAATGGACCCTGCGTCGGTTTGGATAATGCTGTTCATCACACAATAAGGCATAGTGGATTATGTGCCAGCTCTCTCCTTCCTGCACCAGCCGTCTCTAATAACTTCCTTTTTTTAGGTTTTTTCTTTTCAAAAAAATTTTATTGAAATACAGATGATTTACAATGTTGCATTACTTTCAGATATACAGCAAAGTGATTCAGTTATACATATATATATATATTATTACAAGCTATTGATTGAATATGGTTTCCTGTGCTATACAGTAGGTCCTTGTTGGTTATCTACTCCATATATAGTAGTGTATATATTTTAATCTCAAACTCCTAATTTATCTCTTCTTCACCTTTGCCCTTTGGTAACCTTAAGTTTGTTTTCTATGTCTATGAGTCTGTTTCTGTTTTATAAATAAGTTCATTTGTATCATTTTTTTTTAGATTCCACATATGTGATATCAAAGGGTATTTGTCTTTCTCTGTCTGACTTACTTCACTTAGTATGATAATTTCTAATAACTTCCTGATATATGCAAAACAAAGAGAGCCTTTGTAGCCCACAAGTTCCTCCTTGGATGGGCTGATGGGCTCATTTTTTCTGGGAAGAATGAGTAACTTTTGCTGGAGAGAACCCTGGGGCGGTCACCAGAGGAGGGTCCAGGATCTGCACTAATATTACAGCCACCTGCCACGTTGTCACTACTGGCTATTTGAAATGAGCCTGACCCAAAATGAGATGTGCTGTAGGTGCAATCCAAACAGGGGATGTGAAGACATAATGAGAAAAGTAATAATGCAATAATGTAAAATATCTCATCAACAGTTTTCCTATTGATCGCATTAGAATGATAATACTCTGTATTGTTATATTGGGTTAAATGAAATATATCACTATGTTAATTTTACCTATTTAATTTTCCAGTTAAATGTGCCTCCTAGAAACTGTAAGGTAGCACGAGGGACTGGCCGTATGTTTCTACTGGACGGGGCTGCTGTGGAACATCTACTCCTCAGCAACGCCTACTCCTAGTGCGCTGGGACTGGAATTGATTCAGAGCAGCCAACTCCCTGGCCTAAGGGAGAAGAAAAGGGCTGCTATATGGGAGGAGCAAACTTGGAGGCCCAGGATTTGGGGAAATAAATGAATAAGGTTTGGAATTAAGCACAACTAGTCGAAAAAGGTTTAAGAGATTGCTGCTAGCGTGAACCGCTTTCCATCTTTGGAAACGGTGGCGCCCATTTGTTCAAGCATGGGCTGGCTTTCTGCACATCAGCAATAACCTAATTTGTGCCTGGATGGAGAAAACAGACATTGAGAGCACCTTACTTTTGTGCTCTGCACAACAAGGGGGCTTGGCAGAGAGGAAGAGCTCTTGGAAAAACGGACACTTGCAAGTGGAAGAAGTGAGATGTGAGGACCAGGTAGTGTATCTTTTGGTTTAGGCGACTGGATGGCTCATGAATTTATGTGTAATTCTGTGTTCGTTAAAACTTCCTCGGGGATTTTGAAAGAAAAATATCAATAATTACCAAGCACTGATTGGCATCCCGCGCTGAGGGTATGAGTCTCATATTTGAAGCACTGGTGACGTCGCCTGTATTGACAATCATGTAGTTTGTCACCCTAATCTTTCCTGCCAAATCAGTTCCTCCAGGGCAGCTTGTTAAACAGGCTTGCTGGGACTACTTTATTTAAAAAATCTTTTTTTATTTTTAATTAATTAATTAATTTTTATTTTTGGCTGTGTTGGGTCTTTGTTGCTGCACATGGGCTTTCTCTAGTTGCGGAGAGTGGGACTACCCTTCATTGCGGTGCGCGGGCTTCTCATTGTAATGGCTTCTCTTGTTGCAGAGCACGGGCTCTAGGCACGCGGGCTTCAGTAGTTGTGGTGCACGGGCTTAGTTGCTCCACGGCACGTGGGATCTTCCTGGACCAGGACTCGAACCCGTGTCCCCTGCATTGGCAGGCGGATTCTTAACCACTGCGCCACCAGGGAAGTCCCTTGCTGGGACTACTTTACAAAATGTGTTCAAGGAAGTGCAAATGCTGTGACTCCCAGTAACTCTTCCCTTATTGCCCTTCCCCCTAGAGCCCTCAAAGACCATGAACTTCAAAAGTTATTTGTGTTTGGTTTGACCTTGTACCTTTGTTTAGATCTTTCCCTAATTTATTGGTAGACCTGACGGCTGAAAAGTATGACTAAAAATCTCATGAACATCCTGATTATGGTCTCTGGGTCTCTGATCCATTCTCCTTCCCATTGACCTTCCCTGACCCCTTCTTCTGTTTTCCCACCTCAATGTTGGGGTCACCCAGGGTTTGTCCTCAGCCTGCTTCTCTTCTCATCCCTCATTCTTTCTCTGGGAGAGGTCACTTGTGCTGAAACTCTCCTGATATTTAGATGACTTCCACACCCACCTCTCCAACTCAGATCTTTCCATTTCTACGCTGCCATATTGACTTGCTTGCTAGACAGCTCCACCTGCATTTCCCAGGGAACCTCAAAATGAACATTTTCAAGATGGAGCTCATTATCCCCAGGCTGTCTGGGCTAAGTATTCTCTAAGTGCCCCTGCAGAGCTTCCCTGAACCCTTCTTGATTCTCCACATCACAGGAGAATGGCTATTATGGATGCAATGGGTCTCTCATGTCCTCTGGTTTCCTGGTGGGTTTAGCTCATGGGAAGCACTGACAGGAGATGGAAAGGCAGGTGGACAGTGGAGCCTTCCTGTGGGCTCCAGGTTGAATTGAAATGGATTGAGCTCCTCTTTCTACCACCACAGTCCCATTCGGTGGCCCTCTCTCCCACAGTTCTCTCTGGTTTCCTTCTTTGGCACCTGTGGACTCCGGGTGGTGATGGCTTCAGCTGTTCCCAGCCCTGATGCCTCCCCATCCCGGGCTGGTTTCCCCTAGATTTCCCCACACCTCCATAGAGTCTCTCTCCTAACCTCCACACCCCCTCCACCATGTGTGCCTTCTGTGTCCTGTAGACCCTGTCACATACCTCTCCCATGTGTTCCTTCCCTTTACATGACTCCATGGATGTCACCAGCATCTGCTCAGAATCCCAAGCCAGAAGCCAGAGGCTTCCTTGCTTCTCTCTCCTTCACCCCACTGACAGTAGACACCAAATCCCATGGCTTCTTCTTCCTAAAAGCTTTTCCTCTTGTCCCCACTTTACTATCCCCCTGTAGCAGAACTGATTGTGTTGTGGAATAAATGAAGACCAACCACATGAGAAAAGCAAAGACTACTAGAGTTTGCTATAGCAAGAGAGTCAGCCATGTGACTTGCATTTTGGCAAAGACTCAAAGGCAGGCAGAGCAGTGGGAAAGCTTCATAGTGGAGAAAAGGGAAGGCTTCAGGTATGCCCTGATTGGAGGCTATAGGTCTGGAGAAGCTATGGGTGGCCAATGAGTAGGGGGGTATCCTATGTGATTGCTTAGGGGTGCATGGTTAGCTTTCTTTAGTTGGTACTAAGTTGGAAGCAGAGACAAAAATTAGGGAAGCTGTCAGTTATTAATCACGTCCCGGCCATGTTGAGCCAGTTGTTATGGAAGTCAATATTTAGCTTCCTGGGTTTTACTAGAGATGACAGTCTGGGTTTCTACACCTCCGACTACAGTCTGACCCAGGAAGCAGGCTAGCTTCCTGGGTTGTTTATTGCACATAAGGGGTTGGTTTCCTGGGCAGATTGCTACAGGATATGGGTCAACGTTCTATTTTTATACATGGTCTGGCCATTGCCTATTTGTATATGCAGTCTCTCAGGGTCACTGTCAGTTTTTAATAAGCAGCAAAAACAAAACGTTTTTTTGTTTTTTCTTGCTTATAAAGGTAACACATCCTCATGTAGAAAATTTCAAGCAACCAAGGAAAGTATAAAGAAGCAAGCAAAAAATTCACCCTGTGTCCTGCCACCAGAGGTAACTACTGTTAACATTTTAATGAACATCTTTCCAGGTACCTTTGTGCATCAACACACATTCAAACACACGTGCTCAGCCCATAAATGCTATTCTGCAGCCTCTTATCAGTTTTCATCTGGATTGTTGCAGGTGTCTCCAAGTCTAGATCATGGCTCCAGTCTTTCCTACCTCCACTTCCCTTTTTTTGTTTTTGTTTTTTTTTAAAAAAATGAGGTATAGTTGATTTAAAGTGTTGTGTTAGTTTCAGGTGTAAACCAGAAATAGACTCCCCTTTCTTTTTCACAGAGCTTCCTCATGGGCTCTTTCCAGTTCAGATCCCATTGTGTTCCTGTCCTGCTTTACGTCGTACAGGGGCCCCACTGGTAAAGTCCAAGCTCCTTGGCAGTGGCTGTCCACGCCACTGATGATGTGACCTTGGTTTTCCCTCTGCCTGAACGTAGAGTTCCCAGGGTGCTCTAAGGCACGATGCTCTTTCACACATGTGTCCTTTCACATGACAATGTCTTTTCACTTCCACTGTCTTCCATGCTCTTTCTTACCCCCTACAACTTACCTGAGTCCTCAGGACTCAGCTCAAACTTCCCCTCCCCGGGGAGCTCCCAAGACTGTTGGTTCCCATCCTCTCCACCCAGTGCCTGCAAAGGATAAAACTCAGCACATCGTATGACTATAGCTGGCTTCCATGCCACTCTGCCCTGGAAGACCCTGAACTCTCACAGGTAAGTGGCTACGTCTCACCCACTTTCTCCACATCCCCGTGCCTGTGATAATGTGGGGAACACAGTGGAGGCTCAGTAGACACTGCCTTAATGAGTAAGTTGGTGGATGGATGAAATTATATGAATGTATGTGTGTGTGTGTGTGTTTCCACACACATATCTATCTGTAAATGAACTGGTCGCATGTCAGGTTGATTTGGGGTATCAAATAGAAAATGCCAACACCTACCTTCTGTGGGGTGACCACTTAAAAATCTCAGTTATTGCCTTTAAATATGCTCAGTAGTACTTCTATAAGTTGCCGCCATTTTTATTTCTTCTATCTATAACTCTGTAAAGATCTTGTGGGAAGTGAAATGTTATACTCATAAAAACGCTTTGAGCTTTTTGCAGGAAAATTCACTTTTCCCCAAATCAACAAGGGAGCCACACTCCCTTATAAATAGTAGATAGCATGCATCCCTGTTTTCCCAGATGAGAGACTTTCAGGAGAGATGACTGGGAAGCAAGGCAGATGATCTATGATTTTCCAGAAACACAAAGAATTAGAGGTCCAACCTGCTGGAAGCACAGGTCAGGTGTGGGCTTTATCTAGGGTTTCCCACTGACGAAGCAGTGTCCTCTTGGGAAGGTGGAAGGGGCAAGAAGAGTGGCAGAATCCCCATTCCAGAACATTTCCCAGAAAGCTATCCTGCACTTACAGTAGTAATTCAAGTGAGACAAGTGAAGATTAAGTGGTTGCTGGACTAAAGGCCATCAAGAAAAAACTCAAGCACCATAGGATTGGTGTTGTATCTCTTACACAATGTTTTTCAGAATAAGTTCCTGAGATATTCAAGACTAGAGACCAGGCTTACTGGGGGTATGGGTTGTAAAGGATGGCAACAAGAAGAGGGTGTTAGGATTTTGCTGAGTTGCAGGCATCATAAATTAAGATCCAGGTTTATTCAATTTCTCCTTCTATGGCTTGTAGTGGGCAACATAATGCCCCGATGACGTTCACATCTCACTCCCTGAAACCTGTGAATATGTATGTTACACGGCAAAAGGAAATTGAGGTTGAAGATGAAAGAGAGGTTGTTAGTCAGTTGGGAGATTATCCTGGGTCCTTAAAAGTGGAAGAGGGAAGACCAGAGAGATGGCAGCATAATTTCAAAGATGGTAGAATGAAGCCACAAGTCCAGGAATGCAGGTGGCCTTCAGAAGCTGGAGGAGTCAAGCGAACAGACCTTCATCTAGAGCCTCCAACAAGGAGCACAGCCCTAATGACACCTTGACTTTAGCCCAGTGAGACTCATGTCAGCCTTTTGAGTAAGGCTGTAAGATAATTCATCTGTGTTATTAGTGCAACAAATTTGCGATGATTTGTTATGGCAGCGACAGGAAACAATTCAGGGCAGTAGATCCTGTACTAAATGCTTGGGGTAAGATGGGGAATAAGGACACAGCTCTGCCCTTGTGGGTTTGCAGCCTTGAAGAAAAGGTAGTGCACACTGGCCACTAGGGCAGCAGTGGTGATCCCAGGGCTCTTGTGTCTTAGTCAGCTCAGGCTGCTACACCAGAATGCCAGACTGGGGGGCTTCAACGACAGTCACTTATTTCTTGCAGTCCTGGAGGCTGAGTCCTAGGTCAAGGCTCTGGTTGATTCAGTTCCTGGTGAGGACTCTGTAGTTTGCAGATGTCCTCACATGATGGAGAGAGAGAGAGAGAGAGAGAGAGAGAGAGAAAGAGAGAATGCTCTCTGTGGTTTCTTCTTAGAAAGCACTAATTCAATTAATGGGCCTCACCCTCACAATCTAGTTGCCTCCTAAAGATGCCACCTCCAAATACCATCACACTGGGGGTTAGGGCTTTAACGTATGAATTTTGGGGAGACACAATTCAGTCCGTAGCATGTGAGAATGCAGAGATGGTGGACTAATTGTCTGGGATGAGGTGTGAAGGAAAAGGCTGAGGAAAGCAGGGAGTTCTTAAGTGGAAAAGCAGAGGCTTAGGAAAATCCCAGACACAGGGAACAGTTTAAACAAAGCCTGGGATTACAAGAAAGCCACTTCCTTCTTTCTACCTGGACGTCTAGTGATCTGGGATTGTTTTGAGTGTGTTCTGTGAGACGAGAGGGGTGAAGAGGGATATTTATTGAGTTCACTCTATGTGTGCAATTCTGTCTTCTCCCAAGTACTGTGAGCAGATGTCATTTGTATTACCATTGTTAAGATATAGGGGGGAGAAGTTACTGGAAAGTTTTGTAGCTTACCCAGGACATCTGACCTCCTGTCTCATGTCAAAGCCCACATCCTCCACGATACTCACTCTACTCTGAGTAATTCCCCTCTGATTAAACCGTGGAGGAACAAGAGAGAGCACAAGGTTTCCTGTGACCATAAACTTGGTACTTCAAACAAGGCCTTGCATATACTAGGAACTCAATAAATGTTTCTTGACTAGATGAATGGGTCTTTTCCTTTCCTTAAGACTAAACATTTGGAATGGTAGCCTGCAACTTTTTCACGCTCTCCAAATGCTACTTCATTCTCTTTGATTGCTCTATGGCTTGTGTTTTTTAAAATGTTCTAGCACAATATCCAAATAGATCCCAGCAAAAGTTTTAAGCTTTCCAATTGTAGGATTTTGTTGGCTATTGAGATTGGTGGCAAAGCCTTACATTCTTCTATATTTTTGACGATTTTTGAAGCCCTGCCGAGACAAAGCTAAAATCTCTCCCGTGGCATGTGTTGGTGTGAAATCAGTGAATGCTTGAACATGTGTGCAGAGCACTGTGTGAGCTCTGGTGGAAGGTTCAAGAGGATAAGATGTGTTCCCAAACCCAAACAAGCATAATGATAGGAAGAGGCACACTGCAGGCATCGAGCAGATCCAAGAAGGCAATTATCAGAAAGACAGCTGAGAAACCAGCTGTCTTTTCTCCCTCCCTGAAAGGGGCAGGTATTTTCCCCACCTGGAGAAGACCAGAGGGATTTGTGTCTTGCCTTTGAGGAGTTCTTCAAAGTTCTTTTGTTTTCCAAAGATTTGGCTTCAGGAGACAAAGAGCTGGGTTGTTCTCAAGGGGTGAAGCTTTGAGGTTTAATCAGGAAAAGCTGGTAGAGGCCTTGCTAGGGGCAGGGAGGAATCTCCTAGATCTGAAGAAGGGGGTTGGTTTTGCAAGTGGGAGGGGACACCTGAGCACATTATGCGGGGAAGTGGCAGGATGTCTGATGGAGTGTGTGGTAGGCAGGATAACGTCTTCCCAAAGATGCCCATGTCAATCTTTGGAGCCTGTGAATATGTTATGTTACATGGCAAAGGGGAATTAAGCTTGCATGTGGTATTACGGTTGCTAATCGGATGACCTTCAAGTAGAGAGGTTGTCCTGGATTATCCAGGTGGCCCACCGTAATTACAAGGGTCCTTGTATGTGGTGGAGGGAGGTAGAAGAGGGAGAACCAGAGAGATGGCAGCACAAGAAGGACTCGGCCCCATGTTGCTGGTTTTGCAGGTGGAGGAAGAGTCACGTGGGCAGCTTCTAGACAATGCAAAAGTCAAGAAAATGGATTTTCCCCTTGAGCCACAGCAGTGACACAGTCCTGCACAAAACTTGATTTGAGCCCAGTATTTTTTTGGGGGGGGGTAACAAGGATATGCCCTCCACAGATTTTATTAGAAATATTTATTAAAAAAGATATCTTTGGGGCTTCCCTGGTGGCGCAGTGGTGGCCGATGCAGGGGACACAGGTTCGTGCCCCGGTCCAGGAGGATCCCACGTGCCGTGGAGCAGCTGGGCCCTGAGCCATGGCCGCTGAGTCTGCGCGTCCGGAGCCTGTGCTCCGCAACGGGAGAGGCCACAGCAGTGAGAGGTCCGCGTATCGCAAAAAAAAAAAAAAAAAAAAAAAAAAAGATATCTTTGGAGGTTTAAAAGGAGGTAGTGTAATGGGCAGGACAAAGTCTCCAGCCCTTCCCCCTCAGATTCCTCTGGCCAGCTTCTCTGCACATTCTCCAAGTTGCAGGCCTCTTGGCAACAGTCTCCGTGACCTCTCCTGGGTGGTTGCTGACACTCCCTTTCGTCCCACTTGGGTGTCTTTTCTGCCTTCTCATTTGCACAAGGAAGGCGATGCTGGTAACAGGAAAGAGGAGGCGAAAAACCAGAGCTGGGATGTCTCCAGCAGTGAGACAGGAATTCAGGTGGACTGACCCAACGGTCCAGACTTCTAACAGAATTGCCAGATAATGTATTTGTGTTGTTTAAGCCACCAGGTTTGAGGTAGCTACCCACAACAGCATTCGGAAACTAACACAGGGTGACGTGGGGATGCCTGGAAGCTAAGCCACTCTGCTGAGTCTGTAGCAGGCAGAGAAGGCTTCACTGGATGTAGAGGCATGAACTCCATGCTCACAAGGTCTTGTTCCCTTGAATAGATGGTGCAGAGGTCAGATGACAGCACAGACCAGGACCAGAAATCTTTCCCCAGGGTTTGTGGACTGTGTAAACCGTTTGAGTTACTTATTCAACCCCAGGGAGAGCTGGTGTCCCTCAGGAACAACAGCCACAGGACGGCTCCTCCACCCTGGAGGGCGGCAGGTGCTCAGAACTCGGAAAATCTGCGGTTGTAATGGATCTTGCCCCCAAGGGTTGTGAGTGCTCTGCTAATCCAGATGTTTCTAAAAGAATATGGTAATTGTTGCAGAATTGTACTTGTCAGAGCAAGCTCAGAAAAGAGATGGGTTTTCGGCTGTGTTTTGGCCAGGATGGGAGTGGCAGGTGGAGAGGTGGGAACCGGGCTCCACGGCATCAAGGATGGGAGGAGAGAAGACTTCCAGAGACGGATGGCAGGAGTCCATCTCTAGAAATTTCCACAGAGTTTCAGGTTTTCTCAGAGTTCAGTTTTATCTTGGGGAAAATATGACAAAATGAGTGTACTGGTGATAGAAAATGGAAGAATTCGTAAGCAGAGTGTCAAGTCTCAGCAAAAAATTTCAAAGATCCAGTTTCTTTCTTCTTAGACTGATGTTTTGCTTCTCCCCCTGCCTGTCTGTTAAGTCCCAACATGGTAGGTTGAGATTTGACAGCTGCTCCAGGATCTTGCAGTTTATTTTTATTTTTTATTTTGCAGTACGCGGGCCTCTCACTGTTGTGGCCTCTCCCGTTGCGGAGCACAGGCTCCGGACACGCAGGCTCAGCGTCCATGGCTCACGGGTCCAGCCGCTCCGCGACACGTGGGATCCTCCCGGACCGGGGCACGAACCCGCGTCCCCTGCATCGGCAGGCGGACTCTCAACCACTGCGCCACCAGGGAAGCCCGCAGTTTATTTTTTTTGTTTGCTTTACTCAAATTCATACTCGGCTTTGTACTACAAAGGACAAACCTGTGGGTCTGAGTATCCCCACTGGAGTTTCACTGACCTGAAACTTGGGAGCCCCATGAAGCTGCAATGACAGGAAAAATGTCCAGGGATAAAACTGTGGAAAAACCTGAACATTAGGATTCCAAGATGATCTTTGCCTTGTGCTGTTTTACTAGGTAAAGAGCAATCAACCCTGAGTAGACAATGGATATTTAACCCTCAGATTATATGTATCTCTCAACCCTACACACCTACAGTTACACTTTTTTTTTTTTTTGCGGTACGCGGGCCTCTCACTGTTGCCTCTCCCGTTGCGGAGCACAGGCTCCGGACGCGCAGGCTCAGCGGCCATGACTCACGGGCCCAGCCGCTCTGTGGCATGTGGGATCGTCCCGGACTGGGGCACGAACCCGTGTCCCCTGCATCGGCAGGTGGACTCTCAACCACTGCGCCACCAGGGAAGCCCTACAGTTACACATTTTGATGGAGGGCACTACTTTTAGAGATGTATAGATTAATTTCTATAATTTCTAGCTTTCGCGTTGCAGCTCGGGTAGTCTAGGTGATAGGAAGGAGGTGGGTTGGGTAACACAACAGCAGGTATGTAGACATCAACTAGCTGGTCAGAAGGAAAGGTGGGTGGGAGCAGGCATTGGCATCCCTTCAAGGAAACTGGGTTTGTTCCAGGAGCAACTTTGCTTGGGAAACAGTTGAGCAGAGAATGAGTATGTGTGGGTGAGACTGGGCAAACACCGACACAACCTGAAGAAACATCCTCTGCCGGTAGACAGAACACTGCACCGTGCCGGGGACCCTGCAGGAGTCGCTTCATAAATAAACTTGGATTTGATTTATCACTAGGCTGTGTGAGATGGAATTTTTATAGCACCCATGCCTAGAACCCAGCTGTAACTCTCTGTGTTGTGGAGACAAAGTAGAGACGTCAGGGCTGTCCTGGCCGCCTTCCAAGAGGACTTAGACTCCAGCTTAAAGGGAGGCTTTGTGTTTAAGCCCATCGTATTGAGAGAAACGAGGGAAGTTATGTTTGTGGGTCACGATTCTAAGAAACTTCTGTTAGCTTAAGGATGGAATCTAAAAGATGCTGGACATTAAAAAATGGTCTTAAGTCCTCCTGCTTGTTGTAAGGACATAATCTATTGAGGCGGCATGGGGGGCAGGGCAAACCACTGCCTTTGGAGCCAAAGTGCTGGAGAATGCATGACAATGTCAAGGAGCAATAAGCCCTGCACTGTTGCCAAGGGAGCTCCAAGCCAGTGTGAACTGACGAGCAGTAGGACATTATCTCAGGAGAGGGGGGCCTAGGCTACAAACTCACAGATCTGAACCTTCATCTGTGGGATCAAACATCTGGGTTGATATGTTTTTAAAAACGTATGGTTTTATTTTTAGCAGAGCACAGAAGTCTACATTTATGCAGTAGTTTTATTAGAAGCTACAGCTGGTAAGACCTGGGAGCTTGCCTGAAGCTGCGACCTCCTACACACTCCCTAAAGCCCTTGTTATGGGTTTAGGGTTAAGAAACTAACAATAAAGCCCCGGGAATAAGAGAACACTGCTTGTATTTGTGTTCCATGATGTCCTTTTGAAGAAGTCACTAAACAATCGAGGAGAGAACATCCTTGGAGCTCTGAAGGAATAGTCTTTTTGGAGGGAACTGCTTAAGCAAGTCCAAGAGACAGTGGAGAGAGCCGGACACACAGAGAGGATGCAATACCGCTTGCCTTCAATCTCATGAACATTCGCTAAATGTCCAACCTCTCACTGGAATTCTTCATGCCTAAAGTAATTCATGATGTGGCTGGAGTGTGAGTCCTGGGCTGCTGGGCATTTTATTAGGGAAATGTGGACAGCGCTACCTGCTGAACTGCTAAGGAGCTCGGCCTTGACCCCATCTCCCTGGGTGATGCTGGGCCCAGGGAGAGCGGGAGGGAAGTGGGACCTTATTGTTATGATGATGATGTGCCTCTTTTCACACTTACACATTGGAGCCCTCTGGGAGTCAAGTGCAAGGTTGGACACTCCCGTGTTTGGAGTGCATTTGCACTTGTCGAGTAGAGTGGGAAATGTGAGGAGCTTCTGTGCTTAGCAGACCCAGCGGACTGGGAGGTTGTAGGGAAGGAGCCCAGCTGTGCAGAGACATTTCAACTCCGAGGATGGGCTCCCCTTCAAATGCAATATTTACGGTGCCACAGAAGGGTCCTGACTATAAGCAACTTGGGTTCTGTGTACTGAGTTTAAAAGTGTGATTGTGGCACCTTTTAAAACACTTCCTCCCAGAAGGAAGAATGATGTGGAAAAATGATGAACATTTCACAAACCCATGTACTACTGTAAGCTCTTTTACTGTTATGAGGTCTTTGAAGACAGGAACAACTTTTTTTTTTTTTTTTGATATCTGTACCCTCAGGCCCTAGCACAATACTTGATATATTGTCATTCCTCAGTGCATTCTTGGTAAATGAATGAAGGAAGGAAGGAGAGAGGGAAAGAAGACATTTCCATTGTGTGAACAGAATGCATCAAGTTCAAAAGTGTGTATTAGCACAGTTCAAGAATGGGCAGCAATGGAAAGCTATCCACAATGTACAGTAATCTCGTTCCTTTGCAAATTCAATTTAACCTTCAGTGGCTACTGAAAACCATGTCGTTAAAAGAAAAGCTCTCCAGGAATCTCAAGGATCTGTCATTCATCAAGTGGAAAGTGAAAAAGCACTGTACCTCAAGGCGTACTTCTCTGTGTCCTCATGAGACCTTGGACACCAGAGTCTACCACAGCCGTACCTTCCTTTAGAGGGATTTTCCTGGATAAGCTTCCCTGATTCATGCCAAGAGGCCCTGCTACTCTGCTCACAGCTGATTGGACCAGAGAGGGACACCTGACCAAAAAGGCAGCTGACCACCAGCCAATGGATGACCTGACATGGAGCCCCGCCCAATAGGAGATGACTCTAGTGTCCAGTGGCCGGTCACCCAGTCTCTTCTCTCCCTGGAAAGTGAGCCAGATAGAGAAGTCACAGGCAGCAGCGAAAGCTAAGAGGGATGCAGAGAGAAGGCAAGGAGAGGAAGCTCCGAGGGAGCAGGAAGGAGAGGAGAGCAAAGCCAGGAGCGGAAGTGGAGAAGCTGGGTCCCCACATGGCAGACACGCTGCTATTGGGTCGCCAGAGCCGCCAGAACCCAACGGCGCTGATAAATCCTGGAAACCGATGAGGCTTCAGTTCCCAGGGAACCTGGCTAGGTGGCCACAGGCATTAGTTCAACAAAATCCCTGACCCCAGGCAGCCCAGTAGGCTTCCTCAAGAAGCCTCATCCATTTCAACAGGCCAGCTAGTCTAGGAGACGCAGCACTAAAGCTGTGATTCCAGGGTTCTGTGTGCTGTGGGGAACTGAGGGGACCCTAGGAAACTGTAAGGTTTTGCTTCTGCCTGGGAGGGAATTTAATACTTGAGTTGATAACGCAAGAAAAACCCAAGGCGGTGTATATTAAATTCCTTAAGTGAAAGGGAAAATGAAGGTTTCCAGGAGTGACAAGTGGGTGAGGGCAGCATGGGCCCGGCAGACAGCAGGGGGAAGGCCTCTGAGAAGGCAACCCCTGAGCTGGGGGACGCCTGCACAGATGCCTACGTGCAAAAGCACACGTGTGCGTGGCAAATGCATGCACCGTGTGCATCCAGGGTGGGTGAGGGAGGCCACCTGAACCTCTGCAAGCCCAGGGGGCCTCCTAATGCCTAAACATGGAAGCACGACTCTCTGAACTTCTCAGATGACCAGAGTGAACAGTTAGGGCCCCAGATGGCCTTTCCTGGCTCGGGTGACAGCTGTGATCTTGGCTGTTCCCTAGGGCCCTGTAATCAGGACACTGAGGGCACGTCTGTTTCTTCCTAGGAATCACAGGTTACTGATAGAAGGGAGACCACAACGGGAGAAGCTTCAGCCAGGTGTCAACTGCAAAGGGCCACCGTGTTCTGTTCACACAGTGAGTCTATGTCCCAGTTTCATAAACAAAATAGAAACAGAGGGCTGTGTCTGCAGAGATGGACTGTGGTCTGCCTGGTAACCAGGTAGGAACGTGGCGTTCTCGGAGTTCTCCACCAGGCTCTGCTCCTGAGGCTGAAAGGGGACTCTGGAGAGGAAGCTGGGAAAGCCGATTCAGACAATGTTAGGGAAGCATGCATTTCAGAGGGCCCTCTGTTCTGTTTTCTCCTGTTTCTTTTCATCATCTGAAATACCTGTTACCAGCAGAACGAAGGAACACTCACTGTGGTGTTTTATAGGTGAGCCTTGGAAGAATCCTTAGCACGCTTGGATTGTAATGCAGGGGGCTGGTCCGATCCCTCCCTCTCCTTGGCCTCTGAGGCATCTGATGCCACTGCCTTCACTCCTGTGGGATGCTCTGGACTTCCTTGGCTGGTTTTATTCCACTGGGAACAGGCTGGACCCTGGAGCATGTACTAACTGACTTTGGAGCACAGGGCTGCTCCCTCATGGGGTCTGAGATCAGAGCCCACATGCCTGTAGGTAGTTGTCATGAATGTGTGAAAATGTCTTGGAGCCTGGATAATACCTGAGATATTGCAATCAAGGGAGAATTAAACATGGATGTCCTATGCAAGCCCATTCTTTACGTTTTGCACATGAAATAGATGTTACTAGAGGAAGAGAATTGCCAGGGCAAGGAAGGCCCACGCCAGGCAGTTACTGGGGATGCAGATGTGTTCCTGGTGTTTTTGTGTTTTTTTGAGGATGGCGAGTCTTCCCTGAAAGGAGGCCTTCTGGGATCCCAAGACAAAGCATTCTAATTCTCTACTGCTGCTTGCTTGAGCAAAATGAAACTGGCTTTTTAAGAGACCATGAGTCTGTGAGAAGTAGGAGGCCTTTTATCAGGTATCTTCTAATGCCATAGTTTGTGAGCAGAACACAGAACTGGTCATGATGGCTTGAAGCCTGTGGTTTGGACACTTGTGTCTTTCCAGTGCTCGGCCGTTCATAAACACCCGATAAGTGTCATTTTGTTGAATAAATAAATGAAAGAAGAAACACACTATGTCTTTATCTCCTGTGGTTCTGGCTTATCTGTTTTAAACTGTGCCGTAGCAGATGGGACTGGGACTTAATGCCATCAATTGCCTCAGTTTACTCACCCCTACAATGGGTGTGTGAGGTTCCATTGACGGTGCATGTGGGAGAGCCGTGCCCACCAGGAGATGCAGGAGGGAGTGGGTTGCTGTGGGGTGAAGTATCCAGGCAGGCTTTGCCTCACCCCTAATTGTGGTTCATTTCCAGCTTAGATGTTTGCCATGGTGAAGGAGAGACATGGATTTCTTCCTTCGGGATTGGGAGTGCTGGATTTCCCTTCTAGGGGGCTGTCCCTGGGCCTTTAGCCACATTCTCAGTGCTGAGGGTTATATGGCTGCCAGCCATTGGCTGACATGTGTGAGCACATGCTGAGCAATGTGCCGTTGGAAAGGGAGCGGCTGAGGTGTCTTAGGGCTTCGAGGGTTCCTGAAGGACTGAGGCTTTGCAACAGGTTAGCAAAGTGACAAACTAGCCAATCTGAGATGTGTTCATCACTAAGACGTATAGACTGCCAGTCTCCCTGAGAAACAAGTCTTAATTCCTCAAAGAGCCACATGGAAATCTAAAAAGTCAGTCACTGGCTTAGTTGGTTGAAAGTCAAGATAAGTAGAAATATCTAATGTCATGGAAGGAACAGAGATTACAATAAAGAAGGAATAATATCAAAAGGAACTTGGCTGACTTTTGTAGTCCCTGGTTCCTTATTTCTGAGGTATCCATGTTCAGTGGTATCCTGAAAATAAAAAATACAGAAACACACACGCAAAGACCCTCAAAGAAGGCAAGAAAAGGCAGTGCCCCAGGGATAGAAGGCTCTTTTCTGCGACTTTTTTCTTGGTTATCTAAAAGGCCTGCAAATCTTCAAATGCTACCTGAGAGCTTTTCATCTGTAGTTGAATGTCTTTTTTTAAAAATCAATCCAAAAGAGAAAGCAGGGAGAGGCTAGGTTTTCTTGAAAACAAACACACTGGCTTTACAGATGCAAATCTGTGTGCACTGGTCACCAGGGGCAATTACATGAAAGAAGGGCCTGAGCTGCCCTTAGTTTAGAAGGTTTAGATGTTTATAACTGTGAAAGCCAAGGGGCCTCCTCTACCTGCCTTGGACCCGAAAGGTGGCCCAGCCACCTTGAGTTCCTGGTCATAGCGTGAGCAGCTGTGATGGAGTGAGGTAGGTGCTGCCGTGGGGCCTGACAGCGCAGGGAGAGGGACAGAGATGTGGACATGGTATGAGCCTGGGGGCTGCGTGGAGGCTGCTGGTTCCCTCCAGCCCTCTTAGCCCTTGGTGAAGCCATCAACTTCTGGAATTTTCTGTGTTGGGTGAATGCGTCCTGCAGGATGCATGGACTGTCTGAAGTCTTTATTCAGTGGCTCTAAATGGTCACTTGGTAGAGATTGAGAAGGAAAATAAATAGCCAGTGGGGTTGGTTTCATTGAGGTGCTTTTGGATTAGAGCTCTTCTAGGTTTTCTGGAGGGATGGATGGCGTCCCGTTCCCTCATTTGGAAATGGAGCTGGTGGTACAGCTCTGGATTTAGTGAGATAGGTTCGTCAAGCTCCTAGCTCTGGACTCAGTGCCTGCTGGCCTCCTGTGTGACTTTGGCAGAACCATCATTAAAAATGAGCAAAAGCAAGGACTTCCCTGGCTGTCCAGTTGTTAAGGCTCTGCGCTCCCACTGCAGGGGGAGCGGGTTCCATCCCTGGTCGGAGAACTAAGATCCCACATGACGTGCGGTGTGGCCAAAAATTAAAAAAGAAAAAAGAGCAGAAGTAGAAAAACTGACTCAAAGGAAACAAACACTACGACAGGTAATCATTCATTCCATGTTAGAAATGAAAGGCTGGACCTTGTTTTGTAATAAACACAGGGAACACGAGACCACCACTTGAAGGGACATGGGGGCCACGAGCCCCATGCTCAGGGAATACGTCCCAGGAATAGGGCTGGCTGGGGGCCCTGGGAGAAGACAGCTGATGTGCAAAGGGATAGAGGCTCAGTCTGGGGCTGGGGCTCCAGCCTTCAGAGCTGCACTGACATCTTTCTCCATCCTCTGCCCGGGAGGGCAGTCAGCTTGCTGGCATCTGCCACTTCCACACTGCTTTGTGGCCATCACCAGTGTAAAGCACCCAGGGGAGTGTCTGGCCCATTATGAGTGCTCAACTACAGCACGATAATTCCCTTTATTGTCAAAACAATCATTCCGTGTTATAGTAAAGCGACAGATGACCTTGACTTGGATGCAATCACACATCTGGCAACTGGCTGGCTTGAGCCCAGGTCGTCTGAACTGACATCCGATTCTATCGCAAAATGTGTCTCCTAGAAAACGACTCCTGATTAAAACAACAGCTGCAAGAAGGCATGAGAATCTCAGCTCTTGGGATGAGATCAGGTTTTGACCCCCTACCCCTGCATTTGCTCACTGGCTGTGAATGACTGCCTGGCGTTGTCTGGGGAAGTTGCAGGTCCTGGGTCCTGCCTGGGAGGGTGGGGGAGACTGGGAGGGTGGCAAGGAGGAGACCCCCCTTGGTTTGGGGCCATGTCTCATGTGGCCGCAGCAGGGGGGTTTTTGTGGAGGCTGCTCCAACTGTCTTTCCTCTTAAAGCCCCTGTGACATAACTTCCTTGACAGAGTAAGAATGTGAGTGTCCAGAGCAGCGGGGCATCACGGAGGTGGCTGGTCACAGAGGTCTGCAAGGTGGATGCAGTGTGACTTCCCGGAGGTCCTGTAACTCTTCTGTCTTTAGACTCAAAAGGTGTTTGTGGTCATTATGGTTGCGTTGATGAGAATATGTGTGGACGAGTAGCAACTGTTTGGGGAGAAGTTACCGTGTGCCGGGTGCTGTAAATACTTTCTCCTTTTTCAGTTCTGAAAACAAGAGCACGTGCAAATTGCAGGCGGAGAAGCCAACAGCCCAGAAAGGGGGGTGGAGAAAAGTCCTGATTTGCAGTGCTTGCCAATTTCTGTGGTGTAAACGCTCCCACCACTGCTGATTTTAGACTTATCAGCAGTTTTACAACCAGTTCACAAAATCCCTGAATATTTACCAGGCAGATCTCTTGGGCCAGAGGAGCAGCTCCAGCACATTTGAGGTAATCAGGGATTTTACAGATGTAGGAGGTAAGGATTAGAGATTTTTATTTTATTTTTTATTTAATTAATTAATTAATTTTTTTTTTTTGCGGTACGTGGGCCTCTCCCTGTTGTGGCCTCTCCTGTTGCAGAGCACAGGCCCTGGATGCTCAGGCTCAGTAGGCCCAGCTGCTCCGCGGCGTGTGGGATCTTTCCGGACCAGGGCACGACCCCACGTCCCCTGCATCGGCAGGCGGACTCTCAACTACTGCGCCACCAGGGAAGCCCTAGAGATTTTATAGGTAAGGAACTGGAGGCTTGGAGGTCACCTGCCCTCTAACTGTGGGTTGGCAAAAACCGTCCGAGCCTTTTTCTTCACTGACTCCTGGCCTCCATCTGATCCTCAGCCCAGTGGTGACCTGTCCACGCTCAAGGCTGGGGAGGAGGCTGTCTCTCAATTCAGCTTCCTGCTCCCCCAGGTCAGGTGACACCAGTGGCCTTTGCAGAGCTGGCTTTGCCCAGCCACATCCCACGGCCTGTGGCTTGCTCTCCCTTCATCCTCTCTGCCCACTCTAAACTGTCTTGCTACTGGTGCCTCTGTCTCGTCCTTGATGCCTTTGACCTCTCCTGGTGCCCTCTCCCTCCTTTCAACACTCCTGAATGAGCCCCTCTGTAGCAAGCAGTGAGATTGCACTAAGTGGCAGAGCCTTTGAGAACCTGGAAAGACAGGTGAAATGCTGCCTTTCCACCCCTGTTCCGGCAGCGCTCACCCTCACTCACCGGCGCCAGGCATCCTGGCCTTGCCGATGTTCCGGAGCCCCCCAAGATCCTTCTCTCCGTTGGGCCCTTGAGCTTATGGTTCCATCTACCTGGAATGCCCATCCCTTGGCTATTCCCATTACAGACACACCTCCTTTTATTGCACTTCACAGGTATTGTGTTTTTACAGAATGAAAGTTTGTGGCAACCCTCCATTGAACAATTCTATAGGCACCATTTTTCCAACAACATTTGCTCACTTCAGGCCTCTGTGTCACATCTGGTAATTCTTGCAATATTTCAAACCTTTCCATTATTATTATATTTGTTATAATGATCTGTGATCAGTGATCTCTGAAGTCACTATTGCAAAAAGATCACAAAGCACTGAAGGATCAGATGATGGTTAGCAGTTTTTAGCAATAAAGTGTTTTTCAAATTAAAGTATGTACATTGTTTTTTTTTAAAGACAATGTTATTGCACACTTAATAGACTACAGTCTAGTGTAAACATAACTTTTATATGCACTGGGAAACTAAAAAATGTGTGTGACTCACATTATTGCAGTGTTTGCTTTATTGCAGTGGTCTGGAAACAAACCCATAGTATCTCTGAGGTTTCCCTGTATTGGTTGCTTCTTGTCCTTTAGAAAATGTCTCCAGATCATCCCATCTAAGTCGCTTTTCTGGCCTTCTCTGTATAGCACCCTATTTCTTTCCCTCCTGGCATTCCTATCATCCTTAATTCTTTGACAGTCCTCCCTTCAAAAGGTAGACCCTGATTTCCCTCCTTTTGAACGTGGGCTGGACTTAGTACTCTCTTCTGATGAATAGAATGTGAATAGAATGAATAGAATAGGAGTGATGCTGTTAGAATTTCTCAGGCTGGGTCATGAAAGGACAGCAGCTGCCTGGCTCTGTCTGTCCCAGATTGCTCTCTCTGGGGTGACCAGACGCCATGTTGAGAGGATGCCCAAGCAGCCCTGCAGGGAAGGCCACGTCAGGATGCCTCCCACCAACAACCAGCGCCAGCTTGCCAGGTGTGTGTGTGAGCCCCCTTGGAAGCCGACCCTCCAGCCAGTTGAGCCTTGAGATGACAGCCCAGCCAACATCAGATGGAACCCCCAATAATCCTGAGACTAACCTGCCCAGGCAAGCCAGCCCCAAATTCCTGACCCACAGAAAATGCCAGAGATAGTGTTTCCCGCTATTTTAAGCCACTAGGTTTTGGGGTGTTTGTAAAGCAGCAACGGCAAATTAATATGAACATTAAAGTGCTATCATTATCCTCATTTTATGAGTAAGGAAGCTGAGGCACAGAGAGGTTAAATGACGCAACTAAGGCCACACAGGGTCAGAATTTGGACAGTGGTGGTCGGATTCCACAGCCCGTGCTCCTAACCACTACACTATACTATCTCCCCCCAAAATGTTCTCAAACCGTTTTTACTTGTGGACAATGTATCCCAAATGAGGGACAGATTGGGTGGTGGGGAGGCACTGGGCCTCCCCCTCTGCAGTCAGAGGCAAATTCAGGTCCTGCAAACAGGAGAGAGGCCTCTGACTCAGTTTGGTGTCCCACACCACAGGGACTGGGAATCCTGCCTCAGGACCACCAGCCATCCAGCTGTCACGTGCTGCTGCCCCTACTTCTGTGTCTGCTTTGAATTTCAGGTGAGCTTTCCCTGCTCAAGGACTTGTCCTTTCACCCTTATCTGCAATGTGTTGGGGTCCAAGAACCCTCCTCCCTACCTTTCATCAGAGCCTGCCTGGCCCTCTTGTCATCCGGAACAGGAGGCCCAGGATGCAGAGGGCTCACTCTTCTTTTACATTCCTTACCTGTGCTGGGAATGGACCTTCCCACCCCTTCAACACACATTTCTGGAGTCGGGGGGCACTGTGTTAGCCCAGGGTTGATTAGGGGATGGCCAGAGGGCCTTGGGCTGAGTTCCTGGGCTCAAAGGGACACAGCTGGTTCAGACAAAGCCAAGGAGGTGAGGAAGGAGCCGGAAGAAAGACACAGCCTGGGGTCCCGGGGATCTGGGTCCAGGCTCACACACCTGGGCTAGGAGGGTTGCCATGGCATACCCCTTGGAGTATGGGCAGGTTTGGGATATGTGTGTGCGTGTGAGGGGTGTGTGTGTGTGTGTGTGTGGTGTGTGTTTGGTGTGTTTGTGTGCATTGGTGCATGTGTGCTTGCATGCGCACTTACACATGCACACATGCTCACTGCTAAACTTTTTACTCCTTTGACCCCAGAGTCCGATAAAGTCTAGGGAGGTGGGGAGTGAGGTCCACCCATCATGGGTTATGTAGAAATAGCAGACAAGTAGTTAAGATGGTTTGGGGCCAGCCTGGAACCTTGTAGCTCCCTGGGGGCAGGGACGTTTAATCTGTGGTTCGCTAGTTTTTCTCAAATGTGCGGGCAAGATTTGACCTGAAGTCTGAGATACCGAATGTGGAAGTCTTCACGGGGTAAGGGCATCACACACCCTCTTTCTTTTTCATCAGGAGAATCTGAGGTCCCTTTGAACTCTCTCCCCAACCCCCTATCAGGACAGTGGCCCTGAGGGTATAATGACACCCACAGCAGCCATAAAACACAGGTTGGCAGTCTCTCCGAGCCAGGAGTGCCCAGAACACTCTGATAGGTTGAACTCTTTCAAGGAAACTCCCCTTTCTCTAGAAAGGATCTGCCCACAGCTGGGACAGAGTGGGCACCCAGCTCTACCTACTGGATGTCACTGTCCACAGCAAGAAGCCCTGCAGCTCTCCTCCCCTCTGCGTCCCAGGCCCTCGCCCAGAGGCCTCGCGGAAAGAGCTAAGTATCCAGTGGGAGCTGAAGCGAGAGGGAAAAGCCCATCCACATGGCTTCCCTGCTTTCCCGGGGGTCCTGCTCAGCTTGGTGGCCCTGTGTTGCTGCACTTAGCATCCCTGCCTTGCCCACCAATGCCACGCTTCCAGTGGCTTCCTAGGTGGAGGTAGACACCTGGTCTGTGGAAGGCAACCCATAAAAGGTTGTGAGGTTTCCTGCCCAAGTTACTAGAAATTAAAACATTTAAGGGCCAAGCTGGCCACAGGGGCTCCAGTTCTAGGTTGATGGATAGGCTGGGCCTGAGCCTTTGCAGGGAGGAAAGAGGTCCCTCTTCCAGGCGTTGGCCACACAGGACTGCCTGCCCCTTGGGTGGACACCAAGCCAGCCACTCTCATGGGGGCCCCAACTAGGAGGCCACAAGGTCCCCAGCGAGATCCACACTTGCCAACCACACCGCAGCCGAGCGCACCCACTGACCAGAGCTGAGAGGACTGGTCACCAAGATGCAGGTGGTCTCCGCCACAGCCTTGGGCAGCAAGAGCCATGCTCCCTTGGGTCCTGGGGGACCCAGCCAGCTGCACTTTATGATTAGAGCTGCTCAGCTGTGGTCCCTGGCCCTGCTTGCACATTAGGATCCTGGGGAAGATTCTAAGAAATTCCAGCATCTGAGCTCCACCGCAAGTCTCTGGGGTGGGGCCTGGGCAGCTGTTTCTAACAGGCAGCTATGGGTGAGAAGAATGATGTTCCCATCTCATTTCAGCAGGGAACTCTTGCCTCCACCAGAATCTGCACCGAGGGATAAACATGGGCAGTTGAGGACAGGCTGCTCTGACTGCTGTGCGTTCCCCGTGGTTCCCCAGCTTCTGAGAAGCCCCGAGTCATCGAAAACCACTGATGGGCGGCATCCACTGGTGGATGGGAATCATGAGAAAGGAATTTTCCAAAGTTCCTGGGAGAACACAAGGCCAGCCCTCACCTACCCCTGGCAGGTGCCAGCCCTGAAGGTCAGAGCCTGCCGCCCCACCCTGCCTGGCGCTGCTGCTTGCAGACCCCTTCTCATGCCCCCCAGGACTTGAAAGCAAGGATGAAGCTTCAGGGGGCGAAGAGCGGGGAAAACATCATCTCTGCCTCTCTTCCATCCTCCTGTTCTGCTTCCCACTCCTGATTCCAGAGGGGCCACAGAGCCCATGCTAGCCCCTCTGGCTGCTCTGTGAGGCTCAGGCATGTCAGCGGGACAGGTGGCTCCATGTGGCATAAGGTCCTGGCCAGGCCCACTTCTGACCTTCTCCACCTACTGGCAGAGGCGGGACTAAGAGGACCCGCCCTTCCCTCCCTTCATCACACCCGATCCCGACTGGGGGATAGTGGGGCCTGCGGTATTGGGCAGCCATGGACTAAGCACTAGTGCAGTGAGGCTGCCTGAGCCCCTGACCCAGGCACCCTGGCCCCTCTGCTAGAGAACATGGCCTTGGAGTGACTCCTGGGCACAGCACCTGTCACCTGCTGCCCACACCTTCTGTGTTCCCTCTGTCGTGTGGAAGAGCCACCCTCTTCATTTTAGATCAGAGCTCGGCTGGGGGCTCACCCTATGGCACCTTTCTCAGAAGCCATAGTCTTCCGGGTGGGGCTGTTGGTCTTCCCCAAGGACAACCCCCACCCCCGTCAGTCTCAGACCCCCAAGACTGACAAGGGCAACAGGGGAGTCCTCTGTGTGTGGCATCAGCTGGCTGAGATTTGGGGGTTCTGGTAATTGGGGGTTCACCAGGGTTGGGAGGGTAGGGCTGCTGTCCAGTGAAGCTGCTCTTCCCTGTCTGCTCTGTCCCCATGGTCCCTTCCAAGATTTGAATCTGAGCCACAGGGACTCCTGGAGTCCCCGTCCCCTCTAATATTCTCCAGTGACACTAGCTGTGACCCCTGTGCTGGGTGACTCGGAAACGGCTGCTCCCTGGACCCCCTGCCTCCAGACTCCATCACCCTAGACCTTGGACCACCCCTGCAGGAGCAGAGGTAGACTGACCCCGTTTCCAGGAAGGAAAGATTTGTAAGTGGTCTCCATGTGCGTGGGTGATGCTTCCTCAGAGTCAACACCCAGGCCAAGACCGAGGCTGTTTCCTCCCCCACCAGCCCCAGATCTTGACAACCTCCTGGACAGAGAGGCTGGCTTTCACTAGGGCATCTGGAATCCGCCTCTGATCTCACCACCTTGCCTGTCCTGGAGACGTTCATGGTCAAGGGTGTGAAGCCTGGTTTCTGGGCCCCATACTGAACTGCCCAGCCAGGCTGTCTGCACAGGGTCTGCAGGGCATCTGTGGATGAACAGAGACAATCAGCCCCCTCACATGAGCCCAACTTTGCTGTCTCAAGAGGGGAGAGGGCTTCCGGGCACCTGCCCAGAGAAGGGGCTTCCCGGTAGCCAAATGCTTGACTTGGCCTCTTGCGGGGAACTGGCAGGTCACCATAATCCCTACACCTGGGGGAAGGCACCCTTTCACCTGCAAAGGCTAGAGGCAGACCCCTGGCTCATCCTCTGCCATACGATGAGCAGCCACGTTCAGGGTTTTATTTCTCCTGCAGGAAATAAACCAGCCAGGTGACAGGCTTTCTCTGGGCACAAGGAAGGCCTCCCTTGTGGGGTATAAGTCTAGACCTGCACAGCCAAATCCAGGCTTCTGAGGCTCCCCTGAGATTCTCCAAGGCCCCGTGAGGAAGGGCAGAGCGGAGGGTCAAAATTCGACCTCAGGACTTCCTGGCTAAACTGTTCTTTTTCTGTGAGTTGCTGAATTAAAACCTCTCTTGGCAGATATGACACGGAGGGTCTGCCTACGTGCTTTCTGAAATCTTCTGCTTCTCATCACCCTCTGCATTATTTGTGATGATGTTTTGAGAGGTTATTTGAGTGACAACTGGCCCTCCTACTGGAGTGTCAACTGCAGGAAGGGAGGAACAGTGTTTAGATGACACACAGCTGTATCTCTGGTACCTGAACATTGCTTGGCTCATATGGAGAGTAATGAATGCGTCTTAAATAAACGACTGGCCTTTGCTTGTTTGAAAACTTTTGTTTCCCCTCGACTTATGCTGTATATCACTACACACCCAAAGGCCTTATTTAACTAGAGTGGAGCCAAGTCCTTGATCAGCAGAGTGGATTATTATGGCACAGGTTATGTTTAAATTGAAGTTGCATCAAGCCACTGTGTAAAACAATATGGAGATTTCTCAAAAAACTAAAAATAGAATTACCCTATGTCTCAGCAATTTCACTCCTAGGTATATATCCAAAAAAATGCAAAAACTCTAATTCAGAAAGATACATGCACCCAATGTTCATAGCAGCACTATTTACAATAACCAAGATATGGAAGCAACTTACATGCCCATGGACAGATGAATGGATAAAGAAGAAGAAGAAATATATATGTATATGATGTGAGATGTGTACACACACACACACACACACACACACACACACACAATATACAATGGAATATTACTCAGCCATAAAAAAGAATGAAATTCTGCCATTTGCAACAACATGGATGAACTTGGAGGGTATTATGTTAAGTGAAATAATTCAGACAGAGAAAGACAAATACTATATGGTATCTCATATGTGGAATCTGAAAAATACAACAAACTAGCGAACATAACAAAAAGAAGCAGACCCACAGATAGAAAGAACAAATTACTGGTTGCCAGTGGGGGAAAGGGAAGTGGGGAGGGGAAAGAGAGGAGCAGGGAATTAAGGGTATAAACTGTTAACGTATAAAATAAGCTGCAAGGATATATTGTACAGCATAGGGAATACAGCCAATAGTTTATAGTAACTATAAATAACCTTTAGAAATTGTGAATCACTATATTGGACACCTGTAACTTATATAATATTGTACAGCAACCAAACTTCAATGAAGAAATGAAGTTGCATTATAGGCCAAATGCCATCTATGGACACTGACAGCCGGTACCATCTCTTTACGAAGACTGTGGTGAGTAAGGTTGAGGGCCTGGTGTTGTAAGAGGTGTCTTGTTGTGGAAATGAGTACAGAAGCAATTGACTTGAAGGGACTTTCTCCTTCCAAAGTAGCAGGTTGAGAAAATGGGACCATGTGAGCCATTAGTTGAGCTTCTGGGAAGCATGACAAATGAAGGGGGAGCAAAGGAAGAGGGGGACTTTAGCCTGCGATGTTCAGAAGAAAATCCTGAAGGAACTTGTTACTTTTTCATGGGATTTTCCAAAATGAGTTTCCAGGCCGTCTGCTGGCCAGCTGTATTTTTAAGGGTGAGTGTGTGCTTGGTCATCTTGTGATCTGCTAGTGCTTTGAAAGCACTTTCAAAAGAATGGGCCTCAGCTGAGGGGAGAGTGGGAAGAAGCAAATCATGCAAACAAACCAGAAACTCTGAGCCAAGGTGCAGGCTTAAGAGGCACCACAAATACTTCAACCAAAACTGCATGTTCATAATATTTCATATTTATGTTGAAAGCTCTTTGAAGTTTATTGAATTATTCTTTAGAACCACTTCTTAGCTTCTGAGCACAAAAATTATACTGCTCGTGCCTACTACCATACCCAAAGGAGGGTTTATTGTTATTAGGAACTGACCTTAGGAAAGTGCGCAAAGACTTCCTTAAGAAACTACTGAGCTCCTTTACAGAGAGAAAGAGCCAGACTCCAGTTAATAGTTAAAAGTAATGGGTCAAAAAAAGACAAAATATTAAATAGAACCTTAAATTTCTATTTATGATTTAAATGTTGAGATTCTATTTTTGCCCAAATCGTATCCAATCCAACTGTCTAGTATAGCTCATCAAAAATTCTAGAATGACACTGAAAGGCAACATAAAAATTCCAATAAAAAGTGCCAGTGATATGAAGATAAACAAAATCTATTTCTTTATAAAATTTTCTGGGGAAAATTAAAACTGAAAAGATCAAATCCCTTTAAAGTCCAAAGAGGAAAGAAATTATGCTGAAAATAAAATTATTTTCTTATTTGTTTTGAAAAAAGAAACAAAAAAACCCTGCATGCTCTCATGGAGTAGAAGCAGCGGTGTGCTGGAGCTCGTTCGATTGGCTGGTGAGAGCTGACTCTCAAATTTTAGGTTTAGGAGCTGGTTGTTAAACACGGCCATTGTTAAAAATTAAACTACGTAAACTTACAATTAAATGAATTATATTCAAGACAAAGGTGATCAATACTCAAAACTCATCACCTTCCTACTCCTTTTACTGTGTTTATTTCTTGAGGTTATTTACATCTGTTGTGTCTATAACGTGGAAATACCGCAAAATGGTGTTCGTGAAGTCACTTTGATAGCTGGAAATTGGCCATGGTGGGAGTATTTATACCACACAAGTTGTCAAACACAACCAATCAGGCTCGGTTTATTGTTTTGCTGATTATCAAAATCAGTGGTTATGAACCAGGGGCGACTTTGTCCGCAGGGGACATTGGCCAGAAACACTTTTGATAGTCACAAATGGGGGTAGTGGTGCTACTGGCATCTAGCAGGTAGAGGCCAGGGATGCTGCTAAACGTTCAATGTGCACAGGATGGCCCCCACGACAAAGAATGATCAGACTCTCTGGTCTGAAATGTCAATAGTGAAGTTGAGAAATCCTGGTCTGGATTCAAGGAAGTAATAGGGCATTGTTAATAATGTAGATTAAACTCAAGAGTGTCTCATGTCTGTACCTGTTGCATTGTGAATACCACCACAAAACCTCAGGAAATATTCTTCAAGTACTCAAAAACTGTTATTTGATTCAGTACAGAAGTTGTTCATGTCACTGATGAATGAGTGAAGTTCTGACTTGCATCTTCACCTTCTTTGTTTCACTAAATGAAGATCTCAACCCATATTCATGTTGGAACGACACTCATTTGTCAATGACCACCATAGTTTGGCTGCAGAAACAAGCATTGTGGAAAAGTCCACAGAAACATTCTGTAAGAATCAATGGGCTAAGTGGAATTTACAATAAAAATTGCTACATATATTATTATTTGTAAACTGTGTGCTATACATCCTTTAGATCAGTACAATGTATTATAAACGTGTGTGTGTGTATGTGTGTGCACATGTTTTTCCTGGAGAGCCTGTTGATAAACATTTACCAGCACACCATTGGTTAGAAGCTGCAAAGTTATCTGATGTTAAATTTAACACTCTCTTTTCGTGTCCTCAGAAATGTGTTCATGAATTCTACATCTCGAGAAAGCACGGTGTAGCTCTAGGCAGCTATCTTCTGGGAGGGATTGGAGTAGGGATGAATACAAATGCATGATCGAGCTGGTTCCTTGGGTGGGTGGAGTAGGAGGCCTCTCTTGCAGTGTGACTTGTAGCAGGGCCACTGAAAGCCTACTTACCACCCCTTAAATACCTGCTCCAGGGGCCTGTCTCCAGTGTCTGACATGGGCCCTTGTGGAGACAGGTGGGTTGTCACTAGGCTAGAAAAGGATGGGTGAAGGGACAGAAGACATGGAGGTGGGTAACACAGTGCGTGACTTGATTTTCGGCAGGATTTTGAGCATGCATTTAATCCATTAGATCTCATGGTAGTGGTGGTCCTTCCAGAGCAGAAGGCAGAATAAACAGCTGATGGGTCTGGTACACTTTGATAGCAGGAATGGGATAGAAAGCAGTATGGGGTAGGGCCCCCTCGAGGGAGCTTGAGGAAGCCTCCCAGGAAGGGAAGAGCCATCCTCTACCTGCTTTTCAGTTGCACCAAAGGAAATGAAGGCTGAAGCTAGACAAATGTGGTGCAACTCTTATGAGTCCAACTTCGATGTCCTGAGGGACTCCCCACCCCCAATATGCCACATCTTAGTGATGGGAACTCTGTGAATGGGGTCGGAACCATCCCGAACCTCATTATCTGATAGCTTTAAGAATTGTGGGACACCCATCCTTTGTCCAGATGAAAAAGAAGGGATCCGGAAGGATGCAAGTTGCCTTGTTTTCACCCTGGAGAAATCTCAGGTGTGCGTCACCATTTGTGTTCCCAGGTTGGCCTTCAAATCCATGAATGACAACACAGGATGGGGTAGAGGGTCAAAGAGAAAGTAGAATTGTGGGATGTAAGATCTGCAAGGGGCCTTGGAAGCCTTTAGTTCAAATCCCACCCTTCATGGAGAAGGGAGCAACCAGAGGAGATTAGCAACCTGTTTCAGGGGAGGGGCTGGGCTACCCTTGGGGGTGTGACTGCTAATCCCACCCTCTCACTACTTCCCAGCCAAGATGAGAAGGTTGAGGAGAGGGCAGGAAAGTCAGAAACCCAGATGAAAGAGATGGTGGTCAAAGGTTTGGTTTTCCTCTCCCTCCCCCAATCCTGAAGTTGCCTTTCAAAAAAATTCTGAGATGAGAATTTAAATTTAATTTTCATGTTTCCACCAAAAGAGTGGATTGATTAGATTTCAGCTTAAATCAGTGTTTGTGTCTTATGCACCAAAGTTTGGAAAATTATCTGTACTTAGAAGGAGACACAGAAGTCTGGAAGTCTGGGAAATCATACGTGAGAACTGAAAATTTTTTTTAGCAATGTGGGCTTTCATGCAAATTATATTTCTACAGGACTTGGGTAAATTTTTTAAATTAAAATACCGTAGGTGGCTGTGTATAGATTTTTTATTTTCAAGCGTCTGTATGAGTCATCGTGAGTTGTCTGACTTTTTCTTCTCAGCCATATGTCAGCCTATTCGTCCTTCTTGAGCTGGTTGGTTGATAGAGTCAGTTCTCTGAGACCACCCCCATACAGGTCACTGTGACACAGCAGTCAGGGACAGCTCTGTGTGACATGATACTCAGGGTCATCTACTCTGTGATATGGAAGTTCAGGGAACCCACTGAGGGACCACGTGCTTTTATTTTGGCTTCTGAATATGCACATTGATAACAACACAATAGGAAGACATCTAAGCTGGTTTGGGAGTAACTGCACTTGTATCTTTAAAATGTCTGGTGGTCCCTGATTCTTACCAAATTATCAAGCTAAAGGACAAAGTAAGGAGGAAGAAAAATGATAAACTGAGCAACCAAAATAAAACAGTTGGATTTACATGATAGAAAGTGGCATTGGGGTTACAAAGTACACAGAATCACCAGTTCTCTCAATTTTCCTGCCCAAAGAACACGTAATGGACTCCCCTGAGGTAGTTTCCTTGTAAGACACTGCGGATTCTGTTCACAGCTTACCCTGCCATTGATATAGACCTAATAGGCAGATATTCTGGGTTCAGTATTTTGTCTTGAGGGTTAAAAAGGGCTCTAAAAGTTTGTTTGTTTGCTTGGATAAAACGTGGACTCAAAAATGGCCTAAACTAAATGAAGTTGAAATGTCAGAATAGCCTTAGTCTACCGTAGAGGGAGACAACCAAAGGCTTGGGGTAGATTGAACTGTTCAAGAGGAGTTATCCTCTTAAGACCTGACCAGCTCACTCAGGGATGATGCGTAAGACACACCTTTTACCAGGAGTGTGAGAAATAAGTCAATGTGGGGAACTCCAATATTCTTGAAGAGTTCTATGCTTACTCTTCTCTGTGGGGCAGAAATTACAGTGGTAACTGCTACTGTTGAACTGAGATCCCTAAGTACAATGAGGGTAATTGGATCCCAGGGTGGCAGGAACCAAGTGTTGGCAGTTAATTGCAAAATACGAGGTGGTCATGCTTACTGTAAAGGATGGTGAAATCAAAAGCAGTGATCATTATAGCCTGACTCACAGAGACTATGGTATTATCTGGTTGATCATGGTGTCTCTAGAGAAGAAGCAAATGAACAGTCTACTAAATTCTTACCTGAGCTGTAGAAGTGGAAGAGTTCTAGGTCTAGTGAACAGAAGTCTAACTTGACACAACAAAACAGAGAACCATGGTCCTTGAATCAGTTCTCAGATTTGGGTGTGTTTGTAGACTAAGAACCTCTTTAAAAAAGGGGAAACCTGGTCCCCAAGATGAAGGATTCCAGCACATTGTCAAAATTTTCTACTATTAATCTTTCTCCCAGTCTTCCCCAGAGGGATCTACAGCCACTTACCAGGGTTATTATGCACTGGGGAAAGGAAATAACGAGACATTTTAGAGTTTACCAGACACTGGATCTAAACTGATACAGATTCCAAGAGATCCAAAACATCACGGTGGTCCACCAATCAGAGTAGGAGCTTATGAAGGTCAGGTGATCAATGTCAGGTCCATTACACAGTGGGCTCAGTGGGTCCCAGAACCCATCCTGTGGTTATTTCCCCAGTTTTGGAGTGCATAATTGGAATAGATATACCTAGCAACTGGCAGAATCTCCATATTGGTTCCCTGACCTATGGAGTGAGAGCTTATGGTAGGAAAGGCCAAGTGGTAGCCACTAGAATTGCCTCTACCTACAAAAATAGTAAATCATACGTAACACTGCATTCCTGGAGGGATTGCAGAGATTAGTGCCACCATTGAGGACTTAAAGGTACAGTAGTGGTCATTTCTACCACATCCCCACTCAACTTGCCTATTTGTACAGAAGACAGATGTATCTCAGAGAATGACAATGGATTTATTGCTCAATAAGATGGTGATTCCAATTGCAGCTGCTGTTCCAGATGTGGTTTTGTTGCTTGAACAAATTAGCACATTCCCTGGTACCTAGCGTGCAGCTACTGATTTGGAAAATGACCTTCTTCTCTATCCCTGTTAATAGAGATCACCAGAGATAGTTTGCTTTCAACTAGCAAGGCCAGCAATACACCTTCCCCATCTTACCTCAGGGGTATATCAACTCTGCAGTCTAATGTCATAATAAAATCTTCAGGGACCTTGATCACCCCTCCCTCCTATAGGGCATCACACTGGTTCATTAAACTGGTGACCTTAGGTTGATTGGACCTAGTAGGCAAGAAGTAGCAATTATTCTAAACTTGTTGGTGAGATGTTTGCATGCCAGAAGTTGGGAAATAAATTCCACAAACCGTTCAGGGGATTTACACCTCGATGAAATGTCTAGGGGTTTAGTGGTGTAGGGCACATCAAGATATCTTTTCCAAGTTGAAGAATAAATTGTTGCATCTGGTCCCTCCTACAACCAAAAATGAGGCACAATGCCTAGTGGGCCTCTTTATATTTTAGAGGCAACATATTCGTTACTGGGGTGTGCTACTCTGGCCTGTTTACTGAGTGACCTGAAAAGCTGCTAGTTTATAGTGGGACCCAGAACAAAAGAAGGCTCTGCAACAAGTCCAGGCTGCCATACAAGCTGTTCTGCCACTCGGACCAGAACCCAGAACCCAGATAGAGCATATCTGATCATGTTTGAAGTGTCAGTGCAGATAGGGATGCTGTCTGAAGCTGTTGGCAGGCTTCTGCAGTTGAATCACAGTGCAGATCCTTACCATTTCATAGCAAAGCCCTGCCATCCTTTGTGGATACCTACTCTTCTTTTGAAAAATATCTTTTGGTCAGCTACTTAGTAGAGACCAAACACTTAACTGTGGGCCACTAAGTTACCATGTGAACTCAGCTGTCCATCATGTATCAGTTATTGTCTAATCCGCGAAGCGATTAAGTTGGGTGTGCACAGCAGCACCTCATTGTTAAATGGAAGTGATATACACAAGATGGGTATGTATGAGAGTGCTATAATTTTCAGTCAGTGCACCTGGTTGCTCATTTTGTCTGGAAGGAGAAATTGCCAGAGGTATGAGGCTATACAGAGTCATGGGCTGTGGCCAATAGCATGGATAGACAGGGATTTGTTAAAAACATGTTTAGAAAACTGGCAACAAGGAGACCAGGGAAAAGGTATGTGGATAGATCTCCCTGAATGGACAAAGAATGTGAAGATATTTGTGTCCCCTATAAAAGCTCACCAAAGGGTGACCTCAGCAGAAGAAACCTTTAATAATCAAATGGACAGGATGACCAGTTCTGTGGATACTGGTCAGCCTCCTTTTACAGCCACTCCCGTCATTGCTCAATGGGCTCATGAACACAGTGGTCATGGTGGCAGGGATGGAGGTTATGCATGAATCAGGAACTTACAAAGCCACCGTGTCTATGGCCACTGATGAATGTCCAATCTGAGAAGCAGATTGGATCAATGTGGATTCCCCAATATGGCACAATTCCAAGGGGGTAACCAGTCCACTACCTGGTGGTAGATTGATTACATTGGACCACTTCTATCATGGAAGGGTCAGCACTTTTTTTTTTTAACATGAATATATACTTAATCTGGATTTGCCTTCCTTGTGTGAAATTCTTCTGCCAAAACTACAACCCATGGATTTAGAGAATAGCTCTTCCACTGTCATGATATCCTACACAACACTGATTTTGATCAAGGAACTTACTTCACAGCAAATGAAGCATTGTAATGAGCCCATGATCATGGAATTTACTAGTTTTACTATTTCCTGCATCATCCTAAAGTGGTTGGCCTTGTAGGATGGTGGAATGGCCTTTTAAAGACTCAGCTGCAGCACTAGGTAGGTGGAAATACCTTGCAGAGCTTGGGCAATGTCCTCTGGATGCAGTATATGCTCTACATCTGTTTCCAATATACATTGCTGTTTCTCCCATAGATTCACAGATCCACTCACTATTACGCCTAGTTATCCGCTAGCAACATTTTTGCTTCCCATCCTCTCATCTTTAGGTTCTGATGGTCTAGAGGTCTTGGTCCCTAAGAAGTAATTCTTCCACTAGAAGGCACTATGATTGCATTGAACTGAAAGTTGTGACTGCCATCAGGCAAAGAAAGGGATTAATGTACTGACTGGGGCACTTGATTCTAATTACCAAGGAGAAATTTGATTGCTACTACGCAGGGGGGTAATGAAGAGTATGTTTGGAATAAAGGAAATACTTGAGAGAGTCTCTTAATATTACCAAAGCCTGTGATTAGAGTCAGTGGGAAATTACCAAACTCAATACATACTTGTAGGGCTGATAATCGTCCAGCCTCTTCAAGGATGAAGGTTTGGGTCACCCACTAGGCAAAGATAATAGTCTTTTAGATACACCAACATGGCTAAGCTACAGTCCCTAGTTATTCACTCAAACATCAATCTAGAAGTTGCTGTGAAGGTATTTTATAGATGTGATTAAAGTTCATAATCAGTTGACCTGAAGTAAAGAAGATTATCCTAGATAATCTGGTCATGAGACAAGTTGTAGAAATGAGGACTGCGATAGTTATGAGTATTTCTTCCTAATTTTTAAAAGGAATATATATATATATATATATATATATATGCGCTGTTTTCTTTCTTTTCTTATTCCCTTATTATCTAACATAAGATCTATTAATAATCATTAACTTTCTGTCTCAGCTTTTGAGGTACAGAATATCAAAGAAGACAGAACATCACTCAAGGGCTTTGCATCCTTTTCTAGGAAAAAGGAAAGTGTGTTTTTGGTTGAACAAAGAGTGTTTTTGTGTCACATTAGGTAGAATTATGACTTGGATATTGTCTTTGTTTGGAAATTAAGTATGTTGAAGGAGACATGCATGGTTGCCAAGTTGACAGGAGTGGATGGTGGTCTTTTAGCTGTAACAACACAGCTTAACTATGGTTCCCAGTTATTCACTCCAACACTAATCTAGATGTTGCAGCGAAGGTATTTTGTAGATGTGATTAAATTTTAAAATCAATTGCCTTTAAATAAAGGAGATTATCCCAGGTAATCTGGATGGATCTGATTCAACCAGCTGTAAGAGAAGAAGAAATTCTGCCCGTGGACAGAAGCTTCAGCCCATGCCCAAGAGTTCTAGCTTGCTGTTCCCTATGGTCTGCCCTATACATTTTGGATTTGCTTCCACAATTATGTAAACCAATTTCTCGCAGTAAGTATCTTAATATATGTCTCCTACTTGTTCTGCTTCTCTGGTAAACCTTAATGGATACACTTGATTTAACCTTCTGGTGGGTGTGGGAATGGGTATCTGCTCATCAAACTTAGTAATGGAGCTGAAAGCACTGCTGGATCCAAGGAAACTTTCCAGATGGGTAATTCTGATTTATAGTAAATACAGTAATGACCAACTCATTTATAATGAATATTTTTTGGTTGAAGTAGATGTAGTTCTATGTGCATCACTTCCACAAAGTATGCTTTTTGGGAAAGGAAAAGGGCAGGGGTTTCTCTGGGCAAGTAAGTTTGAGAAATGATGTTAAAGAGATGTCTCTATTTCAAGATTTCTTAAAGCCTTACAATGATACTGCGCATGAGAGATCCAAAAGGAACATAATAGGAGGTGTCTCCTCATCTTATTTGAATATGGAACACTTTTTTTCCCCTCTGGGTATTGCAACACTAGAATTGCATGAGAGATATTTTAGGAAACACTTATCCATACATTTATGGTCCATAAATAAAATTCTGAGTGGGAAGAATCTTATCTCCTTAGCTTGCCTTTTGCTTCACCCATAGTAAATTAGACTCTAACCTATTTTTAAAGAGATTTTATAATAAAGACAAAGAGCCAAAAATTAAAGAGCGCTCCAAAATTATATTTGAAAGAAGAATTTTCATATCCTAATCTCAAAAGGATCCCCAGTGGAAATAGCATGCCAAGAGAATTTATCATTATTTGCACATATTATTATGTTTGTACCTAGCTGGTGAAGTGGAAATCTTCTAGTTTGTACATTTAGTATTCCTTGATAGAAACACACACACACACACACACACACACACACACACACACACACACGTGCACATCCACATGCATATACACATGTATTTTACAGTAGAAATTCAACCAATTTACAGGTTAGAGTCAATGAAAATGACTGATTTTTTTTATTCTGGCACTTAGCATTTATCTTAGAATTATCATACTCTTAAATTCTACTCTCTAATTTTTCCAACAGCAAAAAAAAAAAATAAACTAAAGCAATGCTGCAAAATTAAATTTTCTAAATGGGTTTAATTTTAAAAGACTAAATTATAAAGCTCAAGCGACTTGGGTAGAATGTCTCATGATTATGCTGCCACCTTAGTATTTTCTGATTTTTATCTATATAGCATATGTTTCTCTTGCTCTTACGATCTTCTTGCCAAAAATTTTGTAGAGTTTATTTGTCTTTCTCATCTTTACTTTTTACATCTTTTACTTTACATTCTAAAAAATTTTATCCTCCACTAAATCTGATAAAGTACATTTCAAACAAGATAAATATCTTAATTTACATATTTCAGTACTATGAAGATACTGCTGCCATTTCTTTATGCTATACTATATATGCTCGTGTATGCTGGATCACAGCATCACCTCAACATGGATGCTGTGAAATGATTGCATCTCCTGAGGAAAAATGATGAGTTTGTGGGAAAAATCTTTTTCATCCATAATACGTTAGTAAATTCATTATTAGTGAGAAAACCTATCTTTCCTATGCTCATCTATTGTTCTAATATTCTAGTTAGCCCCTTAAGGGCAGTCTTAGGGACTTATGGGTTGTGGTGCCCCTGGGGTGTGGTTACACAGTGAACTGTATACAGTAGGTGCTAAATAACTGCTTGTGTATGGTGATCCCTGTGTGTTGTTTCCTTCAACTTGTGCTGCCTAAAGGGGGGGTGCCTGGTGTGCCTTCATGGGCTGGGCCGAGAAAGGTTGGGTCAGAGGCTCCAGGGCTCAGTGGAGGTTCTCTGGACATTTCTGTAGCATCCTGGGTTCCACCAGGGCACATCCCGGGCAGTCACTCTACCTTCCTGTCTTCATTTTCAAAGGCAGGCACCATGTCCTGTTTATCTTGCTCTCCCCAGGACCAGGGCAATTCCTGGTAAGGACAATGTAGCTGCTATTTTCTCCTTCCTGTGAGTAGGGAGTGGAGGAGGGTGTGGGAAGCCCTAAGGCTCTCCTTCGCCCTGCCCCCTTCCCCCCTCCTCTCCCTCCCCAAACAGGAAGGCGCATCCACGTGGAGGTGGGTTCTTTGGAGGTAGGATGGATTGCCGACTTTTCTTATAATTTGGAATCTAACATGCTGCACACTGAGTTCATGTCTCTAGTTCTCTCCAGCTGCCCCAGGTGGGCACCAAGTGGCCCCCTGCCCAACGCCTGGGTCATGGCTAACAGCTCGGGACTATTGCTCCATCATCATCCTGGGGTTATTGCTGTTCTGACCCTCCCCAGTTCCCCAATCTGCTCTAGGATTTCCAAAGATCTTTTCTGTAGCCAGTTTGAAGCATTGCCTCCGGGTATGCCTCCTTTCCCCTTGGCCACGCCCCCTTTATTTCATACCCTGGCTCCCTACTTTCTTTACCCTCGACCCTCTCTGGGTCATCCTGGTGTGACAATTTACCTAAACACTGTTTTTGCTACTTCTTTCCCTGCTTATCAAACCAATCTCATCTCTGTGGCAGAACACTGAAGATTTCAATTATCCATGTCTCATCATCGTTTATAGCATAGCAGTTAAGAGCAAGGATTCTGGAGTCGGAAGGCTGGGTTTGAAACCCAATTCTGCCCCGGATAACTGTGTGACCTCAGACGAGTTTCTTAGGTTTCCTCATCTGTGAAACAGCAATAAAGCATTTACTGTATAGGATTGTCTGATATGCTAGGTAATTGTTTGTGGTGAGAACTTTAGGAGATAATAGCACTCACACACATACAGAGTTATGCTCTTATTCCCCTAGCAAACAAAGGTCACTGCTGTCTGTTACTCCTCTACCTCATCTGCTCAGTGCTACCTCTGCTGTCCTTTTCCCAATGCACAGCTTCACCTTCCCCAAGTCCTCTGATTGACCTTGCTCAGCAGTGGTCGAGCTCTTGCATTTCCACCCTTAGGGCCCATGCCTGGTCTGTATTACTTTATCCTTGGGTTGTTATACTTGCTTCTTATATTTTGTCTTCTCACAGACATTGTCCGTGCCATGTATTCCAGCACTTAGAATAGAGCTAAGTTCATGGTTTCCGTATTTTTATTAAGAACTAAGTACTAAGTATTACACTTAGTTAAGTAAAGGTGAAGAATTGGCATCTTTTTTTAGAAGTTGAATTGCATTTTTAAAGATTAGTATAAAGTCGAGTTAACGACAATCTTATCAACTGTCACTTCTATTATCAACTCACGTAATACAAATCTTGCCTGTTTGCCTGAAGGAAATGAAGCATCTGGCGTAGACTTCTCAGTCTGGCTCTTTTACCAGTGTGTCTGGTATCTGTTGATAGCAAGAGATGCTTCATGGGTGCTAGGAAAGGAATCTTAAACTTTACAGAAGAAAGGGAAGCAATGGGTCCTTATGTGTGGAACCAGGAATGCCACCCTTGACAGCAGCTCAGCCCACTGGCAGCCCATTGTATCAGGAGCGTCAGGCATCCTTGCTCTCTGCTGCTCAGAGACTCAGGAATGACGCCTGTTTCCGAAGAATGGGAAAATGTTCCTAGTGTTCTTACCATCAAGCTGGTAGCAGATGTTTGAAAAGAGGAAGGAAAACATGACCCAAAGCACTAAGGCCATTCTGCTTTTTCCAGGCTAGAAAAAGAACTGTGTTTGATCTATGGCAGGGGTTTTATTTGAACAGAAGCTTCCAAGGGATTGGGGTATAATTTTGTATGCCAGGACTTGCCTAAGTGAGAATTCCCAAAGGAAGGACCTATACCCCCACGTGTTGTCACTTTGCCATCTCAAAGTCAATGTTTCTATATACCTGGCTTCTGAGGCTCTTCTGTTTCTAAGTTTGCTGCGCTAGCCCTCCAAACATAAGTACTTTTTCCTAGAGAACTGTCTCTTCCTAGAGAATGTGGAAAAAGAAGGCATCACACTTCTGGAGGTGTTCCTCTTTTCCTTTTTTTGTATTTTTCTAATTTTATAGAATGAGCTTGTATTATTTTTAAGATGGAAAGATAAGTCTATATATACTTCTAAAGGCAGCCACAGCACTACTTCTGTTCATTAGTTGCCTTTGAATCGACATTAGAGAATTCTGTGTTCTGGTTGTTGCATCCATCCCAACTCTTTGGTGAAACTTTTGGACCCCCAGACTCTGGCTCCTTCTCACCGTATTTCTTTTTATGCGTCAACACCCATCTTCTGTTTGAATTAAGACAATATCTTCCCATCTCCTGTATCCCCTCCCCCACAGTGTCTGTCCTTTTTCTCTGTGCTTGCCTGTCCCTGGCGGCCTCTCTTCTGCCTCTGTGACCCGACTCCCCTATCAAAGCTCACCTCTGACTCATGGCACTTTCTTGAACCACCTGGGTCCATCCAGACACAGCTGTCTTTTCTCTGAATTGTTACTGCCCTTCTTATCTGCAGCAACAACAGACTCCTAGTAACATGACCTTGCTTTTCAGCAGCTCTGTGCTGTTTTCAGAGCATGCTCACCCCCATTATTTCATCTTAGGGCTGGGATTAGGGAGAGGAGAGTGAGGATCTCACCCTCAGGCTCGTGCAAGTGCTGGGTTGGATCCTGTCTTTGTTTAAAATGTTGATATTTTGTTAACCATGAATTTTTCTGCATTCATTTTAATTTTTAAGTATATTGCATCAGAACAGTTTTTATCTTGATTCTTGAGTTCCTCATTGTCCTCTTAAATTTTGCACCTGAGATCAGTACCTCACTGGCCTCACCCTAGTCTTGACCCTGCTTCATTCAGTCCATTCAGTGACAAGTGCCTGGGGTCTCACAGCCCATTTTGTACACAATGAAAGTCCTCTGTCCCTTGATTATAAGCTTTGTGAAGCGTCTTTGTAGCTGATACTGTTCTGGCCTTCCCACGTCAACATGTTGAGGTACCTGCTGATGTGTTTACTTCAAGGTGTAGCAATGTGATTAGGACCACGTGTATCTGATCAGGACCCTATGGGACCTTCCCAGAATAGACCCTCCTCATGTCCTCTGTCTGCCTTTTGTCTGTAGAAAATCTTTAGTCAAAGAATAAATTTAATCAGAGAAGTAAGCAAATAAAGAAAGAAAGGAAAACAGTCAAGCAAGACAAAATAATAACAGTTTGGCCATTAAACAGTCAAGGGTCTTTAGTTTTTCCTCAAGGGCTACAGATAATATTCTGAGTCATGTCCTCTGAACTGTTTTGCAGATACTGAAACCCCCACCAGGTGGAAGAAGTTAACTGCATATTGCCCACAAGCACGTGGACCCCAGATAGGTTGGAACCAGAAGGTTAATGTTGTTGACTCTCAGTTACCTCACCACCAACCAATCAGAAGTGTGTCCACAAGTTGATTGCATATCCCATAACCCCCCTCTCTCACCCTGTCTTTTTAAAGCTTTTTCTAAAAGCCTTTGGGGAGTTCAGGTCTTTTGAGCACTAGCTGCCTGGACTCCTTGCTTGGCGCCTGCAATAAATGTTGCACTTTTCTTCACCAAAACCCAGTGTCAGTAGATTGGCTTTACTGTTCATGGGCAAGTGGACTCAAGTTTGGTTTGGTAACATATGTGGGGACCATAAACTTGTAAAAAGCCCAGTCATTGCCCTTGACCTGTCCGTGAGTGCATCTGCCTGTAGACCCCCCTGCACATCTAGGAAGTGGACTTCCTCTGCTTCAGAAATCGAGTGCCCATTTGATAGGGGAGTCATGGGGGCTGTCTGGGAGAGAAGTATTTGACTGAGAACAGCTCACTCAGGGGACCTGAGGGAAGTCAAACATTAGTTGGGCTCCAGGAGCTTCTGTTTCAAGCAGGAAGGAACTCCTTAAAAATTGGCCAATATTTCTGCAAAAGAACATATGCTATGGATTCTGGGATGAATGTAACCTTTGAAGGTTTACTTGTATGGTGGTGTGGCACTGAGATGACATTTTTGGAGTCATGAAAATGAAAATGAAATAATATATACTTAAAATCTTCTATTCTTAGAATAAAAGTGTAACAGTGTATGTCTTTGAATGTGGTTATGTTGGATTTGGTGTGTTTCAGGTTGGCTCATGGCTGGATTCTTATCCTACCAGGTTATGGAGACTTCTTGTGTCATCCCACTACACAGGGGTAGTGTGTGTGTGTGTGTGTGTGTGTGTGTCTGTGTCTGTGTCTGTGTGTGTGTGTAGTGGGGGTGTCTCTGACTACCTGTTATTCCTCTGTTGGTCTGGGGTCATTCTGCCTGTTTGAGGATCAGAGATAGAGTGTGGATCTAAATTATTACCTTGAGAGAATAAGATAAAGAAAGAATGTGAATACAGCGCTAAAAAGAAATGAGTTATCAAGCCATGAAAAGAGATGGAGGAAGCTTAAAGGCATATTACCAAGTGAAAGAAGCCAATCTGAGAGGCTACATATTGTATGCATGATTCCCAATATATGACATTCTAGAAAAGGCAAAATTATGGAGACAGTAAAAAAGATCAGTGAGTGATTGCCAAGGATTATGGGAGGGAGAGACAGGGATGAATAGGTGGAACACATAGGATTTTTAGGACAGTGAAATGATTCTGTATGATACTATAATGATGGATACATGTCATTATATGTTTGTCAAAACTCACAGAATGTGCCACAAGAGAGGGTCTAAACTGTGGACTTAAGTTGATAATCAAGTATCAATATTGACTCATCAATTATTGTTACAATTGTAACAACTGTATCACATTAATGCAAGAGGTTAATAATTAAGAAACTGAGGTAGGGAGAGAGGGGGTATAAGGAAATTCTTTGTAGTTTCTGCTCAATTTTTCTGTAGACCTAAAGCTTAAAAAAATGAAGTTTATTAATTAAAAGGAAAGAAAGAGAGGAGAGAAAGAATTTGTCTCATCTTCCTATTTGTCTCATCTTTTATCTTTCAACAAAGGGCCTTAGCTCTAAACAGCATGTTAAGAAGGAAAGCTTGGTTGGCATGGGGTGAAGCATGGCTCCTTCCAGACGCAGCGCACGTCTGCTACCATCAACCCGGCTCGAAACAGCCCGATTTCCTTTTCCAACCCACCACCCATCCTGCATTTAGTCAAATGGAATTTTCAATAATGTGGGTCATGACAGAAGCTCCTTGACATGGCAAATGTTCCCTGGGGATATCAAGTTTGATCCCTATCTGAGCTGCCTCGGTTGTGTGACAAATATTTTCACTCACAAGCGTAATTCAAACCTTGGCAGAGGCAGGGGTGAGGAGACAGACAGGGAAGTGTTAGATGGAGAAAGAAGGAAAGTGTTTACATCCTTGACACAGCAGCCTGGGGAGGTGACTTTCCCTGCTGTAGTCAGAGCTGGGATTTCTTGCTAAGGAAGAAAGGGTAACTGATACTTGCAGAGCAGCCCACATGCACTAATGAAAACTAGGATGATGAGGAACAAGATAAGAGCAGCACCCACTAATGTTCCCCACGAGCTGGGCACCAGTGTAAACGTTTAAAAAGAGAAATTTATTTAATCATGACAACAGAGGTGGGGTCTACCAATATCCCATTCTACAGATGAGAAGACTGTTACTAGATTTGGTTGTGTGGTTAAGATTGCATAGTCACTAAGAAGCAGAACAGAATTCAAATCCAGTCTTCCAGCTCAGGATGGTGGCCTTTCTCCAAACCATGTGGCCTCTGATTAGCTCCTCTGGACAGGTGACAGTTGTGAGTCCAGCACTGCCCAGCCCAAGGGGGCAGAGAGCAAACGGGTGTTGCCTGGAAATACCTAGACACATAATATATAATACAAACCTTCATGCCGTGGGAATCTAAATAAGGACCTCCCAAAAGTGTCTGTGTCTTAATCTCTGGAGTTTGGTGAATATGTGACCTTGTTTGGCAAAAGGGACTTTGCATTTAATTAAGCTAAGGACATTCAGATGGGGAGATTAACCTGGATTATTCATGTGGAATGTAATCACAAGGGTCTTTATAAGAACAAAGCAGAAGGGTCAAAGTCAGACAGAGAGAGAGACAGACAGACAGAGAAGGAGGAAGCAGAGGTCAGAACACTGTAAGGCCATAAGCCATGGAATGTGGGTGACTTCTAGAAGCTGGAAAAAGTAAGGAAAAGGATTTTCCCTGAGAGCTTCCAGAAGGAACCAACCCTACTCACACCTTGGTTTGAGGGCTTTCTGGCCTCCAGACCCAGAACTGTAAGAGACTACCCCTGTGTGGTCTTCATTTGTTTTTATTTTTGGCTGCGCCCGGCAGCTTCTGGGATCTTAGTTCCCCAACCAGGGATCGAACCTGCATCCTAAGCAGTGAAAGCAGAGTTCTAACCACTGGGCCACCAGGGAATTCCCCTCTGTGTGGTCTCAAACCACTAAGTGTGTGGTAATTTGTTATAGGAGCAACAGGAAATTAATATACATAGGGAACACACACACACGTACTACATGAACATGTATCTTCAGGCATTTAGGGCTGAGCTTGCTGACTCTGGCTCCCAGCCCTTTCTCTGCCCTCTTGAGGTCTGGCTCCCCAGTATGGTTAGCCTCCTTTCACATCCATGACTCCTCCCTCTGCCCACTTGAGGGCCCTTACTTTGACCTGGCTTGGATGATAAATTATAGTTGACCCTTGAACAACGTGGGTTTGAACTGTGTGTGTCCACTTATCCATGGATTTTTTTCAATAAATACTGCAGTACTACATGATCCACGGTTGGATGAATCCTCCAGATATGGAGGACCCATTGATAGAGAGGGCCAACTACAAAGTTCCCAGGGTTTTCAACTGTGGGGTTAGGGGAGGGCTGCTCCCCCTAACTCTTCCCATTTTTCAAGAGTCAACTAAGTATGGTTGTCTCATCTCCATCAACCTGGCAGTTGCCTGCAAGTGACTTAGTCCCTGAACATTTAAAATTCCAGGCTGGCCTCCTCCTGCCGTCCAGCACACCCCCTGATACCTCCTCCTTGAATCATGGGACTGCCCAGAAATCTATCAAGCCTTTAATTTTACAGAAGAGGATGATGACTCCTAAAGACATTATTGTTCAAGGTCCCATGAACTCGGTGCCAAAACGTGCCTTGAGCTCAGGAATCCTCCAGTAATGGTTCCACGAGAAGTATCTTCCCCACTGATTCACATTGCTCAGGGCATGCTGATGGGGGTGCTGACTCACCAGGACCTAATACCTGTGTAACCTGCCAGGTCTGACACCTGAACCCTTGGACTTTGGTAGTCTCTTGACTGAAGGTATCTTGTCCCTGCTCAACAGTCTTTGCTATGGTTATGAAATGAATTTTTGTGTCCCTCCCAATCCATATATTGAAACTTAACCTCCAGTGTGGCTGTATTTAGAGATGGGGCCTCTGAGGAAATAATTACTGTTGAAAGAGTAAAAGAGGTCATAAGGGTGGGGCCCTGATTTTATAGGATTAGTGTCCTTATAAGAAGAGACACTAGAGCTTGCTCTCTCTGTCTTTTTCTCCTTATTTGCATGCACAGAGGAAAGGCCATGTGAGGACACAGCCAGAAGACAGACATCTACAACCCAGGAAGAGAGGTCTCACCAGAAACAGAATCAGCTGGTACCTTGATCTTGGACTTCTAGCCTTTAGAACTGTGAGAAATAAATGTCTGTTGTTCAAACCACCTGGTGTGGAATCCTGTTATAGCAGCAAGGACAGATGGATACAGCTCTCTCCCTTTGAGTCTACACCTGCCTGTCATTTATGCCTCTCAGTGTGTGTCCTCTTCCCCTCCAGCTTTCTCTCACCCTCCCACTCACAACTCTGCTTCCAAACATAAACCTTTCACCACTGACAAACAGGGCACAGAGGTGTCTCAGCTGTTGTCTGGCCTGACCATTCTCGCTGACTGTCAGTGGTCTCCCACCCAAAGCCACTGCTCCCAGCTCCACAAGTTAAAAATCCCGTCCTCCATGTAAGGACCTGCTAGAAGACTGCTTTATCCATGGACCTCCCTGCTCACAGCCAGACCCATTCTTCTGCCTCTGTTGCTACAGGAAGTTTGGGTTTACTATGGCCATGTGTAGGGTGTTGAATAGTGTCCCCCAAATTCATGGCCATCTAGAACCTCAGGACATGACCTTATGGAAATAGAGTCTTTTCATTTGTAATTAAGTATCTTGATATGAGATCATGCTGGATTTAGGTTGGGTTCTAAATTGTCCTTTTAAGAAAAGGAAGGAACGCAGAGACAGAGGGAAGAAAGAGGCAGAGACCAGAGTGATGTGGCCACAAGCCAAGGAATGCCAGGAGCCACCAGAGACTGGAGGAGGCAAAGAAGGATTCTCCCCTAGAGACTTTGGAGGGACTAAGACACTGCTGACAGCTTGATTTTAGATTTCTGGCCTCCAGAACTGCGAATCAATTTCTGTTGTTTTCAGCCACCAAGTTTGTATGATTTGTTATGGCCTCCCTGGGAAACTAATACCCCAGTATTACAGGTATTCGATTTCACCCCTGCCCTTCAGGACAGGTGCCTTATTCTAGTTAGCATGGGGCCTCCCCTAGCATCCTGACACCTAGTGAGCTTGCAAACTCGTACACTGTGCTGAGTCACAGTGAATGTCCCCAGGCTGCTCTGTCATGCATTCTGTTGCTCAGAGATCTAGTGGCTGGGTCTGTCTTTCTCAGCACAGCGTGTGGGCCCGCCCAGATCCAAGGATGTGTGAATTGCTGGCAGAGCTGGATGCTAAAATTCCCAACCAGCACTCCAGATTCCCCGTCTGCTCGTTATGACTTGTATATTAGAAATGCTCTCAGGATTCTCATAAAATGGTTCTTCTAGGCAGATGTAATATTTTCCTCCAGAAACTCATATGTTACTTAGCTCTTCTAAGCCTCAGTCATCAAGGGGACTTCTGGTTCTGAGCATAGTTTGGGACTATTCTAAGGATATATCTTCTAAGGACCCCCAGACTCATATATACCCCCTTTTGAGAACAGGTGTTTTGGTAAAACTGGAGGAATGTAGGAGGCACCTCCTTAGACCACAGAGCCCCAGGGACAGCAATTTCCCCTGAGACTGTTGATTGTCTCCAGAGAGCTTAAGAGTTACTTCTGGAGGCTGAGATTCAGCCTGGGGATCCGTGGTGAGAATAAGTAGATTCTGTTTATCGTAGTTAATATGGCTCTATATGCAACCAAGATGAGGAGGGCCAGGAAAATTTAGGTTACAAGTGAGTTCTGAGCATTATAGAAGATGTTCGAAACACATTTTAAAGGAGATTTTAGACTAGCACTGTTCATAAGTAAACCACGTGGCAGTTTCCAAAGACTCACTCTTGTACTCTCATAATTAACAGGCATTCAGGTCTTAACATCTGGGAATGACAATGCACCGAAATTGCATTATCTCAGTGCATTGGGTTTTTGTCCTTGTTACAGTTTGTTTATATGTTGTTAACACAGAGTAACATGTGCATTAGTTAGCATACACTACTAACAAATAAAAACAACATCTATCACTAGTTGAGTGCTTACTAGAGAGTAGAAAGGCAATGTGATAAGTGCTTTATACATGTGTCTTAGTCAGCTCTGGCTGCTATAACAAAATACCATAGGCTCAGTGCCTTAAACAACATTTATTTCTCACATTTCTGGAGGCTGGGAAATCCAAGATCAAGATGCTGGAAGAGTTGGCTTTTGGTGAGGGCCCTCTTCCTAGCTTGTAGGCTACAGCCTTCTCTCTGTGTCCTCACAGGTGTCCCCTCTTCTTATAAGAGCGCTAATCCCATCATGGGAGCTCCATTCTCACGATCTCATATAAAACTTATCACCTCTCAGAGGCCCCACCTCCCAATACTTTCACTTTGGGAGTTAAAGGCTTCAACACATAAATTTTGTGGCAACACAAACTTTCAGGCCATATAACGGTATTATTTTTTTAATCTCCAAAACAAATCTTTGAAGAAAAGTTCATGCATTTTACAGGTAAAGAAACTGGGGGTCAGAAAAGTGAATTTCCTTGCTGAGGGTCACACAGGAAGTGGAGGGGATATGAACACAGCTCTGGGTGGCCATCACCCAACGATCATTAACTAGGTAGTACAAATGTGACACCTCCCTTTCCCTCTTCCATGCAGGCATTGCTAACGAGCATGGTACTCTTTTCCTGATGAGCCCTGATGTGGTCCTACAACCCTTTGGAGCCCAGCCTTCCAAGCAGTCAGAATTAATCAGCTGGAGTTGGTGTCAACATGGGAGATGCAAACTCCTTGCCTTCCTGGTGATATAATGCTTTCCATCTTGGTGTGATACTGGCCCATTGCACTTAAGCCAGAAATATTAGCTGCCACAGGGGGGAAGAGGTAGGGCCAGGAGTCTTTAAAATTTTTTATTATTTATTTATTTATTCTGTTGGCTGTGTTTGGTCTTAGTTGCAGTACACGGGATCTTTCGTTGTGGCACATGGCCTTCTCCCTAGTTGTGGCACGTGGGCTCAGGCTTAGTTGTCCCGTGGCATGTGGGACTTTAGTTCCTTGACCAGGGATTGAACCCATGTCCTCTGCATTGGAAAGTGGGTTCTTAACCACTGGACCACCAGGGAAGTCCCCCGGGGGTCTTTTTTTAAAAAAAAAAAATTAAAAAATTATTTATTTTACTGTGGTAAAAACATTTAACATGAGATCTGTCCCTTTAACAAATATTTGAAAGTACAATATAGTGTTTTTCATCCATTGTTGTACAGAAGATCTCCAGAGCTTATTCATCTTGCTTAACACTGGGTCTTCTTGAAACGTGGCCAGCACTTAGGTGGACCAACGCCTTCCTCTTCCACATGGGGCATCAGACTCTGGGCACTTTTGCCTGCCCCACAATTCAGCTAAGCAGGAAGCCAACAGGTGTGAGTGCAGCCATCTCAACTGTGGCAGCCTCAAAGGCCATGTGCAGAACCTGGATATATTTCTCCATTTGGCTGTTGCCTACTGCTGCTCTAATGTGGAGGGACGAGGCTGGGCTTTACAGTGAGATTAAGTGGAGTTTGGTTCTCGCATCTGCCGCTTACTAGCAGTGTGGCCCTGGACACCTTGTCTAATTTCTTTGAGTTGTGGTCTCTTCATTTTAAAATGAGGCCGTTGTGAGGATTGGATATGACAATATAAATAAAGTGATCTTGGCATCTGACAGGCACTCAGTACACAATGGATACACATCTTAGCTGTGATTATTGACAGTTATTTTCTCTATGTCTCTGTTCTATCTCTCTGAGTGGAGGGTAAGTTCCTTAAAAGCAAGGCCTCCCTGATAGTACCTCACAGAGCTTGCTTTGCACACAGTAGGACCTACTAAACATATTCCCCGAATCATGGTTGATGTACTATTTTAAAATTCTGGTCTCAGTTGACAGGGAATCTCTTCTCTTTTGTCCTCTACCTTGAATCCAGGCCAGCATCTGAGAAAATAGCTTCAAAGACAACAAATGAACAGGGGGTTGGAACATTCTCCCATCATCTGCGTATAAAATTGTCTAAAGCTGTATATAAACTTTGGAAGCCCCCTTGGGACAAGCTGAGCCTGGGAGGAGCTTGCGGGTGGAGGGTGGTTGAAGCACAACAGTTTCCTGATGGGCAGGGAACTCTGCATCCCTAGACTGAGTGATGCCCGTGGCAGACCTTTCAGGAGGCAAGGCCTGGGGTGTGCTCATCCTTCCTCTGACGGGGATTTTGTAAAGGATGCTGACTGTTTTCACACTGGAGAATACCAAAGAATCTTAAGAAGCTTCTTTTGCTCTGAAAGAAGGAAATGATCTCTGATAGCTTTCTTCATCTAGAATGAAGCCACACACATGAATTTTTACGTGGCATTTCCAAGAGAATGGGTCTGCTGCTCTACCTTGGAATCCCCAAATACGTGAATGTATTTCTTTGGGAACTTGCAATGAGTTTTAATGGACACAGTGATGCTGGGAATAAAACAGAAATGGTCATGCCTGATGCCCATGGGAATCTAATACTGATTATTTTTGAAAGCAGAGGGAATTGGCCTACAAAAAAAAATCAGCATACACATTTAAAATGGAGTTAGAAAGAGCTGGCAGAAGAACTATGAAAGAATATTAATTAAAGTTTCAAGTTTGAACCTAGTCATGGGAAGGTCAGAAATATTTTTCTTAAGGTCATGGATCCATCAGCTGTGACTTTAATTAAGAATAATGGGGTTGGACCACCTCTGCCCTCATCTCTGTGTCATTACCATCCCAGGTGGAGAGACCTCTTTAATGTCACAGACAGAAAGCTAATGTGATTAAGGCCTTGTTTTCACATTTTTCAAGTACCAATTGTGCGCAGACATGAGAAGAAAGATCTCTTATTCTCAAGGCATTTGCTCATGCACTTTTAAAATACCATTCGTTGCTTATTGACTTAATGAAGCTGCTCATGGATTTCCAGTTTTCCTCCTGCATTAATTTTAGACAAATAATATTAATCAGGGGGCTTCCCTGGTGGCACAGTGGTTGAGAGTCCGCCTGCCGATGCAGGGGACACGGGTTCGTGCCCTGGTCCGGGAAGATCCCACATGCCACGGAGCGGCTGGGCCCGTGAGCCATGGCTGCTGAGCCTGCGCGTCCGGAGTCTGTGCTCCGCAATGGGAGAGGCCACAACAGTGAGAGGCCCGCGTATTGCAAAAAAAAAAAAAAAAAAAAATTAATCAATGAGCTTGTCATTCTTGCTTTGATGGAAGATGGAAATATGGAGATTTAACAAGAATTTGGGCCCCATTCCAGAAGCAGTCATGGAACATGGAGCTTCTTTTTGATCTTTTTGGTATAGCATAGAATGTTCACTTTAATTTGCTTTTGGAGTGGTATTAACATAACTCAACAAATTGCTGATTTAGAACATCCTTCTTATTCTCATTTGCACATTTGTTCACATTCTTCCTACCATGCGACCAGCGTACTGTGATTGATTGTAGAAATTCCCTCTGCATTCATGATCTTTATGATATGACTTTGCAGCTTCAGCCAATAAGAGGTAGAGTCCCCCCCACCCACCTTGAATCTGGACTGACCTTGTGATTTGCTCTGGCCAACAGAAGTGAAAGTGCCAGTTCTCTTCATCTCTTGGAAATGAGCCCAGGCTGGCCTGCTGGAGGATGAGAGACTATGTGGAGCAGAGATGACCCATCTCAGCCAACTCAGTAGCTGACCTGGATGCATGTGTGACTACCCCTAAGACTGGGAGGAGAATCATCTAGAGAAGCCCAACTCAAATTGCTGACCCACTGAACTACTAACTTTGGGGAAGTTTGTTACATAGTAAAAGCTAGCTAATAACCTCTCTCTAACCTAAGAGAGGTTCTTTGGTTAATCTATCAAGAAGTCCTGGGCTTCCCTGGTGGTGCAGTGGTTGAGAGACCGCCTGCCGATGCAGGGAACACGGATTCGTGCCCCGGTCCGGGAGGATCCCACATGCCGCGGAGCGGCTGGGCCCATGAGCCATGGCCACTGAGCCTGCGCGTCCGGAGCCTGTGCTCCGCAATGGGAGAGGCCACAACAGTGAGAGGCCCGTGTACCGCAAAAAAACAAAAAACAAATAAAACAAACAAAAAAAAAACAAAAAGAAAAACTCCTTAAAGAAAAAGTGACTCTCATTGTAGAGTCATCATCAAAAAGGCTGACACTTATTTTGGAAGCTTTATCATTTCACTACTCTCAAGAAAATTAGGGTAAACAGTTTCATCATCTTCAGCATACTGCATCCGCAGCCAATTCCAGCCTCCAGGCACAGTTATTATCTCCATTTCATAGATGGGGAGTCTGAGGTTTAGAGCCGTTAAATACCTTGCCCAAGGCTGTGCAGACCACAGGTGGAGTCAGGATTGAAACTTTTAGCACCTTCACGCTGCGTAGGTCTGTATGATGAAACCAAGTGTTGTAGAACGAAGTGGATCCTGATAACTGTAGGTGACCTACATATGACTGGGGGAACTGTGGCTCTAGTCTCCTCAAAATGCAAGAGTAATATTTTGCTGGATAACTTCTTCCCCTTTCCCCCACTTTGCAAGCATTTGGAGAAAACTTTGTAAACAGGGCTGAAGCAGTAAGGCTAATCAAATCAAAAGCATCCTCCCCTACCCCCTGCCCCAAAGGATCATACTGGTGCTTGCTAATGTGAATCCTTTCTGTTCAAAGTTTAGTACCTCATCCAAGGGCTCCACAATTACATTTCCATTACTTCCCACTGTTTATCACAGTTGGATTGCAAAAGCCAATTTATGTTGTGATTTCTCCTTTGCTAGATCTTTACCGTCTATTTTTAATTTTGTCTCACAGTCCAGTTGGAAGCCTCATCACAGTGTTGGCTCCATGGTGCTGTTGGGACATCGGCCCTGAGAGGGACCTTGTTCTCCAGCCACAAAGCATCCTCTGGACCAGCCATGAGGTCATGGGAAGACTGTGTCCTTGAACAGCTCTTTCTCACTCATCTAGGGCAGTTTCTGATTAACCTTACATCTAAAAAAGAAAGAAACAAACACTTCCTTGTGTATTCTAAAATGAAGAAAAATGATTGTGTCTCCCTAATGCCTCTGACCTGGCATTCATGAACCCAGACTCAAGTGTTTTCATCACATGACCATCCTCCATGACAGCTCTTACAGTCCATACTGGAGTGACCTGGGCTTTAAGCTGGAGGCCAAGTTTGCTAGGGCTTCTGGGGGTGCAGGGAAGGGTTAGGTGGGGACAAACATTTTGTCCTTTGACAAGAAGAAAGAAAAGTTTCAAGAATACCTTTAGAGATGGGTTGGCAGCCTGGGACAACAGTATTTTAATGGGCATAAATTACTCCTGATAAAAAAAGAACCGGGATCCATGAAAGAAAATATAATTGAAGAATGTTTTGACCATAGCTGTCTAATATTTGAAGAAGTTTTTCTTGATGGGAGATTTTATTGCCACCCGTCTTTGTTTTTGTAATTCTCCAAGGCGACAGGCCAATAAAATCAGCTTATCTGTATGGCTTTTCTAATCTGTTGGCAAAGATTGAAGTGTTTTTTTAGCCTTCTTTAACAATGTCCCTATTTCCTCCCACCTTATTTTCTTCATATGAATTGGGCAGGGGCTTTTTATTAATATTAGAGAGAGATGACTTTATCCATCAGTGGTTGAGTTGTAATTTGGTCTGTTTAGTTGCCAGTGAATTCACGGAGGTGTGCAGCCTCTGAGGCCAGCAGGTTCCTCCAAAAATGAGATAAGAGAAAGCAAGTGAAGAAATACTTCAGTCCACGGACCACGGATGCTGGTGTGTCTGCTGCCACCCTTCTGTTTATTGCTCTGTGGCCAGTCTTCCTTCGACATAGACCCCGAGTTTCCAGCAAAGCCTGTCCAACTCTAGGTGCTGTTCGAGTTCTGCGGACTCAGCTCTGAGGCACCTGTTGCCCAGATCAATCGCCAAGTTAATTATTTTTGTTCTTTGAACTCAATCCCCCTCCCTGCCTTTATCCCCGTGGCGTACCGTGAAAAGCAGAGCAATGCCTCTCTTTGCCCGTCTCTTTGAAGAGCATGATGTTAAAAATTTGCAAGCAGCAAAGCCAAACATTATGCAATCTTGTGGGAAGGGCACAGATACTGGGGTTCAATGGCATTGGGAGGGGAAACTAGAGGCAGTAAGCAGCTAAGATCGATTGAGGACCTATTACCTGCTAAGTGTTTGGGGCTTGTTATCTCCTTTAATCCACACAACAGGTTTAGTTATTAGTGCATTTTGCAGATTAGGAACATGTGTCCACCTAGGGTAGATAATTCCCCCCCTATCATGCAAGGGCACGAAAATCCTGCTCTTGTCACCTTTCCTGCACCCTTTTCATCTTCTTGACGGTGAGAATATCTGTCTGCTTTAATCAAGGGGCATTTTTTAGTCAAGGTTTCATGAGACAATATGCACCAAAGCATATCTGTAAACTCTGAGGCATTCCACTAAAGCTAGTTGTTACTGCTTTCCACATGGAAATTCTCCTGGGTTGCTGGTCCTTTGGCCAGTTCCACAAAGTAGGCTGACCAAAGTCCTGTGATGCATGAGGCCTGGTCCAAGGCAAGGTCATGAGCCCCTTCTCTGAAGGTGCTGAACGTCGCACAAAGTAAGGGTGTCCCCTGCGGCACTTTGCTTGTCCTTTCGGGCTCACTGGGAGCCCTAACTCCATATTTACCCCATTAGAACCTGGGAAAGCTCATTCTTTCCATTTATCAGGTTGGGGTGGCCTCATCCTGAGGAAGCTGGAAGGGATTTGGGGTTAGAAAATATTCATGTTTTAAGTGTTATTTCTAGAATGCTCTCTATTCATTAAGGAAGAGCTTCTTTTTGAGAGGCTGGTTTCTCATGGCTTGTCAAACAAGGCAGGTTATTTCATGCATACATGAAGGAATTCATACATGTAGGCTGTGAATGGGTGTCCATCAACCAGAGGGGCCATGCCCTGAAGGCGACCACGTCTGTGATACTGAGTCACCTCCCCCTTTCCACGTCCTCAGCCGTGAGCTGAGATGACACAGGCAGACACCATAGAATTCAAAGCCACCTTTTCCTGGGCACACGTGCTGTGGAGTGAAGAGCTTGGTTAAGGGAGCAAGAGCTGCCTCGTCTTGGAGGCTTCCTGAGTACCAAGCTGTCTGCATCATTGCATTTAGTTCTAGCGGGAAGCATGCCACAGAGGAGCCATGCCAGGGAGGAACCATGCAAGGGGGGTGCTAGTTCCAGGGGAAACTGATTGCTCAGGGAGGTTAAACACTTTGCTCAGGTGGGAAGTTCAAAAGCTGGGGTTTAAACACGGGAGAGTCTGATTCCAGACCCTACAGACTTAAACATATCATCACAGAGCTTAGGCAACGGCTGGTGCCTGACTTGTAATGTGAGGAAGTTAATCAATACTACCATCCCCTATCATAAATGGAAGGCAGGAAATCATACCTGTATGAAAGTAAAAGACAATCCATCCATTACAAGAAGTCAGAGTTTAGCCATTGTTTTCCAGACTTTTTGGACAATACCTCACGATAAGAAATATATTTTTTTTATCATGGTTCAGTGGTCATATTTAGATATTTATGTATGCATACACATATGAGTGGGTGTGTATAGACTCAAACCAAAATTTCATGGAATAATTTTTCCTAATTTACCATGTACTCCACACTGAAAGATTTTCTGTTCCCTTTTTCTTTATCTCATTTTTTTTTTACAGTGCTGGTTAAATTTATTTTATTAAATTCATTTATTTTCACAATCTGTAGGCCGTGACCCCCTAGTCACAGACACTGTTTAATGGGGGCTATGTCTCTGGAACAGCCTGTATGAGTTGGAAGTTAAGACCTTCTACTTGTAGGCTGTTTGACCTTGGGTAAATCCCTTAACCCCTCATGCCTCAGTTTCCTTATCTACAAAGTGAACATAATGAAATAATAGCTACCTCAAAGAGATGTTATAGCAACTTGGTGTAATAATACAGATGAAGGGCTTAAACCGAAGAATGGTGAAAGTAAATAATTAATGTTAGTTTCCTAATAATTACAAGTGACTTTTCCACAATATATTTATTTTGCATCTGTATCTGCTATTTAATAACAGCAAAAAAATTAAGGCAGTTGGTATCTATGGGAGGGATGCAAGTCTGTCTATGAGTATGTTGGAGGTCAGGGTAATGATCATGTAAACCCAACTTTTCTAGGGCTTAGAGGCAGGTGTGGTTGATTTGAAGTAGAAAAGAGCAAAACTAAAATTCAAATGTAACTCTATGTCCTAGATTAAAGTATGTTTATAAAACAGACACAAATTCATAGACAGAAGATTAAATTATACTCAGTCTAAATTCTACATAAAGAAGGTGGGGAAACATGTAACCCATTTTAGAAAAAATTCCATTGAGAAAATAAAATGACACCAAAATGTTGGTACCATTAAGGGGTAAATTCTGTTATCTGGAAGACTGCATCCTGTGGAGATATTTTCCCCATGATGCCTGTGGGAAGATGAAAGTTTGCTTTACGGAACCTTTCCCACTGTGATTTACAGTTGGTACAGCACGAGGTGCTGGGGTGAAATCAGGACAAGAAGAGGCTAATGGAGCAGGGCAGGCCTCCATTTTTAAGGACAAGGGACATTCTTTGAGGTAGGCCTGTGAGAGGCGAAATCACCACATAGAATTCAATCCTAATTTTGGGGAGGTTTAAAAGAAAAAAAGAGAAGGAAAATTAAGGAATCTCTTTGGGCCTTAAATAATCTCTTGGAATGGGTATTCTTTTGTTATACCCATTTTACAGATGAGGAGATGGAAGCATGAGGGGTTAAAAAATTTCCCTTAGGCATCAACCTCCTGGGATTTCTCCCTGTTTTGATGTAGTGTGATACAGTATTATCCTGCCCTTGCATTTAAGACATAGAAAAATTATAGGTTCTATGGGGGCTGAGGTGAAGGGATGGTCCAAGAACAATAGGAGAGACCAGGAATCTGACGTGACAGAACAGACTATGATTGGCCACTGTTTATTCTTTGAGGCCAGAAAGTGGTGTTTATATTTGCCTTGACCCAAGGTTGCACCTAGATCTTTTTTCATGTCTTTTTTATGGACACTGTATGGAAGTGAAAAGGCTGGAATGCTGCCAAGACAAGTCAGCAAACCTAATATCATTTGCTCTTAGCTGGATCAATGGCCTTCTTCTTGCCCTTTCTTAGAAGCTTAGTGTGTTGGAAACTCAGCAAAATTAAAGAACCGTTAAAAAGGATTAATTCATTAAAATGGATTAAGCCTGGGAACCCATGGAAAGATTGACTTCAGTGTCAAGGGGCAAAGTGGCTGGCTGTTTTGGAAGTCTAAGCTGGCAGATTCAAGGCCAGTAGCCTAGTTGAGCGGCCACAGGCAGGACCAAGCTTCATTTCATTCAGAAGTATTTGGCTCTAATTCTAGCTTCAGTTCTTTTCCCAAAGTGAAGTACTTGGATGAGATGGTCTCTGAGATCCCTCCTGCTTCTAATACTGAGATTTAAGGTAGTCAAAATAGGACCTTCCCCAACGCCAATCAAGTCTCCTTGTAAACTACCTGCCTATATGTGCTTTCATTACTATACACTGAATCTTTATGTTATTTGTCCATTTGGTTGCGGTTGGCAATAAGTTGGCCTCTCTGGATTCTCCTTTGTGCCTTTTTTGTGACTACAGCACAGAAAGATTTGGGTGTGGGTTGCAAAGAGTAAAACAAGTGAGATTGCTTGTGCAACCATGGCAATCGGTAAAACACACCATTGGGAGTAAGTGGTTAATAGAATACAACGATTCAGAATTAATAATTTATATGGTTTCATTTCCATGACACTGAATTATAACAACAATAAAAACAAGATGGCGATACACTAATATGTATAAAATAGATAACTAATAGGAACCTGCTGTATAGCACAGGGAACTCTACTTCACTTTGCTGTACAGTAGAAACTAACACAACATTGTAAAACAACTATACCCCAATTAAAAAAAAAACAAAACAAGATGGTGACACTGTTGACTTGCTACCAACAGACATTTCTCCACCTATTTTTTTCCCCTCGCCAATCTACCATCCACAACAGAAGTTGTAAGTGCCAGATATCCACTTTTTCAGCCTCCCTAACAGCTAGGGGTTGGCCATGTTTTCCATTCCTGAAGGGAAGTCAGCAGACGAAGTGGATGAAGGAGAAATGAGAGAGGAGAAGATTCTTCCTTTGAATCTGATTGAGTCAGGATATTGTTTGTGGAGTTGTGGCAGCCTTCTTATCTACAAGAGAAGTAGGCCAAGAGAAACAAAGGGAAATGGACTCACCATAGTCCAGAGAATCTAGAGCTGCTGAACTGGACTAGTTACCTTTGGACTTCTCATATGTGAGATTTATGAACAATTCCCAAATATCCAAGTCACTGTAGTCAGACATTTCCTCACCTGCAGTTTAGAGCTTCCTAATTGATAACCTAACTTAATAACGCCCTTGTTAAGTAACCACTCTACACTGGGCATTGTTACATTGTTCTAATAATGCAATCCCATAAAGTATATCTATTTTTAGTACTATTTTAGTGATGAAGAAGTGGTAGCCTAGAAACAGAAATAACTGGCCCTAGAACAGTGGTTAGCTAGTGGTCAAGGCAGGATTTCATCCTATGCTTCCAAACCCCTTACTCTGTGCTTACAGTACAAATGGGGCAGGCAGCCATACACATTGGTTCTGAAGAGACCCAGAAAAGGCTCTATCTCTTCCTTGAATCCTCCTCCCCATTGGCCTCATGTCCCATGAGTCTTACCCCTGGTATCTCCTTAAGGAGCCTTTTGGGGATTTGCACACTTGAATGTGGTTAAATCATAGTGCTGTCCCAAGAGAAATTAAACCTACATTCATACAAAAACTCGTATAAGAACGTTCATAGCATCATTATTCACAATAACCAAAAGGTGGAAATAACCCAAATGTCCATTAACTGACAAATGGATAAATAAAACATGTTCTATCCATACAATGGAGTATTACCCAGCCATAAAAAGGAATGAAATACTGACACATGCTACATCATGGATGGACATTGTAAACATGCTCAGTGAAAGAAGCCAGTGAAAAAAGAGCACATACTGTTCGATTATATTCATATGAAAGTGCAGAATAGGGAAATCTGTTGAGATAGTAGGTTAGTGGTTGCTTAGAGCTGAGAAATATGGGGGATATGGATAGCTAAATGGTGTGAGATTTCTTTTTGAGGTGATAAAAATGTTCTAAAATTGACTTCAGTGATGGCTGAACATATTTGAGATTATACTAAAAATCAATGATTTGTTCCACTTTAAATGAGTGAATTGTATGGTATGTGAATTATATCTCAGTAAAGCTGTTAAAAAAAATCATAGTGCTTCTAGGAGGGGAAGCACCTTAGCTAGTCATCCGTCATAGGTGGGTTCAGGCTCCAGTAACTTTGAGCGGGGGAGGAGGAGAAGATGTCAAAGTGAGGGGGGCAGGAGAAGCTGGAAACAGGGAAGCATGTCAGCCAGTGCAACAGAGATCTGCACAGTGACAAAGTGTCTCTCCTTGACCAAACTCTACTCAGGGTCCCCTGAGCTCTTTTTCAACCAGGTCTTCACTTTTGGACTTCTGTGTTTGTCTCCACATTGTCCAATTCTAGGAAGGATTCTGTTAAGTCAGTTTAATCAGAATTCCACACCTTTCATATCTGATCACCCTCCATATTTGATCAGGTTCCTCATCCTCCACCACCCACAGAGGGTGTCTGATCACCCTGGTAAGCCTTCAGCAAGAATCCTGTTAGGTCAGTTTAGCCAGAAGCCCCCTTACCCCTGATGTCTCCTCTTAGTAGTTTTCCATCCACGGACCCCACCCTGCTCCTTGTCTATAAGTCCCACTTGCCCACGTTGTACTCAGAGTTGAGCCCAATTTCTCTTCCCCCTGTAAAACTCCAATGCAGTAACCTCTACGTATACCTACGTCTACAGCCCTCCTTGAATGAAATCTGCCTTACTGTCCTTTAGCAAGTGCCATTGAATAATTTTCTTCTTAACAGCAGCAAGAAGGTGTGTGTAGTTTCAGGGGAAGGGGAGGAGGGGGGAGGGGAAGGTGAGAAAAGGTGTTTGCAGGATGACCGTTCCTTTTCCCACTACCTTGAGCAAGGTGAGCCCCCTCCATGCAGCAATTATGGCCAACAGACAAGGGCAAGTTCTGCTTGGCGTGGAGGAAATAATAGCTCAGCCAACTGCAGTTGAGATCACAAAACTTTGTGTAAAGAAATAAAATAGTTCCATCTTGTAGAAAGGAAAAAACACCTAGAAAATATCTATTCAAATATTTGTTCCAAGTTCTCTCAAAATAAGCTGCTTGATAATTCTGGGACTTGCACTCAATTTCTTATACGACATTGAGAAGGATTACTGATTATCCTTTACTTAAACATTTAAAAAATGTGGTTAGGTTTGGATATTTCCCTCAAAAGTCCCTCAGAATTTCAAGTGAGCATTTTCACAATAGAGTTGTCTCTCTGGTTAGTCTTCCTATGGACTCTATTTTAAAGCTTCTGTTATATTAGTTTTTTCTTCAGAAATTCCTATGAAAATGTGGCTTTTATTAAGAGAGCCACTCAACCCCTTTATCTGTTAAATCTTGGACTCCTCACCCCTAGGATAACACCAAGAGCCGCTGACAAGTTTATCCTAGGCATTGGTAAGAAAGGGCTCATTCCCTGGCTATAATTCTCAGCTCAAGTCCTAGAAGAAACTGGAAATGGAGCATTCTGCAAGAGCAAAAGGAAGGTGTGGCTGGAACAAACTGTGCCCAGTTTTGCTGGAGCAGAGACTTCTTCAAAGGTAACCAGGCAGAGCGTGAGCTGGCTGCACAGCAAGGTACCCACTTATTCCACACGGGATGGTGGATAGGGAGGCTGCAGTGTAGGAAGCCCTTATTAGGCTGGGGGGAAGGCCATGGGGGAATCCTCTTAAACAAAACTTCATGCTGAACAGTGAAAAAAAGAAAAAAAAATAAAGAAAAGAAAGGTATGGTTGTTGGGTCTTTATCTTGAAAATTGAAACAAAAACTATAAAAATAAGTTTACATTATCTTCCATTGAACATGCTTATAATCATAACTATGCACAAATTCTTAGGAAAAAAGCAAGGATAAAGTGTTGATTATTTTTCATCTGGGTGATTTTTCTGGCAACCCTGCATGTTAGTACAATCAATTAGCCTTCATTTTACACACTGAGATGATCAGAAAGGTCATAAAGAGGGTCAGGTCTGCAAAAATATGCTGAAGCTTTGTTTCCCCAAGGGCTTTGGATAACATTTTGCTACTCGAATCATTCTCTTCTAAGGCACCTCCTCTTTGCCATCTTCCCCATCATTACCTCCTCTTTGGGTGTCACGGGCCCATCTCTGCCAGGTCATCATGTATCAATGACTTCCCCTGTGATGGGAGGAGATCCCTAACTTGATCACTGTAAATTGACTTTATGAAATCCTGCATCTATTGCAAGATTTTACATTTCACTTTGTAATTCACTTGTGATAGATTACCTGGCAACATATATGACTCAGAGAGACCCACCTATAAAGGATTTAATGCCTTGGTTGGGGGGTTGATGAGGGGTGGGGAAGAGAGATGTTGGAGATAAAGGGGTGACCAGTTGTTAATTTAGCCAGCTCTCTGGGAAGTCTTCCTGTTTATGACCCTTCTACTTCCTTACTCAATCCTCCAACTTTTCAGACTCAGATAACCAGGGTCCCTTCTATATAATCTGGATATTTCAACCTAACCCTTCTGCCTCAGTCTACTGGATATTCCGGATCAAAGTACATCTCTGTTTTGCTTGAGTAAACTTGGAAACAGTCCCAACTTTTTGTTTCACTTATTGTCTGTGGTTTGGTACCAACCCTTTTGAGCATCCACCATGTACAAAACTCTCAGAGGACATCTAGGATTCCACCAAGGACCTGCCTACGTGTTTTCTCCTGGACACTGTCTAGAGATTTCCATTCTTCTCATATTCACAACAGTACTTGGGGAAGCTTGTTTGGGGTTGCCTGCCCTCTGTGTACACTCAGCACTTTTCATAGGGCTCACTTGCCTCTTACACTGTGGTGGTTCATGGGTAAACCTCTCCCAGCCCCACCCCAAAGGCAGGGCTTCCCAAGGGTGTGGGCTCATCTCCACTTCGGTTCTCTGACTCTTGTGCTTCTCAACACTGCAAAGTGGAGATTCCCACCCTTTCCCTAACTCAAGGGGGTGTGTGTGGTTGGGACAAAAAAGATAATATCAAACAACTTACATTTATTTGCCATTTTTATTTCTAAAACCCCGTCCCATAAATTATCTCAAAATTATTCCTCCCAGTCAGCTTTAGTGGTAGGCATGAAAGATATTGTCCTCCCAAAGGGTTGATGAAACAGTAGCTATAGTGACTGCTCAGAGAAAGTGTGATTGGCCCCAAATTATACAACATGTGAACTATGGGCGGTGAAGCTGGTGTTGACACCAAGCTCTCAGTTCTTTCCACAGACACAGAGCAAGTTTAGGGCTTTGACATTACTGCATGTCAGGGCCTATCCCTGCGTCTGGTGGAGGAGAAGCCACAGCAGGGATGGAGTATCTGAATATCTTTCCATTATTTACACATTAGGGGGAAAGGTCCCCAAATCCCCTGGTGTTCAGGTCAGGGAGACTACAGCAGGCTGAATAATGGACACCCCCCCCCACCAAATGTCCACCTCCTAGTTCCCAGAACATGTGAATATTACAGTGAAAAGGGACTTAGAAGATGGGATTAGGTTAAGGATCGTGAGATGGGGAGAGTCTCCTGGATTATCTGGATGGGCCCTAAATGTCATCACAAGAGTCCTTATGGTGGGGGGGGCGTAGGATGAGCAGAAAGACAAAAGTGATGTGATGACAGAAGCAGAGAGAGATTGGAAGCTGCTACACTGATGGCTTTGAAGATGAAGCATGGGGCCATGATCCAAGGACTATAGGCGGCTCTAGAGGCTGAAGGCAGGAAAACAGATTCTTTCTTAGAACCTCCAGAAAGAACTCAGATAGGCCAACCCATTTTAGATTTTTAGCTGTTAAAACCGTAAGGTAATAAATCTATGTGAGTTTCATGTTGCCGCAAATTACCAGAAACTTAGTGGCTTAAAACAATACAAATTTAGGTGTTTCATAGCCATCTCTCTAGAAAAGAACACTATAATCAGTTAGAGGTTCATATAAGACCTGTTCGGAAGGAAATACACAGGAAGAAGAGAAGAGGTGTCTGCAATAAAGAATCAGGAGACCTTCAAGATGGCGGAGGAGTGAGACGTGGATATCACCTTCCTCCCCACAAATACATCAGAAATACATCTACATGTGGAACAACTCCTACAGAACACCTACTGAAGGCTGGCAGAAGACCTCAGACCTCCCAAAAGGCAAGAAACTCCCCACGTACCTGGGTAGGGCAAAAGAAAAAAGGAAAAACAGAGACAAAAGAATAGGGACGGGACCTGCACCAGTGAGAGGGAGCTGTGAAGCAGGAAAGGTTTCCACACACTAGGAGCCCCTTCGCTGGCAGAGACTGCGGGTGGCGGAGAGGGGGAGCTTCGGAGCTGCGGAGGAGAGTGCAGCCACAGGGGTGCGGAGGGAAAAGTGGAGAGATTCCCGCACAGAGGATCGGGGCCTACTGGCACTCACCAGCCCAAGAGGCTTGTCTGCTCATCCACCGGGGTGGGCGGGGCTGGGAGCTGAGGCTCGGGCTTCGGTCGGAGGGCAGGGAGAGGACTGGGGTTGGCAGTGTGAACACAGCCTGAAGGCGTTAGTGCACCACGGCTAGCCGGGAGGGAGTCCGGGGAAAAGTCTGGAGCTGCCGAAGAGGCAAGAGACCATTGTTTTGGGGTGCACGAGGAGAGGGGATCCAGAGTGCTGCCTAAACGAACTCCAGAGACGGGCGTGAGCCACGGCTAACAGCACGGACCCCAGAGACGGGCATGAGACGCTAAGGCTGCTGCTGCCGCCACCAAGAAGCCTGTGTGCGAGCACAGGTCACTCTCCACACCCCCCCTCCTGGGAGCCTGTGCAGCCCGCCACTGCCAGGGTCCCGGGATCCAGGGACAACTTCCCTGGGAGAATGCACAGTGCGCCTCAGGCTGGTGCAATGTCATGCTGGCCTCTGCCACCGTAGGCTTGCCCCGCATCCGTGTCCTTCCCTCCCCCTGGCCTGAGTGAGCCAGAGTCCCTGAATCAGCGGCTTCTTTAACCCCGTCCTGTCTGAGCGAAAAACAGACGCCCTTCTGCGACCTACACGCAGAGGCAGGGCCAAATACAAAGCTGAGCCCCGGGCACTGTGCAAACAAAGAAGAGAAAGAGAAAGCTCTCCCAGCAGCCTCAGGAGCAGCGGATTAAATTTCCACAATCAACTTGATGTATCCTGCATCTGTGGAATACCTGAATAGGCAACGAATCATCCCAAATTGAGGCGGTGAACTTTTGGGAGCTATGATATATATATGTTTTTCCTTTTTCTCTTTTTCTGAGTGTGTATGTGTATGCTTCTTTATGTGATTTTGTCTGTATAGCTTTGCTTTTACCATTTGTCCTAGGGTTCTGTCTGTCCTTTTTTAGTATAGTTTTTAGCACTTGTTATCATTGGTGGATTTGATTTTTGGCTTGGCTGCTCTCTTCTTTCTTTCTTTTTCTTTTTTTAATTACATTTTAATTTTTTTATTTTTAATAATTATTTTTTATTTTAATAACTATATATTTTTTTATTTCTTCCTTCTTTCTTTGTTTTTTTCTCCCTTTATTCTGAACTGTGTGGCTGGCAGGGTCTTGGTGCTCCGGCCGGGTGTCAGGCCTGTGCTTCTGAGGTGGGAGAGCCGAGTTCAGGACATTGGTCCACCAGAGACATCCCAGCTCCACGTAATATTAAATGGCAAAAGCTCTCCCAGAGATCTCCATCTCAATGTTAAGACCCAGCTCCACTCAACGACCAGTAAGCTACAATGCTGCACACCCTATGCCAAACAACTAGTAAGAGAGGAACACAACACCACCCATTAGCAGAGAGGCTGCCTAAAATAATAATAAGGTCACAGACACCCACAAAACACACCACTGGTTGTGGTTCTGTGCACCAGAAAGACAAGATCCAGCCTCATCCTCCAGAACACAGGCACCAGTCCCCTCCACCAGGAAGCATACACAACCCACTGAACCAAACTTAGCCACTGGGAGCAGACACCAAAAACAAAGGGAACTACGTACCTGCAGCCTGCAAAAAGGAGACCCCAAACACAGTAAGTTAAGCAAAATGAGAAGACAGAAAAACACACAGCAGATGAAGGAGCAAGGTAAAAACCCACCAGACCTAGCAAATGAAGAGGAAATAGGCAGTCTATCTGAAAAAGAATTCAGAGTAATGATAGTAAAGACAATCCAAAATCTTGGAAATAGAATGGAGAAAATACAAGAAACGTTTAACAAGGACCTACAAGAAATAAAGAACAAACAAACAATGATGAACAACACAATAAATGAAATTAAAAATTCTCTACAAGTAATCAACGGCAGAATAACTGAGGCAGAAGAACAGATAAGTGACCTGGAAGATAAAATAGTGGAAATGACTACTACAGAGCAGAATAAAGGAAAAAGAATGAAAAGAATTGAGGACAGTCTCAGAGATCTCTGGGACAACATTAAATGTACCAACATTCGAATTATAGGGGTCCCAGAAGAAGAAGAGAAAAACAAAGGGACTGAGAAAATATTTGAAGAGATTATAGTTGAAAACTTCCCTATTATGGGAAAGGAAATAGTTAATCAAGTTCAGGAAGCGCAGAGAGTCCCATACAGGATAAATCCAAGGAGAAACACACCAGGACACATATTAATCAAACTATCAAAAATTAAATAGAAAGAAAAAATATTAAAAGCAGCAAGGGAAAAACAACAAATAACATACAAGGGAATCCCCATAAGGTTAACAGCTGATCTTTCAGCAGAAACTCTGCGAGGCAGAAGGGAGTGGCAGGACATACTTAAAGTGATGAATGGGAAAAACCTACAACCAAGATTACTCTACCCAGCAAGGATTTCATTCAGATTTGACAGACAAATTAAAACCTTGACAGACAAGCAAAAGCTAAGAGAATTCAGCACCACCAAACCAGCTTGACAACAAATGCTAAAGGAACTTCTCTAGGCAGGAAACACAAGAGAAGGAAAAGACGTACAATAACAAACCCAAAACAATTAAGAAAATGGTAATAGGAGTATACATATCGATAATTACCTTAAATGTAAATGGATTAAATGCTCCAACAAAAAGACATAGACTAACTGAATGCATACAAAAGCAAGATCCATATATATGCTGTCTACAAGAGACCCACTTCAGACTAGGGACACATACAGACTGAAAGTGAGGGGATGGAAAATATATTCCATGTAAACTGAAATCAAAAGAACGCTGGAGTAGCAATTCTCATGCCAGACAAAATAGACTTTAAAATAAAGACTATTACAGAGACAAAGAAGGACACTACATAATGATCAAGGGATCAATCTAAGAAGAAGATATAACATTTGTAAATATTTATGCACCCAACATAGGAGCACCTCAATACATAAGACAAATGCTAACAGCCATAAAAGGGGATATCGACAGTAACATAATCGTAGTAGGGGACTTTAACACCCCACTTCTACCAATGGACAGATCATCCAAAATGAAAATAAATAAAGACACACAGCTTTAAAGGCACATTAAAAACGATGGACTTAATTGATATTTATAGGACATTCCATCCAAAAACAACAGAATACACTTTCTTTTCAAGTGCTCATGGAATATTCTCCAGGATAGATCATATCTTGGGTCACAAATTAAGCCTCGGTAAATTTAAGAAAATTGAAAACATATCAAGTATCTTTTCTGACCACAATGCTATGAGACTAGATATCAATCACAGGAAAAAAATCTGTAAAAAATACAAATACATGGAGGCTACACAATACACTACTTAATAACCAAGAGATCATTGAAGAAATCAAAGAGGAAATAAAAAAATACCTAGAAAAAAATGACCCAAAATCTATGGGATGCAGCAAAAGCAGTTCTAAGAGGGAAGTTTATAGCAAAACAATCCTACCTCAAGAAAAAAGAAACTTCTCAGAAAAACAACCTAACCTTACACCTAAAGCAATTAGAGAAAGAAGAACAAAAAAACCCCCAGAGTTAGCAGAAGGAAAGAAATCATAAAGATCAGATCTGAAATAAATGAAAAAGCAATGAAGGAAACAATACCAATACCAAAGATCAATAAAAATAAAAGCTGGTTCTTTGAGAAGATAAGCAAAATTGATAAACCATTAACCAGACTCATCAAGAAAAAAAGGGAGAAAACTCAAATCAATAGATTTAGAAATGAAAAAGGAGATGTAACAACTGACACTGCAGAAACAAAGGATTATGAGAGATTACTACAAGTAACTATATGCCAATAAAATGGACAACCCGGAAGAAATGGACAAATTCTTAGAAAAGCACAACCTTCCAAGTCTGAACCAGGAAGAAACAGAAAATATAAACAGACCAATCAGAAGCACTGAAATTGAGACTGTAATTAAAAACTTCCAACAAACAAAAGCCCAGGACCAGTTGGCTTCACAGGTGAATTCTATCAAACAATTAGAGAAGAATTCATACCAATCCTTCTCAAACTCTTCCAAAATATAGCAGAGGGAGGAACACTCCCAAACTCATTCTACGAGGCTACCATCACCCTGATACCAAAACGAGACAAAGATGTCACAAAGAAAGAAAACTACAGGCTAATAATACTGATGAACATAGATGCAAAAATCCTCAACAAAATACTAGCAAACAGAATTCAACAGCACATTAAAAGGATCATACAACATGATCAAGTGGGGTTTATCCCAGGAATGCAAGGATTCTTCAATATATGCAAACAATCAATTTGATACACCATATTAACAAATTGAAGGAGAAAAACCATATGATCATATCAATACATGCAGAAAATGCTTTCGACAAAATTCAACACCCATTTATGATAAAAACCCTCCAGAAAGTAGGCACAGAGGGAACTTACCTCAACATAATAAAGGCCATATATGACAAACCCACAGCCAACATCGTCCTCAATGGTGAAAAACTGAAACCTTTGCCACTAAGATCAGGAAAAAGAGGGTTGCCCACTCTCCCACTATTATTCAACATAGTTTTGGAAGTTTTAACCACAGCAATCAGAGAAGAAAAAGAAGTAAAAGGAATCCAAATTGGAAAAGAAGAAGTAAAGCTGTCACTGTTTGCAGATAACATGATACTATACTCATGGAATCCTAAAGATACTACCAGAAAATTACTAGAGCTAATCAGTGAATTTGGTAGAGTAGCAGGATACAAAATTAATGCAGAGAAATCTCTTGCATTCCTATACCCTAATGATGAAATATCTGAAAGAGAAATTAAGGAAACACTCCCATTTACCATTGAAACAAAAAGAATAAAATACCCAGAAATAAACTTATCTAAGGAGACAAAAGACCTGTATGCGGAAAACTATAAGACACGGATGAAAGAAATTAAAAATGATACAAACAGATGGAGAGATAAACCATTTTCTTGGATTGGAAGAATCAACATTGTGAAAATGACTATACTACCCAAAGCAATCTACAGATTTAATGCAATCTGTATCAAACTACCAATGGCATTTTTCACAAACTAGAACAAAAAATTTCACAATTTATACGGAAACACAAAGGACCCCGAATAGCTAAAGCAATCTTGAGAAAGAAAAACAGAGCTGGAGGTGTCAGGCTCCTGGACTTCAGACTATACTACAAAGCTACAGTAATCAAGACACTATGGTACTGGCACAAAACAGAAATATAGATCAATGGAGCAGGATAGAAAGCCCAGAGATAAACCCACACACATATGGTCATCTTATTTTTGATAAAGGAGGCAAGAATATACAATGGGGAAAAGACAGCCTCTGCAATAAGTCGTGCTGGGAAAACTGGACAGCTACATGTAAAAGAAGGAAATTAGAACACTCCTAACAGCATACACAAAAATAAGCTCAAAATGGATTAAAGACGTAAATGTAAGGCCAGACACTATAAAACTCTTAGAGGAAAACAGGCAGAACACTCTATGACAGAAATCACAGCAAGATGCTTTCTGACCCACCTCCTAGAGAAATAGAAATAAAAACAAAACTAAACAAATGGGACCTAATGAAACTTAAAATCTTTTGCACAGCAAAGGAAACCATAAACAAAACAAAAGACAACCCTCAGAATGGAGAAAATATTTGCAAATGAAGCAACTGACAAAGGATTAATCTCCAAAATATTCAAGGAGCTCGTGCAGCTCAATATCAAAAAAACAAATAACCCAATCCAAAAATGGGCAGAAGACCTAAATAGACTTTCTCCAAAGAAGATATACAGATTGCCAACAAACACATGAAAGAATGTTCAACATCACTAATCATTAGAGAAATGTAAATCAAAACTACAATGAGGTATCACCTCACTCCAATCAGAATGGCCATCATCAAAAAATCTACAAACAATAAATGCTGGAGGGGATGTGGGGAAAACGGAACCCTCTTGCACTGTTGGTGGGAATGTAAATTGATACAGCCACTATGGAGAACAGTATGGAAGTTCCTTAGAAAACTAAAAATAGAACTACCATATGACCCAGCAATCTCACTACTGGGCATATACCCTGAGAAAACCATCATTCAAAAAGAGTCATGTACCACATGTTCATTGCAGCACTCTTTACAATAGCCAGGACATGGAAGCAGCCTAAGTGTCCATCGACAGATGAATGGATTAAGAAGATGTGGCACATATATACAATGGAACATTACTCAGCCATAAAAAGAAACGAAATTGAGTTATCTGTAGTGAGGTGGATGGACCTAGAGTCTGTCATACAGAGTGAAGTAAGTCAGAAAGAGAAAAACAAATACCGTATGCTAACACATATATATGGAATCTAAAAAAGAAAAAAAAGTGGTTATGAAGAACCTAGGCACAGGACAGGAATAAAGAAGCAGATGTAGAGAATGGACTTGAGGACATGGAGAGGGGGTTAGCTGGGACGAAGTGAGAGAGTGGCATGGACTAATACACACTACCAAATGTAAAATAGATAGCTAGTGGGTAGCAACCGCATAGCACAGGGAGATCAGCTCGGTGCTTTGTGAACGCCTAGAGGGGTGGGATAGCGAGGGTGGGAGGGAGAGGCAAGAGGGAGGAGATATGGGGATATATGTATATGTATAGCTGATTCACTTTGTTATAAATCAGAAACTAACACATTATTGTAAAGCAATTATACTCCAATAAAGATGTTTAAAAAAATAATTAAATAACCAATTCAACACTGTGGTAATAATTTGCATGTGCAGACTCTAGTATCTTCCACCCAAAGGCCAATGAGGTCCTCTGCCCCAGGCCACTCACTGACTTGCTTTACCCAGGAGTCCCAACGGGACTTTCAACTCTATCAGAGTCGGTAAGAATTCTGAAAGCCTTTTGAAGGTGGTGAGTTTCAAGCAGGTGACTTTCTCAGCTGACAGTTTTCATAGCAGAGGGAGCCAGTCAAGCTTCAAGCCTTTGACAATTATATTGAAATATGTGTATGTGTGTGTGTGTGTGTGTGTGTGGTCTTGTATAATGTATTACATTCTAGAACTCTTCAAACATGGAAAATTCCAATAACATTTTTTAGCACTTACATCAAATTGTCTTTATATAAATTCCTATAACCCCTCCATCAATACATCAATACATCTAGAAAACACAGTAACATAAAGTAGATTGGTGAGGTCTTGAGCTTTATCAGGACAGCTTAATCTCTTTTTATGACTTAATGTTTACTTCAGTCTAAATAAATATGTTCAGGCATATCTATTTACATGTGGAGGCTTCCATAGAATCATGATTTTTTTTTAAAATTTTGGCCACTGAAATTTATATTCTTTTCTCCAGTGTTGGTTGGAAGAGTGGGCATGTGATGCGGAGCAAAAAAATCAACCCACACCCTGCCAGCGATGTCCTTCTATCCCCATGGCCACAGGATGGCTGAGTAGACTGTGAAACTTAATTTCCCGTTTTAGTGCTTTTCTTTAGGTGACATTTGTGGCTGAGAATCTATGACCTCAAATCCACACTTCCCATAACACAGCATTTGAGTGATTTCCAAACATACTTAGTAGAACAAGACATCATTCCACAATGGAAATAAGTCTGTTGAACGCCGGGACCAGAGCAGGGGCAGAAGATTCATGGGTTATAGTTGGTCTGCCTGATTCATAATTACAGCATTTATCATGATTCCTGCCCCTCTAATTGGCTTAAGAGTCTTCCTGGGACAGTATTAGGTGGTACTTCATTGTTGGAATTTACTTTTGATTTTGTAGCCGACGTCACGTCCGTGGCTGGTAATTGCTTCCTCAAAGAGGAAGAGGAGAAACACTTCCTCTTCCCCTCAAGTAGATGACAGACCAGAAGGTAAAGTGACAAGAAAGTGGTATTCTGCTTCAAATTAAAATGAGCAGAGGACACTTACTTTCCACTTGAAGAAATACCAGTATTGTACCCACTTTATTTCTCTCATTGTATTTGTGCTGGGCTCACCTTTCAGCTGTGTCCTTTCCATCTAACTCCTGACTTCATTGTAGCCAGAGGCATGGAGGAAGGAGGTCGCACCTCAGTGAATGGGGAATCCTTTTGGCGGAAAACTCTTGCTAATATTGCTCTTCACTTCTTTCCAAATCTCCCTCTTTAAACTTTATTTTTGGGTTCAAAATCTGTGTGTGAACAAAACTGCTCTGCACCCAATTAAAAAATGGACAAAGGATTTGAAGAGACATTTCTCCAAAGAAGATTTTAAAATCCCCCATAAGTACATGAAAAGATGCTCAACGTCATTAGTCACTAGGGAAATGCAAATCAAAACCTCAGCAAGATACAACTTCTCCCCCACCAGGAAACCTACAAACAAAAAGATGGACACTAACAAGTGTTGGTGAAGATGGGAAATTGGAACTTTGTTCGTTGTTTGTAGGACTGTAAATTGCTGCAGCTGCTTTGGAGGACTTATTGGAAGTTCCTCAAAAAGTTAAACATAGAGCTGCCATATGACCCAGCAATTCCACTTCTAGGTGTATGTCCAAGAGAACTGAAAACATAGGTCCACACAAAAATTACCATATGAATGTTCATGGCAGCATTATTCCTAATAGCCAAATAAGTCCATCAAATGATGAATAGATAAATAGAATGTGGTATATCCGTGCCATGGTATATTATCCAGCTATAAAAAGGACAGAACATGAATGAAACTTGAAAATATTATGCTAAGTAAAAGAAGCTAGAAATAAAAGGCCACATATTGTATAATTCCATTTATATGAAATATCCATAATAGGAAATCTCTAGAGTCAGGACATAGGTTAATGATTGCCAGGGGTGGGGGAATATAGAATGACTGATAACACGTACAGTTTCTTTGCGGGGTGTTGGATGTCCTGGCATGAGGTAGTGGTGATGATTCCACAACTTTGTGAACATATTAAAAACCACTACATTAGACACTGTACAAGTGTGAATTTTATGGTATGTGAATTATATTTAAATAAAAAATTATGAGAAAAAATATCACCTCTGAGGAGTGATACTGGGGTTCCCAGGTTGTCCCATTCTTCTACTTGAATTTTGAAAATTGTGTTATTTTCATAAAGATGATGATGGTAAAAGAAAAAATATGTTTTTCCAATCTCAGTTGCCACCTCCTTCCCCCATGACATCTAGTGCCCAAATGTCACTCCCAGAACCAAGGAGCCAAGGGTCTCTTTCTGCCTTTGTGCTCTGAACTTGATCCGTTTGCTGTCTGAGCCTGGCTCTCTGATTGAGAGCCCCTAGGGCCTTAGTCACCACTGTCTTCCCCCTTTCTTGTGGGTTAAATTGTGTTCCCACAAAAGATAGATACAAGTCCTAATTTCCACTATCTGTGACTGTGACCTTATTAGGAAATAGGGTCTTTTCAGAAGTAATCAAGGTAAGACCAGGTGATACTGGGTTAAGATGAGCTCTAATCCTATGGCTGGTGTCCTTAGAAAGGGGAAAATTTAGACACATAGACCAAGACATCATTCCACAATGGAAATAAGTCCATTGTGGACTTATTCAATAGACAATGTGAAGACACACAGGGAGAGGATCTTGTGATGTGGAGGCAGAGATCGAAGTGCTCAGCTACATGCCAAGGAACGTCAAGGAAAGCAAAGACTGCCAGCAGCCACCGGAAGCTGGAAGAGGTGAGAGCGTTCTCCCCTGCAGGTTGTAGAGGGAGCACCTGTGAGCACCTTAAGCTTGAACTTCTGGCCTTCAGAACTGTGAGATAGCAAAGTTCTATTGTTTGAAGCTATCCAGTTTGTGACAGTTTGTTATGGTATCCCTAGGAAACTAAGATGCTTCTTGAGTGCAGAGCCTGGCACACAGAGACTCGAGCATATTTTCATATTTGCCGAGTGAATGAATCTTCTGCTTCCAAACAAGCTGTCCTGGCTGAGGTGGGAAGAAGCCCCGGCCAATGGCTGGTAGAAAATTGAAATGGTAATCTCCGCTTCTGCAGGTGAAGGATCCAGAGAGCAGAAGTGGTTTACCCCAAGTAGGGAGCAGAATGGGGGACCTGGAATTCAATTTAGATCTTTCCACCCTGAGTTAACAGAAGATGGAAAAGAGAAATGAACCTAATGAAGAGTCTAGTATGAGTCAGATGCTGTGAACTTGGCCTAATTTATTTCTCTCCACAGCCCTGTGTGACCAGTCTTCTCATTCACATTTCTGCAAATTAGGCAACAGACATAAAAACAGAGATTAGGATGCCTCTAAAATCATCTAGCATGTGGCAAAGCCAGAGTTCCACCCCAGGGCTTTATGATTTCAAGGTCTTGCTTCCCCTAATCTTGCTAGTGGGATCTATTCATTAGATAGCTTTCAGACTTCAGGAGGGCTTTCAAGTTGATTTGATGAGTGATCAGAATACATTTACCTTATAAACTCAAGGTTTGAACAAAAAAATTAATATCTACATTTTTGAGTCACTGTGACTATAATGATTTTGATCTAAATTCATGAATATAAACATTTTCTCTAATCAATAGGACAAAGATAAGATTTTAATATATGCAATGTATTTTTGCCTTTTTGAGAGTAATAAATTGCTAAGATGAATATTATAAGCCATCAGTAAAACATGGATAGGTAAAACTTAAACATAAATAAGGAGGTTTTGTAGTCCATTTTTGCAGGTGAAGTGGCTGATGAACATTTCTGTAAAGGCATATAAAATATTTGTAGGTTATATTGTTTTAGTATTTTGGGAGTAGTAAATGGAAATAACTTTTTAATAGGATAAGTAAGGCATTTTCTTTCCCAGCATAATTAAAAATATTCTATAACAATTTAGAAAGATTAGTTTTCAATTTGTTTCTCCATTTTCTTAGGAAATTTTTATGAGGTTTGGCCTATTTTGAAGTTGCTGACATATCTGTGCATTGGGGGACAGCTTTTAACATCTAATGACCTACATTTACCCCACATGTCAGGGGCACTGAGTGTAGTTAAGCTAATGTTTTATAATCTTAGAAAAACTAGTTTCATTAGGGCAACTGGTGATGTAGTTGGGGATGATTTAGTCTGTTTTCCCACGGCTTTGAGAAAAATGAAAAGAAAACTACATGCCTTAATTAAATTAAACCAGTAAAAGGAAATGCAACAGTTTAGCCCTGGAATGAGTTTCTCAAGCCTGTAAGTCACAACTATGTGACCCTGAAGGTCAAGGATTGTGAGAGATTCAATGGCAGTGGTCACATTTAAGAATATCCCCATCTGGCCCAGCATGCTTTCTTTCTGCAGGCCCAGAGCCCCATTGGGAGAAGTGGTTGAATTGCGGTGCCTCCTTTCTGGCTGACAAGCAGATGTGGCAGCCCGGGCTCACAGCAGACACTGCAGGGCCTTGAGACATCAGGCCAGTCGAGAACCACACCTGCCTCCTCAGTAGCCTGCACCTCCCAGGTAATGGCAGGTCTGGGAACCAACCCAACATACAGGGTTTGAGTTGAGAATGAGCACGTCCAGCAGGGGAAGTAGACAGAAGCCTAGTCCCGGGATGCTGTTGGCTATTTATGGCTAATTTGTGACTTTCTTTTGTGCAAACATCTTTCTCTGTAGAATTCAAGGGAGTCACGCATTTGCTATATGATCAGATTAGTGTGAATTGCATGGATTTTTCCATGAATTAAATAATAAACAGCAACCCACTAATCAGATGACCTTAGAATACATTTTAACAGCATGTCTACTGAAATCCGTGGAATTCACCTTATCATCTGGTGTGACAGCATCATGTTACAAGTGTTAATCGTAATACAGTGTGTGACCTTGATGGGCTGATTAATTTGGTCATGGGCTCTCAAGTTAGCTTTGCCAAGTTGTTCTGAAAAGGACCATAACCTGCCTTAAGCCAAAGTCATGGGCGAGAAGAACAACTAAAATTCAGATGGACTGTTGAAAAGTTGAATGAAAAGCTCTCCCACCACTTCATCCCAGAAACACACAAATCGTTCACTTTATGAGATTATGTATGGCCTTGTGCATAGTTTTAAAGAGACAGCAGCTAATCCACTAATAATGCAATTGACTTTTCCTTGTGTTAAAAATCAAATTAAAAAAAAATCAAATTCAATAATATCACCCTACTTTGTACCCTAGAGATCTAAGATGTGAGAACAGAAATACGAGTTTTCAAAGGCTAAGATCATCTCACTCTCTGAGCTCTTGCTGACTGCTGTTGAAGTTGAGAGCACTCAGAAAGAGAGGGTACCTGACCCCCAGGGTACAGATACACAGCTACATTGTCTCAGCATGACTTAGAGCCCCTGCTTTTTTGGGGCTAGCTCTTCCAAATTATCTTAATCTCTCGCTCTCTCTTTTTAAAGATACTGTTACTCTAAAAAATAAGAAATTTGCTGTAACTTTTTTTTCCTGTAAAGTTAATAGCAAGCTCATTTGTAAAATTCAAGCAATGCAGGAAAAACACACAAAAATGAAAACCTTGGTATACCTGGGCTTTGGGATATTCATCCAACTCCTCTACTCCTCCCTGAGGAGAGGACACAGTCCTGACATCTCCCTTGTAGTTAGGTGGCCATGAGAAGGGAGATGCATGGTACCTCTGGGCCCGTCTCACTAAAGGCCTTCCTTGTGATAGGGCGTAGCCTTTCTTTGTTTTCTCATCAGACTAGAATGGAAAGGTCTCCCAAAGTGACCTTGGGGTTCACATACTGGAGATGGTGAAGCTCAAAATGGCGGGAGTCAATTCACTCCATAGCCAGCACCCCCTATCATTTGGGCTTTACATGAATGAGAAATAAAATTCCATTGTATTGGATCATTACATGTCTGGGTTTATTTCTTAATGCAGCATTGCCTATCCTACCCTGACTAGTTCGATATCTTACCACCAGAAATAACAACATAACTTATTAGTAAATATAATTCCAGATATCTCTTTATGAGTAACGCTTACACACACATCTGCAGGCAAACACAATATTTTCCCAGTAGGATCATAGCGTACCCAATATCTGTTTCGCTCAATTATTTCTGGTGCAGATATTTTCATATATTGTGTTCATTAATATATGTCATCCTTATAAATGGCTTCATGCCATTTTATTGAATGATTCTATCACGGTGAAATAAATTAATTTTCCCTTGATGGAAATTTAGACTGTTTCCAATTTTTCATTATTATAAACAACTTTGAGATGAAAAACCATGTGCATACCTCTTTGTGCACTTGCCCAATTATAGCATCAGGATAAAGTGTCAGAAAAATTATGAGAGTGGGGTTTGAGCCACATTGCCACACTGCTCTCCAGAATTTACCATAATCCACTTGTCAATTAACGGGTAGCGAAAGCACCTGTTTCCCCCACTTTCATCCGCCTGGTATCTTCAAACTTTAGAATCTTGGCCCATATAATAGCAAAGAGGGATCACCTTGGTGATTTTATTTTCATTTCTTTTTATCACTTTTGTTATTGACCTTCCTTCGCATGTCTATTGACCCCTGACTGCATTTCATCTTTTGTGAATAATCAAGCTTGTCCTTCTCTTTTCTTGTTTGTGAGGTTTATTTTTTTGGCCAGTGAAATGTGCTTTGAAACTGACATGACTACCAAGTACTGGAATTTAAATGATCTTTGGGGGGCTTAGAAGAGCATCCTCTCAACCTTGGACTTGTCAGGAAGCAATGCATTTCTGGCAGTATCCTGGTTAGTACAGCAGTGCTCTCCTAGGAGCAGTGAAAGGGGAGACACAGGGAAACTAGCCAAGAGACATAACGTTGGTGAAACATTCTGCAAATATAAAGACGTCTCAGAAGGATAAATGGCAACAGTGCCAACCCGGCAAGACAATTAAATGGCAGTGCTATTTTTATTGCTTAGGTGGAGAGCAGGGAATAGACTCATACCTTGGAAGAACCAAGAAATTGAAGGAACTTGGCCAATGTGAGGGTCCCTCCTCCCCGGTTAAGTTGGAAAGAATGTAAAATTGTCTTCTGGATTATACATAGAAAGGCTTTGGCTGCCCAGAACTCACTGAGGAAATCATACCAGGGCTGGTCACGCTAGCATTTGAGGAATCGCGCTGGCTAAAGTGACTCCCTCACCCGCCTATCCCCAACCTTGGGTCATGCTGGAGGTTCCCAGACCTGTGCGCCTCTCAGAGCTGAGAGTGTTGGGGAGAGTGAAGCATTGTTCAGTCTCAGAGAGTCTGTTTAGCTGCAGGAAGGAAAAGAAAGGCGTCCACCTAACCTAGCATCGGAGCTGGGAATGTAACTGAAGGGTCATCTTATTTGGCCATTAAGGAAATAGACGTGATCCCCGAATCTTGCCTTCGTCAGCCCTACAAAGCCATATGGGGCAGGTAACAGAGCTGAGTCTCCAGAATGGGGTTTTGGCGAGAGGCAGTCCTCCAGGGGAGAAAGTTGGTGCTCCAGGGAGATCATCTAATCCAATAGGCTTTGCCTTAGACAAAGGCAGCCCCAGAAGGTTAAGAAACACAGCCGGTAAGTGTGCGTTCCGATCCCCATAAATTTGGGGCCTGGATGGGTGGTAAGGGAGCAATGACAAGGGTCTTGGGCTCCAAATTAGCACATGGCTGATCATGGGCCTGGATGAAGAAGGGGGTGGTCTCTGGTGGAGTAGCAAGAACCCCTTTGACTATGTCATGTGACTTCTCTGAAAAGTACTCAGATCCCAGACTTCGGGGAGCAGGGATCTTATTTCCTGGAACTGGTCCCCTTTAGGGGTCTGCTGAAAGCTTTGAGCCCTTGGCCTTAACCCCCATCGTATAAATAAATGTGAGCACACACAATGTTGCAGGATATTTCAGGCGTAGGTCATGGGACGCAGTGGTGAGACCGTGACAAGAGCAAAAGCAGAGAGTGGAGGGGACGGGTGTCAGGGTGAACACGGGCTCTGCCCCCTGCATGCCCACCTCCAGCCCCAGACCTCCACCTGCCCCGCCCCCTCTGCCTCCCTCCAGTTTCCTCACTTGAGGCAGCCACAGGGAAAGGTGGTGGCCATGCTGGCCTCTGAAGGGGGCAGAGCCAGACAGAGGCCAAGCCCAGAGCAGCCCTGGGTTCCTTGCCTTGCACTGCCATCCTAGAAGGTCTCCAGTGGGTACCTAGTGCTGGGGGTCCAGTGCCGGCCCTCCTGGAACGCCCTCCTCTGTGCCGGGCACTGTGCCGGGTGCTGAGGGCTCTAAGGACAGATAAGGCCCTTGTGTTTCAGGAGAGTGGGCTTAGATTTGTGGTGTTCAACTCTCAAATCCGTGGCGGGGAGGCGGGGAGAAGTTACGGCCAGGGCCCGAGGATGCTTCTATGCCCTAGGTACCACCGGCAGATAAAATAAATAATTCCCGGTCCATATCCATGTTGCTCTTGTTCTCTGTGAACATATGCTCTTGGGGTAACAAACTACACATTGAAAGATCAACGTGTTTTCAGTTGGTTTCCACTTTTCGTCACAATGTATTTTCTCACCTCTCCCACCCTCTTGCTGGGACCGTGAGCTGTCTGAAGTCATCAAGTCATGCTGACCCTGGGAGAAGTGAGGGACCAGCCTGGACCTTGGTGGGCAGGGACTTGCTGGTTGGCAGAGTGGGTACCTCTGGCTCTAGCAGTGAAACCTTCTGATGAGGATCTCTTCACGGGGGAAGGGACGCCGAGGATGCTAGCTGTGCTGAGCATGGATGGTGGGGAGGCACAGGTGCACTGACCTGCTGTTCTGGTCCCAGGGGAAGCAAGCCCCTCACCTCCCAACCGCAAGGCAACCCACTCAACAGCGCTGGACCGAGAGATGCCGCTCTGACCCTGGCCACCAGCCACATGGGCTTCTCCAAGCTGCCCCCTTTCTGGCGGTTTCTACTGCCATCTTTTCAGATCCTTGAATGATTGCTCTGGAACCTGAATGCCTGAGTTCAAATTCCAGCCCCCTCCTATTTTAGCTGTGTAGCTTTGGGCAAGTGGAGTTTTTCTTAACCTCTCTGTGACTCAGTTTCCTTATCTGAAAGTCTATTAGCACCAACTTTATAGAATTGTTAAGTTTAAATACATGATTGCAGGTAAAGCGAGAAGATTAAAAATGATTCAGTACCTCTTAACATTGTAGCATGGAGGCTGAGAATCTGGGTTTAGAGCCAGGTGATCTGGGTTTGAACCCTGACTTCATTCCTTCCTCTTGGTGTGATCTTGAGTGAGTTTCTTAATCTCTCTGTGCTTTAGTTTCCTCACCCATAGCACGAGGATAATAACTGCATTTGTTCCCGAAGGCTGCTGTGATAAACTAGTGAGAAAGTAAAGTGCTTGCAGAAGCCCACAACACATACTAAATGCTATACAAATACTAAGTTATTAATTTTGTTTTATAAATAAAAAACAGAGAGGTCAAGTAAATCCTCCACAGAAGTTACACAGCGAATAATGGTGGTTCTGAGACCATGACCAGATCCCCAAATAAAAAGAAATTGTTCCCACAATTCACCGAAGTATTTTCCTTATTGCGAGAGCAAGAGGGAGTTTCAGGCCTGAAATTCTCATCAGGCTGTGCATAGTCCTTTCCAAGTCAGCCAACAATAGAACACGATCCTGGTTCAGAAATCACCTGCCAGGGTTGGCTGTTTTTGCTGTTGTTGGGTCCGATACGGTTATGCTGAGGCGCACAGTTACCCTGTGAAGGGACTCCTTGTCTCCCTGGCTCTCTGGGGAGGGTTTCGGCTCTAGCTCCACACCTGGCCAGCCCTCCTGCCCTCACAGGAAGTCTTGTCCCCTCAGGTACAGCATCCGCCTGTGCCCAGATGCAGACAAAATGGCCCTCTCTTCACTCTCCGCTGAACACATAATCCGAAGGTTACAGATGCTTCAAAAAAGATCCTCCCCCAAACGTTCCCCAATCCAGTCCTTATTCCTCAAATCCCACTAGCCCCTCTCAATTATCTTATATTTCTTGCTCCATAGCCAGTTTGTCTAACTGAAAAGTATGTGTGCATGTGTGCGTGTGTGTGTACGTATGAGTGTGTGTGTGTGTGTGTGTGTGTGTGTGTGTACACGTTGAGCACCGCGACAGTCTCTTTCCCTTCCATAGGAAATACCAGCAAAGCTGCAAAACATCTCCATGGAAACCAGCCTTTCAGTTCATTGGGCTTCTGCAGTGTGGATACATCCTGTGCAAGGCAGGCAGGGACTAATGAGGCAACTTAATAGAACATACAGCGTGCCAGTTTAGAATGCAATGGCCCTTCCTTGGGGCTCTTAGTAAGCCAGTGACATCCAAACAATGACAGAACCCCATGTTTTACTCCATGAAAGCTTAAGTATGTGCAGGCTTTGATTGTCATGAAACTTTTGTAGGTTCACTGCCCCACATCAGGTCATGAAATGTAAGTCTCTGTAGTAACCTACAACACAGTCAATTTAAAAATGACAGTTTCTCCATCATGGTAAGACTCCCCTCCCCCAGCCCGGTTACCTTTTAGGTCTCTTATGTGGTCCTAATGCGTTTTCTCTTGTTCTTTTGTCACACTGACATTTTTAATCTGCTGAGAAACAGAGGTGATTTCAAGAGGAATAATTCTGATTTTTTTTTTCTTAACCTTTCCCTCACCCTCTTCTACCTTTTCTCCATTAGAGGATATGTATTAAGGCTCTAAACAATATATACTCAATCTTTTTGCCTTTCAGGCAAGGATCAAAATGGTTGTGAATCCTGCTGGTAAGAGGTATGAACTGTAGGATACGACCCTTCAAAGGTTGGGTAGGAGCTTTAAAATATTAACAGATGGGATCAAACATATATTTGATGAGCTGAAAAGATTAAGTGTGTGGGTAATTTCCACAAGTATATTATTTTACCCCTTCATTAATATGAAAGCTCTTTTTGTATGATTATAATTGTCTGGATATTTGAATAGTTTTCCATATTATTTGGTCTCATCTACACTGGACCAATGGGATAGTTGCCTCAGGTGATTATTGTTTAACTTTCTGTTTATAATTTCTTCTGTTGTTATTCTGGATGTTTGGGGGCAGCAAACAGTCAAATATTCCAAATATGTTTCAATTTGATTGACCATTTTGCCTGGAAAGTTCTAGGGAAAATAATGTAAGATCTTATTATTTGAAAAGCCTATTATGCTAAGTTGTCTGATTTTAGAATTGAAATCAGAATGTCATATCCACCTCAAAACCTGAGGCTGTTCTTTTTTTGCTTCTTAGACTTGTTAACTCTTGGCATTTGAAATCCATCATTACTTATTATTAGAGTGATTATGACAAGAGAGTTTGAGAATGTTTGGAGCTCTGAAAGGCAATAATATATTTAAAAGAAAAAAATGTCTCAAACTATACTCCCTCTCAAATAATGTACTACTGGTAAAATTATGTGGTTATGCTTTTTAGTAAATCTGTCATTCTTCTTAAAACTGGCTTTTTCTTGTATCTTTATGCTACTGGTTCTGATGTACGTAAAGGCTCCTGAAAGAATGCAGGTATGCCTTCCCAGATTGCCATAAGTTGATTCATTTATCTCTTATATTTGGCTGTTGAGAAAGCCAGGTCACCAAGAAGCCATTAATTAAATTCTAAGCAATTTTCCCACCAGAAAAATCTGGAAAAAAGGATGAGAGGAAAATAGATTAAAAAACCCACCTAATTTTCTAATTTCGTGTAAATAGAAGTAATATTTCTTCTGCTTGAGAAAAAGAGAGCCAAAGATAGCATTAGGAATATATCAGAATTCATAATTTTGAACGAAAGTAAATTGCATAAAGTTTTGAAGGAGGTTTTTCTGTTTGGGTTTCCAAAGTGAAACTGTCCGAATTTTACCTGTTTAAGGATGTATTTCATTGTTTGGTGAGGGAGAAATTGAAATCATATATATATATATGGTCTGTGTCCACCTTAACTGGGTGCACTGCAATTCAATTCTGACACTAACCACTTGGTGTTGGTGCGAGATCCCACAAGTTAAGGGCTCAGTTCTCCACAGCTCTGTCCTTACTTCAGACGCTAGATGCATTTTAGGAGTCCCCAGACCATCTGCACTTCTGACCTCTATGTCTTACCACACTTCTAGCTATAAATTCTGGGGTTCCCACTATGCCTTTAGGTATGATAATCCACTAAAAGGTCTCATAGAACTGAAGAGAGTGCTAGACTTGCAATTATAGTTTGTTATAAAGGACACACATAGGTGGGATCTAGGAGAGAGGCAGAGCTCCCATGCCCTTTCCCCATGGAGTCAGGGCACTTTGCCCTCCTGGGATGTCAATGTATTCACCAACAGGGAAGCTCCACGGAGCCTCATGTCCAGAGTTTTTATTGGGGGTTTCAGTACATAGACACGATTCATGAAGTCATGGGCCATATGATTGAACTCAATCTCCAGTCCCTTCCCCTGCACCAAGGTTGGACTTGGTATTTCTGGTGACCAGCCCCCATCCTGGGTTGAACTAGGGGCCCATCATGAGTCACCTTTTTAGCAGAACAAACACACTCTTTTCACTGAAGAAACTCCAAGGGGTTTTGAAGCCCTGTTCCAGGACTCAGGGACAAGACCACATATATTCTTACTACACCACAGCACATAAATAATTGGCAAGACATAGCCCTCCTGATGTCTGCTCTTACTTGCCTAGTGTCAGGGACATGCTGTTTTGTGTACATTATTGCCAGATTTGTCACTTTCCCTCTAGCACTGTTGTCAAGCGCCTAATCTTTTATCTGGTTATTTGTTTTGATTTCTGCCAAAATACATCAAAATATCATGACACATGGGTTCTACCCATCTCCCAAGTTGCAGTTTTAGTCATTTTTATTCTTTTATGCCACCTCTCTCAACCCTGACTTTTATGTAAAAAATTGTTCCCTCAACATAGAAATTTGGGGGCCTCTATTTCAGGTTCACTTCTTCTGCCCTCCCTCCAGTTCCCACCCCACCTTGGGCCAATGGGTTAACCAGCAGTGTTCCTTCAGGGTCCTCATCAAGAAAATGAGTTTTTTCTCTTATGAAAAGAACTATGGTGCCTACGAAACACAGGGATATAAAATTTGCATTTTGAGGATTCCATATTTATGGGAAAGGCTTCAAGCAGTCCAGACTCAAAAATAAATACTCTAATGTAGATGGCCATAAATTGACAGGGGAAAGAGAACTTTCTGGAAGTACTTTTGTCTTATCAAATAGTTTGGCAGCGTAAAAACTTTTCCCATGCAAGGATTTATTGGTCTATGGACCTTTCTGCTTCTTAGTCATTACAATCACTGTAGCAAAGTTTTGTGAAGACATGATTAAATCTGTCTGTTCCCAGTACCTCAGGATGTAATATGGGAAGTATTTATTTATTTTAAATTGAGGTTAAATTCCCATAACATAAAATTAACCATTTGAAAGGGGACAATGCAGTGGCATTTAATACATTCACAATGTTGTGCAACCACCACCTCTATCTAGTTCCAAAACATTTTCATCACCCCAAAAGGAAACCCCATACTCAAAGCCATTACTCCCCTTCAGAGGATAATTATTTTTCCAAAAAAATCTCTGTTTTCAGTCATTCACTTAACGAATATTTATGTCTACTGTGTAAGGGATACATGTAGAGTACTTTCTTTTTCCTTGTCATTTTCTTACTTTTCCTAATTGTATTGTATATGGCTATAGGAAGATTCCAGACAACTGGGTCTGGTTAATCAACTAGAAAATTCTACTCCATTGATAGAGTCTGTATCTTCCATCTTATCCAGCAAAAGAGCAGACACACAGCAACTACCTAAGAAATGTTGAATGACAGAGCTTTGCTGTAATCATACTGCGTTAGGATTATATTATCAAATTATCAAATTATATTATCAAATCAAAAAGATTTCTTTAGGCAAGCAGAAGTCAGGAGCAGCCAGAGATGTGATTTCGTATCTGAGTCAACGAGAGGATTCAAACTGGGGAGGAGAATCAGCTCACAGGAACTTGTCACACCTCTTTGTTAAAAAAAGCATTGCAGGGCTTCCCTGGTGGCTCAGTGGTTGAGAATCCGCCTGCCAATGCAGGGGACACCGGTTCGAGCCCTGGTCCGGGAAGATCCCACGTGCCGCGGAGCAACTAGGCTCATGCGCCACAACTACTGAGCCCACGAGCCACAACTACTGAAGCCGGTGTGCCTAGAGCCCGTGCTCCGCAACAAGAAAAACCGCCACAGTGAGAAGGCCTCGTACCACAACTACTGAAGCCAGTGGGCCTAGAGCCCGTGCACTGCAACGAGGAGTAGCCCCCGCTCACCACAACTAGAGAAAGCTCGCACACAGCAACGAAGACCTAACACAGCCAAAAATAAATAAATAAAATTTATTTTTTTAAAAAAAGCATTGCATTCACAGTGTTTCAAAGGAGACCTTCTGAACTGAACTGCAACTTGCAGCTACCGTTCTGGATGAGCCAGTTGCCCGGAAGTTGCCCTTTCGAGAGACAGCTGTAAGAACCATCGGGATGCACGTGGAAGATGACAAGTCCCTCGTTACATAAGGTCTGGGCGTTGGGGAGTAGCCCCCAGACACCATTTGACAATAAAGAATGTGTCAGGATACGGCAGTGACCCCACTCCTTGTGGGTGGGGAAGGCGGTGTCCCCAGGTGCCCAATTCTGTCCCCTCAGCCCCACTCAGCATCCAGCGTCCCTGGACCAGCTCCGGGGCTCCTACAACCTGGGAACCCTCATTTCTGAAAACCCGCACAGCTCTGTGCTCCATAGCCTCTAACTGATGTCTGGCTATTGTTTTATGTGGGGGATTTTCTGTCCAGACAATCTTCTTAATTGTGTTTTCCTTCTCAGCACAGAGAAGAATATTTTGCTGACAATATGCTTGAAATGAGAAGATGCCTTCTTTCCTTTGGGTGTTGGGGTCCATGGTTTTGCTGGAGGTGGTGCCTGTGGACCAGTGAGAGGGGATTTCTTAAAGAACTTTAAATCTACATAACTTCATTTCTCTTTTATAAGGATTTAAATCTCACCACCCATCTTAGGTTCAGTGAAAGACAGCTGCTCTTTCTTGGAGCCACAGAGCCAAGCCGTTTCTAACAAACATTTAGAGTGTGTCTTATATGACAGCACAATTTGCTTTAGTGGAACTGACATCTAAAAGGGGCCTTTATACAAAATAGTACATATTTTTGTTCTGGTCAACCTAGAGGGTCAGTAAGTATCAGAATATTTCAAATTTTCCAGTTAGTAAATCCCCTAGATCTTCTAGATCTCAGATCTTTTCTTAATCTCCCATTTAGCACCTTTATAATCATATAACTCTTAGACAAATATAATTCTGAGGAAACTTGTCATTAGACCAACATCCCCCCTTGTGTTCATTTCTTAGGCCCTCCACTACAGACTACCCAATCCTGGGTGGCTCACAACTGCAGAAATTTGTTCTCTCCCAATTCTGGAGGTGAGCAGTCTGAGACAAGGTGTCGGCAGGACCACACTCCCTCTTCCTTGCCTCTTCCACTTTCTGGGGGCTGCTAGCAGTCCTTGGTTTGTGGCTGCATCCTTCCAATCTTCAAGGCCAGAATCTTCAAATCTCTCTGCTCTGTCTTCACTTTGCCACCTCTGCTCTACATATGTGATTGCTTTTAGGGTCCACCTGGATAATGCAGGATAATCTCCCCAAGTCAAGTTCCTTAACTTGATTCCATTTGCAAAGATCTCTCCGCCTTTTATCTCCATATGAGGTAACATTTACAGGTTCCAGGGATTAGGATGTGGTTCTCTTGTGGAGCCCAGTTTTTCACTCTATTAAAGAAGTTAAGCAGACTTCTTTCCTGCAGAGCATCTTAAAGCCGTTACTACACTAATAGGCAGTGGGAATCTCAAGGGGAGAGGCAAGTACCCCCTACAAGAGTTGAATCACCAACACCACAAAAATTAGTCTGAGGATGTCATGGGACTAATGGCCCTAGGAATAAACTTTAGAAAATGTTTGGCTTTAGGATAACTTAGAAAATTCTTCTCCAGCATTAAGGACCCCATCCACCATTCCTAGATTTCTCTCTTATTATTTTCCTACTTAAAATGTCCAGCTTTAGTCAATGCGTCCTGATCATTGTTCTCCAAATACACCTGTGCTCTCCTGCCTCCACTTTCTCCTAAGATAATGACCACCCACCTCATCTTGACCCCCAAGCTCCCTGCCACCCCCTAATCAGAAGCACTGTCACCCCTTCACCTCCTCGGTAAAACCCTGTCCGTTCTCGAAGGCCCAGCTTTCTCAAATTCTTCCTGGTTCTTCCAAGAAGGAGTCTCTCCCTTTTTAAATCTCACCTTTAGTGTTGAGATACCCCAGGGTCAATAATAATTAAGTACAGAAATGTCCAAATCTTTACTTTTTAGTTTTACAACCAGCAGATTCAAGGTTATCCCTATAATGACCTTGTGGTCTTTCCAATATGGAAAGACAGGGAGGTGAACTACAGCGTAATCTTGACTTTTCTCTAGGAAATGGGTTGTTGTGAGTTGAACTTCATTTGATTTTAAGTCTTGGTTAAAAAAAAAAAGGTGAGGTCTGTAGGTCCTCACTTACTTGGAATTTTATCATCTACTTCCTTGAAACAGGGCAAGAGTTAGTTTGTTGTCTGAAGTTGTGTTAAATTTTTAATGTCAGCCTTAAGGTCCTGACTCTTGTTTTATAATTTATCACCCCTCCCCCACACTCTCCATGCCTGCTGGTAAGTACTTATTGATTACTTGGTTAATTATTTGTGATGGACTCACCCTTGATTTATTAAAAAAAATTAGATTAAAAAATTGTACGCAAGGAAGAATCCTGCATTTTGAGGAATGCAATGCTTGGCTTATTCAAAGTCTTATTCCTTCCTTCCTTGATGATCGTGGAGCAACATGAACAAGTCTGGCAGGAGAAAATGGAGAGAAAACCTTTTCCATGGGAGGCTCTGAGACATGCATCTGACACCTTCCTTTTCATTAAAGCCGTGGGGGAAAAATGTGCATCTTACATGGGAATGAGAACATTCTGGCTTAAAAAAAATCCAGACTTTTTTCTTCCTATCCATTTTCCTATGAGAGCATCCTTTTTGAAAATGTGTGCTGGAAAAAAGGACTGCAAAGCCGTGTGCCTGCAGGTTAGGGACCCAGCAACGTGGAGGAGATAGTAATTTGGGGAAGGGTATTATTTAGAAGTCAGAACACGATCACCATGGGGCACCTTTCTTTGATTTAGTTGCACGTTTACTCCTAGGTGAGAGCCAGAGCCATAATCTGAATTAAATATCTACTAAGAAAGCATCCCTAGCAACCCAGCAGGGAGTGATGTTTGGTTTGGCTTTGACTTCAGGAAATCCAAAGCCAGGTTTAGCTCTCTTAATTCTGTGAACTGGACTGTGTGTGAATCTGGGGAGCAAACATCATCAATATCACATCTGTTGCAGGAGAGAGCATATGATATTGGGAGGAAAGGGTCTGTATACCGAGCTGAAAGGATTACAGTATTTAGCAATGAAACCCACAATGAGACTCTTTGGCAAGGATGAAAGTCCAAGTATAAGGTGAAATGTTACTTGTCAGAACAAAGGTACAACAGGTAAAAACCACCACATATTAAAATCCCTAAGGTAGCTGAAATCAGTCAACAAGAATTTTTTAGTACCTAATGCCAACTCATAAGATCATACGGCCAGGCCACAGCCCTTGGACCTTTAAGAGAGTTGGGTATAGTACAAGGTAACAAAACACCACAATATGAATAGTTTTATAATGGGCTTGAGAATAGTGAGTAAAGTGAGGTGTGGGGATCATAAGAAGGTTCATTTTTGTTTTTGAGGGCCTGATAGGGGACAATTGCTATGCTCAATGCTTTGCATGCATTATATATTATGTGATTATACGAATATATATGTTTATTAGCTTTCAATCATATCTGTTAGCTTATGCATGTATATACATATTCAAATGCAATTATTTATACAAGCTTATATGGATAAGTATATATATTAGCTTATATATACATATCTATTACCTTTATACACATTATCAAAACAATGCCAGGTGGCTGTTATGCTCCATCGCAGGAACTCGGAGAAGAAGGGTTAAGTAATTCATGGGTGGGCTCACAGCTAGGAGGTGGCTGAGTGGCAGTCAGACCCTGGGAAGACCATGCTGACTGAAGATGCTCTCCCTAGAAGGACGACTGCATGCCAGAGATGTCTTGCTAACTGTGTAGAAACCTTTATGAATGCAGTTCTGGGCTGCAGAGCAATTCTCTGAGTCAATATTTAAACATCAAGACACACCCCCCTCCGCCTCCCACCTCCCTTCCTTTTAACGCCTTTGAGCCTGAAATTGTAATGTCTTGTGAGAGATTAAATCAAAGCAGAAAAGTGCACGAGAAATGTAGGCAGTGATGTTGTTACTGCCGAACACCCCCCCACCAGCTCTTTCCTCTCGGTGAAGCCGAGACTTGGTGAAATCTGGGAAGTGACTCCCTCCCACCAGGTGACATCGCTGTCAGCCTGTCTTCCCCAGCGCCAGGAGCCAGGTGCTTCCCCGGCAGGCCTCCCCTCTCCAGGGGAGAGGCAGAGGGAGCCGCGGGGAGCCCAGGGGCTGTCCCAGCTCACACACTTGTCCCCAGGAGGAAGAGTAGGGTGGGGAAGGGGGAGGGGGCAGCAGCCTAGCACCAGGGGACAAGCGGGTGACAGATGAGTGATGACAAAGTCTCTGAAGGGCCTCATTCCCTTTTGCTGGGGAGTATCAATGAGGCCAAGAGGGCGGCACAGGTAAAAAAGCAAATTCCTCCACCCAGATGTTCAGGAGTCCAGGTCTGCCCTCAGGTTTGGGCAGCGTCTCTCCCCTGCCTGTGCTGTCCTCTTGGGAGCCTGGGCTTTAGAGTTCAGTGTTCCTGCTGTTCCCTCCTATGATCTGAGGCTCACATCTCAAATGCCTTATATTAAGCTAAGCGCTTCCTGTACACACACCTGCTCACATCCTCCAGCTCTGGGTTGGCCACACTTGCTCGCCCTGTAGGCCATTGGCTCCCCTGCCCTCTGGCCTTCCTCATGGCCACACCTCTGCGCAGGGGACCCTTCTCTCTGCAACCTGAGGGCACAGAGGGACGCCTGAGATGCTGAGTTTCCACTCTTTGCCCTGATGAAACTTGTTGACGGCAGAAACGTGGAGAAGGGGGTTTGGCGGTTGATGTGAGGAGGGGAAGGAATGGGGAGCAGTGGGAGGAAGGAGGGGAGGGATCGAGAGATGGTGGCAGGTGGAGGGAGGGTGGAGCAGGCCCTGGGAGCAGGTGGCAGTGTGTGGGAGGGGTGAGGGGAAGGACAGAGAGCCGGGGCAGCATTAGGTGGGGGACAGGGAAGGGGAGTGGAGGAAGTGGGAGGTGAGGGAGTTTAAAAATGCATTTGTTCGGGCTTCCCTGGTGGTGCAGTGGTTGAGAGTCCTCCTGCCGATGCAGGGGACACGGGTTCATGTCCCGGTCCGGGAAGATCCCACATGCCGCGGAGCGGCTGGGTCCGTGAGCCATGGCCGCTGAGCCTGTGTGTCTGGAGCCTGTGCTCCGCAACAGGAGAGGCCACAACAGTGAGAGTCCCGCGTACCGCGAAAAAAAAAAAAAAAGCATTTGTTTATTCTTTTCCTTTGGGCTGGAGCAAAGACAAGGGGGGAGCTGGACCCCCAATTGGGGGGACTCGGCACTTGGGTCCCGAGGGGGCATTACAGCTCCTCCACAACCCTGGGGTGTCACCTACGCACTCCCGTGGGCTTGGCAAAGAGGGCCTGGGGAGCACGGCCTGCTGCTGAGATGTGTGTGGATGGTGGGGGGATGGTGATGGAGACAGAGACTTTTGGTTGCTCGTGGCCCCAGTGGACGGTGGTGGCAGCCTGGCTAGGGCGACTGTCTCCACGTTGCCAACCTGGGCTGGTGGTGTGGTGACTCGTGCCTTGAACATCTGCTTTGTGTGCCACGACCTTCTGTAAAAAGAGTGGAAACTGAAGGAGGACCAGAGTCCTTGCGATCCCCAATGAGAGAGGGAGACACTCCAGTGAAATGCCAACGGCACTGGTGCCTTCTGAGATCAGGGCACATGGAAACCAGTGAAGAAGGGCCGAGTGGATGCAGCTGCCCCCGAGCCGGGCTTCCCACCATCAACGGCTCAGAAAGGCAAAGTGAGAGAGAAAAATTGTTATTGCCAGAGCTAATGGGCAGGTCCTGCAAATTGCTGTTTGGGAAAGAATGATACCCCTCCCAGCTTCTGGGAGAAAGGAGGTCTCCAACTTCTCTCCCCAAGCACCTTCCACCTCCCCTATTTCTGTTAATCCCAGGAGCTGTGGTGTTTCCAACTCTCCTCTTGGACATTATCGTGCTGGGAAAATCCCTTTATCCTTCTAAGCTTCATCCAATGGCTGCATCAATAAAATAGAAATACCCTTGACTTGATGGTCCCCAAAGCCAGGTGGCCGAGAGAGATGGATTCTCTCGGTGGTCACCAAGAGTGGCTCAGGTTTCCATCTCTGCATTACTCAAGTAGAGGCTGTAGCAGGGAGTGATACTGGAGACCGAAACCTCGGGAGGATCTGCAATTGACTAGAAAGTCCCACTATTGCTGCATAAGAAGAAAGGACTGGTTCTTCCTGGTTTATCTAGAGCAGTGATTCCCAGTCTCTCAGTGGGGAGTGACCTGCCCTGCAGAACAAATTTAGTCATGTCTGAAGACATGGCTTGTGACAAGTGGGGGAAGGTGCTACTGGCATCTAGTGAGTTGAAGTCAAGGGTGCCATTAAACATCCTTCAATACACACAGCTTCACAATGAAGAATTATCCAGATCTGAATGTCAATGGTGCCCAAGGCAAGAAATGCAGTCTAGATCTTCCTAGGGCCCAAGAGAAGTTGTCGGTGTCAGAGATGAGTTTCTCACCAACCAAGTCACAAACATTCATCAGAAGGTGAGGGTGAAAGTGATCTCCAAAAATCTTAAAGGAAGGAAAATGAACTTGAGAAAACAGATTTTCTCCATTTCCATTTTCACGAAGCACAGTAATAATCTGTACAAATGTAAGGCACCCTAAGCTGAAATTTACTCAGTTTGCTGCTTTGAACATTGCTGTGTGTTTCTACCAGTCACATCCTTTAAATTACATGCGTGTTCTGGAGATGGCAAGGAAGGAAGCGTCATTCTTATTTGGAGAAGGCTGTTGTCGGGGGAGCCTCAGAAGGGAGGCAGCAGATGGAAACCAAAGCAAGGAAGTCCTCACACTGAGGGACATGGGAGGGAGGAAAAGGGGGGACCAGGCAGGGCATGAAGCCCATCCCCATGGAGATGGTGTCTGGGGCCATTAAGCGGCATGAAGACTACGATCCATTTCAGGTCCTCTGAACTCAAGCTAGAATCTCTGATTCCAACTGAACAGGCCTGTAATCCCAAGCAGAAAGTGATTATCCTTGAATTTAAAAGATATATTCCAGTAAGGAAAGCACATGCCTCTTAGTAAAAAAATAACAGCTTTTTAGAGGAGCACAAGCAGGGAAGAGGCTGCTGGATCTCTCTCTTCTGCTTTGGATCAAAGGAAGCATTTCTGCCTAATGGTGGGACTGAAATGATATATTGTGAAGGGACCCAACGTATCATACCATAAAATCTTCTGCATCCATCTGCGTTCTGCTGCCCCTCCATGCTGGCTTCTCTGGGCATCCACTCTTGTGCCCCCCTCCCCGTGTCCTGCAGGTAACCCAGGAAAGAAGATACAGAAAGGAGGATGCTCTGGTCAGAGTTGCTAGTTGAGGTGGCAGAGCCAATCTGGCGAGTGTGGGCAGCCAGGATGGATAAGGGATAAGACAAGGCTCCCAGAGTCATGGGAGAGTGAGAGACTCAGTCTGGAGAACCTATTCCCAGAAGCACATGACAGAGATGCTGGGAAGGGGAGGGGCTGCTTGTCTGCACCTGTGCTGGCACCCAGCCCCGTGGCCCATCTGCATCAACCCGCCTGCAGGATGGAGGGGGACACGATCTCAGGCTGGGAGATGCAAAAGAAAGGGAGGTGGGAAACTACCAAAGGAGAGTCTGGAGGAGATGCTAGGTGGCCAGAGCAACAGGTGCCCTCTGTTGAGGAGGAAGGCACATGAGAAGGGAGACTTGACAGGAGAGAGAAGGTTGAGACAGCAAGGAGGGTCAAGGGTACACTGCCAGGGAGAGCTGACAGTGATGGGGCATGTGGGGAGGGATTTAAGAAGACCTGAAACCTCCCTTTTCCAGGAACGAGAGGGAGCGATGCTTCCCTGTGCGGCCGTCACAGAGGAGTTCATTTAGATAATAATCACAAGTAACAAAGTGACGATTTAAACTGTGTAAGGGCAAGAACGAGTGCTCAAGAGCAATGGGTTTGTCTTTAAGTCGTGTTACTCTTTTTTCTTAGGGGGTGCCTTTTTGAAGTTTTATTAAATCTTTTATTACGAGTAATTGTATCCAAAACAAAAATAAATGCAGATAATAAAGAAGAGTATAAAATACAGAGTAAAAGGTCTTCCTACCCACTTCCAGTCATCAGAGAAAATGCTGTCAACAGCATCTGGTTTTAGTTTTCCTAGCGATTAGCATGAATTTAATGAACTAGATTTACACCTTTATTTTCTAAAACTTTCACTGCTCTTATAACCCATGGTGTCCTCTTTCTTGTATTCTTTTCTCTTTCTTGAAGTTTTATTTTTTTTTAAAGGATGCATGGGATCCTTTTTTTTAAAGGATGCTTTCTGATTGTAATATGCCTGTATTCTTTCCTCCCACTTACCTATCAGCTGGGTATGAATTTTCGGATGGAAAATCATTTCCCTCAGAATTTGAATTTAGTATTCTGTTGTCTTTTTTTTATTTTTTAATTGAAGCAGAGTTGATGTATAATATTATATAAATTACAGGTGAACAATACAGTGATTCACAATTTTTAAAGGTTATGGGGAATAGAGCAGGTATTTTATAATAACTATAAATGGAGTATAACCTTTAAAAATCAAGTCGTGTGACTTTTGAGATGATGCTGTGACTACCTGTGTGAGGGTGAGCCTGAGAGACAGATTCCCATATTTAAAGTGTCTGAGTTTTATCAGGAGGGAGAAGATACATTTTAAAAAGCACCATCTGGTGGGCCTGATGTAGCCTTAGTCCCTGAGGATAGAGGGCCATTTCACGCCCTAATGACCTCATGCAAAGAACAGCTCTGCCCTGTCCTAAATATCCTCCATCGCCCTATACTCCCAATCCAGCTATGGGGTCTCTTACCAGCCATGAACAGAAGCCAAAGTCTGGGTACCCACATCTGCCTGGACCCGTGACATCTTCCTTTCACCCAAGAGGGCGTAGGGCAGGGCACTGGCAATGGTGTGTTTGAGAGGCTAGGCGGGCATTTCCGCATGGGGATAAGGAGCCTTCAGTACCCAGCAAGGGGGACAGGCCCCATGGGTTTAATACCAAAGGGAACGGTGTCTCTATTCTCCCACTGTCAGGAACCCTAATGCTTTGGGACAAATGTGCCCCTGTGGAGAATCCTGATGCCTGCCTTCCTGGCTCCTGGCCTTGGTGGTTCCAAGTTGAGCTTCCTCTTCTTAGGGGGATGGTTCTGGAGCAGTGGTGGTGGCCATTCCTGCCCTTGTGGATTATTCTGGTTTCCCCTGGGCCCATCCTGGCTCTTTGACCTCAGCCCCCTGCCTCTCCTTTCCTGTCTTAGCTTTTCTGTGGGTCTTAAGTGCCTCCCCATCACCCACAGGATAAAACAGAAGCTGCAGACTAGCCCTTTTATGACCTGACTCTTGCCTATGTGCCCAGCCATCTGCTATCTCCCCCGCCTGCCCTCGCTTCCCCACGCTGGGTCCTGGGTCCTCGGTCAGGGCACTCATGTTCTCACTGGCTGCCTGGTGAAACCTGTGTAAACTTTGGGTGCCTTTATGATGCCCACGCATGCCAGCATGCACCTTCAGCTACAGTGCTTACCAGGTGGCTTCTGCAAGACCCTGATTCTCTGTGCTGTAGTCTCCCACCCCCTTCACCCCCAAACGCTGCACATGGTGTGGGCCAGGACCCCATTTCCTTATCCTTCCAGGACTTAACACAATGCTGGAGTGATAATAGCAGCTCCATGAGGAGAGGATAAATGATTAGAAAACCACTGTGCTTTAATGAAGCTAATTTAATATGAGGTGATTGTAATTGGTTCTCACTCTTCATTTCATTTGACACTAGAACATTTCAAGTCTGGGTTAAATTTGAACAATTACTTTAATCGTAGGAGGAGGAATTCCCTCTACATTAATGCAGACCGCCAAGACCTCTAAGTGCCTCACGAAACAGGCCCGTGGCTCCGGGCGGTGGGATGAACCAGGGTCCCCTCAATTCTGTCCTGGCCAGGAAAGGACCACCCTGAAGCTACTCAGGTTACAGTGGCCACTCTGCTCTTTATTTGAGGAGGATGATGAGTAACTGTTTCCTGTGCAGATATGTTACGGTTGTGATAACCACAGGGTTAACTGAGGGGACAACCTGGGTAGAATGATCCGTGGGGAGGACCAGAAGGGCTCCTCTGGGGCTCACGTGCCCGAGAGAGGCTGGCGGATGGTGACAGAAAGCAACAGAAGTCAACTCTTCCCGTCATGATTCAGAGTGAGCCACGGCTGGCCCTGCGCACTGTCTCCTGCTGCAGGGATGCACTGCATACCTGTGACTGATGTGGAGAAAGAGGCAGAAGTGGGACTCCAAGAATGCTTGCGGAGCGCTGGGGGTGGGGCTCGGGAAGGGACTCTGAAACTTGCAGAAGGCATGGGGGCCAAGCATCCCCACCTGTCCTGCCCTTGCAACTTCATCACTAAGACAGACATTTGATTGTAATCCACACTATTAATGGACCCCTGTGGTGTCTGACAGGTTCCCAGGTGTGGGGGGATACATCAGCAGGTGACAACCATGAAGAGAATTACTTGCAGAAATCTATGTAAGAACAACCTACAAAGGTACTCTGTACAGATCACGATCCCGGAGCCCCAGGCTATTTGCGTGCTTCTCAACATCTGCAATTTGTCACCATCTGACTTAGATTCGAGTGGCCAGGACAGAGCCTCAACGTCACCTCTAAGGACAGCACAGTGTGGGATTTGGTTTCCTTGTTTGGGTCCCTGTGTGCCTACTTATGGACAAGGTTGGGAGTCTCCACTTGGGTCAGGCTTTCAGCTTGGTTTCCGTTAGTGCGTGGGTAGTAAAATCCTGGCTACTGACCGGCAAGTTCAGAGTAACTTCCTCTAGTGTGGGGTTTTCCGCCGTCCCATTTGGAACAGGGTTTCTGATGGATGAAGTATGAGAATATCCTTTTCTAAGATGCTAACAGAGATTAAAATGTCAAAGGGCAACGGTAAAAAAACAATAGGCTTTGAAACGTTCAATGACCACAGCCAATGAATGCAAGTGTGTAGTTTATGAATTTTAGATCCCCTGAACCTCCTTGTCAATATCTGTCCTTGTCTCCTTTCTCTTTGCCTTCTCATCTTCTCTTTGCCCATGATTTTGTCTCTTTCCTCCTTAATAGCGCCTTCTCTGGATCTTTAAAATGTTTATTTATTATTTATTTATTTATTTATTTATTTTTATTTCCTGGCCATGTCTCACAGTATATAGGATTTTAGTTCCCCAAACAGGGATCAAACCCATGCCCCCTGCATTGGAAGCTCGGAGTCTTAACCACTGGACCACCAGGGATGTCCTCGGGTCTTTTTTATACATATGTTTCCCCCTGTATTTTTCTCATGTGCATTTTCTTATATTGCATCTTTTTTTCTTCCTTTTTCTGTTTTTTCTTCCTTATCATGACCCTCCTCACTTCAGCAATGTGACAAATATATTTTGAAGTCTTATCATGTATTTATTAAATAAAGTTGTTTTTCCTTAAACATTTGAAAACCTGTTAATACTTTTGCGTCCCTTGCTTGCCCTTTAAAAAAATGATGAATGCTATTGTTTCTGACGTGGTTGATTAATGGCACGTGATAGAAAGAAATACTCCTCACCCTGCTCTAGAAGATGAAGAAGATACCCCATCCCCATGATGGTACTGGCATAGTCATCAAAAGCATTTGGACCCCTATGGTGATTGGAGATGAATTACTCTCTAGTCTAGTTAGACAGAGAGATATTCTAGTAACCAGATGGTTTTTGCTTGGCAGTTTAACAAGCAGAGTGTTTACTGGCTCTGAAAACTCATTCAGTGCACTGTGTCCTAGGCATTGGTGGTTCTGTTTTTGTCCGTTTTCTCTGGTGGCCATGGATTTGATGTTCCCAGCACATTTATTGTGCAGTTCTTAAAAGAATGTTAATTCTTTGCTTAGCCCACTGATAGGCTCTCCTTCGATAATTAGGTATTTATTTCCTTGCAGGTTTCCTATGTAGAATAAATGTATAGTTGTATATAACGTTATTCAGGAATTTAATTTTGATGAACTATTTGTTAGTGTTGACCATGTGATTAACTTTCATAGTGAGCACCTTGAAAAGTAGGAGTATGTCATATATTTTATAATTTTTTTTTATCTTTGTCAGGATCACTGGACTGGAATGTTGGGTGTGATTCCAAGGTCCGTTTTCAAACTTTAAATTTCCTTTGTGCATTGAGCTTATCTATGTGATCTTTTCTTTTCTTCTTCTTCTTCTATTTTTTTTTTTTAAGACAGAGCAAGTTAGAAGAATGGTCATGCCCTTTCATCTACCAAAGGGTTTGGAATTCAATTTTGGCAGAATTCTCTTAAGCCAGTGGATGCATAGGTCAAAATCCTTAGAACCATTGCAGAGGCAAACATGAAACTGAAAACCAACACATCAGGGAGGGTCCAGGGAGGGGCTCTTATTTAAATGCATCTGGATCCAATAGATATAGAAAAATTAAAATACCTTTATCAGAAATATTGACCAGTAGATCTCTTATAGTGCCCTAAATGGTTTATAATTCAGTTAGGTGAGTTAAAAAAATATTCACTGAACTAGAGATCAAATTCTAACAGGAGACTCACGGTAAAACCTGTTAGCATCACAACTCACACAAGACACTATTTGATTTAATGCACCATACACCCCAGACTCCACTCATGGAAAAGGATGCTAGATTCCAAGCCGTTGATCTTTCTAGCATTCAGAGAATCTGTGAGTCTTTTGTGTTGGAGACTTCGGACTTAGAGATTAGGACTAAGTCTGCGAAAGTGCCGTGGACTGTGAATTACTTGACGTGTCCCAATCTCACTCCATATTTTGACAGCATAGGCATGTCAGTTTCATAGTGGTTCTGGTACCCTCACTATTTCATTCCAGGTCTGAGAAGAACACCTACTATGACTCAAGGGCCTTTCCCTGACAGAGAACCAGTTTGGTGTTCTTCAAACCAAGTGGCAAATCCTTGGAACGTTTTTCCATCTGCAAAGCTAGAGGCAGAGAGAAAGGTGGAACGGAGTGAGGTCAGGGAGTGACCCAGAAAGGAGAGCAGAAGAGAGACGTGGGAGCACCTTGTCCTTCCCTTAGTCCCTGTGAGCTGCCATTTCCATCGTGAAATTAGCATGTGTTCAAGACATATGAAATTAGGCAGAGGTTTTGGGTCAGGAATTAAAGCAATGCAATGTACAGAACCTTGTAACATTACCTTTTCTTGGAAGGGGGGGTACCTTTGGCGATAAGGGCTCATTGACTGTGCTGCAGGAGAACACTTGTATTTAACAGTCTCAGGATTTGAGGAATAGTAGAAGGAGAAGACAGGGGCCAGTTAAATTTGTGCAAGATCCATGGCTAATTTTGCAGGCCAATTTTAAGTAGGTGTTTATGGCCCTAATGATACTGGAGAAGTGTTTACAAGCTTCCCTTGTCACCTTAGATGTGAAATCCATCACTAGGAAAATGTACCTTTTCAAAGGAAAAAAGTCTGCATTGTCTATTTATTTCATATCCACATGGTCTTTAATAGTTAAACGTCAACACAGGAAATTGCATTTCTCAGTTTGCAGGAGGATTTATTATAATTAATTTTTCTTTTCTCTTCAAAATGCTTTGTGTATCCTGTTTACTTGGCTTAAGAGTTTAGAGCATTATACCACTGGTAGAGTCGAAACCTAAATCACTGCAAGCTGCTTACATCTCAAAGTTCTCCATCTTTTAACGGTTCTCTCTGAAATTCCAGAACAGCACCTAACAAGTCTAACGACAAGAAGCCATTCTTTCCTCTCTTTAGATTATCCAGCCTATGGAATATCTGTGCATAAAACTTCAGCTTTAGACTTTGTCTAAACCTCTTAAAAATCAGTTTAAAATTATTGTGGGTCCCAATACCCAACGCAGTGCTACAAATAAAATTCATTTTGACTCTTTAGCTCCATAATGTTGGGGGAAAATTTCAGCACAGAATTGGACACCATGAGAGATGAATTTTGAAAAACACATAATGTAACGTCAGCACAATATGATCTGTGTTAAATAGACCTTGGCTATCACAAGAGTGAAAGACAAATCAGATAATCACAAGGGGATGTGTTTTTTGCAAGATTTTGTCGTTTTCCATTCAAAACCAAAAATGAAGAATAAATTTCAAGTTACTTACTCATGGATTCTGTCAACTTGGCCATCGTTGAAATCTCCTCTTTGTGCTTTTCCTGGAGGTGAGAAGAAAAGATAATTATGTACAAAGCACATCTTAAATATGAGTCAACACAATGGGTCTGTAACAACAGCTCTCTCTTTCTCTCTCTCTCCCTTTCTCTTATGTTAAAATTTGGTCACCAATGATGAAATGAATTTTAAAATCTCACATTATTGCTATATGATCAGTCAGTCACTGAAAAGAGATTTTTAGAATCCTAAAAACCTTGCCAGTGCTCTTGGAAATGACTGTCTGTCACATTGATCTTGGATATATATAATTGGTGACACATGACCAGTTTTCAAAACCTCCTTGACACTGGAGTTTTGATATCCATATGCCAGTCTTTTGCTCTCTATTTTCTCCTGTTGAAGCATTTTTGGTATTTTTGGAGCTGGTATTTTTGTAGTCATTTGGTCTCATTTTTTCCTAAAAGCTAAATAGATTTTGTACATTTTTCTTTGTCTTACTTTTTTGAATTCCTGGAGTTTTTTGAAAGTCATCACTTTTGATGGGTTTATGACCTTATCTGTTTTGGGCTGAAAACATTTTGTTTCAACTGGGATGTAGGCTATAACCCACTGAGTCTGAGAGCGAGAATGATACATACATAAATTGAATCTGTCCTAATTAGAAGATTACTTCAGAGCTATTAAGAATAATGGTCATCTCTTCTGAAAGTTCTCTTCAATTTCTTTAATTTCCTTAGGCTCCTAACATGTGTAGTAACTGAAACATTGGCTGCTATGATTTTACTTTTTTTTACAGCCTTATTTTTTTTCTGATGATGAAACTAACACATGCTCATTATTTAAAAACTCAGAAAATATTGAAAAATTATAAATCAGAAAATATAGTTCTCTCATGATGCCACCCCACAGAGAAAACCACTGTAATGTTTTGGTGAAAATCTTTCTATTACCATTTCTATACCTGTAAATATATACAGATATGGAAATATAATCCCCTTTTTATAAATATAAATATCTATACTATACATACGATGTTGTAAGCTACTGTCACTTAACTCCGTATCATACATCTTTTATGTCAATAAAGGTAGAATACATCATCATTTTTTAGTGACTGCATAGCATTCATCATGAATTACACCATAATTTCCTCAACCAGATTCCACTGAATTTGCTTCAGATTGTCACTATTTTATAAAACGCTGTGATGAGCATCCTTGAACTCACATATTTGTGCCCTTGTCCTATCAACACTGAGGATAAATATCAGAGTAAGGTATGATTTGGTTAAAAAGTATGACTATTAAGAATTTTGACACGTATTGCTCAATTGTCCCCCACAAACTTTGGCTCTGACAGTGTTCAAAAACATTTGTTCCTGTATATTCTTGCCAACTTGCCAGTGGCTTTAGCACTCCTCCTCAATCTTTGCCAAACTGATAAGCACAAAGTGGTATCTTGTGCTTTTATACTGCCATTTTTCTTTCTCCGACCTTCTGTTTACGAATGACAGTAGCATGCTTTCACATGGAGTAGGTATGTCATTGACTCTGTCGTGTAGCTGTCCCCTAGCTCCTGTGCCATCAACACTCTGGTTCTTAGAAGCCAAAGGTGGCATTTATCTTCCCCCATGGCCACAGTTTAGTGTTGAGTTCTTCACAGCTGCTTGGCTAGCACTAGAGTCAACGTGTCATGGCTTGGGTGTGGAAGTACAATCAGCATCATTATTCATTCTTCTAGAGCCACCATCCCCAAACTAAAAGGGTCTGTGTTGAGTGTCAATAAACAACTTTGCACACCACAAGTACACTTGACTTGCACAAGCCCTGAAATAACGCAGTGAAACCAAGGCACTGCCTCTTACTTAAACTTACTTAAACTAATTGCCCTTGAGGACAGAAGAAGCTAAGAAACCATAATCTACCACCCTACTGTGGTGGCATTAACCTATGATGTTTAGCCTGCCACGTGGTTTATTTCAAGATGTAAAGGAAAAGCACAGCTACTGGAGAGGCTAAGAGCGTTGGGTGGCAGAGACAAGACCGGCAGAGAGGAACATCTCACAGCAACGTGGGTTCACAGGTACGTGCACAAGGCTGCTTCAAAAACAAGTCTACCCTGGTGGTTGATGGTAATTCATGCATAGATGCAACTCCATGGTGAGAACTCAGTGAAATTCATCCTTGACCTGTAGGAAACTTGTTCTATCTCTGCTTGCTCTGTCCTTGACTCTCCACCTCACCTCTTAGCCTAGTTCTGCTGCTGGTTTGGCCTCTCTAGTTACACCATCTCTCCTTGTATCCTGGTCTATGATTTGCTTTCCCTTTGTTCCCTGTGCTACATCAAGTCTTACTCTGGATCACTCACCTCTTCAGCTTGGTCCTCTTCTAATGGCCCCAGTGGTGAGAGTCCCCAAACCACAGGCACCCAGATTCCAGGCATTATATCCTCACAAAGCCCTGTCGTTTGTCTGTCTTGTGTGTGTGTCACTGTGTTATCTCTTATGACCCAGGGACCCCACCACCTTTTGTACTCCAGTCTTGCTGGTGGGTGTTCCTTGCAGCTATTTTTATCCAGATGTGTTGGATATCCTGGAGAAATCAAATACTGCCTGTGTCAGCATTTTCCTCTTCCCTGTGCCAGATGGAAACTTCTGACATTGAGAGGGGAGGGGCCCTTAAAAGTCCTAAATTTAGCTCTCCCAGTTTGACTCATCTATGGCATAACTTATGGTGGAAATCATGACATATGTTTCTGTGTAAGTGGTTTAGTCATTCGAGGAGATGCCTTTAAACTCCTTATGTCCTTCCCTCATTATCGGAAAGTTGAGGTTTGCAATTACATGACATGTATACTCGATAAAGGATTTACATTTCATTCACGCAAATTCTCCTCCTTTTTCTAAAGCCAAGAGCTTCCTCCAAAGTAAAATTCCTGGTTATGGGATTTACAAATACTGGAAGAGATTTGGAATGATAACATGTTAAACCTAGAAGAGAATCTTTTAAGGAATGTCAAGTCCAACTCCACAGTGATGCACTTGATGAAACTGAAGCCCATGCCAAGAAAGGAATTTCCACCAAGCTGGTCTCTTCTCCTTGTCAGCCTCTACTCCCCGAGAACCTCAAGGTCTACCATATAGGGATATATTGTAACAAGAGTCCTTATACAACAATCCTGGTGCTGTGTTGGAGTTTCTCAGATTTGCCTTCTCTGTGTTCTTTCTTGGAGCAGTCTCATTCACAACAGTGGCTCCAATATCCACAAATGGCTGATGGCTTCCAAATTTGTACATCCAGCTCTGACCTCTACATTGAAATATCGTCGACTGGACAGCACCACACAGCTGTCTAGTGCATGTTTCAAAGCAACGTGTTTGAGGTTACTCTCTATTCCCACACACTTTCCACCAGCCAAACCTCAGCCCCTCACACCTGGGCGATTTCTTCCATTCTCTGTCTTTGGTTTATGGGATCACAACCCACATTATACCTAAGCCAGAAATCTGGGAACTCCCCACCTCCCTTTTCTTCCTCACCCCCGATATTTCACTTAGCTTAAATTTGACCTCCCTTCGCTGCCGTCTCTTAAAGGGAATGTTGATATTGCTTCCCTGTGTCTCCAGCCTTACCTGCAACACTGAAGGTTTATCTTGAAACAATCCTGGGGGATCTGTCTAAAATGCAGGCTTGACCCAGGCACCCCTGCTTGAAATATGTCAGTTCTTCTCTAGCAAGTAAGCATGCAATCCTTGTCTTTTAACCAGGGCAGGCTGCCTGGATGGTTCTGTCTTTATCTGTCACACCCTAGTTGTAGGTACTTTCCTGCCTTGGCAATCACCCAATTTCCATTTCCTCCTTGTGCTCCCAAATTTATCCCTAAGAACTTCCCTGGGTACCAGTAAATCTCTGCAGTTTTCCCCTACTCCTCCTGATCATCTTTTCTGAGTTTTGTTTCTAAGCATGCTCATACGTGATCGTGTATCACTGCATAATTTATTATTTGTGTAAGGGATTCTGAGACCTTTGGAAAAGTCAAGTCCACCTCCCATAGCCTCTTCCAGAGGCTCCCATTGGCACAACCATCACGGTGGGAGGAAGTGTGTGGTAGACCAGAAGTCTCTGCCACGGAAACACCCTAGGATCCTGAGCAAGGCCACATTTTGGCCACAGTTTCCTGGTCTGTTCATTTCAGACACAGTTTCCTGGTCTGTTCATTTCAGACATGGTTTGCTGTTTGCTGAGGTGCCCCTAGAAGTAGTCAGCTATGTGAAGAGGGCATCTGTACATGCTTAGCTGGGGAGAGAGTGTGAGTAGTGGCAATATTTTAAGATGAAAAAGACAGATATGTTTGCTTTGAGTCCTTAAGAAATATCTTTGCTCTGGGAGCCAAAGGCTTTGATAGTTGACATAATCAACTGGTTTACTCATTGTAAAATTAAAACAATACAGGAATCTTACTGTCTTGGAGAAAAGAGCCTATTTGGTCTGAAATTTTATTGTTCTTATTTACTGTGTCTGTGCTGCTTGGATGTTCTTACTATTTTGAGAATGTGAGTGAGTGAGAAGTATAGAGGTTGGGGACTTTAAAAGGTTTTTGTGTTGGTTTTACTTCCTATCCACTTACTATATTAACCTCTGGAAGCTTCAGTTTGCTTATCTCTAAAGTGGGGATAAGTAGTATCTATCTGTGTTTCTTCATTCACAGGCCCATTGTAAAGAGCAAATGAGAAAATGTGTATTAATGCACCCAAGTGCTATATCTGTGTGTGTGTGTGTGTGTGTGTGTGTGTGTGTGTGTGTGTGATCATTATTCCCTTTGGCTACCATGTGGGGGTCAAGGGTTATAGTCTGTTCTTGCTATTAGAGGGCAAATACTGACCTCTGGCATTTGTACCAAATACAACAGAGCAATTTTCCCTGAAACTAATAAGACCCAAGGCTGCCTACTTTCCAGGAGACCACTCATCATAAGTGTCAACAGCTGGTGGCCATGCACCCCACACCCCCATTTCCAACACCCTCCACCAGAACACAAGGTTCCAGAACCTTGGCACACTTCTTGAAAGAGCTGGGTTCTTTTACTCTAAGAGGAATTCCATTTACAACAGTGTTGTCATACATTTAATGGAATAACAGAAACATCTAGAGTTTGGGGGAATCACGATGACATGTTTGAGCAAGCTATGTCCACAGATGCTGAGAAAAATCCCGATTGTCTTGTTAGAACCATACCAGACTCCTTGGGGAGAGTATTGACCCTCAGGGCCAGTGGGTATTTAATTTTCTTACTGTATGACTGTGTTCTCTCTACCATACCTGGGAATATAAATAAAAGCTCAGCAGTTTGCTTGGGACGTGTGCTGTGTGTGTGGAGATTTATACCCATACTTCTGTTTCAGTTAGGGGGAATGTGGCTCTCTACTGGAACCATGCCAGATACATACTTCTCTCTGTCTGAAATGACAGACGGGTTTTTAATGAGGGCAATTATAATAGAGTTTGGCTGTAGCTCAAAGCTACGACTAAGACACTGTGTGTGTATTGGGTGGGGGGGTGGATTCATGAATGCCAAGTTTTAGAGAGGGTGGAGGAGGGGATTTTCTGCTGCACGGGGCTCCCTTGCACACAGAGGGCAGCAGTTGGCGCAGCTGAGTGAGGTCTGCGGGTTGAACAGTGCGACTGCATTACTTTCTGGAACCCAGAAGTAGGCTTTTAAGGATGAGGGGGAAACTCGTCATAGTTGATATATTTCAAACCAGTCATATTTGCATTTTGGATATTTTTATCTCTCTAAAAATGTGTGCTTATATTCATCAGAAAACTGTGATTTTTTTTAAGTTACAACCACTTAAAGGAACATTTATATAAAGTGGGAAATGATAATGTTATTTTATGAGTTTGTATCCTCACTGGACCTCACCTCCAGGTTAAAACAGGGGCCACAAATCTCCCACCTTATTCTTAGGTTTCTCAATAAACGTGCCAGCTGTGGTCTCCATCCACAGCTTCCCTTTTCCACTTTCCTGACGTGATGCCATAGCAGGTCACCGGAGAACTGATTTAAAAGGGAAATGTCCCCTTCCTCAGGTAACCAATCAAGTAAGTGTTCTTATAATGTGGTACCACATATTGCCTTGAGTTGCTACAGAAAAATATCGGTCAGAGGATTTAAGAACCACTAATTAGCTTTTTTTGCCTAATAAAAAACTCATGGAAATGAGTAGTCAGCATGCAGCTATGGTTTGGGACAATAAAATAGTAATCCCTCACATTTATTTCACGTTTATTACACCCTGGCACTATGTTAAGTGCATTGCTAGACTATCTCATTTAATTTCCACCATGACCCTATGAAATAAATGCTATTACCCCCAACTTTGGGGATGGAGAAATTGAGGCACAGAGAGGTTCAGCAAACTGCCCTTGGTCACAGAGCTGGGAAGGAGTGGAGTTGAATGTCAAACACAGAAGTTCTGACTCATGGAACCAGAGTTAGAGGAAGAGCTTCACTGTGTCAAGAAGGGTCAAAGTGGGAATTCCCTGGCAGTCCAGTGGTTTGGACGTTGCCCTTTCACTGCCAAGGGCCTGAGTTCAACCCCTGGTCGGGAAACTAAGATCTTGCAAGCCTCACAGAGTGGCCAAAAAAAAAAAAGGGGGGTGGGGTCTAAGAGTGATGTGGGGAGGGGAGACACGAGGCAGAATATTCCAGGTGGAGGAACAGAGGTGGGGAAACTTGGTACCCGAGGAAGAGCAGATCGCAGGAAGACTGAGGCCGAGAGAAAGAAGAGTAGCAGAGGGCTAGCTTAGAAAACTAGGGTGTAAGCTGTAGAGGACCAAGGGGAGCAGGCTGAGTCGCTCAGGAGGGAGACCGGGGCTAGAGTTGGGGTGATGTGTGAAGCTGTGGGAGGAGGAGGCTGGTGCCAAGGCCTGGACCTTGGGGAAACCCAGAGAGCCCCCTCTTAGCAGCCAAGGGACAAGGGATTTGAGGAATTAAGAACTTGTCCATTAGCGTGTGGTACAATTTTACATGGGACAGTTAGTTTTTATCCTTGATTTACTCAGTGAAATGCTCCTAGGGTGATCTAAAGATAGAATTTGTGGTAAAAAAAATTTGTAGGGGCGTGTTTGAAGGAGGAGGTGAAATTCATACTGGGCAGGCCACGCAGGAGGCTCTTGGAGATATGGCCTCCTCTGCGCAAGGTGAGAGCCCCTGTCTCCCCTAGACACCCTTTCTAAGGTCCCTTGTATACAGGTCACCCTGCGGGGTTCCCTAGGATGCATCGCTGCAGCCATGTTGACCAGACTAGGGAGGGTTCTACTGCATGGAGTCGTTAGGATGTCTTACAAAAATAAATTAAATGAATTCAAGGTTGTGCTTGGACTCATATCCTCTCAATTCCCCTATGCCCTTAGTCTTAGGTGGGAGGAGAGGATTTGGAACATCACCCTGGGTTCTTTCTTGGAAGTATGCTGAGCACATGAACGTCTTTTGAGAGGGACAGGTTGTGGGGCTAAGGGTTAGAAGCTGCTGGATCACATGGCTGCAGAATTTCTCCAAACCTCTGTGTGTGTCCTCCCCTGCTGGAAACCCCGTGGGCTACACTCTAGACTTCCGGCATCGACGTCCCAGCAATGTTTTGTGAATGCCCAATATTCCAAGGTTTCTTGGAATATTGATGAGTGACTCATTCCTCCTTTCCTAGAGCTCCTGGACATATCATAAAATATAAGACAGGCATTAGCACCCACCTCATATCAAGAGGTTTCCTTTAAAGAGAATATTGAGCCAGCCTGCAGAGAGGAACCGAGAAGACCTGAGCAGCTGAAACACACAGACAACATTCTCGTTGCCACCAACTCAGGTAGGCAGTCCTGTCCCAGGACGCACCTGTGCTAGGTTCACTCCAGCTTCCCAGGACTCAACTGTGAGGTACTGAATCTTGGAAGCAGCCTGAAATTCTCTCTTGGTCTCATTTCACTCAATCTATTGCCTCCCTTCTGGGACAGCATCTCTCCGAGGCTCTTGTCACCTCCAGAGCTATCTTCCAGGAATCCTAGCCCTTACAGTGGCCGATGCCTCTCCCATTCACTTTCATCAGAGGCATCAGCTTTGCTAAACCATCTCTGTTCACAAGCGGAAAGGGAGAAGTTTCCATAATTATTTCCTTTCTTTTCCTTTCAGCCACCATACAAGTTCTGAGCCCAGTGAGTCCTCTAATTGCTGCTCTGTACTCCCAACTCTGCCCCATTTGGTGGTAAGTCAGGACACTTCCCTTGGAGACCTGGCTTCCACCTACCTCTCCAGGCCCAATCCCCATCACTCCTTGCTTCTAAACTATGTTCCAGTCAAATGAGCCCCTTTTGGTACCAGAACACATTGCATTGCTCCATCCCTCCTCCCATCTTCTTTGCCTGCACACTTAACTCCCACTTGTCTTCGAGGATCTGTTCAGATTTGACCTCTTGTTTGACATTGTACCCAGCTACCCGTTTTCTAGTGACTGTTCTCTCTGTACCCCAGCACCTGCACATACTTCTGTCACAGGGCTTCTCCTTCTCAGAGCCATGACTTCCAGAGACAACAATGATGATAACTTCAGGAACAACTGGAAAACTGAAAGGAATTCATCCTTTGGTTTCCAAAGAAGAGAAAGCAAAATCCCCAAACAAAACTAAAGAATGAATAGAATGGAACAGGATAGAAAGCCCAGAGATAAACCCACGAACATATGGTCACCTTATCTTTGATAAAGGAGGCAAGAACATACAGTGGAGAAAAGATAGCCTCCTCAATAAGTGGTGCTGGGAAAACTGGACAGGTACATGTAAAAGAATGAAATTAGAACACTCCCTAACACCATACACAAAAATAAACTCAAAATGGATTAAAGACCTAAATGTAAGGCCAGACAACATCAAACCCTTAGAGGAAAACATAGGCAGAAACTCTATGATATAAATCACAGCAAGATCCTTTTTGACCCACCTCATAGAGAAAAGGAAATAAAAACAAAAATAAACAAATGGGACCTAATGAAACTTAAAAGCTTTTGCACAGCAAGGGAAACCATAAACAAGACCAAAAGACAACCCTCAGAATGGGAGAAAATGTTTGCATATGAAGCAACTGACAAAGGATTAATCTCCAAAATTTACAAGCAGCTCATGCAGCTCAGTAACAAACAACCCAATCCAAAAATGGGCAGAAGACCTAAATAGATATTTCTCCAAAGAAGATATACAGATTGCCAACAGACACATGAAAGAATGCTCAACATCATTAATCATTAGAGAAATGCAAATCAAAACTACAGTGAGATATCATCTCACACTGGTCAGAATGGCCATCAAAAAATCTACAAACAATAAGTGCTGGAGAGGGTGTGGAGAAAAGGGAACTGTCTTGCACTGTTGATGGGAATGTAAATTGATACAGCCACTATGGAGAACAGTATGGAAGCTCCTTAAAAAACTAAAAATAGAACTACCATACAACCCAGCAATCCCACTCCTGGGCATATACCCTGAGAAAAACCATAATTCAAAGAGTCATGTACCAAAATGTTCATTGCAGCTCTATTTACAATAGCCAGGACATGGAAGCAACCGAAGTGTCCATCAACAGATGAATAGATAAAGAAGATGTGGCACATATATACAATGGAATATTACTCTGCCATAAAAAAGAACAAAACTGAGTTATTTGTAGTGAGGTGGATGGACCTAGAGACTGGCATACAGAGTGAGGTAAGTCAGAAAGAGAAAAACAAATACTGTATGCTAACACATACATATGGAATCTAAAAAAAAAATGGTCATGAAGAACCTAGCGGCAAGACGGGAATAAAGATGCATACCTACTAGAGAATGGACTTGAGGATATGGGGAGGGGGAAGGGTAAGCTGTGACAAAGCGAGAGAGTGGCATGGACATATATACACTACCAAACGTAAAATAGATAGCTAGTGGGAAGCAGCCGCATAGCACAGGGAGATCACCTCGGTGCTTTGTGACCACCTAGAGGTGTGGGATAGGGAGGGTGGGAGGGAGGGAGATGCAAGAGGGAAGAGATATGGGGACATATGTATATGTATAACTGATTCACTTTGTTATAAAGCAGAAACTAGCACACCATTGTAAAGCAATTATACTCCAACAAAGATGTTAAAAAAAAGTAAAATAAATTTCTGTTGTTTAAAAAAAAAAAAGAATGACTAGAATGAATAAGGTTTCCTTGAGCAGTTGTGAGTTTCCTGGCATGGGATGCTGAGTCATCATTTGTCCAGAAGGCTCCAGAAGGATTTCTGCTCCAGGAAGTGGTGCAATAGAATGACCTGTAAGAGCCCTTCTAAAATTGTTTCAAAGGGGAAAAAAATCCTTAATTTCTTTTGCTTTTGTTTGTATGGAGTTGTTTTTGTTATCTGATCAGAGGTGGGTGATAGGGGTGGTGGTGGAGGTGAAGTGGGAGAAATGACAGGAACAGACTGGAAAAACAACTGGTCACTGGTTACTCTGCCATGTAAGGGATGTTTAGAAAAATTCGCCTCACCCAGCAGGTTGAATCCTCTTTTAAAGACTTGCTCAAGTCCAATGGTGAGATACATATGGTCCCTAGAATGTCTTACGTTTGGCTGATGATTGAATGTTGTATTGGGGAGCCCTGTACAAAGGTACTGTGGCAGCTTTCCAGGCCCGTTTCCCAGAGAAAACAATTTTTCTCCAGTTTCCAGTTTACCCAGATAAAACAGTTGCTCAGAGTTCACGACTTCCCTGCCTTTTAACTTCTACCTATAGTTTCCATTGGCAGGAATGAGATAGCTTCCTTCGCTAGGGCTGTGCCACGTTGCCAGGAGGCAATTTGCCGTGTTCTCCCTCAAGAACTGGCTGGGTTGTAGTGAAGGTCAAGGGATTCATTCATTCATCCATCCATCCATTCATGCATTCATTTATGCTCAGTTTTGTGAGGTACAATCACGAACAGCCTCTGGGAGGGCCATGATCAAGTTTCTTGAAAGGAGATTAATTCAGTGGTGAAACTTAGGACTAGGCTGCCCAATATTGGATAACCCATGTGGAAATTCCCCAGTGATATGGGGAGCCCAGTGGAGTATAGTAATAGTTCCTTCCCAAGCCAGGCCACTCTTGGGCACTGTTGGTGTCCAGGGAAGTGGTGTGGATGCTTCTTTTCAAAACAGACACCATCCCTGCTGGACTGGGTCTTAGGGGAGCCAAATGGGTAGCTGAGAGCCCCAGGTATTGGAGTCACCAGGAGTCATCCTGTTACTTATGCATGTGTGAGAAAGGATGCAGGAGACAAGGAGATGCAATACTTCAATCTCTCATCTGTGTCAATACTAAGATACTAAGTCGGAGGAATATTTTAAAAATGTTATTTTGCAAAATGCAATTTCATAACCAAATGTGACATTTACAGGGCTGGAGAATGGAGGAACATTTACTGACAAAAATCATATCATTTTCTTGTGCTTCTTGCCCATTTTCAGCTTGGACTTCTGTTTGGGCAGAGGAGGGAAAGGAGAGATGGTAACCCCTTCATTAGGTACCTCATGGCTGATTGTAGGCAGCACACATCTCTGAGAAGAAAGGAAAACAAGAAAACACCACTCCTTTATCCTTTGTCTTTTGTTCTTTGTCTTCCTTTCTTTTTTTTCTCTCTATTTACAATTAATCATCCAAATTGAGCTTCTGGGAAAATGACATACGTGTACTTTTCTCTATTCTTCCCACTAAGTACAACTAAAAAACCATGAACATTACAATCATACCTCAGAGATATAGTGGGTTAGGTTCCAGACCACTGCAATAAAGTAAATATCATAATATTTACCACAATTGATTTGGTTTCCCAGTGCATATGAAAGTTACATTAACACTATAATCTGTTAAGTGTGCAATAACACTAGGTCTAAAAAAATACACATACCTTAATTAAAAAAATATTTTATTGCTAAAAAATGCTAATCATCATCTGAGTCTTCAGCAAGTTGTAATCTTTGTGCTGGTGGAGGGTTTGAAATATTGTGAGAATTACCAAAATGTGACATAGAGACAGGAAATGAGTAAATGCTGATGAAAAAAATGGTGCCAATAGATTTGCTTGATGTAGGGTTGCCCCAAACCTTCAATTTATAAAAAATGCAGTGTTGGCTAAGTGCAATAAAGTGAAGCACAGTAAAACGAGGTCTGCCTGTATATATATCAATACATACAACAAACATAAAAAGTGGAGAGAGGATGGCAGAGTAACCAGGGACCTTGAGCCTGAAGGACAACATGGTGGTGAGTTTCCTGTGTTTTGTTTTTGTTTTTTCCTTTTTGCTTCTTATGTCCTAGACCAGACACTATAGAAGTTGGCAATTTGGAAATGTCAATGGATACAGACAGAAATGCCCCCCAAAAGTCTGCCTTCTCTAGACCAAGGACTAGGAAAGAGGTAGTCTAGAAAGACAGAAAACTTTTAGATAATAACAGCTCTACTCCAGCCAAAACTACATGGAAAAAAATTGTGACATCACCCTGAGTGCAGAGGATGAGTGGGGAGCCTAGACTCCTACCCTTGCCAGGCTGTAGCAAGGCACCCCAAACCTCCTGCCAGGGGGGTATCAGAGTAGACAAAGTGAGGAGCCCAGATTTTCATTCTTTCTGAGGGGTAATAGGTTCCCCCTAGAGACCACATGGGGAGCCTGGACTTCTCCCCAGACTCAGCAGTAGTGAAGCAGTCCTCCCCATTCCCACTGGGGTAGCATTAGGAGAATCCTAGTATAGAGTCAGGACTTCCACTACTACTCATCAATAACAATGCCACTTCCACAAAATGTAGTGGAGACCACAGGGGAAACATCAATGAGGTACCCCTCTTGTCCAGCGTGGTATCACTGGAGACTCATTGGGGAGCTTAAACTCTCATTCCCACCCAGTAGTAACAAGGATCCTCCCTCATCCTTATGTCAGTGGAGACTGACATCATACTAGGTAGTAATTAGGTGAAACCCCACAACCACCAGAGTGGTGTCAGAGGAGAACTGCTGTAATATGGGATTTAAATAAGATCCAGAGTCTTACAATCCTTCTGATGCCTAGGTTTCAATTAAAAAATTCACTTGTCACAATAAGGAAGAGAAAGAGCTCAGACTGAATGAGAAAAGACAAACACCAACATGGACGTGACACAGATTTCAGAATTATCTGAGAATTTTAAAGCAGCCATCATACAAAGGATTCAACAAGCAATTACAAACATGATGAAACAAATTTTTAAAAAATCTTAGCAAAGAATGGTAAGCTTCAGCAAAAAATTTTAGCAAGTGTAGAGAAGAACCAAATGGAAATACTAGAACTAAAAATTACAGTTCCTGCAAAAAATGCTCAGTGAGTGGGCTCAGCAGTAGAGTGAAGGGGACAGAGGAAAAAAGCAGTGAACTTGAAGACAGAATAATATAAATTATTCAATCAGAACAATAGAGAGAAAATAGACTGAAAAAGGAATGAGCAGAGGCTTGGGAACATGTGGGGCTATAATAAAGATCTAAGAATTATGCCATAGAGTACCAGAAGGAGAGCAGAAAGAGGCTGGGAGTAAAAGAGTATTCAAATCTTCCCAAGTTAAAAAATAACCTACAAATTCAAGAAGCTTAGTAAATCCAATACAGGATAAATCCAAATAAACCCACACAAAGACACATCATAATCAAACTTCTGAATACTAGAGAAAATCTTTTTTTTTAAACATCTTTATTGGAGTATAATTGCTTTACAATGGTGTATTAGTTTCTGCTGCATAACAAAGTGAATCAGCTATACATATACATATAACTCCATATCTCCTCCCTCTTGCGTCTCCCTCCCATCCTCCCTATCCCACACCTCTAGGTGGTCACAAAGCACCGAGCTGATCTTCCTGTGCTATGCGGCTGCTTCTCACTAGCTATCTGTTTTACATTTGGTAATGTATATATGTCCACGCCACTCTCTCAATCTTGAGAGAATCCAGAGAAACGACACATTACTTACAGGGGAAAAAGAGTTCAAATGACAGTGGATTTCTCATCAGAAACTATGGAGGCCAGACAGCAGTAGCACAATGTTTTTCAGTTACTGAAAGTGAAGAATCATCAGCCTAGAATTCTATACCAGCAAAAACATCCTTCATGAATTAAGAGGAAATCAAGCCATTCTTAGACGAAGGAAAACAAAGAGAAGTTGTCAAAAGCAGACTCACTCTAAAAGAATGGTGAAGGAAGTTATCTAAACAAAGAGAAAATGATAAAAGAAGGATTTCTGGTACACCATAAACTGAGAAAAGACATAGAAAGAGCAAATATAGCGGTAAACACTGTAGACTTTGTTTCCCGTAATGGTATAAATATGTTGAAAGTAAAAAAGATTGAAAAAGATATAACACACAAACATTAATGAAAGGGAAGCTGGTATGGCTTTATTAGCATATAGAATAGGCTTCAGAGCACAGAAAATACCAGAAACGAAGAAAAACATTACATAGTGACAAAGGGTCAACCAACCAAGAACATGTAGCAAGCTTAAATGAATATACATCAAACAACAGAGATGTAAAATATATAAAGAAAAAACTGATAGAACTGAAAGGATGAATATGCAAAACCACAAGTATAGTTGAAAACTTCAACTCCTTAACAGTTGTTAGAACAACTGGAGAGAAAATCAGCAGAAATATGGAGGAACTCAGCAACTCCATTGACCAATAGGATCTAATTCATAGCGTACTGTACCCAACAGCAGCAGAATGTACATTCTTTTAAGGTGCCCACAGAATGTATACCAAGATGCAACATATCTTGGGCCATAAAACAAACCTTAACAAACTTAAAAGAATTGAAATCACATGGACTATGTTCTCTGACCAAAAGGGAATTAAACTAAAAAAAATTGTTTTCTCTGTTTTTGTCTTTTCTATGTATTTTTTCTTTTCTTCTCTTCACGCCACCTGCTTCTTCTTCTGCCACTCAGGCCTGCCCTCATTCTAAGTGTTGCAGTGAGGATGCAGTTAATGAAAAGATTTTGGAGTGGGATGTGGCTTTCATGTTCTAGGGCTTTAAAGGAAAGAGAGAAATAGAATTTTCATTCTCGTAGGCCTCTCTATGGGAGAGGCTCTCCTTTTGGAGAATTGATATGACCTTCACCTTGTTTTGTTCTAACTATCCCTGGGACCTTGTTATACAAAACCAGAGGAGAGAAGAGGATGGTTGAGATTCCTAGTCTGTGTCACTGAAAATGGGTTTGCATCATTTGTGCACTTTAAGTAATTTTGAGACAAAAAAAAATAAGTGGAGCAGAAAAAATAGCTTTCTTTATGCCTTATGAGACCTAAAAATTCGACCGTAAATTTCCAATTCAAAAGGCAGAAGTTGAGAGTGACTGCATCTGCTGGGGACCCTCTGTCCCTGTGGACCAGTCATCGCATAATTTTGTGCTGTGTTCACATGGCCCTCTCAGTGCTGCTGAGCTAGGAAACCCAGTCCTGTCCCCAAATAGTGAATCTTTCTCTAAACCATGTATTCCCAATAATGGGCTTCCCACTGACAATTCAGTGATCCCCAATTTTTTGATATTTATCCATAGGAAAAGAAAATGACTCCTGCCACCATTAGTTACAAGGTGGGCTGTTTGGCCCAGCGCAGCCAGGAGCCTCAGTTTCTGACAGGCAGCAGATGTTCAGGCTCCCTGTCCCAGAGGACAGCAGAAGGCAAGGGGGAGGGGTGGAGCTAGGATTCAGGGAGCTCAAGGCAAAAATTCTTTCCTGAGTCTGGAACCTCTGTGGGGCTGGGCATTGGGCAGATGGTGTTTGCTTTCTCCATCAGTCAGGGAGTCACGGCCAGAAGCATGGGGGATGGGGGCATCCAAACATCATTATTGAAGCTCTTCAGGCTCCCTGCATTTTAAAATCACTCAAGTTTGCTTTCTAAGTATCACAGAGGCAATTCTATACAATATTGTGGCATTCACTGGATCACATTCTCTGGTGTAGGGGTGGGGATAGAATTACTCAACTTAAAGCAGCAACCAGCGTAAACATTTTCAATTCCTTCCTGTGGCCTGGACCCTTTCCCCTGGAGGCCCTGCTAGCATTTCTCTTGCCCTCTCCCTAATTCATTCTTTCACGTCCTGAACTCAGGGTGATTTTGCGTTTCTGGCTCCTATGTGGGAATCTACCCTTTCTGTTCCTGACTCCCTATCTCTACTGAGATCAGCAAGGGAGCCTGTGGAGCAGGTGGTATTCAAACCAATGTGGAGAATGTCCTCATTCCCAGGATATTCATGCTAAGATACTTAGGGGTGAAGTATCTTGACATCTACAACTAATTCTCAAATGGTCCAAAAGAGAGAGAGGGAATCCACAAATAAGGCAAATGTGAAAGGTGAAGGGTACAAGGATGTGTACTGTCTTGTTACTTTTGTGACTTCTGTTGGTCCAAACATTTTCAAAATTAAAGCAAAAATGGGAAAGACCAGCATGGTGACAGTAAGCCACCTCTCTTCAGTCTTAGGTCTGATCAATGGTCTCTGCACTGGAGGAAGTGTCTGGCTAGGGTGCTGATGTGGATAAATATGATGGCTACTTGATTTCCTTCCAGTGTGAGATCACTTTATATGGTTCATCAGTCCGTACTCTGAATAGGAGTACCGTTGAGTGGCATCCTAAATGCTTCAGATTCTTTGCCTGTGGGCTCTTTCGACGCCTAGAGATGATTATGCTCCATTGCAGACATACTGAATTGAACTCTCTAGGGGTAGAAACAAAGAAAAAGTAGTATTTATTTAAACCATTGTTTGTGGAGATACCTACTTTGAAGATGATAAGACAAGGGCTTCTTTGTCTCCTTCAGAAAACAGCACAGAGACAAAGAAACAAAAAAGAATTTTATTTTTTTTTTGTGAAACTAGGAAATGTCTGTAGTTCCAAACTATGTATAAAGGATATGCACCATATGCAGCAGAAATTGGATCACGATGAAGCCTGTTAGTGAGAAAGAATGACTGATGGACACTGGTGATCTATGGCAGAACTGGCAGAGCATGGTCTTCTCCATCCTGGGGCACAACCAATGTTTAGAACAACAAGCTGAAGATGTAGGGCTGCCTGTGGGAGTCTCCCTGGACAGTGTGTGACACCACAGAGGGGCCACAGGAAACAGAAGGAAATGAGAAAATGCTCAGATCTGCAAGAAGCAGTCTCCCTGGGTGGCTGAATGGAGGAGGAATTGTGATGATTGGCAGCTCTGTGGCTGCCAATCTTTCTTAGCTGTAGTGATTTAAGGACTGCACCCTCTGACAAAATCCACTATTAGAGCTTCACTTTGAGCCAGAGACCCCCTGCTAATTTTCAGTGCTTTCTTGGGTCCTCTCTAGACTGTCCTTTCACAGATAGCTGATCCAGGGAGAATGCCCCTCATTGATGAGGAATGAGCAGAGAATCTATTCAAAACTTTTTGCCAAAAAAGAGACAAACTAGAGGCTACTGAGGGAAAACACAAGGAAACATTTTGTAGTACTGAGGAAAAACACAAGGAAACATTTTGTAGCAGAGTAGATGAAAAAGACAACAAAATGATTCTCCGCAAACTCAAAGAACTGGTGAAAAATAACCTTAATATTTCAAGAACTAAAAGCAGAGACTCCTGAGTTGTAGGAGGAAATGACAAAACAACAGAATAAATTAAAAATGACCTAGATGAGAAAAGTAAAGTGAATATAATAATAGAAGCTACCTTGGATATGGACAAAAGAAAAAAGACACTGATAAAAATACAATTGAGACATGGAGTGCAGACTTGAGAAAATAAGCAAAATAAAAAGAAAACAAACAAAAGAGTGAAAAAAAAAGGACTGAATAGTACATGATGAGCATGAAAGACAAAGGTGACTCAACATATTCTTTGTGTCCTTGGAGAAGAAAACAGAGTAAATCAATAAAAAAAATATTTGAACATATCATTTAAGAAAATTTTCAGATAAAGCTCAATTCTTAACATTGATAGGGCATACTGTGTCCTTCTTGGAGGAGGAAGAAAATTCATGGACATTGATGCATATACTGATGTAAGTACTGGACTTCAAAGAAAAGGAAATAATTCTACAGGCATCAAAGTACAAAGAACACACTGAGAAGGGGAAATGCGGACTGTCTTTAGATATCTCTCTGGAAACATTCAGTGCTAGAAGACAATGGAACATGGTTTGAAGTCCTTAGGAAAAGAAAGTGAGACAAATATTTTTATACCTACTCTTATTTTATACCTATACCTAGTTACATTTTATACCTAGTCAAGATACCTGAGAGATATCTTTTATTTTAAAAAATTTTTAAATTAAGTTTTATTGGAGTATAGTTGTTTTACAATGTTGTCTTAGGTTCTGTTGTACAGCAAAGTGAATCAGCTATGAATATACATATATCCACTCTTTTCTGGATTTCCTTTCCATTTAGGTCACCACAGAGCATTGAGTAGAGTTCCCTGTGCTACACAGTAGGTTCTCATTAGTTATTATTTTATACAAAGTAGTGTATATATGGCAATCCCAGTCTCCCAATTCATCCCCACCCCCCATCCATATGTCTGTTCTCTACATCTGTGTCTCTATTTCTGCTTTGCAAATAAGTTCAAATATGTATTGTTTTTCTATATTCCACATATAAAGATATTATATGATATTTGTTTTTCTCTTTCTGACTTACTTCACTCTGTATGACAGTCTCTAGGTCTATCCACATCTCTGCAAATTGAACAACCATAATTCAAAGAGATACATGCACCCCAATGCTCATTGCAACACTATTTACAACAGTCAGAACATGGAAGCAACCTAAATGTCCATCAACAGAAGAATGGATAAAAAAGATGTGGTACATATATACAATGGAATATTACTCAGCCATGAAGAGATATGTTTTAAAGATGCTAGCACTCAAGAAACATAGTTCTTGTTGCTTTGTGACCACCTAGAGGGGTGGGATAGGGAGGGAGGGAGGGAGACGCAAGAGGGAGGAGATATGGGGACATATGTATATGTATAGCTGATTCACTTTGTTATAAAGCAGAAACTAACACACTATCGTAAAGCAATTATATTCCAATAAAGATGTTAAAAAAAGAGAAAGATAGTTCTCCACGAGCCTTTTTTGAAGATATCATGCATCAAATCTCAGCTGCATTAAGTGAAGAATGGAGAAACAATGAGAAAATGTTGCAGTGAGTGATGAATCCATTTGCATATAGATCTAAGGATAAAATTGTCATGGAACTTATTATTACAGAAAAGAACAGAGAAGTGAAAACAATGGCAATGTTAAAATAATAATATAACTAACCAAATTCAGGTGGTAGGTAGAGAAGATGAAGGTAGTGAAAGACTGCAAAGTTCCTTACCTTACAGAGCAAGAAGATCAGATATGTTTAAAGCTGAAAAATCAAATAGGGAACTATAAGAATATAATTTAAGGGAATAAAGATAAACACTAGATGAACTAGGAATAACAGTATCACCAGATAGTGAAGGAGAAAGAGGAAAGGTGGATGAAAATCAAAGAACCTGAATTTGAATATAGTTTATGGTGGGGAGGCAATAGATTCTGTCTGAAGAACTGAGATACAAGTATAGGATATATTAGGGAAGAATGAAATGAGACTCGGTCTGCCAAACTACAATTTGCAAAAAGCACACAACAAAGCAAAGCAAACCTAGACCATAAAATGGAAGATAAAGAAAAATAAAAATATTTTAAAGATTTGAAGGCTTAATGTAAAATAATAACTCTAATATATGAAAGACCAAAATATAGCTCTAGGTAATTATCATGGAAAAATCTCCAAGATATATAGTTAAGCAAATCCTTAACCTTAAGTGATTCCTTAATTCTTTCTTTCCTGAGTCCTGTTATCCTCACAGTTAATATCTCAAAAGTTAGCCATCAATTGTTCTCCAATTACCTCATCTGTGATCATTTTTCTCCAACTTGAGTTTAATTCTTTCTCAGGGGAAGACCATGGACTCTCTGTTCTAAGTAAATCCCAGATCTCCCTGTTTCCCACCATCTTCACAGCTACTACGTTAGTTCGAGGCAGGATCACTTTTTGCTTGGTCTACTCCTGACCTCCCGATAACCATCTTGGACGTTCTATAGTTCATTCTCTACATGGCAGCTGGAGCCATTGTTGTCTTTGAGCATAAATCAGATGACCTTGCTCCCTGGCTGTCCAGCACACTTGTGATAAAATCTAGGTTTCAGGAGATCTATAAATCCCTGCAGGATCTCCAAGCACTTTCCCCATAACTGCATTTACTGATCTCCAGTTTTCTTGCTCTTCTTTCCACATGCCAAGCTCCTTCCCTCCTGGGGCCATTGTACTTGCCAGGAAAGCCCTTCCTCTATGTCCTTGCATGCCTCTCTCTGTCACATCATTCGGGTCATGGTTAAAATCATCACTTCCTCTGAGGCTTCCCTGACACCCTACCTAATATAGAGCTCCTCTCTACGCCCCATCATATTCTAACCCTATTTTTCTTTGCAACATTCATCTTTACTATGTATAAGAATGGAAAACGTAACCTGGGGTTAGACTGCCTGGGTTCAAATCTCAGCTCCGCTGCTTAAGCTGTGTGACATTGGGCAAACCCTTAAATTCCCTCTACTTTACTTTCCTCATCTGTAAAGTGGAGGTAGTGTGACACCCAGCTTATGGGACTCTTGTGAGGGATGAAAAGCCCTTAGAAGGGTGGCAGGCAGAAGATGAAGACTAAGTAGGTATTTGTTATATTATAAAATTGGTATTTATTTACTCACAGTTGCCTCAGTCACTAACCTAGATTGCCACCCTGGTGTTTTAGTTTGCTAGGGCTGCAGTAACAAAGCAGTGCAGACGGAGTGGCTTGAAACCGCAGAAACTGATTTCCTCACAGTTCTGGAAGGCAGAAGTCTGACATCAAGGTGTCCGCAGGGATGGTTTCGTCTGAGGCCTCTCTCCTTGGCTTGTAGATATTCATCTTCTCCTTGTTTCCCCACATAATATACCTTCTGTACCTGTCTGTGTCCTAATTTCCTCTTCTTATAAAGACACCAGTCATACTGGATTAGCACTCACCCTAAGGACCTCATTTTAAATTAACTACCTCTTTGAAGACCTTACCTCCAATTATGATCCCATTCTGAGGTATTGGAAGTTAGCGTTTCAGCTTGTGAATTCTGAGGGGACACTATTCAGCCCTTAACATCTGGAGCACAATGTTTACAGCCTGGTGAGCTCCGCATGTCAGCAGGTAGAAGTATGTTTAGTATATTTCAGTTTGTCCATAACTATCTCTTGAACAAATGCGAGTGCTTCTTCCCTCCTGTCTCTTGCTACATCTGGTATGTTCAGTTTCTTCATAACCATCCCTTGAAAGCACAAGAGTGCCTCCTACCCACGTCTCTTGCTCTGTCCTATGTCCATGAAGGAGGCATTTGAGGAACCAGCTGAGGGCTTGTGAAGGGTCCACCAGCTTCACTGAGGAGCTGGTGCTGGGCTCTTTGGTGGCTTAGAGACTGGAAAGGCTAGGCAGGCACAGAGAACCCTGAGCTTTGGGTAACGTGGCTGCAGGTCAGCCCACGGTAAGCAGGTGGTTCCAGCCCTCCAGCAGGACAGATCTCCATTCTCATCAAAGGAACAAACCAAGTTCAGTCCTTGGCTCTGCTCCTCTCCTGGACTGAGGCTTGGAAGACAGCCCTTCTTGGAAGCAGCTTCTGATCTTATGTAAGGTGTTGGAATCACCAGTGGTTGGAATTTCTCCTGTGAGTGCTGTGGAGAAGGGCTATATTTTACTCGTTTATGATCAGGTAAACCTCACTCTATACTACTGTTAAATTCTCCAAAGGTTGGTTGTGAATTTTAAATCCAAGTTTACCTTAAATGCACAGTGGTCAGGGTTGGGGGTTGGGTCACTATTTAAAGCAAAAAATAGTCAGTGTGCCTCTTTTGGCAAAAGGAAGCCTTCTAATTTGTGTTTTTTGTTTGTACATGTGGCCTTTATACATGTATACACACACACACACCACACACACCACACACACACACACCACACACAGCAGACACACCACACACACACCCAGCCACCCCCACACACACCACACACACACCACACACACACCACGAACACACACCACACACACACCATAAACACACACACACACACCACACACCACACACCACCCACACATATACACCACACACACACACACCACCACACACACACCACACACACACCACACACACCACCCACACCACACACACACCACAAACACACACACTCACACACACACCACCCACACCACCCACATCACACACCACACATACACCACACACACACACACACACACACCACATACCACACACATACACACACCACACACACACATACACTCACACACACACCACCCCCCGCACACCCATCACACACACACACACACCCCCCACACATACACGCACACACACACACCACATACCACACACATACACACACACACATACCACACACACACATAGACCACACCCCCCTGCACACACCACACATACACATACCACACACACACCACATACCACACACACACACCACACATACACACACCACACACACACACACACCACACACACATACACTCTCACACACATCACCCACACCACACTCACACACCACACACACACACCACACACACCCACACCCCCCCCACACACACACATACATTTTTGCCTTACCTCTGTAAGAACCTGGTATCTAGATCAGGTCTAAACCAGGAAGGCTTTATTAAGTAGTTCAAACTGCAGAAAAAATTATGATCCTAGTTTAAGCCAAAATACCACAAAAAACCTAAAAACTGCATCTGTCAGCTTTGGGGATCCTGCTTTACTCTGGGCACCAACCTGTACATTTTGACTTTGAAACAGAAGCTACAGGGACTGTAGTTACCAGGTATGGTTGGTCAGGGGGATGTGAAATATTAGGTTTTCTCCTCTTATATTTGTGCTGTCTGGTAGGGTGATTTAGTTGAACATATTTTGGTGGTTTTGTGAAAGAGTATAAAGGCCCTAAAAATGTAAGTTGCTGAGTCATTCTCATAGACAGCCTCGGGGTTTAATTGGAAAGTTAGGGCAGGCATCTAGACTGGCATGTGACATTCTTTGTTGCCACTATTAAAAAAAAGCAGAATTGAGGCAAAGATGAAGGGGTCAGATTTACACAAGAATAACCACAGCTGGGAGATTTTCCAGGACGTAGAACAGACTCTTAAAAAGGAAAAAAGATTCTGACAAGGTGAGTTCAAGACAATGAACAGCAGAGCAGTCCCCTTGAGGAATTCAGACACTTGACATTAAGAGCTGGGAAGAAACTGTTGATAAATCAATTCAGGAAAACTGAGGGGTGAGGCAAAACGTGTTTTGAATTCTTTTCTTCAAAAAATGTGTTTTATTTTGTATTATTTGATTCATTAATATTTTAGAGAAATAATTCCTTATCTGTTAGGTTCTCTTCATTTAAATTAGTTAGAATTTACTGATTTTGAATTAATACTCTTTTAGGTTCAAAGATTTTGAAATTCAGAGATGATTATGGCTGGACTGTGCCTTCAAAAGTAAACAAGACAGTGATATCTGATGATAAGGAGAAACTGAATGGCTCTTTGGCCATCTGCTATGCCCCCAACTTCTTCATGTTGATGGCTGTATCACCAGTAGTACCAGCTTGGATTTATTGAACACCTGGTTTAGAATGGGTGCAGAGAAAAAGCCTGTGTCTATTTTATAATTGTGTCCTTGAGAGTTTATTCTTCAGAAAAAGTACATCTGGTGCCCGACATTCTTATTTTTAATGTTTTGGACTCAATTTTGCTTTATTCACAATGTGCGGTTAACATCTAAAATCAATTTTTGTGCATAAAGAAATGACATTATTAAAATATTATTAAACTAGGTTTTCACAGGCGCTTGGCTATTTGTGACAAAATGCATAATTAGCAGGATTTAGGAGCTAATGGGTTTATAAGCCCATTATACATACAAGCTCCCCTTCTAAAATAATGTTCAGCTTGTACTTACATGACTTGCTGTGACTTGTGTAAGAAACAAGTTGTTCTATAGATTACCAGAGTCTTACTGTTTTGTATTATCTCTTGAAGCAACTCAAATATATGGAGCTTGGTATTTTTTGTGGCAGGGCAGCAGAGAGGGAAGAGCTTACACTATATTGGCAGTTTGGAGCCTGAGCTTAAATTGCTTGAAATGACTGGACTCTCAGAGAAATCCTTTGAAAATGTGGGCTTTTTATGGCCAGTGTGTCATCGGGCATCACAAGCCAGGTTGTAGGGCTGAGGCTGGTGCGGAAGCCGTCTGCGTCGACGCATCAATCCACACCTGATGTTTGATACAGGCGTGGAAAGGAACCTTCCACTGTTTAATAGTTTTTCTTCTTAAAATGTCAGCATTCAAATTAAATATTTACTCGCCATTGTTCAACACATTGCAAGATGAGTCAGGGAAGAGATAAAACCTAAACAGAAGTAAACAACAGTTTACCCAGACTTGTAAGCTCTGTTTGTGGTTAGGTACCTTAAAATAGGAAGATTTAAAAACATGACTGGGCAGAAGGACAAAGACAAATGCCATTTGACATCGCTTATATGTGGAATCTAAAATATGACACAAATAACTTATCTAAGGAACAGAAACAGACTCAGAGACATAGAGAACAGACTTGTGGTTGCCAAGGGGGTGGAGGGGGGAGGGATGGACTGGAAGTTTGGGATTAGCAGATGCAAACTATTATATAGAGAATGGATAAACAAGAAGGTCCTATTGTGTAGAACAGAGAACTGTATTCAGTATCTTGTGATAAACCATATGGAAAAGAATATGAAAAAGAATGTATATATATGTATAACTGAATCACTTTGCTGTACAGCAGAAATTAACACAACATTGTAAATCAACTATACTTCAGTACAATAAATTAAAAACTAAGTAATAATCCTGTAGTCCTATTTGAATTAAAGGTATCATTAACTCATGAAAAAAATATGACTGGGGCTCAGGGATGGGAGGGTGTCAGGCCCTTCTGCTGAGGTCATGTGATTGAATTGCCCTAATTTGGACTGTCACAGGAGTGTCTCTAAAATGGCACTTGTTTCCAGCAAATATACGCCTCACCAATGCCCCCTCTCAAAATGGGGATGACACTTTATTTTACTTCTACTGAAGTGATGGTACCAAGGAGTGATTTTGGGGTCTTTAGCATACCCATGATTCCATCAGCCTACAGTCTCCCCCAAATAAACAAACAGAAAAGTCAAGCACACAAAAAGACATTCTCTAGGCCCATGAAGTTTCAAGGATGTTGGTTTCCTTGTGTTCATTTCTTAGAACTAGACCCCAAGTGTCTCCTGGATAGAGAGCCCTAGCCCTAACCCCAAACTTAACTTGTGCAAGAGAACTCAATGGGAGTGCAGGAAAAGCTGGAGTCACCTTTGGCCAGGTGATTTGCATATAATTTGAATATTTGAATTCAAATACATGTTCCAACCGTTGTTTTTGTGCCAGGTGAAAGACAGCTGTATCTTCCATGTGATACTGAAATAGCTAAGACATATTCTACGTCAGTTGACACGAAAAATAGAAGTGACCGTGGTACAGAAAAAAAAGGGGAAGAGGCCTCATGCAAACACGGTCAGATAAATGGATGTTGTTTTTTGATACCCACATGCCACTCATGTCTACCTGCAGTTCTTGGCCATTTTGCAGGGCACAAGAAGAGAAGAGAGTGAAAGGCACAGGGTCGGGGAGGAGCAATGTGTCTGACCTTTCAGAACTCGCATCTCTCCTTCCATGGAATGCGGATTTCAGCTCCTCTGCTGGAAAGCCAGAAGTAGAACCATCAACGTCAGCTGACCAATTTAATCATTCTGTAAGTGTGGGAGCCAGCTTAGAAAGAAGTTGAGAGTTAGGTGGGACTTCCCTTCACAGAGCTATGCTCTTGCTGACACTTTAACATACAATAACTGAGGACCTTGTCCCCATTCCTTGTTCCTTAGGTCTTAATGGTAGGTCTTATAATTTGATGATGGAGTTAAAAACCAAGGGTCTATGTTGAAGGGAGTGATGAGTTTTGTGTTGAGAGTAAGTGAATTTTTTCAAGCTAGGGCTTATTTCAACAATGGATTTTTTCAACACCTTAGAGATGAACCAGTGAATATCCTCCAATTTGATCAAGCCCCAGTCCCTCCTCTTTGCAGCCTGATGAGGTGAATAGAACCATATGACGGAAGTGTGAGCTCTAATTTTTCATGATTAAAGAACTGGAAGGAAAACAAAAAATCTCTCCAACTCAACTGTGTGAAAGACAAAGTTTGCAACATGCAAATTCTCCAAATTGAGGGTCTACCAATTCCCCTCCTTAGGGGGCTCATCTTCACAGTCTTTGAGCTTCAAAGTAGGGGAAATGGGCAGTAAACTTCTCTCTCTGCTTGGTAGGTATTTGCATACCACAAAGCAAGCTAACACAAACTGGGGTTTAGAGTTTTCTTCCTAACTCCACATAGCACTCACTGTTCTGACTCTGAACATGTCAAAGGACAAAGAAATAAAATGCACTTACTGTTGGTCTTCTGGTTCTTGTCCTTCCTGCCAGGTCTAAAGGCAAGGTTTCCTCTGCTATTCCACTCCCACTATGCGACAGGTTACACTAAGGTAATTTGTTAAAACTTGAAGTTGTCTTATTGAGAGTAAACCAGAAGACATACGCAGTGTTTCCAATTAGTTACCTAGAAGCATATTAGTAACAACCCCTCACAAATATAAAACATCACACCCTGACTAGCTCAGTAGACCAGGAATCCTACCCAGACCAGATCTGACCATTTTACAAGGGAAGGAATGGATGTACACGGAGCCTGAGTGGCTCCAGTGACAGAGACAGGTCTAGAGCCCAGGGTTTGTGACAACTACAAATCAAGTGTGTGTTTTTCTTTTTTGCCACAGCATAACCTGACTTGTGTCACTGACACACTTGTTCATTTCCCAAGTGGTGTGTTAGTTTGGCTGGGCTACAGTTCCTGGCTATTCACTCATCACTAATGGAGGTGGTACTATGAGAGTATTTCATAGACGTAATCAGTTGACTTGATCCTATGTTACCTGTGTGGGCCTGACTCGATCAGTTGAAAGGCCCAAAGAGGAGGGTTGAGACTTCCTTCAGAGAAGAAATTCTCCCTGTGGATGACAGGTTCAGCTGCTGCCTGAGAGCTTCTGTCTTCCCTTCTTCTTTTTTTTTTTTTTTTTGCGGTATGCGGGCCTCTCACTGTTGTGGCCTCTCCCGTTGCGGAGCGCAGGCTCCGGATGCGCAGGCTCAGCGGCCATGACTCATGGGCCCAGCCGCTCTGTGGCATGTGGGATCTTCCCGGACCGGGGCACAAACCCATGTCCCCTGCATTGGCAGGCGGACTCTCAACCACTGCGCCACCAGGGAAGCCCTCTGTCTTCCCTTCTTGACAGCCTGCCCTAGAGATTTCTGATATGACCAACCAGCCTCTTAATCATGGAAGCCAATTCCTTCCAATAAATCTCTTAATATATATCTCCTGCTGGTCCTGATTCTCTGGTTGAACCTTGACAGATACACCAAGAGAGCAATTGTAGTTAAAAACTGGATCTGATGGGGAATTCCCTGGTGGTCCAGTGGTTAGAACTCCACGCTTCCATTGCAGGGGGCATGGGTTTGATCCCTGGTTGGGGAACTAAGATCCCGCAAGCCGTGCGGCGGCACAGCCCAGAAAAAACCAAAAGTGGATCTGATGTGCTGGGAGCATCTCATGAGGTTTCCGTATATGGATGGAAAGAGAAAGAAAAGCCTTGAATGGCCACAGCTCACTTATTCTTACTTCATGGAACCAGAAGCCTGATTGTTCGTATGCTTTTGTGCAACTCTTGCTGCAGAAGAAGACCTGACCCTTCTGGGACATTGAGGTCCAGATTGCATGCTGATATAAAGACTGATGGACATTGGTTCACACCTACCGGGCACTGGTGGGAAGAGGGAGAGAGGGCAAGAGAAGTGTAGATCAGAAACTGACAGAAAGGAGTTGGAATGATCAATTGGTGATTCTTAGGAAAACAGAGCATGAGCAGATTTGCCTGCCACCAGGTCATGGTCAAGATGAGAGGTCACAAGATGAGCTTAAGACAGCCAACGGCTGCGAGAAAGGCAAGGGAAGACGGAGAACAGGAAGCCAGACTTTGGGTGTGGAAATTTAGGAATAAGCAATGAAGGTAACTGGGTGTTTCCAGTGGAAGACTATGCATTATTTAGAGCACATCCTTCTGGGTTTTCTGATTTGAGCTGTTCATTGCCGTGGAGATATTTTTATAATTTGTAAACGGTAGAGAACTGATTGCAATGCAATTATAATTACCAATCAAACAATTCTTGTATATAGACCTACAAATAAATTCTGCCAGGAGGCAGTTCAATCAATCTCTTTCCTGATGGGAAAAAACATTTCAACATTACTTTCCTCCATATAAATTTGTGGTTTGACTTCTTTGAACCTGTTGTAACATCTGTATGATTTCCTTGTTTAATTAATGAGTTAATGCAATATTTGGTCTGTGTTCATTTTATGTTTGAGGGAAGCTGAAGGGTCACCAGGCCCCAGAAAGGCCCATGCAGTCATGCTTGCAGCACAGACAATGTAAACAAAAGTAAACTTTTTAATTTTTCTTTTTAAATTAGGGTAAAATTCAGATCCTTTATCCTTCCCTTTGAGATTAACATCAAGAGATGCTTTTATAGTTTTTAGAAGGAGAGTTAAATGCGTCCTCTGTGTTTTATATTTATATACACATTTGTTTATGTAGGTGTGATTTCTATCTTACCTGCTTCCAGAAACCACATTTGAAGTGGAGCAGAGGGTAAAAGGAGAAAGAATAATAGATTATCTAGCAGACCTCACCTTACAAAGAGCAATATCATCTGCAGGACCACAGAGCAGATGGTGAGAAACCATATGATAAAAATAACAGAAGGCTACATGGTAAATATATCATAACAACAGGCAGGCAGCTAATGAGACTGATGAACAGAAAGTAAAAGATGAGGAGGGAGGGGATCACCCAAGGTAACCAGGTCTGAGATATTAAGTTACGTTGCAGGTTGGATTTATGTCAACAGTCTCCAAAGAGCCAAGTGTGGTTTCACTTTCAAGAACACTTGGCCTTCCATTTGCAGGTGGGGGCGGGGGCAGAAGAGTGCAGGCCTGGGGCAGCAGCAGACATTGCTAATTCTCCCCTCTGAATGGATACACTGGAGCAGGGATAGGAACCATCCCTGCCCTAAGACATCATTGGAACATTGGAGCACAAGTCTCCCACTTGGCCGGTGTCCTGTCTGCCATGCTGTCTCCAGCACCATGGTGATGGTGGGGATGGCGTTGGCAAGGGTCATTGAGCACTCTGTAAACAATGCAATAAACGGAGCAGAGGGGGGCACTTTATACTATTTTCTTAATAGATGTCGTTGTGCTGAGAGAGATAATGACTGCAAATTTCAAGGTGAATTGTATGAGATCAGTGAGTGTGGAGATTTATACTGTCTGGAATGTAATTCTAAAAAACTTTCCTAAAGGTCTTTTTAAGGAAAATATCACAGAATTAAATTAAATACGTGTCAATGAAAATATTGTGTGCCTCAGGAGGTAAATTACACATTTTATCAAGAAAAGCATTTGGGAAACTGAGATAATATATTAACACTCTATCTATCTGCTGTTAAGAGAAGGATCTAGACTAAAGCTGAACTCCAGACAAAAGAGGAAGAACATCTCCCTGGGATATGTGGGGAAAATATAGACAGAACTGGAAAAGTCTAGAGGCAGCAGCAGTGCATGTGCTCTCAGCAAGGGAAGAGGGAGTTGGATGTAAATGGTGGTTGGAAAATTAAGAGGACCAGCCTCAGAGCCCTGGAAATGAACCAGTCAGGGGACAATCTCTGTGTGGGTCCAAGTAGCTCAAAACCTGTGTCATATCCTAAGAGTAGCTACACTGGGCTCCCACCATGGGCAGGAGTGGGGTGAGTAAGAAAGAGGACCTGGCAATTTTCAAATAAAACTAAAATGTTCCTCGGAATTCATAGAACAGAAAATGCTTGGACGTCTTTTACGTGAGTGACAGTTTTAAAACATGGTTCTCAAGCTGTGTGTTCGCTATCTCACTCATAGTTTAGAAGAGGGAAAAAGGAAAGTAGGTACGAATGAGGTCTTTTGCAGGTTGTGCAAGAAATTCACAGTGGCCCTGGGTTGGGGGAGGGGGGAACCAGACTGCAGATCCCTGAGCTGAGCACGGGGCAGTGAATTGTTTCTTGGGATTATCAAAGCAGCCTGAGTCAGTCCCCCGGAGGGTCTGGGAGTAAATAATGAATCACATGCTGTGAGGACAGGGAAGGAATAGGGTTTCCTGAGTGTGATGAGCTACTATTGACACAGGCCTGCTATTGACATATCTGGAGCCTCCAAAGCACATTCTTCATACTGGTGACCCCTCTTCTAATCTTAGTAATGGCTAACATTTATTGAGCACCTACTATGTGCCAGGCATTTCTTTCCATGTATTAATTCATAGAAACAATCCAGGAGGTGTTTTTACAGACTAGAGTGGAAAAACTCATCAGGTAAGTTAGCTACAGTTTGTGTTTTAAACGTATAACCACTTCCCTGAGTTGTCAGGTTCAATAATTCTTGGATCTGCTTAAGCAGGGTTCTGATGGGAACATTTGCCTCAGGCTTTCACATGTTTGTATAATTTGAGTTTAGCTTACTCTGCTAATTTTAAGTCCTGTCAGGAGTTGGAAGAATTTATAGATATGATGCAGGGGGTTGGTGACTTGTAGTGATTTAAAGGAAGGAAATACGTTCTATCTTTCCCTTTGTAGCCTCTCCCACCATTCAGGTAACATGGCATCTTTATCCTTCTATATGTTTTAAAGCTATTATGTTGTTCATACTTACAAATAAGGCAGCAAAGTCCTTTTTAGGACTCTTTGAAGGATGAGCTTGGAAAGCCAGCTCATCTTCTTCCATTAGCGTGCTGGTTGACCAGATGGCTGCGGCACCTTTACTAGGCAATAAGTCGTAAAGTCTGGGTTCCAGGACATGGCAATTTAAACGAGGGACTGAATTCTCCCGAGGTCAGACTTGAGGGGTGAGGTGTTATGGACAGTAGAATTTGAAAAGCAAAGCACCAGAACAGGCAGAGGCAAGCCAGGCAGCGAATGGTACAGATCTCTGGGAGAATATTGGGAAGAAAAAAAACGAGATCACAGCTCTCCAAAGTGAGCTTCTTACATAGCCATGTCTTACATCCTGGAAGCATGGGAGGTAGGAGCCCTCACTAGATGCTGAGTTATCCCTTTTCTGTTTCTCATGTGTGTTGCAATAACTAGGAGGCCACACAATTGATGGAATTTCTCAGGCCTGCGGAAACAAGGGAGGACATGTGGCATTATAAGTCTGCTTAGATAACTTAAAAATTTAAGAATAATGTCAGCAATAGCCGCCTTTAAACAGAGATCTCAGGAGTGGAACAGACCAGTTAAGCATCTGTTTTACTTGCGGCCCAGTATTTATCTCTTTGGCTCAGGCCCAAGTACCTAGCTGGCAAGGACCCAAACCTATCCCCAGAGTTGCCTCTTGGGATCTAAAAACTCCAGATGGCCAGAATTGAAAGCTGTCTCTCTGGGTTTCAGAGGTCTGTTAGAATAATTCTGAGCTATTCCAGATAGTGCATTAGAAAATGGAAACAATTCAAGAATTATTTGTCTTGTTTTGTTTTCAAAATCAGCTCTTGGGAAGGGATTTAAATGAGTTATAAATCATTTCAGAGAGAACGCGTACACAGTACAATGTATGCCTGAATGTTTTGGTTTCTTATTATCAGATGTTTATATTTGATGAAGAAATTTGTAAATTCTGGAGTGACCCTTCCAGGGTCCAATCTAAAAGGTGATCCAAAGGTGGTCTGATGATGCCATTGTCCATTGTGTTTCTTTGTGTCCCTACATGCCCTTCACCTGATGCTTGGCTGGGTTCTGCTTCTGGCACTACAGCTTGGCCTGGGCACTCATGAGAGCCTCGTAGTAGGAACTGGGGAATTCTTTGTCCATCTCGTAGACTCAGACGCCAGTTCCACTGGGGGATGCACCATTATCTCTGTCACTCCAGATTTTTTTTGTCAGGCTCAAGGCTTCTTTCTACTTTGCCAACTCTTCTTTCTCATCCACTGCCTTCCATTCCCCATTTTTATTTCCCCTTCTGTCCTCGAGGGCTCCAGTGTCTGGCACTGGCTGTCCACTGACACATGAGTTGAATAACAGTGGAGGGGAGGGTCCTGAGTGGATGAGAACTAACGCAGGGAAGGGCAAGGTGGGTGGACTCAGTTAAGCTGTGGGTCCTGGACTGAGGACATAGCTTGGGGGACCTCACAGCCATGATTGTCATTGGATGTGAGTTGGGTACATTCATCTGACCCTGCTGCTCTGCTCTGCCTTGTGCCATAACCTCAGACGAATGCAGGAGCTCAAACCAAAGTCTGGGGCTGAGAGTTCTGGGTGGATGGGAATTGAGAGGTGAAATGCAAGGCTGATGTGGGCCCTGTGCACTCCCACCCACCTTCCTAGCAGAATGTCCAGGTGGAGGGCCAGGTGAGGGTCAGAGGCCAATTCTACCCTTGACAAGAGGACAGGGGTCTGGGCACAATCACATGCTGGGCTCTGAGGCTTTTTCCTGAACAACAGCAGGATTTATACTCTTGGATATTCTTCACATATGACTCATGGCTCCATCCTCAAATCTGGAAAAAGTCATTCAAAGAACAATGTGCTGGACTTCCCTGGTGGCGCAGTGGTTAAGAATCTGCCTGCCAGTGCAGGGGACATGGGTTTGAGCCCTGATCTGGGAAGATCCCATACACCGTGGAGCAACTGGGCCCGTGCGCCGGAACTACTGAGCCCACGCACCTAGAGGCTGTGCTCCGCGACAAGAGAAGCCACCGCAATGAGAAGCCCGCACACTGCAATGAAGAGTAGCCCCCGCTCACTGCAACTAGAAAAAGCCCGTGCACAGCAACAAAGACCCAATGCAGCCAAAAAAAAAAAAAAAAAAACCACCCCCCCAAAAACAAAACAGTGTGTTTCTGCAGACAGATGAGTAAACTGGCAGACAGATGGGGGGACTGTAGATAAACAGAGATGGAAAAAGGTGAGCCTGTAGAGTAAAATGTGTCCAAAGCAACAGAAGTTTGGTGTTTGGATGTATTTCCGACTCACAAAGTTTAACCACCTGTTTCTTCTTGTATTTTTTAAAGAAAAGCTTTTTAAAAAGCTATTAAGAGACATCAAAATGATTCTTGGGCATTAGGCTACTGTTAAAATGTTTTGATGGATTTAGAATAAATAAGTTGGAAACATATGGATTTCATTTTTCTTTAATTGAATGTGTGAATTTTAAAATAAAAGTAAAATTCCCCATGAAAATAGAGTTTAGCCTTTTTTTTGGGGGGGTGGGGGGAGTTTATTAAACAAAGGTTTCCATGCAAATCAGAATAAATATTTGTAAGGCATGGGTACACTAAGGGCTTCTTTTAGGCACAACCCAGGCCTAGAAGTCTCATCAAGGCTACCTGGATGTGAAAGGGACCACAGCTCTTATGGTTCCTGGAGAAAATATGTGGATAAACCTAAGTAAGAGGATTGTCTGGAGTCTGGACCTGTGAACCTCAAAGGGCAAGTCTTCCTTTGTGTCACTGGCATCAGTTAGGGAACAGGGCACCCTGGCTCCTGGCAGAAAGTTGTCATTCCACCCAAGAGACCTAATCTGTAGAGACAAAGGGTGGATGAGTAATTATTGCATCCTGATGACATTCGTTCATTCACATTACTCAACCAGACTCTTTGAACAGCCTTCTGATTGTAACTTGGCTCCCTCAGTAGATTTTTCTCCTGGCAGTGATGTTTCCTAAGTTGGCTTTCTGGTTTATCCATCAGTCTTCTGTGAGTTTAGTTCATGTGAGTTTGGCTCCCTGAGCTCAACATTCTCTACAGACCTGACAAAGTCAAGTTGCTGCTCTTGGGGCCTGAAGGCCAGACCCTGGAACACGGCAATAACTCCAGTCATCACTCGCCAGGCTCCTCCAGGACAATATCACCATCCCAACTGTGCGCGCACTGCAGTCATTTCTTAGTAATGTAATTATACCGAGAGTGATGATGATGCCTACCATTCTTTCCTGGCTTATCATGTGCCATGCACCTTACATGAATCCTTCCAGTAAATCCTCACAGTGGTTCTATGGGACTAGTATCGGTCGTAGTTTACAGTTGAGAAAACTGAGAGTAAATCAAACAAATGATTTTTCCAAAAATCACATAGCTAACAGTCAGTGGGGATGCTTGGACTGAGGTCAGCCAGGGCAGTGCAGAGTCCATATGCCCAACCATACACTGACTGACCTCCTAAACTAGCTCAGGAAACATACCAGCCCTAAACAGACAGGAGAGCACGTTAGGGTTTGCAGACCTGTCTGGACTGATGTCATTTAATTAACCTTGATTTATAAGTGTTCGTGAATTCAAGAACCTTCATTAAAAACCCATTATGGGAGGGGCTTCCCTGGTGGCGCAGTGGTTGAGAGTCCGCCTGCCGATGCAGGGGACACGGGTTCGTGCCCCGGTCCAGGAGGAGCCCACATGCCGTGGAGTGGCTGGGCCCGTGAGCCATGGCCGCTGAGCCTGCGCGTCCGGAGCCTGTGCTCCACAATGGGAGAGGCCACAACAGTGAGAGGCCCGCATACCGCAAAAAGAAGAAAAAAAAAAAACCCATTATGGGAACTTTCCTGGTGGTGCAGTGGTTAAGAATCCACCTGCCAATGAAGGGGACACGGGTTTGATCCCTGGTCCAGGAAGATCTCACATGCTGTGGAGCAACTAAGCCCGTGCTCCACAACTACTGAGCCTGCGTTCTAGAGCCCGTGAGCCACAACTACTGAGCCCACGTGCCACAACTACTGAAGCCCGCATGCCTAGAGCCTGTGCTCCGCGACAAGAGGAGCCACCGCAGTGAGAAGCCCGTGCACTGCAATGAGGAGTAGCCCAAGCTTATCACAACTAGAGAAAGCCCGTGTGCAGCAACGAAGACCCAACACAGCCAAAAATAAATAAATTTATAAAAAATAAAAAGAAACATTCCCATCTTCATTAAAAAAAAAAGAGCCCATTATGTAGGGACTAGAGATAGCAAGGTGAACAATGATCCACTTTCCCACTCATTTTTCCTCTCTCCTCAAACCTCCAGCCCTTCTCTCCATCCTCACTCTCAGCCGAAGACCCAGCTTCCTCTTCGAACGAGAAAGCTGATCCTCTCATAGGGAAACGCCCACAGGTTAACAGGTGCCACCCGCCCACCTGTCCGCATCCTTGCCTATCTCCTCTGCCCTGGGTCCTGTTACTAGTCAGGAACTGCCCAGGCTCCCATCCTAGGCAGCCCATACCCACACTGTACTTCTGATCCCCTCCTTCCCTTTTGCCTTCTAACAGACACCATGGCTCAGCATTTCTCTTCTTTCTTAACATTTTCAGCTTCTTCCCATCTTCTGTCATTACTTATCCTAAAAAGAAAATCTTTTCTTGTCCCCTTCCCCCATTAACCTCTACCACCATTTCTCTGCTCACTTTTACGGCAAACTCCTTAGAAGACCTACCCTTACTTCGCCCTCCATCTCTCTTAAACTCATTCCACTTGGGGGTTGCCCTCTGCCTTCCCTTGTGAGCTGCTCCTGCCTGGTGGACGCCACCACTGGCCCACGGGACCCGTCCTGCCGAGCCATCCGTGGCAGGTGGTACACTTGATCAGAGCCCTGCCCCCCCACGCCCCCCCCCCCCACTGACACATCCTCTTCACTTGGCTTCTCATTGCTATTGTCGCGCTTTTTCTTTCTTTCCTTGGCTGGTTCCTCATTATTTAGGATACCCCAGGGCTCAGCTCTCAGACCTGTTCTCCTCTCCATTCTCACTCTGGATTTAAATACCTGACTGTGTGCTGATGATAGCCAAATCAGCACACAGTCAGGACCACCTGGACCTCCCAGGTCTCCACCTGGTCCTCCCTTGAACTCCAGACTCACATATCTGACAGACTCGGCTCTCCCGCCACCTCCCTCCTGGGTCACGCCACCATCTCTGCAGCAGCTTCATGACCAACCTCTCTGCATCCATCATGTCCCTGAAAATATATTCTCAACACAGTGGTCCTTTCAAAACGTAAGGTGGATCCTGGCAGTCCTCTGCTCAAAACCCTCCTCTTCCCTTCTCTCAACAATGCCGACATCACACTAAGGCCTGCACTCCCCTTCCTGAGGTCCCGGTGAGCAGGGACCACCTGATGGTGGACACGGGCTCCCCCCACTGCCCTCAGCCCAGGGCAGGCTCAGGGAGCGGTTCCTTCTCCACCATTGATTCTAGATATGAAGGTGCAGGGTTTGTGGTGCCCTTTCTGGACATGGTCACCGCTTCCAGGGTGAATCAGTACTCTCTCCAATGAACAGGCATTATTTTTGTAAAGAAAAAAAAATCTTCTTAAAAGAAAAAGGAAGCTGAAAGCAGAAATCTGCCTTCCAAGAACTGGAACTGTGGCTGCCTGACTCCGATTCCCCAAGCCCAGCTCTTGGTGGGGCATCTGCACCTTTCCTAGGAATTCCAAATGCCAAATCCCCCATCCTGTGTCCTCTTCTTTCTCCAGCCCAGTGCTTTTGTCCCCGAGCTGACCTGGAGAGCCTGGGGTGGGGAGTGAGAGTAGATAGAAGAGCAAGTGTCCAGGAACCCCCCCGATGGACCAGGCTACTGGGGTCTCCCACCTTCTGCTCTGGGCTTCCTTGGCGTTCACTGCTGGAGGCTTTGTGCATCTGAGGTTGCTGCTGCACACGCGGCTGCTAACAGCCCATTTTTTCGATTTTTCCATATTACGAAGGATAACCTTGGCCCTTTCAGGACAGCCACCTCAGGGCCGGTGCCTGCCAGCAGACTGTGCCCCATCCTCCCCATGTTTGCTTGTAGACGCTTCAGTGCAAGGACACGTCTGGCAGACCGCTCGGGTTCTAACTTATTTTTTAATTACTAAATAATTCAGAGCCCTAGTGACATTGCTGGATGGTTTATATAATTAAAAGGTAATTAGTAAAGACCTGTGGTTTTGACTGTGTGTTGAACTTGGAAATAATGAAGTACCAGTAGGGATGATTGATAATATCAACTAACATTTACTGGGCTCAGGACAGGCTACAGAATTTGCGGGGCTCAGTGCAAAATGAAAATGCCGGGCTTCTTGATTAAAAATGAAGAATTTCATGATGACAGCAGAGTGGTAAACTAAGCATTGGGCCCTTCTGAGCACCGGGCCCTGTGTATATTCATAGGATGTGGCCCGTGACTGGGCACCGACCATGTAAGCCTTGAGGGTCCATACTTCATTCTCCCCAAAACCCTTCAAGAGAAAAACTTCTCTTATTTCCATTTTACAGATGAACAAACTGAGGCTTTTAGAGGTTAAGTTACTTGCAAAGTCACCCAACCCAACTAATAATCAGGAGAGCCAGGGTTCAATTCTAGGCAGTGAACCCAGAGCAACAATCCTCAAAGTGACAGCTATCTGTCTATATATGAAAACTACCATGTGATAAAGCAATTCTACCCTGAGCATATATCTAAAATAAAACAAAAACACCAGTTCAAAGAGATCCATGTACCCCACAGTTCCTAGCATCATTATTTATAATAGTCAAGATATTGAAACAATCTAAGTGTCCATTGATGAACGAATGGATAAAGAAGATATATATACTCAATGGAATACTATTCAGCCATAAAAAAGAAATTTTGCCATTTGCAGCAACATGGATGGACTTGGAGAGTTTATGCTAAGTGAAATAAGTCAGACAGAGAAAGACAAATACTGTATGATATCACTTATATGTAGAACCTAAAAAATACAACAAACTGGTGAATAAAACAACAAAAAAAAGCAGACTCACAGATACAGAGAACAAACTAGTGGTTGGTTACCAGTGGGGAGGGGAGGGAGGTGAGATACAGGGGAGATACAGATACAGGAGGAGTGGGAGATACACACTATTGAGTGTAAGAGGCGCTCAAGGATATATTGTACAACATGGGGAATATAGTCAATATTTTGAAAACTATAAATGGAGTGTAACCTTTAAAAATTGTATAAAAATTTTAGAAAATTAATAAAGAAAACCAAAAACCCCAGTCACAGTTTCACATGTCTGTAGGTTGATAGTTGAACAAACACACAGTAGGAAATGTACATGGTGGCCCCAAATGGACTCAGTCTGGATAACCCAGCAGCAAATGGATAAGGTGGCCAAGCCCAAGCTCAGAGCAGCGTTTTGGATAATTGGATTCATGAAATCACATATTTTGGAAAGATCAAACAAGAGCCCAAAGATATCAGACCCGAGGCAACCTCAGTTCAACTACCTAAGAAGTCATCCAGTGGAAGTGCTTGAAGCTCGACCAGCCCACCTGTCAATGCCCGTAGCTTCACTGTTCAGTGTATCTCATGTGGTCCAAGGTCGAGGAAACTTAACGTTTTTATTCTTCAGAGTCATGTTTCAAAGTGCTCAGCTCTCGAGTTGATGGCTTGATAGAAACTGTTTTGCACCTGGGTGCCATTCAAACACTATGTGCACATGCTGTACCCAAAACAGTGAATCCATGGTGGAAGGTTAAATAAAAAGACAACAACTGGTTTGAGAACAGCAACTGATTCAATCATGATGATTAAATCATGGACCACCCCCCTCCCTGCCGCTCCTTGTCCTAGCCAGTCCCCTTCACATTTCCTTTCCAGGTTTCTCGTGACAACTCAGAAAGCCTGAAGCAGGACTACCCTTCTTCCCTGCAGATAGCCTACTGGCATTATCTGCAATTTCTACACCAGTCAAGTGTTGTTAGGGGAAGCAACTGCCTGAGAATATTCCTGTGGTTTTTATCTAATGGCGTCAACACATCTCTCTGCAGGATGTGTATGGGAAAAACATCACTGATCCAAGAGATGCCTCTTCCCCTCTAAAAAGGAAAACTTGAGACTCAAGTATAAAATCCAGCTGAATAATTTGCTTTCCAAATTAAGGGAAAGAGCCGGGATGTTTTGTGAAGTCATCAAACCTAATGTGGAGTGAGTGACATGAGAAATTCTGGTTAGGCTAAAAGGCCACTGAGATTTAAACCCACAGGTGAGTTTGCTCTTCCTTCTGGAAGGTGAAACAGAGGAATGTTGCTGGACCCCCTGTGTTTCCACCCATCCCCAGCTGGGGCGTCTAGAGGTGTGCTCTGAGGCTGCTTGCCCCCCTTACTCTCCCTGTCCAGAGGGCTTATTTCCTGGGACTGTGGATTTAGACACTGGTTTTAGTCTGAACTTAAGAGAATACCAGGTTTCAGAACAAATGTGGGTGTGTATTGTCTGTCTCTTTCTCTGGAATGCACCAGAAGTTCATAAACTTAATTTGTTTGACATTTTGCAAGATAAAACACAAGTTGGAGAAGAGAAACTCAAAGAAAGGAAGGGGATCATGAGATTTTCTTAAAGAAAGCGTAAGTCAAAAAAAAAATGACTTACATCTGACAATATCCTCAATAGGAGTGATGGTTAAATGGTTTCATTTAGGGACTGAGCTCCTTTTGGGATTTCCTGTCTGCTATCAATCTGCATCGTGAGAACAAAAACCATTCAGCTTTGAACAGCTGAGGCCTGAGAAACAAAACGCAGCAAAATGCTAGTTTAAAACTAAGTAACCTTCAAGGATAATTGAATTATTCCTGTGCCTGAAGTTATAATGTCACATTGCATTGTGACTATTGCTGCGTTCAGAGGGATTTTTTTTAAAATTACCTTCCTTAAAGAGGAACAGAGCTAATAAGTATTTCTTATAATATGCTCATCTTCTACCTCTTTCCTTGAACTGTGACTTGAAATTCCAAGCAAATAGCTTTGTGGGATGGCAACGATTTATTTAGCGGCATTGTGAGTTGGGTGAGTGGCAAAGCAGGTTCGATACACAAACTCTCAAGAAGTTCCTGAATGGGTCAGCCTTCCCTCCAGCAGGCTTGCTGGTCAACCAGCCTCCTCCTTCAGTACAGCTCAGCCCCACAGCCAGGAGCCAGAACTGGCCAGGGTGATGGAAGGTGTTAACATCAGACCCTTGCCAAGAGCTGTGCCCAGCATCAGAAACTGGGGAACCTGTTTGTTCGAATCATGTTTGTTTGCTTGTATCTTTGCTCAGGTGAAATCGTATCAGGGCACCTAGAGTATCGAGTAAACTATGCCCACCACTGAGTCACAGAGGGAAAAATAAAGGTGAGTAGGATGGGGGTCATGGGGTAGGAAGAAAAGGAAGGCCGAAGTGGCATGTTGGGAGGAGGTCAAGGGAATAGGGAGGGCCAGCACTGACCCCATTGTGGGGCTGTTTTCTTTCTCAGGCTCCCACTCTGACAATGGCGACCCTCCACGATGTCCTGATACGCTTAGCTGTGTCTTGCATACCACCTACGCCTGAATCCAGTGCTAGACTGTAAACTCCTTGAGGACAGGCACTGTCTATTGACCATCTTTCATGTTCACATATGGCTCTTCGGTAAGGTTTGTAGAAGGAATGACTGAGAAAGCAAAAGGAATCTGTTCTTCACAGCAAGTCAATTCAACAAACGTCGATTACCTCCTGCTGTGGGTGGATCGGCTCCTCCCCTCAAATTGGTCACAGTCCGGATAGGGTCATAGCAGGTTTATGACCAGCTCCACAGAAAATGTGTACAAGTCAGGGTGCTGACTACAGTTTCTTTTGAGGACAAGGCAGTGTGCGATGTCCCCAGAACAAAGTTGGGCTGCATTTTCAGACTGCAATAGCACTTGCATTCTCAATGGCTACCTAGTGATCCTCTGTTTAATACTAAGCTCTTAATTATGAGTTTTCCCTGCACCGGAACAAGGCAGCTTAGTGGCGGTGGTGAGGGGTCAGCTGTGACAAACATTGGCTGCTCTGACTCCACTACTGGGTCAGTTAAGGACAGGACAGCTTTAAGCTTATCGTGCCTTGGGTTCACCCAAGGTCATTTCCAGGTACAGGGAAAGACCTATGGTCCAAAATAACATCTCCTTCCCCCCTCCTAAAGTCTGGGCTCCATTGCTCATGGTTTAGCATCACAGACAAAGTGACATGAGAGAGCTCAAAGCAGAGTCCCAGCTGTTGGGAAAAATCAGTGCCTGCCTTACAAAGAGGTGTGTGTGTGTGTGTGTGTGTGTGTGTGTGTGTGTGTGTGCGCGCGCGCGCTCATGCACGCTTGTTGGGTTGGGAGGAGACACAGTCAGTAGTTCCAGGTTGGATAAAACCATGTTCAACAAGAAGCGGAACTCTCCCAAGCTTGGATTTGAAGGTGACCTGGGTTTTGTAGAATTCGAAGCAGCAGCAGAATAATGTTTTGACTGATGTATAGGCTTCTTGGGGGTCCTGAAATTTATAGCTTTCCATTTCAAAAGGAAAAAATATAGGCATTGTCCATGAAAAAGGGGTCACACCAGAATTTGTCAAGCACATTGTATGCCACCTCCCACTTCTGGAGAGAAACAATGAAAGTCTTGGTTTGGGGGAAAACTCAGAGTCTGCTATACAGGGAGGGCTTGGGCCGCTCCAGGGCTACCGGTCAAGGTCATCATCTTCTTACCACTCAAGGGAAGTGGGGAAGGTGGGGAGGATGGTCCTCTGGGTTTTAATTCTTCCCCCAAAAGTAGGCTTGGTTGGGAGCTTCATGGAATGTGATTCTTTCAGCTGAAGGTTTGCAATAGTGAAGGAAGAAGAAGGAAGTGTAGAATTAAGCAAGGGTTTTGAGTTCCATGTTCCATCAGTCCTTCAAGGTTGTCTGCAACAATTTCTTTTGAGCAAATATATTTAGATAATTGTGTGTTCAATGAAATAAGTGTTTTTACTTGGGTCTTTCCACTTGTGGAGTGTTTCCCAAGCTGGTTCGACTCTGAAATCTTTTTGGTGGGAAACACTGAGAGCTCACAGACCATGTGCTCCAAGGAAAACAGAGTGAGAACTGGCTCTAAGTTTTCAGAAGGCAAACTTCTTTCTATATTTTTTCTTTGCACTGACATTACAGACATCGAGGACCTCATCAAATCAATCAAAAAATGAGTGTGAAGGGAGAACAAAGGTCAAAATATTTTTTAAAGATCTTTAAAAATAATATCTCTGTCTTGCATACCAACAAGAATGCATTGATATTGTGAACATTTGTGATACACGTATTAATAGAGTCATTACCTCCCCCCAAAAAGGAATTCAGAGAACGTATGGAGAAGAGCCCATGAGCAGAGGTGGCTCAGGAAGGAGGAAGGGTTTTAACATGAGAAGCTTGCTCTACTGACACCAATGAGGAAGAAGATTTAAAGCCACGACAGTTCATGAAAGTTTGAGTTACTTGAGTCAGTACCAGGAACTGAGCATCATGCTTGAGGTGCTTTGTAAATAAGACACCACTTTGTGTTTCAGAGTTTGCAAACTGCCTTTATGGATGGAATGTTTTGCAGGCCAGAAAGAAAAAGTAGTATCACACTGCTATAGTTGAGATGGATAACAAATGAGGACCTACTGTATAGCACAGGGAACTCTGCTCAATATTCTGTAATAACCTAAATGGGAAAAGAATCTGAAAAAGAATAGATACACGTATATGTATAACGGAATCACTTTGCTGTACACCTGAAACTAACACAACATTATTAATCAACTATGCTCCAATAATAAAAAAAAAAGACGAGAAAACATTAAAAAAAAAAAAAGAAAAGAAAAAGTAGTATCATTATTCCTGAATCGTAGGTCCTGATGCAAAGTCCTCAGGGCGTCTCTGGAGCCTGCGTGTGTACATGAGTAGGTCGTGTGTGCATTCATGTGTGTGCGTGAGTATATGGTATGTGCATGATTGTGTGGACATTTGTGTGTGCATGTGTGCAAGTTTGTGTATACATGTGCACCCATGCGTGACTATATATGTGTGTCTGTACGTGCCTGTGTGTGTTCACATGTTCTACACCCATGTAGGCCCTCCCTCTAGGTAGTAGAAATAAACTGCTTGGGTCCTGGTTTCCAGCTCTGTCTCCAAATAGCTGGGTCACCTTCCAGGAGTCTCTCCACCTCCCGTGGTCATTGGCAATTCTTGGAAATGTAGGCTTGCCCCGGATCTAGGGGTTGGCAAGCTTCTTCTGGGAAGGGCCAGCGGTTAAGTATATTATTCTTCACAAGGCACACGTAGTTTCCGTTGAATGTTCTTCTTTTTTTCCCTCAACTTTTCAAAACTGTAAAAGCCACTCTGAGCTCAGGCCTTGTAAAAAGAGGTGGTAGCGTGGCCTGGCATAGCTGCAGGACCCTGTAGATGACCCCTTTCAGCTCCAGCACGGCCAGCTCCCCTGGCCCAGTGAATCGGTTGCTGCCAAGGTAGATGTTTCACCCTCCTGCAGAGTTTGTCATCTGATGCTCCCATTTGACCAAGCGGTCAATACAGGGTGGTGGGGACACAGCTCTGATTCGGGGGCCGGGAGGCTGACACCCTCTGCCTCTGTTTCTGGATGGAGGGTTGAATCCTCACTTTGCTCCCTAAGTGTATGGCTTTGCCCAGGTCAGTTCACTTCTCTGGTTGCTTGGGTAACTGTGTTTGAAACTGTTCAGATTCCTTCTGGATATGAAATCGTGCAATTTACCCTTAGTGCTGCTTGAGAGCAGGGTGTTTTGAGTTCCCTTGTAGCTAAACACTCAGCTTGCCCAGTCCCTCCCACACTGCAGCCCCAGGGAGCCCTTGCCCGTGGTCCAGGCCTGGCCTCAGGACACCGGCCTGAAGGAAGCTGCCCATCTGCTGGAGGTCGAGCTGTGGTCCTCAGAGCCATCCCTGCTCCTTGGTTCACCTGTCTTTGTCTTTGTGATTCATGGGTTGTCCGTGGTAGAAAGATTTCCCTCAATGTTGGCATCTATTTAAAATATCTATTTGTGTTTTTTTTTACATCTTTATTGGAGTATAATTGCTTTACAATGGTGTATTAATTTCTGCTTTATAACAAAGTGACTCAGTTATACATATACATATGTTCCCATATCTCTTCCCTCTTGCGTCTCCCTCCCTGGGGCCACGTTGCTGCTTTGCAGGCAGAGAAACCTTTCTGCTCAGGGAACCGCTTGCAGGATTCCTGATTCCCAGCGTGTGTTGGCTGAGCGTGGGCTCGAGGTGTCAGAGCCAGACACCGTGGGCATGTCGTCCAGGCTCAATGAATGTATCTGCATCTCTCCTAAGAAAGCCTCTGGAAGTGCATGATGGCGATGTGGCTCTGGAGGTGGACCCAGGCACTCACTTGTTACTGCCCCCAAGTTCACAGGCTCTCTGGACAGACCCAGAGTTACCCGGGAGCGAGTCTTGATCTCCATCCCGTGCCCCCCTCCCTGATCTCCTCTCCCATCTCTGCCTGCTTGCGTCCTCGGGGAGCATCAGCTCTCTTCCTTCCTCTTTCCTCTTTGGGCAGAGACCCAAGTGTCTGCCCTGTTGCCAGATTAACCTTCCAAAGGTGGCAGTTTGCTCACTGATATCACAAGTTTTCCTTTACTCAGAAAAACTTCACAACTTCCCAAAGCCAAAAGCAAAACCCCAACTTCACTAAAACCCAGACGTCTATACTCTCCTAGTCTCCCATCTGCGTCTTTATTTTTATCTCAGAAAGTCGTCAAAAATAAAGATGTCTGGATTTCATGCCTGGTGCCTGGGTTCAATTGGTCAGAACTGGGCCCAGTTACTGGGCTGAGAACCACAGCCTCCAGGAAGCCTGCTCAAACCCAGCTAGTCTCATCAGCCCTTGAATTTGCTAAATGACAATGCGTGTTACTTCAAGAGTCGGAATAAAATAGCGAAGGCCATTAATTATAGAGGTTCTCCCCTCCCGCCCCCACCATGCCGCACAGCATATGGGATCTTAGTTCCCTGACCAGGGATCGAACCCGCCCCCTGCACTGGAAGCATGGGGTCTTAACCACTGGACCACCAGGGAAGTCCCTAGGTCACAAATGATAAATAACCCAAACTACACCATGCACCCTCTTGCCTCTCAGCCTCCTGCTGCTGCACAGCTTCCTGCTCTCTTTTCTCTTTGTTATCCTTCCATGTGGGCCTAGAGTTTCTCATCCTCAGAGAAACCTTCTTCCGATTCCAGTTCATCCCTGGGTCCCTAGGCACAGCAGAGGATGCCATGTGTTGGATTCCATCCATCCAGCACATCCACTCATCCTGCCTGTCCCATCCCCAACTTGACTGCCCCTGGAGAGCTTGGCGGAGGGATGGATCAGAATTAATTCTGAGTTGAGACCTGGTTCTTAGAAAAGGTCCCTTCTGCACACACAGCAAGGCTTACTGAGTCCTACTTTCAGGGTGGGACCGGTGGGGAGCGGAGGGAAAGTTTTGAAACAGGCACAGTGGGGTGATATACCACTGAAATCTTAAAGACATGGACAAAGGTGTCAGTGTCTTGTGGTTGGCAGAATTCCATGGTGGTCCCCCAGATCCCTACCCTCTGGTGCCCACACACCTCTTCCCAGTGATCCATTCAAATGCTAACCTAGATGCTTCTGTGAAGGGATTTTGCAGATGTAATTAAGATCTGAAATCAGTTGACTTTAAGGGAGGGAGATGATCCCGGGTGGGCCTGAACTAATCAGGTGAGCACTTAATAGAGATTGGGCTCCTCCTTACAGGAGAGATTCGAAGCAAGAGAAGGATTCAAGGCTGAGAGGGCGCATGGACAGGGCTACATGGCAAGGAACTGTGGGCAGCCTTTAGGAGCTAAGCCCAGTCCTGGGCCTGCAACCAACAGTCCTAAAACCTCAAGGAAGCAAATTCTGTCAACAACCATGTGAATTTGCAAGAGGACCCAGAAAGGACTGCAACCCCTGCAGACACCTTGATTGGAGCCTTGTGGAACCCTGAGCAGAGGACCCCACTAGGCTGCACCTGACGTCCAATCCCCGGAAACCATGGTATAATAAAGGAGTGACGTGAAAGCCTCACGGTTTGTGGTAATTTGTTAATTGCAGTAGGACCACTGCATGATTTCTCCTCTCCAAAACACGCTTTCTCAAGACCATTTCCTTTGTGATTTATTAATACTCTGCCCCCGCCAGGCTCAGGAAGTCCTGGCAGGGCTGCCATCTCCTGGCAGATGAAATGACAAGAGGGGCAAGTTTTGTTATGGATGAGACATTCTCCAGAGCTGAGTGGGGTGGAAGGAAAGGGGATCCTAGGTACATTCTAAGAACTCTTTTTGCAACCTGCTGCCAAAATTCCTAACGTGTTGGCTGCAATCCTCCAAAAAATTGAACAGAAAAGTTCAATAAAAAAAGACTCTTTATCTTTTTTTATCAAGAGCTTCAAGGGAACCGAAGTCTACATCAGAGACAAGGTTATGTTTTAAATAATGGACTAGGATGTGTGGTTGCCCACCTGCTTACTGCGATAGCCTTTGTTCCCCAGTCCTGGGTGGTGACACCTGGGCACCATCCCTAGTGTTCCCACCCTGCCTCTGACCAGTGGCTTTTCCCTGAGAGCAAGAGCAGAGGGTCAGGGATAATGTGGTCATGGGGGTGGGTCATCTGGGTCTTTTCAAGCTTCTTGAAGCATCTCGTGTAATTACAACTAATCTGCCTCAATTTCAAATCCAAAGGCAACATGATTAATATCCTCTAAAAATAGTCAGTGAAAGGCACTTTTAATAAGGCGTCACACATGCAGGCTACTTTTAAATATAACCTATGATTAAGTCTGAGGATATACCCACTGGAGGAAGCTGGAATCGAGAACCTGTCCCAGCAGAGGGGGAGCTGCCAGCCGCTCCACTGTTGCCACTTTGTTGCAGTTCAGCCTCCTTCAAAGTCTAGCTCTCACTCTGGTCTCACAGCCATTTCTAGAACCTCTGGCTTATGCTCCTTGAGGGCTGGAACTGTGACTTTTGGGGGTCTTATTCCCAGTCCCAGCACTGTGCCGGCACACAAAAAAAGCCTCATGGTATGTTGATTTAATTAGTTAAAATTCACTATTTTTTTCCCCTGCCAGATCCAACCTTGGGCTTCTGATTCTTTCCTGAATTCTACTCTCTCTCTGTCCAGCTTGATGGACAGGAGCATGGACCAGCCCCACCCCCAATCACTCTCACCCACAAAGCAGTTTCCTCCATGCCCACCCTCTCGAATGAATACTCTCACATTCCTGAGCTTGTTTGAGGGCTCAGCGTGGTCTCCTTTTGACCCAGGAGTTTCTGACGCCCACGGCCCAGATTCTTGCGGAAGTTCTGTGTGTGGGAAGCTTCCAAGGTCAAAGAACTCTTAGGCCAACTTTGTAGGGCTACAGTAGGATTATCCTGTTTTATAATCATGCCTTACCCCCGAGTCAGCATGGGATCCTGTGTTTACTAAGACAACCTCTCCCTCAATTATTCATCACAGGTTGGCTTGTTGCAAAACCAAGCCCCATTCAAGTTTGGTTATACTTTCCAGTGGATGCTGTCACCATTCACTTATCAAGTTTTGCTTAAGCGCCTACTCTATGTCAGGTACTGTTCCAGGTCCTGGGAACACAGCAATGAGCAAGACAGAGTCCTACCCTCATGGAGCTTACATTTTGGTGGGAGATCAAAGCAGGAAATAATAGCTGCATATTATAGGTGTAAATTTCAGGAGATAGTATGTGCTATAAATTAAAGGGTGTAAGAAGATTAAGAGTAATGGGGTGGTTTTAGGGTGGGATTCCCTCTCTGATGAGATAGAAAGCACATTTCTTTGAGAAGAAATAAGATGCACATTTCCTGGGGAGGGGGGGAGAATGATGTAGGCAGAGAGAACAGTAAGTGCAAAGGTCCTGAGGTTAGAAGTAGCTTGACTTCAAGCACTTCACCACCTTAATGCATCGATGATTTGGATACAGCTTCTCTTTTCTTTCCCCCTGGAAATACAGGAGGAAAGTCAGGTGAACTGGGATAAAGCAAAGGAAGGCAGTTGTGAGGAAGGTTAGAGTCCTCCACTTATTTGACCATAAATGGTAGCCCCAGCTGGGCAGTTGGTGTTTTGGAGCTGTGTGGGGCTGGGCCAGCCAGAGCAAATGTTCGTCTTGTTGCTGCTGTGGCTGGATGTCTGAGGACTGAGCAGAGAGTCTGGGGAAGGGCTTGGTGGGGTCCACGGAAACTGGGATAGGCAGTCTGCACTCCTCTTGTGACAGGCCTGTGAGGACAGGGCTGGCTTCTCTGACTCAGCAGTGTTGATGCTGGGGATGGTGAAAGTGTTGCAGGCAGCTTCTCTACAAGGTGAGATTTTAGGGTGCCGGTAAACTTTTGTGATCCCCTCTAAACACCTCATTGCCTCCCAGCTCCTGACGCCCCCCCACTCTGGCATCCTCATAATTCCTTTTTGCCCTTAGCTTTCCCACCCTTCAATCCACAGGTGAAGAAGGCTCCTCAGCCCAGGGAAGGGTGACAGAAAAGAGCACTGCAAGTCAAATGGTGGCATTCTGGGCTTTGACCTCCAGAACAGTCTTGGGAGCCAGGGTTTTGGAATTCAAGAGCTGGACAGACTTTTTTTTGTGAGTTCTCCCAAGTTTGGCTTCAGGTACCAGGCACAGAGCCTGGGGAGCCTGGGAGAGCATAAAGCCTATACACTCCTGAAGAGGAGAGAAGATGTGATGACAGAGCAGCTGTTCTGTCTCCCAAAAGGAGACAAGAAACCTTACACTGGCGGCGGGGGGGAAGGTGGGAAGACCTGGCCAGGTGAGAGGAGAGTGTGGGGTCGCCCCCCAGCTGTCTCCTTGAAGCTGGAAGCCTGGAGGGGACAGGGGATGAGTTTGGGGACCACAGTGCAGAGGAGACTTGCAGCTAGCTTGCTCATGTTTGGCCCAGGGAATTGCAAACCTGTTTGAGATCCTGGCATCTAGACCTAGACCAGCATTGGGAGTTGGATGGTCCAGAGGCGCGTGGGCTGGCAGAGACCACAGGGCTAGGAGGAGGAGCTAGGTCCTGTGGGGACCAGACAGCTGATGGAGTCGAGACCTAGGGCATCACTGTGCCAACCGTCCCACTCCCCCTGCCAAGCACACATGCTCTGCAAGGGAGTGGGGAGCAGCATGTGGGCTCAGGCCCCTACACAGACGTAAATCATAAGGGACTGAGTTTACTGTCAACTGGCAAGAGTTTTCCTGCTACTTCCCATTCACGGGGGCTCGTGTGGGCTCAGGTCTAGGGAAGTGGACTTTCTCCTCTGAACGCTTTAAGTTTAATTAATTAATTAATTAATTTTTGGCCACGTTGGGTCTTCGTTGCTGCGCATGGGTTTTCTCTAGTTGCGGCGAGCAGGGGCTACTCTGTTGCGGTGTGCAGGCTTCTCATTGCGGTGGCTTCTCTTGTTGTGGAGCACGGGCTCTAGGCACACGGGCTTTAGTAGTTGTGGCACATGGGCTCAGCAGTTGTGGCTCGTGGGCTCTAGAGTGCAGGCTCAGTACTTGTGGTGCACGGGCTTAGTTGCTCCGCGGCATGTGGGATCTTCCCGGACCAGGGCTTGAACCCGTGTCCCCTGCACTGGCAGGCAGATTCTTAACCACTGCGCCACCAGGGAAGTCCACTTTAAGTTTTAGGATGGTGAGATTCTTACTGCGATTTCTTACAGGTTATTTCAACAGGCAGAAAAGCCTTCCATTTCACCAAGAGAAATAAGGCTCAATGGGTGACAAGCTCACTGGAATACCCATGTCAGGGTCCTTGGAGAAGGTGGTCTAACGCAGAAGGAAGGTCCAGAGCGGGATGGGGGCAGAGCTGTGAGGGATAGAGTTTTGCTCAGGGCTGGCTGACTCTTGAGAGGAAGGTTCTTGGATAGTGTATCTGTTTCCTAGGGGGCTGCTGTAACAAAGTACCACAAGCTGGGATGGCTTAAAACCACAGAAACCTAAAACCTTACGGCTTAAAACCTTAAAGCCCTAATAGTTGTGGAGGCCAGAAGCCCAAAATCCGGGCGTTGGCAGAGCCAACTGAATGCTCTAGGGGAGAATCTGTTCCATGCCTCTCTCTCAGCTTCTGGTGTTGCTGGCCATTCTTGGCATCCCTTGGGTTGTAGACACATCACTCCAGTCTCAGCCTCCATCTTCACACGGGCTCTTCCCTCCCTGCCATCCCATCACCTTCTCTGTTCTTATAACGACACCTCTCATATTGGATTAGGGCCCGTCCTCATGACCTCATTTTGACTTGATTATGTCTGCAAAAGCTATTTCCAAATAAGGCCACATTCACAGGTACCAGGGTTAGGACGTCTGCATGTCTCTTTTGAGGGACACAATTCAATTCACGGTAGTGAATTAGGTTGCAGAAACCCATTTGTCTTGTTGGCTTCCTGGTCAGATGCTGGGTTTAGAGAAATCAGATGGCAGAACTTACCTCTTTCTCAAAGGTGTTTTATACTCTATTCACATTTCTAAGGCAAAGAGTTGAGACCTATACATCTGTTCATAAACTCTTCAGGAAAGGCCCCTTTCTTTCTGAGAGTCAGGAACTGACAGCACACAATCCTTCTGCTTCTAGGCAGCCGCTGCGGCTCTAGAATCCTGACCTGGTGAGATGTGCAGGTCTGTACATCACACCCACCCATGATTGGGCTCACACCTCCTGGAGGTGAAACTCACCCTGAGACTTCTGATTTCTGGGGGCTGAAAAGAACCATGCATAATAGGTGGCAACTCTTTGTGTCAGAAGGTTTCCCCCGCACGCCCCGCCGACATGGCAAGCACGCCACGTTGGTATAATTCGGGAGAACGCCAACTGTAATTCTACCCACCTCCTCCACACTCCAGCGAGCAGCAAACAAAACAAACACCACGTGAAGCTGGAACCTACTGCCTTTTCCCCCCAAAGCTTTGCAAAATCGAATATAGCAAGATGGCGTACGGGGACAACTTCATAAACATGTTTCCTGTAAAATAATGTGTATTGAAAGTCTGGTGAGAAATTCAAGAAATTTCTCCTTGAAGTTAAACACAAGGAATTCTGAGGGTATATACCCTGATCTCTTGACTCTAAGTAAATAATGTTCAATTATCCTAGAAAGGTGAGTTATAGACAGAATAAGAGGAATGGAAAGCACAGGGCAGGAGATTTTTCTCCTTTTTTGTTTTTATAGAATAGTTTCATAGGCTGGACCTCTCAGCAGGATACTGAAGAGACTAAAAGGTGAACATCGCTTTTACTGAAGCAAGTTAGTAGGTTAAGGGAACTCACATCCACACACACAGTTTCTCTCCCCCCCCCTCTCTTTCTCTGTCCACTCTGCACAGTATGTCATTTTAGTTGTAGCAAAAATACCTTTTATATATTGATCAAAATTTGGCCTCTGACTTATCAAAGGTTCACACTAGTTGGAAAACCAAGGATTTTTAAGCATTGCTTACAAATGTGTCTCTAAAAGTTACAAATAAAAAACTTTAATGCATATTTTAATTTTGTAAAAGGGAGATTGATAGATCGATTACTTGTATGCTGTTTGGATAAGAGAAACTGTTTTCACAGTTTCTTATACCCGATGAAAGCTAGAAATACCCTTGGGGGCCCAGGTTGCAATGTTTTTTTATGCTCCCACCTACCACCTCCTTCCATGGCTGCTACTTTACGCATTTTAAAGGTTTGAATATCCAAATACAAAAGCTGATAATTTAAGATAAGTGCCTCAGCTCTGTATTTTGACCTTTTTGCTGTTGTCAGTGGTGGTGGTGATGATAGGGGAGGGTGATGCTGTGGGATGGGGAGGGGATAGTGGGTGGAGGGAAGGGGGATATCCATCACATGACTTTTAAATGGTTCTAGGGAATAAGAAAAAGGTAAAAGATTTTCATGTTGGGAGTTTAAATGCTTAATAATTTTCAGGTATGTTTTGAAGGCATCTGATGGTTATTCTTTAAACTAATGGTTCTCAACCCTGGCTGCCCAGTAAAAGCATGTGGGGAGCTTTGAAAACATACAACGCAGAGGCTGCTCCCCGCTGTGATTCTGATTTAACTGGTTTGGGGTGAGGAAGAGATGTGGATATATTTTTAAATCTCCTCGGGAGATGCTGATGTGCACACGGGGTGTTGAACCACTGCAGGTCAAACAGAGCATCCCAATCAGGCACAGGTAACAGAGGGGGACTCAGGTGGTGCTACCTCCTCTGAAGGGACAAGCTTGTTGTCTAACTGTTCAATAATAAAGCCACCCACTTCATTTCTCTTTTTTCATTGAAGTATAACTTCATTTCTTATTATTTACTATAAGATATTATAAAAATTTAGGATGGGACTTCTCTGGTTGGCGCAGTGGTCAAGAATCCGCCTGCCAATGCAGGGGACACGGGTTCGAGCCCTGGTCTGGGTTGAGCCTGCGCTCTAGAGCCCGTGAGCCACAACGACTGAGCCCGCGTGCCACAACTACTGAAGCCCACGCGCTTAGAGCCCATGTTTCACAACAAGAGAAGCCACTGCAATGAGAAGCCCGTGCACCGCAATGAAGAGTAGCCCCCGCTCGCCAAAACTAGAGAAAAGCCTGCACGCAGCAACAAAGACCCAACGCAGCCAAAAATAAAAATAAATTAAAAAAAAAATTTAGGAAAGGACACAGAATAACCAAGCTCTCACTCCAGATTTAATAATGGATATTAGTATTCTGCAATATTTCTTCTGTATCAGTTTTGAAAATGTGGCTTTTAAAAAATATCTGGTAAGTATGAATGGATTGAAAAATGTGGAATATATTTGGGCAAATGTACTTAGAAGCCATGCTGCTCATTTAGAGCCCTTCTATTTTAGTATATGTCAGGAAACTGGGTAGAGGCAATGGTAGAGACTAAAGGCTGGGCAAAGATGGGGAGACAAGATGAGAAAAGGGGTGCAGGATGGGCCTGAGGCTTAGGATGTCTAAGGCAACCACCAGTTTGTCTACTGCTGGTCCTAACAATGGCTTACAATTTTTTTTTTTTTTTTTTGCTGTACACGGGCCTCTCACTGCTGTGGCCTCTCCCATTGCGGAGCACAGGCTCCGGACGCACAGGCTCAGCGGCCATGGCTCACGGGCCCAGCCGCTCCGCGGCATGTGGGATCTTCCTGGACCGAGGCACGAACCCGTGTCCCCTGCATCGGCAGGTGGACTCTCAACCACTGCGCCACCAGGGAAGCCCATGATATTTTTATTAAGGAGTTTTTTTAAGAAGAAATTACAGTTCAGGAAAGTGAGCACTCCCAAGAATTTTCCCTTTCTTTGTCACTCATCTGGTTCCTTCCACAGCTTTGCACCAAGTTCCTGGGTATTCTTTTGATCTTGTCCCCCTTTTTGCAGAAACATGGTGATTTCTTTGTTCAAAACCTGCACCAATACACCCTTGTGTAACTGGCTACTTGTGTGGTCTGTGCCCCATGGCAGAGGGAGGGCTTTCTTTGCTCCGCTCTGCTGACTGCCCTTCCATATGCCTTTTGACATTTCTTTCCAACAAGTACTACCTTGGGTTCTGGATTAGATTCCTAGGATAGCAACTGAAGTTTCCTTGGTCCTTCCATTTAGAGATGTTTATTTTAAAAAGATTGTAAAGGGTAGAATTTACTTCTAAAATACTTCAATAAATAACCTCTTCCAAGTTTCTCTAACTCCCTTTGGCAGAGACACGCTATATACATAACCCAGAGCCGTGTCCAAAATAGACGTAAAGAAGCAGAGCTGGCCTCTTCCTCTCTCTTTCTTCTCTCGGATCCTCGTCAACATCATGCCCTCCAAAATCTTAAACTGATCTGTTAAATTATAGTGTAATCAAAACCCTTTACCACGTTTTAACTTCAGGAAGCCTTGTGATCCTTGCTTAACCACTCAGAAACAAAACAAAAGAAAACAGAACAAAAACCAAAGACATAAAGGAGATGACCTGGGAAGCCTGGTTCTAGAAGCGGATTATTCATCCTTCCTTGATGTCTGTGTAAACTCGTAAAGGGAACAAGGCACTCGGCGAATCAGTGGAAGTTACTCAGAGCCCTGCAGCATCAGTATCACCAGGGAGCTTGTCAGAAATGTAGGACCCCAGGCTCCAGCCCAGACCTACTGAATCAGAATCTGTATTTTAGTAAGAGACCCAGATGGTTCCTGAGCACATTAAAGTTTGAGAAACATGAACCCATCACACAGAATCAACACTTGGACCCCTTGACTCCCATGGGCAATATTAATTTAACTGCCTAGAAAATCTGGCTTACAACTTTCAAGACCCTTCTTAAGTAGTTTAAGGAAAATAAAGCAGCAATATATCGACATTTTCTCCAACTTTCTTTTGTTAGCACTGGAGCGATGATTCCCATTGCATGTTTTTCAAAAGAACCTAGAGAATATCACTTTATTTTAAAACTGTGTTCACAGTATCCTGTTTACTATTTTCTAACTAAAATTACATATGCCAAATAAGGAAGAGAAGCACACACAACTTCGAATTATGTCAAATCAGCTTCTTTCTGAATCCCGAGTTAACGGTCCTGGCATTTAGACATGAGGAAGAGAAGGGATTTTCTTAAAGGTTCATGAGGCAACATGGCTTTGTCCCCAAAGACCCACAAGATCAAGAACCACAAGTTCAGCTGCCGCAAAATGGGAAGAACCTAGAATCAGCCAGGATAGAGTGGGAACCTGGCCATCTTAATAAGATCCCATTAATAGCTCTTTCAGGACATCTGCTCCTACTGCAGAAGCATTAGCACTCTTAACTAGAGCAGGCTTTGTTTCTCCCGAAGACAGCATCCCTGCTTTGAAGACGGCAACCCCTGTCCCCACACCTCCTCCCCAGGACTCAGCATCTCTAACCCCACTCCCGCCTCCCACAACTTTCCTGAGGTGCTGACCTTCCCCCCTCCTGGAGGTCATTCTTTGGACAGTGTCTGTGGTTAACAGTGCACAGCCCTCTCTGCTACCATCTCTCCCATCGCGCTGTAACATCATCCATCCTCCAATGGCTCCGAGAAGGCAGGGGGAGTTGTTGGAGGGAGGGGATCAGGGACAGAGGGGCTGTGAGGCGGAGACCAAGGGCGTCAGAGACCCACCCTAAGCCTGAAAGTGGTACCCTGTTCCAGTTCCCTATTTTTTTTTTTTTTTTGCGGTATGCGGGCCTCTCACTGTTGTGGCCTCTCCCATTGTGGAGCACACGCTCCGGACACGCAGGCTCAGTGGCCATGGCTCACGGGCCCAGCCGCTCTGCGGCATGTGGGATCCTCCCGGACCGTGGCACGAACCCATGTCCCCTGCATCGGCAGGTGGACTCTCAACCACTGCGCCACCAGGGAAGCCCCCAGTTCCCTATTTTGAAAGATGGAAACTCAGGGTGAAGTCTCAGTGTAGAATCTTGAAGTTTCTCAGGGTAAAGTCATACTCCTAAAACCAGGACTGTTTCCATAAGTTTGTTTTCTGCATCTGTAACTCTGTTTCTGTTTTGTAGAGGGCGTAAGGTGGGGGGAGAGATAAGTTGGGAGATTGGGATTGGCATATACACAATACTATATATAAAATAGATAACTAATAAGGACCTACTGTATAGCACAGGGAAACCTACTCAATACTCTGCATATGGGAAAAGAATCTAAAAAAGAATAGATATATGTATACGTATAACTGATTCACTGTACAGCAGAAACTAACACAACATTGTAAATCTACTATACTGCAATAAAAATTAAAAAAATAAAGTAAATAAAAATAAAACAAAAATTAAAAATTAAAAAAAAAGCCGGACCGTTTCTCTCAAATGTCAGAGAAGTTCCTGTTGGTCCGTAAAAACTGCTGACGTTTCTGAAGTCCTTTGGGATGGCCAGTGATGTCACACATCTGTTTTCACTTGAAAGAATAAAGCTCGTGTGGGGCTTGGGGCTTCTTACCAGCCTGACTGTGGGTTTGCTTGTGGTCATGCCTCTGTTGGGTGGTGCCTGGTGCGTTGGGTGGGAGGTGTGCATTTCTCATGGGTCATGAAAGTGCAGAGGTGACCTTTCTTAAGCCCCAAGGTGAACCTGGAGACCACAGCATGGCTAGGAGGGCAGGACCCTGCCCTCCCATGTCCTGGAGGAGACTCAAGGGTGGCATGTGGACCGGAGGTGAACAAATTCTCCGAAACCTTGTGGGAACACTCAGGGTTTCTCTCTGGCAGGAGCTGGTGTCTGTCAGGGGAACAGAAAAGCTGACAGCCTTCGGGGAGAATCAGCCAGGGTCCCAGAGGCAGTGGGGATACCACGCTGGCAGACACATCCCTGCCAAAAACAGAGGCGTGCAAAGGCAGTGCCTGGAGCACAGGATTTGCCCTTTAAAAAGGAAGAGAAGAGGCAAGTGTCTGGTGCCAGGACCGCTGGGAATTCATCTCCTGCCCAGGCTCTCTCCGAGGAAGGGACAGCAGGCTGGGATGAATCACAAAGCCAGCAGGGAGCTGGTTCATGTGAAAGCCCAAGATTTGCCTGCAGGAACTCACACTGGCTCCTTCATCTTGCTAAGGGATTTAAACCGTATTTCTAAATGCTGGGAAGACAGATTTGGAGAGAACAGGGTTCTCTCCTCTCTAGGAAGCTGATTTGGGTTGGAAAATCTTTTGAAGGCAGCCCTGCAAGGAAGCCTGGTCTGCTGTTACCTTGCAGACCCCTGGTTGGGGTGTGGGCCCCCATCCTGTCTCTGTGTTCAGCCATCCCCAAGGGGCTGCCCAGCGAGGAGGGAGAACAGTAAGTCAGTCACAGGATTGTGTGAGGGCAGTGACTCCTGTGACGTCCACCTCCATGCTGGTGAAGCCGTGGGGAAGGGGAGGAGAAGCCCAGTCGGGGTCGCCCATGGCAGGAGGGATGACCTGCAACATCAGCTGAGGGCCTGCTCACCTGGAACCCACACGCATAGGTTTCACATCCACTCTCATGCCCGGTGAGAAGCCCTGAGATGTAGATCACATGGAAACGGCTTCAGGGTGTGGTTTTGGCGGAAGTGGGGTCAGCTCGGGGCACCAGGAAATGGTGGATCTAAAAATAAGCTCTGTTATTCCTCACAATTGCCCGTCTCACTGACAAATTAAGTATTGCTGCTGATACTGCCTTTAGATAAATACAAGTATCATTTTTCTAGAAGCAAATTTGTCCCTTCTGCTGCCTTGCCTAAAATCTTGCTTTGGCTTTCAGTTGCCTCTGGGATGAAAACTAAGGTGCTTCTGGTGGCACACCGGGTCCCTGTGGTTTGGTCCTTCACCCCGTCTTCAACCCTCTCCCCTGGCTCCCTCATCCCGCCAAGCCCCTGTCCTTCCCCACAGCCACCTCCGATTTCCCGAGTTCATCGCGGGGGAAAGCTTGGCTCCTAATGCTGGGCTCCATCAGAGGTCTTTCACAACTGCCCCTCACCCATCTCGGGGACAGGGATCCCACACCCACCAGCACTAGAGCTGTCATATTCTCTCCACCTCTTAGTAGGAAAAGCCCTTGAGTGGTACTGTAGCACCTAGGACCCAGTAGGACCCAATCCCTGTTTGCTGAGGGAGTGACGATCAAACGAGATTGTAGATGGGAAACCACTTCCTGTGCTGGAGCTCATGAGAAAGTTTAAGGGAATATTCCTATTATTGTCATAGAGTGAACCTTGAATGCTGGGCTGTGTGCACTGGCTGTTGTGGGTTCTTCACCCTGGCTGCGCTTTAAAATCATTTGGGAGGCTCTGAAGTGGTACGTGTGTGTGTGTGTGTGTGTGTGCGTGCGCGCGTGTGTGTGCGCGCACCACAGACCTGTTGAATCTGTGTGGCTGGATGGTCAAGGTTGTCCAGAGCATCGCTTGTTTGAGTATCTTTGGCTGCTGATTCAAGCCTGTTCTGTTGTCTTTCCTTAGAATGGTCATCAGATTTGCTCCAGAGTCTTTACTGGTCATGGAAAATTCCACTCCAGATCAGCCACTGCAAAATGCCTTTTGAGAGTTGTTCCCAGTGGATTTCATTTCTTTTAAATTTAAAAAATGTCAATAATGTGCTACTAGTTTTTTTTTCTGTTTTTGTATTTTTGCTCTAGAAGGGCATGGTGGATGGAGAAGATATTTCCTTCTAAGCCCCAGTCTTACCATCTGTAAAATGTGGGTAAGTCACTAGATATCAGAGACACTGGAGAAACTGAACTGTTAAAATATCTATGAAACTGTATTTTTTAAAATAAAAGACATAGCCAGGGAAAGAGATTTCTTTTTCTATTAGTTTACACATAATTTACAGATGTTGATGACAATTGTTATCTTTTCGCTATTTCTCAGTTGAAGTTTCAAATGCAAACAAAACTTTTAAATATCCTGTTTTGATAAGAAAGCATTTTTCAATGTTTTAAAATAAGACAGGTAAAAATCTCACACAGTAAAAAAAAATTTTTTTCCTTCTGTTAGAAAGCAAAAACCTTCAGCCCTCAAAAAATGTACTTTTCTTAGGTTTTAAGGGGGATATCAGCTAATAAAGGGAGACATGACTCCATCTACTGAGATATATTATGCTGACATGCTCCTGGGTTGGAGTGGAATGATGGGGGCAAGAGGAAGGGATTTTTTTTTGACTGTGCCCCACGGCTTGCAGAATCAGTTCCCAGGGCCAGGGATCAAACCCTTGCCCCCTACAGTGGAAGTTTGGAGTCCTAACCACTGGACTGCCAGGGAAGTCCCTGGAGGAAGGGATTTTTATCTTTTGTGTATAATGTCAGCAGAAATCATGGCATCTCTTTAATGATATTCTTACACATGTGAAACTAATAACAGTTTATGAACTCAGAGGGAAAAACTCAGAGCCATGGTAGTCTACTATGGCCAAGTAGACTACAAAAGCTATTGCTAAGAAACTGCCCCTAGCTGGATTGTTCTTCTCTCTTTCTCCCTCTCTCCCCACCAACTCCCCTTTCTCCCCATCCCTCAAGTCTACAAATTATAAAAGTATTTCAATAAGTTAATATACTACTACAGTGTTGCTGAATCTCTTAAAATCGCTTCTAAAGGACCCATCTTGGACACTCCTGGCCAGTGTGAATGTGGATTGAAGAGTGGATCTTGGCTGTTGAAAGAGCAAAGGGGGAAAGAGTTCAAGGCCAGAGGCCTGGAATCCTGACTCTGACTACAAATCGTGGTGATCACCTACCCGTGTGAACTTGGGTTTGGTTCGCCATCTGCCAATGGGTCAACAGCGTGTGCCATTCCTTGGTGGGCTCTTGTGAGGATCAGTTGGCTTAATGATTGGGATATTATCTCTGAAATTTGTATCAATCATCTGAGTTCCACCCTAGGAAAGTGTTTGCCCAATGTCCGATGTTAGTTCCTTCTTTCTAACTGGCCCAGTCATGTGGCCGAATGGCTCAAGGGGTCGCAGGTTCTGGCAGCTGAGACAGACCTGGTCCAATTCTTTAAATGATCTTGCATCTGGCTCGCTTGCTTATGCGGTCAGTGGGTCAGTGGACTGGACCTCTGGTAGAATGTAAATAGGGGCAGCCTTTCTGGGTGGCAATTTGGTTGAATGTTGTAAGAGCTTTAAACCAAAAATGTGGACCCTTTTACCCAGCAATTACATTTCTAATAATTTATGCTAAAGAGGCATTCTCAACTGGTGTGTACAAAAATGCTTATAATAGTAGTGTTGACAACACAAAAAGGAAAACAACCCAAATGCCCAAAATAAAGATGAAAAAAAATTCACAGTAAATAAGTTTTAGAATTACTTACAATGTAGCCGTCACAACTATATATTTATTCAACAATATTGTGTACCTATTATGTGCTGGGCAGTGCTTGGGATGCTAAGGATGTGCCAATGCAGTGGTTAATTTTATGCATCAACTTGACTGTGCCAGGAGGTGCCCAGATCAAACGCTATTTCTGGGTGTGTCTGGGGGGTTGTTTTGGGATGAGATTTACATTTGAGTCAGTGGCCTCAGCAAAGTAGATTGCCCTCCCCACTCGAAGTGGTAGACATCATCAAATCCATTAAAGGCCTGAATGTAACAAAAGGTGGAGAAAGAAGGAATTTGCCCCTGTTTTCCCCGCCTCACTGCTTGATTGGAAGATCTCATTCCATCCTATCCTGAGTTCAGATTAAGATGCACATTATCAGCTCCTTTGGTTCTCAGGCAACTACTGATCATGTTAAAGGGATAGCCGGGCGGGCCGTCGGCAAGGTGGTTAGAGTGCAGGGACTGAGTCCCACAGCAGAAGGGAGTAAGGTCAAAGACATCTACAATCTGCTCCTAGTTACTGACTTGGGAAGAAGCTGATGATGTATCATCAGGTAAGAAAAGAGCACAGCAAAATAGTGTATACTAAAAACAGTGATCCGGTTTGAGTTACAAACATAAATAAACTCATATATTTACTGTACATGCTACTTCGTTCCCTCTTTTCTTTCTCCTTTCTCCCTTCCTTCCTGCTTGCTGCTTTCCTGACTTTTTTTTTTAAGCTTATTTGAATCTTTACAGTTTTCTACATTGAATGTAACTTACTGGTACAATGAATAAGGGAGAAATGCCCAGGTAAAATAAATTGACTGTATTTTATTATCTTTAGTCAAGCTGTCTGAGCACAGGTTTCATTACTCTCAAAATTTGTTTAGTTTTCGGAATTAGCTATAAACATTCCTGGCTTTGTAGAAATGTTCAAACAATGGGAGAGTTAAAATTGTCCAGTTACTTTAAAGGTGAGTGTTATCTCAGGGAAAGAGAAGTTTGGTTTCCAGAAGTCTGGCCACACCCAACATACAATTTCTCTATACTTCCATCAGTAGAAGTTTCACCAGGGTAGTGCCAAAAAGTGCCACCTCTATGGAAACCACACAAAAAATTGTTATACAGGTTATACGGTTATATAGGTACAAATGTGAAGAGCTTTCCTGATCCACACATAAGCTTATATACATTTTGAAACTCATTTGTACTCACAAGATTCAGTATTGACTTTGCCGTAAAACTTTGTTGATTAAAAGTGCTTCAGGAAGGGGATGGTCTGGTTTAAGTGAATTACCTGGATTACCTCTTCCACCCAGGAATAAAGAGAATTTCAACTGATGGTTCCTAGGATTTCAAATTCAGTTGTTAAACATCTTTCTAGCCCATGAGCTCACTTCCCTGTGTTGGTGACTGTGCAAGGCTGGGCACAGTTCAGTCTTTGATGATGTGGGTTCCCACAGTGTATCTGGGGCATCATCCTACCCATAAACTTATTTCACCTTCAGAGGCCTATAATGAAGCTGTGAGTAGCATCTCCCTCCTGAACATATTCACTTGGCATTTAAAAAAAGTGTAAAATCATTAAATTGCTCATTTTAATTTTCCATACCCTCTTAGAAGCAAGGTATGGGAAAAATAGCTCACTAATCTATTGAGTTTATTTCCCTGAATTATCCCTACTCTATAGCTGGGAAACCTGACAGAGAAAGAAGTTCAATAACTCATCTAACAGAGCTTGGTATCTGTCAAAGCTCATTCTATAAACCGCATGCCTCAACGTTAACGCCAATCTCTCAGGCTTCTTGAAAGGAAGTATGTTATGGTTAACAGCGCTTAGACCAGCACAGACATGTCAGAAACCAATGACCTGGAAATGACTGAGCTTCGACTTTTATATGGCTGAGAGAAGTGAGAGTGTTACTCACCTTGTCTCATCTGAAACCCACACTCATCCCTTTTCCTCGTCATTCACATACTGTGTTTGAGGGACATCCAAAACAGACGTACAAGTTACTAAGGGAGGAAGAAGATCTTTCCCTCTTATGTCTCCCCTCTGGCCTCTGTATACAAAATTTGGGTGTTTTATTTCTTGTTTGGGTGGTCTTTACTGAACTTTTGGAGATGGCTACAATCTGACTACATGGACTGACACAAGCTGTATTCATCTTCCGAGGAGAGCTATTTTTAAATAGTTTTAACAGTTTCTAATCTGTCTATTGGAATCAGAAAACTTTAGGCATCATAAAAATGTTATTCAAATACCACATATTGAATTGCTCTTCCATGAAACTCTGAGGGAGAAACACAGAGGGGGTGCAGTGATGTCTAAGTCTAGCCCTCTTTGGCAAGGAGGTTCGAGCCTGGCAGAGCAGTAGAGCATGCAGGTACGCAGCAGCCCATGAAGTGGCTGCAGGACAAGGCCCACGGAACAGTGCTCACGGAACAGTGGCCACGGAACGGTGCCCATGGAATGGTACCCACGGTGAGAGGAGAAGGCTCAAGCATGAGAGCACAACTTTGAATTTCGGTGGTATCTTCCAATATACTCTAATTGGCATCTTAAATTTAGTGACCTGGACACTGCACTTAAGACGTTGCCTCGTTTATCATTTTGATTTCTCAGATGCCAGCACAGAAATTTCCATCCTTTCCTTTTAAAGCATTTTTAGGGTGTCAGAACCTCTGGCTCCAGCAAGCCCACCTTGCATAGATCTCAGGCCCATTTTCTCTCTCTGCTTATTAGAAACCACTGCTCATTCCCCCTCCCACTGCCTGAGATTCCTTCTCTTGTGCTCAGGGCTTCAAGGCCCTCGTTGGCAGTTTTGCTTTCTTTGCCAACTGAACGGGATTTCTCTTGTCTTTTCTCATGTAATTGAACATTTATGAAATTTGGGGATGCTCTAAGTGCACAGAGTGATCTGTTTTGTGGTTAGAATCCGAGGCACACATGATTCAACCAGTTCCTCTATGTCTGGAACTGGGCATGGGAAGAAGCCAGGATGGAATGGAGGGTTTGTCACTTAAGTGACTGCCCTGCTCGCCGACCTCATGTTTCCAGGGTTTATTATTCTAGCAATACCAACAGTTCATCTGGAAACTTAACAGGGAAAGAAATAACTTGAGTCCAGATTCCTTACATGAGTAAAGGAATAAACTAAAACAATACTTGCATATTGCAAGAGCTTGAGCAGTCAAACGAGGATTACAATTTCTCCCAAGGACACCCAGGCTCCAGTCTCAGTGCTAACAGCATTCTGACACTTCTTTTGCCATAAAAAGACACACGTTGAATTGGTTGGGGTAACCAAAACAAGGTTCGTATAGTTTAACAATTACTTTCTTTAAGAAAATATTATTAAATAAATAACAGAAATTAGAGGTTTATTTGAAAATGATTGGTGGATTTTAATGAAATTTTCCTCTCCCAGACTAGTTCTGTGTGTCACCACAATGTCATTTTTCTCTACGAGTTGTTCTAAAATCCAGGATCTACACACTTTAAGGGAGGGCTATTGTGGATGACTTTGGTATTGTTTTGAAGATCAGATGATTATTTATAACCAGGAATTTTCAGGGGATTTATTCTTTCTGATCTGAGAATGCCACATAATCGCCCTTATTACCCAGTGCCCAACATAACTTTTTGTTCTCCCCATGAAAGCCAAATCTCACAAAAGATTCAGCATTGCTAATTTAAAATAAACTCCACTTCTGCAAACAACAGGAACGGAGGATCAAGACTCTTATCTCCAGAGTGTAGACCAAATAAACTATTTCCCTGAAAAATAAAATTCACTGAAAGAAACATATTTTAGTTCACTATTTTTATTATTTTGAGGTCTTGTAAAAAAATATCTTTACTCATTTTGCAGTGGTGGATATGACCCATGCCTCTCATTGTGCCAAAGGGGACCATGCCATTTAGGTTATTCCAGATGATGGTGGGTCCATTTTATATTTACTCTTTGGTGACAGCTCAGTGGGAGCCCTGGGTTAGTGGCAGGCACTGGTAGGATATATCCTAAAGCTCCATGTTTCCTGGGGGCTCCATTCATGCTGTTCAGAGCCAGACTAAATCCCCAGTGACTTCCATAAAGTCTTCAGTGAGTTTTACTCCACGGGCAGAGAAAAAGTAGGAGTCCGACATACATGAGTAGAGATGACTATGAGATGAATCTCAAGCAGCACTGGTTTTGCAAACAAGAAAGGAGCTAAAGGAGTTCTTTCTTCTCTCTGCTCTGCATCACAAAATAACACGGTCCCACCGCCTGCAGGATTAACAAATCTCCCATTCATAACCCTGCACATACTTGTCCCTGTGGTGGCTCAGGAACAACAAATCCCCAAAGACACACTTTGGAATGCTGCAGCCCAGTGTTTGCACGTGAAGGTGAGGATGAACCATGAGCCACAACCCTAACCTCAGCTCTAACGGCAGCCCTTGCTCAGCCTCCTTCCCAGTCGTGTTATTTATTCACTGGAATGACCTCAACACTCCACACCTGGACAGCGGCCACGTGCAATCCCTCGTGCTCACGGAGCGCGCGACGTTGGAGTTTTCTTTGGGCTGAATCTACCTCAGCCTGGTCTCTCCCCTCATGAGTGATCTAATTCCAGTACTAATGAAGGCACTCAAATGGGACCATTTTTCTGTTGCTGGTTTACAACTCTGAGCCTACTTAGGTCTTCTTCCCTTCCTATCAAGGTCTGGCTATCTCCTGATCCCAGTTTTTCCTCTCTTCCAAGTCTGCCTTGCCCAAGGCTACCAGATTAAAATGGCAGAATAAAATCTGTGTATCCTTTCCTTTGCCCCCAACCAAAGCCATTACTTGAGATTGAAGACTCAAATTCCATACTGATGCCTGGACTCCATTTTCTCCATGGTGAGGTACACCAATACCCCTGCCTGACCTATCCTCATTGCCAATGCCCCCTCCATGCAGACTGATTTCTCATTTGAAAAGCACTCTCTTCCCCATTTCCCCATCAAAACCCTACTTCTTCCAAGATTCCTTTACCTTCCACCATATGCTTTGATGTTTCCTACTGACACTAGCCCTTTTTAACATCCCCCTTCTTTACTCAAAGCCTAGCACTTTCTTGTTTAATGCTATGCTTCTTTGTCCTGTGCATTATTGTTTCACTGATATTCTTATTTTCGTAAAGTCTAATGCCTCTGAAGGCTGAAATGAGGATGCTTTTACTTTTTCCTCCTTTGTCTTCTTTATATAGCAGTTACTCTTAAAGACTTGTTGACTGACTGGTTCAAGAAGCTATGCTGATACAGGGGGTAGCTATTAAAGGTCAATTTCTGGAAATGTGCTGATGGTCAAGAGATGTTTTAAACAAAAGTGAATGTTATATAACTATAATTATTCTTCACTTGGTTGCATGAAGGTTTGCCACGATAAGCCCGTTATTCAATTCTTGTAATGTGGCTTTTCTCCAGAGTACACCATTCTTATTTTCTGATAGCGTCTTTTATTTAAAGGATAATAGATGAGACTATTAATTTAAAATAAGAACTAAAAACCTTCTGGATGGATTATCTGGAATTCCAAAAGACTAAGCAGTTTATTTACATGAAGAGAGCAAGAGAGAAGCCCTTACTTGCCATACTTTTCCCCACTTAGTACGATTGTGCATGTTTTATCTGTTGGAACAAAAGCCTTTTGTTTTTGTCTTTTTCCCCTGGGCATTGAGACCAGGTTAGATCTGCACATGCAGTAGAAGATAAAGACAGGCATTCCATCTCCAGCTGTGACTTTGCATGGCTCTCAAGTGAGCAGACACTTGGAGGTCTTCACTACAGGAAGAAGCCTACTAGAGGGGCTGCATTTGAGAAGAACCTAAGCCAGTCGTTCCCAAAATTTAGTGTGCATCAATTCCTGGAGGAGATATGCAGATGGGTTGCTCCATCCCCAGAGTTTCTGATTTAGTGGGTCTGGGGTAGGCTTGAGAATTAGCCTTTTTAACCAGTTGCCCTGGTGATACCATTGCTACTGGTTCAGGGACACAGTTTGGGAACCATTGACCTAAGCTGACTTCTGTGAGCTCTGATGCTTCCTTCTGCTCACAGAGATCCGCCTGTGGCCAGCAAGGAGGCATGAGAGGGGCTGGCTTGGGGCTTAACACTCCTCAGCTGCTGATGAGACAGAGGGCCACCTAATTCAGTCTCCTCAATGAAGGAATCCCTTTTATGACAGCACATCTATAACAGATTCTCTATTTGCTTCTCTCTTTGTGTCCTCTCTCTGTATATGCCTCACTACAATGGGTCTGGTCACCCCGGGAGGGTGAATATATATTTAGGGTATTCACTGGTGAGTCTTCAGGATACAGCTGAAAAGGAAGGGGTCCATTCCTTCTTTGCTATTATTGAAATTGGATTCCTTAAGAGTAGGAATTTTATCTTATTCACACCATATACTGCACAAAAGAAATGTCTGCAAATCTGAAATGTACTCTGGCTGATATGTCACGGAGTCCTGACTCTGAAAGCAACTTGGGGCTTTTTACAAATAAGAAGGTTCAGGGTGCCATGAGAAACCTCCAAAGGGGTATTTCATGCCCTATCTATTGATGGAAGATAGAGAGGTATGGACAACATAAAGCAGCAGGGTAAGTGTTTTCCTTGAGTGATGAATCCTGTAGATGCAGCCTGGTCATGTGGTCCCTGCATTCCAGACCTGCTCTCACTGACCACACATTTTGTATATGGACTGAGGTGTCATTTTGGTGAAATATGACTCATTTCTCTCATAGAGAAATGATGGTTTCCTCATAAAATGATGACCTCAGTCCATCATAGCCTACTCATAGAGGTCCAGTCTGATTTGTTGGCTTAAACTGTAGGTCATCACTGCCCTCTTAGGACTTGGAAGCTCTTTGTGTTTGTAGAGACTTTAAAACACATGCACTTCAGCCCCATTTCTTAGCTCCTCCAACTTCTTTGTGCCTTCCAGTGATGGGGAATTCAGAGCTATGCAAATGAAGATGACAGATCATATAAGCCCTGCCCAGCTCTGACTACAGAACATTCTTTCTTATATGAAACAGAAATGTGTCACTTTGTAACTTCTACCACTAGGTCCTAGTTGTATCCCTTAGAGTCCATCAGAACAATTCTAATCTATCCTTCATCTTCAAATATTAAGACACCTGAAAACAATGGTCTTTCCCTCCTGTCAAGAATTCTCTAGGGTAAATAACCCCAATTCCTTCATCTACCTCTTATACTACATGGTTTGGACTTACCTACTATCCTAATTGCTCCCTTCTGCATGAGACTGAGTTGAGTTATATCCCTTCTAGGTTGAAATGTCAGGATGTGGCAGTGAAATACACCCTCTCTTCAAAAACACTCTCTTCATTAAACAGAAGCTCTACTATGAGATGTTATTCACTTTGGAATGGCAAGATATTTAAAGTGTTCAAGGGGTCTCTAATCCAGTATAACTGCACCATGGAAGGATGAACACACATTAGTGGTAGGTGTTCACTGTTTCAGGCTGGCAACCTTGGGCCCTGCATGAATGGGCCAGGGCTTTGGCACCTAAGTTGGAGGAGTGGAATGACATAAGAGGCTGGAAGCATTATGGATCACCACTACATTTCTTCTGGCTCTTTCTCTCATAGCTTTCTCATATATCTCCTCCTGACATTTCTCTTTTCTAAATGTATATTTGGCATTAAGGCTGATCTCTCCCTTCTAATGAAAAGGTAGAGATTTTAGTTTCCAAGGGTACCTGCTCTCCTCGAGGCAGTCAGGAGTTCTCAAAGACTACTTCCAAATTACATGGTCTATTTTCAAAAGAACACTTGACTACTGTTAGATTAATTTAACCTAAACTTAGAGCATGTGTCTAACTTATATGCTATTCAAAACAAAATGCAAACTGCTAGTCAACAGCAAGTACTAGATACTGGAAGACAGCATCTAATGCTTCAGCCTTCTTAGACACAATGTGGGTGTAATTGTCAGGATTGGAAACTTGCTCCCAAGCTTGGGTTGTGAGGTCAGCTCTTCTTTGTGTCTACTTTAATGGTTCAGCTACCAGAAGTCAAACAATATAGATTTGCATCTCTTTCGTAGGCATCACATATGCCTACTCCTAAAGTCAAAAGGTTCCCAACTAACTTATTTAAAAAAATACACCACTGGGGGCTTCCCTGGTGGCGCAGTGGTTGAGACTCTGCCTGCCGACGCAGGGGACACGGGTTCGTGCCCCGGTCTGGAAAGATCCCACATGCCGCGGAGCGGCTGGGCCCGTGAGCCATGGCCACTGAGCCTGCGTGTCCGGAGCCTGTGCTCCACAACAGGAGAGGCCACAATAGTGAGGGGCCCGCGTACCGCAGGAAAAAAAAAAATACACCACTGGAGAATGATTCAAGAGCTCAACAAAATACTAGTCCAACTGGGGATCTTTTCACCATTGGGACAAATCATTTGCTTTGCCCCACTCTATTGCTGACCCACACTAACTGTATTTCTTTGACGTCAGACATTTATATTAAAGCAGTCAAATTTGCATGCTTAACATTGGGTATATATGCCAAAGACTCAAGTGTGTTCACCCTACCAGTTTGCCTTCCTCCTGGGCATAGAGCTAAGCTACAATCTCCAGCTACCCTTGCAGTTAGGTGTGGCCATAGAATATGGGCAAGATTGATATAATTACTTCCAGGCTTGTATCACTGAAAATCTCCTGCATGATCATCTACTCCCTCTTACCCTATCTGCCAACTGCATATCAACTCTAAGGAGATCATGGAAGCCAGATGTTAAGATGAATAAGTGTCCATCAGCCTGGGTGCTGGTATGGCATCAGCCAAGTAGACTTATAGGGATGAAAAATAATCTTCTGTTTTGCTAAACTGTTGAAATGTAGGGATTTTCTGTTGCATCAGCTACCTAATTAATAGAGTTCACATAGCCTCATTGAGGACCAAACTTAATGACACATTATAACAAATAAATAATAGCATCTACTATTTATAAAGTGCCAACTTTGTGCTGGACATCATGCTAAGAACCTCATTATCACATTAATCCTCATAACATCTCCGGAGTAGACATTATTATTATTTTCATTTTACAGATAGGCAAACCAAGAACTTGAAGTTGAGCAAGGTCACCCAATTAGTGTCGTGGATTGTATCATCATCCCCAGTTATTCACTTCTTTCTCTGTAGGAAGATTATATGTCTCCACCTATTGTTATGTGACTTGCAGTGCCCCACTCTGGGAGAAATATACATGTCATTGACCATTGGCATTGGTGTAACAAGTGACTTGTTTTGGGTCAACGGAATGTGAGTGGATAACTTATGTCATATCTTAGCAGGACTTTTAAAAGCCATTGCTTAATTTGGCATTCTTCTTTTCCCTCTGATACTGGAATGGAAAGTCCCAGGTCAGACTGGTCCTTCAGTCTGGATTCCAGTGTGAAGAAGACACTTAAGGGCAGTCACGCTGACCAGCAACGGCACGTAGCTTGAGGGAGAAATAAACCTTTGCTTTATAGGCAACTGAGAGGTTGTAATGGCTGTTACTGCACCAAACCTACTAAAAGCTGATGGATACATCTAGAACTTGATGCAAATGCAGTTAGTTAGACACCAGAGCCTGTGCTCTTCATCACCAAACAACACCTGCCAGGCACATTGTCACACTTGCACACGTTCCTGTCAGATGATATGATGAAAATTTAAAGCACCATTGAAAAAAAAAAAGTCTGTTCTCATTCTGGGTAGGAAAAAGGTGATGCCTGTGAGTTTGAAGAGAAAACTGCCACAGCACCGGATTAAAACTTAACTCATAGCTTCGTCTCTCACAACGCATACAAAATGTTTAGATGTAGTGCCCCACGAAAAAATTGGTGGCAAGGATGTGGATCTTATAGATTCACTGGCTGGTTCATTTTTTAAAGTTTTCACACTGGTAATCACATCTCTGTGACTGGGAGTTTGGAGGTGAATAGTACCCCAAATCTATCCACTAAAAGAACCACCAGTACTATACGGTCCCTGGTCCTAAGCACAGCCATCAACAGGAAACATAAAATGGGAGACTGAAGGGGTTACTGGGATTAATCTGGCCTGAACTCATCTGTAAAGACATGAAATAAATAGCCATTTCATTAAAATTTGGGGTTAACTTCATACATTGTAAGTAGGAAAGTTGATTGATGGTCTCACTGCATCTGGACAAAATAGAGATTTGAGTATAGCCACTTGAACATTGTGCACTGAGCAAAATCAGCTTCTGAGGTTTTGTTGAAATAACTATTCAATTCAGTAATAAATAAATAATTGGGCCTCTACAGTTGATTAGCAGGTATTGTTAGATCAAGGCTATAGTTTAGGGAACACAGAATATTCTTTTTAAGATGACATTGTCCTTCTTTATTGAAAGGAAGTAAAGTTGTATTATTAATTAGTGCTAGTAAAATGTTATCAAGTATGGGTATATTATATACTTTGTCAGAGGAGAGTCAGAATATCATTCAGGCACTAACTTCAGTTATCATGATCTCTTCTTTCTACAGAATTCTGATTATTTCTAGGACTAATTATTTTAAATACATTTTAAAATGTATTTTATCCCAAATGACTTTTTTTTTTTTTTTTTTTTTTTGCGGTACGCGGGCCTCTCACCGTCGTGGCCTCTCCCGTCGCGGAGCACAGGCTCCAGACGTGCAGGCTTAGCATCCGTGGCTCACGGGCCCAGCCGCTCCGCGGTATGAGGGATCTTCCCAGACCGGGGCACGAACCCGTGTCCCCTGCATCGGCAGGTGGACTCTCAACCACTGAGCCACCAGGGAAGCCCCCAAATGACTTTATTTTATTTTTATATCTCTTTAAATACTTGAAGTACAATTAAAGAAAAATACCTTAATTCAACAGAAGTGTCTTGATAATTTTTTAACTTTACCAATTCCTCTTTTATTGATACTACCAAATTTAATAATTTTATAAAAATCGAGATGGAACCGATTCTCTTTTGGTACTTAAATGAAATTATTAAAAATAAAAGAAACAGTAAATGCCATCTTAGTAAGCCAAACCCAAATTTGTTGAATTTAAACATTTCAAGTCCACGAATTTTAAAGTGCTGATACAATGAACTAAAAAAACTACCTTGCTTTGAAAAGTATCATGACTTTAAACCTGGTAAAAATAAATAACTGCCTTTTCCCCTAGCCCCCTTCCTTCCCCTTATTCTGACTCTCTCTGGTCCATTTCCCTTATTAACCAACATAGTACTTACATAACATTTGATTAAGGAATAGTGAAAAAAAGAAAAGCTTTATCTTGCCTACCTGCTCATTTTGAAAAAGAGGGTTTGTCTTGTTTCCATGAAAATGCATTTTATCAACATTCAACCCTTGAAGAAAGTAATATTTTCTACCTGTGAATGGGGTTAAGCTTCCATAAGGCTGTATTTACTTTCTTTTAAAAATAATTGAAGTAATGTCGATTTACAATGTTGTGTTAGTTTCAGGTGTACAGCAAAGTGATTCAGTTATATATATGTTTTATATATATGGATGTGAATATATGTCTATATGTATATTCTTTTACAGATTCTTTTCCATTATAGGTTATTACAAGATATTGAATATAGTCCCCTGTGCTATACAGTAGGCCCCTGTTGTGTATCTATTTTATATATGGTAGTGTGTATTTGCTAATCCCAAACTCCTAATTTATTCCTTCCTCCGCCCTTATATTTACTTATTTTTAATATCCAACACATTTTTTCTATTCCTTATTAAACAGCTATTTTCATGTTTTATTTTCTTTTTATCCTGTAAAGTAAGGATAATTTGTGAGAAGATAGGGAGGAATATGAGAGTGAACTGAAGAATTTTTATATACTCAAAGGAAACAGCCTATACCAGTCCTGTGTATTAAATGAAGACCTGGGTCATACAAGTGCATATATTTACTGATGTTTAGGAAATACCAGGGTGAGGTATCAAAATTATATTTTAAAAAATTACAAAATGGCTCCAGGTATGCAGGAATAAAATTAAGTTGCTCTCCTTAACAAATCCTACTTGAAATGGGTAAACCAATTATTCTGGAGTATGCTATTCACTGTCATCAGGACATAATGACACTTTGCTCAGCAATTAGCCACCCAGGAAGAAAGCAAACCATAGTTTGGTAAATTAGCACTGAATACATGAACATGGAATCTACCAGAACTAAAGATAATTGATTGAGCAATTTCATTCCCGTCTTTTTTTTTTTAATTCATGAGAGAAATTGAACTTTAGAACTCACAAATACACTACTTTGTTTATCTAATAATCCATATTCTTGTCTGGATTTATCTTCATAAGTAATGTCTACTTTCCTTCTGCTGATAAGATCAGATGCAGCAAAGGCAGGGTAAACTGCCTTGTTTAAGTCCTAATAATACTCCATACATCACTTCTGTCTACTCTTATAAATTAAATGATAGACAAACGTGTCCATGTCCATCAGGAACCAAAAGGTAAATGTAGTGTAATATTTCACCCTTTGCCCAGATTTAGAATAGATTGCTTCTGCCTTCACTAGTGATCACAGGGGAAGAAAAAATACCGGAAGGTATAAACACACAGCTTTATCCAAGTCCTGAGTGCTCTGCATGCATCATCTTTAGAAAGCAATGAAATACCCAACAAGGAAAACCAGGATACATATCATTTACCTTCATAAACAACAAACCAGAACTAGCTCAAGACCACACATGCATAATGGCATCCTCAAAAGAGAATGGCAGCCAGGGGTACTGTAGAGTCTTTATCAGTATTTCCATCCCGTTGCCAAACCGTACCTCGGCTCTGTAATTCAAACTGTGCCTTCTAACACCTGGATGCCTCCTTTTAAAGCTTCCTCTTTCAAAATGTGACTTCCACCTTCCTCTACTATTTTTCCTCATCAGTATCAGTCCAGGGGAGGGGGTGTGTGAGGAGCTGGTACCAAAGAAGAGGAGGGCGCAGTACAGACCAGTCTTGCCTAAGGTGAAGACAGAATGGTGTGAGGAACTTACCTGTTTCCCCTGTAGGAATGTTGAAATGGAACTGGAATGATAGTAAATCGGCCCCTCTTGCACAGTTTCTTCCTTGTTTCTATTAGGAGAAGTAACTCCTCCTCTGTTTACTATGCCTGCGACCTTCGAAATGTAGTCGCTCTGTTCACATGCTGACTTGAAGTTAGTCACTGATCTCACAAACACACCCTTTTCCCTTTCCTGGAGCTCACCAGCTCTGCTGAGAAGTCTGTCAGGCCTGGACTAAGAGTAAACTATTTCTCCACCCTCCTGGGTCTCAGGACCCTTAGACAGGAGTTGATTGGCCGGTATCTCGCTGACCACAGTTCTCCCACAGCGCCTTTCTGCCTTCTAAGCCCGACAAAAAGTTAGAGAGGAGAGCGAGAGGGTGAGGAATGAATGAACGCTTTTGAAGCCAAAGGGGCTCGGTTGAAACTAGACAACTCTCATCAGGGACTGATCCGTGGCGTGCGTGCGTGCCTGCGTGTGTGTGTGTGTGTGTGTGTGTGTGTGTGTGTGTGTGTGTGTGTGTGTGTGTGTGTTCCTTTTCTCCCCGGAGGATGGGATTTTCCCCATTCTCAGTTCAGCTCGGATCGTTTGCGGTTTCAATGTTCTTGACTTTGAATAGCTATTGTGATGCACCGCCATGCGTGAAATGGGTGACTTGCAAGCTTCTCTGTCCCACGCAATTCCGTGCATAATCATATATCCAGATTCTGCACTGGCAAGGGAATCGTTCCTTTATAGAAAGCGATTGAATTCCCGCGACCAAAGGAACTTAATAGTGTTCGCTGGGGTAGCCATCCGGGGTGGGAATGCGGGCGCCTGTGCTCTGGCCTTGGTGCTGAATCCGAAACCCGCTGTCCAACAATCTCAGCAGTTCCTGGGCAACTTTGGGAGGTCTGATGGGGACTGGCCAGTCCTAGGCACCCCCTCGCCGGTCGCCGGCAGGAATCTGGGCAAAGCCTATGCCCTGGGACCCTCCGCAGGGGACGCAGCTCCCTTATTTCTTTGCTTGGATCTGGGAAAGTTTTGTACAACGTTTATTTGTAACTGGAGCTGCCTTCTCCCCTCCCACCTGGGTCGCCATGGAGACTTGAGCTCTTTCTCTTTTTCTCCAGGCAAAATGGGCGAAGCTTAGTTAGCTCAGCCCTGACTGTAGCAAAGCCCCTTCTTCTTTCTAAGCAGCTCCTGGGCATCCCTCTTCTCCGTTTTTCAGAAGAAAGGTAGGCAGGGAATGGTGCTAGCTGGAATGTGGCATTACACCCGGTTCTGTGGTGGCTCCTTGGATCATCAGACTTTGGGTAAAAGCAGGCAGGAGACACTGTAAATGTATAATAAATCTCCAACTCCTAAGTACTGGAGTCCCCCCTCCCCTCCCTTTTTTTGGGAGTGGAGGCGGGATTCTTTGGAAAATGCTGGTATTTTATTTCTCCACTAATCTCACCCCATTACTGTGGCTGTTTCTATCAAGATATGTTTCCTCCCTAAGAGTCTCTCCCTACTGAACCCGGTACAAGAGATATACCTGTGGATTAACCCAAGGTTTTACTGGGTTTGGGAAATACAAATGTTATTTCTGTTAAAAACTCATCCAAGCTTAATGTCTTGATGCAAATGAAAATATACCCAGGAGGAAGCAAGCCAGTGAATTCATCCAGCCCCCTAAATGCAGTAAACATCTCATTTTATCTGAAGGGTTTTTGTTGTTGTTGTTGTTTGTTTGTTTTTTTCTCTTCCAATTACAAAATAATTCAGTTTACTTCTAGGGAGAGCTTCCTATTCACTGTTGGTAGTCATCATATCACATCTCTGGCTATATTGATAGAGAACAGTTAGGAGTTATTGTTTCCCATTCTCTGCTTGTTTCTCCCCAGCCCTCACTTTTCCTTTTCCTCCTCATGTTTCTCTCTCCCTCTTTCTCTCTCTCTCTCTCCCTATCTCTCTTTCTCTCTCTCTCCCTCTCTCTCTTCCTTCCTCTCTCTCTTCTGCTCCTATACGCAAAGAAGAACAAGGATACAGCTTTCCACAAAGACAATGGGCTTTTCCCAACTGTAAATGACTACATAGCAAGCCACCCCTGCCAGTTAATCCGTGCATTTCATCTTTGCCAACGGATGTTGAAATGATGTCTGTAATAACTGACTGGGTCTCTCCGGGCCCTGGGCATGCAGACCCCCTCCTCTCCCCGCCCCCCTTGCGAGTTTTCAGTTGCTAATGAGAACCGTATGAAACAGATTTCCCTTCTGTTATGTAACCTGCTTCTCCCTCGCCTTTCCCTTGACTTGGGCATCCTGTTTCTCATCAGAGTGGAGATGCATGCAGCGGCGGAAACTGGGGAAGGGGAGTTGGGGACCCGAGGGCACAGAACCTCTTGCCCAGATTGATGCCAGCTTCTTGCCTTCGAGCAACTCAGCGCACCGCTTACCTTGCTGCGGACTTGGTGGCTTCATTCAATCATGATCTCCCCTCTTGGAACGGAGCAAGGTTTAATAATTCACTACACGATGGATGGCGAGGGGAGGAAATAAAAAAAGAAAAGGGGAGGAAAACTGGAATCAGATGGTCAAATTTTACATCAGCCCCGGGAGGCTTTAGGAGACTCCATTCTCCTCGCGGTGCATCCAGGTCTGGGTCTATCTTCCCGGGTCCCGCGGATCCCACCCCTCCGCCCGCCCAACCTCTCCGGCCAGGTGCGGCCGTCTTCAAACTGGCTCCCTCTGGCCGAGAGTGGAGAGGAGGGCTGGGCGCGGGGGCCAACGGAGGGGCGGAGGGGTGTGCGTTCGGGCAGGGGCGGGGGAGGGAGAACGGGTGGAGGGAAGGGGGAAAAGGCTAGAGTGGCGGAAAAAAAAAATCCCCGGCTAGGAGAAAAGTGATGGACCACGCAGGGAGACGTCATGAAAGCCGCAGATTCAAAGAACGCTACTCAATTCCTGGCGACTGGCTGAGCCCGGCTGTCAGCGCACGAACAGACGCGGCTCCGGAGATAAAAGCGAGCGCAGCGCCGCGTGCTGGAGAAAAGCTGCCACGCAGCCTGTTCCGTAGAGGCCGTGGGCGGGGACCCGGAGGGATGGAGCTGGAGACCCGGAGGCGCCCACCCACCTCCCATTTTCAGCATCAGTGTCGCGTTGGATCACCCAGCTTGGGCGGGGACACTACGACGCCCCCCCCCCGCCCCCAAATCCGAGCCAATGCGGAAACAACCGAGTCAAGCCCCACCCCTCCAATACGAGCCTGGAAAATGTGGGGCTCTCGATGCCTGGGGATGATTTTAGGGTTAGCCTCGGGTTCCCATCATTCCCCCCCAGGTCACTAAGTTATTCTCGAAGAAAAGCCTGGAAAGCAGGAAAGCCGAAGCTCGGGGATCAGTTTTTGACTGCTGGTTGGAGGGGGCTCTTTCTTTAATGTTTTGTGACATCAGGAGAAAGAGACTCTTGTCCCTGTCTCCCTCTGGGCTGAAATGGAGAGTCAGCTTGGGGCGCGGAAGCCGGAGCGCGCACTGTCCACGTGGCCGGCAGGGGGCGCAGGGAGCGGGCTGCGTGGGAGCCCAGGGGCCGCGCCCCAAAGCTTGCACCGCCGGAGACCAGCAGGCTGCTGCATACATTGCGTCCTGACCACGGCAGCTGGGCCCCGGTCCCCACTGCTGCTCCTCCCCTACCCGCATCCGGACGTCTCTGTTCCGTGGCATTGGAGGAGAAGGCGCCGTGGGCGTTTTCATACACAATCCAGGTTGCCTTCAAAGTTGACTTCGGCAGTCCCTGCACAACTGCCTCCTCCATCCTTAGAGTTTTAAACTTGCTTTGTATTGTTATTCCAGGGAGCACATCATAGTGGTCCCCTCTGCAACCCTTCTTTTTCTTATGATCTTCACAAAGAGTATTTCCACATTTCCGAATCCTTTCCACACAACTCGCTTCTACCTCCATGCTGTCCACTCTTGTATGCCATCTTTTTCCTGGGATAAATGGGTTGACAACTAAACTGTGAGAGCAATGAATACCATTGGTTGATAATTTTGTAATGGTCCTTTCAGTAACTGGCTGTTCTTGTGCCATGTTTTAAAGTGGCTTTCCTTCCACAACATACAGGATCTCCATTTCCAAGAAGGTGACCCTATTCAAGAGAAAGTGCTGGTCAAGACCTCTTATTTCCAAGATTATTTTATTCTACATTCATACTTTCTAATTACACAGCAATTCAGCCCCTCAAGAATGTCGTCTGCTGTCTAAGGATGCCTTTTGGTATGGAGAGGTGCTTGCTTCAAATTTGCATCATCAGTTATAGACAAGTCAACCACACACACAACCTGTGGGCTTATACTCACTGATTTTCCCTAAGAGGTTGTGTAATCTCACTTGCTCTTACTTCTGAGTCACATAGCTCAAATACAGAAGATATTAGTATATGTACTATGTGATTTTTATGCTCCATAGTGCTTGCTGGATCTAGTAATTTTGTCAGAGATAAAGATAAACAAAGGACAACTGGACTCAACAATCCCTGAGGGATCCTGGAGTAAGGATGTGAGATGCAGGACTTTGGTGGAAACCTCCCTAGAACATTAAAAGGACAACTCACATTGACTATAGTTGTCTAAAGAGCATTCTATTTAATCTGCGAAGCTGCTAAGGGTACGTCCGCCAAGTTTGTTTATGTAGGTTTCCACCAGTGGAAGGATTTCTCAAGGCATCAGACTAAGTAAGTCAAAGAGGAGAATCATCTGTTTCTGCTTTGAACACTTTGAAAACTGCCCTAACTTGAAGCAACAAGCCAGGGTGATACGGGCTGCAGCTCTTCCTGAATAGTGTAGAAGTTTGTTTTGAATGAGGTGGGTCACATATACATGGCATGGGATTTGATTAACACCAGAGACAAGAACGATTGGCTTAACTAAATTCATTTATTCCTGAGAGAGCTCAGACAGTGATCAGCATGGCTGTAGCTAGGAGGAGTCTCAGTGATGTCAGAAAATCAGGCAAGCTGTGCTTCGGAGCTGCCCACTGCGGCTCCTCTGAGCTCCCCAGAGCCCTGTCTCTCAGGCTACACTGTGTTCAGCATGCCTGGAATCTCACTTATATGTCTATTTTATGATTTCCGATGAAGGCAAGGGCTGGGGGGTGAGGCTCACAAGACTTTAGCTCTTTTGGTCTCTGTCTCTGGGTAGGTTAGTACTCCAAAGCTGACAAAGACAGTGGCTTCTAGGACTGATTGATTCTTTTATATAGATGAAACTGGATTCTCCCCATGTATCCAACTGTAATGGAGGCTTATTAGCTACCCAAACTGACAAACTGAATTATCTCAACTGGGTGCCATTTGTGGCAGGTAGTCTTGTTTTTCTCCATTATCCATTGTGGCAGTTTACAACCCGGGCTGTCTCCCCCGCCCACGTGTAGCTCTGGCTCTGCTTTGGGCAGGCTGACACTAGGAGCAAGGTGGGTGGCTGTTTCTGGTCTTTATCTTTACTTGTGTCGACTTGTTTTATTTTTAAGATCTTAGGCTGTTGTGGAGACCCAGTTTCTATTCCATTTCACTTCCCCCACCCACCTCTCTTTATCAAAAAATGAACAAACAAAAAACCAAATAAAACCTACAAAAAAACAACATCTTTAAAATGCAGAGATAGGTGTATAATTTTAAAATAAGTTACTTTAACTATAAAGGACATCGTTAAGAGAATCAAGAAAGATAAATTTTAAAAATACTCTATCCTGCAGCTCTACTTCCAATGGGCCAGATGGATTTCATCCATGTTTCTTATTTGGGGACTATCTATAAAGAGTTATTGTATTTCCTTTTTGGACTTTGATTATAAATTTGGAGATATATTCTTAATAAATATCTCCAGGTGAAAAAAATTCAGTACTCTTCTTAAGAAGGCGCTTTCGGATGGGTTTTAGCTTCATAGCATGTGGGGCATTTTAGTGTTGATTTTTAGTACTTTTATTCTCCAATCATTCAGTTATCACTTTCCTTTTTTGGGGGATACCTTTCATCTTCTACACATTTTCTTCACTTCGGAATTCCATTCAGTATTCCTAGTAATCTTTTCTTTATTTTTTAATTTTTTTTTTTTTAGTTTCGGTTGTACAACATAATGATTATTTCTAACATCTTTATTGGAGTATAATTGCTTAACAACAGTGTGTTAGTTTCTGCTTTATAACAAAGTGAATCAGCTATACAGATACATATATCCCCATATCTCCTCCCTCTTGCCTCTCCCTCCCACCCTCCCTATCCCATCCCTCTAGATGGTCACAAAGCACGGAGCTGATCTCCCTGTGCTATGCAGCTGCTTCCCACTAGCTATTTTACATTTGGTAGTGTATATAGGTCCATGCCACTCTCTCACTTCGTCCCAGCTTACCCGTCCCCCTCCCCATGTCCTCAAGTCCATTCTCTACGTCTGCATCTTTATTCCTGTCCTGCCCCTAGGTTCTTCAGAGCCATCTTTTTTTTTTTTTTTTTTAGATTCCATATATATGTGTTAGCATATGGTATTTGTTTTCCTCTTTCTGGCTTACTTCACTCTGTATGACAGACTCTAGGTCCATCCATCTCACTATAAATAACTCAATTTTGTTTCTTTTTATGGCTGAGTAATATTCCATTGTATATATGTGCCACATCTTCTTTATCCATTCATCTCTTCCATGCCCTGGCTATTGTAAATAGAGCTGCAATGAACATTGTGGTACATGACTCTTTTTGAATTATGGTTTTCTCAGGGTATATGCCCAGTAGTGGGATTGCTGGGTCATATGGTAGTTCTATTTTTAGTTTATTAAGGAATCTCCATACCATTCTCCATAGTGGCTGTATCCATTTACATTCCCACCAACAGTGCAAGACGGTTCCCTTTTCTCAACACCCTCTCCAGCATTTATTGTTTGTAGAAGTTTTGGTGGTGGCCATTCTGAGTGGTGTGAGGTGATACCTCATTATACTTTTGATTTGCATTTCTGTAATGATTAGTGATGTTGAGCATTCTTTCATGTGTTTGTTGGCAATCTGTATATCTTCTTTGGAGAAATGTCTATTTAGGTCTTCTGTCCATTTTTTGGATTGGGTTGTTTTTTTTTTTTTATTGAGCTGCATGAGCTGCTTGTATATTTTGGAGATTAATCCTTTGTCAGTTGCTTCATTTGCAAATATTTTCTCCCATTCTGAGGGTTGTCTTTTCGTCTTGTTTATGGTTTCCTTTGCTGTGCAAAAGCTTTTAAGTTTATTTAGGATGCATTTGTTTATTTTTGTTTTTATTTCCATTTCTCTCGGAGGTGGGTCAAAAAGGATCTTGCTGTGATTTATGTCATAGAGTGTTCTGCCTAGGTTTTCCCATAAGAGTTTTATAGTGTTTGGCCTTACATTTAGATCTTTAATCCATTTTGAGTTTATTTTTGTGTATGGTGTTAGGAAGTGTTCTACTTTCATTCTTTTACATGTAGCTGTCCTGTTTTCCCAGCACCACTTATGGAAGAGGCTGTCTTTTCTCTATTGTATATTCTTGCCTCCTTTATCAAAAATAAGGTGACCATACATGCGTAGGTTTATCTCTGGGCTTTCTATTGATCTATATTTCTGTTTTTGTGCCTGTACCACAAAAACTGTAGCTTTGTAGTATAGTCTGAAGTCTAGGAGTCTGATTCCTCCAGCTCATTTTTCTTTCCCAAGATTGCTTTGGCTATTCGGGGTCTTTTGTGTTTCCATACAAATTGTGAAATTTTTTGTTCTGGTTCTGTGAGAAATGACATTGGTAGTTTCATAGGGATTGCACTGAATCTGCAGATTGCTTTGGGTAGTATAGTCATTTTCATAATGTTGATTCTTCCAATCCAAGGACATGGTATATCTCTCCATCTGTATCATCTTTAATTTCTTTCATCAGAGTCTTACAGTTTTCTGCATACAGGTCTTTTGTCTCCTTAGGTAGGTTTATTCCTAGGTATTTTATTCTTTTTTTTGCAGTGGTAAATGGGAGTGTTTTCTTAATTTCTCTTTCATATTTTTCATCATTAATGTATAGGAATGCAAGAGATTTCTGTGCATTAATTTTGTATACTGCTACTTTACCAAATTCATTGATTAGTTCTAGTAGTTTTTTGGTAGCATCTTTAGGATTCTGTATGTATAGTATCATGTCATCTGCTAACAGTGACAGCTTTACTTCTTTTCAGATATCGATTCCTTTTATTTCTATTTTGTCTCTGATTGCTGTCACTAAAACTTCCAAAACTCTGTTGAATAACAGTGGTGAGAGTGGAAAACCTTGTCTTGTTCCTGATCTTAGAGGAAATGGTTTCAGTTTTTCACCATTGAGAACAACGTTGGCTGTGGGTTTGTTATATAGGCCTTTATTATGTTGAGGTAAGTTCCCTCTATGCCTACTTTCTACAGGGTTTTTATCATAAATGGGTGTTGAATTTTGTCAAAAGCTTTTTCTGCATGTATTGAGATGATCATATGGTTTTTCTCCTTCAATTTGTTAATAAGATTTATCACATTGATTGATTTGCATATATTGAAGAATCTTTGCAGTCCTGGGGTAAACCCCACTTGATCATGGTATATGATCCTTTTAATGTTCTGTTGGATTCTGTTTGCTAGTATTTTGTTGAGGATTTTTGCATCTATGTTCATCAGTGTTATTAGCCTGTAGTTTTCTTTTGTTTGTGACATCTTTGCCTGGTTTTGGTATCAGGGTAATGGTGGCCTCATAGAATGAGTTTGGGAGTGTTCCTCCCTCTGCTATATTTTGGAAGAGGTTGAGAAGCATAGGTGTTAGCTCTTCTCTGAATGTTTGATAGAATTCACCTCTGGAGCCATCTGGTCCTGGGCTTTTGTTTGTTGGAAGATTTTTAATCACAGTCTCAATTTCAGTGCTTGTGATTGGTCTGTTTATATTTTCTATTTCTTCCTGGTTCAGTCTTGGAAGGTTGTGCTTTTCTAAGAATTTGTCCATTTCTTCCAGGTTGTCCATTTTATTGGCATATAGTTGCTTGTAGTATTCTCTCATGATCCTTTGTATTTCTGCAGTGTCAGTTGTTACTTCTCCTTTTTCATTCCTAATTCTATTGATTTGAGTCCTAGTAATCTTAGATTATAAATGCTTATAAACATTTTGAAATTACACATTTTAATTTTTGTCTCCTCACTTGATAAATAAATGAAATCTGAAGAATTATTTGATCAATTCTTTCTTATAGAATGTTTTATTAGTTCATCATTTAGCAGGTATCATTCTTTTTAATCACAGTGTCCCCAAGGAATTCATTAAAATTCAAATTTAAAAAATCATAACTTCAAATGTAATATTTCAAAGACCACAGCAGGTGATGATTACAAACAATTGCATGAACTACTCTCTTCCTGGAAATAATTTTAATTAACATGAAATCTGCACAACAGAAACATTGAACATTCAAATAAAGGAACTGAATTTGCTCTTCCTGTGGTTAACTATTTGCTAAGATGTCCAGATTCTTTGTTTCTTGCTGACATTCTTAACAGAGACTCTGCCTTGGAGGGAATGAGATGAAGCGCCTTCTTCTGTAGGGAACTGTATCTGTTTGTGGGTCATCTCCTACCATCACCCTGCATACCAAGCAGTAGTTACTGCATTGGACCTTGTTTGCTTTCAGGAGAGATGGAGCTCCTGTACAACATTCTCAGGCTTCCTTAGCTCTCCCAAAGGAGCCTTGTCAGTCTTCCTTCCTAGAGATACAGTCCAAAGTCCAATTTCACATTCCAGATCAGCCTCAGTGGTCTGAAGCAAGATTCATATACTTGAGCTGTCCTGGCCCCAGTGTCCATGCTAAGTGATGGGTTTAGCCAGGGGTATTCTGTGTTATTATTTTATCTGTAAAATGTTGTTACAGGTGGTTTCTTGGGGAACCAGACTCTGAGATGAAGTTTAGTGTGCTGGATGTTTATTAGAGACATTTCTAAGGGATGTTATATTTATGAGATCAACATCTATGGAAGGGAGAGAAAGGAAGTGTGAATGAGCATAAGGGGAAGCATGACTGATACCAGCCTTGGCTGATCCCATGGGCAGCTTTGAAGCTAAACTGGACCATTAGAGTTGCCTTGTAATGAGTCAAAATAGCCCCTTTCCAATCAGTTCCTGGATGTGTGTTCTAGGTACTCTGCATCTGATTGCTAAAAGCTGTCTGCCAACAATTTTATGGCAGCACGGCTAAGTCCTTCCTTGAAGGGGGATCTTGGTGACAGATCTCCATGTCTACCACAAACGGTGATGATAACATTTACTTACTGCATAGGTTTCCTCTCAGTATTATATGACATAATTCATATAAAAAGTGGAGCGTGGGGTCCGGCTAGAGTAATGGCTTAATAAGTGTCAGCTACTTATTAATGGATGATGCTTGTCATTTTTATGATTAAGCAAACTCAGGATCGTGTGTTTTCAACTAGCTCCAGGTTTCTGTCCACCCCATTTCAAGTTCACTGGGACTTCAACCTAGGCTCATAGGAGACTTTTGTCACTATAGACAGTGAACTCACTTTCCCTTGCTATAGTAATTCTCAAAACTCAGTGATTTATTTAGGTAGCTCTTTCTTCCTATATTCTTTTTATTTTAAACTAAAGTGGAAGAAATGGAATACAGCATCAAAAAGTTCCAGAGTCTACAAGGAATCAAGCAACCCAGCCTGGAAAGTATAAGCGAAGGTGCAATTTAACACTGGGATTCATGAAACTGATTGCTTATGGCAAACAAAGAACAGATTTCATTTGCAGCCTCCAGTCCCCATGTGGTTGTCTCTACTGGTATTCATTTGCTGATGCAAAGTGGCAGGAAAGAGAACACTGGTTTAAAAAAAAAAATGTAAAGATGATAGAGCCGCAGACTATAGCACTTGGAAGTCACTCAACTTAGGGATTAGCTGGTCCCTTTTCAGTTTCCATGAGCCTTTCTCTCACCCCAGTTAACACACCCTGGACTGCCTTTACCACCTAAGTGTGTTGATTTGTTTCCACTTTCCAACTCTTGGATTGGCTGTTCTTTTGACCACATCAAAGCCTTTGACACTAACTCTCATACCTTTAGCTTATTTCTTACATTTGATGCCCTGGAATAATTTTCCCTCTTCTCAAAACTAAGTTCTCGGGCTTCCCTGGTGGCGCAGTGGTTGAGAGTCCGCCTGCCGATGCAGGGGACACGGGTTCGTGCCCCGGTCTGGGAAGATCCCACATGCCGCGGAGCGGCTGGGCCCGTGAGCCATGGCCACTGAGCCTGTGCGTCCGGAGCCTGTGCTCCGCAACGGGAGAGGCCACAACAGTGAGAGGCCCGCGTACCGCAAAAAAAAAACAAAAAAAAAACTAAGTTCTCAACTTTGACCACTATTGACTCATTCCTTGTCCTAGTTCCTGTCTTCTCAAATCTGTCTCATACATTAAACAGATTATTTATAGTATCATAAACATGAAAGGCACAAACATTTCCCATAGTGTTATGTGATCTTTTTCAAACAAGTACAATTCAAGAAAGAAAAATGATACAAGATAATACAATGATACCAAGATGGAGTTTTGCCCACATATTTCCTGGGGTAATAGGAGCTTTTAGAAATTTAAGCAATCTTGGACAAATTACTTAACTTTTTAGGTTCTCTAAAATAAGAATAATAAAAATACTTTGTATTAGTTTTCTATTGCTGCATAACAAACTACTGCAAGCTTAGTGGCTTGAAAAATACTCACATACTAGCTCATAGCTCTGTAGGTTAGAAGTCCAGCAGGGCATGAATGGTTTCTCTGCTTAGCATATCACAATGCTGAAATCAGAGGGTCAGCCAGGCTAAGCTCTTGTCTGGAGGTTCTTTCTACTGCCAGCCAGAGAAAACTCTCTGCTTTCAAAGGAGAGATTAGAGCAGGCTGATCTAGGTAATCTCTCTATGTTAAGGTCAACTGATTTGGGAGCTTAGCTATTCACAGCAGCACCTAGGTCAATGTTTGAATGAACAGCTGGGAGAAGGTGTTTGTATACCAGGGCTGGGAATCTTGGGAGCCTTCTTAGAATTCTCTACTTCATAGAGTTTTTAATAAATGAGGTAATACATGGGTACACAGTATATTGAAAGGAAGTTTTTGTTGTTGTTGTTGTTGTTTTTTTTTTTTGCGGTACGCGGGCCTCTCACTGCTGTGGCCTCTCCCGCTGTGGAGCACAGGCTCCGGACGCGCATGCTCAGTGGTCATGGCTCACGGGACCAGCCGCTCCACGGCATGTGGGATCTTCCCGTACCGGGGCAGGAACCCGTGTCCCCTGCATCAGCAGGCAGACTCCCAACCACTGCGCCACCAGGGAAGCCCTGAAAGGAAGTTTTCATGGAAACACCAAGAAACCCACGTGGTTTGCTGATCTGCTGATTCATCTTGTTGGAATGAAGCATCAGCTGAGGCTGTACTTTATCCACCATTCCCTGCCTCCTCCATCAGCTTCTTTGATTCCTGGGCCTGGTGTGGGTGTGTTTAACCCTGTGATGAAAGACTTCCGTAGAACACTCACGTCACCAGCGCCAGAGGCAGTAAGAACTGACACAAGGTTCAGTTCATCCTTGTGGGTTCCAGTCTGTTTGCATCGTATTGAGTCAATGCTGCAGTCCCCACATCTCTATCTGGTTTTAAGGGGTAAGATCTTAGTAGGGACTGCCTTTTTCTATCGCTATCTTGTATCCCACTTACCCTCTGTCAGCACATTGACGGATGGACTTCACCTGTACAGGTAACTTCAACTGTTATTGATTAGAAGGAGGAAATTTGGTGGTGCTCCCATTATTAAGTTGTCACATTTTTCCAGGACTATTGATCAAGGGAGTAATGAGATGCCCCAGTGAATTCCATTCAAAAATAGCCCTTCTTGCAATTGAAATAAAAGCAAAAATAAACAAATGGGACCTAATCAAACATAAGCTTTTGTACAGCAAAAGTAACCATAAACAAAACGAAAAGACGACCTAAGGACTGGCAGAAAATATTTGCAAATGATACAACCAAGGGCTTAATTTCCAAAATATACAAACAGCTCATAGAATTCAATAACAAAAAACCAAACAACCCAATCAAAAAATGGACAGAAGGGCTTCCCTGGTGGCGCAGAGGTTGAGAGTCCAATGCAGGGGACACGGGTTCGTGCCCCGGTCCAGAAAGATCCCACATGCTGCGGAGCGGCTGGGCCCGTGAGCCGTGGCCGCTGAGCCTGCGTGTCCGGAGCCTGTGCTCTGCAACGGGAGAGGCCACAACAGTGACAGGCCCGCGTACCGCAAAAAAAAAAAAAAAAAAAAAAATGGACAGAAGACTTAAATATATATTTCTCCAAAGAAGACATGCAGATGACCAATAGGCACATGAAAAGGTGCTCAACATTGGCAATTATTAGAGAAATGCAAATCAAAACTACTATGAGGTATCACCTCATTCTGGTCAGAATGGCCATCATTAAAAAGCCGACAAATAACAAATGAGGAGAGGGTATGGAGAAAAGGAAACCCTCCTACACTGTTGGTGGGAATGTAAATTGGTGCAGCCACTATGGAAAACAGTCTGGAGGTTCCTCAAAAAACTAAAAATAGGGTTGACATATGATCCAGCAACCCCATTCTTTGGCATATATCCAAGGAAAACTAATTCGAAAAGATACATGCACCCCAATGTTCATAGCAGCACTATTCACAAAAGCCAAGACATGGAAGTAACCTTAATGTCCATTGACAGATGAATAGTTAAAGAATATGTGGTATATATATACAATGGAATGCTACTCAGTCATAAAAAGAATGAAATAATGCCATTTGCAGTAACATGGATGGACCTAGAGACTATCATACTAAGTGAAGTAAATCAAAAAGAGAAATAAAATACCATGTGATATCACTTATATGTGGAATATAAAATATGACACAAATAAACTTATTTACAAAACAGAAACAGACTCAGACATAGAGAACAGACTTGTGGCTGCCAAGGGAGGTGTGGGGAAGGATGGACTGGGAGTTTGGGATTAGCAGATGCAAACTATTATATATAGAATGGATAAACAACAAGGTCTCACTGTATAGCACAGGAAACTATTCAATATGCTATAATAAACCATAATGGAAAAGAATATAAAAAAGAGTATCTATCTATCTATCTATGAATCACTTTGCTGTACAAGAAACTAACACAACATAGTTGTAAATCAACTGTAATTCAATAAAAGATAAATTAAAAGTAAATATGTCTTCTTGCCTATGTTATGGAGAAGTAACTCAGTTTCTCTCTAGTCATCAGGATTGATCATGACAAACAAGGACTTCTTGTCTGCCTGTTGGTTTAGTAGCATAAGGAGTCCAAAAGGCCAGGATGTAATGCAAACTTCCAATGCATCAGAGCCTTTATTATGTTTCTTGGTAGATGCCTTCCTCCCTTTGACACTAGGAACTCTAAACTCATGAAGCCAAGGCAGAAAGGTTGAGAAGCAAACAATATTTGGTGAAATAGTGATGGGGCCACTCTCTCCTTCATCCTATTGGTTATTGGATATGAATTCTGCGTATTCTGGCTATGGCAGTGTCAGCACAAGTGTTGTTTGCCAGTCTAAGGCATTTACCACTCCCTATAAGACAGAATCCCTATAAGACAGCTGGGTGCTGTCTCCCAGCTTGTGCCATGACAGTCTTCAGAAGACCATTCCACCTTTGCAATAAGGAAGCTGCTTCTTGGTGATGAGACACATGGTAAGACCAGTGAACTTCACTGGAAATTCATGAGCCCATTGTCACACTTTATGTCCCACACATTGACCCCTGCTCAGAGGGACACTATGGTAATGGATAAGGGAGAGATTGTTCAAGCAGTGAAGGCTTGTTGGAAGAGATCCCACGTAATGAACGTACTACAGTTTGGCCTCCTGTGTCCCTCAAGGAATGGTGCCACATCAGGTCCTCTGCAGGGGATACTGACTTCGACACAAGACACAGATACCTTCACACTCTGTGCTCATTCATTGAGGCTGATACGTGTACTTCTTCCCAGACCTCATTATCACCAATCCTGGTGATATGAATCAGGGCATATCTGTACCTCTGTCTACCTTTCCTTCCCCATTACATAGAAAATGTAAACCATCACCCACATACCTTCCCATAGAGAGATTTCCTTTTACCACCACCTTTTCTGAGCAACAGTCCACTTCTGTCTGGAACAGACAGATCAGGCCCTTGACTTTTCTTTCTTCTTTAATGGGTCATAAGAAATTTCCTATTAAGACATAAACATGTGCTGATGGAAAAGAGGCAGAGCAGTAGAATCAGGTAACATAGAAATCTGCCCAACTGTCTTGTGAGGTTTACTTGGACCGTCCATTCTGTTTGGACCCCAAGTTCTATATACCTGTGCTAGACTTGTCCACTAATGGCCCCCATAAAATCATGCCTCTAGTTATCCAAGACCTTGTGTGACTTTGAAGATAGAAAATGTACCTACCTTTATGGGTCTGGCTAAGGAGATTTCCAGGTAGAATGTTGAAAGAACCAAATGGCTTTTTTAAAGCTGCATATAATAAGGAAGTGTTTAATAATAACTGTTCCATTTGTAAGCAGAATTTAGGAGAAATTTAAAAGAGATAGAACCTGCTGGTTGGAAAATAAAACTGTTTCTCATCTCTTGTTTTTTCCCACCAGCAAACAAGTCTCAAGCTAAGGACTAGTCACAGGATAAGGATCAAATGAAGGATGTGACTGTAAGACCTCTGAAAGATTTAAGTGGTGCTGGGTTAATTCCTTAACAGACAAAAGGGCTTTCAAGAATCTTAAGGGCATTGTCCTCCAGAAGTTCTGTATGGCATCCAAAGTAGAGAGTGATCTGTCTTGAAAGATGATTTTAGCTTGGGGGAACAGGGTGAATCCCAGTCACTATAGGAAGCTCATGATACTTTTAAATTTTTTGCCAACTTGAACTAGAAGAGACAGAGTCAATTAAAAATGCAAAGAGGCTCTGGATCCCATAACTTCCTATGGGCAGGAAATAGGTTGGGAGAGCTACTCATGTACAAACATGGGGCATTGGTTATGTGAAAGAAAGATCTCTGAGAGGGCAAAGCTAAGACCCCCAAAGAGAGGAGCCAAGAACCATGAAGAACTACTGGGGGCAGAACTGGGCTTTAACGATGGAACATTTCCTGCCTGCAGGAGGCCCTGACAACAGTGTTTTGGATGTATTTCAGAACTGCTATGGGCCAATGACTCTTATATTACTTTAATAATATTACTTCAATTAATACTTTTTTAATTGAAAAAATTAATTAACCTGTTGCAATTAACCTGTTCTTGTCTCAACGTTGTATGTATGGGAAAGGTTTCTAGCTTAAAAGTTGTTGGTCTCAAGGAGCCTTGCCTACTTCTGAATTTAATGCATATAAAGAGAATATGGGCCTCTAGCCTGATGACATGATTGGGTGAGAATTTAGGAGGCTTAGGAAGGGATGATCGTATTTTGCCTACTGGAAACATTTGAATCATTGGGTCAGAGGGTTGGGATGGGGGAGGAGGCTGTGGAAGATTGATCATATGGAATTCCCCATGAGGTCATAGGTGCTGGTTGATGAAGAGGTGGAGAGTAATACCAACTATCATAGTAGTTGTGGCCATTAGCTTGGGCAGATTTCTCATAATTTCCAGACCTGATTGGACCCATCTTATATACACATGGTGCACTGTTACATTAATAGTCTCCAGTGAATCACACCATGCCCTGTGAGCTCAGGTGAAACTAGCAGAAGAGCACAGCAATGGGTAGCTGAAACAGTGCCATCTCCATTTTACAATGGAATGCTGCTATGAACATCCAATTTTGGGTGGTTCAGTGGATCAGATAACACCCAGTTAATGAGGAATGGTTTGAGTTGTATGGTCACTTGGTGATCCATGGTGAACTTTCCATCTTTACTAGAGCCCAAAATCAAGTGAGGAGTTACTTTTCAAGTGGACAGAACATGGCTTTATTCCTAAATCCTAAGAGTCTGCTCTGTGATTCTCCTATAGGGGCTTTCCGGAATCTCCATACACTTCCTTGTTTGACATCTGTAGCTACACTGCATGGTTCTTCCCCGAAGAGCCTGACCTCAGCCTCCTCCATCAAGGGGCTCTGGGTCTGGAGCTGACTTAGGTCTGGGAACTGGAAAAGGGGCTGTGAATCCCCACAAAGGGAATTGAACTAGTATTAGACCCACATTCCAGAAAAGAGTTTTTTCTGATTTTATAGGCAAAACCATAACATTAGGAGGAAGCATCTATTTTATTCCTAGGGATCTCTTCACCAGACATACCCTTGCCGGCCAAAACGTTGATCAGCACTCCATTACTGGGCTTATAATGGAATGGAAGTTCAGGTGATAGTTTCCAAAGCATTGTTATTTAGATGTAGGGTTATGATCCATTTGTTTTATTTTCGATCCTTTATTATTAGTGGATTCTGGGAACTCTAGAAAATCCTGGAAAAATCAATTCTAAATCATGAAGTGACTAACTCAGTAGACGAAGAGAGAGTTACAAATATCTGGAGATACTAGGTAATGAATTCTCTTATGTAATATTGGAAAAAATGAATGTTTGGGGATGTCATTCATGCAGCTATAAAGGCACCTAGACATTTTCTCATAGTAGGGGAGTCTTCAAAAGTGTGTATTCTTATGTTTGTTTATTTGTGTATTTATTTAGTTTTACTTTGTTAGCCTTTATACTTGAGAACGGCTAGGAATAGGACACATCTCATGCTTCTTTTTGATGACCACAGTTCTTAACTCAGAGTGGGATGTCAAAAAGTACTCAGGCCATAATTATTAACTAATAAATTCAGACAAATGGGAATACCTTATGATAACTGATACAATTTTAGAGCATATTTACTTGAAGGGAAGTGAGAAGGAAAAAAAAGAACCCCACTGTTTTAGGTAACAGTTTTATTTTTTTAAATAAATCTATTTTATTTATTTATTTTTGGCTGCATTGGACCTTCGTTGTTGCGTATGGGCTTTCTCTAGTTGTGGCACGTGGGGGCTACTCTTCGTTGCCGTGCGCGGGCTTCTCACTGCAGTGGCTTCTCTTGTTGCGGAGCATGGGCTCTAGGCGTGCAGGCTTGCACATGGGCTCAGTAGTTGTGGCTCGCGGGCTCTAGAGTGGAGGCTCGGCAGTTGTGGCACACGGGCTTAGCTGCCCCGCAGCATGTGGGGTCTTCCCGGGCCAGGGCTCGAACCTGTTTCCCCTGCTTTGGCAGGCAGATTCTTAACCACTGCACCACCAGGGAAGGCCAGGTAACTGTTTATAAGCCAAACACAATGGGAAATAAATTGCTGTAGAGTGAAGTGTCCAGTGGACTCAGGCTCACATCATTAAATGACTTTGCTCATCACTGACTTGCAAGGGTCCTGAAACCAGGACTAAATCAAGTGCATGGTCTGTTGCAGTGGCACCGCAGTTGGAGACCTCTGACTCCAGATCGTCACTGTCACAGCAGTATAGATCCTGACTGTCCAACTCCCAGAAGGAGCATAAAAATATCTTTCTACATTTTAATTTCTCTTCTGATTTATGTTTTTTCTTTACACACTGACTTCACAGCCACAGTTGTATGATATGATTTGAGATAATGTTAGCTATAAATCACTGGATTTGCAGAAATGGGGAATTCTAGTTTATATTTCCTTTTCCTTGAAATGAGACAAATCATACACCATTCTTTTACCTTTAATAATAAATTCTGTCAGGACAGCAAACGACTTAGAGTTATTAACTGGCCTACTGAAATATTCATGATGCTTTAGGATGAAAAAATACACTTGGAGGATGTGTTTTTAAGCAGCTCTGTTTTCCAGGTAACCAAAAAAAAAAAAAAAAAAGCAACACAGTTTAAAAGGAAAAATACACAGATGTATAAGAAAATTCCCCACCTCTCTCAAGCAATTGACTGAAATCTATCAAGCAATATTTTCAGGTGAAATTTAGGTGCTATTACAATGTTATATTTTAAACTGCAGTAATAGGTCTCACCTTTCCCTTTCCTCCAGTCACGACTATAGAGAACCAAGGCTCTTGGATTAGAACTTAACCAAGCCATTATGAGAAAGGGCCTTTCAAAGAGTCTCTTGTGCACTAAGGGAACAGCTGTTTTCTGTGGATGTAGAGCCAATTTTACTCTGCAAAACCCCATATGGAAACCAACCTAGTGATTTCAGATAAAAGAATCATTCCTATTGCTAGAGGGTTTCCTTCTTTACTGAGTAATAAGTGTTATTCCTGAAAATGAGTGTTTGCCTCAGAGAAAGGTGTGTGTGTGTGTGTTTGTGTGTGTGTGTGTGTGTGTATGTGAACACACACACTATTGCTGCAATAGATAGATGTCAATGATAGAAGCAGATACGTCTGAAACTTGAGCTGACGCCACCCTAACACCACCCTGAGAGACCCCACCCTGAGGTCTAGTCTTGGCAGCCTAAGCCCCTTCCATCAGACTATATATGGAACCTGGAGGGCTGAGGACCAGTACTAACATCTGGCTAGTGCTGCACTCTGGCTGAATAATAAGTTAAGAAAATGCATGAATGGTAACAGAAGAATTGATGGTCTATGGTGCTTTGTGTGTTAAGTGATTCCCTCTGGGTAGAGGTGATTCTCCAAGAGATGGGAGGAGATACAAGAGGGAAAGTTTGACAAGAATTTTCTGATGGTGAATAAGGTAGTTGAAACCCACAACTCATTGAGGACCCGGTTGTTAGCAAGCTGTAGGCACTTTCCCTGAAAATTCTGGTAAATGTTTTATTGAGCATTCACCTTCCCTTCCCTCTTATGTGTAGTATTTTCTTTTGTAAATCATCTCAGCCTTTCAGTACAGAGTCATACATGCTGGTGTAAGGGTCTCCGTGTTAGAAAGAAGAAAGGGCAGTTTGATTATGAAGATGGTTGCTTGCTCTATCCTCTTTGGACATCTGTGGAGGAGTGGGGAGCAGTTCCCAGTTGTAGACCGTTCTCCAGGTCCTAGAATTCTTCTTGGTGACGTCAGCCCAGGCACGGTGGCCTTTCAGAGTGAACTTAGGTCTGAGGGACAGCTTTTAAGTGGACAGCTCAAGAAGATCCAAGACTTATCCTTCTGTATTCCAGCCAGGACATATGAAGACATACGAAAGATCTTTGAGAGGGGTTGAGAGTGGAAAGTCAATTGGCTGATGTTTGGGTTAAATCTCTGGTAACTCAGTCAGCTATTGTTGCATAAGGAACTAACTGATGGTGATAAGTATACATGAGGATGAGAAAAAGACTTAGTTGGACAAATTTATAAACTTGTGACAATATGAGGTTTATTGCAAACTTTTATGTGTATATTCTTATTACCAGTGCATAATCACCATATCAAAATAAGAAATGGAGAGAAAAGTTAAATTTGACTGTGAATTTTTTTTATTATTGAGTTAGATGGCAAAGCATTGTGTGTGTGTTTAATATTATGAATATGGTTGTGCCAAAAGAATACAATATGCATAGGTATCACCAAACTAAGCACTATAGAGCTTCTAGAAGAAAACAGAAGAAAATGTTTCTGACTTTGGATTAGGTAAAAATATTTAAAAATGTGATACCAAAAAGCATGATCCATAAAATAAAATATTGATAAATATTTGAATTCATTAAAATTAAAATCTTTGCTCACACTATTAACAAAATAAAGACAAGCCATAGACTGGGGAAAATTCTTGAAAAATGTATATATATGATAAAATCCTATATCCAGAATATATAAGAAAATTTCAAAACTCAATAATAAGAATTATCCAGTCTAAAAAATAATGGGCCAATTTTTAAATAGAAACTTCACCAAAGAAGGTATGTGAATGGTAAATTCACATAAAAGCATTCTCACATCATTAGTTATTAGATAAATGCAAATTAAAACTTCAGTGAGATACACCTACATATCTATTCAAATGGAAAAAAACCCGTGAACAAAACAAATGAAGAAATTGGAACACTCATATGTTTTTGTAGGAATGCAAAAGATATGACTACTTTGGAAACCAGTGTGGCCATTTTTATTTAGTTAAATGTACTCTTATCATAAGTCCCAACAATCACATTAGTAGTATCTACTCAATGAAATGAAAACTTATGTTCCCACAAGAATCTGCATGTGGATGTTTAGAGCAGCTTTACTCATAAAGGTTGAAAATTGGAAACTATCCAAATGTCCATCAAGAGGTGAATAGACAACTGTTTTCATCCATACCATAGAACACTACCTAGCAATAGAAAGAAACAACTTGTGATACAAGCAGCAAAAAAATGGATCTCAAATGTATTATGATAAGTGAGAATAGCAAGATTCAAATGGCCACATACTGTACAATTCCATTTATATGACATTCTCAAAAAGTGAAACTATGGAAACAGAAAATGGATCAGCAATTGCTGGTGCCTGAGGGTAAGAGGAGAGATTTCCTACAAAGAGGCACCAGGGAAAATTAGGGGTAATATAACAGTTCTATATATTGATTTTGGCAGTGATTACAGGACTTTGTGTCTTGTCAAAACTCATAGAACTGCATAACTAAAAAAAAGGATAATTTGAAATGTATGTCAATTACAATGCAGGTAACCATACTTAAAATAAAAGGGCAAAATTAAAGTAATTCAAGATAAAGAAATAACATTGAAATAAATTATTGGTAACACACCTGTGCTACCTTGCTAAAGGAAGTCCTTCAGGCTGAAAGAAAATGACATCAGATGGTAACTCAGATCTACAAGGAAGAATCAATAGATTGGAAATAGTAAATGTGTGTATGTTTGTGTATGTCCTTATATATTTTATTTTCTTAATTTATATTATAAATTATATATATTATTTCTTCTTATATTATAATTTATTATAATACCCTAAATTTATAATTTTAGGGTCTATACTATATATATGTGTAATATATATGAGTACAATAGTATGGGGCTTTGTTTGAGCCAATACATTCTTTTGGGCACACAGAATATTCTTCAGGATGGACCATGTTCTCAGTCATAAACCATGTTTGAAAGTTTTAAAAAATATTTAAATTACACAGGTTATAATCTGTAATGTAAGTTAGATTGTAATGTAAGTTAGAAATCAAGAAGAGAAAGAGATATCTGGAAAAAGATATCTGGGAAAGCCCCAAGTATTGGAAATAATAAAGTAAATGAATATGTAAACACAGCATACAAAATTTGAAGGATGCAGTTAAAGTAGATTTTAGTGGGAAAAATGCAGCTTTAGAAATGAAGAAATATCCAGACCCAGTGCTTAAAGTTTCCACTTTAAGAAGCTGAGAAAAGTAATACCAAATTTAATCTTAGTAAAAAAAAATCAGTGTGGAAATGAATGAAAAAGAAAATGAATGAACAACAGAAAAAAATCAATAATGTCAAAGCTAGTTTTTTTTTAAAAAAAGATGATTAATCAGATAGAATAAGCCTTAGCTCATTGATCAAGAGAAAAAAGACAGAAGACATATATTATCAGTATCTGGATGACAGAAATTACTACAGACCCTACAGACATTAAAATAATGATAAAAGAATATTATGAACAACTTTATGTTAATGAACTTGGCCTCATATACGAAATAGATAATTTCCTTGAAAAATACACCTTATCTTGAAGAATCAAGAAAAAATCCAGAAAATTTGAATACTTCTGTATAAAGTAAAAGAATTGAATTAGTAATTTAAAATATCCTTACCAAGAAATGAATGTGAGTTTGGTGGTGAGTTTTATCAAAGATTAGTGGAAGAAACAATATCAATTCACTGTCAGAAAAGAGAGAGGGGTTTCCCTGGTGGCACAGTGGTTGAGAGTCCACCTGCCGATGCAGGGGACACGGGTTCATGCCCCGGTCCGGGAGGATCCCACATGCCACAGAGCAGCTGGGCCTGTGAGCCATGGCCACTGAGCCTGTGTGTCTGGAGCCTGTGCTCCACAGCGGGAGAGGACACAGCAGTGAGAGGCCTGCATACTGCAAAAAAAAAAAAAAAAAAAAAAAAAGATATAGGCTTTGAATCAGAGTTCTAACACTAAGTAGTGGAAGTGTGACTTTAAAGAACTACTAACTTGCCTCAGGACTCAGACTGAGAAAGAAACTTCTGTATGAAAAGCATTTTTCTTAGAAAATTCTAGGAGACACAGCAAAGGAAACTGTAAACAAAATGAAAAGGCAGCCCACAGAATGGGAGAAAATATTTGCAAATGAAGTGACCGACAAAGGATTAATGACTAAAATATACAAATAGCTCATGCAGCTCAAAATAAATAAATAAATAAATAACCCAATCAAGAAATGCGTGGAAGATCTAAGTAGACATTTCTCTAAAGAAGACATACAGATGGCCAAGGGGCACATGAAAAGATGCTCAACATCACAAATTATCAGAGAAATGCAAATCAAAAGTACAATGAGGTATCACCTCACACCAGTCAGAATGGTCATCATCAAAAAATTTACAAACAATAAATGCTGAAAAGGGTGTGGAGGAAAGGGAACCCTCCTACACTGTTGGTGGGAATGTAAATTGGTACAGCCACTGTGGAGAACAGTATGGAGGTTACTTAAAGACTAAAAATAGAGCTACCATATCATCCAATAATCCTACTCCTAGGTATATATCTGGGGAAAACCATAATTATAAAAAATACATGGACCCCAATATTCATTGTAGCACTATTTACAATAACCAGGACATGGAAGCAACCTAAATGTCCACTGACGGAAGAATGGATAAAAAAGATGTTGTATACATATACAATGGAATATTACTCAGCCATAAAAAAGAACAAAATAATGCCATTTGCAGCGACATGGATGGAGCTAGAGATTGTCATACTGAGTGAAGTAAGTGAGACAAAGACAAATATCATATGATATTGCTAATATGTGGAATCTAAAAAAAATGGTACAAATGAACAGAAATAAAGTCACAGATGTAGAAAACAAACTCATGGCTACAAAGGGGGAAAGTGGGGGTGGGAGGGATAAAATGGGAGATTGGGATGGCCATATACACACTACTATATATAAAATGGATAACTAATAAGAACTTACTGTATAGCACAGTGAACTCTACTCAGTACACTGTAATGACCTATATGGGAATAGAATCTAAAAAAGAGTGGATATATGTATATGTATAACTGATTCACCTTGCTGTACAGCAGAAACTAACACAACATTGTAAATCAACTGTACTCCAATACAGAATTAAAATAGAAAAAAATTCTAGGAGATTATTATTGTTGTTATATCCCTGTATTCCATTTATCTGGTGACAATATTCCTTCCTTACATGTCAGCTCTCTAGAATCTAACACAAATGTGCAAGTAAAAGCCCTTTAGTATGGGGAATAATTTTTTCCAAAGCCTTTGGTGTTACAGTCATCCACTTTACTCCTTATTCCTTATTGACTTTTATTTTACACACAATCCTAACAAACTTGATCATTTAGACTTTCAGCCCACAGCAAGTGAGAACAAGTAAGGTCCTGGGAGAATATCCACTAACAGCAGAAATACTGCCGATAAAAAGCCAACACTGTATTTATTGAATGTACTGTATTAAATAATCGTGATTCATCAAGAAAATTTTAAATTAGGTTCATTGTTCTCTTTTTGGAAAGAAGGAAACCATGCTGTGCATCTTAGAATAATATCCATTAAAATAACTCAGTTATTTAAATGAATTCTGATGCTAGATGAGGAAGTTGTTATCTGGAGATAACTCATATGTAACAGCAGCTGATAATGCCAAATGATCAAGATGTTAGGACATACACCTCTTTTTATCTTCTCTTCTGTAAACATTTTATTCATGCTATTCAATTTCTTTGCATAACACATATCTGCCTTTAGAGCCAAGATTCTGGGAAGTATTTTTTATAATAGCAGGTGTCTTTAGGTCTTCTACAGAGAACTCCCTCAGTATGTGAAAGGATTCATAGAAGATATTAATCATTGCTGCTGCTTACAAAATTCCAACCAAAGAAGGACTTTTGTTCAAGAAACAGAAGGGGAATCATAAATGCTAATTGGAATCATCAGTCTAGATGTGGTTAGACACTGTATCCATCGAGGTAATGTATAAGAGACAATTTATCACAAGCCCTGAGTATTCTGTACTAAATGCTGCAGGCTGGGTTGCCAGTTTGTTGAGAAAGGCAGCAAATCACACCTGTCTTGCTGTAGAATAGCAACTTCACGGATGCTCTGGGAGCCTCAGAGCCCTGGCCTTGGGCCAGATGCCCCATGAATGTAAAAAGAAGCTCATGGTTTAGACTGGCTACATTTCTGCTGAGAACAAGATCACTGAAACATGTAGGAGGCCAACAGCATTGAAAAACACCCAGGACATGAAACCAGTTGGTGGATTTAGATCCAATTCTGCAGCCCAGCCATGTGTGAGCAAAGGGGAAGTGAGTGCTCCCTGGCCGAGCCCTCTCCAGTTTTGGAGAACAGGTAACAACTATCTGCCTATGTATAAATGACTCCCACATTGTAAGACTGAAGAGTGAGGAAGGGGCCTGATCAGACAAGGGTATGTGTCACAGCTATTCAGTTGGTCATCAAATATGTTCCACTTCCTTCCACAGGTGGTTAAAAACACAGATCCAAACTCTACCACTGTAGTTGGATGACTCGGGCAAGTGCATTCATATCTCTGATTCCAGTACACTCACATATAAAATGTGGTTCATAGTAGTGTTTACTCATAGCATTGTTTTGTGAGATTAAAGACATTTTTTAGCATATTCAAGTACTTAGCCTAATACATAGCATAGAATTAACACCCACTGCATGGCTGGAGATGTCTGTTTATGTGTAGTCTAATTCTGGATTCCCTCTTCCATTCAATTGCATTTTCTACCTTTACACCAGCACCACACTGGTTTTGGTTACTATAGTTTTATAATAATTTTTGAAATCAGGTAGTGTTAGCACACTAAATTTGTTCTTCTTTTTCCAAGTTTTTTTTTAACATCTTTATTGGACTAAAATGCTTTACAATGGTGTGTTAGTGTCTGCTGCGTAACAAAGTGAATCAGCTATATGTATACATATATCCCTATATCTCCTCCCTCTTGCTTCTCCCTCCAATCTTCTCTAACCCACTCCCATAGGTGGGCACAAAGCACTGAGCTGATCTCTCAGTGCTATGCAGCTACTTCCTGCTAGCTATCTATTTTACATTTGGTAGTGTATATATGTCAATGCTACTCTCTCACTTTGTCTCAGCTTACACTTCCCCTTCCCTGTGTCCTCAAGCCCATTCTCTACATCTGTGTCTTTATTCCTGTCCTGCCCCTAGGTTCATCAGAACCATTTTTTTTTTTAGATTCCATATGTATGTGTTAGTATACAGTATTTGTTTTTCTCTTTCTGACTTACTTCACTCTGTATGACAGATTCTAGGTCCATCCACCTCAGTACAAATAACTCAACTGTGTTTCTTTTTGGCTGAGTAATATTCCATTGTATATATGTGCCACATCTTCATTATCCATTCATCTCTCGACGGACATTTAGGTTGCATCCATGTCCTGGTTATTGTAAATAGTGCTGCAATGAACATTGTGGTACATGACTCTTTTTGAATTATGGTTTTCTCAGGGTATATGCCCAGAAGTGGGATTGCTTGTTCATATGGTAGTTCTATTTTTAGTTTTTTAAGAGACTTCCATACTGTTCTCCATAGTGTGTGTATCAATTTACATTTCCACCAACAGTGCAAGAGGATTCCCTTTTCTCCACAGCCGAATTCTATCAAACATTTAGAGAAGAGACAATACCTATCCTTCTCAAACTCTTCCAAAATATAGCAGAGGAAGGAAGACTCTCAAACTCTTTCTATGAAGTCACCATCACCCTGATACCAAAACCAGACAAAGATGTCACAGAAAAAGAGAACTACAGGCCAATATCACTGATGAGCAGAGATGCAAAAATCCTCAACAGAATACTAACAACCAGAATCCAGCAGCATATTAAAAGGATCATACACCATGATCAAGTGGAGTTTATCCCAGGAAGGCAAAGATTCTTCAATATACACAAATCAATCAATCTGATACACCATATTATCAAATTGAAAGATAAAAACTGTATGATCATCTCAATACATGCAGAAAAAGATTTTGACAAAATTCAACACCCATCTATGAAAAAAAAAAACTCTCCAGAAAATAGGCATAGAGGGAACTTACCTCAACATAAGAAAGGCCATATATGACAAACCCACAGCCAACATCGTTCACAATGGTGAAAAACTGAAACAATTTCCTCTAAGATCAGGAACAAGATAAGGTTGCCCACTCTTACCATTATTATTCAACATAGTTTTGGAAGTTATAGCCACAGCAATCAGAGACAAAAAAGAAATAAAATGAATCCAAATCAGAAAAGAAGAAGTAAAACTGTCACTGTTTGCAGATGACATGATACTATACATAGAAAATCCTAAAGATGCCACCAGAAAACTACTAGAGCTAATCAATGAATTTGGTAAAGTGGCAGGATACAAAATTAATACACAGAAATCTCTTGCATTCATGTACATTAATGATGAAAAATATGAAAGAGAAATTAAGAAACACTACCATTTACCATTGCAACAAAAAGAAAAAAATACCTAGGAATAAACCTACCTAAGGAGTCAAAAGACCTGTATGTAGAAAACGATAAGATACTGATGAAAGAAATTAAAGATGATACAAACAGATGGAGAGATATACCATGTTCTTGGATTGGAAGAATCAATATTGTGAAAATGACTATTTTTCCCAAAGCAATCTACAGATTCAATGCAATCCCTATCAACGTACCAATGGCATTTTTCACAGAACTAGAACAAAATTTTCACAATTTGTATGGAAACACAAACCCCAAATAGCCAAAGCAATCTTGAGAAAGAAAAACGGAGCTGGAGATATCAGGCTCCCTGACTTCAGACTATACTACAAAGCTACAGTAATGAAGACAGTATGCTAGTGGCACAAAAACAGAAATATAGATCAATGGAACAGGACAGAAAGCCCAGAGATAAACATGCACATATGCTCACATTATGTTTGATAAAGGAGGCAAGAATATACAAGGGAGAAAAGACAGCCTCTTCAATAAGCGGTGCTGGGAAAAATAGACAACTACATGCAGAAGAATGAAAGTAGAACACTCCCTAACACCATACACAAAAATAAACTCAAAATGGATTCAAGATCTAAATGTAAGGCCAGACACTATAAAACTCTTAGAGGAAAACCTAAGCAGAACACTCTATGACATAAATCACAGCAAGATCCTTTTTGTCCCTCCTCCTAGAGAAATGGAAATAAAAACGAAAATAAACAAATGGGACCTAATGAAACTTAAAAGTTTTTGCACAGCAAAGGAAACCATAAACAAGACCAAAAGACAACCCTCAGAATGGGAGAAAATATTTGCAAATGAAGCAACTGACAAAGGATTAATCTCCAAAATTTACATGTAGCTCAATATCAAAAAAACAAAAACCCAATCCAAAAATGGGCAGAAGGCCTAAATAAACATTTCTCCAAAGAAGGCATACAGATTGCCAACAAACACATGAAAAGATGCTCAACATCATTAATCATTAGAGAAATGCAAATCAAAACTACAAAGATATATCATCTCACACCAGTCACAATGGCCATTATCAAAACTTCTACAAACAATAAATGCTGGAGAGGGTGTGGAGAAAAGAGAAACCTCTTGCACTGTTGGTGGGAATGTAAATGGATACAGCCACTATGGAGAACAGTATGGAGGTTCCTTAATAAACTAAAAATAGAACTACCATACGACCCAGCAATCCCACTACTGGGCATATACCCTGAGAAAACCATAATTCAAAAAGAGTCATGTACCACAATGTTCATTGCAGCTCTATTTACGATAGCCAGGACATGGAAGCCACCTAAGTGTCCATCAACAGATGAATGGAGAAAGAAGATGTGGCACATATATACAATGGGATCTTACTCAGCCATAAAAAGAAATGAAATTGAGTTATTTGTAACTCAATCCAGTGAGGTGGATGGATCTAGAGTCTGTCATACAAAGTGAAATAAGTCAGAAAGAGAAAAACAAATACCATAAGCTAACACATATATATGGAATCTAAAACAAAGAAACAAAAAAATGGTTCTGAAAATCCTAGGGGCAGGACAGGAATAAAGATGCAGGTGTTGGAAGACTTTTAATCACAGTTTCAATTTCAGTGAGTATGATTTATCTGTTCATATTTTCTATTTTTTCCTGGTTCCGTCTTGGAAGACCTGGTTCAGTGCTTTTCTAAGAATTTGTCCATTTCTTCCAGGTTGTCCATTTTATTGGCATATAGTTGCTTGTAGTAATATCTCATGATCCTTTGTATTTCTGCAGTGTCAGTTGTTACTTCTCCTTTTTCATTTCTAATTCTCTTGATTTCGATCTTCTCTGTTTTTTTCTAGATGAGTCTGGCTGATCGTTTATCAATTTTGTTTATCTTCTCAAAAACCAGCTTTTGGTTTTATTGATCTTTGCTATTGTTTCCTTCATTTCTTTTTCATTTTTTTTCCTGATCTGATCTTTATGATTTCTTTTCTTCTGCTAACTTTGGAATTTTTTGGTTCTTCTTTCTTTAATTGCTTTAGGTGTAAGGTTAGGTTGTTTATTTGATATTTTTCTTGTTTCTTGAGGTAGGATTGTATTGCTATGAACTTTCCTCTTAGAAGTGGTTTTGGTGCATCCCATAGGTTTTGGGTCATCGTGTTTTCATTGTCATTTGTTTCTAGGTATTTTCTGGTTTCCTTTTTGATTTCTTCAGTGAACTCTTGGTTATTTAGTAGTGTATTGTTTAGCCTCCGTGTTTTTGTATTTTTTACAGTTTTGTTTCCTGTAATTGATATCTAGTCTCATAACATTGTGGTCAGAAAAGATATGATTTCAATTTTCTTAAATTTACCAAGGCTTGATTTGTGACCCAAGATATGATCTATCCTGGAGAATGTTCCATGAGCACTTGAGAAGAAAGTGTATTCTGTTGTTTTTGGATGGAATGTTCTATAAATATTAATTAAGTCCATCGTGTCTAATGTGTCATTTAAAGCTTGTGTTTCCTTATTTATTTTCATTTTGGATGATCTATCCATTGGTGAAGGTGGGGTGTTAAAATCTTCAACTATTATTGTGTTACTGTCTATTTCCCTTTTTATGGCTGTTAGTATTTGCCTTATGTATTGAGGTGCTCCTATGTTGGGTGCATAAATATTTACAAATGTTATATCTTCTTCTTGGATTGATCCCTTGATCTTTATGTAGTGTCCTTCTTTGTCTCTTGTAATAGTCTTTACTTTAAAGTCTATTTTGTGTGATATGAGAATTGCTACTCCAGCTTTCTTTTGATTTCCATTTGCATTGAATATCTTTTTCCATCCCTTCACTTTCAGTCTGTATGTGTCCCTAGGTCTGAAGTGGGTTTCTTCTAGATAGCATATATACAGGTCTTGTTTTTGTATCCATTCAGCCAGTCTACGTCTTTTGGTGGGAGCATTTAATCCATTTACATTTAAGGTAATTATTGATATGTATGTTCATATTATCTTTTTCTTAATAGTTTTGGGTTTGTTTTTGTAGGTCTTTTCCTTCTCTTGTGTTTCCTGCTTAGAGAAATGCCTTTAGCATTTGGTGTAAAGCTACTTGGCGGTGCTGAATTCTCTTAATTTTTGCTTGTCTCTAAAGGTTTTAATTTCCCTGTCGAATCTGAATGAGATCCTTGCTGGGTAGAGTAATCTTGGTTGTAGGTTTATCTCTTTCATCACTTTAAATATGTCCTGCCAGTCCCTTCTGGCTTGCAGAGTTTCTGCTGAAATGTCAGCTGTTAACCTTATGGGGATTCCCTTGTATGTTATTTGTTGCATTTCCCTTGCTTCTTTTAATATTTTTTCTTTGTATTTAACTTTTATAGTTTCATTAATATGTGTCTTTGCATGTTTCTCCTTGGATTTATCCTGTATGGGGCTCTCTGCACTTCCTGGACTTCACTGACTATTTCCCATTTTAGGGAAGTTTTCCACTACAATCTCTTCAAATATTTTCTCAGACCCTTTCTTTTTCTCTTCTTCTTCTGGGACCCCTATAATTTGAATGTTGGTGCATGTAATGTTGTCCCAGAGGTCTCTGAGACTGTCCTTAATTCTTTTCGTTCTTTTTTTTTTTTTTTTTATTCTGCTTTGTGGTAGTTATTTCTACTATTTAATCTTCCAGGTCACTTATCCATTCTGCCTTAGTTATTGTGCTATTGATTCCTGCTAGAGAATTTTTAATTTCATTTATTGTGTTGTTCATCATTGTTTGCTCTTTAGTTCTTCTAGGTCTTTTAAAAATGTTTCTTGTATTTTCTCCATTCTATATCCAAGGTTTTGAACCAACTTTACTATCATTATTCTGAATTCTTTTTCAGGTAGACTGCCTATTTCCTCTTCATTTGTTTGGTTTAGTGGGTTTTTATCTTGCTCCTTCATGTGTTGCATATTTCTCTGTCTTCTCATTTTGTTTAACTTACTGTGTTTGGGGTCTCCTTTGTGCAGGTTGCAGTTTCATATTTCCTGTTGTTTTTGGTGTCTCCCACCAGTGGGTGAGGTTGGTTCAGTGGCTTGTGTAGGCTTCCTGGTAGATGGGACTAGTGCCTGTGTTCTGGTGGGTGGGGTTAGATCTTGTCTTTCTGGTGAGCAAGCCTGCATCCAGTGGTGTGTTTTGGGGTGTCTGTGAATTTAGTATGATTTTTGGCAGCCTCTCTGCTAATGTGTGTGGTTGTGTCCCTGTCTTGTTAGATGTTTGGCATGGGGTGTCCAGCACTGAAGCTTGCTGGCCATTGGGTGGAGCTGGGTCTTAGCTTTCAGATGGAGATCTCTGGGAGACCTCTTGTTGATTGATACTATGTGGAGTTGGGAGGTCTCTGGTAGTCCAATGTCCTGAACTCAGCACTCCCACCACAGAGGCTCAGACCTAACACCAGGCTGGAGCACCAAGACCCTGGCAGCCACACAGCTCAGAGGAAAAGGGAGAAAAAAAGAAAAAAAAATTAAAAAGCAATAAATTTTTTAAAAAAATTATTAAAATAATAATAATTTTAAAAGACAGTAACCAAACCAATAAACAAATCCACCAATGATAAAAAGCACTAACAACTAGACTAAGATAAACATAGAAATCAGAAACAAATCAGTTGCAGAAAGCAAACCCAAGTCTACAGTTGCTCCCAAAGTCCACCACCTCAATTTTGTGATGATTTGTTGTCTATTCATGTATTGCACAGATGCAGGTACATCAAGTTGATTGTGGGAATTTAACCCACTGCCCCTGAGGCTGCTGGGAGAGATTTCCCTTTCTCTTCTTTGTTTGCACAGCTTCTGGGGTTCAGCTTTGGATTTGGTCCCGCCTCTGCATGTAGGTCACCCTCAGGCATCTGTTGCCCACCCAGATAGGAGAGGGTTAAAGCAGCGGCTGATTAAGGTGCTCTTGCTCACTCAGACCGGGGAGAGGGAGGGGTACAGTTGTCATAATTGGAATGTAGGGTGAGCCTGCTGTGGCAGAGGCCGGTGTGATGTTGCAGCAGCCTAAGATGTGGCGTGTGTTCTCCCGGGGATGTTGTCCCTGTATCACGGGACTGGACCCTGGCAGTGGCAGGCTGCATAGTCTCCTGTGGGGGTGTGGATAGTGACCTGTGCTTGCACACAGGCTTCTTGGTGGCTGCAGCAGCAGCATTAGCATTTCATGCCCATCTCTGGGGTCTGAGCTGATAGCTGCATTTCACACCTATCTCTGGAGCTCATTTAGGTGGTGCTCTGCCTTCTGTGGGTGCATGGAGCAGGAATCCCCTCTGCTCATGCAACCCAAAACAGTGGTCTCTTGTCTCTTAGGCAGGTCCAGACTTTTCCCAGACTCCCTCCTGGCTCACTGTGGTGCACTAGCCCCCTCAGGCTGTGTTCACACAGCCAACCCCAGTCCTCTCCCTGGGATCTGACCTCAGAAGCCTGAGCCTCAGCTCCCAGCCCGTGCCCACCCTGGTGGGGGAGCAGACAAGCCTCTCGGGCTGGTGAGTGCTGGTTGGCATGAATACTCTGTGCAGGAATCTCTCCGTTTTTCCCTCTGCACCCCTGTGGCTGTGCTCTCCTCCTTGGCTCCAAAGCTTTCCCCCTGCCCACTCCCATCCCCACCATTGAAGGTTCCATCCCTATTCTTTTGTCTCTGTTTTTTGTTTTTCTTTTGCCTTACCCAGGTACGTGGGGATTTTCTTGTTTTGGGGAAGTCTGAGGTCTTTGGCCAGTGTTCAGTAGGTGGTCTCTAGGAGTTGTTCCACATGTAGATGTATTTCTGATGTATTTGTGGGGAGGAAGGTGATCTCCATGTCTTACTTCTCCACCATCTTGAAGGTCCCCTCTCCAAGTTGTTTTGACTATTCTATATTCTTTGCATTTCCACACTGGTTTCAGGATTAGTTTATGAAGGACTGCAATAAAGCTGTCTGGGATTTTGATTGGGATTGCATTGACTCTACAGATCAATTTGGAGAAACGTTACATTTCAACAATATTGAATAAAAGAGGCCAATTTTTCCACATCTTTACATCTTTAATTTCAGTCAGGAACATTTTATAATTTTCAGTGTAGAGGTTATTCATATCTTTTGTCATGTTTATCTCAAATCATTTATTTTTCATTGCTAGTATAAAGAAATGCAATTGACTTTTGTGTATTATTCTTGTATCCTGAAACCTTACTAAATTCAGTTATTAGCTCTTGTAACTTTTCGTATGTTCCATAGGATTCTCTACATAAATGATCCTATCATCTCTGAATAAAGACAGTTATACTTCTTCCTTTCTAATCTAGATGCCTCCTGTTTTTCATTGCCTGACTGCACTGGTTAGAACCTCTAGTATAGTATTGAATAAGAGTGGTGAGGGTGGTCATCCTTGACATGTTCCTGATCTTAGGGATAAAGCATCTTGACTTTTGCCATTAAGTATGACGTTGACTGTGGGTTTCTACATATTTTTGTCAAATTGAGGAAGTTCTTTTCTGCTTCTAATTTCCTGAGATTATTTTTATTGGGCATGGATGTGGATGTTGGAGTTTGTCAAATGCATTTTCTGCAGCTATTGAGATGACCATATATGGTTTTTCTTTTTTTAGTTTATTAATATGGTGAATTACGTTGTTTTTGAATATTAACCAGTCTGCATTCTTGAGATAAATCCCAGTTCATCATGGTCTATTATCTATTTTATATAAGCTTTCTTATGTTGGAATCCACTCTCCTTGAGGATCATGAGCGTTGGTTAATCCAATAAGGCCAGAAGAAAATGGGCTAATATTTTTGTCTGATCTACTTAATATGCAGGAAGGTGGCTGACCTTGAAAAGAAAATGAACAAATGAGCTGTTCTTGCCTCTCTTGTTATCTTCATTGACAGCAATTTTCTTTTTCAGGGACTCTCCTCTTGATCAACACGATGAGACTCTGATGGGCAGCAGGCAATGGGGTTTTATGAGTGGTTATCTTGTAATCCAGCAATTCTCACACTTTAATGGCCATCAGAATTGACTGAAAGGTTTGTTGAGACATGGGTAGCTCATGATGTCGGGGGTGGGGTCTTACAAGGGAAGGAAGAAAAGCCTGCAGAACCGCCACATTCCTGAGGCCACAGAATGTCACAAGCTAGGAGTACCAATGGAACAATGTCTCAAAGAGGTGAACCTGTGCAGCCTTCACGCTTGGTAACCATGGTTACCGTAGTCTCTCTTTCTTGGCCCCTTTTGTGATAACACAGTGAGAAAAGTCTCAATCCAATAGGCTGAGCAGTACATAGGGTTGGAACAGCCTCCTCTAGCCACCTTGCAGGAGGTCTGGGCAGGAGCTTGCATGAGAGTCAGCAGAGTACGCAGGATGTGTCTTGAGATTATAAATGAAAGACGTGGTTCTGCGCTTGCAAGCTTGGTGCCTCTTTGTTACTGCAAGTCCCCGTGTGGCCACCTGGTTAGTATTTGGTGTAAGTGAATAAGACGGCTCATCCATGCACCCTGTCCCCTCTGAGACCCTGGTGTTTGGGGAGGAAACCCTAGCACTGAGAGACAGTTGGACCCCTTCTTCCAGCATGGGGACCTCAGAGAGCTGGCTTGGGTTGTTAGCAGTTGTTATGGCCTGCTGCCTCGGTTGTGGCATCCGGCTCTTGCTGACAGAGAGGGTGGAACCCTCCCCCAGGCAGGGGAGTCCCCCGAATGCTTGGTCCGGGTGGAGAGGTAGGTGTAATGGCCTTGGATCAGCGTCCAGAGTCTTCTTGCATCTGGCAGCTCTCACTGAGGAGGACCACACACAGGCCCCCAAACGTGCCACCTGGGCCATAATGCTATGCTTGGCTTGCTCCCCTTCCAGTGCAGAAACCACCTATTCCTGCTTTTATGAACTTGCTAACAGTCTCCCATTTCCTTTCTGCCTGGTGACATGCTGTAAGTCTCTCAAACGAGACACTAGACCTTTTGTTCTAGAAAGAACTTATTCCATGTACACTTAAAAGAAAATCCCTTTACTCTGACAACAAGAGCCAGCTCAGGCCATTTCAGTCTTATTACATTTAAAATTCTTTCCAAGTTCATTCAGGAGGCACTTCATGAGTGTCTCCTAGATACTGGACACAGTGCTGGAGGATCAATAAAACAGTCTGTGACCTCAGGCAGCTCAGGGAGCTCACAAGTTGGCCAGAGAGTGGGGCATGGACAGAGAATATTACTGTAATAGATAGGAACTGTGATAGAAATAAGTTCAGGGGGCTCTAGGAGCACAGAGGTAAATCTAACCCAAACAGGAAGGCTTCCAGAAAAAGGTGGCTTCTGAGATTAGCCAGGAAGTATGAGTAGGATTAGCTAGTCAGAATGGGGACAAGACATTTCAGGAAGAGGAAAAAGCATGAAAAAAGCCATGAAGGCAAGAAACAGCAGGGTGGATGGTGTATGTTTTTGTGCATGCGTATTTGTGTGCATATGCGGGTGTGCATTGGTGTATGCATGTATACACATGTATTTGTGTGTACACGTGTGTTTGTGTGTGTATGTGTATATCTGTGTATTCATGCATGTGCCTGTGTTTGCTGTTTCTGCAGATGTGTGGATGTACATGAGTATAGGTGTGAGCATGTGTTCAGGAATGTATGTGTACATGGCTATGCGTGTGCAGGTGTGCCTATGTGTGCATGTGTGTGTTTGTACATGCATATGCACATGTGTGTGAGCTCATGCATGGCTGTGTGGTGGGATTGGCAAAGGAGGGGTGGTGGCAGTGAATACAAGGGTTTCCACATTTCTGAAAGGTCAAGTGCAAGGAGTGGCAGGATGATGAAGGTGGAGTCAGGTCAGGGAGGGCCTTGAACAACACATTGAGGAGAGTGGCTTTGGGTTTTCCTTCCAGCAACTCTCTTGATGATATTCAAGGAGTGAGGTGCGTGATGGGAACAGATCAGGACAGGTATCTTCTTGTGTCTTTGGAACATGTTGAGTTCCCCAGAGGCAGAGCCTTAGGCAGGGATTCAGGAGACTTGTTTTAAAGAGGTCACACTCTCAGAAGAGATGTGCAGGGTATGGCAGGGGAAGATGCTAAGCAAGGGTGTGGGCTCAGCTGGAGGCCTGCTTTGGCCTGACTTTATAGTGAGATTGTACCACAGAGCCCATCCTGCCTCCTGGAAAGGGGGTGTGCATTTGATCCTCGTATCAGTCCATCATTGGCTGCAGACTGGGGGTGGGGATGGTGAGAGGGTGCATTCATGGACAAGACTAGGTCTCCAGAGGAGGGTCCGCTGAGAGCACTTATTTGTTGGCCCCTGAGGGATGGGTGCACTGGCTGGTGATGCGGATCTGGGCAGGGCACCAACATCATCTATTAATAGTACAGAGTATTTTTATACATTCTCTGAGAAGTTCTAGAAATTGGGGCTAGTTTAATTTGATGTTGGTTGTTTTAACTGAAAAAAAACTTCCTTCTTTAACATTCTCTAGGAACAAATACCCTCAATAACTGTATTATTATTTTTTCAGAATATTTCTCAGCTCCATATTGGATTACCAAATTCTTAGCTTACTGGTTTTTGCCATAGGTTTTATGTCAAAGATCACTTCTGTAACATTCCAGATAGAAAACAGACATTCTTTTTACCAAAGTCTTAAAAAAAAGTTTCAAATTGAATAAGATGGGTTTGAATTAATAAAACCTCTACCTGAGAAACCAACAACATGCTGAAACAGACTCTTCCATCTGATGTTGGCATGGTGCTTTGATACAAGGCTTTCCTGTCCTTAATTCATGAAGGTGTGGGTGGAGGGAGGGTACCAGTCATTAAACCTGAGTTTGACTACTGTTTAAGAGAAATTATTTTGACACTTGTTAAAACGATAAGACTTTATTCAAGACTATTGTAATAGGGGAGAGAGACTGACCTCAACTGCAAACACAGCTGGGGATTTATAACCAATGGGCAGAGTGAGAGGGAGTCAGTGGATGGGAAGTTACTAAGAGGAGCAGTGAAGGATAGGAGAAGTCTTGCTAAAGCCAGGCCAAGGTCTTAGAATATCAAGGGTGGGAGGATTCTCATTAGATGGATTCAGCAGGTATATTAATTACACTTTTATTTTTTAATCTTATGATGTTTTGATGTTTCTCAGGGATCTCAGAGACCCCAGGGACAGACTGCTCCTCCCAGGCATAACTAATTCTTGGGATGGGTAGGGCTGGACAGCTTGCCTGGAACTTGCCTTTCATGAGCAGACTGACCAATCAAGGCCTTGCCCCGTCCACTTTCTTGTCTAACTCTCACACACCCAGCCAATATTCCCCCTGCCCTAATCAACTCAGGGCTGGGTACCAGACAACTAGGGACCACCATGCCTATAGCCCAAAGTCTGCTGAAATTATTCAAACTAACCAATCCTACACTGTATACTTCTCTCTGTCTTGTCTTTCCCATAGAGACCCCAATAAAGGCTGTGGTCTATGCCTTCCCCTTGCTCCTGCTTCTTCCTCCTGACCAAAACTTAGTGTCCCTCCTGTACTATGTGGTGAGCTGTGCCTCTTGTTCCTAGGGAGACCATGAGTTACATTAAACTTTTCTTTCAATGGTATGGAGCTCTCCATGTCATCACTAGTTCCCTTTATAAATTAAGACACATGCACAGGACAGCAGGCATCTTTGCTAAAACTGGGCTCAGCAGAGATGAACATGGAAGGTCAAATTCAGGCTGAGTGGAGAAGGCTCAGAGGAGCCTGACTAACATTGGTCAAGGACATTGTCTTTGTCACCCCCGTACTCCACTGCAAACATCCCCAAGAATGTGTTTCTTAGCCTTCAAGCTTAAAAAGCAACAGGGCTAATAATTAATAATCATAAAGGAAGTTTGCCTTGAGACCCTGGAAACACAAGGCAGACAAAACCTAATGAATAGCAGCTCTGAACCCTAATGACTTTGATAAAAAGCAAGACTCATAGTCTTAGAGAAAGGCAGAGATGTCATCTCCAGCATTATTCAGAATGAAGAACTGACATCTATAGGGGTTGAAATGCCATGACAAGACCTTTCAGATGTACATGATCTTAATTTAAAAATTTCCAGTTTTAACCCTGTGTTATGTCTACTTCACGTCCTTAGAGAAGCACAGTTTGCTTGTTTTGTGGAGTGCAGGGCATTGATATCAAAGGGTGGCCATAGTCCTGATAGGGGAGGGAAACGTGTTCCAAAGAACCATGCGGGTTTATTGAAAATTTCCAGGGAAGCCTTATCTTTATATCAAGAAAATAGTAAATTTTAAATGATATCCGTCTCTTCCCCAAATCTATTTAAAAAATTAAACAACCCTGAAAACCCTATCTTAATCTTCGTTTCTTTGTAAGAAATGACCCTCTTCAAGTGTCATTAGAAAGACAGCTTATACTGCATTCAGCCCATCAGAGTAAGAGCCTGTGATGGGGAAGATTTGCTGCTTTCTGTTACCTCTCAGCCGAACAGGAATATTATCAGTTGTGTACCCAAGGCCTCCAGAGGCCAGATGAGTAATCACCACTGATTCACTCACCTAATGACAGAAAAACTGTTGAGTTTAAGCATTGATACTTCCAAAATGTAGGCACTGAGGCGCATTACTCAGTGAAAGAAGCCAATCGGAAAATGTTACATACTGTATGACCTCAACCACATGACATTCTGGAAAAGGGGAAACTATGGAGATAGTACAAAGATCAGTGATTGCCAGGGGTTGGGGGTGGGGAAGGATGAATAAGCAGAGCACAGAGGATTTTAGGGCAGTGAAACTATTTTATATGATACTATAATGATGGATATATATTATACATATATACATATTATACATTTGTCCAAATTCATAGAATGTGCAACACCAAGAGTGAAGAGTGATGTAAACTATAGACCTTGGATGACAACATGGAGTCAATGTAGGTTCATCAATTGTAACAAATGTATCCCTTTGGTGGGGGGATGTGGATAATGGGGGAAACTGCACATGTATGAGAGCAGGGGGTATATGGGAAGTATCTATACATCCTGCTCAGTTTTGCTGTGAATCTAAAGGTGTTCTAAAATATAAAGTCTGTTAAAATAAATGTATGCAGTACATTGTGCCCACGGGCACACAGGCTGTGGAAGAGGGTGAGACTGACCTTGGCTTAAGCTGGCACGAGATTTGCTTCTTCCCCACCTCCCATGTTCTCTTGCATGAACTTGGTGACCCAGCCCAAGTCTCTCCTGGTACAACTGATTCTCATCATCAATGAAAGTTATGTTCGGGACTTCCCTGATGGTCCAGTGGTTAAGACTCTGTACTTCCACTGCAGGAGGCATGGGTTCCATCTCTGGTTGGGGAACTAAGTTCCTGCCTGTGACACGATGTGGCAAATAAAAGAAAGAAAGAAAGAAAGAAAGAAAGAAAGAAAGAAAGAAAGAAAGAAAGAAAGAAAGAAAGAAAGAAAGCTATGTTCCTTAAGATTGCTGTACACACTGCATTAGCAAATAGTGAATCATAGATCCTAGGGGAATTATAGGGCTGGGTTCCTGCGAGCCTCTGGTCATGTTTCCATCAACTGATCAATATAGAACCTTGACTTACCTAAGTTTCTGTTTAAAGATGCTTTATTTAATACATATTGTTGAGTCATTAACCTTGAACTCATGGCCAACCGTAGCATCATTCATGTCTGAATGAAGCTTATTTAACACATTTTCTTTATAAGGCACATCACAGCCTTCTTGCACTTAGGGAGACTAAACAAACAGCACTTCAGCACTACATGTGGGGGCCATTTTAAACAACATTACCAATAAAAAGTGCAGAACAAAAAAGTGGCACTAATAGATCAAGGAAAGGACACTTGTTTAGAGGACAAGAGCTGAAACAAGAAGGCAGGGCATCACCTGGTTCCACCTCAGCTGGGAACACACCTGTTGGGCAACTCAGATTACTCCCACTCTGTGCATGCCCACAAATTACCACTAAGACACCACACCTATCAATTTTTGCGCATCGAATAAATTGTAGGGAGTAGGTGAATTTGCATATATTAGATCTGCAAATAATTAGGTTCAACTGTATATGTTTTTGGTTCAGCCATAGAAAACTTGGCATGAGTCTAGCTTGGAGGACCTGGAAAACTTTAGTGACTTAAGGACGATGTTAGAACACTGTGTGGGTGTCTATTTGGAGATGAAAATGTTTTGGCTCCACCTCTCTGTGGGCCATGGGAAGAAATCCAGGGCACAGCCTATCAAGGTGAAGGCCCACAGCTTGTATTGACCCAGGTTCCTGATTATTTCCCTCTCTGGTCAGCACAAGTGTCCAGATCACAGAGACACTGCATATGCTTCTGAGTGATCCTCAGCCCTCACAAACCCCACCTCATGCCTTTTCATTCATCGAACCCTGTTTCTATCTCGACCACCGGGGAGCTTTCCTATGTACCAGTGACCTCTGTCTTTCCTTAGGGTGTCATAATAATTCACTTTATCCAGACTCTGCTCATTCAGGGTGGGCAGGAGAGCCTATCTGTAATCGTGGCATTCCATCTCACACTGTATCTCAGAAGGACATGAAGTGAATACACCAAACATAAATTGAGGCTTTGAGTAATATATACCTTGATGTAATAAATTTCAGTAAAGCAAAGGGACACAAGGAAACTTTTGGAGGTGATGGATATGTTTATTACCTCAATTGTATTGATGATAATGGTATCATGGGTGTGTGGGTGTAATGGTATCATGGGTGTGTCTAAAATCATCAAATTGTATACATTACTCATGTTCGTTTATTGGTATATCAATTGTATCTCAATAAAGCAGTTAACATTTCAATCAACAATTTTTAAAATATAAGTATGTCCCATACAATATTTGAGACATGTTTATATTGAAAAAATATTCATTATTTACCTGAAATTTAAATTTAATTGGCTGCCCTTATATTTTTATTTGCCACATCTGGTATCCTTGCTCTTCAGGAGCCCTGGGGGACACCAGAGCTGGCAGTAGTGTGAGAATCAGGCAACCTGTCTGCCAGTGACCAACAGTGAGATTTTGGGAAAGTTACCTTCCATCTGGGCCTCAGTTTCCTCATCTGTGAAATGGACATGATTTCTAGTATCTCCAGCTGTCCTTTTATAAAATTGACACTGAGAACTAGAGTTTGGGCCCCAATTTTCATATTCTTTCTTCTTGCTTGGTCATTTGACACTTTTTAAGTTCCCAAAGAAAGCTAAGAAAAGAAATGTGAAGGTAGTATTTATTTCTGAGTAAAAGTTTTCTATTGCTGAAAGAAAGCCCACTCATCTGGGCCAAAATACCTGCTGCTTTGACAGGAAAATAAATTTGCTGAAAATCATGAAAGCGCTTTCTCCCTCACCTTCCTGCCAGACCCTGATGCACAGGCGATTAAGAGCATGTTCTCTGAGAAAGCAGGCTGGCTAGGTACAGGTATGGGCTGTAAATCACGTCTTCAGTGGAGTGACAGGCTGAGTTTCCATGCTCCCTGCCCTCACCAGGCTGTGCTCCTGTGCATTCAGGCTGGCCGGTGAACCAGGCCCCTGGACCGTGGGGATTTAGGATGGTAACACAAAAGATTGGTTCTGTACCTGCAACAGAGCCAGGCAAGCCCGGGTCACAGCTGTGTCTACACTTCCAGCAGTGGGAGGTGCTTTCCCCTACACCATGTTCACAGAGTTGGCGACCTCGGAGAAAGGCTGTGCTTTCCCTGGAGTCTGCTGGTGGACTCCGGCCAAGACGTGGTCTGCACTTCTGTGTTTGAACAGAGCACTCATTCTGGGTGGGGGTGTTGGGGGGGTGGTAACAGGGGGAGGATTGAAACTTAAATGAGAGTGGGGAGTAAACTCTGGGATGCATTTGTTCCAAGCCCTCATTTCAGAAGCCTCAGGCAGCACTACCATCCTGGTCTGATGAGAGGCCCATCTCCCCTGGGGAGGTCTTAGCAGCTGTGGTCTCCTAGAGCTGGCTTGTTCTGCAGGTGGAACCCTCGAATAGCAGGCACCTGGCTCTGCTTTTCTTGGCTTTGAACAGAGTTCCAGCTGGGATTTGAAGACCACGGAACTCCTGCATGCTCTGACTGTCGAATGCTCTCTGAGGTCCTAGGTCGCTTTTTCATCTCAGGTAGTGGACAGCTGGGGTGAGATAAACCAATAATTTCGTTAAGGTACACAGGAATTGTAGTGTCTGTTCTTGCATGTGGAGATCCAATTGTTCCAGCATAATTTGGTGAAAGACTATCCTTTCTTCACTGAATTGCCTTTACACCTTTGCCAAAAATCAGTTGTCCATTTATGTGTGGGTCTGATTCTGGACTCTCTGTTCTGTTCTATTGTTTTATATGCCACACTGTTTTGATTACTGTAGTTTTATAATAATTCTTGATATCAGACAACATTAGCCCTCCAACTAAAGCAGGGGATCGAAGCTCTCAGGGCCAGGATGGGCTAAGCATCATTTGATCCAGTGGTTGGTGGTCTTCAGAAAGGATGCTGAGCCCCATTTGACATTTAAGAGAAGAGAAGCCTAACAGAGTAGAGGTTCTGGCCTGTGGAGCTAGAATGTAATAGAGAAGAATCTAGAACTCAGCACTCCTTTCTATTAGAACCTTAGCAAAATGCTCTTCCGATAATCAGATAATCATGGTAATAATGAGCTGCTATTATTATTATTGTTATTGTAGTGCCAGCTATGGAGCTAAGCATTTTACATGTAGTATTTCATGCAACTATATCTAGGATGCGGTGCTATTATTAGGTACATGTTTCAGGTGAGAAAACTGAGGCACACAGAGAGGTTAAGTTATGTGTGCAAGGCTGTGGAGCTACTAGAAGGCTGGACTGAGGCGCAAATCCAGGGAGGCTCATGGCACAGTCCGTGCTCTAAACCAGCAGGTTTCAGAGTGTGTTCCCTGAACCAGCAGCATTAGCATCACTTGGGAGCTTGTTAGAAATGCAAGTTATTACCCCTCCATTATTCTGACGCAGACCAAAGTCTGAGAACTACTGATAGAATGGGCCCATGTCCTGTCTCTGTTAGCAGGTGGTTTCTCTATGTTTAAATCTCAACTGAGAAATGAACAGTTGCAGAGGCTGGAGGGTGTGTGTACCTGTAGGCCTTTCTCTATCATACTCAATGGCAATGATTTCAGGGGAAGGAGTAACATATAGAGAGGGCAGTATGGAATACAGGTGAAGTTCATGGGCTTGGAGGATTGGTCAGAGCCCAGGCCAACTTGTTTAACTTGTCTACACCTTCATCTTCCTCCTCTGTGATAACAATAATACCTACCTCCTAAGGGTGCTGAAGGGATGAATGAAATGAGTTGGAAAAGTACTCAACATAGGATCTAACCCATAAAGATAAAGACTCAATCAAATTATATTTTTTATCATTATTATTTAAATCCATTTAGAAAAACTTCAAAAATTGACCACAGATTGCAGGCCTTCCATGGAATTCTTGGGATAGGTTTGGGCATCTCTGCCTGGTAGGGTGGCCAGATAAAATATAGGATGCCCAGTTAAATTTATGTTTCAGATAAACAGAATTTTTTTTAGTATATCTCATGCAATATTTGGGACATACTTATACTAAAAAAATTCTTTTTTTTTTTGGCTGTGCTGTGCGGCTTGTGGGATTTCAGTTCCCTGACCAGGAGTTGAACTCAGGCCATGGCAGTGAAAGCACCTAATCCTAACCACTAGACCACCAGGGAACTTCCTAGATTTTTTTTTCAGTGATATCTAGAAATTAAATTTAACTAGATGGCCTGTAATTTTATTTAGTAAATCTGGTAACTCTACTACCTGGACAGTAGTGACTGTTTTGGGGTCCCTGTAGTGAAGGAAGGACTCCTGCACCGACTCTATAAGTCCTGTCTGTTTGTTTTGGGGTGGGGATTCGGGATGTGTTTACGTTGCCTAGAAATAGGCAGTGTGACCAGAGACTAGCAGAAGGGCTCTTGATCCATTCCCCTTTTACAATCTTCAGCTACATGTTATGAAACAACAGAGAGATAGATGTTTAAAAGAACAGGGTAGTTAAGGGACCTGTTAAAAGTGAGTGCAATTTGGCATACTCCTACTGAAAACAAAAGTAAAGAAACAGGCTGCTTTGTTCTGGGAGATAAAGAAAGAAAGAAAGAAAAAAAAAACCACATACCACCAACAAAGCAAGCCCACAGATACATTTCACCACAAGTATATTTATTTAGTCCTCTTAAATGTTTTAATATGGGGGCTAGATGTTCTGTTTTTAAATCTGTAATTACATGTAACTGTGTTGCAATGATGATAAAATTCCAGGATATTTATGTGGGGATTTAATGGCATTAATTTAAGCTGTGAGTACTGCTTAACTAACCTGAGAATATGGGCTTCTGTTAAAAATCCACTACTTCCAGATGAACCGGTTTGCAAGGCAGAAATAAAGACACAGATGTAGAGAACAAACCTATGGACACCAAGGGGGGAAACTGGGGTGGTGGGGGGGCTGGTTGTGGTGGGATGAATTGGGAGATTGGGATTGACATATATACACTAATATGTATAAAATGGATAACTAATAAAAACCTGCTGTATTAAAAAATAAATAAAATTCAAAACAAAAATCCACTGCTTCCAGCTAAGCCTGTGTTCCAGGAACAGTAAAGTTTAAACATTTAAAGGCTGTAAATTATTGATGTCAGCGCTTCTGACAAGCAGTGAAGTAGGTGACTAGGTGCCAGGAATTTGGAAAGCATTTGATCCCTGTAGGTGGAAATGCTCAGAGTGAAAATAGTGTTGTTACAAGTTTTCAGACCATCGGGGAGAGAGAACTATGGCCAGCTCTCCCCACCTCTGCTGGCATCCTCTCTCCATCTCCTTCCTTCCCTCCAGCCTGTGTCCAGGTCCTGGAACTCAGCCCTCTGCTCAGGTCACAGAATGGGAGGAAATAAACTAGGCTGAAGAGTTAAATGGACATCTGAGCAGAAGCCATTTAAGATGGGAACTAACACTCACACAGGAGACCTTGCATTTTATCCTCAACTATTCTCGTCCCTCCCTTTTCAAGGGGATTTTGCTTATCACGTTGATTATTTTTCTTCCTAACTGAAATTGTCTAATGTAATTTTAACTAGTGGAATAGCTGAACTTCATTTGATGGGATGGAAAGAAATGCACTTTGTTTTCTTAAAAAGAACAAATGTTTGTCATTTCTTATTTATAAACACAATAAACCAGGCTGGGGAGAGAAGTGGAGAGGAAGCAGCAGATGCATGGGAAAAAGGGCATAATATTTATAACAGTGTGAATGAAACATTTAAAATGGGTAAATTAAAGCAATCCTCTAGCAAAAAGGATATATGTATTGCTTGAAACTCATATACATGTGTTCCAACCTCTTCTTTGGAATCATGCTGAATACAGAGCTACTTGGTAAGGGGACAATTTGATATGAAGCTTGTGTTTTTAAAGGAATCATCATGTGTGCTCATACATGAGTAAAGCACAAGTGAGGAAACCATGCAACATCTCACTTCAAGATTTTTGATCAGAAAATGCTGTTCTATACCCAACTTATAGGGTGGACACTAAAATCAAAGGAGAGGACAGCTGACTTTAAAATGTGGGTCACCTAAGCAATTCCACTCCTAGACATTTACCCAGAGCAATGAAAGCCCATGTCCACAAAAGACTTGCTTGAGAATATTCACAACCTCCAAAGCCCAAGAAAAAACTCAAATGAAAAACTCAAACTCAGAGCCCAAGAAAAAACTCAAATTAACTGGGGAATGGATAAACAACTTGTATATTCACACCGTGGAATATTACTCTGCAATGAAAAGAAACTGCTGATACATGGAAAAGATGTAGCTGAATCTTAAAAACATTATGTTGAGCAAGTAAAGCCAGATTTTTAATTTTATTTGTCAAATAAAAACAAATCTCGACTTCATTTGGAGAGAGTTTATTCAAGAGGAAATCGCAATGGGGGAGGAGCTACTGCAGTAGGGAGCCGGTTCTGACCATCAGATCAGCAAGCATCTCAGAGGTTAGCGTTAGGGGTTGTTCTTTGCAGAGTGGAGTGAATAAAGCCAGGAAGAAGCAGGTGGGGGAAGTAGGGTGAAAGGCGAGGTGACTGGATAGTAGATCGAGAATGTTTTACCCTGAGGTCAGACTTTTATAGGAGGGGCAGTGAGGGTGGGACTGTTTTTCTGTGAGGTGCTATCTGTTGGCACTGAAGGGTGGACCAAAGTTCATGGGCCTGGGGAAGGAGATCCTTTTTTTTTAAAATTAATTTTTATTGGAGTTTAGTTACTTTACAATGTTGTGCTAGTTTCTGCTGTACAGCAAAGTGGATCAGCTATACATATACATATATCTCCTCTTTTTTGGATATCCTTCCCATTTAGGAGCATTGAGTAGAGTTGCCTGTGCTACACAGTAGGTTATCATTAGTTATATATTTTATATATAGTAGTGTATATATGTCAATCCCAATCTCCCAATTCATCCCACTCCCCCTGCTCCCATGGGGGGAAGGAAACTCTTAACCCAAGTTTGATTAAAAAACATTTTGTTCTGATTGATTAGTGAGCATAAGCAGTGCAGCTAATCTTTCATGATTAGCAAAGGAAGGGAATTTGCAGGGTCTGTGTCTGTGTCTGTGTCTGGCTGTCATACGTAAACAAAGTGGGCTTCTTAGAGTCTTATTAAGTTGTATGGGGATGGGTGCTTTTTGCAGTAAGATGTTTTCAAGAACACAAAAGGGTTGGGGCAGGAATGGTGTTCCTTGAGCCTTTGCTATTTTTCAGGACCACAGGTCTCAGGTAAATTTCAGCCTTGCTATATTAAGCAGCATCATTCTGTTTTTTATGAAATTCTATAAAGGCAAAACTAAGGTACAGTGGTAGCTGGGTTGCTGCCTGGGGGCAGTGGTGGGCATGTGGACTGACTGTAAAAAATCATATGGAAACTTTTGAGGGTGACAGAAATGTTCAAAATCTTGATTGTGGTGATGGCTGAATTGCATATACATTTCCCCATATTCATGGAACTATACACTTAAAATGGGTGCATTTGATTGTATGTAACTCTATCTCAATAAGATTGATTTTCAAAACTGTAAGAGGGTTAGATCGTAGTGGCCATGAGTTCAGACATAGAAGCCAGGCATCACTTGTGAATTGTGAGATGGATACTGGACAATTGCTCATCCCCACTGTGTATCATTTTCTCCCTTAATGCCCTCCTCCTAAGGTTGCTTAGAGCTTTAAAGACATCCAACTACTAAGAGCTCAACCGTAATGTCCATTATTGCTGGTGCAATTGTTACTCTGCACTTCCCTTCAGCTGTGTCTCTCAGGCAATGTGATGCAGTGGACAGAGAATGAGATTTCAAGGCAGAATGTCTGGGCTGGAGGTTCTTTACCTTCAATGCCTTCGGCTGTAAAACAAGAAATAGAATAATCTCGGCTCAGCTCTATTGCAGTATGGTGGTGAAAATCAAATGTGAACGTGCATATAAGCTAAAGCATTATCGTAAGTGGAAACAAGCCAGTAAATGGAATTCTTTTGCTTCTTTATGCCTCTGTATTTTCTAATTTGCTTTTCACAAAGAAGATGAATTATCCTTATAATCAGGAAAATATGTAAAGTAAATTCCATTTCAGAAAAAAGATGCTGTAGGCCTGGAATAAGTACTTATTTATCTGAAAAGCAGGTATATGAGAAGAGGTGATTACATAATTATCTTCTGAGGAGGCCCCTTTTGGAAGTGGAAGAGGGTGCTATCACTAATTACACCAAGACAACTTACATAAAACGGCACTACCTGGAGAAAAGTGAGATGTTTGTCCATTTACATGTAAAGTATATGTAGACAAATAGTCACTCACAAATGCCTCTTAAAAATCAATAATGTACCACTTGAGGGTGATTCTTATTTATTTATTTACTCTTTTTTCCCCCAGTTTTATTGAGAAATAATTGACACACACATGCTGTATGTTTAAGGCATACAGCATGATGGTTTGATTCATGTACCTATATTGTAAAATGATTATTGCAAAAGGTTTAGTTAACATGCATCTTCTCATATAGATACCTTATAAAGACAAGAAAAAAGAAAGGAAAAAAAAGAAAATCTCCTTATGAGAACACTTAGGATTTACTCTCTTAACTTTCCTATATATCATGCAACAATGTAAACTATAGTCACCTTGTTGTACATTACACCCTTAGTACTTGTTTGTTTGATAACTGGAAGTTGATCTTTCTTTAAAAAAATAATTAATTAATTTTTGGCTGCGTTGGCTCTTCGTTGCTGCGTGGGGGCTTTCTCTAGTTGCAGTGAGAGGGGGTCACTCTTTGTTGCAGTGCACAGGCTTCTCATTGTGGTGGCTTCTCTTGTTGTGGAGCATGGGCTCTAGGCGCATGGGATTCAGTAGTTGTGGTGCATGGGCTCAGTAGTTGTGGCACACAGGCTTAGTTGCTCCACAGCATGTGGGATCTTCTTGGACCAGGACTTGAACCAGTGTCCCCTACATTGGCAGGCAGATTCTTAACCACTACGCCACCAGGGAAGTCCCTGGACGTCTGTATATTTTGACCACCTTCTTCCAATTTTCCCTCCCTTCACCCTCTGCCTCTGGTAACCACATGTTTGATTTCTTTTTCTATGAGTTTTTTCTTTCTTTTATATTTCATATATAAATGAGATCATATAATGTTTGTCTTTCTCTGTCTGACTTATTTTGCTTAGTATAATGCCTTCAAGGTCCATCCATGTTGTTGAAATGGTAGGATTCCTTCATTTGTTATGGTTGGATAATACTCCATTGTGTTTATATTCCCCCAACTTCTTTATCCATTCTTTTATCAATGGGCATTTAGTTTGTTTCTATGTCTTGGCTATTGTAAGTAATGCTGCCGTGAACATGGCAGTACAGATATCTTTTCAAGTTAGAGTTTTTGTTTCAGAAATGGAATTACTGAATCATACGGTAATTCTACTTTTAATTTTTTGATGCTCCTCCATATTGTTTTCCATGATGGCTGCACCGATTTACAATCCTACCAACAGTGCACGAGGATTCCCTTTTCTCTGCATCCATGCCGACATTTGTTATCTCTTGTCGTTTTGGTAATAGCCATTCTCACATTAGTCATGAGGTGCTAGCTCATTGTGGCTTTAATTTGCATTTCCCTAATGACTATGATGTTGATTATCCTTTCATGTACCTGTTGGCCTTTTATATATCTTCTTCGAAAAATGCCTGTTCAGGTCATCTGCCCATTTTAAAAATTGAGTTGTTTGGTTTGTTATTGTTGTTGAGTTGCATGAGTACTTTATATGTTTTGGATATTAACTCCCTATCAAATATATGGTTTGCAAATAGATTTTTTCCCATTCCATAGATTGTTTTTTAACTTTATTGATGGTTTCTTTTGCTGTACAGAAGCTATTTCATTTGATATAGTTCCACTTTCTTATTTTTGATTTTATTACCTGTGCTTTAGATGTCATATTTAAAAATTCATTGCCAAGCTCATGCAGCTCAATATCAAAAACACAAACAACCCAATCCAAAAATGGGCAGAAGACCTACATAGACATTTCTCCAGAGAAGACATACAGATGGCCAACAAACACATGAAAGGATGCTCAACATCATTAATCATTAGAGAAATGCAAATCAAAACTACAATGAGGTATCATCTCATTGTAGGTGTGAGGTATCACCTCACACCGCTCAGAATAGCCATCATCAAAAAATCTACAAACAATAAGTGCTGGAGAGGGTGTGGCGAAAAGGGAACCCTTTTGCCCTGCTGGTGGGAATGTAAATGGATACAGCCACTATGGAGAACAGTGTGGAGGTAGTTCTATTTTTCCTTAAAAACTAAAAATAGAACTACCATATGATCCAGCAATCCCAATACTGGACATATACCCTGAGAAAAACATAATTCTAGAAGAGTCTTGTACCACATTGTTCATTGCAGCTCTATTTACAATAGCCAGGACATGGGAGCGACCTAAGTGTCCATCAACGGATGAATAGATAAAGATGTGGCACATATATACAATGAAATATTACTCAGCCATACAAAGAAACGAAATTGAGTTATTAGTAGTGACTTGGATGGACCTAGAGTCTGTCATACAGAGTGAAGTAAGTCAGAAAGAGAAAAACAAATACTGTATGCTAACACATATATATGGAATCTAAAAAAGAAAAGAAAAAGAACAAACGGTTCTGATGAACCTAGGGGCAGGACAGGAATAAAGGCGCAGACATAGAGAATGGACTTGAAGACACGGGGAGGGGGAAGGGTAAGCTGGGACGAAGTGAGAGAGTGGCTTGGACATATATACACTACCAAATGTAAAATAGATAGCTAGTGGGAAGCAGCCGCATAGCACAGGGAGATCAGCTCGGTGCTTTGTGACCCCCTAGAGTGGTGGGATAGGGAGGGTGGGAGGGAGATGCAAGAGGGAGGGGATATGGGGATATATGTATACATATAGCTGATTCACTTTGTTATACAGCAGAAACTAACACACTATTGTAAAGCAATTATACTCCAATAGAGATGTTAGAAAAAAAATTCATTGCCAAGACTCGTGTGCAGGGGCTTTATTCTTATGTTTTCTTCTAGGAGTTTCATAGTTTCAGGTCTAACATTTAAGCCTTCAATCCATTTTGAGTTAATTTTTGAGTGGTGTAAGGCAGCATTGACAGCACTGGAATATAGTCTATATTTAAATAAAAGTATTTTCTCAATGTTACATTTCCTGAACTGACAACCGTGTTTATTTTAAAGAGACTATCCTTGTTCATAGGAAATACACATTGAAATATTAGGAGGTAAGGAGGAACGAGGTATGAAATCTACTTTCAAAAGTTCCAGAGAAAACAAATTGTGTACAAAGTCATTCACCATGAGAATCTGAGAGAGAATATGACGAGACAAATGTAGCAAAATATTAAAAATGGATGAATCTAAGTAAAGTTTCCATGGGAATGCTCTGGATTATTCCTGTATTGTAAATTCAATGTTATTGTGAAATGCAAAGTTTTAAAAAATTCAGGAAGGTGCTAAGTAGTGATGAGTAAACGAGGGCCCAAAGTTTGGAGACCTCAGGGTGTCGTTAAGGCTCCAGATGAAAGTGGGGCAGCTGCAGGGATAAGCGGGAGACAGAGGCACTTCATGTGGTTTAGAAGGACAGGGGAGCCTCGGGACATAAGTTTCTCTTTTGCTACTGTAATTTGGACTATGTAGGTTTCGTTGGGGCCAGCGTGGGGGACAGGAAATAGACAGGCACTGAGTGCCCATGAATCTGACTCTTCTCGAAATTGAGCTCCTGGGCGACTGAGATTGTCCAGTACGGGTTCATCGCCTCCCAAACCCGGGCGCTTTATGGATTATAATAAAAAATGAAAAGGCAAACTGCTATCACAAAGGAAGGTATCCTATAACATCTCGAGTTATTTTCTCCCCAAAGTCCAATGTCAGTCCCAGCATCAGATCAAGCATGGAAACACCAGAAAATGTCACAGCTGAAGGATTTGTCCAGGTGCCAGGCATGGAGGTGGTGAAGTAGGACAACGAACTAAAGTGAAACTGACAATCAAGTCTTGGTTCTCTTACTGCGAAAGCGCAAGCAAGAGGCAAAAAAGAGGTTCCAACTCCCTGGTGTCCCATTTCCCCCATGGAATGGCATCAGGCGAGGGTCAGGCAGACAGAGTTGGGCGGGTACTCGCCAAGAGGGGAAAGCCTGGGGTGGAAAAGTACTCAGTCAGAGTGGAGAAAAGTTCCTCAGGCAGCACCTTGTTGAGGAGGTTTTGGTGGAGGCTCCTGGGCTAGGAATGCAGACATCTGCGTGAGCATGGCTGGCCTGGGGGACCTCAGTTCCTGACAGCGACCCCCTCCAGAAAATGGCAGTGCATCAAGTCTGATGTGGCAGGGGAAACAGTAAAGAGAAAGCAGAGCCCAGCAGAGAGCAGAGGTGGGAACGTGGTTTAAAAAATCAAAAGGGTGGTGAGCAAGATCACAGAAGACTACAGCCAATCCTGGCTTTCAAGAGAGGGAAGGATATCCTTGGACAGCTTTTAAAAGTAATCGCATGATTAAAACACAGAGATGCACACAGCCTAGGCTGACCTTGGCTCTCAACGCTGCTCAACAGCTTTGGATCCTCAGGCAGGGAACTTGAACTACACCTCAGTCTCCTCATGTGTAACTTGGTGAGTTTCACAGTATCTCTTTCGTCAGGTTGTTGAGAGGATTAAATGAGATGATGCTTATAAAAGCATGAGATGGTTTTGACTCACTCTGAGGGCTCAATGAGTGCTAACTGTAAACATACATCCATATTTATATACTACATGTATTCACGTAGTCATATATATGCCTGTATATGATGTTACATATGCAAGTAAATACATACATATATATAGTGGTGAAGTGTATTTGCAGTGCAAGTAAATCTAGTAGACAGTGGAGATCATTTGTCCAAACTTTAAAAGGAATCATACATTGAAAAGTGACTTTTGTTTAACTGTGGAGATGGGCAGTTTTTCTTTCCTGAAAGACATATTTATTAAGGACAGAAGCCTGTATTAACTCACCGTGGAAATGAAAAGGGACACGTCCCTAATGTCAGGAAGTGAGAAACGGAAGATTGTTATGGTTTACGTTGCTGACATTGCACGCACTCGCATGCACCCACGTACACTCATGCACACATGCAGGAGTCCCGGGACTGCATGTGTGTTATGTGGGACCAGGGCCATGATTCCTCCTAAGGCCTCCTCTCTTCCAGGCTCTTCTTCTTCCCTTCATTCTTTCCTCTTTTTCTTCTTTATGTTCTTTTCATATTTCTCTGTTTCTGCTTTGTCCTTCTCGTGTGTTTACCTCTTACATCCTCGGTAGCTATGTTTATTCATTTGAAAGTCAAAAAGAAGGTAAGAGGAAAAGGAGTTTGTAACCTAAAAGTCCTTCTTTATGAGGGAAACATCTGTCCTTGTTCAAAAATAGCCATGACACTTGTTTCATGGAGAACAGGAAGGACCTGGAAAAGCGTATTTTCTACTTAACCTGTGGTGGTGAATCTTGTGGTCATGAGTGGGCTGTGAAAGCAGAGGGAAGGGTCCGTAGGGAGGCCCTGAGCTGCTGCTCTCCATCCAGAGAATTTCTGGCATGTTCCATGACCATGGCTTCCTCAGGGCACATGACTCTCCATCCCCTCAGTTCCCCTCTGGAGGCTGCAATGTCTCCCCCCATTCAGCTCCCACTAGCCACTCTCAGGGGCCCTCACCCTGCCTTGGTGTGTGAGACAGCTCTGAACGCAGGTTTCCACTCATGGTAAACTTATGGAGAACTTGTTCATACATGATAAGAAGAGAAATGTAGACATAGAGAAAGGATGTGTGGACACACGTAGGGAAGGGGAGGGTGGGATGAATTGGGAGATTAGGTTTGACATAAATATACTACCATGTGTAAAATAGCTAGCTAGTGGGAACCTGCTGTACAGCACAGGGAGCTCAGCTCGGTGCTCTGTGATGACCTAGGTGGGTGGGATTTGTGGGGGGGGGAGGTCCAAGAGGGAGGGAATATATGCATACATATAGCTGATACACTTCACTGTACAGCAGAAACTAACACAACATTGTAACGCAATTACACTCCAATAAAAATAAGAAATGGAGACTATTATATGTTGATACTAATACCACTGGGAGATTTTGTTACTTTGTAGAAAATATCTGCAAATCTTACATCACTGTGTTTTATGAGCACTACAGTGCAGTGGAATGATGGACCCATATGCATTTTGTTTTTCTTCAGAACAACATAGATGCGTCTATTTGACATGGATGCATTTAAATAAATCAGTGAATTTATTGGGAGGAAACAGTCCGTATGCTAATTAAAAAAATAACCCATAGGTATGAAGACAGAATGCAGGAAAAAAGAAGAGACAGAGATATTTTATAACACTTGCATTCTAGTAACTTGTATTTTGTACATAAAAGAGAACTGATTTTTATTATTTTCTCCTATTATTTTTTTTTTATTATTCTCAAACACTGATGACAAAGGGGTAAATTTGATGAATTTTTACTATAGTATAGAAAATGAAAATCTAAATATTTTATTCTTCCTCTTTACTCGGTTGCTACCCATTTACATTCATGGCTAAAGAACTATTTTTGCGGCTAAAGAACTACTTTTGCAGTTGACTGGATGTCACACTTACTTCAAAACAATGTGAAGGTCCACAATTCTCATCATCCCAGCATAAAGCCAAGTGGAATGCCTATTATTTAAAACAATGTGCAAGGAAACCAATTATTGTGAAGAACATAAGTATATGTTAAATGTCTTCATGTGAATATCAGTCCACGTCAAGTGATTTTCAAATGCAGTTGTATTAACATCAAGTGCTTAGGCTTGGGAATGTGTCTGAGGCATAACAGCCGTCATTTTATAAATGAACTTATATACAAAACAGAAATAGACCCACAGACATAGAAAACAAACTTCTAGTTACCAAAGGGGAAGGTGGAGAGGGATAAATTAGGAGGTTGGGATTAACATATACACACGACTATATATAAAATAGATAATCAACAAGGACCTGCTGTATAACACAGGGAACTATATTTAATATTTTGTAATAATCTATAATGGAAAAGAATCTGAAAAAGACTATATATATATGAATCACTTTGCTGTATACCTGAAACACTGTAAATCAACTATACTTCAATTAAAAATAGAAAAAAAGAGAAAACTTCCAAGAAAATGTATGCATAACTGAATCACTTTGCTGTACACCTGAAACTAACAAAACATTGTAAATCAACTATACTTCAATTTAAAAAGTGCTGTGTTTTCCTTCCATTGCTTTTCTGTAAGTGTGTCCAGAGTCCTGTACGTAATTTTTGGTTTCCTGAGTGTCCACCCTGAAACTGACTTTTCCTCCTGCATTTACTGAGCACACAGTAGCTGATCAACTCATAATTTAATTGAATGACCAGGGCAGGAATATCTGACTCCCACTGTGCTAGGTGACTTCTCAGACACTAAGCTGGGAGGACACCCTGCGTCTCTCGGCTCTTCACCCCAAGTCCCATTGTCCTTGGAGTGCGTGGTGCCTGAGTGTGCAGAAAGGAACAGTGTACTGCTTCAAATCTATAGTGTCTGGTTCCGTGAGCCAAAGGACCAGAAAGCTGTCAGGGAGGAGTGTGAGTGAAGGGGTAGGGGCCCAGTGATGCCCTCTGAGTGCAGGGCTGGGTGGCCCACTGTGGGTGGCCTTTAACGGTGGAGTAGGGAGTTGCTTCTGATGGCGAACTTGACTGATGCAAGGCTAGATGGTGAAATCCGCAGGCCGTTAGCTCCCCTGAGGGGTGGCCAGGATTCACAGGGTTATATACACATTCTCAGACTCCGGGGAGGGGTAGAACTTTCCAGCTCTTCTCCACAAACTCCAACGTGAGCCCTCCTGGGACTCCAGCCGACTCATCTGCCCAGTGACGGGGCCGCATTCAGAAGGGTCGATGAGAGAGCAGACGCTGGTTTCTGCACCTCTTTGCCATCTCAGTGCATCCCTGCAAAGCCCGGAGCTAAGGTCCTCAGCATTTCTTGGTGTTGAGAGTTAGCTGAAGTTTATAGGAACAATTTTGCTGTCTATACTCTCTGACGATGGTGGCTGTACTCCTTGCTGATAAAGATATTATATTTCTAAGTATTGTGTGTGTGGCTGGGTTTTCTTTTTCTGAACTGTCTAAGGAGGTCATGACAAGTCTATAGCATCACACCCGCTGTTCTTACAGTCAGTGGATGACATGGCTAGACCGTGATGCCACTCTGACTCAGCCTCAGAATCTTTATCTACAGAAAACTCTGGATTTTGTAACGAAACCCACCTGCCACCTCCTGGTCTGGAGAATGTGATGACAAGATGTGAGTAGCCAGGAACTGACTTTTTAAAAATGTTGGCTTGCCATTTGCTGCAACATGGATGGTCCTAGAGAAGTGAAGTAAGTCAGACAGAGAAAGACAAATGTCATATGATATCGCTTACATGTGGAATCTAAAAATATGATACAAATGTACTTATTTATAATATAGAAATAGACCCACAGGCATAGAAAACAAACTGATGGTTCCCAAAGGGGAAAGGGGGTGGGGAGATAAATTAGGAGTTTTGGATTAACATATACACACTACTATATATAAAATAGCTAAACAACAAGGCCCTACTGTATAGCACAGGGAATTGTACTCAATATTTTGTAATAACCTACAAGGGAAAAGAATCTGAAAAAGAATATACACACACACACTCATATATATATATATATATTCAGTTTTACATATATATATATATATATATATATATATATATATATATATATATATATATATATATAACTGAATCACTGTGCTGTATACCTGAAACGAATGCAACATTGTAAATCAACTATACTTCAATCAGAAAAATAAAAATGTTGGCTTGCAATGATTTCTTGGACTACAGCATTTCAACCATCAATTGTCAGTAGGTATTTTATCAGTGATGTGGGAATGGTTTGTTGAATGCACTATTCCTGCTGATCGTACTTTTTCTTAGAACACCCTTCGCCTCCATAGCTGTTCTCCTTCCTCTTGGAGAGAAGGTCATGGGGCTGGCTGTGTGTACAATGCAGGTCAGGGGTTGTCACTGTGCCTTGGCTGGTGTGGAAGGAGTGGCCCACTTCACCCTCACGCCTTCTCCAGTGTCGTGCCATGAGATCCAGCCTGCTCTTACCATCAGTGACTTTGTACTCAACCCCAAGCAAAGGAGATTCAGAATCAACTATAATACAATTAGAACAGCACTTCTCTGCTAGTCATTCAGCTAAATGCTTCAAATCCCTTTTCTCTTTCATTCTTCACTGCAGCCTTGCAAGGTAGGTAGTATTATCTCCACTGAAGAGATGTATTCAATAGAAATGAGGCTTGGAGAGGTTAAAGAACTCACCCAGAGTCATATAAGAAGCAGAAGAGGAAGGATCGGAACCTAGGCCCTTCATGATTTGCTCTATGATCTTAAGCCAGATGGTTTGAAAAGCTCACCCCTTGCGCTATGAAGGAGACGGAGTGATGGCATCACCCATGTCACCAGTCTGCAAGGACAACCTGTTCTCCTCGAGTCCCCCTGCAAGCAGTGTCCCAAGTATGCTCCAGGATGTCACCTACTGGCTGGGTTAGAACCCGGACAAATAGACTCAACCAGAACAAGAAGGGGATATAACAGGTGAGTTTTGTGTGACAGAGGTGGGAGCGCAACAGAAACGCAGCGCTGGAGCCCGCTAGATGTGCTTATCTGAGGCATGCTTCCTTTGTTCTATTTCATGGCAAAGAAATATGTGCTGGATTATTTTAGGTGAGGGAGGGATGTGAAGAGCTGAGGGTGGCTGTAAAGGGGACTAAGAAACTTAAGGCTAGATTTGGGCTGGATTTTGGAATTCAAGAGTTTAACAGAAGCTGAATTTAGGAAAAGTTGTCCTGTCATTTTTGCTCAAAATTGTTGCTGTGTGTATGAGTGTTAAAAAAAAATCAATGTGAAGTTACCAGTGTTAATATTCATAATAAAAGTTAACATCTGTGAGGCTCTAACGGTCCAGGCTCCTATTTTTATTATTAACATCAATTTAACACCCTCAGAAAAGCGATTAGGCTCAACCTCCTCTGCCATTGCTGTCGTAATAGGAATAAAGGCCATTTTCTTCTGGTCGTAGATTCAGCTTTTAAAAATGGAGCATCAGCAAGACCCTGACAGTAAACAACCCCAAATACGGTGTGATCACTGTCTTGGCCAAGAAAATGAATATTTATGAGACTGTGTCTCGGCCGTTGGTTCAGATGCTGTGGGCTTCAGGCAGAATTACTATTCACAATCTGAATTGTACAGTTAGGTTGGACATAAATCATTTTATTCAAAACTTCATCCCGGGGATTGTGAGGAACATGCTTCATTGTATTTAGGATGTGCTGACAACCTGACAAAGGACTCAGGTACCTGTGACATTTCCTGTGTGATACTGATCCACACCTGACCGTTGGGTGCTTTCTTGGTCTGGTGGCAGAGGGACTGGTGGATCCACAATAGCCCTTCAGAGTGAGCTGGTCTGAGAACCCGTGTCCTCCCCAGCCAACCCTTTGTCCCCAGAACGTCTGCTAATGTCCGACCTGGTGGCCTCAGACTAGCATTCAGTGTCAACCGGAGATTAAGTGTGGCACAATTTTTCTGGGATATACCTGATTATAATTAAGTCTAAAAATTTGGAAACACCTTGGTAGAATTTCTGGGACCCCAAGAGTCTGGACAACCATAGCAATGTCCTCCACACCAAATAGTATAACTCGATGTTCTGATGTGGTTGCATTAATTGCAGTCCTCGGCTGGAGAGAGGAGTTCTCTGCATTTCCAAGTGTTTTTCAAGGGTTTCATTGGATACGGGTAGCCCTCCTACAGTTTGGGGGTGGTGGATGTGTGTGGTTTTGCCCACCCGTGGGTGGCTCCTTCAGACGGGAGATGTCCTGAGGTTTCTGACCTACTTTTGGTCTAAGGAATTGAACTTGAATCCCTCAGCTCCATTTTCCACCCTCGAGCTTGTTATGCTGTACAGCCTACTCTGTTCTTTGGGGTGCACTGTAGTGATAAGGGAAGAAATCAGTACCTTTTTGTGAAGCATCGCTGAAGCCTTATGTGCTTTCTGTGTTGCCGAGCTGTGTAAATTATCTTCTGAAGGAAGAACTCACACAGCTCGGGCTCACTTCAGTACAACTCTGACAGTTTGCTGGTAGCAGAGAGCAAGGAAAACAATCACCATTTGTGCGGCAAAGACTAGGGAGCTTTGGAACTATAAAGGGAATTGAGCTAGGAGCTCCTGGCACACCGAGCTGAATCATGTACGGTCAACGTCCTCAGAGCAGCAGGTGTCAAGATGGGATTAAACGCTCACAGGCTTTATTAGAGGAAACTACTGTTTGAGAGAAAAGGGAGAGGGAATCAGTGGAAGCAGGGAAGATGCATCCTGGACCGCCAGGCTGCAGTCTCTGGAAGGCTCTACAGGGCTTGGGCAGCTCACCTGTGTCTCTCAGGAACAAGGCTGCCCTGGTCGTTGGCTGGAGTAGCCCAGGGGAAGCGTGGCCTTGTGCAAACATGGTGAGGATGGATTTCAAAGTGTGACACCTGGAGGCTTTGGTCAAAATGTCTCTGCTGTTGGAGATCTGCAGGGCCCCTCGCAGGGGCTGCCCGAGACTACTTCTTGAGGCTTCAGTCTCCTTAACTTAAAATGAAGAGTTTTCTTCACGAAATACCTACTTTGTTTCAGAGGCTGGTCACATCCTGGAGTCCCAAAGGGGCTGCCAGAGGGAAACAGAGGAGGGACCGTGTGCCCCCCAGCCCGGAGGCCTTTCCCTGCCAGCCTCCCTCCACACACCAGCGTTTCACTGGCTTCCTAGGACCACAGACCACAAAGCCCGGTGGTCTTCTCGTGTCTTCGGTCCCATGGCTATTGGTCAGGGTAACAGGCTGTAGCCAAGCACCGGCTGTTTGCAGCTCTGTCCCTCAGGGGTGGCTTGTTGCCTCTTCTTGTCCTCTCTGGACCAGTTCAGGCACTTTCTCTCACGTTCCTCTGCCAAGTTTGCAACAGGAGGGAACCCACACTCACACCCATGTTTAGTGAAAGTGAGGCTCCCACCTGCCGCTTCCATTTCCTGCCTGCCTGTGAGTCTGCTCTGCAACTGCTGGCTGTGTGACCCGGGGTATGATGTCCAACCTCTCTACGCCTCAGTCCTTATTTGTAAACAGGGAGACTTGTACCAATTATTAACTATTATGGATGTTTTGAGGGTTGAATGTGATAATACAAGCTAGCGCTTCGCACGGTGCTCAACAAATGTCAGCTATTATTAGGTTGAACTATTTAGAATTGCCCTCTTCCTAAGTCAAAAGTCATTACATTTTAGCAGTTTTATATGGTTGAACTGAGAATTGTCATCGGACAAAGCTTTTGGGGTCGGAAACTCCCTTACCATCTGTGGGATACTCACTTGCCAGGTGGAGCAGCTGGCCTGGGCTGCTTCTGCCTCCTTGTCAGGACTCAGCATCTGCTCCTCCAAAATTCGTTAACTCCAAGAGGAGGAAGGTCTTAGGTGGGAACAGAGGAGTTGGTTCCATCTCACCTGTCCTCACCTCCTCCTCACAGTGATCAGTGTTCACAGTGGTGGCCTTGGACTACAGGAGGCCTCCCCAGGGTGGGTGCTCAGCTTGTGAAGGGAGACGGCCCTTTCCTGGTTCACAGAGCAAAATAGGGTACATCAGGATGACGCCTTGTATTAGGGTTCTGCAGAGAAGCAGAATCATAGGAGATTATATATATATATATACATACATATATTGAGAGATTTATTATAAAGAACAGGCTCACACAATTATGGAGGCTGAGAAGTCCCATGGTCTGTAAGCTGGAGCTCCAGGATAGCTAGTGATGTAGTTCAAGTCCAAGCTCAAAAGTCTGAGAACCAGGGGGCCAATATAAGTTCCAGTCTAAGTCTGTAGGCTGAAGACAGATGTCCCAGCTCATCAGTCAGGCAGAGAGAGACAATTCTTTCTTCCTCTGCCTTCTTGCACTCTTCAGGCCCACAGTGGATTAGATGATGCCCACCCACATTGAGAAGGGCAATCTGCTCTACTCAGACTGCGAATTCAAAGGCTCATCTCATTCAGAAACACCCTTACAGACATTCAAAAATAACATGTAACCAGCTATCTGGGCATCCCATGGCCCAGTCAAGGTCCAGGTAGGTTTACTGTGGTGATCTTGATTCAGTAAGAGCGTGTCTTTGTGGGAATGGCCGGCCTTGGGGAACCATGGGCATCCTTTAACACCAGCCACGGAATGAGAGGTGCTCCTTCTGAGAACACACTTGGGTCAGTGTGTGGGCAGGTCCTTCATGGTGAGGAAGAAGGGTCCTCGGACAGTGGACTGAGAGCCATGTCCTCGTCTCTGCTGGGATGCCCAAAGTCACAGGTACTCTTGTGTTCAAGGCATTCACTTCCTAAAGCCAGTGTTAAAATAACAATGTGTAGCTATTCACATTTGTACATGGGAGGAGCTTAATATGATGAGGATAAAGCACTGGATTTAAACTGCAGAATTAATTTACTCCTGGTCCAACTGTGTGGCTGTTTGCAAGCATCTTACCTCCCTAGAACCTCATATATGGCATGAGAGTTTGTGCCAAAGTCTGAATGACAAGTGCACCTTATCTCCGAACCTGAATCTGACTGATGAGTTCAAGCTCCTTCAAGCACTGTGTTGGAAGGATTAATTGTTGATATAAGGCCATGCCCAGATGACACCATATGTACTTGACAAAGGATTTATGTCCAGAAAACAAAAAGAACTCCTACGAATCAATACGAGCAAGAAACGCAATCCAATAAAAAAATTTGAACAGACACTTCACCAAAGAAGATCCAGGAATAGCCAGTAAGTACGTGAAATGATGCTCAACAGCATCCGTCATTAGGAACATACAAATTAAAACCATGAGATACCATTTCACACCCACTAGCATTAGCCCAAATCTAAAAACTGATAACATCAGATGTTTGTGAGAGTGTGGAGCAAGTGGAACTCTCACACATCACTGACGGTCATGTAAAATGGTGCAGCCACTTTGGAAAACTGTTTGACGGTTTCTTATAAATTTAGCCATATACCTTCCCAATGATCTAGCAATTCTACTCCTCAGTACAGCCCAAGACAGATGACAACATTTATCCACAAAAATATTTGTATAAGAATATTTGTAGGAGGTTTACAGATATCAGTCAAAAACTGGAAATAATCCATGTTTTCACTGACAGGAAAATAGATAAATACATTGTGGTATATTCATATAAGTGAATACTACTGATGCAGGTAATGGCATGAATGAATTCCTAAAACATTTTGCTGAATGTAAAGGACCAGTCAAAAGAAATATATACAGTGTGATTCCACTCATGTGATGTTAAAGAAGAGGCAAGTAGCTGATAGAAATCAGAACAGAGGTTTTTTTAATCGGCGTGAGGAAGACTACAAGGGGACCAGAGAGAACTTTCTGAAGTGATGGAAATGGCATCTTAATTGGGGTGGAGGTTATATGGGTGTATACATCTTTCAAAATTCACCAAATTATGCACTTAAGATCTATGCATTTTACTGTTTGTATATTTTACTACAATTAAAGAAAAATAGGAAAAAACAGGAGGAGAGAAATTAGAGACACTGAGAATAGCTTGCTCTTTCAAGGAGCTTTGCTTAGAGGAGAAAGGAGAAACAGAATGGTAACGAGAGGGGAAGTCAGGGCCAGAGGTTGTTTTGTTTTTTGTTGCTTTTTACCATGGGAGAAGTAACACCATGTTTGTGTGCTGATGAGAAAGATTAGCAAGATGGAGGGAAGATGCATGGTTCAGGAGAACAGTGGGCCAGGCTACAGGAGTGATGTCCTAGACTAGGTAAGACAGACGGTATCTAGAACACAGCAGGATTATTAGCCTTTGCCAGGAGTTGTGAGAGTTCACCTATAACAAGACGGAAGGCATTGCAAATGAACACAGATGCAAGATTAATATCTGAGAATTTAGAACAGGGCCAGTCTGCACACTGAGTTTTCCTCCAGTCTCATGTGGCCCCACCAGTGCAGTAAAGTGAACATAGACTTGGCGTTCAAGTGAGTAAAACAAAGTGAGGGGGGATGGTGAGGGAGTGAGAGAGTGATTATCCTGATTGGTCATGGACTCTACATTCCATAAACAAGTCAGTGAGGACAAGAGGATGGTGGGGAACAGACAAAGCCAGGATTGCTAGATTGTTGGTACTGTTAGGTCTGAAGGACTAGAGGAGTTGAATCAGAAGAAAAAATGTGCAGGAAATGCAAAATAAGCTGGGAGCTAAATTTTCAAGGAACAAGTGACAGTGAACTGGGGGTCAGTTAATGATGGTGGCAAGCAGGGTAAGTAACTGGTACCTAGCCTGATGAGTTGAAACCCAAAGCTAGGTGTCTTGATGAAGGAGGAAGGAAGACAATCTGGAGAAACCATGTCAAATGCTGCAGATAGATTACCCCCACCTCCGGGCCAGGTGGTGCAAAGAAGGGATGCTGAAGAGAAGACTTGACAGGGCTGAGGGCAAGCAGAGTCTCTGGGAGGGGGAATGGCATGTCCCAGTAGAGGAATAGGATGAAGAGACAATATTGGGGAAGAAAGGATTTGGGTGTAACAGTACATTTCATCTAGCTCCATATGTCTCTGAACCTGATGACATTTTGCTACTTCTCATTTTTGTCCAGTCTGGAAGGATCACACAGCTCTTATAGAAATTAACATATTACCTGATTGGACGTGTCATGACGTTGCCCTAATATGTGCTCACACTGTTCTAAGGTCTTGCCAAATACAAGAAGGATGATCAAATGACCAACAAGCACAAAATCAATCAATCAAAATCTACTTCAATCTTACTAGCATCAAACAAATAGGAATTATTGGAGTGGAAAAATAAGAAGTATTGATTTTTCTGGCATTAGAGAAAGTCAAGGATCACTTTCACACACACTGTTATTTGTAATGTCAACTGATACAATCATTTGAAGGACAGTTTAGCCAAAAGTATTCAAAATTAAAATGAATATACCCTTTGTTTCTTTCATATCCACTTTTAGGAAATTAACACAAAGAAAACTGCATAGTTATACAGGAGAGTCCACAGTGTTCACAGGAGAAAAATGATTGTTCATATGCCAAATGGCTATAAAAAAATTGGGCAAACACGTGATAACTCCAGACAATGGACTGTCTTACAGCTTCAGAATGGTTGAAGCAGGTATCTCTCTACATATTTTTAAAAGTCTCACTCTTACTGCAAAGTGGTGACTGTGTTACAAAGAAGAGAGTGATGTATTTGTCTTGAAACGGAAGGATGAGACATATTACTAAATGGAAATAAAAGCAAGTTGCACAATAGTTTGTGTGCATGAACTCTTTTGTCAATAATAGATGTGTAGAAAATTAATGGGATTTTCACACAGTATAGCTGTAGTTATCTGTGCATTGGAGGGCGCTTCCCATGTCCTCTTTGTTAACATCTAACGGGGTGTGCAGAGTGCCACTTCTGGATCAGAGTGCCTGGATTGGAATCTTGATTCTTATACCTGCCAGCTGTGTGGTTGTCGCCAAATCCCAAATTTCTCTAAACCTGGGTTTTTCCCTCTATAAATTAGGAATTAATAATATCTACCATTGTAAACTGTGAGGGTGATGTAGGAAAAATCATGGCAACTATCACAGTAAAACATATAGAAAGTGCTCGAATTAATAATTATTATTATTACTAGTATATTTTACATAACGGACATGTAATTGCTTTTTCTTTATTGGAGTATAATTGCTTTACAATGTTTTGTTGGCTTCTACTGTGCAACAAAGTGAATCAGCTATATGTGTACATATATCCCTTCCCTCTTGGACCTCCCTCCCACCCCCGCCATCCCACCCACTCATCTAGGTCATCACAGAGCACTGAGCTGAGCTCCCTGTGCTATACAGCAGGTTCCCTCTAGCTAGATATTCTACACATGGTAGTGTATATATGGCCAGTCTTAATGTCTCAATTCATCCCATCCTCCCCTTCCCCCTTTGTGTCCACTTGTCTGTTCTCTACATAATTGCTTTTCTATTCAGAAAAGAAATAGATTTTTTTAAATTTTATTTTTAAGGAACTTAAAAATAAAAGAGAGATGTAACCTTACCTCCACATGAAAGTGGCCAAAAAAAGAATGAATGAATGAATGTTGAATGAATGAATGAAAGAAAGAATGAATGTAGTGACTGATGTTGGTGGAGAACCAAACGGATTCCTGTGGATATTAATTGATTTGAATCTAAAATCAGTGAAAGATTTCTTTTTAGTTCACAGGAAGCCAAGCAAGCCAGTGAAATTTTAGGGTGACATTGTATTTCACGTTTTATATATTCCTGATGTATCTTGTGTATAGTAACTTACACCTTGTGGTGTGGAAGGAGGGGTCCCTGAGCTTCTCCAGCAGCAGGGAATTTCCTGCCTGCTGAAAGCCAAGACTTTCAGCTTTGGAGAGGAGACAGGTGACTGAGGGAGAATAAATTTGTGGACACTCCTATCCCCAAATTACACCTGGTTACAACGTGGGCCAAGAGAAGACACCCCTCCCCTCCGGGGGGGCTAAAATAGAGACTAGGTGAGAGCCGACGGAGCAGGCTAATATATACTAACAGCTGGACCCAGCTCTCGTAAGTCCCCAAAAGATGTGTCGATTTTCAGTCCCCTTACTCCCTAAGAATCAGAGAGCAATTCCTTTCCATTTTGCACCTCAAACCAGGGTGGGATGGCATGTTTTACTATGGAAAGCTGGGGTCTGTAGGCAATTCTATTTATGGAACAAAATTTTGGAGACTAAAGAACTCTACACTTTGGGATACTGAATCAAAATTTCAATTTTCTGCTCAAGCTTGAAGCCTTAGAACTAGGCAGACCCCCCTCCCCCCTCCACCCCATTATCTCCCTCCCACCCTCTTTTTCTCTGTATGTCTTTCTTTTCTTCTTAGGGAAAGTATAGTTTTTGGTCACAGCCCTTGTCTTTGAATCATGTACATTGAGAGAACATAAACTGCAGTCCTTTTAGTAATTTAGATCCTACACTTTTAGCTCATTGGACATCAGTGAAGGCATCTCAATTCAAACGATCACTGGGAGGGGCTGGATGGAAGAGAGCGTTCCCAATATGGGAGGATGGTTTGAAACAGCAATTATCAAGATTTTTATTGCCGCTTGTATCTGTCTCCTACATATAACAAAACACATAATCAGCAACCACTGGTACAGGTTATCCTCTTGCGACTTCTGGCATATGCAGTGGTATGTTGTGTTTACAGCCCCTCTATTTGTATTAATGTCTCACATGGTGGCCCCTTATTAGCACTGAATATTTAAACTGGCACAGAGTAGAGCACTGGGCTCATGTATTTTGGATAAAAGCCTCTAGCCATTCTTCCTTATTTACACTCAGGAGTCATTCTTGAGCCCTCTATGATGCTAAATTCATTTTCTCATCTCTCTTTAGGCAAAACACCTTTGACCAAATGTATAATGTCCTTTTCACCGAAGCTTGGAAGAAAGAAACTATGAATTAGAAGGAAGTGTGATTTTCTGTCTTGGGAAAACTATGAGCCTAGGACATAGTTCTACTCTTGCTTGACCTCTAATCCTTAAACATAATCAACTTCATGCCACACAGGGCCAATAGAAGTTTATTTTTCTTTATATGTGTTCTTCTGGGTGTTATTTTTGTCTAGCAAAGGTTACATTTTACATTGTATTAGCTGGAACTATTGTTATAGAAGAAACACTATTAATCACTCTTAAAGTGATTCCTCTAGTGTTAGATATTTTTATTAATATTAGAACAATTGTGGATCAGTGTCAGTAAAATTTGAGCTTTTTCTCTTTACTCCCACCTTCCTTTGGTTTTTTTCCTCCACTCCTCCATCCCTCCTTTCCTCTCTCCCTTCTTTCATTCTTCTATACTTACTTTTTAGAAAAGAGTTAAACATATATTTCAGATAAGATATTAGATAGCTCCAGAACTATCTTTGGGTATTACTTATTGCTTTAGATGGAGGGGTCACCTGTCAAAGATTTCATTGCTTAGATGCAGAAACAGATCCACTCAAGGCCATTCTCTGACCTCACAACTGAATCAGTACACTGGCTTCCTAATCTGATGTCCCTGCCTTCGATTTTTCTGCCCTGTAAGTAAATAAGCACCCAGCCGTATTATATTTCCTAAATGATCAGTTTCATGAAAATTTTGAAGGCTCTTTTAGGGGAATTCTCACTAAAAGGACAAAGTCCACAGTCTTACTTTCTGTTTAGGACTTGCAATGAGTGGCTTCCACATTCTGTGGAAGCAGAATTTCATGATGCAGAGCTGTCCTTAAGGGAGGATGGGCTCCACATTGCCCCTACCCCCCACCAAGTGCATCTCTAACTCCAAACATTTGCTCATACCCTTCCACTCCTCGGATGCCTTTGATCCTAGTCCCACACAAATCCTATCCCCTCACCAAAGGTTCAACCCTACTGTCTCTTTTACTAGAAAGCTTTCCCTAATAGTTTCTAGTCTCACTGAATCTCACTTTCCTGAAATTCCTTCGACGTTCATTACTTAAGATGCCCTCCAGTATGAGAAACCCAAACACCTATACCCACCCAACTACGGCCGAGGTTGATCTTGACATGACTTTTCTATCTCACTGTTTTTATCAATATACTTTACTATTCCAGGAAACTCTTTCCCAGGAAATTAAACATTGCAAATAACTTTATTTGCAAGAAGTTCAGGAACTTCCTTAAAAAAATTTTTTAAAATGAACCTGAAACTGTTAAGAGTTTTTAATAGATAGCATCAAACAACTCTTTACCCTCCAAGGCTTTATGAAACCCTTCCTTCAAAACCCTCCCTTTGAAGAGAGCTTCAATATGGCAGAGGAATAAGTTCACCTTCCTCCCCACAAATACATCAGAAATACATCTACATGTGGAACAACTCCTACAGAACACCTACTGAACACTGGCAGAAGACCTTAGACTTCCCCAAAGGCAAGAAACTCGCCTAGTACTTGGGTAGGGCAAAAGAAAAAAGAAAAAACAGAGACAAAAGAATAGGGATGGGACCTGCACCAGTGGGAGGAAGCTGTGATGGAGGAAAGGTTTCCACACACTAGGAAGCCCCTTTGCGGGCGGAGACTGCGGTGGTGGAGGGGGAAGCTTTGGAGCCACAGAGGAGAGCGCAGCCACAGGGGTGCGGAGGGCAAAGTGGGGAGATTCCCGCACAGAGGATCAGGGCTGATCGGCACTCACCTGCCCAAGAGGCTTGTCTGCTCACCCGCTGGGGCGGGCGTGTCTGGGAGCTGAGGCTCGGGCTTCGGAGGTCAGATCCCAGGGAGAGGAGTGGAGTTGGCTGCGTGAACACAGCCTGAAGGGGGTTAGTGTGCCACAGCTAGCTTGGAGGGAGTCCAGGAAAATGTCTGGAGCTGCCTAAGAGGCAAGAGACCATTGTTTCAGGGGTGCGTGAGGAGAGGGGATTCAGAGCACCTCCTAAACAAGGTCCAGAAATGGGCACAAGCCATGGTTATCAGCACAGACCCCAGAGACAGGCATGAGATGCTAAGGCTGCTGCCGCCACCACCAAGAAGCCTGTGTGCGAGCACAGGTCACTATCCCCCCACCTCCCGTCCCGGGAGCCTGCGCAGCCCACCACTACCAGGGTCGCATGATCCAGGGACAACTTCCCCAGGAGAACACACGGCGCGCCTTGGGCTGGTGCAACGTCACGCTGTCCTCTGCCACCGCAGGCTCGCCCCGCACTCTGTGCCCCTCCCTCCCCCCCGGCCTGAGTGAGCCAGAGCCCCCGAATCAGCAGCACCTTTAACCCCGTCCTGTTTGAGCGGGAACAGACGCCCTCCGGCGACCTACACGCAGAGGCGGGGCCACATCCAAAGCTGAACCCCAGGAGCTGTGCGAACAAAGAAGAGAAGGGAAATCTCTCCCACAGCCTCAGGAACAGCGGATTAAATCTCCACAATCAACTTGATGTACCCTGCATCTCTGGAATACCTGAATAAACAACGAATCATCCCAAAATTGAGGCAGTGGACTTTGAGAGCAACTGTAGACTTGGGGTTTGCTTTCTGCATCTAATTTGTTTCTGGCTTTATGTTTATCTTAGTTTAGTATTTAGAGCTTATTATCATTGGTAGATGTGTTTACTGATTTGGTTGCTCTCTTCCTTTTATATATATATATATATATATTTCTTTTTGTTTTTCTCTTTTTGTGAGTGTGTATGTGTATGCTTCTTTGTGTGATTTTGTCTGTATAGCTTTGCTTTTACCATTTGTCCAAGGGTTCTGTCTGTCTGTCATTTTTTTTTTTAAGTATAGTTTTTAGTGCTCATTATCGTTGGTGGATTTGTTTTTTGGTTTGGTTTCTTTCTTCTTTCTTTTTTATTTCTCTCTCTTTTTTATTATTTTTTAATCTATTTTTAATAATCTTTTATTTTAATAACTTTAAAAATTTTATTTAATTTTATTTTTCTTTCTTTTTTGCTTTTTCTTCTGAGCCATGTGGCTGCCAGGTGCCAGGTGACAGGCCTGTGCCTCTGAGGTGGGAGAGCCAAGTTCAGGACGTTGGTCCACCAGAGACCGCTTGGCTCCACATAATATCAAATGGGGAAATCTCTCCCAGAGATCTCCATATCAATGCTAAGGCTCAGCTCCACTCAACGATCAGCAAGTTATAATGCTGCACACCCTCTGCCAACCAACTAGCAAGACAGGAACACAACCCCACCCATTAGCAGAGAGTTTGCCTAAAATCATAATAAGTTCACAGACACCCCAAAACATACCACTGGACATGGTCAGCCCACCAGAAAGACAAGATCCAGCTTCATCCACCAGAACACAGGCACCAGTCCCCTCCACCAGGAAGCCTACACTACCCACTGAACAAATCTTAGCCACTGGGCCAGACACCAAAAACAATGATAACTATGAACCTGCAGTGGGCAAAAAGGAGACCACAAACACAGTAAGTTAAGCAAAATGAGAAGACAGAGAAACACAGAGAAGATGAAAGAGCAAGGTAAAAACCCACCAGACTAAACAAATGAAGAGGAAATAGGCAGTCTACCTGAAAAAGAATTCAGAGTAATGATAGTAAAGATGATCCAAAATCTTGGAACTAGAATGGAGAAAATACAAGAAACATATAACAAGGACTTAGAAGAACTAAAGAGCAAACAAACAATGATGAACAGCATAATAAATGAAATAAAAAATTTTCCAGAAGGAATCAATAACAGAACAACTGAAGCATAAGAATGGATAAGTGACCTGGAAGATAAAATAGTGGAAATAACTATGCAGAGAAGAATAAAGAAAAAAGAATGACAAGAATTGAGGACAGTTTCAGAGACCTCTGGGACAACATTAAACACACCAACATTCGAATTATAGGGGTCCCAGAAGAAGAATAGCAAAAGAAAGGGACTGAGAAAATATTTCAAGAGATTATAGTTGAAAACTTCCCTATTATGGGAAAGGAAATAGTTAATCAAGTACAGGAAGAACAGAGAGTCCCATACAGGATAAATCCAAGGAGAAACACACCAAGGCACATATTAATCAAACTATAAAAATTAAATACAAAGAAAAAATATTAAAAGCAGCAAGGGAAAAACAATAAATAATATACAAGAGAATCCCCATAAGTTTAACAGCTGATCTTGCAGCAAAAACTCTGCAAGCAGAAGGGAGTGGCAGGACATATTTAAAGTGATGAAAGGGATAAACCTACAACCAAGATTACTCTACCCAGCAAGGATCTCTTTCAGATTTGACAGAGAAATTAAAACCTTTACAGACAAGCAAAAGCTAAGAGAATTCAGCACCACCAAACCAGCTTTACAACAAATACTAAAGGGACTTCTCTAGGCAGAAAACACAAGAGAAGGAAAAGATCTACAAAAACAAACACAAACAATTAAGAAAATGGTAATAGGAGCACATATATCACTAACTACCTTAAATGTAAATGGATTAAATGCTCAAACCAAAAGACACAGACTGGCTGAATGGATACAAAAACAAGACCCATAGATACGCTCTCTACAAGAGACACACTTCAGACCTGAGGACACATACAGACTGAAAGTGAGGGAATGGAAAAGTGAGGGAATGGAAATATTCCATGCAAATGGAAATCAAAAGAAAGCTGGAATAGCAATTCTCATATCAGGCAAAATAGACTTTATAATAATGACTATTACAAGAGACATAGAAGGACACTACATAATGATCAAGGGATCACTCCAAGAAGAAGATATAACAGTTATAGATACTTATGCACCCAATATACGACCACCTCAATACATAAGGCAAATGCTAACAGTCATAAAACATGAAATCGACAGTAACACAATAATAGTAATTGACAGTAACACAATAATAATAGTAGTAGGGGACTTCAACACCCTACTTTCACCAATGGATAGATCATCTAAAATGAAAATAAATAAGGAAACACAAGCTTTAAATGAAACATTAAACAAGATGGACTTAATTGATATTTATAGGACATTCCATACCAAAACAACAGAATACACATTTCACAAGTGCTCATGGAACATTCTTCAGTATAGCTCATATCTTGGGTCACAAATCAAGTCTTGCTAAATTTAAGAAAATTAAAATTGTATCAAGCGTCTTTTCCAACCACAATGTTATGAGACTAGATATCAATTACAGGAAAAAAACTATAAAAAATACAAACCCATTGGATGCTAAACAATACTCTACTAAATAACCAAGAGTTTCCTGAAGAAATCAAAGAGGAAGTCAAAAAATACCTAGAAACAAAGGACAATGAAAACACGATGACCCAAAACCTATGGGATGCAGCAAAAGCAGTTCTAAGAGGGAAGTTTATAACAATAAATTCCTACTCAAGAAACAAGAAACATCTCAAATAAACAACCTAAACTTACACCTAAAGCAATTAGAGAACAAGGAACAACAACAAAAAACCCAAACTTAGCAGAAGGAAAGAAATCATAAAGATCAGATCACAAATAAATGAAAAAGAAATGAATGAAACAATAGTAAAAATCAATGAAACTAATAGCTGGTTTTTGAGAAGATAAACAAAATTGATAAACCATTAGCCAGACTTATCAAGAAAAAAGGGGAGAAGACTCAATTCAACAGAATTAGACATGAAAAAGGAGAAGTAACAACTGACACTGCAGAAATACAAAGGATCATGAGAGATTAATACAAGCAACTATATGCCAATAAAATGGACAACCTGGAAGAAATGGACAAATTCTTAGAAAAGTACAAGCTTCTGAGACTGAACCAGGATGAAACAGAAAATATGAACTGATCAATCACAAGCTCTGAAATTGAAACTGTGATTAAAAATCTTCCAACAAACAAAAGCCCAGGACAAGATAGCTTCACAGGTGAATTCTATCAAGCATTTAGAGAACTAGCACCAATCCTTCTCAAACTTTTCCGAAATATAGCACAGGGAGGAACACTTCCAAACTCATTCGACAAAGCCACCCTGAAACCGAAACCAGACAAAAATGTCACAAGAAAAGAAAACTACGGGTCAGTATCACTGATGAACAGAGATGCAAAAAATCCTCAGCAAAATATTAGCAAACAGAATCCAACAGCACAGTAAAAGGATCGTACACCATGATCAAGTGGGGTTTATCCCAGGAAGGCAAGGATTCTCCAGTATATGCAAATCAATTAATGTGATACACCATATTAACAAATTGAAGGAGAAAAAACATATGACAATCTCAATGGATGCAGAAAAATCTTTCAACAAAATTCAACACAGATTTATGATAAAAACTCTCCAGAAAATAGGCATAGAGGGAACTTACCTCAACAAAATAAAGGCCATATATTACAAGCCCACAGCCAACATTGTTTTCAATGGTGAAAAACTGAAACCATTTCCTCTAAGATCAGGAACAAGACAAGGTTGCCCACTCTCACCAGTATAATTCAACATAGTTTTTGAAGTTTTAGCCACAGCAATCAGAGAAGAAGAAATAAAAGGAATCCAAATTGGAAAAGAAGAAGTAAAGCTGTCACTATTTGCAGATGACATGATACTATAAATAGAGAATCCTAAAGATGCTACCAGAAAACTACTAGAGCTAATCAATGAATTTGGTAAGGTAGCAAGATACAAAATTAATGCACAGAAATGTTTTGCATTCCTATACACTAATGATGAAAAATCTGAAAGAGAAATTAAGGAAACACTCACATTTACCATTGCAACAAAAATAATAAAATACCTAGAAATAAACATACCTAAGGAGACATAAGACCTGTATGCAGAAAACTATGACACTGATGAAAGAAATTAAAGACAATACAAACAGATGGAGAGATGTACCATGTTCTTGGATTGGAAGAATCCACATTGTGAAAATGACTATACTACCCAAAGCAATCTACAGATTCAATGCAATCTCTATCAAACTACCAGTGACATTTTTCACAGAACTAGAACCAAAAATTTACAATTTGTATGGAAATGCAAAGGACTCCGAATAGCCAAAGAAATCTTGAGAAAGTGAAATGGAGCTGGAAGAATCAGGCTCTCTGGCTTCAGACTATACTATAAAGCTACAGTAATCAAGACAGTATGATACTGTCACAAAAATAGAAAGCCCAGAGATAAACCCATGCACATATGGTCACATTATATTTGCTAAAGGAGGCAAGAATATACAATGGAGGAAAGACAGTCTCTTCAATAAGTGGTGCTGGGGAAACTGGACAGCTGCTTGTAAAAGAATGAAATTAGAACACTTCCTAACAGCATACACAAAAATAAACTCAAAATAGATTAAAGACCTAAATGTAAGGCTATATACTATAAAACTCTTAGAGGAAGTCATAGGCAGAATACTTTGTGACATAAATCACAGTAAGATCCTTTTTGACCCACGTCCTAGAGAAATGGAAATAAAAACAAAAATAAACAAAAAGGACCTAATGGAATTTAAAAGTTTTTGCACAGCAAAGGAAAACACAAACAAGATGAGAAGACAACCCTTAGAAAGGGAGAAAATATTTGCAAATGAAGTAACTGACAAAGGATTAATCTCCAAAATATACAAGAAGCTCATGCAGCTCAATATCAAAAAAAACAAACAACCCAATCTATAAATGGGCAGAAGCACTAAATAGACATTTCTCCAAAGAAGACATACAGATTGCCAATGAACACATGAAAGGATGCTCAACATCACTAATTATTAGAGAAATGCAAATCAAAACTACGATGAGATATCACCTCACTCTGTTCAGAATGGACATGATCAAAAATCTACAGACAATAAATGTTGGAGAGGGTGTGGAGAAAAGGTAACCCTCTTGCACTGTTGGTGGTAATGTAAATTGATACAGCCACTATGCAGAACAGTATGGAGGTTCCTTAAAAGGCTAAAAATAGAACTACCATATGACCCAGCAATCCCACTACTGGGCATATACCCTGTGAAGGCCATAATTCAAAAAGGGTCATGTACCACAATGTTCACTGCAGCACTATTTACCAGGACATGGAAGCAACCTAAGTGTCCATTGACAGATGAATGGAGAAAGAAGATGTGGCACATATATACAATGGAATATACTCAGCCATAAAAAGGAACAAAACTGACTTATTTGTAGTGAGGTGGATGGACACTGAGTCTGTCATACTGAATGAAGTAAATCAGAAAGAGAAAAACAAATATCATATGCTAACACATATATATAGAATCTAAAAAAAAAAAAAGGTTCTTATGAACCTAAGGGCAGGACAGGAATAAAGATAGAGATGTAGAGAATGGACTTGAGGACACGGGGAGGGGGAAGGGAAAGCTGGGATTAAGTGAGAGAGTAGCATTGACATATATACACTACCAAATGTAAAATAAATAGCTAGTGGGAAACAGCTGCATATCACAGGGAGATCAGCTCGGTGTTTTGTGACCACCTAGAGGGGTGGGATAAGGAGGGTGGGAGGAAGATGCAAGAGGGAGGAGATATGGAGCTATATGTATATGTATGGCTGATTCACTTTGTTATACAGCAGAAATTAACACACCATTGTAAAGCAATTATACTCCAATAAAGATGTTAAAAAAGGGGGGGATATATGTATATATAGAATTGATTCTCTTGCTGTACAGTAGAAATTAATGCAACATTGTAAAGCAACTATACTTCAATAAAAATTAATTGAAAAAAAAAAAAGGGAGTCCAGGTAGCTAGTGTCCAAAAGACCCAAACTTCTTGAAGGCTTCCAGGGAAAGGTTTTTTAAAGACAGGGTGAGGGAAGAGCATTGTGTGTGTGTGATTAGCTCATGAATATTCTTCTGATTTGTTGTTGGTGGGGTAATTGGGAGTCAACATCATCAGCCTTCTAGTTCCAACTGGCCTGAGGTCTACATGCTTCTGGGCAGCATAAAGTTAACTTCTTTTACCTGCTGGGGGTTTCAGTGTCTGCAAAACAGCTCAAAGGATATGGCTCAGAATATTATCTATAGCCCTTGAGGAGGAACTAAAAGTCCTTGACTTTGTAATGGCTAATCTGTTATTATTTTGTTTTGCTTAACTTTTCCTTTCTTTTTTCATTTTCTCACTTCTCTGATTAAATTTACTCTTTGGAACTTGGGGAAGGCCTAGGAGGCTAAAGTTTTTCTACAGACAAGAGGCAGGTGGAGGAGACTGAGGTGAGTCTGTTCTGGGAAGGCCCCATTGTGTCCTGCTTGGTTACAATAGGGCTTTTGTGTAGATAAAATGAATTATACACACAGGGCTCTGAAAGCATCGCTGGGCACATAGTGAGTGCTTATTGTGGTGATTGTTGTTATTAAGTGGAAAATCTCTTTATATTCCTAACATGTACAAGAGCCTCTTCTGTAAAGAGTTTCTACCCACACTTCTTTTATTACATTTATTTATTTTTCATGTAAATGCTCTAGTGAAAAATTTAGAAAACATAAAGAAAAAAACACCCATGCGTAAACACTCTTCCTTTGGTTGTATTTTATTTTAATTTAAAAAAAATGCTTGTATATTATTATTTTTATGAAATTGAGATCATATGGTTGTTTTGTATGCCTACTTTTAAATTCAGTATTATGCTTTGAAAAATGTTCTAGGTCACTGAATATCCTTTGAAAATAAGCATGATTTGAGACACATACAGGGAGAACACCATGTGAGGACAAAGGCAGAGATCGGGGAGGTGCATCTACAAGCCAGGAAAAGCCAGTGATGGCCAGCCAACCAGCAGAAGCTAGAAGACAGCATGGAACAGATTCCCCCTCTCTGCTCTCAGAAGGAACCAACACCTTGATCTTGGATTTCCAGCCTCCAGAACTATTTTGGCTCAAGGATAACAGAAGATCAAGAGATCACTTGAAGACTATCACGATGGGGCTTTCTAAGAGCTGCATGGATGGGGCATTAATGACGTTAATCTCATATGTCAGTGATTTCAGCTCTTACCTATGGCACGTACACTTTCCAGTGCATGCCAACCAAGAAGATAGGTATTCAGATAGCTCATTCTCTATCTTCTGACTTCTTACAATGAAGACAGTCTATAACTAGAAGATCAAACCATCAAACATAATAGCAAGCAAGCAAACAAAGTAAGAGCTGTCAGATGTTTGGAAGAGAACATCTGTGCATCGGAATACTTTGAAGAACCCTGATGGTAGAGAAAATTCTGTGGCAGGGTCCAGTCTCACCTGTTTGCACAAGGATGGATGACTATATTTTACATTCCAAATGCTCCTTCTTTCTGCCTCCTCTGATGTGGATCAATAGTCACATATTGTGTCTGTTTCTGGGCTTTTTAGTCTTTTCCATTGGTCTGTCCTACAGAGGTTTTGTATATCCATTGGCAGTTTTTTTTAATTGAAAACTTATTTAAATTTTATTTTGAAACTCTTTGTCACTGATATATAGAAATGATATACACACATATATCTGCAGCAAATTTTTAAAGTATTACAAATTTTATTAAATTGTCTGCAGACTTATTTGGATTTTTTCCTTATTTTTTACTTATTATCTGTGATGAGGGTTTTGTTTCTTACTATACAATTTATAAAGATTCATTTCTTTCACCTGCCTTGATGTAATGGATACTATCTTCATTGCCAAATAGAAATTGTGACAGTGGGTATACTTGTGTTCCTCTGGATTCCAAAGCAAGGTTTACAACGTTTTGATATTAAATGTTTCATAGACACACTTTATCAGAAAAAGAGATGCATCCTTTTTTTGCCAATTTGCCATGAATTTTTAAAAAATGAATTGGTACTAAATTAATCAAATAGTTTTTCTGCATCTGCTGAGATGATCATTTTTTAAAACTTATTAATGTGGTTGATTGTAATTTACTGACATTCGATTGTTAAACCAAATTGCCATTCCTCAAAAAAGAAACCCAAACAATTTGTTCATGATGCATTAAAAAAATAAACAATTTCCTACTGTTGTGTAATATGCCATTGTCTAGATTAGTGCTTCACAAACTTGCTTATCAATCCTCTGGATTTTATTAACACAGATGTGCAAATTCACTAGGTTTGGTCTGGGGCCTGAGATTTTGCATCCAGTGCCCATGCGATCCTGATGCTGGCCCCTGGACCACACTCTGAGAAGCAAGATTATAGACATAACATGATTAATGTAAATAATCCCTTATTGATAGATACATCAATTAGAATTTTTTGACTTTTAAAAATAACTCTGTGATGAGACTTGTATTTAAATCTTTTCCTATTTTCCTGGATATGGGTTTGGTAGGTCAAAGACTCTTAAAACTTACTATCAAATGCTTCTGATAAAGGATGTATACATTATGGTCCCACCAACAATATTAAGAGCTTCTCTATGTAGCAACTGGAAAGCTTCTAGAAATTGACTATAAATCCTTCTGTTTGTAAGTGCCCATGATATTTGTTTTCTATTATTAGTTTTCTATTGATGCATAACAAATTATCACAAACTTATCAGCTTAAACAGCATCATACTAGCTTCCAGCTCCATAGATCAGAGTTCTGCACACTGTGGCCAGATTCTCCATACGGTCCCACAAGGTTAAGGTGTTGACAAGATTGGGCTCTTAACTAGAGACTCAGGGGAAAAATTTGCTTCCAAGCTCCTTTGGGTTGTTGGCAGAATTCAGTACCTTGGGACTATGGGACTGAGGTCATCATTTCCCTGCTGGCCTTCAGACGGGGACTGTCCTTAGCTCCTGTTTGTCACCTGCATTCCTTCTCAGCTAGCACCCTCTCCATCTTCAAAACTGCAGTGATCATCGAGTCCTTCTCATACTTTGAATTTCTCTGACTGCTCCACCACCAGCTGGAGAAAACTCTCTGCTTTTAAGGGCTTGTGGTGTTACCTTGGATGCCCTTGGATAGCCCAGGATAATCTTTCAATTTTAAGCTTAACTGTGCCATGTAACATAACATGATGCTATGAAGCAATTATCTCATCATACCCACAGGGTCTGGAGAGTAAGTTAGGACATATTTGGGGGGCCCACTTAGAAATTCTACTTATCATACCATCCAAGTAAAAATTTGTTGTTTTCCCTTCACTCTCTGTCTTAACTGTTTCAATTCCTCTGTAATAATCTTATGCCTCTGGATTGTAACGTTTCCAACCCTGTTTTTCCTTTTATATTTATCTGACATGTTAGGGTTATTGATGTTGCTGAGGCACTCAAAATAAAAACTGAAACCCAGTAAATGGATTATAAACTAAAAATCGCTTTGATGGCCAAGACTATCACTGCTCTGCACACTTGTTAACAGAGTCTTTAGGGGTAAGCAAATGGATGAGTTTTCGCCTTGAGGTTTAAATTTTTCTGTTTAATTTTGAAGGTTCATTAGGATGGAAGTTTATGCACAGGATGGAATACCATTTTCCAGCATGCCAGGGATCTCATCTGTTCCAGTTATATGACATTTCCAGATTGTTGGTAACTAAATGCAAACTAGTGAACATATTGATGCTGTTACCCACAAAATCATATTAGCAGTGAGGGAACATTGTCTGTTAGGATTAAGGCCATGCTTCCTTTATCATAAGATGGACCTGTCTTGACATCCCCAATTGGAGGTGGCATCGCCCCATGCCACACATTATAGAAAATTGTTCTTCATTTGTTACAAAGTCACGCTTTTCTCCAAATGCAAGATTATAAAAATTCCCTTTGAAATAATTCTGTCATTTAGATGCATTTGCTTTGACTTTAAGAAGGGGAGGGGCTTCTATGTCCATTTTACCACAACTTCACTAACTGTCAAAATTATTATTGAAACTTTGTTAATTTGATAGATGAAAAATGATATTTCATTTTGAGTGAAACAGAACATTTAATGCTTATTAGTCATTTATGTTTCCTCTTCTGATTCTGTTCTTGTCCATTTTCATTGATTTGTAACCACTTTATATACTTAGAACATTAACATTTTATCCTGTGATATTTCTGACATACTTCTTGTCTCATTGCATGATTTAACAATTTTTTTTGACATACAGACATTTCAAAGTATTATGAGATAATTTTTTTTTATTTGTGATTTCTCCCATCATTTCTTATGCTCAGAAGTTTGCTTTTTCATCCCAAGATCAGATACGTTTCTCCCCAGGCTTTTCATTATTTACATTTTTTTTTGATCCACTAGGAATTTCTTTCAGAGTACAATATGAGGTTGGGACTCTATATTGTTTTTCCCTCTAAATACTTAACTTGTTATTCTAAATTATTACATCAAATAATTATTTTCCTTTCTGTAATGATTTTAATGCCATCTTATATAATATAAAAGCCCTCAGGCTTTCAGATTAACTAAATACTAAGGTTGGGTTTATTTGTTTTTAATTTTAAAGTAATTATATATTCACAGGAAGTTGCAAAGATGGTGTACAGGACTGTTTAAGGATGTCTGTTTTGTCTCATTGATTTGTCTGATGATTCTTCAGCCAGAAGCATTCTTCACTAAGTTATACTTTTATATATATTCTCAAATATCTGATAGAATATAAGAATCATTCTTCACTATTTTATTTTTCAAAAACTAGTGTTATTTCTCCAGATGAACTTGAGAATCAGTTTTCAAGTTCCATTTAAATTTTTCTGTTGCACTGAATGTACAAATTAATTTGGAGAGAGCGTTGACATCTTTACGAAATTGAGTCTTTCCATTCAGAAATATAAAGAATCTATGTAGTTAAGTCTTTTTATGTTCTTCCTAAATTTTTAAAGCTTTTCTCATGTGAGTCTCATACATGCCTCATTAATTTATATTAATAGATTTCGTATTACTTAATTGGTGTTTTAAGATTTCTTGCTATTCTGACTGAAATCTTTTCTCAAACATGTTTTTGAATTGGTTATTAATGGTACATAGAGAAGCAATTGATTTTAGAAATTTCTTTTGTACCACAATTTACCTTTGAGATACCTCACTCTTTATTGACAAGAGAAAAAGAATTCCTGTTCTTCTGTTAAACATGAACGAAGTCATAACCTTATAGATTCTCTGCTATATGATGTGTTTCTGTTTTCAGGTAAAACTATCCTCATAAATACTATCTGTCTCATTTCAAACATTCATTCATTTCCTCACCCAAGTTTTTATTAAACTACCACTACCAATAAGATAGTGAATAAGGACCCCCCAAAGATGACCATATCCTAATCCCTAGAACCTGTTAATATGTTACCTGACATGGCAAAGCAGACTTTGCAAACACGATTAAACTAAAGATCTTGAGATGGAGAGATGACCCAGGATTACCAGGGTGAGCCCAATGCAAGCACAAGGATCCTTATAAGATGGAGGCTGGAGGGTCAGAGTCACAGATGGAGGTGGGACAGTGCAGACAGAGGGAGATTGGAAGTTGTTACTCTGCTGGCTTTGAAGACAGAGGAAGAGGCCATAAGCCAAGGGATGCAGAGGTTTCTAGCTGCTGGAAAAGGCAAAGACGTGGATTGTTTCCTGGAGCCTCCAAAAGGAACACAGCCAGACTGACACCTTGATTTGAGGACTTCGGATCTTTAGAACTGTAAGATAATAAATTTGTGTTGTTTCAGATCTCTAGGTTTGTGGCAATTTGTTACAACAACCATAGGAAACAAATACAGGAGCTCACTGAGGAAGAATAAAGGACAAGAAGCCACAGTTTGTACTGTAATGACTTACAGAGTGCAGTTCCCATAACAATACAAAAATACAAGTATTTAAGGGGAAGACAACAGGTGTCAAGTGTATGTTCTGAGAATCATAACTTTCTTGAAAATCTGACTCTGGGTTTTAATTGCTTGCATTTCTCCCCTTGGTCATCATCACAGACTCATTCCTGCTCTGTAAGTAATGCAGAGAACCAGCCTGGACACACTGGTCCACTCAGGATTCTGCCCCCTCCCGCTTAAAGCTAGTGCTGGGCCTAACCAGTGACCTCTGATCAGTGGGTATGCCTTTGGGAGGCCTCAGTGCAGTGTCGGGAAAGGAAGGAGGAGAAAGATCACCTGTATCAGCCTTTAACTTCCTCTCAGTGGTCTCCAGGGTTTCTATCCTGGTTCCAAACACTCCCAAAGCTGTATAAGAAAACCCTGTGGATGAAGGGACCCAGTTCCCTTGGTGGAGTTTAGTTTATCTGCACCTGATGTGTCACAGCCTCCTCCCTGTACCCTCAACATCTATACAAGAGCCCCTTTCAGCCCTGCCTGATACTTACTTAGAGATGAATTCTGATAAATTCACTTTTCTTCCTTTTCTTCTTTTCCAGAGATGCTTGCTTCCCATGGTGTTTAGTGCACCTCATGGACCAGAGTTCCGCAAGGCTCCCCAGCTGGCCCACCACTTCATGTGGCCCTGTGAGGACACAGCTCTACCTGCGTTATATCCCCTCAGAGGCTGTACAGGTTCTGGAAACTCAGGCAGAGTCTGGGACCCTGTAACAACCCATGGTGGTGAGTCTGCAACTCACAGCTATTAAAACAAAAGCTGGATTTATGAGCACCATACATCAAAACTCGACATTCTCTGTCATTCTTTAATGGAGCAGAACTGTGTTTCCAGAATTTGTGTGACTCCAAGCAGAAGAGTTGCTACATTTTGATGTTTCAGTTCTCTACTAAGACAATATAAGTAGTGACATATTCCTCATATATTCCTAGTTTTTTTTCAAAAGACCCTCAGGCTTTCAGATTAACTAAATACTAAGGTTGGGTTTATTTGTTTTTAATTTTAAAGTAATTATATATTCACAGGAAGTTGCAAAGATGGTGTAAAGAGATGCCATGTACCCATCATCCAGGTACCCCCAATGGTTACATTTTATACAACTATAGTTCAATATCAATAGTGACATTGATACAATGTGTATGAAGTTCTATGTCATTTTATTACATGTGTAGATTTCTTGTAACAACTACCACATCAAGATACATAATTGTTCCATCCATGCAAAGACCTCCCTCGTGTTACCCCAGCAGAGTCATAGCCCCCACACCACCTTGACCATTCCTAACCCCTACAAACACTAATCTGTTCTCCATCTCTGTGATTTTGTCATTTCATAAATGAAATCACGCATCATATGACCTTTTGAGACTGACTTTTTTCATTCAGCATTGAATGTTCAAGAACATTGTCCTTGAGATCCATCCAAGTTGTGACATGTATCAATATTTCAACTCCTTTTGAAAAGGAAACCCTCCTACACTGTTGGTGGGAATGTAAATTGGTACAGCCACTATGGAGAACAGTATGGAGGTTCCTTAAAAAACTGAAAATAGAGCTACCATATGATCCAGCAATCCCACTCCTGGGCATATATCGGGAGAAAACCATGGTTTGAAAGGATACATGTACCCCAATGTTCATTGCAGCACTATTTACAATAGCCAGGACATGAAAGCAACCTAAATATCCATCGATATGGATATGTATGAGAGATCTAGTTTCTTCATCTCCTCACCAGCATTTGGTTTTGTCACTACATTTCTTTTAGCTGTTCTGATAGGTGTGTATTAATCTCTCGTCATGGTCTTAATTTGCATTTCTCTGCTGGCTAATAGTATTGAACATTTTATCATGAGCTTATTTGTCATCAGTATAGTTTCTTTGGTGAAATGTCTCTTCATGTCTTTTGTCTATTTTCTAACTGGGTTATTTGCTTTTTACTGTTGAATTTTGAGAGTTCATTATATATTCTAAATATGGGTCCTTTGTCAGACACATGGTTTGCAAATATTTTCTCCCAGACTGCAGCTTGTCTTTTCATCTTTTTAATGAAACCTTTCACAAAGTAAAAATTTTGAATTTTAGTGAGGTACAAATTATAAATTGATTATCTTATGCATATGTTTTTGACATCATGTCTGGAGCCCTTTGCCATTCCCTAGGTTATGAAAGTGTTCTACTCTTATCCTCTAAAAGTTTTATAGTTTTACACTTTACATTTAAATCTATGTTCAACTTTGAATTACTGTTTATAAGAAGTGAGTTTAGTCAGGTTCATTTTCTTTTGCCTATGGATACCCAGTTGCTCCTGCACCTTTTGTTGAAAGCCCATCCTTCCTTCATTGAATTGCTTTTGTATCTTTACCAAAAGTTTTGAATTTTGCCTCTTATAGAGCACGCAGCCCAAATTCAGATGCAATGAAACCATCGGCACTGTGGTTTCAAGCATCCCATTCAGTGGCTGTTTCTTATATGCTTGTGTGTCATCAAGAACAAGTTGCTCTGAGAGCCGAATACAACAGGCAACGTACTGGCAGGCTGAGCAGATTGAGAGAAATAGAGAGTTAGTTTGTAGACTGGAGAAAGCATTCTTACCAAGATGTGCTGGGTTAGATGCAAGTGGCCTTTGAGGCCTTCACACAGCCATCTTGGGAATACTTGGAAGGTTCGGAGAAATGCTGGTGCATTGTTGAGACAGCCCTTAGGATGCGGCTTAAACCTAATGAGCCATTGTCTCCCATGTTAACAGTGCGTATACTCCTGGTTCGCAAAAGACAACTATGATTTGAAAATGCCTCTTGCCTTAAGATCTCCCCAGAGAAGTGACAAAAAACAAGCAACTCCATTTTTTTTTTTTTTGCACGATGTATGAACTGATGTCAAATTCATAGGTAAGATGCAGTTTATTTGCTTGAGTCATGGGACCCTGGATTTTCTGGGTAATAAGATGTGGCCACCATAACATAAACTTCCACTTGGGAAATCACTCCTTCAAATAAGGCTGTTGACTTCCCTTCTGGTTGACTTCTGCTCCTTTGCATACATGTCCTGCTTTGGGATTGGGGACACAGGACCACTGCACAGGGGCAGGACTGACCAAGATGAAGGGCCTGCAGACTTTCTGCTGAGGGGTTTGACTGAATGTAAAACAGAATGGTTGCCAGCTGGCCTCTGGAGTCCACCAGCACAGTTGGCTCCATGGAAACCACCACCAGCCTCTTGTCAGACCCAGAGTGACTGTGTGCTTAAAACAGGCTCTCAGCAATGTTATATCTGGCTGAAAATGCTTAAATGTTTATGACCTGGCAGGTGGTCAATTCGAGGACCAAAGTGCAGTTTAATTCCACAAGAAATAAAATCTAGGGTATAAAGGAAAGAATATCCCCTAGAGAAGAAGAATAAAATTGAAGGACCCTGGAGGAGAAAAGCAGATCATAAGGATAGCAGCTTTGTTGGATCTGTTGAGGGCCAGCTCATTGTCATGGGCACAGGAGGTGCTGTGCTTACCTGTCATGAAGAATTTGTGAATTCACGCAGACCTCCTGCTCCACCACTTCTCCAGCAGCTTTTATGTGTTCACCATTTTTATTGCGTTTACTCCGTGTGTCTAGTGAACAGACTGCAGACCATAAGGTGAAGGGATGCTAGTGTGAATAGGAAAGAGACAGCCTTTGAAGGCCAAGTTAGACTTTTTCTGCACTTTAAAAAAATTGTGGTAAAATACACGTATAAAATCTACCATCTTAACCATTTTTTTTCTTTCTTCTTCTTCTTTTTTTTTTTTTTTGTGGTACGCGGACCTCTCACTGTTGAGGCCTCTCCCGTTGCGGAGCACAGGCTCCGGACGCGCAGGCTCAGCGGCCATGGCTCACGGGCCCAGCTGCTCCGCGGCATGTGGGATCTTCCCAAACTGGGGCACGAACCCGTGTTCCCTGCATCGGCAGGTGGTCTCTCAACCACTGTGCCACCAGGGAAGCCCTTAACCATTTTTAAGTGTACAGTTCAGTGATATTAAATACATTCCCAGTGTTGGGCAATCATCCATCCGCATAACTCTTTTCATCTTGTAAAACTCTTATCTATAGGAAACTCTATTCCTATTAAACAATAACTCCCTGTTCCCCCCTCCCCCAGTCCCTGGCACTCACCGATCTACTTTCTATGAATTGACAACTCTAGGCACCTCATATCAGTGGAATCATACTGTTTTTGTCCTTTTGTGTCTGGCTTATTCCACTTAGCAAAATTTCCTCAAGGTTCATCCACATTGTAGCATAAAGCAGAATTTCCTTCTTTTTAAAGGCTGAATAACATTCAATTGTATATATAGACCACATTTTTCTTATCCATTCATCAGTTGATAGACACTTGTGTTGCTTCCACACTTTATCCATTGTGACTGATGCAACTATGAACATGGGTGTACAAATATCTCTTTCAGACATTGCTTTCAATTCTTTTGTGTCTATACCTGGATCACATACTGGATCACATGGTAATTATATTTACAAGTTTTTGAAGAACTGCCATTCTGTTTTCCATAGTGGCTATACGATTTTACATTCCCACCAATGGTGCACAAGTGTTCCAATTTCTCCATGTCCTTGCCAACTCTTGCTATCAGCTGATTTTCTTTTATAATAACCATCTTTTTTTTTTTTTTTTTTTCCTCTCCTGCCGCGGAGCACAGGCTCCAGACACTCAGGCCCAGCGGCTATGGCTCACGGGCCCAGCCGCTCCGCGGCACATGGGATCCTCCTGGATCGGGAAACGAACCCGCGTCCCCTGCATCAGCAGGCGGACTCTCAACCACTGTGCCACCAGGGAAGCCCCTAACATCTTTATTGGAGTATAATTGCTTTACAATGGTGTGTTAGTTTCTGCTTTATAACAAAGTGAATCAGTTATACATATACATACGTTCCCATATCTCTTCCCTCTTGCATCTCCCTCCCTCCCACCCTCCCTATCCCATCCCTCTAGGTGGTCACAGAGCACCAAGCTGATCTCCCTGTGCTATGCAGCTGCTTCCCACTAACTATCTATTTTACATTTGGTAGTGTATATATGTCCATGCCACTCTCTCACTTTGTCACAGCTTACCCTTTCCCCTCCCCATATCCTCAAGTCCATCCTAATGGGTGAGGTGATATCTCATTATGGCTTACATTTCACTAATGATTAGTAATGTTCAGTGTCTTTTCATGTGTTAATTGGCCATTCAGTATATCTTCTTTGGAGAAATGTCTATTCAAGTCCTTTGCTCAATTTTGAATTGCAGTGTTTGGTTATTTTTTGTTCTTAGGTACCAGGTTAGACTTTTGAAAGGGAGTATAGGGCTGTTTAAAAAATTTAGTGTAGCCCAGGAAGCTAAGCCTGAAATGGGGAGGCTAAAACCTTGTGTCAGCTTCAAAACCAAGTTGTTTTTTTGTTTTTTGAGATTAAGCCAATAATGTGGCTTCTGTGAGTCTCAGATTCTTTAAAGGCAAGAAGTTGGGGGCTTAGCTTGTGTTGCTCTCTGACAGTGGAGAGATGATTAGAAGTGTCTGGAAAACAGCCACATGGAAACCCATCCAAAATAGAATGAACCACTGCCTCAGCTTTCCATCTGTTTTATAGGTTTCATTTGAAAATATGCTGCTCTTTAACGCTCTATACATTGCTGCCCATTTCTAAGACGTGTCATGGGTGTGTCTGAAGGAGCAGGAAGTGTTCAGAGGGAGGTGGATGTCACTGGTGAGTTTAATTCAACAAGAATCTGCAGGACACCCACTGGGAAGCTGGCACTGGGCCTGGAGGGCACTTGAAAGAAAAAACAGGGAATGACAAGACGTCTGAATGATACAAAAACCCTGAAGAATTTCCAAGCTCACTATGGAGAGATGTCAACCCAGGCACAGTGAAATAAAAGTTCAGTGGGGTGTAATGGTTAGAAAAAGAAGGGATGGGCAGGCAGTTATCAGGATAGGGGAGTGTTGTCACCCTGGTCTGGCTCATGACACCTTAGCAGGTGGCACTGACCTTCAGGATTAGTGTCAGTAAGACCCGTAATGCTTGCACTTCACTCCCCTTTCTCAGCTCCTGTTCTCTCGCAGAGGGCAGTGGGTAGGCTGAGGGACAGACGGGAGGGGTTTGCCGTCAACTGTTATGATGGCAGATACTCATTCAGGGAGCTCTCCTTCTAACCTTGCTGGAAAGCTCCACTCTGAGACCGTAGTTTACCATCTTGCCTGGAAGGTCCTTCCCCGAGATCTAGCATCAATGGAGCAGAAGGACATAAGTGCCTACTCTCAACCAGGAAGGCGAAAGCAAAGTTTCCTTTAATCAGCAGGGGCTGTAGGCAATCCTGGTTGTTCTTTTCCATGGTTAAGTGAGTGCAAGGCTTAATAGGGGTATTAACCCAAGCCATTTCAATTTCAGTGTCTTGTCATCTTAAATTTGAAGCCTAGTATGCGCTTCTCAATGCTCATTGAAGAAAACCTCTAAAATATGACAATATTGGTGAACCCAAAATACAAATGACAAACTGGACTTTTTAGACTTAGAGATTTTGAAAATATTTGTAAGATGGGTATTTTCAAGAAAACTTTCACCATTCCCACCATTCAAATAGGAGTTGTTTCCTGGAAGACCTTTAAATAAACCTGTATGTTCAGCCCACTCATCTGCCAAAGGTGAAGGCTGAAATAACCAGGATGTGGGCCTGTCACCCCAGCTGGGTCTCCTTTATCTCCCATTGGTGTTTTCTGATGATGCCAAGCAGAGAACCAGAGGCTATAGTCTGACCCCTTCATGGTCATCTTTGCCTCATAGTTCCCTCTGGTTGAGGGTCAGTTGGAGGTAAGCCTAGGCTCCTAGAGGCTCTTCTGATTATGTTCCATGTCCCTTCGGTGTCTGCCTAGCAGATGTCTGTCCATAGGGAAATGCAGATCAAAACCACAATGAGATACGACTTCATACCCACTGGGATGGCTGTAATCAAAATGACAGATGGTAATAAATATTCGCAAGGATGTGGATAAATTTGGACCCTCACAGACTGCTGATGGGAATATATAATGGTGCAGCTGCTTTGGAAAGCAGTCCAGAAGTTCTTCAAAATGTTAAACATTGAATTACCATATGATCCAACAATTCCACTCCCAGGTATATACCCAAGAGAAATGAGAACAAGTCCTCTTCCATATGCTGGAAAAGCTATTCAGGAGCTGTTACAGCTGTAACCCATGTAGGCAGCCAACATGCATTCACTCATGTAATTCATTCATTCAACAAATGTTGAGTGTCTACTGTATGTCGGGTACTGGGAAACAGTAGTGAACAAAGAGATAAAAAGTCCTGCCCTCACTTACCTTACAAGGCAGTGGGGAGAAGGACACAGGCTATTAACTACATAAGTAGAATATGTACTGAATTAGTTAGGGGTGTGGGGGTCAGGGGAGATATTGCAATTTTAAATATGATCATCAGAGAAGGCCTCACTGGAAAAGGTATAGCTTGAATGAAGACCTTAAGGAGATGTGGAAATGAGTCAGACAAATTTCTAGAAGAACAATGTTTAAGACAACAGTACCTCAAGGGCAGTGACCCTGAGGTGAGTGTGTGCCTGGCACATCCCTGGGGCAGCAAGACCAGAGAGGCTGGATGTGAGTGGGTGGGTGGGTGAGGCTGCTATAAGGGTGAAGACTTTTTATCTGAGTGAAATGGGAAGAGTTTGGGGCAGAGGGGTGACTTGAAGTGACTTGGGTTTTAGGAGGATCACTCTGACTCTTTTGTGGGGTGAGTTGCTTGTTCACTGGTGCTCAGAACAAGGGGAAATCAGGGAGACCAGTTAGGAGGCTATTGCAATAATCCAGCAAGAAATGATAACATCTTGGACCAGGAGATCGCAGTGGAGCTGGTGAGTTGAAAGATTTCTCCCAGTGCCCTTGGTAGAGTGGCGGTGGAGGAAGTCGTGTGAGGTTTTGTTGTAGAGCTGGAAAGAGAGAATCTGGGTGAGTAAAATAGAGATGGATCAAGGAATGTCGAGAGGCGATACGGGTTCTCAAGCAGGATGCTGTGTATTTACACACAGCAAAAGGAAAAGGCTTGTGTCCTAGTCAAAAGATTGCAGCTGTCCATCTACCATAAAATTACAGAATTAATCCAGTTGCTGAGTTCACTATAAATGATGGCAGAAAGCAACATATGTAAATTGAGAGGATAAAATTGCTTCATTGGTTTGGTTTCCAAATCATGGAAAGAAAAACACCACATCAGTTTATTGAAGAAACACACAGAGGTGCTTCTGAGCCACAAGGCTGAAAACCGTTTATGTCTACTTTCATAATTGGTTTTCTGGATTGGCTGAGAACATAATACCACCATTCCCTTCAATAGCCTAAGGAAGAATTGATTCCTTTTCTGTCTTATAGGTTCATTTATTTCTTGCTTCACTTTGTGTGGTTGTAATAATTGCCCCCTTTGGGTGGTTCAATTGCCCTGTGTGGAAAATAAAGCAAAATATACACACACACATATATATATAATGGATAGGTCTGGAAGAGCCTCTTTTTCTAAGGATATGTAATAAAACATACATAGTTACTTTAGGAAATTTGCTCCTTGATTGAATTTAAAATGTGTTGAATGTTGAAACTTTGATTTCCTTGTGGGTTTTCAGGAGCATAATTATTCCTTCAAATCCTTCCTGCCTGTTATAGGTGATGAGGATGGAGCGGTGAACAAAACAGATAAAACTCCACTTTATGGAGTTACAGCCTAGTTGGGGGAGACAGGAAATGAACAAATAAGTAAGTGTAATGTAGTATGTCAGATATGAGCTCTACAGAGAAAAACAAGCAAAGATGTGGATGAGGTGCTCCAGGGTAGAGGTGGTTGCCAATTAAATGGGGTGTGCAGGGAAGTCTCCCCTGAGAATAGTAGGTACAAAGGCCCAGAGGCAGGAGGACTGTCCAGGACCCCACGTGGTTGGGGCAGAGTGAATGGGCTGAGTAGTAAGAGATGGGGGCAGATTGGTAATGGGAGGGAGCACAACAAATAGGTGCTCATTGAACCTAAGTTCTCCTAACAGCCTTCTCTATGAGAAAGGATGTCAGAGGAGGGACAAGGCATGTTTAGGAGGATTGTGGAAAGACAGAATGGGTTAAGATGCTTGCAAATCATGTATCCAATAAGGGACTTGTATCCAGGTTATATAAAGAACTCTTACAAGTCAATAATAAAAAGATAAATCACCAAGTTAAAACTTACAAAACAGAAATAGAGTCACAGATGTAGAAAACAAACTTACGGTTACCAAGGGGAAAGGGGAGAGAGGGATAAAGTGGGAGATTGGGATTGACATATGCACACTACTATATATAAAATAGATAATTAATAAGGACCTACTGTATAGCACAGGGAACTCTACTCAATGTAATGACCTATATGGGAAATGAATCTAAAAAATAGTGGATATATGTATATGTATAACTGATTCACTTTGCTGTACAGCAGAAACTAACACAACATTGTAAATCAGCTATATTCCAATAAAAATTAATTTTAAAAATGTGCAGAGGATTCGAACAGACATTTCTAAAAAGAAGATCTACAAATGGCTAATATAAATTGCATTTCCCTAATAGCTCATGATATTGAGCATGAAAAGATGTTCAACATCATTAACCATTAGGGAAATACAAATCAAAACCAAAATGAGCTACCACTTCACACCCACTAGGATGGTTGTAATGAAAAAAAGAGGTAATAACAAGTGTGGTCAATGATGTGGAGAAATTGGAACTCTCATAGATTGCTGTTGAGAATGTAAAGTGATTCAGCTTCTTTAGAAAACAGCCTGAAAATTCCTTAAAATGTTAAACATAGGATTACCAAATGATCCAACAATTACACTATTTAGTGTATATTCAGGAGAAATGAAAACATGTGCCCACATAGAAACCTGTACACAAATGTTCATAGCAGCATTATTCACTGTAGTCAAGGTTATTTGTGGAAACAGCCCACATGGCCATCAACTGATGAATGGATAAATAAAATGTGGTATATCCATATAATGGAATATTAATTGGCAATAAAAAGTAATGAGGGATGCTTAAATGCTTCAACACGAATGACCCTTGAAGACATTTTGCTAAATGAAAGAAGCCAGATACAAAAGACCACGTACTGTGTGATTCCATTTATAGAAAAGTTCCAAGACAGGCAAATCCAGAGATAGAAAGCAGATTAGTGATTGCCAGGGGCTTGGGTTATGGGATAAAGGGGTTGGGAGTTTTCTTTTGGGGGTAATGAAAAGGTTCTAAAATTGCCTGTGGTGGTAGTTGCACAACTCTGTGAATACATTAAAAACCATGGAATTGTGTACTTTAAGTGGGTGAGTTGTATGATACACAAGTTACATTCTCTTAAAGCTATTAAAAACACACAAACAAGAAGGACCAGTCTGACTGCTCTGTGGAGAACCTTCTACAGGGATGCAAGCAGGGAGTAAGGATCCCAACAGGGGGACTGTTACATCAACCCAGACACAGAGATGAGGGTGGCTGGACCCCGGTGGTGGTCGTGGAGGTGAGGATTTTACATTCATTTCATAGCAGAGTGGGGGAGCTTTGCTGACTGAATTGATGTGGGGGGAGAGGGGAAGGGACAGTGTTAGTATTCTATTATGAAGACTGGGAGAGAGGAGCCAAAGATGGGGAGTGAACCCCAAAATGAGCAGCCCCATGGCCCACCACTATGGCTAAGGTAGAAGACTAGATGCTCAGGATGTGCAAGGGGATGTAGACCCCAGTCCTTGCTTCAGGAAGCTTATAATCTGAGTGCAGATTTTGACACAGGAACACCAAAAAAGTTAAATGAGCACCAGTACCAGTGCCATGCTGTTTTGATTATTGTAACTTTGTAGTATAGTTTGAAATCAGCAAATGTGCTACCTCCAGCTTTGTTCTTCTTTCTCAAGATTGCTTTTACTATTCAATGTCTTTTTGCTTTTGTGCAAATTTTAGGATTTTTTGTTCTAGTTCTGTGAAAAATGTCATTGGTATTTTGATTTTTTCCCATTTTTAAATTAAGTTGTTTACATTTTTATTATTAAATTGTAGCAGTTTTAAAAAATATTTCTTGACAGAAGTCCCTTAAAAACATATATGAATATCTTCTATCAGTCTGTGGCTTGTCTATTTAGTTTCTTAATAACATATATTTGATGAGCAGAAGTTTTAATATTGGTGAATTCCAATTTACCAAAATAATGATTTTAATGGTTATTACTTTCTGTGGATTCTCTAACTAATTTATGTCCGCCCCCAAAGTCATGAAGTTATTCTCTTTGGTTTTCTTCTAGAGTTTTACAGTTTTAGTTTTTATGATTAGGCTTAGATCTCTCCCGGAATAATTTTTGTGTAGGGTGTGAAGTGGGAATTGAGATACTTTTTTTTTCCATATTCACTTGCTTCCACATCGTTTTTTGAAAAAAAAAAGTCTACCTTTGAATTGCTTTGGTATCTCTGTCGAAAAATTATTGGATCATATATATTTGGTTTATTCCTGGAAACTCTGTTTGGTTCCATTGATCTATTTTTGCCTATTCTTTAACCAGCACCGTACTGACTTGATGACTGTAGCTTTATTAAATTTCAAGTCAGTTAGTGTAATTTCTCCACATTTGTTCTTTATCAAGATTGTGTTGGCTATTTTAGGTACTTTGAATTTTCATATGTATTTTAGGATCCGCTTGTCAGTTTTTATTTTTAAAAAAGTGCTGGAGTTTGGCTTGGGTTTGCATTGCATCTACAGATAAATTTGGAGAGAACTGACATTATAACATGTTGTCATCTAATTTTTAAACATTGTACATTTATTTAGGTTTTCTGTTATATCTCTCAGTATTGTTTTATAGTTTTCACTATAGAGATCCTATACACCTTTTGCTAAATTTATCTCTAAGTATTTCATGTTTTGTGAATATTATTGGAAAGAATATTTTTTAATTTTTATTTTTAAATGTTATGTAATAAAATTCACATGTCTAAATACATACATATATATATGTATGTGTGTATATCTACATTTATCATCTATATTTATCTATCACTTATCTACCTATCTATCTATCTATCTATCTATCTTTTTTGGGGTGTCCATTCCTCTGAAGTGGCTAAATTACATTCTTTATTTAATGGTGCAAATTCATCATTGGCCAATGCATGGCAGGTATGTTTCATGTACATATGTATGTATTTTTAGTAGTGTAATAAGCATCCTTTAATCCACCTGCTATAGCAAAACTTCATTGACAATAAGCTACATCTAATCATATGCCTTCTCCCCAAATCTCGCTGCTCACCATACTCAAATATCATCATCCTGAATCTACCTCTTAATTTGTTGAATTTTTCCTTTGTGATTGGGCTTTAAGTGGTCTTTCTAGGTTTCTTCTATTACAAGTAATTCTGTAATAAGTATTCTTGTGCAGTATATTTAGTCCAAACACTGATTATGTACTTAGAATATATTCTTATAGCTGGAATTATGTCAAAGTACATCAAAAGACAAGATTTTTAAGATTCTTGTATATTTTACTGCACCTGTAAAATGGGCACATCTCCCAATACCTGGGTACTCAGCACAGATTGAGAGCATCACCCAGGCTTCTGGGAGAACACCTGGCCTGTACCTGTGTGCAGGGGTCTTTCTAGTCCACAGTCCACACCTACCCTCCATCTGTATATCATCCTCCATAACAAGGCAAAATGTTCCCTACACCTTGGTGTGTAGCCTGTAGAGAAACCCCTTTGTCCAGGGACTCAGGCCCCTCTCACCTGCCCTTAGTTATCCCTACCCTGGGGATAGCAATGACTTCATGGATAGTCATTCCCCAGGGAGGAACTGGATATATTTATCCAGTTCAGTCTAACAAGCCTTTGTGATTACTAATAGTGTTCCTGGCAATGACCTCTACCCTTTGCGGGGACTCTTCCATCTGCCCAGCACTGTTGTAGGCATCCTACAGCATCGTCTGGCTCAATCCTCACAAGTGTGCTGGGGAATGACTGTCATCACCCTCTTTCAAGATGGGGAAAAGGAAACAAGAGGCAGTGACTAACTGCTCAAGATGGCACAGGGACAAATGGTGAGGCAGGACCCCAGGCAGCTGTCTCATCCTGGAGGCCACGCTTCTCCATGAGGTGACCGAGTCACACCCTGAGTGGAGGGCAGAAGGGGAAGGGGGAGAGGAGGAAAAGGATGTAGCCCTGCCCTCCATGGACTTAACGGCCCAGCAGAAAACAAAGGACACACATGTACCCACACGTGAACACGTACATGAACACACCCACACCGCACATGCACACACGCTATCACACACACATCCACATGGTTACACATACACTCACACACACACTGTTACACACACACTCACATCACACATGCACTGTCACACACACACACATACACTCTCACATAGGTATACACTGGTGCATGGGGGCGCGGACAGCTCAAAGGTGACACTGCAGCAGAAAGGCCTGCACCGCTCTTCACAGGAAGGGACCCCAGGAGCTGCCCAAGCAGAGAAGACCCTGGGGTGATATGAGCTCTGGGTGCTGAGTGCTCACGAGCTGGAGGCTGAGGCTGCTCAGTGGACGTGGGGCCTCTGTCTGGGGAGCAGTGGAAACAGGAAGGAGCAGCTCACATGTAGGGGACTGTGAGGACAGACCACAGGGGACATTGTGTGATCTGGGGTCCAAATTCCAACCTGGCTACAAGTAAACTGTCAAGGGTTACAAATTATTTATGCTGATAATAACAATGTCAGATTGATAAGATAGATAGATAAAAGATAAAAAAAGGAAAAAATAAAAGAACAGAAGAAGAGAGGAGAGGGGAGGGGAAGGGAGGGGAGAGGCCAAAGTCTTCTCCCTCCTGCTTCTTCAAATTCTTTACCCGGTGGGGACTGGGGAGGGGCCATCCTCCCAGAATGTTTTCAGAATTCTCTATATACAAGCATCTTACCATTTCACTCACTAACATATTCTGGACCTGTTTATGGGGCAATAGTCTCAATTCTATTTCACTCTTTTAAGGCCTGACTTCGTATTAGGAAGAATATTATCCTTTCTTCTGCCCATTTTGGATCCTTTTAAAAGACCAACCACTTGCAGGTGCAGAGTTGGCTCCCGCTGCCTTGAAAGGGGTCTGACTTCCCCTGGGAGGAGCCCTTGCCCCCAGTCCCCACTTCATGTCCCATGGATCTCTTGATCCCTGGCACCCTCTAGGACTCTCCAACTGGCCTTAGATTACATTGTTCCCACAGCAGTGAAGGAACTGGAGACCAGGCTCTCATGGCAGAGTCCTAGAGGATGAACTAGGAGGCTCTGAGCCTGGATCTGCCTGAGAGATATTAGGAGAGCAAGGTGTGGTTTAATGAAATAAAAGTTGGTTAATGGAGCTGAAAGAAGGACATGCACCCTCTACAGAGGCCCACTCTGAAGGTGACTTGGCAGATAGGAGACCCTCCCCCAGATGACAGGACCACATGAGAGATGGAGCCATGGTGTCTGTGTCACCCCCAGTACAGGGTCACCCTCTTCAAGGAGCACTTAAATTACACAGGGACATGCTGGGTCCACAGAATCCATGAAATTATAAGACCCTGCCAGGTCCAGTGAAATTTTCCAGGGTTGCTAGGATTAGAATCCATCTGTTTCAATTAATATCTTTTGGGACACCCTTCACCCTTCACCCCTGCCTGCCCACAGGGACCACACACAAGGAGAGAGGGAGCCTCAGAGGAGGGAGATTCCCTGGGACTTTGAGGGTAGGACCAGGTTTCTCTGAAGCAGAAGAAAACTTTAAGTCAGGAGAATGGGTTTTACCCAGGAAAGAGGCCCCACCGCTCTGCCCCATGTGCCCTTGTGCACAGAAAGGGGTGTGGCCTGGCCTTGCTCTGACCCCTAGAGGGCCCCAGCTCCAGACTGTGATCAGCCCTCTCCACCTCCCCCAGGGCCTGTATAAGTGATTAGATCACTTTCTATTTCAGAGCAGTTAGGGAGAACTGTTTCCTAGAACCTGGCTGGTCTACTCTCCCCCAGCCTACCTGATCAGCCCTGGGAGGCTGGTGTGAGGATTGGTGTGAACTTTTCTTTAAATGTTCAGTAGAATTCACCTAGAAAGCCATCTTGTCCTGGGCTTTTGTTTGTTGGGAGTTTTTTAAATTACTGATTCAACTTTATTACTGGTCTGTACATATCTTCTATTTCCTCTTGATTCAGTCATGGGAGATTGTACATTTCTAGAAATTTATCCATTTCTACTAGGTGGCCTATTTTATTGCCATATAATTATTCTTAGTAAACTCTTATGATCCCTTGTATTTCTACTGTGTCGGTTTTAACCTTCTCTTTCTTTCTTAGTTTATTTAGTTAGGTCAATTTTGCTTATCTTTTCAGAGAACCAGCTCTTAGTTTCATTGATATTTTCCTTTTCTTGGTCTCTATTTCATTTGTTTCTGCCCTGATATTTATGATTTCTTTCCTTCTACTACATTTAGATTTTGTTTATTCTTTTGTTAGTTCCTTCTAATCTGAATGACAATCTTGCCTGGTAGAGTATACTTGGTTGTAGGTTTTCTACTTTTCATCACTTTGCATATACGGTGCCACTTCCTTCTTACCTGCAAAGTTTCTGCTGAAAAGTCAGCTGTTGGTCTGATGAGAGTTTTCTAGTATGCAACTAGTTGCTTTTCTCTTGATGTTTTTAAAGATTCTCTTTATCTTTAATTTTTGCCATTTTAATTATAATGTGTTTTGGTGTGGACCTCTTTGGGTTCACCCTGTTTCGGACTTTCTATTCTTCTTGGACCTGGATATCTGTTTCCTTTCCCAGGTTAAGGAAGTTTTCAGTTATTATTCCTTCAAGTAAGTCCTCTGTCCCTCCTAGAGCCCTTATAATGTGAATATTAGTAGGCTTGATATTATCCCAGAAGTCTCTTAAACTATCCTCATTTTTAAAAATTATTTTTTCTTTTTTCTGTTCAGCTTGAGAGATTTTTGGTACTTTGTCTTCCAGTTCACAGATCCATTCCTCTGTATCATCTGATCTACTGTTGATTACTTCTAGTGTATTTTTTATTATTATATTTTTTACCGTGTTCTTCAGATCTGTTTGGTTCTTCTCTATATTTTCTCACTCACTGTTAATCTTCTGGATGTGTTCATCTGTTCTTCTACCAACTTCCTTGAGTAGCTTTATGATCATTACCTTGAACTCTTTATTCAGTAGCTTACCTGTCTTTACTTTGTTTAGTTCTTCTTCTGGGTTTTGTTTCATTGCTTCATTTAAAACATATTTCTCTGTTTCCTCATTTTGCCTACTTGCTGAATTTATTTCTATATATTAGATAGGTTGGTTAAGTCTCGTGATCTTGGAGAAGTAGTCATATGTAGGAGACATGCTATGGGACACAGGAGCACACTCCCCTCTGGTAATCAGAGCTATATGCTCTAGGGGCACCCACTATGTGGGCTGTGTGGTCCCTTTTGTGGTGGGGCTGACTATTGTGAGCATGCTGGTATATGGGGCTGGCCCCTGATCTGGTTAGCTGCCAGGTCCTCCCTTGTGAGGTTGCTGCTGGCCTATTGGTGTGCAGGTAAGCCCCTGGAGTAACACACTAGAGGGAGGACTCCAAAATAACACTTGCCAGCATCATGTCTTCATGGTACAATGTGCTCCCTAAGGTGGCTGCCACCAGCATCTATGTCCCCAGGGTGAGTCTCAGTTGTCTCTTGCCTCTCCAGGAGGCTCTCCAAGATCAGCAAGTGGATCTCATCCAGGTTCCTTTCAAATTGCTGCCTCTGCTTTGGGACTCAGAACATGTAAGATTTTGCATGTGTCCTTTAAGAGTGGAATCTGATTCCTCCAACCCTCTGGCTCTCTTGTACGCAAAGCCCTGCTGGCTTTCAAAGCCAGACATTTTGGGGGATCTTCTTCCTGGTGTAGGAACCCTGGTGGGGCTCAAACCCCTTGCTCCTTGGGGAGAACCTTGGCAATTGAGTTATCCTCCTATTTGTGGGTCACCTACCCAGGGAATTTTACCATGTCTCTGCCCCTCCTACTTACCTCATTATGGATCCTTCTTCATATTTTTGGTTTTGGAGAATCTTTTCTTGTAGTCTTCAGGTCATTCTCATAGATAGTTGCTCTGTAAATTGTTGTAATTTTGGTGTACTCATGGGAGGAAGTGAGCTCAGGGTCTTCCCACTCTGTCATCTTGGCCACCCCCACACCCCAGCACAAGACTTTAAGTGTACTGGCAACACCAGAAGAGATATTGCAGGAAAATTAACTAGTAATTGCTGTATTCAAAATATGAATTCAAATATATGACTCTGGGCTGAAATAGCTCCCAAGGCAGGCCTGAAAGGAGGAGGAGAATGGGACTCAGAAAAGAGGGAGGGAGCCTCAGGAAACCCTGTGGTTTCAAGAGTCAGGAAATATATGACTGCGGCTGAAGGCAATTTCCCATGGAGATGGAGAGGGAGATGAGGTTGGAGAAAGCAGAAAACAATTCCCTTTTAAAATGCAGAGGGGAAAATACTTTGTCATCATTTGACTGGTCGTAAGAATGAGCTCAGCAATTTTGTACCAGATCATAAACCAATTGCCCTCTTTGCAAGATTAACTACTAGAAAGACCTACTGCCTTTCTCCTGTGATGGGATGATAATGCATGTGACGGATTGCCTGGAAAATAAGACATAGTAACGGGGGTCAAACACTGTTATTAAATCCATGTGGGAAAAGAATCAGGAGGAGGGGAAACTACTGTTAATTATGGCGAGAAAGCAGATTACACAGTGGCTAGAGGGTTTTTTTCACGGATGTTTGAATTTAATATATTTTGAGACTGTCAAAGAGGTACATTAGAATGATTAAATATATTCAGACTACTCTGGGAATTAACTACCTGCTCTTCTTTCACAGGGAGTAAATAAGATGGCCAGGTGATATTTTTAGTAATTGAAAAATGTTTCTTTGATTTAGATTTTATTTATTTTTCTTGGGAAAGATAGATATTCCACCCGTAGGAATTGGAAATGATCTTCTTTATAGCCCTGAAGTGAGGCGTTTGTGTCTTAGAGCTAGGCTGTCTCTGCTCAGATCCCAGCTCCTCGCTTTACTACTGTTTAATCTCTCTGTGCCTCAGTTTCTTCATTTGTAAAACAAGGATGATGGTAAGAGTGGTACCCACTTGGTGGGGCTACAAGAGGATTGACTGAGTCACTGTCTGTACAGCAGTCTGTCCACTCCCTGTAGTGTTAGCTGTGAATCGAACAGTCTGCTTTTTTACCAATTCCTCGCTTTCTGCTCACTTTTATTGTAGCTAAGCAGTGTATTTCTTCTTTATTATACATATTCGTATGCCTCCAGTTGTAGGGTCTGCAGTCTTTCTTGGAGGAGGAGCTACTTTTCATTTCCAGCTGCCAGATAAGTGGCTGGAGGTGATGGGGAAACTTCAGCCAAAACCCACAGGATGCACATGGATGTTGGAGGTGGGGGCATGGGTTCACACACTCACCCCAATACCCTCCACTCAGCACAGTCCCTAGAAACCTCTACTGAGTATTGGCTGTTGACAGGAACTGGTTAGAGCAAAAGCTATGAGGTATGGTTTCCAAATCCACTGGGTGAGTCATTTTGACCAATTGTTAGTTTGAATTGTAAAAAGTGGCATTTATATAGGTCAGAAAGGATGAATGTTGACAATTCTGTATGATTCAACATAGTATTTCATGTTTCCTCCGTCTGTTGATTAATGGATATAAATAGTTATATCATTTACTACTTTCCAGCCAGAGCTACCAATGTCAGCAGGCTGCATTAATGAGCCCCTGAGGACAAAAAGATAATTCTGTTCTACATCCGACCTCAGGTCTTTGATTAAAGTACTTTCTTCAATTCATAGATTACATTTACTAGATCCCTCCATATGCTGGGCAAGAGACAATACTTAATAACAGGCATTCACAGTTTAAGATCACTTAAGGTTCATCACCATCACCACCATCATTAGTCATATGTAGAAACACTCAGCCTTACTGGATGGCTTACAGGAATATTCCTAAGCATTTTGGGGAGGTCATAAAAGGACTCCAGGTTGAATATGAAGTGGAGGGATGGTCAACCTTATGCATAGGCTCACTTTGGAAGCATCTGGGCTATGATTTTGATGTGTAGGGTAGAAGAGGAAGAGCAAAAAGAAATATTCCCGTGACCCACATGTCTCTCTTTGTCTCTGGTCTTACTTTAGGAACAGGAATTCCTGGGTTAACCATAACTAGTATGATTGAGGAACTAGTATATTTTCTAGTCCAGTCTAAACTCCTCTTGTCCATGGGTACTGCTCTGGTGGCCCTCTCTGTTCATGCCACTCTTGCCTGAAGCTGTTCAGCATCTGATTGGTTGTGTCTTCCTTCATGGCTCTTATGAATAATTACAGAGAGTTTCAAACTTTGTATCTCCAAGGCCAAAAGCCTAATCTCTTCTTTGACGGTCATCTTCTACTGAGGGTTTTGCTTCATGTTATCCAAATGCTGGGTAGCAGATCCAGCTTTAGCAATATTATCAGTCAGGCTAGGCTAGGTTACGTTTCAATAACGGATAACTCCAAGACCTGAGACAGAAACTACAAAGGTTTATTTCTTGTTCACACCACATACCCACTGCAGTTCAGCTGGGGCCTCTGTGCCTATTACTTTCACTGGGACATTCTGGCTGGGAAAGGCTCCAGCACTATGCTTCCACAGTTGTTTAGGCAGAAGAAAGAAAATGTGGTGTGTTATACACCAGTTCTTAAAGCTTCCATATGAAAGTGACACATGACTTTGTTGCAAATCACAAGACCACATGTAACTTCCAGAAGATGCAGAAAAGTGCAGTCGATTATGCATGCAGAAATTAGACGGCTGAGATTATCTCCTGAAAAGCAATAATGACCACTGCTAATGGACAGTGGAATGCACGCAGGATGTCTGAGCTTTTACTCAGTACCCTAAGCATTCTGTCCTGCATCCTTGTTTGCTCAACTGGTTGCGCTTTTTTGGGTATTCTGTGATGAAGGAAAGAGTCATCTTTCATTTTCCTTTTTGAAATATGACTTTTGATTATATGAGTTATAATCAATTATATACCATAACTTTTCTTGTGCAAGTCCCTGAAACATCAATATACAATAGCAGTAATATTTGTTTATTGTATATTATTATTGTTCCAAAATAAACATAGTATACAGTTTACTGATTCAACCATTTTAAAGTGTACAATTCATTGACACTAAGTACATTCACATTGTTTTGCAACCATCAGGACCACACACTTCCAGAATTCTTTTCATTTTCCCAAACTGAAACTCTGTACCCTTTAAACAATAATTCCCTATCCCCCTTCCCCCCAGCACCTGGCAACCACCATTCCACTTTCTGTCACGATGAATTTAAGTATTCCAGGTATCTCATGTAAGTGGAGTCATACAATATTTATCCTTTTGTAACCAGCTTATTTCACTCAGCATAATGTTTTCAAGAATCATCCATGGTACAGCATGTGTCAAAATTTCACTTCTTTTAAGAATAAATAATATTCTGTTGTACTCATATTCCATTATACTCATATTCCGGACATACCACACTTTGTTTATCCATTCATCTGTCAATGGACACTTGGGTTTCTTCCACCTTTTGTTTATTATGAATAATGCTGCTGTGAACATTGGTATATACATATTATTGATTTCGATAATTCTGGGTGTACATCTAGAAGTGGGAATGCTGGATCATATGGTAATTCTATTTTTAACTTTATAAAGAAATGCAACAGCAATATTTAACTCAGTGTTTTAAAAGCTGTTTTCTGTGGAACTATGGCCCCATCAGTGACTCACAGTGCATTTCAGCCTTGTAAAGTACTGAGAAATTCTACAAGAAAGAAATCTTTTTCTCTTGGATTAACGCAGCATTTACCAAATTTATTAAATCATAGAATTCCTGCCCCATTTTTTATTGAGCTGTCTATTAAGACCTCATGGAATATGAGGTAATGTGGAAAATATTAGTTAACCGTTCAACTCAGTATCATGTGGGCTATATGAGAAATGGCCAGATGATCGAAAGAAAAACCTAAAATGTGGAGAGTAAAGATGCCATAGGGTGGTCAGCTCATTGGTCAGCATTCTCATTGGCTAAAAATTGCTAAAAATATCCGATTCCACCAAAAGTGAAAAACACAGTTGAGTAAAAGAGATGAAAGCTGCCGGGAAGAGAGGAAGGAGTAGAGAGGAAGTTGGGGGAGAGATTGCGCCTCTAGGGAAGATCTACAAGTACTGATGCTGTCAGGGCTACATTCACCTCCCTTGCTCATTCAATGTGCAGTTTGAAAATGGATGTAATTTCTGTCCTTCCAGCTGAGGAAATGGAGGCTCAGACCACACAACTGATAAGCAGAGGTGTTGGGATTGGAGTTGTTCTTGTGATTCCAAAGCAGAGAGAGAGAGGGAGCAGTGGCTTCCAGTGGATCCCTAGAGCACACAGAGTTAGCTGCAGAAGTGAGCTACACCTAGCTGCAGGAGCAACCTGGGTGTCTGGAGAGGAGTCAGTGTGCAAACAGGGAGCCCCTCAACCTCAGTGGACCCTGATATGATCCATCTTAGGTGGAACCCTCAACATTTTTTTTAGATTTTATATTATATATATATATATATATATATAATCTTTATTGGAGTATAATTGCTTTACAATGGTGTGTTAGTTTCTGCTGTATAACAAAGTGAATCAGCTATACATATACATATATCTCCATATCTCCTCCCTCTTGCGTCTCCCTCCCTCCCTCCCTATCCCACCCCACTAGGTGGTCGCAAAGCACAGAGCTAATCTCCCTGTGCTATGCAACTTCTTCCCACTAGCTATCTATTTTACATTTGGTAGTGTATATAAGTCCATGCCACTCTCTCACTTTGTCCCAGCTGGGTTATGGTATATATAGAAAAAAGATAGTATTTGTATGATCACCTGGGATGAATGGGATAATGATGCTAGAGGCTGGCCCCAGACCTGGGGGCTGCAGACCCCCCAGACCTCCGTCCAGCTTCTCCATGGGCTGAGGGGATGACTCTCCATGTGTCTGTACCCCAGGCTGCCCCCTGTTGGGAGCTCTGCCCTAAGTGTGTCTCTATTACAACATAGAGCATGGAGTTGTGAGGAAAGCTGTGTGTGTTGGGGGTGGGGACAATGGGAACAACCAAAGGGAATAACCAAAATGCCAGCTATGTGGCAAAGCTGAGGATACTGTGCTTACTGTGCTCCTAAAAGGGGGTTTCAGGCTTTCATCAGTGGCCTAAGGAGAAGACTCTGGGACTGAGGCTTGGGGGAGCAAAGGGAGATTGGGTTCCCTTTAGTGTTGGGAGCAGTCTGCTCCCTGCAGCTGTGCCTCTGGAGTGGAAACTGAGAACTCCACACCCGAGAAGGGGCTTGATGGCAACAGGCGATGACCTTCCCGCGTTGGCTGAAAGAGCAGGTGGGGGTGTGTCCCGCCTTGGACACTCTTTCATCCAGTGGAGCAGTTTCTTTTTTTAAAACTAAAATTGGAACACATTTTATCGTAAAATATAACATCATTACTTTCTCAGAAGAGTAATGCATTTTTATGGTATGAAACCTAAAATGTAACCTTAAAATAATGCAGGGAAAAAAGATTGGTGACGGTTTATAAGAAGCATGCTTTTAAGAATGATGTTTCTGAAAATTAAATCTTGTTCAGAAAGCTCTGTTTTCTTAGACGTCAGTGTGTGAGTAGAGGTCAAATGATAATTTTCTTATTTTTTATAATAAAAATTCTTAAAATAGAAAGTTTTGTGTTTCCATAGGATTAGTTGTTTTAAATATAAGTAAAGTTTTAAAATATGAAATAATTTTAGATCTACAGAAAAATTGCAAAGACAGTGTCAAGAGTCCTCCTGGATACTCTCACCAAGTTTTAGTTTCCCCTAATTAACATTATCCTGTCCTATTAACATTAACAGTAACATTCTCATTTCATGTTACCATGGTACATTTGCAAACCTAAGACACCAACGTGGGTCCATTACTATTAACTAAACCAAACAGACTTTGTTTGAACATAGGTATACCTTTAGATAACTGTAGTACCTCCCTACACATCCATTTTCCAGAGGAGTTATTGAAGAACTTAGGTTTTCTATCTCTCATTCTTGAATTCAATATTTATATTTATAGTTATCGTTATTGTTATAGTTATATTTTCCTGACAAATCATCTGCCTCACATTTCTGGAACTCACTTTTACTGTGAAAGAAGGCTTCCTATGATTACCAAGTATGTTCTTTTATATGCAGTAGTTTAAGCAGAATAACTAAGCTACAATCCAATAGGCATTCCTCATAATGATTATTGTCATCTTTTAAAAAAAAATATTGCGATATAGTGGATGTACAATAGTATATAAGTTTTAGGTGTACCACACAGTGATTCACAATTTTTAAAGGTTATACTCCATTTATAGTTATTGTAAAATATTGGCTATATCCCCTGTGCTGTACAATATATCCTTGTAGCTTATTTATTTTATCGTCATCTTTATTGAGTAAATCCACATATTGAAGTTCCTAATGAAAGTGAGTTTTTAAACACATGAAAATTATTTTATCATTCCTCTTTTTAAATTCTATTATATTATCATAATAAGAAGAAAGGGAAGCTGTATCAGTCAGGGTCCTAGAAGGGGACAGGTGACACGCCTGGATGGGGTAATTGAGGACACTTCAGTAAGATGTCTATTTACAAATCTGAGGGCAAGTTGAAGGATACCCTCAAGGACAGAGCGACACTCTGGAGCAACAACAGTGGGGGTTATTGTGACCCCTCCCACCCCAGGCTTGAAGGTGCCAGAGAGGAGAAGTTGCAAGAAATGATGGCAACATAAATGCAAACAGGAAGTCAGCAGAGAAGTCTGTATCCTGAAACAGACTTTAAAAGCAATTTAACTACAACTGTTTGTGTCATTCATTCTAGATGTTATTGTCCACATCAGCTGTGCAGAGTCAAACAAAGGGAGAGATCAGACTTTCAGTTTTTAAAAAAAAAGGGAAAAATGAATAGCATGTCTGGTTTAACTTTAGGGTCACAATTCCCCTGCCATTCCTGGTAAATGCTGGGCTTAATGGCAGCTGTGTCAGAGCTTTGCTAGTTTTCTAGAATCAAAGTGGTCAGCATCTTTGCTTCAGAATGAGCTGTGCCAGCTTTGCTGTGTTAGCTACATCGTGAAGGGACACTGCTACCTTGGGCATCCTTTGCTCTGGATGCTGGCTTTGTGTTTGTCTGGGTTTGTCCCTTCTCTGTGTTCATGTGGTTAGCAGTTGTTTCCTGCCTAAGGGCCCTGTAAGCACGGGCACATCCTGTTCTATCTGTTTCTCCATGTTTGGGTTGAAAGAATTCCTAGTTACATTCCTTATCAGAATGTATTCATATGTCAGTTTAACCTCATTAAGTCCATGATGAATTTTAAGATTTCTTTTTTGATCTCCAGCATGTGGACATGGATTTTTAAGTTATCATTCCAACCAGGAAGAACATACCCCAGTGTATGCCCAGACTACTGACAGGCTAGAAAGAAGAATGAGTTCTTTCTCCCTTTATTTATTCACACACTCGTGTTTTGACAAACACATTTTGGACCCAATAGTTGATAACTGGCTGAAACTCTACTTTGATTGTCATAATTAAAAAACAATTTGGAGAATATATTTATTTTAGGATTTCATTAGTAAGTTATGAGTTTGTGATGAAAACAAAATAATTTGAAATTTTTCAAAAGGTTAAAAAAAAGACATTACTAGGCTTGTTGATTAGAGAAATAGGAAAATATGTGTCTTATTCAAAATAAATTAGGAAAGGTTGTTTTTATGTTAAATGACTGATGGATGTTTCCATGGGGAAATTTTCTCTCCATGAGCTACAGGGCTTGCCTTCAATACTGACACCAAATGCTCTGGGAATTGAAATCAATGACATCCAAAGTATCATTATTGGTAACAATAATAAACACAAGTATCAATGAGTAAGTACTAACACTGTACCAGGCTTTGTGCTAAGCATTGCACAGGATGATCTCAGTTAATACCCACAGGAGATAGGTCTTATGATGAATCTGTTATTACATAAACGAACAGGCAAAGAACTGAAATATACCCAAGATCACAAAGGGTTGGAGCCAAAATTTGGACCCAGTTTTTCTGATTCCATTGCCAGGGTCTTAACTATAGGAGTCTGTAGTCTCCCTGTGGTTCAAATTCATGCAGGATTGGAGGTAGGGGCATCTATGAGAATCTTTACAGGTTCGAAAGATGATCAGAACTTAGTGAAATGAAATGTAGCATGGTTAACTTATTAATGAAGCTGCACTCATGTCCTAAAACTCCCTGTGCAAATACAGAAAGGGGAGATGGTGTTTAGTATCCACAGCCACATAAAGAACCAGAGGTTCTAATCACTAGAATGTTTGAAGTGAGTCTACTGTGTTGATTTGGCTATCAACGCAAGATAGCATATGGGAAAGTGTTTTTTAAACCGCAATTCACTACACAATGTCTCATGTACATACAAGTTTTGTTGTAGATATTAATTCTGCTCTAAAAGCTGGAGGCAGCACATGAGAAAGTGTTTGTAAATCACAAATCTCTACACAATATCGTATTTGTACGTATCTGTTCCAGTGATAGATCTTGATTCTTAAAAGGAGGAGGAATTTGGAGCAATTCTCCCTGTTCTTGGCTGGAACCCCACCCTTTGTCTGGAGCATGGCTCTCATAGCTGGAGCCATACTTTACTCAGGAACATATTAGAGGAGGGTCTTCAAGTTAGTGAGGAAGCTAAACCCAGGTCATGTGATGAAGAAGAAAGAGCTCTCTGGGAGCTGATATCTGGGGAGAGCAGACAGGCCTCTTGAACAGGTCAGAAATGACTTGAGAGAGCAAGGAAAGGAGACTACTGGCCTGGGCTTTTACTGTGGGGACCTGGCTTGCAGGGTTTGAGGGAGTGCCCAGACTTTGTTACCAGCTTGTCCAGGTGTGGACCACTTGCAGAAGGGGGTGAGGCTTGAGGGTGGTCAGCTTTCAGTCATCAAACACAGAGTCAGACTCCTTATCACACACAGGCCTACCCCAGCGAAAGCCAGCCTGAATGGGTCCATGGGTTTCCCACACACAGACACACTTTCCCTCTTGATCCTGAGTGGCAGCCAATCCCAACATGGCCACACTTCCTTGGAATTCTCTGTCAGCAGTCAGCCAGCCAGTCTCTAGGACTTCAGAAGTCTCAGGAGGGATCAGACATGTGTCTGTCTCCCCAGCTGCACCCCAGGTACAGGGGTTCACGGCACACTTTTCTCCCGACCCCTCTGGCCTCCCTCACTAGGTTCTAGGTGAGGGGCTGACACTCCCACCTCTCATCACTGGAGTGAAACTCACAGTGTAGCTCATTCCTAAGAAATTCTTATCAAAACCCTTCCTGTCTCTCCACCTCCCACTCTTTTACATTTGTAGTGTTGAGAGGTTCGTGAGTGTTGGATCTGCTTGTGCTTCGGAGGCTAAATCCAATGAGATTTATGTCCGGCCTTTCAGTTGGGAACCGCCGTCTCTTGTACCTTGGGACTACATTTAAACATACTGCTACATCTGTTAGTTAGTTTGTTTATTACTTATTCATGACACATCCTCCAATTACTTTCTCAGAGGGATTTGAGATGACTGAGGATATAAATTCATGTTCAGTCAGCCAGTTTCAAATACAGTCAGAGACTTATTTCTTCAGTCTTCATCCCCTGAAAAGCATTGCATCCCCATGGGAAATGGCTATGATGCTCCTCATGGTATCTCAGAGACACCGATAAAGGTGCTCAAGAGTGGGGAAAATATGTCTATAGGAAGTATAGTTCTTAAAGCATTATTTGAGATCAATGAGTTGTAACTAGGTATATTCCGGAATCATCGCTGGAGTTTAACGTCCACACACTGGGATCCACCCCCTGGCATTCTATTTTAGTATACCTAGGGTATTTCTAGTATATCTAGATACTTGCACTGAAAAATAAAAGATGTGCAGGTGTTTCTGATGTATACCCTCGTTAATATCCTCCTTCTTCAAATCATACCTCATCTAATTAATCTCATCTGCAGGACTAAACTTCCGTATATTTTTTATTTTGTTTTAAAATCTAGAATTTCACAAATAAAATGGAACATTCCTTGCTGTGTCTTGCACATAGTGAGATGTGTTTGTTCATTCATCCAGTATTTATAGTGTTACCGGCTGGGTCCCAGGTCCTGGGCTATTAAGACATCAGAGAGACCCAGGCTTTGAATGAAGTCAGAGTCATTGTCAGGAAGTGGCACCAGCTGACAGTGAGGCCTTGCTCCAGGGTAGGCTCCCTGGGGAGATCAATGATTTGTAATTCATCTCTGGAGTTAATTTACCCTCCAGGATGAAGTACTCCACACAAAGGGCTGACATGGAAAAGACCCTACAAGTATGCACCCCACTGTAGAGTGGTGAATGGCTTATTTGATTTTTAAAAGAATTTTATTTTTATTAAGACTTTACTTCCTGACTCAAATCTTCCTACCTAACGCAATCAATGTGTGAGTAGAATTTCTGTCAACTGCATTATTTATGAATGTATGAGAAGAGTTTACCACTTAATGTAGTCCTTTGGGTAAACTATAATTTTTTTAGTAAAGAATCACTCAGCCAAAAAAAAAAAAAAAAAAAAAAAGAGTTTACCGAAATCTAGATGGAGGCAAGTTGGAGACTGAAGAGAAGTTCGGAACCTTCCAGAATCCTCCAAGTCTCGGGCATCAAGGCTCCATTCTAAGATGGGGATTGTGGGAAGGGAAACCAGAGTATGGATGCAAAATACATTGTCGAGGGAGATTACTTGTGATGTTTCCCACCATCCAGGTTTTCTCACCTTTCTTCCATTTGTTGTCAATCAATTCGTTTTGTGTTTACATATGTCAGAATAAATCAACTCACTTTTTTTAAAACAGTGAGAAACATAGAAATATATATTAATATAGCAAAACAGGCCATATAGACAGAGCCTCCGATGGACTGTGCTTTGTCCCAGTGAAAGGTTTTCTGAAGATGGTGTACAAGCTGGGGACGCACAGGATGGTTAGGACTACACTAAGGAATTATAAGCGGGTGGATGGCACACGTTGCGTACTTCTGTCCTTATTTGCCAATTCTAATGAAAACTGTCCTCCCCCCCAGCGACATTCTCTCCATCTTTCACTGGACTGATTTTACCTTCATTCTCAACACTCTCATTTGTCTTGTCTTGCAAGCTTAATTAAGGTTTAAGGTGGGCAGTGAACTCTTTATAATAAAGTGTCACAGTTGGAAGCTGGCCTCTTAGGAAGTGCAAAACTGGGAGGCATCTTGTCTGACTCTTTGGACTTGCTGAAATGATTCAAGGACCAATTTAGACTTTGTTGAAATTATAGTAACATTTTAGAAAATGACACACATAAATGCAAATGATGCACGCAAATGCAAGCATTAGGATGCAGGAGCCCTTGACCATCTGTGTTCCCCAAATGAAGTGTACATTTCTGTGAATATAATGGATGCATTAAGGATTGGGAATGCTGGTAACTCTGTGTTGGATTAATGTCTAGAAACTTCTGATTATTTTTGAATACAGTGACTTAGAACACAGAAGTTTCTTGTTTCCCTTTGTCATTTTTATTACACTAGATATTGTGTAGTAAAGTTTCTACTGTAGAAAAATTAGAAAATGTTTTAAAAAATTGCCCTGATACCACCAGTCATTGAGAACCATGATGAATAATTTGGTTTATATGGCTATATAATTAGTTAAGAGGGTATCATATTATGTACTATTTTTATTTGTTTAGTTCACTAATAAAAACCTCATAGACCAGTCCTTTTAAAATAAACAGTAATTCCAGATTTATTAATTGAGCATCTACTATGTACCAGGCATATGAGATAGGAAAAAATGGGGGAACAAAACTCCTCTCACAGAACTTATAGTTCAGTGGAAGAGACAGTCCTTCATGAAGGATCATGGCAGATGTTGTTTCAAACTGTGATAACTGTGTGAAAGAGGCACACAGGGTGTGATGAGAGGATAAAATGGGAGGTGGGGCTGGTATAATGAGGAAGGTCAAGGAGGTTCCCTGTGAGGAAGAGAGCTTTCAGCTGATATCTTAGGAATAATTGGGAGATAGCTGGGGGAGAGCTTGTCAGTCAAGACAGTGAAAATCGGTGTTGTTTCAAACTTACCTCACTACAACCTTAATAATGTAAGCTCAGCCCCTTTCTCTCTCTCCTAGCCCCTTCACCCCTTTCCTCTTTTCTTGGGTAAGTAGCCTTGAGACCCATGAGTCCAGATCTGTGTCATCTTTAATTTGCTGGCCTGACTCTTGCTTCACATGTCCTTGCATCCCTGTCCTATTATGCATCCTTCTCTTTCCAGCACAGGTTGCTCCAATGCTAGGTCTTTTGTCAATAGGGGCTCCTGTGTTAGGAGAGAAATTTCCTATCTTTATCACCAGTTGCAGGAGGCCAAGATAAGCTTGTTCAATAACATGTGTGGTGTGATTGTGAGACCCTCTTGATTGCAAGTGAGAAGAAGTTTCTTCCAACAGAGCCAGAGTCAGATTTGCCCAGCAGTTAGGGGCTGATGCCGCCATTATGAACACAACTGAAGGAAGTGAGTGGTAAGATTTCCTAGGCCCTCTGGTGTGCGTCATACTTGTTTGGGAAGACCTGGCTCGTCCTCTTACTAGATCTGTACTCAGGCAGGTTGCTGACCTGAGTTTTCTCATAGATAGTGTAGGGATGATGACCTGCTGTGGACTTCTGTCATTTTGTCTGCTCAACACCTCTTTCCTTGGGGAATGGTCCTTCACCCTCTGGTACTGGGGAAGCTTGCAATCACAAGACACACCTTTCTGGCCACAGGGGTGTTTATGGAACTCAGGCTTTGGCCAATGGCAGTGACCCATGCTCTTGGCCACAGTGATCAGCCCCCGAATGGAAATGTGACTCAAGCGAGGTCAATCAGAGTCCTTCTTGGGGGTCTTATTTATAGTGAGAGAGACAAACCCAGTCTTTCTCTTTGTATTAAAAACTAAAGGGAGGGTTTCCCTGGTGGCGCAGTGATTGAGAGTTCACCTGACGATGCAGGGGACACGGGTTCGTGCCCCGGTCCGGGAAGATCCCTCATGTCGCGGAGCGGCTGGTCCTGTGAGCCATGACCACTGAGCCTGCGCGTCCGGAGCCTGTGCTCCGCAACGGGAGAGGCCACAACGGTGAGGGGCCCACGTACTGAAAAAAAAACAAAAAAAAAAACTAAAGGGAGATGCGGGCAGCCATGTTTCCTATCACACAGGGGAAATCCTGTATGAAGCAGGAAAGAATAAACCAAAAAGAGTTGAGCATAAGTGGGAGGGGGAGAGAGAGAGTGAAAGCAAGAGGCAGAGAGGAGGTGGGGGTGTTCCAGGCTCATGGCTCTGCAGGAGACCCTTGTCATCTCCAAGCCCACCTTCATCTCTAGACTTTCTTGTTATGTGTTTCTTTAAAATTCCTTTTTTTTTGTTGGTGTTAGTTTTGGTTGGGTTTCCATCACTGGAAACTAAAGCTAAAAAAAGGTCCTGGCTAAAACAAATATCTACTTTATAGAGTTGTGAGAACGAAATTAAAATCTGTATTTTGTTAAGTGCATAATCAGCACAGTATCTGGAGAATGGCAAGTACTTAATACCTTATGGTTAATGCTGTTGGTAGAACTTGTCTATGTCTTAGAATCTGGCTAGTAAAGGGTGGCCCGTGTGATCCAGCAGCATTGGCATCATCCAGGAGCCTGTTAGAATCGTCAAATCTTGGTTCCCATCTATGATCTGCTCAGCCAGAACATAACATTTTGCAAAGTCCATGCATGAGTTGTATGCAAAATAAACTGTGAAAAGCACCAGCCTGGTGTGGTGATGAGTTTTTAGATACAGCATCAAAGGCACAATCTATGAAATAAATAATTGATAAGCTGGATTTCATTAAAGTAAAAAACTTCTGCTCTGCAAAAGACAGTGTCAAGAGAACGAGGAGAGGCCAGAGGTTGGGATAAAATATTTACAGAAGACATATCTGATAAAGGACTGTTATCTAATGTATAACAAGAACTCTTAAAACTCAACAAAAAGAAAACAAACAACTCAATTAAAAAATGGACCAATGAACTCATCACCAAAGAATATACAGAAATGGCAAATAAGCAAATGGAAAGAGGCACCACATCATACGTCATGAGGGGAATTCAAATCAGTGCAACAGAATACCATTATACACCTATTAGAATGGCCAAAACCCAGAGTGCTGATGCCAAATTCCGGCTAGGATGTGGAGCAACGGAAACTCATTCATTGCTGGTGAGAATATAAAATGGTACAGCCACTTTTGAAGACAGTTGGGTTGTTTCTGACAAAACTAAACATACTCCTACCACTCAATCTAGCAATCACATTCTTTGGTATTTACCCAAAGGAGTTGAAAATGTATGTCCACACAAAACCTGAATGGGGTGTTTATAGCAGTTTTATTCATAGTTACCAAAACTTGGGAGCAATCAAGATGTCTTTCAGTAGGTGAATGGATTAGTAAACTGTGGTATATCCAGACAATGGAATGTTATTCAGCAATAAAAAGAAATGATTTATCAAACCATGAAAAGACATGGAGGAATCTTGAATGTGTATTACTAACTGAAATAAGCCAATCTAAAGGGTTATATACTGTATAATTTCAACTATATGACATTCTGGAAAAGGCATATCTATGGAGACGGTAAAAAAAAAAAATCAAGGATTGAAAAAGTGAGGAGGGATGAATAGGAGGAGCCCCAAAGATTTTTAGGGCAGTGAAACTATTATATATGACACTATAATGATGGATACATGTCATTATACATTTTATCAAAACCCATAGAATATAAGCTATGGACTTTGGGTGATTATGATGTGTCAATGCAGTCTCATCAATTGTAACAAAGGGACCACTCTGGTGGGAGATGTTGATGATGAGGGAGTCTATGCATGTAAAAGGGCAGGAGGTATATGGGAAATCTCAGTCCCTAGCTCTCAGTTTTGCTGTGAGAACTGAATTGCTGAAACTACTCTAAAAAAATAATGCCTTGGGGGGAAATCAGGAAGATGGCGGAAGAGTAAGACGTGGAGATCACCTTCCTCCCCACAGATACACCAGAAATACATCTACACGTGGAACAACTCCTACAGAACACGTACTGAACGCTGGCAGAAGACCTCGGACCTCCAAAAAGGAAAGAAACTCCCCACGTACCTGGGTAGGGCAAAAGAAAAAAGAATAAACAGAGACAAAAGAATAGGGACGGGACCTGCACCAGTGGGAGGGAGCTGTGAAGGAAGAAAGGTTTCCACACATTAGGAAGCCCCTTCGCGGGCAGAGACTGTGGGTGGTGGAGGGGAGAAGCTTTGGAGCCGTGGAGGAGAGCGCAGCAACAGGGGTGCAGAGGGCAAAGCGGGGAGATTCCCACACAGAGGATCGGTGCCGACCAGCACTCACCAGCCCGAGAGGCTTGTCTGCTCACCCGCCGGGGCAGGCGGGGCTGGGAGCTGAGGCTCGGGCTTCGGTCGGAGCGCAGGGAGAAGACGGGTTGGTGGCGAGAACACAGCCTGCAGGGGGTTAGTGCACCACGGCTAGCTGGGAGGGAGTCGGGGGAAAAGTCTGGACCTGCCGAAGAGGCAAGAGACTTTTTCTTCCCTCTTTGTTTCCTGGTACTCGAGGAGAGGGGATTAGAGCGCTGCTTAAAGGAGATCCAGAGATGGGCTGAGCCGCGGCTAACAGCATGGACCCCAGAGACGGGTATGAGACGCTAAGGCCGCTGCTGCCACCACCACCAAGAAGCCTTTATGCAAGCACAGGTCACTCTCCACACCTCCCCTCCCGGGAGCCTGTGCAGCCCGCCACTGCCAGGGTCCCGGGATCCAGGGACAACTCCCCTGGGAGAACGCACGGCGCGCCTCAGGCTGGCGCAACGTCACGCCGGCCTCTGCCGCCGCAGGCTCGCCCCGCACTCCGTGCCCCTCCCTCCCCCCTGGCCTGAGTGAGCCAGAGTCCCCGAATCAGCGGCTCCTTTAACCCCGTCCTCTCTGAGCGAAGAACAGACGCCCTCCGGCGACCTACACGCAGAGGCGGGGCCAAATCCAAAGCTGAACCCTGGGAGCTGTGCGAACAAAGAAGAGAAAGGGAAATCCCTCCCAGCAGCCTCAGGAGCAGCGGATTAAACCTCCACAATCAACTTGATGTACCTGCATCTGTGGAATACCTGAATAGACAACGAATCATCCCAAATTGAGGAGGTGGACTTTGAGAGCAAGATTTACTATTTTCCCCCTTTTTCTCTTTTTGTGAGTGTGTATGTGTATGCTTCTGTGTGAGATTTTCTCTGTATACCTTTGCTTTCACCATTTGTCCTAGGGTTCTAGCTGTCCATTTTTTTTTCTTTAAAAGTTTTTTTCTTAATGATTATTTTAATTACTTCATTTTATTTTATCATACTTTATTTTATCCTCTTTCTTCCTTCCTTCCTTCCTTCCTTCCTTCCTTCCTCCTTTCTTTCTTTCTTTCTTTGTTTCTTTGTTTCTTTGTTTCTTTCTTTCTTTCTACTTTTTCTCCCTTTTATTCTGAGCCGTGTGGATGAAAGGCTCTTGGTGCTGCAGCCAGGAGTCAGTGCTGTGCCTCTGAGGTGGGAGAGCCAACTTCAGGACACTGGTCCACAAGAGACCTCCCAGCTCCACATAATATCAAATGGTGAAAATGTCCCAGAGATCTCCATCTCAACACCAGCACCCAGCTTCACTCAACGACGAGCAAGCTACAGTGCTGGACACCCTATACCAAACAACTAGCAAGACAGGAACACAGCCCCACCCATTAGCAGAGAGGCTGCCTAAAATCATAATAAGGCCACAGCCACCCCAAAATACACCACCAGACATGGACCTGTCCACCAGAAAGACAAGACCCAGGCTCATCTACCAGAACACAGGCACTAGTCCCCTCCACCAGGAAGCCTACACAACCCACTGAACCAACCTTAGCCACCGGGGACAGACACCAAAAACAATGGGAACTACGAACCAGCAGCCTGCCACAAGGAGACCCCAAACACAGTAAGATAAGCAAAATGAAAAGACAGAAAAAACATAGCAGATGAAGGAGCAAGATAAAAACCCACCAGACCTACCAAATGAAGAGGAAATAGGCAGTCTACCTGAGAAAGAATTCAAAATAATGATAGTAAAGATGATCTAAAATCTTGGAAATAGAATAGAGAAAATGCAGGAAACATTTAACAAGGACCTAAAAGAACTAAAGATGAAAGAAGCAATGATGAACAACACAATAAATGAAATTAAAAATACTCTAGATGGTATCAATAGCAGAATAACTGAGGCAGAAGAATGGATAAGTGACCTAGAAGATAAAATAGTGGAAATAACTACTGCAGAGCAGAATAAAGAAAAAAGAATGAAAGTAATGGAGGACAGTCTCAGAAGCCTCTAGGACAACATTAAATGCACCAACATTCGAATTATAGGGGTTCCAGAAGAAGAAGAGAAAAAGAAAGGGACTGAGAAAATATTTGAAGAGATTAGAGTTGAAAACTTCCCTAATATGGGAAAAGAAATAGTTAATCAAGTCCGGGAAGCACAGAGAGTCCCATACAGGATAAATCCAAGGAGAAACACGCCAAGACACATATTAATCAAGCTGTCAAAAATTAAATACAAAGAAAACATATTAAAAGCAGCAAGGGAAAAACAACAAGTAACACACAAGGGAATCCCCTAAGGTTAACAGCTGATCTTTCAGCAGAATCTCTGCAAGCCAGAAGGGACTGGCAGGACATATTTAAAGTGATGAAGGAGAAAAAACTAGGTCCAAGATTACTCTACTCAGCAAGGATCTCATTCAGATTCGACAGAGAAATTAAAACCTTGACAGACAAGCAAAAGCTAAGAGAATTCAGCACCATGAAACCAGCTTTACAACAAATGCTAAAGGAACTTCTCTAGGCAGGAAACACAAGAGAAGGAAAAAACCTACAATAACAAATGCAAAACAATTTAAAAAAATGGGAATAGGAACATACATATTGATAATTACCTTAAATGAAAATGTATTAAATGCTCCCACCAAAATACACAGACTGGCTGAATGGATACAAAACCAAGACCCATATATATGCTGTCTACAAGAGACCCACTTCAGACCAGAGACACATACAGACTGAAAGTGAGGGGATGGAAAAAGATATTCCATGCAAATGGAAACCAAAAGAAAGCTGGAGTAGCAATTCTGATATCAGACAAAATAGACTTTAAAATAAAGACTATTAGAAGAGACAAAGAAGGACACTACATAATGATCAAGGGATCGATCCAAGAAGAAGATATAACAACTGTAAATATTTATGCACCCAACATAGGAGCACCTCAATACATAGGGCAAATACTAACAGCCATAAAAGGGGAAATCGACAGTAACACATTCATAGTAGGGGACTTTAACATCCCACTTTCACCAATGGACAGATCATCCAAAATGAAAATAAATAAGGAAACACAAGCTTTAAATGATACATTAAACAAGATGGACTTAATTGATATTTATAGGACATTCCAACCAAAAACAACAGAATACACATTTTTCTCAAGTGCTCATGGAACATTCTCCAGGATAGATCATATCTTGGGTCACAAGTCAAGCCTTGGTAAATTTAAGAAAGTTGAAATTGTATCAAGTATCTTTTCTATCCACAACGCTATGAGACTAGATATTAATTACAGGAAAAGATCTGTAAAAAATACAAACACATGGAGATTAAACAATACACTACTTAATAACGAAGTGATCACTGAAGAAATCAAAGGAGAAATCAAAAAATACCTAGAAACAAATGACAATGGAAACACGACAACCCAAAACCTATGGGAGGTAAGTTTATAGCAATACAATCCTACCTTAAGAAACAAAAAACAGGGCTTCCCTGGTGGCGCAGTGGTTGAGAGTCCACCTGCAGATGCAGGGGACACGGGTTCATGCCCCGGTCTGGGAAAATCCCACCCGCAACGGAGCGGCTGGGCCCGTGAGCCATGGCCGCTGAGCCTGTGTGTCCTGAGCCTTTGCTCTGCAATGGGAGAGCCCACAACAGTGAGAGGCCTGCGTACTGCAAAAAAAAAAAAAAAAAAAAATGGAAACAGGAAACATCTCGTATAAACAACCTAACCTTGCACCTAAAGCTATTAGAGAAAGAAGAACAAAAAAACCCCAAAGTTAGCAGAAGGAAAGAAATCATAAAGATCAGATCAGAAATAAATGAAAAAGAAATGAAGGAAACGATAGCAAAGATCAATAAAACTAAAAGCTGGTTCTTTGAGAAGATAAAAAAAATTGATAAACCATTAGCCAGACTCATCAAGAAAAAAAGGAAGAAGACTCAAATCAATAGAATTAGAAAGGAAAAAGGAGAAGTAACAACAGACACTGCAGAAATACAAAAGATCATGAGAGATTACTACAAGGAACTCTATGCCAATAAAATGGACAACCTGGTAGAAATGGAAAAATTCTTAGAAAAGCACAACCTGCCAAGACTGAATCAGGAAGAAATAGAAAATATCAACAGACCAATCACTAGCACTGAAATTGAAACTGTGATTAAAAATCTTCCAACAAACAAAAGCCCAGGACCAGATGGCTTCACAGGCGAATTCTATCAAACATTTAGAGAAGAGATAACACCTATCCTTCTCAAATTCTTCCAAAATATAGCAGAGGGAGGAACACTCCCAAACTCATTCTATGAGTCCACCATCACCCTGATACCAAAACCAGACATGGATGTCACAAACAAAGAAAACTACAGGCCAATATCACTGATGAATACAGATGCAAAAATCCTCAAAAAATACTGGCAAACAGAATCCAACAGCACATTAAAAGGATCATACACCATGACCAAGTGGGGTTTATGCCAGGAATGCAAGGATTCTTCAATATACACAAATCAATCAACGTGATACACCATATTAACAAATTGAAGGAGAAAAACCATATGATCATCTCAATAGATGCAGAGAAAACTTTTGACAAAATTCAACACCCATTTATGATAAAAACCCTGCAGAAAGTAGGCATAGAGGGAACTTTCCTCAACATAATAAGGGCCATATATGACAAACCCACAGCCAACATTGTCCTCAATGGTGAAAAACTGAAAGCATTTCCACTAAGATCAGGAACAAGACAAGGTTGCCCACTCTCACCACTCTCATTCAACATAGTTTTGGAAGTTTTAGCCATAGCACTCAGAGAAGAAAAGGAATCCAAATCAGAAAAGAAGAAGTAAAGCTCTCACTGTTTGCAGATGACATGATACTATACATAGAGAATCCTAAAGATGCTACCAGAAAACTACTAGAGCTAATCAATGAATTTGTTAAAGTAGCAGGATACAAAATTAATGCACAGAAATCTCTGGCATTCCTATACACTAATGATGAAAAATCTGAAAGTGAAATCAAGAAAACACTCCCATTGACCATTGCAACAAAAAGAATACAATATCTCGGAATAAACCTACCTAAGGAGACAAAGGACCTGTATGCAGAAAATTATAAGACACTGATGAAAAAAATTAAAGATGATACAAATAGATGGGGAGATATACCATGTTCTTGGATTGGAAGAATCAACATTGTGAAAATGACTATACTACCCAAAGTAATATACAGATTCAATGCAATCACTATCAAACTACTATTGGCATTTTTCACAGAACTAGAACAAATAATTTAAAAATTTGTATGGAAACACAAAAGACCCCGAATAGCCAAAGCAATCTTGAGAACGAAAAACGGAGCTGGAGGAATTAGGCTCCCTTACTTCAGACCATACTAGAAAGCTACAGTAATCAAGACAGTATGGGACTGGCAAAAAAACAGAAATATAGATCAATGGAACAGGATAGAAAGCCCAGAGATAAACCCACACACATATGGTCACCTTATCTTTGATAAAGGAGGCAGGAATGTACAGTGGAGAAAGGACAGCCTCTTCAATAAGTGGTGCTGGGAGAACTGGACAGGTACATGTAAAAGTATGAGATTAGATCACTCCCAAACACCATACACAAAAACAAGCTCAAAATGGATTAAAGACCTAAATGTAAGGCCAGAAACTATCAAACTCTTAGAAGAAAGCATAGGCAGAACACTCTATGACATAAATCACAGCAAGATCCTTTTTGACCCACCTCCTAGAGAAATGGAAATAATAAAAAATAAAAACAAATGAGACCTAATGAAACTTCAAAGCTTTTTCACAGCAAAGGAAACCATAAAGAAGACCAAAAGACCCTCAGAATGGAAGAAAATATTTGCAAGTGAAGCATCTGACAAAGGATTAATCTCCAAAATTTACAAGCAGCTCATGCAGCTCAATAACAGAAAAACAAACAACCCAATCCAAAAATGGGCAGAAGACCTAAATAGATATTTCTCCAAAGAATATATACAGACTTCCAACAAACACATGAAAGCATGCTCAACATCGTTAATCATTAGAGAAATGCCAATCAAAACTACAATGAGATATCATCTCTCACCCATCAGAATGGCCATCATCAAAAAATCTAGAAACAATAAATGCTGGAGAGGGTGTGGAGAAAAGGGAACACTCTTGCACTGCTGGTAGGAATGTGAATTGGTACAGCCACTATGGAGAACAATATGGGGGTTCCTTAGAAAACTACAAATAGAAATACCATATGACACAGCAATCCCACTACTGGGCATATACCCTGAGAAAACCATAATTCAAAAAGAGTCATGTACCAATATGTTCATTGCAGCTCTGTTTACAATAGCCAGGACATGGAAACAACCTAAGTGTCCATTGACAGATGAATGGATAAAGAAGATGTGGCACATATATACAATGGAATATTACTCAGCCATAAAAAGAAATGAAATTGAGCTATTTGTAATGAGGTGGATGGACCTAGAGTCTGTCATACAGAGTGAAGTAAATCAGAAAGAGAAAGACAAATACTGTGTGCTAACACATATATATGGAATTTAAGAAAAAAAATGTCATGAAGAACCTAGGGGTAAGACAGGAATAAAGACGCAAACCTACTAGAGAATGGACTTGAGGATATGGGGAGGGGGAAGGGTAAGCTGTGACAAAGCGAGAGAGTGGCATGGACATATATACACTAGCAAACGTAAAATAGATAGCTAGTGGGAAGCAACCGCATAGCACAGGGAGATCAGCTCGGTGCTTTGTGACCACCTAGAGGGATGGGATACAGAGGGTGAGAGGGAGGGAGACTCACGAGGGAAGAGATATGGGAACATATGTATATGTATAACTGATTCACTTTGTTATAAAGCAGAAACTAGCGCACCATTGTAAAGGAATTATACTCAAATAAAGATGTAAAATAATAATAATTATTATAATGTCTTAAAAATAAATGAACAAAGAAACAAACAAACAAAAATACTGGCCTGATCACACCAGAAGCACAGGCAACAAAAGTAAAACTAAACAACTTAGACCACAGCAAAACTAAAAAACTTCAGTGCATCAGAAACATATGAACAGAGTGAAAGGGCAACCTACAGAGTGGGAGAAAATACATATAAATTATATATCTGATAAGATGTTAATAGACCAAATATTTAAAGAACTCCTAAAACTCAACAACAACAACAACAACAAAATCCTCCAAATAATCCAATTAAAAAATGAGCAAAGACTTGGATAGACATTTCTCCAAAGATGATATACAAATGGCCAATAACCACATGAAAAGATGCTTAACATCACTGATCATGAGGGAAATGCAAATCAAAATCACAATGAGATATCACCTCACACCCATTAGGATAGCTACTATCAAAAACCCCCAAATGTTTGATGATAAATGTTGGCGATGATGTGGAGAAATTGGGGTCCTTGTGCATTGCTAGTGGAAATGTAAATGGTGCAGGCTTTGTGGAAAACAGTCTGGCAGTTCCTCAAAAAATTAAACCTGGAATTACCATATGATCCAGTAATTCCACTTTCAAATATTTAGTAAAACAAATTGAAAGCAGGCACTCAAACACATACATGTACACCCATGTTCACAGCAGCACCATTCATAATAGCCAAGATATTGGAGCATCTCAAGTGTTCATCAATGGATGAATGGATAAAATACAGACAATGGAACATTATTCAGCCTAAAAAGAAAGGGAATTCTGACAAATGCTACAACATGGATGAACCTGAGGACATTATGCTAAGTGAAATAAGCTAGTCACTAAAAGACAAATATATTATATGATTCTACTTAGATAAGGTATCTAGAATAGTCAAATTTACAGAGACACAAAATAGAATGGTGGGTGCCAGGGACTGCGAGAAGAGGGGTGAGAATGGGAAGTTACTGTTTTATGGGTACAGAGCATTAGTTTTGCAAAATGAAAAAGTTCTGGAGATTAGTTGCACAATAATTTGAATACACTTAACACTACTGAAGTGTTCACTTAAAAATGATTGAGATGGTAACTTTTCTTATGTGTTTTTAACATAAATTTTAAAAAGACTAAGACAAATGGCAAAAAAAAATTTAAACCACTGGTCAACTGGGGGTCCTTTGATGAAAGGGTCTGAAGAAAGGAGATGTTACAAGTGTTTGTCCCACTGATTCCAAATAGAGACTCTCAGACGTGTGCCTCAGAAGTCAGAAAGTCAATGAGATGAAATAGTGACTTCATGGACAGGTTGACAGTGAGAATATCACCAACAAAGACTTGACAACTAGCAGCCTTAGTCTGTCACCTGGCTCGTAAAAGACTGTTCCTACTTTAAGTTTGACTTGGTGCTTGGATAATTGTTACCTTGTTCTATATAGTAAATGTCATCAGAATTCTTTTCTACCCTAACTAGGGCAAGTTCATTTCTGGAATAAATGCAGTCCTCAGAATACAGAGGGGCTCTGTTCCAGAAAAATTCATTTCTAGGTCAGCTGAGTGAAAGTTTGAAAACAATTCTAGAAGCAGCCTTTAAGTTATAAGTTCTTTTGATACAAATCTTAGAAAAGTACCAATGACCTGACAGTTCTTAAAACTAATTTCATTCACAACCAATGGTCGTTTCTCATAGATAGAACCTTCTGTAGTTCAGTCAAGGAAATTGGATGTAGAATTCTAGTCCTAAGACTCTTCCCTCATGCTAGGATTCTGGTCAACGTAGTATAGGCACAGATTACTTATCCAAATGGAGGTCAAAATACTATAATAGTGGTTAGGAAAGTGACTGATGCCCACTCAAATGCATGGATTCTGGGAAACTTTGATGGAGACACAGGCTTGACCTCAGAGTAGGGCCTCTGAAAAGTAGCTCCCCAAGAAAGTATCCATGTCCTAATACCTGTGAAAGTTACCTTGTATAACAAAAAGGGGGGGGTTGGTCTTTGCAGATGTAATTAAGGATATTGAGAAGGGCAGATTATCCTGGACTACCCAGGTGGGTCCTAAATGTGATCGTATGTATTCTTCCTAAAAGGGGGAGATTTGACATTACACAGGGGAGAAGGTGACTTGAGGAAAGAACAGAGAGAGATTTGAAGATGCTGGCCTTGAGGACTGGAGTCTCGCAGCCACAAGTCAAGGACTACCGGTGACCACAAAGCGAGAAGGAGCAAGGGACGATTCTCCCCTAGAGCCTCTAGAGGGAACGCAGCCCCGCTGACAACTTGATTATGGCCTAACGATCCTCTTGCTTCTCCTGTTCTCCTGCCCCAGGTGTAATCTTCCACAGAGGAGCCCCTCCCGGCCCCTGACCCAGCACAAGGGGCTCAGTGCTTCCCTCTCTGCTGAGTGTGTGCAGGTGTGCAAGGCTTTTGCTTGACGGGATAGTACATCTCTAGGAAAATAGTACATTCCTGTATCAAAATATGTTTGATGATACTCAGCTATTGATTAAGCACCAAAATTTTGAATTGTCTGAGCATTTGCCCAGAATTTTTGAACCAGAGGTGACTTAGCTGTCTGGAAGAGTCAGGATCACATGTTTTTCCCCACCACCAGAGGAAATGAGGGCTCATGAGCATGGTGTATTCTGCTATGGAGAAATACACGTTGCATCTCTGCAGATGTAAATATTAACCTACAAACATCCCACTGGGCAGAAGCCACACCTGTCTCCGGAGAAGGGGACTCCTACATGGACTCCTTCAGTTGACCTCCTTCCTACATGGACTACACTTTTGCTTCAGATCAAGTTCTGAGCCTGGATCCAAACTGTTGCTTCTTGGAAACATGTTTGGTTTTACCCAAAGCACTCTTCATGAGCTGTAGCAACTTTTTCAGGAAAAGTCTATGTGTGTGGTGGGATCTACAGTTCATCCCATATATGCCCCATAGAAGAAAGTCCTTCTGCATCCTGCTTTTCCTGATATTAATTGACTGGCATTCATCACTAGCCATCTCTAGGCCAGGGGTAGATCCTGTTAATGGATAATGGAGGAAATTTTGCATACTTTATGCAAAAATGGTGGTCCTTTTAATGTCTAAGCCAACAGAACCTAAGATTTAGGTTTCCCTGCACTTTATACTGAACTTACCACTTTATGCACTCTGAAAATACAGGAGAAGAGATAATGATGATGAAAAAGACCTAGAGCTTCTTAGTTATAGGCTCTGAAATGGTCCACTCTACTGAGGATCAGCGGGCATTCTTAGCACGTGTTCGATTTTGGATCACACTGTGCAACCAGCCCCCATTCAGGTGGCAGACAGGGAGAGGGAGCTGCAGCTGTAGTGAGTGACACTAGCTGAATGTTTGCAGTGACCTCACTCTTAAAGCAAAGTCATGGAGATTTTTCTGGTGAGCTTTGTGAGAGTTAGACAGCTCTCCTGGCAGCTCTGAGAAAACTTGTGCTGTGCCCAGTTCCACACTGTGGTCTCTGTAACACCCTTAGGCTCTATCTAAGGGAGTGAAGCAACCTCCTTCTACTCAACTCAACCTCCCAAATTGTACCTTCATTTGCTTATACATAAAATCACTGGAATTAAAGCCACATGCCCATTCCAATATGGTCCTTCATCTAGACAAGACCAATAAATATGGGTAGGAATAGCAGCTGAGGGCCACTGCCTTTCAGAAAGTTTTCCATCTCCTTGCAGACACACACATCTGTGTCTTGATCACATTCCTGTAATCTGGTCTTCCTGTGACAATTGGGTCCATTGATCTCCTGTTTCTATTTTCAGTGTGTTCTCTCCACAAACACCTAGGGCAGTGCTTCCACACATGAAAGCATAATGAATAATTTTCTACCAAATTCTGGACATCTCTGGAAGTGTCAGCCAGCCAGTACTTGAAACAAAGCCCAATTTCCTATTAATTATACTCAGCAATATGACTCATATAGAAGGAGCACAAAACAAATTGGAAAAAAATAAAATAAGGCAGGAGAAACTAAGGGAGTGAAATTGGACAAAGGTAATAGGAGAAAAAAATAGCCATTGTGATGAGTCTGAATGAACAGAGTAGACAGAGTTGGGAGGTGATGCCTCCAGGAAGCTATCACAGAGAATAAGAAATCTAGGCGGAAATTATCACTGGCATATGAGTCATGGATAAATGAAATAATTGTGAGATAAAGTGTCCAACCAATTTAGTTCACTGATTGGTTTTATTGTTTTGGTTTGGTTTTTTTTCCCCGTGGAAGAGACTGGTTGTCAGACTCTTCTTTCCTCATTAAGTTGCCTGGTTTACTTTAAGAATATTGCTACCCCACTCTTTTTTGGGGGGGAGGTTGTTGGGATGCCAAATATTACACTTTGGGGATGGGCTATGTGGTGAGAAGACAGGGAACACAAGCTGACCTCAGAGAGAGTCAGAGCAGGTTCAAGCACAGGACCAGTCAGTCAGGGACCAAGTGCTTATAGCTACCCCACTCTCAAAGACATACTGGAAGACTGGTGCAGAGGAGAGAAACCTGTCCTGGGAACATGACAGAATCTTCTCAGGTAGGATTGCAGAGGGCCTTTGAGGAGCATAAGCAGAGTGGGGAAGGTAACAAAGAACATTGACAGCATTTATGAACTGATGAATTAGGGTGCCCTTTAGATTGAAAGATTCCTGGCCCCAGGATTATATGTTTCTGTGTACTCTGCCCTCCAAGTTGGGAAGCTGAGAGTTAGAATACCCATCTAGTCTGATTCCACAAGAAACAGAGAATCAAAGAATAGGGAGCAGATCAAGAAGGACAATCCAGGAAACCAGTTCTTCCCAGCTTGATGGTCAGTCTCCTGCTTCTTCCAGCAGTGGCATCTCACAGTTGATCTCCCAAGGTCTCCCAGTGCCGCCTTGGATCCTTTGGCAGCCTGAGAGCGTAGGTCATAGTAGGGTCCTTCCCAAGGCCGGTAGGGCCAAGACTTATAGAGTGGCTATCATATTCTACACACTTTACATACAGTCTACTAATCTTTACAGATGAGAAAACAGAAGATGACAGAGTTAAGTGATTTTCCCAAGGTCTGGTAAGTGGTGAAGTTGGGATTTGAGGCTGTCTGTTGCACAAGCCTGCATTCTTTCCACTGAGACACACTGTCTCCTTCATAAGATAATGCTTTGTTCAGAGTGTGTAGTTGCATCAGGAAAACAAGCCTATAATACTGCATGATGTCACACTGTGCTGAGATGTTTATCAGTTGCTACTTTGAGAGAGAGTCCAGGTTTGCTGACTTTTCCTAGGATCCTTTCTATGTTTTAAAGCAAACATTTTGAAAGGTATTTTATGCAGACCCTATATCTCCTTCTTGAAAATTCTTTCCACAGCCCTTCTTGGGTGCATACTAAGGTCAGTTTCCATGTGGAGTTCTTAGAGATGATAAAACATACCACGCCTTTGAGTGCAGTGGTGCAGGTGGTGCACCAGAACCGAGAAAGAACATCAAGCCTTCCACAACTATTTACTGAGTGCTTACAGTGCCTCTGTCTCTCTCTCTCTCTCTTTCTCTGTCTCTCATGCATGCATGCCTCATTTGGATTTTGAAATAAAGAGGATATCTCCTGTGTTTCCCTGTCCCACTTTCCCATTCTTTTGCTGGCACTATACCACTTTATTTTTTTTTTCCTGGGTAACCATCCTTTCTCCACTCCTGGTCCATGTGACTCTAAGTGTGGCTTGACCCTGGTATGAAAGCATAAATGAGGCAGCTCCTGTGAGCATATTCCATACTCCTGTCCAGTGAAAGGTTTGGGAATGGGCATGTGATCCAGGTCAGACCATTCACTGGACCTATGGAGAAAGAATGCTCTCTTTTATGGTTGCTAAGTAGGTGATATGTACACCTGATTCTACTGGGTTCCCACAGCAGAAAGCCTGGCCGAGCATGAAGCTGACCAAGAAGAAAGAAAAACAAAAGGAGATGGACAAGCCCTGTTGGTAATTTTATATCCTGCGCCCAGCCCGGGATCTGCAACATAGATCCACCAAATCTCCAACACAATCTTTCACCTTCGGTCATCAGGTATAGCTTGAGCTGTCAACAACACGATACTCTGACTTTCCCCTGCTATTGTTCTTGGGTGAAGAGCTTCTTTGGAGAGCTCACTGGAAGAGGGGCGACGGGCAGTTTAAGGGCCAGGCATCTTAGGTGTCTGGTCATAATCTCAGTCATAATACAGTTAGGCCTTCATATCTACTGGTTTCACATCTATGGATTCAACCAAATTTGAATAAAATATATTCAAGGAAAAGAGTTCCAGAAAGTTCCAAAAAGTAAAACTTGAATTTTCTGTGTACTGGTAACTATTTACATAGCATTTATATTGTATTAGATATTATAAGTAATCTAGAGATGATTTTAAATATATGGAAGGATGTGCATAGGTTATATGCAAGTACTATGCCATTTTATATAATGGACTTGAGTATCCTTGGATTTTGGTATCTGTGGGGGATCCTGGAACCAATCCCCTGCAGAAACCAAGGGATGACTGTCAAATGTCATCAAAACTCCTAGCAGAGGTCACAGACATCATTTCCACACTTGTATTCAGAAAGGATTTAAGTGTCAACAGCATCAACAGTTATTTGCAGGGTCATGTCACTGGATTTCTCATTGCATGAAACTGTTAATGAACTGAGGGTACAAAACCTGAAAAAGTGTGAAATGGAAATGCACCAAAACCTCTTGTTTCCTGTGATGTTTGTATACAACCAATTAGTTGCAGTCATCACCAAGGACTTGAATTCAAAATAAAAGTCTTTTCATTGTACTTTAAAAAGTAATTTAAAAAGGTACTTTAAAAAGTACCTACCACAGTCAGGTCTTTCGACTAATATAAAGAGTTAGTTGAGGATGTAAGTGTAACTTTCCACCCCATTCTCACAGCATACAAAAAATTAATCATTATGCAAAAGCAACCTAAGGACCGATCTAGAAGTTCAAACCACAGATTACACTTTGGCGCTACCGGCTGCACAAGTATGGGGAAGTGTCATCTTAACTAAAAATAACAATATATATGAAAGTATATTTCTAGTAAGAAATTTCAGCTATGACGGCATCCATCCTTCTGCTGTAAATTATATCACATTTGCCTGCTGGCTTAAAGAAATCACAGCCCTGGAAACTCCTCTAGATTTAATCTTTGCACTTCTATGCAAAGTCCTGAAAGGAAAATACACTTAAAACACAAGAATGTTCCCCTATTTAAGCTCTCCGTTCCCCAGGCTCTGTGCAATAATCTGTGCCCAGTGGCAGGAATAAGGATTAAGCCATTAGCATCATAAATTGCTTAAAAGACAAGGTATAGATGATATGAAAGATACATGGAGTGGAACTGAGCAAATTAGGCCTGTCCCTGTTGTTTTAATCTTTATTTATTAATGGCAATAATTCAGTCCTAATCTTTTGTATAGAACTTCATCAATTATGTGGAATGCAAAGCTCGTTAAGGTCTCCAAATAATTTTCTTGACTTCCTTTTTCTTCTCCTGCAGAGGCAAAATGCAGATGGCTCTAATTCCTTAGAATGGGGTCATGAGTAACCTCAACAGATACTTGTGGTTCCTGCTGTTAAAAGGGTCTGTAGGAATTCATCATCTCCTCCCCCAAATGAGGATTTTTTTTTTAAATTAAGTTTTATTGGAGTATAGTTGCTTTATAATGTTGTTAGTTTCTGCTACACAGCAAAGTGAATCAGCTATACATATACACATATCCTCTCTTTTTTGGATTTCCTTCCCTTTTAGGTCACCACAGTGCACTGAGTAGAGTTCCCTGTGCTATACAGTACTTTCTCATTAGTTCCTATTTTTATACATAGTAGTGTATATATGTCAATCTCAATCTCACAGTTATCCCACTCCCCCTTCCCCCCTTGGTATCCATATGTTTGTTCTCTACATCTGTGCCTCTATTTCTGCTTTGCAAATAAGTTCATCTGTATCATTTTTCTAGATTCCACATATAAGTGATATTATACGATATTTGTTTTTCTCTTTCTGACTTAACTTCACTCTATATGACAGTCTCTAGGTACATCCACATCTCTGCAAATGGCACAATTTCATTCCTTTTTATGGCTGAGTAATATTCCATTGTATATATGTACCATATCTTCTTTATCCATTCATCTGTCGATGGACACTTAAGTTGCTTCCACGTCCTGGCTATTGTAAATAGTGCTGCAATGAACATTGGAGTACATGTGTCCTTTTGGAATTATGGTTTTCTCTGGGTATATGCCCAGGAGTGGGATTGCTGGGTCATATGGTAGTTCTATTTTTAGTTTTTTAAGGAACCTCCATACAGCTCTCCATAGTGGCTGTATCAATTTACATTCCCACCAAGAGTGTAAAAGGGTTCCCCTTTCTCCATACCCTCTCCAACATTTACTGTTTGTAGATTTTTTTGGTGATGGCTATTCTGACCAGTGTGGGGTGATACCTCATTATAGTTTTGATTTGCCTTTCTCTAATGATTAGTGATGTTGAGCATACTTTCATGTGTTTGTTGGCAATCTGTATATCTTCTTTGGAGAAATGTCTATTCAGGTCTTCTGCCCATTTTTGTATTGAGTTGTTTGTTTTTTTGATATTGAGCTGCATGGGTTTTTGTATATTTTGGAGATTAATCCCTTGTCAGTTGCTTTGTTTGCAAATGTTTTCTCCCATTCTAAGGGTCATTTTTTCATCTTGTGTATGGTTTTATTTGCTGAGCAAAAGCTTTTAAGTTTCATTAAGTCCCATTTGTTTATTTATTTTCATTACTCTAGGAGGTGGGTCAGAAACCATCTTACTGTGATTTATGTCAAAGAGTGTTCTACTTATCTTTTCCTCTAAGAGTTTTATAGTGTTCAGCCTTACATTTAGGTCTTTAATCCACTCTGAGTTTATTTTTGTGTGTTGTGTTAGGGAGTGCTCTAATTTCATTCTTTTACATGTAGCTGTCCAGTTTTCCCAGAACCACCTATTGAGGAGGCTGTCTTTTCTCCACTATCCATCTCTAGAACATCTTCATTTTCTCAAACAGAAACTCGGTACCTATCAAACAACTCTCATTCCCTCACCTCTTAGTCTCAGATAACCACTATTCTACTTTCTGTTTCTTTAAATTTGCTTATTCTAGATACCTCATGTAAGTGGAAAAATACAATATTTGTCTTTGTATCTTTGGCTTCTTTCATTTGGGATAGTACCATCAACGTTTATCCTTTATGTAGCATGTATCAGAACTTCCTTCCTTTTTAATGCTGAATACTATTCCATTGTGTGTATATATTCGATTTCGTTTATCTATTCACCTGTTGATGGGCATTTGGACTGTGTCCACCTTTTGGCTATTGTGACTAATGCTGCCAGAGCATTGGTGTACTCTGTTTGAATCCCTGCTTTCAGTTCATTTGAGTATATACTTAGGATTGCTGAGTCATATGATAATTCTATGTTTAACTTTCTGAGAAACTACCAAAATGTCTTCCACTGCAGCTATACCATTTCACATTCTCACCACTAGTGCGTGGGGACACCAATTTCTCCACATACTCACCAATACTTGTTATTTTTCCTTATTTTTTTTTTTTTTTGGTAATAGCCTTCACAACATATGTGAAGTGGTATTTTATTGTGGTTTTGATTTACATGTCCCTAATGATTAGTGATATTGAGAATCTTTTTTTTAAAAAAAAATTTTTTTATTTAGGCTGTGCCAGATCTTCGTGGGATCTTTAGTTGTGGCATGCAGACTTCTTAGTTGCGGTATGTATATGGGACCTAGTTTCCCAGCCAGGGATTGAACCTGGGCCCCTGGCATTGGGAGCATGCAGTCTTACCCACTGGACCACCAGGGAAGTCCCAAGAATCTTTTCATGTGCTCATTGGCTGTTTGCATGTCTTCTTTGGAGAAACATCTATTCCCTTTGCCATCTTTTTAATTTCTTAATGTAAATTCATGTCAGTGATACTGAGCAGGACCCTATGGGGCTCCTGGGCACAAAAGCCTTTCTGTGTCCCCCATTTCTTGATTACAGGAAATAGGCTTTATTCAGCCTCTATGACCTTCCCTGAGTTCCAATGGGCAGGTTCAAAGAGTTGCTGATTAGGGAAGGGAAGGAATGTGGAGACAATGGAGGAACAGTCAAGAGAAACAATAGTGCAGCCTTGGGGCAGGGTCCTGGTTCCCCATAAAGGGATATACACAACAATACCTTTGAGCTGTTTTGAACATACTGGAACACCCACCAGGTGGGAGAAGTTAACTGTATGCTGCCCACAAGTGTGTAGACCCCAGACCTGTTGGAATCAGAAGGTTGGTGATGCTGTCTCCCACTTACCTCACCACCAACCAATCAGAAGAATGTCCATAAGCTGATCATGCCCTCTTTGCGCCATTACTATAAAATTCCTCACTACTCCCTCCAGGTTGGGACACACAGTTTTGAGGGCATCAGCCCACTGTGTCCCCCTTTGCCTGGCAAAGCAATCAAACTATTCTTTTCTCCTTTACCCAAACTCTGTCTCTGAGAATTAATTCAGTGTCAGGTGACAGAGTCTGGATTTGGCTTCATAAGTTCTTTTTAATTATTTAATTCCTGGTCAGCTTGACTGTAGGGAGGGGCTGTGCTGAGCATGTTGACTCAAGAAGATTGGCTTACTGCATGGCAGTTTTTTCTACTATAAATTTAAGTTTCCCTGTGGTTTTATACTTCAGTCTTCTGAGTCTGACCAACGTGAGTTCATACTTGGGAGATGGATTTGCTCTTGAGGTGTTGGCAAATCAGTTTCTGAATTTGTGATGTAGAGGCCTAAACCCAGACCACTGTATACTCCCTACTGTGATGAAAGACCCCCTCTGAGGGTCTGGGGAGAGAACTATTGGTTCTCCATGATTTTTAGATTCACCTAAAAGCCGTCATGTTTCAGCTACTTGGAAACCACATGTGGCCCGTGTCTACTGTCTGGAGCAGTACAGACATGGAGCTTTTCCTTCATCTCAAAAGTACTACTGGGTAATGCTGATTTAGAAAACAAAGCGTTTTAAAAAGAGCATTGGAAAGTGATCATGATAAACAAAATAAAACGATAATAATAAAAAAGGACTCTAGGATTAAGAAACAATGTTAGAACAGAGTTGAAATAAACCCTATACTTTAACAACTAGGGAAGAGTCCATTAGTATTATGTGTTATAGAATCATTTGTAAAATAAGTCTAATACTAGTGAGCATGTCACAGGGCTGATGTGACAATTAAGTGAGGAGTAACAGCCTAGCACATAGTAAGCATTATATAAGTATGTATTGACCATGGAAATTCACTGCTCAATTCTCCTGCTGCTGGGAGTGCTCACCCTGAGGCCATGCTTCCTGCAGGCAGGTCCCAGCCAATAACAGAGTGTGACAGGGCGTTAATGCACCCACATTGGGCAAGATGTGAGATCCCCATTGGCCTGGCAGAAAGGTTTTAGAGCTGTGCTATAGTCCAAGACTCTTCCTAATTCAATCCTTCTTCCTTCCTGCTCTCTTTTGCCAGGTGCCAAACTTGCAACATGGTTTGCAGGCTCTCCCCATTTCCATCTTTTCCCATTTTCCCCCTAATACGTCTCTTGCATGTCTAATCTTGTCTTAGCATCTGCTTCATGGTAGACCCAAAGTGGAGAAATTGTTTGCTGCTATTAGTATTCTTTCCAGGAGACATGTCTTTATCTTTCTACCATGTGAAAACTCTTAGCAGACTCTTTCTATCAAAACTCCCACGTTAGCTAAGCAGCTAGTATTTCTTCCATTTCTTCTGAGTCTCTTGTGAGCTTCTCAGCTCTTCAAGCACAGGCTGTTATGACATCTTTTTGGTGCCTCTAATTTGAGGCTCTTGGAAGGGACATTCTAAGGTACATTCATCTCTCTGAAATACATTCAAAATCCAGATGTTACCTATTATTTTCACCCTTTGAAATAGGTTATTTATTTCTAATTGCTCTACTAGAACACCTGGATTTTTAATTGCCAGTTTCATGAAAAAAACTGGAGATAGTATTTTTTCCCCTGTTCCAGAAACTTCCTTCAACCTTCTTGTCTTCTTCCCCAGCTTGGTCAAAACACAAAAGAAAACCCTTGTAAGCAGTGGACCTGAGCTTCAAGTTTTCAATCTGTCACCCAATCAATGTTCAGTTGTTTCCTTCTGCAGAATTTTACTCCTTCATTGGTCCCTATCTCCTCTCCCAAGGCCATGTCTTTCCAAATCTTCACCATTACTTACTTACTTGGACAAAACCCAACATAGATGCCATTTTTTCCCACAACTGCAACACAACCTGCATGTTGTGCAAGGTAAAAAAAAAAATAAAACTACCATATGACTCAGCAATTCCACTCCTGGGTATATATCTGAAAAAACTAAAAACACTAACTCATAAAGGTATATACATCCCAATGTTCATAGCAGCATTATTTGTAATAACCAAGATATGGATGCAATTTAAATATCCACCAACAGATGAATGGATAAAGCAGAAGTGATATATATATATATATATATATCCATTCACATATATATATATATATATGTGTGTGTGTATGTATATATGTATATATCTTATGGCTGAGTGATATTTTATTGTGTGGAAAAAATATATATATATATACTACATATATATATATATTACAGCTATATGTATATATATAAAACAGCTACATGTAAAAGAATGAGATTAGAATATTTCCTCACATAATATACAAAAATAAACTCAAAGTGGATTAAAGGCCTAAATGTAAGACCGGAAACCATAAAACTCCTGGAAGAGAACATAGGCAGAACACTCTGACATAAATCTTAGCAATATTATTTTGGATTATCTTCTAAGGCCAAAGAAATCAAAGCAAAAATAAAAAATGGGACCTAATTAAACTTAAAAGCTTTTGCATAGCAAAGAAAACCTACCGAATGAAAAGACAACCTACTGAATGAGAGAAAATATTTGCAAATGATATGACTGATAAGGGGTTAATATCCAAAACACAAAAACAGCCCATACAACTCAATATCAAAAAAAAAAAGAACCCAATTTAAAAAATTAGCAGAATATCCAAACAGATATTTTTCCAAAGAAAATATACAGATAGCCAATAGGCACATGAAAAGATGCTCAATATCACTAATCATCAGAGAAATGCAAATCAAAATCACAGTGAGATATCATCTCACATCTGTCAAAATGGCTGTCATTGAAAAGTCTACAAATAACAAATGATGGAGAGGATGTGGAGTTTCCTCAAAAAACCAAAAATAGAATTACTGTATGATCCAGCTCTTCCACTGCCGTATATGTGCCTGAAGAGAACAAAAACACAAATTTGAAAAGATACATGAACCTCAATATTTTTATCAGCATTTTTTTTTACAATAGCCAAGATATAGAAGCAACCTAAGTGTCCATCAACAGATGAATGGATAAAGAAGATGTGGCACATATATACAATGGAATATTACTCAGCCATAAAAAGGAACGAAACTGAGTTATTTGTAGTGAGGTGGATGGACCTAGAGGCTATCATACAGAGTGAAGTAAGTCAGAAAGAGAAAAACAAATACTGTATGCTAACACATATATATGGAATCTAAAAAAAAGAAAAAGAAAAAGAAAATGGTCAGAAAAACATAGGGGCAAGACCGGAATAAAGATGCAGACCTACTAGAGAATGGACTTGAGGATACGGGGAGGGGGAAGGGTAAGCTGGGACAATGTGAGACAGTGGCATGGACATATATACACTACCAACCGTAAAATTGACAGCTAGTGGGAAGCAACCGCATAGCACAGGGAGATCAGCTTGGTGCTTTGTGACCACCTAGAGACGTGGGATAGGGAGGGTGGGAGGGAGATGCAAGAGGGAGGAGATATGGGGACATATGTATATGTATAACTGATTCACTTTGTTATAAAGCAGAAACTGACACACCATTGTAAAGCAATTATACTCTAATAAAGATGTTAAAAAAAGATGTGGTATATTCCTATTTATATTAGCCATAAAATGGAATGGAATTCTGCCATTTGCAACAATGTGGATGGACCTAGAGAGTATTATGCTTAGTGAAATAAGTCAGACAGACAAAGACAAATACTGTTATCACTTATAGGTGGAAAATAAAATAATAAATGAATGTGTATAACAAAATAGAAACAGACTCACAGATATAGAGAACTAGTGTTTTCCAGTGAGGAGAGAGAAGCGGGGAGGGGTGAGATAAGGTTATGGGATTAAAAGATACAAACTACTATGTATAAAATAAATAAGCAACAGGATATATTGCACAGCACAGGGAAATACAGCCATTATTTTGTAATGACTTTGAATGGAGTATAATCCATAAATATATTGAATCACTATGTTGTACACATGACACTACTATAATATTGTAAATTAACTATAATTCAATTTAAAAAATAACAAAGTTATTTGGTAACCTGTTAGTGTGGAATACAGTGCATGCACACACACAAGGACATCCTCCCCAGAACATAACAGCATAGCTTAAGAGCACGTATGATGTGGTACAGAACCAAGTGTCTGTGAAGAACAAAGGTTTTGTTTCTGTGTTTTTCCCCCTCATAGCTCTATTTCACACAAAATGTATAAAAAACATTAATTCAAGGGCAAACAAATACTGAAAGCATTAAACACATTTTCAAGAAGCAGTAGCATTTTCAAGAAGTTAATGAGCAGTGCTCACTCTGCATTACTGGCTCCTGTGAAAGGGTGGCATCTGGCAGATGGACTGGAAGGCAGGTTGGCCCGGGGCTGGCACAATCATCTACTGGTCGATAATAGGGCTCCTCTCAGTGCTTAATTAAGTGGTTCTGATTGTTCGCTGAGTATGAGAAAATGCATTTGGAGATTCGCGCTGGTGGTTCTACCCTCCCAATTAATCTAGTTACAAATAGGTCCTTAGCCAATTCACTTTTTCATTATTAAGAGGACAAATCATAACATAGCATGAACTAGAAGTAATTTAGCATGTCAAATACTTTAAAACTTAAATGGGGTTGAAATTAAGTTCACTTAAACCCCAAGAGCAAATTTGCTTCCTGTTTCAGGACCCTTGCGTTTCCAGGTGATTTCACGGGGCACAGCATTTTCCTATCCCAGGTGAGGCTCATTAATGGGGCTGACATTTGGTCATCTCCAGGAGGGTTCAGTATGGCCCCCCACAATCTGGCTCGGCCACTACTGCTCCAACCAAAAGAGCAAACTGTGCACCTACAGGTCAAATTTATGTTCAACTATCAATATATGTACTATCACCAGTATGAATGTGTGTGTGTGTGTGTGTATGTGTGTGTGTGTGTGTGTGTGTCTCCCTCTCTTCCTTCCCTCTTTCCTTCCTTCTCTCTTTCTCTTCTGTCTCGTACTCTTTCTCCCTCTCTTCTGGGTATCTGACAGAGAAAGAGAGAAAGAGAACCACCTTCTTCGTCCAAAATCATACCTAAAAGCTAAATTAAATAATCATATATACTTAAAGTTAACAAATGGATTTAAAACTCAATAAACTTCTTCATTTAAAATATATATATATATATATATATATATTTTTTTTTTTTGCGGTACGTGGGCCTCTCACTGCTGTGGCCTCTCCTGCTGTGGAGTACAGGCTCTGGACGTGCAGAGTGGCCATGGCTCATGGGCCCAGCTGCTCCGCGGCATGTGGGATCTTCCCGGACCGGGGCACGAACCCGCGTTCCCTGCATCAGCAGGCGGACTCTCAACCACTGCGCCACCAGGGAAGCCCCATTTAAAATATTTTTTAAAATTCTTTGCAATTTCATTTTCTCTGCAGATATTAGAGTTTTTACAGGTGACACATTTTCATCACATTGAGCAACATTTGCAAACATCCATTTTTAAAATGCTCTCTCTATAAGTAGTCCTTCCCTTCCCTTCCTCCCTTCCTTCCTCCCTTCCTCCTTTTCTTCCTTCCTTCCTTCCTTCCTTCCTCCCTTCCTTCCTTCCTCCTTTCCTTCCTTCCTTCCTTCCTTCTTCCTTCCTTTTTCTTTGTTTGTTTTTTATTCCTACCACCAAAGTAGATTTGGAAAGAAGTTTTCTATTCTATCCCTCTCAAAACATAAACAAATGCAAATCCCAAGCAACAAAAGTTCTTTTCATAATTTGTTCTTTGAAAGTGGTAGATAATATTTTGTTGCTTTGTAGTGTTGGAGGGAATGGGAATGGAAGACTTTTTCTTTTCCCTCTTTTTTATTCAGTTTACATTCAGTTTTAAATTTTATTTCCCCCTTCTCATCCTTACTGGTTTAATAAGGGATTAATATTCAACATATATAACAGCTCATACAACTCAACATAAAAAAAAACCAAACCAAATCAAACCAAACAAAAAACCAAAAAGAACCAAACCAAAATTTTAAAAAAGGAAAAAATATTGAACATCTACATGCTTCTAAAAGTCAAAAGTACCCATTAAGTTAAATTCAGAGAAGTATTATTCTCTCTTAGATACCTTCGTCTTATGTCCTTTACACCTTACAGATAATCAGTTTTCTTGTTTTCCGGTTTCTCCTCCCTGTGTTTCATTGAAGTCATTTCTTAATTGTCATTAAAGCATCACCTCTCTTTTCAAAGGGAATGTTAACTTTTCAAAACATCTTTTAAGTAGTGTATCATTGTCACTTATTTTTTCTGGAACACTTGTCATTGCATAAAGAAAACATCTTTTTTTTTAATTTTGACAACTCTCTTAAGTATTTTGTCATCAAAAAGCCAGTGAAACTTTACCCTCATGGACAATTTTCCTGGTTATTCCTGACTCATTACAAAGTGTTGCACAGATTCTACTACCTGATGCAGGTTTTGTCAGGCACACTCTAATGTGGATCCTATGATCCGGACATCCTAATACACACTTCCCTGTAGAACCCCCTCCCCTTGACCTGTGGGACATGTGGCTTGCTTCTAACCAGTAGAATATGACAAAGGTGATGGACTGTCATGTCTATCATTATATTACATAAGATTGTAACTTATGTCCCGCTAGTGACTGTTTCCACTGACTCTCTCCCTTGCTGGATTTGATGAATTAAGTTGGTGTATGGAGAGTCCCCTGTTGCCAGGAACTGAAGGCATCCCTCAGCCAACAACAAGCAAGTTGCTGAGATCCTCAGTCTTACAGCCAGTGAAGAATTGAATCCTCCCAACCACAGATCCTTCCCCAGTCGGGCCTCAGATGAGACCCCGGCCCTAGCCTTCACCTTGATTGCAGCCTTGAGAGAAACCCTGCTGCAGCAGACCCAACTAAGCCATGCCTGGACTCTTGACCCCAGAAACGATGTGATCATGAATGTGGGCTGTTTTAAACCAATACGTTTGTGGTAATTTGTTATGCAGCGATTAATAACAAATGCACAGGTTTTACTTTTATAGATGCAACAACAGTTGCCGCAGCACCTTGCTTTTGAAGGGTGCAGTACATAAACTTCACATGTGGGGCTGTCTCCGTAATCTTCACCTAGAAATGGTTCTTTAAAATTCCAGTCAAAGCAGCCACTCCATCAGGGGTTCCACTACGCTGTTTTCCCATCAAGCATTTCTATTTTACAAATTACTCTTATGAAGATGTCTTCTCCAATAAAGTTTTCAGTTGGTGGCTCATAAAAAATGTCATTTATTATTCATCTCCTTACTGGAATAGAATGTAGCAAATACATAAGTGAAGGTATTGAAACATCTCTTTACTGGAATAGGATCTAGAAAATATATAAGCTGCTGAAGTATTGGAAACATCTATGCTTTCATTCAACTCTATAGCTAATATTCTCTACCACATAATTTATTCTAATACTTTTATCTTAAAATGTTAACAGTGTTTCCTAAATCCCTTCCAGATTTGTGGACAAAGGAAAGTAGTTTAATTTATTGGTATGTATTGATTCCTATGTATCTGTTTAGCCATTTTTCCTCAAAGGGTTGAATGAGTGCTTTCCTAATGAGGATTTTGCTACTGAGTAAGAGACTTCAAAGGAAGCTCTAAACAATTATCATTAAGATTAATGGTATTTTTGAAATATTGAGTATCCAGTAACTTTATACACAACAAAGAAAAATTAGGCAGTGTCTTTATGTTCTGGTTTTTAAGTGTATTAGTTTTTTACTTTTTAAGTGTCTTGCTAATTGATGACATTAATAATTACCAGCTCAAGGCTCAATTATACACCTAGAATAAATTTCACTATTAAAGGAAAGTGAAAATGGTTTTAAATCCATGTTGCAAATGCAATGTTCTCTTATCTGGTCTCCTGGCTTCCATCCTCACACCCCGTTTGTCAATTCTCAGCTAGAGGACCATTGAAAAACCCATCCTGTCACATCCCTGTGCAGACGGTCCAGTGCCTCTCATTTCATTCACAGTAAGAGCCCAAATATTTCCAGATCCCTACATGACCTTCACTCTTTTCAGTCCCAATGACTGGACTGCCTCACACCCCACTTTCCTTCTCACTCATGCCTCCCCAACCAGGCTGGCCTCCCAGATTGTGCAAAGTGAGCTTCTACCCCAGTCCTTTGCTGCTGCACTTTCTTCTTCTTGGAGTGCACCCCCTCCAGTATCCATAAGATTCATTTCCTTGCTTCCTTTAGGGTCTGCTCAAACATCTCCTTATCAGAGAGGTCTCCCCCTCTATAGCTACATACAGATATGTAGCTATAGCTATGTATAGACGTAGCTATAGAGATAGATAGATAGACAGATAGATAGCAATTCCCCAGATACTCCTATCCCCACCTTGCTCTTTTCTCCGTATAGCATCTCTCATATCTGACATTGTATATATGTACTTGTTGTCTCTACATGAGAGTAAAACTCTTTTGTCCACTGTTCTAACCCCAGTACCTAGACTCTATCTGTCTTATAGAGGATGCTCAATAAATATTTATTAAATGAAAGAATACATTCAAACAGCGTTCTTGATAATATAAAATATTTTTATTGTTTTTATCTGAATTTGGTTTGGGCTCTCATTGTTTTTATCACATGATATGGTCACAAAGAGGTTACCATAGGGATAGAAATTTTAGCTGTCATTGTGTGGCATCTGTGCATGAATGCTGATTTACCTTCTCCAGAGGATGTAAGTAACCTTCTGACCGTCTTCAGAAAGAATTTTCTTTACCTAAGCTTCTAGAAGAGTGTGCTTCCTTGAGCTCTGTGTGCAATGTCAGCCTGTTCTCAAGATGTGCAGTGAGGTCAATGGAACCATCTAGAATGCCATGAGCCAAATGCATTGTCTTTTCTGCATTAGGGATGTGTTGGTACCAAGAGCAACAACAAACCTCAAATCCTTGCTTCACTCCAATAAAACGAGAGGCCCACCCTATGTGGTCTCAACCTTTGCTGTCACCTAACAGTCACTACCCTGGATTATTAATGGGCTGCCTTCTCCAGCCCCTCATTACTTCATGTGGCCCGGCCTGTGGTCTCTGTTTATATTTCTTACCTACCAACTCCTCTGATTTCTGACAACTCTAAGTATCTTCACGCTGGCCTTTCTTAGTTTGTGTATCCTCATATCAGGTAGGCTGCTACACACTGCCCTCCACTGAGGGCATCTTTCCTCTTTCTGGTAGTCAGGTCTGCCTTTTCTAAGGGTACTTGGCATCAGTAAACTATAATTGGGCAAAGCCATAGTGAACAGGGAGAGGGGAAAACACAATTCCTGCTGGGCCATTCTAGACCTCTATTTAGAGAAAAACATTGGGGCTAAGCGTTCTTGCACAATGGTTTGCTGAAGTTATGACCTTGGAAAAGTCATTTAATATATCTGAAGCTCAAGATTCTTCACCTATAATTGTGTCCTGTCCCCATATGGTTGTTGTAGGAATCAGAATGAGTCCACCATAAAAGGCCAAGGACTTGAAAATGTAAACTAATGTCATTGCAATATTATCCAGAAGGTTCTGTTGGATTTTAGTCCCTTTACTTTAAAATTTGCTTGCTATATTATTTACACACAGCTTACATTTAAAAGTGTCCACTTTTTTATTAAAAGTGTCCACCTCCCTTTTCTGTTTCTCCTAAAAACACAGACATCAATTGATCTTCTAGTGACGCTCTGTTGTTGTGATAACCAAGGATTGGTACATCAGCAATTTGCCTTCTCGATATGAAGCGAGCACACAGCTGTTTGCCTGGCACATTCTTCACCATTTTAAGGTATTCTGCTACTCCTGCTCATCTGTGACATTAAAGGTCCTTTCAGTGAGCACACTGGGATGGAAGGGTGTCTGCAGATTTCAAGGTTAGGGGAGCGGTTAAACACAGCACTTGGTATGATTTTATGCATGAACATGCCAGCTTTTTGCAGACACAGACTCTTCAGACTGAAAATAAATGCCACTGGGTACAGAGTCTCACATTTTTATGGTACATTAATGCTGATCTTGTGTTTGCATATCAAAGAAAAATGGCTGAGCAGACATTTTAATATAGTGGAATGATTATTGTTTCTCAGCACGCAGGCAAGTACATCTGTTTAGTCTTTGGGATTCATTACACTAAACTAATGGACATGTTGATGAGGGTAAGTGTGAGTTTAATGTGTAGAATAAGAGACAATCTTGAACATTTATGAAGCCACCACCTCTAGTGAGCAAAGCGAATTTATCTCTATTCAACTTTTCCATTTGTAAATTAGTGGTACATACATTGCCTAGAAGTCTTGAAGTTCTGCTCTGAAGGACAAAGATCAGTCGAGAGAACTGTTGCTAGATTTCTCCTAAACAATCCCTCCAGGCACGTGATTCTTCACTGGGCAGAGGAAAGGGCTGATTTAAGGGAAATGGGGGGTGGGATGGAATGAAATGTAAGACGAATGCTAGCTTAACCTCTCACAGCCTACAACAACCACATGAAACTTATGAAAACTATTCATTGTGCATATGCACTGTGGCGAGAAAAGTTTGCACAATGTTCAATAAGTATTTATAGAATTAATGAATTGAAGTTAGGATCAAAAGGGAGAGAATGGAGCAACAGGGTAAGAAACATTAGTTTCAGATGCCCATTTGCGCCCATGGTCATGTTCCCCTTTCTATCTGCCCAGAAAGCCCTGAAGAGCTTCTCCAAAAAAGGAGATCCAAGGGTGATTTCAAGTCCTGGATGGGGTCCGCAGGCCCAGAAATCAAGCTTCCTGGGCTTCTCAGACTTGTTTATATATTTTGTCCAATGTCAAATATTTGATGACCTTGATTTATGAAAGAAATTCCTGGTTTAGGAAAAATGTTTTGGATACAGAAGTAAAACCTCGTTGCGTTTTGTTTTCTTTTCAAAAAGATCATTAATTTATTATTTATTAATCAAATACATATTCTTCTCAAGGCAGAGGGCCAGGTCCTATAGGAAATATGGTGTATTATTCTTTTCACTCAGTACTTTTTTTTCTCACTCAGTAAGTTTTTCATTTGCCTGATAACTCAAGATACTGTTGTAGAAAGCAAAAGTATAGATGAAAAATAGTTAAAAGTCAAGGCTTAGCACTGAATCCATTTCCTAAATAGGCCTGATTCTTTTCATTCTTTATTCTTAAATTATTTATACCATTTTTCTTTGACTTTTTTTCTTTTTTTTAAGTAGGTATTATTCAAGCATATTGCAAAATTCAACAGGGACAAAGGATCCACAGTGAAGTTTCCCTCCTACCTATGTCTCCCAACTACCCAGCTCCTATCCTCGGAGACAGCTATGTTATCAGTTTTTTACTTATTCTCCCAGAGGTATCTTCGAAGTATTTTAAGACAAAATGAGAACATAAGAGAAGACAGCTCTTAATCATAGCCACTCAATACTTCCCTTCCACATGCATTCTTTGTGGAGTATTATTTCTCTTCTCTGGGGATCTGGGATGGGGGTGAGAGTGTCTAAAATTTGAATCCTCTTAGGAGCAGATCCTAAGAAAGCAAATTTTCCCCATCTTCTGGAAGCTCAGGTCAGGTAAGTGGATTCAGAGGTGGAGTCAATGGTGAAATTGAGGTTGTGGGGTCCATGGCAGGCACTGGGAAAACGAAATCTCTCCCAAACCCAGCAAAATCCTCCCCCAGCATAAGTTGAGGGTCACACAGCATGTGACCCTGGGGCACAGCTGGTGATGCAAGGCCTTACAGTCCACATTCTAGGGCCTGAGGATAAGGAGATCTTTCTTTCCCTGTTGGTAGATTCCTTGCAAACTTTCAGGTCTCACTGTGATTCAACTCTCACCAACACCTCTCAGGTGAGGCAACCAGGATAAGTACGAGGGGGTCCAGGGCATACAGGTGTGTTGTACAATTTCTTGGTCTGTCAGGATGATTCGTTTCGATCTACCAAGACTTTCACTGAGCAGATTGTCAGAAATCCTGAGATGACTGTTGGCCGTGGACAGATCTAAGGTCACGTGTCCTTGGAATTTCAACGTCCTTGAGTTCATGACAGACCCTCCTTCAGCTGGGGCTGCAGCTCTTGGACTGGAAGTCTCACCATTCCAGCTGGAATCAGGCTCTGATCTTAGAGATATATCAGGACATCAGGGGCAAGACACAGCATCACCTGGGGGGGTTCCATCTCAAGGTAGTCCATAGATGAGTGACAGAATCTGTGTCCACATGCCATGGACAGGGGCTTCTGGAAGTGGTTCAAGGAGATATGGTGGCTCCAAGTTTCTTTCGACCCTTCAGACCTGGCCCTCTTGCTGTGTCAGGACCCTCCTCCACCCACACGCTGGAGACTTCTGTCCTAGGTCACACTACACAGTGCTTCCCTTTACCTAATCTTTTCTTTGATTTCAGGGAATAGACTTAAGAGTAAAGGAGAAGGGTGTTCACTTCAGTGAAGACTCAATCACTGGTCCTTTGCAGTTTACATGTGCTTTCCCCTCGAATATTTTACAATGTTTAAACCATTTTTATTATGAAATATAGCACACTACAAAAAAACTGTACAAAACAGAAATGTACAGCATAAGGATGCATCACAAACCGACCCAGACCAACCATCGCAGGTACCGCAAAAGCCACCCATCATCCCTCCCATCACTGCTCCACCCTCTCATCCAGAGAGCACCACCATCCCTACTTTCATAATCTCTTCCTTGCTTTGATTTATTCTTTGACCTCTTAAGCCACAGAAACACTGTGGCTTAGTTTTGATTTCTTTATGTAAATAAATTATACACATCATGCCTTGTTTTGTATCTGATTTCTCTCACTCAGTAGGTTTCTGAGATTCCATGTGGTTATATGTATCTAGAGTTTGTACATTTCTTATTACTTCTTACTATTTACTCTTTGTCCATATTTATTATTATTTATAACATACTGCTATCTATTTATCACTATTACTGTTTATAGATACGTGGGTTGTTTCTAGCTTTCTACTCTAAGAGTAATGCTGCTGAAAACATTCTCTCTTGGTGCATATGGACACATTTACATTTGGTATATACCGTGGAGTAGAATACCTAGGAGTGGAGACAGAGATTCGTGTTTGCCATTAGTAAATAAGGCCAAACAGTTTTCTAAAACAGTGGTACCAATTTACACTCCTACCAGCAGTGAGTGTGTTCCCATTGCCTCATGTCCACATCACCACTTGACATCATCTGCTGTTTTCATTTTTGCCTTTCCACTGGGCATGTGTGATTTTTGTCTTATATTTCCCTGTAAAATTTCGTGTATTTATTGGCCACTTGGGTATAATCTGTTCAAACCTCTTGCCTACATTTCTAGTTTGCTCTTTCTATTCTTCTTGATTTATGGGAGCTCTTTATATACTCTGAATATAAGCCCATTGCAGGCATTATAGGTTGTGAATTCCTTGTCATCTCTGTGACTATGATAAAAAATAATTATTTTTTGGTTTTTAGAAGTTATTTTTTTCTCCATTATGAACTTAGATATTGCATTAGTTTTCAGTGGCTGCTGTGACAAATTAACACAGACTTGGTGGCTTGAAACAATAGAAATATATTCTTTCACAGTTCTAGAGGCCAAAAGTATGAAATCAAGGTGTCTTCAGGGCTGTGCCCTTTTTCTCTTTCAGGTTCTTGTGGCTGTCCACATTCCTTGGCTTGTGGTTACATCTTCCTCCATCTTCACATTGTCTGTCTTCTCCTCATCTATCTGTTATAAGGACACTTGCCATTGGATTTAGGGTCCACCTGGATAATCCAGGATAATTTCATCTCAAGAGCCATAATTTAATTACATCTGCAAAGACCCTTCCCCCAAATCCAGTCATAATCACAGGTTTCAGGAGTTAAGACGTGGGCATAACATTTTGGGGAACACCACTCAATTCACTATCGAAGTTATATATTCACTTACTATTCTTCTAGTGACTATAATCCAAGGTAAAATACACTCTCCTGACTTATTAAAGACAAATATTGTGCCTCTATCCCTTCCCAGAAAATTCAAGAACAGTAGAATATTTTAAATTCATTTATTACCCTCATGAACTACATATTATTGCTGAAGTGTACTTTTATATGTTTATTGTAAGCCTAAAAGGACATTATTATCATTACTTTATGCAGTTACTACGTGGACAGCACAATAAAGCCAACAGAAGCAGTAATTTTGCTTGATGTATCCAATCAATGGAATAAGAACTATTTTTTTCCTTCATGTGGAAAAGGATCAATCGAATTTCATTTTCCCATATGAATTTTATTTTTTATTCATTTGTTTACTCCAGAAATGATAATTTAGTACCTCTTATGTGCCAGGGAATGGGAATAGAGGAAGAAGAATGGCAGACAAATTCTCCAAAGCATGGGTTAAAAATTTATTAAACTGGAGTTTTAGTCTGAAGAAAATCTTGAGATCATTTGGCACCTCAAACATTATTGTGCTAATAAGGAAACCGAGAGTGAAGAAATTGAATGACTTTCTGTGCTAGGAGGTCACAAAATCAGACCCTTCAAATCCTTCAGATCCCAGTCTAGCCCTTGTAACTTCTAGAGTAGACATGATATGCTAACTCAATAAATGTATTTAAAGAAGACAAGGCTATGTGGACATCTAAGAAAGATACGCAGAAAAATGTTGTTTTGCAGACACATGAATCTCCACCTCTTGGAAACTACCTCATGATGTATACCTTTGGTCAAAACATAATACCCATGGCCAAATCTGGAAATAGACAAGATCTATGGAATGTTTTAGTAAGGGAAATCTTTACTATGTTATTAGTGATAATAATAAAAGTTAACATCTCACGAACACTCACGATTCTCCAGGTATTGTGTTAAGAATATTATTACATGGGGGGAAAAGCCCACGTAAGTCATGCCAGCTTTACGAAGTTGGTGTTATTATCCTCATCCCCTTTTAAAGATGAGGATACCGAGGTGCAGAAGTTCAGGAACCTGTCTGTTCAGGTGATGTCATGGTGAGTGGTGGAGCCAGGATTCTAAGCTGGAGAGCTGAGGCTTTCTTCAGTCCTCCAGGCAGCCCTGCCCGTGGGTGCTGTGCCACAGAAAGGGGCTTCCATCTTTTCCAGGACCTCTTGTGCTGCTCTCACAAACCTCCAGGTTCACGCCTGTTTATCCCCCAGAGAGAAGGGAGGGAAGAGTGGCTCACTCCTTTTGCATCTCACCTACATCTCTTGCTAGAATACTTCTCTTCATGGTTCTTCTTCATATCTTGAAGAAATAACCACTATTTTCCACCTAAAATCTGGCCATTGTGTCAAAAAAGAGGGAGATCCATGGAAACAGTCGATGTGTCACATGTGCTGTGTCCACGTGGTGCTGGCATAGTGACACAGTGAACGGGCCAGATGAGCAGGAAGACTGTTGGAAGTGTCCTATTTTCCCAAAGTGCTCTCCCTCCAGAAAAAATTACCCCAGAGTGTTTGCTTTGCAATCAGGCCATCTCTTGTTAAAAACACCCATATTTCTGAGAGGCATTAGGAACTGACAGAACATGATGCAGCCGCCATCACTTGTGAATTCATACCAAAAGGATGAATATGAATGAGGAGCAGGGGTTCTAAATGGATCCCTGCAGACTCATCGCAGCTCTCCCAACATTTGACAAGCTGGTTTTCAAAGGGATCTTCAGGGCACGGTTTGGCAGTCAGCCGTGAGGATGCCTATTGCCACTTGGGACTGGAATCAGCATTAGTATTCTCTGCGGGGTGGATGCCAGCTCCAGCGTCTAATCACAAATGCCATATCCGTGCATCTCAAATGTCATTTAGGTAAAATTAATTCTGATTGATGGAGCCCAGTTCTTGCTTTTAGTTCTTGAGTTGCCTGCTCTGACTGTAATTGGATTGAAATATACATAATGGAGTTGTGAGAGATGAGGATGGGTCGGCTTAGTCATCAGTGTCCTATAATTTGTCCCCCTACATTAAGACCATAAATAACATTCCCTGGCCTCTGGGAGGAACAGACAGTGATATTATGGGCACTGATCTTTTCCTTTTTCTTTCCATTTGCTAAATTAAACTTTGTAAAGTAAGCTTTAAAATGTTGAAAAGTGAAGTTCCAAGAAATTATGAGGGCCACTTTCTTCCTTTGTTAATGAGAGAGGCTGGAGGTAATATCTGAAGTCTCTTCACATCCATTTCTATGACTCTAAGATAGTCTCAGCATGTGAAAAGTTGATCTACACTTATTGTATAGTATAGACGAAAAAGTAGGAGTACTTTCCCTATTGCCTCCTCCACCGAAAACTGTGTTAATAACTAAAAGTAAAACTAACACATGCCATCTAAGAATTAAAATGTCTTAAATCTTTTTTTAATTCAAAATAGTACATAAACATGATAACAATTGTACGTTAACATGCCTGTGAAAACATCTGAAGCACAGTTGTCCTCTATCTTCTAATAATGGTGGTCCTCAGTCCCCAAACCACACACTGGATTCACTGTGGTTCTCTCTGTTGCTTCATTCCTATGTTCAAGCAATAAATTCTCTGTGATGTCAAAAAAAAAAAAATACTTTGGAGCCCAGGAAGGTGAGTGAGACCTGGACAAGAAGGCCGACGAAGAGAGCAGCTAGTGTATCAGTTAGTTTCTGCTGCATAACAAACACAGCCAGATAAGTGGCTTAAAATGGCAACCATTTATTTGCTTACAGTTCTGTAGGTTAGTGATTTGGTTTAGTTCAGCCAGGAAGGCTTGTCTCTGCTCCATGTGGTGTTAGCTGGGTTCACTCATGTGTCTGCAGTCAGCTGGCAGTTCTGAGGCCACATGGAAAGCTAGCTGAAGGCTGGCTGCCTGACCTCACTCACAGGGCTACTGATAGAAGGGTTGATGGAGGCAACTGGGTTATGTGTTGTTGATTGTCCAGAAGGCTACTATGGCTTTGTTCACATGATGGTGGTTGCAGACTTCCTATGAACAGCAAGAGAGGGCTTACCTCAATGCACTAGCACTTTTCAAGCCTCTGCTTCACCAGCTTTGTGATATCCCATTGGCCAAAGCAAGTCACATGGCTATGTCCACATTCAAGGGAGTAGACTCAGTCTCTTGATAGGAGGAATTTGTGGTGGTTCTAAAATGTGTCCACAATTCCTAGTCACCTCTGCTACCAAGAGGTGGAGGACACCCTTGAATCTGAGTTAATCTTAGTGACTTGCTTGTAACTTTAACAGTTGAAATGACCCTGCATAATTTTATTTATTTATTAATTATTTAAAAAAAATTTTGGCTGCCCCACACAGCATGTGGAATCCTAGTCCCCCAACCAGGGATTGAACCCATGCCCCCTGCATTGGAAGCATGGAGTCTTCAACACTGGACTGCCAGGGAAGTACCTGACCCTGCATTATTTTAAAAGTGAGGTCAGCAAAGGACCTGCTGAGACAGACTTGCTAAAGAAGCCACATGTAATTACTCTGGCTGACCACCCAGCTGAGCTCCCCACCAACAGCTAGCATTAGTTGCCAGACTTACTGATGAGCCATCTTGAACACCCAGCCCGGTTCAACCTTCAGATGACTGCAGCCCTGCTGACATCTGACTGTAACCACATGAGAGGCTCCAAGCAACAACAGCCCAGCTGAGCCCTTCCAGAATTCCTGACCCACAAAATCATGAGAAAAATACAATGGCCATTATTTTAATCCACTGCATTTGGGGGTAACATTTTTACTCAGCAATAACAGCAAAATTAATCGGTTTAAAAACTCAAATGTAAATACTGTAGTAATAAAAATGTTAGAAGGAAATCTAGGAGACTAAATATGCAACGTAGGAATTGAGATGATCTTAAGCACACTGAGGGGGACCCACTTTGGTTTCTTGAAGATTCCATTCTCTCCTCCACCACCACACAACTTGGTGTGATTAAAGCAGGCTTTCCCACTCAGTTGGAGTAAGTGAAAGAATTTAAATGCTTTTCAGGACAATATTTAAGATTGCACATGAACTGTGAACCTTCTCATAACTCCCTGGAAGAGCTCAGGGATGCCCTCAGTTTCTAGGTAGCTTCCTGTCCAGGGTCTGAGTCTCCCTCCCCTTCTTGCCTCAGCACTGACCATCTTCACCAATTTATAAAGAAATGCCCCTCCCCTAGAAGTACAGGGCCCGTCTTGGGATTGATGCCTCTCTGCCTAGAAATGAAGTTCCTCAGGACTGCGTTATACAGCCTGCAGCAAAATCTGGGGATCCTTGGAGACTTCAAGTCAGAGCCTCTTTGAGGTCTCACTGCCCAGAAGAGCTACAGATGTGGCTCTTACCCTGACCCCCATCATGTCCTGTAGGAACTGTTGGATCACACCACCCTCCCTTGTGTGAACAATCAGACCTGGTCCCACCCCTACCCAAGACAGACCCACATGTTCAGAGGAAAGAAGAGGATGTTCTCCTACTGGCCACATAAAGCCTCTCCTGCCCGCACCTCCCCACACACACTGCTATTTCACATGATACACTGTACAGTGTTAGCCTTTTCAATGATGCTCTGCTCCTGTACCCTCAGTTACCTAGACATATGAGCCAGTTCCCCAACTACATAAAGATCCAACCATTTCCTTGAAATTACTGCTTGGAAAGAGCTGGTTAAACACTTAAACCACATCCTTTCTGCAAGTCTTTACCTGAGGACGTTAGCTCTTTCTCCCCTTCCATCAACTTAAGTTATAACAGATTTCCTTTCTAGAAGGAGTGTAATGGACAGGTGTTTAATCTCTTCTGGTTCCTACAGAGGCCAGTTCAGCTCATTTTTCTCCCTTTGTTTGAACCTTGATCGTGGGAAACAACCTCTCACATTCCAAGGGGGCAAGCTCTGTCTTTGCCTTCTCCTGGATTCCCTTCCACAGGACTTGCCCTCCCCCAGCCTGTGGGGCTGGGGCTGCCTAGTCAGAGAGCCTCAGAGCACATGGGGAGGGCCACCTTCGCTCCTCTGCTGGCCCGTGCAGGGCCTTGCTCTCCTTCCAAAGTGGCCTTAGATAGAGAAGCTGAAGGTGGTGGTGGAGGGGGGGAATACTGATCTCTCTCAGTATCATTTCAGGGCCAATTAATCCAGAGGAATGATGATAAAGGGCTGTACTGGGCATTAGCAGTGAGAAGAGAAAGTTAAGAATAGGTGACAGAAATTTCATTAATTCATACCCCTTTTTTCTCCTGGCTGCACCACACAGCTTATAGGGATCTTAGTTCCCCAACCAGGGATCGAACCCGGGCCCCCGACAGTGGAAGTGTAGAGTCCTAACCACTGGACCACCAGGGAATTCCCATTTCATACCCTTTTTACATTAAGAAATGTAATTAATATTGCCAAGAACTTTGTAAGTACCCCAAATAGTGCTATGGAAAATAACTAGATGACAGACATGTCCCAGAGAAGCGGGTTCCCCTCTAGATGCAATGAATTAATACCATGAAGTATTTTACTATAGGGTTTCACTCTCTTCCAAACATCCCTCCTGGCTCATACTGGGTGAGAGTTTCTTGCTTCTCTCTCAACTGCCACTTCTCTGCGGAGGCAAAGAGGTTTGCCCATCTTTTGTGTCTCCACAGTACCACCAACCTCCAGGTTCCCAAAGACACCCCCCCACACACACACACCTTTCAACCACCCCATAGCTCTCTGCAAGTCTGCCAGAGACTTTTTGCCCCTCAGGGGTCCCCTTGGCCTTAGTGAGCAGCTGGTAACAGCAGGAGCCACAGGAAACCGATGTGACCACAACACTCGGGCACAAGATGGACCCCTTGTAGTTATTGCTGCCACATCATGGATGTAGGTTTTCCATATGGGAAACTGAAAAGCAGACACAAGGACAGACAGATGGAGACCAAAGTGTCAGCTTTGCTGTTGACCACAGAGAGGACATTGGATGAGGCTCCTGCATTTGTGTGTTGGGCTCGCCACCTCTCTGCTTGTCCCTTCTCCCATCTGGTTTTTGGAGCAGCTCATGAGGGTAAAGTTGGGTCTCCAAATCAGATATTTTATCCAAGATTGCTGCCTCTCATTGGTCCTGGGTGGAGAGGGGAGAAAGGAGATGGAATTCATATTGTTTACACTCTTCTAATAGATCAGCTCCCCACAGTCATGGAACACAAGCCATCAGCAGTCACCCACACCTCCGCAGAGAGTGGCCAGTGAGACTGGAAAAAGAGGCCAAAAGGGTAAGTCAAGTAGCATCCCTTCCACGTGCATGTACGAAGAATGGGGACTCCAGGTCCCCCAGCTTTTCTGTTCTCTTAATGCGTCACCATTGGTTTAAGCATTAAGCCCCTGGTCAGGCAGAGGTGTACTGTCCTGCTCTGTGGGGCCATCCATCAGGCCAGTTTTACTCCCACCTTCAACAGCCCACTCCCCCTTGGGATACCTTCCTGTGACAGCTTCTGGGAAGGATATGTTTTGTTCCCAGAAGCTGTCCATTGGCTTAGAATACTGAAATATTTAAATTAACTTTGAGCCAAGCTTGAGTCAAGGCTGAATATTTATTCTTTTCTATATTTCTTTGCATTTTTTCCCAGCCCTATTGCCCAATGTAGCTTATCTGAGATTCTGCAATGTGATTAAAAGTCAACATTAGATGAACTGGGAATACAATGTCAACAACCTGGAGATGACTTGAAGTTGAATGTAAAGCCTTCTTTTATTAAATTCTGTTTTAGTAGACTAGACTAGGCTATATTACAGCAAAGAGTAATCCCCAGATCTCGGTGGATTAACACTTTCTTAAATTTAAATTTAAGATTAAATTTCTTTCCATAGATTTCACTGTCCACAGAGGGCTCTGCTCTGCATCGCCATGGTCTTTACTTTGGTACCCACCTGAGAGTGTAGCCATTTGGAGTGTTGCTGGTCATGTGTCAGAGGGAACTTCAAGCTTAGCTAAGCACACGCTGGTGCCTACAGCTTCCTCCTGGAAGTATCAATGTCCCCTCTGCTCACATTCTATGGGCCAAAGCAAGTTACGTGTTGTGCTTGACTTCCAAAGAGGCACGGAAGCCCAATTCTCCCACCTTCCTGGAGAACAAGAGCTGGAAGAGTGCAAACAACTCTAAGGACCAGCACAGATTTTCAGGGAGAGATAAAAGGCCACAAATATTAAATGTTCTTGTAAGTTAAAGTTCAACGAATTTTGTGTCTGAAGTAAAGTCCAAAATTAAATACTCTTGTTCTTGTGAAGTCAAGTCCAAAGTCTATAATTCCTGATTTTAAATTAACACTCAATGAAATTACAGCCCTCTTCCCTTTGTTAAGAGTCTGGCTTTCTTCAACCATCCTGTGTGAGCTGGGCCACCATCTATCACAGCGGACTTAATGCCTTCAGGACTTTAGATGTTGAGTTAGTTCAATTTCTCAGTCTCCACTTTAGAATATAAAGAGAAAGGCAAATGCTGTATGATAACACTTATGTGTGGAATCTAAAAAGTACAACAAACTAGTGAATACAATAACAAAAATAAAGCAGACTCACAGGTATACAGAACAAATTAGTGGTTACCAGTGGGGAGAGGAAAGGGGGGAAGGGCAAGATAGAGGTAGGGCATTAAGAGGTACAAACCATTATGCATAAAATAAGCTATGAGGATATATCGTACAGCACAGAGAATATAGCCAATATTTTATAATAACTATAAATGGAGTATAACCTTTAAAAATCGTGAATCATTATATTGTACACCTATAACTTACATAATATCGTACATCAGCTATACTGCAGTACATTTTTAAAGTGATCTTAGGACCTACAGTATTATCACAGTACTGACTCTACATCATTAACCAACCTCAATGCCTGGAGGAGCCATCCCAAGTGAAATGGGGTTCTCAGGATATCGTGTTTGGTAAAATCTTGACCTGTGTTACTGATGTCAAATACGAAGTGGAAGCTGAATGGGATCTGAGGACAGGTTGGAGGATAAAGAGGGAAAATCATCCTTGGTTTCATGTCTGCAGGAAACCATTGAGGCCAAGGCACCCTGACCCCGGAAGTTAATTCCATTGCAAGAAATGTCTTTTCAAGAGGTTAACAATACCCCTACTTAACCTTCATGTACTTACTGTCTCCTTTCTTAGAAGAGGCATTTTCAGAGACATATTCGGGACATTCTTATCTTCTTGCAGAACGTAGAAATTTGTGATGGTGGCAGCCTTGTTTCCTCATCTTAGTTTCCACTTCCCCTTTGAGTCTTGGGTCTGGAGTCTCTCAGGCTGCTTGGAGGGTTGCCTCTCTCCAGTGGCATAGTTGCCACCCAGTGTTATGGATGTGTATTTTCTGTCTTGAGACATAGTCACTTGCTTCCATTGCCTCTTCTTGTGAAATTGCAAAGGTCTGAGAGACATGGCCTCTGGGGATGATTTCCTTCTGGTCCTCATGTGGTTTTCAGTGAATCAAAGAAGATCCCTGAACCCAACCTGCTGTTGATGCTTCAAAAGTCTGTTCTCCTAGAGCACAGTTCTCACTTTGGCTGCACCCTAGAGTTTTTTTTGGGGGGGGGCTTTAAAAATCCTGAGGACCATGCTACAGCTCAATCAATTACATCACTGTCTCTGAGGGGGTGTGATGATTAATTTTACATGTCAATGGGGCTGAGCCATGGAACCCAGGTATTTGCTCAAACACTGGTCTAGAGGTTGCTGTGAAAATATTTTTTTAGATGACAATAACTTAAATCAGTAAACAGATGGCCTTCCACAAAGCAGGTGAGACTCATCCAATCAGTTCAGGGTCTTAAGAGAAAGAGACTGACCTCCCTTGAGCAAGAAGGGATTCTGCCAGAAGACTGCTTTTTGGATTTGAACTCCATCTTTTTCCTGGGTCTCCAGCCTGCTGGTTTACCTTATAGACTTTGGACTTGCTGGCCTCCACAGTTGCATGAGCCAATTCCTTAAAATGAACCTCTCTCTCTCTCATGCATCTTGTGGGTTCTGCTTCTCTGGAGAGCCCTGACTGATAGGGGTGGTTGTAGTGGGTCAGACATTGCTGCCTTTTAGAGTTCTTCTGGTGATCCAGTGTGCAGCAGGGTGAAAACCACCTCCTGAGGGTGGCTGCAGAGGAGAGGAACCCTCCCTGTGCTCCTCAGGATGCTGTCTTCCCTCTACTTCCGGATGTTCTGGGGCCCAAGAACATTTTTACCTGTAATAGTAGGGGTGCTACCCTCTGTCAACACCCCCTCCTGCTTTTGCTGCTTCCAGGAAAGCCCAGCTGCGTTTCCAGGATTTCAGCCTGCTTCTGAGATTGTTTTCTTCCTTCTCAAATGTATTGCCCTTCGGTGCCTTCCTCCACAGGCAAGCAACATCAACCTTAGCAGGAGCTTGTCAGAAATACTGAGATATGGAACCTGCTGGCTGCCGATGTCCTGAAATATGGAATCCACAGCTGTTCTTTTCCACCTGAACCCATCTGCAGCTCCTCCTTTTGGTCACTTCTGCCCATCCTGGCCACTGAGACCTCATCTTCCCCTCTGTGTGCCCAGCCCCTCCTCTGAGAGTGCAGCATCCCATCCCTCCTAATGAAATCACTCCCTTTCCCTCCAGCTTAATTAGCTTGACTTCCTTTCTCTAAAAAATTATTCTACAACCCCTTCTCTTATAATAAAATGAAGCACACTTTCATGGAGTTTGAGCTCTTTCTCGATTCTTCTAGCAAACCTGACACTTACATAGTAATCCAGACACAAGGTTTTCCACTGTACTTCTAACCTTTGGGTCTATAAACACTGAAATAAGTTTTCTTTGTTCTTTTCTGCTCCCTTAAAAGATGACACTTTTCCCACTTTTTAATGAAATTCTTTTATCCTATTTTGAGGGAAGATTCATCTAAATTATATGATCTCTTCACCTATATTTTAACTGTAAAAATAATACACATCCTTATTCCTCTTTATTTACTGACAAATCAAACCTACCATGTTTCTGTAAATAAAACCAGCCTGGATCTCTGAAGTCTAAACTCAGGATTAAAGTTTATGCAACTAAAAATTGTAGAGTCAAGTTGAGATAACATGGTAGTGGTGGTGGGGGCAGTAATGTGGTGACTGTACCAGTAGTGGAGGGATTGTAGTGGGAGCGGTAGGATGGTGGTAATTGAAGTGATGGTGGTGAAGGTGCAGATGATGGAGGTGATGGCGGTGAAGGTGCGGATGATGGAGGTGATGGTGGTGATGATGGAGGTGGTGGTGATGGTGGTGGACATGATAGTAGTGGTGGTAGCTGGGGTGGTGAGGATGGTTGTTGCGGAGGTAGTGGGCACAGTAGTGATGGAGGTGGTGGCAATGATAGTGATGCAGATGGTGGCATGATACTTAAGAGTCTCTGGACAAGGCACATAGTAAGAAGAGATTCACTCCTCACTTTCCTGAGTACACCAAATGGGGTGATGCTGCTGCCCCCTTGGTCTGGTACTATCAATTTAAAATTCGATCCCAACACACCAGTGCCCCCAGAGACACACAGAGCTTTCTGATTATAATTTAAAATACCTGCCTACAGATCTGGCTGAGATAATTCAGAAAGCAGCAAATATTGTTCCACCACCCATGCTAAGAAAACATCAAATGCCTGGGTAAGCTGCACTCTCATAGTTTAAGGTCAAGCTGCGGCTGTCTACACAGTGAGGCTGTGTTGCTAGCTTGATAAGGAGGGTTCTAAGGTCCCCTTTTATTAAGAGTGGCTCTGTCCCCATAAGCACGAGCTGCTGGCCAGGAGTCCAGACTGAGTGGGATTGTGGTGACAGAGATGGTGGTTTGCTGCGTTTTCCAGCAGCTACTTGACCCGACTCCATCATTAACTTTCTTAATCTCACCAATTCTTTTTTTTATATATATAATTTTGTTGGCGTATAGTTGATTTACAACAATGTGTTCGTTTCAGGTGTACAGCAAAGTGATTCAGCTATACATACACATATATTCATTCTTTTTCAGATTCTCTTCTCATACAGGTTATCACAGAATTTTAAGTAGAGTTCCCTGTGCTATACAGTAGGCCCTTGTTGGTTATCTATCTTAGATACAGTAGTGTGTGTATGTTAATCCCGAACTCCTCACCAATTCTGCTTTATTCCTTGAGATTCCCAGCTTTAATGGCAGACATCTATGCCAAATGCTCTGTATATATTCCATATACCAAAGGCGAGGACTTCAGGGGGTCACTAAGTAACACCCCTCTTCTGCTCACATGATTTCTGAAGCAACAGAATACTCAGAGCCAGACGTGCCGGGATGAAAACATCAGCTGGCTTGGAGGACCCGGCTTAGGCAGACGATGAGCTGGGCTGGTGAGTGCTCTCCACTCCAGCTCTCCCCTCCCGGCCAGCCTGTCTAGCCTTTGGCACAACCCAGCCAGGCTTGGTTTGTGTCTCCCAGGTTCACTTACGCAGGATTGCTGGCTCGCACTGGTTACGGGAGGACAGAGAAGGAATGTATTCATTTAGTTACACGTTCTTTCATTCCTTCGTTCATTCACTCAACAAATATTTATTGAGTGTCTCGTAACTGCCAAGCGTGAACAAAATAGAAAGTATTTCTGCTCTCGTGGCACTTACCTTTCGGTGGGGAAACAAATCCTTCGTGTTTATTGCCTTCTCTTGAATTTGTTCTAATGAAACTCACTTTTTATCTGTGAGGAGAAGAGATAAAAGGGCACTAATGGAGTTTCCTTCTCATGAGGAAGGAGGTACACGTAATTCTCCCTAATCCTTCTGAAGGAGCCACATGCAATTTCTCTTTGGTAAGTGGTTGGCATAGTGGAGGAGGGTCAAGTCCCCATCCTGGGCCGGTTGGGGCATTCACATCTGTGGACCCATGGACACTTCTGCTGCTGTGGCTCATAGCACATTCTGTGGGGTGGGTTTCTGCTTTCCCCACCTACCACATAGCTTAATGCCCAGAGGTTCATGAAATTAATGAACGACTTTGAGGTTTTGAGCTTGGGTAACTTGAGGTATGATATGTTTCTAAATGGAAATAGAGATTCTGGAAAGATATTCATTTTTCAGGGAAAAACTGGTGAGTCCAGTTTTCGACCTTGTGAAATATTTAGAGGACAGCCTAATATTACCTGTGCTGCTTGGATTTAATGGCTACCTTTGCATTTGAGAGGAGGGAGGACTAAAACCTTCCCTCCAGCACCACCAGTCACATCCCACCTCAGTCTGTGTGTGTCTTTTTGCTCCACCTTTTTTTTTCCAACCAGTTTCAGTCTTTGAAAATTGTACCCAGTCTTTGGTGTTTTCACTTTCTCATATTCCTCCCACATATAAATGTGAGGACAAATCCAATACCCTCAATTGACACATGGCTGTAATTAGGCTGTCACTGCAGGGATGACTCCCCTCTGAATTGTCATCAGAAAGATTATAGATAAATCAAGGACAGATAAAGCTAATTAGATACCAACGAAGATAATATGAACTCTGATTAAAGGAAAATGAGGTAGGATCTCAGGCCTAACAGCTCAAAGAGGAGTAAGGGCAATGAGTCTGCATCTGTCTCCCTCTGAGGATTGGGCTTCTGTGTGTAACATTGTTGGGCTGTGGTTTCACTTACCAAATAGCTGTGTATGTGCCCACCCTGTGGGTCATGATATAATTAACATCTCCGAGAAATTGACATTTTGTCACCTAAATGTATATATTTCACTGCTAAATGGGAATGAACAGCCAGAGGAGTATGATTATTATTGGCTTTATATCAATATTATAAGTTAAAAAATGTATATACATTTGGGCCTTGATTTGGTGCCATTATTTGAAACACATATTTAGTTCAAACAGCATGTTTTTTACAAAGGTTGTACCGGGCTTCCCTGGTGGCGCAGTGGTTGAGGGTCCGCCTGCCGATGCAGAGGACACGGGTTCGTGCCCCTGTCGGGGAGGATCCCACGTGCTGCGGAGCGGCTGGGCCCGTGGGCCATGGCCGCTGAGCCTGCGCATCCGGAGCCTGTTGCTCTGCAACGGGAGAGGCCACAACAAGTGAGAGGCCCGCGTACAGCAAAAAAAAAAAAAAAAAAAAAAAAAAAGGTTGTACCATGTTGGGGTGAAAAAGATTTGGGGGAGAAAAATTTGCTTTAAGTTACAAATTCCATCTAAGTTTCTCCAAGCTCTCAACCCAGTGATTACTTTGTCTTGCATACCATCCTGACATACTCTATTAATCACAGCAGAAGGATGTGCAAAAACAGACTCCTATCTTCTAGAGATAGTTGGGTCAATTCAGTTCAAAATTTTATTGGTCTCAGCCCAAAAGCTATTGGAAAAACTTGTAGAATGAGAGTAGTTACAATGTGATGTTTAAAGCCAATTTCAAAGATGAAAGCAGAACAAAATTGTTTCCTGACCATAAAATATTATTCTTTTCAAACACTTATGAGTTAAATTGGCACACGGATATAGTTCCATGTTCTTTAAACTTACTGGGTAGGAAGTGATCAAAACTCTTATGTCTTAAAAAGAAAGACTTTTCAGATATTAAATCACTTCATTGTAGTAAGTTTCCTTTGGGGTGTTATATAAGTAATATTTTCTGGTGTTGTTCCAAGAACGATAATAAATAAAATTATCTTTTGATCATACAAGATGGGGTTTGTAGCCACAATACTCTCAGTAAGGCAGGTCACCCATATTAGTTTCCTAGGGCTGCTATAACAAAACACCACAAACTAAGTGGCTCGAACAGCAGAAATTTATTGTCTCCAGCTACGGAGGCCAGAGGTCCAGAGATCAAGGTGGGAGCAGGGTTGGTCCTTTGGGAGAGCTGTGAGGGAGATCTGTTTCATGCCTCTCTCCTGGCTTCTGATAGTTCCTTGGCTTGTGGCAGTCTTCACATGGCATTCCCTCTGTGTGCATCTGTGTTCAAATTTCCCCATTTCAGGATACCAGTCATATTAGATTAGGGCCCATCTTACTCTTATATGATCTCACTTTTAACTAATTATGTCTACAAAGATCCCATGTCCAAATAAGGCCACAACCTGAGGTCCTAGGGGTTAGGACTTCAACAGATGAATTTGGGGGGACAAAATGGAACCCATCACACTCTCATGGTGATGCTTGTGCACCTCGGGAAATGTCTGACTCCAAGCTCTGCATCCTGGTCCATCCCCTCGCCTTCACCACCTGGTCTCACTGAACCTCACGGCCATCCCCAGAACTGGCACTAGGGTTGGACTGTCAGCTTTACACTGAAAAGCACCTTCTAATTCTCCTTCAACTCCTGCTTCTCTCTCCCTGGAGCCCAGGCTGCCTGAACCCTGGCCAGGGGTCTGACTCCAGGCCCCCACTTATTCAGAGAGGGAAGGTGAGCCCTTAATAAGCTGCTGTCCTGCTTTGGACACGTGGGGGAACAGCAAGTCCTGAAGAAAGAACAGGGGATGAGGGATGCAGAGACCCCACCAGGATAGCTCATGGCATCCAGGACTCTTGCTCTGGAAAATGACTTGGAGCACGTTTGTGAGCACATTGCCCTAAGGGCTCCTTTGAGGCTGGGAAAGGTAGGGTTGAAAAAGTCTAATATTTTGCTGAGATCACTTTTAATATCTCACACCACCTAGGAAAAAAAAAGTCATGTTTAAAATAACCAACCTGTCAGACAAAGAGCTTTGCCTGGAGATGCAATCATACCACAAACGCTGTTGACAAATTGAGCTGCAGGCACTCGGGTGGGAAGCAGGCGGGGTGCATCTGGAGATTTAAAACCCAATCTTTACAGTTCGAATAGGGAGTCATTGTTGACTGGAGGGTCTCAGTGAAATCTTTCGTTTTTCTTAAATTTTTTATTAGGGCCTCATGGACTTGGGCTCTCATGGACAGGAATCTACTTACTCACTGTCTAGAGCTGCTAGGATGCTAGTGGTTAAATGTAATGTTTTTCTAGGTGACTTTTCATAAGGTCTCCAAGGTCAGTTATGTGAGCTCTATCTAAACATCTACCTCTGCTCTATGAAGGATTTGGGTCACTTTTGACTATGGAAGATTTTGGTCTGAATATGCAGTAAAATTTTAGTATTCTTTCTATAATTTCAGAAGTTATGGCCTTTCCTGATCTTGATATATGATTTTTGAGGAAGGGTTTGCTTGAAATAAATATCTAGATATCTGGATACAGAATGCAGCTCATAAAAATCTCAACTCTTCAGTATCTCCTGGAAATAAATCATTCTGGACAACCAAACTGACCAGATAGCTGAAGGATAACCCTCTTATTCCCTAGAACATTAAAATCTAAGTTGAACTTTTATTTTTTTTCTGGAGATGTGTCCTATCTTTTAAAATAGTTAATACCAATCATAGCTTAGTAGTTTCTTAATGGTTTATCATGGTTCCCATGCACACCAGTTATTTTGACTTCACATAGCTCTGGATGGAATGGCAGATACTGACTTGGATGTAGAAGTTGTGAGACATGGAGTTTAGTGCATCCATTCACAGAACTTGCTGTCATGTGAATCCCTTGATTTTGCTTTTAGATCATTTTTCTTCTCATCAAGTTGGGGTGATACACACAAGGGTCACTTGGTTGAGGTCATGCACCAGCCTTTCTGTGGACTCAGGGAATCAAAGCCTGAGCCCGTCTCTCATTGAGTGTTTTTATTACCTTCCCCCACAAACCCTCATCTTCTGATCAGCTCAGAAGCCTTTGATTTATTGGAACCAGGCACACCTGTATCTCTGACCCGAGTCACATCAGTTTACATCTACTTCACCATCCTGGACTCTCTCTCTGTAAAAGCTGCAGGAGGACTTTTCTCCCCACTAAAGTAATTTATGCTACGAAAGTGTACAGAGTAAGTACACTTACTCTAAAGCAATGGTTCTCAAACTGGGATGAGTTTGCCTTTCCTCCCCAGGGATATTAGACAACGTCTAGCGAAATTATTTTTCGCTGTGAACAATTCAGTGGTGTTTAGTATATTCACAATCTTGTGCAAACACCTTCTTTATCTAGTTCCAAAATGTTCCATCATACCAAAGTGAAACCCCTTACCCAACAATCAGCTTCTCCCATTCGCCCCTCCCCAAATCTCTGGCAACCACCGATCTGTGTTCTGTCTATATGGATTATCTATTCTGAATATTTCATATAAATGGAATCATATCATATGTAATATTTTGTGTCTGGCTTCTTTCACTCAGCATAATGTTTTGGAGGTTCATCTACTTTGCAGCATGTATTAATACTTTATTCTTTTTTATGGCTGAATAATATCCCTTTGTGTATAACACAATTTGTTTATCCATTTATCTGTTGACGGACATTTGGACTGTTTCATCTTTTGGGTATTGTGAATAGTGCTGCTATGAACATCCAGAGAACAAACTTGTGGTTATGGGGTGCAGGGGAGGAAGGGGCAAGTAGATGAAGGGGATTAAGAGGTACAAACTACTAGGTATAAAATAAGTTGTAAGGCTGTAATATGCAGTAAGGGAATATAGTCAATATTTTATAATAATTTTGTATGGAGTATGTTCTATAAAAATGTCTAATTACTATGTTATACACCTGAAACTAATATAAAACTGTAAGTTAACTACCTTTAAATTAAAAAAGAAATTGGAGAAAATATTTCCAAGTTATTTATCAACAAGATATAGAGAAATAGTACAAAGAGCCAGAAAACTCAAGCAAAAATGGGTAGACAACTTGACTAGACACTTCTCCAAAGATTAAACATAAGGGATGAATACGATTTTTAAAAATGGAAAATAACAATTGTAGGTGAAGGTGTGGAGAAATTGGAACAGTTGTACATTGTTGGTGCACATATAAAATGGTTCAGCCACTGGGAAAATGTTTGTTGGTTCTTCAAAATGTTAAACACAGAATTACCATATGATCCCATAATTCCACTCCAAGGTATATACCCAAAGTAGTTGAAAACAGATATTCAAACAAGTACCTGTCTGGAGACATTTTTTAATGTTTTTTTTTTATTATGGTGGTAAAAGTCACATAATCTAAAACATACTATTTTAACCATATTTAACTGTACATTTCAGTGGCACTAAGTACATTCGCATTGTTGTGTAACTCTCACCATCATCCGTCTCCTGAAATTTCCACCTTCCTAAACTGAAACTCTGTCCCCATTAAACACTAACTCCCCATTTCCCCCTCCCCATCCTCCCCACCCCCTGGCCCCTGGCATCTACCGATGTACTTTCTGACTCTATGAATTTGAGTATTCTAGGTACCTCAGATAAGTGGTATCAAAAAGTATTTCTCTGCACCTAATGTATATGGAATGCATTTTTAAGGTTAACTTAATATACGTTCTGCAAAGAGATTGTACCTTTTCCCCCCTGTGCTGTACAGTAGGCCCTCACCAGCCATCTACTTCATACATAGTAGTGTATATACATTAATCCCAATCTCCCAATCCATCCCACCCCCCACCCAATGTCCATATGTTTGTTCTCTACGTCTGTGTCTCTATTTCTGCTTTGCAAATAGGTTCATCTGCACCATTTTTCTAAATTCCATATATATGCATTAATATATGATATTTGTTTTTCTCTTTCTGACTTACTCACTCTGTATGACAGTCCTTAGGTCCATCCATATCTCTGCAAGTGGCACAATTTAATTCTTTTTTTTTTTTTTTTTGCAGTACACGGGCCTCTCACTGTTGTGGCCTCTCTTGTTGCGGAGCACAGGCTCCGGATGCACAGGCTCCAGGTGCACAGGCTCAGTGGCCATGGCTCACGGACCCAGCCACTCTGCGGCATGTGGGATCTTCCTGGACCGGGGCACAAACCCGTGTCCCCTGCATCGGCAGGCGGACTCTCAACCACTGCGTCCTCATTCCTTTTTATGGCTGAGTAATATTCCATTGTATATATGTACCACATCTTCTTTATGCATTCCTCTGCTTGTGAACATTTAGGTAGCTTCCATGTCCTGGCTATTGTAAATAGTGCCGCAATGAACATTGGGGTGCATGTGTCATTTTGGAATTATCGTTTTCTCTGGGTATATGCCCAGGAGTGGGATTGCTGGATCATATGGTAGTTCTACTTTTAGCTTTTTAAGGAACCTCCATACTGTTCTCATAGTGGTTGTATCCCTTTACATTCCCACCAACAGTGTAAGAGGGTTCCCTTTCCTCCACACCCTCTCCAGCACTTATTGTTTGTAGAATTTTTGATGATGCCCGTTCTGACTGGTGTGAGGTGATACCTCACTGTAGTTTTGATTTGCATTTCTCTAATGATTAGTGATGTTAAGCATCCTTTCATGTGTTCGTTGGCCATCTGTATGTCTTCTTTGGAGAAATGTCTATATAGGTCTTCCGCCCCTTTATGGATTGGGTTATTTGCTTTTTTGATATTGAGCTGCATGAGCTGCTTGTATATTTTGGATCTTAACCCTTTGTCTGTTGCTTTTGATTGCCACAAATGGGGGAACGGCGCTATTGACATCTATTGGACAGAGGCCAGGGATGCTGCTCAACATCCTACAGTGCACAGGACAGCTCCCAAAATGAAGAATTGTCCAGCCCCAAATCTCAATAGTGCTGAGCTTGAGAAGCCCCGTTCTAAAGGAGAGAGCACTTTGGCAAACATGACACCAGGCTGCAAGTTCTTCCAAGCTCTCTCTATGTTTGACTCATAGAGTCCTGATTTCTATTTAAAATTGCATCTTAATATTAAATTTCCTATAAAATACCTCCATGATGGATTGATATCTTTATATAACCTCTTCTATAATACATACTTTGAAATGCATCATAAGCCATAGGTCGAAATCCAGAAAGGCAGAAAGTGAAGGTAGGAAAAGGGTTAAAATAAATACACACAATATTAACTCAGCACCTGGAGGGTGAGCTCAGCTGTTGTCTAGCTCCTGTTGAGGCAACTTTATTCAGGTGTCCATCTGGAATCTGTATTAGTTTCCTAGGGCTGCTGTAACAAGTTACCACAAACCTAGGGAATCAAAAGAACAGGAATTTACTCTTCCACAGTTCTGAAGGCCAGAGGTTCAAACTCAAAGGCTCCCTCATGCTCCCTCTGAAGGCTTGGGAGGAGGGGAGCTCTGGCATTCCTCGGCTTTTGGCAGCATCGCTCAAGTCTCTGCTTCCATCAACACATAGTCTTCTTCCCTGTGTTTCCGTGACTCCAAATCTCCTTCTCATAGGGATACTCATTACTGGCCTTAGGGCCCATTCTAATCCAATATGACCTCATCTTAATTACATCTGTAAAGACTGTATTTCCAAATAAGGTCCTATGTACTCATACTGGAGGTTAGGACTTGAACATATATTTGGGGGGGCACAATTCAATCCACAACACTCAGTCGAGACATATGAGGCACTTTGCTTCTCGACACCACAGAAGTCCTCTTCTCCCTTTGATGCTCACTTCTCTCCTTTGGTCACTGGTGATGGCACTTTCGTTTCTCAGTTGGATGGCTGACTGCAAGGCTGCCATACTCCTTGCCCGTCTTCACCACTTACTTTACCCTCCTGTGTCTTTTTTCTTTTTCTTCATTATTTTCCCATCAATTCTCCTTGTCTGCTTGATTTTACCATTGACAGCTAATCAAGATCCACTTTCCCTTCTTGTTAAGACTCTCATGACATTTACCAAGTATAATATCTGAGTTCTTGCATCTTCCTGGCAGTATTCATTTGCTGTCAGTTGTCTTTTGAACTGCAAAAGATGTTTTCTTCTAAGGGCTTAATGCCAGGAGTCCTTGGGGGAATCTGATGCTTCCAGAAGAGTAGACCTTAGATGGCAAAGCTTTGCTACATTAACGGTTCTGGGAGATTGCAGTTGGGATTGTTTAATTTTCAGATGTCATCATTTTGGTTTTTAATTTACTTATGAACAATAGCCTTTGGGGAACCCTGAAGGTAAAAGATGGTAAGAACTTAGAGGCAACATGTAGAAAGCAGGGAGTGGAGTGTCCAATTGAGGAATGAAAATGCTGGGCCAGAAATTTTTTTTAATTAGGTAATGCAGTGAATTCTGTGAGAAGATGCGTGGGCCATGGGACGACTCCCACCCTCAGTCAGTGCTGAAGAGCCTGAAACCCCTGTCTTGGTCTAACTCTGATGATGCTGAAAAGATGCTCAAGCAGAAATATGAAATGACCACCAACACCAGAGGCAAAAGTCAGCACTGCAACCATGTTCTGTTACAATTACCAAAAGCTGTAGTTGAATGTATGAAAGCTGTTTAAGTATGTGGAGCAGACTTTTAAAATATGCGCAAGTCATGCAATGAAGAGTTGCAGAATGGCCGTTCATTGGTCTCAACTGTGTGCAGAAGCAGGTGGTTAGAGGTGAAAGATATGGGTTGATTTTCCTTCATCTTCTCACCGTGTCATTGTGTCCCTTGTCACTCAGAGGTTCACGCACGTGGTCCTCTGAGGTATGGTTCCCTAAGTCCTGTTTCTGTCCCTTTAAAATATTGACAGGAGAGTTCTCAATGGGAACACCGCTGTTATCTATCTTGTCTAAGATTGTGACTCTCTGTCTCTCCTCCGAAATTCTTGTCCCCCTTCCATGTTTTATTTCCCTTCTTAGAGAATCACTTCCAAATACACTATGTATTTACTCATTAATCTCATTCACCATATGTCTCCCCCTCCTTAGAACGGCAGCTCCATGAGGGCAGGAGGTCTTGTCTGTTTTGTTCACTGCTATGTCTGCTGTACCTGACCCAGCCCTGGACCACTCCCACTTTACCAGCCCCCAAATACACATGCTTGTTATTACTTTGATTGTGATTTTACTAGAGGGAACAAATTGATGTTGCAGGCATAAAGTATTTGTAAAATGGGGATAACAGTAGAATTTAGTTCATGAGGTTGCTGTGAATTAGTACCTGTAAAAGTCTAGAACAGTGCCTGACACAGAATAAGAGCTTGGCAATGTCCCTCCCTCTCATGGTGCCCCTCTGGCTGTACTTGCTTGGAGCCCAGGTGTCCTGCAGCTAAAAGGAATTCATATGTTTTGTCTTTCATCAATTCTCAGAATAAAGGAGCATAACATATAACACTTTGTCAGTGTTCATTTTTGCCACCCATTTATCTTAACATTTTGGTGCTTGGTCATTACTTCTCTGTTGGGGAAACTATCAACGGAAGGGAAAAAAAAAACCAACAAGGGAAAAGAAATGATAGTGCTTATTTCAACAACTTGCCTTTTCATAGATTTATGTATAAATATAGTTCTGTTTTCTTTAAAATTATTAAAATTTAATGAATCCATATGCTTAATTAAGTTAAATATATCAATGTTTCATCGTCTTCCATAATTACATCATGACCTCAGGCACTCAGTCAATCCACTCACTAATTTAATTGTTTTCTGGCCATCCAGGCAGATCCATGCCCTTTGTGGGCAACTACTTTTTCCTCTTGGGTTATAATCTGGAGGGTCTGTGTTACGGACTGAGTGTTTGTGTCTCCCCCAGACTCATAAATTGAAACCCTAATCTCTAATGTGATGGTATTTGGAGATGGGGCTTTGGGGAGGTGATTAAGGTTAGATGAGATCAGAAGGGGGACCTCATGTTGAGATTAGTGCCCTCATAAGAAGAGACACCAGAGAGCTCTGTCTATGTCTTCACGTGAGGACATAGCAAGAAGGTGGCTATCTGCAAGCCAGGAGGAGGGTCCATACCAGAACCCCAACCTTCTGACACCTTGATCTCAGACTTCCAGCCTCCAGAACTGTGAGAAGATAAATTTCTGTTGTTTAAGCCTCCTTGTCTATGGTGTTTTGTTATGGCAGCCCAAGCTAAGATAGACTGTAATACAGTGTTCTGCTCTCCTCTACATAAGGAGCAGGTGTGACCCAACTTGAGATAATTGCACACATCATCCCTAGAAGTAGATCTTGAGCAGAGGGAAGAAAATACAAATGGGTGGAGTTCATTCCCTTGTATCTCCCTGACCAAACCCCTCTTGCCGTGGGTCTCTTGAAGTTGCCCATACTTTTGCCTGAGTGTCCAGTCTCCTGCACTGATACTGTGTGCTCTTGACATTCTTCCAATAAATCCTCCTATTTAATTTAGACAGAATTAGTGTCTGTTCCTTATGACCCAAGAATCCCAATTAATATATCTACCAGCTCTGCCAGTTAATGTGTAAGGCCTACATACCTTATAAGTTCTCCTTTTATAAGATATTATAGCTATATTTTTATGCTTATCATTGTGTAATAGACTTCTGAAATGAACTTGATAATTAGATGACTTTTGACATATTATATTTGAGTCACTGGTTTTATTTTGATGGAGTAACCCGAAGATAATACTAGCTAAAATTTTTATTCTTCATACAGTAATATTTGAATAAATCATCAGAATCATTTTTCCCTGTGCTGAATTTCTCATTATATTTGTGAGAGGGGCTGGGGGAATGGTAGGATGGACAAATGGTATGCAAGTAAGCTTATGCATAGGTTAGCATTAACAGGCATTTGATGTTTTCAGCTTTGCTATAGATTATACAACTATTACTGACTTGCATAAATGAGTAGGAAACTACAAATTACTTTATGGTGAGAAAATTCTGAAAGACTTATGCTATTGACTTTTACTGACACTATGTAATTGAAAAAAGTGAGGTGATTTAAGATAAAAATTGATTTACGTATATGGTCATCATGGTCTTTTATTTCCATGGAGAAGGGCTATTGATGTATTACTCACATTTTAATGTCCACAAGCCCTAGTGAACATTAAACTTTCGCATGATACGTGAAAACATTGTGACACACTGGATTTCAAGACAGAGTGGTTGATGTTTCAGTCCCAGTGATCAGCTGAGCCAAGACTTGTGGAGGTGTTTGGAGCAAAGTAGATATTTATTCAATTACTTAACTCAACAAATAACTATTGTTCCCACCCTGTTCCTGCTGCTGTGGTGTTTGCTGGGCATACGGTGTGCAACATGGACCTTTGCAAGCAAAGAGGATATAGTCTAAAAGATGACATAAATGTATACAAATAAGAGCAATAAATCAGAAGCACCGAGACAGAGTTATCTACCAGAGCAATGAGGCCCAAAGGAGAGGCCGCTCAGCTTTTCAAGTAGAAGGTGGGAAAGTGTCCAGGAAGGAAGTGGTAGAGCCCACAGTGTAAGAAGAGTTTATGAGATAAGATATAGGCAGGGTAGGTTGATAAATGCAAGAAGCTCAGCATGACCTAAATATTGGTGTGAGAAGAAATGCAAAGAGAATCAAGGCTGCAAAGGAAGGTCAGGTCAGACCTTGGCAGGGTCTGTGGGCCAGGATAGGCACTTGGAATTGATCTATCATGTACACAGGAGGCATTAACATATTTCAGTGATAGATTGAAATGATTGGATTTATGTTTTAGAAAGACCTCTTTAGTAGGTGAGAGGAGCCTGGATAAAAGAAAGGAAAAACTAGAATTCTAAAGACCTACTGAGAGATGGCTCTGGGGATTGTTTGGGAAATGGTACTAACTTGAGGGAAGGCAGTGAGGATGAGAGAGGAGGAGAGGGATGGGAGGGATGTTTATGAGAAAAGTGTGACCGGACTTAACCCCTGATTTGCATTGAGTTGGAAATTGTTGCACAAGAAAGGGAAGAGGCAAGACTGACTGTCAGGGATGGGTCTCGGTTAGACAGTAAGAATTCATAATGTAGAGGACAAAAAGCAAGACTGTGGATGGAAAGCAGGATAATAACTCAATGTTAGGTGCATTGAATTTGAGACGCTTGCAGGACATTTACATAAATACCCAGGAAGCAACTGAACACTGAAGTCATCAGGGTCTCTGGCCTAGACATGCAGTTCTGGAAGTTGCCACCATACAGGTAGAGTTAAAAGTATAAAGTAAATGTGATGGTCTAGGGAGACAGGGTGGAATGAAGAGAGGCTGCCATTTCTTTGTGGGTGGGCAGGAGGAGATCAGCTCACAAAGGAGCTGGGGAGGAAGTGGTCGAGGGGCACACTGGGAGAAAGTGCATCCAGAGACCAAGGGGAGAGGGGATTTAGGAAGCAGTCAGAAGCCAAAAATGCCCCAGAGAGGGTCAAGTGGATTTCAATTGTATTATATGTTGCTTTGGAAAAAGGATAAGTGAGTTATTTTGAGAGAGTTAGGCTAGGATGCTAATCTTTAGATCAGTTATTGTAAAGGGAACTGAAGTTCTGGGTCCCATCTCTGAGTGGCCCAACGTGCCTTCTCAACTTATGCTGCCAGGATATAATTGAGCACCTGATTGACATGTGTTCTTTCTCCCTCTAGCAAATTATTTCTCAACCTCAGCACCGTCGACATTTTAGACCTGATAAGTCTTTTCTGTGGAGGGTGTCCTATGCATTGCAGCAGGCCTAGCAGCATCCCTGGCCTTTACCCAGCAGGTGCCAGTTCCACCCTCCCTGTCTCCAAATTGTGACAACTGACAATTTCTCCAGGCAATGCTCAATGTCTCCTGGGGAGTAAAATGACCCCAGTGGAGAACAGCTTCTCTAGATGTGTAGCAAGACAGATCAAGCAGCACCTTCTGAAATGTTTGCCAGGATAGGAGCACAGACATAGAAAACGATTTTAGATGAAAACTCTCAGCCGTGGAGGTGTCTCAGAAAAGATGTGTGTGGTGATGGAAGCCAAATACCCAAGCAATATAGACCTTAACTGTCTGAGTAAAGCAGATATTTTCTTATTTTTTTTTCTGAAGCAATGAACAAATTGTCTCTAGAAGGACAAGACAGAACTGTAAAAGCCAATAATAAAGAAGACTTCACACAGTTACATCCACATGCCCTTGAATACTAAGCATGGGGACTCAAGAGCTCATGGCAATAACTGTTTGTTTGGGTCCATTGGTGATCAGGACCATCTATCGCTTTGGTAATACTCCTCCTGGATCTTCAGGAGTTTAAAATACCAGCTCAGAGTCATGTCATCTCTTCTCTACCTCACTTCTGCTTACCTCAAAGCAAAGAATTCTGGTGCTCTTAGTTCTTGAGGCAGATGAAATATTTTTTTTTCCTGTTCATTTGGTTTGGTTTTCTGCTTTCCAGGATCTGGGCAGTATTCTTGGTTATTAGCAGATTTATTTTCCCTTGCTTTCACTCATAAAACAACGGAATGCATAAACCCCCTAGTGAGGGTTTTCCTCACCTGCTGAGTGTGTGGTTGTGACTCACTGTGGTTTCTTTCGGAGAATAGCCCTAATTCATTGGTTCCTTCATTCAGTCAGTTGACAAACAATCATTGCTTGCCTGCTGGGTGTGAGACACTGCACCACTCACCACAGAGACTGGATGGCGCCATAGATAGAATAGGGCCCCTTCATTTTGCTCAACTTGGGGAGTGAGACAATAAACACTTAATATTAATATATAAATGGAAAGACGAAATAAATACAAATTGTGATCATGGTTATGTTAGGAAATAAATAAAGTAATGTGCCTGTAATTGGGATGGAGTGAGATCAGGGATATCTGATTTAGGTTAGGTTGGTTGGGGAAGGCAGATCTGAGGAGACAATGTTTGGTCTGCTGCCTATAGGATGAGATGCAGCCAAGCGTTTCAGAAGCTGGAAAAAGGTAAAGAATCCTCTGAGAACAGGAAGGACCACAGTCTGGTGAGCAAGGGGCTGAGTGGTGGAAAAGAACGCTGGAGAGGGAGGCGGGGTCAGATCACAAAGACTTTTTTGCATTTGAATTTTGGTCTCAACAATAAAGGGAAGACAGTGAAGGGTTAAGCTGGAGATAGGAGAATATTTTGTGCCTAAGGTTTTAGAATATTATTTTGCCTGCTGTGTAGGAACCGCATTGGAATAGTAAGAGTGGAAGCAGAAAGAACAGGAGGAGGCCATTGGATCTGCCCAGTAACAGAGGATGGTGGAAGGATGCGGGTGGTGGGAGTGGAGAGAGAAGTGTGAACTGATCTGAGATGTGTTGGGTGCAGAACAGATGGGCTGTGGTAGGCAGAACAATGGCCTCCTGAAGATGTCTATGCCTAATTGCCAGAACCTGTGAATATGTTACCTTCTTTGGAAAAAGGGACTTTGCAGATGTGATTAAGAGTACAGACACTGAGATGGGGAGATCCTGGATCTTGCCAGGATATGAGTGCGTCCATTCTAATGGACCCTTAAAAGTAGAGAATCTTTTGCAGCTGAATTAGAGAGATGCAATGGAAGAAGAGATTTGAAACATGAGAGGAACTTTACCCACAATTGCTGGCTTTGAAGAAGGAGGAAGGGGGCTGTGAGCCAAGATATGTAGGTGGTTTCTAGAAACTGGGAAAGACTCTTAGCTGGTAGCCAACAAGGAAAAGGGCTCTCAGTCCAACAACTACAAGGAAGACAATTTTGCTGACAACCTGAATCAGCAAGGAAATGGACTCTCTCCTAGAGCCTCCAAAAAGGACATGGCCCTGCTGACACCTTGATTTTGGCCCAGGGAGACTCATGTCAGACTTGTGGCCTTTAAAACTGTAAGATGATAAATGAGTATTGTTTAAGCCACAAGTTTGTGGTAATTTGTTAGAGAAGGAATAGGAAAGTAACACATAGAGCTTGGTGGCTGGTTGGATATGGAGGGTAGGAGGAATGAAGTGTGGCCACCTAAGTTTCCTGTTTGATCAATCAGTGGGCAAAGATGTCATATAATGAGGTGCAGAAAACTCAGGGAGAAACAGATTATGGAGGGTGGAAACCAGGCTGCTGTTTTGGTCATTGATGTTTTAGAAGTTTGGAATGTCTATAAGATATTTAAATTGAGGTACTAAACAGGAAATTGATTATATAAGCCCTGGGTTCAGAGGAGAAATTTGAACTAGTGATAAAATTTTGGACTAGAAAGAACGGGTGATATTTACAAATGTGAACTTAACCGATCAGACCTAAGAAGGGAGCGTAGATGGAGAAGCAGGGCTAAAGTCCTATTCATAGACACTGCAGTACATGGTTGTTGTGTAGGGCAGGAGCCGGAGACAGCAAAAGTGATGAAGAAGGATCCCAGAGTGGTGGGGAAAAGAGCAGGAGAGCACAGCGTCAGAAATCGAGAGAGAGAGGTGTGTATCGAAAAGGAGGAAGGAACTGTGCCTAAGGCTGCAAAGAGGTCTGGTGGCTATGACACAGAAATGCCACTGAATTTGGCAGTGGAGGTGGGGCACGGTCCTTGGCAAGAGGGTAGAGTGGTAAGAATGGGGGACAGATGGGACCAGGATGAAGAGATGGCAGGGGGCTAGGTGATTCAATTCAGACAGTGAGTCTTATAACTTGTTTCACAGGAAACAGGAGAAAAAGATGCAGAGGTTTTAGCTAGAGTTGAGTAAGAGGTAAAGAGGTGCCTTTGAAAGATGGATCAGGTTTGTGTACTGACATGAATAACGTGGTGGGGAGGGATAAAAGTATCTGAGCGGGAGAGAGAGAGAGAGAGAGGAGAGAGAGAAAACTAAGTGAGGAGTAGGATATCTGAGAAGGGAGTAGGAGATGGGATCCAGAGCGCAAGCAGAGGAATTTACCAGTTTTGTTCACTGTAGTAGGAAAGCAGGGAAGATGGATGCACATGATGGTAGGTCTATAGATTTGTTGGTGGGAGGAAGATGAAAAATAAGACTCCAGGCAGCATACTGAGCCTGGCCTTTATACATTAGTATTGCCTTAATAACAACTTGGGAGTCATAAGGAAGGAGGACGCTGAGTCACTCTGATCCCAGTGACATTTTTATGATTGTAGCAAATATGTTTCTGACATCTGTAAGAAGAAAGTCTAGAATGTGGAGCAAAATAATGCCTTTGGGAAAGAACATTAATGGACAACAATAACTACTAACCCTGCCTCTCTTACCTTCGCCAGGCCTTGTGTTTCTTTTAGTCATTTTATTATCAAGCATCTGAGAGGCTGACAAGCAAGCCTGTGTCAACAGACTGGGCTCTTTTTGTTGTTGTTGTTGTTGTTGTTTCTGTGGTACGCGGGCCTCTCACTGCTGTGGCCTCTCCCGTTGCAGAGCACAGGCTCTGGACGCACAGGCTCAGCGGCCATGGCTCACGGGCCCAGCCGCTCCGCGGCATGTGGGATCTTCCCGGACCGGGACATGAACCCGGTCAGCAGGTGGACTCTCAACCACTACGCCACCAGGGAAGCCCTGGCCAGATTTTATTAAAGAAAATTTTTGCGTGATTTACTTTTCACCAGTGTGTTCTGGCATGCTTCTAATGATATCAGAATCGCCTAGAAAATAAGACACAATAATATTACAGTGTATTTAATGGCAACTGGTAATCATCAAATTAGCAATGGTTATCTTCAAAAGTCATTATACTAGCTGTGCTGTCATTTCTCAAGGTTGACCAGATACCTAGAGTCACAGACCTTTTCCACATAAGATGCATCATGTAAATCAGACTTGGTTTATCACCAGCATTTATAAAGCCACACTAGGAAAAGAACTAGGTCTGGGGGCACATGCATGGTCTTAATACAGTGAATGTTTAGCCTGCCCTGGTTATTACAAAATCAGAAGAACGAGAATATTCACAGCAAACCTTGCATTTTTTAATGCCTCATGCATACCAGGCAGCTTGCAACTGCACACACAATGATCCTGGATTTACAAAGCCCTGGAAGCCAGGACAGCTACAGTAGTGTGATGATTTAAGAAATTGCTGATCTCTAGGAGGAACTATTCAGCCCACTTGAATTATTGAGATCATGGCCTCACTTTCCATTTCATTCTGCAAGTGTGCACATACCCTCAGGTAATTTCTACCAGCTACGGTATCCTGTTGCATATTTAAAGGTTATAAACAATAGCACTTTTTGCTTTGCTTTTGTTTAATGACCAAATGAAGGAGGTAAGTAAGTGAGTGTACTGGCTTCACTTATCTGCATTAGGAGTGCTTTTTGGGGAATTATTTTCATGTAGCCATAGGAAGCCAAATAAGACATTAGAAAACAGGTTTTTTTTTTTAGATTTTAAATTAAGATATATATTTCACCCCTTATTTGTTTCACTTTATTTGCAATTGAGTTAGTTCAAAACGAAGTGCATTTATTTGATTACTGGCCTGTGTCAGTTGCCCTGATGTGTTTTTTTTTATCTGTTTTTTATTTAATTGTGATACTAAGTGTTAAGCCAGTACTAAGACAGGAAAGAAGATACATAGAGCTTTCAAAGATTATATAGGCCCTTGGGCAGGACTTCTTAAATGGGAGCTGCCTTGAGGTCACAAGCTTTCAAATCAGTGGTTAGGCACTTAATAGAAGGCTTCCCTTCATGACAAGGATGAAATATGGAGCAGATTACACAGGGTGACCCGGGCAGGCCTGGGCCTGAGGCCATGTCTCACTCATGTCCGTGGTGTCTTGCCTGGAGACTTTTATGGTCCTCTCTGCCCCACTGTTTGACCTGGCTTGGTCCAGCTGTAATCACTCTCATAACATGTCAAACACTCCCACTTGTCCTTCTCTTTTTGTGTATTCCTTCAACTTACATTTAGGAAAACAGCTGAGGGAACGCCCTTCCTGGTACACCCAACAGGCTCTGGGAGTAGAAAGCTCTAACCCTTTTCTGTGGGTTATGTCTCTAAGCTGTGCAAGACTGAATATTGGTTTATGGACTAAGGGGGCAGCTAAAAACCTGCCCATCAAGACCAGAAGGAGTGGGTCAAGGCATCCTTCCTTCACCTGCTGTGGCTCCTCCCATTTAGACAGTTGTTTGCACACCTGTGTGCACTCCTTAGGCAGGTGACCAGTATACAGCACAGGCTCTTCAGGAATACATAATTAATCAAAGCCTAATAACTAGAATAATGTAATCTGAAGAATTAAAATCAACACTCCTGGTATTTGCTCTGTACAGGATGCATATAAATATCTTATTGTCCTCTTCACCTTATACTTAGTGAGGGAGAATTAGCAATCCCAAATTACTCAATAAAAGGGGCTTATGAGCAGGCACCTAGCTGCATGGACAGTGGTACTGGGGGGGTTGTCTTAAAGCTGTGTTTGTATAACAAGCACATTGGTGTTATATAGATTGTGTATTTATTTGCGTGGCTTGGAGAAATACCTACCCAAGCCATCCCTCGAGTTCTGTTTTAGTGGAGGTGAGAGGGTACCTCTTAGAGAATTTGATGTGGGAAGATAGAGAAAAGCTATTATTTCAAATATTTTAGAAGTGTAGGCCCAAAGTTGACAACATTGGTTTAGGAGATCCCCCGATGGAAGTTTGTATTTAAACAAAGATAGGCACCTGGTATCTAAACAGTCTGGAATAGGAGTAATTGAAACAGAGACTCAATTTTCTGTTTTTACAGGGTAGACCAGGGAGTCTGGGGGCTCAGAGATGAAGAAAATTGGGATTGGGTCTAGACACAGAGGGTGAGACCTGGCCACAAGGAATATTATCTGATGTTCTGATGGTGTATTTTTGGATAACAAAGCACCCAAACCCCATAGGGTAACATAATGAACATTTCATTATGTTTACAATCTGGAGGTCTATTGATTCCTCTGCTCCAACAAGGCATTGAATGGGGTCCCTGGATGGGATTCAGCTGGCAGCTGGTCTGGTTTGGAGGGTCCAAGACGGCTTCACCCACCTGCTGGGAGGCTGGGCTCAAGTAAACCTCTCCTCTAGCCACTGTGAGTTTCTCCCTCTCATGGGTTTCACATCTCTCCATGTGGAGTTTCCCACAGGGCTGTCCAATGTCTTGCATGGCGGCTCAGGCTCCAAGCACAAGAGCTCCAACAGACAGGAAGTGGAAGCTGCAGGTCTGCGTTGGAATCTGTCACAGCATCACTTTCACTGTATTCTACTGGTCAAAGCAGTCACAGGCCCACTTGGATTCAGTGGGAGGGGACAGAGGCCCCACCTCTCCATGGGAAAATGTCAAAGGCTGTGGCCTTCTTTAATCTGCCATTCAGCTTGAGGTTGACTTTTGTTCTGCACTAGCTTTAGTCCATCTCTCTCTTCCCCCAACACTTCGTAAAAGTGAGCAAAAGAAGGGGAAGAGGCTGTGTTCTTGCCTGGGACACCCCGGTGTAAACAGGAGTCTCGACCTCAGCTGGCAGCCAGAAATCTGAGGGAGCAGAGATTGAGAGAGAGGTGAGCAGAAGACCTTAAGTCACCTGAGGGATCTGCAGGAGTACCTGGGAGAGCTCTGGATGCCCCACAGTATGTAAAATGAAGGTGGCCATCATCGACCTGAATAATAACAGAAGACCAGAGGACCAGGAAATATCTTGTTCCTACAACAGATTACAATAGCAAACACTCATCTTTTTTGCCTCTTCCACCCAGAAGGTACACTTCACAAAAACAAGGATTATATCTGGTTTTTTTCTTTTCTTTTTTTTTTCTTTTTGGCCATGTCTTAAGCACCCAGCAAGTGCTCAATTACGATTTGTTGAATAAACATACAGCTGTGAATGTATTCCTTGCTATGTGCTGTTAACTGTTGGTGAATAGCAATTACTACATTTAACATAATGACAACACTATGCCATTATAAGCCCCATGTGACAGATAAAGATAATAACCCACCCACAGTTGTTTAAATCCATGCATGTCCAACTTCAAGCCTTTAAGTCAGCTAGGCATTTTGACTCTCCATTCACAAGTATTTCTTCAACCATTGCAATATACACAGCACAGGATCCATCCCTAAGGAGAGTATAGTTTATTTAATCAGGGAAATGAAGACAAATTCACAAAGAGTTGGCAAGAATATAACTAAATAATGATTAAAATATGTCACAAGGCAGTGCAGGAGAACCAATGGCTAAAAAAGACAAGGATAGTAAATTCTGTGAGTCCAGAGGACCCAGAAATTTATGGACTGGGTAAGCTTCACAGAGAGGCTGAGGCTCCTAGGATGGAGATGATGTAATGGATGAGGGAGGGGGTAAGATCAGGAGTGCCTGCCATAAAGTGGGGGGGGAGGGGAGGGGCAAGGGGAAAGGCATGAGTCAAGATGTGGGGACAGTAAAAATGCAAGGCACATTGGAGGAATAGTGACCAGGTTCAAGGGGATATTCGTGCTGGATTTAAAAGTGTTCCCACAAATAACACTCACATAAGAGGTAGAACTAAGAAATGGAAAGATGGTTATTGTAATAGAATTTTACCATTAACAGACTAACTTTAGAACGAGCTTCAAGATGGCAGAAGAGTAAGACGTGGATATCACCTTCCTCCCCACAGTTACACCAGAAATACATCTACACGTGGAACAACTCCTACAGAGCACCTACTGAACGCTGGCAGAAGACCTCAGACCTCCCAAAAGGCAAGAAAGTCCCCACGTACCTGCGTAGGGCAAAAGAAAAAAGAAAAAACAGAGACAAAAGAATAGGGACGGGACCTGCACCAGTGGGAGGGAGCTGTGAAGGAGGAAAGGTTTCCACACACTAGAAGCCCCTTCGGTGGGGGAGACTGTGGGTGGCGGAGGGGGGTAGCTTCGGGGTCGCGGAGGAGAGCGCAGCAACAGGGGTGTGGAGGGCAAAGCAGAGAGATTCCTGCACAGAGAATCGGTGCCAACCGGCACTCACTAGCCCGAAAGGCTTGTCTGTTCACCCCCCGGGGCGGCCGGGGCTGGGAACTGAGGCTCCGGTTTCGGTCGGATCGCAGGGAGAGGACTGGGGTTGCTGTGAGCACAGGTCACCATCCACACCTCCCCTCCTGGGAGCCCGTGCAGCCCGCCACTGCCAGGGTCCCGGGATCCAGGGACAACTTCCCCGGGAGAACGCACGGCGTTACACGCCGGCCTCTGCCGCCGCAGGCTTGCCCCGCATCCGTGCCCCTCCCTCCCCCCAGCCTAAGTGAGCCAGAGTCCCCGAATCAGCGGCTCCCTTAACCCCGTCCTGTCTGAGAGAAGAACAGACGCCCTCCGGTGACCTACATGCAGAGGCGGGGCCAAATCCAAAGCTGAACCCTGGGAGCTGTGCGAACAAAGAAGAGAAAGGGAAATCCCTCCCAGGCAGGCTCAGGAGCAGAGAATTAAATCTCCACAATCAACTTGATGTACCCTGCATCTGTGGAATACCTGAATAGACAACGAATCATCCCAAATTGAGGAGGAGGACTTTGGGAGCAACTATATATATATATATATATATATATATATATATATATATATATATATATATATATATATATATATATATATATATATATATATATATTCCCCTTTTTCTTTTTTGTGAGGGTGTATGTGTGGGCTTCTGTGTGTGATTTTTCTCTGTATAGCTTTGCTTTTCCCATTTATCCTAGGGTTCTCTCTGTCCTTTTTTTTTTTTTTTTAGTATAGTTTTTAGTGCTTGTTATCATTGGTGGATTTGTCTTTTGATTTGGTTGCTCTCTTCCTTCTTTCTTTCTTTTTTAATTTTTATTATATTTTAAAAAAATTTTAAATAATAATTTTTTATTTTACTGTATTTTATTTTATCTTCATTCTTTCTTTTCCTCCCTTTTATTCTGAGCTGTGTGGAAGACAATCTCTTGGTGCTCTGGCCAGGCATCACATCTGTGCCTCTGAGATGGGAGACCCAAGTTCAGAACACTGGCCCACCAGAGACCTTCCAGCTCCACATAATATCAACCAGCAAAAATCTCCCAGAGATCTCCATCTCAACACCAAAACCTAGCTCCACTAAACGACCAGCAAGTTCCAGTGCTGGACATCCTATGCCAAACAACTAGCAAGACAGGAACACATCCCCACCCATTAGCAGATAGGCTGCCTAAAGTCATAATAAGGCCACAAACACCCCAAAAAACACTACCAGACATAGACCTGCCCACCAGAAAGACAAGATCCAGCCTCATCCACCAGAACACAGGCACTAGTTCCCTCCACCAGGAAGCCTACATAACCCACTGAACCAACTTTAGCCACTGGGGGCAGACACAAAAAACAACCAGAACTATGAACCTGCAGCCTGCGAAAAGGAGACCCCAAACACAGTAAGTTAAGCAAAATGAGAAGACAGAAAACACACAGCAGATGAAGGAGCAAAGTAAAAACCCACCAGACCAAACAAATGAAGAGGAAATAGGTAGTCTACTTGAAAAAGAGTTCAGAAAAATGATATTAAAGATGATCCAAAATCGTGGAAATAGAATAGAGAAGACACAAGAAATGTTTAACAAGGGCCTAGAAGAACTAAAGAGCAAATAAACAATGATGAACAACACAATAAATGAAATTAAAAATTCTCTAGAAGGAATCAATGGCAGAATAACTGTGGCAGAAGAACAGATAAGTGACTTGGAAGACAAAATAGTGGAAATAACTACTGCAGAGCAGAATAAAGGAAAATGAATGAAAAGAATTGAGAACAGTCTCAGAGACCTCTGGGACAACATTAACTGCACCAACATTCAAATTATAGGGGTTTCAGAAGAAGAAGAGAAAAAGAAAGGGACTGAAAAAATATTTGAAGAGATTATAGTTGAAAACTTCCCTGATATGGGAAAGGAAATAGTTAATAAAGTTCAGGAAGTGCAGAGAGTTCCCATACAGGATAAATCCAAGGAGAAACACACCAAGACACATATTAATCAAACTATCAAAAAATAAATACAAAGAAAAAGTATTAAAAGCAACAAGGGAAAAACAACAAATAACATACAAGGGAATCCCCATAAGCTTAACAGCTGATCTTGCAGCAGAAATTCTGCAAGCCAGAAGGGACTGGCAGGGCATATTTAAAGTGATGAATGGGAAAAACCTACAACCAAGATTACTCTACACAGCAAGGATCTCATTCAGATTCGACAGAGAAATTAAAACCTTGACAGACAAGCAAAAGCTAAGAGAATTCAGCACCATGAAACCAGCTTTACAACAAATGCTAAAGGAACTTCTCTAGGCAGGAAACACAAGAGAAGGAAAAGACCTACAATAACAAACCCAAAACAATTAAGAAAATGCTAATAGGAACATATATATCAATAATTACCTTAAATGTAAATGGATTAAATGCTCCCACCAAAGACATAGACTGGCTGGATGGATACAAAAACAAGAGCAGTATATATCCTGTCTCCAAGACACCCACTTCAGACCTAGGGACACATACAGACTGAAAGTGAGGGGATGGAAAAATATATTCCATGCAAATGGAAATCAAAAGAAACCTGGAGTAGCAATTCTGATATCAGACAAAATAGATTTTAAAACAAAGACTATTAAAAGAGACAAAGAAGGACACTACATAAAGATCAAGTGATCAATCCAAGAAGAAGATATAACAATTGTAAATATTTATGCACCCAACATAGGAGCACCTGAATACATAAGGCAAATACTAACAGCCATAAAAGGGGAAATCAACAGTAACACAGTCATAGTAGGGGACTTTAACATCCCACTTTCACCAATGGACAGATCATCCAAAATGAAAATAAATAAGGAAACACAAGCTTTAAATGATACATTAAACAAGATGGACTTAATTGATATTTATGGTACAGTCCATCCAAAAACAACAGAATACACTTTTTTCTCAAGGGCTCATGGAACATTCTCCAGGATAGATCATATCTTGGATCACAAATCAAGCCTTGGTAAATTTATATGATAAATTTATCATATCATTTATGATATGATATTGAAATCATATCAAGTATCTTTTCTGACCACAATGCCATGAGACAAGATATCAATTACAGGAAAAATATCTGTAAAAAATACAAACACATTGAGGCTAAACAATACACTACTTAATAACCAAGAGATCACTGAAGAACTCAAAGAGGAAATCAAAAAATTCCTAGGAAAAAATGGCAGTGAAAACACAACGACCCAAAAAGCTATGGGATGTAGCAAAAGCAGTTGTAAGAGGGAAGTTTATAGCAATATAATCCTTCCTTAAGAAACAAGAAACATCTCAAATAAACAACCTAACCTTAAACCTATAGCAATTAGAGAAAGAAGAACAAAAAAACCCCAAAGTTAGCAGAAGGAAAGAAATCATAAAGATCAGATCAGAAATAAATGAAAAAGAAATGAAGGAAACTGTGGCAAAGATCAGTAAAACTAAAAGCTGGTTCTTTGAGAAGATAAACAAATGGATAAACCATTAGCCAGACTCATGAAGAAAAAAAGGGAGAAGACTCAACTCAATAGAACTAGAAATGATAAAGGAGAAGTAGCAACTAACACTGCAGAAATACAAAGGATCACAAGAGATTACTACAAGCAACAATATGCCAATAAAATGGACAACCTGGAAGAAATGGACGCATTCTTAGAAATGCAAAACCTTCTGGGGCAGAACCAGGAAGAGATAGAAAATATGAACAGTCATATCACAAGCACTGAAATTGAAACTGTTGTTAAAAATCTTCCAGCAAACAAAAGCCCAGGACCAGATGACTTCACAGGTGAATTCCATCAAATATTTAGAGAAGTGCTAATACTTATCCTTCTCAAACTCTTCCAAAATATAGCAGAGGGAGGAGCACTCTCAAACTCATTCTACGAGGCCACCATCACTCTGATACCAAAACCAGACAAAGATGTCACAAAGAAGGAAAACTACAGGCCAGTATCACTGATGAAAATAGATGCAAAAAGCCTCAACAAAATACTGGCAAACAGAATCCAACAGCACATTAAAAGGATCATACACCATGATCAAATGAGGTTTATCTCAGGAAGGCAAGGATTCTTCAATATATGCAAATCAATCAATCTGATACACCATATTATCAAATTGAAGGAGAAAAACCATATGGTCATCTCAATAGATGCAGAGAAATCTTTCAACAAACTTCAACACCCATTTATGATAAAAAACCCTCCTGAAAGTAGGCATAGAAGGAACTTACGTCAACATAATAAAGGCCATATATGACAAATAAATAGCGAACATTGTCCTCAATGGTGAAAAACTGAAACCATTTCCACTAAGATCAGGAACAAGACAAGGCTGCCCACTCTCACCACTATTATTCAACATAGTTTTGGAAGTTTTAGCCACAGCCATCAGAGAAGAAAAAGAAATAAAAGGAATCCAAATGGGAAAAGAAGAAGTAAAGCTGTCACTGTTTGCAGATGACACAATACTATACATAGAGAATCCTAAAGATGTTACCAGAAAACTACTAGAGCTAATCAATGAATTTGGTAAAGTAGCAGGATACAAAATTAATGCACAGGGATCTCTTGCATTCCTATACACTAACGATGAAAACTCTGAAAGTGAAATTAAGGAAACACTCCCATTTACCATTACAACAAAAAGAATAAAATACCTAAGAATAAACCTACCTAAGGAGACAAAAGACCTGTATGCAGAAAACTATAAGACACTGATGAAAGAAATTAAAGATGATACAAATAGTTGGAGAGATATACCATGTTCTTGGATTGGAAGAATCAAAATTATGAAAATGGCTCTACTTCCCAAAGCAATCTACAGATTCAATGCAATCCGTATCAAACTACCACTGGCATTTTTCACAGAACTAGAACAAAAAATTTCACAATTTGTATGGAAACACAAAAGACCCCGAATAGCCAAAGCGATCTTGAGAAAGAAAAACAGAGCTGGAGGAATCAGGCTCCCTGACTTCATAGTATATTACAAAGCTACAGTGATCAAGACAGTATGGTACTGGCACAAAAACAGAAATATAGATCAGTGGAACAGGATAGAAAGCCCAGAGATAAACCCACACACATATGGTCACCTTATCTTTGATAAAGGAGGCAAAAATATACAGTGGAGAAAAGACAGCCTCCTCAATAAGTAGTGATGAGAAAACTGGACAGCTACATGTAAAAGAAGGCAATCAGAACACTCCCTAACACCCTACACAAAAATAAACTCAAAAGGGATTAAAGACCTAAATATAAGGCCAGACACTATCAAACTCTTAGAGGAAAACATAGGCAGAGCTCTCTATGACATACATCACAGCAAGATCCTTTTTGACCCACTTCCTAGAGAAATGGAAATAAAAATGAAAATAAACAAATGGGACCTAATGAAAATTAAAATCTTTTGCACAGCAAAGGAAACCATAAACAAGACGAAAAGACAACCCTCAGAATGGGAGAAAATATTTGCAAATGAAGTAACTGATTAACTGTTAATCTCCAAAATTTACCAGCAGCTCATGCAGCTCAATATCAAAAAACAAAAAATCCAATCCAAAAATGGGCAGAAGCCCTAAATAGACATTTCTCCAAAGAATATATACAGATTGCCAACAAACACATGAAAGAATGCTCAGCATCATTAATCATTAGAGAAATGCAAATCAAAAGTACAATGAGATATCATCTCACATCAGTCAGAATGGCCATCATCAAAAAATCTACAACAACAATGCTGGAGAGGGTGTGGAGAAAAGGGAACCCTCTTGCACTCTTGGTGGTAATGTAAATTGATACAGCCACTATGGAGAACAATATGGAGGTTCCTTAGAAAACTAAAAATAGAACTACCATATGACCCAGCAATCCCACTACTGGGCATATATCCTGAGAAAACCATAATTCCAAAAAAGTCATGTACCACAATGTTCATTGCAGCTCTATTTATAATAGCCAGGATATGGAAGCAGCCTAAGTGTCCGTCAACAGATGAATGGATAAAGACGATGAGGCATATATATACAATGGAATATTACTCAGCCATAAAAAGAAATGTAATTGGGTTATATGTAGTGAGGTGGATGGACCTAGAGACTATCATACAGAGTGAAGTAAGTCAGAAAGAGAAAACCATATACCATATGCTAACACATATATATGGAATCTAAGGAAAAAAAAAAAAGGTCATGAAGACCTAGCATCAAGACAGGAATAAAGACGCAGACCTACTAGAGAATGTACTTCAGGATAAGGTGAGGGGAAAGGGTAAGCTGGGACAAAGTGAGAGAGTGGCATGGACATATATACACTACCAAATGTAAAATTTCTAGTGAGAAGTATCCGCATAGCAGAGGGAGGTCAGCTCGGTGCTTTGTGACCACCTAGAGGGGTGGGATAGGGAGGGTGGGAGGGAGAGAGACACAAGAGGGAAGAGATATGGACATATATGTATGTGTATAACTGAGTTATTTTGTTATAAAGCAGAAACTAACACACCATTGTAAGACAATTATGCTCCAATAAAAATGTTAAAAAAATAGACCCAACACAGCCATAAATAAATTAATTAATTTAAAAAAATGATTAACTTTAGTTAAACATATGTAATCATGGAATATATATATTTTTAAATTTATGTGGAGTACAGTCTACTTTCTTGTACAGTTTTATGAGTTTTGACAAATGTATACAATTATATAACCATCATCACAATCAAGGCACAGAACAGTTTCATCATCAAAAAATAACCTCCATGTACAGCGCCCTCATGTCAACCCTGATCATGTGATTGTAACTGTACATCCAGTTGTATATTTGTGGCGACATTCAAAATGTTATGCAGATTTTTGTTTACTTTCCTGCATAGCTTGGTGGTATCCAGTCTCTTGTTGGTTCTAGGATAGGGGGTAAAAACTAAAGTGGCTTTGAGGTTCTAGGAAGGAAAAGTACAAACAAAAGAGAAAGTCCTGAGATAGAGTAGAATACAACCATTGTGTGTTTCACTCCACATTCCTTTTAGGAAAATATGAGCATGCTGTTTAAGGAGAGAACAGGAGTTCTCCAAACCAGTGTTCTAACAACTGAAATGATGATGATACTGATGCTGATGGTGATGATGATAATGATGGTGATGGTGATGATGTTTCAATAAAAAAGAGATGGCTCAGGCCCATTTTATGATATGTGTCATCCAATTGTCATAATTCCTTCCTAGAAAAGTCAGTACTTAGTTAAATCAAGCATTTATTTTTCATTTTGTATATGACTAGGGAAATGGTTATAAAAGAGCCCTGGATCAGAAGCCCCAAAGGCTGAGGCTGGGACATTAACAGGTCTCAGGACCCAGAGCAAAACATCTAACTTCTTTGGCTTTTTCTTTTGATCTCTGCAAAAGGTGGACATTTGACTAGAATGACTTCTAAGAGCTCCTTAATTAGGAACAAGAACTGGATGGATAATGTTTTTGGGAAACAGCTTACAAGCAATCCTTTGGCTGTTTCCTTTGGCTCTTTCCTTCAATTATTACAGGTTCCCTTCCCCCCCTGCCCCTGGGCCATCCTCATCCCTCTCTTAGCATGTCGCCCTTGCCTATTGCCTAGCCTCCTACTTATTCCTGATCCCAGTTTAATGTCCTGATGATTAGTCCTACCCTTGGGATCACTTTCCATCCTCACTCCTGGTGTTGGCAGCTCTTGCTGTCACTGTGACCTGTGGAATCCCTGTTACCATGACTAGCCTTTCCTTCTCTGCCATCTTCACTCATTTACCTCCCCATCTTGACTACAATTCTGCTCCCCACTGATAAACTTTCCTCAACCTTTTACATGGAGGTCACTCCTTCTCCAAATTCTCTGTTCCTAGGGTGCATAGGAGAGAGAGGTCAACAGAATTGTTTTTCACAATTGTGGTGGAGGGGGACCAACAGTTGGAAATTTATAAAAGTTGTTAGAAAAAATTATACAAAATTTAGAAATTCAGCAAAAAAGTAGGTGGCATGTCCTTCACTATCATACTGGGGCAGAGGTCACTCAAGGATTGACCAGGAAATTAACTTAGTTCATCTCATTGTTTATTATTGATCAAAATAATAAGATGAAGTTACTTGCTAAAGTTTTTTGGTCTGATATAGACACAAATAATTTCTGTTTGTTGGAACTGATGACCATAAAGTTTTACAGTCTGCTGGACATTTATTGGTTTTATATCTAACTAAACAATCTTATTCTAACATTACTCTGTTAAGTTGCCTATAAATATCTTAGCTTCTCAGATGTTCTTTGAACCAGTCATAACATCTTAGTGGTTCCCTCATTAATTAATAAGTTAAAATCTTTAACACTTGTTCATTTTATATTTGCCCAGAGTTTAATTTTGCCTTTCTGAAAATTAAACTCTATCAAAGTAAAGCCCTGGCAGATAGAAAGTGCTATGCACTCCATTTGTGGGAAAAATGGATGATAAAGCTGAGGAGAAAGGTTTCTAAAGATGGTCTTATGGTGAGTAATCTGTACCTGGTTCAGCAGGCAATGGAGAACCACTGAAGGTTTTTTAAAAAGGAAATTGGCTTGGTTGGAATTGTGTTTTCACTAGGTTTACCTGGCAGACATATGTAGTCTAATCGAATTGAGGAGAGAAGAAAGAGAAGCTAGTGAAGGTGTTGTGGCAGTCACCCCTGTTGGAAGAAATGAAGGCCTGGATTAGGGGGAAGAAGGGGGATTTCATGGTCAGGAGGACCTTGAGGACCAGGCAGATTCCCACCCCCCCCCCGCCCCTCACTGAGCATCCTAAGGTTAAGCCATTTCACTGACTCTTCACCATTAGCCATGGTACCATGATTTTGATCTTTACCATTTCCAAAATTTTTCGGTTTTCAAATCAAATATTCAAACTCTACCAAGTTTTCAAATGAATCCTCCATGTTTCTCTCATGGCTCAATTTACTTACGTTGTTAAATATGTGCATTTCCATGATGCATATTTATTTTAATTAAAATTAGCTAACTTGTGTCAGTTAATTTCCACGACACATGTTTAGCTCAGGGTGGTTAGGATGAATAAAAGAAGCCAAAATGATCATCAAGACATGGTCGCAGGAAATAAAATAAGAAGGTAAAGGAAAGGTCTGTGCCCCCAGTGCAGAGCCAGTGAGACGGCAAGTCAGAAGTGCTTAAGAGTTCAATATCAAGATACATAGCACCTCCATTCTTATGAGAAATATTTCCAAGGATTCAGTATTGTCAGGTCCTGGGTATCTATGACTCACGTATGCTTGTAAGAGCACCCTAACTTTACTGGGAAAAGCAGATAAAAAATAAATATATTCTGCTCAGGTCTATTGGCTTTTCTTATCTCAAAAATGGAAATAACTTTGCTGGACCTCCTCATTCTCTTCCTAAGAAATATCGGGTTGCTGGCTCTCCAGGTATTGCATCCCAGACCTCTTCCTCTCATCCCGCTGGACACAGCCTGGTTTCCTTCTTCGGTATAATAATGTCATTTTAAGGACAATCACATCATCTGAATGTGCTGTTATTTTGGTTCTGCCTTTAAACCACATAAGCGAGCCAAATGCTGATAAAGCAACACATCTGAACTTCCCACATTTGTTCAGAACCGAGGGGCATTTAATGTTTATGTATTGAGAATATGAGAATGAGAACAGCAGGACACTTAAGCCAGAGACCACTGTTTCTTATTTAATATCTTTAGACATGAAAATATTTGCATCTGGATTTAAATGGAATCACCCTGAGAACACTTAATTTCAACAGTTTGAGAAAAGTGCTCTTTCATCAGGACTGTTTCTAATAGTTTTAGACATGCCGGTGACAATGACTGATGTCCATGTCTCTCTCCTGGCAGCCTGACTGCAGGACCAGGTCGCATTCACTGTCAGGGAGCAACCTGCAATATCTCTTTCAGAGCTTCTGAATGCAGCAGGGAACCAGTTTGCTCAACCACCGTCGTTATTAACAAAACAATAAGGATTTAAAAAATCCCCTGGGAATTCTGGCAGCATATCAAACATGAGGCAATTAGGACTGTGCCTTTGGAGAGGTGACCTGGCTATTTTCATGATAACCCCAAACATCTTATGAGTTACATTTCTCACTACTCGGCCCTGTGCATCAGTTGTATCAAATCTATCCGTGTTATCCGAGCGCTCTGTTTTCTTTCCTCCTGCAATTATTACCCTAATGGCCATAGTGGGGATGCAGCAGGTTTTAGAGAATTATTTCATGGGTTGGCATGGCAGAGAGCACTCCCCACATGACCTAGACAAAAATAGGCAGAACACACAGTATTAGCATATATGCAAATATATACAACTAGGAAAAATGGGCATTTGTATAAACTTACAGGGCACCTGCTGCAGTCACAGCCCAGTTCTGCTGCCAGGAGGGAGAGAGAATCAGATATACTGTCTCTGCATGAGCTTGAAGAAGGGGTGGGTTCCTCATCAAATGTTCAACTCCACTTGATTTGTTATAGATTCTGAGCTGGGTGCTAATAAGGAAATAAAGCTTTGGCTCCTTCTTCCTTAATTTGTAAACTTTATTACTGATAGTTTTTAATCTTTCCATCTTCTCATTTACACTCATGTTCTAACGTTCAAATCACTCTGCTCTGCCCAAGAACCCACCCCAGACATGGTTAAGAGATGATGACAAACTAGACCCACAGCATGTCTTGGGCAGGAACTGAACTTCCCTCAATGCCTCTTCTCTCCCCAAGATGAGGTTGCTCATTAACTCAGATGACAAATCCTGGAAAATCTGGATGGAGCATGTTGTACCACTTCACTGTGCCATTTGCTATTTCTGTTCTTTGGGTAGACCAGAAGGACTTGGCAGATCAATGGATAATATATCTTGTTCCCTACTAGTCAACATCTGTGCATTTTCAGGAATGTCCCTCACCCGCACCTCAACACACACATATGTATATCCCTCCACTTGGGCAGTTTCTAAGACTTTGGGAAAATCCAAAGGAGTTCCTTATAACACAAAGTGCCTTGGGTTGCATGGGACTGTGGGAAGGTACAGAGCCAGGGTTCTGGCTCAGGGAATAGCTCCACCCTCCCTCCTTCTCCTCCTCCCCACAGACACCCACACCGACCCAAGCAGCCTTTGCTGTCTGGTGCCTGCCTCAACCCAACGGGGGAAGGAGACTTGGTCAGGGTCAAGGTGACAAGCATGTAACTCTCAGCAATCATGAAAACAGCTGGGTTTTGTGTTGATCTCTCTAAAATTAGGTTTTGAACCTTCATATGTGCCTTACCAACAGACAGAACTGTAATTCTGCCTGAAAGTGTTAATTAAATGACTCCTGAATGATCTGATTTCATGAGACATAATAGCATCTGTTGGAGCAACAGTTCCATTGTTCGAAACATGAGAACTATAAATAGGAGAGAACTGACAGCCCTTTTAGTGTGGTTATTTATGCGACGATGAACATGGACTTGTGGGAACTGAGCTCATCAACAACAGAATCTCAACAAGGGAAGGATGCATTTGCCTATAGCATTAATCTGTATCTACAGGCTGGCAGGAGAAAATCAATGTGGCTTCTGGGGAGAGAAGGCACTTCACCAGGAGATTAATAACATGAAAGAATTAGGACATTTATAGTGAAAATTAACCCATATCCTTAAAAAAAAACTTAATTTTGAGATAGTTTCAGAAATGCAGAGGAATAGCAAAAATAGTACGAGGTTCTTGTATCCCCTTCACCTAGTGTCTCCTAAATTAACATCTAATTAAACCCCAGTACAAAGATCACAACTAAGAAATTCACATTTGTACAATACTGTTAACTAAACTGAAGATGTTATTCAGATTTCACCAGTTTTTCCACAAACGTTCTTTTTCTGTTCCACATCCAGTCCAGGATGTCACCTCGCATTTATTTGTTATGTCTCCTTGGTCTCTTCCAATCTGTGAAAATTCTTCTGTCTTTTCTTGTCTTCCAAGCCTTGACAATTTTGAAGAGTGCTGGTCAGGTACTCAGCAGAATATCCTTCAGACTGGGTCTGTCTGATGTCTTCTCATGATTAGATTGAGCTTGTGCATTTGGGGATGAATACCACCGAGGTGATGGATCCTCCTTAGTGCATCAGGTCAGGGGGTCCGTGATGTCTATCTGTCTTACTACTGGTGATACTAACCCTGACCCTAGGCTAGGGGGATGTCAGCCAAGATTCTCCACAGTGAACTTAGTGTTTCCCTTTGTAATGAATAAATATGTAGTTTGAGAGAGATCATTTGAGACTGTGAAAATGACGTGTTTCTTCTTAAAACTTTGCTCACTCTTTTTAGCATCCATTGGTGGATCTTGACTGAATTTTTTACTGTGTGGCTCCAATGGTGATTTTCTATTTTCATCATTCTTTCTGCATTTACTAATTGAAATTTCTCTAGAAGAAAGTTATTTCTCCTCCCTCACTTATTTATTTATGCAGTTATTTTTTTTTCCTCGGTATGAACTGAAGGGTCATTTATTTTATTCTTTGGGTTGTGTTTCATTACTCTATTTTGTTGCTCAGATTGTTTCATCTTTAGCACTGGGAGATCTTCAGCTCTTCCTCCCCCCGTTGTACGCTTCCATCCTTTTTGTTTGAGCATGTTCTTACTTTCTGGCACTGTAGCCATGGAATCAACTTCTTCTCCACAAGCCCCAATTTCTATTATTGCAAACTAGAACTTAAGAACCATGATCCGGGCACTAGATGTGCTCATTGCTACTGTGGTGTCATTGCTTCTAAGTCTTTCTGCCGACAGAACCAGGAAATACATATATTACACTAACCCATATACACATCTATATTTCTGCACACACTTATCTATGCATATCATTTATAAAAACATAAGTTCATACTGATACTTCTGAGTCCAGCCCAACACCACACAGTTCAGGCTAGCCACCCCCTCCTTATTTGTAATTACTTTGACTGTGAGAAACCTGACTCTCATTATCTGCAATACATTTCTTATCTGTTCAGTCCTAGTACACACATAAAGTGGTTTAAAACTGCTAACCCATACCCCAGAGGAAAAACAAATTTATCAAATAAAGTACCGTGTCACGTACAGTTCTTTCTGTCTTTAGCGTGTCGGTATCCAGTCTAAACAGGTTTCCCAAAGACACATAAGTCACCTCTTTTCTTCCCCACTCTTAGAGAGCTTACGTGATTTTCTTGTAACACATTTAGATTCATTTCTCACAGTCTGCTTTCCCTCTTGAGTCTTCCCTCCACCCAACATGCTTGTTGAGTTTTAGAATGTAATTTACAGTCAGCAAATTCACTCTCTGTGTTTTAAGAATTTTGGACAAATGAAAAGTCATTTATTGACTGCCACAGTTCCTTAGAGACCAAGTCCATCCCCCATCTCCCAAATTCCCTCATAATTTCCATTTGCAGTCAACCCTTACCATCATCACCCAACCCCTGGCAACCACTGCTCTGCTTTCCATCTTTATAGCTCAGCCTTATCCAGAATGTCATATAATAGAATCATACAATATGTAGCCTTTGGGGTTGGACTTGTTTCACACAGCAACTTAAGATTCATCTGTGTTGTTGTTTAAATCAAAAGTTCATTCCTATTTTTTCCTGAGTAATATTCCACTGTATGGGTGCACCATAGTCTATTCATTGCCTCTTGGAGGTCACATGGGCTATTTCCAGCTTTGGGAAATGATGAATAAGTCTTCTATAGAAATTCACAATCAGGTCTTTATGTGAACATAAATTTTCCTTTTCTTGAGTAAATCGTTAGGAAGGGGATTGCTGAGTGATATAGTAGGTGTATATTTAACAGCATAAGAAAATGGTCAACTATTCACCAAAGCAGTTTATCATTTTGCATTCTCACCAGCAAACTAGCAATGCACAGGAGTAGTAGTTGCTCTGCATTCTTGCTGGTATAAGATATTGTCAAGTTTTTCAGTTTTAGCCATTCTAATAGGTGGGTAGTGGTATTACAGTGTGGTGTTATTTACATTTCCCTAATGACTGATAATGTTATCCATTTTTAAAATGCTTATATGCCATCATTGGTGACATACATGTTTGGATCATTTGCTTATTTTTTTAAAAATTGAGTTGCTTGTTTTCTTAATTTTTGAGTTTTGAAAGTTCTTTCTTCTGGACAAAAGTCCTTTGTCAGAAATATGATTTTCAAATATTTTCTCTCCATTTGTGACTTGTCTTTTCAATTTCTTAAGTATGTCCTTTCAGAGCAAAAGTTTTTAAATTTGATAAAGTCCAATTTATCATTTTTCCCTTTATGTATTGTGGTTTGGTGTTATAATTAAAAATGCTAAAAAAAAATGCTGCCTGCCAAAGGTCATGAAGATTTGCTGTTATGTTTTCTTTTGGAAATTTAATAATTTAAATAAGTCTATTATCCATTTTGAGTTTTTTTCTTATATAAAGTATGAGGTAGAGTTCAACACTTTTCCTTTTTCTTTGCATGTGTCTGTCGCGTAATTCCAGCACCATTTGTTGAAAAAACTATCCTTGCTACATTGAATGCTTTTGCACCTTTGTTCAAAATCAATTGGCTGCTTGATTATCTGGGCTATTTATGGACTCTCAATTCTGTTCCATTGATCTATGTGTCTTGCTTCTTGTCAATATTACACTGTCTTAGTTACTGTAGATTTACAGAAACTCTTGAAATTGGGTGGTATGAGTTCTCCAACTTTGTTCTTCTTTTCCAAAATTGTTTTGACTAGTCTATTTCCTTTGTTTTTCTGTATATATTTTCCAATCAGCTTTTTAATAGCTACCAAAAAAAGGCCTTCTTGGATTTTGATTAGGGTTATACTGAATTTATAGATCAAATTAAGAAGAATTGATACCATAACAATATTAAGTCTTCTAACTTTTTTTAAAAAAATAAATTTATTCATTTTATTTATTTATTTTTGGCTGCATTGGGTCTTCATTGCTGTGCACGGGCTTTCTCTAGTTGTGGCGAGTGGTGGCTACTCTTCGTTGCAGTGCGGGGGCTTCCCATTGTGGTGGCTTCTTTTGCTGTGGAGCATGGGCTCTAACACACAGTCTCAGTAGTTGTGGTGCATGGGCTCAGTTGCTCCATGGCATGTGGGATAGTCCCGGACCAGGGCTCGAACTCGTGTCCCCTGTATTGGCATGCGGATTCTTAACCACTGCGCCACCACGGAAGTCTAAGTCTTCTAATTCTTGATCACAGTATATCTCTTCATTTATTTAGATCATCTTTGCTTTTTTTTTTTAATCAGGGTTTTGTACTTTTCAGTATACAGATTCTGTGCATACATTTTTTAGATTTCTAATTTAAAAATTTTTTGGAATTCCAATGTTCACTTCTATTATATAAAAATTGACATTTGTATGTTGACTTTGTATCCTGTGACCTGGATCTACAAGCTGTTTTTTAATGATAGATTCTTTGGGATTTTCTATATAGACAATAGTGTCTGTGAGCAGAGACAGTTGTATTTCTTCTTTTCCAATCTGTATGCTTTTTATTGCATGGACTAGGAATCCAGTACAATGTTGAATAGAAGTGGTAACAAAGGATATACTTGCCATGTTGATGATTGTAGAGGGAAAGCATTCAGTCTTTACTATTAAGTACAATGATACTTAATTCTTTAGATATCCTTTACTGGTTGATAATAAGTTCCTAGGTTGCTAAAAGTTTTTATCATGAATGAATCTTGACTTTTGTCCCATGTTTTTACTGCATATATTGAGAGGATCATATTTTTCTTTATCTTTTGAGTCCACTTGTGTGAATTGCATTGATTGATTTTTGAATATTAAACCAGCCTTGCAGTCTTTGGAATAAGCCCAATTTGGTCATGATGTTTTTAATGCATTGTTTAGTGGAAAAAAATACTAGTGAAATAGATTCAGTGTTGGTAAGAAAGATATTTATGTTCTGGTACAAACTAAAGACAGGAGCCCCAGTACTGCTGGGAATCAAACTTTTCCTCCCTAGGGCCACATAGAGCAGGGTAGCTGGCAGCAGAGTGTTCTAGAAGAGAGGAAGGCAAGGTGCTGCACTGCACCCCTTTCCTGCCTGAAACTATGCCCATCTCACCTGACCTCATTCACCTACTGTAGGAGACAATTCTAAAGCTGTCTCCCCACGATGTCATCCACTGGTTATTTAATCAAATAGTTATCTGGGTAGGGATACGAAGGGGCTTTGCAGATGGAATTAAGGAGGCTTAACCAGCTAACTTTAAAATATGGTGATTATATCATGGATTATCCAGGTGGGCCCAAAGTAATCATGTGAGCCCTTAAATGCAAAGAGCAAGTCAGAGAGATGCAGCAGAAGGGGAAGTTGGAGAGATTCAAAGTATGAGAAGCCTTGCTCTGCCATTGCTGGTTTTGAAGATGAAGGAAGAGAGCCAGATGCCAAGTAAAGTGGCGGCCTCTAGGGGCTGGGAGAGGTGCCCGGCAAACAGCCAGAAAGGAAACAGGGACCTCAGTCCTGCAACTGATGAAACTTAATTCTGCCAATAACCCGCATGAGTTTGGAAGCAGACTCATACCCCAAACCTCTAGAAAGGAACACAGTCCTGCTGATACCTTGGTTTCATCCTATGAGACCTGGAGCAGAAAACTAGCTAAACCAAGCTACGCCTAGACTTCTGACCTACAGAACTGAAAGGCAATCAGGGGGTACTGTTTTAAGCTGCTAACTTCATGGCACTTTGGAGAAGTAATGCTTTCATTCACCAAACATACACTGAAGGCCATCTGTGTCAGGACTGCTAGCGCTGAAGACGGGGATGAGAAACACAACCTCTCTCTTCAGGGAGCTCACCAACTCTGGGTAAAATGTAGCTCTAAAGAAAAAGTCAAAGTATTTTGCATATACACGGTAAAGGAAAATTTTCACCAGGTTACAAAGAACAGAAAGCAATTCTGGCTAACCTGAAGCCACAAGAACAACCGAGAGAGAGGGGGCGGTGCGGGGTTGGGGGTGGGTTGAATACTTGCTTTTAATTTTGGGAAGGAAGACACTGGAAGTTCTAGAAAATTAGGGAAACTTTATAGGTATCAGATTTGGGAAAAGAAGAACTGGCACAGTCCTAGGACCTTTAATAATAGAAGTTTGTGGACTCTGCTCTTACTGTGACTCTGCCGCCACAATTCTTGATCTTCATCTCTCTTTCCCAAGTTTCAAATTATAAGGAGAAAAAAACTGCTGCATTGCATATAGGGTCAGAATGTCCCAGATCAAAATGTCACAGACTCACTGCCTTAAAAGACAAAAGTGGGAAGAAACCTAAACAAAAATGACAGGTGGATCCAGGGGTATTTGTGACCAAATAGAATGAGAGGTTTTCATTTTCTCCTATGCCTTAATCATCTTGATGTCGTGAAATGTTAGGGTTGTGTGCACTGATTATATTTTGACAAAACTGTTAGAAGCCTTAATAAGTCTCATAAAAGTTGTCCACTGTACCCATCTATGCCTCACAAGGTCTGCCCTGGCTTCACAGCACAGCTGACTGCTGACCTTATCCCATATTTTTTTTTAATTAGAATTGATAACAATTGCAACCCTTTCCCCATCCCTCTGTCTCCTCTCTCTCTCCCTTCTGTCCTCCTTGCACATGTAATTTAGGCAGAATTTTGATATTTATGTATCCAAACCTACCACTGTCGGTATCATTTTGCTTAGTGTTCTTTATCTTTTCTGAGGGGTTGCATCAGGCAAAGACGTCCTCATTCTCCAAACAAGGAAGCCCCAGCCAGACAGTTGTCAAGGCAACAGAAAATGCACACTGTGAACCACCAAGAAAAGGCCGTCTGTATAATGTTGCAGCACAAACTTAATTTGGGGGCTTGGCAAAAAGATCTCTTTTATGGCTAATTATAAAATGTACCCAACGTTATTAGACTGGGTGATAGATGATTGCCTGCTAAATGTGATGTGAAAAATTAAGGCAGTTTTCAAAGTGAAGGGACCTAAATTAAATGTGCTTCAAGGATCAATAGCTTATTTTTGTCATTCTGCATAACCCGAACAGAACAGCTGAGTGTGCGTGTGTGTAGGAGCTACGAAACTCATATTTATTTGGGTCACGTCGTAATTTTCCTTCAAAATGTATTCAAAAGAAGGTAGGAGGTGTCCCACCCATATTTAGATAGTTGGGGGGAGAGGGGAACTTTAAATTCAATCCCTGTTTGTCAGCATTATGAGTTTTCAATAAAATTACTCCCAGCAGGTGAGATTACAAAATCAGAATTTGCATGCTCATTTCAGATGGTTAACTGATTATCTCCACCCGATTTTTTTTGCCTGATATTATTTTCTTCTACATACTTTGTTTGCCAACAAACTCCAAATAAATGCTAACAGGTTAATTTGATAATAGATGTGGTGATTCGGGACTGAAGGGGTCAGGGTGAAAACATTGATCTAATAATCCACCATTTTAATAAATATGTTCCTTTGAAAACAGAATGTTTAAATCTGATTCGATATGAACAGCTGATCCAAAGCCTTCTGGTCAGTCTGAGAGTGAGTGGGAATTCAGTGTATATAGCTGGGGAATCATCTGACAAAAGGTCATTTTTTCTTTCTTGGGGGAGCCCCACTCTTTGTAAACAAGGTCAATTTGCATTTAGGGTGACTTGATTAGGTATCACTTCTCAGGCACTCACCCTGGGGAAAGGAAAATGGAACTTTCAGCCTTTAAAAGAGGAAATTAGATTTACCTGAGGGAGAGATCAAATCTTCCGGTCCTGTCGACTCAAGTGACTGACCATGAAATTAAATCGTGTTTGTCGTCCTCGCTCAGATACAGAAGACTATTGAGGCTGATCATGTAGAAAAGGGAAATGTCATGGAAACCAATTATGCTTTAGCCTTTAATGTACATCGTATTTACACATACATATTAAAACAGCGTGTCTCCCCTTTAGCCCAAAGTGCTCCTGGAACTGCATTTTATACACTGGGTATACCTCTCCAGTCAAAGGGATGGGAAAAGCAATTACCTGGTAAACAGACATGTCAACCAGGCTTGTGTGGACAACTTAGAGCAATAAACCAGGTTTTCTGTTTCCTCCATAGCCTTTTGGGCTCTTATCATTTCTCCTGATGGCATTGCCTGTGTTTAAACTGGTCCTGAATGGAGGTGTTTGGGATATTAACACTAGAGCTTCCTGAAGGACTCAGTGTAATGAACTCTTGACTTAAGTGTTTTTGCTATTTCATTTCTATCCCTGCTGTGGAGGTAGCGGGAAGCTGTGAAAGGGAAGAACTGCCCCAAATAAGAAACTGAATTGAAGTGAAATGGCTGAAACGTTTCCCAATAATCAGCTTTCTGACATTGTATGTAAAACAGAGGAAGTGTATGTACACTTCCTAGAGAATAGATCGATAGCTTTTATCAGTTTCTTAAATGGGTCCTTAACCCCCAGAAGATTAATGATGAATAAAATCCAATAGTTTGTAAAACATGCAAATGAATGCCACCAAAATGCACGTTTTAAAGGAGGGTCTGTCTGCAGGGCAAAAAGCTGAAGCGGGCCTAGCGCAGTGAGCGAAGGAGGAGGGAAGAAGGGTCCAGGCAGACCTGCAACCCCCTGTCCCTGGGGCTGGGTGCCCAGTATAGCTCTCCCCAATTCTATCTGAGCAGCACCCTCTTCAATCTTCTCCCAGTGTCTACTTCAATATATTATCTTGAGAATCAAAGGAAATAACATGAATAGAGAGATTGTAAACTCTACACACGCTCTACAAATACTCAGTTATCATTTAAAAATTGAGCTTTGGCAACACACATAGGTTTAACTGTTCTGCCCATCACCCCTGGAAATATCTGACATTCAAAATGCCTGTTGATGCTACAGTTCACTTCTGCTAATAAGTTAGCACATGAAGTTAACATGCCTCAGACACTAAGATCTGCCATCAATACCCACCGACGCTTTCCTCCTAATTCAGGGCTGGGTAGGATGCCCCCGAGATGACAGTGATGGGTGATTGAATGACTCAGAGGTGACATACGAATATAATCACACAGTGCTGTAAAGAGATGCAGTCAGTTAGAAATAACATTCAATTTCCATGCAGCTTAAATGATGTTGAATTCACTGCAGTGTGAGGGCACGATTATGTCTCAGTATGGCTGAGATCAAGTCGAACGAGGAAGGAAATCCTCTGTGCAGAGAGCATAACATAAAGACCTGATAGGATTTATCAGATTTGCCTTGGAATGGTAAAAGTCACTATATTCTATACATTCAAAGAAATTTGCTGTCACCTTTGTGTGATTTGAGAAATTTGGGGCACGTCATTTGTAGCCTGGATTCCTATTTGAGGTAAAATGTAGTCAGATTCCAATAACTGGGTTTTGAGCCATAGAACTAACAGAATTGAAGGGTCACATAATGAAGAGATGTTGATGGATGTAGATTCCTGCATTTAGATTTCCAGGATGAGGAAGAAGAAAAACCCTCTTCTAAAGGTGTTGAAAATAGACAGGGATGACTTAACCTTAAACAAATCATCCATCAGAGATTACTAAACACATTTTTAGAGGCAACTTTTAAAAGCATGCTGGGAAGGAAAAGTGAAAGGATTTCTTTCTTGAATAAGTTATTGAAGAAATGGATTTGATTAGTGATGTCAAAGAAGCTGATGAAATTAAAATGTTAGAATGATTGAAGGTAAAACTACCACTTTTGTGTTGTGAAGGTGAAATGAGGACTGTTCCAATGACAAGGAAATAGACAAGGAAAGCCAAATAAAAAACCAACGTTGGGTTGTGCAAAGGACTGGATGTCTGTGTCCCTACAGAATTCATATGTTGAAATCTGAACCCCAACGTGATGGTGTTAGGAGGCGGGGACTTTAGGAAGGAACGTTAGGTCATGAGGGTGGAGCCCTCATGAACGGGATCAATGCCCTTATAAAGGGACTGCCACACCTCTTTCCAGAATGTGAGGACACAGTGAAAAGTTGGCAGCCTGCAACTAGACCCTGACCGTGCCGGCACCCTGGTCTGGGACATCCAGCCTCCAGAACTGTGAGGAATAAATGTCTGCTGTTGATAAGACTTCAGGGTGTGGTACTTTGTCAGCTCGCACTGACTGAGACAAGTTTGGGGTCAGAAGTCTCAGATTCTCTGATTCCCAGCCCTGGCATTCAATAGCTGTGGGACAAGGCTTCTACAGGGCTGCTCCTGGACTCCTCAACAAAATCAGAATGAGTACAATGGCCCCTGCCAAACTTACAAGGTTGGGGAAAAAACATAATATGAGATCATTGCACAAAAGCATTTTATATGCGTTAGAATACGGGGGTAAGCTGGGGCGAAGTGAGAGTAGCATCGACATATACACACTACTGAATGTAAAATAGATAGCTTGTGGGAAGCAGCCACATAGCACAGGGAGATCAGCTTGGTGCTTTGCGATGACTTAGAGGAGTGGGATAGGGAGGGTGGGAGGGAGGCTCAAGAGAGAGGGGATATGGGGACATATGTACGCATATGGCCGATTCACTTTGGGGTACAACAGAAACTAACACAGCATTGTGAAGTAATTATACTCCAATAAAAATCTATTTTTTTAAAAAAATGCATTTTATAAACTAAACATTATATAAATAATCCATTTGAGTATTACCTTGCAATTTAAAAAATGTCTACACGAAAATTTTCACTGCTTATCACTTCTACCTCCTGCCCTTATTGAAAAATATTTTCATGAGCTGTTTGGTTCAGAGTTTAAAAGATAGAGGCAGGGAGAATAATTATTCAACTATAATTGATGTCAAGCAAAGTCAGAAAATCTCTTAATTTATTGGAGTTTAAATGCCCTTGGTTATGAATCCTAAGTGATACAATGCTTATGAATGTATTGTAAATTCTAATGCGCAGTGCAAATGTATTTATCTATCTATATTTTTTATTATTTTTTAACATCTTTATTGGGGTATAATTGGTTACAATTGTGTGTTAGTTTCTGCTTTATAACAAAGTGAATCAGCTATACATATACCTATATCCCCATATCTCCTCCCTCTGGCATCTCCCTCCCTTCCACCCTCCCTATCCCACCTCTCTAGGTGGTTACAAAGCACCAAGCTGATTTCCCTGCGCTAAGCGGCTACTTCCTACTAGCTATTGGTTTTACATTTGGTAGTGTATATATGTCCAAGCCACTCTCTCACTTTGTCTCAGCTTACCCTTCCCCCTCCACTTACCCTGAAGTCCATTCTCTAGTAGGTCTGCGTCTTTATTCCCGTCCTGCCCCTAGGTTCTTCATGACCTTTTTTTTTTTTTTTAGATTCCATAGATATGTGTTAGCATACAGTATTTGTCTTTCTCTCTCTGACTTACTTCATTCTGTATGAAAGACTCTAGGTCCATCCATCTCACTACTAATAACTCAATTTTGTTTCTTTTCATGGCTGAATAATATTCCATTGTATATATGTGCCACATCTTCTTTATCCATTCGTCTGTAGATGGACACTTAGGTTGTTTCCATGTCCTGGCTATTGTAAATAGAGCTGCAATGAACATTGTGGTACATGATTCTTTTTGAATTATGATTTTCTCAGGGTATATGCCCAGTACTGGGACCCATCTCTGGGGTCCACGCTGGTAGCCACGGCTCGCGCCCATCTCTGGAGCTCCTTTAAGCGGCGCTCTTAATCCCCTCTCCTCGTGCACCCCGAAACAATGGTCTCTTGCCTCTTTGGCAGCTCCAGACTTTTCCCTGGACTCCCTCCCGGCTAGCTGTGGTGCACTAACCCCCCACAGGCTGTGTTCACACAGCCAACCCCAGTTCTCTCCCTGCGCTCCCACTGAAGCCTGAGCCTCAGCTCCCAGCCCCATCTGCCCCGGCGGGTGAGCAGACAAGCCTCTCGGGCTGGTGAGTGCCGGTGGGCACCGATCCTCTGTGCGGGAATCTCCCCGCTTTGCCCTCCGCACCGCTGTTGCTCTCCTCCATGGCTCTGAAGCTTCCCCCCTCCACCACCCGCTGTCTCCGCCCGCGAAGGGGCTTCTAGTGTGTGGAAACCTTTCCTCCTTCACAGCTCCCTCCTACTGGTGCAGGTCCTTTCCCTATTCTTTTGTCTCTGTTTTTTCTTTTTTCTTTTGCCCTACCCAGGTATGTCAGGAGTTTCTTGCCTTTTGGGAGGTTTGAGTTCTGCCAGCATTCAGTAGGTGTTCTGTAGGAGTCGTTCCATGTGTAGATGTATTTCTGGTGTATCTGTGGGGAGGAAGGTGATCTCCACATCTTACTTTTCCGCCATCTTTAAGTTGCTCTCAATATATATTTTAATTCCTCTCTTACTTGCTAGATCTTGTTTTTGTAATCTTTTTACCCCTGATATATTTTGGCTGTAGTAAGTTTAACGAGTTAAAATTCATTATTCCTGGATTCAGACACCTCTCTTATTCCTGGATTCAGACACCTCCCTGGGAATTCTGATAATTCTACATCTATAGATGTAGCTATATCAGAATATATTTATTTCCTGCTGATTCCAAAGCAGCTCAGTTAGTTTACGCCTACCCTACCCATTTATCTTATGAGTTTGCATCTCACCATCCTGTCACCTTCTGCATGAACTTGGCTTTGGAAACACCAAGGCCCATCTAAACCAAAAACAATATACAATTTTACATCCTTTAAAGTAATGCCTTGTGATTTAAAATAAACTTCAATATTCTTGCTGAGAAAGCTCATTTCAAAGCTCCTGGAAGAGTGATGAGGATGCAACTCCTTAATGATTGTAACTCTTAATATTTAGAGTTTTCTGTTGTTAAAAAGTGCTTCCTCATATATAAAAGGCCTTATTTGAACTTCATTTATACAAAGAAGAAAGTAATACCTATAACGAGGTATTTTTACACATATCATATCATCCCTTATATAAGGGAGAAAACCACCAATGTTTGAAAGATGTCAAGTCCAGTATTGATTGGCTAGTAAGCAGGACAGCTAGGACTGCACCCATTTCTGTCAAATCCTAATCTCTTGCTTTAAAGATTTTCTCTTGTCTTTGGTTTTCTGCAGTTGAATATGATATGCTTAGATACATTCGCTTGTTTTTTCATTTTTTATTGAGGTAGAATTGATGTGCAGCATTATATTAGTTTCAGGTTACAACATAATGTTTCAATATTTGTATATATGGCAAAAGGATCATCACAGTAAGTCTGGTTGACATCCATCACCACACACAGTTACAAACTTATTTCTTTCCTGTGATGAGAACTTTAAAAATTTACTCTCTTCGAGACTTTCCAACATGCTGCATGGTGTTATTAACTGTAGTCACAAAAATATATGGAATGCTCCATGAATTGGTGAATTGTCCTTGCACAGTGGCCTTGTTTATCTCTGTATCATTTCCATGTTAGTATACATGAAGTCAAAGCAAGTGGTGTTTGTTACTTATTCTACTTTGTGTTCTCTGAGCTTCCTGAATCTGTGGTTTTGTACCTTTCATTACTGTGGGAAAGTTCTTGGCCATTGGTACCTCACCTGTTTCTTCTGTTCTGCTGTCTCTCTCTTCTCCTTCCAGTATTCTAATTACCTATATTATACCTTTTGAAATTGTCTCACAGTCCTTGAATGCTCTGTTTGGTTCGTTTTTGTCCCTCCTAGTCTTTACATTTCAGTTTGGAAAGATTATATTGACTTATCTTCAGCTTGGTGATTCTTTCCTGGATAGTGCCAAGTCTACTAATAAACTCATCAAAGACATTCTTTATTTTTGTCATTTTTTTCGGGTAATTGCCAATTTTAATTTTCCCCATTATGTGTAAGAGTTGTGTGTAAAAATACTGGCAAAACACAGACACTTCTCAATTTCCCTCAGCTTGTAAACATGGGCATATGTCTTTTAACATCATTTTCTTTTATTTGAAGTATAGTTTTTTACAATGTTGTAATAGTTGCAGATTTACAGCAAAGTGATTCGGTTATATATATATCCTTTGTCAAATTCTTTTCCATTATATGTTATTACAGGATATTAAATATAGTTCCCTGTGCTATACAGTAGGTTCTTGTTGTTTATATCTTTTATATATAGTAGTGTGTATCCGTTAAACCCAAGTTCCTAATTTATCACACCTCCACCACCACCATTTCCTCTTTGGTAACTGTAAGTTTGTTTTCTATCTAGCATTTCCTTTTAATCCTTTCTTAGTATTTCTGTCTCTCTCTTACATTACTCATCTCTTCTTTCATGTTGTGTGCTTTTTTCATTAGAGCCCCTAACATATTAAACATGGGTATTTTAAATTACCTGTTTTAATAATTCCAACATGTGTATCACATCTGACTCTAGTTCTGATGCTTGTTTTTCCTCTTCAGACTGTGATTTTTTTTCTTGACTTTTGGCATGCCTAGTAATTTTTTGTTGAATGCCAAACATGTTGTATTAGGTAACAAGTATTAAGGTAAACAGACCTTTGGTATGAAAAGGTGTGGTCATCTTGCTAGGAATTTGACTGTGTTTACTTAGTGTTTGCTGTAGGTGTAGGTACTCGACCTCTCAGATTCCTCTCGTTCTTGTTTTTGTCTCCCCTCTTGACTTTGGGCTTCCTTGAATCTGTGTCAGCTTTTTCAGTGCTGTTTTGCTGTTATTATACTGGAGCCTATTGATATGGTAGAAGATGTAGGGGAGGAGAAGCCTTCTAAAATCTCATGAATAAATCTCAGTCTTTTAATGGGTCTATGTCTGGGAACTGTGACCTTTACAAATATTCCTCCATTGGTATTTCCCCCTGCCCCTACTCTCTATCCTGGCTGCAGCATTCCCAATATTTTCCCTTGAAGCCATGTTCCTTGTTGACCATGTTTTTGTATCCCTTATCTATCCAAGGAGACAGGAAGTTTAGAGGGTGCTGTAGTGGGAGGAATACCCTTCCCCTAGTTGAGGCATGGCTCTAGCAAGGCCTTTTCCCATGGAGCATAGGCTTTTGTTGTGGACACATTTCAGAATGTGTCCCTCTGCCAGAGCCATAAGGAGATCTTTCACATCTTCATCTCGAGAGCCTGTGAGCTTCCTGGAGGTAAAGTCCATGAAACTGTGGGTCCCTCCTCAGACAGTGGCCCTCAAGAATTTCTTACTCTCATGGTAGTCCACACTCAACCCTGAGCAATTCATCCGTTACCATTGTGTGTTCCTACCAGTTTACGATTCCCGTGGCTTCTGTTTCCAGGAAACATATCTAGGTTATGTATCTCCAGATTTTGAGGTGGCAATTTTCCCTGAAACTTCAATTGTCTCATGGTTCCAAGAAATGTCATTGATTTTCTGAGAAAAAGGTTCAGCCTTTTCTTTTTGTAAGGATAGAATGATTTCCAAGCTCTTTACATGTCAGAGTTAAAACCAGAAGTCCAAAGTCTTTCCTTTCACTTGAGAGCTTTCACCAGGTTCTAAGAAAGAAAAAGAAAAGTATATAAATAATCCAGCATGTACATGTGGCTAGTTAGTGGAGCCATTTGTGTCTCAGTAAAGAGGAAAGAAATGCCAGTGTATTAACTTCTCTATCTGCCCATCCTCTATGGCAGAAGGAGCCCAGCAGAAAATAAGAATAGATTTGGAGCATAAAAACTTAGGCATACCACACTGGAATAGGACAACAATCCACCCAGTCCAGAACCCTGTCTGACAGTGGCTATCAAGGGTATTTTGTGGGGGAACAAGACCCTGAGAGATTAAGGCACCCCCCAGACACTTCCTGTCTCCTGGTCAGTTATAGATGTATTGTCTGTACAATCATGGGAACCTGTAAAATCACAAAATCATAGCATGTTGGCACTGGAAGGTAGATAGAAACTGGTACTTTTTGTTGATATTTAAATGCTGTTGACTTTTATAAAGGTGTAAATGTCCAAAGAAAGAAAGAAAGAAAGAGCAGTAGTGAGAATGGGAAAAAGGAACCAGGTAACATCCATTTATTTCCTTTCTATCTTGTCATTGAGGCATTTGTGAACATATCATAAATGAAGGCATCTCATAAATCTGCTGTCACCTCTGTCACCCTCCGTTCCACCTGAGACTTTTAGGGCAAGAAATGAGGAAGACACTGATGCTCCTCTTGTTCATTGGTTCAGATGATGAGGAAGGCTGTAATGAGACAGACAGAAAGAGGGATGAGGCAGAGGGAGAGTAATAAACCCATGTGTGAAAGAAAATATTTATGCAAGACTTCAGATTCATCAACATGAGTCATCTGAGGATACCTTTGAAAATAGCATTTTTTTTTGTTTCTTTGGAATGTTACATAACTTTTTTCTTGTGCTTGGTTACCTTGAAGTCTTAGCTGTCAGAGTAGAAAGGACCCAAAAGTCGATCTAGTTTAAGTCTCCTCAGGCTGTGCTTCAATCCCCTGAATCCCCAGGAACCAGCTGACCTCTGCTGAGATAACTGGTGCTAGGGCCTCATTAATCCCCGACCAACTTACCTTATGTTCCACAGCTTTGGTTGTTAGAAAGCTCTTTCTCTCATTAAACTCAATATTATGTCCTTATAAATCCATGAATTTGTCTTAATTATTGCACAAAATAGATACATTTGACAGTTGAGCTATTCGCTTGCATATAAACTTTGTACGTATTGGACATCGTTTTCTTCAGAAGAAATCTTGGATGAAATTTGACCATCCTTTCTTTCATTTTCATGAATCTCAAAATAGATGAATCAAAATGCCTAGCCTCAGTCATTTAAGAAGTTCAGTAAACTGACCTATAAATAAAGCCCAGGGAAGGAAGCTGGGAACGTAGCACATAGAAATGTCTTTTTTTTTTTTTTTGGCTGCATTGGGTCTTTGTTGCTGCGCACGGGCTTTCTCTAATTGTGGTGAGTGGGGGCTACTCTTTGTTGTGGCACGCAGGCTTCTCATTGTGGTGGCTTCTCTTGCGGAGCACGGGCTCTAGGCACTTGGGCTTCAGTAGTTGTGGCTCACGGGCTTAGCTGCTCCATGGCATGTGGGATCTTCCCGGACCAGCAATCGATCGAACCTGTGTACCCTTAAATGGCAGGTGGATTCTTAACCACTGCACCACCAGGGGAGTGTCTTTATTCCTCCCCAAGGAGTAAATGAACACATGTCCCTTGGGGCCCACAGGGCAGGAATCTATCCCCAATTTATGGGGATTAGAGACCACTCTCTCATCTAGAGTGATAAATGGATATTAATCTGGCAAAAGTGGTGAATTGTATTACAGGAAGCATTTTCAATTCCAACTCTTAAGATGTGAAAATTGGCAGCACGAAAATTGGTAGCTGTGAGTACACCTAATGAGAGCACATTACACTTAATATGAGAAGGAGTGTCACGTTAAATTGTGGTAGGTGGTATAGAAATTAGTTCTCTGAATGTCCTCCTTTTCAGAAGGACACGGACCTTGAATCAGAAAAACTAAGGAAAAGTAAAAGGCGTGGGGACATTACTATACGAATGTGATTTCAACCAGGCTATTTGTTCTAACCTCAGCAAAGTCTGACCTCCATGGGAGACAGTAAGCTGATAGTGGAAGGAAGAACATGGAGAGAGGAAGGAGTGGAAAACTTGGATCCAGGAGAAAATGGCCCTGGGAAGCAAGGCAGAAGTTCTTAATCTCTCCCAATTGGAAATGACCATGAACAGGGACAGCAGCAGGGATGAGAAGGGAGCTCCAGCTGCAGGAGTCAGTTGTGGGAAGGGTCTGTAATCCAGGTGGGTTTCTTTTACGTATTTAGACCTTAGTACCTGAGCTCTATGTATGTGCAAAACAAACCAATTGAGTACCGAGTGATTAGACATCCACGCCCATGGGAAAAGAGAAAAAGACCAATTTACAACACAACCTCACTCATTAAAGAAATTCAGGACTTGTGGGAGGGAACTTACTCTGGGAGATTCCCAGAACCTTTAAGTTTATTGATTTTTAAAATGAAAATGTGAGTCACTTTGTTTAAAATATTGAATGATATGAATAATAATGTCTTAGTGATGACTCAAATTTATCTGTCATAAAGAACATCTAGAAAGACATGTTTGAAGAAAATAATGATTAGATGACTAAAGTTAGTGATTACTTTCTGAGAAAAAAAATGGTCCATCACTTATAAAATCTTCTATCTTCATAGAAATTTATTTGACATGGCTCTATTTCATTTCCTTAAGCACACTATTGATTAAACAAAGCAACGTTAGTCTTTCTTTATTGACTCATTGGATTTAATAAATAGGCATCTAGAAACATTGGAAGCAGCACTGTAACAAAATCTAATTGAATTGAGGTTGAGCTGTTTTTAAAATGAGATTTAGTCATCTTAGAATTTTCAAAACCAACTTACCTTCTTCATAGGCAGACAAAAGGAAAGTTCTTGGTACTTTACTTTGAAGAAAAATTTCTTGATTTTAAATATGTTAGGAAAAGAGTTCTAGGCATAGTTTATCTCATCACATACATCCAACTCTTACTTGGTTTCTTTGTAAATATCATAGCTGGAGTTGTTGACTGATGATCACTTGATGTAAGTACTAATTATGATGACAGTTGTCCAAGTGAGTAATTTAATACCTAAATATATTCAGAGTCTCAAATAGGTTATGTACTCACCCTCTTAGTCAATCTTTAATGGTAATTCAAAAATTAATGTCAATTAATTTAGAAGTTCCTTGGGAGGGGTACAAAGGGTAGAAGCCATTCACTGCTTATGGGGCTGAGTTTGTAGTGAGAACTTATTTGAAAACAATAATAATGAGAGATTTCAGAAAATTAATCTCCATTTTCTAACCTATTTGTTGATCAAATTTTTGAGGTTTATTGATCTCTCTTTGTCCAATGTTGATATAATAGTTATATATTAGAAATGTATTACAAATATACTATACATATATTATATGCCTTACTGTAATTTTGCTACCATCATAAACAAAAGCAAACATTTAGGGTCTGCTCTTCCAAATTAAAAAGGAGAGGCAGCATCGCTGCCCCTCAATCTGAATCTCTCCATATATCCTTCAAAAAGCATACAGATCAACGACAATCACACATAAAAGTCATTTAAAACCCTCATCATAATAAAATTAGGAGAAAAAGAATGGTATGAACTCTAAGTGTGTTGGGAGAGACCACTCCAAACCAGCAGAGCCAGTTTCAGATTCCAGGCTGAGCAGAGAGAGGCGCCAGGCTGGAACAGAAGAGATAGGACTGCAGTGCGGATGGAGCAATTGCAGGGGAGGAAAGTGTTTTCCTTTACCCGCTTAGGGTCCCTGGCTGGGTCTGAAAATCAAACTGACAAAGACAGATTCACAGAACAAAAGCACACACATTTATATAATGTAAGTTTTAACTGACCAGGGAGCCTTCCAATAAAATGAAGACTCAAAGAAACAAAGCTGTGTATTTTCATGTAGGCTTGATGAAGTGTAGGTGGTCATGGAGGAACATGGTAGGTTAAGGAGAATGAAGGACATTCAGTAAACTGGGGAAAACTTAGCAAGCCCTATGCATGAAGATTCTTCTTGGTACCTCTATGTTTTGGAGATAAAGATGCCTCTTTCCTCTGAGTATCTTCCAGGTACATGGAGGGCACCTCTTACATGAAGGTTTTTTTTTTTAACTTTGAATATTTTATTCATAATCTTGAAAGAAGGTACAATTTATTTTCATTTTCATCTTTCTTTGTAAGATAGCAGCATCACATGAAACTGAAGGAGAGTTGGTAAAAACAAAAGTATTTTGACTGCTTAGTAAATATTGAATCACATGTGAAATAGTGATTTAAATTTAAATTACTAAAATCATTCTCTTCTATAATGAAGTTCTAAAATGTTTTAAAAATATTCATTTCTGAAGGACTTCCACTGTCTAGACTATGGACCTGCCAAAGTTCAATTTCATTCAGCTCAGTTCCATTCCACGAACGTTCACTCAGTGCACTCTTTTTATGTCCGAGCCAGCTCTAGATGTCCAAAGACAGGTACGATCTCAGTGAGCTCATCTCCTCCTCAGGGAAAGGACTAAGTCACATGAAGGTTATATGACTCTTCCCTGTTTCAGGGAAGAAGGGCAATAGGAGGAAGAGGTCAGAGTGACGTTCTTGCTTCTGCCATATTCTCAAACTCCTTCAGCTTAAAATATTCAATATTCCAATGTGCCATATTTTGGGGTAGCATGTCCTGAACCCCATCACAGTGGTGGAATGAGAAGGCACCCCCAGGAGAAGAGAGGGCTCTCCTGAATAGGGAGATATTGAGAACAGGCTGGAGGCCTCATGGACCGGAGCACAGGCTACAGTAGGATTGAAGGGAAGAGGCTTGAAATTTCACAGGAACAGAGGTGCAAGTCTTCCAGGAAAGAGGGAGGCACTGTGCAGGCCTGAGGGTGAAGGGAGAAAGGCAGCAAAAGGCAGACGTTACAGGAAGGAGAGAGCATTACACATCAGAAGGCACGTTTGACCACCCCTGCAAATTCGAAGACAGTGAATAAGCAGATCCCACTTACAAGGGCCAAAGTAAATACATAAATATATGGATTTTAAGAAAGAAATGAAAAATATTTAGAAATAAATGTCACAGGAAATGGGACAAAACCAAGGGAGACTAAAAACACTCCCAAAAGACACATAACGGACTTGAACAATGGAGATACTCCTTACTTAGGGATAGAACAATCCAACATCATAAACTTGTCCATTCTTCCTGGATCAATGAACAAACTTAACAAACTCATAATAAAAATACTAACGTGTTTTCCCTTGGGCTAGACATTTGATGCTAAAATTCATATAGATTCTAAAAAATACGGAAATAATTGTTAAGGAAACTCTGAAAGGAATTGGAAATGGTCTTAACCCCATGAGATATTAAAATATGCCTCAAGCATCTGCAATTAAAATCACGTGGAAATGTTCCATGAAGAGATAGACAAAGGAAAGAGAATGGAAAGTCCAGAAATAGATCCACCTATAAAGTAAGCTTGTATATGATGAAAAATGCATCTCAAATTATTTGTTAAATTATGAACTTTCTTGTGAATGATGTTGGCATTGCTAGATTCATTTGTAAGAGGATAAAATTCTTCACGTAAGGAGAACCCCAAATGATCAGTGATCTTAACACTCAAACCATACGAATGCTCCAATAAAACATTATCTTGAAAGGAGGAAAAAACTCAAAATCCAGATGCAGTGAAAGATTGATACATTTAACACTGTGCGTGTATGTATCTGTTATGTAGGAAATCAAACAGAAGCAATGATCAAAGCTAAAATAAAAGAGCACGCTTTTCACCTGAAGAATTTAAATCTGTGAATAAAAACGCTTCAGCTATTTTCATATGACTAAAAACAGAGATCAATTTCTAGATGCATCTTTGTGAAATTTATAAATCTCAAGGCAAAAGGTCCACCCTGCAAGTATTTAGTGAGAAAAGTCAATTTACCTGCAAATTAAGAAAAATGACCCTTGTCTCAGACTTTTCCCTCATAATGAACATCAGATATAAATAAGAGTAACATTTACAAAGATTTAAAGGGGAAAGGTTGTAACCCAGAAATCTAGACTAAACAAGTTTTCCTTCATCTGTAAAGGCAAAAGTAAATAGTCAAGGCTTTAAAAAGTAGTTCATTTCCATGCCATTTCTTAAAAAGTAAAAAAAAACACACAGAAAAAACAAAGAAACCCAAAACTGAGTACATATCAAAGCAAAGTAAAAAACTTGAGAATGTGGAAATTATGGCAGATGAGTTAGAGAACATTCAGATTTATTTTAAAAAATTGTAATAATTATTAAAAATATTGTTGAAAACATAGTGCATATAGTTTTTAAATGCTCCAGAAAGTAAAAGCAGCCCTCCCCTCACACACACTCACACACAGACATACACTTCTAAAATCTCGGATCATTGCCACCAAAGATAGAACGTTGATGCTGGAGAAGAGTAAGAAAATAAAAAGCTGCTAATTTAAAAATATTACGTAAAGAAGCATCAATAGAAACTGTCTTTACTTGGCAATAATAATTAAATGTATATCAATTAAAGTGTATGTTTTAAGATTTAAAAAAAACTTAAATGATTAAAAACATATGTATACACATTTCTAGTTACTACATGTAAAATAATTTAAAATAGTCATTGCCTAATCCAAAGTCATGAAGATTCCTGTGCACATGGAAGATTGAGGTGCCAGCCCAAGAGTTTCTAAAAGGCAGAGTAAAGTCTACCTTAATATCAAAGTACTTGGAGATTACTTTTCCCCAGAGGAACAGGGAAGGTCAATTGTCCACTTAAGATTTTTGCTGCATTTGAAAGGTACAAGGGAATGGGAGACAAAGAACCAAGCTGGACCCAGAGATAAGAAGTGGATTTGCCCCAGTCTTTCCTGGCTGGAGACAGTAACCCACCAGGCTTTCAAATCTCTGAAGGGTCTTGCCTGACAAACAGAGAAGAACCAGAGATGGGTTGAGTCTTATTAAAAATGCATATGTATAATTGGAACACGGGTGGGGGGGTGGGAGACAGAGAGAGACAGAGACAGAGACAGAGACAGAGACAGAGAGAGAGAGAGAGAGAGAGAGAAAGAATGGAGCAAAAGCAGTAATTGAAGAGATAATGGCCAAAAATTTGCCCAGATTGATAAAAATCAATCCACAGATTCAAGAAACCGAAATAGTTCAGCAAATGTGTAAGAGAGAAAGAAAGAAAGAAAGAAAGAAAGAAAGAAAGAAAGAAAGAAAGAAAGAAAGAAAGAAAGAAAGAAAGAAAGAAAGAAAGAAAGAAAGAAAGAAAGGAGAGAAAGAGAGAAAGAAAGAAAGAAAAGGAAAATCATCCTTTGGTACATTATAGGAAAACTGCTAAAACTTAGCAGATGAAGTTAAACTTTTCTTTCAGAAGCAAATATATATCCATATATATCATTGTTAAGAAATAAACATTAAGATATTTTAAAACTAGTTATTCATCATAAGAAATTAAGAAAATAATGCCAAAACAAATTCAAGTTTCAAAGGAGAATGCTTATAATAAACATAAAGGCCAATATTAAATGATCAGTGAGAGAAAAACATACAAATGGCCAATAGGTAAAAGAAAAGATGCTCAACATCACTAATCATTAGAAAGATGAAAATCAAAGCCACAATGAGAGGGCTTCCCTGGTGGCGTAGTGGTTAAGAATCAGCCTGTCAATGCAGGGGACACGGGTTCGAGCCCTGGTCCGGGAAGATCCCACAGGCTGCGGAGCAACTAAGCCCATGCATCACAACTACTGAGCCTGTGCTCTAGAGCTCACAAGACACAACTACTGAAACCTGTGTGCCTAGAGCCCATGCTCCGCAGCAAGAGAAGCCACCATGCGCGCACTGCAACCAAGAGTAGCCCCCGCTCACCAGAACTACAGAAAGCCCACGCACAGCAATGAAGACCCAATGCAGCCAAAAATAAATAAATAAATTAATTAATTAAAAAAAAACCCAGAATGAGATATTACCTCACCCCTTTTTGGAATGGCTATTATTAAAAGGACAAGAAATAGTGTTGGCAAGGATGTGGAGAAAAGGGAACCCTTGTGCACTGCTGGTGGGAATATAAATTGGTGCAGTGACTGTGGAAAACAGTATAGAGGTTCCTCAAAAAATTAAAAATAGGGCTACCATACGATCCAGCAATTCCATTCTGGGTATTTATCTGAAGGAAATGAAATCACTACCTGAAAAGATATCTGCACCTCGTGTTTATTGCATTATTTACAATAGCCAAGGTATAGAAACAACCCAAGTGTCCATTGATGGATGAAGGGATAAAGCAAATGTGGTAGATACATAGAACAAAATTTTATTCAGTCAGAAAAAGAAGGAAGTCCTGACATTTGCAACAACATAGATGGACCTTGAGGGCATTATGCTAAGTGAAGTAAATCAGACAGAGAAAGACAGATGCTGTACAATCTCTTATTTATGGAATCTGAAAAAAAAACCCAAAAAACAAACAAAAAAGATCTCATAGACACAGGGAACAGATTTGTGGTTGCCGGAAAAGGGTTGGCAGGGGGGTGGGGTGGGGTGGTATGGGTCAAATTATTGAAGAGGATCAAAAGGTACAATCTTCCAGTTATAAGAGAAATAAGTCTTGGGGGTGTCACACACAGCATGGTGACTATAGTTAACAATATGGGATTTGAATGTTTCTGTAGGAGAGTAAACCCTGAAAGTCTCATCCCAAGAAAAAAATTATAACTATGTGAAGTAATGGATGTTAACAAGATTTCTTTGGTGATCATTTCACAATATACAAATATATCAAATCTCCAATGTGATACTTCAATTATATCTCGTTAAAAAAATAGTCATTGAAGAGTACCAGAATATGCCACCCCAAAATATACTCTTTGGCATAGGAAATATTTTGAGTCAAAGGCCACTGAGAACCAGTAGACACAGGACAAGCTCTAAGAACAGGGTATAGATTGTCCTTCTTTAGAGGAAATTTCCATTTGTAGAGATGTGCCCCTCTGCTGTACCTGGGAGAAGAGGACCCTTAACAGGCCAGAAGGCACTGGCTTAAATCTGCACAACAAACCTTACTGAACACCTCTTGTTCAACCATAATTTTCCTGGTCACCTTCATACAAAGTGCCTCCCTGCACAGAAGCTCCCAGACTGCTTTTCTGGTTTTCGTACTGAAGCCTGAGTTCTAACCACCACTTGGGGTGACTGAGTGCTCCTATGTGTGCATACACAATGCATGTGTTAAAAACTTCTGATTGTTCTTCTTTTGTTAACCTGCCTTTGGCCAGTCTAAGGTAGAGGCCCCAGCAGGAGAACCTAAGATAGATGCAGGAAGAGATTTTTCTCCCTAACATCAGGAAAGGGGAAAACAGTTGAATTGATAGATCAATAAATCTGAAATCCAGTTATATGAATAAGAAAAGCTCAATGAAAGATATGCATTCCTTTTTAATTTTTACTCTTTTAATTAAGTAAATTTGACTCAAATAAAAATACATAGATGTGGGACTGAAAAAATTGATGAGATTACAGATTCAGAGGAAGCTACAAAAATAAGGGTAAGTTTATAAGTACACTTTCTATAAATAAATTTGACATTTTTATGAAAAAGGACAATTTTCTGGCCAAGTATAAATGATAAAACTTTACTTAAAAAGAAACAGAAAATCTGAATAGGCCAATTACTATTGCTTGTTACTGAGAAGGTTATTCAGAATATATAAAATTTACTCCAAAAATTTTCAAATTCAGGTGGTTTCATCCTCTATACTGTATATAATACCACACATGTGCATAAATATGTACAGTTATATATAAATCTCTATTTATTTTTGTGAATTTGACTCACTTGATACCAATGCTTGAGAAAGCATCAAAACCATGAAGCTAAAAAAAAAAGCATGAGACACTCTCACATACGAATATAGGTGCAAAAATTCTAAATGGAATTCTCACAAATCAATTTCAATGCTAAATAAAAATGAGAACATACCACAATTAGATAGAATTATTCCAGGAATACAAGTATCACTTCATGCTAGGAAATCTATCAATTTAACATATCTTATTTATAGTTCAAAGTAAAAGCTAGACAAGGATCTCTACAAATACTGAAAATGCATTCAGAAAATTGACAAATTTTTAAAAAATTAATAGACTTTTTTAGAGAAGTTTTTATTATACAAAAATATTGAACAGAAGGTACAGAGAGATTCCATATACTCTGGGCCAAAATTTCCTCTATTATTAATATACTGCAGTCAGTTGGTACATTTGTTCCAAGTGATGAGCCAGTATTGATACGTTATTATTAAAGTCCATAGTTTGCATGAGGGGCTACACTTTGTGTTGTACCTTGTATGAATTCTGACAAATGTATAATGACAGGTAGCCACCGTTAGAGTATCATACAGAATAACAGTTTCACTGCCCTAAGAATCCCCTGTGCTTCACTTATTGATCTCTCCCTCTCCCCAAGCCCCTGATTTTTTCACTATCTCCATAGTTTTAAATTTTTCAGAGAACAGTAGCAGAATATGCCACCCCGAAATATGACTGTGGGAGTTCAGGACATGACTCCCCAAAATATGCTGTTTGGTACATTGATTATTTTGGGCTAAAGGCATTTAAAAAACAGCAAACTCAGAGAGAGGCTTTCTCCAAACTCCCCTTATCTGCCTAAAGACAGAGCCTCCAAAAGGAACACAGTTGTCATAAAGCCCCTTCATCAAACAGGGAAAATTGACTCTTGTCACAGGAGAGATTAGAAGTCAACATCACACCCAGACAAACTTTGTTACCAACTATCATCCCTTCATCTATTATTCTAGAGGCCCCCATCTTCTTTCCTAAAAATCATTTGCTTTTCCCTAAAAGGCTTACATCTCCCTTTCCCTTACCCTAATAAGATGGTATTTAATCCTGAATTCTAAGCCACCTTGGGGAGTTCCGCATTTTTCGCTGGTGTATGTATATATATATACATCATGTATATATGAGCTATACATGTGAATAAACTTCTGTTTGTTTTTCTCTTGTTAACGTATCTTCCATTACAGGTCTTGGCTCAGAACTCAGAAGGCTAAGGGGAAATTTTTTTTTTCTCCTACGATAGGAATCCTACAGTATGTAGCTGCTTCAGATCGGCTTCTTTCAATTAACAATATGTGTTTAAAGTTCCTCCATGTCTTTTTGTGGCTTACAGCACATTTCTTTTTATTGCTGATTAATATTGCATTGTCTGGATGTACCATAATTTGTTTATGCGTTCACCTGTTGAAGGACATCTAGATTGCTTCCAAGTTTTAACTGTTATAGTTAAAGCCACTATAAACTTTTCATGTGCAAGTTTTGGTCTGAAAGTAAGTTTTCAACTCATTTGGATAAATACCAAGGAGGGTGATTATTTGACCATATAAGAGTACGTTTAGTTTTGTAAGAAACTGTCAAACTGACTTTCAAAGTTGTTCTACCAGTTTGCATTCCTACCAGCAATGAATAAGAGTTCCTGTTGCTCCATAGCCTCACCAACATCTGGTGTTGTCACTGTTTTGGATTTTGGCCATTCTAATGGGTGTATAGTGGTATCTCCTTGTTTTAATTTGCAGTTCCCTATTGATATTGAGCATCTTTTCATATGCTTATTTGCTATCTATATATCTTATTTGTAAGGTATCTGTTCAGATCTTTTGCCTATTTTGAGGTTTTTGTTTTCTTATTGCTGAGTTTTAAAAGTTCTTTGTATATTTTGGATACAAATCCTTTATCCAATATGTGTTTTGAAAAAAAAAAACCCTCACTAGTCTGTGGCTTGTTCTTTTATTCTCTTAACAGTGTCATTTAAAAAAAATTTTAATTTTAATGAAGTCATGCTTATCTTTTTTTAAAATTTTATTGATTGTGCTTTTGGATCTAAGAAGTCATCACTAAACCCGAAGTCACTTAGATTTTCTCCTATGTTATCTTCTTGAAGTTTTATAAGATACACTCAAAAAAAAATAGAAGCTCTGAATTAGTCAGCATTCCCACTAGATTTTTTAAATAGAGAGTTTAATGAAGGGACAAAAAACAGGCTTGGCAAGGCTAACAAAACATATAAGGGGTTGTGAGGCACCTAGAGATAGTAATCATGGTAAGCTATTACCACCTTAGGGCTGATGGGAAAAAGGGAAGAGTTGGTGCTGGAACCTCATGTTGAAACTTTACTATTATCGTGAACTCAACTACTACTAATGAGTTCATGCCTAGGCAGGGAGAGAGCAGAGGGTGAAATATCCTTGCCTCTTCTTCATATCTTCCAGTGTCATGTCAGTGACCCTAGCTGGCAAAACCCACTAGAAGGCCGTCAGCAAGGGAGGCTGGGGAGTGCAGTCTGCAGAGGTCATCCTCCTGGGGGCATAGAGCAGAGCACAGATGGCTGGGAAATCCATGTGGGAGAGGACACGTGTTGAAGAATGACTACAAGCTCCTTGTATCGTTAAAAAATCAGTATGTCACACTCTAGACCATTACGGAGCCAAGTTCAAAGCTGAGTTCTAGCATTTAGCAGCTGTGTGACCAAGGACTGGTTAGTTAACGTCTCTGTTTCCTTTTCTTTTTTAAATTGAAGTATAGCTGCTGTACAATATTACATAAGTTACAGGTGTAGCATCTCTGTTTCTTTATGTTTAACTGGGGACAATAACAATGCTACATTATAAATATTGAGACGACTGTATTAAATGTATATAAAGTAGTGATGAGTACTCAATATGCCAGCCACTACTACTACTACTATTATCTGAGTCTTTGTTATTAGAGAGAGAGGAGAAGCAGGAAGTCTAATCAGCAATGTAAGCACTGTTTCTCAACACAAGACAGAATCTCTATATGAAATTAACAGCCAAAGACATATCTGACAGTGAAATATTAACACGTTCCCACTAAAACCAAGAACCAGTGAAGGATGCCTTCTACCACCACTATCATTTAAGGGTCTAGAAATTTTAGCCAACATAGTAAGATATGTAACATTGGGAAAAACAAGAAATTTACCTTTTCATTACTTTTAGATAATGATGGCTCTCTGTCTAGAAAGACTCCCGACCCCCAAATTTAAAAATGAAATGGGTAGACAGTTAATGAATTTATAAAAATTAATGGCTTTTATAAAATCCAGGAAAAGATCTAAGTATAATATTTAATGGAAACAGTTTCCCATTTATAATGATAACACAAAATATTAAGTGCCTAAAAAGCTTTATAAAAATTTTGCAAAAAATGTGAAGGTAGCCAAAAAACCTGATAGCTACATTAAAAAAAGAGAATGTGTTAAATAAAAATCACCCCATTTTGAATATTGAAAAGATGTCAGTTCTTCCCAAACTCATTTATATGTTCAATGCAATTGCATTTAAGTTTCCAGCGGGATTTACTCTAAAACATGTTCAAGTAAAACTAAGATTCATCTAGAAGAATAAATTCATGAGCAGAGCTGAGAAAAGTTGAAACAGAAACAAAATAAAAAAGACTTACTTGTGATATTTGTCCTACTAGATATAGAAACATAATTTAATATTAATATAATCAAAACAGGTGGTGGTGGCACAGAAAACATTATCAGAATAAAGGAATGAAATAGAAACTCCAATAACAGAATAAATATGTAAATATGAAGTAAATGTAGAGATGTATTTTGATACGATACCCCCAGATAAATACCAGGTGGATTAAAGATTTAAATGTGAAAAATTAGCCATGATAAAAATCCTGGAAGAATAGCAGAATATTTGTGTACCTCAGAACAGAAAAGGCTTTTTAAGTGTAAAAGCAATACAAAATAGTCACAACAGAAGACTGATAGGACTGCATAAAATAAAACCTTTCATATCTCAAAAGTCAGCCCCCTTCAGTTTTTCATAATAACAGCTCTTGCTGCTGATTCTGAGGTTTATGCTTCTAGGTTTGAACTGGGACAAGATTAGAAAGTGTGTTATCCTACAGATGGGTTATCATGTAGACAGCCGCTAGGATGATTTCTTCTTGGAATGAAACTTAGGATTTCGTAGCCCCACTTCCATGGTGCACTGATGTATTAAGTCATTGAAAATATCTCCCCAAACTTCAATGCAGACAGATCTCTGTGTCTTCAGCACACTGCCCTTGGAATTCAGAGAGGCCCGAGTTCCAGATGCAGATGGGAATGCGCTGGTCAAAAAAGGGTAACAGTCGTTATTATTATCCCCATTTTGCAGAGGAGGAATATTGCTCTCCCTTACGAACCAGCATTCACTTTCTCTGCATGAGCCTGTATGTGTTTCTTATTCATAGGAATTAGAGATTAGCTGGGCAAATTTTTCCCCATCGTTTCCAAGATTGTGTTATTATTTATAAACTAGTTTAATTACACTCAATCTAAATCAATCCACATTTCAGTAAGGACATGAGAGTTTTATGTCTAAAAATTAAAAATAAGACAGTTCATCCTGTCATGATTTCCATTCAAATGTTTTTCCTAAACAATAACAGTAACAACAACAACAAAAACCTGACATCTTAATAGTCCATTTAGATTTCATTTAATGCCATTTGTAATATTTAGGCAACACAGACCCACATTATGCGATTCCCAGTCCCGGAACAACTTACATGATTATGGAACGGCTGAGGGGCAGAGCATAAAAGCCATGTCTTTGTGGTCAGACCTGTTGAGAGCAGTTGTCATCGCCAGCACTTAGCAACTGTATGATCCTGGGCAAAGTTCTGGCAGCTCCTTCTGTTACAGTCTCACCAAGTAGTAGGACTTGCTGTCAGCCGTGCTCCAGAGCTGGATTCTTCAAGGTCACTCATGTTGACTCCGATGTCCATGAGTTCAGCCATGGTGGAGATGTTGTCATTGCTTTTTGGTCATTATGCTCTCTGTTGTTCTTCTTCTCTTTACATGTCATGTTATTTCTCCAGTAGCTACCAACCAGCCCATTCTCTCAGTCTTTCCCTGTTCAGATCCTAATGGGAGAGAGTCTGATGGTCTAAGAAACTCACAGCAACCCTTTTGGAGCAAGAGACTTGGTGTGCAGGTCAGGCCACTCTGAGGTCACTGGCCACTGATATACTGGCTGCCTTTGGGTCAGATCCCTGGCCACCCCTTTCTCAAAGGCTGCTTAATGCTACTTCCTTCAATATTCTGCAGAAGGCGGGGTTTCCCTTAGAAGAGGACAGTGGGAGAGCGGAGATAGTGGGCAATGTGCCCATTACAAGAGTGCAAATCATCATAGTAAACCAAGTGAGCATTTGCAGAGCACTTACAATGAGCCAGACGTTGCATTAAACATTTAACGTGCCTTAATTCACTGGAGTCTCACAACCAGAATATGAGGGAGGTGAGGTTATTGCTATTAGTATTTACCATTTTACAGATATAGAGCTTACAGTGGTAAACTACTCACTCAAAATGTTAAGACCAGTAAGCGGTAGAGTTCATTGGCTTCCAAAGCCTATGCTCTTAGTTATTAAACTCTACTGTATCAGATGATATCTCTCCGACTTTGGTTTCTTCATCTATAAAATGGGAACTACATTGTAAGATTGTTTTTAGATTTACAAGCAACATATGCAATGCATTTATCTCAGTATATGACATATAGTAAAACAAAACATGAAAATAAAGAAAAGAATGAAGAGTAATGGTGAGAATATATATATGGATAAATCTAGATAAGTACTAATTGTATAAATAATAACATCAAGGTCATGAGATTTAAAATAGAAAGTTAAAATCAACAACAGCAACAGCATTTTAATAAGTCAAGAATGCATATTGTAATCTCTAGGGCAAATAGCAAAAAACAATTAAGAATAATTTACAAACTAATAGAAGGAGAAATGTAATTATAAAATACTAAATAAATCAAAAAATCTTAATAAATGACATAAAAATCATAAAATAGTCAAGGCAAATAGAAAACAAATAGTAAGATGGTAGATTCAAACCCAAATTACAGTAAATTTATACAGACTAAGTATTCCAATTGAAATCTAAAGATCCTCAGAACAGATAATATAATAAAATGAAGCTTAACATACTGCTTGTAAGAGACATACCTTAAGTATAAAGATACCAACAGGTTGAAAGTAAAGATGGGAAAAATACTGTGCAAACCAAAAGTTCCAAAGTCAGAGCTAAAAGTGGTTCATTTAAGAAAAACAAAAGTTTTAAATTTAAGATGAAACAATGTTAGATTTGTGTGTACCTAATAACATAGGTTCAAAATACATAAAATAAAAAGGGACAGACCTTCAAAGAGAAATAAAAAAATCCACAATCATGTTGGGAAGCTGTATACATCAGAGTTCTCCAGAGAAACCTGTTTTGGCTCCAAATACCTTCAACTGATTAGATGAGGCCCACCCACATTCTTGAGGATAATCTCATTTACTTAAAGTAAGTTGATGATAGATGTTAACCACATAGAAGAAATACCTTCACAACAACACCTAAAAGATTTTTTAAATTTTATTTATTTTTTTATACAGCAGGTTCTTATTAGTTATCCATTTTATACATATTAGTGTATACATGTCAATCCCAATCTCCCAATTAATCACACCACCACCTCCGCACTTTCCCCCCCTTGGTGTCTATACATTTGTTTTCTACATCTGTGTCACTACTTCTGCCCTGCAAACCGGTTCATCTGTACCATTTTTCTAGGTTCTGCATATATGCATTAATATACGATGTTTGTTTTTCTCTTTCTGACTTACTTCACTCTGTATGATGGATCTCTAGATCCATTCACGTCTCTACAAATGACCCAATTTCATTCCTTTTTATGGCTGAGTAATATTCCATTGTATATATGTACCACATCTTCTTTACCCATTCATCTGTCGATGGACACTTAGGTTGTTTCCACGTCCTGGTTATTGTAAATAGAGCTACAGTGAACATTGCAGTACATAACTCTTTTTGAATTATGGTGTTCTCAGGGTATATGCTCAGTAGTGGGATTGCTGGGTCATATGGTAGTTCTATTTTTAGTTTTTTAAGGAACCTCCATACTGTTCTCCATAGTGGCTGTATCCATTTACATTCCCACCAAAAGTGCAAGAGGGTTCCCTTTTCTCCACACCCTCTCCAGCATTTATTGTTTGTAGATTTTTTGATGATGGTCATTCTGACCAGAGTGAGGTGATATGTCATTGTGGTTTTGTTGAATAACTAGGTTCTAAAGCCTGGTCAAGTTGACACAGAAAACTAATCATCACACAGACTTAAATGTATTTTTGAATATGTGTTATATTTCAATTGAAAAAAAAATAGTTAACAAATTTAAGCCAGTGGGTTGGTAATTGTTACAGGTGGTTTCCCCGGGAAGTGAGCTCTGAGATGGAGATTATCATGCAGAAAGTTTAGGGATTGCTCTTGGGATCAACACCCGTGGAAGGGAGAAGGAAGCAGAATTTGGGAAGAAAGAAGTTCAGCTCAAGGCAGTATCAATAAGAAACTCTGCCCATCCTCGAGGGAGATCAGAAGGTGGAATGAGCTTTCTGAGCTCTGCTTAGTTGGGCCAGCAGGGCTGGCCTTTATGCACCCAAGTCAATTGAACATTGGACATGGGGCACCCTGGAGAGGGAGTGTGACCGTGGGTGAGGCAGCTGTCTCCTGCTGAGGGAACTCCAAAGGGGGCTGACACAGGAGGGCCTTGGGTGGCAGGGCTCCAGGGCGTTTGGGCCTCCTTCCATCCCCTGGGGAACCTGGGCCACACATCACCATGTGTGGGTTTGGAGTGGTGTTAGTTTTCTTAACATGTTTACTTCATTGTTGGCATGATGTCATGTCTATTATTTTAAACAAAATAAAAGAAAGTTGTTAGTATCCTTTGATGCTTTCATGAAGGGAACTTATCTCTCTGCCCTACCATATTATATAGTGGTGGACATTCTTAAAAGGTCAAAATAGCTCTCAACTCCAAGAAGAACGCTGGCTGGGGTTCCAGAGATTCCAGTGTGTCACTGCCCCTCATTCCTGTCAGTTTCCTGGGTCTCAAATGTACAATACAAATGCTTGTCTATCAACCAAGAAAGCTCACCTTGGGTCATGGATACTCAATGGGAGTACTCTTACCTCAGCACTTGGAGGGCCATGGTTAACATCCTCTGGATCTGGGGGTGGATGGTGGAGAATAATAATTAATAAGGACCTACTGTATAGCACAGAGGACTCTACTCAATACTCTGTAATGACCTATATGGGAATAGAATCTAAAAAAGAGTGGGTATATGTATATGTATAACTGACTCACTTTGCTGTACAGCAGAAACTAATACAACATTGTAAATCAACCACACTCCAATAAAAATTAACTTAAAAAAGGAATAGAACTGTTGTTACAATGATTTGATGGTTGATCTCTTCTCCTGTTTCCTTAGCTCCACCTCACTGAGCAAAAATGAAGAAACTTGGACCCATCTCTTTTACTGTGACAAAGGAGCTTCATTCATTCAAGACGGCATTTGTTAACCTATTGTGAGTAAGTATATGCTTTCCTATTAATGAATCGAATCCTTAGGATGTTGCCTCATTTACAGACATTGGTTATGAGTATGACCAATGACTGTAAATCATTCTCTGACTGTAATGCTTCATTGGAAACTCATCATGGAAGATATAGACTTGCTCATCCATTTCCCAGACAGGAGTTTGGCTGCCAACGGGGAATACTGAACAGTGAAAAACTCCAGATGATGAATGTACAACACAATAATGGTTAAAGTTTTTAGAATGAGATGGTAATAAAGTGTGCATGAGATGTTTTGTGTAAGCACAGGTAACTGGACATTTTCTAGTAGAGTTCTTATTCTTAAACAATTTGGAATACTTTGCCCTATATGATACCTGATGGGCAACTATATAATGATTCTTCTGAGTGACTCAGTTCTCTTAAATGACTTTATGTCTTCTAAGTAAATGCATAGATACTGTATTAGTTAGGAACAAGACAAGATATATGTATATATATATATATATATATATATATAGAGAGAGAGAGAGAGAGAGAGAGAGAGAGAGAGTGCTTTATTATAAAGTATTGGCTCACATGGTCTTGGAGGCTGAGAAGTCTGGCAATTTGAGCAAGCTGAGCAAGCAATCTGCAAGCTGAGACTCAGGAAAGCTGGTGGTGTGGTTGAGCTAAAGACCCTGTGGTGTAGGTTCCAGTCCGAGTCTGAAGACCTGAGGGCCAGGAGCAACATGGGAAGGAGGAGACTGAAGTCCCAGGACAGCAGTCAGGGAGAGAACAAATTCAACCTTCCCCTGCCTTTTTGTTCTACTCAGGCCCTAGATGGATTGGATGATGTCCACCCACTCTGGGGAGGGCCATCTGCTGTACTCAGTCTACTGATTCAAATGCTAATCCTTTCTGGAAACACCCTCACAGACTCCCAGAAATAATGTTTAATCAAATATCTGACCCAGGGGCTTCCCTGGTGGCGCAGTGGTTGGGAGTCTGCCTGCTGATGCAGGGGACACGGGTTCGTGCCCCGGTCTGGGAGGATCCCACATGCCACGGAGTGGCTGGGCCCGTGGGCCATGGCCGCTGAGTCTGCACATCCGGAGCCTGTGCTCCGCAACGGGAGAGGCCACAGCGGTGAGAGGTCCGCGTACCGCAAAAAAAATATATATCTGCCCTTCCCTTGGCTGAGTCAAGGTAACACATAAAATTATCACAGATACAAATTGAAATTAAATAATAATAATATAGACCTTCGTAAAGTGTATTTTCAAACAAAATATGTTGGTAAAATTGGTTTAGGAGCATCAGATAAAAAACACAATAACAATGTATTGGGCATTCTGTGTTTGCCCCTTCAGGTCCACTTCCATCCTTCCCCACCATGTTTTGAGCCCCAGGAGACTGACCTCTATGAATAGAGCTAACTGGACTCCTTTGTCTATGACTGCCTGGGATTTGGCCCATGGAGGCACCAGAGGAGTCTGGGGCAAGAGAACCAAATGGTGGGGTATCTGTTCTCCTTTTGAAACCAAATAGGACCCTGTGGGGCTCCTGGGCATGGGAGTCTTTCTGTCCAGCCTCCATTACCTTCCCTGAGTCCCAAAGGGCAGGTTCAAACAGTTGCTCATCAGGGAAGGGAGGGGATGCAGAGACAAGGGAGGAGCAGTCAGGAAACAGTAGTGCAGCCTTGGGGCAGGTCCTGGTTCCCCCTCAAGGGACACACATAAAAATATCTTTTGAGCTCTTTATTGAACGAAAACCCTCAATGAATGGAAAATGTACAATCCTCATTCCAGAGAGAAAGTCATGGTTTGATAGTCTTGAGAACCAGAGAAGCTTATCTGGAGACCACCTGAGGCCAGATTAAAGGAGTGCAGGCCCTGCACACACCGCAATCTTGTCAGCAGCCCCGCCCTTGAACCATTGCTATAAAACTCCTCACCAAATCCTCCCAGGTTGGGACATACAGTTTTTCAGGGCACAAGCCCACTGTGTCCCCCTTTGCCTGGCAAAGCAATAAAGCTATTCTTTTCAACTTCACCCAAATCTCTGTCTCAGATATTCGATTTGGCACCAGTGCACAGAGACCAAGTTTTCAGCATCACTCTCAAGCCATGTGTTGGCAGCACAGCCCCTGTCCCCAGTCTTCTCCTATGGCTCCAATCTCAGCTCTTTCTGGGTCCTGGTCTCCCCTCTCACTGCTGTCCCCCCCCCCAGTCCCGGGGGAATTCAAGGCTCTTCTGTGGTTGCTGTGCATGGACGTTTCAACATCTATTGTTGGTTTCCCACAGCCCTGCCCACATGTTTGTAAACAGTCCCCTAATTCAGCTCAGCACAGTCGCATGGTATGAGCACTGCTATGTTTCCCCCCAGGACTCTGATGGAGGAATCATTTACAGCATTGGACTGTGCCGCATGCGTCTACCTACTATCCCCTCTATGCCTCATTGATCAGGAATGTGAATCTTTTCTTCCCATGACATAAATTGCCCTTAAAAGTTTACTGATGCTAAGTATAAAGAGGGCAAAATCAGAACTAGTTTCGCTTTTTTTAAAGATGACCTTACATAAAGTTGGGATATATTAAATACAAGCATTCATATATGTTCTCCCCACTGCCTGCGCCAAGCAAATAAACACACACACACACACATGCACACACGCACACATGCAGCACGCACACACACACGCAGGTATGAACACACGCTCATGTGTGCACACATGCAGCACACACATGCACGCAGGTACAAACACACACGTGTGTGTGCACACACAGAGTGCACACGCACACACATGCACACACACGCGCACACACACACACCCCTTTTGAAACCTGTGAAAGCCCACGTTGTCTCCAGTTCCTAGAAATGAAAGCTCTGATAAGATCAAGGGGCTCTGACTCAGCAGTTTACTTAACCAAACAAGAACTCTTTACATCTCTCATTCACTCTGATTTCCTTTTTGCTTTTGGTTAAATTGAAGTTTTTCATTTAATGTAAGATTTAGAGGTTTCTGTCTCAGTGCTTCCTAAGGCTGGCTACTTTTATCTGCTCTTATTTTTATCTGAAAATCTAGATTTATCTATGATTCCAAGTATTGATGTTAACGTTGCTTTTTTCTTCCGTTCACTGAGTGGGTGTAGAGGCGTAGGTGCCACATTACTGCTTATGTTACATCAACTTTAACATATAATGGAACATCACTCTTCTTGTGTACCTGAAACTTCTTTATATTAAAATTTAATCTTTTAAAATTGTGGCAAAATATATAAAACATTGATCATTTTAACCATCTTGACGTGTACACTCCGGTAGCATTAAGGACATTCATGATGCTGTGCAACAACCATCTATCTCCAGGGTTTTTTGTCTTCTTAAACTGAAACTCTGCCCCCATCAAATAATAACTCACCCCCCAGCCCCTGGCAACAAAATTCCTTCTGTTTCTGTGAATTCAACTACTCTAGGTGCCCCATATAAGTGAAATCATACAGCATCTGTCCTCTTTTGACTAGCTTATTCTGCTTAGCATAATTCTTTAAGATTCATCCATGTTGTAGCATGTGCCAGAATGTTCTTTCTTTGTAAGGCTGAGTAATATTCCATTATGTGCATTTATATATGTATACACGTCTATATAGGCACGTACTACTACCTTTGGTTCATGTATTCATCCATTGATGGACATTTGAGTTGCTTCCACCTTTTGGCTATTGTGAATAATGCTCTCACGAACAAGGGTGCACAGATATCTTTTTGGAGTTCTGCTTTCAATTCTTTGGAGTATATATCCAGAAGTGGAATCCTGGATCTTATGGTAATTGTATTTTTAATTTTGGAGGAATGACCATACTGTTTTCAATAGCAGCTGCACCACTTACATTCACATCAGCATGCACAGGGTTCCAATTTCTCCATATTCTCGCCAACACTTATTATTCCCTGGTTTTTGCTTGTTTGTTTTATTTTTAAAATGTGGAGCATTCTTACACATGGTTACAAATCCATCATGGCAGTCTTCATCAAATTAGGAAAAACATTCACATCACTCATTCTTCCAGGGATAGACATTAGTAAAGTTTCAAACTCAATAACACTGATAAATGTTTTCAACTTTGAGGGGGTATAACTGGATTTTAAAACTGCTTCTTATAATTCCAGCTGACAAACTCCTTTTCCACTGAACATGTTAAAGAACAATTTAATTTATCTCAACCAATATTACTGAGGTTCAACTATGTACTGGGTTCCATTCTAGGTGAATGGGCCCAGCAGTGAACAAAACCTAAAAAAAATTACAAACCATTTGGAAACCTAGTATTAACCTTCCATATGTTAACCAGGAAGTAGGGTTCCTCCTGGCCTCATTGTCATGTCTCAGCTAATGAGTTCACACCTCAGAAAGGACGAGCGTGAGATAGGCACTAACAGACCGGATCCTTCTACAGCCTTAATTTGTGTTTGTCTGTGGCACGTACCGCTTGTGATGCTTGTACATATTTTATTTTCTTACCAGATTTTGAGCTTCTTGAGGGAAGATTTCATCTATATTTTATTCCCCACCATTATCCAGTGTTTTGCCTGTAAGCATTCAAAAGCTGCTTATTGTTCATTTGCTGAATATTAATCAACTGGCCTGAGCCTCTACAATTTCTTAGTCATTTCTGAAAAGGTACAGCTCCCATGCCAGGGAGAGTGGTAATTCTAGACCTCCAGATGAGAGTCAAACAGATAAATCAAGTCACCTTTCTGCCTGCTCCTGCTTTGGAGGGTGCCCCCTGTGCATGGGGCTGCTGGTCTGCACTCTGCCGCCCTCTAGATGATAGCCTTGCACAGACCTCTGGTCTTGTTGCTTTAGTTTGAATTTTCATAGAAAGAAAAAAATGAGCAAGCTGAGGTTTGTCTTTGAATGCATTAGGAACTAGAAGGGAAGCCCACTCCCTCTCCCACAGCAGGTTTGGTTAAGGCCCCTCAACATCCCCATGGACATGGCTTTGCCAGGTAAGAAGAAGATGTGGCTCCCAGACACGTGAAATCGGGGAGTAAGTTCTCAGTTGGGAAATGCTGCTCCTCCTTCCTCTTGTTTGGCCCCAGGTGTTCTTTTGCTACTTAATGGTCTCAATTCAATGAGTTACAATTAAAATTCTGAATTCTCTAAGTATATTTTCAGTCCAATTTCATCTGAGGCAATAAACATTAAATAACTCAGAGTGACTTTATTACTTAAGTGTCTCAGATTTGGGGAGACAGAATAATGAAGTGAGTCTCTTCACAGCATCCATATGACATGTAGCATCTGCAGGGGGTCGAAAGTCCCCAAAGCTCAAGTTCATTTCACCCAATCTTTCACACTTTATAAATATGAGTCAGGGCTAGTCTCCAGGTAAGAATGTCCCAGGAGTCTTTCTTGAGTGAAGATCTTATTTCACCCTTTTCCAGGAGAGGGGAGGGGTTAGTGTTTGAGAAAAACAACTCCCCAACTGGTTGTTACCTTTCTATCTCCACTTATGAGTTGTCATTGTTTATTTCATTTATTTGTATTCCAGATACCAGATGAATATGAGATGTCGGTCCGAGATCTAGAAACATAGTTCCACTGGGTTCCTGGGCATATGAATCTATCTATGCTCAGCATTACTGACACTGAAGACTTACTTTCTCCAGAGATGGTTTCCCCTTCTAAATTCCCACCCTTCTCCCATCCTTTCTCTCTCCCTCCCTTTGTAACCTCACATGGCCCCCCTGTTCCTCACTCCCTCCTCTTTTCTGCTCACATTTTATTGAAAGTTTTATACTGTGGATGAATACAATATTGTTACCGAGTCCAAGCTCATACTGCTCGCCGCATGACAGGCCAATAAACCAAGAGATGAGTTGTTGGGGCAAGAAATAGAGACTTTATTTGGAAAGCCAGAAAACCGAGAAGATGGTGGACTAGTGTCCCAAAGAACCATCTTACCTGAGTTAGAATTCAGGCTTCTTTTATAAAAAGGGGAGGGGTGTGGCTGGTTGTTGCAGACTTCTTGGTGTCAGAATCCTTTGTTCTTACATCTGTCCATGTAGTTCAGGTCATGATGTTCCTGTAAACCTCCAACAAGACAAATGTTATTCTCTGTTCTGTAACTTTTTATCTCTATATGAATGGAAAAGTGTAATGCCTTAAAGGTCAGAGTCTTAAATGTCAGAGCCTTGGTAATGGGCTATCCTGTATATTTCAGGCTCTAGGCAACATTCTTAACTTGTAGCAAGAGCAATAAGATACAAAGGTTAAAGTAAAAGAAACAGATCCAATATGGAATCAGATTTGTTCTCCCCTGTTACAAATATGGCACCTCTATTCATGGAACTTACATGCTACTGCACTGGCTCCTGCAAAATTTATTGAGCACTTGCTAAGTAATATGCAGTTTTTTTCTCATTTATAAGCACACAGTGCTAAAAATTGACATCATTTTTTCCTTTCCATTTCCCAAAGCCATGTTAAGAAGATCAATTGATTCTCCCCTCAGAAAACTTTTTCATCTCCTGCTGTCTTTCCTTTCTCACTGATGACTTTTACTCCATACTTTCATCAGGTCATACCCAAGGTTGTGAGTTGAGTTGTGTCCACCAAAAAGATATGTTCGAGTCCTAACCCTCTGATTTGTGAATGGACCTTATTTGGAAATAGGATCTTGGAAGATTCAGTGAAGTTAAAATGAGGTCATACCAGATTAGGGTGGGCCCTAATCCAGTGACTGGTATCTTTAAGGAAAGGGAAATTTGTACACAGATACAAACAGGGAGAAGGTCATGTTACAATGGAGGTAGAGACTGCAGTGTTATGTCTACAAGCCAAGAAGAACAAATGATTTTTGATAAACACCAGAAGCTACAAGAGAGACACATCTTAGATTTTCCCTCAGAGTCTACAGAAGGAACCAACACTTTGGACATGTTTATTTAGGACTTCTAGCCTCCAGAACTATGGGAGAATATATTTTTGTTGTTTCAAGCTGCCTAGTTTGTGGTAATTCGTTAAGGCAGACCTTGGAAACTAATATGCCCAGTCAGTGCAATAACCGTCCAATAGTTCTCCTTGCCTCCAAACACACTGTGTCCTCCCATCATTGATCACTGTGGCATCCTGCACATTACTTTCAGGGATGGGTTAGTGCCAATCAAAGAGAACTCAGCCCTGGGAGGGGAGATAAGAATTTGGAAAGGAGATTCTGAGACTAGAAAGTGATTATCATTATTTAAACCATTGGAAACTTGGAGAAATCTTGGGGTGGTCATGGATCACAGATCTTCCCCCAGACATGGAGTGGGGGGCTCAAAGTACAGAGACGCTACTGCTGCCATGTGGGTGACATACACGCAATCTCATTGAGTCCTCTCTGCCTGGGGCCACTACTTGCTCTTATAGGGAGGAAGCTAAGGCTCTGTGGGGTAGAGTTGCTGAGCTGGTCAAGTCCAGCCACAGAATTTGAACCCAAGACATTCTGCTCTACAGCCAGTATTCTTCCCTTCCTTGCCTGTACTTCTATATCAGCACACCAGGTTATTTATTTTTCCTGGCCCTATTTTGCCATTTTCTTTTCTGGGTGTCTCTCTTTTTCCCTCTGCACCTGGTCAAAATCTGTTTATCCTTCAAAGTCCAGTTTAAATCTAGTTTTACCTGTTATAATTTCCCCCAAGCACCTCAGCCAAAATAGAGCTGAACTGGCTTCACCAAACAAAAATTAATGACATACAGATCATTCCATTTGGCACAATTCAGCACTTCCTAAGTTATTCTTCGATTATTGTCTTGATCTCTTTGCATTTTTTTCTCTGGAGTTATTTTTTTCAGGATTGTTGTGAGCTCTTTGGGCAGAGTCCATAATTTATACTTCTTTGTATGTCTAGCAGGTCTCAGAACAGTGGCTTGCACAATGATGCTCAATAAACTCAGATGTCTTGGTTCTCAGTACAACCATCTGCTCTGGATTTGTTAACCCTAGGACACTGAAAGGATCCCTTAGATGTCCTCAGTCTTGGTTCCCTTGTTTTTGACATAAAGAGTTTGACCTGGCAGGTTTCAGTTTCCTCCAGTCCTATTAGGCTGGGACACTACTCTTCTGGCTTAAAGCCATGTCAGGAAGATGGGATGTGAGACTCTTCTGGCTCAATTCCTGGGCACATGGGGCCTCAGCAAGTTTCACATGAACCAGATTCACCATATGGTTGGGCTGCAGTCATGACCTTGATGTTGGGAGGAAATGAAGGCCAGGTGTGATGCCAGCAGTGTCTCTTGGTGGCTCAGGTGTCTGCCTGACGTTCTGTCTAGGATACACATTGGAAAATGCCAGATCCCAGCAGGACAGATCTGTCTTCCCACATATGCTCAGAAAGCCTCTGCCAAGATGTTCACACAGGAGCCATGGTCCACGATGTTCTGGGGAATCATGCTCTGAATGGTAACAGTAGTAAATATAGCTGTCCTTCTTCACAGCACCTTCTCGAAAAATAAGTGACGTAGGTGAACATAGATGTGTTAGTGTGTGTGTGAGTGTGTGTGTGTGTTGGGGGGGGTGCTGGAATGAACACTTAGAGGGGGGCTTGAAGCTCTGTTTTATCTTTTCTTATTGAAACGACACCTCTTCCCTGCTGTAATCTTATGAGTGCTTCTCCAATGCAGGTTCATAAAACCCCCAGTTCTACTGATGAGATTTGTGGCCAACTGAAGATTTATAAGCTGGCAGACAAGTTTTTAAAAGTTTAAAGCATAATTTTTATATCCAGATGCTGACAGTTTGTGATGGTTTAGGAAGTGAGAACATTCCCTTGCTGGGTGTAGCATCTCCCTTTACTGAACTGTGTTAAAACCCCACAACCAATCATACATTCCGGTGAGAACCATCTAGACATGTTGAGAAAAGAATTCTCAATTTTGGTGTAGTTAACAACATCTGGTAGTGCCCACATAACACCACAGCCAGAAAAATTTAGGGGGAGAAGACGATGGAGATTTTGTCCTTAAAGAGGGATCATAATAATTGACAATCATGCATAACTTTAGGTAGAGTTCTACAGAAAACAGGTAACATGAAGTAGTTTATTAATTTTTATGGGGATTAACTTTATTTTATGCTCATTTTACTGAGACAAATTCTCTCCTAGAATCCTGAGAAGTAAATATAAATGCACTCAACATTTGTACTCTTAGCAAAAGAATTCAAACTTTGTCTTTGTTTCAGAGGCAAACACTGTCACTATTATTATTTCAGAATGATTTTTATAACAGTTATAGGTGTGATTGTTTATTTGCAAATACCTTAAAAAAGTGGCAACAAAGGAATAGGTGGAGATTTGGGTAGTGTATTTCTAACTTTAATTACATGTTGTATTTAGTATTCAAAGGTAATACCCGGTCTATGTTTTTCACATATATTCAACTTGAGGCTGCTTTATTCTAGGGCAGTGGTTCTAACCCAGGGTTGATTTTGACCACCCCCCCCCATTTCCAGGGGACATTCCAGTATCTGGGGACATTTTTGATTTTCCCTACTGTGGAGGGTGCTACTGAGATCCAGGGGTTAAAGGCCAGGGGGTGATGCTGAGTACCATACAACACACAGGACAGTCCCTCACACCAAAACTAAAGTGGCCCCAAATGTCAGAAGTGCTGAGATTGAGAAGCTCTGCTCTAAGGAAGAAGAAATTATATTTCTCTCTGATGATAACCCACCACTAACCTTTGAGCCCCGTTTTGTCCAGAACGGCTGAGCGGTCATGACCTGAAAATGAATTTCAGAAGCACTTCACATCATTGTTAGTGCAGAACAGAGAGGTTATATCCAGCCTAAGTATGAGTTGCTACTTTAGCACCACCTGATAGCTTAGAGGACATTCCACGCCTCATTGTCTGAAATACACCCCCTCAGCTTGCCTTTCTGACATTTTGTAGGAACCATGATTAATCTTCAACTAAAGATGCTTCAATGGTGGCCAGGTTTTACTCTGAAGGATGCTACCACTTAGAAACAAAGAAAAGGTAAAAGGAGGAAGAAAAAAAGTTATGTTTTCATTTTAAACATCTCCAAAGCTTGATGGGGCTCACGTAGGTATTAATTATACCAATAGCTGAAAAGATAACGCACATGTTAAAAACACAGCTAGCTATCAAATGGTACGGCATCTGGGAGCACTAGGAGCTGGCAACTTAAAATGATTTTCCGAGGTTATTCTACTGTACTCCAGCATAAGGTACTGGAGAGATGTTAGAATCTCACATCTGCTTCCCCTCTGGTCCTGCGCTCCTCTCAGAAGAAGTCCTAAAGTCTAATACAGCACCAGAATAAGGTCAATCCAAATGTCTTGCTTGTTATTTGGCAACATTTTATTGCTATGCCATTGGATATTATTATTTAGAGACTATGTTGCTTCCTTAAACCTTTCTCGTACTGTGGGTGGGGGAGACTGAGCTCTGGGGGATGATTCAGAAAAGGAAGATGGGACTTTCCTGGTGACGCAGTGGTTACGAATCCACCTGCCAATGCAGGGGACACGGGTTCGAGACCTGGTCTGGGAAGATCTCACATGCTGAGGAGCAACTAAGCCCATGCGTCCCAACTACTGAGCCTGCGCTCTAGAGCCCGCGAGCCACAACTACTGAAGCCCGTGTGCCTAGAGCCCATGCTACACAACAAGAAAAGCCACTGCAATGAGAAGCCTGTGCACTGCAACAAAGAGTAGCCCCTGCTCGCCACAGCTAGAGAAAGCCCGTGCACAGCAGCGAAGACCCAACGCACAGAAGCTAACACAACATTGTAAAGCAATTATACTCCAATAAAGATGTTAAAAATAAATAAATAGCTAAAAAAAAAAAAAGACCCAATGCAGCCATAAATGAATGAATGAATGAATGAATAAATAAATTTATTTTTTAAAAAAAGAGAAGGAAGGGGCTTCCCTGGTGGCGCAGTGGTTGAGAGTCTGCCTGCCGATGCAGGGGACAGGGGTTTGTGCCCCGGTCCGGGAAGATCCCACATGCCGCGGAGCGGCTGGGCCCGTGAGCCATGGCCGCTGAGCCTGCGCGTCCGGAGCCTGTGCTCCGCAAGGCGAGAGGCCACAGCACTGAGAGGCCCGCGTACCGCCAAAACACAAAACAAAACAAAACCAAAAAAAAGAGAAGGAAGATGCCAGATTACATCTGATGCCCTAGGCTCCTGCAGCAGTGCTCACCTTAGGAAAAACGGTCCTTCATTCCCAGTTCACAGAAGGAACCCATTCCAGACTTCTTGTGATAAGCTCCGTTTCTTAACAGTATGAGGTTAATGAACTTCCTTATTTTTGGCAGGATGAGTAAGTGGAAAGTAGGAAAATCTATCTGAGACAGCCCAGTTCAGAGGCTTTAATGGTTTATGTGACAGTTAAGGAGAAAGCCCCTCCTTTCAAAGCAGAAGGCTGCAGCACTGTCATCCCCAATCTGGCAGCTCTTCCTCAATTACATAAACAAGAAGGAAATTAAAATTTGATGGATTAAATAAGGGGGTGAACTGGTACTTATTTCCTAGCTAGAAATTACCATTTTTACTCTTTTGAATTGATAATTATCAGCACCATAGTTTATTCACTGTGTAATGAGGTCCTTTTAATTTTAATTAAAATTGAGATGCTTTACATTCCTTGTCTTCCCTTAAGAAAATCTTTCAAGTGTTGAAGTCCCTGATATTGGAAAGCTTTAATTGCACCATAGAAAGAGCAGAGTAGAAAGAGCTGGAGAAGGGTTGTGCCTTCTCATTTCCCATAAACAAAATCATGCTGAGAACTCAGGCAGGTTGGTGACTTTGTCAAATTTGCCAAAGATTATGTTTACTGGAAGCTGAAAAGTGTCGCTGAGGGACCATGCATGTAGGGTGGTTTCCAATCATTTTGCCCCCTCTGCCTAATTTCAGAACCCCAGCAGCTCATCACCAAACTTCACATCTTGTCCTAAAAATATACATAAAAATTGTCATAAAAATCAAGCCAAAACAGATACCCAGGTTTGCACCTGTATTCCACACCAATGGGAAATCTGCTTATATTGAAATAAGGTATTGCATCAGTCAGGGTTCTTCAGAAAAACAGAACCAATAGAAGATAGATAGATAGACAGATAGATATTTTTAATTTTAATTTTTGAAAGTTTTAAAAGGCTTTATTTTAAGAAGTTGGTTTATGCAATGTCAGGGCTAGCAAATCCAAAGTCTGTAGGTCAGGTTGGCAGGTTGGAAACTCAGACAGTCTCGAGGCAGAATTGCTTCTTCTTTGGGAAATAGTTTTTGCTCTTAAGGTCTTCGACTGACTGGACAAAGCTTAAACATTTTATTGAGGATAATCTCTTACTTAAAATCAAGTGATTGCATGTTAACTACAATGGAAAATACCTTCATAGTAACACTTAGATTAGCATTTGAATAAATAAATGTGTACGATTACTTTGTCAAGTTGACACATAAAACTAACCATCAAGGCAAGAAGCTTGAATGTTCGTTAGGACTGTGAACAGTGGATTAATGCCTACTTAACTGAATGACACCCAGAAGGGCTCAAAGCCTTGAGCTTCCCTACCACCCATTCTGATCTCAACGCTGCTTCTGTTTTGAGGGTCTGGCCCACTTGCTCCAGTTCTGATCTGCTCTACATTCCCCTGTCCTTCTGGTTCAGGAGCCTATTGAATTGTAGGACAGACTTCACCATTCCTTGAATGCCTATAGCACTCAAAGTCTATGCCCCATAATTTTTCACTTGATTCCCATTTTTATGGTTTACTTTACGTGGTTTAACTTGCTTCTCTGATTCAGACTATAGATTTCTGTAGAGTAGAGAATGTTTCAATCTTTTCTTGTATGTAAAGTTCACAATCAGCGTTCAGGTAGATACTCAGAAAACACATTCAGACCTTTAGAGGTATATAGGATGGAAAAACTGGCAAAAATCATTAATTTGTTCATCAATGTTTCAAAATCAGTAATTCATTCTAAGTGATTTACTCATCCATTCCCCTATTTGTAGTCCATCCATCCATCCATCCATCATTCACCATGTATCTAACCGTTTATCCATCCTTCCATCCAGGCATTCATCCATCATCCATCCATCCACTTATTCTTTTGAGAGTCATATGGCTTAAACTGAGAGATAAGGAAGTTAAATAACTTATGGGGGATGAAGCAATGTTTTCGTGGCAAGGTTAGTCCTGTCTCTTAATTTTTAGTCCTTTTTTTTTTTTTTTCTTTTTTTGCATTTCATCCACTTAGCTGCTTTAGGGGAGAAATTCCTGTCCTGTAATTCTTTGAGCCTGATATAGTTGCTAAAATTTGTAACTCAAATAAAAATGCATGATTCCTGAAAGCGTGTCTCACTTTTTTTATTTCCAATATAGATGTCTGTTTGGTTTTCCTGCCACTAAATGTGAGTTGAGATCACAAAGAAGTGATGATAGTTCATCAGGGACTGGGCATTTGCAATCAAAGTTTGTGAACTAATTGCATCAATTCATTGAATAATCCAGTCACAATAAAAGACTTTCTTAAATTACCCACAAAATTTTGGAAAGACTTGTTTCATTTATTTAATGAATCTAACCAGTAACACCTTATGTCTCCAATTTTGTTTTTTCAATTGAGATCTGGCTTAATATTCCTCAAGGAGAAGTAGAGAATTTAGGCAAAATGTATTTTAAACTATGAACAGATATTGATGTGTTCGTATTCAAAAAGACAATGCAACTAGATGGGTATATTTTGTGTATTATTTATTTAATTAGCATGTACACTGACCCCACCACTGCCTTCAGAATGTATCTCTCTGACAAAATCAGAAGAGAATAAAGAAGAAAAAGGAGGAGAGGGCTTGGGTGGGTAAATCTAGGTTGTGCTTCACACAAGTGGCTTGGGGCTTCCAGGACAAACTTTAACAGAAGCTACTGCAGCCTAAAGACAATGCCCTTCTGCTGGGGCCGCTGAACAAAGATGAAAATAGATCAGTTAAGCATTACTCCACTTATAGTGCTTTTGGCAAAGACAATCTTTCAGAATTCTTCATCTGCCCTTGGCAAAACTTCAGAGAATCTCCTCCTGTTGTTCACGCTTGTGGCAACTTGCCAAGAAGGAATTCCACAAAGAAAAACGTGTCTATTTTTTTGTCAAAATTGAGAGGATGGGAGAAAGTGCAGGCTCATAGTAGGCACTCAGGTTCTGCCATTGACCTCTAGGACAAACCCCACCCACACCCCTACCTGCTGGCTGTTGATCTTGGCTATGGCTCTGACCTTCCATGTCCCCACTTGTGGAATGGGGTAATGACAGTCCTTACTTGGCAGGGTGGTTGGGGGACTAGGTGAGACTGTGCTAAAGATGTGTAGGTCACAGAGTAAACTGAGAAAAATGGAAGCTTTTGTTCAGAGGAGAGAGAGAGACAAGGGGAGTGGATGGAAATACCCCATGACTGTTGAAATTGCCATCGCATCAATAAAAATTATATCTCCATGGCTTTTCTTTTTAACTCATGATACCTTCAGGTATTTAGCTGACACTCTCAATATATTTTACGCTTTAGCTGACACTCTCAATAGATTTTACAAAGTAGGTGATGTTGATTGCTCTGTAATAAAGATGTCTTTTGTTTTCTTGTCTATAAATCAAATGGAGAAGTCTATTGGTCTTCTATTGTTAACCTAGGCTTTTATAATTATTTCAACTGTCTTCTCTCCACTACTCCATTCACTGACTCTGCCTAGGCATGCTTTAAAAAGCCCATAAAATACATAAAGTATATTCATTACTAGTAGCCATCACTATCAGGAGAGAATTTAAACCAACTTATCCCATATCTTTCAACCTGACTTTTTTTCAAAGGACCTATCTCTATCTGAAATTACTTTATATATATTTATTTTCTTATTTATTATCTGTCTTCCTTACTAAAATGCAAACTTGAGAAGAATAGGGGCCCTTTAGTATTATTTACCAGTAAACCTCCAGTAACCTGACAGTACTCCATAAATACTTGTGGTATGAATGTTGAATAAGTGAATTTGGAAATGAGTATTTATATTGTCATAACGTATATGTTTTCATGGTTTCATATAATACCCGTCTAGTTTTACTATTTATCTTGTTGCATATGACATTTCTGAAGTAATCCATGAATTTATGTCCTATTGGAACCATACTTGCTGAATGTGTAATTTTCATCAAACCATACTAATATTAATCAAAATAAAACGAATCCTTTAAAAATATTTGTTGACCTTGAGCTTGTATCATGTCTTCATAATGAGGTTTTTCAAGTAGAATTTTTTTTTTTTTTGAGGTATGCAGGCCTCTCACCACTGTGGTCTCTCCGGTTGCGGAGCACAGGCTCCAGACGCGCAGGCCTAGTGGCCATGGCTCATGGGCCCAGCCACTCCACGGCATGTGGGATCCTCCCGGACCGGGGCATGAACCCGTGTCCCCTGCATCGGCAGGCAGACTCTCAACCACTGCGCCACCAGGGAAGTCCCAAGTAGAAAATATTTTAAGGAGCAAAGAGCTATTCTCTTATATTCTGTGTCATGGACAAGGTACAAGACACAACATCAGATTAAAGCAAGACAAATAAAAATAAAGAAGACAAAATATCAAGAAAACTGAAAGCTAGTTTTTTGAAAAGATAGATAAAATGAGTGAGAATGGCCCAGGGAAAAAAAAGAACATAAAGAATAACATTAAGTAAAATAGATAGTTAGTGGGAAGCAGCCTCATAGCACAGGGAGATCAGCTCAGTGCTTTGTGACCACCTAGAGGGGTGAGATAGAGAGGGTGGGAGGGAGGGAGATGCAAGAGGGAGGGGATATGGGGACATATTTATATGTATATCTGATTCATTTTGTTATAAAGCAGAAACTAACACACCATTGTAAAGCAATTACTCCAATAAAGATGTTAAAAAATAAATAAATAAAATAAAATAAAATAATAAAAAGTCACTGAAGTAAATGTTAAAAAAAGAACAACATTAAGAATAAAAAAGGATATATAACTATAGGGTACAGTAAATATTTTTAAATCTCAAGAGAACATGATGCCAGTAAATTTGAATCTTAGATTAAACCTTTGCTAGCAATTATAATTTTTAAAAATTCACTCAAGGGCTTCCCGGGTGGTGCAGTGGTTGCGAGTCTGCCTGCCGATGCAGGGGACACGGGTTCGTGCCCCGGTCCGGGAAGATCCCACGTGCCACGGAGCGGCTGGGCCCGTGAGCCATGGCCACTGAGCCTGCGCGTCCGGAGCCTGTGCTCCGCAACAGGAGAGGCCACAACAGTGAGAGGCCCGCGTACCGCAAAAAAAAAAAGTTCACTCAAGAAAAAAAATTAAATCTGAATAGACCAAGTAAAAACAAAATTGGTTAATATTCCCAGAACAGTAACCAACTGCATCGCCACTGGACACAATTTATTTGAGTTTCTATAGAAAAGAAGCAATTGCATTACAGTCAGTTTTCTACATCTTATGGAGCTGTGAAACAGCTGAAAGACATTGAAAAGCAGAGCCAGGGCAGACGAGTGCCCTAGACAGGAGACTCAGTCATTCCTTTGTCCATTTCAAAGTCTTTCACAACTTTTTTTTGACTGTCTAAACTGTATTTTGCTATTGATCTTTAAATATTGACTTGGGCGTAACCTTCTTTTCTTTCTTTCTTTATTTTGGCCACGCAGCTTGTGAGATCCTTGTTCCCCCACCAGGGATGCAACCAGTGCCCCCTGCAGTGGAAGTGTGGAGTCCTAACCACTGGACTGCCAGGGGATTCGCAAGAATTTTAATTTTCTTATTTTTATTTGAAATAAGAAATCAGTGGAGCGAGTGCACTGATAGCTGATATCAGATAAGTCTATGGGAAGTCAGATCATACCTTTGGTGACCCACCGGTTAATCTCAACTGCTAGCAAAATGCTTGCAAGGAGATGTATAGAGTCAGCCTCAGCTAAATAAACCATCTTCTTTTCAGACAACTTAAATTTTCAAAGCAACATTTAAGCAAAATACGCTTGAACCTTGAACAGCACGGTTTGAACTGCGCAGGTCCACTTACATGGCGGATTTGTTTTGATAGTAAATATTACAGTACTACGGGATCCTTGGTTGGTCCATGGATGAAGAACTGCGGATATGGAGGAAGCTCAGATATGGAGGGCCAATTATAAGTTACAAGACGATTTTTTTTTTTTTTTTGCAGTACACGGGCCTCTCACTGTTGTGGCCTCTCCCGTTGCGGAGCACAGGCTCTGGACGCCCAGGCTCAGCGGCCATGGCTCACGGGCCCAGCCGCTCCACGGCATGTGGGATCTTCCTGGACTGGGGCACGAACCCATGTCCCCTGCACCGGCAGGCGGACTCTCAACCACTGCGCCACCAGGGAAGCCCACAAGATGATTTTTAACAGCACGGAGGGTTGGCTCCCCTAACCCCTGCATTGTTGAAGGGTCAACTGTATGACATTTTTTTCAACATCTAGGCAAAATATAGCCTTTCTCCCAGCCCATCTTACTCTCAAATCATGCCCTTGTTACTCTTGAAGTAGAACTCAATGTCCACACATGGGAGCATTCCCTGTGGGTTAGAGTTCCATATGTAAGAGTCTGCTCTTTTATGAAATGCAAACATTCCTTGATTGCCAACGTGAAGTCATCAGCTGTGCTACTTGCCTAATATTTTCAAAAAGGGACAAGCGGCTGAGGTCAGAGCTCTGAGGTTGCAGGTTGCAGGGCTTGACAAGGAGGAGATTGGAAGAGCAGTCAGGTACCCCACGGAGGAAGGAAGCATCAGAGAACCAACAGCATCACCTGGAAATGGCACCTGGGATTCGAGATAGCTCATGACAAGAAAACAGTGACTATGTTAAAAAAAAAAAAAAAAGAAAACAGTGACTCTGAAAAGAGATGCGTAGGTGCTAAGGACAACATTCATCTCTGCGTCTGTTCCCAGCCTGGTCAAGGATTGACAGGGTGATCCAATTCCCTATTTCCAATGCCAAAGACGAAGAGGAAAGGTTTTGGGCTGGCCTCACCTAGGTTGTTTGTTCAGATACAAGACATTAGTTCTCTGGGCCATTGACCTTGTATAGAACAGGCAGCATTTTCTGCCTGCCAGTTCTGCATCCTTCCAACAGGCAGTGAGCATCAAAGAATTAGCTTTTTGTAATAAAATCAGCCCTTTAAACCACTCAGAAGACTTATGATAGGGATCACTACCTGGATTAGTTTGCTACCAAATAGAGAATCAGATGTCAAGATGAATAAGAGAGAACAGCCAGATGGTTGGGTTTGAAAAAAAAAAAGTACAAGCCTTTCTTCCTTCCCTCTTTCCTTTCTTTCTTTCTTCTTTCTTTCTTTCTTTCTTTCTTTCTTTCTTTCTTTCTTTCTTTCTTTCTTTCTTTCTTTCTTTGGTATTTTCAATTGAATTAGTGTGGGTCATCTTTTCTAAGTTGATATGTGCTGAATTTTCAATGATTTAGGGGCACTCATTATATTTCTACCAGAGGGTGGTTCTCTGAAGAACCAGCCCCCTGTCAGCATGACATGATGGTGTCACACATTTCTCAAGGCAGCCTCCCAGGGTTGCTTTTGACCTGGGTTGTACCCTTTAACGAGGGGGCAGTAAATGGGGGTCTTCAGGATTGGTTGCCTAACGTGAGGGGCCCATTGCAAAATGTAAATACGGGTACTGTGTTCAAAAAGCAGTAAGACTTTCAAGACAGAGACAGAAGACAATTAAACTACATGGAGGGCCCCTCTGAGAACAGGGTGCTGGGTGACTGCACAGGTCACGGGCCCATGAAGCTGGCACTGGTGGTCTCAGTGAGGGAAAGCAAATCCTTTCTCACTATTGATTTAGTAACTAGTTATGCCAGAGACTTGAGGTTTATAATTTGGGGGCCAAATACACTGTTTGGACTGGGAAGATGACTCTAATAAAAGTTATGCTTCCAGAAGAAAACTGTCTATTTGCAAAGAAGGCTTCAACCCTGGATTTCTTGGAATTTACAAGATGATTCAAATTACTTTGTAATTACATTCCTTGGGGATCCATGAAGATCTCTTTTGGAAAAGGTTTTTTCCTTCATTTCATTTGGATTCTATCCACCTTCATACAGTTACGTTCCTATCATAGATTATTTGGGTCAAAGCCCCATGCATTACAATATTTCAGGGTCCCATTTGTGTTGGGGTTTATGAATCTGTCAACAAGAAGCAGTCACCTCTACTGACAGTATTTAATTTTTAATGCAGGGTTTTTCAAACTAGGTTCTGCAGAAGTATTCTTGGGTGCCCTAAATTTCAAGTTTGGGAAACATTGTTTTTTGTCTTAGTCAAGTTCTGACCCAAAGGTTTTGAAACCTTAGTAATTAATGAGAAGGTCTGTGCCCTTTCAAATGACCATATGGAAATCAAATGTTTAAAAGAATAGCTGAGGGAAAAGGAAAAATGGCAAACTTCATTCAGATAAAATTTAGTCTACTGGTTAAAAAATATTTGAGGTTACCAAATATTGAGGAAGAACAATGTTACCAACCACAATAGTAGTTTTAAATGTTCATTGTATGACACACAATTTTGATATGTGTCATTTTTCAGTCCTTTGAGTTGGGTCCTGATTGAGCCTCTGTTTTGCAGATGAGGAAATTGAATCAGACCAAGGTCTCCAGCAGAAGGAGCAGAAGTCTAATTCCAGCACCAAAGTCTGATTCTAAAGCCAGGGTTTCCCCCACCAATGGCATTTCTTTACACGCTTTTGCTAGAAAATCTTTACACATGGAAGTGTTTGTCATTTTAAGCTTTTGCAGGATCTGGGGATCTGCAGAATCTGGGGGCACATGACTTTTAAAATGTAGGCTTTATTATTATTTAGGTATAGGAACCAGGAGACAACTGCCATTGAAAAGATAGTTTGTTCTTCATAGTTACCAAGAGATGGGGGGTCATGTTTATACCACACAGGGCCACATGGGGAAGTACCAGGGTGAGTCAGGAGGCAGAGAGAGAAAGGGAGCAAAATGTGGGTGAGAGCATTTATTGTGGTCTTTGTGGGAAGGGATGGATGAGACAGGGCAAGCAGGCATAAGATTGACTCATTTGAGTAATTTCAGTGGTCTCTGGAGTGTAGGGGCTGTCGCAAATTGTCTAGTACCTGGCCGCTAAGTGATTAGGGCAGGGAAGGAGTGGCCTGGAGTGTGAAAGGTGGTTGTGGTATGGGCTCTGGGTTGGTTGGTTTGCATATGGAAGGTATGCTTGTAGGTGAGTCATTTACAGTCTATAGGAATTGGTTAGCCCTGGGAGGAGCAGTCTTTCCAGGTTAGCCATGTCCCAAATGTAAAAGCATCAGGATACAAAGTGTGCTAATACAAGGACCTGGAAGACACAAGTAGACAAGAGACCCAGGAGCTGCTGCCTGGTCTGAAGAGTCACCTCTTGGGAGCAATGTCCTCTCCTTTGTTAAGACAATACATCTTTGAAGAATGATTAGAAAGAGATATTGCAAAAATGTGTGTGCAGCTCGTGGAGACAGCCCTGTTCATCAGAGCTGCAACCACACGTCCCAAAGATGTAGACTTGAGAATAAATGGCACCGGAAACAGAAAGCAAATGTGACACTCTGTGATTGCAAGTAGTCATGATTATCGCTTCTCAGTAATTAGGCAGAGATGATAAGCAATCTAAACTTTTTTCAAATGCATATTACCTTTGATTTTCTTTTCTCACTTTGCTAGTTTCCCAGTGTCAATAAACAGAATTAGTGTTGATGAGCCTTGGGTTCCTCAGGCCCCACATCAGGGGTCTCGCTCTACCAGTCCCCACCCTGCCTCCTGCTCTTGTTTAACTGGTCCTTGATCTGGACTCTCAATTGCCCTCCTATTCCTACTGGGAATCTTGAAGTCCTGTGGGCTGAGGACTTAAAGCACCAAGATGTCTGGGATCCCTGATCCCATCGACCTGGAAGACTCACAGGCAGCTGCTGACCTCAGTCCCTGTCCAGACCCCTATGCTCCTTTATGGGTCGACCATGATGCTCAGAGCTGAGCTCAGCTAATGGGACAGCAAGATTTGATTCCAAGGCTCTCAGACTTTAGTGCACAGCTCATGGGTTAATAGGTTTCCCTTGCCCTTCCTCCTAAAGTGCACCCTCTACTGCCACCAGGGAGCCCAGGCCTTCAAATCCCAACAGTCAGATTAGATCCCTTTCCTGGAGAAGTATAGCTGTCTCCCTGCTCACCTACAGGCAGCTACATCCCCCTTTGAGCTCAAAGTTTCTCTACTGACCTTAGAAAAGACAAGGTGATGTTCCACTGTCAGTCTTGCTAGAACAGAGAAAAGAAAGAAAAATACAGGAAAAAAAAATGTTTTTCCCCAGGGCATTGTCCTACACTTACTTTCTGAAAGGTGTAATCATTTTTCTCACCCCTTTCTACTCCCAGCACAAATATCCTCAAATAGAACTTTAGGTCAAGGTCAAGGCCATTTTGTTGCATGCACACACCTCAACATCTTGGCTGTCTCTTCTCTGATACTTAAACCCACTCATAAGTAGACATACAGTATTTCTTTCCAATATTTACTTGGAAGTTACAACTTTATGATGGGCTAGTAGAAGGAATGTGTTTCACTCCTCATTTTACATTCATTCTGCCATTCTGTCTCAAGTCAGACTCTGTGATGGTCTTGATCAGGGCTTGGCAAACTATAGCCCATGGAGCAAATCTGGCCAGTTGCTTGCTTTTTATGATGCAGGGATGCCCTTAAAAGTCTTATTGGAACACAGCTATGCTCATTCATTTGCCTATTTTCTATGGCTTCTTTCAGGCTACAGCAGCAAAGTTGACTAGTTGCAAATTAAAATGTATAGCCCACAAAACCTACAATCTCTACCAGCTGGCCCTTTGCAGAAAACATTTGCTAGCCTCAGCCTAGATGATGTAAGGTTCAGTTTCTGGCTCCAGTGCTTACCAGTGGAGTGACATTGAGGTAGGAACTTAGCCTGTTTTCACCTTAGTTGTCATATCTGTAAGCCAGGCATAGTCACACCCACCTCAGGGATGTATGAGAAAAAATCATCAATACTTGGAAAGTTCTCAGCAGTGATTTGCACCTGGGAAGTGCTCCACTTAGTAGCTAGCTATTGGCATACAAATAATGTGTCAATGGGATTATAAGGAAAAAAAATGGTTGACTTTGGTAAATGTCTCTGAACCTCTCAGGTGTCACAGACGTCCTGGTTACATCATCTCTGCACAGATAGAATCTGTGCCCTGATGTTTTTCGTGTCCAGTTCATGTCTAAACATATGTCTTACATGTATAGATGATGAAACAATGCCTTTAACCTTGATCAAGATATGTGTTTCTGAGCATCTGAGTTGATTGTCAATATTACACTAAGCACAATGTTTGACACATGCTCTGCTAATGTCACAAAGTGTGGCACATGGCAGGGGGACAATTATTCTTTTATTGTTAAAAGAATAATTTAGAAGAAGCCAGGAACTACTAAACTGAAAGAAACAATTAAAATGTAATTTTCAGATAAGCTCAAATGTAATCTGTCTCCTATTCCTTATCATGGGCTAGATCCAGTCTTAATTGAGGGGGTCAAACTATAGTTCTCATAAACAAAAGTGTTAAGTTCAGGAAAATCATATACCTCACCTAATTTTAAGCCATATTTAGTGCTTCCTGTGTTACCATCTTTCTGAGCAGTAAATAATAGAACATTGCTATTTACATTTATAGAGCATTCCATCCAAAAGCAGCAGAATATACATTCTTCTCAAGTGCACATGGAACATTCTCCAGGATAGATCACATGCTGGGCCACAAAGCAAACTTCGGTAAATTTAAGAAAACGGAAATCTATATCAAGCATCTTCTCTGACCAAAACACTATGACGCTAGAAATCAACTACAAGGAAAAAAAAGGAAAAAAAACTGCAAAAAACACAAACTCATGGAGGCTAAACAATATGTTACTAAACAACCAATGGATCATTGAAGAAATCAAAGAGGAAATTAAGAAAAATACCTAGAGACAAATGAAAATGAAAACATGATGATCCAAAATCTATGGATGGAACCAAAACTGTTCTAAGAGGGAAGTTTATAGCAATAAAAGCTTACCTCCAGAAATAAGAAAAATCTCAAATAAACACCCTAAACTTACGCCTAAAGGAACCAGAGAAAGAACAAACAACACCCATAGTATAAAAAATTTTCATTGAAACATCAACCTACAAAAGAATCAGCAAAAAAGAATTGAAGTTCCTTTACACTCTTGCTGGGTGACAGCAGTGCTGGAAGAACAGGATGCCTTAGTACTCTCTTTACCCTTCCCGTGGGGGCAGCAGATGCTTCTCATGGCTTCACAGGGAGGTAGTGTGGTGCTGTGGTCATGCTGACCAGGGGTCCAGAGGATCTGAGCTCTGGTGTTGGTTTTGCCATGTAGCCCTGGACCATTGAATCATCCTCTCCAAGACCTGTATTCCTGGGATGGTTCATTTTATATGTCAACTCAGAGGGCATTTGTGGATGAGATTAACAGTTAAATTGGTGACCTTTGGGGTAAGCTGATTGTTGTCCATAATGTGTGTGGGCCTCACCAATCAGTCGAAGACTTGAATAAAAGAAAAAGACTGACCTCTCTAAGCAAGATGGAATTCTCTGCTTTCACACTTCATCTGTACCATCAGCTCCTTTGGGTCCCACACTGCAGTTATGGGCTTGCCAGCCTCCATATTTGCCAGGGGCAGTTCCTTATAATCTCTCTGTCTCTGTGTGTGTGTGTGTGTGTGTCTCTCTGTTTCTCTCTCCCCCCAGTCTGTCTGTCTGTCTGCCTCTGTATCTTTGTCTCTCTCTATATATGTATATCTATCTATATCTATCTACCTATATAGATATAGATATCTTTTATATCTGAATAGATCTACCTATATAATGATATACCTATCTCTATGTAGATATACAGAGAGATATCCTATTGGGAAAACCCTGACTAATACAATTCCATTTGTAAAATAGCACTTGAGAAAAGTCCCTGTTAATGCAAATAAAAACTACCATGGATGTCCAGGGTGGAGTCATTGACCATCACGTGTAAATGTGCTTTACCTCAAACATGTGACTTCATCTTGCTTCCTGGCACAGCAAAAGGCCTTCTCATTATTGGAGTGATTGAGAGCATAAATGCTGGAGTCAGATTCTATAGGTTAAAATCTGAGCTCTGCCACTTAGGAGCTTTGTGGGAAAACTACTTAACCACTCTAGGCCTCAGTTTTCTCATCTGTAAAATGGAGATAATAAAAATACCTACCTCGTAGGATTATTGTGAGAAATAATGAGCTAATACAAGTCAAGTTAATATAAGGTTTCTGACCCTCAGTAGCTGCCTATCTCAGTTAAGATAGACCTGGTTACACTGCAGTGATGAATACCTCTTTTTTTTCTTCAGAACTTGTTGACTGGAAATACTTAAGTAGTCAAGTGGAGCCTTAAGAAATGCAATAATTGGAGAACAGAATTAACAGCTTTCACAGTTATTATTATTCATAGCATGTATTTACATGTATTCATGTGTATGCATATTTAATTAATATTATGTAGTAAGGAGTCAACTTCACCTTGCTTCCTTGCTCAGGACAAAAGACTTCTTTTAGCATTAGATTGATGCTTTCTTCAGGAAGCATCCTCTCCATCTTACTTAGCAGAGATAAGTATGGCTTATTAGAAGATGGTACAGCTCCTCCAATAGTTATAGCCCTGAGCTATGAGATCATCAGTCTCCAAGCAGATAGAAGCAGTTTAGCATCTTGGGCTGATATCAAGGAGCTTTCCTATGGAAGCAATTACACCCTTGGTGGTAGTGGGCAATAATTAAAATGTAAATATGCAGTTACTTACTAGCTCTTGGAGGTCATGCCTCCTGCATTTCATTCTGAACTTCTTGCTCAATATCTTTCAAATCTCCCCTGATAATTTTGGCTTCTCAGAAATAATTCCACCAAGGCAGAAAATTGGCAGTCAAATAAGTTTCATTGGCCATTAGATCACTGTATTTCTTAACTTGTAATTTTCCATTGCTCTCTGTTCTCCATTGACTTTCCATTCTCCGTTATATTACACAAGTAGTACATGGCATCGATCTTGACACATGATATACATTCATTTATCAAGGATCAATCCATTAGGTGGACTCTTCCCAGGGAAGTGTGAGCTGTGTCAATCAACTTAAGAATGTAATATAGGGACACACTATGTTATAAACAACTTCTAAAAACATGTGCACAGAGAAAATGCTACTCAAGGACATTTAAAATAGCTTTTCTTTATTTTCAGCTGAATCCCCATTAAGAGTTTAGGTATATTTAGGTAAGTGGTCTGTGTCCTTGACAATCCTGCCATTTTTAAATTTTCCTTGTAACTTCCTCAGGGTCTGATGAGTGTGGCTAGCTAAGGGAGAGAATATGCTGAGAAAATCATTAATTGTGTCTCTTGGAAGGCTTGTTGTCTCTGAAGAGAGGAGCAATGCAATCCAGTTATGTATTCAATCGATTTTTATGGAATGCCTACTATGTGCTAGATATAATTTTAAGCAATGGGACACATTGGTGAACTAGCTGACCAAGCTATCTTGTGAACATTCTGGTGGAGAACATAGATAATCCCAAAGAAATTTGAAAAATGGATCCTATAATTGAAATGAGAATCCTTTGGTTGTGAAAGTGGGATTCAGCATATATTTTGGAAGAAGATCCAGCCTGACGCTTTGCTGGATTAAATGTGGGATGCAAAGAACAAAAATGAGGAGTCAGAATGACTCCTAAATTTTTGTTCTTTGCAACTGGGTAAATGTTGGTGCTATTAGCTGAGAAGATGGATAACTATATCAGTGAGGGTTCATACAAAAAAAAAAAGAAACCACTCCAGGTGTTTTAAGCAGAAAGAGATTTAAGATAGGGAATTGAGTGCTTACAGAAACCTTGGAAGAGCTGAGGAAACACAAGTTAGGGGAGGTGACTAGTAGTATTCATTTCTGCCACCACTGTTTGGTCCAGTGAATTTAGGAATTGTTGCTTCCACCCAGAGATTAGGAAACTACAGGAAACTAAGAAACTGATGGTGATGGTTGAAGCTGCCTCACAGCCCTGAGTGGAATTATCTCAATGGAAAACCCAGAGGCCACTGAAAAAACTTGTCTGCCAGAGCTCCCATGTCCAACATCGGTGCACAGGGGAGAAGAATATATTCTGTTTCTCCTCTACCTTCAAAATCTCACACTAGAGCATTTCATTAGCAGAACACAGCTGTAACTGGAAGCTGAAAGGCAAATGAGCCTGGAAGATAAAATTCCCAGCCTTTCAGCTGATTGTCAAAAAGAAGCATACAGCACATGAAAGAGGGGAAGAACTGGTCCTTATAGGTTGGGGGGAGGGGGAATAATAAAACATTTTCAGATTGTTTGGTCATAAGTTTTCCTGTGGACACAAACACATCCAAGTTGGAAGTCTCAAGTAGGCAGTTGGATACACAGGTCTAGAATTCAGGGGAAAGGTAAGGAGAGAAATATAAATTGGGGAGCCACAAACATACAAATGGTAACTGAAGGAGTGCAACTGGAGAATATTACCTAGGGAATAAGTAGATTGAGAAGAGGTCCAAGAACACAGTCCTATATGCTTTTAGGAAACTGGGATATGGTGGCAATTGAGAAATGCTCTAAGATAAAGAAGGTTAAGTTGGGACCTGAAGTTAACTTAAATGGCTTAAGTAATCCAGTCAAAACTAGGAGAATGTTTAGAGGTCAGGAAGAGGAGCAGATAACAGCCAATGAAACTGAGAACATGAGAAAACAATCTAGAGATGTGGTTTGCTGACAGTCAAGTGAAAGAGGAGAGAATGATAATCAGTGTGAAACACTGATATGACTTTTAATAAGATGGAGTATGAGAATTTAACACTGGATTTTGTCAGATGGCAGTTGTAGGTGATCTTAACCAGAGTAGTTTCCAAAATCCTAAATGAAATAGGCTGGAGAGAGAACATACAGTGAGAAAGTACAGTAAATTTACTCAACTCTTTGGAGTAGTTGTGAAGTAATATAAAGATAGCAGAGACATAGAGTAGCAATTGGAGGTGATGTAGAGTCTAGGCAAGGCATTTTTAAAGAAAGGCAATATTAAAGCAGCCTTGTGTGTTGATGAGCATAAAACACGATCATGACGGTCAACTTGAGAATGGAACAGTCAAGACTCAAATTGATTGGCAGGTCATGATCAACATGATAGGGTTCTCTATTCTGATTTCAGATGATACTTGACACTGTAATTTTTTTTTAAGGAAGACATAGAGTTTGCTTTCAAAGAGATACATACATCAACAAAATTGAGGAGCAATTTCCAATAAAATGTAAATAAGATCAATATTTTATTTTATTAATTATTTTCTGTTTAAGTGGTGGAGGCAGCGAATAAAGAATGAATTGTAAAATTTTAAGGGGGAAAGGTAGGGGAACACTTTTGGAAACCTCTTTCCTATAAGGTCTTAAAGAAAGTTAAGGGCATGAATTTTTGGAAAAGAGACAGGTGAATTTTTCAGGGATGTATGGCTTACTAATAATGCGGAATGAGGAATCAGCAAAGTATGGTGGAAATATCAAAAGAAGTGGGATAGCTGGAGCAGAAGGGCTATAGTTGGGGGGCCCTGAGTGAGGGTCTTGTCTTTCACCCAGTGGGTAATAAGAATCCACTTAATGGGTAATAAATAGGGTGATAAAAATGACCTATTTTGCCCATGTCAGTGGATCCATGAGTTATTTGCTCTAAAGCAATGTTGTAAGCCTTGGAAATGAAGGAAGTTCTTCTGGAATAATGAAACTGTCCATGCCAAGACCTACAGTACCAGTCCACTATGTGTCCATCCAGGTCGTGCTGTGGCAATTCCCTTAAAGCTACTTTTACTGTTTGTTTTCACTTGTTTCCATAAGAGTGAACACATACTCAATTGCAAAGCTTCCATCAATAAAAATTCTTATCATACCTCATTATACAAATATCTTTCATGTGTGCTAGACACTTTCAAAAGTTTAATAATTCTGCATCTGATTTGCATCATCTTATTGAAACAAAGACAGTCTTGGCAATAGTGCCTACCAAAACAGGCTTTAAGAAATCACAATGATTTTTGCAGCTATGTACTGACAATCTCTCTCTTCTGAGTTTCCAGAAAAAGCTCTGATCTCCGTGCTTTTAAGAAAACTCAGGCATTGGCGTAGGGAGATATTCTTGGAAAACACTCCTAGTGTTAAGAATGTAGAAATTAAGACCAGGTAAGTTTAAAGGAATGGCTTAAGTATTCCTGTCAGAACTTCACAGATAGTGTCAGCATGATGACCTTGTTCTCTGGTGACCCTTCACCAATGCGATATAATACCCTTTGATTCCATTTCCTGTCATCCAGGGAACCCCCGAGAGACTCATGCTCCTGATTCATCAGCCCTTCATGGTATGTAGTAACATCCCTCTGTGTGACTGAACAAGCAGTGACTTAAAAAAAAAACTACGTTCATACAGCACATCACAGAGCTCAACAGGGAGATAATTGATGTTCTTCCTTTCTGGTTTTCTGTAAAATAGTGAAGAATGACTCTTCCACCCTGTGGCATTTTGTGTAGTGAAGCAATCATAACTCTTTAGGCTTCTTGGAGGATAGGGTTTTTCTGGAAACAAATGATGAAGGGGTGGTGGGTTGCTGGCAATCCAGAGAAATACAGAAGCAGGCTCAGAGAAAGGAGATGGAAAATGCTTCAGAGGACATAGGATAATCTCACCCAGAAAATGAACACACACACACATCTTGTTAAAAAGCATTAAAGCAAACTGAAGCCTTTAAGTCCCCAGTGCACCGAGCTCCTTAAGGGTAATTCTGTTAACTTAAAAGGAAAGGCTGGTCCTCTGCAATGAACACAGTTTAGATTCTGGGGGATAATCAGCTACTGTGCTCCATTGCTGTCTTACTGAACTGGTGGATCTTGAGGGCATAGTATGCTGAGCTTCTGCGCGCCAGGCCCTTATTCCAAGTGAGCTCCCACTGCTGCCCCACTCAGTTCTCGGAAGGTTTTGATGTTGCAATTTTATTCCATATTCAATGGTATAGAAAATACAGAGCTTTGAGTTTTGGTTCTCTCCCGTCAATCAATCCACTGCGGTTGTTGTTGATTATCGTTGTTGTTAATACTTTGTTTTGTTTTTAATACTGGTTCTATTTGTGGTTTAGTAGCATGTACGGAATTTGGCTTGGCTGGTCAATCAGTGAGATCTCCTCCAGTTTGGGATTCTTAGCCTGGGTTGCACTGTGTGCGGGATGGGTTTTGCCTCCTCTAAATGCCCAACAGCTACGGGACCCTCAACAAATGTAACTGAATGAAAGACAGATTTTTCACGTGCAGGTTTTCCTTGCTCTGAAGTGCACAGTAGACATTAGCATTAAGCCCCTGCTTGGCTTTGGCCACCTTTGAAGCCAAGGCACTGTTTTTCAAGCAGGTGGGTCTGTGTTGAGAGGCTGTCATCTTTCTAGACAGTTCACCTACTGCAGAGTGATGCTTTGTGCTGCTGAAAGGAGCAACAGCTCCACCATATGTGTGATCCTCTGTAGCTTCCTGAGGCCCCTGTATCCTGGGGTTGCTCCCGGGGACTCTCTGGCAGGTGATGCCTACATGGCCTCCACCTACCCCTGAGTGGATGGATTCAGCCAGCTTTTCTTGGCATTCTCCAAGGGAGAGCTTAGCTCAACAAGTACTAAGATGTCCTCAGCTTCAAATACGCCTGTTTCATCAACATATAGTGACTCTGGCTCACTTTCCAGCATTTTCCCTCTGAAAATGAAGTTACTTATGGAAATAGATTTATGATGACTCAGGGGCAAACCCCGGGGTTTTACACAGGCTGTTTTGGCATTTGGACTTAGTTCTTACTGTTTCAGCCTCTCCAGCTACTTATTCTCCAGTTTCTACGCTCTATTGAATGAAACATCTTGGTCCTCACCCTTCTGTCAAGATGAATTGAGTGAAGGATCCTATCAGAATCTCAATGCACCCTAATTATAAACTAACCATTCTAGTCCAACAAAACGTGACCTCCACCACCCACAAGATAGACTTGGCATTTGTTGCAGTGTGAAATCAGTTTCCATGTATTAGACCACCAATGTCCATGTATATAGACCACCAAATGGGTTACTGTAAGGGTCTGAGGAATAACTTAGTATATGTGACCAGCAGTGTGGGAAGAGGAAAACAAACGATCTCTTTAAGGGTGGATTTTTTCTTTCTAGATGGAGGAGCAAACTACCCTGATTATCAAGTCAGTAGTTGTTGAAGATAAAATGCTGCCAGAATATGGATTATGAGGGAAGTCAAGTCCCAAGTGTTCTCTACTGTACACTCGGGTACGTGGAGTTCTTTTCAGAAAGGGGGTGGAAAGAGCATCAGGAACCTTTGGCAAAAGGGGAACACCCTGCATCCCAGGCTAATGTGGCAAAGAGGCACCTTCAGAGGCTCAGGAGGTGCAGCCTTTCTCTCTTCCTGAGATGCTCTGAGAGCAGCGGGTACCCCACTCCTGTCTCTCCCCTTCTGGGTGTTTTACCATGCACTGGGAAAAGGCATGAGTGCTGGGGTCAAGTCAAGCTTGCTTTGAATCCTGGCTTTGCCAGTTACCGGTATAGTGACTTTAGTCACATGACCTCACTGCTTCCAGTACCCAACGGTAGAGCCAGGGAACTAATGGTAACTCTCCTTGATTTGTAAGGATTTAATGAGACAATCCATGGGAAGTGCTTAGCACACTGTATGACAAATCCGTGAAGTTTCTTCCACTCCCAGTCTCGGTCCTCAGTCCCTGGTGGTCTCACAAGCAATGGAGGGCACAGCTGGAAAACCTGAACTCCAGGGACAGAGTTGATTGGATCTGTTTCTGAGACCATCCACCTCCTGAATGAAGGACAGTCTTTTCAGCCACTAGGGGGCACCAATTACATGGAAAAGAAAGGGTTGAATTTAGAAGACTCAGTCCATTGCCCTGCAATGAACATCATTTAATTAATTGTTTTCTCTTGGAACAAAGTTTGGGTGTGGTTGATACAGAAAGGTGCCAAATATACCTGCTGGGGAAGGTGGTAACACTTTCATGTTGTTTGAAGAGTTTTCTTAGATCCCTTCCATGTCCGGCTATTGTGGACATACAATTAAAAATAATAATAATCAGCCCCTTTTACTTTCTCTCCTTCTTTTTCTATATTTATACTCCAACTGAAATAGACAATCTTCTTAGTGTATGGAAGAGATATGTGGATGAAAGAAGGATCTTTACGTTAAAATGTTTCAGACTTTTTGAGCGAACCAAGTTAATGTTAGACCTTTCAGTCTGAAGCCATGTGTTTTCTTAGCCCATTAAACCTGGCTCATAAGTGGACATCGTTAGTGTAACGTTCCTGAGATATCTAGGAAGCCATAGGGTTTTCCTTATCAGGATTAACCCCTCATTGCATTTGAAGGTAACTAAATCCTGGGAAATATGAGATGCAATGGACTTCTGGAATCCACAGCAAGTGGGGGGACAGGGAGAGGTACAGCAAATATACCTGCCTAGGTCAGGACACAAAACATGGCTGAGATATGATAGCTGTTTCTCAGAGGGGAAAAACTGATGCTCCCCAGCACTGCTGGGTAAAGGAGTCTGTAGGCTTTCTTAGGCGTTGCTCAAACCTCTTCCAATAGCCTCAGAGCTTCCAAATTAGACTCTCTTGACGTACAGCCCAGGAATATGCAACAAATCCATAGGTGACTTTATAGCCCTAAAATTTAAGTGCCACTGCACTAGGAGGTTATAATAAGTCTAACTCACTGACATTTAAGGGAATACCTTTAAGGGTGTCTCCCTAGGACTTTCGCCCCAGCAAGTTTCCACCTTCTGGAGGAATCTTTGAATGCTCTTACTGCTATGAAAAGTCCAATCCAACAGCAAAGCCGCCAACGATCGGAACTGTTCACCCTGAGATTCTTCATGCCAGAGTGGATTCCTTTGATTTGTGACTCTCCAGTTTGTATGCTGAAGGGCTCTGAGCTGCAAACTGGCATCCAGGGCTGTGGTTGTGAAAGGAGGTATCTCAATTACAAGAGGCAACAGTTCCAAGGAGCCAGAGGGGGTGTGGGGTGGGAGAAGCGGGAGTGCCATGGAACCCCTGTGCAGCATCCTGTGAGCAAAGACACAGGGCACAGAGGATACGGTGCCTCGTGCTGCTCTCCAGGGAAACTCCACTGAAACACAAAGTGAGTGCTGATAGGCTACATCAAGATCATTCCAATTATAAGGAGATGGAAATGGAGCGTTTCATTGGAAACTGGTTTTCATACATCCTGTGTCTGTTTCTGCTTCCAGAAGGCACTTTTAGATGAACCTTGGATTCAGCTCATCTTCCCTTTAGCCACATTCTCTGATTTCCAAGAAGTCAGGTGACCTGGGTGTGTTTCAATGGCCATACGTCCCACCTGTCAGCAAAAACAGAAAAGCCAACCATCCCCAAACACCCTGGAGAATTGGTACATTGTGTATCTTCCTCTAAAGCTGTATGTATGAGAAAATCTCTTTTACTGCATCCACCCAATGCTCAAATTTAGTTGTTTCTTTTTTTTTTTTTTTTTTTTTTTTTTTTGCGGTACGCAGACCTCTCACTGCTGTGGCCTCTCCCGTTGCGGAGCACAGGCTGCGGACGCACAGGCTCAGCGGCCATGGCTCACGGGCCCAGCCGCTCCGCGGCATGTGGGATCTTCCAGGACCGGGCCACGAACCCGTGTCCCCTGCATCGGCAGGCGGACTCCCAACCACTGCGCCACCAGGGAAGCCCTCAAATTTAGTTTTTATGGAGAAGAAATCAATAACAGATCTAACGAACTTGTGAGCAAACGCTAAAGAACGCAGCCTCGCGGTGAATCTCCTCCTCACAGGTAAAAATAATTTGCCCCGCAAATAATGTAAGTAACTGCAACCAGTTCTTGACATATGTGGTGTAGGTAATTTTTTTTTAGCATCTTTATTGGAGTATAATTGCTCTACAATGGTGTGTTACTTTCCGCCTTATAACAAAGTGAATCAGCCTTACATATGCATATGTTCCCATATCTCCTCCCTCTTGCGTCTCCCTCCCACCCTCCTTATCCCACCCCTCTAGGTGGTCACAGAGCACAGAGCTAATCTCCTTGTGCTATGCAACTGCTTCGCACGAGCTATCGATTTTACAATTGGTAGTGTGTATATGTCCATGCCACTCTCTCACTTTGTCCCAGCTTACCCTTCCCACTCCCTGTATCCTCAAGTCCATTTTCTACGTCTGCATCTTTATTCCTGTCCTGCCCCTAGGTTCTTCAGAACCATTTTCTTTTTTTAGATTCCATAATATGTGCTAGCACACGGTATTTGTTTTTCTCTTTCTGACTTACTTCACTCTGTATGACAGACTCTAGGTCCATCCACCTCACTACAAATAACTCAATTTCATTTCTTTTTATAGCTGAGTAATATTCCATTGTATATATGTGCCATATCTTCTTTATCCATTCATCTGTCAATGGACACTTAGGTTGCTTCCATGTCCTGGCTGTTGTAAATAGAGCTGCAATGCATATTGTGGTACATGACTCTTTTTGAATTATGATTTTCTCAGGGTATATGCCCAGTAGTGGGATTGCTGGGTCATATGGTAGTTTTATTTTTAGTTTTTTAAGGAATCTCCATACTGTTCTCCATAGAGGCTCTATCAATTTACATTCCCACCAACAGTGCAAGAGGGTTCCCTTTTCTCCACACCCTCTCCAGTGTTTATTGTTTCTAGATTTTTTGATGATGGCCATTCTGACTGGTGTGAGGTGATACCTCATTGTAGTTTTGATTTGCATTTCTCTAATGATTAATGATGTTGAGCATCCTTTCATGTGTTTGTTGTTGATCTAAATATCTTCTTTGGAGAAATGTCTATTTAGGTCTGCCCATTTTGGGATTGGGTTGTTTTTTTTGTTGTTGTTGTTATTGAGCTGCATGAACTACTTGTAAATTATGGAGATTAATCCTTTTTCAGTTGCTTCATTTGCAAATATTTTCTCCCATTCTGAGGGTTGTCTTTTCATCTTGTTTATGGTTTCCTTTGCTGTGTAAAAGCTTTTAAGTTTCATTAGGTCTCATTTGCTTATTTTTTTTATTTTTTTGTGGTACGCAGGCTTCTCACTGTTGTGGCCTCTCCCGTTGCGGAGCACAGGCTCCGGACGTGCAGGCTCAGCGGCCATGGCTCACGGGCCCAGCTGCTCCACAGCATGTGGGATCTTCCAGGACCGGGGCACGAACCCGTGTCCCCTGCATCGGCAGACAGACTCTCAACCACTGCACCACCAGGGAAGCCCCCATCTGTTTATTTTTGTTTTTATTTCCATTTCTCTAGGAGGTGGGTCAAAAAGGATCTTGCTGTGATGTATGTCATAGAGAGTTCTGCCTATGTTTTCCTCTAAGAGTTTGATAGTGCCTGGCCTTACAGTTAGATCTTTAATCCATTTGGAGTTTATTTTTGTGTATGGTGTTAGGAAGTGTTCTAATTTCATTCTTTTACATGTAGCTGTCCAGTTTTCCCAGCACCACTTATTGAAGTGTCTGTCTTTTCTCCATTGTATGTTCTTGCCTCCTTTATCAAAAATAAGGTGACTATATGTGCATGGGTTTATCTCTGGGCTTTCTATCCTGTTCCATTGATCTATATTTCTGTTTTTGTGCCAGTACCATACTGTCTTGATTACTGCAGCTTTGTAGTATAGTCTGAAGTCTGGGAGCCTGATTCCTCCAGCTCCATTTTTCTTTCTCAAGATTGCTTTGGCTATTCGGGGTCTTTTGTGTTTCCATACAAATTATGAAATTGGCATAGGTAATTTAACAGAACAAAATATGTATTTCTTGAGTGACTCTTCCATGTACTACCCAAATGTTCATGTTTATAAAATATTATTTTTGCTAAATTGTAAGCTCGAGGAAGTCAATTAAATAAGACTTTGAGTGATGAATCTGAGTCTTGTTTGTCAACTAATGCCCAATAGGCATTTCTCATTGATGAACTGGGTCATCTTCTATGATGTCTGGAAGCTGAGCCTGGCCCAGTCTCCTAACGTCCAAGAAAAAATGTGTTCTGGATTAATGAGTGGAAGAGAAAGTGGACCTCTTGGGAGTGGAGGCTTTTCTGGCACTTTGTTTTAACCTGTGCGTGCTCTTTTAAAAGGAAAAATTGTTAGGAGATGGGGGCCTTAGCCTTAGCTTCCTTACTCACTAGTGATCTTGACCAGTTCCTTAAACATTTGGGCTTCAATTTCTTTATCTGTAAAATAGGAGGCTTCAGGGTCATGAAACCTCCTTCATAGGATGGGGAGGAAGAGGAAATAAACTTAGCAGAGGTGACAACTTTCTGTGCACTGTAAAGTGGTTTACAAATGAGAGGTGTTACCTCTCTGCACAGTTTTTCATCCAGCGATTCTGCACATGTGACCAGAGAACACCAGTTCCTCAGGGATCCCGTCAGGATCTGTTTTAATCTCAGGACTTAACTGTGTGCTCATAGGCACTCTGACCCTTGCCCCTTTCTCCTTCCCTTTCCCCTTCCCCTTTCCCCTTTCTCCTTACCCCTCCCCTCCTCCTCCTCCTCCTCCTCCTCCTTCTTCTTCTTCTTCTTCTTCTTCTTGTTCTTGTTCTTCTTCTTCCTCTTCTTCTTCTTCTTCCTCCTCTTCCTCCTCTTCCTTTTCTTTCTCCTTCTCTTCTCTCTCACCCTCTTCCTCCTTCTTTTTACTTAACAATTTGAGGATCTATTCTTTCAGGATAATTTCATTGTCTCAGTTTGGCTATAGTTTAAAAACGATAAATGAAACAAAAACCTACAACTTAAAGCACTGTTCTCAGAATGTTAAAAATTAGAGTTGTTTTTAGGCATAAGAGAATATATTAGCCAATTTTATTCCCCCCCCCCCCCCCCGGTTTAGGTGCCAGTTCACAACATGGTAATAATGACAACCTATGATGGACTTCACACAGTGTGGTTACTGCAATAGCAGTTAACTGCAAGTTCGACAGGCATTGTGTGCCTGCCACATTCTTGGGTCATTTGTAACATACCCTGCTCCTCTCATCCTAATAATGCTGTGTGGCCAAATCTGAGGCCTAGAGAGACCAAGTAACTCAGTAAAGATCCCTTGATTAAGAAGTAGCAGAGCTGGTATTTGGACAAAGATTTTCAGAGTTCAAGCCTGCACCCTACAAGCAGAAGGTATTAGGAGCAACACCCTTTGTCTGTGACTCCATAGTTGCCCTTGGTACCCCCATGTCCCCTTCTTCCTCCCTTTTCCTTATGTCTTGGTTGTGATTCTATTTTTCCTCTCCTTCCTTCCTTGGCTTCTGCCTTTGCCTCACCAGCAGCGCCGTCTAAGCTGAAAATCCTGCTATCCCTTGGTGGTTGAAAATCTGAAAGCATCCTTTGCCCCACCAAAGGCAGAAGGAAATGACAGGAAGAAAAACAATTGATTGAGGTGAGATGAGATGATTTATGAGCTGGTCTGTTCAAATCCCCAAGTGTCTGGCTCCTGGATAAAGAGGAAAGGAAACCTGGCAGAGCAGGAAGAATTGAGGTTCTGTCTTGCATTTCAGAAATAGTTTTTCCAGAGAGGCAATGTCCTAATTCTGTTTTATCAGAGCCAATTCTTCCTGATGGGTTATTGATAAGTAATGAGGTCACATCCAGATCCTTTGTTGAGGACCCACCCAGAGTGGAGCAGTTTGCTCAAGCTGCATGGAGTCTGGGCTGTGTGTTCTCCTTTGGATGAGGGGTCATGAGAATCTTCTGACACAGAGAAGCGTGAATTACCAGTTTGATTTCTGCTTTGCTGTGGCTGCATGAACGTCTAGATTTACTGTCAAGGGATTTGCAAGTGGGAAATGGGTGGGGATACAGAGGACCTATTTCTGCTTGTATTATAGAATGGACAAAAGACAATAGATAGACACTAAATTCACATGGAAAGGGAATACAAAAGAGTGTCTCACAGGTTCAAAGGTCTCAGAAGGCCAGGAATAGTCACCTTTATTCACCCGTAAGCCAGGTTGGCAGCTGGAAGGTCTGATGCACCCTGCAGGCCCCCCTTCCCCTCACTCTGTCACTATTGTCCTTACCTAAAGGTGGCCTGTGCCCTGTCCTTGATAACAGCAACAGGGGCAAAGTGCTGGGACAGTCTCTGGAGCCCGCCTGGTCCTGAGACCTGACCCGGGCAGGCTGCTTGGCACACCAGCTCCTTGCCTGCTGGCTTTCTGGTTTCTTTCCCTCTTGGACCATCTGTTTCTCACCTGCCTGATGGCTGCCGCCTGGTTTCCATCTGGTTATGTTTCCAAAAACATGGGAAGCAGAATATAACAAATGGTGATCCATGGAAAGAAAGGGACCACAAAGGTTTCAAAGCTGATCATCACCAGATTTACCGACAATTATAAAATTTGGCTCCTTTAAATTCATTTTCATCTGCTTGCCAAAAGTGATCGATTGTATTAAAGACCAGCGTTCTTTACATGTTTCATTTGCCAAGTCAGCTGGAGTCCAGATGGTGACATTGACCTTCTGTAAGCAACTCATCCTTCCCAGGAATTGTATATTCGAGGAAAAGTCAAACTTCTTACCAACTAATTGGGGAACCTGAATTTTTTAAAAATCACACACACAGAGGCACACACACACACAGACGTGAACACACACATGCACAAAGCCTGCAATATCCCACTTGCTCCTATCATTAGAGTTGGAATCTTGTACCCCTGGAAAAGTAAAGGCTCCACGGAGGGAAAGCAATCCTTTGCACTTGTGTCACCTCCTCTCTCTAAAGGCAAGGCAGCCTCAGGGAATCTTCTGCTCTTCAGGCCCTCGCTGGGGTGGACATTACATCAGCACCAAGGGTATCCCTGGGCATCTCATGGAGGCCAGGGTTCTGTGACTCTCTGGTCACCCTGGCAGGCATGTGGATACTTTCCTTGTCTCTGAGGTCCACCAAATACTGAGTGTGTCCTTTGCAAAATCAGGAGTGTGAAATGATTAGAAGAAGAAAGTTGTGATCCTGAAACTGAACCCATGACCTTACATGATTAAGATTTTCCAATTTTCCCACAAAAACGAAATAGTGAAGCCATCCTGTGGCTGAGGATGGTTTCTTTCACTGTTAGACTGTTTCACAGGCTCCAGCAGAGGGTGATGGAGACCCTTAGCCAGCAGGAATTGGGAGTTCTGGCTAAAGATAGACCCTGAAAGAAAACTCACTCCAATAATTGTGAAAAGTGATGAAAAGATTAAACATAAATCTAATCAGCTTTTTGCCAAGCACTACACACCCATCTGTTAGGTACCTTCTTGTTATGGAAATACTTTGTGTTTTCATCAATCCAATTCTAATTCAATGAAGATGTTATTTCATGTGAACTCCAACAGATTACAGTCACAAGGGGTTCCTGGCTAAGAATCAAGATACATGTCCAGATTTTCTCATTCTCATGTTCTTTATGGTTTATGGATACGGAACACCCTTTCCTCACATTGCCATTCTGTTTCTTTGGGGATTTAGAATAACAAGAGCTGGGCTCTTACTTTGTTCCAGAGTCTGTAGCAAATGCTTAATGCATCTTAGCTCACCTGGTTCTCAGGGCAAAGACCCTGTGCTGGTGCTAATGTTGTCATCCCCATTTCCCTGTTTTACAGATGGGTGTGTGGAGGCGCGGAAAGGTCACTTTGCCTGAGGTCACGAGCTACTACATGGTGAGTCAGGATTTGAACCAAGGACATCTAGCTCTGGACTCTGTGCCCCTAAACACGTTGCCATGCTCTCCCTGAGATTGCAGAGCAAGGCTTCTCAACTGGCCATGATTTTGCATTTAGTAAGCATCAACTGGCACTCTCTAGACACTTTTGGTTGTCACAACTGGAGAGGCACTATTGGCATCTAGTGAGTAGAGATCAGAGATGTTGCTAAATACCCTACAATGCACAGCACAGCCACACATTAAAGAATTATCCACCCCAAAGTATCAGTAGTGCTGAGGTTCTGATGATGAGAACCTTGATGAAGAGAAAGCATAAGATCACACATGTGTATAACAGACACGCAATTAGTAAAATCTATCCATCATCTATCTATCTATCTATCATCATCTGTCAATTTCTCATCCATCTATCTATTTATGTGCTCCCTTTGCTCTCAGAAGACAGCTGGAAGCTCTATTCTTTTGAAAGGTCCTTTGAAGTATTCATTATTTTGAAAGCCTTTAATTTGTATCAAAGAGTTAGAGAGCAAAGTTACAAGTTATTGTTCCTTGAAAATACAGTGGTGTGTGCGTGTGTGTGTGTGTGTGTACACACACGTGCGTGGTTGGCTCTGTCTCATTTCCTGTGGACTTTCCCTTTGGCTACGGAAAGTCTAGGTCTTTCCCTGAGACCTCGTACCTGTCACTGTGTTGCCAGCCAACCTCTGAGAAGAAAAGACCTGTGTCAGGACAGGCCATCTGGGCACCATGTCCTCACAGTCATTCTAACTGCATCCAACTTACATTCCCCATCCCATGAGTAACCCATTCCATGTGACATCAACGCACATTATGTATTATATTATTACACTTTGCACATCACACTAACACAGGCTACCTATTCCAGTATTTACATTGCACAGTACATTAGTATGCATTGCATATCATATTAATAGATACTACACGTTACATTAATACACATCACACATTCCAATGATAACCCATTATCTATTACAGGATTAATACATTTCACATTACATGAAAGCACATTGTGCATTGTATTAATAACACATTACACGTTATGCTAACACACATTCCATATCTCAATGATACACGTTGCATATTACACTATTGACACCCTCCGTATTACATGGTTAACACTCTGCATATTACGTTAATACACATTATGTATTCTATTAATAGGTACACCTTGAAGCCTGCTTAGAGGAAAGCCCATCCTTTTCCAGAATCCACAACTCTGATATTCCTGGTCACCTCCAGTCCTTGCTGTCACTGCAGCTGGTCGAGACAGATTTGGTTACACAGAGCTGACGGCTCCCAAAGGGCAGCTCCTGCCCTGGGCCATCTGAGACCAGCAGTCTGGGAGCATACCTCTCTCCTCACCCCCCATTCTGTCCCAGCCCTACACATGCCTTTTGAGTTACGTCTGCCCAGTGGGACCCTGTCCTTTGAACTCTTTCCCCACAGCCACTCTCCTGGAGCCCACACACCCAGCCAGGAGGCAGGAGGACAGGGCTCAGTCCCGCCCCACATGCAGGGTCTACCCAGGTACCCCACAGGGCTCATCACTGCCTGCTGGGTACCAGGCACGGCACTAGGTAGGGAGGCTGTGCGATGAAAACGACAAGGTGTCGCCCTGATGGAGCCTGGGTCTAGCTGTGGAGGTGGGTAAAGGTAAGCCTTTAACAAGAATACCTGTTAATTTCTTATAACTGAGGACAGTGCTACTTTAGATCTGGCTGGGAAAAGCCATCACTTGGTTCCAGTTCTTAGGGCTCGGCGCTGGGTTTGGGGAAGCTCGTCTGGTTCCTCCCTCCTTCCTGGATCGCTCTGTCTCAAACCCTCCCTCCACCCCTGTTTGTCCCTCCTGCAGTGGGTTGTTGTGAGCATTGGCCATCCCTCAGACAGGTAAATCCAAAAAGTAAAAGGTACTTAAAGCCTTTCACCCTATAGAGTCTCCTGGGTCCCATGAAAGCAAGAGGTGTAAGTGAGCCTTTGGGAGGAGGTGTTTGCTTTACACCCATGCACTGAGATGTCCCACTGGGTAGAGACCACTCCAAGAGTCCATTGAAGCCCCCCTCTTGCTAGACAGAGGACTGTAGGCACTGGTTTATGTGACTCCCCATAGAGGGACGCCCTGAAGTTCCGCCAAAACCTCAAAGTTTAGCCAGATTCAGCCATGGTACTTGCAATGCAATGATATTAATGGTATAATGGTATTAATGGTGCGAGGGTATTAATCCAGGCTGCCATGTAGTAAATCTACTACCGTGCTGAGCAATGGAATCTGCAAGGCATGTTGTTTACCTTATCCCTAGTCTTCCTCCAAACACTGCAAAGATCTATCAGGATTCTTCCCCACGTCTGCCTGGAAGCAGAACCCAAGTGCCTTTCTCTGCTTCACGTGGAGGCTTGGCCATTATTCCCTGAACTGCAATGCCAGCTCTGGGGTAGCCCACTGTACCTGCCGAGTGTGTGCCCACTGCTGGCTGTGCCAGCACTGGTCAGGGAAACAGGGGCAGGGGGCCCAGAGCCACAACTGATGTCCCCAATGTCCATCCTCCAAGACACACAAATATGCCTCCCAGCTGCTGAATTCCAGGAGATGCTAAGTGTCGGTCATATAACTCATCCTCCAAACTGGGGCACCTTTGAGAGTAGAAGGGACATGGTTAATAGGTGTGCCAGGACAGCAGGGAGAAGCGACATCCATCATTCTCCCCCTTTGACACTCACCTGTGTCCTCCCACCAGCTGAGGAGGCTACGAGACCAGAAGACATAGGAGGAAGGGCCAGGCGCTGAATATTTCTAAGGGACCTTGGTCAATCTAGGTTTTGTGTGGTTAGGAGGGTGGACCCTGTCACCCCCAGTCCTGGCAGCACCTCCGCGTTGGGAATGCGATGGGGGAGGTGAAGAGAATGTATTTCCCCCCATTGCCCATAGTGTCCTCAGGGGTTGCCAGAGGGCCACATTCTTCCTCACCAGGAAGGGAGCAGGCCAGTGGCTGGTCCCTCTCAGCCTGTCATTTCTGTGCGGTCCATAGTTTAACTGGCCTGGGAGTGGAGGGGAGCTTTTGTGCTGCTCCAGGCTGCCCCAACCTTGAACAAGTCCCTCCCCTCCCCAGGGCTAAATGGGGCTGTTAGATTTCAGTCTCCACGCTCCTTCTAGAACCTTCTCCAGCACCAGTCTTCTCTCCAAAACAAAACAAGAGCCATGATCTATATCCAAGAGAAGCAGGGAGAAGCAGAAACACGAGAAAGTGACGTCCCATCTAGTGGGAACAGTGAAAGCCTCAAAGGAGAATCTCAGCGAGAATGATGCCGTTGGACCAGAGTCCGGTGAATTGAATTTCTGGTGAAGCTTAGCTTAATTGAAGACCTCCGTGTTTCTCTCTTGCTGTAGAAAATCCCTTAAAGGTGTGTGCTGCTTACAAAGCCCAGCAGAGTGGCTATCATGGTGCTGTACCTGCTGGTTCTGAATGAGGCACTGCCTCTAGGTCAGTGACAAAAAAGGGTCATAGATTCACAGGGCGTTGCAGCTGAAAAAAAGATCTTAAAATTAGTCAACAGACATTTAGGCACCATTAGCTAAAGGCCAGACGTTGTTCTAAGTACCTTACAAATATTTATTCACTTCATTCTCTCAACAACCCTATGCACAGGCAGTATTATTATCTTAATTGACAGTTAAGGAAACCAAGGCTCAGAAATGTTAAGTAACAAGTCCAAGGACACACAGAGGTTAAGTCATCATACCCAGTGTGTCTGGCTCCAAAGCCACTACACCACACCCAAGGTCACAGAGCAAGGGGAAACAAGTTAAGCTGCCCTTACCCAGAGATATGAGTGACCAGAGATACTGGGGACTTGGGGTTTGGCACCCAAAACCTCCTCCCATCCCCCGAATTCAAATATTTTCTACTTCTCTTATTTCTTTCTGGAACTTACTTAACACAAATGTACAAAATAGGGTTGTTTGCAAGCACATTAGATTCAAGCTTAGGTCTTCTGTATTGACTTGCTTCTGTCACAACCTGGAAGGATATTGTCTCCCCTTTTACAGAATCCTTTATATCAGTTCATTTGACTGACCTTTACCTTTTCTCCTGAAAGTAAAAATCAGGGGCACATAGCATTTATTCAGGATTTACCTGCGTGACAGAAAATGAAGTCCTGAATAAGATGATACTCAACTAAAGCCCTGGGCTATGTGTCCCTCCCACCTCCCCATAGAGGTCAGGGCACCCAGGGGTGAGAGTGGGCAACGGCACCCCCTGGTGCACAGCTCAGCTGCATCCTGGTCCTGCCTGGAGCTCCTACAAAGGCTGGGTTTCTAGATCCAGGACCATGAGTTTTCTACGGGGCAGGTCCACAGATACAGGACACTAGGGATTAGGGGGCATCTCACCTCTTTGTGGGAGGAAAATGGGGAGGGGCAGAAGTGACCACAGCTCTAGAAACTCGGCCTCCCCATGTCCTGGCCTCATGAGATGAGCTTGCTTTGGTGGAAGGGACACAGCACTGGCAGGCCCAAGGGTTTGGTTTAATCCAAGCTTTCTCAACCTCCACACTATTAAAATTTTGGACTAGAGAATTCTTTGCCTTGGGGTGTGGGGGGGGAGGCGTCCTGTGTACTGTAAGATGTTAGCAGCATCCCTGGCCTCCACCAAATGCCAGGAGTGCCTCTCTAGCTGTGACACCCAAAATGTAAAATTGCCCCTGATTGAGAACCACTGGTTTAGTCTGATAACAGCTGAACCAAAATAACAACAAAAACAAAAACTTTTGGAATTGAATTCAACCCTCCTAGACCTCTGGATTGGGTCCAGCATCGACCTATTTTTCCCAGATTATTTGACATTAGTCATGAAATGGCCTCTCAGATGGGCTCAAGGATGGAGCGAGGGGGACAGTGCCATTAGGGAAGGAACATTCAGGCGTGTCGAAAAAGTAAACACAGCTTTTCTCTACCTCATTCAATATTTTTTATAGGAGATTTCAGAAACGGCCTAAAATAACATTTCATGCTTTGAATACAACAGTCACAGTGAGGCCCTGGAGTCCTGGAAGCAAAGCTGAGAAAGATTAAAGCTCTAAATCTTCTGCACAATAAATGTGAACGTGTACGGAACACTCCCCATTCCTCCCATCTTTCCTTTCCTACCACCTTTAAACTATTCTTAGCAGCAGACAGCCTGAAAATCTGTGATGACTGACCATTAAAGCCCAGGGTCTGGGTAATTGAAGGAGTTTGAAAATGCATGTCTGGGAACCCCAGAGAGAGGGAGAAAGGACCCCCATTACCCAGACCCTCAGCATCTTCCTTGTCATCTGCCACGTGCCGTCTGATGTCTGGTCCATTAACAGTACCTGTCTTAGTCCATTCAGGTTGCTATAACAGGATACCGCAGACTGGGTGGCTTAAACAAAAAATATTTATTTCGCATACTTCTGGATGTTGAAAAGTCCAAGAGCAAGGTGCTGGGAGATCTAGTGTCTCGTGAAGTCCTGCTTCCTGGTTCTGTTCTCACCGTGTCCTCACGTGGCTGAGATTCATATTCTCTCTCTCTCTCTCTCCCTCTTATCTTCTTATAAAGCATGAATCTCATTCACAAGGATTCCACTTTCATGATGTAATTGCCTCCCAAAGTCCCCACCTCCAAATACCATCACATTGGAGATTTAGGTTCCAACCTACGAATTTCGGGGGGACACAGACATTCAGTCCATAGTAGTACCCAACTCCCTTAATGGGAGAACATTTCAGCTGTTGCTGAATTTTGATGCTTATATGCACAAAGCCTCACCAATCCTCTGGGATATTTGCATTGAGGTGGTCCTAGGACTAGACCCAAGAATGAGTCGTAGGAGTCAGGCAACCTTTCTGAGGGAGAATGCACACCCCTCTGCTGGGAAACCATAGACTACCTGGTTCCAGTTTTCAATAAATCCATTTAAAATACAGGAAACATCCCAAATGAAAAGAAGAAAATCTTTCTGACAGCTTTTCTTTCATTGTCTCCAAAGGAGTACTTTTCTTCCATGGCAGGTAAAATTCTAAGATGACCCACATCCTGGCATAATCTCCTCTTTTGATGGTGGACAGAACCTGTGGATCTGAGAGGATATCACTTCTGTGACTATGTTACCATAGATGATAAAGGGGATTTTTGCAGATGCAGTTAAGGTCCTTGAAGAGTAGAGTTAACAAAAAATCTATCGTCTTGGGCGGGCCTGACATAATCAGGTGGGTTCTTGAGGTCTGAGACAAAAGTCAGAGAGAGGCACGCTACTGGAAGAAGCACGCAGCCATGTTTGAACTGCCCATTGAGGGGTCCACATAGCCAGGACCTGAGGGTGGCCTGTAGATGCTGAAAAAAGACCAACAGCCAGCAAGAAAATGGGAACTTCAGTCCTACAGCTGCAAAGAACTTAATTCTGTCAACGGCCAGTGAATTTGGAAGAAGACCCCAGGGCTCAGCTGAGATTCCAGCCCTGGCTAACTGGTTGATGTCAGCCTAATGAGACTTTTAGCAGATGGCCCACTGCTCTGTGCCTGGACCCCTGACCCATGGCCATGAGAAATAATACACTTTTGTTGTTTTAAATCACTAAGTCTGTGGTAATTTGGTATATACAGCAATAGAAAACCAATACACTTTCATTTTATTTTGTTGCTAAATTACATATTTTACTATATTTTCTTATTTTCTGTATTCTTCATGCTCTGGCATCTGGGAACTTATTGATTGGAGAAGGACTGCCCCGCACAGTACTGGCTAATTCTTAAACAAACAACTCGCCAGGGGCCGAGATGGGGAGGATAAAGGATGAGTAGTTGGAACACAGAGAATTTTTAGGGCAGTGAAACTATTCTGTGTGATACTGTAATGGTGGTTACATGTCATTATACACTTGTCCAAAGCCATGGAATGCACAGAACCAAGAGTCAAGCATAAGGTAAACACTATGGATTTTGGGTGATTATGATGTGTCAGTGTAGTTTCATCAGTTATAACATGGGACTTACCTGGCAGTCCAGTGGTTAAGACTTTGTGCTTCCACTGCAAGGGATGTGGGTTCGATCCCTGGTTGGGGAACTAAGACCCCACATGCTGCAGGAGTGGCCAAAACAAAAATTATAGCAAAACTCTGGCGGGGGATGTTGATAATGGGGGGCGTTATGCATTTGTGGGGACAGGAGACACACGGGATATCTCTATATTTTCCCTTCAATTTTGCTACGAACATAAACTGTTCCAAAAAATACATAATTATTATTATCATAATAAAACAAACTAGTAAGGTCATTTGGGGTGTATTTGCTTCTATATATGCACTACTCTGATCTTCTCAGACTTCAGAAGTGTAAATGTTAAATGCGGATGACAAATCTGATTGGATTCCATCAGGAATTTTTTGGAAAATTTTTCTGTGTATTAAAAAAAAAAATCTTCGGGCTTCCCTGGTGGCGCAGTGGTTGAGAGTCTGCCTGCAGGGGACACGGGTTCGTGCCCTGGTCCGGGAAGATCCCACATGCAGTGGAGCGGCTGGGTCCGTGAGCCATGGCCTCTGAGCCTGCGCGTCCGGAGCCTGTGCTCCGCAACGGAAGAGGCCACAACAGTGAGAGGCCCGCATACCGCAAAAAAAAAAAAAAAAAAAATCTTTCACGAAGGAGAACCAGCACATCTTTGCTTTTTTCTCTTCTTACAGATTTTTAGTATAAGCTGAAAGAGAAATAGAAGGACGAGAAAGATTTTGCGGGGCAAAACCGAACAATAGGCAGAGTTCCATGTAAAATGCCTTGTTCCTGCAGGCAGACAATATCTTCTAATTTTAAAAAAAATCACAAATGTAACAAAATAAGTACTGCTTTATACAATACATTGTCCATGCCATTGTGATGATTTTATCCTAGAATGGCCACCCAGGATGCTCTTAATTGCCTAATTTTATACCCCATGACTTAAGACCAAACTTCCATACTTTCCTAAACTCCAGGAGCTTACCAAAGGTCTTTTACTTTGTTTTTAATCAAAGAAAAGTGAATTCCTTCTTCTCTTACTAAGGATTTGTACATTTTTCTCTCAGGAAACAAATACTATTTAAGCAAGTGATCTAGCACTACATTATTTTTCACTTGTAATATAAGTTATTACTTATAAATTCGAGGTAGATATTTGCAAATAAATTCTTTTACTGCTAACTTGCTGTTCCTTTACAAGTCCTATTCATTTGATTAATAGCTCCAACCACACTGACAGTTTTTAGTTTTATCTATGCATGATGTTTTCTCTAAGAAGCAGATTTTAAAGGCCGGTCAAGTGTTTCGGTATATGCGAGGTGAAAAATGTTTTTAAGGTTTTTAATAATGGTGTCACAGAACTAAGCATCTGATGGTAGCTGATACAGATACAAGTAAACATAGGCACCCAAGCACGCACACACAACTGAATCCCTGTGCCTTGCCTCTTTCTGTATACACTTTATATATGTAGTGTGTGTGTGCGTGTGTGACCCTCAAATCAATTAAATGTCAAAAGCAACACAGTAGAATTAGACACCTCTCTGATTGAGGCCAACATGGCAGCATACTGATTCCATGATTGTGACTGGTTATTTCACTATATTTGAGCCTCCATTTTTCTTTTCATTGGGAATAATAATTCTTATAGATTTACTAAGAGGATTAAACATGGCTTCCCCTGCCTGAAATTCCTTTCCCCCTGACTATCCCACAATGGTTTCTTCCTGTCATTCAAATGCCACTGCTTCAGAAAGCCTAGCCAGGTCTAATACACCCAAAGTAGCCACCCAATGACTCTGTTATATCTTGCTTCATAGCACGTGTTACCATCTGCTTTATTGATATTAATTTAACATCTACCTGACTCCCTCTATAAGAGAATAAAGATCATGAGAGCAAAAACATTGCCTGTCTTGTTCATCAGTCTAATAACCTCTAGTGCCAGAAAACATGCCTGACATGTAGCAGTCACTTGATAAATATCTAGTTGTAGGGAGGGAGGAAAGGAGAGGATGAGGGATTGAGGAAGAAGGGATGGAGAGAAGCAGGCAGGAAGTAGTTAAATGCTTAACACAATGACTAGCACGTTACATAGTCACTCAGTACACTTTAATCTTTTCGTTTGTGATTTTTGGCAGGTTTCTTAAACTTTATAGGCCATTCTTTTATCTATAAAAGGTTAACCATCATACATACTACACATCTGATAGGATTGCTGTGAGAAATAAACGAAAAACAAGTAACAAATGCAAAGTAATAGCACAAGGCAGAGTACGATATACGTTCACCAAATATGAACTGTCAGTATTATTGTTATTCCTGTCACATAATATCACTGGGCATGGACCTTTGTGTTTTCATTCAAGTAGAACTTATGGATTATCGGTAGGAACTCATTCGAATAATGTTATGTATTCATATATAAAAGCAACCATTTATGTTATCATTAATAAATAAACCAGGAAATGCTAATCAGCATTTATAGTGATTAAGTTCATATGAGCAAAGTTATACTTTAACCAAAGGACTGCATGACCCTTTAATTAAAAATTATAATCTCCTTTGACTGTTTGATGGCTGAATCAAACAAGCCATAAGAAAATCATTAGAATATTACACTTGAGTCGTTTGGAATTCTTCCTTGTATTTCTGAAGAGACAGAAAAGTTGCCTTACATTTTAAGTAAAGTTAGTATTTCTGACCCCAAACAATAACAAAGCAATAAAGCAAAGTGCCACTGGAAAATAAAAATGGGGGCAATGATTTTGTTTTCATTGCCTGAAAGGTGCGTAGTGTTATTTCTCCCTCTACAGCATGGCTTAAGTTTTTTTAAAAAAATAATTTTTTATAATGAAATTCCTTAAGGTACTTTAAGGAAGATTTTCTGTGAAATAGATTAAAATGTGAAAAGTGATGACAAGAATCACACTTTCAGCCAGGAATTGCATTTTAATTGGCTAATACAATGACAAGAGTGCTGAGGGGGAAATGGAATGCCATTTCTGGCATCTCCATCGCACTATTTCTTGTTCTCAGAGCTTGCTAAGTGTGTAACCGCTGACAGCTTTGCCAAGTATTCACGCTCAGATTGACGGCTCCATTTATAACCCATAATGATAGAGAGGGGGAGTTGTGTCCTGTGAGAGCAGAAGCGGCAGCAACCACTGCCTTCTCCCAAAGCCTGTCACAAAGAGATCAATGGGGATTAAGTTTTCTACTGCCCTGGATAAAGAGACACTTTATGACAGCAGCAGCCTCCTTCTGGGGAGGGAACAGTCTCAGCTTATACTGCTGCAAAGAATCTTTCCCTGCTGTGGTCTCGCTTCTCCTTTCTCCACAGCTACACCAAGTGGTCAGACATACCTGTGTGTGCACATTAACCACCTGCTTTCACTGTTGCACGTTAAACAGTGAATCTCATCATGGGAGAATTAATGTCTCTGGCTCCTCCAAGGGAGATAATACTAATAGAACAGTAATGTTGTTTAATGAGCGCTTACTCTGTCCTAGGCTCTGTGTGGGTCATCTGAAGCGAAGAAAATGGGGTTATGAGGGATTAGGAGACCTGGCTAAGAATGAGCTATAAGAGAGGGTTGTGCATGTGTGTGTGGCGTGTGCAGGGGCAGTATAACCTAGCAGGAAAACCTTTATCCTCAGAGGGCATGGGGACCACATAGTACTTTCCATCCCCCAGTTCTCCTTCCAGTGCAGTCCTTCTCTCGTACCAGCCACCCCTGACCTCTTATCTGAGTTTTTTGGGGAGTGGAAGCCCATCAGCTCATCAAGCAATAGCATAAAACAAAATTCTCATAGCTGGAGACTCTCCTACTGTTTGAGTTTTCTCCCAGGAGACCCTTTGATCTCTCCTGTAGGTCGCCTGTTGTCCCTCACCACAGTTCGTCAGACATATATGAACATGTCTGCATTCTCCCCTGCTGATTCCCAAACCAAGGGTCTCCCATCTATTCCCATAGATACAAGGAGTCACACTCAGAGATCAGGGATGTGCTGAGTCTAAGGCTACAGTGAACAATAACACAAGAAGTTTGTTGTCTGACAAGGGAGTTGGACCAGTCAAGAGACAACTGAAATGCACTATCGTAAGGACCTGCGCGGAGGGGTCACAGAGACTGTAGGCAGACGTGAGAGGACACTTAAGTCTGCTGAGGCCCCAAGAAAGGCCTTCAGAAAGCAGAAACCTCTGAGTTGAGATAGTTGACGTGTAAGAGTTATGTGCATGAAGGTGAGAAGCAAAGATGATGTAGGTGGAGGGAAAATGATGAGGGAGGGTTCAGAGGCAGGACATTGACAGGTGAATTCAGAGAGTCCATCCAGTTCAATATGAGAAGAGCATGAAATTCCACGAAGAGTGTTAAGGGATGGAGCTGTAGCATTCGCAGGGACCAGGTCTTAAAGGGCCCTGAGAGACATACGAAGAAGCTTGGACTTAGACTGGAATAAAAAGGAGTTCCTGATAGACTTGTCAAGTTTTCTTTCTCTCAGATTGATGGCTTCATTCATGATCCCCACTGATAGAGATGGAGAATCGCGTCTTCTGAGAGCGGAAGCTATCAGGATCATACTGTATATGTGCTTTTCATTGGTTACTCTGGTGGCAGTGTATCAAGAGGTTAGAAATTTAGGGGATCTGAGGATGAGGCTATCAGCTGAGGGGTTATTGCAATAGTCTAAGTGGATAACGATTGGGTCCTAGTCTAAACTGTAATGAGTAGGGATGGGGAGAGGGACAGAGAGGAGAGTAGCAGAGAGCAAAGCAGCAGACAGAAGAGCTAGATGATGGCCTGAATGGAGGGACAGAAGAGATCTTACCCAGAATGACTGGGGCTGCCTTCCAGGGGGAAGAGCAGAGGAAGGGTTAAAGCTGCATGTTTCAGTAATTTGCCAATGAGAGAATGGCTTAGGGAGTATGTCTTAGGAAACTTCAGGTTCTATTTAGCCAAGATTGGAATCCTGCATATTTTAGAGGGCTTCTAATGGGGATGCTTCAAGGAGGAGACCTCTTGAGCTTAAAGAGTGAATGGAGGTATCGTCCAGCTCATGGCAACATCTCAAACCCTTGTGTCATGCCAGAATATGCTCCATAGACTGAGCGCATCAGTGTACACAGGACTTGATATATGTCATCTCATTCACCCTCCCCCAAACCCTGGTTAGATGTGGTTGTCTCATTTTACAGATAAGGAAACAAGCTTCGAGATAAGCAAAGCCATTTTTCACATAGCTGGTATCTTAGTTTGGGCTGCTCTAACAAATGACCACAGACTGACTGGCTTAAACAACAAACATTTATTTCTCATCATTCTAGGAGCTAAAAGTCCAGGATCAGGGTGCCAGCATAGCTGGGTTCTTGGTGAGGACCCTCTTCCAGATTTACAGATGGTTGTCTTCTTGTTGTGTTTTCACATGGCAGAGAGCAGAGAGAGGAAGCAATAAGTTCTCTCCTGTTTCTTCTTTTAAGAGCACTAATTCCATTATGAGCGTTTCACCATCATGATCTAATTACCTCCCAAAAGCCCCATCTCCAAATACCATCACATTAAGGATTAGGGTTGGTGCAGATCCTGAGTGCATGAGCTGGGACTAGAATTGGTGCATGGATGATCTTGAGTAAATTAATTGACCTGTTTAAGGGCACTTAGACTAAGTTATCTGTAAGCAGTATTCTAGAGGTAATATCCTATGACTTCATAAAATCAGAAATTTTATGTATTAGAAGAGTTTTCTTTTTTCTTGACAATAATGATGCATGGCTTCAACAAAGGGTGCTGGAACTACTGGATATCTACATGCGAATGAATGTAGGTAGACCATTTCCCTACACCATACACCAAATTAGCTCAAAATGTATCCTAGACCTAAATGTATGAGCTAAAATTATAAAACGCTTTGGAGAAAAATATAAGAAATCTTTGTGACTATGAATTAGCAATAGTTTTTTTAGATACAGCACCAAAGAAACACAAGGGACAAAATAAATATAAATTGGACTTCATCAATATTAAAAATATTGTGCTTCAAAGGACAATATCAAGAAAAATAACCCACAGAATGGAAGAAAGTATTTGCAAATCATATATCTGATAAAGAACTTGTATTCAGAATATGTAAAGAATGTCTGCAAATCAACAGTAGAAAGACAAATAACTCAATTAAAAACGGACAAAAGATTTGACTAGACATTTCCGCAAAAAGACTACAAATGATCAATGAGCACTTAAAACATGCTCACCATCATTAGTCTTTCAGGAAATGCAAATCAAAGCCACAATGAGAAACCACTTCACACTCACTACAATGGCTAAACTAAAAAGAGAAAGAACAGACAATAAGTCTTGACAAGGATATAGTGAAATATATAGAAAATCCTCAAATATTTGAAAGTTAAACCATATATTCTTAATAACACATGGGTCGAAGAAGAAATCATAAAGGGGATTAAAAATATTTAGAACTAAACAAGTAAACAAAATAAAACAAAAACAGACTCATAGAGACAGAACAAATGCATGGTTGCCAGAGGGGTGGGGAATGTGTGTGAAATAGCTGAAGGGGAGTGAGAGGTACAAACCTCCAATTATAAAATAAGTAAGCCATGGGGATGTAACATACAACATAAGGAATAGGGTCAGTAATAATGTAATAACTTTGTATGGGAACAGATTGTTACTAGACTTATTGTGGTGATCATTTTATAACATGCAAATGTCAAATCACTATGTAGTACACTAACATAATATTGTATATCAATTCTATTTAATAAAAAACAAAGAACATTTAGAACTAAATAAAAATTTAAAAACACATACCCAAATTCAGGGGATAGAGCTAAAAAAAATCTAAACTTCTACCTTAAGATGGTACAAAAGAAAAAAACTAAAATAGAAAGATGGAGTAATAGACATAAAAGTAGAACTCATTGAAATACAAAACTTAAAAAAACAAATGAATTCCACAGCTGATTCTTTGGTAAAAATCTATGAAATTAAATAAACCTCTAACTAGGCTTATCCAGAAAAAAAAAAAGAGAGAGAAAATAGAAATTGTCACATCAAGGATAAGATACATTACTACAGACCCCACAGACTTTATTTTTTTATTTATTTTTAACATCTTTATTGGATTATAATTGCTTTACAATGGTGTGTTAGTTTCTGCTTTATAACAAAGTGAATCAGCTATACATATACATATATCCCCATATCTCCTCCCTCTTGCGTCTCCCTCCCACCCTCCTTATCCCACCCCTCTAGGTGGTCACAAAGCACCGAGCTGATCTCCCTGTGCTATGCGGCTGCTTCCCACTAGCTATCTATTTTACACTTGGTAGTATTTATAAGTCCATGCCACTCTCTCACTTCGTCCCAGCTTACCCTTCGCCCTCCCTGTGTCCTCAAGTCCATTCTCTACATCTGCGTCTTTATTCCTGTCCTGCCCTTAGGTTCATCAGAACCATTTTTCTTTAGATTCCATATATGTGTGCTAGCATAAGGTATTTGTTTTGCTCTTTCTGACTTACTTCACTCTGTATGACAGACTCTAGGTCCATCCACCTCACTACAAATAACTCAATTTTGTTTCTTTTTATGGCTGAGTAATATTCCATTGTATATATGTGCCACATCTTCTTTATTGATTCATCTGTCAACGGACACTTAGATTGCTTCCATGTCCTGGCTCTTGTAAATAGAGCTGCAATGGCGGAGGAGTAAGACGTGGAGATCACCTTCCTTCCCACAAATACATCAGAAATACATCTACATGTGGAACAACTGCTACAGAACACCTACTGAACGCTGGCAGAAGACCTCAGACTTCCCAAAAGGCAAGAAACTCCCCAAGTACCTGGGTAGGGCAAAAGAAAAAGAAAAAACAGAGGCAAAAGAATAGGGATGAGACCTGCCCCTCGGGGAGGGAGCTGGGAAGGAGGAAAAGTTTCCACACACTAGGAAGCCCCTTCTCGGGCGGAGACCCGGGTGTCGGAGGGGGGAAGCTTCGGAGCCGCGGAGGAGAGTGCAGCCACAGGGGTGCGGAGGGCAAAGCGGAGAGATTCCCGCACAGAGGATCGGTGCCGACCGGCACTCACCAGCCCGAGAGGCTTGTCTGTTCACCCGCGGGGCGGGCGGGGCTGGGAGCTGAGGCTCGGGCTTCAGTGGGAGCGCAGGGAGAGGACTGGGGTTGGCGGTGTGAACACAGCCTGAAGGGGTTAGTGCACCACGGCTAGCCGGGAGGGAGTCGGGGGAAAAGTCTGGACCTGCCGAAGAGGCAAGAGACCATTGTGTTGGGGTGCGCGAGGAGAGGGGATCCAGAGCGCCGCCTAAACGAGCTCCAGAGACGGGCGCGAGCCGCGGCTACCAGCGCGAACCCCAGAGACGGGCATGAGACGCTAAGGCTGCTGCTGCCGCCACCAAGAAGCCTGTGTGCGAGCACAGATCACTATCCACACCGCCCCTCCCGGGAGCCTGTGCAGCCAGCCACTGCCAGGGTCCCGTGATCCAGGGACAACTTCCCCGGGAGAACGCACGGCGCGCCTCAGGCTGGTGAAACGTCACGCTGGCCTCTGCAGCCGCAGACTCGCCCCGCACTCCGCACCCCTCCCTCCCCTCGGCCTGAGTGAGCCAGAGCCCCCGAATCAGCGGCTCCTTTAACCCCGTCCTGTCTGGGCGAAGAACAGACGCCTTCAGGCGATCTACACACAGAGGCGGGTCCAAATCCAAAGCTGAACCCCGGGAGCTGTGCTAACATAGAAGAGAAAGGGAAATTTCTCCCAGCAGCCTCAGGAGCAGCGGATTAAATCTCCACAATCAACTTTGATGTACCTGCATCTGTGGAATACCTGAATACACAAGGAATCAGCCCAAAATTGAGGCAGTGGACTTTGGGAGCAATTGTAGACTTGGGGTTTGCTTTCTGCATCTAATTTGTTCCTGGCTTTATGTTTATCCTACAGACTTTAAAAGGCTAGTAAGGAAATATTATGGGCAACTTTATTCCAACAATTTTGACAACTTAAGTGGAATAAGTAAATCTTTGTAATAATGTTATTTTGGTTTTATTGGAGAATTTCCTTATTCTTAGGAGATATACCCAGAAATATTTAAAGTGCAACTCACTTTCAAAGAGTTCAGAAAAATGTTAACAATGGTTGAATCTAAGTGGTGGGTATATGAATATGATTATACTCTTTTTAAAACTTTTCTATATGTTTGAAATTTTTGTAATATAAATTTGGGAAAAACAAATTAGGCACAAACTCTTGTCAGCAGAGAGGCTCTTTCACTTGAAATAGACTGATGGTGGGAAGGACAGTGTCCTGACCTTTTTGCTCAGAGGGGAGTGTTGTGACCAAGCTTCTTGGTGGGGATGCTGGTGGGCTGTGGAACCTCCTACAAGACAAACATAGAGAAGAAGGACCTAGATCACTGGGTGACCAGTCTTGCCCTTTCACCAACAGCAAGGGTCAAGAAAAATATTTAGTAGCTTAATCTAGAGGTTTAGCTACTAACAACAACTTGGGAAATGCCTGGGGGAGTCAGTCTTGGGCCTTGTTCTGTAAACAGAGGCCTGACATACTTAATTGGTCCCAGAGGTTGGAAAAAGAGGCCTTGACTCACACAGACAGGAAACTTAGCCTAATTAAATACTAATTACTCATAAGAGACTTGTTTACCTAAACTTCCCATAAACCAAGTTTGGTATGAAATGAGAGCAGGCATAAAGGAGCAGAATCACTGCTCGGAAAATGACATCAATTCAGTCCTTTTTTCAGAAATGATGTTGCTAATTGCACAAGAATCAACAATACACGAGTTGATAAATCCCACACTTAGGGGCCGTGAACAGCTTTCCTACATTCCTAAGGAGCTCTATGTTTGGAATGGGTACAATGAAAGGAAGAATAGTTGGCCATCTGAAGCCACTTTGGATGAAAGCAGCAGAATTCTCCGTATTTCTATATATCGCTGTAATGAGAGAATCTGTCAAGGACATGAATGATTGCATGCTTACGACTCTAGTAAGATATCAGGAAAAGAGGCCTGGTAATGTGAGTTTCCCCTTGGCCTTGGGTGCTGGCTGATGTTCGGGCATCCAGCCACCCTCTCTGTCTGAGTGGAGACCTGAGAGGGAGCCAGAGGGAGGAACAGCATTAAAACTTCCTTGCAGGACAAAAACAAACCACTTACTACTTAACTTTTTATGGTCCATTTGTTCAAGAAATGGAGCGTCTCAATCACGAATGCTGTTATAGACACTAGATACAGTGGAGAAAAAGACAAAATTAATTGCTGTTTTTATGCAGCTTACATTGTGGTTGAAGTCATAAAATCAAAATTATTTAAATAAGAAAAAAAATATGTGAGGAAAGCTTTGGACTTAGAAAATCTGATCTCTCATCCCAGCGTTGCAGCTAGCTTGCTGGGGACCCTGAGTGATGAGTCCTTTGACCCCCGCTTTAGACCTTAAGGTCTCATTTATCTTGGGTGGAAATGACCACATTTCCCAAAACAGCCCTTCCAGCCCGATCTTTGTAAGGGGAGATCTGAGTACAGTCCAGTGGGGAAGGGCTGGGCTTTGAAGTAAAGCATTTGGGTTGCTCAGTGATTGAATCTCTGATCTTGGTCAAGTCATTTAACCTCTCTGAGTTGAGTTTTCTTGCTGTGAAATGAGATGATAATGTTTGTTCAATTGAGATCCCACAGGCAAGGCAACACTCTGCTCCTGACGTGCCCTCGTACCTGGTACCTGGCCGCAGCTCCCCTGGGGAGCTTACCTGTGAAAAAGGTTTTGCAGGGCAGAAACAATGGTCATTTTACTAGTGAAGCAACCCAGAAAGTGGGCAATTTCCCCCCAGTCGCCCAGCCTAAGAAGGTTTGGCTCACAATGGAAAAGGCGTCCCACCCCCTCCCTCATTCTGAACATCTGTGGTCTGAAGAACTGGAAAATTACCTTCAAATGAGAAAAAAATTCCTGGCGGCACATACTTTCATTATCCACACTGAGTTTGTGCTCCTTTTGGAAAATGTGTCCAGTTGAACACGTTGGGGCCATTTTTCACACAGCCCGTCCTGGCTCTGAGAGACCAGCAAGAGGGGCAGAGGGACCTGGGCTTGGGCTGCTGTGCGCCAGCTGTGCCCCTCGGGGTGCCTCTGGCAGAGGCCGGCCCTCCCGCGTCCACGTGTCAGGGGACGATTCCTGCGACTACGGACAACTGACCCCCCAGGGGCCTTGTGGTAGAAACCTCGAGGGCAAGGCTGCAGTAGTGGTCCAACACAATACCATCATTTCTTCTAATTTCCAGAACATGATAGATGATTAACAACACAAGACTGGGATCCAGCACTTACAGAGAACCTGCAGAAATCACTAAGAAAGAGACAAGCGAACCGATTAAAAAATGGGCAAAGGTCCTGAGCTGGTGCTTTACAGTAGAGCAGGGTCCACAAATGAAGGCGCCCGAGGCCAAATCCCACCCCTCAGCCTGGTTTATAAATAGTTCTATTGGAAGAAAGCCACACCCGTCCACTCCCATGTGGTCAAGGGCTGCTTTTCTCTACAGCAGCGGGGCTGATGAGTTGGGGCAGAGACTGTGTGGCCTGTAAACCAAAGATGTTTACTATCAGCCCCTTTCAGAAAAATCTGCAGATCCAAGAGCCCACTAAGCATATGAAAAGGTGCCCAAGGTTATTAGCCAAGAGGAACATGCAAACCGAACCCATAGTAAATTACCTCGTGCATCTATTAGAATGGCTAAAATTCCAGAGACTGACCAGTGTGACAATGGTGGGACAGCTGGGGCTCTCAGACGTCTGTGGCTGAAGTGCAGAGTGATACCACCTTGGAAACTGTTCTGCTGTATGCCCTACAGGTAAACACACGTGCTTCCATGACCAGAGGTTCCTGGGTGTGTGTAACTCAGGTGAGTTGGGGGCTCAGGCCACCAACAGACACTCGTGAGAATGTCCATAATCATCGTCATGTATAATAGTCCCAAACATGAGCTAACCCAAATGGTCATCAGTTGAATCAACTGTGCTATATTCACATAATGGGACGGTACACAGTAAACAAACAAACAGTTGTTCCAGGCGAGGACACGTCACAGACACAGTGTCGAGTGAAGAAAGACCCCAGCGCGTGTACTGTGTGAACCCACCTGCAGGAAGTCCAGTGACACGTGGTGCTGGGTGTCGGGACAGAAGCCGCCTCCAGCCTGGGGATTCTTGACGGGGGTTGCTATTGACCAGGGGGCCTGCTGGGGCCTGGAAAGTTCTACATATTGCTCGGGGAGGGGTCCCATGCTGGAGACGTACGTTAAAGTTCCCTGAATGGTACCCCGAACATTCAAGCACCTGCAGTGCAAGTGTGGTATCTCAATAAAAAAGAAGAAGATTAAAGAAAAAAAAAAAACCTGGGAGTCCTTTTGGACTTGAACCTTAACACCAGCAGTGGATTCTGCAGAGTGAAGTTTTAACTAAAATTCAAACTGTAACGACTTTTAAACTTTGCCCTAAAAAGAATGAACATTTCAGAATGTACTGAAGTCCTCTGGGGCTTCCCTTGTGATGCGGTGGTTGAGAGTCTGCCTGCCAATGCAGGGGGACACGGGTTTGAGCCCTGGTCCAGGAAGATCCCACATGCCGTGGAGCAACTAAGCCCATGTGCCACAACTACTGAGCCTGCGCTCTAGAGCCCGTGAGCCACAACTACTGAGCCCACATGCCACAACTACTGAAGCCCGTGTGCCTAGAGCCCGTGCTCCACAAGAGAAGCCACCACAGTGAGAAGCCCGCACACCACAACGAAGAGTAGCCCCCGCTCGCCGCAACTAGAGAAAGCATGAGCGCAGCAGTCAAGACCCAATGCAGCCAAAAATTAAATAAACAAATTTATAAATAAAGTCCTCTGTGGTAACCCATTTCTCTCCCTCTGCCCCCCATCCCCACCAAAGCTGGGAGGACACTAGCTGTGACCCTGGCCTGATCCCTGATGTAGATGTGTTTTGAGGTGACACTTGTGGGGTGTGTGTGTGTGACTCATACTGAGGGGACCAAGGACCCAGGCTGATGCCAGTCCTGCCCTGATGGCGAAGGAGGCCCATCCTGTTCACTGGAAGGCTGCCATAACAAAAAATTACAGACTGGGTAGCTTCAACCACAGAAATGTTTTTTCTCACATAATACTGTCCCTTGGCTCCAGCAGTGGCTAGAGGGGAACACAGCACAGATGTGAGGACCCCTCCTGAGAGACATGGGTGGAGTCACTGCCCAACAGCAATTCAGAGGGCATAGGCTGAGCAGGGAACACCAGGGGACATTCAGGACCCGTGGTTCTCCTCCAGGGCCTCCCCTAACTCCATAAACAGGTGCTTTTTTTCTCTGACCTCTTTTCCTCAAGTGTGGAGCACAGAGGGTTGAACTAATTTCTCTCTCCACAGTTGCTCTGGGCACTCATATCCAACGGCCCTTCACTGATGGAACTCAGTGTGATGCAGATCCCCACTGCATGTAATACGTGTCATTTTGACTGATCTCAAAGAACATGATCAAGGTCAAGCACTGTCACACCCTGGCTGGTTTCTCCCCACTTCTGACCTCTCCTTGCTTTCCAAGTAAGGTCTGGTCAGGATGTGAAAGTTAATCTTCATGTAAGGCACAGATGTTATACAAATGAGAAAGACAAATCCTGTATGATACCATTTATATATGGAATCTACAAAAGCTGAACTCATCGAAAAGGAGAATAGGATGGTGGTTACCAGGGTCTGGGGGGTGGTGGTGGGCTGGGAGAATTGGGGAGATGGTGTTTAAGGGTAACAACTTGCAACTAGTAGATGAATAAGTCCTGGAGCTCCAGTGCACAGCCTAAAGATTACAGTCAACGATGCTGTATTATAAAGTTCAAGCTGCTAAGAGACTAGATCTTAATTGTTGTCGCTGCAAAAAAGAAATGATAATTATGTCATGTGATAGAGGTGTTAGCTAAGACTATCATGGTAATCATATTGCAATATATAAATGTATCAAATCAACACATTGTACATCTTAAACTTACACAATGTTATATGTCAGTTGTATCTCAATAGAGAAAACGATGAAGCTGCATTTGTTACCAAAAATTGTCATATGTACAGCCATGTCTAAATACATCAGTTTGCATTTTCCATTAGTTGTGGGCTGTCAGGGCTTAAGACCTCTCAGCATTATTTCAGAGCAGGGAGGAGCCTTGGGTACGACCCACACCCATCAGAAATCCACACTGGATTTGTCCCAGGTGGGACCCACCTATGGCGGTTAGAAGGCAAGGACCACACAGAATGAGTGAATTGTGGTTCGTGGGATTTCTTGGCCTTTGCTCAGGAATTTATGCCTCTGTCATTGCCTCTGGGGCTGCAGAAACCTGGACCCCAGGTGTAGTGCCTTCCGAATGCTTTGTCGTGACTTTCCCATGTGTCACATGTGAAAATGCTCTAGTAGTCGGAGAAATACCTACTCTTGCCTTTACCTCTTGAATATTCCCAAGAGCGTCACATTTTCCTCTGTGCTGATTTTTGTAAGGGCTGCCCTTATGTCCAGACACATGCCAGACTTTCAAAAAGATCCATGTGTAGCTTTTAAGAGCTAGGGATGGTGAAGGCGCTCGAGATTATCTTGACAAATCGTTTCCAACATGCATTTTATTTACAAACAAAAACAAAGAAAAACAACCTGCTCATCCTCATTCTTACAGCCTTTACTCCTCTGGATCTTGGGCACAGGGAAACAAAGGGTCAGTGGGACAGGCCACCACCCTTCACTGTCCTGTCCTTTGTGGCTAGGGGTCCTCTCTGGACTCCCTCCCTCCCAGGTCTCATGTCTCCTGACAAGGGGACCTCCTGCAGCCTCAGGCCCTTCTGAGCCATGCCCTTCTGAGCATCTAATTTGGCATCTAATTAGATGCCAGATGGAGAACAGGAGGCAGCAGATTACCCTGGAAGCCCTAATTTGGGGAATGGCAGAGTCCTGAGTGCATCTGGATGAGGACCTCTTTATTGGCACAGCTTTAGGACTGGACACGAGCTGTCATCGCACATTCCTTCAATTCCCTTACCTCCCTGTCGGGTGTGAGACTTTGGACCATGTGGACATGCAGACTCCCTACAAAAGAGGCACTTTAAACATTCCAGTTTCTGGGTGTTTGAAATGGCAGGGACTTTGTCACACTAACACCCCCCCACACACTCCCCCCACACACACATGACTGTACAAATAATAAGAGTTAGCATTTCTCAAGCACTTTCTATGTGCTGGCACTGTGCTGTGAGCTTTATCAGTATTATTAAGAGAATCCCCACAACTACACTATGAGGTAGGTATGAAGAATTCCCCCATTTAACAGATGAAAAGATTGAGGCTCACAGAGTGGATAAATTCCCCCAGGACTCAGAGTCAGTAAGTGGCAGAGTTGGAATTCAAATCCAGAGAGTCTAGCAGGGAGCTACCTCACCTTCTTGACTCAGAGGTGACGGTCAAGCTCTGGTCCAGGGAGGGGGCAGGTGTCATACCTGTTCCCAAAGCCAGTGCATCCTCCAACCAGGTTCATAGGAAAGTATGAACAGAGCAGGTGTCTGTGGGCACAGCTGGGGCCTTAGAAGACACACCCTTGAGGGAGGACAGGTGGGATCAAGAGAATCGGCCTCAGGCAATGCCCAGGGACCCTTGGTTTGTTTCCCAAACACTCCTTGCAGGGTTCCCCAAAATATTATCTCTGATATCTGACCTACCCTTAGATATCTGATTTTAGGTATATTTTTAAAAAGGAGTCATCAGAAATTTTATAACAATAAAGAAGAGATGCAATGTTTTAGGTTGGTAATAATATTATCAGTTTTTGATCAGTGAGAGAGGTGATATTTTCACTCTTCCATCAAAATCTCTCCATCCCTGTTGATGATAGAGAACTTGACCCACCCAGAGGGTTTCTTTCTTATTCTTTAAACTGGAAAATCCCAGTTCATATTTAAAGTTCATAATGATTGACAGTGAATAAATAATGGCTCAGAGAGGTTTTAAGTTCACAATCAACCCAAAAAACAGGGAGAGGTTTCTCACTGAAGAAGATTCTGCTTCCCTGAAAGATCATGGGAGCATCCGGGAAAGCCTGAGTTCCCGCTGGGGATGCTGACTTTTCTCCCCTCCCCTCCACTCCCCTGTCCTTCCTGATGGTTCCTGGCAGGTCCTCAGATGCCCAGCAGGTCTCTCTCCACCCCGAAGCTCCTCTCCCTGAATCACACATCAGCAGGGTTTACTTGAAATGATTACTGAACATTGCTTAGAAATGGAAACCAACCAAGGAGAGATGAGTAAAATATCCAGCTCCCCTGCTTTCTCAGTGGGAAACACTGAACGCAGCCCTTTTCCCTGTAATTTCATGAGCATATTTGCAGGTGCTCCCGGGTGGGGAGAACTTCTCCATGTGTCTCCAAGTGCCTGGCGCCCATCACATGCTCAGTCTGGGTGGGGTTGGGATGGATGTCGGGCAGGTGACCTGGATTGAGGTGGGAAGAGGAGGTGAGGAAGGGAAGGAGTGATGGAGGTGGGAAAGGGGAGGAAAGAGGCAGGAGGGGAGGGAGGGGAGGCGGGAAGCAACTGGAGACAAAGACGGAGCTGGCAGATCAGAAGACTGGAGACCCTGCGCAGACCTCATAGGATCGGCGTGAAGGTGGTCCCCTCCGCGTGTAGACAGGGAGGTGGGCGCCCAGACAGTGGACACGCAGGTGATGTGGGCCTGATGTCATCTGTCACCTTGAGCTGCTGCTCACCTGGGCTTCGAGGACAGAACCTTCTCCAGTGTCTGATCTCTGTCCGTGTGTTGCCATGGGAACCCTCTCCCCGTCCTCTACCTGCTCTTCACTCTGAACCCATCCTGGCCCTTCGGGATCAGATGCCCACAGCCACCACCAGCCACGAGCTGTGGCACCAGAGATGGTGGCATGGTCCCCAGAGCACCTGGGACAACCCAGCTGCAGATCAGCACTTTTCCTCCCTGAAGCTCTCAACACAGGATCCTGAGCCCCCTTGTCACCTGTTGGCCCCAGTCCCACAGGAACCAAACCGGGGGTGTCGGTGCTCAGGACCCTGTCATTTCACCTCATCCTGTGAGTGTTCTCAGCATCTTTAGAGCAACACGAACATCGCTGAGGGAGCCCAGACTTCCTGCACTTGTCTCCCTATTCCTGAGCTCAAGGCGGCGTGAAAAGTGGGTTTATCATTTCATTGGCAGCATCGTCCTTACTAAAAACCCCACCCCCTCCACCTCCTGCCATCGTTTCCTGGCTTCCTCACCTTCACAGCTTAGAGACAATAAACAACAAGTCCCTTTTCCCAACGTCCTTTGGCCTCCTTTGGCCCTGAAACCAGGACATGACGTCTTCCAGGTGGGAGCGGCTGGTAAAATTAACACCTAGTCCCTGTTCTGAATAACTGGCTACGGGAACCAGGTACAAGTTCCTGTCCAGTGGTCCGTCCTCTGATTTCCATGCTGGCTGGGACAGGGGTGGGCAGGTGAGGAGGAAGCCGTTGCCATGAGCTGGGGAGGGAAGGTGTGCAGTCCACCAGACCAGCCACTTGGGAAGAAGGTCTTTCCTGGGTGACTCAGGCAGATTCTGGCAATAACTGGAGAGCAGGTGGGCCCTGGGCGGCCAAGAGGGGAGGTGGGGTTTTCACAGGACATCGCTCAGGACCCGATGGTGAAATCCTAGTTTAGGTTTTGGGACGGGGTGGGGGACATGCCAGAAGGCTTGTCAGAGCCTGTCTTTAAAAAGGGACTTACCTGTGACTGCAGAATGCATGTGGCCCGACATTAAGATGCTTGATGACTCTGGATTAGCCGAGAAGGGGGCGCTGCAGAGTAGCAGGATTAGTCCCCCTGGGGAGCTGATCTCCATCACATGGCGGCTTCTCCCAAGGATCCTCATCTTCACCTGGATGGAGAGGCCACAGCCACACATCACCTGATTCACCCACCGCGGAGACTGCTTGCACCCGTGGGTCTAACCAGGGCCTGCTGAGCGCCGGCCGTGCAATCCTGGGGGACTGCACGGTGCAGGAGAGACGGTTCCTGCCTTGGAGGGTGTGGGTGAGCAACACAGGCAGAATAGCTGCCCTGGGAAGCAGGACTGCGGGTGGGGTGATGGGGAGCCTACGTCCCCTCGGGACGGCAGCCCCAAGGGCCCTGTGTGCAAGGAAGAGTCCCAGGCAGTGGCCTCCTCAGGGTCTCCTGTTCGGATCCCATGGGAAGCTCTCTGACGGCAAGTGCCCAGCAGGTCTCTGCTTCTTCTGAAAGAACCATTAGGTCCTGGTCTAGTCCCCTTTCTGCTCGGCCCAGAAAGCTCGGGTTACATGGGGCCCCAGCACTGTGTCCCCTTGAATCCCCGTGAGCACACAGCACATCCTGACCTCCTTCTCCTCATGTTTCTGTCTTCGTTCTCTTTGCTCTGATCGCACATGCATTCGAGTTTTTAATCTTCAGTTTCAGCGATGCTCTCCTGTGCGCACCTCAAATCCATGAGGAGTGAGGTACGGGGTAACAGCACACTGGTCAGTCTGTCGTGCCTGACCAGGGCCTCCACGCCCAGGGCTCTGGGTGTCCCCACAGGAGATCCCTTCTCACATTCCTCCCATTGGAGACAGGAGGGGTCAGGCACCGGACAGGCAGTTAGACGAACAGCCCATCTGGCCGGCAGGGGGTGGAACAGTGGGGATCTTCACATGCTAGAGGGCTCCTGAGTCTTTCAAACGAATGAACTAGAACTACGTCCATGACTAAATCTCCAGTACAGATGACTGAGCAAAATATCAAGTCGCAGAAAAATAAGTACAGGACAGGGAGTTAGTGTTTAAGTCTGAGACGATAAAAGAAGTCCTGACGATGAAGAGTGGTGATAGTTGTACAACCTTGGGAATGTACTTAATGCCCCTGAATTTTATACTTAAAAATAGTTAAAATGGTAAGTTTTATATATATAATATATAATAATATATATTTAATTTTATGATAATAAAATAATTTGACTGCCTAAAACCCAGTAATCAGATAATATTTGAATGCAATATTTTTTAAAAATCAAAATTAAAGCAGAAAAATCCATGGTGAACAAAATAACAACATTTTAGATAAAGAGAAATGCTACTACTGATTTTTCCTTTTGTCCCAGGCTCCACTATGGCTCAGCCTGGTGCTAAGAGTTTCCCTTCTTTAAGAACTGACTTACTGGTTACAGCACAAGTGTAAGTTCTTCCTCAGTGGCAATCCTGCAAAGGCAATGGTTATTCTTGTCTCTCAGATAAGTAAACTGAAATTTCTTGGCATTAGGTTATTTGCCCAGAGCCAGTCCTCTGCCTCTGTCCTCTGCAAAGCTGCCTCTCCAGCTGCATACAGCTGATGAGGTGGTGGCCACAGGCTCACAGTGGAAGATGCCATTAGGTTCTTCTTGAGAAAAATACTTGCACGGGGCAGAGGGTGAGTTGGAGATTTCCACCCTGTCGTGAGTGTCGTAAGAAGCAGGCTGATGCATGGCTTTGCCTTCTGTGGTTTTGCATTAATCTCTTTTTTATTTTATTGTTCTTTTAGTGATGTGATCCTTTTAGCTCTGTAATATGTCCTAATAAACTCTGTAATTATAAGTCTTTCTGACTATGCTGTACTGAAGACGAGCCTGCCCCGACCTTCACCCCAGCTACCCCAGGGATCTAGGCAGGGGACCTCTGCCCTCCACAGGGGCTTCAGTGCCTTTTGGTCAAGTTCAACTTTTTCAAGCTGGGATCTTGTCTATCTTGTTCATACCGATATCCTCCAAAAGTGCCTGCTGCCTGGTATAGAAGTTCCTTAATAAATCACTGTTAGGTGAATGAATGAATGAATGAATAAAAAAATAAAAGTATAACCAGCTTAACCTTGAATAAAAACATGCAATCTTTTTGGCAGCTCTCTTTGAAACCTGTACCTGGGGTAGCTGTCAGGTGAGAATTTTGTAGGTTGAAAGGAGAAAGCATTGTGATGCTTTAAGAAAACCACATGTTAAATATACATATCTCTAAACCCTCAGTTGAAGTGGGCACAGCAAAATACATATCCTTTCACCTTGCCAAAGGGAGTCAATACATATATGTGTCACCAAATACTGACACATAAGATATGTTTGCCTTTGATGTGCCTACTAGCTGCACAGACAATTGAGCAGTCAGATACCCCACTCATGGGACAAATGAGCTTGTATTTGTGGTCTGAAGCCATTGACATCTTCAGGATAAAGAGCATTCTATCGTGCAAAGCTGTGTCTGTGTCTGGACAGAACGGGTCCTCTATGGCTGGCCTCCCACAGGGGACCTTAAGTCTGTGGTTCCTAGTGCACCTCTGAAATGGGCATTGTTGTAGGGAGAGCATCCCCGCATCTTTGAGAGGAGCCCTGGACAGGATAAGTGGGAACAGAGTGTGTGCACAGCTTCTACATCTGTCCGGCTTTCTGGCTTTCCTGTCCTGTCCTCCTAGCTTTGAGTTTCTGAGCCCCAGAAAGCTAATTGCACTGCCCACCCAGACCAGGCTGTTCTGTGTCCTTGTGTTTTCGCCTGTGCTGTGCTTTCTGCCAGAAATGCGCCTTCTCCCTCCAACTGCCCCCACTCCTCCCCCATAACCATCTGAAATTCCTTGCTGTTCCATGTCGTGTCCCTGTCGACACCATGAGCGGCAGTACAGGGACTCAGGCCGACCCAAGACCTATGAATTGGAATCTGCTTTGTGACACAATCTGCTAGTGAGTCATATGCCCCTAAATGTGTGAAAAGCACTGGAGATAATCCCTACTCATCCTTCAGTAGTCAGCACAGGGGCCACCTCCTTCAGAGAGCCCTCCCAGACTTCCCACCTAACCCCCAGCCTGCTACGAGGACAGTTAGAGAGCTGGGCAAGACGCCAACAATGACTGTCCCCGTCACCTTCATGAGCACTTCTAGACCCTGAGTCTGTCTCTTCCACAGCCTGTGCTCCGCTGCAGTAAACCTAGTCTTCATCTCGGTCTCCCCACGAGTAGCATCCTGACAGCTCAACTTAGGTAGGAAGTGCATCACACTTGGGAATCCTCTCCCTACACTCCAGCCCCTCCTGTTCCTGCCATTGGAACCCCTGTTGTAGGAACACCTGGCAGGTGAGACCTTCTGATCACGAGAGCCCTCAGGAACAGCAGAGACCACGTGGAATCCAAATGGACCTGTATACTCCACGCTCTACTCCTTAGAGAAGCAGGCTTTCATGGGCTGTAATACGCTTTGCTGAATTCGTTGGGATTTCCTCTCAAGAGACTTTACAAGCGTTACTTGAAGTAGAGCAAAGACACACAGAGTGATTAGAAAAGGTCTGAGCTGTTTCTTATTCCTCCTCTCTGACCCCCCAGCCCCATCTGTAGTCCTCCATCTATGTTTCGAGCACCCCAGTGCCAGCCCACAATGTTGTACGGAGATCCCTGTGAGGGCTTTGCCCCCAACGCTGCCCCCTCCCCACACCCCACCTTCCACTCTCTCCATGGCCACTGAGGTCTGTGTAAAGCACACATCACACATTGTCCTCACCTTCCAACCCTCTCCCTCCAGGGCTGCACCCTCCCCTGGGGTCCCTACACTGCATTAAAGAGACGTCTGTGCAGTGGGCTGCTCCCTGACCGCCTCGCCCCTTCCCCATCATCTTTGCCCTATTTCCCGGTCCAGAAACCTGGTTCTCAGGTCTTTATACTCCTGTCCTCTCTGCCTGCAATATTCTGCCCCGTGACTCTCCCAGGCTAACTCTCCTTACCTTTTAAAATATCAGTGTAAATGTCACCTTCTGGTGTTAGCCTGTCACCCTGGTGTAATCATCTGCAGAGCAAATATTACCATCCTTTGTCTCTTTTTCTTTATTATCTGAACTCTCCCCTCACTAGAATGTAACCTCTGGGGTCCACAAGCCCCCCTTGGCTGCTTTTGTCATCACTGCATCCCCAATACCTGAACATTGTCAAAGGTCAGAGAAGCTCCACAGGTATTTACTAGATAAAAGGATGTGAATGAATAAAACAAACATACACACACTTTGGATCAAATAGAGTCAGTTGTGCTAGTCATTCTCCAGATTCTACCAGGCTGTCTTCTGGGCTGTGCTGTACCCCGAGGCCACCTCTTGTCTGTACTACCTGGCCCCCTGGGTGGCTGTCTTTTGCTCCAGCAGTAGATGGAAGGACAGGACACAGGGTGCTGGGAGTTATTTCCGGTCCCATGACAGCTCCTCACTGAGCTCAGATGACACCACTTGTCCTGCTTCCCTCCAGGCCCAGGGGTGGGGACATCATCCCTATTGCTGCCACCTGGGAGTCCCCATCCTTGCTCTTTCCCTCATCCTTCCACAGCCCATGTAACCACCTTCATCTCAGTCCCTCCATCTGCACCATTTGGATGAAGTGTTTCTAGTTGGAACCTTACTGAAGCATCAGGTAGCTCTCATTTCTTTGTATATGATTTAGGAATCTTTTCTCTATGTACAAATTATATAAACGCAAATTTTCTTTTCATTATTTATTTGAAAACATTCTAAAAAATTTGAAACTCTATTTTTACATTTCAGGTACTCACCAAACAACCAATTAGGCCCAGTATCTATCTGTACTGTGGTGTGTGTGTGTGTGTGTGTGTGTGTGTGTGTGCTTACAATCAAGAGAAAACGTCTTGATTTTGATTTCATAAACTTTAGAGATGTTAAAAAACAAACATTATCTTGAACGAAACAACAAAAGTTAAGAAAAACTTACTAAACAGTAAGAAATTATTGCAAAATCTTAAGTCTTCCAATCTGTATATTTAGGACTATACTAATTTTATGAATTTGGGACTAAACTATGAATTTAAGAGCACACTAACAAATCTTCTGTAGTTTTAATGTGGTGCTGTTTTATTTAAGGGTTTTTTGCACTGTTTTTAAACCAACCAAAATTTATTAAGGCAAATATTAAGTTACCTCTTCAGATTTGTAAAAATAGGCAGAGTAGAGAGAAATGGTCTGTATTGTGTTAAACTTTTCTATCCATGTCAAACTTAAAGAATGATTTAAGTCATAGTGGGCATTTAATTTAAATCAAAATAAAATACTTATATAATCCTGAAGGGTCCAATGGAGATATTATTTATTCATGAGAATTATACAACGGAGTCTATATTTAAATAATACTACCATAAATGTATAATGCTATACTAATAAGGGTAATTATGGCATCAGTTTAGGAATAGTAGCTTAAGTAAAGAAGGACAAATCAAAATTACTTCAACAGAAATACATGCAGATGTAAATGAAAATTTGAAAAAAAATCTTCCAAATTATAATGCTTTATCTACCTGAAAGAGAATATCAATTAATTTATAGTAGCTAAAAATAAAGAGAAAAATAAAATTACTTTAAAAAGGGAAAACACATGCAGATGTTGTGTCCTGGTTGTCAGTGTCACAGCTGCTGTGAGCTGAGTCAAACCTGCAAGGGACCCCAGGTCCCTGAGCCCTCATGGCGTGACCCTCCTCCTTCCCAGGAGGCCTGATGACTCAAGGGATCCCCTGACACCTCCAGGGCCCTGTGGACTGTGGGTAGAGCAGCAGGGGCACAAGGGCCCCTTGGGAAAGGCTGGAAGTTGGAGTCGACCTTGGCCAGCATCTGCCTGTTGTGGTCATTCTCTTTCCTTAGCTCCTTGAGCTTTCTCTCCATGGCCATAGCCGTCATCCGCTTTCTTGAGCTTTCTTCTCATAGAAGCAGGTCTCCTTGTGATAGTAGGAAGTGGTTCTCTCTAATTTTTTGCCCATGTCTTAGGCTATCTTCTCGTAGGGGTTGCAGTTCTGATATATGGAGTTCATGTCTCCACACACGTTGGTAAATTTCTTCTTGATTTCTAAGCAGAGAGAAACAGTAACTTAGGATATACGTAGTACAAACCCTCTTGATCAAGTAATAAAAGTTAACAGGAATAATATTGGGACAGGCCAACCTCATGTGCCTCCAGATATGATGCACTGAAAAGAACACAACAATATTTCTTTAGTTTTTCTGCCAAAAATGCATAACTGGAATATAATCATGAAGAAATACCAGACACACCTGAAGTTAGGGACATTCTACAAAATTATTGGTCCATATGCTTCAAAACAATAAAAGTCATGAAAGGCTAAGAAAGGAATTGAAGAATGGTTTCAGATTAAAGAGGCTCAAGGAACATGACATTTAAATGCAATGCACAGTCCTGGATTAGATCCTGGACCAGAGGAAAATAAATAGAGATGATAGTATTTGAAAAACTGACAAAATTTAGATACAGACAAAGGATTAGATAAACATTATGTCAGTATTAAATTCCAGTTTTGGTCATTGTACTATGGTCAGGAAATACTAAAATGTTTAGGGGGTCAAGGGGCTTTATGGATTTACTTTTGTCAAATTTGTCAGGGTTACCAGTAATTCCTCAGCCATATCCTCTTCCTGCCATTATAGCCAAGCGACGCCTCATGCTAGATTTTTCCTCGTTTTCTGGGTGGGAATTTTTCATAGTGAAAAAACACAGCATATAAAATCATACTAACACCCTACGGTGGTCTAAATCTGCTTCGAGCCTCCCAGTGTCTGAAAGGTTCCTCCAAGGACATATCACAGAGTACTGAACACGTATGTATTACTACTTGGAATGTGTGACCATCGTCCAATCAATTCCATCTTCAAATTTTCCCTTCAGCCTTCTTCCATGCCAGTAAAATGTCTAAACTGGTTCAGTGCTTGAATAGTGTCTAGCTCCCCGGTCCCTACTGGCTTCTGTGAAAAGCTCTGTTTCTAAATGCCCATTGGCAGCTTGAAACAACCAGAATGTGTTCTCTTATAATCCTATAGGCCAGAACTCTAAAATCAAGGTGTCAGCAAGCACTCCTTGCTCTTCCTAGTCTCTTAGCTGTATCACGCTCATCTCTGCCTCCATCTTTGTGTGGCCTTCTCTGTATGTCTCTCTGTCTTGTCTCCTCTTTAAGGATGTCAGTCTTTGGATTTAGGGCCAGTGCTAATCCAGTATGAACTCCTACTGATCCTTAATTACATCTTCAAAGACTTTGTTTCCAAATAAGGTCACATTCTTATTTGGTTCCATTTTGACATGCACTTTTGGGGAGACATTATTCAACCCATTAAAACTGGTATTGGTGCCTCAATTCCCATGGAATTTCTGGGTAATTTGAAAACCCCCAGCTTAGCCTTGTCTCTTCTTGATTCTAGATTTTACCTTTGCATAGGACTCTTTCCCTCCACCCACCTTTCAGAGTCCCCCACACATCCCTCTTTCTTCGTCTTTATTCTACAATCCCACCAAGACTGGTATGCCCCTCCCATACCCAACCCTGGCTCCCAGAATCCAGGCATATTAAACATATTATGTGTCCCATGTGTGCATTCTACACAGGATGCTGAAAAGTGAAAGATGTGCATGGCTCTATTTGTCAAGGTATTTGTCTAGGATTATGGCCGTAAGGGGAACATGGGGTGCCTACTGCCACATTCTCTGTCCCTCATGGAGGACTGTGGCTTGTCGAGTAACTCAGAACCACTGAATTTTCTTCTGCTCAACCTCATTCTAGTTATTTTGGCTCTAAGATAAGGAAAAGTTAATTACTTGCATATTTGATCAACTGAAAAAAATCCAGACTGTATATTTTGAGTCTTGATCGTTTAGGACTACATGCCCAGATGAACCAAATTAATGTTTTCCTTCACTTTTAAGTGGTGTGGAAGAAATCTTGGCTGCCTTTCTCACTGCACCTACGTAAAGACCAGACTTTGTAAAAACAATAGTGATGGTAATAATAACTCTGGCACTTGGTAATCAACAAATCTCTGATTCAGGCTTGGTCTCCAGATAACTCTGCAACTTGAGGCATGGATTGGGCCACCTTGTGTACAGGTGAGAAAATGATTCCCACTGCTTTGATCCTTAGTCTGATCCTGTATGGGCATAGTTTGGTCACAGGTAGGACTAATTCATTCACACTCTTGTTTAAGGCTTTTAACTTTGAAAGGGCAAAAAGGGACAATCAGAGTTTAATCTTTATATGAAAGAAAACCTATCCATCTTGGCAATTAGCTTCTCTCTTGTCAGTTTATCCTTCTCTCAGCTTCCTTTTATTTCTAATATTAAAAGACAAGTTAAAAAAATAATGGTGGCATGGTATGTGGAAAGTAGCTCAGGCTTCACAACAACCCTAGGTTGAATTCCACTGCTACCACCTACAAATATGACGATGGGCTTCTCTCTTAACCTCTTTGAGTCTTAGTTTGTGCACCTGTAATGTCAACCTCAACGTCAAGTTGAAAGGATTGAAGAAATGATGTATATTATGCACCCTGCATGAAACCTCTCACAGAACAGAGATACCCAGTGGTAGGTAGCAGTCTTCCTCTCCGATCTTGGCACACTCTGATTTTGGAACAGGATTGGTCCAGGCTTACAATGGTAAGGCTGACATTACAGCAACCTTCAGGCCAGTGTGCAAACACTCAGATCTGGCCATGTCGGGATGGGGTGGGTGTGCGGTGGTACGAATCACTGCCTGGTGAGAGAAGGGTGATCTGTTCTCTAAATTGTCAAGTGCATCCATGCCTTGCTTCCTGGAAACTCACTTCCTTTTTGTGCTTGGATTCACCTCCTCCAAATGGGATAAAATAATCATCTCCCTCATCATACTGCTCTAAAGAATTGTTAAAAACAATTGTCTTAATTCAATTTTGACTGAGAAAATGTTAAGCAAGAACTACCAAAGTGTTACAAAAATCAATAAGGAAGCCTGTTTTCAGTTAGCAAGATCCCTAACTAGGAGGGATTAAGCAGCTCTTACCCAAGTGCACATTATATAATTTCATCACAAGCTGAAAGCCCGCATCTCAGCATCCGGCCCTGCACCAACATCTGAAATACGTTTTCCCTTAACCCCCATCAGCCAAGAATAAACACTCTTAATGAAAGTCTCAGGAGGGGGTAAAAAGGAATTTGTTTTTCCAGTTGATTTTAACCATCTTTCCTAGAGTAAGGGGCTGTCCCTGGTGCTGCCTTCTTTATAACACCTCAGTGAAATATGGCCATGGCCACTGCCTCTAGCAAATTCCCTGGGTGCCAAGAATCAGGACCCGGCACCCGACAAGACGAACAGGCACCAGAATGTTTGGGTTCCAATTTACTAACTACTCTTTACTCTTCGGGTGAGCTTACATTTTAAACTTTGCCAAAAGAGACATACCCTTGAACTCTGCAGTTTTGTCCCGCGATGTAGAAAGCTTAAAAGAGATCAAACACTCTGTTATTTCAAAACACTAACCGTCTCAGAAAGCTCCATGGAATTAACATCAATTACTCACTATATGATGAAAGAGCCATGCATACATGAATGCTCTTTTAGCTAGAGGAGTGTTTGCTGGGAATAATGCAAAGAGAATTTGAGAGCCAGATCATTAGTAGGAACGTAAAAACAGATCTGAAGATGGGAAATGGTGTCCCCCTGGCAATAGGAGTTGTTGAATCCTGAAAAACTCTTGTTTATGGTTTCACCAGGAGCTTGTAACATCATCTAGAAAATAGATTTACAAATGTAATTAAGTAAAGTAAATAGGAAACTGCATGGAAAATTTGGCAGTGAATTATATATTTTTTTCTGATTATGTAAGTAATATACATGTTCTTTGTGGAACATATGAAAAATAACAATATGGTCTGTAGAAGAAAATAAAAATCACCCAATTCTACCATCAAAGATAACTGTTTTCTGATGTGTATATATATATATATACACATATATATATATATACATATACATATATATATAATTTTATTTTCCCACAAAATTGTATTTATGATCTATTTATATTTGTCCTGTGATTTTCGCTTCATGTAATCATATTTTTATATTGTAATATCTGAGTGCCTGGCTTTCTAGGATACCCAATGCAAACATAATATTTCTTTGAAATTAAGAGTTATTTTAAAACATTTATTTGGATTTTCCAATCTACTCTAAAATATATCCACATATATCCATATATCCAAAATATATCCATATATCATATACATGGATATTTAATACAAAATATGTATCATATAAATATAGAATGTAAAATTTATTATAGGTAAATAAATATAATATGTAACATAAAATATAATTTTATAAAATAAATATATGAAGAATATAAAAATAAAATAAATAAAATACCATAGCTCTACAGAAGTGGAAGATGCTATTTCCCTGTACTCTTGAGATTTTAGTTTTATACCACTTAAACACTTCTACTTATTACAAGCCTAAGAATTTTTGCCCAATTTTAGACAGCATCTTTAAAATACTCTCTGTCATTGAAAAAGATTCAGTGGTAATTTTTCACATACTAAACAAAAAGTTATCAACTTACAGAAAAAAAAAATCAATGGGTCTTAGTTTTTCACTTTCAAATTTTCTCCACTACATTTCCCGTGCAGTTTGAGCATCTGTTGCCACTTGCTGGCCTGTGAGAAGATGAGTCACCATGTGGCAGACGATGAGCCCTAGAATCATTCAGAAATAGGCACCAATGCTGGACATAGAAGTTGCTTTCCACATACTCTTCTGGTTGTTACTTGATATTGCATGTAATAAAGTCATGTTTTCTCCAGGCACAGGCGTGGTGTTTCTAAGTGGAATTAAATCCATCAGTACACCATGACTCACTTCACTGGGTGTCCTGGCTTCCCATTATGCCACCTGATCTAGACGGACAATCACTATTGTAGGACACTACCCGGTCCACTTGGGCATAAGAAAGACACGTGAACTGAAAGATGGAGACACAACTCCCCAACCCAGTAACTTACTGTAGGAATGAGCCCAGCCTAGTCAAGGAGCTATTCGTGGAAATGTCTCCACGTTCCAACTCATCATAGCCCAATATTCCACAGTTAGATCTTCATTCCTTTGGTTTAGGCCTACAAAGGTTGTATTGCTTCTCCAAATTCAGATATCACAGAGATAAAACCATACACTTTAATTGATCATTTCCAACAGAGTTTCCGAAAGAAGGTTGATCAAGTTGTCTATAACAGTATCCTAGGGTGGGGTAGGGGGAAAAGGGAGAATGATTAATTGGAGATTTCTAAGTCCTACCTGGAGAGATTCTGATTCTGTATCTCTGTGGTGGGTTCGGGGAATCCGATTTTTAGCAAACCCTTCAGGAGAATCCCATGAACATTAGAATTTGAGAAACAATAATGTACATCTTGAAAATGAATGCCATTATGAATCCTTTCCTGATTGCAGAGGAGATAATTAAGGATCTCTGGGGGTAATTCAGTGACTATCACTAAAGTATACAAAGAGGAATCTGGACAGGACACTGAACCAGTCCTGTTTTTCCTGGAATAGTCATTTATTAACTGCTTTCTCCAAGAGGGTATAATAATTGTGTACTTTGTATAAATACACTGTGAAAAGAGAAAAACAAATATCTGGGCCTTTGTGTCCCCTTCTGTTCCCGTAGGAAGTGGTTTACACGGCACAAATCAAAGCCTTCCACCTATGTTGGAGTTCTGTCCTTCATTTAGGCACGAGCCCCAGCAGAGAGTTCTGGGTACCAGCTGTTTTTAAGTAGGCTCTGAGGGCACCTACCACAGCAGAGCCCTTTGGTAGAAGAAGCCACTGGACTCCTATATTAGTTTCCTGGAGCTACCATAACAAAGTATCAAAAAGTGATTGACTTAAACAATGGAAATGTATTGTCTCAACAGTTCTGGATGTACAAGTGTCAACGGGGTTAGTTCCTTCTGAGGCTGTGAGGGGGATTCTGTTCCAGGCCTTTCTCCCAGCTTCTGGTAGCTTCAGACATGCCTTGGCTAGATGGCCATCTTCATTTTGTGTCTTCACATCATCATCCATCTGTGCCCGTCTGTCTCTGTGTCCAAGTTTCCCCTTTTTCTAAGGACGCCAGTCATATTGGATTAGGGTGCACCCAAATCACCCCACTTTAACTTGATTTCCTTTTTAAAGACTCTATCTCCTAATAAGGTCGCACTCAAAGGTCCTGGGGACTTCAACATCTTTGGGTGGGGACACAGTTCAGCCCTGAACACCTACTCTTTCCCACTGGGTTTGTCTAGCTATGCTGCTCTGTGCCCTTGGAGGCTGGGGACAGCAGGCCTAGTTCTGCACCTGGTCTTCCACTTTGCTCTGAGAAGCTGAACAGGCACCTCTCATCACTCCCCTGCAGCCCCACAAATGATCCAAGCCCATCCTCAGCAATGTATGGGGAGCTAGTAAAGCCAGTTAATCACAGCAGGGTCACAAAAAATTAAAGCTCAACCTGGATGCTTACACCAAGCTAGGGAGTTGACAGGCGAGCCCTGGATGGTCTTTCAGAGTCAAGTTTTACCAGATTTCTCCTCCTTAGTGTGACTTTTATTAAACGCTTCTTAAAAAGTTGCACTATTGTGTCTGAACTTAGAAACAAATCATACCCATGTCTCTGGAGGGATATTTCAACCTTGCTTCTAGGTCTTGCCCAGGAAAAGGTTAAAACAGAATGATTGGAGATTCACTTTTCCCATAGAACAATCTTCAACTAAGAGGACAATAATAGTGACAACAGCAAACCTCCTTAGGATGCTATGATTTCACATTTTTAAAATTTGTTTATACAAAATTTGAATTTTCTACTTGTCACCTCAGAGGAAATCAAAAAGAATATGATTATTAGCCCTCAATAGGAGGTGAAATTTCCCACTTGTCTTAAGGAACCTTATTTACTTCCCATGATCCTCACTCTTCATGTCTGGGAATATGGAACCCCCTTCATTCATAGTCTTTCCAGTGGGACCACTTGACGAAGCCACCGGCTCCTTCAACATCTCATCTGTACGGGCGCCATGATGGATGTTGTCTGGCGCTGCAGGGCCACTGCTCAACCTCCTGATAGGGAAGGAAGAGGGGGACTCACCGCTCCAGGGCATTGCTGGAACAGATTTGGCAGCAAGACATCAAGCAACAGAGATTAGGCTTAAGAATCTAATATGCAGCTGTGTGCTTACTGTTATCCAAATATTAGGAAACAATACCCGGAATCAGTGGCATTAGATATGTGCCCAAGGGCACAACTGAAATGTGATGCTCTTCACCTGAGAGGTTTCTCCACTTGAAACACTCTTCGGTTTGCTGGAAAGACTAGTTCCCAGGAATTCACACCCATTTAGTCTGCCTGCCAAGTAGTGCTAGACTTCTTATCCAGGCTGTATGCGTGTGTGTGTCTGTGTGTGCTTGAACATGTGCATGCACGTTGCTGGAAGAAGGCAGCCCTGGGTAGAACCTAATTTTATCTGGAAACAGTGTTTAGCTATTGTTCTTCTAGACCATACACGTCTAGTAAACAATCCAAACCTTGGTGATAATTAGAAAATAACTAACCCTGAACTCTCCTGTCAGGGTCAAAGGACCTGAGTTGGGAAGGTAGCCCCAAGGGACCAGAGTATGAAGCATCACTCTGTGTGCTGGCACTGCTCTAGGACATGTTCAGAGTCAAAACAGTGTGGCAAAATCTTCTACAAATCCGGGCAACAAGTTTGGGGTTGGAAATGAGGCGTCTACACTAAATATCATCAGAAGCCCATGATGTTGGAGCATAAAGCTGGAGTGATGGTGAAGTGAGAGGATCCAGCTGTTACCATGGGCCTTATATCTCGTTTTGCCCTTGTTTTGCAGCAAAATGTCCAGCCCTTGACCACCTTCAGTTGTGAATGGAAACCATTTCTGCAGGATTAAGGGCCTGGCAGCTCTTGGGAAGAGCTCAACCCTTATATTCAGATACTCTGAGGTCAGTCCCAGCTCAGCTGCTCTGTCTGTGGAATCTTGAGATAGTCACATGACTTTGCTGAGCTTCCTTTTCCTAATCTTAAACCTGGGATAATAAAATCTCCCCCACAGGAGGTGAAAGGCTTACACATGTGAAAGTGCCTTGTACATATTAAGCACATAATTCCCAGTGAGTTTAGCTTTTATCTCTTAAGTTTTGAGATGACCTAGAAAGATATACCCTTAGAAAGCTGGAGAGGGCAGGCATTGCACACTTGTGCATGTCCTGAACGCTTCTTGACGGATGATTTCACATTTCATAGTTGTATATGAACAAGTTTCTCTTTTCCCTGAAAATTAATACTTATTTTGTTTATAAAAATATTATAGAAAAACTGGGAAAATACAGAACTTCTAAAGAAACATTACCCAAATCATCCACCTTGAAAATTACCATTTATGATGTGATATGTTTCCTCTCAATGTATATTTAACAATTAATTAAGTTTGAGATGTTTCCTTATACCCATAAGATGGGCAAAATTTAAAACATGTAAGAAGCATGTGGGAAAATAGTCCTAGCTCCTTCTTCTGGGTATGCAAATTGTTTCACATGCATTGGAGAGCAAGTTGGCAATATCTGGTAAAGTTGCAGATCGCTGGACCATAAGGCCTGGCCATTCTCCTTATTGGTATATACAATATAGAAACGTTCTGTATGTCCAAGGAGACCAATTCAATTGTGTTCATTGCAGCACTGTTTGCAATAACCCCAAACTGGAAACAATCCACAGGCTTATCAATGGTAGAATGCATAAATAAATTGTGGTAAAGCCACACAATGAAATAATATATCAAAGTAAAATGAATGAACTCATTCTACATGTACCAGCATGGGTAAAATTTTAAATGTGTAATATCGAGTGAAAAAAGCAAGTTGTATAATTATACTTTTGCAGAGACTGGCCAAATGTACACTAAACCCATTTCCCTTTCCTGGCAGACTACATTTCTCAGCCGTCTTTGTAGTTAAGTAAGGCCATATTTCTGAGCTATGACCCAGGAGATGTGGATAGAAGGGATGCATGCAGCTTTAGGCCTGTCCCCTAGAAGCTGACATCTAATTTAACTTCTCTAGCCCTCAGTTTCTCCATCTGTAAAATGGGGATAATAAAAATAGTACCACTCAAACTGGTTATTTAGAGGATGAGTTAATGAGTTAGTACACGGGAACTGCTTAGCCTAGTACCTTGTATATAATATTCTCATAAATATAACAATAATTATTATTGTTGCTGTTATGATTTTTAGTATTACAGATGGTCCCCTACTTACGATGGTTGAACTTAACAGTTTTTGACTTTACAATGGTGTGAAGACAATATGCATTCAGTAAAACCATGCTTCAAATTTTGAATTTTGATCTTTTCCGGGGCTAGTGATATGTGGTATGAAACTCTGATATGATGCTGGGCAGCTCCCAGGCAGCCACACTATCATGTAGGTAAAAAACCAATAACACTGACATCCATTCTGTACCCAGACAACCGTTCTGTTTTTCCCTTTCAAGACAGTATTCAGTAAATTACATGAGATATTCAACACTTTTTCCCCCCAAATTTATTTATTTATTTATTTTTAAACATCTTTGTTGGAATATAATTGCTTTACAATGGTGTGTTAGTTTCTGCTGTATCACAAAGTTAATCAGCTATACGTATACATATACCCCCATATCTCCTCCCTCTTGTGTCTCCCTCCCACCCTCCCTATCCCACCCCTCTAGGTGGTCACAAAGCACTGAGCTGATCTCCCTGTGCTATGTGGCTGCTTCCCACTAGCTATCTATTTTACGTTTGGTAGTGTATATGTGTCCATGCCACTCTCTCACTTCGTCCCAGCTTACCCTTCCCCTTCCCCGTGTCCTCAAGTCCATTCTCTACATCTGTGACTTTATTCCTGTCCTGCCCCTAGGTTCTTTAGAACCTTTTTGTTTTTTTTAGATTCCACATATATGTGTTAGCATACGGTATTCGTTTTTCTCTTTCTGACTTACTTTGCTCTGTATGACAGACTCTAGGTCCATCCACTTTTTATAAAGTAGGCTTTGTGGTAGATGATTTTGCCCAACTGTAGGCTATTGTAAGTGTTCTTAGTACATTGAAGTTAGTCTGGGCTAAGCTAGGATGTTTGGTGGGGTAGGTGTATTAAATGCATTTTCAATTTACAATATTTTCAGTTTACATTGGGTTTATTAGGATGTAACCCCATCGTAAGTAAAAGGAAGATTTATATTTATTCATTTTATTTATTTATTTAGTACTGCTGCTGCTGCTACTGCTACTGCTACTTTATGGAAGGAAGGTAATGTGAGTAGAATATTATTCCATGTCCATGATTTCACCCACAGGAATCCCTTAGGGAATATATCATTATTATTTCGCCTTTACAGATGAAGACACTGGCTTGCAAAGCAACTCACTAACTAATAAGAAATAGAACTAGTGTATGAACACAGGTTATTCTTCGAAATAACACAATTCACCTCTTTCAACTAACCTGCGGGTCTAAAGGATTCCACATGAGCATAAGTTGAGTTGAAGATTTTGTGTGTGCCTTTCATTTGCTAATTTATAACATGTGGCATTGTAAAAAGTTTTCTTACCATGCTAGTTATTATGAGTTTATTTTCAAATAAAATTACTGATAATATTGCAAAAGGAAAATAGAATAGTAGCAAGAGAAAAGATTGACTGTAAAAGTGCCTTGGATGGTAATAAGAGCAAGATGCCATTCAGCTCTTGTGGTTGCTTCAATGGTGAAAGAAAAGTCCTAAAATAAGAGAGTTTCTTTGACATGCACCTTGGAGCATATGTCAAATTATTGTCAGAGAAGAGAGCAGAGTCTAAATTCTAGACCTGTCCTACAGGAGAGGTCACTAAACACATCGAAGTTCTTTCCAAATACTTGGCATGGTGAGATAAACAGTTTTTCCCATTAGTTTTTAAACTCATGGGTATTTTAAAAAGAATAAAATATAACTTCTAATTAATTTATGTGCATGTTATAAAAATGTTATTTTATGTAAAAACTTCTTTGTTTTTAGAAGTGTATTGAGCATGTTCAATCAAAATAGGAGACTTCAGGGTATAATGCAGTCATTTCCAACAAATGGCTCAAAAATTAAGGCCATTCTAGTATAAAGTAATTTTCAAGAGTCAGGGGCAATATGTGAAATAGAAGAAAAATATAATAAGTTTTCATAAAGACATTTATTCAATTTACATTGAATACTGTAAATTATTCATTACGTTATGAATGTAATGGGGGGGAGGTTTGAGAGGTATTTTGGTGTTAAAAATATTCTTTTCACTGACATGATATTGATTATTCTTTCTTCAATTATTATTTCATTATTTGAGCTTTCGTTTTTGTTTCCCTGTACTACTTTCTTTGTAGTTAGGTCTGATCTTTTTCTAACTTTTCACACTGGCTGTTTAGCTCATTAATTTTGACTTTCTTTTTTTTCCCCCCTGATGAATATGATATATATTCCTATATATTTCCTCTTAAATACTGTTATGTTTGAGGGTATGGTATTTTTCTTTTCATTTATTTCTAAGTCTTCCATTTTGATCTGTTTTATGACCTATGTTTATAGGTCATATAAAGTGATCTATAAAGAAGTGTCTTTAAACTTTCAAAATGTTTTAAAACACATGTTTTAAATTAACTTTAAATTGTCATGTTCTATTTTTTAGAATACTGTGCCAGAAGAACATGGCCTCATGATACGTAAGTATTTTGATATTTCAAAGATTTGCTTTGTGGCTTATTAAGAGGTCAATTTTTGTATGTTCCATGGGTGCATAAAAACAATGTATGTTCTCCAGTGATGAGATAGGGGTTCCATAAATGCTAACTAGATCAAGGTTTTCAGTTTTCTCACTTAAAAGTTCTACACACCTAATACTTTTTCTATTTGATCTGTTCTTCTGAGATAGATGTGATAAAATTTTCAATTCTTATTGTAGATTTAAAAATTTTACCTGATAATTTTCTCATCTTTGCTGCATTCATTTTTAGGCTACATAGTTAGATACACATAATTTCAGAATTTTTATATATCTTTATTGAATTATTCCTCTTTTATGTTGTGGTGACCCTTTTTATCTTTAATAATGGTTTTTTGTTTTGTTTTCTTACCTTAAAGCCTATTTTTTCTAATATTAATAATAATGTTATCAGTTTACTTCTGCCTTTGTTTACTTTTTAAAAACTTAAACAACATATAACTGGATTTTTAAAAATCCAATTTGAAAATCCCAGTCTTTTAATTAACGAACATAGTCCATTGTAATCAGTCACTAAGAAAATTAATTTGTACCATATCATTTTCAGTTTTATATATACTATGTATTTTTTGCTTCTTTTCTTCCCCTTTCCTGCTTTATTTTCTTTTAGAAATTATTTTTTTATAAATTCTCTTTTCCCATTCTTTCCTAAGTTATATATTGTGCTTCTGTTCTTGAACTGGTGATGCTTAAATATTTAGTATGCATACTTAACTTGAGTCTAATATTAACAAGTATCTCAGCCATTCTCATGAACTATACAAACATATGAGTTTGCTTGAAGTCCAATCACTCCCTCTCAACTTATAGGCTATAGTTATCTATTAGTTTAATTGAACCTCACTTTTTATGTTTTATATTTAGTTGCAAATTTTTTAATGGTCCCTAAATCAGTTGTAGTTATATGTGTATTCAATTAAGTTTGCACTTCTTAGGTTTTGCATAAATCAAAATGTTGTTATTTCATCCTTACTCTCGAATAATAGCTCAGTTGTATGTAAAATTCTATATTATATTTTTCCCTCAGCACTTTATATTATTTCATTATCTTCTGATCTCTATTATTGCTTTTGAGAACTCTGGTTTTTGGTTTTTTTTTTTTTTTTTTTTGCGGTACGCGGGCCTCTCACTGTTGTGGCCTCTCCCGTTGCGGAGCACAGGCTCTGGACGCGCAGGCTCAGCAGCCATGGCTCACGGGCCCAGCCGCTCCACAGCATGTGGGATCTTCCCGGACCGGGGCAAGTACCCGTGTCCCCTGTATCGGCAGGCGGACTCTCAACCACTGCGCCACCAGGGAAGCCCGAGAACTCTGTTTTATGCTAATCATTGTTCCCTTGTACTTGACCTTTCTCTCTGATACTTTTTAATATGTCATCTTTGTTTTGATATTCTGTGGATTCACTACAATGTGTCCAGATGTGGATTTAAATTCATATCTTCCTACTCAGGACTCAGTATACCTTTTGAGTCTGAGTATCCTGTCTTTGAACAGCCCTGAAAAATTCTCAGTAATTATCTCCTTGAGTGTTGTTTCTTCCTCATTTTTCCTATTTTATTTCTGGGACATCTATAAGAAATATGTTAAAGTTATTTATTCTTGCATATTTTCCATCTCTTTATCTCTCTTTCCGTATCTTTATCTCTTTATGGTGCAGAGGAGGGATAAATTGGGAGATTGGGATTGACATATACACACTACTATATATGAAATAGATAACCAATAAGGACCTACTGTATAGCACAGGGAACTCTACTCAGTACTATGTAATTGCCTATATGGGAAAAGAATCTAAAAAAAAAGAGTGGATATATGTATATGCACAACTGATTCACTTTACTGTGCAACAGAAATTAACACAACATTGTAAATCATCTATACTCCAATAGAAATTTTTTTAAAAAGAAATGAATACATGACAATGAGTATTACTATTCAGTGATAATGTGCTCATGAGTCTGTGTGTGTAAAACCCAGATATTTTCTCATTGCATTGGATGGCGGCTTTCCTTGTTTCCTTTTTGTTTTTATTTTTGTTTTTTATTGCCAAAACTCTTTGTGAGAGAAAGTGATATGTTCCCTTTTATCAGTGACTTATTCAACACCCTCATGACTTGTCACATTTTTCTCATTTTTTCCCTAAGATTCACAGTTCTGATTCTGCTCTCTCCTGGGGTTTCAATATAGTTAATTTTTCTCGCTCATTACATTTTAGCTTTTGTGTTAAATAGTGGTAGAATAAATCACAGACCTTCTTGCTTTACCTGGAAATCAAATTTTGTATTTTCCAATCAATCACTGGAGTTTTTGTTGAGCTCCTTGAATATAGATTGAGAAGCTCGATGACTAATTTACCAAAAATGAGTAAATTCGAGAGAAATATTTTTATTTAAATCCCCATAGAATCCTGTTTTTTTTCTTACTTTGCATAAGCATTAATAGTATTTGTTCTATTACCAATCCAATATTGGTAAAAGATGCAGGCATTTTTACTTTTCTAAATATTTTCTTATTTAGGGGAACTCTTTATTAAATGGGTAGCAAGCAAATTTAATATTTTTTGACACTCACTAAAATTACAATACCAAGTATGCTAGTTAAATAGAAACATAGTACAGGCCCTAATCTGTGGAAAGTTATAATTGCACTTACACCATTTTCCTAACTGGGTTTCCCTTGAGCTCCAGGATATAAGCTGAAAGTAACAAAAATAATCTATTCTTTAGTTTTGTTTTTTGGGGTTTTTTTTTGGCGGTACGCGGGCCTCTCACTGTTGTGGCCTCCTCTCCCATTGTGGAGCACAGGCTCCAGACACGCAGGCTCAGCGGCTATGGCTCACGGGCCTGGCCGCTCCGCAGCACGTGGGATCCTCCCGGACCGGGGAACAAACCCGTGTCCCCTGCATCGGCAGGCGGATTCTCAACCACTGCGTCACCAGGGAAGCCCTCTTTAGTTTTATTGTGAGTAATAAGGGGCAAATGGTTAAGCTTCTAGAAATATAAAGTGTTAAAAGCTGAAGTCTTCAGATGTTGTCCAATTACTGCTATTAAACACTGTATACGGTGGTTCTCAACCAGGAGCTATTTTCCCCCCCACCCCGAAGGAACGTATGTCAGTGTCTAGAGACCATTTGGGTGGTTATACCCAGGGGAAGGGAGGCTATGCATATGGGGAGTAGAGGCCAAGGATGCAGCTAAACACCCTGCAATGCACAGGACAAAGGGATGCCTCCCGCCCACACCCCGCTGCAGCAGCAAATGATGTGGCCCAAAATATCAAAAGTGACAACATTAATGAACGTTACTGTATTAAATGATTTTTCTAGAGACTAAAACCTACATGACTGGCTCATAAGTCTGTTAAATTTTTAACACCTTTATTGAGATGTAATTCATGTATCAAACAATTCACACATTTGGAGTGTCCAGTTTAATGGTTTCTGTGTGTTCATAGAACTGTGCAATCACCACAACCAATTTTACATTTTCATCACTCCAAAAGAAGGCCCATACACTTTAGTCATAATCTCCCCGCCCTTCCCCTACCCCCTCCCCAAGCCCTAGGCAACCAATAATCTACTCTCTACCTCTATAGATATGCCTGTTCTGTATATTTCACATAAATGGAATTATACAGTATGTGACCTTTTGTGTCTGGCTTCGTTCACTTAGCATAATGTTTTCAGGGTTCATCCATATCGTGGTATGTTTCAGTACTTCCTTCCTTCTCATTGATGAATAATAAGGTATGCAAATAAGCTGTCTTATTTATGCATTCGTCAGTAGATGGGCATTTGGGTTATTTCCACTTTGGGGCTATTTTGAATTGTGCTGTTATGAATATTCATGTATAAGTTTTTGTGTGAATGTATGTTTTCATTTCTCTTGGGTATATATCCAGGAAAAGAATTACTAGATCATATAACTCCATGTTTCACAGTTTGAAGAACTTCCAAAGTAGCTCAATCATTTTACATTACCACCACTAATGTATGAACATTTCAATTTCTCCACATGATTATAATTTATCACTATCTGTCATTCATAATTATTATCCTAGTGGGTGTGAAGTAGTATCTCATTGTGGTTTTGATTTGCATTTCCCCAATGGCTAATGATGTTGAGCATCTTTTCATGTATTTATTAACCAGTTCTTAGAGGAAATGTCTATTCAGATCAATCTTCCATTTTTAATTCAGTTATGTATATTTTTATTACTGAGTTGTTAAAAATTCTTTATATAGACACAAGTTCCTTATCAGATTTACAATTTGCAAATATTTTTCACTCATTCTGTGGGTTGTCTTTTCACTTTCTTGATGGTACCATTTTTTAAATTAATTAATTAATTTTTGGCTCTGTTGTGCACGGGTTTTCTCTAGTTGTGGTGAGCGGGGTCTACTCTTCATTGCGGTGCACAGGCTTTTCACTGCAGTGGCTTCTCTTGTTGTGGAGCACAGGCTCTAGGCACGCGGGCTTCAGTAGTTGTAGTACGTGGGCTCAGTAGTTGTGGCACACGGGCTTAGTTGCTCTGCAGCATGTAGGGTCTTCCCAGACCAGGGCTCAAACCCGTGTTCCCTCCATTGGCAGGCAGATTCTTAACCACTGCACCACGAGGGAAGTCCTTGATGGTATCATTTGAGGCACAAAAGTTTTTAATTTTGATAAGTTCCAATTAATCTATTTTTTTCTTTTGTAACTTGCATTTTTAAAATTTCCTATCTAAGGCTTTGCCTAACTTTAGGTGACAAAGGTTTCCTTCTATGTTTTCTCTCAAGAGTTTTATAGTTTTAGCTCTTACATTTAGGTCTATGATCTATTTTGAGTTATTTTTTCTATAGTGTAAGGAAGGCATCCAACTTCATTCTTCTGCATGTGGATGTTCAATTGTTACAGCACCATTTGTTGAAACGACTATGTCCCCATGGAATTGTCTTGGCATCCTTGTTGAAATTAATTGACCATAAATATGAGGGCTGATTTTTGGACTCTCAATTCTGTTCTATTGATCTATGTCTGTCCTTATGCTAGTACGACAGTGTCTATAGTCTTGTAATAAGTTTTGAAATTAAGAAGTGTGAGTTCTTCAACTTTGTTCTTATTCAAGATTACTTTAGGGACTTCCCTGGTGGTCCAGTGGTAAAAAAAAATCCACCTTCCAATGCAGGGGACGTGGGTTCGATCCCCGGTCGGGAAACTAAGATCCCACATGCGGCAGGGCAACTAAGCCTGTGTGCCACAACTACTGAGCACATGGGCCACAAGTAGAGAGGCTGCATGTCACAAACTACAGAGCCCATGCACTCTGGAGACCATGTGCCACAACTAGAGAGAGAAAACCCGCACGCCACAACTAGAGAGAAGCCCATGCTCCACAACGAAGAGCCTGCACTGCAATGAAAGATCCCGTGTGCTGCAACTAAGACAAAACACAGCCAAAAAAATAAAAAATGAAATAAATGAAAAAGAAAAAACATTGTTTTGGCTATTCTGTGTCTTTTGACTTTCCATATGAATTTTGGAATCACCTTGTTAATTTCTGAAAAACAACCAGCTGGGATTTGATAGATATTGTGCTGAATCTGTAGATCAGTTTGAGGGATAGCACCATTTTAACAATATCAAGTCTTTCAATCCAAGAACGTGGAATGACTTGCCATTTATTTTGGTCTTCTTTAATTCCTTTCAAAAAAGTCTTAAAGTTTTCAATGTACAAGTCTTACACTACTTTTGTTAAGTTTATTCCTAAGCTTTTATTCTTTTTGGATACTATTGTAAATGGAATTGTTTTCTTAATTTCATTTTCAGATTGCTAGCAAATAACAATACAAAACTGATTTTTATAAATTGATTTTGTATCCTACAATCTTGCAGAACTAACTTATATTACTTTTTTTTAGTGATTCCTTAGGATTTTCTATATACAAGAGCATGCCATATATAGAGATGATTTTCTTTTTTTTTTAACATCTTTATTGGAGTATAATTGCGTTACAATGGTGTGTTAGTTTCTGCTTTATAACAAAGTGAATCAGTTATACATATACATATGTTCCCATATCTCTTCCCTCTGCATCTCCCTCCCTCTCACCCTCCCTATCCCACCGTCTAGGTGGTCACAGAGCACCGATCTGATCTCCCTGTGCTATGCAGCTGCTTCCCACTAGCTATCTATTTTACGTTTGGTAGTGTATGTACGTCCATGCCACTCTCTCACTTTGTCACAGCTTACCCTTCCTTCTCCCCATATCCTCAAGTCCATTCTCTAGTAGGTCTGTGCTTTTATTCCCGACTTACCCCTAGGTATTTCATGACCTTTTTTGTTTCTTAGATTCCCTATATATGTGTTAGCATGCGGTATTTCTTTTTCTCTTTCTGACTTCCTTCACTCTGTATGACAGACTCTAAGTCCATCCACCTCACTACCAATAACTCAATTTCGTTTCTTTTTATGGCTGAGTAATATTCCATTGTATATATGTGCCACATCTTCTTTATCCATTCATCTGTTGATGGACACTTAGGTTGCTTCCATGTCCTGGGTATTGTAAATAGAGCTGCAATGAACATTTTGGTACATGACTCTTTTTGAATTATGGTTTTCTCAGGGTATATGCCAGGTAGTGGGATTGCTGGGTCGTATGGCAGTTCTATCTGTAGTTTTTAAGGAACCTCCATAATGTTCTCCATAGTGGCTGTATCCATTTACATTCCCACCAACAGTGCAAGAGGGTTTCCTTGTCTCCACACCCTCTCCAGCATTTATTGTTTCAAGATTTTTTGATGATGGCCATTCTGAGTGGTGTGAGATGATATCTCATTGTAGTTTTGATTTGCATTTCTCTAATGATTAATGATGTTGAGCATTCTTTCATGTATTTGTTGGCAATCTGTATATCTTCTTTGCAGAAATGTCTGTTTAGGTCTTCTGTCCAATTTTGGATTGGGTTGTTTGTTTTTTTGTTATTGAGCTGCATGAGCTGCTTGTAAATTTGGGGGATTAATCCTTTGTCAGTTGCTTTGTTTGCAAATATTTTTTCCCATTCTGAGGGCTGTCTTTTAGTCCTGTTTATGGTTTCCTTTGCTGTGCAAAAGCTTTTAAGTTTCATTAGGTCCCATTTGTTTATATTTGTTTTTATTTCCATTTCTCTAGGAGGTGGGTCAAAAAGGATCTTGCTGTGATTTATGTCATAGAGTGTTCTACCTATGTTTTCCTCTAAGAGTTTTATAGTGTCTGGCCTTACATTTAGGTCTTTAATCCATTTTGAGTTTATTTCTGTGTAGGGTGTTAGGGAGTGTTCCAATTTCATACTTTTACATATACATATCCAGTTTTCCCAGAACCACTTATTGAAGAGGCTCTCTTTTCTCCACTGTATATTCTTGCCTCCTTTATCAAAGATAAGGTGACCATATGTGCATGGGTTTATCTCTGGGCTTTCTATCCTGTTCCATTGATCTATATTTTGGTTTCTGTGCCAGTACCATACTGTCTTGATTACTGGAGCTCTGTAGTATAGTCTGAAGTCAGGGAGCCTGATTCCTCCAGCTCTTTTTTTCATTCTCAAGATTGCTTTGGCTATTCAGGGTCTTTTGTGTTTCCATACAAATTGTGAAATTTTTTTGTTCTAGTTCCCTGAAAAATGCCAGTGGTAGTTTGATATGGATTGCATTGAATCTGTAGATTGCTTTGGGTAGTACAGTCATTTTCACAATGTTGATTCTTCCAATCCAAGAACATGGTATATCTCTCCATCTATTTGTATCATCTTTAATTTCTTTCATCAGTGTCTTATAGTTTTCTGTATACAGGTCTTTTGTCTCCTTAGGTAGGTTTATTCCTAGATATTTTATTCTTTTTGTTGCAATGGTAAATTGGAGTGTTTTTTTAATTTCACTTTCAGATTTTTCATCATTAGTGTATAGGAATGCCAGAGATTTCTGTGCATTAATTTTGTATCTTGCTGCTTTATCAAATTCATTGATTAGCTCTAGTAGTTTTCTGGTAACATCTTTAGGATCCTCTATGTAGAATATCATGTCATCTGCAAACAGTGACAGCTTTACTTCTTCTTTTCTGATTTGGATTCCTTTTATTTCCTTTTCTTCTCTGATTTCTGTGGCTAAAACTTCCAAAACTATGTTGAATAAGAGTGGTGAGAGTGGGCAACCTTATCTTGTTCCTGATCATAGTGGAAATGGTTTCTGTTTTTCACCACTGAGGATGATGTTGGCTCTGGGTTTGTCATATATGCCCTTTATTATGTTGAAGAAAGTTCCCTCAATGCCTACATTCTGCAGGGTTTTTATCATAAATCAGTTTTGAATTTTGTCGAAAGCTTTCTCTGCATCTGTTGAGATGATCATATGGTTTTTCTCCTTCAATTTGTTATTATGATGTATCATGCTGATTGATTTGAGTATATTGAAGAATCCTTGCATTCCTGGAATAAACCCCCCTTGATCATGGTGTATGGTCCTTTTAATGTGCTGTTGGATTCTGTTTGCTAGTATTTTGTTGAGGATTTTTGCATCTGTGTTCATCAGTGATATTGGCCTGTAGTTTTCTTTCTTTGTGACATCTTTGTCTGGTTTTGGTATCAGGGTGATGATGGCCTCGGAGAATGAGTTTGGAAGTGTTCCTCCCTCTGCTTTATTTTGGAAGAGTTTGAGAAGGATAGGTGTTAGTTCTTCTCTAAATGTTTGACAGAATTTGCCTGTGAAGCCATCTGGTCCTGGGCTTTTCTCTGTTGGAAGATTTTTAATCACAGTTTCAATTTCAGTGCTTGTGATTGGTCTGTTCATATTTTCTGTTTCTTCCTGGTTCAGTCTCAGCAGGTTGTGCATTTCTAAGAATTTGTCCATTTCTTCCAAGTTGTCCATTTTATTGGCATAGAGTTGCTTGTAGTAATCTCTCATGATCCCTTGTATTTCTCAGTGTCAGTTGTTACCTCTCCTTTTTCATTTCTAATTCTATGGATTTGAGTATTCTCCCTTATTTTCTTGATGAGTCTGGCTAATGGCTTATCAATTTTTTTTATCTTCTCAAAGAACCAGCTTTTAGTTTTATTGATCTTTGCTATCGTTTCCTTCATTTCTTTTTCATTTATTTCTGGTCTGATCTTTATGATTTCTTTCCTTCTGCTAACTTTGGGGTTTTTTGTTCTTCTTTCTCTAATTGCTTTAGGTGCAAGTTTAGGTTGTTTATTTGAGATGTTTCCTGTTTCTTAAGGTAGGATTGTATTGCTAGACACTTCCCTCGTAGAACTGCTTTTGCAGCATCCCATAGGTTTTGGGTTGTCCTGACTCCACTGTCATTTTTTTCTAGGTATGTTTTGATTTCCTCTTTGACTTCCTCAGTGATCACTTCGTTATTAAGTAGTGTATTGTTTAGCCTCCATGTGTTTGTATTTTTTACAGATCTTTTCCTGTAATTGATATCTAGTCTCATAGTGTTGTGGTCGAAAAAGATACTTGATATGGTTTCAATTTTCTGAAATTTACCAAAGCTTGATTTGTGACCCAAGATATGATCTATCCTGGAGAATGTTCCATGAGCACTTGAGAAAAATGAGTATTCTGTTGTTTTTGGATGGAATGTCCTATAAATATCAATTAAGTCCATCTTGTTTAATGTATCATTTAAAGCTTCTGTCTCCTTATTTATTTTAATTTTGGATGATCTGTCCATTGGTGAAAGTGGGGTGTTAAAGTCCCCTACTATGATTGTGTCACTGTCGATTTCCCTTTTTATGTCTGTTAGCGTTTGCCTTATGTATTGAGGTGCTCCTATATTGGGTGCATAAATATTTACAATTGTTATACTTTCTTCTTGTATCGATCCCTTGATCATTATGTAGTGTCCTTCTTTGTCTCTTGTAGTAGTCTTTATCTTAAAGTCTATTTTTTCTGATATGAGAATTGCTACTCCAGCTTTCTTTTGGTTTCCATTTGCCTGGAATATCTTTATCCATCCCCTCACTTTCAGTCTGTATGTGTCCCTAGGTCTGAAGTGGTTCTCTTGTAGACAGCGTATATATGGGTCTTGTTTTTGTATTCATTCAGCGGGTCTGTGTCTTTTGGTGGGAGTATTTAATCCATTTTCATTTAAGGTAATTATCAATATGTATGTTCCTATTCCCATTTTCTTAATTGTTTTGGGTTTGTTATTGTAGGTCTTTTCCTTCTCTTGGGTTTCCTGCCTAGAGAAGGTCCTTTAGCATTTGTTGTAAAGCTGGTTTGGTGGTGCTGAACTCTCTCAGCTTTTGCTTGTCTGTAAAGGTTTTAATTTATCCATCAAATCTGAATGAGATCCTTGGTGGGTAGAGTAATCTTGGTTGTAGGTTCTTCTCCTTCATCATTTTAAATATGTCCTGCCACTCCCTTCTGGCTTGCAGAGTTTCTGCTGAAAGTTCAGCTGTTAACCTTATGAGGATTCCCTTGTGTGTTATTTATTGTTTTTCCCTTGCTGCTTTTAATATATTTTCTTTATATTTAATTTGTGATATTTTGATTAAGGCATGTTTCTCCTTGGGTTTATCCTGTATGGGACTCTGTGCTTCCTGTACTTGATTAACTATTTCCTTGCCCATATTAGGGAAGTTTTCAACTATAATCTCTTCAAATATTTTCTCAATCCCTTTCTTTTTCTCTTCTTCTTCTGGAACCCCTATAATTCGAATGTTGGTGTGTTTAATGTTGTCCCAGAGGTCTCTGAGATTGTCCTCAGTTCGTTTCATTCTTTTTTGTTTATTCTGCTCTGCAGTAGTTATTTCCACTATTTTATCTTCTAGGTCACTTATCCGTTCTTCTGCCTCAGTTATTCTGCTATTGATCCCTTCTAGAGAATTTTTAATTTCATTTATTGTGCTGTTCATCTCTGTTTCTTTGCTCTTTAGTTCTTCTAGGTCCTTGTTAAATGTTTCTTGCAGTTTGTCTCTTCTATTTCCAAGATTTTGGATCATCTTTACTATCATTATTCTCAATTCTTTTTCAAGTAGACTGCCTATTTCCTCTTCATTTGCTTGGTCTGGTGGGTTTTTGCCTTGCTCCTTCATCTGCTGTGTGCTTCTCTGTCTTCTCATTTTGCCTAACTTACTGTGTTTGGGGTCTCCTTTTCACAGGCTGCAGGTTTGTAGTTTCTATTGTTTTTAGTGTCTGTCCCCAGTGGCTAAGGTTGGTTCAGTGGGTTGTGTAGGCTTCCTGGTGGAGGGGACTAGTGCCTGTGTTCTGGTGGGTGAGGCTGAATCTTGTCTTTCTGGTGAGCAGGTCCTCGTCTGGTGGTGTGTTCTGGATTGTCTGTGGCCTTATTATGATTTTAGGCAGCCTCTCTGATAGTGGATGGGGCTGTGTTCCTGTCTTTCTAGTTGTTTGGCATAGGGTGTCCAGCACTGTAGCTTGCTGGTCATTGAGTAAGGTTGGGTCTTGGTGTTGAGATGGAGATCTCTGGGAGATTTTTGCCACTTGATATTACGTGGAGCTGGGAGGTCTCTTGTGGGCCAGTGTCCTGAAGTTTGCTCTCCCCACTCAGAGGCACAGCACTGACTCCTGGCTGGAGCACCAAGAGCCTTTCATCCACACAGCTCAGAATAAAAGGGAGAAAAAATAGAACGAAAGAAAGAAAGAAAGAAAGAAAGAAAGAGAGAGAGAGAAAAAGAGAGAGAGAAAGAAAGAGAGAAAGAAAGAAAGAAAGAGAGAAAGAAAGAGGATAAAATAAAGTTATTAAAATAAAAATATTAAGAAAAAATTCTTTTTAAGTTAAAAAGGAAAAAAACAGACGGACAGAACCCTAGGGCAAATGGTGAAAGCAAAGCTATATAGATAAAATCTCACACAGAAGCATACACATACACTCTCACAAAAAGAGGAAAAGGGGAAAAAATAATATATCTTGCTCCCAAAGTCCACGTCCTCAATTTGGGTGATTCGTTGTCTATTCAGGTATTCCACAGATGCAGGGTACATCAGATTGATTGTGGAGATTTAATCCACTGCTCCTGAGGCTGCTGGGAGAGATTTCCCTTTCTCTTCTTTGTTCGCACAGCTCCCGGGGCTCAGCTTTGGATTTGGCCCTGCCTCTACGTGTAGGTTGCCGGAGGGCGTCAGTTCTTCACTCAGACAGGATGGGGTTAAAGGAGCAGCTGATTTGGGGGCTCTGGCTCACTCAGGCCGGGGGGAGGGAGGGGTATGGAGGTGGGGCGAGCCTGCGGCAGCAGTGGCTGGCAGGATATTTTACCAGCCTGAGGTGCGCCATGCATTCTCCCGGGGAAGTTGTTTCTGGATCACGAGACCCTGGCAGTGACAGGCTGCACAGGCTCCCGGGAGGGGAGCTCCCTCCCACTAGTGCAGGTCCCATCCCTATTCTTTTGTCTCTGTTTTTTTCTCTTTTTTTTTGCCCTACCCAGGTACGTGGGGAGTTTCTTGCCTTTTGGGAGGTCTGAGGTCTTCTGCCAGCGTTCAGTAGGTGTTCTGTAGGAGTTGTTCCACATGTAGATGTATTTCTGATGTATCTGTGGGGAGGAAGGTGATATCTGCGTTTTACTCTTCCGCCACCTTCTCAAATCTCTGAGATGATTTTCTTTCTTCCTTTACAATCTGGATGGTTTTATTATTTCGTTTGTCTTTTTTAAAAATATTTATTTGTTTGTTTGGGCTGTGCAAGGTCTTAGTTGCAGCACATGGGATCTTTAGTTGTGGCACGCGCGATCTTTTGTTGTGGCATGCTGACTCTTAGTTGCAGCATGCAGACTACTTAGTTGCAGCTTGTGGGCTTCTTAGTTGTGGCATGCATGCAGGATCTAGTTCCCTGACCGGGGATTTTGTCTGCCTAATTTCCAAAGCTATGCCCTCCAGTATAATGTCAAATAGAATTGCTGAGAGTGGACCTGTTTGTGTTTTGCCTTATCTTGAAAAGAAACATTCAACTTTTCATTATTAAGTGTGTTGTTATCTGCGAGATTTTTATAGCTACCCTTTATGAAGTTGAAAAAATTTCCTTCTATTCCTGAGTGTTTATTGAGTGTTTATTGAGTGTTTTTTATCATGAATAGGTGTTGGCTTTTGTCAAATGTTTTTATGCTCTAGTGAGATAGTCATGTAGTTTTTGTCCTTTATTCTATTGATATGGTATATAAGAGTGATTGACTGTTAGATGTTAAATCAGCCTTACATTCTTGGGATATTTCCCACTCGGTCATAGGAATAATACTTCTTATATGTTGCTGGATTCAGCTCACCATTATCTCGATGGGAATTTTTTTGTGTCTATGTTCATAAAAGACATTGGTTTGTAGTTTTGAGAGTTTTCTTATGATGCATTTGTTTGATTTTTGTGTCTTTGTAACAATGGCCACACAAAATGATTTGGAAATTGTTTCCTCCCCTTCTATTTTTTTCAAATAATTTCTGGAGAGAAGCTATTATTTTTTTTTTAAATGTTTGGTAAATGCATTAGTGAAGTTATCTGGGTCAGGGCTTTTCTCTGTGGGAAGTTTTAAAATTAGTCATTCAATATTTTTATTTTTGTAGGCCTAATCAGATTTGTTAGGTGAAAAATGTTTATAATTATTATATTTTTCTGATAGATTGACCCTTTGATCATTATAAAATACCCTGTTTATTTCCAATATCATTTCTTTGGCCTTAACGTATATTTTGCCTGACATTAGTAGCTCCCTTATGATTGCTATTTGCATGGCATATCTTTTTTCATTTTTAAATTTTCAAGCTCTTTATATTTTTGAATGTAAAGTTTATGACCCAGGGACAACATATAATTGAATCATGGTTTTTTTAATCCAGTCTAAAAATGTATGCTTTTTTTTTTTTTTTTTTTGTGGTACGCGGGCCTCTCACCGCTGTGCCCTCTCCCATCATGGAGCACAGGCTCTGGACACGCAGGCTCAGAGGCCATGGCTCATGGGCCCAGCCGCTCCACGGCATGTGGGATCTTCCCGGACCGGGGCACGAACCCGCGTGCCCTGCATCGGCAGGCGGACTCTCAACCACTGTGCCACCAGGGAAGCCCAATGTATGCTTTTTGATTGTACTATTTAATCTCTTCACATTTAGTATTGTTACTGATATGGTTGGATTTGCACCTTCTGTTTTGCTTTTTGCTTTCTATATAGCTCATGTAACATTTTGCTCCCCTGTTCTCCTTTACTACTTTCTTTTGCATTAAGTGAATATTTACAGTGTAATAATTTAATTCCTCTAATAATTTTTTCAGTTACTTTTTTAGTGGCTTTTAAGAAGGTATTTTCTAGGGTTTATACTATACACCTTAATTTATCAGAATTGACTTCAGACTCATGCTAAATTAATACCAACCAGTGAGATATAGAAACTTTACTCTTACATAGCTCTATACAGTCCTCCTCCCTGTTTTGTGGTATTATTGTTATACATGCTCTCTCTCTCACATATATATATATGTGTATAAATATATATATATATACACATACATCTCTCTATATATGTATACAAACATACATATACATATATAATAAACCCAACAATGCATTGCTTTAGTTACCACTTTAGGTAATTATATATCATTTAAGGAAGCTGAGATAAGAAAGGAGAGAAAATATGTATCTAAAGACTTTTTATCTCAGTCTTCTTATGTTTCATTTCTGGTTCTCTTTATTTGTTATTGTAGATTAAAGTTACCATCTGGTGTCATCACTTTACCCCAACATGTCTTTGTTCCCTCCTACCTCCTTTATGCTGTTATTGTCAGATATATTACACTTTTATATATATTCATATATATATGTGTATATATATATGAATCATATTTTGAATTAAAGTTCTACACATAGTAAAATGATTCGTTACTGCTGTCCTGGGTTCCTTATAGACCAAACAGAAACAAATAAACAACTTTTGTTCTAGCAAGATGTAATGATGGAAATTAAAAGATTTTATGAATTTGTGATCTGTTTGAAGGACCAACCAAGGCTGTGTTTAAAGATCCCCTCCAGTTTATTCAAGAGAGCTTCACAACTGGGAGCCCTTTCCGAGTGGACCGACCAGGCACTGAAACTATCACAACCCCTTCAATGTCTGATATTCTTACAGCTGTAGAGACACAGCTTGAATGCTGGCATTGGCGTTATTCTAGGGTTCCTTTTTGCCTATATAAACATTTCAATAAATATGAGTTTATGTATAAAGGTATCTGTTATTTGGAGAATCTGAATAATGAGCACATGCTTTTTACAACCTTTTATATTTCTGAATTTTAAAACTCGTTCAACATCCTGAGTCAGACAAAAGTAAGAACAAAATGAAACACAAACCTGGCAACAGAGGTGTTTTCTGACTCATGAATAAGACATACAGGTAGAAGCAATACCTGTCAGACAGGTTAGGTGTGTGGCTAGATCACTTACTCCATGCTCAAACAGCCTGTGATGTCCAGAAACCCACCAGGGTAATTTCCTGATAAAATCATGAAATGCTGGGATTTCAACTGAGATCTTAACTCTTGAGAAAAATCAATATAGTCCATGCACAGTGTCAGTAGATTTCATAGGTTTTGGACACAAAAACTCTTCTTCAGGGTGTTTCTTGAAGCATAGAAGACATTTCCTCCCTTTTCTTTTTACCTTTGTAAAACACTTGGATCTTTGATGACCGCCAGAGATGATTTTCTCTAGAATAAGTATGTCATTTTTCTAAAACTGGATGATTAAGACTGTGCTAATATTTCTATTCTGCAATTGTATTTTTGTTTCCTTTTGTCCATAACTTTTTTTAATTGAAATATAGTTGATTTACAATGTTGTGTTAATTTCTGATGTACAGAAAAGTGATTCAGTTTATATATATATATTATATATTCTTATATATATTCTTTTATATATGTATACATATATATATTCTTTTTCTTTACATTCTCTTCCATTATTGGTTATTACCAGATATTGAGTATAGTTCCAATACTCTATGTCCAGGGATTGGTGTGGAAAAGAAAGACCACAGGGAAAAATGTTTCTCCCTTTCAGTTCTCTACAGCTTTTACCTGTCCTTCCCTCACAAAATATTTTTGTTCTCAGAGGTTGTTCCCTGGTTAGACATGATCCTGTAACTGCGAGGCAAGTGACTTGTGAAAGTTTAAACCCTACAAGTAGATTTGCAGAAGTGACAGGGAACATCTGGGATGTTTCTGGATGAGGGTCAACCTGCAGAAGCAAGCCATTTTCCACTGAACTGGAAAAGCTGGCTCGCTGTCACAGGAGAAAAGACCTATTCACAGGAGCTGATGGAAAATAATTCAGACCTAGCTGTTTTGTTTTTGTTTTTGATATTTCTGGGAGCCAGATGTTTGTAGAGGCATGTTCACCCTTACTACCAAGATTCCAACCAGAACGATTTTTGATGTGACATTTACTTTACAACTTTGATATTTGTAACATTGCTCAGTTCCCACAAGCTTGCTATCTGATCACCCCAAGGTCACAAAGCCACCCACCCAGAAAGTATATCAAATGTAATAGCCACCAAGGGTGGCATTACAGTGAAGGCATCCTGCCTGCCCCGAGAATCCACAGGCAACCCACAGGACCCCCGTGGCAGGGAATCTGAACGCATGAATTCTGAAAAGACCTCTCCTGGGGTCCTGATTTATGTTTATTTTTCCCTTTCTCCCTTTTTGTCTTTTAAAAACCTTCAAAAAAATAATTTCCATTGTAGCTGGAAAGGCAGAAAAAGTACTTAACTTCAGCCACATTTCTGGTACCCTATAAAAGCTAAATAAAAATAATAGTGTTATTAGTGTTAGCTAGTGTTAAATAGTGAATAAAGCACAGCATAGATATGCACAATCTTTGCAGGCCAATGAGCAAACCAAAGATATGAAAAAGGTCAGCTCCTTCAACCTTATCTTAAAATAGAAATTAGAGTTACAAGGGAAATAGAAGCACTACCACTCCCAGCATGGGGAACTCTGCTTGGACCCTCATCTGAGCTTTAAGTGAAAACAGAAAGCATTTCTGTGTGTCTGCTTTGCTGTGACTGCCCTACAGTGGAAAAAGGACATTTTTGCTGTGACTTTTATCATTTGATGCAGATGTTTGGCCCAAGTCTCCTGATCTTGTCAGCAAAATTGCCATTAAAAAATTAGAACAAGACTCTTGGTTTACGTGTGTTTTCTTATGAGGTGTAAATTTGCATATATGAGCATTATTTTCACTGCAGTTCCTTACAGAGCTTTTATTCCTGGGGTATATTTCCTATTCTTTCTCCTTGTTATGAGTAATTAGATATATTACTTAAATTCACTGGTCACTTCTATCTCTCCCCACCCTTGTATCTCCAAGGACCCCCATAACAAAGTACACCGTATTACAGTGATGGCTTATCCTTTTTAAGGACCATCAAGAAGCGCAGACTCCCACCATGACACTGCAGATGGCTAACCCTCTCGTGACCCTTAGATTTTTCAAAGTCTGCAAAGAAAAAAAAACAATGGGGAATGCTCAAATTTCATCACGTCTAGTCTTTCCTTAGCGGACCTACTGATTGGATTTGATACGCTCTGTCCAGTTTGCCTGATTAAAAGTGGTTACAGAGGAGCTAGGAAGTACTGAAAAAGCAAACATGGTCATGATAACAAGTTAAGCATTAGCAAGGAAGTTTTTCTTGAGCATGAGTCTTCATGCACGGTCTGGGCTTTACGAGTAATCTTACACTGATCGTCTGTTATCCTTTTAGAGATGGATGGAAAGTTGCTTTCAAAATGCATCTGAGTTGTTGAATATCCATTATGTTTCAGGGAAGCCATTCCTTCTTCCAAAACAATTTTAATTTTTATGGAGTCTAAGTTATAACAGGAACATTTATTTTCTTAGGGGGAAAATTCTTGGAATGTTCTATTATGAAGATTTAGTCCATTTATTGACCAAATAACATTTGACCAAACACTGTTTTCACAGTTGGCTTCTCTTAAAAGGAAAAAAAGATTTAAAAAGGCAGGCATTTTTGATCTGTAAAATTCAAGAGTTTTCCTGGAGCTCGGTCTTTCAAAATGCCCATCTCTCATGAAAGATTTCCATAGTCAACAGGTGGTACCAGCCATCAGTGTTCTGCTTATAATAAAAATTACACATGTGTATGACCCTTGCTGTTGCATTTAATAGACACACCCAAATCTAGTTAATTTGTTCAATTTTTGGATAGTTGGTGATATACTGGGATTAATGAGTAGGCAAATACAATTTTTAAAAACTGCCCAGGGTAGGGAGCATCACGGAACATATTGTACCTTATTATAAAATAAAAATAGCCTAGGACAGCCCGTGGAATCTGTTCTAGCAGCATAATCAGTTCTTTACTGTGGTTTTCCTGCCAGTCGGGGAGCCCTGCGTCACAGAGCGTAGGTGCCAAGTGTCTGGTTTGTGCTTTGGTAAGATATGTTTTTCTTGCTGAGAATTTTCAGGTTTGCAATTTCCCCAAGTGCAAGGCAGCCAGGTCACCTTTTAATGCAGCGGGGTATCACTTTTGTTCCAGATGTCTCCCTGAAGGTTGCGGTATTGGTGTTCACAGCACCATTGGGTGCAGGCGCCCATGGGCTCCGTGAAAAGGCCAACCCTGTGTAGATGGCAGAGGCCCGAGGCAGCTCAGTGAATTTTCATCTTGTGCAAATAAGCTTGCTGTCCAGATCCAAGCTCTCCACTATGAACAGCAAATTTGTGACAGCGTGTAGAGTTGAGGCCACTACCTAAATACATTTGGGCAAAACATACTCTTGGAGCAATATGGGATTTCCACCCTCCATGGATTATTCCACTTTTTAGTCTAAACTTTTCAAGGATGACTTGCTTCCTCTTTTCTTTTGTCTACAAAGGCCCAGTGTTGGTGTGTGTAAACCGCTTTCTTCTGTTCAGGGAGGGATTAATTATCCTTAACAGGCACATGGGTACCTGAAGCCACAGCTGCCTTTTGGGGCTGTCATCACCTGTGCCCCACACTGCGTCCACTGGTCATTTCGTTTTGTGCAGCCAAGACTTGGATGGTGCATTTTCCACACTCTGTCTTGGTTATTTACCCAAACAGAAAATGTAATCAGAGAGCGAGCAAGATGGTGGTTATATGCATCCCAGATGGACTGAAAGTTGTTCCTATATACGTGCTGTTCTCACTGCTGCTTCTCTGATGCTTGTTTCTGCCACACTGACAGTGATCTGGGGTTACCTGAGCACCAGGATTTCACATGGGGCTGCGTGTGGAAAAGACCCCTTCTCCTGCCCATGTGTGTACACATGGGTGTACCCATGTGTACACCCTTTGAAGACAAACCAAACAGAAACCCAGAGCTAGGAGTTTAAAGGGAGAGGGCCTCATCCAACATTTAGATCATTTCAAAAGCCCAAGTAGAGAAAAGGGAACCCCTGTGCACTGTTGGTGGGAATGCAAATTGGTGCAGCCAATATGGAAAACTGTATGGAGGTATCTCAAAGGGCTAAAAATAGAGTCGCTCTATGATCCAGCAATTCCACTCCTGGGCATATATCTGAAAAAAACACAAACACTAATTCGAAAAGATACATACACCCCTATGTTCATAGCAGCACTATTTACAATAGCCAAAACATGGAAACAACCTATGAGTCCATCAACAGAGGGATGGATAAGGAAGGTATGGTACATTTATACAGTGGAATACTACTCGGCCATAAAAAAAGAAAGAAATTTTGCCATTTGCAGCAACAAGGATGGACTTGGAGGGCATTACTCTAAGTGAACTAAGTCAGACAGAAAGATAAATACTGAATGATATCACTTATATGTAGAATCTAAAAAATACAACAAGCTAGTGAATATAACATAAAAGAAGTAGACTGACAGATACAGAGAACAAACTAGTGATTACCAGTGGGGAGAGCGAAGGGGAGAGGGGCAAGATAGGGGTGGGGGAGTGGCAGGTACAAACTATGGGGTATAAGATAGGCTCAAGAACGTATTGTACAGCACGGGGAATAGAGCCAATATTTTGTAATAACTAAATGGAAAGTAACCTTTTAAAATTGTATAAAACAAAATACATAAATAAATAAAATGCCCAAGTGGCTTCATTTTCAATTCGTACAAAGGTCTGCAAGGTTCTACAGGATTTCCTCCCCAATCCCTCATCCCCACGTCTCTCCTACCACCCGGGCATCCTGGCTCTTCTCCTAGTGCGCTCCCAGACTGTCCTCCTCCGGGCCGTCCCCTCTAAGACTCTGTCTATCTGTTTGCCCAATTTCTTTGTTTCTACGGGGCTCTGTCCCAAAGTAGCCTCATCAGTGGCACCTTCTTGGCCTCCTGACCCCTCCTCATTTCCCATCACCCACACCTGCTTTCTTTTTCTCCATCCTCACTTGACGAGCTGTGTGTGTATATGCTTACTTATAAATTCAAGGCAAAGAAAAACTGGACAGGGTGGAGGTCTGTTTTGTTTACTGCTGTCTCCACACCAATAGAAGAGTACCTGGCCCATAGTTGAGATGCTTCATGAAACGTGGTAATCAAAATGATCAAACCAAATGGTGCAGTATACGAGGAGGAAACGAATAGTAGAGATTCACTTCCCTGCCTCTCCACCCGGCTGTGTGACTCCAACCCAGTTTAAAAATGAAATAAATAAGGACTCAAGCTTGAGAGTCACTTAGCAAGTGTTTGTTCCAATAACAAGTGGCCGACAATAAGAATGCAACTAAAATCATCTCATGGAGCTTGTCTAATTCAGAACCATTGAACATCTCTGGCTCTTGTCTGTACAATTATTGAGATGAGGACTTTTGATAAGGTTCAAAATTTGTATGGTTTTTCAAGCTATAAAATTTTAGAAATATTTTCTTTGTAAAGAAATAAATTCTCCTTTCTGACTTTTCCTACTGCACTATAATTTTCTTAAAGGCAGGTTTAAAAAATGCACATCCTTTTATTCTCTGATATTCACAAGACAAAACTTGCACTTAACTGGTGCTCAATAACTACTTGTTGGAAAGAACCTCTTTTTTCTGGAGACTTCTACTCACTGTGACTAGGAAGGTGGTTTTAGATGATACATTTTATATTGCTTGATCTGCTGGATCACAGGTTGGCAAACTTTTTCTGAAAAAGACCAAACAGTAAATATTTTCAGTTTTGTGGACTATACTTCTCACCCTTTTTTTTTTGTCACCACTCTGCAATTCTGCCTTTTTGGCCTGAAAGCAGACATAAACAATTTGTAAACAAATGGACGTGGCTATGTTGCAGTAAAACTTTATTTACAAAAACAAGTGGTGGGCTGTATTTGACCTGTGGGTTGTAGTTTGCTGGTCCCTGTGCTAGACTGTTTTTGCCATAAAATAACTATTCCTAAGAACAAACTGTTTGGTTCCATTGTGTTTCTGAATTGGACATAAGCTGCCTGAGATAATTTTAGTTCCATTTATATTGCTGTCTATTTGTTAATTGAATAAAGACTTGCTAAGTGAATCCCAAGCTTGAGTCCTTATTTATTTAATTTTTAGATTATACAAAGCTTGACCCACTTAGGAAATATACCAGGGCATTGCCTTCTCTTTATTCGTCCTTTTTAAAAAATATTTAATTAATTAATTTATTTTTAACATCTTTATTGGAGTATAATTGCTTTACAATGATGTGTTAATTTCTGCTGTATAACAAAGTGAATCAGCTATACATATACATATATCCCCACATCTCCTCCCTCTTGCGTCTCCCTTCCACCCTCCATATCCCACCCCTCTAGGTGGTCACAAAGCACTGAGCTGATCTCCCTGGGCTATGCAGCTTCCTCCCACTGGCTATCTATTTTACATTTGGTAGTGTATATATATCCATGCCACTCTCTCACTTCGTCCCAGCTTACCCTTCCCCCTCCCCGTGTCCTCAAGTCCATTCTCTATGTCTGCATCTTTATTCCTCTCCTGCCCCTGGGTTCGTCAGAACCATTTTTCATTTTGGTTTTGTTTTTAGATTCCATATATATGTGTTAGCATATGGTATTTGTTTTTCTCTTTCTGGCTTACTTCACTCTGTATGGCAGTCTCTAGGTCCATCCACCTCACTACAAACAATTCAGTGTTGTTCCTTTTTATGGCTGAGTAATATTCCATTGTATATATGTGCCACATCTTCTTTATCCATTCATCTGTTGATGGGCACTTCGGTTGCTTCCATCTCCGGGCTATTGTAAATAGAGCTGCAGTGAACACCATGGTACATGATTCTTTTTGAATGATGGTTTTCTCAGGGTATATGCCAGTAGTGGGATTACTGGATCGTATGGTAGTTGTTTTTTTTTTTTTTTTATGATTCTATAAAGCCTGTTCTGTTCCAAAGCTTTTTTTTTTTTAACATCTTTATTGGAGTATAATTGCTTTACAATGGTGTGTTAGTTTCTGCTTTATAACAAAGTGAATCAGTTATACATATACATATGTCCTCATATCTCCTCCCTCTTGTGCCTCCCTCCCACTCTCCCTATCCCACCCCTCTAGGTGGTCACAAAGCACCAAGCTGATCTCCCTGTGCTATGCAGCTGCTTCCCACTAGCTATCTATTTTACATTTGGTAGTGTATATATGTCCATGCCACTCTCTCACTTTGTGCCAGCTTACCCTTCCCCCTCCACGTATCCTCAAGTCCATTCTCTAGTAGGTCTGCATCTTTATTCGCATCTTGCCCCTAGGTTCTTCTGACCATTTTTTTTCTTTTTCTTTTTTTTTTTAGATTCCATATATATGTGTTAGCATACGGTATTTGTTTTTCTCTTTCTGACTTACTTCACTCTGTATGACAGTCTCTAGGTCCATTCATCTCACTACAAGTAACTCAGTTCCATTCCTTTTTATGGCTGAGTAATATTCCATTGTGCCACATCTTCTTTATCCATTCATCTGTCAATGGACACTTAGGTTGCTTCCATATCCTGGCTATTGTAAATAGTGCTGCAGTGAACATTGTGGTACATGACTCTTTTTGAATTATGGTTTTCTCAGGGTATATGTTCAGTAGTGGGATTACTGGGTCGTACAGTAGTTCTATTTTTAGTCTTTTAAAGAACCTCCATACTGTTCTCCATAGTGACTGTATCAATTTACATTCCCACCAACAGTGCAAGAGGGTTCCCTTTTCTCCACACCCTCTCCAGCATTTACTGTTTGTAGATTTTTTGATGATGGACATTCTGACTGGTGTGAAGTGATACCTCATTGTAGTTTTGATTTGCATTTCTCTAGAGATTAGTGATGCTGAGCATCCCTTCATGTGTTTGTTGGCAATCTGTGTGTCTTCTTTGGAGAAATGTCTATTTAGGTCTTCTGCCAATTTTTGGATTGGGTTTTTTGTTTTTTTGATATTGAGCTGCATGAGCTGCTTGTATATTTTGGAGATTAATCCTTTGTTGTTTGCTTCATTTGCAAATATTTTCTCCCATTCTGAGGGCTGTCTTTTCATCTTGTTTATATTTTCCTTTGCTGTGCAAAAGCTTTTAAGTTTCATTAGGTCCCATTTGTTTATATTTGTTTTTATTTCCATTTCTCTAGGAGATGGGTCAAAAAGGATCTTGCTGTGATGTATGTCATAGAGAGTTCTGCTAAGTTTTCCTCTAAGAGTTTGATAGTGTCTGGCCTTACATTTAGGTCTTTAATCCATTTGAAGTTTATTTTTGTGTATGGAGTTAGGGAGTGTTCTAATTTCATTCTTTTATATGCAGCTGTCCAGTTTTCCCAGCACCACTTATTTAAGAGGCTGTCTTTTCTCCATTGTATATTCTTGCCTCTTTTATTAAAGATAAGGTGACCACATGTGCATGGGTTTTTCTCTGGGCTTTCTATCCTGTTCCATTGATCTATATTTCTATTTTTGTGCCAGTATCATCCTCTCTTGATTACTGTAGCTTTGTAGTATAGTCTGAAGACAGGGCTTGCTAAGCTCTTTGTGGTTAAACTCATTTCTCACCCACCAGACTCTGGAAGAGGGAAAGAAACAGCAGATTAGACGTGTTTTCAGGAGGGATCAATATGTAATATAAACCAGATTGTATCTCCTTTGTTCTCCTCAAGCCCAATAACAAGCAATCCTTGTATGCGAGTTGCAAACAAGTGAGGAAAGAGGGGTAGACTTTGATCCTTTAGCTGAGACTTTAAAAATACCAGGAAGCAGAGATGAGTCCACATTCCATGCTTGGCACAGAAACCCAACCTAACCTGGGTCTAGGGCCTGCATGTAGAGCTATTGTCTTTCCTCATCCGGTGGTGACGAAACCAACTTCCTCATAGGTGTGCCTCTCCTTCACTCATCGCTGCCTCCATCAGATCTGGGGTGGGTCAGAGATTGTCTCTAGAACTGTCCACTCTCCTAGCAGGAGGGGACACCCAGAGCTCCCTGGACTCCAACGGCTCCTTCTAGGCAGAACTAAGTCCCCAATAGTAAGATCTTGATCTCTGGTCCCATCCCAGTCCCTGCACACCCCTGAGTTCCAAATGACTTAAAGTCACTGACCCCTGGAAAGCTGTGTCTCGCTGAAGGCCCTCGGGACAATAGCACTAGCAGCTAATGAGACAGTGGGGGATTGTCTTGTTACTTATAAGGTATTTATTCTGCAGAACTAATGGGAACCAATAGGTACTCTGGACTAAGAACAGCATCTTTTCTTCCTGAGTCAAGGTAATCAAAGTCACCAGAGTTGTTGACTGGCAGCTGACCAAAGGCCCAGCTAAGGGAATTGGACACATCCTGAGGTCGATGACCACACGGACACTGTGGGTCTAAGATGCTCTTTTGGGGGTTGGTGACTCATCCATGACATGGAAGAACAGGCCCAGTCCCCTTCTGACCACAGGAGATTTCTACAGGCCCCGTCATCACACGGTCTGACAACAGGAAGAGGTCAGAGAGAGAGGTTCAGTGGGGAGAGATGGAGGACTGGAGACCTGGATTGAAAGCTGAGTTTACCTCCTCCTGGCTCTGTTCCCAATGTCCTCTCTCTGTGTCCACCCCCCTATTCTCAAACTTGGTTTCATTTAAACCATTTCAGTTTCTTAAACACAATATTGATGTCAAGACCTCACCCTAGACCAACTAAATTAGAATCTCTTGGCCATTTAAAAAGTCTCTCTGGGTGATTTATTGTGCAGTCAGGGTCGGGGACCACTGTTCTGCTTCATTATCACCTTGATGCTTAAATACAGGAAGGAAATGAGGAAGGCTACTAGCCACCCCACAATTCCTTCATCTGAGAACCTCCTCAGATGAGGCTTTCAGATAAGTTTCAGATAAGGCTGCATCTGAAAGTAGGCTTTGAGGTCACCTTATGAATAATTCCTTTTATAAACCTTTTTTGAAAAGGTGAAAGGTGTCTACAGCTGGAAATCAAATAGAACTTGGGTCAAACATCATGTGTTCATTTTTTTTTACTCCTTCATGGTGTAATCCATTACTGCAGCTCAGTTAAGTCTGAGATGACCCACATGAGTTGTGAATTCATGAGTGACTGTAAAATACAGTGATTCAGAATGTGTACTTGGAAGGGAGACCGAGATTTGAATCTTTGCAACTCAAATTGCTAACTATTTGATCTTGGGCTAGTGACTTAATTTAAGACTTAATTTTCTCACCTACAAAGTGGGAAGAATAATCCCTGTCTCACAGATAGATTTGTCAATATGATAGCAAATGTGAAATTATAAAAAATAACTTGATATTCAATAATAGTTAAACAGGGTGGTGGATATAAAACACCTAAATCAAATCCTTGACCCTTGGCATTTCTTTAACAAATGGCAGTTGTTATTATTAAAACTAAAATGAATTGTGTGTCAGAGTCTCAATTCCTTGTCATATGGAATAAGAATAGAACCCACTAATTATGAAGTCTTGATTTTTCTTGAAGCAATGAGCTCACTAGAGTTTCTTTGTGTTGCCAATTTCAATGAGATCCAGGAGTATTGGCTGCTGTCGGCATTCAAGGAAGACAAACTTTTGGAGGAAGTTTTGGTCTGCAGGATGCAGACCAAAAATAAAAATTCCAGGGCTGCCTTTGATTTCCTTTAAAGTCACAGCAGCTCATGTGAGGAGTGAAGATATTTCCGTATTCCCTACTATCTGCTGAGGGTCAAGAGATGAGTTACAGTGACCTGAAGGGAGTGTTTTTAAAATCTTGGTTAAAACTAGTGTTAAGCATATAGGCAAAGTATGAATCTCTCCAATGCTTGATTTCAACTTTAAAAAGTAAAGAATAAGTATATTACAAAGCAAGCAGAATTTCAACATAATCTTTAGGAGTTAAATTATGTTTCCTGTGCCCTACATTATGACCATAATACCTGCTACCTGGCCTGTATGTGGTGTGTGTGTGTGTGTGTGTGTGTGTGTGTGTGTGTGTGTGTGTGTTAATTAAAGGGGCATGTATTTACCTACATATCTATCAGATTGGTAGTACCAGTCCTACTCCACAGATTTTAACATTTGGGATTTGCCGTTCACAATAATATAAATGCACGTCTGAGAACCAAACTTGAACATAGCCTTTCTGACAGGAGACCTTTAAAGCTGAAAGTTATCCTGAGCTTCAATTTCAAGAAAAAGGCAAAGTTTACATCATAAAACCAGAAAACGAAGGACAGATGGCTGTCTGTCTGGATAGGTAAATTGATAGATAGATAGGTTTAATAAAACACCGGAGTTAAAAGAAATCTTTGTTACTCTGTGTACCTACATGTTCTCCAAGGCCACTTGAACAGTGAGCCTTCTGGTGGAAGGGTGGTGTTACTGTTGTCATGTTGATTTCATCTTCTGCCTGTGTTCCATGTTTTCCCAGGTTCCTCATAAACGCACACATAGTTTAGCATATACAACGGGAAAGAAGCTTTCCATCACCTGCCCTTGCGATTCCTAAAGATTCCTACAATTCGGGTGGAAGTTTGCATTGTATACTTATTGCCAGTAAGAGCACATTACATCACAAGGGACAGCCAACGCCATACATAACACTCCCCACCCCCTTATCTTTGCCCCTTCAGACTTGCACACAGTTATATCTGTACTTGATTCAGGGTTGGGTGCTGTAAGCACTTCAACAGCAAATAAGAAACAGAAGGGGTGTCTGAGCAATATCAAATATTATTTTAGGTTCTATAACCAAGATAGGAGATAGATTTTCATTCTCCATTGCTGGGAATACTAAGGTCCTATAAAAGTCAAGAAACAATGTTTAACTAAGTGGCATAAAACTTATAGCTTATCACTGCAATGCAATGTACATCAGGAAAATTGGCATGAGAAAACTCAATTTCCTAGGAACAATCTAATTAAGTTCTGTTTATTCAAGTAATCTAAACTATTGACTACTCAAGTGGTTTGTGATAAAAGAAATAGAGTAGGACTCAGAAAGCTCTCCTACCTACAGGCTCCCCTTGGAAGAAGCAGCAGGGCTTCTAGGGAATGCAAATCATTTAAGGTATTTTAAGCCAGCTCAGGACCTCTGCAGAAGGACTAGTGAAAACAGCAGATCTTAAAGGAATAGGAATACGCAGTTTACCTGTCTTGCAATTCAAACCCAGAGGAAGAGAGGAGAATCTCAGTGTCAGAGCAGGAATTTTCATATGACCATTTTTAGATGAGAGTTGAGGCAAGAAAAGTGAGTATCCTGTCACAGTGGCAGACCACAGTGGGCAGGAAGAGTGTCTAGACACTGGCCACCTTCACCGTGGAACTCCACTCCCTAAAGCCCTCTGATAGAACCCCTCATGGGGCCAGACCCTTTCTACACTCACCCTCATCTATGCTGCATTAGAACCCTGGAAGGTATACTTGTTTTCCTAAGTTCACTAGTGCAAAAACCAGTTCATCAATGAACTTGCCCCAGGTCATGCATTTGTGTTAGTACGTAGCCATTCTAGAATTACATCCATGCCTACCTGAGACTAAACCTATACTTTTTACCCCCATTATACTGTACTGCTTGCCAGAAAGAAATAGTATAACAATTCTGTGTCTGAGGCAAGGATAAAGTGACAGTTGACTAGTAAGGTAAGATATACCATTAAGCAATTTGAAAAACAAAACATAACAATGTTTGCCAAGAGATTGCCATGAGTCTAAGCTGATAATCCAAGCACTCTTGTTGGTGTGCATGCTTCACTGTGTGATAAGCGGTAGTTACTGACTGATAAACAGTAACGCTGTGCTTTTGCAACTACTGCTGCTTGTTAAGTACACACAGATTTCAGAAGAGAAGTGAGCGAAGGCAAGTTTGCAGGGATTAGAAGTTCACCAATGAAAGTTATTTGAAGAAGAGAGAGTCATAAGTCAATACTCACTCTGGGTTCAGGTGACCACAATGGAAAACCCAAGCTGGTGGGACAGAGCAAATGACAGGTACAGAAACTATTCTTCAGCATGTGATAAAAAATAAATGCAAGAAGGTACAAAAACCTTAGGAACATTTCTTAAAGGAGGAGTAAAGAAAATCCAGGCACTCCTTTTCCAGTCTGTGTAGGTGTCAAACATCAAGGAAGTTGAATCCGTATCACTTTGGTTTCAGGAGTCCAACCTGGCCTCCTACATCTCCAGCTTCTATTCGTCAAGTTGGACCATCAAGGAGAACAATAAGGAAAAGAGTATCCTTTTATTGGCATTCTTCATCATCTCTTTGCTCTGCTGGTGACTCAGCTGTTTCTACAAGCGCACTTGATAAGTTGAAGCACGAGGCTAGAACAAGAATGACTGTGGACAGCTTTCCCTTCGAGGCCAGTTTTTTCTTTAACCAATTTGTGTAGCCTTGGGTAAAGCTACAACTTCTCCAGGCAGTGTTTGCTCAATTAGCACCTGCACTTGGCCGAGGGAGCTCTGGATTCGATGGGGTTTGGAGCTGAGATTTTGAGTGCCCATCACCGTCTTTCCATACCCAGACTACTTCTTCAGGATGAAGTCCTTTAGAGTTTACGACAACTCGGCTGGGATCTTCATTGTATGAATTTAGACAATTTGCATTGCTCAGTTTTCCCACAATAACTAGAAGGTTTGGCAAAAAGGTACAATTTTGCAGTGGGAAGGATCCCAAAGTAAAATTCTAGTTGTTTCCCCGGTTCTGCTAATAATAAATACCTAAAATAAGTCCCGAGAACTCTCCTGGGCTCTCCTGCATTTACACCATGTAGGAATAGAGGTACTGATGGAGAATCAAGGTTTTAATTACTTTCTTCTTTGTGGTTATCAGAGATAGAAACTATGGATTCATAGAGAAGTGATTCAGGAAGTTATAAATGAAAGATTTACGGTATAATAATACCACTAAATGCTAAACCAAATAAAGAGCCAGAAGACATACAAGGTGCATCCAATGGGCTATGCCAGAGGCCAGGGACTGAACTTGGGAAAAGTGGGAAAGAGGCTTTACATGTGCTCAGGATCCAAAACGTTATGGCAAGAAATGTCAGAACAATGAAACCTGTAAGGAGACAGTTTGATGGAATTTGGTGATGAAGGATAATGCCTGTGTCCATCAGATAAAATCAGACATGTTGCCTATACCTTGATATCTCCAACCCAAGAAGAAAAATATTCCATCAACTGGATGATTTTTTTTTTTTTTTGCGGTACACGGGCCTCTCACTGTTGTGGCCTCTCCCATTGCGGAGCACAGGCTCCGGACGCGCAGGCTCAGCGGCCATGGCTCCCGGGCCCAGCTGCTCTGGGCCATGAACCCGTGTCCCCTGCATCAGCAGGCGGACTCTCAACCATTGCGCCACCAGGGAAGCCCAACTGGATGATATTTTAAAGCTGAAGTATGTAGCTTAGATCTAACCAAGGACAAAGCGCTAAAATATGAAAACCAAGAGAAAAGGTAAAATATTTCACTACTTTTGTGTTCCTCAATTATTCACAGAAATTAATTGGGGTGATAATAGCATTTTGTCCTATTTTATTTTATTTTATTTTAAATTTTTATTGGAGTATAGTTGATTTACAATGCTGTGTTAGTTTCAGGTGTATAGCAAAGTGAGTCAGTTATACATATACATATATCGACTCTATTGTATTTTAAATAGTCTAAATGTGACTCTGAGTTTTGAATTGAGATTGAGTTTCAGACTCAATCTACCCTGTGTAAAATACTGTACTTGGCCACCTGATGGAGATGGGGTCCATGCACAGACATCTCACTGTCTGGCATAGAAGATCACCCATATAGTTGATTCAGAGTTAACAACAATAAGACAGAAATAGAAGAGGTGACTTAATTCAAGCCAGCAGGTAACACGTGGCCATATGAATGTTACGGTGATATTGATATTGATAAACTGATACTGATAAACTGATATTGTTTATCAGTCAGTTAGGCTTTGTAAGGAAGGTGGGATCATTCTGGATGCAGTAGCCTGAAGATGGAAACTACCCTGTAGGTGTTGCATTCTTATTTACCAGCCATGTTGTCAACAGCAAAAAAGTCATTATCGTATACCTTTCATTGATGGAAATTGCCACAGAACAGATCACTCACTAAGGTGGGTCTGAAGTGAACCAGGAACAAAATGTGTGTATTTAACATTCAGCGTAAGGTTGCACCAACAACAGCTAAAGCAACAATGTCCAATTTGAATGAGGCAAGAGGAAGCTGGATCACCATTGAATTAATGTCAGTGGTGCTTTGCAACTCACCGACTCCCAAGCCACTCTGTGGGTGAGGACCTGAAATTGCTAACGAACTTTAGGGGAGGTTTAAAGGAAGGTGACCAGCCTCTGTACAGAGTGTTGAGCATTTCCTGCATCTAACTTTTTAAGTATACATCTTCCCACTTGACAAAATCAGATTTTGCATACGCCCTAACAAATGTCCAGTTGGTGCTAACAAATTAGGAAATCATGCCTATATTCACACTTAAAAATTAAACAAAAATGTTTTAAGCGTTAAAATTTGACAGTTGCCTACAAAAGAGCTGGAAACAGAGAAGTAGGGTGACCAACCGTCACAGTTTGTCTAGGACCAAGTGATGTCCCAGGACACAAGACTTTCAGAGCTAACACTGGGGCAGTCACGGGAAAACCAGGCCGGCTCATCACCCTACAGAGGAATCATTTGGAGGTAACACTTCTATTAAGTTACTCTTCCATTTGGGGATAATTTTTTGTGCCATCCCATTGAAGAAGAATGTGAAAAAGCCCTAAAACAGCCTCACTGTTTTCCAGAGGAGGAATTCTTTTTAGTTGGGAATAGTGGTGGAGAGGTTGAGAAACCTCCAGCAGGAGATAGCCTGGGAACCCCGAGGGGCAAGAGGAGACAGGTACTTGGGGACCTGCTGGAAGAGTCCACAGGCAGATGACCTGCCAGCTAGAGCCTGAGGGCTTTGTCCTATAGGAGCTGGTTTAGAAACCAATAGATGGAAACAAGTTCAAGAGAATATGCACTTTTAACTAATTCAGGCAGGGGCATTCACCTGTTCTTTGCAAGAGATCTTCCTTCAGCCCAACAGGAATAACTGGCCTTGCTGCAAGGGCTGGGAAACTTTTAAAAGCCAGCTCACCCATAAGGCCAGCTTTTCTATTAGGATCCTGGGAAGATAGTTACCTGACCTTATGTGTTCAGCGGTGGCCCCTGTGACTTAAATAGTTGTCTTCTTAAGCTCCTGGTCAGAATTTGTTGTTGATAATTTTAAAATCTCTCAGATCTTTCACAGAGCACAGAACAGCCACATTCTTCACCCTAAATAATGCCCTAAAACTAGGCATCTGTGGTCACGATTCTGTCTAACAGGAGAGGGGCACACACTTACGTATCTGAACCTTCAGTCAGGAAAAATATTGAGTGATCTTTGAGTTCTGGGTTGAGGCAAACTGACAGCAGGAACAAGTTAACACAGCAGGGATGATGTTTTGACCACGTGACATGCTATGGGAAGGGTGAGCAAAGAGGGAGGGAATGCTAGAACCCATCAGCATCTTCACCAGGAAAAATGAACATGTCCTGGGCGTGAGCCCTCAGAGTCTTCAGAGATGTTCCAAGTACCTTCAATGATCACCACTCAAGCACCAAAAGCAAAGGATGGCTGTGCTTCTACTTTGGGTTCAATGCCTGCAGACACTGTTCTGTTTCTCACCTAATCTGGCATAGTAACCGCTAAGAGGGCTTCTCACGCCTGAGGCTTTGGAGTAATTATTTTTACTGTTCTACTAAAACTTCATTGGCTGAAGTCCATCAGCCACACCTGGGGGAGAGAGTGAGACCGTCAGGTAGCTGGCTGTCACATCCTGAAAGCCCCCCACTGATACAGCTCTTTTTACAGCAATGCAAACTTTTACATAGGTTTCTGGCACTTGAAAATGATATGGGTACACACACGTGTCAACGTAGGGACTAGCTTAGCGGAGCACAGTAAAGTGTACGAGAATCTTTCAGGAGATGTCGACGTAGATTTTTGGGTTCCAGGCTCTGTAGACGCTGTGAAAGTCACTCTCTGGTTTTCAGTGTCTTAAAGAGAAACATTACGAAACTGAACAGGGTGATTTCTAGGCTCCTTCAAGCTCTAACTAAGCCTTTGTGATTCTTCTTATTGCTCGCTTTCTGGAACATAGCCATTCATGAAAGTTTCCTTCTCCCTCAGAGCCCAGCCATGCCGAGGAGATGCTGAGTGGGAGAAAGCTGTCGGGTGGGAGAGGCGAGGTTGCCGAGGGGAGAGGAGCCACTTATACATATGGGGGTGGCGTGGAGAGCTGGTGATCTGCCTTGATGAAATGAAATTTGAAGACAAGCTAATTTCTGCTTGGTGACTTAAAAGTCTGAACGGAAGGCAGACATGAGAGAGAACACATTTGGGTTCTGATTTCTCAGTTTAAAAGTGAATGATATTCAAAAAATGTTAATGTTAGCAAACAAAATGTAGCTTTTAGTGTTCTGATGTTCTTCAAAGTCGTGTAACTTTCTATCCCATGCGGCCATACTAAGTCAAATTTGACCTATATTCGTTCCTACTTAATGAAACCCCCTTAACGGTAATGTAACCGAAGTATTTTTCTTTTTTTTTTTCTTTTTCTATTTTGCAGTATGCTGGGCCTCTCACTGTTGTGGCATCTCCCGTCTGCAGAGCACAGGCTCCGGACGCGCAGACTCAGCGGCCATGGCTCACGGGCCCAGCTTCTCCATGACATGTGGGATCTTCCAGGACCAGGGCACGAACCCGTGTCCCCTGAATCGGCAGGCGGACTCTTAACCACTGCGCCACCAGGGAAGCCCCGAAGCACTTTTCTTGATTCATGCTGTCTAAACTCTGGGAGTCTAAGGGTAGAGCTGCACTGTCAGTCTCCACCATTGTTAAGCTTCAGCTCTCTTGACTATTTTACTCTTTACCATTATTTGTTCTGTTTCTTTTTCCTGGAATGTGCACAACTCTTCTTTGGCTCCACCTATGGAAATCTTGTCAGTTGAACTTAACTGTTCCCTCTTCTGGAAGCTGACCTTTGAACTCCCAGCAGAGTTCACTGCCCTTCCTATGGGCTTCTAGAGTATTTTGATTATATAGCACTTAATGACACTGCATTGCAGTCAGCTATGCCCATCTTTCTGCTGAACTGTAATTTACCCCAGTGCAGAGATTGTGGCAAAGAGAAGGCACCCAATGTAGTTACCAATCAAATTAAATCAACGTGATATCCATAATAAAGGCTTCTATTAGTAATAGAAGGCCCTGCTGGGGTCCTCCTGGCACTTTGAGTAACTGACCATGTGCACAGGAAGGCTATGAGCATCTTAAATCAAACTCCAGAGTTAGTCTGAGATCCCCAATTTTATTTTGGCTGGGAACTTGCTGTAGTGGAGGAGGAAGATGGGCGATGGTGAGGGAGTGAGGGGGCTATGGTAAGGGGGAGTAGCTGTACCAGTGGAAGAGAATCATTCCAGCATTCACAGGATTAGCGATTTTAGGCAATGTGGTTGGTTGTCTGCCCAGATCCTCTTGGATCTCCTTCACTGCTCATGGGTGCCCATTCCTACACTTCTGTGTGTATTACTTCTGATGGCATGGAGCTCCTACTGCCATCTGTGTAAGCCTGCCCTTGGACCATGGGAGCCTTTTCTTTGCAGATTCAGGAAAGCCAGAGCACTTGGGAGATTGCATGCCCTGCCACTCCTACTCCTAGCAAAGGCTGACTGGGGCAAGAGCATGAAACCCCCATTACCTCATCACCCAGTACCCAGTACCCTTACTACTTTCACTCCAGAACTCCCTCCAGAATCAGGCAGGGAACTGACCTTGGCCTGAAATCTCACCCTCACTTGACTTCTTCCCTTCCCCCAGCTGGCTTCCCCCACCCAGAGGAATCCTTCTTTAATAAATTGCATGTGCAACCTTGTCTCAATATCTGCTTCTAGAGTGCCTACTTCAAGACAGGATTCCAGCTTGATGGTTTTCTAAGACAAGCTTCTCACTGGAAAAGGCCAAAGGCAAGCAGGTCCCCGCCTCTGGCCTGCAGAGTCTTGAAATGATCGAAATGGACATCCTTCATCCTCCACGGCTCACTTACCTTCCAAGAGGACATTTTACAAACCTCTGATGGGGATTGTGGAGGCAAACTGGAGAAAACTGCCCAAATCTTGCCTAGCCCGTGGACGATGCTTTAAGCGGCTGGGGCCATCGGAGGTTTCGAGAAGCTTTAAAAACTGACATAACCCTCCATAAATAGTTCCATATCTAACCCAACTTAAATAGATGTAGTCAAAGGTAAAAATGTGTATTTTTTCCTCTCATCACACTTCAAGGTTTTTAATGTCTCAATTCAAGCCAAGATGAAAATTGGAAGCAAAACAACCTGTTTTTTTTTTTTTTTTCTTTTTAGGAAATTATTCTCGGGAAATTGTTCTTTCAAAAAAGCTGGTTCTTGTGATCTCTTCTGCCCAGTTTTCAAACATCTTTTTAGAACTTTGATTAAAAATCCAGACTTTAGATGTATATTCTTTTCAAATTTGACACTTACAAGAGTCTTGCTTTCAGTTAAGTGGGAAGAAAGAGAGAAAGATGATTTACTGAGCAGTGATTCATGTTATTTTTTTATATTAGGCTAAAAGATCAATAACACTGACCATCTTCCATTACAAAATGATTAGCCGTGTTCTTTGAAGAAATTTTATATGGTAGATTGCAGAATCTACGCCTTAGAATCAGAATGTGAGAAATCTTTTGCTTACTGGATGGGAGGGAGATGGGATGACAAAAAATGTTTTGTCAAGATTAATAGTTTGCCTTATTCCCCTCATTTACCCTCAGAAATTTCCAGAAATACTTACATGGATCATCCAGTTATTAAAACATGCAGCATAAAATCTGTCCCCTGTGGCAGAAATCTCATGGATGCTGATTCTAGAATTTTCCCACTCACCTCTCAAATCTTTAATCATGTGTTTATAATGCCTTACCTTCTTTTGCGAATTCTGTCAGATCTAAAATACCATCTGATTATTGACATATCCTCAAATGAAAAAAAACAAAAACAGGTTAACATTACCAAAGTGAGAAGAGTATATTGTCTTTTGTGTCTGTGTGTGTGTGTGAAAGTTGCCTCCTTTATTGTTTTTTTTTTAATTAATTTAATTTATTTATTTTTATACAGCAGGTTCTTATTAATCTATTTTATACATATTAGTGTATACATGTCAATCCCAATCTCCAAATTCATCCTGCCACCACCCTGCCCCCGCGTCCCCCCTTGGTGTCCATACGTTTGTTCTCTACATCTATGTCTCTATTTCTACCTTGCACACAGGTTCATCTCTACCATTTTTCTAGATTCCACATATATGCATTAATATTTGACATTTGTTTTCCTCTTTCTGACTTACTTCACTCTGTATGACAGTCTCTAGGTCCATCCACGTCTCTACAAAGGACCCAGTTTTGTTCTTTTTTATGGCTGAGTAATATTCCATTGTATATATGTACCACAACATCTTTATCCATTCATCCGTCAACAGGCGTTTAGGTCACTCGTGACCTGGCTATTGTAAATAGTGCTGCAGTGAACATTGGGGTGCATGTGCCCTTTTGAATTATGGTCTTCTCTGAGAGTATTGTCTTCACATGTAAATTAGTTCGTGTGTTCATACTACTTTGGACTCACTTTCTTCTTTCATCATTTGTAAAGACTGTGTGATGAATGAGCCCGAGCTCTGCTGTGTACGGCCCTGTGAAAACTGCAGCTTGCCAGGTGGTTAGTCTGCGATTATAATTCATGCGGTGTGTTGCTTGATACTCAAAGGAATCTACACATGCACATGTATGCCCACAAAAGACCAATTTGAGAAAAATGGAGCCTAATGAAAAATGCATGGACTGAGTGTGAGAAGAGCTGTTTCGAGCCTCAGCCCACCTCTCTCTAGCTCTGTGACTTTGAGAAAATCACTCAGCGTCTCTGGCTTCCACTTCCTCACCCTTAAAATGCAACTAATTATGCCTTTGGGTCTGAGCATCCAATTAATCACATTTCTGAAAGAGCTTTATAAATTGAGAAAGAACATTCAAATGTTAGTTTACTAATAAAAGCTGAAATGGGAAAAAATATGCATTAAAAATAAGAATTAAAGTTCACTTGTAACAAGCCATACCATCCGTTTATAATCGTTCATCGATCTTCTTGACAACTTTTTTTTTTTTTTTTTGCGGTTCGCTGGCCTCTCACTGCTGTGGCCTCTCCCGTTGCGGAGCACAGGCTCCGGACGCGCAGGCTCAGCGGCCATGGCTCACGGGGGCAGCCGCTCCGCAGCATGTGGCATCTTCCCGGACCGGGGCATGAACCTGTGTCCCCTGCATCGGCAGGCGGACTCTCAACCTCTGCGCCACCAGGGAAGCCCTTCTTGACAATTTTTTAAGGGTCTATGATGTGTCAGGTGTCCCTCCAGGAACATGTAGCAAGCCAGACAGGCGTGGTAGAGCTCTGAAAAGGAGCACAGACAGTAAATGATAAAGAGGACAATTTAGACAGTGCTAAGTGATATACAAAGTGAGAGGGAGAGTTGAGGTACAGAGTTGGATTGGAACCACGGGAGATGAACATTTGGGCTAAACCTGAATGGTGATAAGGGGTTGAGCAGGTGAATGAAGATCTGAAGAAAAGCATTCCAGGCAGAGGGAACAGCTTGTGCAAATCGTCTGGGGTGGGATATGGTCAGATCTTGAATGTTGCATTTCCCCTTTTTTGTTTTTCTCCATCTCTGTGTTTACCTGTTTTATATGGGACTTTTATAATACCTTCCCTCCCATGAGATCTATCTGATTTTATGGATCTGGAGGAAGACAACCAGCTTGAAGAGGTCTGGACCTATGTGGCTTCTTCAAGTCCTGAGCCTCTGGGAGCCCAGGGTCTTCTCTCAGGGGCCACTGCACTCTTCCCAGCAGAAGAGGAAACCATTGCTTCATGGGAAGGAAAAGGACAAAAGGATGGGGACAGGTGCATGTTCCCACTGGGGAATCAGGAGCAGGGGATGATTTATACCTGGGCTTGGGATCAAGGGAGGAAGTAGGAGAAAATGGGGAGGTCTCAGACCTTCCCCCCCCAGCCAAAGCAGAATAACTCCTCAGGCTTTCCTGCCTTCAGTTAGTTCAAGGCCCCAGAACAGATGCAGCTGAACCCAGGGTCAAGGAGAGGAGATGCACAGGAGTGTGGAACCCAAAACTCAGGAAAGCAGACATATCATTTTCTTCCAACAAATCAACTCACTCCCTGTTCCCTCCAATGTGAAGCAGCTGCAGCACCCTGGCCCCGCCCAGGTGTCTGTGTAAGAGACTGTGTGAGTGTGTCATCATCTCCATGGTGACAGAGGGTCTTTGCTTCCCACCAAGGTATTGCCCCTGGACCAGTGCAGGGGATCTCATTAGGGAAAGTGCCTGTGGGCATCTTCTCCCTTAGGGTGTACCAGGGTCTACTCTGGCCACAGGACAGCTGGTGACAGGCAAGGGCTGTGGACTGGCGTCCCTTGGCATGATGGCTGCAAGAAACTGCTTGGTGTAGGAAGGACACACAAATGCATTCCAGAATTCGGACCATTTCTCATAAAAGTGCTAGACTCTGTGGACCAACGCTGGGATGATTCCAACATGGAATCTCATTCCCAATTTCCATGCTGTGGAAGAACTCGATTTTACCCATATCTATCCACCTTATGTTTTTTGATCAGGGAAAACAAAGGCTATAGAAACAAATCAATACAGCCAGAAGGAGATTGAATTAAAAACATAGAGTGTCCATCTGCAATGTTTGCTTATACGTATATTTGATATATGCATTATCTATATGGGTTCATCCTGATCTTCCCAGGAGGAAGGATTTTTGTTAATATTCACCTGGAGTGGGGAGAGGGAAGAGGAGGAGAGAACAGGAGGTGAAGGAGAGCTTGTTAAAAAGTATAATCTGGTTATTTATTTATAGTTTATTTCCGCAAAGGGACCTTTATAAAGGCTGTGATAAGAGTGGCCAAAGTTTCTTAAAGATTAACTGGCATTCTTTAAAAGGGCATTAGTTTTTTTTTTTTATGCAGGTGTTTGGAGAACTCAGGACTGGGTGTCCATCAGGATATTTTGCCGGTCTGTAGATTCCCTTAAGACACACTGCTGACATCGTGGTCTCCTTTCTCAGATTCCTCTCTCTCTCTCTCACTTTCTCTCCTTCCCTCCCTCCCTCCCTCCCTCCCCCCCTCCTTTCCCGTTCCTCCCTCCCTCCGCCCAATCTCTCCCAATCTCTTTCTTTCTCTCTTCAGTTCCTTCAGGTAAATCCTACTCCGACTTGTACCAACTTGTTTTTGACTGACAGTGCACAGCGAGAGCGTTTTCTCCATTCTGAGAGAACCTGAAGACCTAGGCTTCCCAAAGCGACCTGCGTGGAGGACTCATCTCCTCGCCTTTTCATAACCTCGCATCTAGCCAGGCGCCTGCATTCACCAGTCCTCGCAGGTAAGAGGCACAGGCTTAGGTCAATTCTGGAACATGCTGCTCGCTGGAGGGATTTCTGAAAAACTTTCCTTCCAAAGGTAATGAAAATGTTGCGATTCTTTTGAAACTGACTTAAATCCTTCAAGACTTCCAGGCTTATCTGGGGGAATTTACAAGTGCTGTTTGCCTGTGGAAAACGGGTTTTTACTTAATGATGGGGCAAGAAAAAAAAAAAGGCTTTATTCATGCCTGTAAAACAATAACCAGATGTTGTCTTGTTTGCTGTGGGTGTAAGTGATCTAGATGGAGGGAGAAGAATTACTCTGTTTGCAAGTGTTTTTTTCTCCTAGTGTCTGTGAGAGCAAGTTTGTTATTGATTTTTAGTGATTACATGGGTTTTTTGCGTCGTTCTTCAGCAGTTATTTTCCTTAGTCGGCGGAGAAATCAGTTTAGCTTGGCGTAAGGCGAAACCTCGCCGGAAAATTTTAAAATCTGTTACCTATCCTCATAAGAAAAAAGTAATGTAAGTTTTCTGTGGTAGGTATAAGGAATGTAAACAATTCTGACTTTGGAAACCTTAGGAACCTGGTTCACAACCCATGGCTAATGCGTTTTATAACCTGTGTATAATTTCATGGGGGTCTAGACGGTTCTCAGCTAATCAATGTTATACTGGGTGAAATTTCCACATTGTTCCTGTGAAGCTAGTTTTTTTTATCTCCTCTGCACTTCCGCATTGAGTTGCCTGAAGGAAATAAGAATGTGCTGTTCAACAGAAATCTCTTGACCTCATGATTTCTTTAAGTCGCAGGTTAGGAAACTTACAACAAATGCGATGTTCAACTTGGCAAAATTAAAGACCAAAATTAGTCCTACTCAATTCAAATCTTTAGATTTATTTCTTCTCATCAGAAAATATCTTAATCTTTTTGTTTGTTTGTTTATCTAAAGGAAAGATTTTGAAAAAAATATTACAAGTGATTCTTGAAGTTCTTTTTTTGAAACCTCAAAATCACACTCACACACACACAACTGCTAATTCTAGATCCTATTCCATTCTGTCGTCTCTCATAAATGTTAAAATAAATATGTAATGATCTACGATAGCCTTAGGTGATAAATTCTTTCAATTTAAAATTGTCCTAAAAATCAAAAGAGAAGAGTCAAATACAACTATCATGCATTTTTAAATGCCATCATTTTATGACAACCAAGTGCTTACCTTACACACATCTGCCCTCAGCACTGTTTTCCCCAGGTGTTTTTTTTTTTTTTTTAGCAGTTTTCTTCCTTCCCTAGTGATAAATACAGTAAATGGCCAGGCAGGGAGCAACCCAGAGGTCATATGACTGGTCTTTGCAAACGTCTGGAGAGTAGAAGAGTTTCACCAAATCACCAGTCATATCTCAGAAACACTAATCAAATAACAGGGCTGACAGGTCCTCACTGAATTAAGTAAATGCCTAAGTAGTTTGGGGGTTTTCTAGAAATAGACTTAGCTGAATTTGGCGATTCTGGTTGCTTAAGGAAAACACATTTTTAAAAACTCCTCCCACACTCTCATCACTCCTTCCTCTCATCAACCGTTGTGGTCATTTTACGGAAAGTGCTATTTCCCCAATTTCCTCTCCTGACACTTAGAACCAGTGTAGACAGCCCCGTGTTTGGGGGAAAAGAGACAGAGTAAGACCCCAGGCTTCCCATGCCCGCGGTCCCGAAGAGCTGAGAGAAGCAGGTCTGCTGGATCCTTCTACTCTCGCTCTGCCCTTGTGTGAAGGAAATCTTAAAAGGGCTGAACTTTCAGGTTTGGGGGTGTGTGTGTGTGTAATTATGTACCTGAATGACAAAGTGCTTTGTACAAGAAGAGCCACCAATGTGTGGCTTTAGGCATCAAAGACAAACATTTTCGGACTTAATCACTAAATGTCAAGCATTTGAAATCTCCTTTCCTGCCACACCCCCTCTCATCTGTCAGAGACGCGGGGCAGCCCACTGACTTCCTTCCTGACTCTGCTTCAGATGCAGAGATGTTTGTGGAGAGTATTTGCCTGGTGGACGCATCAGAATCTTAGGACCAGTGCAGGAGTCTGCAGAATGAACCGTAAGCATGCTGGAGCTGCTGATGACAAGTCCCTGGGAAGGCTTGTTTAAGGCATATAAAGCTCCCTAGTCATGCCTTTCAGCCTTTACTCTGTAAGGAATTCAGCTACCGTCTTCTCCCCTGCAACCATTCAAGCACTTCACGCCAGAGTAAATCAGGTATCTCCAATTGTGCTGTTTCAATTCTTCTTTTAAGTAAAAAGAATTCTGCTCCAAAAATAGTCAGAAAGCTATGGCCAGAGTTAATGTTAGCTTTCATGCTCGCAAAGAAGAGTGTGTTGCTTATTAAAGGGTACGTGAAAGATGCATATCAGACAGGGGTGCTTCTTCATTCTCCTCTCTCCTGCCCTTCACCTTCATCTTGTAGACGCACCTTGGGAGTGGGGCTTGGGTGCAACTGGTGTGGCCGGGCTGGGTGCGGGGAGAACAGAGGAGCAAAGCGATCCAAGGTGGGTGTGGGGGGGGGCTTGCTCTGTGCCCCTCAAGGATGCAGTGCCATGGAAGGGGGCGGATCTGACCCCAAACACCTGGCTCTTTGCTGCCGCTCAGGTGGCCTCCTGCTGCCAGTTTTACAGACAGAGAAAGCACTGTGTGGCCAGAAAGAGCAGCTCCAGAAGTGCCAAACCTTCCCACAGCTAAAAGAACTAAGGGCAGCCCACCTTCCCCACCTTGAAATGGAGAATTGAGAGAAGAGAAAATAACTTAAAATCTGAAAGCGAAGGTTCTGGGAAAGAAGTTTTATTTGCTAAGCATTACTTTGTTAAGATAAAAGGGGAAAAGAAATGAGCATATAGACGTTCCTGGTAAAAGACAAAGCAAGAAAGACGAATCTGAAAATCTGCCCTCCCTGCAAAATGCTCCTTGGGCTGATGCAGACAGCAACGTGGGCACCTCTGCTCACAACGCAGCTGAGTCCACGTAGAAATTCCCACTGTATTCCCAGGGCTTTTTAACTAAAAACATTTCTGCTTTTCTCATAAACAAAGGTCAGAGCTTGTGAGGGGTCTGTACACCTGCCTTCCCTTCATTTGGTACCGTGACTTATCTGGTGAAAGGATTCATAAGCCAATAGTCACTGCAACCCAATTGGACTTTAGAAATTCACACCTGGCCTAATTCCAGAAGAGTCTGTGGTCCCACACCTAAAATTCCATAACACAGAATTCCAGATATTTCAGTCCTATCTGAAGATGAACTAGGGTTGCCTGACCAGGCTCACAGAATCAGAAGATACACGAGAAGGACAAAACACACTTGTCCGTAGGAACACACCTGTCCATGGGAAACAGTGAAGTAGAAGAGCAGGCCTGTGTTACCTGGGGGTGAGGACCCAGAGGAGCCGTTGAAAGGAATTAGCAATAGAATAAGCACGGTTTTGTTTGGTTCTTCCGCATGACCCCACAGCTCAGATTCAGAGCAATCTAGAAGTGTATTGATCCACATTAAACAAGGCAAGCAGTTCCTTCCATGTGGGCTGATCTGTAGTCACATGGCTGCATTGGCTACTTAGGCTCCCATTCGGGGTTCCGAGTTCAGGGAAGTGACATCCATGGCCTGACCGTGACCCTGGGATTACAAATCACTCTAACCCTCAGTCACTGTCAGGGCCATCGGAATGAATACAAAAGAGGTGGCTCGGAGGAGGAACTCTGCAGAAAAGGATCCAGTTCTCAGGGCCTAGGTTTGGGTTTGGGTTTCAATCCACATCCTGTTTCAGCCAAAGTTGCCCTGCTGTGGGGCTGATGACTATGAACTTCTTGTGAGTTTTCTCCAGTGCCAGGACCAGAGGCTGATCAAGATTTTATGGAGCTTGAAGATTATACAATTTTGAGAGCCCTCTTTAAGGAAAAGGAATGCAAAATTGTGACTGTAAAATTAGGTACAAAGCTTTGGAGAAGGTTGGTACAAGGGAGGAGCCCTGAAGCTTGCATTTCATTAGCTTCATGACAAATCCACTCTGTGTCCTACGTCATAAAGGCCCAATACTTGTTTCCTGCAGGAATGGTTGAATTAATTTATGTAAATTTTAGCTGCTGGTTGCCCTCTAAGTAACTCTGAAAACTGATAAGTGAAAATATCAAATAATTGTGCTTATATACATCTAATGATTGGTGATATATGGAAGACTGATGTGGGTGATACCTAGAACATTTCTCATTTCACTGGCACAATGCTGTGAAATGTAGATCCTTGTACTGTGGTCATAAACGTTAGGTTATAACTACCCAGTGGTAAGATGCTAATGGTAAGATGCTATCAAAACTCCTACAGCTGAGTATGTGGGAATTGAAATTCATGGTGCACTTTTTCCATTTGAAAAGTCCTCAAGTTAAAAACGGAAGAACTTCGCGCTGGTCGCGGGCCTAGAACCTAGAAAGATATTAAAGGCATCAAGAACACACTTCTCTTTTAATAGGCTTGAGGCCTTGCCCAGCGAAATATCTACGTGTCTGGCAAGGGACAGCCTCTTCTATTTCTATGAGTGCTGTTTCCAGCTCCAATCGCAGTTATCAGTATCATTTCTCAGTATGAATGCTGGCTAAACCCATGCCTACCAGGCCAAATAATGCTCTCACTCAGTGAATTTTACGTCTTCAAATATTGCAGATTGGTATCTTGCTCATCCTAGTCTCCTGCCAAAGAATGCAAGGTTGGCTCCCCGAATGAATCTGGCTTTCTTACTTCCTGAGTTACCCCTTTGTCTAGCCCTAACTTCCAAGAACACATTTGAGAAGCCTATCATTTGCTTTGAAATATCGTGAAATTTGACATCATCTCTACTTTTCCTACAAATCCTATCCCCACATACCTGCTACAAGTTAAAAATATATACATATGAGCCCAGGAGCACCTGGCTCCTTTATTAAGAATTCTCTAAATACTGAGGAATGAGAACCTGCCCTGTCCTCGTCCTAGTTTCAAAAGTCCATGGAAAGAATTTACGTATAAACCAATAGTGAGCTACATCACGTGCAGACATATATATGCAACTAACAAAGGCAGCGAGCGTGGATATGTATTTAGCCATAACGTTAATGATGACACTAACTGTGTAGGTATAGAGGAATTTATTCCAACGCCAACAGTGTCACAGTACAATGCTGCTTTATTTTCAACATCTTGTCTTGTTTAGTAAATTTCAAATCTATAATTTACACTTAAGGTCCATAGTAAAGATTAAGTGTACAAAAAATTGCCCTCTAAGCAGTGTTGCCATAGTGACAATGATCTTAGCATCACCCTTTAACAAAGGAGGTGGGTATCATATTCATGTGACTCCATTATCCTCCACACGGATGTCATGATAATCTGATCAAGGAACACTCAGGGTTTCACCTCTTAGCACCACAACCCACCTGATCCCTATTGGCATGGGGAGGTGAGGGGACTGAGGGGTCCACTCCAGTGCCTTCATGACTCAATCTCTTGGGAACTGGGGGAAGACTCCTTGGAAGCTGGCCCTCTACTTCTTGTCTTAGGGGTCTAGGGGCAGGAGCAATCCCCTAGCCAGAAGGCTGAAGGAAGCATCCCAAAACACAATCAAGTTTGACAGTAAAGCAGCATCTCTCCTGGGAAGTTCTGCTGGCCAGCAAGTGGTCCTGAGGAGAGTTCTGTGTAATTCTTGGCCTACAGGAGATAAGAAGGTCTATACTCTGATAGGTTTGGGAAATCTGTCATAGTCTAGAACTCCCTCTTAGAATGTGCCAGTTATCATTACCATATTAAAAAGTCTAAGAAATCCAGCAGCAAAGGCATCCTTTAACTTTGAATCCCAAGTTGTTTAAACCATGTTGGACTACAAAACTGTCTGCCGCCTCCTTCCGCCTCCTTGTAACTATTATTCACTCCTCTGACTAATACTTCACGCAACCCCATGGAGGACACTTTTGCAGGCTCTGATTGGAAAGTTTTCACATACTCCAAGAAAAGAACGTGTTACAAGTTTCATACTCCTCTTGGCTGTGAGTTGTACTTTTGGGACCTATAGGTGACTGGCCAGCCTTTGGGATTACAAAGTGGCCACCCACAGTCAGCTGCAAATAATTTATTTCCTTTTTGTCTCTTTGTTTCTTTATGTACATCTTATTCCCAGAAGGATTCGGGTGAATTTACAAAGACACATCCACATATCCTCACACAAATACAATACTAATTAGAAGTAGATGGAAAAGAAAAATAAGAGTAAGCCTCAAAGAAGTAATTTGATGAAATCATTTACTTATATGCGTTTTAACCTATTTTTAAAAACCACAAGTGAATGTACCCTGACCCACAGCAGTGAAATCTTGTCTGTGACTTTAGAATTCAATGTATATTTTAAAATATGCTTCATATTTGACCCTGGAAATCAATTAGGCACTCCTTGAATCTAGTTTTATGTGCACCATATTTTATAATTCTTTTAAAAGACAATGTTAATTCTGCCTCTCGAGATCTTTTTCTTTTTTTCATTTTCTCACTATTTCTATAATTTAATTGTCTGTAAGTGAGGTTATAAACTTTCTCCATCAGGATGTAGCTGGTTCATCCCACTTGGTCCTACTTTGCTATCGCCTGTCTACTTGTGTCTCTCCCCTACTGGGCTGTAAGCTCAATGTCCATGGAGATTTTACCTGATTCTTCCTCTGTGCTCCCAGAGCTCGGCCCAAATAATTCCTTAGGCAATGCTTGTTGAATCAACATGCATTGACACCGAGGCAAAATTTCTGCTGTAATTACATCTTCAGTTGAACCGTGACCTACATCCGTCCCATCCTGTAAACATAGAGCACAGGACTTTGTATCTGAAGTGTTTTGAAAATACATGTATCTGAAAACTCCTGACTAGTGCATTTTCTCCCTTGATGACCATTACAAAGGGATAGACTGGCTGTTAGAATCACTGAAAGGGGGCTATTAAGGAGGGAGACATATTTGTATGAGTGAGAAGAAACAGGCCACCAAGTTACAATGTAGGAGTTGTGTGAGCCCCACGGAGGGAAAATAGGAAACACGCAGAGTATTTTGGAAAGAGGAAAATGGAAATAAAACAGAAAAAGTAAATGCAGAGCCAGCAGGGTTTGGTGTGGCCTGAAAGTTTGATCCTGGAGAAGAAAATAAAGGAAAGAAAGGAATGAAAGAATCTACTGCAGTCTTGGGGAGGAAAGGGTGATTTGATCCAGGGCGTGACCCATCCAGGAGACAAGGGAATTCACATCATTTCAGTCTCCCTCAAATGCTGTGCTTAGATACAGTCTGTGTTAGCATACCTGCGGCAATGAGGGTATTTGGCTCGCAATGTGTTTTAAATTTTAAGATGAAGAGCATTTTCTAAGATTTGCCCATTTTAAAGATGAAATATTATAGGACTAAAACTTATAAGAGCCACTTTTCTGTGATTACAATCAAATGCATTTCATTCCGACTAGGAGTAGTGGATGCCAGTACATGGTGTTTCAGAGTCTGAGGCTGCATGAGGGTTGTATAGTTAAACATACATTTTACAATTACGGATTTTAACTTGTCTAGTCCAATATCCTGGGAATGGTCTCTTAACTAGCCTTTTTTGCATAGCACTCTGTTTTGTATTCAATATCCGAAGAAACGGTTTGTGACTTCCTAGCGCTATATTGGTCAAAATGTATATTTAATGAGTTTCTTAATCAACTCAGGAATGTGGCTGGTTAGGCTCTGACACTCAGTTCTCTCTACCTGGTACACATGCGCCGGCAGCTTGCTCTGCAGGAGGCTGGAAGGCTGTGTCTCAGAAGATACAGGAGCAGAAGACTTAGTCTTTAATCTCAAGGAACTTCCATCCCACTGCTGGGAGGAGGTGTGGATGGGGATGCAGGTGGAAAAATAGTAAGAAATACTCAAAACACATGAAGGGCTGCGCTGCCTGGCAGAATATGATGAGCATTACATGAGACCTTGACAAAAGCCTGAGGAGAGTCAAAGAGGGAAAGATCAGATCTCTTTGGGACAGTTGGGAAAGGTCTTGGAGAGAAACTTGGAGAATGAATAAGACTTCGAAAATCAGGATATGGGGAGGAGAAGCCATCAGGGGTCAGGAGAAAGGCAGGCACAAAGGTACACCTGAAGGGAAGGGCAGGGAGGCTTGCAGTGGGCAGAGGGTTGAGTCTGCTGCAGAGAAGGAGTCTGGGAGTCATGACAAGAAGCTAGATGACGCTGATGATGGTGGACACTGCTGAGTGCTCACCAAAGGCCAGATCATTCCAGCTATGTCTTAATCCTCACAACCACTGCCTATCTGGGAGGCTTTCTTATTAGCGTTGTTTTAGAGATGAGGAAAGCAGAGAGCAGAGGTTCAGTAAACAATCACAGGTTTCAGACGGTGTGATCCTGGGCTTTGAAGTGAGGCCATCGGTCTCTAGAGGCCACACCCTGAAGTTTTGCTCCCTGGGAGATGAGCCTTAAGGGTAAGCTCGTTGGGAAGGGCTGTTTGGGGTTTGATAAGCAATGAGGAGTCACTGAAGGTTTTGCTTGAGCTGCACTTTTGAATATCAGCCCAGTAGTGAAGACCATGTGACTTGTCAGAAGGGTATTTTGAGAGGCTGGGCAAAGGGACTGGGGAGTTGGAGCAGAGCAGGGGAAGAAGAGAGGGAAAGAGACACACACACGAGATACACTAAGAAGGTAGGACCTCTGGGCTCGCACTAATTAGGCAGGAGTGAGGGAGTGTCAAGACACACAGGTGGGAGAATGAGGGCACCATTGATTGGAACCAAAAATCAGGAGAAGTAGTTGGATGCAGGGAGAACAATGTGAGTTGTGTTTTGGACGAGTCGGTTCTGAGCAGTTCTCTATGGGAGGTGAACCAGGGGACATTGGAAACGCAGATTGAATCTAAGAGGAGGCACGGGTAAAGAAATGGGGCCAGGACCGGTCGAGGGAGTAAGGTAGAGGATGCTGAGAGAGAATAAAGAGAAATAAAAGAGGATGACTAAAAGACCCTGGGGGATATAACTGGGGGCGCGAGAAGGAAGAGGGAAAGTCCACCAAACAGAAAGAGAATGGATAATCAGGGAAGCAGATGGATGACCAAAGAGTCTTCTGACCCAGTAGCAAAAGGCAGAAGGAACTTTCTGAAGACACTGCTACTAATACCTGCCCTGACTCGCACATCAGAGAACTGGAGAAGCATGTTTGGGAACTGAAGAAGAGAAGCAGCAGAGAGTCTAAAGGTACCAGCAAGAAAAGATGTTGCAGGAGGGCTTGGTAGCCCCATCCCAATGTACTCCCCAGAAAGAAAGTCAGAGGAATTGAGAGATGATCGTTTGGCTGGCCAATCAGAGTCTCAGAGGCCGGGAGGATGGCTACTTCTACTCGTGTTAGTGACATAAGTGTCTTTTCCTCTATTCCCTGTTCTAAGTGTGGTTAATCTGCTCTCGCTCCTCTTTAAAGTCAGGCAAGTTATTCCATAAATTAACATCTATCATGATTTTAATAGTCTGTGCTTAGCTCAGAGGGTGGTTACATGTATTCCCAAAGGAAGATTCCAGCAACTCAGGCCCCTGGGAACTGGGTGAATACCTGGTCTCTGCAAGTTATGTGCTTTAGTTTCCTGAGACACTCTGGATAAACTACAAGCCCATTCTTTTTTTTTTTTTTTAATAAATGTATTTGTTTATTTATTTATTTTTGGCTGTGTTGGGTCTTCGTTGCTGCAAGCGGGCTTTCTCTAGTTGCAGCGAGCAGGGGCTACTCTTCATTACAGTGCGCAGACTTCTCATTGCGGTGGCTTCTCTTGTTGCGGAGCACGGACTCTACACGAGCTGCAGTAACTGTGGCACACAGACTCAGTAGTTATGGCTCATGGGCTCTAGAGCGCAGGCTCAGTAGTTATAGCGCACGGGCTTAGTTGCTCCGCAGTATGTGGGATCTTCCCGGACCAGGGCTCGAACCCGTGTCCCCTGCATTGGCAGGCGGATTCTTAACCACTGCACCACCAGGGAAGTCCACAAGCCCATTCTTGAATGTGTTTCCAATCAAAAGGGAAAGATAATGCAGCGTCCAAATTTTCTAGTTACTGACATGATTAAAGCAAGACTTTTCAAGTTTATTCTTTTATAAGATCGGAGACCTTTTGAATACAAACAGGATCTGACAGATCGTCTTAACGATGGAGAGAGAGAGCAGGCTGGGCCAGTTCCTTCAGAATGATTCGTTGTTGGCTTTGAATCTACAGTTTCAAGTTTGTTTTGCTGGGACTATCTTCTACTTTTTCGGTGTTGTAATGGGATTAAGCAAAACTTCAGCAAAACCTAAAATGCTATATTATAGTAGTTTTGAAAAATATGTAGGTGGATTTTTTAAAAAGTCACAGTCTTAATTTCTTAGCAAAAGTCAAATGAGTAGTCTTTTGGAAACTTCTGTCTTAAAGAATATGAATATTTGATGAGTTCTTTTTTTCAATTTATTATTGAAGTATAGTTGATAACTACAATGAGCAGCAAAAGGATAAACATGAAGATGTAAAAGAGGACATAAAAATCATAACATTTGGGGGAGGGGAGTAAGAAAATGTAGATTTTTTTTTTTTTTTCAGAATGTGTTTGGTAAGAGTTCCTGAAGCCCTAGAGAAAAAAAGTTGGGAGAGGAATGAGAAAAGCCTCAAGGTAGATAACAGTGGAAACTTGACAAACAGAGGGCTATCTGTGAAGAGGGGCAGGTTGGTCTCAGGAAAAGACTTTGGACTTGGGAGCTGACATTCCTGGATGTGAATTTCAGGTGTGCGGGCTCCCATGGGTGAGATGCACCGACCATCAGAGCCTCAGTGTGTACTGTAGGGTGTATGGGAAGCAATCAACAGATGTTGGTTCTTTCTTTCCCCACTCCGGTCGCCACCCTCCCCCACTGATTCCTCACCATCACCCCCACTCCCAAGGGCAAAGCAAGGCTTTTCTTTAAGGCAGCTGGTGAAAAAATAAAGTTAAACTTGGGAGTGGAATCCCTGGATTGGAGTCTTCACTTCTGTGCTGTGTGATCCTCCGAAAGTTATCTAACTTCTTAGATTCTCATCTGTAAGCTTGAAGAAATTCCTACCCGCAAGAATAAAACAGGAGTGTTCGATGAGCAGATTTTTGTAAAAGTGTGGGGAAGTCACTCCTGTTTCTATGAATCAGTAGGGAACAAATATTCTCAATATGACCCAAAACAACCCTCCTTTCTTCCCTGAGGACCTAATTCCCTTTTTATACAATTCTGCTTTTTAGAAATTACTTTATAAAGAAACTCACAATTCCAGAGTCTAGGTTACCACCCTTACAAAATCTGCAAGCAGCTTTTTAAATATTTTTAATTTTTTAAAGGGATTATACCCCTGTAGCTACTCAAATTTTGATGAAGGAGAGTTTAGTTTTGGCAGGACTAGCTTACTGGGTTTCCCTCTAGAAAAGACCGTAGTTCTCGATGCAAATTGAATCAGAAATTACCCTTGTAATTTTTTTTTTGGTCTTTCATTCTTTTCTGTTAAAAATACAAAAAAGCATTAAAAGGTAACTTTCTCCTAGGTCTTATAAGGAGAGAAGAGTGACAGAGAGAAAGACTATGAACTTGGCATACCATTGAACCATGCTCTGGAATTTGGGCGGGTCTAGGAAAAAGTACTTCAGTGGAAAGCATATATGGGTGTGGGAGAATTCCCTGTAAACTATAAATTGACTACATACTGCACAGGCTGGTGTGGAAAGAAACCACAAGTCTCCCAAATTCAGAGAAGAGGAGACAGAATCAATTTGGCATCAAGAGAACACCAGGTGCCCTTGGGAGCTGGGGATGTTTGCAATTAGTAGCAGTCTTAACTAGTTCCATGGAACCCAGTAGTCGTAAGCATCTACTGTGATGTCCTGCAGTTACCCGTTCCAGGACCTGCTTATCGTCAAGGTTCTCCATCACCTGACCTCAGTTACCCATGCTCTGTCCCTACCCACTCAGGCCCCCTGTTCTGTTGCTTCTGGTTTCATCCCATCTTGTTGCCTTTGCCTGCAAGGTCTCTTCCCTAATAATATAAATATTCAAAGTGTATATATGTATGATTTTTCAATACCTTTTTTAGAGCAGTGTTAGGTTTACAAATTGAGAGGAAGGTACAGAGGTTTCTCATACACCGCCTGCCACCACACATGCACAGACTCCCCCATTATCAACAACACTCACCAGATGGTAGAGTTTTCTTACCAAGAGTGAACCTACACTGACATCAAAAGTCCATAGTTTACCATATGGACTCACTCTTGGTGTCGAACATTCTATGGGTTTGGACAAATATGTAATGACATGTATCCATCATTACAATTCCATACAGAGTAGTTTCACTGCCCAAAAACACTCAGTGTTTCCCTATTCATCCTTCCCTTCCTTCTTAATCCCTGGCCACCACTGATCTTTATCTGCCACCACAGTTTTGCCTTTTCCAGAATGGCACGTAGTTGGAATCATGCAGTAAGTAGCCTTTTCAGATTGGCTTCTTTCACCTAGTAATATACACTGAAGTTTTCTTAATGTCTTTTCACGACTTGGTAGCTCATTCTCGCTGTATATTTATGAGAAGACCAAGACAACACTTGACTCCTTGTTCTTTATAGTAAGAGGGTAAAAAGATTTATAAGCAAGTTAATGTTTAAGGGAGTGTGTAACTATTTTATCACCTGGGTCACATGTACTTCCATACATGCCACATGTCTTATAAAGAATTTTAAATGTAGCAGATAGGTCTCTAGCACAATTTCTTGAAGAGCCAAAGATAGTTCCTAGTGACAGCATCACTCTCATCTCATGGAGCCCAGTCTCCCGAGGTACCAGAAATCACCAAAAGCAGCAGGAGTCTTAGCTGCAGGAACTTCCATCTTCCTAAATCTTCTCAGTGACCAAACTGGATGGGGTGTCTTCCAAGACAGATGTTCTTATAAAACTGCCATACCTGATTAAGTAAGCTGAAATTTGGAGTCTGGGCTCTCTGTGCTTTTTCTTGAAATTTCACTTCATAGAAAGTTAAAGCTTAAAGGGGTTTCAGAGAAGTGAGTGTGACCCTCTCTCCCATTACAGATGAGGACACTGAAGCCCAGGGGGTCATATGACTTGCCTGGGGTCTTGCAGCACATAGAGAAGCTGGTTCTTCTGACGGTGCTTGAGACCCCTCACCAGGGCTCCTCTTACCCCAGGAGGAACCCAAGAGGAAAAGATGAACCCCCAACTCAGGGGGATGCCAAATAACTGAACCGTCTTATAGTTTGGAAACAGATGAGAGGAGTGAATGGGAAGAAATAGAAAATCAGTTAGACATTTGCATGTTTTAAAAAGATAGAGGATTCCTGGGACTTCCCTGGCAGTCCAGTGTCTAAGACTCTGTGCTACCACTGCAGGGGCCAAAGGTTCAATCCCTGATCCGGGAACTAGGATCCAGCATGCCATGTAGTGTGGCCAAAAAAAAGAAAAAAAGAAAAATAGAAGACTCCTACTTTTCCTAAACCATTGACATTTGTCAATAGTTCCTTCTCTGAACTCTCATTCCTAAAGTCGGTCCTATAAGGAAAATCTCTGGGAACTGGGCTGGGTGGCATGTTAGTATTTTTCTTATCAGAATGTGGTGAGCCCATGTACTATGCTGCTTACACTATAGAATCACCCAGGCCCTGGCTGCCGGACCTGGTCATTGTTACGATGTGCAGATTGCCCACATCCTGTCCTGAGGTCATCATGGGAACAGATTGTGCAGGGAAGAAACGTCTGTAGAAATGAATGGAGAGGTCATCGCAAACGAAGGTGCACGAGATCCAGCCAACGTCATGGGAAGTTTCTAGTGGGTTCCCATTTGTTTGTGATAATTATCCACCACAAGGGGCTGCTTAATTACCTGACATTTTAAAAACAAACCACAAAACCCGTGACTTAGTGCCACAATCAGACCCACAAGGGAAAGTGTGAAGCCCCAGGTTGGCATTGAGAGCTGCCAAACTGTGAGGCTTCCCCAGATAATTTCCCAAGGTCCCGGTGCCCTTTGGGTAGAATTCAGGAGAGAGAAAGACCTTCCAGTGTCCCCTAGCACCTCTGAAGAATAAGAAAACTCTGTGTTGCCTCCCAGGCCTCTGTGGTAATTCTGCTTGGCAGTTTTTTTTGTCAAATAGCTTTAAGAAAAATCTGGAGCTATATCAGATATAGTTATCTTATGATGCAAGGGGACAGTCTTTCATGCATAAAAACCAAGTCTTGTGCTAGAAAGCACTCGTGGCCCAAGGGCTCTATCCTTGGAGGTGTGTGAGGGCTGCTGGGGTAGGGACAGAGGCCCCTGCTCGATGCCCAGTTTCCACCTCCGGGTGGAGGGCACATCTGGTCCACTCTCTCGGCTGTCACGTGAGCACAGAGCCTATAGGTGCGGGTTGCAAACCAGTCTCCCAGCACCTCGAGCCTCCTCCCTGCAGAGCCAGCCTCCTTCATCACTTCCCCAGATGGCTGGGATCTTCACCTGAGCTGGGCCCCAGCACCTGGACTTCAGGTAAGACCCCCAGAGTGCTTCCTGCTAATTACCCTGGGTGGTAGAGAAGGAAGGGGAAAATAAAACACCCAGACCTCAGAGGACCAGGGAATTTCCGGAAGGTCCAACCAAAGTGATTCATCTTGACCTCAGGCATGATTTTCTTCTCTACGCTCCACTCTTTTCAATTTCAACTCATGTATATCTTACTGATTTGAAGAAAACTCCAGTGCTTAAAAACAACTAAGCACTACTCAATGACATTGTAAATAAAATAGAATATTCACTTGGTCAGAAAAACAAGCAATTAAGACTTGTACCTTATACTGTAAGACTGAAACCCGAATTTATTTGCATAAACAAAGGCCTCGGTATAAAACTAAAATGCAGTTAGTTAGGCCAAAACCTCCTTTCAATAGTAATATATTGAACATGCTTCTGTAAATAGCAATTAGCTATATTAATCCAGATGAAATTTACAAGCAAATAACTTGCAGAGTTAGTGCTGAGTTTTGACCCTTAAAGACCTTGATTTCAATGACAACATGTATAAAAACGCAGCTTTTTGGAAAAGCATGTATACTTAGGTTCATTTCTTTCAAGATCACGTATATTATTATTCACAAGTCACAATGCATATGGAAAGTGATACGATTTTTCAAGTATTAAATGATGGTAGCTCGCTAGCACCCCGTGATCATACTTTATCTTAGGCTTTCAGAATCTACCCAAGGCCTGGTTAACTCTTATTCACAAATTTTGAGAGGGATACAAAAAAGGACTTACATATAGCACAAGGAACTATATTTATTATCCTGTGATAAACCATAATGGAAAAGAATATGAAACAGAATGTATATATGTGTGTGTGTGTATGTATATATATATATATATATATATATATATATATATATATATATATATATATATAAAAAAACGAATCACTTTGCTGTACAGCAGAAATTAACACAATTGTAAATCAACTATACGTCAATAAAATAAAACATTTTTAAAACGGTCCTGCAGATATTACTCTAAATTATTCTTAGCTCTGTGAGAGAAGTCACGTTTGCATAACTGTATCTAATATCCCTACCTACTCTTATCCTAATATTTGAAAAGCTCCTTCCCTTCCCCCACCCCCTGAAACCCTTTGACCAATATGTCTCCCTTTTCTCCCATTATTCACAAAGCAATTTCCCAGGCCTGCAAATATGAGAACCCATTCATCTCTAATCATCTTCTAGTCTGTCCTATCAATGTCACATCAGTGACCTACCAATTACTCTGCTCAGTTACCCACGACACTTGAGATTTCTCCCACCAGTATTAAGCTGTACATTTTCACAGGGCAATTTATTTTAAACTCAAGATGATCCATAAAACTAAGGATTTGGCATGCACAGATTCCTGTTTGTTCTGCAGCTGCATTTCTGAACGCTAATAGTTAAACATTAGATGTAGATGTTAAGGAAGCAAATTAACTCAGAATTTCACGTGTGCCCTCAGGTTCAGCACTGACCATGCTGGGAGAGAACTTTGAGGTCATTTTGTCCAACCCTCTCATTTTACAGATGAGGAAAACAGGACTAATTGATAGCTAGTTATACCAAATTACAGCTCTCCTGAAACAAGATAGCAGAGTTAGTAGGCTTCTTAATGTGCTCAATTACTACCTGGATTCCATGAGCTGATGAGGCTGCTGTGACCTTGAGCATTTCCATTCTGTGGTTTTCAAATGTTTACATTTCTAATGTGGTATTTGTCATCCCGAGTCCCAGGCACCTTTTACCATGGGCGGTCTTGCCAATACCTAACTCAGAACAGCCCACCTCTTCCCTCCTCAACGTGTGGTTGAACTTCTTTCTTCAACTCTTATTACTTCACCTGTGTGCTTCTCAAGAGCCAGCACAGGTTTGTTCGACATTTTTCAGCCTTGTTCCTCTTACACCAAAGGACCAAGACATCAGTCCCCAGACTAAGGACAGAGTTCCTCAAGTTTCATCCTCAACTGCTCAAAAAATTTTTATAACTTATCTTTTTTCCTCTGCCCCACAACTGGAGCAGAAGCTTCATGGAACAAGCATCTTGCCTGTACTCTTGAATCCCAGTGTCTACAAGAGTCTGGAAAATAGTAGGTGCTTGAAACGTACATGTGTGATGAATGTAACCCTTGCTCTCTTAGGGAATCATTTGTCTCCCTCCAGTCTAAGACTTTGCCCCTGGGAGTATCAGTGTCCCTTTGTTCACCCTCAGATCTCTGACCTCTGGATCATGTCCTCACTCTCAAAATCGTGCCTCCTTAGTTGTCCACTCTGATGAGTCTACAGAGCCGTGCCTTTTGCTGGCTGCTCCTCCTCAAGCTGCTTTGCTAGAAAGTTCTCTCTCTCTTCAGTACAGGCAGTCCCCAAGATTCTGCCCTCAGCTGCCTTCTTCTCTCGGTATTTTTTTCTTTTTTGCAAATCTCATTGACTCATAGGTGATCAACTTCTACTTTTTGGGCAGTGATCCCCAAATCTCCATTGCCAGCCCCCAATTTATTTCCTAGAGATGGACTCCTACCATCAGAGCCAGAGCCAACCTCATCGTGTTATGGTCAATACCCTCTGCTTTTCAGGCAAGGCGTCCTCTTCATCCAGGCACCAAAGCCCAGAGTCATTTCAGCTCTTGCTCTCCACCCTCCACTTCACATCTAAGAGGTGTGTGAGGATTACCTGTTGGTGAACGTAGGTGTTGATGCCCTTAAGTTCGTGTGTTGCTTAATGAATATAGCAGCCTCCTAAATAATCTCTTTACATCTGTTCCCTCCTTCTCAATCTATCTACCAGATGAGCCTGGCTTCTTTTGGCCTGTTGAAAGACCAAACTTTCCAGTTTGATCTCCATGGCCTTTTATTTTATTTTAATTTTAAACATCTTTATTGGAGTGTAATTGCTTTACAATGATGTGTTAGTTTCTGATTTATAACAAAGTGAATCAGCTATCCATAAACATATATCCCCCTATCTCCTCCTTCTTGTGTCTCCCTCCCACCCACCTTATCCCACCACTCTAGGTGGACGCAAAGCAATGAGCTGATCTCCCTGTGCTATGTGGCTGTTTCTCACTAGCTATCTATTTTACATTTGGTAGTGTATATGTGTCCATGCCACTCTCTCACTTCATCCCAGCTTAGCTTTCCCCTTCCCTGTGTCCTCAAGTCCATTCTCTATGTCTGCATCTCTACGTCTGCATCCTGCCCCTAGGTTCTTCAGAACCATTTTATTTTTAGATTCCATATATATGTGTTAGAATACGGTATTTGTTTTTCTCTTTCTGACTTACTTCACTCTGTATGACAGACTCTACGTTCATCCACCTCACTACAAATAACTCAATTTTGTTTCTCTTTATGGCTAAGCAATATTCCATTGTATATATGTGCCACATCTTCTTTATCCATTCATCTGTTGATGGACACTTAGGTTGCTTCCATGTCCTGGTTATTGTAAATAGTGTTGCAATGAACATTGTGGTACGTGACTCTTTTTGAATTATGGTTTTCTCAGGGTATATACCCAGTAATGGGATTGCTGGGTCATATGGTAGTTCTATTTTTAGTTTTTTAAGGAACCTCTATACTGTTCTCCATAGTGGCTGTATCCATTTACATTCCCACCAACAGTGCAAGAGGGTTCCTTTTTCTCCACACCCTCTCCAGCATTTATTGTTTGTAGATTTTTTGATGATGGCCATTCTGACTGGTGTGAGATGATATCTCATTGTAGTTTTGATTTGCATTTCTCTAATGATTAGTGATGTTGAGCATCCTTTCACGTGTTTGTTGGCAATCTGTATATCTTCTTTAGAAAAATATCTATTTAGGTCTTCTGCCAATTTTTGGATTGGGTTGTTTGTTCTTTTGATATTGAGCTGCATGAGCTGCCTGTATATTTTGGAGATTAATCCTTTGTCAGTTGCTTCATTTGCAAATATTTTCTCCCATTCTGAGGGTTGTCTTTTCATCTTGTTTATGGTTTCCTTTGCTGTTCAAAAGTTTTAACTTTCATTAGGTCACATTTGTTTATATTTGTTTTTATTTCCATTTCTCTAGGAGGTGGGTCAAAAAGGATCTTGCTGTGATTTATGTCATAGAGTGTTCTACCTATGTTTTCCTATAAGAGTTTTATAGTGTCTGGCCTTACATTTAGATTTTTAACCAATTTTTAGTTTATTTTTTTGTATGGTGTTAGGGAGTGTTCTAATTTCATTCTTTTACATGTAGCTGTCCATTTTTCCCAGCACCACTTATTGAAAAGCCTGTCTTTTCTCCATTGTATATTCTTGCCTCCTTTATCAAAGATAAGGTCATCATCTGTGTGGGTTTATCTCTGAGCTTTCTATCCTGCTCCATTGATGTATATTTCTATTTTTGTGCAAGTACCATACTGTCTTGATTACTGTAGCTTTGTAGTATAGTCTGAAATCAGGGCATCTGATTCCTCCAGCTCCGGTTTTCTTTCTCAAGATTGCTTTGGGTATTCGGGGTCTTTTGTGTTTCCATGCAAATTGTGAAAATTTTTGTTCCAGTTCTGTGAAAAATGCCATTTGGTCGTTTGATAGGGATTGCATTGAATCTGTAGATTGGTTTGGGTAGTAGAGTCATTTTCACAATGTTGATTCTTCCAATCCAAGAACATGGTATATCTCTCCATCTATTTGTATCATCTTTAATTACTTTCATCAGTGTCTTATAGTTTTCTGCATACAGGTTTTTTGTCTCCTTAGGTAGGTTTATTCCTAAGTATTTTATTCTTTTTGTTGCAATGGTAAATGGAGTGTTTCCTTTCTTTCTCTTTCAGATTTTTCATCATTAGCATATAGGAATGCAACAGATTTCTATGCATTAATTTTGTATCCTGCTGCTTTACCAAATTCATTGATTAGCTCTAGTAGTTTTCTGGTAGCATCTTTAGGATTCTCTGTGTATAGTATCATGTCATCTGCAAACAGTAACAGTTTTACTTCTTTTCTGATTTGGATTCCTTTTATTTCTTTTTTGTCTCTGATTGGTGTGGCTAAAACTTCCAAAACTATGCTGAATAATAGTGGTGAGAGTGGGCAGCCTTGTCTTGTTCCTGATCTTAGTGGAAATGGTTTCAGTTTTTCACCATTGAAAATGATGTTGGCTGTGGGTCTGTCATATATAGCCTTTATTATGTTGAGGTAAGTTCCCTCTATGCCTACTTTCTGGAGAGTTTTTATCATATATAGGTGTTGCATTTTGTCAAAAGCTTTTTCTGCATCTATTGAGATTATCATATAGTTTTTATCCTTCAATTTGTTACTATGGTGTGTCACATTGATTGATTTGTGTATATTGAAGAATCCTTTCGTTCCTGGGATAAACCCCACTTGATCATGGTACATGATCCTTTTAATGTGCTGTTGGATTCTGTTTGCTAGTATTTTGTTGAGGATATTTGCATGTATATTCATCAGTGATATTGGTCTGTAGTTTTCTTTTTTTGTGACATCTTTGTCTGGTTTTGGTATCAGGGTGATGGTGGCCTCATAGAATGAGTTTGGGAGTATTACTCCCCCTGCTATATTTTGGAAGAGTTTGAGAAGGATAGTTGTTAGCTCTTCTCTAAATGTTTGATAGAATTCACGTGTGGAGCCATCTGGTCCTGGGCTTTTGTTTGTTGGAAGACTTTTAATCACAGTTTCAATTTCAGTGCTTGTGATTGGTCTGTTTATATTTTCTATTTCTTCCTGGTTCAGTCTTGGGAGGTGTGCTTTTCTAAGAATTTGTCCACGTCTTCCAAGTTGTCCATTTTATTGGCATATAGTTGCTTGTAGTAATCTCTCATGATCCTTCGTATTTCTGCAGTGTCAGCTGTTACTTCTCCATTTTCATTTCTATTGATTTGAGTCTTCTCCCTTTTTTTCTTGATGAGTCTGGCTAGTCGTTTATCAATTTTGGTTACCTTCTCAAAGACGCAGCTTTTAGTTTTATTGATCTTTGCTACTGTTTCCTTTATTTCTTTTTCATTTATTTCTGAACCGATCTTTATGATTTCTTTCCCTCTGCCAACTTTGGGGTTTCTTTTTGTTGTTGTTGTTCTTCCTCTAATGGCTTTAGGTGTAAGCTTACATTGTTTTTTTGAGATGTTTCTTGTTTCTTGAGGTAGGACTGTATTGCTATAAACTTCCCTCTTAGAATTGCTTTTGCTGCATCCCATAGGTTTTGGGTCGTCGTGTTTTCATTGTCATTTGTTTCTAGGTATTTTTTGATATCCTGTTTGATTTCTTCAGGGATCTCTTGTTTTTTTAGTAGTATATTGTTTAACCTCCATTGTTTGTATTTTTCACAGATTATTTTCCTGTAATTGATATGTAGTCTCATAACATTGTGGTTGGAAAGATACTTGATATGATTTCAATTTTCTTAAATTTACCAAAGCTTGATTTGTGACCCAAAATATGATCTATCCTGGAGAATGTTCCATGAGCACTTGAGAAGAAAGTGTATTCTGTTGTTTTTGGATGGAATGTCCTATAAATATCAATTAAGTCCATCTTGTTCAATGTATCATTTAAAGCTTGTGTTTCCTTATTTATTTTCATTTTGGATGATCTGTCCATTGGTGAAAGTGGGGTGTTAAAGTCCCCTACTATGATTGTGTTACTGTTGATTTCCCCTTTAATGGCTGTTAGCATTTGCCTTATGTATTGAGGTGTTCCTATGTTGGGTGCATAAATATTTTCAATTGTTATATATTCATCTTGGATCAGTGCCTTGATCATTATGTAGTATCCTTCTCTGTTTCTTGTAATAGTCTTTATTTTAAAGTCTACTTTTTCTGATATGAGAATTGCTGCTCCAGCTTTCTTTTGATTTCCATTTGCATGGAATATCTTTTTCCATTCCCTCACTTTCAGTCTGTATGTGTCTCTAGATCTGAAGTGGGTGTCTTGTAGACAGGATCTATATGGGTCTTGTTTTTGTATCCATTCAGCCAGTCTATGTCTTTAGATTGGAGCATTTAATCCATTTACACTTAAGGTAATTATTGATATATATGTTACTATTACCATTTTCTTAATTGTTTTGGGTTTGTTATTGTAGGTTTTTTCCATCTCTTGTGTTTCCTGCCTAGAGAAGTTCCTTTAGCATTTACTGTAAAGCTGGTTTGGTGGTGCTGAATTCTCTTAGCTTTTGCTTGTCTGTAAAGGTTTTAATTTATCCATCAAATCTGAATGAGATCCTTGCTGGGTAGAGTAATCTTGGTTGTAGGTTTTTCCCTTTCATCACTTTAAATATGTCCTGCCACTCCCTTCTGGCTTGCAGAGTTTCTGCTGAAAGATCAGCTGTTAACCTTATGGGGATTCCCTTGTATATTATTTGTTGCTTTTCCCTTGCTGCTTTTAATATTGTTTCTTTGTATTTAATTTTTGATAGTTTGATTAACATGTGTCTTGGCGTGTTTCTCCTTGGATTTATCCTGTATGGGACTTTCTGTGCTTCCTGGAGTCAATTGACTCTTTCCTTTCCCATATTAGGGAAGTTTTCAACTATAATCTCTTCAAATATATTCTCAGTTCCCTTTTTCTTCCTCTTCTTCTTCTGGGACCCCTATAATTCGAATGTTGGTGCATATAATGTTGTCCCAGGGGTCTCTGAGACTGTCCTCAATTCTTTTCATTCCTTTTTCTTTATTCTGCTCTGTAGTAGTTTTTTCCACTATTTTATCTTCCAGGTCATTTATCCGTTCTTCTGCCTCAGTTATTCTGCTATTGATTCCTTCTAGAGAATTTTTAAGTTCATTCATTTTGCTGTTCATCATTGCTTGTTTGCTCTTTAGTTCTTCTAGGTCCTTGTTAAGCATTTCTTGTACTTTTTCCATTCTATTTGCAAGATTTTGGATCATCTTTACTATCATTACTCTGAATTCTTTTTCAGGTAGACTGCCTATTTCCTCTTCATTTGTTTGGTCTGGTGGGTTTTTACCTTGCTCCTTCATCTGCTATGTATTTCTCTGTCTTCTCACTTTGCTTAACTTACTGTGTTTGGGGTCTCCTTTTCACAGGCTGCAGTTTCATAGTTCCCATTGTTTTTGGTGTTTTCCCCCATTGGTAATGTTGGTTCAGTGGGTTCTGTAGGGTTCCTGATGGAGGGGACTAGTGCCTGTGTTCTGGTGGATGAGACTGGCTATTGTCTTTCTGGTGAGCAGGACTGCATCCAGTGGTGTGTTTTGGGCTGTCTGTGACCTTATTATGATTTTATGCAGCCTCTCTGCTAATGGGTGGGGTTGTGTTCCTGTCTTGCTAGTTGTTTGGCTTAGGGTGTCCAGCACTGTAGCTTGCTGGTCGTTGAGTGGAGCTTGGCCTTTACGTTGATATGGAGATCTCTGAGAGAGTTTTGCCATTTGATATTACATGGGGCTGGGAGGTCTCTGGTGGACCAATGCCCTGAACTCGGCTCTCCCACCTCAGAGGCTCAGGCCTGTCACCCAGCCAGAGCACCAAGACCCTGTCAGCCACATGGCTCAGAAGAAAAGGGAGTGAAAAAAAGAAAGAAAGAAAGAAAGAAAGAAAGAAAGAAAGAAAGAAAGAAAGAAAGAAAGAAAGAAAGAAAGAAAGAAAGAAAGAAAGAAAGAAAGAAAGAAAGAGAGAAAGAAAGAGAGAAAGAAAGAAAAAATAATATAAAGTTATTAAAATAAAAAATATGTTATTAAAATTTTTTAAATTAAAAGAGTAATAAAAGACAGAAAGAAAGAAAAAAGAGAGCAACCAATCCAAAAAACAAATCCACCAATTGTAACAAGCAGTAAAAACTATATTAAAAAAAAAACAAAAACGGACAGACAGAACCCTAGGACAAATGGTAAAAGCAAAGCTATACAGAGAAAATCACACAAAGGAGCATACGCATACACAGTCACAAAAGGAGAAAAAGGAAAAAAAAAAAAATATATATATATATGGAAGAGAGCAACCAAATCAGTAAACACATCTACAAATGATAATAAGCTCTAAACACTAAACTAAGATAAACATAAAACCAAAAGCAAATTAGATGCAGAAAGGGAACCCCAAGTCTACAGTTGCTCCCAAAGTCCACTGCCTCAATTTTGGGCTGACTCCTTGTGTATTCAGATATTCCACAGATGGAGGTAAATCACGTTGATTGTGGAGATGTAATCTGCTGCTCCTGAGGCTGCTGGGAGAGATTTCCCTTCTCTTCTTTGTTCGCACAGCTCCGGAGCTCAGCTTTGGGTGTGGCCCCGCCTCTGTGTGTAGGTCGCCTGAGGGCGTCTGTTCCCGCTCAGACAGGACGGGGTTAAAGGAGCCGGGGTTAAAGGAGCCGCTGATTCGGGGACTCTGGCTCACTGAGGCCGGGGGGAGGGAGGGACACAGATGCGGGGCGAGTCTACGGTGGTAGAGGCCGGTGGGACATTGCACCAGCCTGAGGCGTGCCGTGAGTTCTCCCGGGGAAGTTGTCCCTGGATGCCGGGACCCTGGCAGTGGCGGGCTGCACAGGCTCCCCGGAACGGGGGTGTGGAGAGTGACCTGTGCTCGCACACAGGCTTCTTGGTGGTGGCAGCAGCCTTAGCGTCTCATGCCCGTCTCTGGGGTCCACGCTGTTAGCCGCGGCTTGCGCCCGTCTCGGGAGCTCGTTTAGGCAGTGCTCTTAATCCCCTCTCCTCATGCACCCCGAAACAACGGGTCTCTCGCCTCTTCGACAGGTCCAGACTTTTCCCTGGACTCCCTCCCGGCTAGCCATGGTGCACTAACCCCCTGCAGGCTGTGTTCACGCCGCCAACCCCAGTCCTCTCCCTGCGCTCGGACCGAAGCCCGATCCTCAGCTCCCAGCCCCGCCCGCCCCGGCGGGTGAGCAGACAAGCCTCTCGGGCTGGTGAGTGCCAGTCGGCACCGATCCTCTGTGCGGGAATCTCTCCGCTTTGCCCTCCGCACCCCTGTGGCTGCGCTCTCCATCGCGGCTCCGAAGCTTTCCCCCTCCACCACCCGCAGTCTCCGCCCGCGAAGGGGCTCCTAGTGTGTGGGAACCTTTCCTCCTTCACAGCTCCCTCCCACTGGTGCAGGTGTCATCCCTATTCTTTTGTCTCTGTTTTTTCTTTTGCCCTACCCAGGTACATGGGGAGTTTCTTGCCTTTTGGGAGGTCTGAGGTCCTCTGCCAGGTTTCAGTAGGTGTTCTGTAGGAGTTGTTCCACGTGTAGATGTATTTCCAATGTATTTGTGGGGAGGAAAGTGATATCCGCGTCTTACTCCTCCGCCATCTTGAAGCTATCTCTCCATGGCCTTTTAAAATCTATTGCCAGTATAGCTTCCAATCTGGCCTCATACTACCTTTCTACATGTACTACAGTGATGCTCAACCATGGATACACATTAGAAGCAAATGGGGAGCTTGGAGAAAGTACCCAAACTCTGTCTCCTACTCATATGTCTCCCACTCAGCCACCTCCTTGAGAGATTCTGATTCAACTGACCTATGGTAGAGCCAAGGTATTAGGGAATTTTAAAATTTCCCCAGGTGCTTTTTACATGTAGCCATAGTTGAGAATCAGTGATATACTCTTTGATGCAATCAAATGAGTGTACTTAGCAAAGTACTTTACCAACACCCCATACTTTTGCCTGAGCAATTCCCCCTTGAAAGCAGCTCTCTTTGCTCTATTCTTCTTCCTACAGAAAATGCATGAAGACTTCTGATTTTCTTCCAACTGGAAAGAATCAATCCTTTTCCTGGAAATTGTTAGTACATTTTCATATATTACATTCATTCATGTCAGCAGGGAAGACTCTGTGTTAGATAAGGACAATGCAGAGTATTAGAATAAGATAAGGTCCCTGTCTTCACATAGCTGCCCATCTTGCGGGATAAGAGAAACACATGAACCAACAAATAGGGCTTCCCTGGTGGCACAGTTGTTGGGAGTCCGCCTGCCGATGCAGGGGACACGGGTTCGTGCCCCGGTCCGAGAGGATCCCACATGCCACGGAACGGCTGGGCCCGTGAGCCATGGTCGCTGAGCCTGTGCGTCCGGAGCCTGTGCTCCACAACGGGAGAGGCCACAACAGTGAGAGGCTCGTATACTGAAAAAAAAAAAATGAACCAACAAATACCATAAGTTTTATAATAGCAATATGGAAGTGTCCATGAGATAGTGTTTAGGCATAAAAGGCTCTATTCTTCCTGGTGCAATAACAATTTATGTATATGTCATCGGTATATGTTTGAGGGCAAGTGCCATGCATCATTCACCTTTATGTATTGCAAAGACCACGTTTCTCTTACAATAGTGTTAAATGTTTACTGAATCAATGAATGAGTGAGTGAGGAAATGAGTGAATGAGTAATATGTTGGTGATTAGGAGTCATTGGGAAATAGTGTCAGTTTCAAGGGAGTAGTGCCATAGTTCAGTGCCTGCCCAGGGTGGAGGGTGTCCCACTGGAGTTACATCATCGTTTTCAGTCCTAAGCTATGTGTGAGTTCTACAATTTCCGTCAACCAACCATTCCACAGTTTATTTTAAATGGTAATAATAATATCTTATTAGAAACTAGGTCCAATTCTCTCATGACAAGAAGGTGGTAATGGTCTGTCCAAAATAATACTTAGCACCTTTGCTTTTAATAAGCAAATCCTGGAGATCAAATGGGATGGTTTGATGGCTGATGGGAAGAACTGGGGGTGGGGGGATTAGAAGAAACACCTGTCCACCCTACAGATCCATGAGACTTCCTCCTTCCCTGTTGAACTTGCCATGGTCTCCATGTTGTCTTTGGGCCTCTTAAAGATATTGCTGAGAAAGCTGCTAAAATGGCCACCAAATAAATGAAGATGAATAGGGCCCTGCAATAATTTCCAGGCTGATTGGGGTGGGGCTAACAAGTGAAGGACAAATGCACATGTGAAAGTAATTGTGCTTCTCCAGTGGAAACCTCGAATCCTTCAAGCAATTAATCATACCCTAAGAAGTAAACTGTTCTCGGGGAGAAAGCCATCTCTGAACATCCAAGTACTTTGAGGACACTAGTGAACCAGAGGATAAGAGTCATCAGCTGAGTGAGCTGAAAGGGTTAGCCCAGCTTCCGGGAGCGTCTGAGTCAGGAGAGAGAAAAGGAAGTGTTTCCTAATCCAGAGGATTTCAACACTGTGGAAACTCATTTCCCACAGAGATACAACAATGTGCAAATATAAATCATTTCAAAAAAAGCCGTTTAGAAAACTTCACATGTCATGATAAAGGCGTTGAAACTGCTCACATGTTTTTGGCCATGTCTTTGACATTTATTCATTCTTTAATTTATGGATTGAATATTAATCCATTTATTCGATGACGCATTTATAGAGTCATGAGTATGAGTTATTATTTTTTTGTTTGAGCATCTACTCTGTGCCAGGGGCTGTGTTACTGTGGGTACAAAGATGAACGCGGCCTAATCCCTGCCCTCAGAGAACTAGCCATCTATAAAGAGTAGAAGAAACATGAAGAGAAAATCATACTGTGGTGAGTGTATTGATATTACCGTTTATAATGGTAAAGGGAGGCAGGATCTTAAATGAAGATGCAGGGGAGGAGTGAGCCAAGGGAAGAACCACGGGGACAATTGAGGGATCTGGTTCTAGGATGTGGTTTTCAGGCAAGGGAGACATTGGGGGCAAAAGCAGGTAGAAAAGTGTGGGGCAGTGCGCTGTGTGTGGAGAAGTGGAAGCTGCTTGGCATTGTGGAAGCGTGGATGGTGGAGCTAACATCCAGAGATGTGACCAACGTGGTAGCCAGAAGTCTTGGACGTTGGGTAAACAGTGTATAGACTTTATCACGTGAGAACTGAAGAACGATTTGAGGGTTGGCACAGGGAACCGATACGGACAAGTTCTAATTTTTGAAAGGTTATATTTGCGGTTAGAGAGATTGGCTCTGAAAAGGGTCAGAGTGGAGAGGGGTAAGGAGGGGCCAGGGATGCAGTGATCAGGGTGAAGCCATAAAAGGGCAGGGGAGAAGGAGGTGGAAACAAAAGTTATTCGGGAGATAGAACTGGATGACATGTGGCTGTGGTCATGAAGGAAGGGGGAGGGGAAGCAGACCCCAGCATCTGGGTTGAGTGACAGTGGAGCCACTCACAGAAATAAATGATACAGGAAGAGGAGCAGTTTGGAGTGAGGGTTGTAGGCAGCGCAGCACAATGTACCTCCAGGGAACACTGACTTTGTAGGCACGATACCATCCATGTCTTCCATTGGTAAGCAGCCGCGTGTGCTACAGGAGACTGAGTCAAAGTGATTTTCCCTCAACTTAGCTCATCAATACAACCAGTATGTAGGAGATTTTCTTTGGAGACCCCAGACTGCTTTTCCAAAACTGGAAGAGTCCAAGCTCCCTTTGCTTCCATTCATGTATTCACTTATTCATACATTCACAAACATGAAGCCCCTGCTAGAACCTAGGCACCAGCATAAACCAGATAATATATGGGAGCTCACATTCCAATGAGAGGCAGTAAGGTATGATGGATAGAGAGCTGGCTTTTGAGTCAGACAGACTAGGATCTAAATGTTGTCACCACTGCTGACTAGGTGTGTGACCTTAGGCACACTCTCTAACTTATCTGAGCCTCCATTTACTTATTTTGATGGGTTTGGAGTTCAACTATATGAACTACCAACACAATGCTGATCACCTATGTTCTCCACTACTGGTAGCTGTTAGTTTGATAATTATTATTGCAATTAGATATATACAAGTAAACAATTCAACTACACTGAGATAAATATTCTGGGAGATAGAAACACAGGGAAAGCGCCTAACCCATGAGAACAAGCAGAGAAAGCACCTACCTAGAATGGGCAATGTCTCAAAAAAGAGATATGAGAAAGCGGGGAAAGGAAGAGGGCTTCCAGCAGATGGCTTTGGTATATTTCAGTGCATTGAATCAATCAGTAGAGGACCAACACATTTGGGCCACTGAAAGTCATTCATCACGGAGCAGGCTGCAGAATGGCTGGTGTCAAGTCTAAAATATAGGCGGGGCCAGTTCCTGAAGGTCTCACATACCATGTTCACAAGGTCAGGAGCTGAGGCTTTGGTTTGTAGATAATAAGGGGTCACTGGGCTGGGCAGCTGAGGAGTATTTAGGGAGATCACAGAGGCTGCACTATGGGGGATGCTTTAGAGGGAGGGCAACTTGCTGGAATCACTGAAGAAAGGATGTGCATCTAAACCAAGGAAGTAGAAGTGGGAAGGGAGAGGTGACAGCTTCAAGGGATATAGAGATAAACTAGGAGTAATTCAGTATCTTTCAGAGCCTGAGGGTCTACAGGAGCAGGGGAGCTGACCTAGACAGTGGATAATGAAGCTAAGCTGTGGTCAATCAAATGGGACAACAGAATCATTTCTTGACTTACAGTGATGTTCTTGCAGGGGAGAGGGAGACCTGGGATGGAGATGCAAGGTCTGGGCTTCCTAAAAAATAAAGGTGGCATCTCAAGCCATGGGAGTGGATACGGGAGTATGTTTAGTGAGAAGAAAATGATTTGGAGTATGGGGCCACGGGGAAAATATCATTTTAAGGAGCTGATGGAAGAGGAGGAGTCTAAAATAAAACTGAAAAAGGGCCAGAAAAGTAGGGAGAAGTTGGGAGAAGACTGTAGCAACAGTCTGAAATGCTACGGAAGTGTCAAGTAGGTGAGTAGAGGACTATTCCCCTGGGTTGAAGAGTCATCACACAGCCACCAAAGGCATGGAGGCAAAGCATCATTTCCTTCCTTCTTAAAGCTCTTCTCCATAGCCATCCATTCTGTTCCCCGAAGTTTGGCATTGTGATACAAGATATACACCTTGTCTCTCCCCACAACCCAAATAGGGGTGTTTTGGCCTTTTTCATTTCATGATCTTTATCATCAATGATCAAGAGGAAACAAAGGATGGCGCACAGAACAAACAAGAGGGTCGTGCCCAGGTCTTTCAACCATGGTCCCATTCCCAATTTCACCCCCCCAAAATTGGATCTCTCACCTGAAAATAGTGCTGAAGATAGATCCAGGATAAAACATTAAGAATTGGCCAAGAAGTCTAAATTCAGGGGCCAACTCATCTCAAGCGGACAACTTAAAGGCCTCTTGGAATTTCCTCATCCATCCTCTTGTCTCCATTTTCTTTGTTAATCTTGAACATGTGCCCTTAGGTGTTGAGGTGGTTAGAGGCTGAGTCCTGTTGGGCTGCCTTACGTTTGTGTGGAGAGCGGACCTAGAGTCAGAAGAAGCGTCTTTCTAATTCAGTTATACGCCACTTTTTGTTGACACCAGTTACATAGTGGAAAAGCTGTTAGATATTCAAAAACGCATTTGTAACCACTATTCCATAGTAAACCAGCTCAGAAATTAAGCTAAGGCATATGGTTCAAATTAGACCAAAGTTGTCTTTCGAAAGTTCTATGTGACACACAAACGTGAATTGCTGGGTAGACTTTGCAAATTAAGAGACTCATTTTATTTGTCAAAAATGTGTGTGTATGTGTGAGTGTGTATATTCACTCACAAATATTCATTGGGGGCTATATGTATGTGCTTTTTTTCTTCTCTTCTTTTGGACAGAGAGCATATGTAACCCACTGACTCCCAACATCAGGGTCCCATTAGGGTGAGGGTGTATGGATTTTGCCATTATTAGTCAGAAACTCTGGACTTAGCGCTCTGCCACTTAACATTAGCACCCCAGGATCTTTGACCATTAGAAGTGGTCAAGACCTTGGTTTCCAGCAATGCTTCTGGTAAAGGAAGTTCTCAGATAGAAGCCAAACACTGGAAAAGAATTGCTGACTCCAGGACTGTTTTGTAAGACTGTACGGTGATTTATAAACAGTGGGGTTTTTTGGTTTGTTTGTTTGTTTTAATGACGTTGGCTAGTGCCCTTGAACTTTCTCGCACAGGTAAAGCCGTGTGCCAGCATGCTCCTTGGAGGCCCCTTTCTCTGTGAGAGAAGTCAGGCTTCATGTCCCCACAGCTTCCTTTGCTTGGAATGAGTTACCTTCTCTCCTCTGCTCTCGAGCAGTGCTAGTTACGGCTATCTGTGGGAGTCACAAATAAACAGTTATTGGAACCACCTTCTGTGTTCTATGCTGTGTGGTTCAGATGAAGAACCAGGGCTGCAAAAGCCTGATTGCCATCCAAAGTGTAGCCACCTCCAGCCTCAGCATCACATCACCTGGGAGTTTTCTAGAAGTGCAGATTCTCAGACCTCAGTCCAGATCTTCTAAATCAGAATCTGCATTTTAACACAATCCCCAGGGAACCTGTCTGCACATTAAAGTTTAATAAACACTAGTCTAGAGCAGTGAATTAAAAAATGTACAGTCCCTCTCTGCGCGTACGCACGCACACACACACACACACACACGAACACACACACACACACACACACACGAACACTTTGGGACATACGTGCATCATATATAAATTTTTTGTCCTTTACTAATATATGAGGTACATTTTAAAATATGCACAAAATACAAACATTTAAAAGGGTGAAGCAGAAGCTACATGTGAATAGTTCTATTACTTTCTTATTGTACCCTCTTAGGTTATTGGGGTGCAATACTTTGTAGACCCCTGTTCTAAGGAAGCAAATAGAGAGCCAAAAGGAATCTTAGAACACTTTCTATATGATGGTCAGGGTTCTTAAGGCCTCAGGGAACACAAAACACACATAGAAAGTAATTTGTTGGGCTAAATTGAATATATGTATGCCACCCACAGGTAAAGCCATATCCCCAGCATATGCATTTATATTTAGTGTTTATCAATTTCATCAGGTTGAGAAATGTAAAACCCATTTTTCTCTTCAAAGTAAAATGCTGTAGGATGTTCCTTGGGCTATGAATCAAAATAGGAAGTCTAAATCTTTGTTTTTTAGTTTAGTCATTCAAGTCAGTAACGTATTTGGTATCCTCTCTGACGCACCTAGCTTTGGACTAGCTTCCCCTCTGACCTAGAACATCATCATTTAAATGGGTGACATCAGTTACTAAATCTGGATGGCTCTGTGTTCATGTGAACAGCATCTCTGACCACCCTGTTTCTCTCTTACCATGTATCAGGCCTTGTGTTGGCATTGGGGTTAAAAGACAAATTGATCACCCCACAGAGCCTGGTTTAAGGAGAAGAAGAAGCTTCACAACAAATCATTACAGCAATACATAAGTCTTATCATGCAGTGTGGACAACTTGCAAAAGGCAGAAGAGAGGAGTAGGAAGAGCTTCCTCTGGAAGCTGAAGGAGGTGACATTTGAGTTGGGCCTTAAGGGATGAATAGGAGTTTGCCAGGCACAGGGCACAGAGAAGGAACTTGGGGGTAAAGGGACCTCCCTGAGCAAAGGCATTGGGCAGGAAACCTGCTTTATCAGCGTTCCTCTTGGGTGAAGTGCAAACTCTTCTAACTCAGTCAGTTAAATGAAATAATTTAAATTGACATGAAATAATAACCCTGAACGCTTACTGAACAGTAGGCTCTTGGGTTTGTAAAATCGAACGACTCTGAGAGTAAGTTATTTCATATGGTTTGGCCACGACAGTGTATGGAAAGTTTCTCAGCAGAGCACAGTAAGTACTTCTCATTTACAGTAAAATCTGGAATGTTTGGGAAAGGTTTGTGCTAGGGAAATTGAATTTTCAGATTAACTGCATAAAAATGGAAAGTCTGGTTTAAAAAAACCTTACTAATTTTGTTTTCCTTTGAAGAGATAACTGCTGTTAACATTTTAGAGACATTTCATTTTAATCTTATCTAGTAAGAGAAAAGCCTAGCACTTATCCTGTCTTTTCAGCTTTACATAATGCCGTTCCAAATTCCACCCCCCAAAGTTGGATCTCTCACCTGAAAATAGCGCTGAAGCTGGGGGTGTGGCCATGCCACGCAGCAGGTGGGATCTTATTTCCCTGACCAGGGATCGAACCCGCGCCCCCTGCAGTGGAAGCGCCAAGTCTTAAACACTGGACCGCCAGGGAAGCCCCCCTTAATGCCTTTTTAAAATTTAACATTTTAGCACGTTGCCGTGACTTAAAGACCACATAATATTTTCAGCTTATAAATATTTTGTACATTTTAAATCCTTTCTATGTTATTGATGATCCAGGTTGGTTCGGAGGTTTTAACATTGTAACTAATGCAGAGAACGCTCTTACACATAATCCTGATGCATATTTCTTATTAGTTCTTAGAAGTACATTTACTGGGTCAAAGATCATGAATAATAAACAGTTTTAAACTTTAGTTATACATTGTCAAATTGCCTCCAAAACAGCTTGGCCAAATTACTCTATCGGAGGCCATGTATGAAGCCCTTCGCCTCTGCATGCTTGTGGATACAGAATGTTGACGTGTCTTTTAAAACCTCTGATTATCTGATCAGTGAAAAGCTATGTTTCTTGGACCCCTGGCTCCTTCTTATTCTCATTTGCCAATGTCTCCTGCTCTGCCTGGCCCTGGGGCTGCCCACGACTCAGTCTGGGGCTGCTTCTCCCACACCCTACGTCTAGGAGAATCTCATTCACTTACATATTTCACTTTCTATTTGTAGACTTAAACAGTAAAGGCATCCCTCCTGCCCAGCCCTCTCTTTTGAACATCAGACCCAAGAGCACAGACCCCAGATCACATCTGAGGCAGCCCTAGTGCATTCCCTCGAACTTCACCCCCAAACCTGGATCCTGTTTCAGTATTGGGATTACGTACCAGAGTGAGTTCCACACTGATATAACATTAAGACATTCTAACAGCGTGGGTGTCTGATAACGGATGAGTGGGTGTTAGCTACAGAGGAAGTTCCAGTGTCCTTGGAATCAGTAACATACCCACATCCAATCCACCTCTTTTTCATGCCAGAAAGTCAGGAGTTATCTTTGAGACCCCGTCTGCCTCTCCACCCACGCCCCACCCACCTGTCAGAGCCTCCTACTGACTCTGTCTGGAACGTGAAACTCAGAGCCCCTGGCCCCTCTCAGCCCTTGTCCGCGCATCCCTAATTTTAGCTTGGATTACTGAAAGCACCTGATAGCGCGACTTCCAGCATCTACGTTTGCCTCTTTCCAATCCATTCCCCGTGTCATGTCACAGAAGATGACTTGAAAAGGCAAGTCTGATCCTACCTCTTCCTTGACTGAAACCCCAAGATGCTGCTCGTTCAGCTAAGATGGTGCTGATGGTGTTCAAGGGCCCCACAGAGCCCTACATGGTGTGGCTCAGCCCTAAGCTCCTGTTCCACCCCCTCTACGCTCCCCAACTCAATACCCTTCCTCACGTCCCAGAAGGCAAGCTCCAGGCCTTTGCAAATGCCATGTGTAGCCCTGTGCCCAGAACACTCATCTCTCTCCCAGGCTGCCTCCTTACCTGCCAAGTGCTCGTCCTTCTTTATGTCTCCACCTTAATGCCACCTCCCCAAGGGAGTCTTCCTGGAACCCCAGGCTAGGACATGTTGTACACCCCATGTTCTATTCTAATGATTTATTAAATACCTCTCTTCCCTGATCTATTGTAAACTACATGAAAGTGAGGACCAAGTCAGTCTTTCTCCCTGCTGGATCTGCAGGCCCCTGCACACTGCAGCTCATAGTAGGTGCTCAGTAAACTCTTGGTGTACAAATGAATGAATCATTCTTGAAATATCTTCAAGATTTTTTACCTTTTAATTTCTTTTTGAATTGTTTACTTATAAATGTTACTGTTTGGGGGGGAAACAGTAATTTATTGACTTCTAAGAACTTTCTGTCATCTGTGGTAAATTTCCTTTGGGTAAGGCATATTTTGTGTGTTTTGTTTATTGTAAACACATAACAATAACAGCTAACTCTCATATAATTATTAGTGTGAACAGGCAGAGTTTTATGGTGCCTTATATGTTTTAACCTCACACCACCTTATGAGTGGGCATGATTATTAGCACTAGTTTGCAGAGGATGAAACTGAACCTCAGAGGGGTTAAGTAAGTTGTTGAAAGTCACACAGCAATTCGTAACAGAAGCAGAACACTGTACTCTTAACCTTTACACTACGCTGCCTCTGAAGAAGTGTTTAATTTTTTTTTTTTAAGTTCAGAGGAGGTAATATTCAACCTGCCCTTTGAAGAACAGGTGGAATTTGACGGAGAAGGAAACAGCAGGACGAGCACCCTCAGGAAGGAGCAGCTGCTGGTCATGGAGCCATGAACACATTGAGCAGTCTGGAAAAGGTAAGTACACACCAGGCTAAATCCTGGAGGCAACAAAGATGAAGAGGGTACTAGAGCCAGGGCTTAGAAGGACCTTTTGCTTTGCAAAGGGGATAAGGATTTATCCTGTCAGCAGTAGAGGCTGCTGGAGGACTTACAAAGGGAGCTGTCGTCTGCATTACTCTGTAGATGAGTGTGCTTCTTCTTCCTGGTAAGAGATACGATGAAATCATGGTAATACAAAGTTGCATGCAACCGAATAGTGTCTTAACTGTAAAAATCCGGGTTCACAGTCCTGAGAAATGCAGCCCATGAGGCTGTGAAGACAGAGAATTACGTGTGTGCCTGAGCTGCTATTTCCTCCTTTGTTTCCATGTAAGAAACTGTACCATCATGTCCAGAGGAGGGCGTGTTGGACTGTCTCCCCATGGGTATCATTGCTCCAATGATGTGAACACCAAGGGAGTGGTGACTGCCAACACTAGTGCCCCCAGTGGTGTCCTAGTGGAAAGGGAGTTAATTGCAATTCTGTGAAATATCTCAACTACTCTTCCAGAAGTAACAGCATCTTTGTTATCAATGGCAAGGGAGTGTTTGTAGGGAAATCAACCAAGAAGGATTCAGTAGGTTGGCCCGATTTCTGTGACGTTATCAGAATTACTGTACGTAGAAGCCTCACTCACAGCAGGGTTTACACACAGGTGCACGGAGCCTGGAGAGATTCGGGGTAGAATCAGGAGTGTCCATGTCCTAGGATGGTGGGGAGGGGTGGGAGAAGAGGAATTGTTTATTCTCAATCACCTCTTAGGCTTTTATTGTTTACTATGAATGTGTAACACACCACCATCATTTTAGCCCCAACTGTGACTGTGTCATAGTAGAAGTCACAGTATTTCAACATGTAGTTGCTTCAGAGATTTTGAAATAACATTTCTGCTCACCACCCTTTCAAGACGCTAGCTCTTCTTAAGTAATACTTGAAAACAGAGCACAATTTTGTTTTAAAAATATTTTAATGAGTGCATTTTAATATTATCGGTGTCTTTTGTAGTCATATTTATTTTATTCTTATCTATTTAAACACATTCTGAGAAAGCAATCTTAGGTCTTACCTGTCTGCCAAAAAGAGCTATAACACAAAAATGGTTAAAAATCCCTGAGCTACACAGAGAACAGACTTGTGGTTGCCAAGTGGGAAGGGGGTGGGGGAGGGATGGAGTGGGAGTTTCGGATTAGCAGATGTAAACTATTATGTGTAGAACATATAAACAGTGAGATCCTACCGTACAGCTCAGTAAACTGTATTCAGTATCCTGTGATAAACCATAATGGAAAAGAATATGAAAAATAATGTGTGTATATATATATATATATATATATATATATACGTATACAATGTGTGTATATATATATATATGTGTGTGTGTGTGAATCACTTTGCTGTACAGCAGAAATTACCATAATATTGTAAATCAACTATACTTTAATAGAACAAATTTAAAAAAAGAATCCCTGAGCTAAAATATTAAAAATGAGACCAGCTTACTAGACTTATTAGACTTCCTGACACCCTCTGATGTACGATGCGTGAAAAAGCTTTCGTCCCATAATGGTTAGAATTGTTTCCAGGAGTCCTAGTACTGGGAAAATCTGGACTGCTGTTCTTCTAAGAAAGTTGTCTGTATATTGAACCTTGTCTTTGAGTGTTTTGACCTTCTGAGCTACTGTTGAGCATCGATCTGCTCTTCCCTAGGGATGCCAGGTTTAACAAATAAAAATATAGGACTACTTTGTACTATATCTATGTGGTACATATATACGGATTTCAAATAAACAATGACTGATTTTGAGAATACGTATATATCAAGTATTGCATGGGACATACTTAAACTAAAGATTATTTGTTGTCCACCTGAAATTCCGTTTTAATTCAACATCTTGTATTTTACCTGGAAACCCTAAAAACACCAAAATTGGGTCAGTATCCCCCAACTAATGAACTACAGATTGTTAGAAAGTGTTTTCTTACAGTGTTTACTGATGGAGATTAGTTAGCTGCCAAAGGTCTCAGACTTTGATTAAATGTGAAGGTATTTTGAAGTTGAAATTTTCTTATTATCCCCCAGTGATCACAAACACCTGTTTTCAACTTTGGGACAAGCATACAACTCACACATATTACCAGTCCTTAAAGTCCATTTACCACCGTCCAAGAATTTTGGTGTTAACTGTGTCCCCCGAGATCCTGTGATAATCCAGTTTCTGTATCAAAGAAATATGGTCAAAGTTTAGACTGACAGGGAAACTGAATTTCAAAACCTTTTGACACTCATCCCGTTGTTAAGTATTTTGGTTCCAAATCAAGCAAACGTCATAATTTCCTTTGTCTGGGATGAGATTCCAATCATGAAAATAAGGAGCATAGACATCACCGAGGAGGAGAATGTCACTCTCGCATCCAGGTGCATCACACCAAAGCCCAGTAATCATCAACTGCTCGAGGCTAACAATTCCAAATTTATTTTTAACAGAAGAAAAAGTAGTCAGCATGAAGCCAGAAAACAAACCGGCCTGAAGTCGGTATGTATATTTATAATGTGATATGCTTTCTGTGTTTCTATTCCTTCACCATAGTAAAAAATATTATAAATGTGAGACGAAGAAAGATAGATGTGAGTGGTTAAAGGCGGCGGGTTCAATGTCTTAGTGAATGAGAGACTTACTTAGGGAAAAATCAATCTGAGTGTTGCAAATTATGTAATGATGCAGTGTAAAAAGGCAGTGATCTCGCCTCAAGCAACTTTTGAAGGACAGAGATGCGGGTTTGAGAACACAAACTTGCTTGCTTGCTTTCCGTTTTTTTCTTCGTCTTTTAGTGCTCTGACTATGCCCAGTTTGAAGTTTCATTAAATAGAATCTACTAAATAAAATACTTGTTTCTCTACAAGTACCATCTGCAAAAATAGATGCCTTCCGTTCTGAATTAGTTCCAGCTTCCGGGTTATCATCAGACAAACCCAGATGCTCTACATTTTCATCTCCTTATCTAAAGGGAACAATGTGGAGCCGTCTTCTCTGTGTTACATTTGAACTCATCCAGACTAGAATAGTAAGTAAGACTCCACGAGCTAGTTAAACCTCTTCCCTAAAGAGAAAATTGGGGGCAGTGCATCAGGGGGGCTATCGCAGGCCAACCCGCCTTGTTTTTTTTCTCCACTCAGACATAAATTTTCCTGTTTCACCAGTCATCTTACAACAATGCATGTCCAAGCCATGCTGTGATTAGAGGGGAGTATATGCTTATTACCCAAGTTGTTCACATGTTGGAGCACGGAGGGACCAAGCGTGGTAAACCAAAGGAAATTTCCATTTGCTTTTCAGCTGCTGCGCATTCTTACTCTATAGGAAAGTTAGCTGTTATTAAGTAATGATGTTCAGCTGAAGTTGGTCACTCGTAACAACAGACAGATGTAAAATGTTTTATTTGGGTTAGCCAACTCTCTCCCAAATAAAGGGCCTGAAATTGCACTGTCTTTACAAAAATATTCAGCAAATGATACCTTATTCCAGTGCTCGGATTCTTTGCCATGGAAAATGGGAAATGAGTCTCCTAGTGAACCCACTATCTGTTTAAACTTGTCTTTGCCCAGAGAAAACTTAATGTTCTATGGAATGAAAAAAAATTTTAATGAATCTACATTGAGGAGTAAAGGGTATAACTATGCAAACCAAAGGATTTTTTTTACTTACTTATGGAATTTGAAACAATAATAATGAAATGGAAACATAGGAAAAAGGCTAAATATTTGACCACAGAGGCAAATTGGATCATTAGATGCTCACATGCAATGTAAAATGTGGGATTTGTCTTTAAAGCAGTACTTGTTGCTTTTCCAATGTATCATAAGGCAAAAGAAAGACTTTGTCAGTTCTCCAAGCCATCACTTACAACCTCCAGCCACATAATCCTTTAGGAAGTTGGGTGTTTTTAAGACACTGGTTCTGATTCAGTGGCTCGAGTGTGGGACCCAAGAGCTGGGATTTCTGATTAACATTAGTAAGTGATGCTGGAGCTGCAAGCCTTTTATATATGCTGTCCTGTCTTCAGGGTCCAGGGATATGGATAGTTCATCTCAAGGTATTTCATGACCACAGAGAAAGATATCTGCCCATCAAATGAACTAAGATTCATAAAGCCTGTTTCCATCCCTACTCCTGCCACTGGCTCAGTGACCTTGAATAAATCACTCTCAACCTTTGTGATCCTATTTTTCCCCAGATATAAAGTGCAAAGTTTAAACCAGATCAGCACTCCTCAGAGTGTTCCCACGTGTCAGATAAAGGCCAGATTTACAGAGTTAAGCATGTTTCTTTGCTGTAGAACTTCTCAGACCCTGTAATATACAAATGTGCTGTGTGAGTCTCCAGTGGGTGGGGACAGTGGGGTGCTTGGAGGTTCTGTAGGCAAAGCTTCCCCAAATTACCTGACCACAAATTGCTTTATTTGTGGAATACTTATTACCACACACTTAGGGGAAGCCTGAGCAAGAGAACTGCTAAGGTTCTTCTATTAGCTCCAGCTCCCTCAGCCCTAAAATCCAGGATCTTTCCTCTGGCCTCTGATGTTCTTAGCCAGTGAACCCCGAAAGCAACTGTAGGATGAAATCCATCATCCAGAGAAGAAAACTTAGAGCAATTTTAAACCAATTGCTTTCCTTGTCTCCCAAATTCTCATTTTTCCCTTCAAGGCAATTCACCTGAACTTTTATTCCCTAGGACACCTTTCCTGGCAAACTGAAAACTCCACCCAACAGCTACCATATCCGTACATTCAGCCCCATTGATTTTCTCTTCCTTCTCACACCGAAGGACCCACTCCTTTGCTTGAAATAACGAGGCTGAACTTTTAGGCAACCCGGTTGACGTGCTTGTGAATTTCCCACAGATTCTATATAACTCTAAGTGGTGAAGAGTATAGATCATGATTTCAAGGTGTGGTCTCAAGACCAGTAGCCTCAGCATCACCTGGGAACTCATTAGAAATGCATGTTCCCAGGCTCTACTCTAGACCTACTGAATCAGAGACTCTGGAGCCCAGCCATCTGTATTTCAAGACTTCCACATGATTCTGACACTCGCTGAAGTTGGGGAATTCATGTTATAGAGATGAGAAGCGAGGATTACAGACTCAAACAGACGTTGTGCTATATCAGTTTCCTTACCTGGAAGACAGGAATAATCATATTAACTCTCTCAGAATCTAAGTGAGAGTTAAATTAATATACGGCACCTTATGTAAGATCTGGCACCGGATAAGCAATAAATCAAAGCTGTTTATTCTATAAGGGCTACTAACATGTAATGAGCAGGAACTTATTTTGCGATGTTTTGAACTGCATCATTAGGAGTGATGTTCTTGAGTTCGTTTTGAGGACAGAGGTGCCAAGTGGTTAGATAGGAGACAGATTTGCTTTGCCAACGAGTTCCTCTGTGTATTAACTTTATGAACATGTGTAAATTATCGAATCTCTCTAAGCTTAGTTTCCTCATTTAGAAAATCAAGAAAACTCTTTCTTCAGAAGGTAAAGAGAAGGATTAAATAAAATACTGTCTGTAATGGCACTGAAAAGGGCTAGTCCCTTTTAATGACATAATGTTTAATTAATGACATAATCCCCTATGTGTTTGTCATCACAGATTATGAGGCCACCAGAACATTAACCAAGGGCTTCTTGCTCCACAGAAATAAGAGTGACAGAATCTGAGGCCCTTATACCTTGCCCTGAAAAGTTGTCTTGTCGTGATAAATTTAAGTACTGATTCAGAAGTAATTGAATGAGAAGAATTATTCACTTTTTCTCTGCTGTCCTTAGGGATCAGGCAAGTCTTTCTTCCCACTGAAATCTTGTGAGATTTGTATTTATTTTTCTATTCAGTGTTTAGCCATAAACTAACATTTGAAGTTTACCTTGAGGGATATTTCAAGACTTTACGTGTTTTCTTTAAATACAGTACCTTTTAGGTCAGATATTTAATCCAAAAATATGTAGTAAGAGCATCACTGCGGTCAGACTTTCACTAGGTTTTGCCTTAGTAACAAACAAGTCCAAGAATTCAACCAGGCAACAAGAGTTTTTTCTCACCTGGGTTACAGGTCAGCTTTGGTTCAGCTGTAGCTCAGCTCCAAGTGTCCCCCACCTCCCCCCTACCCCCCACTGCCATCCAGAGGAAGGAGCAGCCCAATCTGAGCCTCACTGGAGAGCAGTGACAGAACCGTGTCATTCTTATGTCTCTGTTCAGGTGAGGCTTGAGTCACTGCAGCTCACAGGCCATTGGCCGAAGCAGTCACATGACCACATCTGACACAAAAGCATGAAAACATACTTCCCTGCAGGGACAAACCCAGGGAAGGAATCTCATGGATGTACCCCACAGAGAGGGGCAGATAGTAGGTGGAAGCAACAATCAGCCACGACAACCCAAAATGACCACGGCTCTACCAATGAGGTTCCAAGTTCATGTCTTCAAAATACAGGTCATTAGGATAGAGGAAACTAGATTGTGAATTTGCCATAACCTTCATTGGTGCTTCCCCTCAGAGCCTCTTGTTCCTCACAAAGAAGAATGTCCAACTCCACAGCTTCCCAAAAGCTGCCACTCCTTCCAGCCAACCTCAGTCCTCAATGGTCCGAGAGAAAACATGGGTTTGCAGAAGGAAAGAGTAATTTCCCCAGCAGAGAAAACCAAAGGGCCACCCTTTGGAATCTGCCGAGAGTCAGCTTTGGCCACCTTGTTCTCTTTAATGAACATGTCCAGTTCTGAGGCCACCTGGGCAAAGCCATCTGTGTCCTCAGCTGACACTGATGAAGTCAAGAAGTGGATTCAGAACAGGGAGCCCAGCCATTGAAGCGAGTCCTAGGCTGCTTTGAAGAGCAGGTAGAAGGTGGCACGAGGCCAGTGCCAAAGGCCCCAGTGCATGTGTATGTGCGGCCACAGTCACAGGATCCAAAGAAAGGATAGCTAAGCCTCACTGAGTTTATTTTCCATTATTTTTAAACCTTTTGAGTTCAGTGAACCCCAACTAGATTCTTGTCAAGCACTTTTTTTCTACTTAATATTTAAACCCATGTACCCTTAAAGTGAAATTTCAGCCAGGTATTTCAGATTCATAGCAAAAAGAGAGATCATTAAAAGATTGTTTTGTCAAAAATATTTGACATCCAACAAAGCTTTAGAAGCAACTTTTCTTACAAACAGGGAGCTGTTTTGCCAGAGTTTTCAAGTCAAAGTCCCTCAGATTCTAATTTTAGTCTAGAAATCCAGAGTTATGGCTGGATTTGGATTTCATTCTTCCATGCCTCACCGCCCATTTGAAGGTATGTAGGATGACATCACTTGAGGCCTGGTTGAGAAATTCCAGGTTTAGGGAGCCACTGTCTCCCCATGTTTAAATTATTTTTCCACAGGTGCATAGACTTTGTTAGCCCACCATGGAACACAGAAGTTTTTCCCAGCATAGGTGAACTGAAAACTTCCAAAATTTGACTCAACAGAGCTATACGTTCTTAGAAGGTCTCAGTTTTGTACTAACTAGGAGGGGAAAAAAAATCATTCTTAAAGCATATTTATTTTTTTCCCAGCCAAGCATCACATGAAAGTTAGCTGTGTTATCACATTGTTGAGAATTAAATATCCTGTAAATACAGGTTGACTAGAAGAATGGTGGGTGAAAGTCTATTGTGGAAATGAGAGACTTGTCTGTGCTTAATTTTGGCTAATACATCTACTAGCATTATTTATATCATATATTAATATAATATGAATAATGTATCATAATATCTATGTGTTTACTGTAAGTGTTATCTAAGTTAAATAATATATAATTTCTACATATCCTATAACACATAATACTTATATGATATTTATATGATAAATATAAATAATGTGTTACAGTTTTGATCAGATTCTCCATATATTGCTTTTTAAAAAATTAATACTTAGCCTTGGGCCACTGGGTCATTGGCATTCATTTATCTGTAAGGATGGTGAAGATTCTGAAAAGTAATAAACGGATGTTCTCCATGTCTGCGTGCAATAGCGTTATTTCAGAAATGCTAAGGGCAAGTGGGGAATCGGAGATTTATCAAGGGGGGGAAGCCGTTAGGCTGCTGATATGATTCAACATCTATATCCCAGTGTGGTGGTTCTCAATGAGTGTTCCTGCAACAGCAGCATCACCTGGGAATTTTTAGACATGCTAATTCTTGGACTCCACCCTAAACCTACTGAGTCAGAAACTCCAAGCCTTCCAGATGGTTCTGATGCAGCTAAAGTCTGAGCACCCTTGTCAGAGTTGTTGAGAGTGTAGATACAACAGCTTCACACACTGCCAGGTGCCAGCTGTTGAGAGCTTGGGTGAGTCACACAACCTCTCTGTGGCTCCATTTCTTCCTCATGGGGATGGTGTGAGGGTTAATTACATTCACACATGGAAAGCACCTAGAATAGTGGCTGGTACATGGCTCTAGCGCTATCTATTTATGATGATGATTATTGTTATTAGTGATCTGAAGCTTTTGTATTATTGTCACTTATCTGAATCTTTATTTTATTATTGTCATTTTATTATCTGGACCTTTCCCACTTTGGACCATTTCTGGCTCTATCCTGACTCTGTGCTTGCTTAGTATTTGCATATGTATTTCTCCTAACTGGTCAGGAACTTTCTGTCCATTTACAGGTTGATTTCTCTCTGACAGGACAGCATCCTCCAGCTCACAGTAATTAATTTCTTTGGTCTTCCATTCTTACCAGATCCCCTTTCTTGGATAGAATTCTTCCCCTTCCACCAGCGATGGTGATGGGAACTTCCTTTCCATTTTTTCCATTCTCATTGTTTTGTCCCCAGCACTGGAAGTGTGGTTCTTCATATAGATAAGTATCTTTTTCAATGTGGCTACTGTTTAGTTCTGTTTCCAAAATGTGTTTCTTTTCCCCTTTATCTCCAGAAAACAAATGCTACACAGCCTAAGCACTAAGTGACTTCATTCCATGTATATGTTACTGGCCTGAAATAAGAGAGTGTAATATTGATCTCTCCATTCAGTAGTTTCAAGGACTTCACTTCAGTAAAGATATCACCATTCTAAGAAATACAATCCCAACCCACATGTTGGAATCATATGATGAAAACTGGAGAAATAAATACAGTTTCCAGAGACTATAGAAAACTACTAATGATTCATATGGAATATTGTTTCTTTGCGGGACTAGGAGAGGGAAAATTAGAAGAGAATATCTTTTATTATTCTTTCCTTCCTTTACTTTTGGGAAATGATTATGGTCCCTTAATATTTTAGAAGTGAAACCAGGTAGATTGCAGAATCTAAGGGAAAAAACATCTAAAGCAGTAACATAAAATTATATGAAAGAAGAGTGTGCAATGAAGTAAATTGCATTAAGGAAGTCTGCTGAGGAATGAAATACTATAAATTAAGAGCATATAATAAAGTGTAAAAGATAAAGCATACAGGTAAAAATAAATGGGTGCAAAGAAGAAGATGCTGGATCTTAATAGAGCGATGATGTAGATGTCGTTCGCCAAACATACTGTGAACACACTGGGAGAATCCAATATATAAAAGGCTATACGGACTGATAATTGAGACTACCTAAATGATAAAAGAGTAATTATTGTAATTATTTACAATAATTAGTGGATCAGAAAAGAAGTGTGAAGTGTACTAAGCCTCTGTGTATAAGACAGATAAAAATGTGGCGAGATATATATGTATAGTTTAGGAAGAAGTATTTCAGAAAAGTAGCATGCAAAAGAATCTAGTGGAGTTAGAACAGATTGCATTAAACTTTGGAGGTTTAAGAGGGATTTGTGTACTGACAAGAACTCCAGTCTAGCTTCCAAAAACTTTGGACCCCGTTCTTTCTGCTATGGGCCATCTGTGTGAAGAAGACAAGTCACTGCAACCTCCCAGGTCTCCTGGTTTGAAAAACGTGTGTCAAATGCCTTGGTTTTGACATTCTTTTTGAATCTAATGTTCTATGACTCAACAGCAATAATGCATTTCCACAGGCGGTAAAAATATTCTAGACTCTTCCCTTCCAATTCTCACTGTTTACTTCCTCTGCACTTCCCCTTCCTGCCTCCCTGTTTGCTGGTCAGTTGATAGTGGGCTTCAGTGGGGGTGAGTTAACCCACCCTTTCCAGGGTGTTTTACTATTGAGCTCCCTCCAGAGGGTGGGAATTCTACAGTGAGGGCTGTGATTGGGGCTTCAATTTCATTCCTAAAACACTCCTTGAGCTTGGATCTATTCTGGGCACTATGCCAGATCACCAGGGGTTGGAAGGTGAATGCTGGGGCCCTAGCACTTGGGGGAATCAGTAAGGGTCAGTTTCACTGGGTCAGTTTCTTAGTAAACAGCTGTGAACTCCATGTGTCCCTCTTTCTTTCAGGAAGTAGAAGAATCCTATGGTAGCCAGGTGGGCGAAGGGGAGCAAGGACGATACACCTGCTTTGAAGAAGTCGCCATTTGACCTGCCGAGTGAGTGACCAGGTAGCACCCAGTTCTGAGGGCACAGGAATGTTGAGAGGGAGGGAGTGGGTGTTTAACCTTTGAGTGCTGTCCACCAGCCGCTCTTTTCCACAGAGAGATGCTAATCCCAATACCCCCACCCCACCCAGAGACTCTAAGTTTTGTTCCCCCATATATGCCCCCCGTCCTCTGATAGCCATTGGTGTCACTGATTCCAACAACAGTTGTGCAAAAATGCAGCCCAAGAACTTTCAGCAGAAAGAGGGGAAAGATTCAGCTCATCGCGAGCCTGGCCCACTGCCCCTTTGAAACAGAGGTTAAAACAGAAGCTTCATGACACTGCCTTCATAGAAACAGGGCCAAGTTTCCCAGAATCTGGTGGAAGGCTGAGCTTGGAGCTTAGCGTGTGCTGCAGGACACTTCTGCATCATTCACACAAGAAAACTTAAGCTTCTGTTTTTATTTCAGTGGGTTGAATGGCATGTACTTTCCCCTACCAGTTTCTTTTTGTTTGTTGAAGTGCATGCAATTACTTGTCCATAAGCTGCATTTGTCTTGGCAAAGTGTTCTGAGCTTGACTACACATCTGGGCATGCCATCAGGACATTAACCTTTTCAAGCTTTCATTGTGGTCGCTTTCCTCTTGATTACTGAGAAGTGCTGCATAAAGGGTCTGATGGAGCCCCCGCTAAATTATATCCTGTACTTTACATCTAAATTGATACCCAAATAAATGGAATAGGCTTCAACAAGTAAAATAAATTCTGAATAACTTAGGGCCCTTCTTTGCAAAGAAAATGAAACGGTGACTCTCCTTTCTGAGGAAAAAAAAATCATTTCAAGGGTCAGTCAGTAAATGACACACTCTTAATAACATAACAGGAAAATTAAAAAGCCCAACAGATTTACTGCATCCTCAACAGGTGTTATCCTATAATGGATACAGTTTCAGATGCCTTGAAGGGATTTGCCCAAAGGATTACTTTAGAAACTTCTATTGAGATAACACTGTTCCAACAGCAGAGATTATTGCGTGAATCACAGACCACCCTATACCAGTTCCTTTTTAAAGGGAGAAATTTTTTTATTATTATTCTTAAAATGCCGATGAGGTGGAAAAAACATACCAACCAGGTAGAATTGCCCTATAATCACTCACATTATGTTTTTCAAGGAATGTAGGGGTAATTTATGTCAGTCGCCAGGCAGGTACTATAAGATGCTGTGTGGCCTCATACCCAGCTTGTCCCTATCTGTAAACGGAGGGCAGAGCATTGCCCAGGGCTCAGTGTGGGAGCCTAGTGCTTCTTCTAGGTAAGTCTGTTCTGCTACAATGTTGGATGCCTGTACTTATTTACTTGTTCATTGGCTCTTTAAAATAGATTCCTATGCTGGTTCTACTTAGCTCAAAAGAAGTAAGGCCAAATTTTTGCGCCATACCTAAATGTCACACCTAATATTCTATATTGATAACACTTTTCTGAGAATAACGAGCATATTGATCAAGCCGTTAATAAAGCTTAATTATTCACTCTATGTTTGTTTTTGGTTGTTTGATAACTTGCTCTTTTCCATTGTAATCAAGAACTAGGACAGGTCATGGATTCCCAATTATTCATTGGACTAGGGGGAAAATGAATTGCTACTACAGGGAACGTCATGCAAATGGTAGCTTTTTAAAAACGTTTATGAATACTACACACGGTTTTAAAATTTGTATTAACATTTCCCATTGCTGTATCAAGACGTATCTTATGGATGGTGCATTTTAATTATATCAGTACTGGCCCTATGCTCAGTCAACTTATTTTTAAATTTTCTATACTTGGAAATCCGTAAGAGCTGAATATACATAAATAATCATAATACTCCGTGGGGTGGATTCTTGTGAGTGTGATATCACAAAGAGAAGATTAGCATCATTTTTTTGAGTGTGAATCTCTGTTTTGGCACTTTATAGCCATTATCTCATTCAACTATCACAAGAACTCTGAGAAGTAGACTTTATTTCCATATTTTACATATTAGAGATTTGAGGTCCAGAAAGGTTAAATAGCTTAGCCCAGGTCTCACAGCAAATAAGTGGGAGAGGCAACATTTAACCCAGGCTTCCCTGTCTTCAGTCTGTGCTCTTCACTCCCTCCTACTGCCATCCTCAAGTACCCAGTGATTCATCTTGCCCTCAGAATTATCCTTTCTTATAAACGTCCATGTACATTCGTACTTATCTCACATGATTATCCTGTTTCTGTTTTCTGGGCATTCTACCTCATGTGACAACAATGGAACGTCTCTCTTTGTCATTTCCTTAGGTGGTCCCAAGGCCTGACCATGGAACGGATTAACATCAGTATGGCCAGGGCTACCCTGGTGAAGCACACGGCTGGAGCTGGCCTCAAGGCCAGCAGACCCCGAGTCATGTCCAAGAGTGGGCACAGCAACGTGAGAATCGACAAAGTGGATGGCATATACTTGCTCTACCTCCAAGACTTGTGGACCACCGTCATCGACATGAAGTGGAGATACAAGCTCACCCTGTTTGCTGCCACGTTCGTGATGACCTGGTTCCTTTTTGGTGTGATCTACTATGCCATTGCCTTCATTCATGGGGACTTAGAACCCAGGGAGCACACTTCAAATCACACCCCCTGCATCATGAAGGTGGACTCCCTCACGGGGGCATTTCTCTTTTCCCTGGAATCCCAGACAACCATCGGCTATGGAGTCCGTTCCATCACGGAGGAATGCCCTCATGCCATCTTCCTCTTGGTGGCTCAGCTGGTCATCACCACCTTGATTGAGATCTTCATCACGGGCACCTTCCTGGCCAAAATTGCGAGACCCAAAAAGCGGGCAGAGACCATCAAGTTCAGCCACTGTGCCGTCATCACCAAGCAGAACGGGAAGCTGTGCTTGGTGATCCAGGTGGCCAACATGAGGAAGAGTCTCCTGATTCAGTGCCAGCTCTCGGGAAAGCTCCTCCAGACCCACGTCACCAAGGAGGGGGAGCGAATCCTCCTCAACCAGGCCACTGTCAAATTCCACGTGGACTCCTCTTCCGAGAGCCCCTTCCTCATCTTGCCCATGACATTCTACCACGTGCTGGATGAGACGAGCCCCCTGAGAGATCTCACCCCCCAAAACCTTAAGCAGAAGGAGTTTGAGCTGGTGGTTCTCCTGAACGCCACGGTGGAGTCCACCAGCGCTGTCTGCCAGAGCCGCACCTCTTACATCCCAGAGGAGATCTACTGGGGTTTTGAGTTTGTGCCTGTGGTTTCTCTCTCAAAAACCGGCAAGTACGTGGCTGATTTCAGTCAGTTCGAACAGATCCGGAAGAGCCCAGATTGCACCTTTTACTGCACGGATTCTGAGAAGCAGAAACTTGAGGAGAAGTACAGGCAGGAAGATCAGAGGGAAAGAGAGCTGAGAACGCTTTTGTTGCAACAGAGCAACGTCTGACGGCAGTGGTGTCGCCTCGACTTAACTCTGAGCTGCTTCCACATCTGAGCTCCCTTCAAACCCAGAGGTCACTGGGAAAACAAAAATGTGTGGACGCACTCTGAAAAACTGCACAGATGTACAGACCTGTTCCTTTGATCTGGTGTCTAAACAAGCATTACACATCTGGGAGGGTTCCCTTTTTAAATGCTTTGTGTGATGCAAACTCCCCAAATACAAATTTTCTAACAGGGGGCTGCATTTCAAAGAACTTGGTGGAGGCTACTTGAAACAATCTGGATGGACGGATATTTCACAATGCTGGTATTGAAAGGAAATGCATTTCCATACAAGGATGTCAGCTATAATAAAATGTATTTATTCAATCCAAGTATCAAAAAGGAGATGGCCGAGAGCTGAAACGTGGTTCAGTACCCACTTATATCATTGCTCTAAAACACACTCATTTTTTCAAGCAGAGAAAAAGATATTTATAATGAAGGCTATCTGGTAATATATAAAAAGGGGCAAAGGGACTCTGTACTCACAAAATATGATAATTCTGTTTTTACCTTTTTCGGTGAATGTAATTGTACAGAGTGAAATTGATCAAATCAGGAATGCATCGTTGTGAATACATGTATAGATGGAGCTGATGTGATTGTTCACACTAATTTGTTTTGGTTGGAATGTACTAGCCCCTTTCTATTCAAAATGGGTTCACAGACCAGCAGTATCAACAGCATCCAGGAGCTTATTAGTAATTTCGCTCCAGCTGGACTTAGAGAATCCGAGGCTGTATCTTAACAGGACCCACGAGTCATTCACGTAAAAATGAAAGTTTTAAAACTTCACTCTGGACAATGTTTTCGAAGTAACTTTCTGAAGCCAGGGGACTCTGTGGGTCCCACATCCTCCGTTCTTTATTATGGACACATATTCCTTTCAGTGATTTCATTCCTTATTAAAATACCTTGTCCGCAAAGGAACTGCCACAGGTATTTCAAGAACAGAATAAGACTGTTGAGAATAATGGCTGTCTCTCTCAAGCTAAGTACATGCTTGTCGATTACAGTGAACACAAAAGAAACATTCAGCTCCATAACAATCGGAAATGTGCTCCTATATTGAAGTCCAGTCCGTGAGGTTGGATGGGACTCCGAAGAACAGGTGGAGCTGAGGATAAGGAATTCAAACACAGACGATTCCTTGAAGCAGGAACAAAATTTGATACTCTGATAACATGTAAAGGATGCCCTCAGTATTGAAACAAATCTCATACAACTCAGTGTTACACAGGTAACGTCTGGATTTTGGCAGAATTTAGAGCGTTTATTTGGGGCAGAGAATAAATGGGCTAGGATTGGCTAAATGTGCAAAAGGTGAATTCTCATTTCATTCAAACCAGGACAGATTTGTACATTCACTCAAGAAGAATGTGACTTTGAGTGTGTAGACACGGCATGGATGTACACACGAGCCCACATATATGGATACACTGACCTGACCTGCGAGCGCGCACACCGCATGCACGCACACACACAGAGGCGTGCTCGTCCTGGCTCTTCCATCACAACTGTGGAAATTATCCACGAAGACATCTGTGATTAAGAGAGCAAGTCCTGGGCAAGTGTGCTCATGTATATTTTGTTCTATAAGAATGGGAACACTGGGGCAAGTAATCTGGATTCAGATTATCTGTGAAATGGTGTCATATCATGAAGTTCCCACATTTCAAGTCTTCTTCCATTAAACAGAAAATGTGGCTAAAACCTCTGACCCAGAACTGAACCTTTAATGCAGCTGTAAAAATCATGGGGTTGAAGCTGTAAAGTTTAAAATACAGGGCTTCCCTGGTGGCGCAGTGGTTGAGAGTCCGCCTACCGATGCAGGGGACACGGGTTCGTGCCCCAGTCCGGGAAGATCCCACATGCCGCGGAGTGGCTGGGCCCGTGAGCCATGGCCTCTGAGCCTGCACGTCCGGAGCCTGTGCTCCGCAATGGGAGAGGCCACAACAGTGAGAGGCCCGCGTACCGCCAAAAAAAAAAGTTTAAAATACAATCTCCGTGCACAGGAAGTTATTGTCTTCAATTTTTCAGGAAGTTTTTTTCTTTTTCTGTTGATCATTTTATGGCAGGTTGTTTTAGATCTTCATTCTCTTTTTAAAAAATCACATTAGGACTTCCTTGGCGGCTCAGTGGTTAAGAACCCACCTGCCAATGCAGGGCACATAGGTTCGAGCCCTAGTCCGGGAAGATCACACATGCTGTGGAGAAACAAAGCCACAACTACTGAGCCTGTGCTCTAGAGTCCGCACGCCTAGAGTCCATGCTGCGCAACAAAGTGAAGCCACCGCAATGAGAAGCCCACGCACTGCAGAGAAGAGTAGCCCCTGCTCACCGCAACTAGAGAAGGTCCACGTGCAGCAACGAAGACCCAACACAGCCAAAATATAATTAATTAATTAATTTTTAAAAATCACATTAATGTAGTTAGATATTAGTCGTTTTAGTTATTAAACCTTTTTTAATTGTATAATGTGGTAACATTGACAGGAAAATAATGCCCTGGTATGTTTACAGTTTTTCTCTTGCACTACGTTTCTTACGTTTTTTCACAGTATTTACATCACTGCTAATTTGAATGTGATCAAAATTAAGAATCTTGCATACTTCTATTGTATATGGTACAATGATGTAACATAAGATTGAGAAATCTTACTGTATGTTCATTTTGCATACCTATTTCAGCCAAATTTGGAAGACTCAATCATCTGATCTATTGCACTACACACAAAATAAATATGTAGCGTCTTAAAATCCAATACTTGTACAAGTCAATAAATCATATTATAACAAAATATTCCATAAATAGCTCTAAAGTTGCTTCTGGTTTGAAACTTAGCATTTTCTAGGCACACGTACTTATTATTACTCTGTACAAAATCCTCTCGTGTTAACATGCTAACAAAAGGATTCAGGCAAAATTGTTTGATTACATCTGGGCATGAATCTGACTGAAACAGATTCATGCTCAACACCCAACTAACAATTGTCAAGCTAACGGAGGATTTTGACCCAAAAATCTTTTTTGCATTTTGACATATTTCCAATGCATGAGGCCTTCTCAGTGCAGCCATTCAAAAATGTCATGTTCCATTTGAGAAACCACAACGTAACAAGCAGCAAATCAGTGTAATTGGCAAATCATGTCTTATTTAAGTGATAAAATACATTGTACTGACATGGCACCCGGTAGCCAATGGCCCCAGACAGCATAGCAGAGATTCACTCATTGATCCTCACGACAAGCCATCTTTGTTTCTCTTTCCCACTTAACAGGAAATTACGGCCCAGAGATGAGATTCCAGAAACCTAAAATTAGAGGTTAAAAGTAAAAAGTGCCATGAATGAGTGGGTCAGATATTTAGATGCATTTAAACAACTATTTTGTCTGATTTTTCTTTGAATTAAATTTTCAGTTTTAATTGACTGATTTCAATCCCATCAAAATGTAAATTGACAGATTAAAAAAAAAAAAGGGACATTTCTACTGCAATATGCTTCTTTCTCCCTTGCTTGGATCCTCTGTACTCAGACATCATCTGGAGAAAGAAGAAAAGAGAAAAGAAAAACAAGGAAGTCACGAGGACTTTGCACTGGTAGCTTAGTAAAGGGCCACCTCATCTTCGGGCTTGGTTCTGTATTTGGTCTCTGTGGTCAAACGGTCAGACATCCAACCATGTGGCATAACAAAGACTTCCAGCCTCTCAATCTTGGCTTTCATTCTTGCTAGACTTTTACTGTTAAATATTAGAAATAATTAGTTTTGAATGCAGGTTATTTTATAATTGCTTTCTGGGATGGGATTTTTTTTCAAATGAAAGGTATTAGCATTTCAAGTCTTGATTTCCAAGTTCTATAGTGTACACTCGAATTTCAGCATTGGACTCTGCATAGGTCCAAGGTGCCCTTAATTTTCTTCCCCTGGGAAGACTTACCCCTGAAGGTCTAAACTTAACATTTCACTCCTAATTGACTAACTACACACGTTTTGCCTTTTGTGGATTTCAGTTTATCTGTAATCAGGATGAGCTGCCAACCAATCCTTGGGTCTCTGGGTAGCAATGAGCTGTTTCTGCTCTCAGAGTGAGGTAACGTATGAGCAGAGTTTGAGTCTCCAGAGTATAAATTTGTAATGAAATGGTATAATTAGAATTCAACTGGAATTTTAAAGAATAAAGGAGCTGCTTAATTTCTTGAGGTATTACTATTTGTTGGTAGACTTTTTTATTGTTGTTGTGTCATTTTGATTTTTTTTTAAGAAATCTGAAACAAAGTCTTTGTCTTCAAAGTAAGAAAGGCAGGGAGAAACATGTAAAAATAAAAGCTAATAGGTGATCAATTAGACTTCCACATAAAAAGACTTCTACCAGTGGAAAAGAACTTCATTGCAGGGGAAATATGGGTCATTCAGTCTCACATTACAACAGACTGTGTCATCATATCCTTCTGGCTTCCCAGGGGTAGCAATTTTCCTAGCCTTTAAGAAACACTGATGTATTAAGCCCCACTTTTCCCCAAAGTTTTTCTACTAGATATTTACTGAAAAAAAAAACATGAGTCAGAAATAAAGCTCCAGTTATGTCACTTCATCTTCATCTTCTGTCAATTCTCCTGTTAGATTCAATTTTCTTTTCAACTTGACATGTCCTTGGTTGATTATTCTTCATCTTTGCCATCCATTCTAGCAAGTCAAATAAGTCTGTGGGTTAAAAATAATCAATCAATCCAAATTAGTAATTTGTGGACATTTAGATGCCTAAAAACTGAGGATAGGAACTTTTATCTTTCAGTTAGTATGTTGCTCGTACGTAAAAATAGAAGACCAAGAAAAACCTGTTGGGGCTTCCCTGGCAGCGCAGTGGTTGAGAATCTGCCTGCTAATGCAGGGGACATGGGTTCGAGCCCTGGTCTGGGAGGATCCCACATGCCGCGGAGCAACTAGGCCCGTGAGCCACAACTACTGAGCCTGCGCGTCTGGAGCCTGTGCTCCGCAACAAGAGAGGCCACCATAGTGAGAGGTCCGGGCATCACGATGAAGAGTGGCCCCTGCTTGCCACAACTAGAGAAAGCCCTTGCACAGAAACGATGACGCAGCACAGCAAAAATTAATTAATTAATTAATAAACTCCTACCCCCCAACATCTTAAAAAAAAAAAAGAAAGAAAAGAAAAACCTGTTGATTTGAGTGGATAGTTAATTCCTAATAAAATTACAAGAATTGATTATGGAAGTCGAAGCACATAATTGGCATATGAGTATAAATGCCAAAGATGTCATATATGTAGATAAAGGACATATATATAGTAAAAGTAAATTTCAGCCAAACACAGGGGACTTTGGTAGATTCCATGCACATCCTTTGAGCCTGTCACAGAAGAGCCAGGAACAATGGGCTCTAACTCTTCCTCCACGTGATGTACAGGAGCCCTGACTCCCAACCTCTCTTGGAGAATCAGGCTGATGGCTTTGTATTCCTAACCAGCACGGGATGAGCAAAACCAAAGATGAAGGCATCAACCTAAAAGTCCATCACCAAGTGTTTTGTTTAGCAGCTCCAGCCTTATGAGGTACTTAACTGTGATCTTATCTTCACTCAAGGCCAAATCTTATCTAGTATCCAGGCCTTCGCAACAACTTAAGATATCCAATTTCACCCCTCAAAAATATTAAAGTTAGAGGTAGAAACTACTCAAAAGTAGACTCCAAGGGAGCTACTAGAATTGATTACATAGTACCCATTCTCAAAAAACATCAGAAGTTGTTGATTCCGAGCTAAGAAATATGACCTCTTAGCTTATTATTCCTATGATTGTTATTATTGCCAATGCCCTTAATATTGCTGAAAAAGTAAAGAACTTCCAAGAATGTGATTGGAGAGGAATTCAAAGGAATGATTTTTTTTTTCATTTACTATAATGTAACCATATTCTTCCATCTGCAATCAAATCTTAAGAGTAAGGACGTTGTATTAAATCACATCATTACAGGAAGTATGACTGTATCAGGGACTTTTTACAAAAACAAACTTCCAGATCATGAGAGGAAGCTGTGTTTGTGTGCTGACACAAAGTATTCAACAGCAATCAGGAGGGGAAGGCAGGATGACAGCCAACTTGGATCTATTTTTGAAGAATTATTTCTGTAGGGTATCATAGCATTGTAAGTTATGAAAAAGAATGCTTTGGTAAACAGTCATCTCCATTTCAAAAGGACCCACTCCAAAATACCACTTAATGAAATTCACGGGAATGTTATGAAGATGGAAATCCCAAATGACATGAGATTTTACAAGCAAACAGTTCTACTTTTCGTAAATACTGGCAGACTGCATTTACCAAAATCTCCATCATGCCTTGCTCTCTTGCTATATATAGCACTCCATCTGATCACTACACCATGCCGCAAGAGGCGTGTCCTTGTTTTCCTCTGATTTTTAAACTAGTCTTAGGCTTAAATTTACCATAGCATAGTAGTGACTCCTGTTTCTCAAGGTTGAGCTACTACTTGGTGCATGTTAGAAATCTCAAACTAACTGAGGTGTGTGTACTTGGTCACTACTGAACCCAATCATGCTATGACCAATCAGCTTTAAATAGGTCCTTTTATGTTCTATGAATTCATTACGCTATTTGTCAAACCATTTCTTGTTTCATATGTATCTCCATCACCCTTTTTTTTATATATATATGGAATCATTCTCATCTGTGAAACAATAGCAAATACAATAAAACTACTTTTATAGTCTTGAGTTTCTTCTCATTTCACTGGAAGAGTAATGATGTTACAGCTGGTGCTCTGATGGGCAGGGAATTACTAGTTTCTTAGAGACCTCAGAGATAAACTCATTTGACACAGCCTCTTCCAATGATGGTAACTACAATAATTTGGGGACGACTAGGTCCTTGTTGAGATGGTATTTTCTACCAATGTCTAAAGGAATGTATTTTGTTTCTTTTCTAATCAAAGAAATGAAATTCCCGCTTCTTCTCTTTCTTGTGCCGTGATGCTCTACTTGCTCATTTTATTTTAGTCAATGATTAACGATCAAGTTAACAGTTTAACAGCATCCTTTCAGCACCTTATTCCTTACCAAAGTCCCTTGCATTCCATTGCTCTTTTACTTTGATGGATGAAAAGAAATAAAACACATAATTATATAAGCCTTAAATGCATCAGTATGGGTGTGACTACAAAGCAACACAGCTATATAAGATCCACACTGCAGAGATATGCACCCATATCACTGTCCTCCTGTGGGAATACCACATACAGGCATACAACAGAGTAGCCACCAAAGCTCCAAACCCTCTACAGGTGCCTCTTTTGGAACCTGCTCTTTTGGAATCTTGGCTCATTCATTGCGATATTCTCAGTGGTGGCAAGACTAGGTTCTCTGAGAATGTGACAGGTGGAAATATAAAAGGCTGGTGCATATGGTAGGAAGTCAAAATGCAGGATGTTGTTTTGGCAAAAAAGCCAAAATGTTTTCCAGAAAGTGCACAGTAATCTGAGACACAGTAATGAGGCTCGTCAGTTGGGATACATTTTATTAATTTTAATTTGCATGAAATTTCTCAGACACATATTATTTTCTACTCCATTATCTCCCCGCATCTGCTTGCCCTTGGGGGGTGACCTTGGCCGAGACGTGAAATAGCTTTGACTCTACCACACCATGTCTTTGGGGCAGTGAATATATGGGACTTTGTCACAGCAGCATGGGAAGCTTTGGTTCTGGGCAGGAAACAGAGCATCCTGGCAGCCATAATTTCTCAGAAATCCTTGATTTCATTCACCTGCCTTCAAAAAGTCAGATATTATGGTATTCTCAGGGTAAAGAGTCATGTACCACAATGTTCATTGCAGCTCTATTTACAATAGCCAGGACATGGAAGCAACCTAAGTGTTCATCAACAGATGAATGGATAAAGAAGATGTGGCACATATATACAATGGAATATTACTCAGCCATAAAAAGAAATGAAATTGAGTTTTTTGTAGTGAGGTGGATGGACCTAGAGTCTGTCATACAGAGTGAAGTAAGTCAGAAAGAGAAAAACAAATACCATATGCTAACACATATATATGGAATCTAAAAAAAAAAAAAAAGGTTCTGGAGAACCTAGGGGCAGGACAGGAATAAAGACGCAGACATAGAGAATGGACTTGAGGACATGGGGAGGGCGACAGGTAAGCTGGGACAAAGTGAGAGAGTGGCATGGACATATATACACTACCAAATGTAAAATAGATAGCTAGTGGGAAGCAGCCGCATAGCACAGGGAGATCAGCTCGGTGCTTTGTGACCACCTAGAGGAGTGGGATAGGGAGGGTGGGAGGGAGACGCAAGAGGGAGGAGATACGGGGATATATGTATATGTATAGCTGATTCACTTTGTTATACAGCAGAAACTAACATACTGTTTTAAAGCAGTTATACTCCAATAAAGATGTTTTAAAAAAATCAGATAAACAAGTTTTATGGTTTAATTTTTCATGCAAAAGTCCATATTCTTTCCAGAAACTATTAGCTTGTTTGAGGTTTTTTTTCCCCAAACTTTCTATCCTTTTACTTGAATTTAACACTTCCACTATAGTGCTGAGCATGTAATATATTTGAATGTCCCAAATGTGTTTCACTGGTCCCTAGGGCCGTTTTTTTTTTTTGTATCTTTCTTGGTTTGTCTCTATTGAGTATGTCAAAAACTCTGTTTACATATGGTTTAAAGATCTGCATGTGATTTAAAGATCTGCCATAAGTCTGCTATAAACAAGAGACACACAGTTCTGCACCAACACAGAACAACGTGTGCTTTTCCTAACCCACACCCACACCATGAATCTGGCTGACCTGCTACATGGGGCGTATGTTGTAGCGTGTCCTGTTGCAACATGCCTTTTCTACTCATACAAGCAACACACACACACACACACACACACACACACACACACACGTGCATGCAAGCAAGTCCCAGGACTTCTGGTCACACCCTGGATTTGCAGAGAGCAAACAATACCCACACTTGTAGGGTTCTTAATGCTTTAAGCAACTTCAAAACATTTAATGGTCTATTTTATACCCAACAAAGGAAGTAGGATATGTTTCATTCCTATACTTTACAGAAGACCCTACTGCTCACTGAGGTTCGGTGTCTCACTCAGTGTGACCCAGCAAGTGAGTACGGTGATTCAGGTCTCTCCCTTCCGGTCTAATGTTCCATCCCCTAAATTTACAACATGGGAATCTCACCGTGGAACTGATTTCTACATGTGATGGGTCAAAATCAGAGCTAAGTGATGACAGAGTAGGTCACCCAGGGAAAAGATGAGGCTGGGAGCCTGGAAGAATTACACGGAGGCTTTGCATGCTGCCAGGAGTCTGTTATTCAGGGGCTGAGCACACGGGATAAGTATTCAGAAGGTAGAAATGATATGAATCGATCAGCTGAAAGAAAAGAGCAGAAGAAATGAAGGCTGCTCACTAAGATTTAAACAAAATCTACAGCCCTGCTGTTTATCTATGTAGAGATGAACATTTGGCCAAAAAATAGACATAGGGGTGACCCAAAATTAAGAAATCCCAAAGGAGAGTCTCAGTGGTCAAGTGTACGCACCCAGTTTAGTTTGAAGTTCCTTACATCCATTATGATCCAGTTGTATCTCCCTGAAACAGGTAAGCATTGTCAGGATCCCTATTTTACACATGGTAAAACTGAGGCCCAGAAAAGTTAAGTAACTTGTCCAAAGTCGCATAGTTAGGAAGTGACAGAACCAGGAGTAAAACCCAGGACTGACCAAAGTGAAAGCCCGTCTCCCTACGCAAGCTCTCTCCTGACTCCTGGATGGGCCATTCCACAGAGCATCCAAAGTAGCCTAGTGGATTTGGTGGTTGATGTTCTTGGAACAAAGCAGCTGCTGTTCAGCTCTCGTGTGTTTTTGTCAAGTGAAAACAAACCACGGTTGAGTTGCTATGTTGCCATAGACCTGACCCCTGGGTACTGAATTAATACTGAAGAGCAGCAATGCAAATAGTAAGGGATTTGCCAGTGTGCTGCCAATACAGATGGAGTGGTAAGTTTCCAATGATTGTTTTGCTGATCTCTGAAAACCTGATCTGCAAGAATTTATACTGGGCTCTTCAGAGAAACTCTAAGAGAGGTAATCATTTTAAGATCTTGGCTTATGGAGAGACAAAGAGAGTTTTATAGAGATGAGCAAACACTACAGAACCAACAGAGCATGCTGGAATTTGATCCTGAGTGTAGGGGGCCTAGTGGGGACAAGTGAGTGGTCCCAGCACACACAGTCACTGCTATAATAATGACCAGGGCTAAGCAGGCAAGATCAGGACCCAGGAGCCAAGAAAAGCTAGAAACACAGGGCAAACACACAAGGGAGTCCCTGGAAGCTGACTGTAGAGGGAGATCCTGACAGATGGGTCCTGATGCTTGGGGAGACAGGACTGCAAATCTCCCCTTTCATGGGCAGATGAGTAAAGGAAGGGGCCAAGGAGAGAGACATGGTCAATGAACCCACCACAAAGAGTGGAGATCAAGAGAGTGAAGTTTCGGGACCCAAACCCAATGCGGCCAAATCAGGGGCAGAACCTGTTCCTAGGAGAAGTCAGTGAAGAAGGGAAATAGACAAAACCTTATTTCTGGGGCAAAAACTAAGTCTGGAACTCAGGCATAAATAGGCTGACCATGACAGGAGTGGAACTGGGTAAAATATTGGGAAGAAGGGTTCAAGGAGAACAGGACCTGGGGTAAGGTGGATTGAGTGAGGAGCCAATGGCCCAGAGCACCTTCATTTCCCCTGAGTAGGAATCTGAGCTGAAAACCACAGCTCAAGCCTCAGTGCTCTCCAAGGCAGAGGTTGGAGGGCAGGAAGCAAGCCCATCCTCAGAGCCATAGGTTTGTGGTTCATCATCAGATAAAGTGGTTCCTTTCTTCACTTAATTCTTACCCAGCCAAATTAGACACATTAACAGTTGCCTGATTACCACGCCAGGTCTTTAGAGTGTTGTGGTCTCCACATTAATATCGATTTGACAACATTTATTGTATTAGGAGATAAAAGCTGATTCCCTGAAGAGCCATGCTATTTGTACTCTTTCCCTAGGGCTGCTGTAACACATTACACAAATTTGGTGGTTTAGAACAAAGGAAATTTATTGTCTCACTATTCTGGAGGCAAGAAGTCTGAAATCAATGTAGGCAGGGCGGTTCTCCCTCTGAAACCTGTAGGGTAGGATCCTTCCTGGCCTCCTCCATCTTCTGGGAGCCCCAGATGCTCCTTGCCTTGTGGCTGCATCACTCTAATCTCTGCCTCCATCTTCCCATGGTCTTCTCCCTGGGTCTTCACATTGCCTGTCCTCTCTGTCTGTCTCTGTGTTCAAATTTTGCTTTTTTATAAGGACAAAAGTTATACTAGATTAGGGACCATTTAATGCGTTCATTTTTATTACCTTTGTAAAGACCGTATTTCCAAATAAGGTCACATTCCAAGGCACTGGGAATTAGGACTTCCTCGTGTCTTTTTGAGGGGACACAATTCAACCTATAACACTATTCTTTCCTTTCCAATTCATCACTGGCTTGTCTACACTCAGGTCTCCTCCCATTCTTCTCCCTGGAAGAGATAAGGTGTTCACATTGGTGATGGTAATTGTCCTGGGTCTCCCAGTTCTGCAGAATGGAGAGACAGAGCAAATTTCCAGGAGATGCTTCATTGAGGATGCTCTTAGACACTGCTGAGAGGGTTTTTGGTTCTCCGCATAGAGAGCAAAGTGTTTTCTTCCTTGGATGTTCTCTCCACAATTTTCGTACACCGGAAGACTTTTAAACCTGGCTTTCAAATAGTCAGAGGCTAGTTTTAGCCTCTACAAGTTAATCATATACTGGGCTTCCCCTCCCAACTGCTATCCACAAAGAGCTTGCTGATTTCCCAAAACTTGAAAGTATTTGACTTTTAAATGCATTTCATAATTCTGTGTCTGTCATTTTGGGGCATTTTGTGTCTCCTACTATAAAGATTACTAAAAACCCTTCCTTTGACCAAGACGTGCTTCACTGAGGCAGCTCTGCAGCCATTGCCAGTTCACACGCTGAGGTATGCCTGGTGTGGGCTCACACTTGCACCATTATACAGAATCAGGTAGCACCATGTTGCTCTGTGAACAATGTTCTTACACATTGTTATCCTCCCCAGACCAGCTCCTCCTCCAGCGCAGGAAACCTGAGACCCACCCTTGTCTTCTCCTGCTACCTCACCACCAGTATCTAAAGCATCACCCATCCCTGTCCACACCACCCCTGAAATGAGTCTCAAGTCAGTTTCTTCACTTTCATTCTAATTGTTCCTCCTTAGCTCAGGTCACTGTCATCTCTAATCTGTGTTTTGAAAGTTTCTGGCCGAAACTGCCTCTAGTCTTTCTCCCTTCCACGCCATCACACTGTACACAGAGTTGGCATTCTAACATGGATCATATAAAAATCTGATCATATGACTCCCTTGCTCAAAACCTTATGCTTCAGAATAAAGACTAACATGGGAATCATGGCTCTCCTTCATGTGGCTCCTAATAATCTCCTCCCTTGTTATGCCTTTCCTTTGCACTGTATCTTCAAACATCCGCAACTATTATTACTGGCTCACTTAGGTAAGTGATTTAACACTGATTCTTCTAATGAGACTGAGGTGGGGTGAGGTGAGATAATGAGACATTTGCCTCAGGGGAAAAATGTAAGGGGTGCTAAAAAAAAAACTAAGTAATCAAAACCATATTTTGAAGCAATATTTTTTTAAATCAAATTAAGGCCAAAAAAATCAATAGTGGACAAACTATCAAAATTTTAAATAAAGATCAGTAAGAGTGCTCAAAGAAAAATTTACAGTCTCAGGTGTTTATTTTAGAGAAGAAGAAAAGCCTAAAATCAATGACTTATGTTCCAGCCTCAAGAAGGAAAAAAGAAAAATAAAGAGTAAGTTGAATCCAAAATAAATGGAAGGAAGGAAGTATTATAAACAAAACAGAAATCAATGCAATAGAAAATCCACAAATAATGGCTCTGTTACTTGTAACAAACTTACCTACCCTCCCACAGATAACAGCTACATACACTGGAAAAAAATATATAAAATCAACTACCCAAGGACTCTATAGAGTGAATAGAAGCAAGTAAAGTTTTGAAAGTTGAAACTCATAGGAAGCAGCAAGCATGGGGGAAGTTCCCATCTTTCTAGCCTTGCCCTAAGGACAATTGCAGTTGTGGTGTGTCATAGGTCAGCTAAAACTTCAATGGAAAGTCACCAGTTTTCTGGCTCAGGAGAGAAGGATAGTTGCCCAGGGCAACCAGGACTACTGGAGGGTGGGAGAATCAAAGAAAGGAAAAAGCACAGAATGGGAATCCTTAATTCTGTACATACACTCTAGAAAAGTCTGTGGGTGACCACTGAGACATACACACATGGGGCAGACTACAAAATCCAAACTGAGAACACAGCTATGACATAACCACAGGTGAGATCAACTTTGAAGTTTAACTCTGACCAAGTTGATTGCCTGCTAAAAGAAAAACATTAGCACACATTATAAGAAGGAACAGAATTCAGATTATCTACAACATGACTTTGACAATGTTTAGGATACAATCCAAAATTAAATGACATACAAAAAATCAGGAAAATCTGACAAGTAACAGAGGTCAACCCTAAAATGACAGTTGTTAAAACTATGCTCAGTAAGGTAGAGAAAATACAATGCAATGAATGAAAAAAATAAGAAAACTTACCAGAGATATGAAATATATAAATGAGGACCAAGTTGAAATTTTGAAACTGAAAAATAAAATATCTGAAATTTTAAATTTTACTAGCTAGGTTGAATAGCAGAATGGAAATGAAAAGAAAAGTGTAGGTGAACTTGAATATATATCAGTAGAGTTATGCAAACTAAAGAAGAGAAAGAAAAAAGACTTTTAAAAAGTTAATAAGCCCCAGGAACCTGCAGAGTAATGTCAAATGTATAATATACAGGCAAGAGAAGACCTAGATATTCCATTCTTAGGCATTACCCAAGTGAAATGAAAACATATATCCACTCAAAGACTTACACATCATTGTTATTTATAATAACCAGGAAATCTGTAAACAGCCTAAATGTTCATCAGTAGGTGAATGGATAACAAAATGTGATCTACACATACAATGGAATAAATAAAAATTAATGATCTACTATTAATGAATGAAGACAACAATGCAGATGAATCTCAAAACATTATGAGCAAAAGAAGCCAGACAAAAAGAGTATGTACTGTGTGATTCTGTTTATAGAAAATTTTTAAGTTGTCCAAATAATCTACAGTAACAGAAAGCTAATCAGCAGTTGCCTGGGGTCAGGGGTGGAGAGAGAAAATGACTGCAAAAAGGCATGGGGAATCTCTTGAGGGTGTTGGAGATGTTCTTAATTTTTACTGTGATGATGGTTCATAGGTCTACACATCAGTTAAAACTAAATTCTAGAGATCTGCTCTGTGACATAATAGGTATGTTTAACAATACAGTATTGTGCACTTTCAAATATTTTAAGAGGATAGGTCCTATGCCAGGTGGTCTTCCACACACACATACACAATAGAACACAAGGACATTTTGAGAAGTGATGGATAAGTTTAATACTTTGGTTGTGGTGATAGCATATGACCAAACTCATCAAGAGGTATATATTAATATGTGTGCAATTTTGTATACCTCAATAGGCTAAACATACATACACACACATCAACCAGGATCATTTAAATACATACAGTTATTATTTCTTAATTTTAACATAATAAACTGGATTAAAGAATTGATGTATGTTCTAATCACCAGGGAGCTAGTTAAAATAAAGATTCTGATTCATTAGATCTGGACTGGGTCCTGAGATTCCACATCTGTAACAAGCTCCCAGGTGACACGCAAGCTGCTTGTCTGAGTCCACACTTAAAGGAGCCTGAACTAAACTCTCCAATTTAGATAAGGTATAGCTGAAGAGCTTTTTATAAATCCTCTTTCCATGAGTGATTAGCATCACCTCTCTCATTCGTATAGAGCTGGGTCATGTCCCACAACTTCCTCTACAATGTTATCCATCCATGAGACTGTTAATGATACTAACAATCATATCTGGCATTTATTAAGCACACGTTGAGTGTTGGACACCGTTCTCACAGTTGCACATGAATTTACTCACTTAATCCTCAGTGTAAAGGCAGGTACTCTTATTATCCCATAACAACAAATGTAAAAAACCAAAGCGCAGAAAATTTAAGGGACTTGCCCAAGGTCGCGGTTGAAACCCAGAGGAGGCAGATTCAACCCCAAGCATCACACACTTAACCATTGTGCTCTATGACTTCCCCTCAGAGCAATTATCATGCTCCAAATGTCACAGGTTCCGGCCCCAAAATCAGAACTACTAATCCCTGTCCAAGAATCTTCCCACTTTGCCATTCTTTATGGAGAACATTATTGTTTCAACATCAGATATGTATTCAGCACTTGCCCCGTATCAGCCTTTGTCCACAAGATGGGCCAGCTCTTCTTATGTTCTCCTGAAAGCGTGTTATCCTTTGCCAACCAACCCAGCATCCAAGCAGTGTCTACTCTTTGAGCTGTTTACCAAGAATGCTGACTGGTGTTCCCTACCACCCTCCTCTGTCCTCCCAGTGATGTTGCTATTTTCCAGCAGAACCAGACCCACACTTTGCCCTAGTGTCTCCTCATACCAGAGAGTCCACACCATGAGAGAGTCATGCTATGAGCTTCTGGGGACTTGGGCTGCCATTTTGATCTCTGGCTCCCAAGGAAAAGGAGTATTGTTCAGATATCCCTGCAACTTGCAGAAATTCATTGAGACTCTAAGTGGAAGGCAGGGGTGACTCTGACATTCTCTCCTATTGGCCCATCAAACATTCCCATCCAGCCGGTCTGTGGGGAGACAGCTGATAACCTGGGTTCATCATCCATCCTCCAAGAAGACTCTGATTGGTAGTGCAAAGTTTTAAAACTTCCTATTTTCCAGTTGCCTCAACATTCCCACGAACAGGCTGTGAACATACCAACCAGGTGACCAGGTGCACCAGAGTGATAAGGTTGTCCTCTGACACAAGTTCCCCTTCTTGCCCTCCCCTGACAGTGACCTGTTGACCTTCAAACACATCAGTGAAACCCACTCCTGCCTTTTGCTTTCATAGTCCACCTGATCCCCAAAAAGGCACTGGCCCAGGGGTCCTCACTCTCTCCCACCTGCCTGGTTGAGCCCACTCCCTGCATGCTCTGCCCCAGTGGCTGCTGCATGCCAAGCTGTGCCTCCCTCCTCTAGGACCTGTAAGTATAATAAATCTCTTTTGTTTTCATATGTTTCTCTCTGGTGTTATTCTGTGTCCATATCAGACTGAGCATCAAAAAAAAATTTTTTTAAATAACATAATTATTCCTTACAATACATGATTCCTCTCCTAAGCTGAGGGTAAGAAAGCTTCGGGACCCCGGGGGGAGCCTGTGGCAGAAAAGCTTGCACAAGTTGGGAGGTGGGGACAGAAAGCTGGAAAAAGATGTCTCATTAACAGGCACATGAAAAATGCTCAGCATCACAAATTATTAGAGAAATGCAAATCAAAAGTACAATGGGGTATCATCTCACACTGGTCAGAATGGCCATCATCAGAAAGTCTACAAATAATAAATGTTGGAGAGGGTATGGAGAAAAGGGAACCCTCCTACACTGTTGGTAGGAATGTAAATTGGTGCAGCCACTATGGAAAATAGCATGGCAGTTTCCTTAAAACACTAAAAATAGAGTTACCATATGACCCGGAAATTCTGCTCCTGCGCATATATTTGGAAAAGACGAAAACTCTAATTTGAAAATTTACATGCACCCTAATGTTCACAGCAACACTATTTACAATAGCCAAGACATGGAAACAACCTAAATGTCCATAAACGGATGAATGGATAAAGAAGATGTGCTATATATATACAATGGAATATTACTCAGACATAAAAAGAATGAAATAATGCCCTTTGCAGCAATGTGAATGGAGCTAGAGATTATCATACTAAGTAAAATATGTCAGACAAAGAAAGATGAATATCACATGATATCATTTCCATGTAGAATTTTTTAAAAAAATGATACAAATGAACTTATTTACAAAACAGAAATAGACTCACAGACATAGAAAACAAACTTATGGTTACCAAAGGGGAAAGGGGGGATGGGGTAAATTAGGAGTTTGGAATTAACAGATACATACTACTATATATAAAATAGATAAATAACAAGGACCTACAGTATATTTACACATATACATATGAATCACTTTGCTGTATACCTGAAACTAACACAACATTGTACTGTAAATGAACTGTATTTCAATTACAAGAAAAAATGTCCAAGGATCTATGAGCGATGCATGAACAGTGTCCAGTACAGTATACGAGCCTTTTAGGGAGGCTAGAAGGAGGCGCTTCCTGAAGGGCAAGGTTGTTGATGAAAAGGATGGATTAGCAAAGAAGACAGAACTAAACTGGAGTAGCAAGGGCTCTAAATGTAGATCTTCCCTGAGGCAGGGAGCTGTACCATTGACCTCTCCAAGCCCTCACATGTCTATGAGTCTACCTCAGCGAGTTTCAAGTCCATTAGGACTTTGTGGGTTCCATGTAGAAGATCAACCGCCAGTGAAGCTGAAGGCCATTGGCCAAGCCCACTTCCCAGTTGAGGACAACACTGAAAAATAGTCTGGGCAGCTTCCTGGTCAGCCCATCACTCTTACCAAATAGTATTTTGGTGAACTGAGTGTAAATGAATGAGAAACACATGGGTTTAATTTCCCTTGAAATTAGGGGCGGGTGAGCCCAGCCACAGTTTGGAATTGCTGAATGTCTCCAACTATTTTTTTCAAGTGCTTTTGGTTCAGAAAATCCAAAACAATGGTTCTGCAAAGCACATTTCCCCTCATTTGTATGAGTATTCATGTTTTTTAATGGGAATTTGATCTGCATATTTCAACTTCTTTACACTTCACTTATCAAGATGTTTAATGCAATTTCCTGGAAGTCTGAGAAATATTTTATAACTTTTTTATCAATCTTTTTTTATTTAGGAAAAGGAAACAATGAGGAAGGTTGGAAAACTCATATGCCAGAAAATGTGGGTTTGGGTGAACGTTTACACTTTTAGGCAGTTCTAGGGCCCAGAATTACACACACATGAGGTGTGCAGCCATCATATGCTAAAGGAATGTATTTGAAAATCTCTTGGAAAGGGAGGAAAAGTTGGGTAAGTTCAATAAGTATAGGCTCAGGGGAAGTCTGGAAAATACAGTATAGTTTAAAGAAATGGTGCAGATTTTCTCATCTCTAATATTCAGGCAGAGTACCCCTAGTAGCCATTGTAGAGTGGAGCAGAACTGCAGCATCTTGGCATCACACGCCAGCATGGATTCCCACAATTCTCCATGTATCACATGTCATAAGACATGTGATAAAGGAGTTACTATGGAATGCTTAGGAGTGGATGGACGACCAGAGAGGGTGGAAGAAATGTGTCACAGGAGGTGGGCACGGGTGGGGCAGGGTGAACCCCCAGCACCATCTTTTTTTCAGAGATGTGGAAACAAAGAGCTATTGTTAAAGAGCTGTTTTCACTTAAAGGTCATCTTGAGGTTCCAGGGGACAAAGTAAGACCCAAAAGGGAAAGAGGCAGTTGTCCCCCATCCTCACAGAACAGTCCGTTTGCATTGTCTAGGAAGCACAGAACTCGTCAAACCTTAATGGACCCACTTCTGTTCCTAGTGGAATGGGCAGTTAGTGGAGCAATGGATGCTGCCCAGCAGGAAAAAAGAAGGAAATGGTGGATGTCTGATAAAGTTTGTCTCAGGTGTCTAGGAGACATACCCTGGGGATTCCCAGAAAAACAATTTGTGGTGGGGACTTTATGCAGGAAGCAATAACAGAATAAGGTTTATTATGGTCAATATATCTCCCATTTTAATCCCCAGGCTTCTGTACAAAGAGCAAACATAAATTACACATCTCTTTAAAGCTATATTTATCCTGGTTTTGAAATTAGAAGACTCAAACAGGGCCACGTGACAGTGACAGCAGCAGTGATCCATATTCCTTGGACTCCCAAAGTTAGCCAGTTTCCTTTGTAGCTAGGCTGGGGACATGTGATTGGTTCTGGCCAACAGAGTGCAAAGAAGAACTAAACCTCTATCTGTTAAGCCATTGGGATTTGTGGGTGGAGGGAAGCTTGTTTGTTACAGTAGCTGGTGGTAACCATCCTGACTAACACATGCTGTAAACTTTGAGTTACTGATTTAAAACGTGTCATTATAATTCTCTGATAGTAATAAAAATGGTGATTTTAGGCTAGATTCTTAGAATTTTTTGAGAATATAATGGTACCTTGTATTAGCTTTCTTATTGTTGAATAACAAATTACCTTGAAAGGTGGTGGTGTATAACAATCATTTCTTATCTGAGTGCTTTTGATGGTCAGGAATGTGGGAGTAGCTTAGTTAGGTGATTCTGACTCTAAGTCTTTATGATGTGCAGGCAAGGTGTTGCCAGGAGCTGCAGTCATCTGAAGGCTTGATCGGGGCTGGAGGATCCACTGTTGATAGGAGAACTCAATTTCTCACTGGCTGTTGGCTGGAGTTTTCAGTCTTCACCACATGGGCCTCTCCATGGTCATTCTCATGACGTGGAAGCTAGCATATTCCAGACAGATTGATCCAAGAGGGAAAGCAAACAGGAATCCACCATGTCTTCTATGACTTAGCCTCTGATGTTGCACTCTGTCACTTTTGCTGTTTTCACCTATTGTTTAGCTATAAGTCACTAAATCCAGCCCTTACTCAAGAGGAGGAGAATAGGCTCCAGCTTTTCAAGAGAGTGTCAAAGAATTTGTGGATATATTTCAAACTACACATACCCCATCACCCCAGAACAAGTTTCTTAGTAGCTGAGGGGAAATAGAATGATGGGTTGCACCTAAGGTCGGGAAGAGGGGCTTCAATGATCCATGATAGATCAGGCTGTTGGAGGGTAATTATGTAACTGCTCCTTTCTTACAATGTTCCTTGGTCTCATGAGCAAATGAAGGGAGCACAACCCCTTCTATTCAAACTAAGTGGGACAGACCTCTTACATGAAGCTGCATACTGAGATGTCAAGGTGAGCATAAAAGCCTTCCTGGTCATTTACTACTAAATTACACACTGCATTATACATGATGCAGAGGAAATTAATTCTCATGAAATAGAGGCCCTGGTTGTGTAGGCAGGTGAAGATTCAACATCCTCCTCTGATGTAACCACCTCTTGCTGACCTCCCAGTTTGCCCAGTGTGGTACAGCATGCTGATTGTTGTTACACACTCAGGGAGTTTGCACAGAAGATTAGAATAAAATAGGATAGACTAGGAAAGATAGAACAAAAAGAGAAACTCTTCCCTTCGTATAAAACATAGTAGGCAGATGAAGGTGGTCTTGATTTAAGCCCAAATGATAGAAAATGGCAATAACACTGGAAATGGAAATATTGGTTCTATGAGGGTTGGGATTTTCCTTCTTTTCTCCTGTATCCACAGTGTCTATGAAAATGTGCCCTATACAATAAGCACCTTGCTGAATATTTTTCTTTAATTTATTGGATGAGATAGCACTCACCATAGAAGAGAAAGTAGTGGGACTAGAAGGTGGTAGGAATTTTAGATCTAAAATTTAGAGTTTAGGTTACTGATTCCAGAAACTTCCATCCTGGAGCTGTGCTGGGGATAGGCTTGCAGCCTGAGGAAATGGTTGTGTACATGCCTATAAATGCTTCATATTGGGGTCCAAGCCTCTGGTGTGGCCCACCCTTGGCTGATCCCATGGTAGGATCTACACCAAGAGGCAGGGCAAGAGCCAGAGATGAACACTCAGTCAAACCACACAGTCTTCTGCTGGTGATGTTTCAGTAACCAGACAACATACTTTTTGCTTCAGCAACCATTGAGAGCATACACTGCAGACAGCTGTAGAGTGTGGTCAAGCTGAACATGTCACAATAGCCTGCCAGGCCCTAGGAGCTATTAGCAGCAGTGAGAAGAGGTATCTATTTAGGTCCCCCACAGCCACCATATTTGGGTGGCAACCACAGGCAGTGCAACAGCACTTGCTCTGAGCTGCAGTAGCTGGGCAGTGAAGTGCTCCAGCCTCAGGGAGCACAGCTGAGTTTGCTCTTCTAATTCTAGAAAGAGACAGATAAGGAGCCAGGGGAGGAGTAAACTTCTTTCTCATCTGGGCATGGCATCAGACTGTTGAAGTAGGGCATCCCTGTTTGAGTTTAGCTTTATTTTAACTTAAAAAGGACTTTTATTTATTTTTATTTTTTTGAATATCAAGAGGATAAAAAATAGAGTATTATGTCACAGAAGCCAAGGTCACTGTCAGCAGTCTCAAATGCAGCTGAAAAGCCAAGAAAATGAGGACTAAAAAGTTTCCTTTGAATTTACTGTCATGGAAATCACTGATGATCACAAGAGAACAGTTTTGATGAAGAAATTGATGGGTGGTGTGGGTTGAGTAGAAAATTAAGGTTAGGAGATGGAACCAATGATTATAGACAACACTTTCAAGAAGTTCTGCTATAAAGAAGACCAGAGAGGGAGTTGAGTAGCTAGAGATTAAATAGGTTTTTGAGGGAGGGTTTTGCTTCATTCATTCATAAATTCCACTTTTTACTGTATAAACATATATATAAAGTAAATGTTTTGCATATGATTCAAATTTTCTGTGTCTGTTTTACATCAACTTCATTTTTTTTTCTTTTTACCTTTCGATCCCCTTCATCCATTTCTTTCACCTCCTCATCCCCTCCTCCAGCCACCACCCATCTGTTCTCTGTATCTATGGGCTTCTTTTTTTGTTTGTTTGTTGTATTTTTTAGATTCCCGCATATAATAGAGATCATACAATATTTGTCTCTCTCTGTCTGACTTATTTCAGTTGCATAATACACTTGAGGTCCATCCATGTTGTCAAAAATAGCAATATTTCATTCCTTTTATGGCTAAATAATATTTTAGTGTGTGTGTGTGTGTGTGTGTATCACATCTTCTTCATCCATTCATCTATCAAGGGATATAAATAGTTTTCATATCTTGGCTATTGTAAATGATACTGCAATGAACATGGAGGTACATATGCCTTTTCAAGATAATGTTTTAGTTTTCTTTGAATAAATACCCCAAAGTGGAATTGCTAGATCATATGGTAGCTTTATTTTTAATTTTTTGAGGAACCTCCATACTGTTTCCCATAGTGGTTGCACCAATTTACATTCCCACCAACAGTGCATGAAGGTTCCCTTTTCTCCATATCCTCACCAACACTTGTTATTTGTTATCTTTTTGATAATAGCTATTCTAACAGGTGTGAGGTGATATCTCATCATGGTCTTGGTTTGCATTTCCCTGATGATTAATGATGTTGAGCATCTTTTCATATACCTCTTGATTATTTGCTTGCTTTCTTTGGAAAAATTTCTGTTCAGATCTTCTGCCCATTTTTTAATTGGATTACTTGTTTTTGTTTTGTTATTGAGTTGTTTGAGCTCTTTATGTACTTTAGATATATTTTAAATGATCATATATATGATTTGGAAATATTTTCTCCCATTCAATAGCTTGCCTTTTCATTTTGTTGATGGTTTCCTTTACTGTGCAGAAGCTTTTTAGCATGAAGTAGTCCCATTTATTCATTTTTTATTTTGTTGCTTTGCTTTTGGTGTCAGAATCCAAAAATCATCACCAAGACCTATGTCAAGGAGTTTAGTGTCTATGTTTTCTTCTCGGAGGTTTATGGTTTCAGGTCTTATGTTCAAATCTTTAATCCATTTTGAGTTAATTTTCAGGTATGGTGTAAGATGGTGTTCGAGTTTCATTCTTTTGCATGTGGCTGTCCAGTTTTCCCAACACCACTTATTGAAGAGACTGTCCATTCCCCATTGTGTATTCTCAGCTCCTTTGTAGTAAATTAACTGAGCATATACGTGAGGTTTATTTCTGTGCTCTCTTTTCTGTTCTATTGATCTATGTGTCTGTTTCCATGCCAATACCATACTGTTTTAATTACTATACCTTTGTAAGATAGTTTGAAATCAGAAAGCGTGTTACCTCCAGCTTTGACCTTTTTTCTCAAAATTGTTTTGGCTATTCAGGATTTTTTGTGATTCTATACAAATTTTAGGATTATTTATTTTATTTCTTTGAAAAATGCCCTTGGAATTTTGATAGGGACAGCATAGAATCTTTAGATCATGTTGGGTAGTATGGACATTTTAACAATATTGATTCTTCCAATCCGTAAGCACAGAATATCTTTCCATTTATTTGTGTCTTCTTCAATTTTTTTCATTAATGTCTTATAGTTTTCAATATACAGGTCTTTCACCTCCTTAGCTAAACTTATTCCTAGGTATTTTATTCTTTTCTATGTGATTTTAAATGGAATTGTTTTCTTTATTTCCCTTTTTGATAGTTTATTAATATATACATATTCAATAGATTTTTTTAATATTTATTTTGTATCCTGCAACTTTACTGAATTTGTTTATTAGTTCTAACAGTTTTTTGGTGTAATCTTTGGGGTTTTCTATGTAGAATATCATGTCATCTGCAAACAGTGACAGTTTTATTTCTTCCTTTCCAATTTGTATGCCTTTTTATTTCTTTTTCTTTCATAATTGCTCTGGCTAGAACTTTTCAATATTATATTGAGAAGAAGTGGTGAGAATGGGCATGTTTGTCCTGTTGCTGATCTTAGAGGAAAGGCTTTCAAACTTTTCACCATTGAGTATGATGTTAGATGTGGGCTTGTCACATATGGCCTTTATCATGTTGAGATACATTCCCTCTAAACTCACTTTGTTAAGAGTTTTTATTATAAATGGATGCTACATTTTGTCAAATGTTTTTTCTGCATCTATTGAAATGATCATATGATGCTTATCCTTCTTTTTTTTAATGTGGTGTATCACACTGACTGATTTGTGGATGTTGAACCATGCTTGCATCCTTGGAATAAATCCCACTTGATTATGGGGTATGATCCTTTTAATGTATTGTTAAATTCAGTTTGCTAATATTTTGTTGAGGACTTTTCATCTATGTTCATCAGGGATATTGGCCTGTAATTTTCTTTTCTTGTGGCATCCTTGTCTGGCTTTGTCATGGTAATGTTGGCCTCATAAAAAGAGTGCCCTCCTATTCTATTTTTGGGACGAGTTTGAGAAGAATTGGCATTAATTCTTCTTTGATTTTCAGTGTGGCCCTCGAACATGCAGCTGTCACTTGCCCCACAGGCACACATTAATGTGTCTAAATATTAACTGAGGTGGGATAGAAAGACCCAGAAAAATTTCCTGAAAGAAATTAAGACTAATGCAACAAAAGAACACACTCACAAATCAAACTTCATTGAAAGAAAACCAAACTATCATCTTCCTTCAAAATAATAGCAACAGCAATAGCTAACACTTGCTGGGCTCTAGACGCATCTCACATTTCTGAGAATGTTACAAATGGGTTTATTTGCCTCTTATTCACCCAGATGGTAAGGGAGAGATTCCCACCCTAAGGTTATGGGGATGGTCAGATGCACAACACCCAACAATGAAGAAATGAGATCAATAGTAGTTTATCAGAAACATACACTCACAGCCCATGGAAGGAAGATACTGCAAACCATACAGGTGTTGCACTTGGGCACAGAGGGAACAAGCTGGAATTGTGCGTCAGGCTTGGTAGTAACAAGAGGGTAAGGGGGCCCTGGTTCCCACAGACACCAAGATGTGGTGGTTTACTTGAATAATTCTGTAGGCTGGCAGGGAACTGAATAAAACCTGCTACTAAGGGATTAGCAAGAACTGCACTTGGTCCATTTTATAAGGCAGGCTGCTTGTTTAGGAGGACTTCATCTGCAGGAGCAGCATTTGGAAGGAGCTGGATTCAAAATTTAGGTCATTTGAGGCCCTCCTGATTTGAACAGATGTCAAGGAAACACATAATATTGAGCCTTAATTTTAGGCTTAACATCAAAACGCTTCATCATCAAAACACTCATGAAATATTATCACACCATTCTACACATGGTGGATTCAAGGCTGAAAAGGCTAGTAGATTGTCCAGTGTTGGCCAGATGATAAGCGACTGAGCTGGTATTAAAATCTGGGTTCGTTGACCCCATTAACCATTGCTCCCAGGGTAGATGTAATAGACAAACTTAGAAGTGGACTAGCAGAGGGGAAGAGAAAGGTATTAAGGAGATCAGCAAATACACCTCACCCCATAGACAGAAAGCGCAATTAAACAAACACGATCACTTTTGCTGCTTACCATGTGACTTTCTGAGTCCCATACAAACTTCCCCCAAGGCAGCTGGGTTAATAACACAGCCCCACCGACCCCTAGCAGCCAGGCTCTGATTCTGATGTCCAACCTTGTATTTTAATCAGTGGCTCCTGAAATGCCTACAAGCCCAGCTGCTCCAGACACACTTCTGATTACACAGCCCACAGGAATGAACCCAACCAAGCAGATCACGTAGTTCCCAGGTGCTTCAAAATCCGAAGCCCAAGATGGCCCCGAATTAGTCACCCTCCTGGACAAGCATGTTGGGCATGCCGGTGGGGCTTGGATTTCTACAATAAATTCCTTTGCACTGAAAGAGACCTTATATCTCATCCAATCCAACCTCCTCATTTCACAGTTAAAGAAACTAAAGTTAAGTGGCATCCCCAAGATCACAAGCCTAGTTAAGGCAGATCCTGCTTGGGTCCCTTCCTTAAACCCTTTACCAACTCCCTCCTCCCTTGCATCCCTTCCTTTATAAAGTTAAGGTGACACTCTGACCCATTTCCAGATGTTGTGCCATGAAGGAATCTGCTGGAGGGAATCTGGGAGAGAATTTTCCTCCCTGATAGAAGGCAAGAGACATACAGAGAGAGCTCTATTGTTTCCCTAGCCACCTGTTATGGGCTGAATTGTGTCCCCCAGTTTAGCCTGGAGCAGCCCCATGTCAGCAAGGAGTGTCTTTGAAGTCTTGAATTTATCCTAATAATTCACAAGAATTTTACATTCTGCTCCAAAATATGCCATGTCTATTTTAAATTAAACATAAAATTAGTGATTGCCTGAAAACTCAAAAAAAATATTGATGTCCCAGGAAGCTGTGTCCGCAGTTCGCCTGCGGCTTCAAGTCACCTTGGGCGCAGGGCACTGTGCCTTGGGGGTTAAAAAATTCCCCCGTTTGAGAGCACAGATGTAAGTCATTTACCTTACTAACTATTCTAGAACCTTCTCTGGTTCACACTTAGGACAACCACAGGCCACCAGAGGCTTGAACTTAAGAAACATGCGCGTAAGATGAAATCAACTAGAAGGCAAAATTTCCAGGAGATATTTGCACATAGGTCCAGGAGACCTTCTAGGGAACCCCTCACCCCCACCCCGTGCTGCCAAAATTAAAAAAGAGCACCTCACTGTGAGGCAGTAACCCCTAACATTTTGGGGTGTCTGAAAACTGCTGTAGCTATGGAGACCCTCCCCAGAAAAGACACACAGTTTCTCAGGTCCATGTGTCCTCTGGAGATTTCCAGAAACCTGAAGCCGTCCGTGGATCCCTAAGAACACAGGGATCTCACTGAGACACTTTGTCCTATTCCAGTTGTGGTAGGCATGAGTTTTTTCTTAAAATGTTTTAGGCCAACATTTAAACATTGAGAAAGTTCACATTAATGTCTGGACATTAGGGCCTGACAGCCTTGCAGTTCCTTGTGGCTCCTTGATGATGAGGGTCGGCTACCCCTGTAGCTGGGGCTTTCCTGGCCCCTCCTCTACTGCATCTGATCTTTCTCCATCACAGAAGCTGCCCGTTCCCTGGGGCAACTGTTACCGCACTGCAGCCCCACTTAGGGTGGCCCTGGAAGACTGCGGTGAGGGAAAATTCCACCGGGTGGAGCTTTGGGTGGTGCCCCTGGTCATCCACTTCATGTAGAAGTGGTTAGAATACATACAGAGTCATGGGCAGTGAGGAATGGCCTAGTTGCTAGTCAAGGAGAAAAATAAGATTGAAAGATCGGGAGATAAGACGGCCTGGGTATGATAAGTGTGGACTAACACATGTGGGTACAACGTGAGGATATTTGTGGCGTGTCAGCGCTCTCCAGAAAGCACTCACCACGGAAGATACAATGTATTCGGCTGTCTGCACTGCCATAACAGACTGGGGAGCCTAAATGACAGAAGTTTATTTTCTCACAGTTCTGGAAGCTGGAAGTCCAAGGTCAAAGTGTCAGGTTTGGTTTTTCTTGCGGCCTCTCTCCTCTTGCCTTGCAGACTGCCACCTTCTCACTGTGCCCTTTGTGGTCTTTGCTCTGTGCGCATGCATTTCTGGTGTCTTTTCCTCTTCTTACAAGGACACCAGTCCTACTGGATCCGGCCCCACCCTTATGACCTCATTTAACCTTAATTACCTCCTTAAAGGCCATATCTTCAAGTACAGTCACAACGAGGGCTACAGCTTCAACATATGAATTCATGGAAGGAACAATTCAATCTGTAACAAGCACTAAGGCACAGATAAGCAGAGTGACTCATCCAGCTGATCATGAACCAGTTCTGTTCTGACACAAAGGGCTCATGGATAGAGTAGCCATGGTGGCTGGGAAGGAGGGTACACATGGACCCAACAGCAGGGCTTCTTACTTACCAAGGCTGATCTAACTCCTACTTCTACTGAATGTTCAACCTGACATATTGGTCCAAGAAGTGACCAACAAGCCACTTGTTGGCAACTGATTACATTGGCCCGTCTCCATCAGGGAGAGGCAATATATGTCTTTTTCAGGAAAAGACGTATATTGAAAATATGGGTTTGTCTTTCCTGCCCACAGCGCCCAAACCAGACTCACTGTCTGAGTATTTTTGAAGGTTTGATCCATCAACAGGGACTCTTAAGAAAAGGCAGTGCTATCCCCAAACACAGTGCTATACAGCCTCCTCCCAGGAGCCACTGGTCTGAAAGACAGTGGAAAGGTCTTCTAAAGATATACCTGAGGCTTGGGGTTAGGGATGACATTCTGTGGGGATAGGATGCCATCATACAGAATGTGGCACACTCTAAAGAATGATCATCATATGGTTCTGTGTCCAACACAGATAATTTATGAGGGTCTAGGAACCAAAGGTTGAGAGTAGAATTTGTCTTGCTGATCATCACTACTAATGACTTACGGAATTTGTGTTTCATGTCCCTACAGTTTTAGGATTTCTGGGTCGAGAGGTCCTAGTTCCCAGAGTCGGGAGATGCTTCCCCAGAGGGGGCACATCAAGAGTCTCATTGAAATTTAAGTGATGGCTGCCTTCCAGTAACTTCGGGCTCCTTATGCCCAAGGAACCTAGGGGTGAGGAAGGGGGTTGCCATGTTGTCAGTGGTGAGGGACCCGATCTTCAGAAGGTGGTCGTGCTGCTGTTACATAAACAGCATAGAATAAAGTATGTTTGACACTTGGGGAAAAGAGTAGGACATCTCTTTATGCTCTCATGCCCAAATTAAACAATGAAAGTAGCCATGGCCTAAAAAGGGCATGGGAGACAGGGACTCAGAGTCCTCAGAGACCAGAGTCTCGATCATCCCATCAGGCAGTCTGCCTACACCTGCAGAGATGTAACTGAGAGAACTGAGGCTGGACAGTTGATAAGGGGGATGATACGTACCAGTTTAAGACCAGCTGAAGCAGTGGCAGTGCGAGTTGTTCTAATAGTGCTTCTCATATAATTGTCTGGGAAATAAGACCAAACAAAATCCTACAGAAGTTCTTTCCACAGGGCAAACCTACTGTAAGAAGCAAGTAGATCTGGACAGTGCAAGGGGTAATGACGGTCTGAGTCTGTTTGAGCTGCTGTAACAGAAGACCATAGACTAAGTGGTCTATAAACAATAGACATTAATGTCTCACATTACGGAAGTTGAAAGTACAAGATCAGTGTGCCAGATGGTCAGGTTCTGATAAGGAACCTCTTCCAGGCTGCAGACGGCCAAGGACTTCTCACTGTGCTCCCACATGGTGGAAAACGGGCTAGAGAGCCATCTGAGGCTGCTGTTATAAGGGCACAAAGCCTTATAAGGGCTCCACCCTCATGACCTAATTACCTCCTAAAGGCCCCACCTCCTAATACTGTCAACTTGGGGGATAGGATTTTTTTTAACTTTTTATTTTATATTGGGGTATAGTTGATTAAAATTGTTGTGTTCATTTCAGGTGTACAGCAAAGTGATTCAATTATACATATACATGTATCTATTCTTTTTCAAATTTTTTTCCCGTTTAGGTTGTTACATAATACTGAGCAGAGTTCCCTGTGCTAGACAGTAGGTCCTTGTTGGTTATCCATTTTAAATACAGCAGTGTGCACATGTCAATCCCAAACTCCCTAACTATCCCTTCCCCCTACCCTTTCCCCCTGGTGACTGTAAGTTCGTTCTCTAAGTCTGTGAGTCTATCGGATTTGGGGGGTAGGAATTTCAAAATAAGAGTTTCAAGGGGAAACACACACATTAAGTCCATAGCAGATACTATAGGGCTTCATCCAGACCCCGGGTGGAGCAGGTTTACTCACCTCCCAGGGGACGGTTTGGCTGCTAATGGCTCCCAGCTGCATCCGTTGATGGGAACTTCCATCAGCCACAGGGACCTGCATTGCCTAATCTCATACCTCCTCCCAGGGGACAACTGTCATCAATGACTGGCTTCTGCAGGGACACATACACTCAACCTCTCTTCCTCAGTTTGGGACAACTATGAAGGGTCATCCCAGCTGCAGAGCTGCTGGAGATCAACTGAGGCTCCACCTGTGGCTGTGCTGTAGGCTGGCTCTGCCTCCCTCACCTCCTTAGATGTACGCAGCCCAAGAACACTCCCCGATAAACTTCGACATCCAGCTCTCGGAGTCTATTTTCAAAGTCCCTATGACAGTACCCTTTCCTAAAACTGGTCAGTCTGAGCCTACATTCAGAATAGCCCTTTTCCCACCTTGAAAAACGTGTGTCACACCCGCTTCTAATATACTGTGGCTCATCGTCCTGAACTGAAATACACCCATGGCACCATACAAAAAGGTATTTATTTCTTTGATTAAACAAAGGCCATGGAACCATATGGTTTCCTGTCTTTCCCTGCCTGAAAGATAGGTCTGTTAATTGGTGAAGCTTGGTATTAGAAATAGTGTATTTGGACCTATATTGTGATATTTTGAATATAGAACAGTCAAAGCAGTTTAGGTCATTGTCACTTGTTCTTATAAATGTAGACAGAATGTGAGCTTATCGAATTCTTCATGATACATTATATAAAATGTACAGATAGGGCTTCCCAGGTGGCGCAGTGGTTGAGAATCTGCCTGCCGATGCAGGGGACGTGGGTTCGTGCCCCGGTCTGGGAAGATACCACATGCCGCAGAGCAGCTGGGCCCGTGAGCCATGGCCGCTGAGCCTGCGCGTCCGGAGCCTGTGCTCCACAACGGGAGAGGCCACAACAGTGAGAGACTCGCGTACCGCAAAAAAAAAGAAAAAAGTGCAGATAAAAATTTTATGAGATTCATTCTAAAGTTGGTGTGTTTTATTCAACAGAATAGTTAAAGCTATTTTATCAAGTCACATCATATTTATTCTAATCGCCATCCGTCATCATCTTCTAATTTCATCTTATAGAGTATTATATGTTTGTCTTATTTATTACCAAGAAGTAGACTTTTTCAAGTTTATGATGAAAACATTTATATAATAACTTATAAATACACACAAGGGTAGATAGATTTTTCAACCTTCTTTTAAGATAGTGTGTGAATAATATACAGTGTAACTATCAACAGAAGGAAAGGATACCACTCATACATTCCCCTATTCTCAAGAATTTAGTAAATAAAGAAACGAGTAAAACAGATAGGAGGCCAAAGTACGTAACGGATATCCCTCCACACGGGGTGGGCAAGAAGCATCACCTCCCCCCAGAAATAACAGCCACATAATTGAGATTTTCGGGGCAGACCCCAGACTCCAGTACTTCGATCTGTTTTCCTTAGAGAGCATGTAGGGCTGCCAGACAACGTGTCTTCTTTGAGGGAGGAATATGGAACACATAGTCCCTGTGACTACACACCTTGCCCAGCCTATGGAGCCTTGGAGCACAGAGGCTGCCGTGTCCTTGGCTTCCTGGCCAGGTGCTCCTGGCTGGCCCTTTCCCTAGCAGTTCCCAGCAGACCTGGTTCCTGGCATTTATGGCTTCGCTTTCCTTCCAGGTCTATTTTTGCCCAAAGTCGCAGACTCCCCACCACAAGTCTCCATTCCTTTTCCCCAAGGACCCTATCGGTTTTCATAAAGGAGGGTTTTCCTTGCCCACTCCTGGTGCCTCTGAGTCACAGTCAGCATCTCTGACAGTGGGCCGCCAGCCCACTCTGCTAGCTAACCAACAACCCTGTTTTTGTCTCCGAGGAAACATCTCTCCTGTGATCGTCAGAATTTCAGCCAGAGGACACATGTGGGCAGAGCTTAGACCAAGGGCCAAAGGCAACAAACCCCAGGTGAAAGCAGATGTGAAGTCATCACCAGTGACCGCTGAGGCTCCAAACATACCCCTGGTAGAGCCTGAGGTGTCCCTGGGGTGACCAAGAGTTCTCATCTCCTTGATATAGCAAAGTCAAGTGTCTCAGCCTTGGAGAGGTCAGGAGGCTTAAATGGAAATGTTCTGTGTTAGGCCTTCACCCCCGTATCTTGATCCTTGAGGTTATACAAATAGTTAAGCATGAAAAGTCTCACACTCAGATCTCATATGTTCTCCACCCAAAGGTATAAAGCCTGTAGATCCAGAAAACTGTGCACCGTCGTCTGTGGCAGCCGTGTCTTCAATTAACTTCTGTTCCAGGGAAAGGCGCTTTAGCTCAGCGAGGGCAGGGACAGCCCCGTCTTATTCCTTGTTTTATCTGTGATGCCCAGATCATACTGCTGACACCTAGTAAGTGCTAAACAAACATTGATGGAATGAACACTCACTCTGACTAGAAAGGGCATTTACCAAGATTTTTACTCCATCAAACACAGAAAGTCATTGATGATGACCCCTTTTGCTCTAACTTTTCAGAGTTTGTAAAGAGTCCTTTGCAGGGCTTCATCACCACCCCAACAGGATAAGGGTCACCCTTATCCAGCTCACCTGTACTACTTTTCATCCCAGGCACTCATGCTCTCCAATGCTTCTAAATGAAGGCCCTTTTCTAATCATAGTGAGGTAGACTAGAAGGATTAGAAAATCCCACGCTCTACTAGGTGAGTCCATTACTACTAGGTTCATGAAAGGATGAAGTTGTACTCATCCTAAGTTTTTCTCCCTGACTTGCCCCCCACTTTCTTATAGGCCAGCCTCAGAATATCTCCAAGAGCAAATGTTGTCAGGTCTTTGCCCAGGGAGAAAACTTCAGCTCCTTATTACCAAGGTTCTGTCTCTAAATATGTTATTCATTAACTGCCTCACTCTCTCTCACCCACTTGTAGGACATGGATTGGAGCCCTTCTATTGTCTTACTTCTGCAGTTGATCTCCAATTGTGATCAGGAATATAGGGAAAGGTTCAGCCCAGGAATTTCTAAGCTGGCAGGGAGGGAACATCCCCTCCACAACCATCTTCGCAAATTCCTTTTCATCTTCTGCACCTCAACCTCCTCACTTCCCCAAAACAGTCATAAAATAGAACCACAATTTAGGATTAAAAGGTCTCTGAAGCACCCAGGCTGTCTACTGTAATACATGGTCATCAACATATTTATAATCATATTTACAACTACAGAGTTTTGGTCTTGCATTTGCTTCAGAGATGCTGACCTCAAATGCCCCAAAAGTATTACAGTAGACTAGAGTGAAGTAGGTCTTCTGAGAATGGCAGGGATTGTGTGAAGATTAAAGAACGAGCCCCTTTCTTCTGACAGTCTCAATAACTTGGACTGTGAGACAATCGTTTTGTTCAGTCTTTCCCACTTCATAGCAATCAAATAGTCCTCAACCTCAATGAAGTCAAATGCAACAGCTTCACACAATGCAAAAGGCCACCATTGACTTGGGTGAGAAATGCCCTTTCCTATCCATGAAAACAGCCCGGGAGGGAGCAAGAAACCTACCACAACTGACACTGGAGCAATTATTTCTGCTGACACTGCTGTAAACCTCTCTCCCCAGAACACTTCCTCTGTTATCAAGTAGAGCAAAGCCAGGAAAAAGTAAGTGAACCAAGTGTTTACTTGACTGTTGAGTGTTGATAAGATGTTGGCCTCTGTGTAGCTCTGGACCAGGCATGCACTCCCCAGCCCTGCCAGCCCCGGGCTACAGAAAGAGCTGAGGGGCAGGTGATAGCACTTAAACAATGCCCGCTTGCGGTTTTCAGCCCAGCGTTGGTTCCCTTATCCTGGACGCTTGACTCAAGAGGGGCCATGTTTATGCTGAGTCCGCCTCAGGGTCACTTTGGTTGAATGGTGTCTACTGGTGCGGGTCCCACAGCAACAGACTGAGCCCTGATTCCAGGAGAGATTAGGAGACTGCTGACATGAAAGGAAAGGACACAGAGAACAGCCCCAAGTCACAGAGGCTGCCAGGTTGCTGAGCTGATGGGAGCTTGTGTCTACTTGTTGAAAATGAAAATCAGTTTCGAGTCTAGTCAACATAATCTTCCAACTGTCTGAAAACCATGGACCGTAGCATGGATTTATAGGCAGCGTTTCAGATTGGGAGCCCAGGAGAGCAGAGAGGAGTGGAATAAAAACCAGAGCCAACCTAAAACTTCACTCAGTTGAGACTAGAGCCCACCCATCTTTCCATAGGGGCAAATACTGACGATAAAGGTAATTATTATAATTATTTATTTTATTATAATGATAGTACATTACATAAACATCCACTGAGCTGTTCGCTAACTTCTGCTGGTGTTGACGCTTTCAGGCTACCTTGAGGTTCACAGGAGCAATGTGGCAAAAAATAGACTCTTGCCCTTCTCACCCCAAAAGGAAAGCAAATTATCTCAAGTTTTACAGCCTGAATAATCTAATTGAACAATAAAGAGAATCTAGATATTTGCCACAAAATTAAACCATCTTACAAAAGGATATTCTCCTTGTGACTGACCTTATTAAAAACCAGAAGAGTGAAAAGATCTGTGTGTTGAGAGACCCGGGTCTTCCTCCTGGCTCTGCAGTGAATTGGAACCATGGCCTTGAGCATGCACTGACCTCTGTGTGTCCTCTCAGGTCCAGGACACCTGCTGTGCCTGCCCTGATAGAACTCAAGCAGGTGGGGAAGCCCTCTGAGTAGGACATAGTGCAGAAAAGAAGCAAGGTCCGTGGGATGTAGATCCTATCACTGCTGGGCCTTTTGCAAGGATATGCATTATGTAATCATTCGGTTTTGTAGAAATTAAACTTACTGGAATAGAAACTGTAGGTTGGAAAAGAACAATTCTAGTGGAAAAGGCCAAGTAAGTTCCTTTGACCTTAACTTTTTATTTTTGATTACTTAGGCTCCATGATCACTCTAGTATCAGATACCACAGATGAAGAATCCCACACATTCAGACACACAGCCACCCCCTGACCATTTGGCCATATACCTCTAGAGACTCATTTGGGAAAATTCTTTCCAGACTGCTCAGTGATCCAGGAGGAGTAGGGGCAAGGGAGGGGCCATAAGTTAGGCACAGAAAGCAGGAACCATAGACATGCTTAGTAGAGTGTGGGATGCCTGCCCACACTCCCCCAATGAAGGACATCTTGCCCCAGCTGCCAGGAGGGCTATCAGCTCCTTCTTGGATGGCCCCAGTTGCAGAGAGTTGCTTGACCAAGGTGGCCCAATGACAGATCAAGGAGAGAGTGTAAAGGCCTAGTATTTTGGCCATTTTAACACCCAAGGTCCCCATAGGGTCAGCTGAGACTGTCTCTCCTCATCCCACTCATGTTTTCCTTCTCCTCCCTTCCATGGGTGTCAATCTCAAGGGCACTGTTTAATAAACATCCTGTACTTTAAACTCCATTTCAGAGTCCATTCCCAGGGAACCCAACTTGTGACAACTAGGAAATAGAACGGATGAAATTCCCCAAGACAAAGAGGAGAATGAAAGGGCAAAAGACAAATCTGCTTTCTTTTGTACTGTCATCACCTTTCCTTGCCTGGCTTTCTGCAGCAGTCAGACTCTGGGGCACAGTGGAAAGGATACAGGAGTTAGGTTCCTAGGGCCACATTCTCATCTGAGCTCTGTCAGTCACTAGCTGTATGATCTTGGATAAATCAATTTCACAGGGACTCTGTTTGCACACTGGCAAATGGGGAGACTAATGATCCTACATGAGAGTTGATTCATCTTGAGGGTCTATTAAGATAATGAATGTGAACATGTATGGGGAACCATAAAACTCCATCAGCTGGTGACCACTTCTCTTCCCTCCAACCAAAGCTTGGAAAGCCAGTGGCAGCTTGAAAACAACAGCCTGAAAGGAAGAGTTTCTACTCTGCTCTTCAATCCCCCAGCTGGTGGAGAGATTGCAGGGAAGAGTTAGGGGTCAGAAGTGATGGGAGGGGGGAACATGTCTCAGTAAACCCTCGTGCAGCAGGTAATTGAGTACCTGTTATATACCAAGCACCATGTTAGTCCCTGTCTTCAAGGTACTCACATGCGGGGTCGTGAACATTAACTAAAAACATCCCACAAACAAATAAAACCTCCCACAGGATATAAGCCAAGTAAGAATAGTCAGTGAAAGCCTCCTCAAGGAAGTGATGCTTGAACTGAGAAATGTATGATGGGTAGGAGTTATGTCAATAAAAAGGAAGGGAAGGAGACTCCTAAACCTGAGAAAATGCAAGTGCAAACAAGCCCCCACGGTAAGGAGATCAGTGAGCACAAGGCCTGGAAGCATGAGTGTGAAGCTGGAGAGTCTGGGGAGTGAGGGATGAGACAGGTCTGCAGAGGTGGGTGAGGGCTATGGTGATCAATTCCTGGCAGATCAATTAAAGGCCATCATCTTTAACCTACGTGCAATGAGGAGCCATGGATGGGCTCTAAGTAGAGCAGTCAGATGATTATTCTGGCTGCAGAGGGAAGGACAGACAGGAGGGAGGACAGAGTGGATAATATTAATGACAGCTTGCACTGATTAATCTACTATGTGCCTGGCACACTTGTAAGTTTAAATGAAGTACAGGCACCCAATAAAACAGGTACTCTTGTGATCCTCATTTTAACCATGAAGGAATGAAAACACAGACAGAATAAATAACCAGGATTCCAACCATGCTGTCTAGCTGCAAAGCCACACACTTAACAATGACACAATACTATAAGAGAGGTAGACCAGATGGACAGTTATTTCAGTAATCTAAGTTAGGTGGTAGCAATGAAGCTGGGGAGAAGTGGATGCATTTTGCAGAAGTGTGGGAGATTAAAAGGCAAGACAGAATTCAGTTGTAAATGGGTCATAAGGACGTGAGGGAGACAGTCTCAGGGATAGTGCTGGGGTGGAAGTGAGAAAGGGGGTACCAGTCACTGAGATGTGGGGCACTGGAAGAGAACCAGGGCTGTGGTGTTTCAGGGCTGGGGCAAGAGGCTGAGAATAGCGTGAGTCCACCTGGACCTACAGAGCACTGAGGCGCCTTGGTGACATATTTGGTTACATTGAATTCTTGGAAGGAGAAATGGTTCTATCCTCCCACAGGACTGCAGCTCCTTCTGCTTGGTTCTGATCCATCTGGCACATTCATTTGTTAACATGGCATACCTACTACACACACAGGGGAAAAGGCCACTACCTCCCTTAAAGTCTCTTTGCAGAGGCCAGCAAGTCCCCCATCCCTCCTCAACCCTGGAAATTAGCACCAAATCATCCTATCAAGCATGAAAGCATCTACCATGAGGACAGGTGAGTATGGGGGACGGTTAAGAGCATAGATTTTTAAGTCAGATGCTGTATTAGTCTGCTCAGCCAGCCATGACCAAACACCAAAGACCGGATGGCTTAAAAAACAAATATTTATTTTCTTACAGTGCTGGAGGCTAAAAGCCAAGATCAAGGAGCCTTCGTGGTTTGGTTTCTGGTGAGGTCTCTCTTTCTGGCCTGTAGATGGCTGCCTTCTCCATGTGCCTCCACGTGGACTATTCTCTGTGTGCATCAAGGAAAGAAGAAGGTCTCTGTTGTCTTTTCCTCTTCTCGTGAGGACACAAGTCCTATCAGATTATGGCTGTACGCTTACACCTCATTTAACCTTAATTACCTCCTCAAAGGCCATATCTCTGCAGACAGTCACATTGCTGGGTCAGGGCTTCAGCATATATTCCAAGCCCCATCATTTGTGAGTGTTGAGATTATGCCTTTGCACAATTCATCAGTCTTTCTAAAGCTCAGTTTTTCTATCTGTGAAATATGGTTACTGGGAGAATGCAATGAGGTAACATATACGTAAGATGTAGAGCACCCAGAGCCTGACATGCAGTGGCCGAGCAATGGTAGCAACTATTATCTCTGGTGGTGATCACAGTAGATGACCCCTCGAATTGTTGCTCATTTCAGAGCTTCAGTCCCTAGAACCATAGGAATCCCCTCCAATTGCCTCCTGTCCTTAGTCTTTTCATCCTGTGCCCTGTCTTGCAAGGATAGTGGTCATGAGCCATGCAGACAGTGCTGAGATGTCTTCTCAGACAGGGATCCTCATCATCTCATAAATGTTTTGTAGGGCTTCCCTGGTGGCGCAGTGGTTGAGAGTCCGCCTGCGGATGCAGGGGACACGGGATCGTGCCCCGGTCCGGGAAGATCCCACATGCCGCGGAGCGGCTGGGCCCGTGAGCCATGGCCGCTGAGCCTGCGCGTCCGGAGCCTGCGCTCCCGCAACGGGAGAGGCCACAACAGTGAGAGGCCCGCGTACTGCAAAAAAAAAAAAAAAAAAAAGTTTTGTCCCTGTTCAGCCATTTGCTTCCTTGCATGAAAAGGAAGTCCCACATAGAAGTTTGCTTAGTGAGAGCAAGTGGAGAGGGCAGAGGGAAAGGAGTTTATCTGAAGACAGTCTTGGAAACTGAAAGGTAGTTTTTTAATGTGAATAATGGATGTAGCAATCCTCTTTGCAACGAATCCTTCTCTTTCCTCAAGGTTGGTTCCAAGGAAAAAATGTCATCACTTCCTGGGAGCCCTGAGGAGTCTTTCCTTGAGATGGAGGCAGGAGTGGTGTCTCGTCTCCACTCAGGAGCTTTCTTCACTGAGGCCTCCCAAAATGCAATCTGTCTTGGAAGGCAGTGGGTCCCATGTGCTGTGGCCGCTCATGGGGTGATTACAAAGCAGGCAACTGAACCATACACTTTATAGCCACTCAGGACACTGGCGACCTCTCACCCCAAGGGTAGGACAGGAAATGGGGCGGTTGAATCCCTTAGACTCTGATTTCACAGTCTGATGGTTTGGAGGTAAGAGGATTCCTAGATACCCCAGATCCTGGGAGGGAAATTTCTCTGCTTATGAACCTTTGTGGGGCACAATCATGCCTGATTTGGGGGCAGGACTTCATGGGGGAGGGAGACTTTTACAGACAGGTCTCACCCCCTTCTCTGCAGCCCAAGGCACCAGTAACCCACAGGGAATAGCGCGGTGTCTTTGCTAAGATGCCTTGAGAGTCTATCACTGTTTGCATTAGAAATAAGTAGGTAATTTTCCCAGTAATTATCACCATCTGCACTGAGAGAAGAAAAACTCATGTTAGCATGTGTTTTTAAAAAAGACAATAGTTTTCTTAAGAGAAAAACAAACACACCAAAAAGTAAACTCATACTTTTGTGTGTACTAGGAAGAGGAAACAACAACAACAAAAGGCACCTGACCCCCAGCTACCCTTTTTCAGGATGGAAGGATTATGTCTGGAATCTCACAAACTGGGGCTTCATAAGGCACCCCTGCATCCCTGTTTCCTGGAATCTGCTGAAAGAAAACGGCAAACCAGCCAAGATATTTGACTGAGGTTTGTTAAGAACACACATCTCAGTTTGGGTGGTTTTCTGAGAGGAGGGTCAGAGAGACATGGTTTAAGTAAGAAAATTGCTCATGGACAGTTTCAGAAATTATGACTCTCTCCACCGTCCCGCACGTCGCTGGCTGTAGTTACAGGAAGCAAAGTGGAGCAGTGTTTACAAATTACCTGGGGACGTGGGCAGGATGTACAATTGATTGAGAAGGTGGAAGGCGGAAAAACATCTTCTGTGTCAGTTATCAGGGAAATTCCATAGCTGGAGCATGCGTTTATTTACTTAAGTGAAAGGAGGGAAGGTTCTGATATCTGGACCCCAGCTAGACTTTGGAATGGAACAAGAGAATCTACTTCATCTGATTTGTGGTCCACACTCCCCAGAGAAGATGTAGCTCAGGTCTCTGACATCTACCCATTGTGAACCTCAAAGGACCAATCTTCATACCCTTTTAATGTAAGTCTATTACACGTTTACCAAAGTCTAAACTCTTTGACTTGACTCAGAAGATGATTTTAGACAGTTACAGCCCATAGTATAACTGCATAAATGTTACCCGAAAGTGGGGTTATTTTGGTGGGTATCAAGCCAATAGACACAACCAAGCTAAAGATGGAGAGAAGGATTTATTATTACTTGCACAAATAAGGAGCCACCAGGGATCTTCTCCAAAGCAGTGTCTACCCAAACAGCAAAATTGGGGAAGCTTTAAGCTAAGGGTACCTGCATATTCATGAATGGGCTTGAGCAGAGAATTCAAGTTGACTTGGAGCAAAAGTTGATAGAGTCCAAGCTTTAGTTGATTGAAATCAGGAGGGTCAACATCCTTCCATTCTCTACCTGGATGGGGGCCTTAGTTCCTGCAGAACTCAAAGACATATTATTATGCATATCCCTTGAGGGGAATAGGACTCTGTTTTGTCATTGTACTATTGTTTGACTGCCTTTTCTCTGTTCCTGCATTCCTTTATTCCCTTAAGATCACTGAGTACTGAGACCTGTTCAAGGCAAGCATTGTGGACAGGCTTAGATCACAAAACGGCTTAGGCCAAAAATGGCTTCTCTCCTGTCAAGAAAGCCATGCCTGATTCTCTTTCTTTGGGAACCCCCCACCCTGTCTGTTTACACGAACAGTTTCCATAGCTCTGAATCAACCCAATAAATAATAATAACAATTCTCAAAAGCAGATAATTTTGGTTGTTTGACCATCAGAATTAGTTCTTTCTCTCAGGTGTATCTTTGTGGTTACCCTTTGCAGTATCGTGTCTGTTACCCTCTATCTATTTGGGGAAGGATAAACTGAAGTTGCGTTACACTTGATTTTGCATTTTGGGTTAAAGACTCAAAAATTCTACCTAACTACCTTCAGTAATCAGTGGAAAACCTTAAATTTCTAGATCATGAAGCTCACATATCAGATCAGTCATTTATATGTGGTCATTTGTCCAAGAATTCGTTCATTCCCTCAGCCTATCAACATGTGGTCCATACCTGCAGAAGTCTGACACCACCCTGAATGCAAAGAGCTTTCCAGGGACACAGCAACATCGGTAACACCATGGGAGGTCAGGGGAGGGCGTGGTTACTTTTCAGGGATGTCCCCAGAGAGGGAGAATATTGCTGTTGGCCTACAAGGATGGGAAGGACTCTGACAGGAAGAAATGAAGGGCTTTTAAGAGGATGTAGGGAGATGATTTTCCAAGTTTGAGCAAACCGAGGAAGTAAGAAATGAGAAAAATTGAGTGATTAAAATGGCGGTTACCTGTGTCGACTGAAAAAAAAGGTACAACCTAAAAGTTGAGAATTATGTTTTATTCAGCAGGCTTGCTGAGGACTTAAGCCCGGGAAACAGCCTCTCAGATCGCACTGAAGGACTGCTCCGAAGAGGTCAGGGAGGATCCAGGATATACAGGAGTTTTTGCAACAAAAACCATGTAGTGAGAACATCAAAAGATTACTGTTAATTAAAGAAAACCAGATATCTCAAGTGAATGACTTTAGCACTTTTCTATGTATGGGGAGATGCAAGAGTCTGGGCTCCGTGAAATCACTCCTTTGATATGCACCTTAACCCTCTAGGGCCAGTATCCTGCTTTTCTCCGTCCTGAATCCCCTCACAGTGTACAGCTGGGGGCGGCTGCAGTGGCTGAGAGCTGGGCAGTGGGCAGCCCATTTGTCTCCCTCCCGAGTTCCCTCAGGGCTCACCGAGGGGGTGGCTGTAGTAGCGTGATGGCTGCGACATCCTTTGTTTACTGATATGGACGGTGACATTCTTCTTCCACACCTGGATGCAGGATGGAATGTCAGGTGACTATGGTGGATGGCAAAACATAGAGGATCCTCAGAAGATAGGGGTTGGGGCCTTTTTTTTTTTTTTGGTAGCGGCTGGGAACCACAGAAAAGGTGTGGGTAAGAGCAGAGAAAATAACGGATCTGGGGAGAAAGCGTAGACTGCTGTCAGTGTGAAGAACGGATTAAAGAGTCGGGTGAGAAATGCAGGGATAAGAGACAGGCCAGAGCAAGAGCCCAAGAGAGAAGCAGTAAGGAGCTAAGTGGGGCATTGTGGAGGGAAGGGAAAGAGGGCGTGGCTGAGGGAGGAGCTTTAGACGAGGGACCCTCACCCCTGGGCTTAGTCCTGGCTCTACGCTCGGCAGCTGGGCCACCAGGAGTTAATGCTTCCAGACTTCAGTTCCTCCAAAGTGAAGGCAAGAGGCTGGATGAACCCCAGCCTCCTGTACAGCAGTCCCTCCTGTGAGCCTCTGGAGACATCGTAGGGAGGAGAGCTTGACTGGCTGGGAAAAGAGAAATTTTAGAGCCAGAGGCAACCTTGGTGATGCTGGTTCCCAAACTTCAGTGCAGGTCAGAATCACCTGGACGGTGTGTCAGGAGCCCAGGACCCACCCCTGAAAATTCAGATGTAGTCTGAGGTTGCCCTTCCCACTGCACGACATTTTGTGAAACGCTAATCTCACAACTGGAATGTTGTCCGACTCTCTCAGACTGGAGGAATTTGAAGCCCAGGGGCGGCTCAGTTGCTGTCCAGCCCAAAAGGGGCACCTACCGCCTCCCTCACCATCTAGCCAGGGGACCCCCACCAACATGCTGCCACTTCTACGGCTCTCCCTTCCCACCTAGTCCATCTCCCCAGGACACAAGGAGAGCCTGTTGAGCTCAGAAGATCCCCAAGTCAAGACACAAGGCCGCAGGTTTCAGAGCAGCTGGTCTGAGGTGGCCCAGGTGCCCGGCCGTCCCTGTGCTGCTTTGCGCTGGCCGGGCCTCGTCACGATCAGTCGTCAGGGCGAGGAGGCTCGGCCAGCGCACTCACTTTACCCTTTGGCACCTCGTCATGCCTTGCCGTGCCGAGCATCACCCAGCAGCGGCTTCTGGAAGCGTCCTGGAAATGCAGAATCTCAGGCTCACCCAAGACCCACGATCTGGAGTTTTACGAGGTCCTGAAGTGATTTATTTGTGTTGTGTGCACATTAGATTTTTTTTTTTCCTTTGCGGTACGTGGGCCTCTCACTGCCGCGGCCTCTCCCGTTGCGGAGCCCAGGCTCCGGACGCGCAGGCTCAGCGGCCATGGCTCACGGGCCCAGGCGCTCTGCGGCATGTGGGATCTTCCCGGACCGGGGCACGAACCCGTGTCCCCTGCATCGGCAGGCGGACTCTCAACCGCTGCACCACCAGGGAAGCCCACACATTAGAATTTGAGAAGCTCTGGTTTCTGCCTACTCTGCCTTCTGTACATTGTTCTCCCCCCCCACCCCCCCACCCCCGCCAAGGTAAGGAAAGAAGAAAAAGGGAGGGGAGGGGAGGGGAGGAAGGAAGGGAGGGAGGGAGAGAGAGATTGAGAATAGCTAGAGCTGGCCTCTTAAGGTCAGTCCAGCCACAGGACACATCTTTTTTTTTTTTTCTTCTTCTTCTTTTTTTCACATGTAAGCCTTGTTGATGTCAAGTAGGACCAGAGGGTGGGGCATTTAAGAACCCCGAAATCAAAGACCTCTTATGTTTGCTTCCCACTTCCTAAAAGGGGAGGCCTCGGTCCCCTTTCCTGTAAGAGATATTTAAGCCACCTAGATTACAGCCGATTCGTCACACAGCCACTTGGAGCAGGAAGTACCTTAAAACCTGGAGTTAGTCTGCACGCGTCTAATTGAAACCCTTGATTAATCGGATTAGCTTCCACCTTAAAGAGAAAAGCAAATACTAAGAAAACAAAGCAGCACCTGGCATGTATCTACTACTCAGAGCCAGCGGCTCCGCGCACAGGCAGGCACCCCCCGCCCCCCGCCATCCTCCGAGGCAGGGTGGCGCGGTGGAAAGGGAGCTGGCAGCGGCAGCAAGGCTTCCACCCCAGAGCCACCGTGCACAGGTTGGCAAGTTATCTCACCTCCCCGAGGCTTGATTTCGAGGCCTGTGCATTGGGACTAAAAAAACCAAGAACCTCTTCAGTAGAGTCACTGTGGAGAAGATTAGGACTTTGGAACTGCTCACCTGATAGCTTCTCAATAGGAATAAATTCTCTTTTTTAAAAAAAATATAATTAGCAACAATGTACGTCGACAACATGTGTAAAATAAGCCGCAGTTCAAATTAAAGATGAAAACGAAATCATGAAAATTACCCCAACTAATATTTGCTGTTATTACAACGTTGCACATATTGTCAATAATTTAAAAGCGAAGGTCTATCCTTCACATCTCCTAATCCCCCCAGGATTAAGTTCTCTGTCTTAATTCCTGTATCAAATTGCCCTTGTCCAACTCAAAGGGGAGCCCTAGGCCAGCCCCAAGGCCTCGGAGATCTGCACTAAGCTGAGAAGGCTTTGATTGTGGCCAGCCGACTGTGGTCTCGCTAACACCAGCAGAGCCGGATGCTTCCCACCCTGGGGAATCCCATCAAGGTTTCCTCTGTTTTGAAGCAACAGCACAAACAAAATAAGAGCCTGGAGACTTGAGGGGGAGCCTTGCTGTGAGAAGCAGGGACGAGTTGCGCTGGGTCTCTTTTGGGACGCTCCAGCGCCATCTGCTGGCCTAGAGCGGTATTGACTCGAGTCCCTCCTGGGTTTGGCGGGTCTTTTCATTCCCTCAACTGCACTTTCTAATTAGAACCGCAGGGTTTCTTCCCTGAGACACGTTCTTCATTATTTCTTTTTAAGAATCTTGCATATTTCTGGTTTTTTCCTCTCTTACATCTAAACATTTCTATTTCTCTCTTTTCACTGGCTCTCTGACCTGACTCTTCCAAGCTGCCACCCTAGTTCCTAAATTTATAAATCAGTTCAAACCTTCTAATTCTCTAAGAGGATTATCTTTATCCTCTTAACACAAAGGGCCTTCCTTCTTACATCTTAGCAGAGGCAGTGGCATAGCAGTTAAGATCCTGGACTCTGCTGCTGGACTGCTGGCGTTAAGGTTGCACCTCCCCTCACCCATCCGTCGTGTGACCTTGGGCAACTTACTTAACCTCTCTGTGCCTCAGTCCCTCATCTGGAAAAACGAGGCTGACTGCAGAAAGCACCTAGAATGCCTGTTGTAGAATTAGATGAGTTAATACCTAAAGCACTTAGGACAGGTCCATGATGGACCAGGAGCTAGGTGTTCGCCATCCTTGGTTTCAGGGCGATTCTCCCACCTCGCAGTACTTACCTCACCGGCTATGATTTCACCCACCAGGCAAGTGTTTTCTGCAGTGTGTGCGGTATAAGCAGATTAGGTCTGGGTCACAATCGGGAACGGACATCATTAACACGCAGACACAGGGATTCAGATGCACACTCACCTGTGAGCCCCACCCCAGGCAGTGGCTGCCCCATCGTCTGCTCCCCCCCCATACCTGTGTAGAGTGAGCACCTGGCCCCTCGGAAATGCTCTGCTCATGTTGGTTTCCTTCTCCATCTCTTCTGCTACATGGTTTTTGAACGAACAAATGACAGACTGACTGGATATTAAGTTAAAATAACAGGGCATCTCAGGGCAACTTAGAGTCTGAGTCCTGCCAGTTGTTTTCTCCATGAAGAATACACGTGAACACACTTTCCCTGTTAGATCTGAGCTGTTTTTATGACCGTTATCCAAAAAGGAGATGAAATAATAAATGAGTCTCTCATGACACAAATATACGGAAACAGGTTATTGGTGAAAATGGCAGCGATTCTGGCCCTGAATTTAATGATGTTTTACTATAAAGGGATGCCGTTTCCCTGGTGCATCAACCACCAAACACATCTTTAAACTTAAGGACATCAGATGGAGGGAAGAAAAAAGCAAAACCATCCCTCCCAGACATGTGTTGTTGAGTTACAAACGCACCGCCTTTTGTGAAGAACTCGAAAGCAGTTACAATGGGGAGAGGGGATCAAGTTGGCACTCTTACCAACGAGCCAGAGAAGTTTTCTCTGTTTTTATTCAGAAACATGGCCTCAGCCCTCAGCGGTCACCCCTGGCCACGCTGGCCCTGTTTTTGGCACCTGACACCACCCCGTGATGCTGTGGGACGCATAGCCCTCATGCCTGATTCAGATGCGCCCAAGAGGACCACACCTGGGTCTTGAAAGTCACGGCCAGGGAAGAATCTGCAGGAGGCTCCGGGGTTCATTGACTGGAATGTCCCCACACCCCAAGGGCCATCAGTAGCTCTGCTGACCCAAATCTTCCAACGCTGGCTCTTCTCTGTGGGACCTACTTAAATGTTCTCCCCATCAGTATGAACTGATGAACTGAAAGGACATTTGAAGAGCTCTGAGGTTGCAGCCCACAAAATCTAGACACACACACATACACACACACAGGGAGTTTTAAAAAGAGAAGTGTGTGCCCACAGATTCAGTCCCAAGATCTCTCTCCAAGCCTTGCCCAGGCTCACAGGGGAGCCAGCCCGCAGCACGCTGGAGGTAACCTCGCAACTGACCTCTAACTTATTCTGGAGAGATGAATGATGCCTGAAAAAGAAAATGATCAAAGTTAAGAAGGCAAATGGTGAGGTAGGAACTGGGTCTTGGGTCCCCGACCGCAGTGGCCGTGCGTGCAGCTCTAGCGCCACCTAGTGGATGGATGGGAGTCGTACCCGCGCTTTCACATCAATCTACCAAGACGTGCCGCCACCTCCTGCCTGGCCCAGAGGTCCTCTCTGCCCGTGGGTCCCTAGGCTTGGTGACAACACAGTGCGTTCTAGAAGTACTTCTAACCTCGGGTCTTCTTTGGGGGGTCCTCCATTAAAGAGGGGAGCAACTGCAATCTTCTCCCCTTTGCTATGAACTGAAAAGATATTTCAAAGGAAGTAGAGCTCTGAGATGGCAACACGCAAAACACACACACATACAAACAGAACAGATACACACACAGACACAGATACACAGAGACACATGCAGACACACAGACATGTACACACAGGGACACAGACACACACAGAGACACATGCAGACACACAGACATGTACACACAGGGACACACACAGACACAGATACGCACACAGAGATGCACACAGGGATACATGCAGACACACAGACATACACACAGACACACACATAGTCGCACACACACGGGGACACACAAACAGACACAGGGGCACACCCACAGATACACCCACAGGGACACACACAGACATACACACAGACACACACATACAGGGACACACACACAGACACAGACATTCAAAAGAAGTGTATGCCCACAGCTTCAATGCCACGATCTCCCTCCAGGCCCTGCCGGGCTTGTGGGGCAGCTTCAGCAGACTGGCTTCCCCAGATCTTGCCAGATTCCAGAGTGGGGAAGAAATATTAAACCCGTGACCCCTAGTGGCCAAAGCTGCCTTATCAAGGTCCTGCCCCTGTTTTGTTTTTGTTTTTGTTTTTTTAAGTCTCCTTTTCTGCCAACCCCAGATAAGGATGCAGGTCTGGGCACCCCAGGAGAGGGAACAATGGAACAAGCTGGGAATCTTCCGGTGGGGGAGAGATGGCCAATGGTTTACACTCACATGCTCTGTCTGGCTGGCCCTTCTCGGGGTGACGGAAGGTGCGGGGGTTGGGTCACACACCACCACCCCCTGCCCTCTATCAGGGGCTGCTAGCCCACCAGGCTGTAGAGACCTTCCTGGTGAGGGTTGGTGAATCGGGGGCTGGTAACATGACTTAGAGGCTCACAGCCTCTTCCTCAGAAAGAAAAAAGAAAGTGAGTAATGATCTGCGCTTCACAAGACACAAGGTTTAGCCTGCTGGAGCCGATGTGAAATAAGTTACAAGAGGCCAGGGAAAGAGGATTTAGAAAAGATGAAGGAAAATGAACAAACAAACAGAAAGTGGCAAAAGTCTGCAAGTCCTGACAGCTGCAGGAAAAGCAATCGGCTCCCTTCTGGCAGGAAACCTCGGCTTTCCAACCTGGGTGTGAATCTCCTACTTCTGAGCTGTGTGACCTCGGGCAGACCACTTAACGTCTCTGAGCTGCAGCTTCCTCATCCACAAAATGAAGATTCTGATACCGTGTGCCTCATGATGGAGACCAGATGAGTCAACAACATGTGTTTATCTGAATAAAAGTGGCTTCTTTTAGGGCCATCCTACATGGTAATCTGTCCAAAAGACCCAGAGTTGAATCCGTACTCTTTGAAAAGTAATGTGCGCCTTTACTGATTGTCATTTGAAGGTAGGTGGGGACGCAGAGCCACAGAATACACACAAGCTAAATTTACTGAAACCAGCCAACCAACAAGCTTTACCAACTTACCTCGCCAAAGTCCCTGGCAGCGGGCAGCTGTCCCAAACCTCTCCTCTCTCTCCCCTGAAAATAGTATCATCCTTTCCAAGCATTCCCCCACCCCACACTCATGGTTCCCAGCCCTGGCTGCATTTTTAAATTCTTATTCATATAGGATAAATACATATATATTCTAATATATACGTATAACTGAGTCATTTTGCTGTACAGCAGAAAGTAACAAAACATTGTAAATCAACTATACTTCAATAAAATTCAAAAGGAAAACCTTTTCAAAGGGCCAACCCCTGGGCCCCACTGCGGATGAATGAAATCTTAATTTTTGGAAGTTACGTCTTGACATCAGTAATTTTTAGATGCTCTGGGGTGATTTTATTTGCATCTAGGGCAGAAATCGATATTCTTAATATTTTAAAAACTGTTCCTTTTAAATGAATCAGTTGGCCACCTCTGGCTTCTGTCAATTCTCCTCCATGTGTCCATGATTACTCCCTTCAGTGTTATTTGCATAACCAGTGGCTTGAAAGCAACGCCAAATCCCTTCGATAGGAGACAAGTCAAATAAAAATGGCACATCTAAGCAACAGAAAACCAGTCAGCTATGAAAAATGAACCAGGAAGCTTTCTCTGAATAGATGGGGAAAGTCTCCTGGGTACCTTTTTAAGTGGAAAAAGCAAGATACCCAGCAGGTACCTCTCCTGCCATCTTTCAAATAGAAAGTGAAGAAGGCAGGAGGTTTATTTGTTGGGTTTTTTTGTTGGTTTTTTGGACACGAGGCATGTGGGATCCCAGTTCCCCAACCAGGGATAGAACCTGCACTCCCCGCATTGGAAGCACGGAGTCTTAACCACTGGACCACTAGGGAAGTCCCAGGCAAGAGTTTATATTCATGTTGTCTTGCATATGCATTTTAAAAACTATAAAAGATACACAATTGAACAATAGTTGTTATATGTTGAGGGGAGCCTGGGATGGGGGAGGATAGGGTGAGAAATAAGGCTTTTTGCTGTGTGCTGTTTTATATTTTCAAACATTTGAGTCATGAGATCATGTTACTTATGCAAAAGTTAAGATAAAATGAATTAAACATGAGAATAAATCAAGGGTGGGGGTGTGTCTAAAACTTGCTCTGACCATCCCATCAGGTGTGAACTGCAAGCAAGACCGAGTCCCTTCCCTAGACAGCTTCCCTTCTGGTGAGGAAGACACAGTAAACATACAAACAAGTAAATGTAGTGGAGGTGACAGGTGCGATGGAGGACATAATGAAGCAGGTTATGAGGAGAGGTGCCTCCCGGGGGGCGGGGGGTGCAGGTTTCAGCAGGGTGGACCTGAAGGCGGTGGTATTTGAGAAGAGCCCTGAAGGAAGTGAGGGATGTGAGCCTTGAAGATATTCAGGCAGAGAGAACAGCAAGTGCAGAGGCCCTGAGGCCAGGATGGGTTTTGAGGACCAGCAAGGTGGTCAGTATCCCTGGAGTGGAGTGAATGAAGGGAGTAGTGGGTGATGAAGTCTCATAGGTGGTCAGAGGCTGGCAGTCAGATTCTACAGGGCATTGTTGGTCACTATGAGGATGCTGGTTTTTACTTTTACTCCCAGTGGGCCAGGCACCATTGGAAGATTTGAACAGAAGAGCAATATGATTGGATTAAGGTTTTAAAAGGAATTTTCTAACTGCCAAATTAAGAATGGAATTGCAGAGTAGGTGGAGAGAATAGAAATAGGGAGACAAGTTAGGAGAGATGGTAGATTGTCTTACTGTCCCTTTACTCTCCCAGGAGTTTGCATCCTGGGCTTACCTGCCTTCCCCTGGCAGAATAAACTCCCCCACCCTGTTGACTGTACACTTGACCGTGTGACTTGTTTTGGCTCAAGGGGCCTTGGGCAGTAAACTCATATGAGTAGAAGTTTAAGGGGTCATTGCCTGACTGGCTCTTACTTTTTTCCCTCTTCTAAAAGAACAGACATCCCAAATAGGAAGAAGTAGAGGATTGTCCTTCAGCCCAGGTCATTGAACTAGAAAACACAGAGCAGAGCTGCAAGAACTGAACACAGGCACTGACGTGAAGCATGAATGAGAAATAAATTGTTGTCAAAAGCTTCTGAGGTTTGGGGATGTTTGTTAATCAGCGGAGCTGACTGATACAGGGCTTGTTAAGGTATGACATTGCAGAGGTATTGGTGGAAGTAATGTGAAGTGAGCTTATTTTTGTACATTTTCTGTAAAGTCGAGCCAATCAGATTTCAATTTGACATATGGCATGTGAGAGAGAGTTTGATTTTGTTTGGGGACATGTTAAGTTTGAGGTCATTAGGCAGCCAAGTAGAGATTGGAGCCCATGGAAGATGTCAACTAATTACAACTTGGGAGTCATCTTTTTGCATTTACAGCCTAAGAACACAGAGATAGTCCTCAAAGACATGAGACTGTGTGGGATCAACCAAAGAAGAGTTCTGAGGACTGGACCTGGGGTGCTCAAAAATGTGAAAGATGGAGATCTGAGATGGTTCTTGAAGGACGAGTGAGCACCGAGCAGGTGGTGATGTGGGGGAAGCACTTCAGGGAGAGGGAGCATGTGTGTAAAAACCAGGAGGGTGAGACAGCCCACTGGGGAGGTGGGCAGCCTACGATTCACCAGCCTGCCTGGGCTCATCTCCAGGACCCTGCCCTTCCTTATCTAGAAGGCTTACCCTCCCATCACTCACATCCCCAGTCACCATCCTCTACTTGAAAGGATTTCACTGGGTTCACTCATGGTGGACTAGTTCATGGACCCCAAGATTTAAGTCTCTACCACCAATGACAAATAGACTTTCCCTTTCCTGGCTCAAGTCCTGGTCATCCTTCCTTATTTCAACCTAAGTGGAGCTTCATCTCACCCAGCTACAATTTGGCAATGTGGCCCAGCCTTGACCCAGCTTCTACCTCTAGATTGCTTTCATCACCAGAGAGGTTTTATCTTGCATTAAAGGCATGCAATTTGTTCAAGACTCCTCTTCTTCTGGGTCAACGTTTCTTGCCCTTAAGTTCATCATTATCTCCCAACAATCTGGCCAGAGCACCCATCAGCAGGCCCTGCCCTAAGGACAGTTGGCTCCACTTCTGTCCAACACTCCGAGAGAGTTAATCATCCTTCAGACTCACGAGCTGCTCCAGTCACCCTGCAGCCAGTTTCTTCTCCCACCCTGACCATTCTCTGCCAAACCATCAGAGCAATCCTCCTAAGATGAGAAGGTTGCCCTTCACTTCCTTCCCTTCTGCATCTCCACGAGGTAACTCCATCACAGCTGCTTTCATCATCACTGGGAGCTCAAGTCCCTCGACAGTTCCACCCCTGCTAAGATGGCTGGAATGCTCAGGAAATATTAGGAAATTATGTCTGATTCTTGGAGTTATTGGGTAGAAAAGGAACTCTGTATGTTCACATATCTCTACTCTATCCCTGACATTTTTTCTGGAATAGGAGAGGAACAAGGAAATGGATGGAGTGGGGGATTAAAGAAAGAGGGGAGAGAGAAGACAAAGGAATACCTTGCGAGGCTGGGGAAGAAGAAGCAAAGCCATATGACCCAGTGGCAGGGACTTTGGCATGGTTGTCTTGGGAAAATTACTTAAACTCACTTTGATTCAAGACTTCAGATATACACAGAGATTATGGTGATAATTATAGCACCAGTAAAGAGATGCCAGAGGTCTTCCTCAGAGAAGGAGGCACAGAACTGGTCCTTCTAGTGACCATGTAAAGAGCAGACATTGATTTTACCCCAATCCACTCACAGTGTATCAGGGAACCCTATGAATCCAACCAGGTCCATGTGTAAAACACTTGCCGTATGGCGTCAAAGACATCATAGAGCAGGACCAAGTGGCCACATGAGTTCAAAATCATAACGCAAACAAGTAGCATGATGGCATCTGACCCCACCATGATCTTCATTTCATGGAAGGTGCTACAAGGCTGTTTCTAAAAGGGAAGTTTTGTTGACTTGATGCTTGCTACTGCTGGGACCACTCACTGCCTGGATTTATCTAGCCTTTCAGGACAGAAGCAGGATCCCAAATGCTCATTACGTTCCTAACTGGTGCTCTCTGCACAAAATCACATCTTTAGGCTCTCCTGACGAGGACAGAGTCATAAACATTAAGGTTAGCATCATCTAGTTTTAATTTCTTGGCTTCATTAGAGAAATTTAGGAACCTTGATTAATAAACTCACAGAGAACATTTGGATTTATCTAAACTAGTAATTCCATTATCTACAAATGCATAGTCAGTGGAACGTAAAAGGAGTGTTATTTGGGCCCAAACCAACAGATTTGGGTATGTGTCTAGGGTCATTCAATAAAGCACAAATAGCTCTTCCTAGGTTTGTACTTGATTCACCATTAAAAGGCTTGAAACAAGGTCAATCTCTAGAGCAGTTGTTTCTAATATTTTAGGGTGATAGTAAACTTTGGGGGTTTGATGAAAGCAATGGGCCATCTCACCAGAAAAATTCCCCAATGCAAAAAATTTTGCTATGCCATTTAGAGCATTACCAGCCCCAGTTAAGGATCTCTGCTTTATGGATTAAAATACTGAAATCATCTGCACTTTCTTAGAGCGTGAAGACTACCATGACATTGGCATGAAGTGGGCCCAGCGCAGACCCCTGCATGTATGAAAAGAACAATGTGGACTCCTCCAAAGAGACTTCCTTCAAACTAGCGGGAAGATTTTTCCCTTTTGGTCACAATTCCCTCATTTTCCTTTGGGTGACAGCTCCTCCCTAACCATCAAAGGTTTGGCTGTGATTGATCCAACTCTAGCTCTAGGGTACATGACTCAGGCTGGCCAATCAGTGCATTTTATTTCTTTGGCTATAGTGATGGGTTCAGGGAAGGGCATGTGACCAAAGTCCAGGAGTGACCCTTAATTCCAGGTCTCCTCTTTGAACTACTGGGAAAAACAAGTGCTTTTCTGCTGGAGTGGTTGAAAGGCCATGGTGTAGCTGGTGATTCCCAACCGGTGGCGATTTTACTCCTCATGGGATGTTTGGGAATGTCTGGACACCTCTCATATTGTTATGCATCCAGGATGCTGGCAAAATGGTAGGTAAAGGCCCGGGATACTGCTGAACATCCTACAAGGCACAGGACAGCAGCCTCACCACAACCATTTGGCCCCAAATGTCGATGGTGCTGATGTTGAGAGATCTTCTGTAAGCCTTTACCTGGAGTTTTGTGGTGGCGACTATGTTGATATGACACAAAACAAGCCCACCCAAAACCAAAGCCTACAGAGAGAAAATAAAGCTGAGAGACGGAGTTAAACCAAGTCCTGAAGCCCCTGGAGGCACCTCTGCTTGAAGTCTAGCTCTGAACTTTCCAAATCTGTCTCATTGACAAATAAAAACATCCTTACTGCGTCAACCTGCCAGGCGCCAGGACACTCCTTCATGGAGGTTTCAACAGCAATGATGATGAAAAACAAATATGTAAAAGAGGAGAAGGCCAGTGCCAAGGGCCTTGACGAAAGTAGCCCTGCGGATGTGGGATTGTGCAGAAGGCTGAGTTAGATGTGGTCAGAGACGGCCCTGCTGAGACCCAGAGGACGAGAAGAAGGCTGCTGCGTGAAGATCTGGAGAAAGAGTGCCCCATGCAGCGGGAGCTGCTAGTGCAAAGGCCTGAACTCGGAAAAGGCCATGGGTTTGAGAGAGAAGGAGAGCAAGGGGAGAACTGAGCCATGAAACGAGAGAAGGTGGCAGGGGCAAACCCTGCAGAGTCTGCAGACCTGGTGAGGAGTTTAGTTTTATTCTCAGCATGATAGGAAGCTTCCACAATCGAAAGTCCCCTGCAGCTCCCTTGTGAGAAGGAACTGAAAACTGAACGTTCTTAGTTTGTATCCCTTACAGGCCAACTAGATATGAAAATATAAAGGATAAAGTATGCAGTGTTCGGCTCTCCTTAAAACGCGTGGCTGCGGTCTTGGTCATCAGACCCTCTCAGCGTCTTCACGAAGTCTCAAGTTCAGAGCCCCTGGAGGACTGTGACTGTAGGCACCTGTACAGGAGACAGTGCTTCTGACCTCCAAAAAGAGATGCAGGATTCTGCCATCAAATGGCACTCTATCCCCAGCTGGGAGCACAGGGCATACACTTGTTACAAAGGATTGCCAGCACTTACCCCCATGTCTGTCCCAGTTTCTGAAAGGACCTTGATGCATTTACATTCATCAAAAAATCACCCAGGTCAGCAGAAAGAACAGACTGTTCTGAGCAGAAAGGTACATGGCTGAGGGGCGGGTGGAGGCTGATGGCGGAGCCCATGCTCCCATCACCAAGACCTGCGCCCTGGCTCAGGGATGTGTTGCCTAGAGACAGGGCCACATTGCTGAGAATCGTTCACCCACGTGGCTTGTCGGTCCAGAGCATGCACCTTTCCTGTGTGCTGGTGGCGGCCCTGCTGGGAAAAGCTAATAGTTACCCAGTCTCCTCTCTCACTCAGTCGCTATGTGAGTGAGCAGTGCATGCATTCTTCAGACTCCCTGCTGCTACGTGCTATCAGTGGGAAGTAAGCACGCTTCGTCACGTGCTTTTTGTCCCTCTTCTTTATCCTTCCCTCACTGGCGTGAGCTGGATTGCAGATGTTACTCAGCCAGAGACGCATGGCCTGATCTCTCTCTCTCTCTCTCTCTCTCTCTCTCACACACACACACACACACACACACACACACGACCTACTGGGAAGCATTAATTAGAGAAAACTCAAGGAGTCAGAAGCAGAAGTGGGTGCATGGGTCACCTGTGGACACATTGTTCTGTGGCTACCAGGGCACACAGGGCTAGCAGGGCCTGACATCAGGCTGTAGAAGAGGGCCCTACCCTTAGAGGGGTCTAAGCTTGCCTCTTGCAGCAAGACAGCAGCCGGGATCCAACAGCAGTAGGGGTGGTCAGACTTTCTCTCGAGCCCTGTCCCAGCAGCTTCAGATTCATGCCTGGGGAGCACCGGTCTCTTTTCTGGAGAACCAGGGCTCAAAGTCCAAGCCTTGGAGATGCAGTTCCTATGATGTGGCAGAAGGGACCTGATTTGCCGCCTCCAGCACTCAGCTGTAGCTGTTTTTCATGGGGCTTTGCAAGAGACCGACTGGTGGGAAATCAGTCTTAGACTGGACTTGTAGCCTGAGATGGGCAGTTTCATGTGCTTTGGCAGTTATTCAAACATTAATCTAGGTGTTACTCTAAGCTGTTTTGTAGATGTGGTCAACATCCATAATCTGTTCACTTTAAGTAAAGGAGATTATCTTTTAATAATCTGGGTGGGTCTCATCCAATCAGTTAAAAGATTTTAGGAGCAAAATGAGGGAAGAAAAATTTCTGCCTGTGGACTTCAGTGTCCACTCTGGCCTGAGAGTTTCCATCCAGCTGATTTGCCCACCAGATTTCAGCCTCACCAGCCAGATGCCACAATGGCAGAAGCCAATTCCTTGAAACAAATACACACACACATTTGTACATACATACATACATTAATACACACATAGGAGCATACAGGCATTCATATTCTACCAGTTCTGTTTTTCTGGTAGAACCCTAGCTGACACACAGTCCAGGTCCAACCTTTGCTTTGCCGTGAATATTTTGGAGTGAGCGCATCAACCTTTGATCAGAATAACCACACATAGTGGAACAACAAGAGACAAAGATCCTGGATTTCCTGACATCACGGATGCCACATCTGCCCTAGACCACCTATTTACCTTTGGACTTTGACATGGAAGAGATGCAAACTTCTACTTTGATAAAACCATTGTTTTTCTTCTTCCATAGCCAGACTTAATTCTAAGTAACTATTATTTGACCAACAGAGAAGGAAAGAGAACTTCTGAGAAGCTAAATGCCATAACCAAGTTCAAACAGCCAGCAAATGGTAGGACTCAATGCATGCCCATGGGGTTTGGAAACCCACACTATTTCAACTACAATCCACAAAACCCAGAATTTTAGGGTCCTAGGTGCTTATAATACCCCTTTTACATCTGTGGGAAAAGTATTTCTTTAAGCAATATCCTTCAGCCTCAGAAAACCTGAGAGTTGAAACATAATTTGTCAACGGAATGACAAGAATCAGCCCAAGATATTTCAGAATCAGAGGGATATCCAGATCTGAGGTCAACCCAGGCTGTATCGGCTTAGCCATTCTTAAAGTCTAAAGCAATATGGTAGGTCGGGAAGAACTCACAGGCAGCAAGGTTGAGAAAGCAAGTTGTATTCTTTATCTCTTGCAGTGTAATCAATTTGCCCAAAACGTAGTGGCTTAGAACAACAAACATTTATCATCTCACAGTTTCTGTGGGTCTGGAATTCGGAAGCAGCTTAGTTGGGGGGTTCTGGCTCAGGGTCGCTCGTGAGATTTCAGTCAAAATGTTGACCAGGAATGAGGTCATCTGAAGGCTTGACTGGGGCTGGAGGATTGGCTATCAGCAGGAGGTCTCAGTCCGTCATGGCCCTACCGCTGGGCTGCTTGAGTGTCCTCCTGACATGACTGCTGGCTTTCCCCAGAATGAGTTATCCAAGGGAGAAGGCAAGGAGAAGGTCACCATGCCTTTTACCATGTAATCTGAGAAGTCACCCACTGTCACCTCTACAACTTTCTGTTTACTAGCAGGTCATTGAGTCCAGCCTACTCTGAAAGGGTGGAATCTTAAACTCTATCTCTTGAATGGAGAAGACTCACAGGAGGCTCATCTTAGAGAGAGACAGGATGAGGTACAGATATTCACCAACAATAACTAACCAACAGAGAGCATTTGGCACAGGAAGAAAAACCTGGGGAATACCGAAACCCACTGTACCAAAAGTGAACTCTCAGTCACCTCACAAGAGGAAACGGAGCATCCTCTGCAAGGAGCAGTCAGAGGGCAGCATGTGTCTCAGTGCTGGTAAACATTGCTCCAACAGCACACTGCTGGCAGGTGGGAAACTGTGGCTTCATATGCGTTTATCCTCTTTGTGTCACAGCATTTAAAACACATTTGAATTGGAAGATACATCATAGGTACAGAGAATGTTTAAAATGAATATACATAGCAAATAAAGAAATAGCTTTCATGATGGAGAAAAGAACATGGCCAGATTTTTTTAAACACCTGAGCATCCCTCCTTGACCCCATCTCTCTTCTTCCCCCTGAGAAGTAATCACTATCTTGGCTTTGAAATCATCAGTCCCTTGCTTTTATTCCTATTTTGGAACACTTTTGCATAATCTCCGAACAACATATTATTTGTCTTTGCCTGCTTTTGAAATCTAAATAAATGAAACCATATTGTATATGTTTTCCTGATATTTATTTCTTTGGCTCAATATTAAATTTGTGAGTTTCATTCACCATTGTCTATATTTCCATTATGTGACTATGCTAAATCTGGCTTATCTAATCTAATGTAGATGGATTCTTGGGTTGTTTCCAGTTATTATTATTACAAGCAGGCTTATAGGGACACTGTGGTTCATGTATCCCAGTGGACTTATGGAAGGTTCCTGGTTTCCTTTGGAATTTCCCTAACAGGATTTGGGGTATACACTTTGTCTGTTCTACAATGAATGACAAACTGTTTTCCAAAGAGATTGTGCCAACCTCTGCTCCTACCAGTAGTTCATGAGACTTCCCTTTGTTTTACATCACCACCATCACCATTCTTAATTGGACTTTTTAATGTTTGCCAATATGGTGGGTATCAAATGGGTATCATTTTGGTTTTAATTTACATGTCCTTGATTACCATGAGCCTGATGACTGTCCATACATTTATTGTCTATCACATTTCCACTCTTGAGAAGTGAGCTATTCAACCCTTTTACATATTTTTCTATTGCTTTTTTCTTATTGATTTATAATAATTATACATTCTGGATGCTAGTAATTTGCAGGTTATATGAGTTACAAATACCTTCTCCCAGAGTGTAGCTTGTCTTTTTGCTCTCTTGAATGATAGCTATTAATGAAAAGAAGTTCTTAATATAAACACAGAAAATTTTATCAATATTTCTTTTATGTCTTGTATTTTTTTTGGTCACGTTTAAAAAATTCTTTCGCACCTCAAGTTCATGACGGTATTTTTCTGGAAGATCTTTGAAAATCTTTGCACTTCTGCATTTTAAATTTTAGTCCTTAACCACATGTAACTGATTTTTGTGTGGTATTATATAACACTCCATCATATTTTTTCCCAGTATAGATTTCTAATTGTTTTAGCTCTATTTATTAAAAAATCCATTCTTTCTGCACTGATCTTCAGTGTCATTTATGACTATATCAGGTATTCAGATATGTTGGATTTGTTTATGGACTTTTCTTCTATTCCATTGATCTATTTGTCTCTTTTTGAGCCATCTCACACTGTGATTCTTAATTACTATAACTTTATAAGATTTAGTATCTGGGAGGACAAACCCCACAAAATATAGACTGTGTTTTCTTCTAGAGTGTCTTCTGTATAAATTCTAAAGTCCGCTTGTACAATTAAAAAGACTTGGGAGTTTTTGATAGGGATTGAAGTAAATTTACAGATTTTGCAAATAATAAACATCTTTATAATACTGAATCATCAACTCCATGAACATGATTCACCTCTTTATTTATTTAGATCTTCTCTGATGTCTCTCAGTGAAGTTTTACTATTTTCCCATAGAGATCTTGCATATCTGTATTAGATTTATTCTTAGGTACCACATATTTCATGTTATTGTAAATAATATTTTAAAGTTTATCTTTCTAAGTGTGTGTGCTAGTTATGTAGAAATGAAGTTGAATTTTTATTTCAACAATTTTGCTAAGACTCTTATAAATTCAAAAAATTAACCTAAGGATTAATTTGGATTTTCTACATAAACAGTCATATTTTTTTGTGATTAATGAAATATTGGGGTTTTTTTTTCTTTCCAATACTTATAATTTTTATTTCTTTTTTTCTTGCTTAGTATTCTGGTGAGAACTTCCAAAATTATGTGGAATATAAATGGTACTAGTAAACATCTTTGTCTTATTCTTGACAACAAAGTAAATGTTTCAATTTTAAATCTTTAAGTCTGACATTTGCTGTATGTTTCTATAGATGCACTTTAACAGGTTAAAGAAGTCACATTCTATTCTTAATTTGCGAATAGCAATATATACCTGTTTGATTATATTAAACAAATTTTCTATGTCTATCAGATGATCGTGTTTTACTCATAATGTACTCATGTGGGAGTTACATTAATTGATTGTCCAATATTAATCCAACTTTGCATTATTTTGATAAGTCCAACCTGGTTATAATGTAAGTGCTTTGTTATACATGGCTGAATTCTATTAGCTAATATTTTGTTTAGTATCTTTGCATCTCACGTTCATTAAGTGTGATTGTCCTTTTTGTACTGTCTTTGTTGACTTTTGTTATTTTGTACAATTTGTTACGTTAGCATTACAAATTGTATTGGGTCCCACTATTCCCCACGAGACGCACGTTTCTGTGGAGAGGGCTTTCCCCACAGTTACTCTTGCTTTGTCCCCACCCCTTCCGGTGTCTCCTACAGGAAGAGACAGGACTCACCCTCCCAGAAATCTGTTAGGGTTGTTCTCTCCCTGGGTATCACCCTCTCTGAAGAAGGCAGGTTGCTCCGTACTCTGCTCAACTTCTGCCAGCTTCTTGGAATATCCTGGCCTTCTAGTCAAGAGATCTTACCAAATGGCTTCATCACTTCTAGCCCAAATTCTTTCTTGCATATTTAACCTCGGCTCCCATCCCTTCCTTAGCATCTTAAGTGGAAAGCCAGCCTTGTCTCCCAGCCTCCGATGCCTGCTGGGAGGTGGAAACGGTTTCAGTCTGAAGCTGGGTTGAGGCTCCCTGGGGCTGCCCTACACTCTTTTAGCTGAGCCATGACTAATGCTGAGCAGGCTGGGACCAACAACCCCACGATGTGTGCCTTTATGCAAGAGTGTGGCAGGGGGCGGTCTTCCTGTTAAGTGAGAAAATGTGGAGGGGAACTTCAGCGGTTCTACCAGGCGGCTGCCTCTCCCCATTCACCAGGTCCCTGTGGTGCTGAACGGATATGTACATTTTAACCTCCAAGCAAAGTGGGCTCAAATCAATCTGGAGACACAAAGCCACAGAACAAGCAAATTTGGGGGATTCTAATGTCTACATAATGTTTAATCCCCAACTGTGCTCCTGCCCTTGGGACTAAGTGATACTGACCAACAGTGAGACTTCTAAGCTGTCATGCATTTCAGACCCTTTTCCCTGATCTTCCAGGAACATATATATATGACATTTCATCATTTTGCAGAACCTGAGTTCCGTAGAACTGGAAAAGACCTAAACAGCCAAGTAGTCCACCTACCGAATGCTGCTAAATATCCGGTGATTAATCACATGGTCTATACTTGAGCACCCACGTCCAGCAACTGCTGGGCAAAGGGTTGGCCATTCCATATGAAGCTCCTCTGTTAGAAAGTTCTTCTTGAGTCTGGCCAATGGGCATCCACACTGGGTCCAGCTACGCTCCAGAAGTTACTTTTCTGCATGTTCATTTATATTCACAGCCGAAGACATTTACTGACAGCTTAATACTTCCATTCACCACACTGGGTCCTGGACTGATGGGCCATAAATGTAATCCTGCTTCCAGTATAAATACTGGACAGTCCCTTCAGCTGTTCTTCCATGCCATAATCTTGGGTTCCCTCATCCCTCTCTCATCTCTATTAGGCTTGCTCTAGCTGGTCTATGTACCTGTGCAAGGTTATGTCCAGAATTGATGTTGGAATCAGTTTAAAACAGCATAAGCAAGTTCTCTTTCACAATCTTTTAAAAAAAATGCAGCCTACATTAGGGTAGTCATGTCACTTTCCCATATCCTGTCAATATGAGGCAACATAGCTTAAGATTAAGAATAGAGGTTTGGACTACTGATACTAGGTATAAAATAGATAACTAATGAGAGCCTGCTGTATAGCACAGAGAACTCATCCAATGCTCTGTGGTGACCTAAATGGGAAGGAAATCCAAAAAAGAGGGGATATATGTATACGTATAGCTGATTCACTTTGCTGCACGGCAGAAACTAACACAACATTGTAGAGCAACTATACTCCAATAAAAATTAATAATAAAAAAAAGAATAGAGGTTTGAAAGCCAGTACTGGGACAAGCATTAGTTCACCCTCTTACCTTGGGTGCGCTGGATAAACTGTTTAATCTGAGTGTCGGGATTTTTTATTTTTAGCTGGTTTCACGAGGACGCCTGGAAGGAGTAATGAGACAGCGCATCTGAAGTGCTCAGCGCAGTGTCTGCCCCTGCCCCTTAGCTCATTAATACTGTATATTCCACACATCACTGTCATCATCTCCAAAACCCTGATGTGCTTTTCACATGTGCTTTTGCTCAGTCCCACTCTCAGGTGCTTTGAATGTGATGCAGCTCCTAACATCATTAAGCTCCAGTAAGCCTGGAAAACTGGGCCCATCCCTTTAGGCTGCTCTTTCGGATCCTGAAATCGTCATGTAACCTATCTTCCTTTCAGCCCACAGCATCTGGAGTTGTCTTTGGTGTACCTCCTATATCTTCACCCTAGTGAGGTATAAATGAGTAAGGTCAAGGGCAGAGGCCTGGAGTCTGTCCCCGGGACCTCTCTTCCAGATGGGTATTGATCTTTTAATCAGTACTCTTTGGCTGTGCTCAACCAGTTATGACCTTGCAAAATCTCAAAACAGTTTCATGAAGTCCTCTCAGAATAAAATCCTGGTTACCATCTGTGTATTATTTTGTTTAGGGAACATGCTATGTGTATCTATGAGTCATGAAAAACTTGCTATTTCTTTTTTTCATAAAGGTCTTACATTTAACATGCTTCCTGCATAAGTCCGTAATTCAACATGTCTGACACAAATGATAATCAAGTAAATATTAAGGCTTGCCTTGACAAAATAATATCTTGTCAAAACTTTTTATGAGAAAATGAATGAAGCCATTTCACTTTATAAAATTAATTTAAAATAAAAGTTATAAGTTAGAAGAGTTTGCACAGTGATTTCTATATAGAATGAAGTTCGGCTGCTTTTTCAATAGAATCAAAAGAATATGTAAATACTATGAAAAAGTTAGCATAAGCCCTTACATTTTCAGCATAAAGTTTTCAGATTGGTCAGATTAAGACCAATAGACTTGTTCAAAGAAGTCCACATTGCCAGTGGGAGAGGCAGCCATGGAGCCCAGGGCATCAGTGCTGCTGAGTCGAGCCTGGCCTTTTCAGCAATGTGCATTAAACAGTTTTGATTGGCCAAAGGATTTTAGAAAATGCTAGAAGACAGGCAGTATAGCTATGGTGTTAAGCAGAATTCTAAGATGGTCTCTAAGATTCCCGACCCCTGGTATACATGCCCTACAGAATCCTCTCTACTTGAGTGTGAACAGGACCTGTGAACATGAGGGCTTATCACTCCCATGATTAGGTTACATTCTACGGCAAAAGGAATCTTGCAGATATAAATAAGGCCCCCAATCAGCAGACCTTGAGTTAATAAAAAAGGAGATTCTCCTGGGTGGGCCTGACCTAGTCAGGTGAGCACTTAAAAGAAGTCAGAGAAATTTGAAATGAGAGAGGTTCTCCTGCTGGCCTTGAAGAAGCAACTTCCTTGTTGTTGAGAGGGCCACACAGCAAGGACCTCAAGTGGCCTCTAAGACTTGAGAGTGGTCCCTGGTGATGGCCAGTAAGGAAATAGCACTTCAGTCCTACAACCACAAGGAACTAAATTCTGCCAACAACCAGTGAGCTCGGAAAAGGACCCCATCCTCAGAGAAAATCACACTCCTGGCTGATTCCTTGATTTCAGCCTGGAGAGACCCTGAACAGAAGACCCAGCTAAGTTGTGCCTGCACTCCTGACCCACAGAAACTGTAAGATAATAGATGTGTGTTGTTTCAAACTGCTGAGTTTGCGGTAATTTGTTAGTCAGCAGTAGATAACTAATACACATGTAGGCGAGTTAACAGTAGGGAGGAGGGCTGTTCAGAGGGAGCGGAACTCAGGATGACACTTCCAGAGTAAACTGGCTTCCCTGATGGTTGATTTTCATATGGCCACAGAAGAAAATGTTATGGGATGGAGATTTCACACTGAATATTCCACACACAAAGATTATCTTTTCCTCTGCTGCAGTGGTTCGCAAACTGCAACATGCTTCCAAATCACCTGTAAGGTGTGTTAGATCTGATGGCTAAGCCCCACCCTCCAGGGTTTCCAATTCAGCAGGTCTGGGGTGGGGCCTGAGAATTTGCATATTTAACAAGTTCCCAGGTGAGGCTGCTGCTGGCCCTGGGACCCCACTTTGAGCACCACTGCTCTATGATAGATGAAGAGGTTCCAGTTATTTTTAATATTTGATTTCTATAGCCAATCTTTTCCCCATTTGACATGAAAACATTTCACCAAGATTTTTTTAAACCAAGGTTAAGATAAAAAGAAGGAATGGAATGTGATATACCTTTGAGCAGTCCAAAATCTTTTTCATTCTCCAAGTAGTCATCCAAGAACTTCTATTTGGGTGGGATGATGGAAGACCAATAAACATGATGCTCTTTTCTTTAACCATAGGTTACAGGTCAATCCGGGAGGGCTTGCGGGATCTCCATGTTTTCCCTATTTGCCATCACCACCCCACATCCCAGGTGTCAGTGGTCCCTGCAGCATCTTGCATCCATGGCATGCCCCTCCAGACCCTTGTTCCCAGGTGGCAGGGGCTGCAGCAGCGAAGAGGTGCTTTGGAGGAGCAGAAAGTCCTCTACCTGCACCAGTCCTGACAAGTTGCTTCATCATGAACCCCTCTGAGACATAGCAAGAACATCAAACTGGGAGCAAAAATGAAGTCTTGACTGAGATTTGGGAATCCGCAGAGATTCCACCATGTACAAATTCCAAAAGACTATTTAAAACAAGAAGAGGGCCCATCTCTTGCCAGCAGAAGGGAGATTCTGCAGGGATCTTGAGTGTACATCAGGGCAAACCGAGAGATGGGAAAAGCAGAGAGGAAAAGGTTCTTGATGCCACTATGAATACGAACTGGAGACTGCTCTGGAATTCGATTCTGCAGGAGCAGAGAGTGAACGTTATTTTAAGATATAACTGAATAATTATTTATTTGGGAGAACTCAGCATTATCACGTTATCCAAAATAATCCCCATTGCTCATGCTTGTCATAAAGTTTGCTAATAATCTGGATGGCAGGGGGAGGTGGGACCCTAACTGAAAGCAGCTGTTAAAATTGAAAATGAGAATTACGCCTTGTTTTTATTACTTTGTTCATGATACAATCCTGAAAGAGGGGAACTGAGTGGTTATCCGAGTAAATGTCTGTTTCTATGCAGAATGTAGGTGTGCTTCAACTTTGCATTGCAAAATAAAAATGACTGATCTTTCCCATTAACACAGTGTGGGTCACCCCAGCTGCCAGCGTTTATGCTTTTCCTTATTTATGTCTTCCCTAAGGAGATACAGGCACTTTGCGGGCCCTTCCCAAGCTGCTGTAATTGATGGAGAGTTGGACTTCTTTTAATCCAAGTAATGCCGAGTGTCTGCAGCTTTGGTAATCGGATCCTACCAGCTTTAGAGACCACTGCCAAGGGATCCAGAGCCCAGAGGTTTGGCAACGTCATTTAATCATCGCAAGAGGATTACAGAGTGCAAAACAAGCCCCCAAACAGCGAGGAGATGGGCCAGTTCAGAAACTGACTCAGGCTAGGGAGCTGCCCAGGCTCACCCCCTCTCACAGGGCCTTGCACCCCAGCTCCCGAGCTGCCTTCACCTTGGCCAAGGCCGGCATCCTTTGTGGCACATAGGAGAGAAAGGATGTCAAGGGGAATTGACTTTGGATCAGAGAAATAAACAGTGTCTGATCATCTGTCAGGCTCAGGGTTGGTGAATCCCAAACCAGGGTACCCAGATTATCCTGGTGTGGGAAGGTCAAGGCCACAGTCTACCCGATGAGAGCCTCTGATGGAAAAGCCAAATGGCAAATTTTGAAGCTGTCCCTTGTCTCGTTAAAGTGAGACATTGCTGCGATCTCTGATGCTTTATTTACCAACAATAATACAGTTTACATTGAGAGCAATAGCTTGTTTGCCATCCAATGAATGCTTTATAGCAGGAATTAAGGGTGATTCGTGACTAGGTGCGGATCTGGAATTTCTCAATTACAACCCCAGCTTAGAGGCCTCTCTCCACTCTGGGTCTAAATCTGGAGGCTCCCAGGTGAAAACCTTCAGTCCTTCTGCTCCGGACGGGTCCAGCTGGCAACAAGGCCCCGGAGGGGTCATCACTGTTTGCGTGCCAAGCGTGGCATTTGCTTGGCTCTCCCTTGCACGAGTTCCTGGACAAAGGAGAATTCTAACACAAAACCCACCCCTTGCAGCACAAGTTTCTAAAAGGCAACTTTAGTCACTAAAAAAGTGCAATTGCAGACTCCTGTGTAAATCTGATTTGCCATGCTAGGCCAAGCTTATTTTATTACATACATTCTGCATTCTAAGAACTAATAACTTCATATTGTAAACATTAAGCATACAGAGTTAAAGTTCAAGGCCACATTAGATCATTGATTGTCCCTTTTGTCATGTATCTTTGGCTGGCCGAGATCAACTCGTAGTGTATAAATGCATAAGTTATATAATTATTATATAAAAAGGAAAAAAAAAAAACCATTGACTTGTATACTTCATTCTGACAAACGCACAGCGTTCGCGACTCAAAAGGAAACCTGGAGCCCGCCTCGCCCCGATGCCTAGGTGATTTCGGATCGCAGTAGCCCAGAAGGCTAGCTCTTACCTGACCCTGTGGAGAGCAGGGCCCTCACCTAAGGATGAGGTCCTGAATGTTTCTTTTAAATATCAGACAATTCCAGTTACAATTTTTCTTTTGATAAACAAACAAAAAGAGAGATGCACGACTTTGTTTCTGAATTCTACTACTTGCCCTGCCTCCGTGACGCTGTGTCCTTCCTCGTAACACTGGATTTGGTACAACACTGACCGTATGGAACCGCAAGTCTCCATGACTCAATTCTCTGCAGGACCGACACCGTCCTAAGTCCAGTCTTTACTGCTCGAGAAGTTTCTTTCCCAGTCCTTGCCTCCTCTTCTGCTTCTTCCTCTCCCGCCTCATCTGTCTACACCCACACGCTTACCCTCCAGACACATTCTCAGTCCCTCCCTTCGGCTCAGAGCTCCTGTCCTATCATAAAGGAGTTGGAAGCTTTGGGTTGTCTTCACAGTTGGAGAGAGCTGACCGCTCTCCATCAAATGGAATGAATCTGATTTCGCCCAAAACTGCAAGTGCTGATGAGTTCCCTATCAATGTCTATCGATGGGCCACAGTCTCTTTTCTTTTTTTTCTGTGTTGATATGTTTCTCTTTTTAAATACAGGTAGTTTTTTTTTTTCCTTCAAATGACATTAGAAATGGCATGTTAGGTCCAGACTGTGTTATCTCTATTGCTTGAGTTTAATCCCAGTTTAATGCATGAACAGGATCCCAAAGGCTCCTCTAAGGTTTACACACTTCTTCAGAACATTTTCTTTGGCACTTTGTCCTCATGACTTCATGCTTCTACTTACAATGCCTTTCACAAGGTTGGTCCACAGATGATCTGTCCACGTACATTACACTTGTAGCATCCTCTTTATCTCTGTAGTAATATTTTAGTAATTCCCTCCCACTGAGAGTCTCTGGATCTCTTCCCCGGCTTCCTCCCCCTCAGCCCCAGTCAAGCTTTTTCATTCCTCTTGAGGCACTTCTGATTCATGGTCTCCGATAGAGCTTGTGGCAATTGGTTGGCGGTTGCATGTTGCTGGGAAAGGCCTCTCTCGGGTCTTTAGTAGTAAGTGCCCAGATGCGAAGGCATATGGCTGGCTGGGAGCCTAGTGTTAGGGTAGATCCCTCCTGTTGGTGAATTCCAGTATGGGTTTGGGGCAGCAAAAAAACTGGACGATGTCACGGGGAGGGCTGGAGGGTGGGGGGCCACAAAGTTCATCTTCTGTGGGTGGGTGTGATAGGAGCCCATGTAAGGGAGGTCCGAGGGGTACTTGTACAGGGAGGACTCTGGAGGGTGGGGCTGCAGGGCCTGGGCGATCCCGTGGAAGTCAAACTTGTAGGCATAGCGCTTCCCGTGGACTTTGGTCATGATGTTTTTATCATAGTAGTAACGGAGGGCCCGGCTGAGTTTATCATAGTTCATGTTGGGTTTGCTTTTCCGTTCTCCCCAGCGCCGGGCCACCTCATCTGGATCTGTCATCTTGAACTCCCCGTTGGTGCCTTCCCAGGTGATGCAGTTGGAGTTCGAGCTGTCTGACAGGAGCTCCAGGAGAAACTGCCACAGCTGGATCTGCCCGCTCCCTGATGAGGTGGGAAAAGACAAGAAAACCCCAGTGAGAACAGGATCTGAGCTAAAGGGGTCCTTTCTTCAATGACAGAAGAGGGGGCTGTGGCGTCCCACCCAGACTTCCTTTACCAGGCTGTGCGCCCATCCGTCAGCGGCTGGGGTATTGGCTGCTCTTGTCCCCCAGATCCCCCTACTTGTCTCCAGAGAACTGCCCTTGGCTGAAGAGGCGCTATTTCATCCACCCCCAGGTAGCCCACAGCCTGATGGACTGACACAGGGTACCAGAGGCCGGCCCCCTTGCCTCGAAGAGGGACCAATTCTGTGATGCTGGCCATGCCCCGGGCTCCGCATGGGATCAGACAAAAGCAGGGCTCCAGCGAAGTCCACAAGCTTCCTTCACTTTCCCCGGTCCAATCCTGCGTCCTCACTCCCTCTCTCCTGAGAAATACCCTTAATTAATCACTTGCACAAGTATCCTTAGCCCAAGCTCTGTGTCTAAGGAAGCTGACCTAAGATGATGATCCTTGGTGACTACCAGGCTGATCTAAAGATCCAGGTCCTTCCTGGAAATGCAAAGAGTTCCTAGAGGTCAGAGTTCAGGTTTGTTCCATCCATTTCTGACTTCCTTAGAAGAATAGCCAAGTCAACGTTGTGTTTTGGGGGTGGAAGGGCTTACTTTTCCTCTTTTGCGAGGCAGAAAGTGCTGTTATGTGGCTGGCAATAATGACTTAATACCATTTATATTGGCTAGGTCAAGTAAAATAATAAAAGTCAGATTTAGGAAATGAACTTCAAAAAGTTTATAGAAAAAAATCGAGAATGGAAGTAAACACCGTTATTTCTAACATAACATTTGGCTGGCATGCAGAAAGCCATTCTGTCAAAACTTTTCCTAGAACAGAATTAACCCACTCAAAATGAGGAAGTTTAGAAAAAAGCTGGCTCTGTTTCAAACCAGATCACCCATTTCCAGTATTTAGGCAAATGCATCTTAACGGAAATCCATGTGTTGTCCCTGCGTTGCAATGCCAATTGTGTTAAGCAGAGTTTCCAAAAGAAAAAACTGTAACAATGAGTGATTGCAAGCCCTCTTGGGGCTTCCAACAGAGTCAATGAGACCTCATTTGACTGGGTGGACACAGAACCCTCTTGATCCCATTGGAGACCTATAGATGTGGCTTTTTGGTTTTATTAAATTCAGAGAAAAATCCAGGCACACCATTCTAGACTCTATGCTACAATACTTTAAGATGATTGATGGCTCCCTAAAAGAGAGAAACATGCAAATATCAACAGTCATACCAGGAGTACCAGGAGAGGCGAAGTACCGGGAATATCTGATCCCGAGTACCAGGAGAAGCTAAGATGCTTTAAGCAGATTTTAGAAGCTTTGAAAATGGACACATGAGGCAGGTCTTTCCTCCCAAACTCCCAAGCACTGCCTTGGGCTTATTACCAAAAAGATTATCTTGTATTATACTATAAATAAATATCAGTAGATAATGATAAAATCATTAAAGGAACTGTTGACTATTCAGGGAATTGATGAAATGTAAAACTCAATTATAGACGTGTTTCCTCTAAATCCTCCCCACTAGCTCACTAGATAAATTGTCCAACTCATAAATCTTTGTTTCCATGTTGGCTACATGGAAATGGATATGTTTGTGACTTTATCCGTACAACAGCATCATGAGAAAGGTCAGCCTTTTCTGAATTTGTTCTGGAAAATTAGCATTTTCAGTCTAGCAACACATTTGAAATGTATTAACAGCTTGTAGTTCATCGCAATGGAAGCCTTTGCTTTTTCGGGACCACATATTCAAACTGTTCTCAATCAAGTTTTCTTGCCCCCAACATTTCATTAATATGCATTTAAAAAATACAAAGAATAGTTTGAGAAAACCATATGGTTTTAGTATATATATTGTAACCAAAGGATTACTACTTGAAAAAAAATTCCGTATATGACCTGGGAATAGGGAAAGACATAGATTTTTGATTTAACAGTGTAACATATGTTTCAATATAAACACATAGAGTTGTTTGAAAATAAATATTCACTGTCAACCTCCTCCCATACAGAAAACAATCCCACAGATTTTGTATAAATACACAGATCTTCCTAAACAGTCAAACTTATACTTGGTATCTATTCAAACCTTGGTATTGCCCCTTGGGAATTTGTCCCTCACCCACTTCCTTTATAAACATGTATAGGAGAGAACCAGTGTACAAAAGTGTTTTCCCATCTCTCCTGTTTCTGAAGAACTAGTAAGTCAGGGAACTAAATTCATGGCTAGAAACTCAAAGTTCAAAGGATGGATGACGAGTTTCTCCCTAGACGATTTTACCCATCAGCCCTTGTACACAGTGCTCGGGCCTCTGAGCATTTCAAGAGTCTATGGGAATAAGACACCTGTAAACAAAACTCATCAGCTTCCGAACCTGAGAACAAAACCATAAATGCAAATCAATTAATGTTTAAGTAGATGTTATAAAATGTAACATTATGTCAAGCTCATTACTTGTTAAATTTAATATAACAAAATCCACTGTGTTCACAGTCTACAGCAGGTTTTCTCGCTGTTCGAGAATCCTCAAGGGGGCACAATGTTTGCTGAGAAGTTATAGTCAGTGGTAAATTAAACGAGTTACTTGTGGCCACGAATTTCAAAAGCAATTTATTAAATTCTTCGTTTACTGTCAAAACAATAACACTTACTGTGCACTGAAGGTGCATTTTAGAATATAGAATAGGGATTCCAGAACACGAATGCCTAAGATTTGGAAGCCTGAGTGTGGCTTGGGTATTCCACTGGCCAAACCAACAAGTAAAGGGAGATGCTCTTATAAGACCGGACCTTGCACCCAAACAGCCTCACCACCTGCACCTCAAGAATTACCTTCTTCAGAAAAACTCTTCGTATCTATTTTCTCTCTCTATCCTGATAACCACCTTTGGAACATCAGTAAGGAGTAGCTACTTTTGCCCTAGTTTTGTCCAAGGTAATTAACTAAAAAGGCAGGACCGGGAGGTGGGGGGACCCAAAGATGTCGGCTGCCCACCTACAGGAGAGTCCAGTGGGGTGAAGGGGCATGGGGCATGGCTTCAAAGAAGACAGAAGGCAATCCTTTAATTCTGGGGAAGAAAGTGTTCTCCAAATGCAATTAAAAGAAAAGAAGAGAAACATACTAGTGAAGAGGTACAGCCTGAGCAAAAAAGGGCAAAACATCTAAACGGTTTATAAACCACAGAGAAAAGCACAGCTGGGGGTGAGTCAGCAGCTGTGGGTCAAGTAGGAGGGGTGTCCCCAAGCAGGGCACTCAGCAGCCAGCTGATGGAGGAACAGAGCCGTAAATAAAGCAGAGAGGGTCTTTAAAGCAGCAAGCACCACAGTGGCAATCACTTGGGCTACTTTCTACAGTAGCTGGAGGTGCTGCAGAAAATCCCACGTGCACAGCCTGGACCCCCCAGCGCATCGGGATTCAGGCAGCAGGCATGTGTCTCAGACAGAAGGCTTTGTCTGTGGCTCAGACAGGGCTTGTTGCGGGGGTGGGAGGGGCAGGACAGTATGGTGGCCGGAAGCACCCCTTTGGAGTTGGCACTGTCGCAGCTGAATCCTGGCTCTGCTCACCTGGCTCTCTGTGCCTCAGTGTCCTTGTCTGCAAAATGCAGGTGATGGTAATACTATCAAGATGGTAGTACCATCTTGCAGGATCACTATGAGGGTGAATTCGGTACAGAAGTGCTCTTATCATGATTTGAGCTGGAAACCAGGACTTAAAGAAAGGTACATCCTGGGCTTCCCTGGTGGTGCAGTGGTTGAGAGTCCGCCTGCCGATGTAGGGGACGCGGGTTCGTGCTCCGGTCCGGGAAGATCCCATATGCCGCGGAGCGGCTGGGCCCGTGAGCCATGGCCGCTGAGCCTGCGTGTCCGGAGCCTGTGCTCCGCAATGGGAGAGGCCACAACAGTGAGACGTCCGCCCACGTACCGCCAAAAAAAAAAAAAAAAAAAGAAAGGTACATCCCTTGCCTAGAGCCAGGAGATGCCAAAGGAAAACCACCACCTTCCCCCCAAAAACCCCATGCTGGCCAGGCAAAAGCTGGGAATGGTGGTATTCTCAGGGCTGGCCAGCATCACTGAATGCTGACTGGTACCAGGCATCATTCTGAACATTTTCCACGTGTTTATTTAATCCCCCTCCCCCCAGAATCATGTGATAGCCCATTGTAGGGGTGAGGAATTAGAGCCCAAAGAGGTAGAGTGACTTATCTTGCCCAAGGTCAGCAAGGGTTGGAACCCAGATTCGCCTAGAATCTGGGGCTAAATCACTGCACAACAACACTGCTCTTGCGCCTGGTTTCTGCACACACCTCTGCAGTCTCCTCCAGTCCTTCCCTGGGCCTGGAGCTTGGTGGGTTCCCAGTAGAAGACTGGACACTCCCACCTCCTAACCAATGGAAAAACATCCCTAAAACTGGTCTCTGGTTCCGCATGAAGCAGGTTACACTTTCATGCCCACCATTAGCGACTATCCAGGGAGCACCGAGGGAGCTACTGAACTCCTGCTCCCAGGAAAGCTCTTCCGTGGAAAGGCAATTTCTGTTCATCATAGAAGCCACATTAAATGGTCAGCCATCCTGACGGGACATAAAGGGGCTATGTCGCTAATATCTGATCCAGGACATAATAATGCAGGGACACACTCTTCTCAGCAGAAGAAATACGGTCCAAAGTGCACCCCAAATGCATATTTTGGATAGAGATGTTGCGACGCTGTTATCATCTCGTGCATTCATACTATATGATGTCATCTTTCCATTTAAAATGGTTTAAAAAACGTTTGCATTGTGAAAAGAGGAGAGGCAGCAGTTTAAAGTGGTGAAGGATTTATTTATCAGAGACTGGGAAACTAGAATCAAACAGGAAGAAGCATTCTCATTAATAGAATGATAAGACATTCTGGTTTTAGGGGGAAAGGCCACATGAAAGTAACTGACACACAGCCTAAGGAGAGATGGAGAGAAGGCCTAATTCATTATAAACGAAGTAAAAGAAATCTTTATCTTTGAGTCAAAAGTTGGATGTTGCCACTTTCCCCAGGCCCAATGGGCACAGTCTTTGCTTACGATGCCAGTGTCGCGGACCTCTTAGGTACCAAGACATTTTCCCAGGCCAGTGATGGGTCTGCAGTCTCCTCCTTGCTCGGTCCCAGGTCCCTCTACCCTCCGTGGGCAACCCCAGGCTGCTGGGAACAGCGTGAATAGACACTAAGCCCTCTGCTTAGGGGCCAGCAACTCTCTTTGGCCCCAAGGCACCAACCAAGCCACACCTTTGAACTGCAACAACATGGGCACAGACTTATATTTCACTTCACCAATCTGTGTGGGTGAAAGGGTCGGTTTGGTTTTGTTTGGTGCAGTTTGACATGTTCCTCCTCTTCATCCCTGACCTCAGCCTCATCCCAAGCATTGAAACAGTTGTTAAACTGAAAGGAAATCCTTTCTTTCTATTCTCTTGGTCCTCATTCTCCAAGACCTCCCTCTTCCAGGCTCACTCAGTGGCAGTGGAGAGCCAGAAAATATCAATAAAAGCAGATTTTGGAGACAGAGAGTCACGGTTCAAACCTGGCCTCCCTTCTTATGGGCTGTGTGACCCAGGAGAAGTTACCTAATTTGTCTGGACCTCTGATTCCTTTTCCGTAGGACGAAGATAATGACCTCCCAGGGCTGTTCTGAGACAGACATTTGCCCAGGCATGATATGGGGGAGGGGTGGGGGGAAAGCTATTGAATTGTTATTTCACATTATTGTATTAACTTTCCCAGCGTGTTCCAGCTTCCGTCCTGTTCCCCTTCCTAATCTATCCTGAACATTGCTGCCAGATCAGTCTTCCTGAAGCCTGACTAATAATAATCATCTCAAAACATAGTAATCGTTTTTATGTGAATGGTTATAAAGGCAGTTGCAAATAGAAAGCTGAGCATAGGCAGGAGGACGGACCAAGACCCCGGAGACGTGGCCACCAGGTGGATGCTGGGGTGAACCTGTGTCCATTTCTCCACAGGAATGGAAGCTCCTTGAGGGTCCAGGATGGTATCTTGTTACTCCTTGCATTCATTTATTCAACCAATAATTATTTAGCACCTGGTCTAGGCCCAAGGGGTAGAGCAATAAACAAAACAGACCCTTCTCACTTCTAAGCTGCTTAAAAAATATTTGCTGAATTAGTTAACATTAATCAAAATTTAATGTCAAAGATGTGGATGCCAAATAATGATGATATTTTATGTTTTCAAAAGTATAGATTCCCTGTGGGGATGTACACTGATTGAACCTAAATTTTCCCATTTCTAACCCCATTTTGGCCTCAATGTATAGAAAATATACATTCCAGCTTGTATTTGCAATACTCCTATGACATCTTGGCATCTGAATTTGCTGTTGAGAATATGCAGCATATGCTGTGAATTTCTGAAGTGGATGCCAGCACAGCTGGTTCTGATCTGAATACAAACACATCAAACAATTTGGTTGGCACTGAAGCGTGATGACAGGTGACAATCCTTGGCAAGGGACAGGTTACAAATGGGCCAATTAAGAATCTGTACTTTCTCCTGGCACCTGAGTTCAGAAATAGACCATTCATTGAAGATGATCCTAGATTTGAAGTCTTGTGGTTGTCATTATGGTTCTTTTTTTTTTAAGATATTATTTTATCTGCTAGTGTGATGGGTTGAATTGTGGCCCTCCCCCCAAATTCATATGTTGGACTTGCCCAGTACCTCAGCATGTGACGCTATTTGGAAATAGGGTCTTCAGAGAAGTAATCAAGTTAAAGTAATATCATTTGAGGGGGCTCTAATCCAATATGACTGGTGTCCTTAGAAAAAGGGAAATCTGGACACAGACACATATAGAGGTAAAGAGATACAGGCAGAAGACGGCAGCTATAAGCCAAGGAGAGAGGTCTGGAATAGATCCTTCTTTCATGGTCCACAGAGGGAAATAACCCTGACCACTTGATTTTGGACTTCTGTCCTCTAGAACTAGGAGACAATAAATGTCGATGTCTAAACCCCCAGTCTGTGGTACCTTGTTAGAGCAGCCCTAGGAAACAGATACAGTTTGGATTAGGTAATGATGCTCTTTGCGGAAGCTACATCTTAATGTATAACCCGACCCAGTTTTTTCCACTTAGGCAAATAGTCCAGCGAGACCTACAACTTCAGCTTGCTCAGTGGAAGGGATTTCTTGTCTATACAAGTGCGGTTTCAAAATAGCTACTGCCTAAAAGATAACTTTATAAGAGCAAAATCGTCAGCAGTATCTCACCTGGATTTGCAAGGCGGCTACTCGTGGGTCCAAGAATCTGATAAGGATCTACAGCAAAAAGAAAAGAAGTCAGATCCCAAAGACATAGTTGTGAGCAGGTAGGATGCAGCTCCAGGAATAATGCTGACCCACTGGTGTTTCCAGATCTCAGAGCTGAAAATGTCCCCCACGCCAAAGTCCCCCAGCACCACTTCCTGTATTAGAAAAGATGTCACATGGGTCTGAGTGATGCTTCTCAGTAAAGGTCTCCTAGCTGGTGGCCAAGCTCAGATTTGGCCCAGGGTTCCCAACACCTAGCCCAGCGCCCTCTCCATCCCAGGATTTAAACAGGGCAGATGTATTCTGCCAGGGCCGTGTGGGCCGTGACGCTCAGCACACGGGCGGCAGCATCCTGCCACTGTGTTTCCGCACTGGACTTGGCACACACGCTGATGTTGCTGTATGTGACCTGGAAGGTGAAAATCAAAGAACTGCTAGGCCGCAAAGAAGCTGCCTGTGGGCACGCAGCATGTTTTTTCCATATTTATTGCACGGGTTTTAGAAATGTTTTAGCAAAATCTCAAGTCATTCCCAGTTGAGTAGACTGATAATTTAGTCCCTGGTTTACATACGGAGCAGTCCTAAAGAAGACGAAGGAACATTAGTTTAACTTAGAAAGTGACACATTTTAGAAAGAGGCTGCTAAACCTGTTTCTTCTTTTATGGCCACCAAGATGCTCTGTGAAACATACCTAGCTGAGGACGCTGGTCTTCAGTTTTGGGCACTGTGGAAGGAGATGGCTGAGCAGCTGAAAATCCAAAAAACAAAGAGACAATTAGTTATAACTTGTATTTGCTACCAGACTTTGATGCTGTTGTATCATCATTCCATCATTTACCTTAGTTATTAACATAATAGCCTTACTCTTATAATAAGAAACATGGTAAGAAAAAAATTTCCTTTCTAATGAAACCAAATGTAAATGTGGTAGCAAAACGAGGGCACTTTTTAAAAATTTATTATTATTTTTAAAATACTTATTTTTAAATAAGTATTTATTTTTAAATATACTTATTTTAAAAATTTATTTTTACCCCACTTTTTGCAAAACTAAAAAAAATTTGAGATGGTTTACAAAACAGATTAAAATGAATCAACTCTAAAATAAAAAGATAAAGGGAAACCACCAGGAAAATATAAAGTAAGGAATACTATAAACATGGCCAAGATTAGGAAATCACCCAGTATTTAATCTGTACTCAAGCATCCTATGAGACATGCATTTGTCTAGAAATGCATTACATCATTCATTACATCATTCACTTCTTCTTGTTATAGAAATAGGTATAATGCCAATAGAGAAAGAATCATTGCATTTAAAGATCAGTTGCGCTTTGTTGCCAAAGGGACAAATGTATGTTGAAAAAGCATAGTTTGGCTACAGAAATTATCATTTACTGCATCAAGAGTTACCCACTGCCTTGTGATGTGAGGATTCAAGGCAGTGGGAACCAACACTGTACCTTTCGACTGGGGGGTGGGGTGGCCGTGACTGGTCCAGGCTGATCTCCTGGGTGGTTCGTAAGGTAAATCTGTAAAGATAAATAAATTGACTAAAAGATCAATGATGTAACTTGATAACAGCTATTTTGTGTGCTTTTTTTTTTGTTTTGTGTTTATTAGAATCAATATTGTGCAAGAAAACCCAGTTATCCAAAGTAATATTCAACCTGGATTCCACAAGATTTGGGTTTTATTTACAAATGATAACTTTGTATCTTTTATTGATCTAACAGTTGCACACCCATTAATCTGAAAACTCCCATGGATGGATTCTCTAGGAGCTGGCTGACTCTTCTAAGGTAATTTCCTGCAATCCTAGGTCAAGACCATATCAAAAGTTTCTTACAATCTAATTTTTCCTGCTTCCCGCTGGAATTGACATAAGTCCATCACCCCTTTATTAGCTTCATGACCTGTCTGAGACACAGCCTACAACGTGGATGAATCAACCGATTTCCTACTTGAGGTCTCACACTAGATCCACCAAATGACGTTCACGTTCCTCCCTTTTCTTCTTCCTTGGAAACGAGCACTGCCTTCTCTTACTTGCCAGATGCCTCTCTCAGCCACCCCTCATCCACTTATATTAAATCAGTCTTAAGGGTCTAGTTATTTTTCTTTTTTTATTAAAATTAATTTTTATCGGAGTATGGTTGCTTTATGATGTTGTGTTAGCCTCCACTGCACAACAGAATGAACCATCCATACGCATACAGATAGCCCCTCCCTTTTGGACTTCCCTCCCATTTAGGTGGGTCTAGTTATTTTCCTACGCAAATGTCTACTCTTTCTCCTTCACTAAATGAATTTAGAATTTCTCTAAAACGAACTGTAAGACTGAAATAGTACTGCCCCCGCAAAACATTGGCAATGCCGTAGAGCTGAAGTATATGCCAATGATTTTTTTTTGTATTTATAATGTATTGCTATTTGTCCCATAAAACTTCATCACACTTTGCATATGCAAATTTAATAATTATACTTCTGCATCCTCAGTGCAAGTTCTATTAATGATTATGACTCTATGTCATTTCAAGTTTCCTTTACAAATATATTCCAGAAACGTTATTATGCATGCTCTTACTAACTGTGCCTACATAAAGCTGGGGAGTGGGGTGGCCAACTACACGCAATTTTATTACAGAACCATTTCAAAACTACAACTTGGATTGACAGGTCTCGGTCCAATGCCATGTGTCATTCTGGGCCAGCTGAAAGCCATAGCCAGGTACTTCAGCAGGTGTTCTGCTGCCAGTCACCTGGAGATGACTATAAAATCTCATTTGGAGAGATTTTAAACTTTGTTTAAAATTGGCAGTTTGGTGGGTCAATCTTGAAAAAGCTTGTTGACTGTGTTGCAGAAGACATGTCTCTTCCTAGTTTCATATCCCAGAGAGAACAGCAATGAAATGCAACGTGAAATCCAATGCAGAATTGCCTTAATTTATTTGGTCTGTTTGGCTACGAGCATCTCGACTAGTGTGGTCCGTGAAATCCTACCCTCCAGAGCTTTGGTTGAATTCGATAATTTTTCTTTTGAAACTCTCCTATTGCTCACCACTCCCTCTCCACTGGCATTTCTGTATTTTTGGACTGTAAGCGTTTCCCACCCAGTTCCTCAGATTCTCACTTTTCTGGTGTTGAGGTTACACGTGGGAATTAAATCTGCAGTCGCTATCAATTTACAACTAAATTTCAACTTAAGTCGCTGGGAGCATTTGCACACAGATTCTCATCTAGTTGCATTTTGTCTAGAAAATGGTTAGGCAGAGTTTCAATTTGAGAATTGTCTCAGAAAGAAAAATCTACTAGCAGGGCAACTGTAACAGCATCTCCCCTACTTTAGGAGCAGACAGCCATATCAACATGGGGCTTCTGTCTACCAAATGAAAAAGCAAGAGCATCCAGAAATATGTTCTGGGTCCTTGTTTCTCCGCAGACCAGCTGTATCGGCAATGTCTGGAAGCTCGTTAGAAATGCAGAACCTCACTCTAGATCTATTGAATCAGAATCTGCATTTTACCAGATTCTGGTAAAAAATAAAATAAAATAGAACTACCATATGATCCTGCAATCACACTCCTGGGCATATATCTGAAGAAAACCATAATTAGAAAAGATACAGGCACCCCACTGTTCATTGCAGCACTGTTTACAATAGCCAAGACATGGAAGCAACCTAAATGTCCATCAACAGAGGAATGGATAAAGAAGATGTGGTATACACAATGGAATTGTGTACACAATGGAATTGTATACACAATGGAATATTACTCAGACATAAAAAAGAATGAAATAATGCCATTTGCAGCAACATGGATGGACCTGGAGATTATCATACGAAGTGAAGTAAGGCAGACAGAGAAAGACAAATATCATATGATATCACTTATATGTGGGATCTAAAAAAAACCGATACAAATGAGCTTATATACAAAACAGAAAACAAAAAAATGATACAAATGAGCTTATATATAAAACAAACACAGAAAACAAACTTATGGTTACTAAAGGGGGGGAGGGATAAATTAGGAGTTTGGGATTAACATATGCTCACTACTATAAATAAAATAGATAACCAACAAGGACCTACTGTATAGCACGGGGAACTATACTCAATATTTTGTAATAACCTGTAAGAGTAAAGAATCTGAAAAAGAAAAAATATATATATACATGTGTGTATATATATATATATATATATATATATATATATATATATATATACACAGTTTTATATGTATATATAAAATGGAATCATTTTGCTGTACATCTGAAACTAACATGATATTGTAAAACAACTATACTTCAATTATAAAAAGAATCTGTATTTTAACATGGTCCCATTTAACTTGGGTGTACACTGAAGTTTGAGAAAGCCTGTTCTAGACAATTTCCACTATTCTTTTCTAAAAATCTGTGTTCCTACAGATAAGGATTTCAGAAATGCTATCTGAGTGTGTTAACACAAATAAATGTGTGGAAAGAGTTCTAGATTGAATGCTTTCACCTGAAACATTAGAAATGGAATTAATAGCAAGTGTCAGTAGTTAGTCTGCTACTACTTTTTGCCCATGAAATGTGACTGTAAGAAATTAAACACCAAACTACTAATATGAAAATATTCTGAAACTCTTAATTCATAAAGTCCTTCTTTGAGTGTGTAACCGTGTCTCATCCTCCCTTGAAAATCCGTCAGGCCCTAAACAACTCCAAGTCTGATTTTTTGCCAAGAACTGGAGATGTTTATATGAACAATGATTAATGTGTTCATGAACATATTGCCATGGAAGATAAGTGGGCTTTTGTTTTTGTTCATGAAATTCTGCTCCAGTGTTCTCTTATCAGCTACAGATCACAGGCCATGGGCACCAAGCCCCCCTCCTGTGGGATGTGACATTGGGGGGTGTTAAACTAAGGCTTGCTGAGATGGGAGACAATCATCTCAGTGACCTTGTCAGCAGCTACAACACCTCAAAGCAGAGCCAGTTTTGAGCAGTTCTGCTTTTTGGCTCCTTGAAAAATTATTACTCTGTGTACATTTGCTATTTGCCTCTTACAGAGAGTAGATCATAAGACTTCTAGGAAGAACACAGTATACATTGCATTTTTGGTGGTCATTTCAATCCACTCTCCATTTCTCTTCAACTTTAATCTTCAAGGTCATTAACTCTTAGACTTGGCAGAAGGTCCTGTGTCAGGGACAGCTGCTTTCTGGCATGGGTTCTGCTATTTTTTTTCTGTAACAGACAGTGTTTTAAAACAACTTTATAAAAGCCATTTCACAGGCAGCTGAGGGTTACCAAAGAAGTATGCTATATGCCGTGATCTAGACCAAACACCATGAAAACTACAAATCGGGAGTTTGACTGGTGTTGGCCCCCTCCACCCCAGCACCTTTGTTTATTTCCGGGGAGTCAAGATCAGTTCCTGATTCTGAATGAGACTCCTTCCCCCAACCACTCCCTTCCCTAGACATCAATGATGTAAGCAAGCATCCCTGCTGCCCTTCGTGCGGGATTAAGTTCACCAAGTTTTATACTCTCCTTTCATCAAGATTACTGAAGAACAGCCCACTAGCCCTCTTGACATCTACCCACCACTTTATTTTTTTAAAGGACCAGAACTTGGATCATGGGAGAGCTTATCCTCATGCTGGGGATCCATGCCACATGTACAAAGTAACTCTGGAGGTCCCTGGTTGCACTGGATGTGAAAGGTTGAATTTTGCCACTCTCAATGAACTTAGATGCTAATGGCAAAGACAAAGACCGAGAGCTATTGGCCTAAACCAATCTATAAACCCCTATTTAATGCAAGGAATTTTCAGGGTCAAAGCCGACTGACATGATTAAATCACTCTCTCTTGTCTTCCTCTAGCTCTCCCTAGGGTCTTCTAAACTCCTCTGTCAAAGACAGGGAGAGCTGGGGGCATTGTGCCTTCCCTTTTCAACTAGGCGTACAGATGTACAGATCTGTGGTTAGAGTATAGTTAGGGCAAAGCCAAGAATGCATTTTCAGCCATTTGCTGTGATACAGGCTTTACTTAACTGAGGACACAGTGCACTGGCTGCGTCATCTTGCTATGACTGGAGATGCTGAATGGCACTGAGCTGCAAACTCCAAAGGAGGAATCATTGCAGATTCCGAGAAACCCTTGAGGAGAGCCAGCTGAAAAGGGAAAGTCGAGGCTGCACTTGCTGACCCAAGTCTCCAGTCTCCTTCGATAAAATCCTAGATGGGTATCATGGTGCATGGATTACCATGGTGACGGAGGAGGGGAGGATGGGGTTACAGATCGTCCTGGGCACACACCAGAGCTTTCACATACACTGCTCCTAGGACGCCAGGCAGGGTTCACATCATGAGGTCCAAAACCAGCTTGCAAGTTTCTCTAAGTCAGACCTGTCTCTGTTTATGTCACTTGAGGCCTCAAGGGGCCATGGCCCCCAAAAAAGCATGTGTTCAGCAAAGAAGGAGGGTGTTTACAGGGGAGATGGGGAAAGGGCTTCTGGTCATAATAACTGACTACCCAAGAAACACATGCGACACCATGAAATTCGATCATAAAAAAAGAACGTAAATGGATCTGCCTATGTGCTAGCACTTTCTAAGAGGAGAGGAGAGACTCACCTAAATGCTAATTCAACAAAGGGATTGTGAAAGAGGGTGCATTTTGAATCAGGAAAATCTGGATAAAATTAATAGGAACAAGCACAGGCAGAGAGGGGATTGAGGCATGAACAAAAGAGTATATTGTCCATCATGTGTTATCCTGTAAGGTCACTGAACAGTCCCGGACAATTGTTGGGGGGGGGGACTGAAAAGACCCAGTAATTGGACAGGGCAGGCAGTAAGGGGACTCTGGAATAAATGATCTTTTTGCGAAGCTGGGCCATGACAAGAAGAAAAGGTAGACGGGGGTGGTTACTTGAGGAGGAAGGAAAGGAAGGAAGTGGGGAGGGGACACTGGGAAGTTGGACTCAGCAGGATGACACAGGTGGGAGGAAGGAGTCCTCTGTCTCCGTGGATGTGGGATTAGAGAAATGGATGGACACAGTAAACCAAGAGTGCAGGGGAACGGGAACTCAGGTCTCTGTCCCCAAGGACCCAAGGACCTCTCCCAAGGAAAGTCAGCAACCAGCTCTTTCGAAAGCAGTCAGATACCCACCAACCAAAGGGATACGGTCAGATTCCCAGTGACCCCTCCCCCAATGATGTACAACACCCATCCCCCCTGAGCCGTCACAAACTTCTCCAACTGCACCGTTATAAGCTTTCACACTCACAAGACTGTTCCTGCAAGGTTGATCACTGGTCCACCCAAGGTATACAAACAAGTCTGTTCTCCAAGTTTGAATCCCTCAGTCTGGCTGACAGCAAACCGTTCTCTGGCTCATTCACTCTGACTTTCAGTTCTTTGTAGCTCAGACACTAATATTTGTATCTCCTTTCAGAATCACAGCAGCAATCACCAAAACACGTATTTTGGTACAAATCAAGTTTCTTCCAAGTCACACTCGAATGACAGACCCAAGAAAAGAGCATCATCAGGGCTTTGCTAGGTGGATTAGTGTTTGCCACCCTTGTCTCCCCCTGGGCTGAAGCACAGAGGGGTGTCCCAGCCAGAGACCTCCGGCCACTCTCCTCTCTGACACCTGGACGCGCCATATCTTCCAAATCCACCATATCCTCAAATAGGGAGCAAAGGAGCTCCAGGACCCATTGTTCCGTCTAGGAAGCAACAGGCAGCCGACTGGCTGCTCCGACCATCGTGCTGAACGAACTCATGCAGCCACACAGCCCTGACACCAGCTCACAATCCCTGGCTTTTGCAACTCAGAGGCATCCATGAAATTGCTTCAAATAAACAAACAAATATGCAACCCATGGCCAAATGTTTCACAGATAGCTTTGACTTTTGTGAGTACGTATGGAAACTTCTTTCAAACACTCACAAAATCATGGTGATTTTCCTACACTTCCCATGTCCTCCCAAGGGACCATTTACTGGCAGTAAACTCAGGAATGCCTAGAGCTAGCGTGACACATGTACTTTCATTGTCCTTTCTCAGTACCCACGGCGGGTTTCTTTAGGGTCAATCTAGTTCACTCCAGACCCTGGGTCTTGTCCACGATCAAATGGCCTGTGTCAGAGGTAACTAAGCACTATCGCCAAGGCTTTCCACTATGCTTCCCAGGAGGAATTTCATGAGGTTAGGGGACAGAAAATCGCCAGCCTGAAGTCACAGTACCAGGGCTGTGTCGGGGCGAGAAAAACTCCCAGAAGCATCTTCACCCAGGTTATTCAGCTCACTGCCCCCCCCACGCCCCCCCCACCCCGTCTTTTTCACTGGGAAGAAACAGCAGCGCCAAGCTTAGTGCCTGGGACCAGTTCAAACTAGGACTTGGGCAGCCTGGACACGTGACAGACATCCAAGAGCATCAGCTTGGGTCTAAGAAGACGTGACTTCTAGATCCACGAGTGAATAGGGAAAAGCCATCCCACAGCTCTAATCACGATTCCTCAGCTGTGAGGCTGGCATGTATCATCCAGCTCATGCGGTTGTACATCCCAGCGAGGGGACAGATGTTTGAGCCATGCTTGCCCAATGTCACCCTCTCCTTCTCCACCTGGCAACACCTAATCCTCCTCTGGCATATGGTCCTTCCTCTGCAACGCTTCCTTCCCCCGTTCGTGGAGGGATGAATTCCTTTCCCTTCCTGTTCCCACAGCCTCTGTCGTTAGAGGTGTTGCCTCTACTATACAATCAGTGCTTTAGGTTAAACATCCATATCTGTCTCTCCAGCTCTAGGTACCTAGCCCGTAGGTTAAATGTATATGTGTGTGAGTCTGTTTCTGGCTCTAGATGGCTTTACATCTAGAAACATCTAGAGCTTTAGGCTGTGTGCCTGTGGGCTTGTTCTCTGCTGCACCCCCATGGCTGGCACTCAGGAGGCTCCATGGACAACGGTGGAATGAACAGGCCAGCTTTCTGAAGACAGGAAGCTTTGTAAAGTCTGGTTCATCTTTAGATTCCCAGAATCTAACATCGTGCTTGGCACTAACAGACAGTTGATAGACAGTGATTCTTTTCGTGAATGACGCGTAAATTAATAACCTAATTAAATCATCGGGAAAGACAGAAAGTAAGACTCAGGTGTACATATGATTGATTACATGCTTCTGCTCTGAAAGACTGGCTCTCGTGACAGCTGAGGACCAGCTGCTAGTGTTAGGGGAATGCCTCCTGCTCTGTGCTGTGCCTTGAGGACGGAGAGATTACACTTATGTCCTTCTGTAAACTCGAAACCGGATGGATTCCTTATCGCCAGGCATCCAGGATGCCTTCCTGGCCCATCTGTCTTCGAGAGCAGCTAGTGAAGGGGCTGACCTGCTCATAATCCCGCAGTTCGGGGACTGTTTGCGTGATCTCTGGATGGAACGGTCTGATTCTAGGCGCCAGATCCACAGAGGCAGAATAAGACCGTTTAGAGGGTCCGATCCAAGATCAGCTGTCTTTGTGTCTCGTGACGTAGGTCACGGACCTCACAGGACATCCTGGGATGTCTCTCAATAAAGAGATTACACAGGGGTGTTTTCGTACCTGGCCTAGTTGTAATTCTTTGCGTAGCTTCAGGATATACTGAAGTATTTGGGAAAATAAAAGCTGCACCCCCTGCAGACAAAAGGAAAGACAAAACATGTGAAGGTCTTTTGCTGTGGTTGTTGATCTGATCTCAGCAACAGCGCCTAATCTACTTTGCCCCATGACAACCAAGGGAGGTGGCCTCCTAGAACCTGCCACGCCAGACTTCGGGAGAAGGGACTAGCACACAGGTCAGAAACAGATGCTGAAGGTGGAAGAGATGTGACTCTCTCTGTGCCCCACTCGGCATAAGGCGTCTTGTGTTTTGACTTAACGGCTTCCTCCTGAAGCCCATCCGTGGGTCTGCCCATCCCCCTGCAAGCTCATTTTATTAAAACAATTCTATGGTGGGTGTTTTAATTTTCAAATCGTATAAAACCCATAAAACATTTTACAGAGCCCTTGGAAAGGAGCACCAAAGAATGATAAATATTTTGCCAAAGAATATATGGATCTTTTTAAAAATTAATCCGTGTCTCTGTTCAGATGCACATTTTCCCTTTCTCTCCCTCAATCAATTCTCAAATTGTTAGTGGAAGTAATCCTCTTTTCACAGGTCAGTCCGTTTGGAATCTGTTGTCCTGCTTTTCAATTGCTTCTATGTTTAGCAATAGCAAAAATAATGAAGTCAGAGCTTTCCTGACACTTTCATCCTCTGCTAAAAACTTTTTAAATGACTAAGAAGTTATCAGAAAGTGTGTGTATCTCCGAGGCGTTTCCTAAGGCAGGGGAATTACTTTGTCTAAGGTGCTTGCTATTTCTGGCCACAAGGTCATTAATGGGCTGACTGTGTAACCTATATTGAAAAAGTGTATTATTGACTCAAAGCCATTTTTTTAAAATTTCAGATTAAAAGCACAACATTCTGGCTACTGGAGATCAACTAGCAATCCCTTTATAATACTCAAGCCTGGACTCACTCACATCATACATTTAAAAATAACAGGGCAAGTCTTTGGAAAATGGCTGTATTCCTATGTGAGGGCTGCTCATGAACTGGCTGGCTTGCCTATGAGGGGTTACTTAAGTCTTTCCAACACTAGATGGTTTTCTCCCTAGCCTGGTGGTGGCAGAGGGTCCCTGCAGGCTGATAACAGTGGGGTGAGCAGCCTGCGGCCATGCTTCTGTAAGTGTCTCCATCACCAGGGAGGAAATGGGTGTGACCAGGGCCACATTCATCCACAGAAAGCCCAGCCTCTACTCTCAGCTTTTACTAGGAGGGGAGGGAGCAGGGTTAGCCAGGAAGAAGCATCATGTTAAAACTCTATCAGGCTCAGGCAAAAAAAATAAAATAAAATAGATAAATAAATAAAAGGTAGCATCGATGGTTAGACACAGAATAGCAGGTATTTAGTTAGTCACTAATGTCAAATCTTCCCAAGTCATAACACAGTTTCCCTCACAACAAAAGCTCCCCCAAAGTAACCGGCATTCCCTCCTACGGCCTTTTTGCAAATGTACGAAGACTGTGCAAGAAGATTCAAGTCAAGTTGAATGGCCTAAAACTTTACCAAAAAGGAAAAAGTAAAACCCCTGCTTGTCCTAGTAAACATTCCTTTAAGAATGAAAATTTTAAAAGGAAAAAAAAGAAAAAAGGAGCATGCTAAGGGCCCCTTCACATGGAACATGCTTTTAGTTTCTACAGTCAGCACAGGGCATACTTGAGGACTAACAACAGCAGACTGTGACCCAGCCAATGTGAGCTGAGGCTATGGCTGAAGGCTGATTCTGCACATCTCCTGGTTCAAAGAAACCCTCTGACTGGCAAGGGAAGCGGGGGAGTGTTCAGAGACCAAAGAGTGCCTCCTGCCTGGAGGCTGTGGTACCGCCAACACAGAGCCTCAACCTACCAGGGACCCCTCAACCATCCACCTCTGACTTCCGCCTTCCTGATGCACTGACTGTCCCACGTTCTACCTGTAAAGCATGCAACCTGTAAACAAAACCCTACACTTGTCCTGGGGGGAAGGGGCAGGGCCAGCATTACCTGTGTTTCTAGCATGCATTAACCGTGGAGAGTTTTGTAAGGCTTTATCAACATCATCTGAAGTCAAATGTGGAAGAGGTGCTACAAAACAAAACAAAAAGCAACATCCAAATGAAAAAAGAGAGAGAGAATTCCCTTCCTTGAAAAAAAAAGAAGAAAAAGAAGGAAAACATTCACCCCACTCCCCATCCTGTTATCATGGGCTGCTTGGGAATCTCTCCATGGCCCTGCTACTGGTTAGCATGTTAAAACCTAGATGGGGATCCATATTGAGTTCAGGGAAGAAGTGGTTGGGATGCCAAGCAAAGCATTTACACCAAAGAGTTCACACCACCCACTGTTGCACTATCTCTACTATCTCCTTCTGATCATGCTTGACATTTGAAATATTAAAGCATGCAGCAGACTCTGTGGATTCATGCCTCTCATTGCCAAGACGCCATTCCCATTGTGACAGGCTAAGCCACATCTCAAGATACCAAGTGAAAATGTTCCTCATTTTGTGTTCGAGTGGGATACGAAGGGGAGCTTGCTTTGGCTTTAGGGAAGATACACTCCACAATTCCCATCAAGTAGGAGCCTTTCCATAATGTTTCTATTTCTATTTGGGCATCATGGAGATGAAATAATGTGTGACCAGATAAAGCTCTGTTTCCCTTTGGCATGTGATCTTCCTGGTTGGGGGACCCTGGAGGAGGCAGCTGAATGCTAGTTGACTTTGCCGCTTTCGTAAAAGCGCTGACTACTTCTCACTACGCAATAAGTCATCACTTATAAGCATTCTCTCAGATACTAGTGGGAATCGGGTTAGGGCAGCAAGATGCTGCCGGCAACTGGGCTGAACCCTCGCATCTTACGTTAACAAGGACCTCTCGACAGTGCTCTCTGTGGGAGTGGGGACTGCCTTACTCTCTCTGAGGTAGTGGAGATGCGACAGAAGGATGTCAGCGTTGTAGCTCGGGGTGAGCCTCTGAAAGTCGTCTTTGGTCATCTTGCACAGCTCCTTCCCGTCAATATTCTGGAACAATAGGATGTCGACGTCCGGAAGGCCATATTCTTTCACTGCCCACTCCAGCCACTGCCGGACATGGTCCGTACTCCATAGCATAGGATCTGAAACGGGATGGAAGCATATTTGGTCAACTCCTGAAGACAAATTTCTGGGGTAGAGCCATATCCCAGGTGGGATCTCCCACCAGCCATAGCTTTCCAGAGCATCCCCTCCCTCTCTTGCAGAAGCACAGCCTCAAGCCAGGCTCAGGGACCAGTCCGAGGAGAATGTCTGAGGAAGACCAACTGACTCACAGTCAGAGACCACTGTCTTTAAAGTGAATTGTTCTGGAAGTTTAGGATTATTCACACCACCTGCCCTTCTGTTGCTCATATAATCTAAAGTTTCCTGTAGGGATGGGATTTTTTTTTATCAGTTTCTTTTAATTTTTATTTATTCATATAAAAATATGTTTATGTGTGAATATATATATATATATATATATATAAAAATCACACTGTTGTATACCTGAAACTAACACAACATTGTAAATCAACTATACTTCAATTTAAAAAAGAATGGGAAAAAATGAATAAGAATAAATGAAAACTTTCTTTCCTCAGAAAACTACTGGTTTCTTTATATGAAATAAGAGTAACACATATCAGGAAGATGTTAATTACAGATTACCAAAAAAAAAAAAATCCCATACAGTATTTGTCTGAAATACTGAAAGATATTGACCACAGAATTGGAGATGATGTGTAGGTCAGCCAGAACCCTAGCACTTCCCAGGAGCTAGTGTTTCTAAGAGAGAGCCGTCAGTTACACGCTTTTCCTGCAGAGAACTTGGTTTTGCAACTAACTCACACCTGCAGGAGGCAAGCTGGCTGGGGGGCTTTCACATTCCACAGCTGGGGCACAAACACCCCACAGGATGCAGGCAGTGTCATCACGCTCTGCTGCCACATACGGGAGGAGAACCCTGTATGACCAGGAGAGCAAGTCTCTGGGGAAAAGGAGCAGGTGATCCCCAACGGAAACACAAGTTGGGACCACCCCACACAAACAGCCTGGGTGGAGGGGTGCCCAGGGCGCCTCGCCAGCAGACGGGGCTCCTCCCTGGGGTCCCTGCGCACAGAAAGACACCTGGGCAAAGGAGTAGGAGCCCAGAGTCCTGATCCCAGGGTCTCTCAATGCTGCAGCCTCCAGAGGCTGCTTCTCCTTTCTGTGTCTGTTTCCAACGTGAAATGAAAGCCTTAGTCTGGGTCCTCTGGACAGGCTCGTAGAGGGCAGGTGTGCCACGATACTCAGATCATCATGAGTGAAAATATCTGCTGGGGGAAATACATCACCCTTTTGAATTGCTTTCTAGCTAATAGTTTTAGAAGCTTGTTTGGTCTTACTAATGTTTCAGGCTGCTCAAGAATGGGCATTCGATGTGCTGTTGGGATACATTTTCGGTTTCCAGAGTCAGTGGCAGTAACAGTGAGAAACAGCCAGACAGTCAGAGTCACCAGAATTCTCCTCCCTTTCTCCCTCCCTCCCATCCTTCCTTCTTTCCTTTCTTTTTCTTTCTTACTCTCTTTCTGCCTCCCCCTCCCTCCCTTATTTTGTCCATTCCCTACTTTCTCATATCTTTTTTAATAGAAAGAAATTCTTTCAACCCCAATAGAATCCATCCCTAACCCATTCCCCTCCTGGACACTCCAGGAGGAACCACTAACCTGAAAGGATACGTGCATCATCCTTATACATATCTGAATACTTTTACCATATCCACTGTACATATATTGTCGTGTGCCTTTAAGCTAACATAAATGGTATCTGATTTGCTTTTGGCGTTCGGCACTGTATATTCAAGATGTGTCCAAGTCAATCCATGGAGGTATATTTCATCATTTAATCTGCTCTCGGATATCCCCACCCCCCCACAAATATACCCCACTTACTTATCAATGAAGACCCCTGTGTCTCCCTCCCCACCCACATGTGAAGCAATCTGCATTGGTCCACAGCCTGGGTTCCAATAAAAAACTACTGATGCCTGGTCTCACCCGCAAAGATTCTGAGTTAATTCTGCTGGAGGGCAGCCCGGGCATCAGGGTTGTTAAAAGCTGTCCAGGTAATTCTAAAGATGGTCTAAAGACCATCTACCCTGGGGCTTCACTACTCAGACTGTGGTCGTGGGATCTAGCAGCCTTGGCCTCCCCTGGGAGCTAATTAGAAATGCAGAATCCCAGGTGCTGCCACATGCCTGCCGAATCAGAGTCTATATTTTCATAGGATTCTCAGCTGATCTGTGTGCACATTAAGCTTGAGAAAGTGCTGGCCTAGGTGAGGACCTAGATGTAGAATTGCTGGTCATAGGGCCCATGTGTAGAAGCTATAAACTAAGAACTCTGGTTCTGCTACAAAGCGCAGAACATCTACAAAAGCTCAAATGGCAGTGTTGACAGAAAGCTGTGCATATTCCTTTGTAATCCAAACACATGGAAACATTTTGTTAGCCTGCGAAAACCGAATGTGTATTGGGAATGTTAACTCTGTCCAAGTCACTGAAGTTCAGATGGCTCTTTGCCATTGGGTCAGCATTCTGCTTTCAGGGATAAAATGTTCTGAACTCCAGAATGTTTCCATAGAAAGTCCTTCTTTTCCTTTTCCTCATGGTATGTCATGACTCCTCATTATTCAGGAACAGATCATATATTGGTCTTAGGATGCCCTGAATTCAAGTCCTCTTTCCTTGGTTCTGTGCAGAGGACAGTTAAACGGCCCTCTCAGAGAGAAGACCCTCCCTTCCACAGGGGTCCCCAAGCCATTTCCTATAAATTCCACCACTAGGTATTAGCCAAACTCTTCTTTTTGTTTTGTTTTGCATTTAACAACCTGGAAGGACTATGTTTTGGTGTAACTACTTCCTAGAAATCAGTTCATTCTAGGAAGGCATTTTCTTCTCTTAATGGTAGAAACAGATATTCTAAAAATGATACATAAAGATCTTCCTGAAAGTTCCTGGGTTCATGTTAAAACGGTCAAATGACGTATTAGGAAGATAGCCAAAAAAAGAAGTCCAATCTCTCCAGCATCCCTTGGTGTGCCTGTTAATTGGTTTCCCTCGCTAAGCCCAAGGTTGTAATGGCTCATTCAATTTTCGTTTAAGGGAATCACATGCAAGACCCCAGAGACCAATTCCTCCTTGACCTGCCCTGTTATAATCCCTAAATTCTCACTTTGGATTGGTCAAATGGCCATTCTCTTGTACTGCTGGAGTGAGCTGTAAATTGCTACAACCTTTCCAATGAACAATTCGGCAATACATTTCAAATGCCTTTTAAAAAAACTGTGTGTATAGTCTCTAAACTAAAAATTCCACTTCTAGAAATTTATCCTTAGGAAATCATAGAGGAAGTGCGCAATGATTTATTTTCAAGGATGTTCTTTGTAGTGTTGTTTATAATAGCAAAACACTGGAAACACCCTAAATGTCCCAGAGAAAGAGAACTAGTTAAGTTGTTGTACATTTAGGAACAGTCCTGTGATATTTAGAAACTAAAAATTACACTGCTGAATGTAGTTATTGATATGAAAATTGTTCAAAATAGATTAAATTTAAACGTTTGAAACATTATGGTAGATTATATTTTGCAAAGAAATATAAACATATCCATGGAAAGAATTTTGGAGAGATATGCAGTGAAATGGCAACTACTGTCTCTGAAACAAAGGCAGTAGAGATTTAAAAGTTTTCTTTTCACTAAACTTTATCTTCTCTCTTTCCTACAATACACATATAATACTTGGGTTAAAAAGTTATTTTTAAAAATGTATTCTCTATATTTCAAAATCAAAACAAGGTTTTATAAAGGATTATATATATATATAATATATATATATTTGTTAAAGTGTTTTTATAAAACTTTCAAGAGTATAATATTTTAATGTCACTTTCTTACACAGTTTGTTAATGGAAATTGCTTCGTTTGAAAAGAATACAATTACACAAAGTCAGGTTACTCCTGTATCCTTTTGGAATTTGATCTCCATACCTCTGCCCTATACATTTATCAGCAAAGAATATTAAAAACAAAATATGGTCACTTGATAAGAGTAAATGAGATGTTCCTTTCCAACCTGTCCATAGGGCGCCATTACTCTGGACCTACTCTACAGGTGCAAAGAGAACAGTCTGCAAGGGGCAAGTCCAAACTCTTCAGCCTAAAGCACGTGACTCTTAGGTTCTGGGGCCCACCGTCTTAATAGGTATCATCCCTTGTCCTTCCCCAACCCCTTCATCCTACACACATCCAGTTGCCATCTCCTGAACCCACACCCCCTGCCTGCACCCACACACCACCCACTGCTTGAGGACTGGCCCCTGCTTGCATCCTCACCTACACTCACCACCTGCTTTGGGTGTCTGTCCTCCACGCTCTTGAGGTGTAAGCACTTATCGTGAATCTCTGGGCAGGGAACTGATAAAAAGACAGGAGGCCCTGTCCCTGCCCTGATGGTGGAGCCCACCCTGGGCTCCCCACAAACTCCCTGGGCCAGGCATGGATGGTGCCACTGTAGACAGTGTTGTTTAGGGTTCAGGTCAGTGTGTGGGGTCCCAGCTCACTCCTCAACTCCACAGAGCACCCAGTAGAAGCTTCCAGGTCTCCTCCATGGCCCATGACAGGTCAGCAAAGTTTTCTTGCTTCTGGCCCACCCACCATAACAGAAGGGAGCTCACGAGGTCCCACAAGATTCAAAAGGCCTTATCTCTTTCCTCAACTATGCATGTGAAGGAGAAAGGGGAGGGGGCAACAGGATGAGCTCCAACCAAGGGTCAACTTTGCCTCTGTTCAGGGGTGGCATCCCACACCCTCTGCCCCAGGTAGTGATGCAGCTCAGAACCTGCCACCTAACCTCACAACTAAGCCTGGATTTTTGTGGTTTTCTGCTCATTTCATTATTTTTTTTTAATTGAAGTATAGTTCATTTACAAAGTTGTGTTAATTTCTGCTGTACAGCACAGTGATTCAGTTATACATATATATACATTCTTTTTCATATTCTTTTCCATTATGGTTTATCACAGGATATGGAATACAGTTCCCTGTGCCATACAGTAGGACCTTACTGGTTATCGATTTTATATATACTAGTTTGCATCTGCTAATCCCAAACTCCCAATACTTCCTTCCCCTATCTCCCTCCCCCTTGGCAACCGCAAGTCTGTTCTCCATGTCTGTGAGTCTGTTTCTGTTTCGCAGATAAGTTCATTTGGGTCCTATTTTAGATCCCACATATAAGTGATATCATATGGTATTTGTCTTTCTCTTTCTGACTTACTTCACTTAATATGATAATCTCTAGTTGCATCCATGTTGCTGCAAATGGCATTATTTTGTTCTGAGTAGTATTCCATTGTATGTATGTACCACATCTTCTTTACCCATTCATCTGTTGATGGACATTTATAAAACAATGTGCAGCCTCCAAGGACCCACAGGATAACGACTAAGCTGAATTTAACTGAGTTATTGAGCATTTATAGTATACACAAGTACTTCAGGGATTCAGAATTGGCCAAGACAAAGATGCTGAGCATCTACCGAGGTAGGCAGCCATGAAGACAACCCACAAAGCAGAATGAAATCTGTGTTATCCAAGCAGGACGGGAGTACAGAGAAGCAGCAACTGATCCCAACAAGGAAAAAAGGGAAAGGCTTCACCAGAAGGGTTTGGCTTGAGCCTGCATTAACAAAAAGGATTTTGACAGAAGTAGGGTGACAAAAGCAGAGAAGACCTTTAGTTTAGGGGAACAGCTTGAGCCCAGCTTCACACCCACAGGGGCATGAAATATCTGATGGTTTTGAGGGACATGTGAGAAGTTTGGTGTGGCTGGAGTGGAGGGTTTAAGAGGGAGCACAGAGACATAGGAGGATGGAAATGAAAGTTGGAGACAGATCAAGGAGAGCCTTGAGGATCTTGCTAAGAAGGCTAGACTTTATGATCTAGGAATTTCAGAGTCATTGAAAATGTCTGAGGAATCAAAGAATGTCTTAAGTTACATCAAGCACAGCAAAGTTGGTGATCAAATAAAAGGCTTTATTGGGAGCCAGAATACCCATATTTGGGCTCTGATTCAACCGTTCTTTAGATGTAAAAGTTAACCTCTCTAGAATTTGTTTTCTTCTTTCTGTGGGTAATTAAGTGAAATGTTAGGGGAAGACAAAAGTAAATGAGATAACGTATGTGAAAGCACTTTGCCAACAATAACACATTACAGAGCAATAATGCAACCACGCACTGGATTTTGCATTGCAAACTCTGCTAAAATGAAATAAACAATCTATTATCACAGGGTCAGCCTCTTCCTCTAAACACAAAAGTCTGATTTATCACTTTATTTTAAGAAGTTTTCGGAGGTGCTTCTGTGAGATGAACCAAGAGCCACTACAGATAAGTTGTTTTGTTTTCAGCCCTCCAGTCCAATTGTTTTGAAAACATCTGTGTCATCACTCCACATTTCGTGGACATCAAAATGGTAAACCCCCATGGTACAGGGTAAAAGAAACAGGAAGCCATCTCTCTCTCTGCAGTTTCTTATTTGTACCTTAGATTACATGGTTAATATCCAAAAGTTTTACAAATGCTATTTCAGTAAACTGGGATTAAAACAATAAATAAAAGCAAAGCAGAGTTGCACCGTTTAAGGTTTGGGTGGGGAAGCAGGGGGAGGAGGGACAAGCAGTGGGTGGGATTAGGGTTGGACATTTTTTTTACATTTCCCTGAAACTGGATTCTGCCCTAGTAGAGTTCCACTGCTGCCAGGAAAATATTAAGTAGATATTTAAATTAAGCAAAAGGATATTGCATTGCTGAAGACATACTGTGCCTTCTTGAAACAAAATACCTCATGTAGGCAAACATCCTGTTTCAGAGACCCCCAACCCCACCCCAGAGTAATGAATAAAAGCAAGATTAAGCAAGAACCAAACTGGTGATAATATAAGCTCTGAGTGTCATTTTTCTTGAACAATATCAATGTAAAATATTGGCTTCCAGAAAGAAAAATCACCCTTGGTAATGAAAAAATACCAACAAAAATAAAATGTACTTCTGAATCATATCAAAATCCTATGAGGTCTTTGTTTATAAAACCAGACCTTGGTGAGCCTGCCAGTCTGCTGTCCCACACACTCAGAAGCCTGCAAAAATAAGATTTAGCATGTTGCCTCCTCATTGGAACAGACTTTACATTTATAAAGAAGCTTAATAAAGAGAACTAGCTCACATTTGAGCTTCACTCCACAAGAAACCGAAATTTGAGCTCAAGTAAAGAGCCTACGTCAAGGTTACTTCTGAACCTTTTCATCTCCATACTATGAATGGGGCTCAGTTATTGTTTTGATAATTACTGATTTCTAATTTTACGACACTTTGGCCAGTGAAGGAGGTATAAGATACTGATTTTTTGAATACTGGTTGTTACTCCTTTGGTGGGCAATTTCTGCAAATTGACCATGCTTAAAAAGAAGGCTTATCTTCTAATTGTTGAGTGCAGGTTTCTATGAATAACCACTAGATCAAAATTAGTAATGCATATATAATTTTCATGTCATTGATCTATCAAAGACTGAGAAAGGCAAATTTAAATCTCTCACTAAGGTGGATTTGTCTATTTCTCTGTACAGTCCTTTATGTATTTTGAGGCTATGCTATTAGGTATATACAACTTTATCACTGTTATATATTCTTCATAAATGTAAACTGTTTTTATTATGTGATAACCCTCAACTTTCTCCAGTAATGTTTTCTGCTTTCTGTTTCCATTCTCGTCAGCTTTATTTTGACTGAAATTTAACTACTATATCTTATCCCATCTATTTGCTGTCATTCCTTCTCTGTGTTAGATGTTTGTGTAAATAGTATATACATAACTAACTTTAGAATAATTTTTAAAAATCTGCTTCATCACTTTCTGTCTTTAATGGCAAGTTTGGTCTACTTACATTTATTGTTACTGATAGATCTGATTTCTACCACTTTACGCTTTCTATTATTGCTATAGCTGTTCTTTATTTCTCCTTTCCAAATACCTGATTGGATTGATCTATTTTTCTTTGTTCCTTTTTGTTTCTCTACTTGTTAATCTTTAAACAAAATCTAAAGTTAATCACCAAATGTCCTTCTCCCAAAGAATGGAAGGAATTTAGGAACCCTCAACACTAGTCATTCATCCTTATAAGATAATGTTGGCCAGTATTTTTATTCTACCTTATTAGAGTCTGTAAAAAGTAAAAAAAGAAAGGTTAAGAGCCCAGAAGGTAACTAGAGTTTTGTCAGTTTCTCCCAGCTCACTGGAGATTTCCTTCTACTGCCCCTCTGTGCCCTGTTTTGTTGTTGAGAAGTCTGCTGTCCTCATAACTGTCATTATCTTCAGATAGCCTGTCTTTTTCTTTAGCGCTGGCTCTAAAGTACTTTGTCGTTGGTGTTCTTCAGTCTTACCATAATGTAATTAGAGAAGATGAATTCTTATTTATCCTTCTCTGACCGGTGTTTCCTGTATTTGGAGAATGGTGTTGTCCACCAATTTTGGGAAAGTCTTAGCTTTTATCTCTTCCACTATTTCATCTCTTCCGTTCTCTTTATTTTCTCTTGCTGGAACTTCTATTAGATCTACATAAGACATTACTATGAGTCCTTCCCAACTGTTGACTTTTTTTCTCATTTTCTACCCCTTTGTCATGTGCTGCACTCTGAAAACAATCTCAAGTCTCCCTTCTCTAATTCACTCTTTGATTTTTTCAGATCAACTGCTTCATCCATCTACTGAGTTTTTGGTATTTTTTGTTTGTTTGTTTGTTTTTGGTATTTTTTGACACTGAATTTTGAAAACTGTTTTGTGTTTCTAGGAATTCTATTGTTTCTTCCTTAAGATTATCTATTCTTTTCCATAATATCTGCTTCCTCTCTTTTTTGGTTCCTTCTTTTATGTATCTAGTCACTTTTAAATCTATTCACTTTATATTCTCTATCATACTTCAATTATCTAATATTCTTGAGGGTTTAATCTGTTGTTTCTGCTGAATCTTGGTCTTGGTAGATTGTTTCTTCCTGTTTTCAAAACTTGGGGTTGCAGAATCATTTTCTGTGGGTCTTTGTAGGAATTCTGTAAAGCCTGGATTGAAGGCAAGCTTCTCCAGGAAGATTTTGTACTTACTTCCTCCAGGTGCCCAAGGTTATCACTAGCTCATAACTACTTTTCAATGGTTAATTTCTGACTCAGGATTGTTGGACCACACAGTTGTGTGCATGTGTGTATAGGGTAAGGGGAGGGATCATGCCCAACTCCTGCTTTGTGCAAGACCAAGATCTCATTTCCTGCCCCTAATTAACCTTTAAAACCTAAATCTCTGTATTAATAGACATTGGAACCCCACCCCCATTCATGCCACCTAAGGCAACCAGGTGACAACATGAGAATGGGCTGCCCTGTTCTCAGTTCCCCCCTTTGTTTTAGTCCCTAAGAAATTCACTGACTTTCTTCTCAGTTCAGCTATGCATTTAAAAGGACGTTGGATTCTATGCATAATTTCCAGGTGCTCCACAAGAGATCCTTTTAAGTTCAATATTTTACTAGAACCAAGAGTCTTCTCTGCATATTTTTTACCCATTTACTTTAAAACTTTTCCATTTTCAATGCAGCTGTCAACCTAGCTCACACTATGCTCCACTTCATTCATTTATTAATTAATCAACTGTCAAAAGTTAATTGTACATATGAACTGCTCAATACCCTACAACATAAAAACTGTAAAAAAAAATGTGCCTACTTTAAACTCTCTGAGAATCAACAATTCCATTATGTATTTTATTCAAAACATACATGACTACACTATTTTTGTTGGGCTCTAAAGATCCCTTTGAAACTCTGACATGCCAAAATATTTCAGTGGATGGAGACCTTCTTAACTCCTCTTGAGTGGATTATCTAGTTTGGGGATTTTGGTTTTCTTTATTTGTTCCCCCATTACCTCCCCTTAGTTATTCCATGACAATGCTGCTTATGCCCATCATGTTTTAGAAATAGAGTGACTTGTTCCATTTCAAAGTCTCTCCCTGCTTGGGTTTTGTTTCTTTGCCCCTCTTTAAACGTTGGTGTCCCTGGAGTTTTGTCCTCGGTCCTCCATTCTCCTCACTTCATAGATATCCCTGGGCGTCTAGGCTCTCACGTTCCAATTACAACACGCACGCTGTATTGGTTTCCAAGGGTTGCCATTAACAGAGGACCACATACTAAGTGGCTTAAAACAATAGGAACGTGGTCCCTCATAGTCCTGGAGGCTAGAAGTCTGAAATCAAGCTGTCAGGAGGGCTGTGCTCCCTCTGGGACTCTGGATAAAATTCGTCCTTTCCTCTTCCATATTCTGGTGGTGGCTGGCAATCCTCAGCGTTCCTTAGCTTGCAGCTGCATCCTTCCAGTCTCTGCCTCCATCTTTACACGGCCTTCTCCCTGTGTCTTCACATCATCTTCTCTCCATGTATGTCTGGGTCCAAATGCCCCCTTTTGATAAGGACACCAGTCGTTTTATTAGGCCCACCCTTATGACCTCATCTTGACTTGATCAAATCTGAAAATACTCTATTTCCAAATCAGGTCACATTCCAAGGCACCAGAAATTAGGACGTCGACATATTTTTTTTGTGGGGGAACAATTCAACCCGTAATACACGCTTATCCCTTGAGCCTAGCGCTTTCTCCCAAACGCCTGACCAAATATGAAGAGAAGAGCTGCAATTTTTGGAGGTATCACTATAGCCCAAGCACTGTTGATGCACTTCACACATAGGTCTTATTTAATCCATACAGCACCATATGAGGTAGGCATTACTATCATCCTTATTGTAGTGGCAAAAAAACTAAGGATCAGCAGGATTAAATGACTTCCCAGAGCTAGAAAATGGCATAGTTTAGAACTCACGTGCAGTGACCCCATGATAAAGAATTTTAACCCTAGCTCTTCATGGGCCCACTGAACTGCCTTGTGGGTATCACATGGACATCTTAAGTACAGGATGAACCAAACCAGAATCATCTATCTTAGTTTTTTTTTTTACATTTACTAACATCCACCCAGCCATTCTTGCCAAATCAAAGCTATTTTCAATGCGATTCTTTTCTTGGTTTACAGGAAAAACAGAGAAATCATTATCATCATGGAAATGTAAAGGTTACGGGCTGAGCAACAGACGATCTTGAAAATCTCCTTTATCCCTTGACTTATTACTTACATCTCCTTTGAAAAGGCCATTTCAGGATCTACAACAATTTAACAAATTTATTCCACCATTCTATTACCTTGTGTTCTTCCTGGACATTTCTGATCATGTAGGATAGGAATAAGAGCTCAGACTATGGATTCAGACAGAAGTGGGTTAGAATTCTGGCTCTCCACATCATTGGCTAGGACATCTTGGGCTACTATCTTATTTTCCCTAGTTTTAGTTTCCTTATCTGTAAAGTGAGAATAATAAATAGTCCCTAGACCATAGGATAGTTGTGGGATTTAAGTGAGATAATCCCTTTTTAATAAAGAACATGGCCAACTGCCTGACAACAGTGTGCACTCAACAGAGGGTGACTGTTGCTATTTCTGTCTTTATCATTTCAGTCACATGTATAACCCAATGGCAGTTTCCTCAATTCAGCTCACAGTTTAAAAATATAATTAGTTTTGACTTTAGGATTTAAGTTTTAGTTGGTCTGGTTGTTTAGTTGCTTGACTTAGCATAAAAAATTGTAACCAGAAGCTTATAGAAACACATTCCATAATGCAGACATAATGGGAGAGATCTTTGGAAGTGTTTAGAGGCATGACAAAGTAAAATAAAGAAATGTATAGTTTATAGAAAACAAATGTGTGGTTACCAAAGGGGAAAGGGAAGGAGGGGTACAAATTAGGGGTGTGGGATTAACAGAGACAAACTTTTACGTATAAAACAGATAAGCAACAAGGATAGACTGTATAGCACAGGGAATAATACCCATTATCTTATAATAACCTATCATGGAGAATAATCTTCAAAAATACCGAATCACTGTGTTATACACCTGAAACTAACACAACATTGTAAATCAACTATACTTCCATTAAAAAAAAAAAATGTGTAGCTTTACCAAGAAGTTCTTTAAGTATAAATGAGCACAGGCCTGGGAATTGGCTCTGGTCTCACCCATCTCCGCGTGCGTCCTCGGGAAAGTTGTTTCACCTCCCTAGGGCTCGATTTTGTCATGTTTAAGAGTTTTATGATAGTTAATTGTATGTTTCCACTTGACTAGATCACGGGATGCCTAGATATTTAGTTAAACATTATTTCTGGGTGTGTCCGTGAGGGTGTTTCCAGAAGATACCAGCATCTGAATTGTGAGACTGAGTAAAGCACAGACAGGGAGAGGGGGACAGAGAGAGAGAAAGATCGGTTCTGCTTCTTTGGAGAACCCTGCCTAATACAAAGCTGAACGAAGATCACCAAGAATCTTGTACATCCGTCTCCTGTGATTCTGTGGTTCCCACTAACTAAAGCCGGATTCCCATTCACTCAAATAAATGCATGTTTACTGACTTCTGCACACGGGCCACGAGCTTGCTGCTTTGGCTGGTGGTGAAGAATATGCAAAAGACAAAATCACCAACTCAGGATGCTCACAATCTAAAAGAACAGACAGGCTTATAAATAACTAAGTCTAATAAGATTAAATCGTAGTAATATGTTGGTCATCTGGGCTTGGTTGGAGAGTGTATTCTTCTATTGCTTGTTATTTGTCTGCTTTCAAGCCCAGCTTGGAGATGTCCTATGTAGAAAGGACCGTGTGCAGGTGATGAGAGACTTCTGCCACTCTGAAAACTCAAAATCCTGACTTTCTAAGAAACCAGACCAGCAAAGACTCACACTGAGCGTACGCTCTCTGTCTGCACTGAGCTGTTCGCTAATGTAACTCACTCTGTCCGTGGAGGATGTCACAAGAAGCAGGCTGGCACTACGTGGTACTGCCACTGAGGCAGGATGGTGGTCACGACTGTAGCCTCAGTGAAGCCCGAACAATAAGCCCAGGGATCCTGCTTTTAGGATTCTGCACCAATAAAAACATTGCCTTCCCTGTGAAACTTTTTTGAAAACAGGCATTAATTCCCCAAATGGCTCTTTTTACACTGGCCACCAGGAAGCTCAGAGCCATACTGGAAGCTTAGCTACAGCATATTGGCCAAGCTTGTGGCCAAAATGGCTGCATTCCTCCTTCATGTGACCTTGGTTTTCCATTAATATTTGTAATTGCCTTAGTACTGATCTCATACAAACAAACATCAGTTTCTAACTGATCCGTAGCTTGGTTCACATGATTATCAGTAGTTTAGTTCACAAGCCATCTCAAATCTTTCATGGAATTAAATGCTATGTCCAGTATACAGATGCATTATAGAATATAGTATAAAACCAAATAAAGTGTGGCAATGAAAGAATTGGTAAGACGTTGGCAGAGAAGCAATGAAGGTGCCAGCAGATCAAGGATGGCTTCCTAGACAAGGTGGATTTCAAAGATGCCTTGAAAAGTGAGAAGGATTTGTTAGCAGAGAGAGGAAGGGCATTCCATCAGAGGGAACAGCATGGGCGAGGACACTTGTGACAACGCAGCACAGGAGTAGAATGATGTGACTGGAGGGCAGGACAGGGTGGAGGCTGCAAAGGGATTTAGAAATCTTGTCATCAGGGAACAAAGGAAGCTTTTCTTTACTAGTCATGTTTACAGTCATCTTGTTCCTCAGCTATTTTGAAACATGTCTGAATCACTCATTTGAGCTCTTAATCATACTCTCTGCTGTCACGAATTACTTAACTTCATGTGGCTGGGTCTTATCTGCTTCTCACAGGCTTTGGTCATTTCCTCTGTGACTGGTGTGAGAGTAGCAAGTACCCAGTAAATACCTCACGCATTGAGTGGAAGTTACCCAGCAGGGAGGGCCTGAGGAAGACACAATACAAGAAGTTCTAGCCATGTATGTTTGGGGGCCAGGAACAGGGGGTTTTAAATCACATAAGAGCTTTTATCCTTGGTGACTAGAATATTCTAAGTGCTCAGTAAATGAATGAATGAATGGATGGATGGATGGATGAATGAATGAATGGATGAATGAATGTATGCAGACAAGGAGCTAGTTAAAAGATGAACGTGGCAACTTTTTGTCTCTGAGACTTCTGACTCCCAAGAGCATTTGTGCTCAAAGTGGATATTTAGAAAATAAAAATAGAAGTGTTTGGGCTTCCCTGGTGGCGCAGTGGTTGAGAGTCCGCCTGCCGATGCAGGGGACACGGGTTCGTGCCCCGGTCCGGGAAGATCCCACATACCACGGAGCGGCTGGGCCCATGAGCCATGGCCGCTGAGCCTGCGCGTCCGGAGCCTGTGCTCCGCAACAGGAGAGGCCACAACAGTTGAGAGGCCCGCGTACCGCAAAAAAAAAAAAAAAAAAAAATAGAAGTGTCTGAAAAGCCCCATGCCTTAGCACCCATTTTAGGGAATAAAAATAAAGAAAAAGAAAAGTCTTCTCAAAATGATGTAAGCTGCTGAAACCAGAGGTTCTGTTGCATTTTGGTCAGCGTTCTGCAACTCTGAAGAAAAGTGGATGAAGACCGTGCCTTACTCTTTGCCAGCTCTCTCAGTTAGCACATCGCTGAGCATACTGTCAAGGCCAAAAAAATAACAGTGACTGCCGGAGGCCACCCAGCACACGGAGGGACAGCATCAGAGGCTGCAGAGGCTGCAGAGGCTTCATCAGACATCACAAAACTTACGTTCTCTAGAACATATTAGTTCCATTGTACAATGGGGACCCATTCTTTCTAAAAATCGATCTGTGTTCACAGCCTTGGTGAAGAAGAACTGGAAACACCACTTGGAAGTCAGATTCCCGGGTTGTCCCCGAGTTGTCTCGGCTGTTGATGGGAGCACAGTAAAATGTATAAGGCTGAGTATTGCGCTTGATCTGATCTGTCTGAATGGAGCTCAGCGCTGCCACCAATGAATGGAGCTGCGGGGCTTCTTCCTCAGCTCTCACACTGTGTTTTGTGCTTTCAATGGCCCTGTATTTCCCTTTGAGTGCCTTGATACAGGACCTTTACAGAATTTAGTGTGCCAGCCGACGACAGCCCCCAAAACACATCTGAAGGGAAAAGCTTTGGGACAATTCTTTCTTTTGCCAACTTCCTTTTCTAAATGATGCCTTTATTTCAAATAATGAAGGTGTATGAAAGCAAAATTGATTTAGTGTCTTCTATCTAGCTTAGAGCACCTCAAACCTTATAATTTATGAAAATCACACAGGAATGTGTTAACTATGTAAAATCCTCAACCCCACGCCAGGATTCATAAAATTTAGAGATGGGCATTTTTAAATCATAAGTCTCCCAGGGAAGCCTGATGCAAGTGGTTCTGGTCACACTTGGGAGAAACATTTCCCAGTCAGCCTCCAAATTAAGCTGAGCCAGCAAAGAGCCATTTAACTGGGTCCCATGTCAGGGCCCCTCTTATTAAGACTGATTTCCCCGAATGATACTTTGATCTACAACTGTGAACATGAGAAAACAGCCCAACCCCCTGAGATGTAGACCCAGATATACAGATATTCACGCCAAATAGATAGATAGATAGACAGACAGGTATGATACATAGATATAAATGATAGAGACAGATAAATGATAGATAGATATAGATAAATGATAGATATACAGATGATAGAAAGAACAGATGATAAAAGAGAAAGAAAGAAAGAAAGAAAGAGAGGGAGGAAAGAAGGAAGGAAGGAAGGAAGGAAAAAAGGAAGGGAGGAAGAGAGAGAAAGAAAGGAAGAACAGGTGTGATGTATTGTCTAACCACTACACTTTGAGGGGGAGGGGCACAATCACCAACCTTGCCAGGATGACAGGTGTAAGCCAGGGTTTCCCAGAATGTCTGGCAGCTCTACTGACTATTTTTCTTGTGACTTCCCTGTTACCCGCCTACAATAAACCAAGGAACCCATTTTTCCCTAGACTCAGAATTAATAGCTGGGCCACTTTCCCACATTTGTTTTCTTTTTATTCTAGGGACGCTGAGGCATGTATTGATGGAAGCATCTTCACACAGCCTGCTGACACCTTGGACCCAAATAACACCCGCTTTCTGCAACTGTGCAGGATTTAAAAGCTTGCGTTAAAAATATATACATATATACACAAACATACAAACCCCCCTCCTGGTTTCACCGTCTGTTAAGTTCTTACTTTAGCCCCTGTTCTCTTACCGTTTACTCTGAATATGGATTCTGTCTTGTTCCTTTATTTATATTTGTGTGAGCTTCCTTAAATCCATTTTGAAACAAGGAGAGAGTGTAAATATATCCAATGAAGGTATACATTTATTCATTAGGGTTATTTTATGAGTTTCTTTAAAGCTCTTGAGTTAAAGACAGTGAGTCTCAAAACCAGGAACTTTGAGAAGTGAGGAATTCAGGTACAAGAGCCCAATCTGAACACAGACAATACCCCAAGTTCTGCTGTTTCTTCTCGCTAACACACCCACCTTCAGGCCAGTGTGTATCAGGACCATTTTTAGATCTAGGACATGAATGTCAGTATGTAGGTGATCGATGGTGCAAGTGCTTCAGAGTAAATAATGGGTTTTTTTTGGGGGGGGGGGTTGGTTATCTTTTTGATTTGCACTTATGAGTGCCAATCAATGTGTTTAAGTAGTAGGAACTATATGAACCAGTCAGAACCAGGTTTGGAGAATTCTACCTAAGTATACGGAGTTCTTTACAGCCAAAATGTGCCCAAGTGAGGTGCCTGGATCCCAGAGCTGGGGCCTAAGGTACAGAGGCAGCAGCTGACAGAGTGGTCCCCACGTCCTGCCATCTCTACACTGGGGAATTTTCTGGATGGTGCAACGCAGCTGTGTGTGTGTGTGTTCATCTGTGTGTCTGTGTATGAACACAGACACGGGAGGCTTGACCAATAACTGAAAGGCTCACAACTTGCAAAACCAGCCACAAGGAGCTCTCTTACAAACACTGTCAACTGAATAACTGCCTCTGCATTGGCATGAAGCAACCAAAGGAGGGGACAGCTGAAAGAGGACCTTCTTCAGGAGATGAAACCAGCCTTTACACAGAAACTTAATATGAGCCAATCTGTGCAACCAGGCTTCCACCCAACTGACTGACATTTAATGAGCACCTACTACCTAGATCACAAATGGTGGATGCTTTGACTTGATTCAATTGCTTCTTTGCCTCTTTCCCCTGTAAATATCTCTCCTGTTTTCTAAACAGTTTATTTCACATAGGAAGCCGCGAGTCTGGCCCTACTGGAAAGGATATTGATGACATCAAAGGCTATTGCTGGCAGGATAGAAATAGGACCTCGTTAGTTAAAAGGATATAATGGCACCAGGCTTAGCTCGTGGGTCTGCGATTCTATAGGGAACCCAGATAAGCATCTTTAACATGGGCCTCTCCTCAGATTGACTCTCTCACCTTAGAGAACTAAAAAGACTTTGTTTTGCGTAAACTGAAGAAAATACTTTCTTAAGGAGGAAGGCAAAGGGTGAGATGGGCCTGGACGGACATCCTCTGGGTTTCTGTCATCCCGTTCAGCATCAGCCAGTGTCCGAGGCAACAGCATCCCTGCCCTCCCAGTCCTCTCCAGGCACATGTCTGTTCTCAAGCCTTTTTTAGGTACCACACATCCCGGATGGGCATCTCGGACATCTGCTCTTCCATGTTTTTTCCCATTCAACAGGAAATGCCTCCTGTTCTAAGTCTCAGTAACAAGTAATGGGTCTCAGGAATGCAGCTTAGTTCCCATGATCAAACCAAATACACGCCCTCTGCATAAATGCCAACTGTCTTTCAAGAAACACGAAAACCAGCTTTGTCCCTCTCATACGGCACACTTGAGACTCTCCACTGTCTCCTATAAAAGCCTTACAACATGTGCTTCCAGATCAGGGACGGATGATCCCTTTCGTACCTATAACTGCATCAAATCATTTTGCTGCAAAGCCACACAGTGACAACCCTGAAGAGAAACCCAGTCCAGGAACCCAAGTCAGAGGTGTTGCCAAGGACTCTGCACTCTGAACTCTCCTGTTCGGAAAGCAACGGGAACGGAAGTCCACTGGATGTGACCTGATGCAGAAGGAGGGGCAGGGGTGGGAATCACGCCACAGAGGGGATTTGAACCCGTCTGCCATCACACTTCATGGAGATGAATAGAGGTGACTTCTGCGGCAAGGGAGAATCAAGTTTGCACCAACCTCACCCATGCACACCTCTTATTACTCCAGCAACAAGGGGCAGCCCGGACAGGACTACCCAGTGGCTAGGCACCCCTTCATCCATTCCTCCCTCAGTTAATATTCATTGAGCACCTAGTACACACCAGGTACTGCACCTGGCCATGGAGGTAGGGCCTTTGTGGGGCTTACATTCTATTGAGGGAGGAGATAATAAGAGAGCTTTCACATAAATGTCCACTATAGTGACAGATGGGAATAAAGGCAATAAAGGAAAATGAAGCAGGTGGGGGGTTGAGAGTCACTGGGTGGAGTGGGGAGGGGGCGACTCTGGATGGAGTGGTCAGGAAAGGCTTCTGAAGAGATGTTTGCACAGAGCCCCGGTGAAGGACAGAACTCCCTGGAACCAAGGGGGTTTCGGGCTGAGGCGACAGCCAGTTCAGCCCCTGAGGCAGAACAAGAGGGGGACCAGGCGGCTGCAGTGGGTGATGGGAGGGAACCGGCAGGGCTACTGCAAGGGGCTGAGATTCATTCCAACCCCCCCTCCCCCCCGAAAGGAAGAGAACGAAGGAGTCAGAAGGGCCTGAGCTCTAACTCGGCCTCTTATTAACTGCAGGCTGACCTCTCCAAGCTTCAGTTTCCTCATCAGGGCACTTGTGACAAAGACACTACCTATTTCCCAAGATTTCATGACACCAAACTTTCTATGTCTGCACATCGCTCACCAAATACCTAATATAGAGTCAGGACCCACTGAGTTGTCACCGTTGCTATTGTGGTGATATTTTTGGTTTTATGTAGTGCATTTCCTCTGAGGAGGTTTAAGGCATCCTTCCTATTACCTTTAGTTTTGCTAAATAAATAAATTCCTGGCATTCTCCTCAAATCCAGAGCCATTGTTTTGGCTTGGGTTTAGAACTACTTCTGGTAAAGACTTTTTCTGGCTCTCAGAGTCTGTGTTATATGTCAGTGATAGCTGGAATTTCAGAGTTTGAGATCAAACAATATAGGGCTCCCAACTGTTAATTTTGCTAGATAAAACAAACTTTTAAAACCTACCTTCTATTATAAATAGCACCTCATAAAAGGAAGGATATTTAACACCAAATAACCTCAGAGAAAAGCCAATTCTTCCTTAGAGAGGTCACTTTTCATGGATTCTCTCTCTCTCTCTCTCTCTCTTTCACACACACACACACACACACACACACACACACACACACACACACACACACACACACACACACACACACACACACACACACCAAGAGCAGTGAACATTTCACTGTGGGTGGACCAACTTCTGCCGGCTTCCATTTACAACCATTGCTTCAGGCAGTGGAGGATGACCAATGCCAAGGGCAAGAAGAGAGAGCCGAATGAAGTTCTAGGAAGGCGTGGGTCGCTGACCGAGCCTCTGACCTGCTGGGACGATAACTCGGCGCTCGTTCGTGGTCATGTTTGGGGGCGGCATATGCTTCTCCTCCATGTAGCCGCTGTAATTCATCCCGACAGTGTCCGTGCTACCCACCATCTTCCCTCCTTTGGCCATGCTGCATTCATCGGGGGAGTTCCTGGAGGGGAAGAAGACACATCCTTCCATTATTGCGGCAACCCAGAGCCCTCCTCCCTGTCTCCACGTGATACCCAGAGAAGCAAGGAGGGGCAAGGTGGAGGGGTGTGAGGAAGGGCGAGGAGACTGTGAAAAGACAAATGCAGTGTCTGTGATGAACTGAATGGCTGTGTTTCTTCCAAATTTATATTTTGAAGCTTTAATCCCCACATGATGGCATTTGGAGGTGGGGCCTTGGGGAGGTAATTAAGTTTACACAAGGTCCTGAGGGTGAGGCCCCTATGATGGGGTTAGTGGCCCTTATAAGAAGGCAAAGAGACCAGATACCTCACTCTGTCTCTGTCTCTCTCCTCTTTGCCACTGAGTTTACAGTGAGAAGGTGGCCATCCTCCACCCAAGAAGAGAGCTGTCTCCAGACATCAACCCTGCCAGCAACTTGATCTTTGACTTCCAGTCTACAGAACTGTTATTTAAGCACCCGCCCCCCACTGCCCCAGTCCATGGTATTTTGTGATGGCAGCCCGAGCAGACTAAGACAGTGCCCCTGCTCAGTGGAAGCAGAGGGCAGGCACGTGGGAAGCAAAGCTGCCACCTGGCTTCTATTTCTCCAGCCAGCTCCTTCTGAAACTGTTGTGTCAAACCCCCTTCCGTGACAACTGACTGGAAACACTTGCAAGGAGCAGGGAACTGGCGCTTGTTCTCCCTGTGTGACTGTAAACAGGCCACGCACACAGATGCTGGGAGACGACCCTCAGCAAGGTTTATCCTAGAGCGCATGCCTCTTCACAACCTCAGAACGAAATCCTTGTGCTCAATTTCAAATCCCTGCAGCCAATCTTTAGACACAGAGTTTGAAGGCCCCCAGTGTTCCTGGCTTAGGTGCAGGCAGGAAGATCAGAGGAGGGAGAAGGACAGGGGACCCCAGCAGCCCTGTAGGACTAGGATTGGTTGGGGGGGGGAAACCAGCTATGCGCCTGCAGAAAGGAGTCAGCTGCTGGGCCTTGGGGAACAGCTCACAGGGCTGCTGTTCGTTAAGATAGCCATGGCCTCTTGGACAAAGACAAACCTGCCTTTCTAAAAAAAGAAAAAAGGGGAATATAAATTTTTAAGTGAGACTGGAAAGTTATTGGACATGGTGAAATCATACATAATGGGGAAACTCCAAACAGAAAATGCAGTTTAACCAGGAAACAGAAAAATGTTTTTTTCTGAGGGATCTTGATGGTTGGGTTATGTCTTCTAAGGTGGATTTCTAGAAATTTCCTCTCAAGTGCTACCCAACACAGGATTCTTCATACTCTTAGGAATCTACGCATCTCCATTGGATGTTAGATTTCCATCCCCATGTCTGAGGCCCTGATGGTTGTGGGCTCCACTCCAGTGAGCCTTCCTTTGTCTCCTCCACACTTTGTTTGCTGGAACTCTGCAGCCAATTTGCAGAATCTTGGAACTATAGGCCTGGCATGGACATGACCTTCAAGTCAGAGATGGTCTGAGGCATTGAGGCAGAAGGGCACTCTCTGGGCGGGGCAGCACTGAGGTGGGGTGGAAAAGGTCATTCTAGACCCAAGAGCCACGGCAGGGGTGTGGACAGGAAGAGCAGACCAAAGGCCCTGGAAAGAGTTTGTTCAGCGTCTGGGAACTCTGAAAATACAGATTTGTTCTCAGCATCCCTTGCACATGTCTGGTGCTGATGGAGGGAGCTTAGGGCTGATGATGAGGAAGAAGCAGGTATGTCTGTGCATGGAGGTTATAGTTGGGGTCATCCAGGACTAAGTTCCTACCATGGGCCTGGAAATACACAGCCCTGTTTCATGGCATCCTCACAGCTGTACTAACATGAAGGAAATTTAAAAATAATAGCAGTCGGAGTTCCCACGGTGCGAACCCTCTATATTTCCAATGCTGCCTACACGTGCATTATTTCCTCTTGATGCTGTTTTTCCTGGCTTCCAACATTTATCTCTAAAAGACCCATCCTAATATCAAAACACTGAATGTCTTCACTTGAGACTTAGTTTCCTTTCCCTTTGGAAAATTCCATCAGTTGAGTGGAGTATGTATGTTTTGGTCCGTTGGTCTCAAGGAGAGAAGTTACTAGGGAAGAGAGTTAAAGGGGTTTGTTTCTTTAGGAAAGAGACTTTAGATGTTACTTAGGTGATGAGTGTCACTCAAGTAACATCTGTAAGATCTAAGATGAGCACTGTTCAGATTCATTCGTTCACTCCTCCATTTAGACTATTTTTTATTGAGTGCCTGCTGTATATCAGGCACCATAAATTCTTTCTTCTCCAGCAAGGCAGTTATCCATCTAAAAAGTTAAAAGTCAAAGAGATGTATAGAATTATAGAAAGAGGAAACATGGGGGATTATGGACCATACGTTCCAACTCTCCCATTTTCTTACAATTCAATTGTTCAATTTCCATCTCTGAGGACGAAAGCTCTAGGAACAAATTCGTTTTCCCATGGCATTAAAATAGATCCCTCATCAAATACAGAGATATAATGAGCTATTAAATTGCATTTTACCAGCGCTTTCCAAAAATATGTGTAAGTATTTAAAACAGGGGCAGTCTTCAATATGGTTACTTTGTCTTCATCTTATAACCAGAAGACATAATTCATCTCATTAAGCTTTTCCAGCCAGCTTTCATTGTGAAAAAAAGCAGCAGAATGAAACCCTATTTTCAAACGTTGTACCTTCAGTTCAGTAAAAAAAATTGTCTTTTTTCCACTGTATTTTGTTTTAGCTTCAGAGGAAGACAGAAGGGAACCATGTTTGTGATCACTTCAAATAGTTTTTGAATCTAAGTAATAAATCTAACAGAACTCCAACCCCAAAGAGGGGAGAGGTCACCCCATAGGGCCACTGACATACGAGACTCAAGGCAGGTATTCAATAAATACTGGTTAAAGGGGCCCCAGGTCATTCGCCTTGTTTATTCTCTTGGAAATTTTAATAGCAAAAGAGTAGCATATATATATGTCACTGTGTTCTGAGAGCTCAACAGTTACCAATCCTCACAACAGCCTGGTGCAGCGGCTGCTGGCATTAGCTCCCTTTCTCAGATGTGTAAACTGATGACACAAAAGAGAAGGGAATTGCTCCAGGTCTCAGAGCCAGGAGGAGGCAGAACAGAGGCTTGAAGCTGGGCAGCCTCTACTCACTGGCCACACTTATAACCCCCGCACAGACAGCCCCACCCAGTAAAGCTAAGATGGCTAGGATGGCGGCCCTTTAAAAAGTAAAGCAGATCCTTATTTCAGAAAGGCATCAGGAACGCCCTGCCCCACACGTTACTCTGGCTTAGGGTGTGCACTGCGATACATACACGATTCATAGTCTAGGCCACCATCCTTGCCCCTGGACTGTTCACTCCCCAGCACAGCAGATGTGTGACCCATCCAGAGCGTATCTAAAAAGACGGAAATAAGAAAGAGAGGGAAATCCTGGAGGAGGATTTTTTTCATGGACTTCAGACACTGCTATTTTAAGAAAAAGAAATCTTAACGTGATTCAGAGAATTGCAAAGTGTATATTGAAAAGTCTCCCAATAAATGCCTTTTCAGCTCTTTGCCCAGCTGTGGTAAGAAAAGATCCACACCGGAAACCTGCCCCTTGCTTACTGCACTGTTTAGCTCTACCTTCATCGTGCATTCCGAGAAGTCACAGGGAGAAGCTCCCACAAACAGCCTGGTATCCTACCTGTCCCAAGCCTAGAACAGAGGATCCCACATTCTCTAGTCTAACATGGGAAAGGTTTCGGCATTCAGTACATTACTTTGAAATGCACATAGCAAAGAGCATCCCTTTAAATATGATATTCTTGGTATTCACATATGTGTTCTTTAACAGTTCCTGTGAAAGTTCTAAGGCAATTCATTAGATGCCTGCTAACTGGGTAATTAATTGGTGAATATGAAAGTTCTCTGTCTTATTATTTGGGGCATCAATTTCTTTATTGCTAATAAGCATGGTTCAAGATATTTCTCTCAAAGACTCTATCTTTTAAGGGCATGGAAAAGTGATTATGCAAGTCAAACCACAGTGAGATATCACTTCACACCTGTCAAGATGGCTACTATAAAAACAAAAACCAAAAGAGAGCAAGGGTTGGTGAGGATGTAGAGAAATTGGAACCCTCGCGTACTGTTGGTGGGAATGCAAAATGGTACAGCTGCACTGGAAAACAGTATAGCGGTTCCTTGAAACATTTTTAAAGAAAACAACCATATGATCCACCAATCCCACTTATGCCTATTTATCCAAAAGAATTAAAATCAGGCAAGAGATATTAGCACTTCTAGCTTCACTACAGTACCATTCACAATAGTCAAGGTGTGGAAACAACCTATATGTCCATTGATGGATGAACAGATAAAGAAAATGTGGTACACTCATACAATAGAATACGATTCTCCTTAAAAAGAAGGAAATTTGGAACTAGATGACAGCATGGATGAACCTTGAGAACATTACACTTAGTGAAAAAAGCCAGTCACAGAAAGACAAATACTGCCCGATTTCCCCTTATATGAGGTATCTAAAAAAGTCAAATTCAGAGAATCAAAGAGTGAAGCGTTGGCTTCCAGGAGCTGGGGGAGGGAGAAGTGGTGAAGTTACTAATCAACCATCATAAAGTCTCAGTCAAGTAGAATGAAAAGGCTCCAGAGATCTGCTGTACTACTTGGTACCTTTGGTCAACAATAAGGTACACTTAAACATTTGTTTAAAAGGTAGATCTCATGTTGTGTTCTTACAACAATAAAATAAATAAAAAATGATTGTGTCTTAACCATATTCTCAGATTCACATTTTCAGGTCTGGGTTCTATTTATAACCCACAAAACACTGGTCTTGACAACCCCATACAGTATGTGGCACCAGTGAGAGGGAGGAGAAGGCAGGAAGACCGCTCACAGCAGGAGAAATCCCACATGGGGCTGGGGCTGCCCTGAGAGGGGGAGGCTGGTTCAGACTGAAGAATTTCAGGAAGGCACTGGACAACAGCTGGGGTGCCAGGAAGTTGGGTGTATCAGCCTCCAAGCCCCTTAAAACATCCTTGGGGCCACACAACTTCAGGAGTTTAATCTCTGCAGCAATCTAACAGATTTCCATGCCACTTGGGTGTAATTGCAGTCACTCTAGGAAATAGAGAAATAATGTAGAAAGACCCCCTCAACCTTCATGATGAACAAGCTAGGGGGTTGGTGCCCTTCTTCTGATAACTGGAGACACATGCCCAACTAAGATGGCCTGTTGAGCCTCAATTAATTAATCGCTCTTAAGTAGCATTTGGAGAATTAAGGTAAGTTGAGAACATGATCATTGACTTCTTAAAACATACTAGTATTATGAATTAATGATGAAAGACCATAGCAAAGAATATCAAATAAATTGGAAAATCTACTATATTTAAATTAAGGTGAGAAGTCAGACATGCTGCCAAACTCCGCTGGGTTCTCGTAGGGTTACAGAATCAGAGGGCTGGGAAACTCCATTCCCAAGCCCCCAGGCAGGACTCTCCAGAAGCTACCTGGATGAACAAATGCTTAGCTTATATTAACATTTTTCTAAGGAGGAGAGTCCAACATCTCCCTCTGCAACTCCAGAGTTATATTTATGTGTATGTGTGGTGGCTCTGAATATACTTTCTTCCCCTGTCCTTCCTCAAACTATGTGACATTTGAGGTGGACTGCAAAAATGCACACAAGACATAAACGATCAAAGGAATGGAAGTGAAGGTTATATGAGGGCAGAAAAGCAATTAACCAAGAGATAAAATCAGCACATTGAGTAAGCTTCCTATTTATAGTTGTTCAAGGTAGAACATCAATCTATCTCTGAACTTCCTACTTGCCAAAGCAAAAAAGGAATCTATCCTGTGACAATTCAAGGTGTCAGAAAGATACATATGAACCAGTCACTCAGCAGAAGCAAAGCTTTTCCTGGGCTGGAACTTGAGAGAAGTTTCTCTCGTGGCTTCTCTTGCAGAGAACTGGGTGATGCGGCAAGCAGTATCCTTCCCAGCATCCCATAACAGACCTGAGAACATACCACACACAAAGCAGGATGCTCCAATCACACAGCTCGCAGCTGCTTCAGCTACAGGAACTGGGAGACTGTATTTCCTCAGCCAGCGCTTCATGCTTACCACTTCTCGACACTGATTTTGGAAAGAACCAGCCAACCAGAAACATGAGTGCAAAAATATAAAAAATAAATGATTAAAAACCGAAAAAAATCTTGAGAGATGGAATGCTACATATTCCAGTTTCCACAGTCTTCTAAGTTATATGTTTTAAATTCAAATTTGCCTCCGCATGGTGGGCAAACAGATATTTACAGACCTCATTTGTTTCATCTTCTAGCGCGTATCTGACTACTTTTACTCATGCTAGGGATGGCTCCAAACTCTTTTCATGTATTCATGTTATAGTGAAACATTCAAAATGGTGCTTAACACACAGTAAATGCTATGTGTTAGCTGTTATTATTCATCTCATCCACACAACTCCACGAGGTCAAATACCAATAAGCAGCAGCAATATTACAGTTGACTTGCAGAGAGGATGGAGGCAGGTTGTGCCCAAGGTTACACGACCAGCAGTGGAGCAGCTGGGATTTGAACCTACAGAGTTGGGGTCCTGAGTCCAAGGACTTGACCACCATGCTATAGGACCTCCCCTGGTAACTCCACACGAATGGTCTCTTTCACAGACGTAACACCTAATGGGATGGACCCTCAGAAGACTCAAGGTCATCACTATTGGGTATTTTCTGAAGAATATCCTGGGAGTGGCCCTGAAGACAGTCATGGATAGGGCGGCAGATGTGAGATGAGTAGGGCCAGCCCTGTGCAGACAAAGGCAGAGCCTCCTGGGAGACGCTAAAGGCGGCAATGTTTATTTGGACATGCATACGAATTTTGATAAGTCTCGTTTAAGAAAAAGGTGGCCACCTCGATTTACAGTTGAACATCATATGTCCCTCCCCAAACCTTCCTTGAGGCACTCAGCAGGGTGCAAGCTCTGCAGAGATGATGGGTGAACATTCATGAGTGTGAGGAAATCAGACAAGAAGTGTCTGTGCTCAGAGAGGAGAGTGGGAATGCCTGTGACTCAGATCATGGGTCTAAGAAGACAGAACTGAGAACCAGGACAGAAGCTGGACCACTGAGAAAGTAGTCCATCTAATTTTTTTAAGATTAAGTGGACCCCAGCCCGATACAAAAGCTTCTTTTAGCTGTTTCCATAATCCTTTTCTTTGAAAAGGGGTAATGTGCCTATAAAAATGTACCAAGACATTAAAATTAGGGCTTTGGTTTTTGAAAAACAAAATAAACTTGACATCTGACATTGGTTTTCTCACATCAGAGTCTACTTACAGCAGGGCAGATTCCATCACAGAAACAGCCCGCAGTGAAATGGCATAGATGCGAACGTTAGCTTGACAAGGATGCGCTGTGCCCTGAGCTGAGTGTGAATGGACCTCATTTATCCAAGCATGTCACTGAATGCAGCCCCAAGTGACAGGGCCAAGCTCACCAGCCACCTTAAATCTGTGATCCACCCTCACTTCACAACAGTTAGTGGAGGCGCTCAGGCCTGAGAGAAAGCCCAAGGCAAGTCAAAATCGAATTTGGGCAAAACTGATATAACTTCTCCTGGTGGTGGCAAACCCGCTGGTCCTCTCGAAAATCTACCCATTCTTCAAGCCCCATCCTCCTTCCTGTTCCTGAAATCCTCTTGCACTTGGAGACGGCTTTCCCCTGCCTTGTTCTCCATCACATGCTGGTGGAGTAATTTTTTTTTTTCACATTTGAAATGTATTTTTTTTTTTTGCGGTACGCGGGCCTCTCACTGTTGTGGCCTCTCCCGTTGTGGAGCATAGGCTCCGGACGCGCAGGCTCAGCGGCCATGGCTCATGGGCCCAGCTGCTCCGCTGCATGTGGGATCTTCCCAGACCGGGGCACGAACCCGTGTCCCCTGCATCGGCAGGCGGACTCTCAACCACTGCGCCACCAGGGAAGCCCTGAAATGCATATTTTTTAAAAAACACTTTTATTGGAGTATAGTTAATTTACAATGTTGTGTTAGTTTCGGGTGTACAGCAAAGTGATTCAGTTACACATATGCATATATCCATTCTTTTTTAGATTCTTTTCCCATATAGGTTATTACAGAATATTGAGTAGAGCTCCCTGTGCTATACAGTAGGTCCTTATTAATTACCTATTTTATATATAGTCGTGTGTATATCTGAACTAATTCAGACAGAGAAAAGACAAAAATCATATGATATCGCTGATATGTGGAATCTAAAAAAAATGGTACAAATGAACTTAGTTTCAAAACAGAAATAGAGTCACAGATGTAGACAACAAACTTATGGTTTCCAAAGGCAAGAGAGGGGGAGAGGGATAAATTAGAAGGTGGGGTATTGTATTCTTGAGCTTTACTTCCAGAGAGTCTGCTTTCCTGCTACCAGAGTCATCTTCCACAAAGACAAGTCCATGCTGGCCACGTGCAACCCAAGCCCTTCCTCGGCCCATAGAGCCTTCCGACAAATCCACACTCCCTAGACTGTCCTCGGCCTTCTGGCCCTGGGCCTCCTCAATTCATTCATTTAAAAAAATTATTAAAGTATTGTTGATTTACAATGTTGTGTACGTTTCAGGTGTACAGCAAAGTGATTCAGGTATGCATTTTACACACACACACACACACACACACACACACACACACACACACACGTTCTTTTTCAGATTGTTTTCCCTTATAGGTTATTACAGAATATTGAGTACAGTTCCCTGTGCTATACAGTAGGTCCTGGTTGTTTATCTATTTTATATATAGTAGCGTGTGTATGTTACTCTCAAACTCCTAATTCATCCCTCCCCTCCCTTTCCCCTTTGGTAACCGTAAGTTTGTTTTCTATGTCTGTGGGTCTATTTCTGTTTTGCATTATAAATAAGTTCCTTTGTACCATTTTTTTAAAAAAGATTCCACATATAAGCAACATCATATGCTATCTGTCTTTCTCTGACTTACTTCACTCAGTATGAGAATCTCCAGGTCCATCCGTATTGCTGCAAATGGCGTTATTTCATTCTTTCTTATGGCTGAGTAACATTCCATCGTACATATGTACCCCATCTTCTTTATCCATTCATCTGTGTGACAAACACTTACAGAGCAAGTGTACGCCACGTACTGTCCCAGGTGCCGGGGACCCAGCAGTGTCCCTGTTCTCGTGGTGCCTGCCTTTGGGTGGGTGAAGTCTCTCTCCCCAGCCCCACATACTCTGCCCTGGAAGACCACGGTCCACATCCCATCCAACCCTTTTGTGGATGAGCAAGCGAATGTTTACTCCCGTGCAGTCTTCAGCTCATGACGGTTTATTAGAATGGCACTATCTTCCCAAATGTGCTTTTTAGCTTATTAGGTGACTTCATGTTAAGAACTTGATGATGGCAGCTCTACCCTGACAGTCCAAAGAGTTCAGTTCCACGAGAGGGTCCTAAGGATGCTGGCCAGGGCACGCATCCCAAGTCTGCCTTAAACCTGAATAGGAATCAATCCCCCCTCAGGTGGTTTTCTTCCTAAGAATCCTAAAAGCACATACTTAGTCCTAATCGACCGAACCAACTCCTAATCAAGTTTCACGCCATGAATGGAGGTAGTCACCACAAAAAGGTATTTTTAGGACCCCAGACAAGGAGGGGATTGTCTGGAAAGCACTGGGGTAATTTGTAGGTCTGGTTTATTTCTGAATCAGAGGCAGTGGAAAAGCTGCTTCAGAGCCCATGGCCTGAGCAGCGGGTGGAGCTGGGCAGTGATTCACGGAGCACTCTGGGCTCCAACTGAAACTGGAGATGTTTATCTTCACAGCTGTGTGTTATTTTTACCCTTACTAAATATTCTCTCTTACACCTGGAATTTCAGCCTCTTCCCACCAGGCCTGTTCCCTTCTCCCTTCTCCCTTCTCCTAAGCAGTTGAAGACGAAATTAATTTAAAAAGTCACCACCAACAGTTAGTTCTTTGTCCCCAAAAGGGGTTTGAAGTTTCCCTGAGAAAGTTTCATGGTTTAACAGCCGAAAATGGTATCAGCAAGATCACAGCACATTTAGATCTTGAAAACTGAGGAGGAAACGCATTCTTTGGGGATTCATCCTTTAGAATAAAGTATTCTGTAGAATAAGATGTCTACAAATAGTTACCTGACAAAGATGTGGCACCTTTTCTATCTTGTGTGCGTGTGTGTATGCTTTTCTCAAAACACTTTCATTTTTCAGAGAGGAAAGAAGTAAGCCCGATAGCCATTATGGTGCTTTCAGGGTTTTATTTTCCTAAAAGGCTATGTAAATTCTGGTTAACCAAGATGATTTTCCTTTCAGGATAGAAAATGCCAAGCAGTGCCCTTGTCCCAATGTCAATATCCACAGTGACTCGATGGGATTCACTTACATCATAAGGAAGAGCACAGCTCTTAGGCTCTTCTCCAAAATGGTGTCCATCCATTTGACACCCCAAGAAATGGCAAAGATGCTCATGAGTGCTACTAAGGAAGGGGGATGAGAAAAAGTCTGCTCCAGACAGAGAGGGAGCCCCAGAGAACTTGACTCTCTCACTAAATCTTCCCCAAGTGAGGCCCTTTCAATCCATGTCTCAGCCCTGCAGCCCAAGGAACTGATGTCTGTAAAGACTCAAGGCCCCTTACAAGTAGGACAAACTATTACCACCCGACCTCACTAGCACAGTCGGGAAAACCACTAGTTTTCCAGTCTCCAACACTGAGCCGCCCACAGCTTGGAAGGTTTGGAAGGTGGCCAAGCTTAACTAGGAAACATCTTTTATGCCAGTCGGATTCAGAACCTTAAGGCAGAAAGGAACAAATGTGATTATAGCTGCAAATTTCACTGTCCTAAAAGAAGACATAAAGTCTTCTAGAAAATGTAAGAAGATATACATGAAGTCAAATCTCAATGCATCAAAGTAGAAAAGCATGAGGGAGACCAGTCCCAGGGAGCCGCTTTCAAATGTCAAATATTGAGTATTCCACGTAAAATGAGAAAACTGATGTTAAAAGACCTTCCGCCAAGATGTTGCTCTGTACGCAGGAACTGGGCAAAGCACCTCTTCCAACACAATGACACACAGGGAACTGGAATAGTCGCTATCCTAAAACTGAGAATTTTTTATTTTTAATTTCAGCCCAATGAGTATTTACTGAGAGCCACCACTGGGCTCAGACCGTAGGTCTCCCATCACGCGAATTATTTGTTAAATGTGGTTCTGTTTGGAAGCACCTCATGAAGGGAATGTAAAGATGAGTGCAGTTTAATTGATCTGTTATAATAAGTAAAATGAGAGGAAAGTAAATTTTTTTAACTGTGTAATATATACAAGAAATCAAAATATGGTTGGTGTTTGGATTTAATGCCTCTCAGAAGACAAAAAATCGGGCATATTGCTTATCCATCACCTGGAGAAACTCCACCATCCCTGCTAACACAGAGGTGATGCCTGGCTAAAGGAAGCAGCCCTGAGGGAGGAAGAGGAGCACAGGCCTGGGGTCACACGGCCCATGGCAGGCGGACTTAAGTTACGGAGACTCAATGGTCTCCATGCATAAAATGGGTATAATCTTAATGCCATCTCATAGATTTAATGAGGAAATTGGATGATATGTTGTATCCTAAAATCTATTAATAAATCACAGTGCATTATAGAAATATTAGTATCACTCCTCTGGGAGTCTTTCCTGCCTGGGGAAACTGAGTCATACTCTCATCCCTGCTATGGCCAGGCCCAGAGCATCCCCCTGACCTTGTACTTGTCATGCGACCTCACGGAATCTTTTTCACCTTTGATGGACCGTAAGCTTCTCTTAACTCATCTTCATAGCAAACACTGTCTGTGATGAAGAGTAAACACCAAATAAATGGTTTAGTGCAGAGTTCTCCACTTCGAGACGACAGACCTTGGGGGCCAGATGATTCTTTCTGGGGGCAGATGCTGTCCTGTGTGTTGTAGGCCGCTGAGCGGCACCTCTAGCCTCAACTCACTAGATGCCAGGAACGCCTCACAGGTGTGACAGTCTTCAGGGCTTCCCTGGTGGTGCAGTGGTTGAGAGTCCGCCTGCCAATGCAGGGGACACGGGTTCGTGCCCTGGTCCGGGAAGATCCCACATGCCGCGGAGCGGCTGGGCCCGTGAGCCATGGCCGCTGAGGCTGCACGTCCGGAGCCTGTGCTCCGCAACGGGAGAGGCCACAACAGTGAGAGGCCCGCGAACCGCAAAAAAAAAACCTGTCTGCAGACATTGCCAAATGGCTCCCTGGGGGCGCAGCCACGGCGTCTGCGAACCACTGGTTTAATGAGTAAGATCCCCTGAACTCAGGCAAGGAGTCCAGAGCTCGTCCTATTTTGCCTGGTGCCTATTAGAGGTAAGTGCAAGCCCCCTGCGTCTGGGCTGATACTTAGAGGGGCCTAGGCTCGATTCTCAGGAGGATTCCAGTTGTGGTTTGTCCACCCCTCATTTGGGGTACAGCCCCCAAACCTGGGGCTCAGCCTCACTTCCCTCTTCCTCACTCCATACCCACCAGCAAAACACAACCATTCTACCTTCAAAGTATGTCCAGAATGCAATCACTTTTCCCACCCCTGCATCGCAACCACCCTCACGCAGGCCTCACCATCTCTTATCCTGACTCCCGAAGGGCCTCCTAGCGGTCTTGGCTTCAACACTGGAGCCAGGGAGATCCTGCTGAATCTGAGTGACATCACGTCCCTCCTCTGCTTACAGCCCCCAGGGGTCTCCTAGCTCACTCAGAGTGAAGATCAAAGCCCCTCACTGGCCTCACGATTACTCAACCTCATCTCCTATCACTCTTCCCCTTGGTCACTGAACATTAGCCACGACTGTCCTCCAACACTTCAGGCTGACCTCAGGGTCTCTGCACTCACCACTCCCTTTGCCTGGAATATTCTCCTACTGGGTAACCATGGGACCTTCTCCCTCACTGACTTTGGGGCTTTACTCAAATGTCATGTTCTCAGAGGGGATCTTTTCAGGCTGCCCTTTCTAGACCTGCCACCCCCTGCCCTGCTTTAGTTTTCTTTTTTCCTTAGCACTTACCACAATCTAACCTGTTAGCCTTTAATTAGCTATCTGGTTCACTGGCTGTCTTTCCCGTTAGAAAGTGAACTTAGAGAGGCAATATTTTTGTGTATGTTTTACGACTGTATGTCAAGTACCTAAAACAGTGACTGCACATAATAGGTGCTCAGTACATACTTGCTGGATGAATGAATGACTCCGTGCGTAACCAGGACGTCTGACACCAAGATGGACCAATCAGGTAGCCCCCTTTTCTGTCATCTTCATCACACTCCAGACCGCATGCTTTTTAAATATTACGTCAAAAGCATCCTGTCATCTGATCCTAGGCTGGAGTTCTTCACAGCACACAGTGAATCTCCTTCCCAGACAACAGAGAGAGGCGAGGCCCAATCTCTCACCTCACAGGCTCAGCCAGACAAAAGCCACTGCAGTGAGAGGCGAGCAGGGTGGCCGTCCACCTAGGCAGACAGACTTCCTGGGAGCGAACCCTCCTCTGCACTTTGTTCTCCCAAATTATCCACTCTATAGGCCACCTTTATCCAGTTCCGGGGATTCTCATTTTTTTTCTCTCCCTGGATGCTGCCACGGGACTGTTTCTCAGACCGGTGAGTGTCAGAATCCCGGGGCAGGGGAGGGGGAGCTTGTTAAAGCAGGAGTGCTGGGTCCCACCCCCAGAGCTCTGGACTCAGCAGGTCTGGGCAGGGCCTGAGAATCTGAATCTCTAACAAGCTCCCAGATGGTGCTGATGCAGCGGATCTTAGGGCCCTACTTTGAAAATCAGTGCACCAGGGGACCGCTCACCCAACAGACCTCAACAATAGATGAATGGCTCCAGGTGGCTTGGGTACTGGGCTAAGAGCAGGACTCACAGTGTGGCACACAGAGTCATTCAATTCCAGCTGCAGTGAGCCTCCAGGGGGGCAGCACGGAATTGCCACGACTTCCTGGTGGGCTACCAGGAGTTTTTACTGCCTGTGGAAGGATGAAGAATGCCCAATTCCACCCGCCTGAGAGTTGACTGAATCTCCGAGACAGGGATGCTGAGAGAGAGTAAAGGCTTGCACACCATACTGCCCGCTTGTGATGGAAGACAATTTTCTTGTGGACCGTATGTGAGTATGAGTGTGTGTGTGCATGTGTGTGTGCGTGTGTGTGTTTCTTGGTCTATCTTGCCAGTCTACAGTGGCTTGGGCCTTAGGAACCTCACATAGAATTAAGGCCAACAGCAGGGGGCTCGCTGGAGGCCAGGCAGTTCTGAAGCCCCAGCAGGGCCCTCTGTGAACAGCTGTTCCAGCTGGGCTGCACTGACACGTCTCCATTGTGTGAACACTTGGGGGTTTCTTGTGTGTGAGGCTGGAGTGAAGAAAGGGGAAAGGCAGGGTGTCAGGGACCACCGAAGCTGAGAAATGATGTCTTGTGTCTACACAATGTGCAATTGGATTAGTGTCTGCAAGAATCATGTCCTCTGATACGGCAGCCGCCAAACCAAACCCACAATTACATCCCTGTTGGCTCACAAGGCATGGTTCCTTTCTCTCCTGTTTTCCTTTCATTATTTTTTATAGAGCTCTGTTATAATGGCAGTAGATCTCATTTCACCACTCATATTTCATTTCAGGAGCTTGTGTGCGCATTGGGGCTAAGGTTTTGCAGAATTCCATCACTTGCTTGGGAAATTCAGTTCCTCCCTCCTCCAAGCCTTGGCCTTTTCCTCCGAGGGTAATGAGTCGATAGGGACAGACAGGACCATTCCCAGGGACCGTATCTTATGCGGAGGGAGTTAGGTCACGTTCTGGCAATGCCCAGGCTGTACAGGGGGCTCTCCCCCCCCCGGGGGGGTGTTTGCAAAAGAGCACCAAGGGGCCACAAAGGTAACAGCCCGCCCGTTCCAGCCAAAGTCCGATTTTTGACTTACGTAAACTCCCCCTGAACGTGACTTCAAGAGGCAAGTGTACTGTATGGAAGCCCACCACACAAAAGCTCAGAGCAAGAACAATGAGACGGAGCTACTGGGCTGGGGGCCAGGAGATGTGCTTCCTTTCCTGCTGCAGTCCCTAACCCCCAGCACCCCTGGCCTGGGGCTTCCAGGTGGTGGGTGAGGCAGCCAGCATCTCCGGAAAGATGCAGGGAGGCGGCACATTTACGAGCTGCATCCTGGTCCCTGGTGCTCGACCGCGCTCACCTCTGCAGTGTCTCTGCCGTGAGCCCCTCCAGGGAGGATCCCCGTCTCCATGACCTGGGCCTCTGCCCCCTGACACTTTGGGCAGAGCTGGTACAGCCAGGGGCCCATTCAAGGTCTCTAGAATGAAAGCAGAGTCCATGCAGGTCCACGTTCCCTTTTATGGAACTGGAGCTGACACGTGTGAAGACCACGCCGCAAGCTGGCAACGTCTGCGGATCTGATCCCGGGCAGCCCTGTCTGCCGGCCTCTTCCAATCCTCGAGATGAAAGGGGCCTTAGGTCCGCTGATGAATTTTGAGTTTTTCCTTCCTCCACGCCCCTTCGGGCAGCCCGTCATGCTCTGAAGAGCAGACTGTGCCTCACCACCCACTTGCAATATTCCACAAGGTCACAGCCTGAAGGCCGGTCCTGGTGACCATCAATCTGACGTGCGACAGCCCCCAAAACTTCCCATCCAGCCAGGCTGAGCCCCTTCAGGGACAGGGAACTGGCTACCCCAGGAAATGCTGATTTGCAAATCTGAAAGGAACGGCCCCACTAACCACTGACCAGCCAAGGGGCCAGAAGCACCAGGCGTGGTCGGTGTCCTGTGTCCACCTGGCCAGGCCACTGCACTCAGTGACTTAATCCAATGCCAGTCGAGGTGTTGGTCTGAAGGTATTTCACAGATGCGGTTAACATCTACCAACCATTGATTTTAAATAAAGGTGATTATCCTTGATAATGTGGGTGGGCCTCATCTCATCAATTGAAGGTCTAAAGAACAAAACCTGAGCTTCCCCTAAGGAAGAAGGAATTCTGCCTCAAGACTGTTGCATCTGAAATAGAGACACAGATGTACAGAACAAACGTATGGACACCAAGGGGGGAGAGCGGCGGGGGGAGGGTGGGATGAATTGGGAGACTGGGATTGACGTGTATACACTAATATGTATAAAATAATAGCTAATAAGAACCTGCTGTACAAAAAAATAAAATAAATTTGAAAAAACAAAAAAAGACTGTTGCACCTACTCCTCCTTGAGATTCCAGCCTGCTGGTACACCCTACAGATCTCAGACTTGACAGCTTCCACAACTGTGTGAGCCAGTTCCTTACAGCAAACCTCTTCATTGTGCATTCCACTGGTTTTGTTTCTCTGGAGAACCCTGACGGACACACCAGACCAGCCCCACTGAGCTGGATCCAGCACGTGGAGCTCGGAAAAGACGGGCAAAAGACTCTTCTACAAAGAGGACCAATATATGTCTGCCTCCTGTTTCCCCAGAACGTTCCACGGTGAGGGGAAGGAGGGTACTTGGTGACCAGCTGACATCTGCATCATAGCTCAGTTCCACAAGCTGTGCTCCTTCCCCATGCTCCTCCCCCCTCTGCTCCTTCCCCCGTGTTCCTCCCCCCACACTCCTCCCCCCTCTGCTCCTCCCCTCCGTCCTCCTCCCCCGTGCTCCTCCCCCTCTGCTCCTCCCCCCGTGTTCCTCCCCCCACGCTCCTCCCCCGACGCTCCTCCCCCCACTGCTCCTCCCCCCCACGCCCCTCACCCCCGTTCCCCTCACCCCCTCTGCTCCTCCCCCCGTCCTCCTCCCCCCCCGTGGTCCTCCCCCACGTCCTCCTCCCCCCGGTGCCCCTCCTCCCCATGCCCCTCACCCCTTGCTCCACACCAGGCTTGCCATTTCCCATCAAGTTACCAGGCAAATGCAGGCAGCCGTGCCCACCTCCCGGGCAGCGGCTGCTGGGCCAGCACCACCGGACATCCAGGAGGAGGACAAGGACCACGACAAGGCTGACTTCCCTCGGTAGCCGCCACCGAAACACACCCCAGTTTGCTCCCAAAGCTGGAACTGCCTTTAACCATCCTCTGAGGGGAGCATTCTGAGCATCTTAGGATTCCATGAGGGCCTGAGAGTGGAAGCTACTGACGCTTCCATTGTCCCCTTGCAAGAAAATGGTCCAGTTTCTCCAAAAATGATTTCCTTTCCCAGGAAAGAGACCCTCGCCTGAGTCCGCAGCTTCGCAGCTGCCTGACAGACGAACGGCCAAGAAGCTTTCCAAGGTCAGCCGGCCGAGGAACGCGGGAGAAGCTTTCCGGGGGCCCGTGTCTTTCTTGGGGACTTGAAGCCCCTAGGCCAGGCTCAGGGTCACCTCAAGTCCCCCCACCCATCCCGAATCCCTGTGATGACCACCTCGGGCTGGGAAGGAGGCCCCAGGGCTTGGCCAGGAGGGCAGGTGGACATCAGCTCTTGAAGGGAAGCACAGGCCGGCATTGAAGGAACCGGTATTCACACTTCTCTCTTATTTATTTATTTATTCGTTTATTTGTTTGTTTGCTTATTTATCCATTCATCTATTTAAATTCAGCGAGAAGGAGAGGAAGTTTCATTTCTGCAACATTGTTCTCACCTCCTCATTCAGTCTCCTTTCTGAGGCTTGCTAAATCCAGACTGGCATTCCTGGAGCTGGCCCTAGGCCAGACTCCACAAATAAGGGCCAGGGCACGGCTCGCTCTGCCAGCTGCCAGCTGGAGACCATCTCAGTGCCCTCTGCCCGAAGCGTTCTTTCCCTCTCTCTCTAATTATTTATCTTCCAGTCTCTCCATCTCCATCTCTATCTCTCTCATCATCTCTCCCTTGCACACACAATCTCCCTCTCTCTCTCACACACACGCACACACACATACGCACACACACACATGCGCGCGCGCACACACACGGGCTGATGTATCTCCCATAGGTAGAAACTAGCCTTGGAAGAAGAACGCTTTAGAAATGCATCTTGCTCTTAATGCTCCCACCGTGACTGCCCCGGCAAGCGTGGGATCACGTGACTCCACCAAAAAATAGAATCCATCAGTGTTTACAGGGTTGGCTCCACAACTACCCTTTTATACAAACACCGCTACCTTCTTCAGAACAGGATTAACCTGCTTGCCTCCAAGTCTCAGAAACAGATACAGCGAACGGTCAGTGGAACCATTCTATCAGATGGATAGGATTTACCTGTAACATATATACATATAACGAGGAACTGGCCGGGACTCTGGCATCCTGGACCCTATGCTTGCCTTTTCTACCATGGTCCTTTCAGAAGTCTAGGAATTAGCCCCTTGACGAGGCCTAAGATGGATCTGCCTGGGCTTGAATTCCCTTTAAGGGACCAGTGCTGTAGCAAATAGGCAACATCAGAATTAGCGTTCCCACTTTCAAGAAGAAACTCGACGCGCAGAAGCGAACTGACTTCTCAGGGCCCAGGGACGTTCTGGCCCCTCCCATCTCCCTGTTTGGCACGTCCAGCCTCATGGTTGACATTCCCTCTGAGGGCTGTGACTTGGCACCTTCACGGACACCACACTAGAAGGTTGATGCAATGGTTTCCAGCACTTATAAAACATGACACTTATAAAAAACATATTTCGCATTAAAATATATACGTAGCAAAAAGGGCCTATTATAGCTGCGACAGAGTGGGGAAAATGCACTGGGTGTGGAGTCAAACACCCTTGATTGGAATCCAAATTCTGAGTTGCTTTAAGTGCTGATCTGGGTTAGCCAGAAAATGCCTGAGTCTCAGTTTCCTCATCCATCGAATGGGGATAAGCATTCCTCACAGGGCTGCCTGGAGGACTGACAGGCCATCAGATGTAAAAGGGCTTTATACATAGTAAAGCACTAAAACTTGTGAGCTGCTCTTGTGACTCTGGGCAGATCATACAAATTTAAATGCAATTATTCTTTCTTTGTCTTGAGATTTGATACGATTCTTTCTGAATATATATGGGGTATTATATCATAATTGAAATCAACCTGACTCTTCAAAACTACATCCAATGAAATGCTTTTGTGGGCTTCCCTGGTGGCACACTGGTTAAGAATCCACCTGCCAATGCCGGGGACACGGGTTCAAGCCCTGGCCCGGGAAGATCCCACATGCCATGGAGCAACTAAGCCCGTGCGCCACAACTACTGAGCCTGTGCTCTAGAGACCATGAGCCACAACTACTGAGCCCATGTGCCGCAACTACTGAAGCCCACGTGCCTAGAGCCTGTGCTCCGCAGCAAGAGAAGCCACTGCAATGAGAAGCCCCTGCTCGCTGCAACTAGAGAAAAGCCCGCACGCAGCAACGAAGACCCAACGCAGACAAAAATAAACAAACAGATAAATTTAGAAAAAGAAAAAGAAATGCTTTTGAGTGTCAGGGATAATACATTCGGTAATTCACTAATACATTCTAGGTGACCGCAGCATTATCGTGACAAACTCAGGAGAGTTAATACTTATGGGTGACACTGGTGCTTGGTTTTAAGTGTAAGTAAAGATGAGAAGAAAAAGCAAGCATCCAAAGAAGGTGACAGAGGAGAGAAGGTTGGGGGGCAGGGGGCTGGAGGACACAGAAAGTAGGTCCGTTAGCAATGTCATAGGGCTTGGACATATGCTACACTGCCTGGCCACTAGCTGACACTCTCCCTCCATGAAAACAGAAGACAGCTTTACTTTCCAGGCAATAAAAACCTCAGAGACAAATTCTGCCATATGTGGGCAAGGCCCCCTCCCACAAAGCCCTCACGTCTGGGAAGTGGAATTGAACATCTCATCTTCAAAGCGAGTTCTCGGTAAATGTACTACTGGTTTTACAACCTCTATCCTCCATGCAAACCACTGGAGAACACATTTTCTCAGCATTGCCCAGTGTTACTGTTCAATGCCCTGAGTTTCTGAAACCATCTCGGGGGAAGCGTGATCAATTTCCACTTTGCCTTTTCAAGGGGTGGGAAAACCAGAGGTCTGGGAGAGCAAGAGCCGGCGGTCTCCTTACCTTGAGCCATTCACCTGGTTAGGGTTACATTCCATCTTGATGGTGACCCTGGCTGGGGGTTGAGACAGCCAGTCCTGCTGAGGGACACGCGGGCTCATCTTGGATGTCTGTCCATAGTCGCTGGAGGAGGACGCGGTCATGTCCGTCTTGGCCAGGTGCGGCGTGCCGTATGCGCACTCAAACAATGACTGGTCCTCGCTCACGACAGATAACGCTTCCTGGACACCCAAAGAAACACACAGTCAGGACGTTCCAAGGGACAGTCATGCTTCAAAAAGTTGCTAACTGTATGGTCATTTCTAACTGGGACCCCCTTTTTAGGTAGTTTTTACGGTATCCATTTCCACCTTTCAGCAGCAAAAGGGAGCTGGCTTTCTTTCCCCTAGAGACGGTAAGAGTTGGCACTGGCCGACCTAGAAAAACTTTTGTGCAGGTCTCCAAACATCCCAGCCTTGACCACAGCCGTGCAGATAATACCCACTTTAATCTCAACTCAAGGAAGTGGAATTTCAAAGGTCTTAGAAGACATCCAATTGCATGTGTCATTATTTGACAAATGCAATCTATAATTCAAGCAGACAGGGTACAGAATGGTCGTGAAGATTAAAAAAGACATGTGACGGCTAACACCTAAGCATCTGGCAAAACTGCCACATTCCCAGGAGATTTTGAAGAAGAGCTACTTAGAAGAGTGAGGGGGAAATGGGGCACCAAAGGACACAGAGACAAAGATACGAATTTTTCCACTTCTAAGTTATTAGCTGAAATAGTTTCAAGTGGCGCTTCCATGACGGTGAACATCTGGATGATAAATGAACCAAAAAAAAAAAAAAAAAAAAAGCTGTGATTAGCCAGAGGTCTCCAAATACCAAGATGTTTAAAATACCTAGATCGCTGACTAGCTCTTTTTTTTTTTTTCCCCCTTACTTTCTATTCCTATCTTTGCTCATTTTGCATGATTGGGTGAGAAGAAATAGAAATGTGTCATTGTTAGAGCATTCTTCTGTGGTTTTAAGTCAAACAAGTGGTTAGCCTATGGCTAGGCGGACATTCGACAGCCAAATCAGCAAAGGCAAATTCGATTGGGAAATTTCAGCTACTGGAATGACGTATTGTGCAGCAACGACACAGAAGAACTACGAGACCATCCAACTTTGCTTTCTATAACCAAAACAGAAATCCATGTGGTAGTTCATGTTTATTTCAGTCCTTGGGCACCCTCGGTACTGCTATGCAGCTGGTGAGAAGCAAATGCTGTCTGGGTCACACATGTTTTTTAAATAGAAACTTTGGAGCCAGTGGGGACTGTGGAGACCTTCTTGTCCAAACTCCTCATCCCCCAAATGGGAAGATCTGAGACCCAGGAAGGTCGAGACCTCACCTTGAGGTGAGCTGCCCAAGATAAAGCAGGGATTTGGTGAGCACAATGGTGAGTGTTTTATCTTCAGTTCCCTCCTATCCCCACAGCCCAGGACACCCTTCTTATATTCCTTGGTTTCCGATAATTGTCTGCCTTAGCACTCCTTTCTCATTCTTTGAATTGATACTTAAATAAGTAACGATTTTCCCCCCACCCCCGTTAATAATAGAGCCCTACGAAGCAGCCTTTCTAAGACAGAAGCCCCCCCCTCCTTACGCAGAAGTGTCCGAATCTTTAGGGAACACATGCAATTTCACAAAGCACCCCCCAATCCAGTGTGTCCTCCCCCACTCCATCCCCCATCTACCCAGGGACCCGAGTACCTGAACTTCACTGCCAGGCACACTGTGCTGTGAACCAGTGAGCAGGGAGAATCAAAAGGAACAAACTCAGTGCTCTGGCTCTCAGAGTGGAGGCCAGGTGTCTGTGCATGGATAACCACCCCCCGCCACCACCCACCGCCACGGTATCTCTAAAATCTCTTAGAATCGCAGCCCTGTGACAGTTTGGGAAAGAGTAAGCTGGGGGTTTAAACAATAACTCAAAATGTAGAAAAGGATGGGTTGTGCCAGCCAGAGAACCAGAATCAGGCACAAGGAAGAAAAGAAAAAAAGTAAGGCATCTTGAACCGCCAGCAAAAGCAAACGCATCAACAAACAGACGGCAACAATCCGAGAAATGGGCACGGTAGATTCGGCGGGGGAGCCTGAGTCACGTGGCGCTCTCTTCCGGTCACAAACGGAGTGAGGGGATGTAAGGAATCTAAACTCACAGACATGGGTTTAAAAGTCAAATCGGCACCACAGACTTAGTGCAGTCCTGCTAATTAATAAAGGCAAAATTATAGCTTCTTCAATAAATTGTGCAAGACAGGGTCTCCTTTCCCATCGCGGCGCTGGATGGAATGGTTTTACGCACTCAGAGCAAAAAACAAGGCTGAAGGCTGCCTCCATTCTCCCGCCGGGTCCTGCAGACTCCACCAAGCCTCGGAGGGGAATACCATGCTATGTAATGTCAGCGTTGGCTCACCGGTGAAGAGAAACATGAATAAATGTGCGATGTGTATCAGAAATTGGCAGAAACAGGTTAGATATAAGGAGCAGGCTAACCTTTAAATCACAAATGAGAAGAAAATGGCTTTCACAACAAAAAGAGTAACAATGTTAAAATATGAGTATCTCCCCAAGATAAAGTAGGATATTCTCACAAACACAACCAATGACCAAATAAATGTAGCCTAAGATTTAAAAACTGGACCAAAATACTAGAACTGAAACCAGGCTTCAGTGTGTGCTTGGAGGGGGAGGAACCCATTCTCACATCTGGCAAAGCATTTTTCCACCACATGGCTTTCTAAAGAAAGAAATCAAAGTTAATTGAGATCGATTTAGGAAAAAAAAAAACTACAAAAGCTAGAGATAAGCGGGGGAGGGGGGGGACACACATCTTTTCTTCGTATCTTAAAATTCTCCTCCAAGTTAGTACTGAATAAAAATGAGAAAGGCCATATACTTCAGAATATCAAAAGCTGCTTTTGTTCGCTAGAGGAGAAGCAGTCTAAAAATGAGGACGCTTCAGGATAAACGTTTCATTTCCAAAGGGGTGAAACACAGTCCATATTCTGGAAAGACAGCGCATGCCCCAAAGTGATGCTAATTAAACCAAGGCAGGCAAGCACCTAGGGTTAAGTACAAGTCAGGAAAAGGAAACAAATGAATAAATGGAATATCTCACACACACACACACACACACACACACACGTGCGTGCTAACTTAGCACATCTGAACAATGGAGGAGTCAAAAGAAGCTGAAGGGTGGTCTTCAGAGACCTGCTTCAAAGATGACCACGAAAATTAACTGCTGTTCTTTAGAAGCAAACAAATGCTATGTACCCACAGCATGCCTTTGTTCACCCACTTGACTTTGTATATTACATGTAGGTTTCATCATCCCTTTGGTTGCAGTATGAATGACAGAGGCTGGTGCATAGGATTCTCCCACCCCAGCAGCACTGGGACTTCAAAGCAGGGAAAGGATCTAGCCTAGTAGGATTAAAACCAGAATGGATCGCTACACACAGGCTGGTAACCAGGAACACATGAGTCCCTCAACTGTAGCTCTGCAAGTGACTCTTCCTGGCCTCGACGGACGCTGTCCCTGCTTCCCTGCCGTCTGGCTTCCCTCCTTGTCTGTGGTCATCTCACCTACCTACCTGCCTACCTGCCAAAGCTGTCGGCAGATGCCTTAGGTAACGTCTATGGCTTATTCCCTCAGCACCTTCGGCCAGACGCGGGGACTTGCAAACTGCTTTGGCTACCTTATGACAGAGAATTCAAAAAAAAAAGTCCAAACCTGGCAGAAATGTGGCATAATTAATTAATATGCCCACCTCTGTGTTACTCTAAAAAGACATGAACTTTAGATTGGTGTGTGTGTGTGTGCGGGGTGTTCTTTTCTGTAGCCCCAAGAAAGCTGGGATATTTTGATGTGCCCGGTGGCAGGCTACCAATGCCATTTTTCATGAACTTATGAGAAATGCATAAATTCTAAGCGAACTGCCCTCAAACAAAAGGGACCGTCGTGTTAGTATACAATGTTTATTATTTCATTTGAATACTGAATATGCACCAATGACATGTGAGGACCACTTCTTCAGATTTTGGTCATCACATTTGACTGACAGTTCTAGAAAGTGAAGAGAACTCAACTAGATTATATTTCATACATGAGACTAAAATACGATTCTATTTTTTAAGTAACTAGATTTGGGTACAACAAAGGTTCCAAAATGCTTAGATTTTTAAAAAAATTAAAAGTCGAATGCACTTTTAAGCATGCTGACATTTCCAGCAAATGATTTCAGACAGCCTAAAACAGATGAATTTTTTTCTGTAACAGATGAATAGTTTGAGAGGCTCCTATGTTTCCAGCAAAAGAATTATAAAATAAGGGTCTGGGCTCAATTTTGCTCTTAACTTTTGATCCCCACGGTTCATAAAAACACTGAAATGTCAATCCAGGGAACCCAACATACTTAAATTTTCATGAAAATCTGGGCGTGGTAAAATGTTGAAACTAAGAAAGTCTTAAGGAATGATCGGCTCTCTTTCACAGCTGGAGCCAGTGAAGCATACCCAGGGAAATGATCCTTACGTCGTTTTCAAAAATCCAGAGGATGGCCAGAACTAGGCGTCCAGGGAACAGGATTCCCAAATTCACCCTCAGTTTCCTCAAGTCTTAGGTGCCTCAAATAGTTATGAAAACAAATGGAAAAACTAAGTGGAACAAGCATGTTAAGATTATGGTCATGCTTTAGAAAAAGAAATTCTTATAGAAGTCTTTGGTATCACAATACACTTTAGGAAGCCAAGGTCATCTTAAATCAATAGTCTGCCTTTCCCCCACACACATAACCAATCAGAATCTGGAACATCACATAACTGCTTACACTGCGATGAATAAGCCATCTTTTAGCCACGTTCTCTTGACTCATAAGCAGCTGATCCATCACATAATAAACGACGTTACCTTGGTAAGCACTTCGTATGCAGTATCCCTTTCAATCTGATTACACTGATTTTAAGATACACCTTTTTCCACATTTTACGAGCTCTGAAATCTGGATGCATCTCACCATCGATGGCATGTCATGCGTTATTGGCAGCATCTCTTCTCCTTTGACGGCCGGTAAAATAATGGTTCGTTTTATCATCAATGACATCTTAATTTTATGAAATACAGTCCTGACAATAGTCTTATAAGGTCAGGTGTCATTCCTGCCCACAGGTGAGAAAGCAGGATTGGGAAGAAGGGTAATGTCAACGTGAGGACAAGGTAGCAGCAGCGTTCGTGTCGGGGAGTGGAATCACTCCCTGAGGCTGTACACTCGCCACTCTGGGTGTGACCAGAGAAAGAACAGGTTGGGCTGATGGAGGTCAGATGCACAGGGCTTCACTGCCTTGAAACAGCTGTGGAAAGAGCAGAGCTGACAGCACAAATAAGAGACAGAACCACCTAGAAAGAGAGAGGCTGGTGGAGGGAAGAGGTGGGAGAAGGCTGAGGGGATAAATGCCCAGAATCCCAGGACTTCGATGGAATTAAAGGATCAGGAGAGTAAGTGGAAAGCCTGTTGGAAACTAGGAGGGAAATTTCTAAGTACAACACGCTCTCTTATGAGGCTAAAAGCTATGTAGCAATAGGTCCCAGATACATTTAATTAGTCTTTCTTACTTAATAGTTTAAATCAACAAATCTGTTCTTTTCATTGGTTAATCAGATAATTCAGACCCAAATTGATGGCCGTGTATTGGGGTGTGTTCATTGCAGGTGGATGCCTGGCTTCTCAATCAATACTGCAAGGGAAGAATAGGGCAGGTAGGAACACCATTTATAAATGTTAGAGCCAGTGCACGTGGTGGCCTTAAATGGATGTCTGCAGACCTAATGATACTGGAAAACTATTTATTAGGCTGTCTCAAGCCCAGTTGTTTATAGCTTCTCGGGCTTCCCTCGTGGCGCAGTGGTTGAGAGTCCGCCTGCCGATGCAGGGGACACGGGTTCGTGTCCCGGTCCGGGAAGATCCCACATGCCGTGGAGCGGCTGGGCCCGTGAGCCATGGCCGATGAGCCTGTGCGTCCGGAGCTTGTGCTCCGCAACAGGAGAGGCCCGCGTACCACAAAAACAAAAACAATTGTTTATAGCTTCTCTTCAAGGCAGAGTGCATGCGGTAGATGCTTCTGGAAAGTCTACTCCTAATCACATTCAGAGGAGAAAAAAGCAACACAAATACGTCCCTAGGAAAGACCTCCACTCCATGTGCCCAACAAAAGGCCAATCCTTCCAGAATTTTATTCTCAACGTGTATATTTTTGCATTTGAATATTGCCAACATCTCATGGGATGAGAAACTTCCTCTGACCGGTATCTTTTAATTACAACACAAAAAAAGCCAAACATTGTGAGTTAAAAGATGCATTGTCAGGCTGAGTGGGAATCATTTTGCCCCGTCTTGATATTATTTTCTTTCCTTAATTCTTCAGCGGAGGAAACATTAAAATCATATATTAAATGCAGCATCTAGCTTTGTGCTCACGTTTTTCTCATTTAACACATTGCTATTTTAGTCCTTCAAAAATATAAAAATCTTGGATTAACCTCAAAGGAAAAATGTATGTAGGCAAATGAAGTCCATCTAAAGAGAGTGTTTCCCCAATGTGGTATCGCTTCAGTATCAAACACGTTTACAACTGCAGTACCAGCCCAGCGCTAAGAGAATGAAACCCAGGACTGGTGCAGAGATACAGGCATACAAATATATTCATATACATGCATACACATACATATTTATATGCACATATATGCATGCTCACACACACACACATATGTCAATTTCCATACACATGCCTATACATACATAAATATATTCGTATTCACACATACATGCATATTCGTATGTACATGCACACATGCATAAACACAGACACATATTCATGCATATTCACACACATGCATATTCACACACACAGTCATACACACATACACACATACATATTCGAATATACAGATCTGCACATGCACGCATGCATATTCATACAACATACATATTCACACATATATGCATATTCATATACATGCACATATTTACATACACACATGCCTATTCATACAGACATTTACATACACACATAATACACACATATATATATCCATCTATCTCTCCATCCTTACTATCTTTGCTCATTGAGCACTTTAGAGGACCTGTACACAGTCCTTATTGGTCAGCAGACCCCCTAGGGAAGATGGTGCCTAAATGATGTAGAACACCAGGATTCTTCCCTTTTTGCCTTGATTTGTTTCTTTCTCAAACTCGAAGGTGCTTTTCCTCCCCTCAGCAAATCCCTTCAAGAAAAGACTGATCTGGAAACCAGTCTCCTTATGACCTTCAGACGAATTTCCCTGCTCTGAACTCACCGGATTTCTCCTTGGCTCTGAGCAGCGTAGCCAGTCCTGGGAATTCTCTTGCTCACATACTTCTCCCCCAACTGCTGCCTTTATGAAGATATGAGCATTTCCAGGGCAGGATCGTGTGTGTGTGTGTGTGTGTGTGTGTGTGTGTGTGTGTGTGTGTGTGTGTGTGTGTGTGTGTGTGTGTGTGTGTGTGTGTGTGTGTGTGTGTGTGTGTGTGTGTGTGTGTGTGTGTGTGTGTCCCCCTAGCATCCAAACAGCTTCTTAACATCACATTTTGTTGATGTTCCTATTAACCACAGAACTAAGTCATGAAATTATACGAAAGCCCCATCATAAATGCTGTAGGTCCAAAAACTTTTTTCACATCAAAACAAAGGAAAATATACTTGTGAGATGAAGTGTGCAGCCAGTGACCAGGAGTTTGGAAGCTAATCGCCCTGGCACTATAGCCTCAGCCATATGATCCTGGAGCACATTACTGCAGGGTTTTACCTGAAATCTACGTAGGCTTGAATTAGGGACTCTGCGTAGTTAGGCAACATATGAAATAAATAAGACTTACTAGAAAATGAACACTAGCAAAGCAAGGAGAGAAGCTTTCAATGGCTAAGCGCAAATCCCAGAACGCTTGCGGAGACTGGAGCATTGCAGAAAAATGTCAAGGAGAGAATAGTTAGGTTCCACATAAGGAGAACTGGATTTAAATGAACCTCAAAAAATTAGAAACCCAACAAACATAATTTTAAAACAACCCTTCTGTTTACTTTCTCAGTTCTATGCAGATGCTCTTTGAAACATTTGAAAGGAGGGTGAGATAGGAATATTTAGCCTGTCAATCAAGGTTTCAGGCATGCACGATGAGTTAAGTCTCTGGGTTCTACAGCACAGCATCCTGCTATAGTTAACAGTTCTGAATCATATACTCACAAATTTGCTAAGAGAGTAGATCTTATGTTAAGTGTTCTTATCGCAAAAAATATATAAAATAAAGAGGGAAGGAGGAAGCTTTCGTAGACGATGGATACATTTATGGCATGGATTGTGGTAATGGTTTCATGTGTAGATACTTATCTCCAAACTTATTAAGTTATAAACGTTAAATACTGTACAGCTTTTTAGTACGTCAATCAAGCCTCAGTAAAGTCATTTTTGAAAAAACAAAAGAAACAATGTGTAAGTGATGTTAATAGCCTCTTTGTTTTCCTACAAAGAAACACATTTTCCCCCCATAGGCTTCTTTCCTTCTTTAGAGATGAATAAAAAAGTGTAAAAACATGTGTGGAAACATCCTGTTTGTGTGTTTTAAGTCGGAATGAGTGCAAAGAATGCAGCACTACCCCCTTCAGATCCTTCTGCACCCTCTTGGTTTTGTGGGGGGCAAATTCTACTCCTGGCTTTCCATACTTGTTTGTGTTTTTCTAATCACTGTCATCACGTGACACTCAGAAAATTTCATCAAAAGCCTTCATCTTATTTGTATCTCATTTGAAATAACTCATTTGAGATGAAAAGATGATTTGCTTTTCACTTTGATCAGCAAATTTAGGATAAACAATAGAGATGCACCAAAATTTCGGAGACAGCACGGTAGAGCATGGTGGCCACTGGATTGGGGCTCCAAAGACCTGAGGTGGAAGCTGCCCTTGGTCACTGGGCCACCCTGGGACTTCCACAACCCCACTCTGCTCCAAATTCAGTCCCACGTGAGCTGCTGAGGGCTTGTTACAGACGCAGAGTCTGCGTGTCTGCAGCCCTGCTGAATCAGAATCCACTTCATAACATGAACCTGGCACACTCGCATATTCAAGTTTAAGTCCTGCTGCCTTATCCTCGCTTGAGTCTCAATTTCTTCAACTATGAAGGTGATGTTGATAAGAGCTGCCCCAATCCCAACCAGGGCTCCCAATGGGCCAAGTGAGCTAGTGTATGTAAAAGGTTTCATAAGCCTTAATGTTGCATTTCAACTATTATCCCATCCTAGAAAGCTGATGTGACTGACCCAAATTCTCCATGGGGTTCAAGACAGTGGCTTGGACGATCCGTTTCAAATCCTATTCTTCTAACAAGCCACATGCCAGGAAAAGTACATCGTCTCTCGTATGCCATTAGTCACTCATTCTTTGTTAAGTACTAAATTTAAAAGTCAGGTATCTTTATTTAACATGGGGAGAAAGATGAGCTGGCATCTTTGCTTTTATTGTCGAGAGCATTTAGTCCAATGTGATTTAGCCTTTATGGTGCCCGGTCCAGTTTGTACATGGGTTTTTCGTTGTAATTCTACATTAGTTTGTTGGATGTCAATTCAATGTAAGTTTTGTGTGGAAAGGGATCTGGATTCCCTGTTGAAAACTGTGGCCTCAACAGCTGGTACGTACCCTGGCATGTTGTTGTTCTCTACAAGATGAGTGGATGAATGGATGAATAGGTGAATGTATGAATATACCACGTTCTCATAACACAATTCCCATTCATTTCCCTAAAATTGCACACAGCACACAGCTGATGTTCCTCAAACTCCCCAAAAAAGTCTTCTCTTCCAGGATGTGGGATCCACGATGCTTTTCATCCTAACTTTCCCTAAAACCTCATGAGATTTTTAACAAACTTGGACAAGGAAGTGATTCTACGGCAGTCTTGCTAAGAGGCTCACGGAACTCTTTTACTCTTCTGATTTCTGCAGCTCACTCAGCCCAACCCAGGTTGGGCTGCAAGTGATTCAGGTTCCAAGAGGCACAGAGGACGCTCAGAAGGGCACCGCCACGCCCACAGGGTGACAAAGTCATTAGCAGTTTTCCTCTATTGGAACAGCCCTCTCTAAACCCCAAGGGAGAGATGGTACATCATACCTCTCACCTCCAGGAGCTCCATGTAAACAGGCAGCTCTATGCTTGGCCTTTTCAAAACATACATTCAGACGCTAAAAATACAGTGCACTGCACATCTGGAATGTGTCTCATCCATGAATCTCTGACACATGGATTCACTGTTTTCGAGAAAATTCCAAGAATTTTATTCATGAGAAAACTTTGGCACAATGGGAAACGCTGGCAAGCATTAGATAGCAGCAGCAGATGTGCTGGCCTCCGCCCCCAGGCCTGCGGCTGGTTCAGCCCGTTTGCATCAGATACCTATCTCGTGCCTTCAAACTACCAACTCAAAACTCCCCATAAAAGAGGGAGGCCTTAAGTTTATTAAGTGATGCGGTTCCCCCCACATGGGACACAGTACCAGATGCACTCTGCAAGTGTCGGGATGGGCACGTGGGAATTTAAAAGGGACAACAGGAACACAGGGTCACTGGTGTGAGATGCAACTGCTCCCTGTGCCTCGTGCCCTGCAGCCACCGCCTCCTCGTCTGTTACATGAGGGTCTGGTCTCCTGATGTTTCCTTCCTGAGGTCCCTCCTTGCGCCAAGATGAAATCTACTGTATTTAACTAGTGACATTCTCTTCCTGCCGGGGCCAAACCACAGGCCCCACCTTCTCCATCTCTGAGCAGCTATGTGCCTAAGGGGAAAACCTATCACCTGGGGAGCTGCGGAAAGTTCCTATGAGTTCAGGTTCAGAGTGAACTATGGGCTCTTTCCAGGCTGCCCTGGGTTTTAATTTCCTCTGGATAACTTCTTCCATGCTCATGGTGGGAGGGTAGTCAAGACCCTGAGAGCTCATTTCATGTCTTCAACTGCCATTAGGACCTAATCTCCTGCACGGGAACTCTGGGTCTGTTTAGAAAACACATCAGCCACAATAAAATACAGTTCTACTAACAAAAAGTCTTACAGAGACTGGGAGTCTCGTGGCGGGAGGGAGCGTACGTAAGAAGCCCTCACTTTTCCCAAGGTGCTCCAGGGACCTCCTTCCTCTCCTTTCCATCCTCATTCCCAAGTAACTGTTGTCAAGGGCCACACAACGTATAAAGCAGACATGAACACAAACATTTTCTTTTCCTTAGACACCAACTCTAAGGAGTTGTGGAAAGAGCCGAGAGCTCACCCACGGTGAGGGTCCAGCCCTGCCAACCCTCACTTCGGCTCCACGAATGATGACGCCTCTGTCCCTGGGGCTGGGAGGCTAAGCCTGTGCTTTGCACCAGATTTTCTAGCACATAGATCCGTGCTGGTGGCTGCACAGGAAGGGGACCCAGGAGCTAGGGTATCATGACCTTTGTTCCCGCTCTGCGCCGAGCTCAATCTCTGCCTATCATGTAGTTCAGGGCACGAGAGAGGACCCCGTCATCAGAACACTTTTCATGCACCAACCAGCTGGTTACCAGCGAGACCTGATTTTTACAATTCTGGGAGTGTTGATCTCAAAACCTAATACGTTTGAATTATGCACTGTAAACTCGTCCAAGAATTTCAAACCACGTATACATATATCATACGCAATGAGGCTCTCCTGAGCCCCTCTGTAAATTGGTCTCTTTAAAAATCTGTAGATTCTTTCCTACCAAAACCACTCTAACCTGCAGAAAAGCTTGGCGGCCTGAAAATCTTCATGATGTCTACCCTAGGGTCTAAACTTCGGTTTTTAGATTGTCTCTTTACTTGGACCTCTTTACTTATTACGCTGAATCCCCAGGGAGGAAGCAGAACCATGAATGTCCATGTCTACCCACCTTTTCCAGGAGAAGGAGGAAGTTTCCAGGGCTCAGAACTGTGTGCAGTGTCATATACATGTACAGGCACAAAGAGAGCTGCTGGACAGGTGAGGGGTCTGTGCAGATGTATCTCCTTTCCGAGGGGGTGGAGTTTCCTGTCACCCACCCATCTAATTTGCATAATAAGCCTTATGGGGCGGGGGCACATCTACTTAAAAGGGCAGCTTACTTAGTACAAAGGATGATTTGCCGTCCTGTCTTCCAGTCTGGTAGACTTGCACTGATCACTATTTGCAAGCAGAGGGACACTTTAAAAATTTAAACAAGGTGTAAAGAACTGTGAACCTTGCTTTTCAAAGTCTGATCCATGGACCAGCAGCATCAGCATCACCCGGGACTTTGACAGAGAAGCAGAGCTTCACCAGGCCCCACCCCAGAGCTACTGAATCAAAATCCTATTCAACAAGATTCATAGGGGGAATGGCAGGCACATTTAAGTGTGGAGAACTGGGTGAGAGGGTGGTCTAAGTTTCCCAAAAGAAAGAAAAGGCAGGGCTGCGTGAGAAGGGGGAGGAGGAGAGGGCAGACTACTTCTTTTAATTAGAGTGGTCAGGGAGGTCTTCTTGGAGGAGGCGAGCCCTAAGCAAACTTGAAGGAGGCCCAGCGGTAACAGAACAAGGCCAGAGGTGGTTTGAGGGTGGGACACAGGGCTCAGGAACAGCCAAGGAGGGCTCCTATTGTCACAGGAGAGGAGGGACAGGAAGCGCTAGCAGTGGACAAGGAGGTAAGCCAGTTGCGGCTGGGGGTCGTTGGCAGGACCTGGGCGGTACTGCGAGTGAAATGGGAGCCTCTCTAGATGTCTTGGCTAAAAGCCCAGGGATTGTCTTCTTTCCTAAGATATACTAATATTTTCCACCTCGTATGGGCTGTGCAAAGAAAATACTTTCTATCTTTTGAGTTTTATTATTTTCTTTTTTTTAAAACTTTTTATTTTATATTGGAGTACAGCCGATTAACAATGTTGTGATAGTTTCAGGTGCACAGCAAAGGGACTCAACCATACATATACATGTATCGCCTTCCATTCAGGCTACCACATAACACTGAACAGAGTTCCCTGTGCTATAGAGTGAGTTTTATTATTGGTTGGCCAAAATGTTCATTCGGTTTTAAGTAAAAATAAAAGACATTTTTCATTTTCACCAAGAATTCTATTGAACAATGGATTCACCAACACAACGAACTTTCTGGCCAGCCCAATATTTTCAAAGCTCAATGTGACTTGCATGCATGTATCGTGCACACCACGTGTACACCAAAAGCCACACCTCACAAAATGTTACGGCCATCCTTTGCTCCCCATACAGTGGGGGCTTCTGTTCGTCATCATACAGAGAAACTGTGGGAATTCAGAATATGTGTTTTTCATTCAGAGAGTCTGTAAATGGCCATGACCGCTGTTAAAAGGTTTTGCACAGACAGTAAATACCTCCCTGAGGCTCCTCTGCCCCCACCACTCTAACAGGCAGCCTCAGGGAGCCCTACCTCTGGAATCAAGAGGAAACACAGCACCAAAGGGATCCCCTGCTCCCAAGTCAGTTGTGTGAGGCCCACAGATTCTGGCAGCTCTGGTGGCAAATGACAGGCCAGAACATCACTTCCTGCTGCCTCCCCCCCATGCTGGACTGAAAGTTTCAGGGCTTGAGCAGGGATGCAGATGACCAAGTATTTCCTCTTTAAACACAATGATAAGCGTGCTTCAGGAAGGAGGCATTTAGAAGAACTGTTTATTGTCCTTGCCGGTGGAGAACCCTAATTCTCCGAGGTCTATCTGGTGGAACGTGCTTCCTGGTTAATAAAGGGCGACTTCCCTTCTGCTGCGGAATTTTCTCAAGTCATCAACATAGGCCTCGTAGCCATCTCTGAATCCAATCTCGACATTCAGTGTATAGTCTGTATATTAGTTTTCTAGGGCTGCGAAACCAAATACCACAGACTAGGGGGGCTTAACCAACAGAAACTCATTTTCTCACAGTTCTGGAGGCCAGAAATCCAAACTCAAAGCGTGGGCAGGGTTGGTTCCTTCTGAGGGCCATGAGCTGCTCCAGGCCTCCCTCCCTAGCTTGTAGACGGCTGTCTTCTCCCAGGGCCTTCACAAAGTCTTCCCTCTATGCATGTCCGTATCTGTGTCCAAATCTCCCCTTTTTATAAGGACGTGGCCATATTGGTTTCAGGCCCAACCTCATGACCTCATCTTGATTACCTCTGTAAAGACCTGATCTCCAAACACGATCACATTCTGAGGTTCTGGGGGTTAGAACTCCCACATATGAATTTAGGGGCACACAATTCAACCCGTAACAGGGCAGAGAACGTGTCCATTTTCTTCGGGGGGCTGCTGTGCGGCTTGCGGGATCCTAGTTCCCCGATCAGGGACTGAACTGGGGCCCCAGCAGTGAAAGCGCAGACCACTGGACCGCCAGGGAATCCCAAGAGAGTGTGTCCACTTAATTCACTGCCTAGCACAGTGCCAGGTACCAGAATAAGAACAATAAGTCAGTGGTTCTCAAAGTGTGTTCCAGGAACCCCCTGGGGTCCCAAGACCCTTCCAGGGACTCTGCTGCTTGACAGTTTTCACGACATGCTAGGACATTATTTGCACCTTCCTGGCTCATCCTCTCACAGGTGTACAGCGAAATTTGCCAGAAGCTACAGGACATGTGATAGTACAACAGATTAACTGCAGGGGCAGATATGAGAATCCAGCTGTCAGCTGTTAAGCCAGACACTGAAGAGATTTGCAAAAATGTGAAACAATGTGACTCTTCTTACTAAATGTCTTTTTGGAAAAGACAGTGATTTTTCATAGCCATGTGTTATTTAAATTAACATATAATGGGTTTATTACTGTTATTTTAAAATGAATTCATTAATAAATATTTTAAGAACATCTCAATTTTTATTTCTAATTCAGTAAACATCAACAGATATAACCCCTATCAACCACTGCCCTTTAGGGTCCTGAGGCATTTTTCAGGGTGTCAAGGATCCTGAGACCACAAGTTTGAGGACCACTGCTGTACAGAGGTAAACTGGCTAGGACCTAATCTTTCTTCTCTGAAGTAACCCACAGTCTTAGGGTGATAAGACGCTTTATAAAGAACATATTTTTAGTAGCTAAGTGCCACAAAAAAGGAAGTTTGTTGGCCATCCCCTTAGGTTGACAACAGAGAGTTCTCATGAAGAAAAACAGAAAATCTGATCTCGACCTAGTGATGTGTTCAACTTGGAACATAAGAACTTACAACACCAAGAGTTGGAGGGATCAGCACTTTTTTGGCCTCTCAACTGATCTGCCAAGTGTTGGCCCCAGACCGCCTAACACTGGACAGAATCTACTAAAGAAGCAGGTTGCCCACCCCCACCTAGTTACAAACTACCTACCAACATCTATTTCCAGCTGAGCCTTCTTGAAAGTGGCATGCCTCTTGGCAAAACGAGAGGAGGTCCATGAGGGAACCCAGACCAGCAGGAAATCAGCGGAGACTGAAGACCACCTACCCACTACCAAGCTGGCTGTGCTTCGGATCTGAGCCAGCCTGGGAAACTGGTCCTGCGGGCGAGGGGCTGCAGGGCCCAGGCACAGACTCCCTGCCCATCCCCCAGCGATCCCATTTTGGCACACCTGGTGCCTCTCTGGACGCACAGGTTGCACTCTTCAATTACTGCTAAGGACCACGCTCCTTTTTTTTTAATGACCAGGTTGTTTTAATTTTTAAACTTGTCTCTTGGGAGATCCTCCCTGTTTATATCCTTGTTAGGGATTGCACATAGCTATCTCATTTTAAAACCATTTCTCCAAGGTATCTGATTCAAATGACAAGTAGTTGGGTACCCACCACGTGCAAAGCAACTAGGGTGGGCACTGTCGGCTGTGATATAAGATGGACCATTCTCAAAGTCTATTATTCTAGACAGACTGTAATCACTTTGATAGAAGGACGAAACATCTGGGAGAAGAGATGCATCAGGACTGGGGGAATGCAGGCTCCATGAGGGCAGGGGTGTTTTTTTCAGTGATGTTTCACCAGTGTCTGTAAAAGTGACACACACACACTGAATATCTAATGCATAAATTCTTAGTATGTAGGTGTTAAGTGTGGTGCTGAGTTTGTCTACTGCTTGGATGATGGAGGGAGGAAGGAAAGTAGGAAGAAGGAAAGGAAAGAATGAGGGGAGGGAGGGAGAGATACTCTCCTTTCTCTATTGGAACAAAAATCCTACTGTGTCACTCTCCTGCCCTAAAATAAAATCCGATTTCCCAACATCTTCTGGCCCCTAGAAACCCATAAATCCTGCAAAGAGGCGTCTACAGCTTGTTATTCTTGTAAACTATTTCTGCATTCACTTGTTAGTGACCTGAGCAATGAAGATAACTTCCGATCAACCAGAAGAGGCAGCTTAACTTGGCAAGGCACGACCTACATCATTGTGACTTTGTGGGAAAATCCTCCTAGTCTACTAATTCAAGAAACATTTGGATGGGCTGCTGGGAATTAGGATTCAATCTTGGATTCAAGTCACTTGAGTTAAGGACCTTGTTCTTTATCTGGATGAGGTCCCACTTCGTAGTTAAGAGAAAGACCAGACAAATGAAAGCAGAAAAAACATATCACAGCTCAAGTTCATGTGCAAGAACACATTACTGTAAAATTCTTGTGCTGCAAATGTTTCCAAGGAAATAAGCACACTCCCGGCATGTGCACTGGAGGGAATGAACTGGGTTCTTGTGCTGTTGCCCCAAACAACCCTCTCTCCTCCAAGCTGGCCCCAGATCTTCTATACATGATACTGTTTCCCAACAAGCAGTCGGACATCAAAATGTGAAATCAGAAACACACATTTTCTGGTTATGAAGAACCTAGGGACAGGACCGGAATAAAGACGCAGATGTAGAGAATGGACTTGAGGACACGGGGAGGGGGAAGGGTGAGCTGGGACGAAGTGAGAGAGTGGCATGGACATATATACACTACAAAATGTAAAATAGATAGCTAGTGGGAAGCAGTCGCATAGCACAGGGAGATCAGCTCGGTGCTTTGTGACCACCTAGAGGGGTGGGATGGGGGGGTGGGAGGGAGATACAAGAGGGAGGGGATATGGGGATCTATGTATATGTATAGCTGATTCACTTTGTTGTACAGCAGAAACTAACACACCGTTGTAAAGCAATTATACTCCAATAAAGATGTTAAAAAAAAAAACACATTTTCAAAGAACAAGTGCATTATACTAACAAGTTAGATGCAGCGGGGGCAGGTGTACCCGTGGGGTTGGAGGGGCAGGACAGAAAGGAGTTCAGGAGAAAGTGTGTTGAGATTTGAGACATGAAACTAAGAAGAAGGAACCCCCAACAGGCACACTGAGGTGGGTTCTGTAACTGTCAATGTGCTCTCATCAAATCGCCACCTTCAAAGGACTTGGATCTGAGGCCAGACAGAAATCCATTAATTTGCACCTTGACTTTGGGGCTTCCAAGAATTACTCAGTAGTTACCATCTCAGGGCTCAAACAGCGGAAAAGCAGTACATATGCAAAAATCACACAATCAATTGGTTAATTCCAAGTGAAATCTGCATATACCAAAAATAAAATGTTTGCCTTCCTGGCACGTGAGGTAGAAATCAGCCTGGTTAACAAAATGTAAAGCACACTTGCAGTGTGTGTGTGCCAGTGTGTCATCTGTGACCATGGGCCACATGCACGCCCAACACGAGTCAGTCATGCCGTGGCCTGTCACCCACTCTGGGAGGTACTGGAACCTTTGTCTTCCTCCCTCCAGCTTCCTGCCATCTTAAAACATCTCACTGGCCATCAGCCAATGATCTGCAGCTAGGTGCAGAAAGGGGGAAAAGGTGAAACTCCTCTCCATCCACATCGGGACTTATCTGTGCTTTAGGGGAAAGGTTTGTTGGTGGAGAGCCAGGGACGGCCTGCATGCACATGAGATTTGCTCTTTACGTGGATCTGCACCTTCCTCATCCCCCACTGGTCAGTTCATCAGCAGTACTTCTCTCCTAACTGGGAACGGTCCACCTGCCTGACTGCTTCTCTCCCGCTGGCCTGTTAAGATGCTCTGAAGCTCTGGGCAATGGAAAACACAAGTGCTTCCCTGGATATGGAGGCGGAGGGGGTGGAAATTGGGGGTTAACATGGCAAGGATACTGTGCACTTAATTGTTTTCTGAAAGCAAAAGTTAAATCTGAGTCAAGCAGAGCTTTGCAAAATTCCCATAGCATTGGCCTCCGTTCCTAAAGACTTTTTTCACAAGAATCACGGAATGACTTTGAGGTTCTAGCCACCCTAATCAGCACAGTTAATGATGCTAAAACATACGCCACAGCAGAGGCAGGGATGCAACATTCTAGATTTCCCTTTGTCAACTGTGACTCCAAGGGAGCCTTGCAGAGTCTTTGGTTCACTTCACACACCATGAAGCCATCCCAAATAAACCAGCTCTCTGGACAAATGCAGTGTCCTCACGAAGAAAATGTGACTTGAAGACCGCATCCCCAGGCCCGTGTCCAATCAGATCATAGCTCCCCGAGACCTCTGATGGAACTGAAGTTTCCATTATAGAAGCATTTCTACCAAGAACAGTTTCAATCAGAGAATCTAAGAAATCCGTGAAGTTCAACCTCCTCTTCAGACTTTGGACATGTTTTTAATATTATACTTATCACTCATAAACTAATTGATTCACTCATCAAACATGTACTGACTCATTACTTTGTGCCGTGCACTGTGATACAATTTCAACATCTCTTACGAGAAGATCCGACAGTTCTATCCACCTGCCATTTGTATGCCGTTATCTTATTAAAAAATCAGCCACAAATGCTCATACACGTCATCTTTGTGAGCTGGGCTCTATTGCTTTGGAAGATCCTGCCGTCCTAGAAAAATGAATGACTACATACGAACATAATTAATTGCATCTTCCCCCCAGAATCATTTTATTTTATTGCTTTTGGCTATTCTCTTTCTTTTTAGGATATATTGTGAAATGTTTCCTTTTAATACCTTTTAGGCAATATTAATTTGTAAGAGACACATTTTATGACAAATTATTTTTCATGTTTATTTTCAACTAAACTGAGTGAAAAACTGAATTTATAAGCAGCTTTTAAGTATGTCTTGCTTTTACGTGAAAAAGGAAATAAGAGGACAGGCTTACGTTTGTGTTAGTAAGGCAACACTGGGGTAGGAATTATAACTCTTACTCCCTCCTGCTGTACGGCGTATGTGCACATACACAATCTCATTTGGATCTAATATAATCTTTATACATTATGGGTATTACCACCTGAAATATCTGCTACAAAGATTTCCCCAGGAATTCGTCTTTTTAATTTTATCATGTGTATTGCATACAGATGTTTACAATTTGTGAACAACCTGATTGCATAACCATGGTTTATTTGTCTGTCTCACGTTATTAAACTGTAAGCTCTAGGAGGGTAGGGAAGTATCAAATTCACTTCTGTATCCCCAGGCACAGAATGAATGCAGCCCTCCTTGGTTACTTAACCTCTCTGTAGCTGTGTCCTTAGCTGTGAAATGTGCATAATGACTGCCCCTGTCTTATCTGTTCTGATCAACAAAACACTTAATACAATGTCTGGCATATAATAAGTACTCCATAAGTGTTCTCCACTATTACCGTGGTTGTTATTTAGAGTTGATTGAATGAAAATTCCTGTAGGCGAGCTAACTTGTACAACTGAATGTGATGGATAACTGGCAGAAAGAAAGGAATATCGGGGATTCTCTATCCTGGTCCATAGCTTTGTCTAGTCTACCAAAGTTGTAGGATTTTTTTCTCAAAATTATTTCCATTCATACAGGAAAAAAATAATTTATTTGTAAGGATTACCTGTGTCTCTTTACCTGTCATAATTCCAATGACCTTACCCAATACACATTGGACATTAACATGCTGGTTAGCTGAGGGGATCCAGAAATAGTAAAACCTGGCCTCACTCTACAGTGGTGTCTCTTTTCTTCCACATATACATCTCATAATTACATTTGTCAAACAGCTTCCTAAGCAAAACCTTGTACCAGGAACCAAATAAAACTGACCCAGCTTTCAGAACATAAAAAAGGGAAAACGAACAGTATAATCCACTTCGTCACCATTAAATTCTATTTGTTGCTTTGTCTAAGAGTCTATTAAAATCCCCCCACAGTGACAGTAGAATAGTCTACACCAAGTACTAACAAGAAAGGCTAAAGTGGAAGACACTTTGTAAATTGTCTCATAAGACTGGACAACGATGATGAGCTAGTCAAGGTGATGCTATTGGCAAACCTGCAGAAATTGATGCTGTTTCACTGTACTCCAGGTAGAATGCCCTATATCCTATATCGACTCTCTGCTTTATATATGTAGCGTGTATATTACAAGCTCATAATCAGCTTGTATATTCTGCTTTATATGTTGCAGCTTAGTTCACCATAGTGGAGGCCAGTGAACGATACATAAACATTAGAGAATTTTTTATAAATATGTTCATTTGTATGAAGGCTAAAATTAGATTATGAAATTCAACGAGAAAGTGGGTAAATAGTTCTGTCACTTGATTGAAATATTAGAATAAGGGAAAACAAAGAAAGCTCTTACAGAAATGAGTGCATCTGGGTTCTCAGCGAACGGCAAATGCCTCTTGTCTCCGGGCAGGAGGCTGTTTGGGAATATGTGGAGCCTTTGGGTTGTCATGGCCATGGAGGGAGCATCTGGCAGTCAGTGGGCAGAACCGAGGACACCTTCAAAATATGGTTTAGTTTTACATAATGCAAGAAGACTGTTGGCCCAAAATTCCAACACTGCCTCCTGTTGAGAAGGGCAAAAGCTACAGAGCTCATCAAAGGATGATACATTTCTAGAATCGCTAGAGGCCAAAGTCTCCTTCTTTCTGGATATATCCAATCACATTAAGCATTTATGCTTATCCCATCTTCTCCAGAGTAAACTGGCCACATCTTCATCATGAGAATTAAACCTAATTAAAGATCCTAAGCTGATAATAAAATTACTCAATGACCAAGCTATAAATAGTTTTCTACAAGTTAAAGAAAAAGAGTTTAGCATCATTGATTGTTTAATTTTGTTTAATTCCTCTTTTCCTAAATTTGAACATTAAGATAAAAAATTCTGAGAATTCATTAGCCTGCAAGAACGAATGAATATGATTCGAAGCCCCATCTATCTGTTAATGAAGAAAAGCAATTCCTTTTCTGATTACACTTGGAAATAGTAGTATTCAATAAACCTACTGAGGAAAAGAGGGATTAGGCTAGTTTTACAATATCTAAAAAGCACTTCATATAAGCAATATCATACGATATTTGTCTTTCTCTGTGTGACTTACTTCACTTAGTACGATAATCTCTAGTTTCATCCATGTTGCTGCAAATGGCATTATTTCATTCTTTTTTATGGCTGAGTAGTATTCCATTGTACATATATACCACATCTTCTTTACTCATGCATCTGTTGATGGACATTTAGGTTGCTTCCATGTCTTGGTTATTGTAAATAGTGCTGCTATGAACATTGGGGTGCATGTATCTTTTCGAAGTATAGTTTATATATACATATATATATATATATTTATATATTCTACTGTATAGCACTGGAAACTATATTCAATATTTTGTAATAACCTATAAGGAAAAAGAATCTGAAAAAGAATCACTGTGCTGGACACCTGAAACTAACACAACACTGTAAATCAACTATGCTTAAAAAAAAGAAAAAAGACAATAAAAAGCACCTCAGACCTAACAGGCTCAGAACAGATCACTTGATTCTCCTTCCAGAACCACCTGTCTCCCTATCATTCTCTTTTACCTGCCTTCTTTGATTGCCTAGCATGTATGATTAGTGTATAATGTACATTTGTGTATTTGATTATTATCCGAAACACTAGATACACAAGAATGTAAAACCCAGGAGAGCAAAGACTGGTTTCCCCAGAACCTGAACAACTCCCGGCAAATCCCAGACACTGAATGTTTGTAGAATGAAGGAATGAATGACGTGAGGTACCAGTACAGGCAGCCTTCAGGTGCTCATATAACACACGATGTTCTAAGGAGCTATGAAATGGATTAGCCATTATGCACAGTTGTTTACCGGATTATATGACGAGCGCTTTACAGTTTAATAAACACGTTTTGATCATCATCTCATTCGATCCTCTTAACCACTCCCTACTTGGCAGAGGGGAGATTTCATGATATCTAGTTTATAGATAAATACATGGGCTGTGTTCCAAATTTTGCTTGTGAGTCTGTTGCCTATTAACGTCTGACGCTCTGACCCCCCCATAGAGACGTGTCACCTTAGTGGTGAGCTTGGTGAGGCGCCCACGTAAGATGCTGCTGTCTGGTACCCGCCCTGAGCTAAGCAGCCTGTGCAGGGCCCCTCAGAGAGCTGGAGTCCTAAGATGCAGGGGATGCCGCTGACGCTCAGCAGGGAAAAGAAAGAAAATGAACGTTCTGAAAAAGGCCTTGCTAAATCGTAGTGGCAGGGGGGAGGAAAGAAGTCGCAGCTCCTAAGTTCGTTTCTCTTTTTCCTGAAGAAGGAAATGACTGCCCGTGGGCCAGTCTTGAGCTCCGTGTGCTGCAAGATTATGTAAGTTTCTCTGCCAGGTCTTGGTGTGGACTGTTTCCATCCTGAAGAGCCCCCATAGGGCCCAAAGGAAATAAGTTTTGCAGCCCCATCTCCACTCTTGAACTTAGCTTCTTCTGCTGACCCTCAGCGCCCTGCCTACAGACCCAGCACCAGGCAGGCAGCAGCCACAGACGGGGAGCGGGGCTTGGGGGGCGGCCCAGGACCTGCACAACTGTCTCCTCCCTTCTGAGGTGGGATTTTGAAGTGTAGCATGTTTCCCGACCACAGAACAGTCTACAAAAAATGTACTGCAAAATGAAATGAAGGAAGTTCTCAACAAAGTAAAAAAAAAGAGGCCAAGATATGTCAAAAGGACAGAGGAACCAATGAACTCATGATTGAGAGAGGCAGAGAGAAAGAGAGAGAGAGAGAGAGAGAGAGAGAGAGAGAGAGAGAGAGAAAGAAGGGGGGAGGGTCCAATGGCCAAAGCTTGGACAAGACCAGCAACAAAATAAATAATGAGAGTATTGGATTATAACCCAAAGAATCAGATAAATATCAAATGCCTCTTCTGATCTACATAAGTGATAGAATTAAGTGAATATACGGGGGAGAAGAGACAACTCTTCTTTACAGAAGAATCACAAATACTAAACATAGAAGGAGTGAGGGAAATAGAAAATCACCCTCAGAGTCACACAGTCCAAACTGCTGTAGGCAAGATGTACCGATGGGGCTCCAATTAGTGGGCGATACTTTAAGGAGAAACAGGATATCTGAATGTCTTCAAAGTATCTCCTTCAAAATATTTATTAATAACTGCTGTTATGTTAATGCATGTCCACAAAATCTTTGATACTTCCCCCTCCAGGAGATGGAGCTTAATTCCCCTCCCCTTGAGTGTGGGCTGAACTTAGTAACTCGCTTCTAAGAAATAAAGCATGGAAAAGGGGAAAGCAGTGACCCTGTGGGGAAGAAAAATGACAGACACCACCTTCACCAAGGGATCCAGGTCAATTTTGCCAGCAAGAAGACACAGCAATGTCATGCACCACCTGCTGTGATGCAACGAGATGGGCGTATAACCTCTGTGGTATTTTCTTCCTAAGAATCTATAACCTCTGCCTCGGCATGACAAACCCCCAGTGAGGGACACTGTACAAAATACCTGAGCAGTACTCTTCAGAAACATCAAGGTCATGAAAGAAAAGGAAAGAACATGAAACTGTCTTATGTAAAGAGATATGACAAGAAAATGCAATGCAGCTTCCTAGATCAGAAAGGGAACATCAGTGGAAAATTGGGAGAATTTGGATAAAGTGTGCAGTTTTTTTAAAAGGAGGAGGTGGCAATTTTTTTTCTATAAAGAGGCAGATAGTAAAAGTTTTTCTCTTTGTGGGCCATGTGCTCAACTTCGAAACTGCTTACCCCTGTCCCTGTAGTGCAAAAGTGGTCCAAAAAAACACGGCAGCAAAGAGTCGTGACTGTATTCCAGTAAAACTTACATACAAAAATGGGCAGTGGTGAACGAAATAATGCCATTTGCAGGAACATGGATGGACCTAGAGATTGTCATAGTGAGTGAAGTCAGTCAAACAAAGACAAATATATGGTATCGCTTATATGTGGAATCTAAAAATATGGTTCAAACGAACTTATTTACAAGACAGAAATAGAGTCATAGATGTAGAAAATAAACTTTTGGTTGCCAGGAGGGAAGGGGGGAGGGATAAACTGGGAGACTGGGATTGACATATACACACTACTATATATAAAATAGTTAACTAATAAGGGCCTACTGTATAGCACAGGGAATTCTACTCAATACTCTGTAATAACCTATATGGGAAAAGAATCTAAAAAAGAGTGGATATATGTATATGTATAACAGATTCACTTTGCTGTACACCTGAAACTAACATTGTAAATCAACTATACTCCAATAAAAATTTTTTTTAAATGGGCTGTGGGTTGGATTTGGTCTGTGAGCTGAGTTTGCTGACTGCTAGACAGTAATACTGTACTGATGTTAGTTTCTCAGTTTTGACCATTGTGCCCTGGTTATGGAAAATGTTAACACAAGGGGAGGCTGAATCTCTCTGTACTATCTTTACAACTCTTCTATAAATTTAAAATTATCTCAAAAACTTTTTAAATAAAGTAGAAATAATTTGGGGATTGTGTGTCATTTTGAGATGGTCTTTGTTACCCCTACTCTATACCTTCTTTCTCTGGTGACTATATTTATTCAAGAAGTGGTCATATATACAGATCACATGCCACAATCATGGGCAATTCCAGGAACTTTCCTGTGTCTGTTCTGCACAGAATGAAAGACAGCGGGCTCATCACACCACATGAGCGTTGGAAGCAGCAGCAGGAAGTACTTCCTGAAATGAGGCTAAGCATCAGGATGAATCCCCAAAGGGGGCTAATAGGGGTGACTTTGGAGAGCGGTAGCCCCACTGTGCCTCTGCTCATAAAAATGGCTGGACAGGGCTTCCCTGGTGGTGCAGTGGTTGAGAGTCCGCCTGCCGATGCGGGAAACGCGGGTTCGTGCCCCGGTCCAGGAGGATCCCACATGCTGCGGAGTGGCTGGGCCCGTGAGCCACGGCCGCTGAGCCTGCGCGTCCGGAGCCTGTGCTCCGCAATGGGAGAGGCCACAGCAGTGAGAAGCCCGCGTACCGCAAAAAAAAAAAAAAAAAAAAATGGCTGGACAGATCCCATTGAAACCTAGGTCATGGTGCCATTTTTCAATAACCCAGAATAGCAAACTGAATGAGCTCCCCATCTTCCACTCCAAACCCCTCCTAATAAAGATGAGAAGTTCTTTGCTACAGCGAAGGGGCAGAATGACCAGGACTGGAATTCATACCTCTGGGCGCTGCTCCTTGTGTAATGGTGGTATTAAAACCATCCTAGAGTCAAGGAGCCATTTTTTTAAGCACGTCTTAGGCAGGACGGGAATGAATAAAGAAAGCTGCCTCACAGTGAAATGCTATCGGGGCTGGGCCTCGGAGGATGGGTAGGGCGTTGCCGGCACACACGAACAGGGCCCGAAGTTCCCCCCACGTTGGAGAACCCTAAACATGGCCCCAGGGTAGCAGGTAGTGGAACACAGAGTGCCCTTGGGCTGAGACTCAAATGGACCTGCCTACCACGCCAAGCAGCGTGGCCTTTGTCACTTGTGATGGGGAGCTGGAAAAGGGTCTCCTGCAGGTGGGCAGCCAAGTCTGTGTTTTGGAAAGATGACACCAACAGGGGAGGGGGATCCACTGCAGGGCACGTACCATGCCCGTGAACCAGGAGGATGAGCTGTGGGCCCACATCCCGAGGCTCCAGGAGCAGAGGCCAGAGATGCAGGTGTTGGACCTTCTTAGTGGGAAGGAATGAGGTCCTGACCCTGGGGCCGCAGCCATTTCAGGGGGCTCTGAACCCATGATCTGACATCTACAGGAAGCTGAATTTTCTCCCTCTGTGTGCACCCCAGGCTGCTCAGCGTAAGTAAGGAGGTGCTAGTCGCCTCTGAAATGTAAGTTCATAGCTCAGACGTCATAAGTCACGGGCACAGCACAGGCACTACAAGCACACTCTGTACTGAACTCAGCCATATCGAGCCATTTCCCAAATTTGATTCCCAATCACTTCAACCCCATCTTGACATCACTCACACTACCTAGGCAGGTGAGGGTTGGGTGAAATCATTTATCTTTAGTAAGTCCCTTAGTTTATCTTGTTCAGCTGTTCGTTGTTCTTTGGGACACTGAGCCCATTTTTTTTATATATTAACGTGATCCTACACTTAATTCTATATACAAAAATTTTTCTCTTTTTTTGAAGAATACTTTAAATAAGAAAAAAATTATTTTAGATACCAGAGAGTGGTGAAATTGTAATGATTCAAACTTAACCCTATGTTGATGTATGGGAAACTGACTCAAGTTTGGGAGTGTCAAAAATTCAGAAGCATTTATAAATGCCAAGGAGGAAATATCTTTCACTTTGTGGCCAAGAGAAAATAGTCAAGGTGGGTGAGGGAGATGTAGTGTGGGGATATTATTACTTTGTGAAATGACATATTTAAATGTATGGTACAGATATTATTTTAAAGTTCACTTACATCTTTACATTCTATGTAAAGTGGGTGAGTTTGGATGTAAACAGGTATACTTATTTTATTTATATTTATTTATACATATATATGACATCAAAGGAGGAAGTAAGTTGGAAAAATAAGCCAAATGATTTCTTTCCTCAGATTGGCATGAGTGTGGGACTAAAGAAAAATGGTTAAAAGTTTACTCATCAGTATATCTATCTTTCAAGGCTTTCCCATAACAGCAGAGAAATCTGGGAGGGGCAATTCTTGCCCATGTATGAGTCATCCATGGAGTAAGAGGTAAGACCCATTGCTGGTCCTGGAATCCACGGACAAAAATGGTCATGCCTGAGAATTTCCTCTGTCCTCTCAACCCTCCCCCCACCCAAGGCACTCACTGCTTGTGTATTCCTTATAAGAATTCTCAAAGGGAAAACAAAGAATTCATCAGGAGGAAAGCCAAGAAATAAGGCAGCACATGCAAGCTCACATCCCATTCGGTGCAACCTTCACGGGTGTTCAGGACCACAGAGTTGGCATGTTGGCTCAGCATCCCTGGCTACGGCATCTTCTGTTTCCCTCAGGTGACCTCCAGCATCAGAGCCTGCTGGGTCCCTGCCCCCTGGCCCTCAGTGCCACAGACTGTCAGAGGCCCCAAAGAGACAGTGCCCCAACGACGCAAACTTCTCTCTCTTCTCTGCCTCAGCTTTTCACCCTGAAAATCATGTGCTCCTTGTGGGTTTAAAAATCTCATTAAGCCACGTGATGGTTTGTGGGACAGATAAAGCACTTATTCTTAAAAAACCACTGAAAACCCATGAGATGCCTGGCTGTGCAGAAGGTGATAACTACGCATCCCTTATTTACAGAACAACAACAACAACAACAACAAACAGGGTGAAATGAAAAACTCAGCTGAACTGATTTTTTGGGGGGAGAAAACATTGTGACAAGAAGTCTCCAACGAACAAAAATATCTCTAGACTTAATGATAATTCATGCTCCCTTTTTAAAACATCTTTTATTTTATACTGGAGTACAGTTGATTAACAATGTTGTGTTAGTTTCAGGTGTACAACAAAGTGATTCAGTTATATACAATTTATGCTCCCTTTTCTCAGCGAAATAGATGGCTCTAAAAAAGGGAAACAGACGATGTTGGATCTTCGTAACAACTTTAATGGATGATCAAACCGTGGCTATCACTATGACAAGCGCCTGTGTGAATTCATGCCTCTAACCTGCGTGTTAGCTTTTTAAAGCAGGAGCTACCGCGATCCCATTTTAAAGATGTGGAAACTGAGGCTCACCTGATTAAATAAGCTACCTAGAGCACATGGCTAGTAAACACCAGAGTTCTAGCAGCTGCCAGATTCCAAAGGGCATGTGTTTAACCACTGAACCCGCTGCATCAAATAGCCTGGAACTGAAGCGGCTGCAAAGGCACTCTGAAACGCAGGAAACAAGAGAATATTGAAAACTAGCCCAGCCAGTGAAAAGAGACAATGCATCAGAGATGCGATGTAAGGAGAAGGGAAGGTAACCTAGATCATTTAACTTTTCCTTCATGCCGTTAACTCTGCTTAAACCACTTCACTGGTACCCCATGGCCAAGGCGTTCCCATCTTTTCGCACCTAAGGGAGAGGGACCTGGTACAAGACGGAACCTGACAACAACTGAAGCAGGTGGACCTCTTCTTTAGGTAGGATGCTCTTCTTAGCACGTCCTCTGAGAAATCACTTTACAAGAGGCCTGATGTCCACCGCCGGTACACAGGCTCCCCCTTCCAGCTGCACAAGTATGGTCGCTGCTCCCAGACACCCAAGCCCGTCACTGCCTCAGGGCCTTTGCCCTTGCTGCTCCACTCAGCCCACAACACTTCCCCAGGATATCCAGCCCTTGTCCGCACACTCCCTTTGCATCTCTGCCTGACAGCCTTCCCCAACCACCTAGTCCAGGCCAGAGCCCCTGTCGCCCCTGCCAGCACGCCCTCTCCTGTTTGTGGCCCACGCTTCCCACCTCCTGATACGTCATCACTGCTCCGCTGTGTTCCATCGGTCAGACCTGCCCATACCCACTGGACCAAGGGTACCGTGTGAGCCTGGCCATCCTGCTTCACGCACCCACAGCCACGGTGGGTACCCAACAGCTCATCAGAATACACAGACGCGTTGATGCCCACGAGCCAAACCCAAAGGGATAAGATGACGTTGCTCTTTTGCCATGCTCTTTCTTGGAGGAATTTCCTGAGACAAACCAAAAGTCATGAAGCTACCTGTCACAGTCAACTAAAATCTGCCTACCGTTTTTAGGCACACACATGAAGACAATGTCTATGAAATCCCAGAAATTAAACAGAAGCTTGAAATGTGCACAGGAATTAAATGAAGTGTCCACTGCCACAGAATTCAGTGTGGACGCAGCAAACAGAACTCCTCACCACTTAGGTGGGCGCCTTAATAAGGAAGACCTGATCATAATTGTTTTAACATCTTCAGCAGCAAACAAAGCCCTGAGTGTCACTCGGCATCCGTCCTAGGAGCAGGGTCCTGCGGGGGGGGGGGGGGGGCAGGGAGCAGCTGCGTGGACTTCGGGCCTTTTCACTGGAGTCTTGGTGTAAAGGGGTTCGATTGTCCCCACTGTTTATGAGCCTCGGCCTTCGTAACACCCCCTGAAATGTGTTCTCCTAAAGATGTTCCCTGAGATATGACACCGCTCTGCATTGTTTCGCTGCATACCAGCGTGAATATCCCAGAGTAATCCACCCTTCTTTTAACGGCCGATGACAGCGCCAATGGCTGGGCAAAAATCAGTTGAAGGAAAGGGAAGTCTTGTCGGAAATGAGATTAATCTTGTAACGAGTGTTCAGCCCTGATAACCCATCTGGGCACACAACTGCTTCAACTGGAGAGCAATTAACCTTCACCCGACAAGCTCTGTCCAACCGTTATAAACATTAAAGAGACAGAATCCTTCCCCACCACCTCCTTGTAGACTAAACAACCAGATTTGAATTCCACGTAAATGGCCTCTTTCTGCAGATGTGCAGTGACGACAAAGTCCAGGGTGCAGGTGGGTCAGGACTGCGCTGATCACTCAGGTAACTTTGGGCTCAGTCTGCTCAAATTGAGGTTATTAGCGTGAAAAATCACTAGGGGCATTTTTCAATAAAATCACTAGCTTCAAGGGAGTTGGACAGAGTTCCTTTCATGCAGGAACACATGTCTGCTAGGAGAAACACAATTTGCGTGTTTTTTTTTTCCTTTTCTATTTCTTTTGTCCAACAGGAGGAATATTTGCACGGAGCTGGCCCCTCGTTTGCACTCAATTCCTCTCTTCCAACCAATGCGGGCATTTGCACGAGTGATGCAGCTTGTGGTCACCAAAGGGAGATTTTTTTTTTTTTATCTCTGAGAAGTTATTAGCTTTCATGGGGCACAAACCTGTGATCTTGCCTTTATCAGCATACGCTGTAACTGATTGAGCTAACCAAGCCGGCCCACGTAAATTACGAAGTGGTTAGGAAATCTACCACCTACAATTGAAAATAATTTTTATGACACTGAAGAGAAGTCTCTGACGTCATTTAACTCATCTCTCAGGCAACAGCTCTCTTTAGCATCAGTTTATACTGGGCCATTGGGTTGTTTGTATCCAGGATATTAACAATGAATAGATAAAGGAGAAGGCCCCTGAACCTTAGAACTGGTGACAAACCAATGTGGGTGCATAATATACCCCACTTATGGCGTTTAAACAAGAAAAATATTTAAGTACATCTACAAAGTAATAGGAGGGACAGATGTTCTATGTAACTAACCTCTCTGCTAGTGTGACTGTAACTCAGATTTTTAAAAATAATTAGAAAAGAATAAAAGGAAAAAAGGAGAAGATTCATTTAGCATGTTCTAAGCAAATTTATCTCTCCAAGATTTTAACCCAGTCTTCACGATGACCAAAGACAGCTCTCAAAATAGTTCATCTTAACATTGCATCTCAGCTCTCCTTTGAACCTGGTTTCTCTTTTTCCAGTGGATAAGTCACGATGTACCAGGCTTCAGTGCTGTGTTTGCATGTACACAGCAAAGCTGAGTCTCCAGGGTAAACCTCACCCATGCTGGTCTCCGGACCGGCCTCTATTAACAGCATGAAAGAGTGACATGGTAGAGGGTATGCGTCATATCGGGAAGTGTTATGCAACCAGGACAAAATATCCCAGCCTCAGGGTCTTGCTTTCTGAGTTTGCATTCATTTGCTTCACACAGTGCCTCCTCCTGCCATGAGTGGGTAAAAACCTCCTTACCCTCCAGAGCAGGAGCTGTGAGAGGAAAGCAAATGGACCAACTCTTGCATCACAGGGATTTAGACCATCTCTGCATTTGCAGCCAAGTTGATGCCAGCAAGGGATTCCACTGGGCCAATTCTCCCAGTCACCCGGCGAGCTTTTTGGTGACTCAGCCTGAGGCAAGGTGGAGAGGGGCTAGAGTCACTCGAGCTGGCCAACTTTTCATCCCAGAGTGAACATCGGGTGTACTTCAAGTAGACGAGGGCACACACAAACAACATGACCGAAGTCCCTGACTGGTTCTTGATTTAAGTTTGCATTTCTTTCCCAAGAAAATCTTGCAGAGCTGCCACGTCAGTGACAAGATGAAGTTCCATTTTACTTACAGTCAGATTCATTTCATAAGACATAAAAGCAGAATGTTTAGGGGCAGTCCATGTTTCTGGTTCCAAATCCTCTATGTATATATAACCTCGGCAGATATACAGACCGAAGACAGAAAATAAACCATAGTGCCTGACGGTCACACAGTTTATGATGCCATTTTACGCCTTAGAACAGTGCAGTTTCAACTCGAGGACATTATGAAAAAAGCCACAGGAATCATTTTTTTTATAAGATGTAAACAGCACACTCAACCATTAGTCTAGACTGAGCAGACAGGAGGAGGGTGACTTGCTGCCTAAGTCCTCACGTGACTCTGATGAGCTGGTGTGGGCTGCCCTAACCTTGTTACACTTCTTGACATTTACCAAGGAAAATGATGAGATCAGGGAAACCACAACATCAAACTCAGTATCTTGTGAAACTGAAACGGTTGCAGAGTAAACACTTTGCCTGACAGTGATTTTTGTTTTGATCATCATACTGGATTGAACGACATCCATGTTGTGCAGTTGTATGTTTTTTTCAATGAAACTAACTGCATTACACTTTCCAATATGGTATTGACACCCGAGGGATTTCTACCTAAGCACGAATGTTAGAATCCTAGCATCAGCACTTCAGTCATTAGACCTTGCCAATGAGTAGAGCCTCGCTCTTCTAATGGGCAAGAAACGAGCAGAAGAGAAGATTTACCTTGAAACTTACTTTGTCTCCTCCCTACCAGAAGAGAGGACCCCAAGCCCACCTGGAACCTCAGAATGTGACCTTGTTTGGAAATAGGGTCTTTGCAGATGTAATTAAGGTAAGGATTGAGATGAGATTGGATTAGATTAGTATAGACTCTGAATCCAAGGAGAGCATCCTTATAAGAGACCAAAGAGGACAGACAGAGACTCAGAGAAGAAGGTGATGTGAAGACGACAGAGGTGGAGATGGAAGTGATGATGCAGCTACAGCCCCAGGAAGGTAAGGATTGTAGGAAAACACCTGGAGCTGGGAGAGAGGCATGGAGCGGATTCTCTTTCAGAACCTCCAGAACCAGCCCTGTTGACACCTTGATTTTGGACTTCAGGCCTCCTAAACTCTGAGAGAACAAATTCCTGATGTTTTAAGCCCCCAGTTTGTGGTTACTTTCACGGGAGTCCTAGGATATACTAATACACTACCTGTAGATGCTGTTTTTAACAGTTTACCATCTCCGGACATTATATGGCCCATTAATTGCCTTATAGAGTTAGTACAGTTTCCAAAAGTGCTTGAAGGGAACTCCCAGATTACAGCAACCAGATAGCCTGAATTTTCAAGAACAATACTAACTTTACAAAGCTTTTCATGTAAACTCCTTTGTCTGACCGTGCCCTGATTTTTCTGCTTAGGAAAATGTGTCTCTTCTACCACTGGGGGAAAAATGTCTGATTCACCTTCTAATGAATGTCATGATCAGGAGGGAAGGTGTTTTAACAAACATCTTTAAATCTCTCAACGTTCGTTTGAAAAGACTGTTAGAAGTTAAAACAAAAAAACAGCCAATGGAAATTAAAACCTAATTTTTTAGTATGTTTTTCCAGCTAACATATGTGGGCAAATTTTTCAAATTATGATTGCTTCATATATATATATGGAATCCAATTTTATCACCTGGCTTAGATAAGTTGGTTATTAATTGCTATTAAAGTTAATTTTTCTCATAAAGCAGATTATCTTGCAATTGAATACAAAGAACTTAGCTATTTATGAAAATGTTCTCCTATATATATATATATATATATATGAAGCAATCATAATTTGAAGTATATGAAGTATATATGAAGTATAGTGATTTACAATGTTGTGTTAGTTTCAGGTGTACAGCAAAGTGATCAGTTATACATATATACATATATCTATTCTTTTTCAGATTCTTTTCCATTATAGGTTATTAAAAGATAGTAAATCTAGTTCCCTGTGCTATACTGTAGGTCCTTGCTGTTTATTTTATATACAGTAACGTTTATTCGTTCATCCCAAACTCCCAATTTATCCCTCCCTGCTGCTTCATGTATATTCTTTCCCTAACAAAATCCTCGTTCTCTTAGGAGTTCCTTTCAATTATCCTAAAGAAAATTAAGAATTTCCTGACCCAAAGGAGAACTGGGTTGAGACACACTGGGCTTCTCAATGGCCAGTTAAGTTTCTTCCAACATTTTGGCTCCCAAATAAAAGTTGTTTCCTTCTCTTCAACTCCTTAGATACTAGATCATGGTGTTTGTTAGGAGAGGGCCAAAGTCAGACCTCTTCTAATGACATATACTGCCAAAGACATGCTTCCCTCAGGGAAAGATTTTGGTACCCATTTATTGTTGTGTTCACTCATTCAGCAAATATTTATGAGTCAGTACTTTATGTGCTAGGCACTGAAGAAACAACAGTAAGCCAAATATTTGAATTATGAGATTGAAAAATTATTAGATTGGAAATTCATTTAAGAACTCTTACCAAGATAACCAAATTCTGTAGGTTTTAGGAAAGATCACATTTTCCTTGGCTTATATATAATACTTTGACCATCAAGCTCATTGTTAATAATATGTTTGCTAACTTTGAAATTTCAGTAGGGAATCCAATTTTACTACCTGGCTTAGATAAGCTGGTTGTTAATTGCTATTAATCTTTCTCATAAAGCAGAATTATCTTGCAATTAAATACAAAAGAACTTAGCTCTCATGAAAATGTTGTCCCACATCATATCCATTGCAGATGTTAACTATATAATAATTGCAGTACTGGAAGAGCTGCCTGATTCACCAATAAGCAAGGAAACCCTCCGTGTGAAGCGGTACATTGGATATCAGCACATGTGTTTAAGGGATCAAGTTACAGCTTCACTGAAATTTCTAAGGAGTGACTGCAGTTAACAAAAGAAGAAAATCAAATGGTGCCCATCGTAATCCATTAAACACAACTCTTCATGACTTTGTACCCAGGAGGACTTTTTGCATAGGGGGTTGTTAACAGCTGAACATTTAGAGAAGCCAATGCACACCTTGGAGAAGCACTGGAAGGTGCTGCCACTCAGTAAAAGCAAAATTGCTGCTTGGTTTTGCCGCATCCAAACAAGTGTCACGTAACAAAATTCAGGCTCTGAGAACTGCATTTCTGCTTTTAGTTTTCACATGGAAGCATCTCCAGCCACGGGCCGGCACAGACATGTGCATTGATCGGGCACGTGCTCACAAATGTTCAAAACCCCATTAGGTTCTGGGAAGCCCAACGATCACCAGACCTTCCCAAGCCCAGGCAGGTTCTTTAAGATAACACACACTTATGTCTAACATCTGGCATTCAAATTGGACACAGGGGCACGCAAGACATTGGTCCCAAGACATAGTAATAACTCTGTCTTCTGATCAAGAAGTACAACTCCTCTCCGAACCTTGCGGAGGGCGACTTTACGATGCTTTGCATGTAAGAAATCAGTAATTGCTCATTGAATTAAATGAATTACTTCTCTATGATGTTATCAGCTCACTAATTAATGCCCTTGTTCATGCATTTATCATCCAGGCAGATATTCATTTACTCATTGAACACACATTATTAAAAGCCTGCCGCTTACCAGGCATGGTCAGCACAGATAAAAGATTACAGGACCCCAGCCATATAACTTAGGGCATAGAGGGCTGAACTTTAACAAGCAATGTTTTGAGAGTTTCTGTTTTTCAATGAGGTCCCATAGATTCCTAATCATGAACATTCACTGGCGATATGGGAAATCAGTAGACGTCTGCTTGCCTCTAAAGAATGTGTCAGCCAAAGTAGTTGGTTCAAAATAGCACTTGACTCCTTCCATGCTAGGACTACTCCAGAGACCAGCTGTGGCTCCCCACTGCAAGAACACATTCATTCATTCAATCATTCATTCATTCATTCATTCATTGGCACAGGCCAGAGAAAAGGCAAGGAAGGAGACAGTGAGTATCCTGCAGCCCTCCACCTTGGTTTTCTTTTTGGATCGTCAAAACTACTGGATTTCTGGGCTCAAAAAAATGCAGCTGAGTTCGGCTGCTGAAAATTTGGTTAATTTGTTGCTTGAACTCCTAAATGGACTCACAGTGGTGACTCTGTTATATTTATTCTACTATCCTCAAATGAATGGCACGAGAAAGAAACCAATTACATAGAGGGAAACACCTTCGTCTCTTTAGAAGAAGCTATAAATATCTAAAGGGTATTGGAGGAATCCAGTCAAAAGATGAACAGTAGAAACAAACACAATCAAGAATTGATTACTTCAAACAAAGCAAATAAGATATGACAGTAAATTAAATAATAAGAATGAGACTAGGATGAGTAACGAAGAAGAGCTCACATTAGTGAACATTTTTTGCACACAAAAACACATTACTGTTCAAGCATGGACATGTATTAAGCTGTTGGATCCTTGAACCACCACCAACAAGCAAGCGTTATTATCACTACGGAGTCTATTTTACAGATGAGGAAAATGAGGCACAGAAAAGTGAAATGCCCTGGCAACACTCGGTGGAACAAGGGTCAGCCCTAGGCAGTCTGGTTGTGCTCCAGAATAAGACACCAGGTCCTTAGGAAGGGATATGGGGCCTTAATCTCTAGAGGGGGTCATAAAAGTTCAGTCCTCATTCCTCTTTTCTTCACTATCCTGGAAGAAAAAGGGAATGAAAAAGGACTACTGAAATGAGTTTAATTTCTCCCATTCTATTATGCTTTTTAAAGAATATATCTGTGTGCATGGAGAACAGACAAAAGAATTCAAAAAGAATCCAATCTTAGCAGCCCCCTGATGGTGCAATATCAATTAATTTAACTTCCTTTTCTAAATTATTTTCTAAGCTCCTACAATAATTGTTTTGGAAATGGGGGGAAAGAACAAAGTTTGTATTATTATTTTGTCGTTTAAAAAATATTTTATCCTGCGGGTTTATTAAACCTGTATTCAGGTTGAAGAAAACAAAACAGAACAAAAGCAACCACCATCCGCAGGCAGGCAGTGGTGATTTTCAGAGAGGATGTCCAAAATGAGTCTACCAGCTATAAGGCCCTGCCCAGCACCACACAACCGTGATTCCTGTGGCACCGGAACCAATACAGACGCAGGAGATCAGAGAAGGCATTTTGAAAAAAAGCAGAAGTGGTAGGAGGCAGCATCTGGAAGGAAACATGTAGGGAGATGCCTTGTGGAGTTTCACTAAAAGGTAACAAAACTGCACAATGAAGGTGGGGGGGCGGCGGGCAAGTACACAGGAAGAAAGATCTTCATTCAAACAGGAGGCTCCTGAGATGTTACGGTGTCTTCCAACAAGATGAGCAAAAGTGTAAAAACAAATGGGTCTCCAAAAGAAAAATATCACTCTGGCAGCTTCATGTCAATTCCACCAAAATACGTGCCTTGAGTGACTGTGTAAATAAAGTCATTGGAGTATGTTCATGTACCAGCACCTTCATGAGACAGTACTACATCTAACCACGTCTGGCAGCTTCTCAGGGTCAGATATAATCTCTGCCTCCCCCTGGACGGCCATCAACATCTACAGAATACATACTGGACGTAGAATCTCTATTGGACGCTGTCCTCCTGTCCATTTCAATGCAAAGCTCACAGGCGCTTTCTGATCATCAAAGGAGGCACTTTAGCATGAAGTCACCCGACAATTAACAGCGGCTCAGTGTTCTGATTATTTCAGGGACCCGTAGGAGATCAGGGTGGAGCTGTAGGTTTCCATGCTTAGAGTAAGTAAACATCACTCTTTGGAGTTTTGCCAGTGCTTGAGCCGAGTGGCTTTCAGGTGCTATTTATTTTGTTTAGTTTATTGTTCAGTGTTACTGTTTGTTGACTTGATATATTTTTCCCCCCACAAAGGGGCCAGTCGGTAAGAACATATCCTGTAAGTGGAAAATTGATGATTCCCTATTGTTCAGTGTTTGTGTGTGGTGGTTTTATTTGCTTTGCTTCAAAGGACCTAAACAATGCATTCATTGGAATTTAACAACTGGTGTAAAATCAGCACAGAGAACAATCTGTGCGCTGAGATTTTTGTACCCAAATCGGGTGATCTCTGCTTGACTCAAGAAAGCAAAATCTAAAATGACCTTTACATCTAAATAACCACAGAAAAGAAAACCACTGACTGAATCTCAAAGAGGCGTATTTTTCAACAAATACAAAAACAGACTCATGCATCATTCTCCATGATTCCAAGGAGGCTAGAGTGCTCACAGGGCACAAGTCTTACTCATGGACATGTCTAATCTAGTTACCCTCCTCTGTAAAATCCAACCAGCAGACAAGACCAAGGATGAGAACAAGGGTCTAAAGCCATTACCTTAGAAACGTCGTATTTTCACCTACTTCAAGACAGTGAATTCTGCCAGAAAATCTGTAGCAATAGGCTCATTCCCCTTGGAGGGGAGCGAGCGCATCACAAACTGTGCATTCGCAAAGGAAGCTTCCATGGGGAGCTCTTCCTGCATTGGTGCGTCTCTGGTCGGGTTGGCTATCTGTGTAGGAAGTGGACGCAGGAAGTATCTGTCTACAAACCCTTTATCCTCAAGGTAATTGCTACAGCAGCATTTTACTGTTTACTAAAGCAGTAAACATGTGATCTAAAAAAAGATGTTTTCCATCTCCAAAGAACAAGGCTTAAAAAAAATGTATGTGCACTTATTTCATAACCAGCTTCTTATCAAAACCGTCGGCAATATGACCGTGCTTCCAAGAGTGAGTGAGTCAATGGGAACAGCTTTTGGGGTAGAACAGAAGCTTCTCTCTCAGGGATGCCCAAAAAACAAAGCCTGGTTTTCTTTACTGAGATGCTACTCTAGCAAAGCAAATTTTATTTCTCTTCTAAGCTTAACACAGGCTTAACAGAGTCAGGGTCTTTGGCTGAACAGGTAAAGTGAACAAGACTTTCCACGTTAACTCAAACTGGTAGAATGGATAGCCCATAAAATCACTTGTATTTGACCTTGGGCAACATTCATCTTTTTTATGTGGATATAAATATGCTTCTAGCCCTAAGAGTTCACACAAGAAGAAGTTAAAGATAGAACTCAAACGTGGACATGTGGCTACTGCTTTTGATGACTTTTACCTGGGGCAGGCAGAGCCTCCTGCCAATCTTCTCTTTATTTCTTTATTCCAGATGAAAAGCTTGTGAGCCTTCACTGTCCCAGGTTTCCTGGGATGACAGGAGTGATTGGCTATCTGTGAGAGGCAGTGTGGGGTGAATGGAAACGGGTCCGAGGAGAACCCTTGAGCACTGGAGATGTTCCGGGGGGGGTCCTCTCCATCATTACTGTTGTCCTTTATGTTTTGAAAAGCTCTTGTTGGGTTGTTAACTATTGCAGAGAAGAAGAAAGAGGAGGGAAGGAGCATGAGAGTGAGATGTACAGAGAGAAGCAGAGGGTAGCAAGGCCCCAGATTTATTCTCCAGGGCCGGCCATGCAGAGGCTCAGGCAGACTCCTCAGCAAGCATCTCTTAGCACTGTCTTAGGTCATCTCCAATACTGATAAAGCACTGTGAATAACTGAGAACGCACTGTTCTGTAAGAGTCTTTATTTCTTAATAAAGAGAAAAGAACATGTTAATCAGAGGAAAATTGGCTACTTGAAAAAAGAAAAAAAAAAAAAAGAATCAATTCACAACCTGTTGTAGAAATTGAAAAAGAAAAAAAAGCCTTCTATGGATTTCCTGATTTTATTCCTAGAAGGAAAATTGATCTGACTCGAGTGAATAATCAAATTAGCTAACAAGTATTAAGTACCTCTAATGTGCTCCATACAATTCCAACTCGGTTCATCTCCCCATAGCCCTGCGAAGTAGAAACTGTGGTTACTGCTTTTTACAGATGGAAACACCCAGAGATCGTGAGGTGAGGGGCCTGTCCAGGGTGAAATGCCAGGAAGACCATTTCTGTTTTCCCGAGAAGGAACTCAGGCCTGGAGAGGTGCCTTCACCTGCTGAGGCCCTACAGCATCAACTGCAGCCTCAGCTGGTCTCTCTCAGGACAGCCTCTTTCCACTTCCCCTCCTAGCCTCCACATCTATGCCTCCCTTTCCTTGTGAACAAGATAAGACCAATCCTTTCCCCACAGAGGCTATTTTAAGGATGCCGTGAAGAAATAGAGTCTTCAGGGCCTCCCTGGGCATAAGATAAACACGGCTGGGCTCGCTCTATTTCACCTTCATGCTTCCGATGCTCTTGGGAACATCAGGTAACACCCACGTACAACACAGATCCAAAGGGGACTTCGCAATATAAAACCACACACACTTTTTTTTTTTTTAACTCGGAGCAACGTATTAGGAAATCTACCTCAAATTGAGACACAAACTAATCGTGTTGACAAATTCCCAAGTGTTGTTTCAACAGTTTCCTCTTCCTCAAAGGTGAGCATCACATGCCTACAGCTAACTTTAAAAAATAAAAGTCAACAAGACCCAATGGGATCCAAAGGGAACAGGACGGTAAAGTCCCTATTGGCTGATGATTTCAATTAATGGACTTGGGGGCATGTGGATGGGAGCGATGGGGGGCAGATTTTGTCTTCAGTGGTGACTCTGTTTCAGTACTTGCTAAATTAAAAAACCCCATCAGTTTGCTATACTGTCATTTTATAATGGAAAGACAGATGTTAAATCATCAGGGTGGAGCGATTTAAAGGCCACTGTGTTAGATCCAGGAGCGCGAGTTCTTTGCACATGTTAGAAATGCTCTTTATTTTATGCCCCAGAAATTGACGTGCATTGTCTTGAACAAAATCATTTGAAGTAACAGCACTGATGTGAATGTTATGATTGGATTATGATGTGGCTTGAAAAATAAATAATTTTGCTTGGCCTTGGCATTTCTTTTCTAAACGTCTCGGCACTTATCTGTGCCTAACAGCAGATTGCCGTTCTTCCCAGAGTCTAATTCCATGAACACCCCTGCGGAAAGACTTGGTAAGGCCTGATGGAAAACTCAGAGACGTGGGCAAGGAAGTTGATACTTGGGGTGAGGAAACAAATCAGCAGCTGATCTGGAATCTGCAACCACGGGCCCCTTGGATATAGCCAAATATGGAAAGAATTCTTGGCACCAAGCAAGTGGAGAATGGGGTGCTAGAGTTTTAGCTGTTCAGTTTTCTAGTGCTTTATCTTAATTAGCCAGTGAGAGCATAATCATTGTTGGCTGTGGGTTTTTTCACACAAGAGTGGTAACATAAGTTAGCCAATTATAATAATTTTCATTATTTAATGTATCACACTATATCATTTAATACACCTTTTTTTTTTTTTTCCTGCACAGTAATTTATTATTTGGAGCTAAGTAAGGCAAATAGCAGGAAAAAAAAGATCAGATGATGATAAATTGAGGGGAAACAGATTTGTGTGCCCGAGCAAGTTTCCTAGCCTCTCTTAATCCTCTATCCTTATCTGGACAAAAAGCACCAGGATGCAGGCTGTGGTGAGCATCTCACGAGATAACGTGAGCATCCCGCACAGAGTCTGGCCTGGAATAAGCAGTTACAAGGATGATATTAATTTGGATTATGAATTCAAGCTACAAGATCTACCTTTTAAAAACGCTTTTCTCTATGATCTTTTCAACAGCAATTTAATTCTATGTAGTTAATGTGTGTTTAAACTAGGAGAGATATCTCTAAAGAAATACATCTACTTAAAATCTGCAATAATGATTGCAGATTTTACTAATATCTTCACTTTCTCTTGATGACCTTAAAGGATTTTAATCAAAATTTATTTTTCAACAACTATTTATTGAACCCCTATGCTTTGCCAGGCTCTGTCAAGACACAGAAGAGACGGACAGACTATCACAAGAAAACAGGTTCTATTGTTTACACAGGTAGACAAAAAGTAGAGTCACACAAACACAAGCAAAGCTGAGAGCATGTGTCGCCAGAGAGAAAACAAAGCAGGAGAGAGTGGACAGAATGAGGAATGTTCTTAAACTTTATAAAACATGCCTCAGCCAAGTTCAATAGGGGAAATATGTGCGAAATAAGTGATCAAACAGGCAATGAAAGTGTGAATAAGAAAAAGATCCAGAGGTCACAGTGGCCACTAGTTGAAATAGGTTCACAGCAAAAAAAAAAAAAAAAAGTGGAATGAAATACTATAATTACGGAAATACAAATAAAAATGAGATTCCATTTTTGCCTGTCACAATGGCAAAGATTCAAAGAGTGAAATATTCAGAGTTGTTATGAGTTCAGTGGAACTGGCCTTATCTATGGCTACAAGTGGGAACTGGTACAACCCTTCTAGAGAGTAAAGTGGTCATTTTTTTTTTAAACTGGCAAATATTTAAATTTGGCAGAGACTTTAAAAATATGTACACCCATTGGTCCAATGATTCCTTTTCTAAGCACTAACACTAATAAAATCATTTTTTTTTAAATTACATAAAGGGTACATTGCAATATAATTGGTGAAAAACTGAAAGCAATATTATTTCCTACAATAGGATATTGGTTATATAAATCATAATACTTATTTAAATGGAATATAATTAAGCATAAAAATTCTGCTTATTAAAAAATTGTAGTGACATGGGGAAATGTTTGTAAAACAATGTTAACTGAGATGAGCAGGACAGGGAGACAAAAGGACAGACAGAAACACACAGTAGGAAGACACACACCAAATGCTGGTAATTTTCTCTGACTGCCTGGGGCTGGGAACAATTTATATTGACTCTGTAATGATTTCTTTTTTCATTTTCTCTACAGTGAGAATGTTTTATGACTGTAATTTGTACAAAATAACAAGATGCATTTTTCAAAATTAATGAGAATACAGGACAGTGGAGGATTCCAGTAACCCTGTTCCTGCCCTAATCAGAAGCAAGAGGCACTGCAGGCCTCTGCCCTCCTTCAGCGACGAAGCAAACAGCCTCCGTCCTCAGAACAGGACTAAACCAACCCTCTGATCACCCATGCCTTGAGGGACCCCCTGGACACTCCGCCTGCCCAGGTGTTTGGTCCCTGCCCTGCTATACCCTTCTCCAGGGACCCCTAGGAGCTCCTTGCCCCTCACCTCTCGGCTCCCGTGTGCCCTGCCCTGGCTGGGAGGCCGCAGTAGTGACCTGTGGAAGTGACCTGTTATTCTCCCTGTCTCTTCAAAAGCGTTAGCACAGAGTCTGTGTGCCTCTGGGCTTCACAACTGAAGCCGGGTAATGGAACACATAGAGAGAATTCAGAGCAGGGCCAGAAAGACAGTGCAATTTATTAGCAAAGGTTAGATGGACTTGGATTGTCCGATGGCGTCTGCCACTTACTGAGCACCTACTAAAGGCTCTCCCACCCTGGACTCGCATCAGGACGGTCATTATAATCCCACCTACAGGTGAGGAAACGGAGCTCAGACAGGTTAGGGCCCTTGCCCAGGGTCACGTGACTAGGAAGGGTTCAAATGCAGGTGTGTCCGTGGCCACATAACATAAGTAAAGAAATCTCAGAGGTGACGGGGGGACAAAGTCCCCTGAAAAGAGAAGAGCCGTCCTCTAACCTGTGGGGACAAAAGGAGGGGATGCTGCATTTGAGGCATTCCCTAAGCCCTAGGAAAAAATCCTGCTGGAGCAGATGTGTCACCACCATTGGAAAGGCCTGGAGACTGTCTCTGTCAAACCCCCTTCTCGGAAGATTTTACACTGCAGAGAAACTCTCTGGTCCTGGCTTTCCAACGGCCTCCTGTATTGTGATTCTCTTCTGTGTCAGCTGTTAAATCTGCCAGGGTATTGGGATGCCAAAGCGGAATGTTCTGCTTTGGGTCTCCCCTCCCACAGAGGGAACCTTATTCTGAAATTCTAAACACAGAAGTAATATTTTCCTGAAAGCATCAGGAACGATTGTTTCATTTATTTATTTTATTTCTACTTATGGTTTTTCAAGAGACATCGACAAGCGTACGTATGTGTCGGGGTAGAGGAGAGATTTAAGCAAAGATCTGTTTTGTAAAAAATAAAAAAAATTTTAATGAAATAATCACTTTAAAGAAAATATAGATAATTAAAAAACAGTTCAGACTTCCAGAACATTCTCTGAGAGTACTGCAGTCCTCCATAAGTATATTTCATGGGAAGAATGATCCACAAATTCTATCCTTTCCAATTCTCCTTTCCACGCCACTGAGGCAGCGTGCCCAGCCTCAGAGAGAGCTGTAGGAGGAAGAGTGCTGTGTCCCGTCCAGAGGGGGCAAACTGTGTCCAGAGCCACCCACGGATGCAAGCAGCAAGTCATTTTAAGATAACGGCCCATAATTCCACCTTTAGGCCAGTGTTCTAGAAACATGACATTCACATAGTGGTGCAACAGTATTTTCCGTTTTCTATTCCTTCCACTGTCACAGAGTCCTCTAAAGTAACAAGGGATGAAACAACTGAAATTCCACTTGAGCCAATGAGTTGTTGAAAATTTATATGCCCTAGAGCTATTAAGCTCATTCATCACATCCCTTAAAATCCTATATATGAACTTCCTTCATATAACCCTGAGCTTTTAATTTTAAACAAGTTTGCTTCACACATGATAGCAAATATTCAGCAAGAGCCTGCTACGTGCAAGCCATGAAATACGTAAAAGATGCTTCATGTTTTTAAATTAACTTCTTTTTTTTTACTGAAGTATAGTTGATGTACAATATTATATGGTACAGATGTACAATATAGTGATTCCCAATTTTTAAAGGTTCTACTCCATTTCTAGTTATTATAAAATATTGGCTATAATCCCTGTGCTGCACAGTATATCCTTGCAGCTTATTTTATATATAATGGTTTGTCCTCTTCATCCCCCACCCCTACGTTACCCCTCCTCGTCTCCCCCTCCCCACTTGTAACCACAAGTTTGTTCTCCACGTCTGTGAGTCTGCTTCTTTTTCTTATTTGTTGTAGTTTTTAGATTCCACCTATAAGTTATATCATGGTGATCATCAAAATCCTCCAACCTCTGTCAAATCAAAGAAAGGAACTTCTTTAAACAGCTCATTGACACCGTAATCATGTTCTCCCTCAGCAAGCCTTGTTAGTAACTTTCCATCCCCTGATTCTAAGATGCTCTCCACTCACGCTGCTGTTTGCAGTTTGCTCTCTCCTGGTCTTCCAGTGCCAGATCTGTGATAAAGGAAAATGCCCACGATCCCCTCTTAAAGACTAAGGACCTTTAAACTCTAGGATCAGGGGCTGTAACCTGGGGTTCACGGACCACCCAAGGAGTCCAAGGACAGAACTGGATTTCAATAGTATTAGCTGCCCTTGTCACTCTATGTATTGCCTTTCCTGCATTTTAAAAGCATTAATCTGAGACGGGATTGCAGGCTTCATTAGACTTCCCGAGTGGCCCAAGGCATAACAAAGGATCAGGGAAGTCTTTGGGAGATTGGATTAAAAATCCTAACAGAAGCAAAATCAAGTTCCAAGGCTAACAACTGGCTGCTTGGAGTCTGTAAGCAAAGGCAGCACTGTTTTGTGCAGAAGGAAGGGAGGGGGTTGTAAAGCACCCCCCAGGTATCATCAGGTGGCCCCGGAAGCAGTGGAAGCACCAAAACTGATTCGTGAATTACATGTGGGAACATCACTTTTGATGCTTACGTTTTTATTAGAACTCTTAATCTGATCTTAAAATCCACGGCCCTTTAAGGATAAACCAACCGACAGACTCACATAAACTCATAAGATTCCTTTACTTCTTCCCATGGAAACACTCTTTTACCATTTCCAAAATACCAAGGGAAAATGATGGTGAGAATCATAAAGACGGGATAAAAACACAGAGCTTTTCATAGTGCCTCATAGGGTCTTACAGACATTCACGCCAAAAAAAAAAAAAAAATCCACTGAGATGCGGAGACCAACTTAACAGATTCTGTGCATCTGATGCTTGATGGACTAATTGATTTATTTACTGAAACAACAAAAAACAGAGTGCGTTTGAGACTGGAAATTGCCCGTATGACAGACTTTCCTAATTCCAACGGACAGCCGTAATTTTCCCTATGCTAATTTGAGCTTTGCACTAACGTAATTAAAACTGCAGTCAACAGACTCAGGCCTCCTTTTTTCCACTCTATAAACAAGTCTGTAAAGTCATCTCATTACTTTACCCAGGAAGCCTAGCAGAACATTTGTCAAAGGAAGTTACCTATAAAGAGGGGCTATTTTATTTTAACAGAGGATTAAAAAGAGTCTACTTGAAGTCATTTTTGAAAGTTCACTTAAGCTATATATGATACACAGATAATGCAGTGTAATCAAATGTTAAAGTAAGCATAGTCTCCTGGGTAAGTGGAAACTATTTCCCAAAATTCATCCTGAAAAACACAAAACGTTCAAGCTTCAAAAATATCTTCATCTTTTCAGAAACGTATACTTTAAATTAAACAGTATGACACATTTGTATTCTATGCAAAACATACCCCACACCTAAAGGATTGTCTGTTATTTCAATGTCCTTTAATACACTGATTTTTTTTGAAACACACACACACACACACACACACACACACAATTGTACCCAAGCTATTCAAAATTTACAAAGAACATTAGATTCAACTGCTATGAAATATGGACACAAATAAGGGTAAAAATAAGAATTAAGAGGGCAGCATTTGGGGTTATAAAATCAAATAATTTCTACTCATATAGCTCAAAGCAGAGTACATCAAACCCTCAATTTTAAAATTCCTTTCTATACAGTTACACTTCAGCAGTCTTCAATCCTTGAAGAAAGAAAAATCTCTGTAAGATTAAAATCTTTGATACATGATTTTTTAATATGTATTACTGAACATACCTTGAAAACCAAAACCTATCTTGAGAACTAGAAACTGAACAGAACTTCTGAAACATAGTTTATGCAACGGGTATTAATTAAATCCTCTCGCACAAACATTTCAAATTCCAAATCAAAGAGGCTTTTAAAAATTGTCCTGGCCCAGTTCTGGGCAAACTTCTATATTGATGAGCTTTCAGATCAACTAAAACCCTTGATGAAAACACAACCAAATGCTTCTCACCTACATGCAGCAAAACTAAAGACATGCAACCCATAAAACTTGCTTTTTCCTCCTGTCAGTATCTGTTTTTGTTCCTGACTTTTCTCATTTCTAGAAATGTCACCAAGACGTGCTGGCCTTGAAAATATTGTGACAGACCACTTCACGGGCTCTATGCCGCCAGCTTGCACTAACCATCAAACTGGCTTCAGTTCCAGGAATCAGACTACATTCACGTTTCTACCTCTGTGCATTCACCTCCACCTTAATCTCTCTATTTGCAAGAAAAACAAAACATCAGACCACACACCCCAGAGCACAGAGAACCAACCCGCAATTCCCACAAAGCAACCATCACGGAGAAGAAAGTCTATTCACAGTGCACCGAGGAGTAGGTACTTTATTAAAGATAAATACATAACCGAACAAACCAAATTACCACCACTTGCATTATGAGAACGCTCTGTTCTCAGCCTGAAGGTTCCAAAAATCAAGTCAACATTGGCATGTCCCATGACTGACAGCCACTTGCCAGGCATCTCTTCATTTCCACAGGGACCGGCTGGCACCCTGATGGTAAGGAGGCCTTCAAGAACGTCCAAAAGTTCAACATTTCCAAGCCCATCTTTTTCTCCGACCCTGCCCTCCAAACTCTCCAAGTCCATTGCCTTCCAGCAGATACACATCCAGGCACCGCTAGAGATAGTTAAAGAATATGAAAATTCGGACGCGCTCTTTGAAAAGCTTTTGCAAAAGGTCATCCACAGCCCTCAACCGTGAATTTAGAAACCCCAATTTTTTTCTGAGTTTGAAGTTTTTAAGCCTTGCGGATGGTTGGAGTAGGAAAAAGGAAATTTACTAGGCAGTGCAAAGGAAATCTTGTTGTCCTCTATTGTGGCAGCGGGGGTGTTGCCCAATGCTAACTTATCTGCGTTGATAAAGGAAACCAAAGAAAAGAGTAACAAGCACAGAATTTGGTCAAATGAAAAGGAACCCTCTCCTTACCTTAATAGTGCTGGCCATAATGCAATCAAGTTTATTGATCGTTAATAAATGTTAATAATAATTATTGCTTCTCTCTGACCAGAAAGTAGTTTTGATGAGGTTGTTTAGAGCGGATGAGATTGTGCTAAGTCTGGGAAATGAAGTCAGTCAATGGCAGGAAGAGGTTTCTATTGGTCCTGGCTGCCCAGCCCGAAGAAACAGGATATTTGGGAGTGGAGAGATAAGAGACCCTGAAAACAATGTTGTTTTTCTTGATGATATGCAGCCAGGAGATTTTTTTTTTTTTCAATTAAAAAAAAAAAAGACATCAATTGCCTGGGCCTGGGATGACCACAGCAGGTGTGACCCAGTGTGCCGCCCTGTGACACGCCGCCCCGGGGCAGGATGCAGATGTGGCGGGACTCCGAGTGGCTTCACGTGGGCGGCGCGCTCCTCAAGGCCCCTGGGTGCGGACGGGACTCCTGGGCCTCTGTCTCCCCGGATGTGCCACACGCCTGGGTCGCGGGGCCTAAGGCCCCTACCCGCTCCGCTTTGCAGGTAGTGCTTATTTCATGTGAATAGGCGACGACGTTTAATAATAGCCATTCACCTGCTGATTTTTAACAACCTCCACTGGTTCAGCATCTCAAGTGAATGTTCCAGGACAGTTTCATTTTCTCCTTCCAAACATAAGTAATTGCTATCGGCTCCACGATAAAATAGTTGAAAATGCAAAGACTCTAGAATGGAAGTAGCTAAGAGAAATAAAGAGGAAAACAAACCTGTCAAATCCTCATTTTCAAATATTTATATAAAATCCAAGGCACTTAAATGACTACGAATGCTTTATAATGGCAGCGAGCTGGCCCCCTCTGACAAACGTCCAGGTTGCAGACAACAGACCCCGATAGAACTCTTGGCTACACAGAGATGCCACGTCCTCATTAAGTGTTTTAAAATCTGAGCTGTAAGTTCAGGGCCACACGTCTGTTTTCCACTCAGAGGAAATACAGCTAATTGTAGGCCTGAACATTCCTTAGAGGATTTCAGGCCTTTTAATTACTCATTTTCAGGAAATTACTTGTTCTCTGGAAGAAACAACATTTTGCTTTGAATCTAGCTACACTAAGGTTGGGCCAGTAAAGAGGTGTGGTCTCCATCGGGGACCCGCAGAACACAATAGACCAAACCCTGAGTCATCCAGCAGCTCCTGGTTTCAGAGGCAGTCAGTGAATTGATTTCACTGGGACTTAGGCCTGTCTACATCAGAGCTCTAGAAATGAGCCCAAGCTTCTATATCTTTCACTGATCCCAAGATTTCCCCTTATGATAGGTGAAGGAGAAGGAAACATGAGGAGAAGGAAGGGGAGAAAGGAAAGGAGAAGGAGAAAAGAAAGAGAGAGAGAGAGAAGTGGGCGGAGAGAGGAAAGAAAGAGAGAAAGAAAGAAAGAAAAGAGGAAAGGAAACGAACAAAGAGAAAGAAACAAACAGAGGGGGGAAAAGGAAACGAAAGAAAGAGAAACTATAAGAAATCTCATGTAAAAATCAGAACCTGACAAATTCTCAGCATCTACGTTTTGAGGGGATGTTCATTTCCGCTCTTTTCATCTCCAAACAATAAATGAGATGGCAGGCTGATTCAAATTGTGTTTCCCCTAAAATTTCAAAGTACTGAGTTGTTTTATCTGGGCAGCTTCCACTAGGATTCAGGAGTGCTGGGAAAAGCGTTCTTTCAGCTCCACTGAGATTCCTTATTTTTTACTCTCCTAAGAAGCATCAATTTCAAATGTGAACTGTAGTACCCTAATAAGCAGTGTTCTATTATGAATTTCTCAAAGAGCAGCCTTAAGTAGGGTGACCCCTTGCTAAAAAAATATAGCCATGGAAGAAAGTTCTGTGCGGTCCCATCTCACCACTGCCGCCTGGTTTCTGACACAGCCCTTGTCCTCTGCAGCAGGAAAGCATCAACAATTTTATGGAGATCTAATTCTTCGTTGAGGGTCTGCCCTGAACTCCTTGGTTCTTGTCTAATTCAAATCAGTGAACAGTAACATTTTTTTAACTCTTTATTTAGAAATGACATCAAACTTCAAATACCATATGATATCACTTATATGTGGAATATAAAATAAGACACACCAATAAAAATTTTTTTAAAAAGCTCATTTTAATTAAAAAAAAAAGAAAGCAATAAAACAAAATACGATACAAATGAACATATCTACGAAACAGAAACAGACTCACAGACATAGAGAACAGACTTGTGGTTGCCAAGGGGGAGGGGTGTGGGAGAGGGAAGGATTGGGAGTTTGGGATTAGCAGATGCAAACTATTATATATAGGATAATAGTCCTACTGTATAGCACAGGGAACTATATTCAATATCCTGTGATAAACCATAATGGAAAAGAATATGAAAAATAATATATATATGTATAACAGAGTCACTGTGCTATACAGCAGAAATAAACACAACATTGTAAATCAACTATACTTCAATAAAATAAAAAAGAAAACAGAAAGAATGAAACTTATAGAAAAGTTACAAGATAATACAAAGAACTCCTAATATCCTTCACCAGTTCCTCCAACTTTGGTAATTTACATCATTTGCTTTGCCTTCCTCTCTCTGTCTCTCTTACTTATGTCTAATGCATATATATGTATATACACCCATATTTTATTCTTTAATAAAATTCTGTTAGACTAATGTACTTGCTTGGAACTTACAAACAGAAAACTCTATGCTACTCTTTGATTTATTTCCTGAAGATTCTATCCATAAGTTTCATTGTGTCTAATTCTGAAAATGCATATAACACAAAGTGATGTAATAAAAATCCAGTTTTGAGATAATGAGTTGTAAACCCAGTTACAAAATTTAAAAGGCAAATCTTCCTCATTTCTAATGACAAATGCTGACTGATGTCTATCATCTTCTGAGAGAATTATTCCTGATGTCTAGAATGGCATAATAGCATCCCAGTTCAGTATCCTCTGACTATTTAATGCAAAGTTCTAAAAAAACAAACAAACTTCAATTGGCTATTGACAGCACAAGGCATATCTATTAATTAGAATATATTTAGTAATGCAGAAATCATTTCCCAAACATCATTCTGGGGGAAATCATCTATGCTCCCGTCACCCACACCCAAACCTCTGGCATCAAACGGCCTCAGCACTAGATCACCCAGCAGCCTAAGGACCGGGCTGCCCTTCCAACGAGACACCACGCCTCCTTGGGGGAAGCCACCCTCAGGTCACTATGCAGACCCATTTCGGGGCAACTGCAGGTAGCCTCCACCTGGGTCATCCTGCCATGAATCTGTCAAGACAGGGTCCTTTTCCACCCTCCTTGGAACTCAGTAAACACCATGCTGGAACAGTGTGGCACCCCCGGCATATGTGTGAATAAACTACACGTTTCCATTCTGTACTTATCCATCAGGGACCCATGACCCATGAATTTACCAAAGCCCTTCAAAAGCCTGTTCATACCTTACTCCAAATGAAAAAGGAAAGAGTGTAAAATAGACTCTACCATTACCATAACTATAAAAGGAGCACTGTCATTTATTTCTCCTAAATCCACAGCTTCCCATTTTCTGGAGTCAACAAATGCTCATCCGTCTTCTCCTACCAACTTCTCTGTGTGGGATCTACAGAGGAAGGTCAAGGGTTGAGAACACTTTTGGGTGAAGGCAACATAGTTCTAAAAATCATATATGAGTGTAGCAAAGAGACACTGAGCCAGAATCTTAATTGGAGACACAACAGAAGATTCACTCATGATTGACTGATTGATCCCTGTATTCAACATCCATACAATGACATACTTATCATCACTGAAAATGCTGCAGGAAAATGATGTAGTAGATGAACACTTAGTGGTATGGAAAATTATGGTACGATGTCCGGTAATTTAAAACTGAGGTCATAAAGGAGAATTACATCACAGACTCATTTTGTTAAAAATAAAAAGGCAAAACAGAAATATTAGTCAGCTACATACTACAATACTAATAGTAGAGAATCTTTTTTGTTTTTCCCCCTTTCCCCTTTGGTTCATCTATATTTTAAAAACAGTTACAATAACTTCAATAAAAATAAACAAATAGTAAAATAGAATAAAATTTACTCACCTATTCTACAAAATATGTAGAACATATTGTTTCATATGTTCAGCAAGCCAATATTATGAAAAAAAAAGTGGGGAAGAGGGAAGGAGAGTTCTAGATTCAATGGAACTTAAGAAACCCAAAGCCCAAATGCAAGTGATGGTCTACAATTAGATACTGATATGAACAAATTAGAAGTCAAAGGCTTTTCCAGGGATGCTAGAGAAATCTGAATATATAATGATTGTTACATCATATTATAGATTTATTGTTAACTATTTATAGCTTTAAGAATACTTTGTAGGAAAACGTCCTTACTACTTAGAGCTGCGTTCCAAAGTATTGAAGATGAAAAGGTAATAATTTCTGTAATTTATTTGAAAGAATTCATGAAAAATAACAATGCAAATATGACAAAATTGTACAATTGTCAAATCTCAATCATAACTTACATGAGTGTTCATTGTATCATTTGCACTCCTTTGAGTTCTAAATTTTTTATAATATAGTGTTAAATAAAAGTTTCTCATAGATGTCTTTCTTTAAAAAACTTACAATAAACATGTTACATTGTAATGAAAAAGTTATATAAGCAACATGCAATGTTCTATTTTTTTTCTAAATACCTGTATAACATGCAGCACACGATACCTATTTGTCAAACTCTATATGTGTGTGTACCAAAATGCATATTCTTTTATAAACATCTACAAGAGTAGCTCTTTTTGATTAATTTCACTAAGGAAACCCTGCAGACACTCATGTGCTCTGTAATGGTCACCTCCCCAGCATTATTCCCTCCAGTCAATGAGTGCCTTTTCCATGCCCACTCAGAGCTCTGGTGGGCACAAGGAAACAAGGATGACAGGACTCTGTCCAGTCCCTGGGTGTCTCAGCATTCATGAAGTCTCTGTTCGGCAACTCAAATTCCGCACACATAAAACTGCAGGGCATGGGACCAATCCATGAACCGCAGACTCTTTATGGGCAAAACAATAGGATAAAAGTGCTGTATATTTATTGTCCCTAGGATGATACATGAATCTTAAAATGCGTAATGTTTGGATTATTCAAGAGAGCCCGGCAAGAAGGATGTCCAAAGGATTTTTGGCAGGGGCACGCCTGAGATTGTAGATAAAGATTAAGCATCTGGAGCTGTCCCCACAATGGAAAACTCCATCACCCAGTGGAACTTTTCCATCTCTATCAATTGGAGGATTTGCCTGAGGACACAGGGAGCATAAGGCACTCTTAGCCCCCAAGGTCACCCATCTTATACTGGTTAAGGACCATTTTTCTATTCAAAGTGGACTTCATGAGGACTGTTTCACTCCATTGGGTAAGACTCTGTGTGTGTGTGGCATACCCTCCAGCCGCTCATGAAGAAATAATCCAATTACAATTTAAATAACTACTGTTTCAACACTTTCTCTAAGTGGTTAATATATTCTTCAGCGTCTTGGTGCATTTGAACTAGTCTAAAACAAGGAAATTGTTATCACACACTAAATCCTCGACTTCTCAACACCAAGTTGCTTAATTTGGAAGCATGTGTCAAGTTCAGTTCTATAGGCTCAGATGGAGCAATGATTTCAGTGCACACGATTTCATAAGCATCACCTATATCCTCACATTTTGCCAACTTTGCCTCTTACCCAATGGCTCTAAAAATGCGGGAGTACTAAAACCCATAACAGGAACCCAAAGTATGTCAACTTAATACTCGTGGCTAAAAAAAAAATTTTTTAATTAAAAAGCAAAGACGAAAGAAACAAGAGTACTTATTTTGACACACTAATTTAGTATAAAGGAAGATTTAAATTTCCTTTTTCAAAGATCATGTTTCTATATATAATTTGTGAACCATTAAGTACATTTCAAGGTCTTCATCCATCTAACTGGGGCATAAATTAGTATAAATGTTATAGTCATCAGATTGCCACTGGTTCACTACAGGACAGTCTAGCACCCATGTCACATAACTGGAAGGCCCACAAAGGCACATGGCCCTCTGCCTAATGGCTGTCCTGTTCCTCTGCCCGCTACTCAGATCTAGGGTTCTGTGTCCCAATGACTATCCTCAGCTATCACCCCTGGCCACCCCGAGAAGTTATCTGGAGCTACTGACATTAAGTTAGATTTTGATCACTAGTTAGATTTTTAAATGTTTTTTTTTTTTAAGTGTGTCAGTCTCACTTATAAGATACTGGGCATCAGCATTTATTTTTGTCTTGATCTGTAAGATTTTGTAAATTATTTCTTAAAGAAATTATATACTATTTCTCAAAGAAACAGCATTCAAATCGCACCATAATGTCACACAATTAATGGAAATTTACAGAGAAGCCTGCATTCCAAAATTGCTCAGTCTGTTTATAAAGGCGTTTTGGTTTCAGATTGAGATGGCCTTTCTTTCCACATCACTTAATTTGTTTATGTTTTTGCTGATATATTTCTATCGCAATTGGAATCAGAAAGGAAGCCAAGGAACAAAGTGCTGTGCCGTAAATAACGCATTTAGATCTGCATGAGTGTAATCAGGCAACCTGCAGACTTAACTTAGTCCTAGGCCAACACCTTGAAGGCAGGTATGTGAAACAGGGTCTGTCTCACTGTGGCAGCCCCGCTAGGCTGTATTCTCCCTGCACTGTACCCTCTCTGCACTGTGCTCCTTCTCTGCATCGCATCCCCTCTACATGCACCCTCTCTATATTGTATCCTCTCCCTCTGCAAAGTGAGGTACAGAACTGTTCCCTCTTGGAGGTACAGAGTACAGGCCAGTTTTTTTCCAGTTCACCCTCATGGAAAGAAAATTTGTTTACTTCTATTTAAATACACTGAATGTACTCAAAACTATGATGCAGGTTAATTCATAGGTTGCATCTGATCCCAACACAAATCTCAGCACATAATTTGGGGAAAGTTGCAGTCTCCGGGGACAAGTGGAAATGTTCTTTCTGGATGTATTGTCAATGACAGGCCAGAAGAGAAGCGGCGGTTTGCCTAGAGGATACTATTTTACCCCTTATTACAGCTACAAAAATAATCCTGCCTCAAGACCAAAAAACTAAAGTGCTTTGTTTATTTGCTAGCTGGAAGCCAAAAGTAAGCTTTGCAGGGAATTTCTTTTTGAACTTCTTGATTGTTGTCACTAGAGGGCGCTAAATGTCCCTCTAAAAGGTCCTTAGAGGGGAGAGGAGTATGCATAATTCTTGCCTCTACGTTTCTTGAATTGATATTATCCTACAAAGTTGTCTCATTTATCCACTAAAATCAAAGTCCAACATTCAAAATGTAGAACATTTTTGAAAATTTAAAATTTTTCATTATTATGGAACATAAGGAAATATAAAGTATATGCATCAGCACATAAGACGGAATTCCCCAACGGTCCAGTGGTTAGGACTCCGCCCTTTCACTCCGAGGGCATGGGTTCAACTCCCCGTCGGGGAGCTAAGATCCCACAAGTCCCACCGACGCGGCCAAAAAAAAAAAAAAAAGATCTGCACATAGGACTAATGGCATCATTCTGGGTGAGATTTGACTATGGAAATTGTATAATTGTTCTACATCACTATGAATAATTTCAAACCCTGAAAAATATTCTATTTCACAGTAATTCTAAAGGGCTGAATATGTTCCCAGCGCAAGTTTCATCAAGTAAATGATAAGTTTTGAGTGCATTTATTTTCTGGTTTCAGGGTTAAGCACTTTGCCTAAACTCAGATATTAGTATACCCTTTCCAGACATGAGAACTACAGGAGGGGTACGGATTATACTGTAACATGTGAGAGAGACTTTGTGGTCCCTTCCTTTATTTAAAAAAAGAAACCGTAGTCTCTTGGGATATGCTTATGATACAACACTTATCAAAATGATATACAATATGAAGGTCTATATAAATAGAGTTGAAATAAAATAAGCTTTAAAACTAAATACGAGAGTTTTCTTGAAAATAACCCTATTATTCAATTACACTGACTTTCAGGTCATTAAAAACACACTTAAAGCAAAATGCAGTGTCTTGGAAATATCTGCAAAACCAAAAAAGTTAACTGATTTTGCAACTTTCCTCTTTTTGTCTTCACTTGTACTTAAACATATCTGTAGAATTTCCTTTTTCTTCTTCCACTTTGGCTCCTATATACCAAGGAAGAGTGAGGGCAGTAGATGAGGGTTGTTTGTGCTCCTGGCTGCCCAGAGGGGGGCTGCGTGGGGATGGCTCCCACAGACATCTGAAGAGGCCCCTGTAACTGCAGTTGACGATGGATTTTCCTCTCGGTCTGCCAGTGGAGCAGAGGTTCATATGCAGTGTGTTCTACGGAAGGATAATTAAGGCAGCATTTCATCTGTCCGTCTGTGATTTTTTTTTTTTTTTTTTTTTTTTTGCGGTACGCGGGCCTCTCACTGTTGTGGCCTCTCCCGTTGTGGAGCACAGGCTCCGGACGCGCAGGCTCAGCGGCCATGGCTCACGGGCCCAGCCGCCCCGCGGCACGTGGGATCTTCCCGGACCGGGGCACGAACCCGCGTCTCCTGCATCGGCAGGCAGACTCTCAACCACTGCGCCACCAGGGAAGCCCTCCATCTGTGATTTTTAAATGGAACAACAACTTTGACTTGGGCACATAAATGGCGCAGAGCAGCGGGACGAGGCGTTGAAAACTGTAAGAGCAGGGGACCCCTCATCCAGCTTCACACTGACCCAGCTCCAGATACAGGGCATCAGCAGCTGAGGAGAGCACAGCCAGCTCCCACAATCCTAACTGCCAACGATAAGCCGTCTCAGGTGGGAACTGAGGATGTGAGTGCAGGGCTACCGCCTACGTCCGCAGGTGAAATAGACCTGCACACGCTGGCGGGGGAGCCTGGGGACATCCCTCAGGGAGCACGAGCCCAGGGTAGCACTCCGATCCCAAGGGCCTAGGCTTAGGGCAGAGGGGCCTCAGCCTGGCCTCAGCCTCAGCCTCCTTAGTGACTTAAGGAGTCATCTAATTCACCTGTCCCAATTTTCCATGTGCACGTCAATGAGTAACTCTACAGGCTTGTTCCAAGGAGGAACTAGCACACACTGAGCATGCTGCTCTGCGCCACCCTCCGGCACCCCACAGGCTGAGATGAGAGCAGCAGCCCCCAGGGGGCCCCAGGGCTCTGTCACAGTGCTGACGCTAAGCAAGCCTTTGCTGAATGAATGAATGAATGAATGAACGAATGAGTGAATGAAGATGTCTACAGAGCCAGGAGCCCTGGGAAGGGCAGCATGGGCTGTGCCAACGGGCAGCCCAGGAGGGGCCAAAAGTCAAACTTTGGTCAAGGGACCCTGGGTAACAACTTTGGAGGTGACTTTCCTGAGCCACTCCCCCAGATCAAGGTGCTGGGAAGCGAAGAAGGCAAAGGGTCTCTAAGAGATCTTCCAACTCTATAAATTATGGGATGTCCATCTCAGTAACTGACCTAAATACCCGGCAGTGAGTAGATATTCAATCATAAATAATACATACCGAATGAATGAGCAAGCAAAAAGGGACTGAAAGAGCGAGTGAGTACTGCCCTCTGTTTGGCCTGCACCACGCTGTAGTCACAGCAGAGCTACCAGAGCTGCAGAATGAAATAACGGCTCCCGTTTGTACTCCACAGCCCTTGCCATTTTCCAAAGTAACTGACGAAAATTATTTCCAGCTAAACTATTTCAGCAACCCAGCCGGCTTCACACACACTGAAAGACAGATTGATTGCATTTCTAGGCACTTGCTGTATCACCCATGACAATCACGTTTCCCCAGACAGTTCAGTAAGATGTCCTGTCACACAATCCCATCTAACAAGGTGACACTGACATTGCTCCCATCCAAGCTGGTGGGCTTGTGACTATAGCCGAAGTTCAGCTGTGTGACTGCCAAGGCTATCTGTAAAGATGATACAGCTTCCACCTGGTTTTCTGGGGAACAGCCACGCCTACACCTCAACCACCATACTGAGAGGAAGTCCAAGGCACACGGAGAGGCCATTTGTAGGTCATCAGTCAGGCCAGCAGCCAACACCAACCTCCAGCAGTGTGAGGCAACCTTCAAGGTGACTCCAGCTCCACTGCCACTTGACAGCAACCACCCGAGAGACCCTGAGCGAAAACCGCCTCTCCCTCAGCCCGCTCAACCCCTGGAACCACAAGGAGTAATCAAATGATCACTGTGATTTGAAGCCACTGAGTTTTGGAGTGTTTTGTTAGCAGCCATAAGGAATGAGGATGCCATCAGAAGATCCTTTATCTTTTGCAGCATTGTTACAGCAGAAAATATTTTTGCTACGTGATTATTCATCCATTCATCAAACCTTTACTGGCACCCATTATACGCTCGGCATCGTGTCAGCCACTGAAGACGCAGGAAAGAAGAGAAACAGTCCTCAAAAAAAAAGAACAAAAAACCCTGTATGTTAGTTGGAGAGAAAAAGATTCCGAAATCACAAGAGCATCTTAACCCAAGAGAACGGACAAACACTGTGAACATAACAGCTCTTCCCTCTGCTCTCCTACCCTCGTCCTCTCTCTGCTCATTCAATGTAAATGTGCCTCAGGGTCACGACCCCATGGAGATGGAACCCCTGCTGTTCCGCCCCTGGCCTTCACCCTGGCTCCACACCCAATGCCGGCAGCTCCCCAGGCTTCATACTGCTGGTGCCCCATTCCCATTTGTTAGAAACATCTCTCCCATCAACCCCAGATGACTCTCCCAAGGAGACATGGGAAAACTTTAATTTCCCCCTCTGTGACTTCACAGAAAAGGGGGTGGGAAATGAGAAGCAGAGGGAGAGGATTCATTACCTCGAGTTACTAAGAAGAAAAGCCCTAGTGTTTAGGAGGTGTTGTTATTATTTTCCCTGAAACATTAGCTCCTAGAAATCAGGGGCTCTGTCCCCATGGCCGTCTCGAAGCCTTCCAGGACGCCTTGCGGGCTGCCGTCGGTCAATTTTTGACTATAATGAGAGCCATCTGGAAGACGGCAACGGTGGGTCTGCACAAGCACTGGACGAGAGCTTTACTATGAGCAAAGGGACACACAGTAGGTCTGTTTCCAAGAACCACAGTGCCGTGGGCTCATCCCCCAAAAGACGACGAGGAAAAGCGCAGTCCTGAGTGGAATTCTCCCCGAACATCTGAGGTTTAATTAAAGGTGGTCAGTTATCTTGCTTTTAACCCCTCACGTTGATTCTTATAGATGCAGCATCGCTGTTCCTCTCCTCAGGCAGCTGAAGCATCCAAGCCTCACCTCCCAGACTAAGCTAGGATTTGAGATATTTGATTCCATATTACTTAAAGCTGTCTCAAGCTTTTCATCAGGAATGGAAACCATTAATGCGTCTCACACGCCTCTCTCTGTTTTATGGAATTCTTGCACTGGGGAGCTCTTTTTCTTTTATTATTTTCTTTAACAGCCAGAAAACTGGGAAGTTCACAAAGAAATTGTTCGACTGCCTTAAATGAACCTTAACCTAAGAGGTTTGGCCTAATCTGTAAATTGGAGTTAAAAGTATTTCAGGACCTTTGGAGTGGGAAGCTCTTTGTCTTTAAAAGAGCCCGGAGACCCCTAACAATGGGGCTACACATACCTTGGGCTTCTTTGTTAGTTGCTGCAAACCAAAACCAGATGTGAAATATCAGTGGCTACCTTGTACTGACCCAGGGCAGTTGAGGCTAATCCAGATCCCTCTTAATAACTCAAAACTGCCACCCTTTAACTAGTTAATTGTTTTCTCACTTATAAGTGCAAAAAAGAATGGACAGTACACATTAAAATCCATGCCCCTCTGAACACATACAGATCTTCTCTGATAAGAGCCAGAAATGAAAGCTCTCTCCACCAAACTGTGCCGCTGTCATCTGACTAGGTTTTAGGTTAGGTGATCACCGCCTTTAACAACAAGATCTGAAAGGAGAGAATTTATACTGAAAAGGAGATATTTGTCTTGTTACCTCTTCCCAAGACTCAGGAGGTGCAGAGGTCCTTGCATTAGCCAGAGTGCTTGTAAATGTAAGAGAATCGGTTTAAGGCAAAAAATCTAGCAACCTAAAATGTTTCTCTAACATGGAAATCATTTGAATTTCCAATCATTTTCCCGAATTTTAAAAGTACTCGATATAAGGGAAAGGGAAAAATCAATAGAAACAGGAATGATTCAGAACCTCCCAAATGGAGAAATCAATCATTCTGCACTAAATTCGAACATTCTATCAATATTGTCTATTTACTAAATCCAAGAGGAACTATTTTAACATAAAATTAAATATAAAATTGTTTTAGACATTGAATATGGCTTTTTACCTTAAAGCAGGCACAGAGTAGAATGATTATAGATACAAGGCTAGATATTGATTGATTTTTAATGCCTGTAACTATGGCAATTACACTGTCATGCTACATAAGACTTCTAGTCCTACACTGAAATTAGACTGTGCATATGTATAAATAAGAGAAAGACTAAGACAGAGTCATAATCACATTTCATCGACATAAGACTGTGGATGAGAAGATGTAAAACACGCCATGATTTAATGTATCACTCAGAAAGAAAAAAAAAATTTCAGCCAAACAAAATTAGCCATTAACACTTTCTTATCCATCAATTGCAGACACATCCCAACTTTTGGAAACCAATATGTGCCTTAGCATAGAGGTAATGTGGTACACTTACAGAAGAACAGGGCACTAAAATGTTATTTAGAGCAGACTGCCGGGTTTCTCAACCTGTGATCTACGGACATTTGGGGGCTGGAAAACTTTTTGCTGTGGGAGCTGTCCTGTGCACTGCAGGATGTTTGTTTGTTAGCATCCCTGGCCTCTGCCCACTATTCCAAGATTATTCCAAGACATGTGTCAAAATGAGGGAAATACCTTGTCATCTACAGATACCAGGAGCATCTTCCATACCCTCGGTTATGATAACCCAGACTGTCTTCAGACATTGCCAAATGTCCCTGAGGGTAGAGGCAGAATCACCCCAGCTGGGAAACATCGGAACAGAGCAATTCAATTTGGTCAGCTTTACAATATAATTTACTTTATGTATAAATGACAGACTGGAAAGCCAACTGGAAAGTGTACTGTTAGATGAGATGCACTGACCTAAAAAACATAACATAAACAAATAATTGGTGCATGGATAAGAGTGCCTGTTGGCCATCCCAACCAATGGGATGTAAAAGAGCTCTGAAAAGTGCTCAACATCACCAATCACTAGGGAAATGCAAATCAAAACCAGGATGAGATGTCACCTCACACCTGTTAGAATTGCTGTTATCTAAAACAAAAACAAGAAAAGGAAATGGCAAGTGTTGGTAAGGATGTGGAGAAAAAGGAACCATTGTGCACTGTGGGTGGGAATGTAAATCGGTACAGCCACTATGAAAAGCAGTATGGAGGTTCCTCAAAAAATTAAAAATCTAAGTACCATAAGATCCAGCAATTCCACTTCTGGATATTTATCCCAAGGAAACAAAATCACTATCTCAAAAAAGCTATCTGCATACTCCTGTTCACTGCAGCATTATTAACAATAGTCAAGACATGGAAACAATCTAAGTGCCCATCAACAGATGAATGGATAAAGAAAATGTGGTTTATATATAAAATGGAATATTGGTCATAAAAATAAAATAAAATTCTGCCATTCTCAACAGCATGGATGGACCTTGAGGGCATTATGCTAAGTAAAGTAAGTGACACAGAGAAAGACAAATACTGCATGATCTCACTTATATGTGGAATAACAGTAATAATAATAATAATGAACTCATGGATACAGAGAACAGAGTGTTGGTCGCCAGAGGTGGCAGGAGAGGGGTGGGCAAAATGGGTGAAGGTGATCAAAAGGCACAGAGACCCAATTATAAGATATTTATCTTACAGCCCCGGGAATGTAATGTACAGCAGGATGACTATAGATAACTATACTATGTTGTATATTGGAAAGTTGCTAAGAGAATAAATCTTAAAAGTTCTCATCCCAAGATAAAACAGTGTGTAACTGTGTGGTAATGGATGTTAACTAGACTTACTGTGATAATCATTTCATAATACATACATGTATCAAATCATCATGTTGTACATCTAAAACTAATACAATCTTATATGTCAATTATATGTCAATACGATTTTTTAAATTAGAAAAATTAAGTAACATGCATGAGGCAAGTCACTATCACAAGATTTCACTGTTTATATAGACTATCCAATAACTATGAAAAGAATTAAAGAAAATCAAAATAAGGAAGAAATTAAAGAAAATCAAAATACAGCATTTTGGGCCTATCCATATTGAATATTTTCAAAAATGAAAAAATTTTGATTTTTGCAACATTGGCAAGAATGTGGAGGTAAGAGCACTTTCATTCACATTTATTAGGGATGTAGATTAATACCTTATCAGAAAGTTAATTTATCTTTTGACTTAGCAATTTCTATCCTAGAAATCCACCTTTCAGAAATATTCACAATAGACAAAGACAGGTGCAAGAATGTTCACCTGTTTAGTAATCATAAAAAAATGAGAAAAAATTGAATGCTATCAATCAGAGACTAAATAATAGACCACACAGTATTAAGAAGAATGAGATCTAAATTCACTGCATAGAAAATGCTCAAGGCATAATAAGTTTTAAAAATTACCAGATTTGTGTTACTAAATGCAGAGAAAACATCCTGAGGCATAAACCTCAGTTTAGAGGTTGGGATCACGGGATAATTGCCTCTTTTTAAGTCAAACATTTGTGGAAAGTTGAGCTATAACAAATATGTGTTGCTTCTGTAATTAGAAAAAAATTTAATTCATATTCTGATAAATATTAAAATGTCACAGAATTTAAATATATTAATAAAAACATATAATAGGCTACAGAATAGACTTTACAAAACACATAACATAAATACACAGTAATATAGATACAAAGAGGTAGAGGTTTAGGGCTTCCCTGGTGGCGCAGTGGTTGAGAGTCCGCCTGCCAATGCAGGGGACGCGGTTTCGTGCCCCGGTCCGGGAAGATCCCACATGCTGTGGAGCGGCTGGGCCCGTGAGCCATGGCCACTGAGCCGCGCATCCGGAGTCTGTGCTCCGCAACAGGAGAGGCCACAACAGTGAGAGGCCCATGTACCAAAAAAAAAAAAAAAAAAAAAAGAGGTAGAGGTTTAATCTCTTATCCCAGAAATATTTGAGCATCTATTTTATTAAATTAACGTTAGTAAAATAATCAGTGAGACTCATTAATAAAAGCTCCTGGGAAAAATAAAATTTTAGTTGAGTAGCACAGGATTAGAATGTGTTCAGACTGTAGGGGGAAAAAGTGTCAAAGTATTTTAGGAATAAGAAATTTTAAAACTCAGGTAAAGGAGTTAGTTCAACATGAAAGGAACAAAGAAGCTGCAGGTAAGATTATTCCAAGAAATGTGTCAAAATGAGGGAAATATCTTGTCATCTACAGACAGATATTTATTATTGATTCATTTCGGCAATGAGGATTCACAAGACTAATTTAAAGGGCACACATAAAATGCTTCAGATTAGAACACATTTTAGGACATGGCATGAAGAAATGGCTGTAGAAATTACTTATATCCTAACTGGAACTAGGTTTGGTTCTGCAAATAAAAACGAAGAGTAAATATGAAATGGATTAGACAATAATGTTACTGTTTCTGTGGTTAATCTCTCACAGGAAACAAACAAGGATATTAATCTTAAGAAGTTAGAAAAACCCAAAGAAAAAATTTAAAAAATATGAACAAAAATTTTTCTTAATTTTTTTTTCTTTTCTGGCCGCATGGCATGGGGGATCTTAGTTCCCCGACCAGTGACAGAACCTGCGCCCCCTGCATTGGCAGTGCAGAGTCTTAACCAGTGGGCTGCCAGGGAAGTCCAAGAACAAAATTTATAAAATAGATAATGAGCATACAGTGGAAAAAGACTAACAAAGCCCAATCTGGTTCTTTGATTAGTTATTTATAAATCCTTGATGAGTACAAATATGGAGAAAAGAGGGAAGGTTGAAATAACCAAAGTCAACAATGAAAAAGGGGGACTTCCCTGGCAGCCCACTGGTTAAAACTCCATGCTTCCTCTGCAGGGGGCATGGGTTCGATCCCTGGTGGGGAACTAAGACCCTGCATGCTGCAAGGCACGGGGGGAGGGGGAGCTAATAAAAAAGGGGCCATTATTACAGATCCTACAAACATTAGGAGAATTATAAGAGCACATTATAAATAATTTCTTATCAATACATGTGAAAATTTAGCTGAAATTGATAAAATTCTTGAAAAATATAATTTACCAAAACTCCCAAAGAAAAAACAAAAAATCTGAACTACTCTAACTAGTAAAGAATCATCTAAAACCTTCAGAAAAATGAAGAAGGAACATTCCAAGCCCAGACTGATTTCTCAGCAAATTCCAACATACACTTAAACAGGAATTAATGTCAGTCTTACACAAACTTGTCCAGATAATAGAAAAAGAGGAAAGTTTGATATCAAAATGTGACTAGGACATTATGAGAAAGGAAAATTATAGACTAATCTCACACATAAATGCAGATGCAAAAAACTTGAAAAAATTCCCAGAAAACCAAATCAACAGTATATAAAACAGAATCATACGTACTATGATGAACTTGGGTTTATTCTAAGACTGCAAGGTTACTTCAATCAATATAACTTATTCAATTTGCATTGTAAAGAAGAAAAGTCATATGATGATCTCAAATAAAAGAGGATAAAATTCAATATCAATTCATGATAAAAATTCTTAGTAAATTAGAGATGAAAGGGAACTTTAACAATATCATAAAGGGCATTTACCAAACTCTACAATAAACCACATACTTTAATGGTGAAATACTGAAATCTAATTTTTTAAAGTTGGGAAAAAGACAAAGAGGCTCACTATCACCACATGTGTCACAAACTGTATTGGTGGTCCTAGACGGTATGTAAGGCAAGAAAATGAACTAAAATGTCAAGGGATTGGGGAAAAATAGATAAAACTTTAACTATCTGAAGATGATATAGTTTTTTGCATAGGACTTCCAAGAGAATTTAGAAACAAATCATCAGAATGTCTAAGTTTGGGAACTTTGCTGGTTAGGTCAGTATAGGTAATTCAATTTTATTTCTATATATCAGCATCAGTAGAAAATAAATTTTAAATGATAGTCTTTGTATTAGCATCAAAAAAACTTAATATATGGGAATAATATATGATGTGCAGGACCTTTACACAGAAAACTACAAAGTATTATTGAAGAAGACCTAAATAAATGGATAGCTATACCATATTCATGGATTGAAAGACAATACTGTAAAGATGTCAATTCTCTTCAAACTAATCAACAGATTCAATGTAGACGCAATCAAAATTGCAACAAGATTTTTGTAGAACTTGACAAATTGATTCTAAAATTTGTATGAAAATACAAAGGCCAAAAATAGACCAGATATTCTTAAAGAAGAGTGATTCTTAATGACAACTTGCTCTAGAGTAGTATTCATGCAGGTAAAAACAAACAATGGAAAAGAAAAGAAACAGATTTTCTTTCAGAAACAGATTCACACATATATGGACACACTTAATTTTTGACAAAGGTATCATGCAGAGCAGTCAAGAAAGAAAGAAATTCTTAGAAAATAGTGCTGATGAAATGGAATATCATATGGGAAAAAGAAACTTGACAACTAACACCATCACAAAAATCAATTCCAGGTGAACTGTAGATATAAATGTGAGAGGAAAACAAAGTTTCTGGAACATAATATAGAAGAATATATTTATGACTTTGGGATGGAGAAAATTTTGTAAAACAGCACAAAAACACTAACTATAAAATTAGACTGGTACACTGAACTACATTAAAATAAAGAGATACATTAAGAACTTCTTTTCACCAAGAGACACTATTAAAAGAATAAAAAGGCAAGCCATGGAGTATAATACTTTTAACACATCTAACCTACTATTCATATCCAGAATATGTAAAATACACCTATAAATCAATAAGACACACAACCCAATGGAGAAGCAGGGAAGAAAGTTGAACAGGCACTCATAAAAGAGGCTATCAAATGCCCATTAAATATAGGAAAAACCCTTCCACCTGGTTAGTAATCCAGGGAATGCAAATTAAAACCACAATGAGATAACACAACATATACATCAGAATGTCTAAAATGAAGAGGAATGACAACATTTTTGGCAAAGATGTAGCAATAAGAACTTTTGCACACAGCTGGAGTTTGGAAAATATCTTTATTTATGAGTCAGTGTTCTTATAGGAAACAGATACAGAGAGTTTAATGAAAGAACTTATAAAGATAAGGGCAGAACTGAGTAAAAACTAGAGGGTGATGAAGTCCCAAAGGCCAGCAAGAACAGGAAGGTATTACGATCCTCAGGCTCAAAACAGCAAGGGAGAAGGTGGTTATTAGCACCTAGAAACAGATGCAGCTGTAGCTTTAACTACAGGCGAGGACAAACCATAGGAGCTGTGGCTTTCCCTAGAGAGAAAAAGCCACTGCCAACCTGTGGCCAAAGAGAGAAAGTTGGGGAAATAAATATGTAAACTCTCTCTCCTCCTCTCTGATTTCCTCCTGGTGTTTCTCATGAGCTGAACTCAGCGCAAGACAGAGGACCACGGAGCACATCAGATGTAGTCCACAGGTGTCAAACTCCCAGGTAAGAAGCAGGGCAGAGAAGGCTAGAGAGCAGACTGGAGAAGTAAACGGAGAAAATCCAGTATATCTACATCATCCAAGACTTTGCATTTCCACTACTTAATACATACACAATGAAACGTATTAATACACACACAATGAAACGTATTAATACATACACAACGAAACGTATGCATATGTGCACCAAAAGACACATACGGGAATGTTCTCAGCAGTATTAACTGTCATAGCCTGATGCTGGGACCAGCTCAAATACCCTTCAGTGGTAGAATGAATCAATAAAGTGTGGCCTATTGTGGCACACTGCACCTTCTACAGCAATGAAAATGAAGAAACCACACACAGCAATACAGATAAATGCCACAAATGTAATGGTGAGTGAAAGCCCAACACAAAGGAATACAAGGTACAATTACCTTTATATGAAGATTGAAAAGGAGGCAAAGCTACATTCTAGTGACTAGGTATGCATAGTTAGATGAGAAAACTACAAAGAACAGCAAAGAAGCAATGATCTAAAACTTGATAATATCTACCTTTAGAGGAAGGGAAGGAGGAGTAAGGATCAGGGAGGGGCACGAGTGGGGCTGTTCCTGGAATTGTAATTAACCATGGTGCACATTTATCTTTCAGGTACTTTTCTCTCTGTGTTACACTTCAAAATTTATTTAATTAATAAAAAGGTTATGTAACCATGAAATATTAGATGCTAGGAATCCATTCTCTTGTTTGCTCAGTTAAACACTATAACTGGCTATGTTAGAAGCCAGTTAAGCTTAAAGTATACATAATGGCCCATCTCTGGGAATCCTGCCTCCCAGATAATGAGCATTAAGCTACAATACCTTTGTTTAGCTCACAGGAAACATCCTGACCAGGCCCACCTGTGAATGGCTGCAGGAAGGAAAAAAGTAACACACCCCCTCAGGAGTCTGTTCAGCAACCAGGACTTTACCCCCTCCCCTGTTAGTATGAAAGAAGCCTTAATTCTAACTCGGGAAAGATGGTTCTTTGGGACACTAGTCCACCATCTTCTCAGTCTGCTGGCTTCCTGAATACAGTCGCTATTCCTTGCCCCAAAAACTCGTTTCTTGATTTATTGGCCTGTTGTGTGGTGAGCAGTACAAGCTTGGACTTGGTAATGGCTACATGGGTTAGATGTAAATTAGGACAGAGACCCTGATCTGGGAGAAAGGTACAACTGAGAAGACTTTACCACCCAATTAGCTTCCAAATAAGGGGAACTCACAGCAGGTCATAGAAAACATTTTATGTAAAATACCTTTTGTGTAATCCCCTCTCAAAAAGAAAGGAAGCAAAAGAGGGGAGGGAGAGAGGGAGAAACCTCCAGGGCTACCTCTTCTCCTCAACTCAGCAGGTCAAAATTTTTCACGTAGGGAATACTTTCACAGGCAGCCAGATGAATCATGGGATTTGGCAGTGACAAAGGGATAATCGTGACCTGCGGTAATACACCAATTCCACCTGATCTTCGTATCACTGGAGACCAGTAATATGAAGGGTAATGAATATTTCTCCTGACCCTCACCGCTCCTCAATGAGGGGCATCTCCAGGACCTGGAGGGAGTGGCCCTCAGCGACATGGGGCCCTCACCAGAAGGCGGCGTTCAGTTAAAATGTACACAACAAATAGGGGCCATTTACAGATGCAGAGGAGCAGCCCTCCGGGTGAGAGACCAGCTACTTCAATATTCCTGAGTCAGGCTGTTTGGCACATCAGAGAACCAGAATACTGGAGCGCCATGAGCCAGGGCCCGGTAATTTCATCCAGTGTCTGCAAAGCGGGCAAGATCCAGATCATACTCAGGAGTTTGGACGTATCCCCAGTATGGCGGGAAGCCACTGGGGCTGGAGATGAAATAAAGATTGTATGATCTGATGGACGTGCTCTAAAGGCTCCAGACGCTGCACAAAGGAGAAGATTGTCAACATGCACAAAAGGGAGCTGGGAGAATGTAGCTAAGATGCTACTGTGTCAACCCAGGTGAAGGATGATGGAGCAGGAGCCACCAGAGGAAGAGATGACAGGATTGGCCGATACACTGGAGGCAGAGAGTAAAGAAAAGCATCAGAGATGATCTGTGGTTTCTGGATGTTCTTTTGTTTAATTGCATGGCCTTTGCAACTGGGAAGATCGTGTTTCCACTTCACAGAGATGGGGAGACTTGGAGAATACAAGTTTGGGGAGGACAGGTCAGGATTTGTACTTAAAGTCAAAGTTGCTTATGGATATGCATGTTGAGATATCAATTTAGAGATGCTTATAAGCAAGGAGGTAAGATTGGGAATCATTGAAATGGGAGTGGAACCATATGATTGGACCACATTTTTTTAAGGGGGAGGTGAGTGTGGACAAAGTGATTAAAGCTGAGCCTTGGGACTGTCCATCACGTAGATGCTGAGCAGAGAAAAAAGAGCCAGCCTATGACTCAGGGCAGTGCAGGAGGATTTCGATGCAGCCTTGAATGCCTGTCGGAGACCTGCGGTCACAAATAGAGTGAGAGCAGCCAGCACAGTTCTGTATCTTCCCTCAGGTAACGTTCAACGGCTCAAAGTGCAGCTACTATGAATGGAGACAAGCCCAGGGCCAATCATCACAAAACCTTACTAGGTATGTCTACTCTTAGCCGAACTTTACAGCTGAAGGTACGGAGGCCCAGAGAAGTTAAGTAACATGCCCACCATCACAGCAATTAGGGGATGGTTATAATCAGGGCGGCAAGAATGGGAATCATCAACTTTGAGGCAAGGTCCTTCTCAACCAGATGTCATATCCTTAAACACTGTTCTAATGCTACCTCCAAAGGAAGGGGGAGAAAAGGTACTCTGGCACCAAGAAAGCCCACAAAAAGGAAACTGACACAAAGAGCCAAAGTGTGGAACTTAAGAACAATATTCAGGGTTCTTGGGAAAGGCATCCTCCATAGAAACACAATGTGGTTCATCCCAGTGTGATGAGGAAAATGATGCAAATGAAGTTCATTGAATTTGTTTGCAAGAAACCATAATTCAGGTTTTGAATTTTGGAAACTAAAATAAGATGGGGAACCACTTAGGAAATGTTTTAGAAATCTGCAGCCCAGATTAGACACAACGGTGACAAAGCACCTCTGAGCAGGCAGAGTTAGACTACCTGGTGCTCCAAATAAGAGAACTCAAATTGGCAATTACGATCAGACAAGCATTAAAGGGGCTCTGGGGGTACATTTTCAGATCCAGACACTCTTATCTGTGATATTCTTGATCATATATTTGCAATGTGTGGTTTGAATATTAAAAATATGATGTGAATGAAATTCAGTTATTTCTGGGTAAATCTGATAATCAGTCCTCTCATCAGCTGAAGTTCTCAGTATGAAGGGTTATAATTTGTGTTACGTGCAATAACTACAGATAGTACCATATGAAAATGGAGAGTTTTCTATTATGGAAAGAATTACTTAAATCTAAACCTAGAGTAGCATTCATAATTTTTCATAATGTGTGGTCCACTCCCTATGAATAAGTGATGGGGGAAAGAAAGGTTTGCTTTTAGAAAGTGGTATATAAGTGTGACCTGTTTCAAATATAAATTTTGGTAAAATATAGTCAGTTAAATTAAAAGATGTAATAAAAAGCTGTACTTTTTCTCATATGAAAGGAACGATTTACTTCTGAAGTAATGGTCTTTACAAAATATGCATTTTTGGTTTCCTTTTTCTTAGTGTCTGTAAATTTACTAATAAAAGGTTTTGTCTTGACTTACTAATGCTTGAAAAGATGGATTATATTGGTATTGCAAGAAGAGGATATCATAAATTAAAAATCCATACACGAGCTCTATTCTCTTATTTGCAACATGACAAATGATTACATAAAGTCATAATCAATAAAAGCTGTCTGGGGCTTCCCTGGTGGCGCAGTGGTTGGGAGTCCACCTGCTGATGCAGGGGACGCGGGTTTGTGCCCCGGTCCGGGAGGATCCCACATGCTGCGGAGCGGCTGGGCCCGTGAGCCATGGCCGCTGAGCCTGCACGCCCAGAGCCTGTGCTCCGCAACGGGAGAGGCCACAACAGTGAGAGGCCCGCGTACAGCAAAATAAAATAAAATAAAAGCTGTTTGAAAGTTATAAAGTGGATTTAGCCATAACTGCTCTACCAGCAATGTTAAAAACACCCCAACTATTTTTAATTATCAGTTTATAGTGCAGATCAAGCATGTCAAAATATGTCATTTTAATCAAGCAATTATCTATATGTGGCTTCATTTTACAATGTGAAAGTTCGATCAGATATTTCCAAGGTATTTATCAAAGTTCAACAGTGGTCCTGTGACTAGACAAAAGGAATAAGCAAATTCTTGTTTGTTTCAGTATTTTCCAAGCCATTCCCAAAAGACACAGTTGTTATTGTCATGTGAATTTCCAGTAAAAATCTGAGCAATCTTGCTTTGACCATCTGTTTAGATACGATATGATGGAAATGATACAAAAAACGAAGGTATAAGCTCTATTAGTCTATTTCTCTTGGACATAAAATGTGTTTTGGGAAGAAATGAGTTGTTCCATATGAGCCAGGGGCAGTTACTTCTTACGTGGGAGCAACTTTGGCTGTGCAAAATCGTTTATCAAAGGAGGCTTTGTGTTTGGGGGAGCTGAGCTTTCCACTCAACATCATTTCAAGTAATGCCATTGGATCCCACACTTCCAGGCTCCCTCCCCAAAATGGGGCCTATAGTTCTCAAAAAACCCACACAGGTGGCAGAAAGGGCAGACTAAAAATAATGTGGGTTAATGTTTACATACTGTCCACGGTGGTCTATTGCAGATAAACAGTCCATTATGTTCTCCCTGCACCTTTTCATAGAATCCAGAGTACTGTTATTGCTGCCACCTTATATAACACCAAGTCTGTATTTATAGTAAACATTCTAATGAGTACCTATCCCTGACATCTCCCCAAAAATACTCAGAAAAAAAATATCTAAGAAAACATCTGTTTTCTATTTTATCTAAACAGTGGTATTGCTTATTAAAATAATGACAAACACTAGTAATTTATCATATGCCAGGAATCCCTGTAAATGCTTTATGTACATTAATTATAAGCTGTTAATTCTTAACCATAGTTCTACGAATGAGACGTTATTCTTCCCATTTTACGGATGAAGAAACTAAGGCTTAGACAGGGTAAGTCCCTTATCCAGGTTCAGAAAGTAAGAGGCAGGATCAGAGTTGCAACAAAGAACTCTCTAACCACGAAACTGGCGGTCATCCTGACCTGCTTCTCTGGGCTTCCACCCTGGTTAATGTTCTGTGTCTATTCTCACTCCATTCATTATTGTAATTCTCAATTAACAACCCAGTTACCCATGTGGAATACTCATCTACATCTAGCCTAATTTGCTACTGGATTTCAATGTTATTTCATATGAAAACAATCAATAACATAAAAGGGCCTGGATCTGGTTTCAAAAACATAATTTGAAAGGAATTCACTCTGAAAGCTCCAAGAAGCCCAGTGATCTCCAACCAGCACCCTGGAAGGGCTTCTCAGCCACCTTCACTCTCCGCTGGATGCCTCCATCCATCTAAAAATACATGTCTGGCTTCTCCCGCTCATAAACAGAAACAGAGTACTAGTCTCCAAAGGCAAAGTTGTGCTTTTAAGAGGCACTCTGTTTTTGTAGGTGTTCAAGGATTTGGAATCAAAGAGGCAGAATTATTAAAATTAATCCAATTTTCTTTCATTTATTTTGTTAGTTCATACCTCTAAAAGATATATTTTGGAAGGCATCGTTCAACCCAACCATTTACAAATCAAAGCTTTCTTTGGAATCCCAGAGACCTAACCCAAGCTAGGCAGGGACCCTCTGCCAGCTCTGGAGCCCTCCCCACTGTCAGGAACATGGCAGCACTATTTGATTTGTGCTCACATTTAATTACAGTGTCAAAAATCTACCTTAAATGGCTTTAATCAACTGCCAAAACTGTGAGTCTTTCTGGCTTGGATTTCTATAAACAAAAAATAAATTCAAATATGTCACAAAGTGGCAGCAACTTGGTGACCACTGGACTAGGAAGACATGCAACCAGTGCTGGCTGGGAAGAGAGTCCGTGTCTTCATATACATGACTCTTGGCGGATCATTTCAAATGACTGATCAACAGAACCAGCACAAAACTAAATGAGCTACTGCCCTGAAATCCCTCGGCCTCAGCCATCCAAACTGGCAGCGTCTGAACAAAGCTGTCAATGACTTTTCCTGCTCCCTTTCAGGGCATTTTTAGAAACATCATTGCATGTTTAAAATATAATAAACAAAAGAATCCTTGAAAACAGAACATTCTGTTATGAGAAACTCCCAAACACAGAGAGAGGTGAGAAGAGGTTAGGTTTTCTTTACTGAAGTGGAGAAGACAGGAACCTGCAGAAGTACCCAAAGTAAGAAATTCCAGAGCCAGAAACAGCACCCTTTATTTGGGAAACATTTAAAAGTCTAAGGAGTGATCTCCCAGTTCAACCTGAGCACTTCTGAAAATAGCTTCGGAAATTCTCCTGCAGAAGAATTCTCAAGACTCCTCTGAAATTCTTCCCAAAGAAAAGTATAGCATTAACGCAAGAGGCAAGAGCTCGTGCTAATTACAAACAATGAGACCAACAGTCATAAATTAGGACTGAACCCGTCACAGAAAGTATGCATGCTGCTTTCGACATGAAGTCACTGTTGGAAGGAGTGGAGGATGATGCAGAATTAACAGCATTTATAATCATAGAAAAAGATCAGAAAATGAATTTGAAAAAGGAAAAGGGAAATTTATTTCAGATATTCCCAGACAATGAGTAAAGACAACGTAAGAGGAATCTCAAGACCCATCTCTGCTGGTGTGATGTGAGCATCATGGCAGTGGAAGTGACACCACTCACATCTCCTTCCTGGCTCCGGTTCCACCACCTCCCCTGGGCATTTGTCCTCTAGCAGGTTCCCGCCCACGTCCTCTGTGAAAGGCCACGTCCCCACACACCTCTTAGACTGATGCCTTCACAGCTACCCAAGCTCTGCCCCCCCTCCTGATGCAGATCTGTACATCCAAATGCCTGCCAGACGCCTCACCTGGATGAACGCTAGCCCTTCAACAAAACCTGATCCCCACCAAAGGCAGAGGTCTCCTCGGTGCTTCCCCTCCAGGGTTCCCCACCACGCCCCAGTCTCCGGAGCCAAGATACAAGGAGTCCGTTTGCAAGCCATCTCACTGCTTCATCCCCACCGTCCAGTTCACCCCCGCAATTCCACTGACTTAACCCTAATCTCCTACGTGTTGCTATTTAACTGACTTCAGCCAGAACATCTTCTTACGGGGCAGGAGAGGCATATTTACATCAGTGGGAAAGCTGATTTCTGTACATCTCTCGTCAGATCCTAGAACTGGCAGAGGAGAGGGAGAAAGCAAGCTTGAAATCGTGGTTTTCACCTGTCCTTAGCGACCACACCTTTGGTTGAGACATGGGTCTGGGAGTTTGAAAAGGTCGACTGGAAGCCAAGTGAGCTGATGAGGGGCTAAGCAAAACATCAAGCTCATTTGTTCTGTAAGGCGACGAGTTTCACAAGGATACCTGAGGAATCCATTTTTTGAACAGAATACTGTTTGGACTTTTGTAGGGGAAAGGTAACTCTAGGGTTGGGGGGAGGGGCGTGAATTCAAAGACACGTGGAACTGAAAAAGGAGTCCTGAAAAAGAGAGGATGTGGTCTGTTACACACACGGACGCTTTGCGCCAGGGAGCGGCTGGGGAAACTCACGGAAGGAACTCAAGGAACTCTCTCCTCAGGGGCGTGGCTGGAGGACAGGGATTGGATGTCAAGGAAAGTAAAATAATCCATGAATGGACCAACTTCCCTGGAAGCAGGAACCCAGAGCCAGAGGTGATTGGGAAAACATGTAAGCTCCACTCTGCACCTCTCTCTCTCTCTCCCCTTCCCTCCCTCCCCCACCTCTCTCTCACCAAATAAATCCATTTCTAGAATTTTATACTAGATGAGTTAGATGTATTTACTGTAATATTAATCACAATTTTGTCTGTGATAGAGAAAGACTAGAAACTACCTAGAAGAGTCAAAGTTGGAATCTAAGAATAGATTCACAACAGAAGATACTCATGATTCTACCAATAAACAGCAATTAATAAAACTCTAAGTTAAATATTTTTAATTTCAGTTATTTAAATCATTTGAATTTTACTTGTTAAATAAATTTATATTCTTATATAAATGTGTATAATTTAAATAAATTTTATGTATTAACTAGAGGACTACTACTGAAAAATAACAGATATTATTTGAGTGATGGGGCTGGGAAGGTTTTATTTTTCTTTTTACTAACTATATTTACTAAATATTTACCGCTATTAACTTTGTAATAAAAATTTACTTTTTCAAAAAAGAATAAGAAACACAGTTATAGAAATATTATTAGGATATACGAAAGAACAAAATCAAGCAGCAGAATTGGAAAATTACGTTAGGAATTCTGAGTGAAGCTGTAACAGTTGAGAAAAATCCTCGTTCTGAGCATCTTATTAGACAAAGTAATGAGAAAAACAGAATGACAGAATGTTTTTATTGAAATATAGTTGATTTACAATGTTGTGTTAGTCTCAGGTGTACAGCGAAGTAATTCAGTTATACGTATGCATATACATACAAACACATTCTTTTTTAGATTCTTTTCCGTTATAGATTCTTACAAGTATTGAGCATAGTGCCCTGTGCTCTACAGTAGGTTCTTGTTGGTTATCTATTCTATATATAGTAGTTTGTATCTGTTAATCCCTAACTCTTAATTTTTGCCATCTACTAAGAAGCCCAGCCACTTATAAGAAGAGAGTCAATATAGCTACATCCTCAGACTTGAGGGTAATTTTCCACGAAGGACACCCAGCAACAAAATGAGCAAAGCCCTTGAGAGGACTTCTCTGAAATGGCAACAGACACCACAAGCATGGTCTACCCCACACTGGCTCTTGGTGAAATTCAAGAGCATAATACCCAAGTGGAGTTGGGAGAAGAAAATTCCCCCTGGACTGGGGACAAGAACATGGTCCAGTCCTGGGAGGTCAGAGCTACTCAAAACATGGTCTCCAGACCAGCAGTATCAGCATCATTGGGGGCTGGATGGAAACGAAAGGCATGGGCTCCTCCCTAGGCCCCCAAAACAGCATTTCTGAGGTAGGCCAAGAAATCATGCTTTAACATGCCTTATAGTTTGAAGACCCTCGTGGTAGACAACTTCCTGCTTGCTTAGTAGAGGGGCAGTGCTTAGTGAACACCAAGGAACGACCCCCTGCATCATTCCTTAGTCTATCGAATTCCCTCCCGGCCAGAATGCTGCACAGCAGATGGCAAACAGGACTGTGGTGACAAGGGAGGTTCTGAAGAGGGGGCATGGATTGCTGTTGACTGAAAGGCGACCCATGGTGCTTTCTGCTCCTGTCTCATCCCCAGCTCACTTCTCTTGGAGGGACACCAAAGACAGAGCAGGAGCTTTCCATTAAGAGCAGGGTCTGTTAAAGACCAAAGGGCGACTCACTATTCTGTGCATGGCCTTGCCCAGAAAAGGTTTGAGAGCTGCAGCGTTCCCTGGCTCATATAAGCCTGAACAAGAACTCTACCTTCACCTTCACATGGTGTTCTGCCTGTATATGTGTGTGTGCGTATCTGTCTCCAAACTTCCCCTTTTGATAGGACACCAGTCATACTGGACTAGGGCCCACCCTACTTCACTATGACCTATTCTTAACTAATTACATCTGCAATGACCCCATTTCTAAATAAGGTCACATTCTGAGGTCCTGAGGGTTAGAACTTCAACATATAAATTTTGTGGGGACACAGCCCAACCTATAACAGGTCATTTAGTATTATGACTAGGAAGCTATAGAAAACTTTTCAAAAATGAGTATTTACTGAGTTTAGTAGAATTAATATTAAAATATCTTTCCTGACAAGATTTAGCTAAAATATTCAGCTTCATTTAGAGTACCATGATATGGGATGGGCACTAATAATAGAATGATCTTTTTTTTTGCAGTACACGGGCCTCTCACCGCTGTGGCCTCTCCCGTTGTGGAGCACAGGCTCCGGACGTGCAGGCTCAGCGGCCATGGCCCACGGGCACAGCCGCTCCGCGGCATGTGGGATTCTCCCGGACCGGGGCACGAACTCATGCCCCCTGCATCGGCAGGCAGACCCTCAACCACTGCGCCACCAGGGAAGCCCTAGAATGATCTTTTAATTATAAAAATATCCTACACCTGCATTGCAATTAATTCATAGTAGATTTTTCAGGTATAAAGGAAAGAAGAAAATTACTGTCAACCTTTTGAGTTATATCCTTGTAGGTATTTTTCTAAGTATATGTTTATAAATAGCCATGGGTAAAATGTTTCAGCCAAAAATAATGGGATTTTCTATGTATATCATTTTAAAATTCGCTTTGCTTTTTTCACTAATTATATATCACCGTCTTTCCCTGTGAATACATATAGGTCTAGGTTATTATTTTAATGGCTGCCTAGGAGTCCTTTGAATGGCTGGGTCATTGGTTTTCCCACACATCAGGTAGGCTCCCACCTTGGAGCCTTTGTCCTTATTCTTTCTGCCTGGAAGGTATCTCCCCCAATTCACGCATCCACCTCACTCCTTCCCTCCTTCCAGTGTTTGCTCAAAGGTCGCCTTCTCTGCAGCTTAGCTCATCTCTTCATGAAACGCTACAGTTCCCGCTTCCCAGTACGTCCTGTTCTTCCTCGCTTGGTTTTTCTCCATCTCACTTATTTTATTACGTATTTTATTTAATTACCCTGGTAACTGTCTTCCTCCTCAGAATGACGGCTCTCAGAGAATAGGGATTTCATCCTTTGGGTTTGGTCAAGAACAGTGCTTAGCATTTAGCACAGACTTAAATAAAAACTGTTGAATGACTGAACTACCTTCTTAGTAGTAGAAAGTTAAGTCATTTCCAATATTTCAATATTGAGGACAAAATTCTTTCTTTTTCCATTGTTTGATCCTTTTGGATCTTTTAAAAATTATTTTGGCAGCGCTCAGAAGCACTTAGTCTAGGGCTAATTACTCCCTATACTCTCCAGTACTAAGGCAAGACCTTTCTTTTTTTTTTTTTTTCTTTTTTTTGGCCATACCCCACAGCGCGCGAACTTCCCCAACCGGGGATAGAACCCACACCCCCTGCAGTGGAAGCATGGAGTCGTAACCACTGGATCACCAGGAAAGTCCAAGAACAAAGTTCTTTTTAAAACTGCCCAATAATTCACTTATAAAAGAAGTCTAGAAATATTATTAAGTCAAAGGATACAAATGGGGCTTTCCTGGTGGCGCAGTGGTTGAGAGTCCACCTGCCGATGCAGGGGACGCGGGTTCGTGCCCCAGTCCGGGAGGATCCCACATGCCGCGGAGCGGCTGGGCCCGTGAACCATGGCCGCTGAGCCTGCGTGTCCGGAGCCTGTGCTCCGCAACGGGAGTGGCCACAACAGTGAGAGGCCCGCGTACCACAAAAAAAAAAAAGAAAAAGGATACAAATGTTTTGAAAGTTTCTGTAATGGTGCCAAATGTGTGCCTCACACTGGATTATCAAGCTTACAACTTATAAATTATTTCCAGATACATGACGACATTTAAATCACACCAATAATCTAACAGTAGTCAATGATATAATAACTCATCCTAAAACCTATCCATTCTTGAGGTTAGACATGTAATTGAGACACCCTCATCTGAGATTCACTAATGAGAAATCAGATGATGAGTTTTAATCCAGCAGACGAATGGACTTGACATTCAGTTCTCAGAAGCAAACGTTTTTAATATCATGTGTACGAACCATCTTATGGGGATAGTGTCCAAGGATTCAAAGGCTGAAAAAAAAATTTTCCAGGGGTCTTTGTTGGGCTTAATACAATTAACCACATGTCACATAAACAGAGGCAATACTAGGTCACAATTAGAATCCTGTGGTTAGGGGGCCTTTGTTCAACCTCTGCTACAGACAAACCAGTGTCTATGGCTGGCACTCAGATCTCAGGTCAGGGATTAGCACTAAAATCTTCAGTCATTCAAGTGTTTGTTTGTTTAGGAAATAAGCTACCTGTAGGTGGTTACTAAGAAATTCACTATGCTTAAAGAAATTAATGAATTTCTTAATAACCTTCTTTAACATTTATTTTATTTTTTATTATTTAAGAAAAATATTTTTAAGCTTAATGAATTTCTTAGTATTTTTTTTTACTATTTATTTATTTATTTACTACTATTATCTTTCTTAAAAGTTTTTAAGCTTAATGAATTTCATAGTAACTTCCTGGACACTCTGGAAGATTCCCAGCCCTTGCAATTATTGGGACCTTGCGAGAGACTCTGGCCACCGGATTATAAACACAAGTGAAGGATGTCACCAGTGCTCCAGGGATCGTATAGAACAGGTATTAGTTCTGTGTGTCTCTTTCCCCTGCTACGATGGGCCTGGAAGCCACGTGTTGATGCAACGAAGTCATAAGATGGGGGGACTTCTGTCAGCCTGAGTGACTGTGTGGGAGCTTGTTAGGTTAACCCCTGGGATTTGGAGTTAATTTGTTACCACAGCTTCCTCAGAGCTCCATCAATGGGGTCGCTGGCTTTACCAGGTTTTTCAACTTTATATCTTTGTGAATTATTTGCACTTTTTAAATGAGCAGATAATTATTTATATAACCTCACACATACAAACATAGTGAAGTTCTCCAGTAAAGCTCTCCTCATATGGAAAAAAAAAAAAAGTTAGTGAAATCGGAATAGGGAGCAATAGGCCCTTGTGACACATTGTAGGTCACTCAGAGAGAGCACCCCACAGTTTAAGAAACTTTGCTGCTTGGATCAAATCAGAAATACCGCATTGAGGGCTTCCCTGGTGGCGCAGTGTTTGGGAGTCCGCCTGCCGATACAGGGGACGCGGGTTCGTGCCCCGGTCTGGGAAGATCCCACGTGCCGCGGAGCGGCTGGGCCCATGAGCCATGGCCGCTGAGCCTGTGCGTCCAGAGCCTGTGCTCCGCAATAGGAGAGGCCACAACAGTGAGAGGCCTGCGTACCGCAAAAAAAAAAAAAAGAAATACTGCATTGACTTTTAGCTTTTTAACTTTTTTTATTATAGTATAATTGCTTTACAATGTTCTGTTTGTTTCTGCTGTACAATGAAGTGAATCAGCTAGATGTATACATATATCCCCTCCCTCTTGGACCTCCCTCCCCCACCACCCCCATCCCGCCCATCTAGGTCATCACAGAGCACCGAGCTGAGTTCCCTGTGCTATATAGCATGTTCCCACTAGCTAGCTATTTTACACATGGTAGTGTATATATATCAATGCTAATCCCCCAATTCGTCCCACCCTCCCCTTACCCCCGTGCCCACATGTCCGTTCTCTACATCTCTTCCTGCCCTGCAAATAGGTCGCATTTACTTTTAGTTTTTATTTTTTAGTTGTAGTCTGACAAGCACAGAATAAAGTGACAGAATGTTACAAAGTGATGCTAGTATAGGAAGCACATCCATGGGAGAACAGCCAGGATGATACAAGAAATAAAAACCATGGGAGAGAACAGGGGAGGAAACCAGGGGTGTTGTGTTGAAAAAGAAAAAATGAAGGATCAGAGGGAGACATGAGTGTCTTGTCCTCAAATATTTGAAAGCTTGCATGTGAAAAAGGGATTCACTTATTCTTCGGGCTTGAGTAGTTCTAGAGGGTCTATCTAAGACGAAGGGGAGAACTTTTCCAAAAGGCCAAAGGGTTCCTCCAGTAGAAGAAAGAGGCAAGAAAAGGTGGCATAACATCTTTCAGGATTCTGCGGGGGAGATTCCTCCACTGGGTAAGGGGTTGGAAGGTACAGCTCTAAATTTCTCTCAATCCATGATCTACATTTTTAGGTTTCTTGGAGAGGAGGTGATGTCTTCATTTCCCTAAATCTCTCATACACAGGCAGTTACATATTCAACTAGCACGTGGCTTTTCCCGATGACAGTGACACAGGCTAGAAAAGCAAGCTTTTTCTAGATAGTGCACCTGACTTCAATAGGAATCATTTTATATTTTTCAAGATTCTGATAGAAAAGTTGAAAATGTAAAGATCTGCGAGAGTGGTGATCTTCAAAGTCCCTTCAAGGTTTACAATCTAGGGCTTTGTAGTTATGTCTAAACATAAAAATTCCTGTATCAGAAAACGCTCATAGTATTTAATATTTAGCTCAAAAGGACCAAGAGAGTTCTACTTGGGCAGCAGCTGAGCTACACAGCCCATGCCCAAAGAACAATTACTGGGCCCAAAGACATGAATATTAATAACAAATCACTGTAAACTAGAACTTTCTTTAATTGGGAGAGCGGGTTTCAGGTTTGGCTTTCCTTCGGCAGGGGTAAATGGAGAGCAGTATCTGAACATGTGCAGCTCACAGGACAGGTCTGAAGCTCGAAGCGGCTGCCCTAACACATCTGGTGACCAGTAGTGTGGATTCCCCAGGAAAGGGATGTCAAGGCGTCATTATTCAAAGGACCGCCCCCCCCCTCAATTGGGATAATCAGAAACAGTTCACAAATCAAACAAGCCATAAGATTCTTCATCTTCTCTTGGTGCCCTCCCCGACCTGGTGACATCACTCGACATGTGGCCACACAGTTTTTCCAGGACTTTTTTTCCTCCCCAAGATTGGAATCTCTGGCTGTAGGCTAAAATTACCACTTAAAACAAGGACTGACCCTTCCTTGACACTCTGAAGAAGGATCCGTGTAAATAGGTACCCTACCTCCTTGGACTCGAGGGAAAAACCTCTGCTTTGCTTTGGTAAGACACGCTCTACCTTAACTGGTAAAAGATTTTTTTAAAAACCTAAACGAATAAAGAGATGCCATTTTTAATTGTTTTATAAGTCTGGCATGGCCATATTAAGGTAATTGTTATTTTATATGTAGAACAGGGGCAAACAAATCTCAAGGGATTAAAAACCATGTTCTTGTGGTTTGCTTTTAAAAGCTGCAAATTTGAATTCAATTAAAAAAAAAAATCATGGCACAGGGACAAAATAAGAACGAACAAAGCTGGGGAAAATGTCCGTACCATTCTTCAGAGTCAAGGGCCACTGTGAATGTACATGTTTCCAATTACACGTGTTCAGACAAAACCAAAGTGCAGGGTGTTATGCAGAAGCCCATCCAGAAAAAGCTTCCCAAAGTCATTCTTTCATCTGAAACAACCACATAGACAATTCAGTTCTTTAAAGAGAAAAACATGTAAAAAAGAAAAATATTATCATATGATTTCTCTCTTTTGCCTCTCAATACAAAGCCTAGTCACGTCAGTGTAAGAACCAATATTTTCTATTTTCTTGGTTGCTTTCAGAACAATTGTAAGTAGCAAAGAGAATAAGTATGAGAAAGAAAGTTCAAGCCTTGCCCAGGAGAGCTAGCAAACAGGGAGACCTCCCATTACTCACAGACAGACAACCAATGCTAACTAGACGCGTGAACGTTTTCACAAGATGAGCTAATACATGAGTCACCGGTGTTCATTTCTGGCTTCATTTGAGCTGCAGGGAAAAAAAATACCGATTTTTTTTTTCACATAAGAAAGACCCAATAGCTGGAGATGAAGAGAGTATTTAGGGGGAAAATGTGTCTGTGGGCTGCCGTTCCAAGCGATGGGAAATCATTCCTGAAGTTACTTCTAAAGGTTATTCCACAAAACTGAAAGAAGCCTCCACACGTGTGTTCTCCCTTCTTGTGGAACAATTCTAGTTTGGAAAAGGTGACTCTTTGTAGAGGATTCAAAAGGAGGAGCTTTACGGAAAAGGCTGAGGGTCAGGACTTCAAGGACTGAAGTGAGGAAAACCACTGAAAGCCAAGATGTCTGATGCTGGTCCCCGGCTGCACTCAAGCTGAGAACAGACCATCTGTCATCGCAGATTATTCTGATGAGAAGAAAGCTTCAATGATATCGCCTTGAACACACACTCTCAGCTCCCCCTCCCCCAACTACTCTTACCTGGAATCCAACGGTCTCTACAGATAGAAGTCATGATCACCCGAACAGTCACATTAGTGCTTTTGTGTGAGGTAGACTCAAAAGAAATATAAAGATATCAAATAAGAAAGTTCCATCACTTGACCTAACAGGCTTCCCAGTGCTGTATCAGTCATCACCTGTCTTCAGAGACTTTTGGTAAAAATTAACTGCTTAGTAAGCTACAGAGCTTCCTGAGGGCACTATTTCTTTTTCATCTGTGTTTCCCAAACCTGAAAGTCAGCAAAATGCTTTTTGGATGAAAATGTAGGAAAGCATTTTGAGATTTCAGATTTCTAAATTAAAGGATATACACAAAAATGTATTTTTTCTTCAGACAAGCGTTATTAGAACCCAGGAGTAATACCCAAACGAGGTCACAGAACACCTTTTTCCAAAAACATTTCCAAACGAGATACACAGAAATCTAACAAATGACTGAATGTGAACCCAAGTCGGCACGTGGTCCGGGCAATGGAACAGCTGACCTGGAAAGCACAACCCCGTGTTCTTATTCTGGAATTCCTCCATCGGGTGTCTGCTATCAGTAAATCGGCCATGCCCTTATGTAAATGCAAAGAAGTCAACCCACTTAAAAATGCATCTCAGGCTTCGCTGGTGGCGCAGTGGTTAAGAAGCCGCCTGCCAATGCAGGGGACACGGGTTTGAGCCCTGGTCCAGGAAGATCCCACATGCCGCGGAGCAACTAAGCCTGTGCGCCACAACTACTGAGCCTGCACTCTGGAGCCAGTGAGCCACAACTGCTGAAGCCCGTGCGCCTGGAGCCCGTGCTCTGCAAAAAGAGAAGCCACTGCAATGAGAGGCCCATACACCACAGTGAGGAATGGGCCCTACTCGCCGCAACTGGAGAAAGCCTGTGCACAGCAACGAAGACCCAATACAGCCAAAACTAAACAAGTAAATAATTTTTTTTTTTTTAAAAAGCATCTCCTCTTATTTGAGCTTCTTTGTGTCAAACTCAAAGAAGCCTCACATAAATGATCAAAGACTTTTCAGTGGTTCCTCCAAATGCACGGATGGGCAAAGGCTGCTCCACTTCAATAATTTTCAGTGAATCCTCTAAAATGAAGGTTTTGAAGATGCTCACCAATGGAACGTCCTGCCTCACAGCTATAATATTTTTTAAAAGGCATTCAGTTGAAATTAATATATTTGGCCAGACAACGGTATTAAAATTCTTGTTATTTTTTCTGTTATAATGGTAGCCTGTGGTATGACTAGTCTTCTTCAAAAACCTGTAGAGTTATTGCTTCTCTCTTGCCTGGGGTACATCATATGTTTTTCATTTGCGTGTGCTACATGGCAATACCTCATTAAAACACTTAAGCTAAACGAAAGTCTTCATATCGTGCCACAAAGGGCGTACGTAAACTCACTTGGAAAGTTTCAGAGCCTCATAACTCGTTGCAAAGCTCTCTTATACCAGCTGCTCAACTGATATTCACTCTGCTGGATGATGTTACAGGATCCATGCTCTTAAAATTGCCTGCCTTCCTTCGGCAAGTATATATTTTTTCTCATACAGTAAGCAAGGGGAGGTTCAGGAGTAAACAGAGCCGTTTTTTTCCTACACAAGAAACACCCCCTCTCCCTTGGCCACACACACAGGCACACACACTGGCACACACAGGAACACACACCAAACACTTCACTTCTACTTGCGGTGCAACAAAAGGTTGTAGCACGTTATGTGCAAATAAAGCCTTGCCTCTCTCCTGCTGGACAGCTCCTTCACCCACGTATTTCCCAAGACACATAATACCATAGGGTCCACTCCGATCTCATTCTCTGCGTTCAGTCCTGGGATGACTTACCTACTAATCTTAAGCTTTGCGTGGGCCCGAAAATCACTGCTGACAGAGGACCGATCTGTGGCTTTTCAAAAACAATTTCTACTATTTTTAAAGGTTTTGGAGAAGAGGTTGTTTTGGGTGTTTCATCAAAGTTGCGATTGCCAAAACAACACTTGATTCAAAGAGTTCTCGAAAGTCACACATAGGAAGCTTATGACTTCAAAATATAGTCTTCTTTGAAGAATGATTTCTTAAAATGTACTGACTGATAGAAGACAAGCAGGTGGCACTCAATAGCTTCATTCATTAATCTTAAAAAAAGAGTTTTGCACCTCAACGCATAAGGATGGCTACTATGAAAACAAAAAACACAGAAAATAGCAAGCGTTGGTGAAGATGTGGAGAAATTGGAACCCTCTAACACTGTTCATGGGAGTGTGAAATGGTGCAGCTGTCATGGAAAACAGTATGGCAGGTCCTGAAAAAATTAAAAATAGAATTACCCTATGATCCAGCAATTCCACTTCTGGATATATACCCAAAAGAACTGAAAGCAAGACCTTCAAGAGGTATTTGTACAGGAATGCTCACAGCATCATCATTCACAATAGCCAAAAGGTAGAAGCAACCCAAATGTCCATCAACAGATGAGCAAATGAACAAATGTGGTATATCCATACAGTGGAATATTACTTAGCCTTAAAAAGGAAGCACATTCTGACATCTATCACAGCATGCATGAATCTTGAGGACATTATAATGTGCTCAGCGAAATGAACCAGGCACAAAAAAGACACATACTCTTCTGTAAGGCTAGTCTATTTGACTAGAATAGTCAAATTCATAGAAACAGAAAGTAGAATTGGTGGTGGCCAGGGGCTCAAGAGAGGAGGAAATGGAACGTTGTTGATTAATGGGTACAGAGTTTTGGTTTTATAAGATGAAAAAGTTCTAAAGATTGGCTGCACAACAAGGTGACTATACTTATTAACATTACTGAACTGTACACTTAAAATGCTTAAGATGGTAAACTTCGTGCTTTGTGTATTTTACTAAAATAAAAACGATTTTTCAGCACCTATTACAGACAAAAACCATTCGATATCTTACACTGGTAACTATTTCATGATTTTCAGAGCACCTTTTCCCATTCCCCCATTCATTCCTCCATACATCCCGTATTTATAGATAACACAATGTGTACACCTATCAGCTATTCAACCTGAAAGACCGAAAGATGAATCAGGGGTGTGCCCTACATTTCAAGATACTGCAGGGCCATAAATACAAAGTAGAATGTGTTCACTGCTGAAACTGCTGTGTTTCCTAGATTTTTTCGATGCAATGGCAATTTAAAGTATTCTGCCACGTTGGCCCCATAAATTCACTAGTGTTTACAAATTAATGTGCTTGATTTGGGCACAGCTTCCCTTTTCACCAAAAGGATACAGATAAAATGCTATGGGGTTCCAGGAGTAGAAGGCACTTCCTGTTAAATCCACATCTTCAACCTTTAAGAAACACACACATAATTGTTTGGGTTCTTTTAATCAACACTACCTTCTTGGTGCTTTTTCATAGCTCATCCTCTCCACTGCTCTGTGCTGCCTACACAAGCTGTCTCTGGACCCACCTAGGTTATTATATCTGATGACAAGCATTACATGGGCCGAAAGCCATCCGCTCCTCTGCACCCCTGGGAACGGAGCTCACGTGCGGATTTCAGTCAGACCAGGATTAAATATCTTGCTGGAACGTTAGCCCTGAAATCGAACTCTCCAGGTAGACACTGAGGTAGTCTCCGACCAAACCCGACCTATGCACTGGGGCTCTGGGAGCCACCAGAGCTGTACAGTAACATGGTAACATCTCCGTCCAGGGCGCAAACTAGAAAGATAGTCAGGTAATGCCAAGGGTGAGCCATGGGGAGAAGCAGCCCACATCTAATAATTGTGGTTTCTAGAACAGCCATTCGCTCCAGATCTAAAATAACTCCTCCTTCTTTTTAATCTACCTTGAGAACTCCTCTCCATCCCTCTGTACCAGATCTAGCCTCACCTCCTAGTGAAGCCTTCCCCTGGAAGTCACCCCCGCTCCTGTGTTCCCAGCCTTTTGTGCCTCATCTGTCAAAGCTCCTGTTTGTACAGCTATAGCCACCATTACATTTGGAGGCAAGAGGCCAGGCATCTGAATGTTCAGAACCCAACACAGAGCCTGAGACTCTGTGTGTGGTGGATACAAGGATGAGTGAACACACCAGGCAAGGGGGTCTCGTCAGTATTCATACTTCAACACACTAGCTAAAAGTTGTGCAATTAGCCATGACTGATCTGTACTTAGAAATGCCAAACTCATACACCTGAAATTATTTCAACCCGAAAATTTCTTTTTGCAAGTGAAGTCTTTGCCTAACCAAAAAACAATTTTTTTGATAAATTTAACAGACGCACTTTTGTTGGGGGGGGGTCAATAAAATCTCAGGAGTTAGCACTATGGAAGGAAAGTAGAATTCAATGTGTCCTTGAGTGTTCCTGGATCCAGTAGGTCCTCCTTCCTTTGCAGCTCTTGGACCACAGAGATAGAAATATATCCAAAGTGATGAAGGCGTCTGAGAACTGGGCCCCCATCCAGTGCCACAACTACGGAGCCTGCACTCTAGAGCCCGTGAGTCACTAACCACTTTACTACCCAACTGAGAGGCACTGGCTGGGGGCAATTCCAGATTTCTGGAATTGGTGTCTGGCCAGAGCTTGTCCTAGGGCTAAGTGGCTAAGTCAGTGAACTAGGCTGTTGGTTTTCATGTTTTCAACAGAGTGGTGCAATTTTGCAAGGTACCACAACCCTTTGCTTTCAGCCACATGGCCAAGTGTGACCGACACTGACCAGGAGACAGGGACAGGAAGTGCCCTGGATTCCTGGTTGTAACCAGCAAGTCAAAGGAGCTCTCCATGTGGCTCTTGTTCAATGTCCACTATTGACTCTCCTGAGACCACCAGGATAGCTACTTTTCTGCTCCGAGATTCACTCTTTAGTCTGTAAAACGAGATTGAGTTCCTGTCACAGTTGCATAAACCCTTTCCCCCAGAAACAGAGACTTCTCAGAGTCTATCCAGGACAACCAGGAAGCCAGAACAGGAGTTCAGCCTTCCTGGGAAGGAGTAAACAAGTTTCGTTAGGTCATAAGAATCTCAGATTCCTCACCTACAAAATGACAAAGAATAATGCTTCTTTTACCTCATTCACAAAATTGTGAGATCAGGAACCACCCTATTTGTAAAGGCACTTGAACGATAATGATGTTCCTCATCTCCACCTACGGAGCATCTCTGGAGCCCAGAGAACCCAACAAAAATAGTAACTTCTAGATCCACGCCCCCTACAGCAGCCACTAGCCACATGTGGCTTTCGAGCACGTGAAGGTGGTGAGTTCAAATTGAGATGTGCCGTAAGAGTAGAATACACACCAGATTCTGAAGACTTAGTGTGAAAAGGGAAAGTGAAATATCGATCGTTTTTATATTAATTACATGTTGAAAGGATATACTGCACTCTCTAGGCAGATAGTGACACAGTATTTAAAGAAACTATTTAAAGAAAATACGCAATTAAAATTCATTTCAGAATTTTCCCTTGTGACAGAGCAGTTAAGAATCCACCTGCCAGTGCAGGGGACACGGGTTCGAGCCCTGGTCTGGGAAGATCCCACATGCCGTGGAGCAACTAAGCCCATGTGCCACAACTACTGAGCCTGCGCTCTAGAGCCCGTGAGCCACAACTACTGAAGCCCGCGCGCCTAGAGCCCATGCTCCACAACAAGACAAGCCACCGCAATGAGAAGCCCGCGCACCACAACTAAGAGCAGCCCCTGCTTGCCGCAACTAGAGAAAGTGCTCATGCAGCAACGAAGACCCAACGCAGCCAAACGTAAATTAATAATAAAAAAAGGATACAAGTTAAAATTTAAAACAAAAATAAAATTCATTTCACCTGTTTCTTTTTACTTTTACTTTTTTAATGTGGCTACTAGCAAATGTAAAATTACATACATGGCTTACATTCTTATTTATATTGGACAGCACTGCTCTAGACTGATGAATATAACTTTTGAGTTATTTTTAAGCATGGGAGGATAGAAAGAAATCAGTAAATAAAGCCAAAAAGTTAAAAAATAGGGCTTCCCTGGTAGTGCAGTGGTTGAGAGTCCGCCTGCCGATGCAGGGGACACGGGTTCGTGCCCCGGTCCGGGAAGATCCCACATGCCGCAGAGCAGCTGGGCCCGTGAGCCATGGCCACTGAGCCTGAACCTCCGGAGCCTGTACTCCGCAACGGGAGAGGCCACAACAGTGAGAGGCCCACGTACCGCAAAAAAAAAAAAAAAAAAAAAAAGTTAAAAAATAGAGACATTTAGCAATCATGACTATATTTTTTGCAGCGGTAATTTCCTTGAAGCGGTAATTTTTTGAGCATACTCCTGACCACTGAAGCTGGTGACTGCCTGACTTCCCCTCTCCCTACCTTTCCTTTCTGCTAATGAGTCCAGCTCCCGTGCAGACACGCTCAGGCAGGAACAGTCCTAGGACCCGGCAGGACGTGCAGTAAAAGCATGCGACATCCAGAAACTCCAGCACAGCTCTAATCCCTGTGGGCATCACAGGGAACAGCATTTTTCCGGTTCTTCTTTGACTGTAGGTCTGATGGGCAAAAACAGCACCTGGCTCACCCAATCTTTTAACATCATTTAAAAATATTTAGTTAAAAAAAAATTAGTTTTCTCCTGCCATTTTTTTTATTGAAGTGAAATTCACATAACATGAAATTAACCGTCTTAAACAATTCAGAGGCATCTAACACGTTCACAATGTGTGCAGCCACTGCCTCCATCCCGTTCCAAAACATTCTCATCACCCCAAAAGGAAACTACTCCCCATTTCCCCCTCCAGCCCTACTGTTTTGTGCACAATTGATTTGCTCTTAGCTATTCAGTTAAAAATGATGAGTAAACTACAAGCCCAGGGTGAGTGAATTATTTAGTATCTCTCAATATCCTGACATGGAATGATCCACCTATAACACAACAGAAGACACTGACAAGAACAAATATCTCCACCCCCCTATTCCAATGAAACCCCCTCCACAGAGCGAGGCCCAGCCAGGGGTCAGGTCCTGTGACTCCACAATACATCAACACACAGGCAAGCACCAGACCCTGCCTTGGAGAGCTTTCCAATGTCCCCTGTCATCTCAATCTAATCCTTCCATGAATTAGGCCCTTCTGAGCGTTGAAACTTCTCAGTCGGCCTCCATACAATATTTGCCACACGCCAGCTGATGAGCCAACCTCCAAGATCTAAGGGAGAGGACCTGTGGTGATGACAAGGGTGGGGGACACACTGGGGAGGCTGGTGGAGGCACCTGAGGATGGCCAGGCCAGGATCATGTCTGGACCTGTCTCTCAATCCAGCAGAATTCACAAAGGAAGGGCCAGCTCTTGAGGGTCCAGGGCGAGAGCTCCTCTCTTTAGCTGTCCCTTCAGCACTTAGGTGGTTGTGAGAAGTCTGGGGGGAGGGGGGATTTGTAGACTTCAAATTTCTCTTAACTGGGCAGCAACTGCGAGTGGTAAGCACACCACTGTGTATCCGTCTTGCCTTTCTGTGCAAGGCTTTTAAACCTTGCACAGAACCCATCTGGATGAAAGATGCCCTTCAATTATAAATTCTTATTACTCTTTTTATTGCCTTGTAAGCGTTCTGATGCTGGCTTTTCCACGCCCAGATGTTTCTGTTTAAGGCGCTTCATTCAAATGAAATTTGAAGAAAAGTCCAGATTACCCAACCACAGTGACCTGAGTAAAAATCCCTTCAATCATTCTGGTAATCCAAATAAATTCAGATCATGAAGGTGGGGTGCCTAGATAGCTCTGGCTAACAAATGCTTTGTCTCCTGTTTCACTTTACATTATTATAACACACTTAACTGCACTCCATTTGTAGTCATGGGAAGGACTTGTTTTATGCCATAGATTGCCACTCACTGTAGTAGAAAACAAGCCTTAAACGGCTGACATAGCACTAATATTAACTGAAAAAAGCAATCATAACATGCATTTTAAGGCAATACGTCAGGTTTAAACAGAATCAAACTATTTGAAATTTACTTTGTGTATGACTGAAATTAAAATGCCATGAGACTTACTGCAAAAAAGTTTTATTTCAAATTGATTTAATATATATATGGAATAAAACGCACAATTTGTAATGTACTAAACAGAGCAATTCAAGGAGAAATCATGTCATTCTTCTAAAAAATAATCTGAAAAGATCAACAGCTTCAAAGCAAAAATCCTATATACTGTTAGTTCTATCACCTCATTTATAAATCCATAAGATGCCCTGTGATTTTTCCAATTAAATTACTCAAATTACCGACTTTTCTTTGTGTGTATTTTCAAATGGTTTGTTTATGAATTCTACTGATAGGTCTGCTATGATTCCCGAAGGCTAAAAGATGTTTACAGGACAAATGACATCATCACCATGACAAGCCTGACCGTGTTTATACCAATTGGCTTTAGAGGGTCTTCAAAACATGGCTTTAAAATCTTAGTTACTATGTAGCTTAATGTGTTCCTGATGTTTCCGGAATAATAGATTTCTATAAATCGAGATATAGTTTTGTTAAAAGAAAATCAATTACTTGTCTGATCTATCGTGTGCAGAACTAATTCACACTCTTCTCAGATAATATGACAAACTGTGAATACAAAGGGGTTTATCACAGAAAAATATATAAGTAAATAAACACTAAATAGGTATTTCATACAAGTCATTATTTTATAAGAAATAATTCAGATATTTTATAGAAAAGGAAAAATCTCCACAGGAGTATAAGAAATTTCCTACTACTGTACACAAATCTACTGTTACCAGTTTAAAACTGTTAATAGTTTTTTTAGTTTGTTTTGCTGCTACCTGAGACTCTTCAGATGAAAGTCCTCAAGTAGAACACGTGGCCATAGACTTTCTTTCTTTGGATATATTTTTTTTTTGATGTGGACCATTTTTAAAATCTTTACTGAATTTGTTACAATATTGCTTCTGTTTTTATAGTTTTTCAGTTTTTTGGTCACGAGGCATGTGGGATCTTAGCTCCCCAGCCAGGGATCGAACCGGCACCCTCTGCATTGGAAGGCGAAGTCTTAACCACTGGACCGCCAGGGAAGTCCCAGCCATAGACTTTCTATCTGAACTTCCAGTGATGGAAAATTCTGTCCTCTAGGATTTAGTCCCACTGGTGTGTGACCAATTAGAGAGAAATGATTTTCTATGGAGCTGAAATCACCCTTTCTGTAGCTTTCCCCATTAATGTAGGTTCTGCCTAGTCTAGATTTATGTAAAGTATAATTGGTCTTAGACACCATAATATCTAAAGCATCCGTCATGCGCCTCCACAGCCTTCTAATCTCCAGGCCAAACGACCCTCAAAATGTCCCTTTAGCTGATGTGATTTCAGATCTTTATCTTCCTCGTCATATTCCTGCCATCACCTTCTATTTACCAATATCCCTATTAATACATCACCTATGTATGCACAGGTTAAAAAAAAGAGATTACACTGAAATATTAATGGAGATTATTTCCTCATAGAATTATGGACTATTTTTATTTTCTTCTTTATGCTTTTCTGTGTTTTCTCAACCTTCTACCACGGGCATATGTGACTTTTGCAGCCAGGTAATTCAATATTCATTCATTCAACGACCATTACTGAGCACCCACTATGTGCCAGGAACTGTCCTGTGAGGTGAGGATGCAGCCACAAACAAGCGAAATGAAAACCCCTGCCCTTGTGAACTTACCTTCTCACTGAAGGAGACACAAAGTTAAAAAAAAAAAAAAGAGTAAAACTAATAGTATGTTAGAAGGTGCTATAAAATTGAGAAGGAGAACAGGGGTGAAGTGAGGGAAGCACTGCGAAATAGGATGGACAGGGAAGGCTTTACAGTACGTCTCCTACATATGAACCTTCAAGCTGCAAACTTTCACAGATGTGAACGTGCATTCGCATGTCCAATCACGTAAGTTAGTTCATGTGTCTGGCGTACATTGTCCTGCGAGGGCATCCTCTACAAGTGGTTGTACTTTTGTGTGCTTTACTGTACAGTACTGTATCAAGTACAGTAGTACAGTATCTTTATTTCTTGCCTGTTCACTCGATGCCAGCCCCTGTATGCCAGCTGCTGTACTGTACTACTGTACTTTTCAAGATACTGTACTGTAAGGTTAAAAATGTTTTCGTTATTTTTTGTTTGTTTTTTATGTATTATTTGTGTGGAAAGTATTATAAACCTATTACAGTACAGTACCATACAGCCGATCGTGTTAGTTGGGTACCTAGACTAACTCTGTTGGACTTACGAACAAATTGGACTTATGAACGCACTCTCAGAACGGAACTCGTTGTTATGTAGGGGACTTACTGTTCTATGAAGGTGATAAAGACCTGAAATAAGTGAGGGAATAAGCCACTCTATGTGGGCAGAACGTTCCAGACTGAAGGAGTAGCACCTGCAAAGGCCCTGGGGTAGGAACAGGCCTGGGATGCTTGAGAAAAACCAGAAAGCCTGTGTGGGTGGAGTGGAGAGAACAAAGGGTCAGGGCATAGGATATGAGGTCAAGGAAGGATCTGGTCAGATGGTGCAGAGCCTCATGGACCAGTGTGAAGACTCGGGCCTTTACCCCCAGGGAAGTGGAAGGCACTGGAAGGTCTGCCACAGTGGAGTGACGGGGTCTAACTTAGTGTTTTAACAGGTCACTTTAGCTGCCTGGAGAACAGACCCACGGAAGGTTAGAAAAAGGGAGGCTGGGAAGTAGAGCAGAGGCGTGATCCCCACACAGGACAACGGTGGCCCAGACCAACAGCAGCAGAGAAGTGGTCCTGTTCTGGATTTCCAGGGTTCAGTCAACAGGATTTGTGGAGAAAACACAGTCAAAGGTCTGGAACTAAACACCACACTCCAATTGTGGCCTCACCATGGCAGAAGAGAGAGACGATTTTACGTTTCCTTTCCCAGGGTACCTATTCTCACAAACACTGAAACCCAAAAGGCGAGCCAGCCAGCGTGATGAAAATGATTACATAAGGTACACAGCCCATGTGGGGTCTGACCTGATGAGGGCAAAAGCATCTCTAACTAAACTCCTCCCACTAACCACAGCCCTCTCTCCTTCTATCTTTCCCTCTCCAGCCCTCTTTCTGAAACGTCCTTTGTTAAGTTCCGTCTTCCATATCTAGACTGTTTTCCCAGATCCCTTATCAACTCCTGGTTTCCCTTACCTCCCTGTGGTCATCTCAGTATCATCTTACTGGTCCCTTGAAATCTCTCATCTCCTAATAACCAAGAGGCCGGGCGCCCCCTCTTCCTTCTCCACCCTGATCCCAGAGACTAAGCATTGCTGGGGAGACCATGCAACTATACTGGTCGGGTCTACCACAAATTCCGTAATTTTTCAAACTCATTTGGAATTTACATCTACTCCTTGACTTTTTTTTTCATTTCTAATTCACCTTCTACGCAATACCCAGCACAGCTCTTGAACATCTTTTATTTTTCTGCCTCTTACTCCAAACCTGCTTTCACGTCACTCACAGATGATCTCGCTTTTTATCTTGTTGAGAAGAAGGAAGCCACAAAAAGTAAGTACTTTCAGTGTGAACCTCTAATTCTCAAGGTTTCTCAGGAGAGTCACCCATATCCTCCTACTTTTCTCTTGACTCAGAGGAAAAACGTCTCCCTTGTTCCTTTCCCAATTTAACCCCTCCTTCTGTGCCCTTGAAACAGACCTGCCAAGGTTTGCTAGCATGCTGTCTCCTCCACTGTCTATTCCCTTTTGTACCTTCCATCTTTCTTTCTGCAATGGATAGTTTCTCTGTGCAAGAGAAATTTCTTCTATCCTAAAACAAATAATCCAAAACATCTCTTGACTCCACTTAAGCCAACATTCAATATCTCACTTTCCCTTGTTTCAACAAAAGCTAATTAAGCCAGGAAGGCGCTAAGATTCTCAGACACAAAGACAAACATGATGGGGTTCTGGCCTTCGCCATCATATTTCTCAAAAGAAAGAACAGTCAACACACCTTGCTATGTCGCCCGCTTTCTCTTTAATTACTTGCAAGATGGCTTCTAGTGAACTCCACTAAGATCTTTCGTATGGGACCACACCCATTCCCAAGGGTGAAACTCTCCCCTCCTCAGCGATCTTCAAAACCTGCCAGCTCCGGGCTGTCCCATTAGCTCCAATCTACTTCCTGCACAACATCTCTACTTGACTCTTGAAAGCCAAAGGTCAGAAACCAAATTCTCCAAACTTCTCCTCCCTTCTCTTATCCATCCAACTCCATCCTTGTCTTCCTCATGAATGTTCCCGTTCCTAGAAATGGCATCCTCATCTTCCAGGCCTCCAGGTCCAGCCTCCAGTCACCTTTAATTCCTCCCTTCCCAGGTCCCCAGCCCCAGGCAGTTTTAAAGGCGTTTGCTCTATGTGGAGCCTCCCATCGCCCAGCTCCATCTTCCATGCCCACATCTTGTCCCTTTATCAGTAAAGCCTTTTTCTACCCCAGATGTGAGTGGCAACCCTCTCCCTTAAAAATCCCATAAAAGTTTTGATTTTTTTTCTGTTACTCCATCCACTCATAGTAGAACTTTTTATGTTATGTCTGACCCTCCCATACTCACACAGAAGTGCTCCAATTACAGGCACCCTGTTCTATTCCCTTTCCCGTCCGCCACAGAACCACGTGCAACAAGGGCTGTCCTGGGCTTCCTCCAGTCTTGGTGTTACACGTCCTTCCCTATCCAGGTGTGGGTTCATGTGATACCACCACAGGCACTGCTTACTATGCAATACATCTTTGCCACTATCACAGTCTTGTGATATGAGCTCACTTCCAGGAGCTGGCACAAGTGCCCACACTCCTAAGAGAATACATTTTTCCCATTCTGTGATATACAGTTTTCAACAGCTCTACTCTGGGGCCAACGTCTTTTTCCTCCTAATCTCTGTGTCCCCATCAACAGAAACACAATGAGGTCCTCCTCTGGGGGTAGCACTAAGAAACAACCTCGTCCAGACCCAGCCCGCAGCCACCACAGAGATGCCTGAATGATGCTCATTAGAGGTACCAGCTCCTGGACTCAACTTCCTGGAAACAACTGCACATCTTCTGGGGAAACTTTGAGTGGGCAGTGCAGAATGCCAAGGTCAAGCTTCCTGCCGACCTTGGTTATCCGTCTCCCTGTCGAGCTCCCTCCCTCAGCTGGACGTTTCTGAAGAATAAGAATGGTGTCCAGGTTAATCCAAACACGTTTAGGGTCTGGCAAAATGAATCAATGATGATTTATTTCTCGTTTGGGTGGATACATGAAGTGGTTCGCTACCCAGCTGACATCCATTAGGAATAATATTCCTCTCCTAGGCCTCGAAGGTGATTTTACCTGTCTGCAGGCAGTCTGCCTTTCTGTAGAATTGCTTCTTATAATTTCCTTTGCGTTGGGAGTATGAGCTAGGGTGTTGGAATAAGGAAGAATCTAAGGGAGACCCAGGGAATTTCCCATCTAGTTGGTCTAGTCTGTCCTGCATAACTTCTAAGCCAGTTCACAGGGATAAATGAAGAGACGTGGATTTTCTGCCATCTTCTCGACCTCAAATGCCCTGATTTAGCATTAATATTCAGCTTCCCACGTATGTGGCTATGGGTTTATTCTTGCTAAAATATTTGGAATTAAGTTATATATATATATTCTGCACGCACATAAGATTAGCCTGGCTGACCATCGGTACATGTTTGACTGTATGTGACATTACAAACTCCACTATCAATGCACTAAAAGGAAGAGGGTATCAAACTTATTCTTAAAAAAACAAGAGGAAAGGCTACCTCTCAGTGGGAATGGAGCCACGATCTGGGACCCCTGGAAGTGATTCTCCTAGCAATGAACAAGAGAGAAGCCAAAGTGAACAGTGAGCTTTTAACTCTGAAAGAGGACAGCTAGATCCCAGGCAACGTCTGCCCTTAGTGCCAAAATGCCACTCAGATTGTGCTGGCTCGTGGATGTCTTCTGTTTTGCTTTGTTTGTTTTATTTACTCTGTGGAAACTGACTGGCATTCCATAGGCAAAATAAACGCAGCTATCACCACATACCTTTACAAAAGAAAGACAAACAGTGCCCTCATCCCATTCAGCTACACTCTTGGCCCTTGAAATACCTCCATGAATCTAACAGGCCAGGAACAGCCCAACACCAAAACCTTTGTTACCCCAGCCAGCATCTGTAAGACTGCACCATTGTTATTTAATTAGAGGCAATTTTTAATGTGTAAGGTACAATCATGTGTAATAAAAAGCACAAAATGCACAAAACATGACATAATCCTTTACTTCTTGTCTAATTCAACACATAGATTCTAAGCAGGAAAGTATTTAAGATACCTAAAATTATGCAATCATAATTGTTCTGCATCAAAATGACTTTGAGATGTATGATAATATTTTTCTCCAAAAAATGTTGCCACATCATTCTCCAGGTCTTCCTCCAGCCCTTAAGGTCTAAAAAAGTGGAAGAGCTAGACAGACACAAATTGCACCTGATGGCGGCTCAGTGAAAGCAAAATCTAGCAAAAGATGCCCCTCCTGTCTCCCTGAGGAATCTCTGATTATCTCAGAGTGAGGACCATATCCCACCTGGTTTTGGACTCAAGCCATCAAGAGATCTATGACAGCTTATTCTAAAAATTGTGACACCATATATAACTTGACAGTTATTCATTATTCATTTAACGTTTTAACTTCTGTTAAAAAATAAAGCCTCTTAAACCAATGCAGGCAACCATTCTGAGATTCCTAAATTTGCTTCCCCTGAACAGAGACCATTCTCATAAGAATTTTTAAAGGAAAATTAAATGATAATTTTTTAAAACTCTACATAGCATGACTTTGGAACAGTACTTTTTATTGTTACTATTTAGAACAGTGGTGTGGAAGCACATTAGGATCACCTGGAGGAATTTTTTAAAAGACAGACAAGCCTATACTCCTGACCAATGAAATCAGAATCACCAGGGCTAGGGCCCAGGCATAGGCTTTTTTAATGCTCCCTAGATGATCTCTTGGTATCTCAGGTTGCAAACCACTGTGTTAAAAGCATCACGTGACAGCTCCTTAAAAGTATTAGAGAAGTTCTAAGACGATGCTCTATTGCACGTCCTAACATTAACCAGCTGTGCAGCCTAGAGAGGGACATATCCAAGCAGCTAGTTTAGCTGCTTACAAAAATCTACAACTAAAAACGTGTCTCCACCTCGTAAAGCTTAGGCTCCCCTAGTCTAGACGTTCAATAAGCTTTTCTATGATTTGATGTCTCTCTCTTTCCCTCTCTCTCTCTCTCTCTCACTCACACACACACACAGTAAGGCACAGTGGAGTGACTGCTAAGGATTGTTTCACACTCATGACTTCTTTAATTGTATAACAGGACAATCTCATGGGAGATGAGTCTTTCGAAAAAGGCTAGTTTGTGTGCATATATTTATTTTCATGGGAAAAAAAAGTATAGAGAAGAAAACATGCCAGAAGTAATGTTTGTTCATACAGGATGTTTCAGCCTGGATTTCTTAGAACGCTTAGCCTGAAGCGAAGCCAAAGCGCTGTTGCTTCATTTTGGAGGTGCAAACCCAGGGCGGGGAGAGTGAGGGGAACGGAAGCAGGGGGGGAGGGAGGCACGGGTAGCAAGGCAAGGTGCCCCGTGACTGCCGGCTGCACAATGAGCCACGGACAGAGACAGCAGCCTCCGCGGAGACCTGCAGATGCCTTGTGGCAGGTTGTAGGAGAAACCCTGCCTCCTGAGAGCCCACGCGAGGGAGGGAGGAGGGACTTTACTTGCCTATGTTATTTCTGCATCTTGTGTGCCATTAGTCAGAGTTACCACTCCCAAAGTCAGATACTACGGCCCGTATGGGGTGCTTCATTTAAGGGCAGAAATGGCAAGAGGATCCGGAATCCCTTGCACTTGGTTGCTCAACGACGCGGCGTAAGGCTCAGCAGTACCGGAGCTGGCTGGCTCCTGCCGGTGAAAGCAGCCGCCGACGTGGCGTGGAGGCAGGGCGGGGGGCTGAGGGTCTCGGCAGGAGGGGATGCGCAGAGGCCACCGGGATGGGCTTCGACGCGCACGGTGTACCGTCTACCGTGTGAGCTGCTGACTTGGAGAAACTGAGGACGCAGAGACTATGCCTAGTGATACAACTGGCCAGAGATGGGCCACTGCAAATGGGACTCAGTTTCACACAAAGTTTGTGACGTAAGAAATAGGAGGTAGGTGAATCAGCAAGGCCAGCAGTCAGGAATTAACATACAATTAACGGGTTAATTAAACAAACTACAAAATCTGGAAACAAACCCCTGTGCCCATAAGAATTTAGGAGGAAAGGGGACATCAGTTAGGTTAAAACGAGTTATTCAATCAATAGCACTGAGACAATCATTTATTTTTTAAAAAGCTACCTTATATATGTAAAATCCAAATTGATGAGAGGTGTAAATACTAAAAATTAAGCCATTAAAAAAGAAATTTTTAAAAGATAAACATTTGTATAATTTAGGGTGGGTGGGTACAGCCTCTGTCATGATGAACTAACAGAGTCCATAAAGGAAAACACTGATAGAGTAAACTACATTTAAAAGAATTAAGATACTCTGTATGTTTAAAAAGACTAAATTAAAAAGCAAATAGTTTTGTTCATTCTCGATGACAAAAAATATATATATTCTTTGTAAAAAAAATTAGAAAATTTTCAACCACCTGGGGAAAATATTTGAACTACCTGTGACAGCTTTTTAACATCCTAAACATATAAAAAAAAAACCTTCCCACTTTCCTTTGTTCATTTAACAAATGTTTATTGCCTGTCTACAGCAATAGACACTGGCAAGATATTTGAGGAACTGCAGAAGAAATATTCAAGGCCACATGGAAAAAAATGGGCAAGGGATATGAAGAAGTATGAATGGCCAATAAACATTTTAGAGAAAATATTAAAGTGAAAACAAAATGGCATATCAATTTTTTGCCATTTACATTGTCAAGTTAGAAAGATTTAATAAATATTGGCAAGCATTGGGGGAAAAAAGTACTCATATACCGGTGCATGCTTAAGCTGGTACAAGTCTTCAAATGGCAACTTGGAAATTCCTGTAAAATACTAGAATTTTGTGTATTTTTGACTTAGCAATTCCACTTCTATGATTGCAACTTTAAAAAGTTATCATAGGTCTAAGGAAAGATACAGGATATTCAACACAGCACATGTAACAGCCAAAATTTGATGCCTAAAAATGCATCAATAGGGCTTCCCTGGTGGCACAGTGGTTGAGAGTCTCCTGCCGATGCAGGGGACACAGGTTCGTGCCCCAGTCCGGGAAGATCCCACATGCCACGGAGCGGCTGGGCCCGTGAGCCATGGCCGCTGAGCCTGCGCGTCTGGAGCCTGTGCTCCGCAACAGGAGCGGCCACAACAGTGAGAAGCCCATGTACCAAAAAAAAAAAAAAACGCATCAATAAATATTTAGTTCAGAATTTATGCAATATGCATAGAAATTCCATGAGGTCCTAAACAGTATTTAGGACATGCAAAACCATCAATGCAATATCTATGGATGATAGAAGAGCAGTTTCAAAAAATATTTACTATGTCCCTTTTTTGGCAAAAATAATTATATCTCATTTTGTTCATGAAAAAATAGACTGGAAAGATGTCCATCAAAACATTAACTGTGGGTATCTGAGTTGGTGGGTTTTTATGTAATTATTTTATCTTTGTAAGTTGTTCACAATGACATATAGAGTTTTGTCATGAGAGAAAAGAACAAAAAGACGTTTATTTTGTAACCATAGAAGGAGACAGACAGGAAGAAAAGAAAACCACATATGGACCTGCAGCTCCTCTATGATTCAATCAGGTTTCCATGACACTTTGCGGGCACAGGAGAAACTGGCTAAGCATTTGCTAATGTCCCTTTTCCTCCTGGGGACCCAGGTAGACTATTTCCCAGCCTCCTTTGCAGTCAGGTGTGGTCATGTGACTGATTCTAGCCAATGGGAAGTGGATGGAAGTCTAATCTATGAAACGCTCCTACACTCAATCCGCCATTCTCTTTCCCACCCAGTGGCTGAATGGAAAGGCTTCTGGGGACACTAAGAAGAGCAAAGTCTAGTCAGAGGCTGGGAGGGAAAAAGGCTGGATCCCTGAGTCACTGCTTACAAAAAAGATACCAGAAGAGCCACCACACCAGGTACCCCTGAACTGGACTGAGTGAGAAATAAACTTTTTTGTTGGACCAATGAAATCTGGGGATTCGTTAGAGCTGTCAGTATTCCCCAATTAACTCTGAGGTAGCCCCTCACTCCTGCCCAGCACCCCCAGCAGAGTGACAGGATCTTCCTGCACATGCCACTCAACCCCATCCCATGCTTTGTGACTCTGCACTTGAACACTCACAAAGAACATGTATTCAGCCACTCAAAGCTATAGGTGCTCATGAAGAGGAAGTTCTGTTTCTGTGACCTGGTACCAGTGATGTCATGGATGACATTCCCTGGAGTGCCAAGAAAAGTGTTAAATCTCTCTGATAACTATGGAAAAATGAGAAATTTGGGACTTTATTTTTAGTTGCTAACTTATGCATTTCTGAACACTTTATTTAAAACCACAGGAAACATTTCCATATTGAATTTCAATAGTGCAATATGCTGTTTTAGAATAAAATTAAAAGATCCGGTACATAAAGATCTGTAAAGTTATATAATCCCTGCTGGTTTTCACTTTGATGGTGTACCTCCAAGTTGCAAGTGGACTGGTAAGACTTCGTGTCACCTGCTATTAGGAGACATCTCCCATATTTCTAGGGCCACACTGGGGGTTTTAGGGGTCTGTGAGGATCAATGACCCAAGATATACTAGCTTGAGAAAAAGCTACTATTTTAAAAAATAATAATGGTTAAATGTTTAACAACTTAGTAGTCTCGGGGCTTTAACCAGCAAAAACAGCAGAGTGACAATTTACATGGAAAAGCTCTTCAAGGTGAAGATTAAATCCTAGCCACATGAGAAAAACAATACGTGTTGTGGACAATTTCCCTTGTTTCCTCAGAAGACTCTCAGAATGTTCTAAAGTATGTCTTTTGGGGTGACTGTTCCATAAAGATGCACGCCTACCCACCATCTGCATATTGACCTTTCTTCTTTGCTCCTAAAGATGCAGAATTAACTGAGACTGGCGAGATGTACAAGGTTTTCCTTGTGTGTCAAGAAGTGAATAAATTTTTTAAAAATTCTCTATGGCTTGGAATTGTTTGACATATGCTATTGGCAACTGGCATTTTATATTTAACTTTACCACGTTTTCTTTTTTCTTTTAACTGGAGCAGGACATTAAGTTCCTGGTGGAACTTAAGAGTTTTGGTCTCAGACTTGCAGCAGAGGCCCTCATTATAAAGTGAGGGACAAGACTACTGAGTTAGAACATGTTTAGCGTTGCCCTAAACCTGGTCTGGTGAACTCAGCCCATCACTGATTTCACGGGCACAGGAGGAGGAAGGAGATGACAGGAGAAGTGGGCAAGTAAGATGGGACAAGAGGGGACTGACCACACCCTGCTTCCACTCTGAAGTTTCTCACCCTGAAACAGGTCAGAACCAAAGAGGGCAACAAACCTTAAACTGAATAGGAGATTGAAGTATGTTTAAGAATTAACTGGATTTCCCAGGACTTCCCTGGAGATTCAATGATTCAGACTCTGTGCTTCCACTGCAGGGAGCACGGGCCCTGGTCGGGGAATTAAGATCCCACATGCCATGCAACGTGGCCAAAAAAAAAAAAAAGAAATTAACTGTATTTCTCAATACCTGAAAATAAAATTGTGTATTAACAATTGTAAGTGATTATAAAAACTCTGGATGCATCTGACGTATCATCTGAGAGAAGAGGATTTTTACTCTAAGCAGGTGGGAAGGAGCAGTGGTGAGAAAAGTAGGGTTTTATTTATTTATTTTGGCTGTGCTGGGTCTTCGTTGCTGTGCGGGCTTTCTCTAGTTGCAGCAAGCGGGGGCTATTCTTCGTTGCGGTGTGCGGGCTTCTCATTGCGGTGGCTTCTCTTGTTGCGAAGCACGGGCTCTAGGCACGTGGGCTTCAGTAGTTGTGGCTCGCGGGCTCTAGAGCACAGGCTCAGTAGTTGTGGTGCACAGGCTTAGCTGCTCCGCAGTATGTGGGATCTTCCCGGACCAGGGCTCGAACCCGTGTCCCCTGCATTGGCAGGCGGATTTTTAACCACTGCACCACCAGGGAAGTCCGAGAAAAGTAAGGTTTTATGCACACTTTACTGAGTCCAGCTCATTCATAAAAATGGCATCACTCTCCAAATCCTCAAATGGTAAATAGTGAAGGCATGGAAATAGAAGATAAAGTGGTGTTTAATGTCACTCCAACATTCCTGCAGCCTGGAATAGCCCTTACTCAGGAGCTTTATTTTTCAAAATATATCAATAAAGAAAGTGGCTTTAAGTACGCCAAAAGTAAGACATGAAGAAACCTCCCGGATATATTTACCACACACAGAGGTGACAAAAATTACACTGCAAAATGAAAGGGAAAGTAAATGACTCCAATGAATAAACTAAAAACATTAAGGCACATCTAAAAGAAATGAAGCATGATGGCAGTATTTGTAAACAGCTTAACCATCAACACAGGGGAAGGTGAGAAATGTACAAGGTCCTTCATCAAGATGGAGGGAAACATACAAAATAATACCAAAATTATTGACTAGATAATCAGAATGTAAAGAAAATATTAGACAGCCAAGAAAGAGAAGAGAGATCAAGATTCAGTCTCCTACGGGGACACAGGACAAACGAAGTGCCACAGGGATGAAGGCTATCGATAGATGCCCCACAGTAGAGAGAAAGCTTTGGCCAGCATTGAAGCCACAGACCTTGCATGAGGAAGCCTAGAAGGAGCCTTGTGTGGAAACATCAGGAGTAGAACAAGGAAACCCATGTGAGTAGCCTCCCCCAATTTTTTTTCTGGTCCAGAAATTCCCAAATCTGGTAGCAGCAAAAGGCTGGGGCAGGAGCCTGGCAAAAACATGGGTAGAGCTGCCTCCTGGTGCCCACATGTGAGGGGAGACCTTTCTTTTTTTTTTCTTTCTTTTTTTTTTTTTATTTGAAGTGTAGTTTATTTACAATATCATGTTAGTTTTAGGTGTACGGCAAAGTGACGCAGAGATATATATATTCTTTCTCAGATTCTTTTCCCTTATAGGTTATTATAAGATATTGAGTGTAGTTCCCTGTGCTCTACAGTAGGTCCTTGTGATTATCTATTTTATATACAGGTGTGTGTATGTGTTCATCCAAACTCGTAATTTATCCCCCTCCCCGCCTTTCCCCTTGGGAACCATAAGTGTGTTTTCTATGTCTGCGAGTCTATTTCTGTTTTGTAAATAAGTTCATTTGTATCATTTTTTTTTTTTAGATTCCACGTGTAAGTGATATCATATGGTATTTGTCTTTTTCTGTATGGCTTATTTCACTTAGTATGATAATCTCTAGGTCCATCCATGTTGTTGCAGATGGCATTATTTCAATCTTTTTATGGCTGAGTAATATTCCATTGTGTGTGTGTGTGTGTGTGTGTGTGTGTGTGTGTGTGTGTGTGTGTGTGTGTGTGTGTGTGTGTATACCACATCTTTTTTATCCATTAGTCTACTGATGGACACTTAGGTTGCTTCCATGTCTTGGCTATTATAAATAGTGCTGGTATGAACAGTGGGGTGCATGTATCTTTTCAAATTATAGATTTCTCTGGATATGCCCAGGATTGGGATTGCAGGATCATATGGTAGTTCTATGTTTAGTTTTTTAAGGAACCTCCATACTGTTCTCCATAGTGGCTGCACCAATTTACGTTCCCACCAACGGTAGGAGGGTTCCTTTTTCTCCACATGTGAGGGGACCTTTCTGCTTTCTAGCACCATACTTGGTAGGAAATCAACTCCCTCTCCTTGAATCTCATTTCATTTCAAGCACTGAAGATCACAGGGGGGCAACCCAGGCCCAAGGTAGCATTAGAATAAAGCCCCAATTACTAGGCTTAACTGTTGGGGGGGCAAAAGGTTACAGAATGACCAACATGATTCGGGTGTTTAAACTTGGGATCTGAGGAACCAAATAAATGACTTAACCAAAAGCCCAAAGAGAAATTTAATGTCAACTCTGAATTGTAACTGAAGAGGCAAATAATACAACAGAGTAAAAAACTGTTTATCCAGAGGTCTAAACCCAAGAAACATCCAAACAATAGCATTAATAGTCAAAAAGGACTTTTTTAAAATCATCTATTTTTCTAAGCATTCTGATTTTCCATCATGGTGGTCCTGGATAAATGGTGGAACTGCCCAGCAGTGAAGTGCCCCGATCCAAGTACTACGGACAAGAGGCTATCCATGCTGTGATAATCACGTAGATTTTGTGATCGAAGGGCACCTGCTATTCAGCAGAAGATAATCCTGCAAACGGTAAGTTTGCACCCCACAAAAAAGGAAAAAGGATGGAGTAACAATGTCAAGCAAATGACTCCGCCGGGCTTTGCAAAGCAGGTGACTACTTCCTGCTCTTGCTTCTGCAGATGCTTGTGGCAGCCCCAGAGGTGTGCGCCTCAGACCTCCCTTCAGGAAAGAACCTGAACAGCCTCCAGCTGCTCTCACCCACTCTGCCTCATCTCAGACACCAGAGCCAATAACCGAACCCAGTGGGGTGCAAGAGCCTGGCCATTTCTGCCCATCACTGGACTGCACCAAAGGCCATGTCTGCTCCAGAGCTTCCCACTGGGCCGGTCAAACTGTCCAATCTGCATCTGGGCTGAGGCTGTTTCTGCCGAATCCTGCTTCATCCTCCTTTTATCGTTCACAGGAGCACCCTCCCCCTCAAATAAACTTCATGCGTTCCTAATTCTGTCCCAACATCTGCTTCCCAGGGAACCCAACTAACACAATGCTCCTAAAACCAATACCAGTGGAAAGTGACTTTCCACGCCCCAGTCCAGAGATCAACTTTCCGGAAATTAAAATTTCATGCTGTAAACTACTAAATATAGAATGGATAAACAACAAGTTTCTACTGTATAGCATAGGGAACTATATCCAATATCCTGGGATAAACCGTAGTGGAAAAGAATATAAAAAAAGAATATATACATGTGTATAACTGAGTCACTTTGCTGCACAGCAGAAATTAACACAACATTGTAAACCAACTTAAAAAAATTATATCATTTCATACCAAAAAACTATTTCATGCAATTCCCATTAACCATGTTATTTGGCCATTTCAAAGGGAATAAACAAGCATCATAAATTTCAATCGTCAGTGAGTAAACCGATGATTGAAATGTTGTTATTGTCATAATGACACAAAATAATTAGGACTGCACGTAACATGCTTTTACATGTTCAGGTAAATCTAAATACTGTTATTTGATGCAAAAATAATAGCAGATACTTACTAAATCCTTCAAGTGATTTACATCATATCAATCAAAAGGTTTTCTAAGACACATATTTTAATACTGTAAAATGCATTTAAAAGAAAAAACCTGGGAGGGCATTACGTTAAGTGAAATAAATCAGATAGAGAAAGACAAATACTGTGTGATTTCATTTAAATGTGGAATCTAAAAAAGCCCAAACTCATAGAAACCAAGAGTAGAATGCTGGCTGTCAGGGGGTCAGGGTGAGGGAAATGGGAAGATGCTGGTCAAGGGGTACAAACTTCCAGTTATAAGATGAGTAAATTCTGGGATCTAATGGACAGCATGACTAACAACACTGTACTATACACTTGAAAGTTGCTAAGAGAGTAGATCTTAAATGTTCTCACCACCAAGGAGAAAAGAGAGAATTCTGTGAGGTGATGGAGACATTAACTAACCCTATTATAGCAATCACTTCACAACATGTACCTGTAGCAAATCCTCTCTTTGTACACCTTAAACTGACACAATGTTACATACCAATTGTATCTCAATAAAGCTGGGGAAAAAAGAAAAACAAAACAATACTTGCGTCATTTTTTTCTTATTCTTAGCCACATTTCTTCACCAGGTATGTCTGATGTCACAGAAGGTTTTTTGTTTTGTTTTGTCTTGTTTTTTTTGTTTTTGTTTTTTTTTTTTGCGGTACGCGGGCCTCTCACTGTTGTGGCCTCTCCCGTGGCGGAGCACAGGCTCCGGATGCGCAGGCTCGGCAGCCATGGCTCACGGGCTCAGCCGCTCCGCGGCATGTGGGATCTTCCCGGACCAGGGCACGAACCCGTGTCCCCTGCATCGGCAGGCGGACTCTCAACCACTGCGTCACCAGGAAAGCCCCTGTTTTGTCTTGTTTTTATTGATTATCAATCCATTTTATTTCAACAGCCCTAAGATCAAAGTCACTTTGGAAAAATGACTGTAAACTTGATAAACTAGTAGTATCAGAGCACTGCCCTACATTTTTTTTAAATTGAAGTATAGTTGATTTACAGTATTGTGTTAGTTTCAAGTGTACAGCAGTGATTCATATATATATTTTCAGATTCTTTTCCACCATAGGTTATTGCAAGATATTGAATATAGTTCCCTGTGCTATACAGTAAATCCTCATTTTAATTTTTTTCAATGTCACTTTTGAGGAATAAAGTAAGGGTTTTTTTAAGTCCTTTTATTGAATATGTGTGAATTTTCCATTCTTAAAGACTAAGGAATAAGAACAGCAGCATATTGTTCAAATTATTCAAAAGACAAAAATATCTTTTCTTTGGTTCTGTTTTTGTTCTTGATGCCTCTGTTCATTGCTAATATTGCCTATTTTATGTATAATTCTTCCCGGACAACCTCCCCTGATGGCCAAACAGGAAACTCACTCATCACCTCTCCTTTCACCTGCAGGCTCCTGACCCCTTCTGTAATGTGTACGGAAATAGGGAAATCTGCATAACTTTTTTTTCAAATAATAATGGAAAGTAAGAATTTGAATTGTGGGCTTTTCAAACAACATAAGTCATCAAAATTTTGACTTATTTTTGACTGTTACTTTAGTCATACCCTTTTAATTTGTGATGATACACTTAAACATAAAGACATTTTAAACTTGGGTTTTAAAACAAAGGATATGAGAATCACGTGGTTAGAGTTATATACTTCTGTCAGCTTCAAACTGAGTTGGAGCAATAATACCACTATCATAAAATTTTATGGGGCTAATTTGGAGGTCCATATAAATTGGTGTTATTGTTTATTTTTGGATACTGATAATAGCAGCAGATTAGCAGTTCATGTAGAATGCAAATGAACAGCACTTCTCAGAAAATCCACAAAGGATCACTAAAAAATTAATATCCATGCTTCGGTTCAATTTGGTTACTTTTTTAAAGTACATTCTCAAAAGTAACATGTACTCTCAATTAAGCCAAACACAACCAGGATTTTCATTTAACCCTGGAATTTGATCTTTAAAATTAAAAAAAAAAAAAAACTTTCTCTGCTATTTACAGTTCCTGCTTTGGGATAAATCCCAACATCTGGATACCAGAATCAGAGCAGCAAAATCTATGGAGACACATGTGCAATTTTATGCTTGCAAACCCACTATTTTTTCGGATGAAACGACTAGGGAGGTGCTTCCCCCTCATTTCTTATACCACAGAAATCTTGAGGACTGTTTTCCAAATGTACCCAGAGCAAAAAATCATGTTACATAACACAAGCCAGTATACGTACCTACGCATACATAACTAAAAAGGTTTTCCAAAAGAATACTTTTCCTTTCTATATGCAACACACCCTGATAGTTTCCATCCTATTCCATCCCATTCCATTTCCTTTTGTTAATACTGGCTTTGACTCACTTCCACACATGGGTCTTGACCTGTAGTTTGAAAACCAGGGCTTCAGGGCCTTGCTGTAAAAATGCTGGTCCTTGGGCCAGCGGCACCAGCAGAGGCCTTGTTTGAAGTGCAGAATCTCAAGGCCCATCCATCCTGGTCTCCAGGTGACTCGTGTGCACATGAACGTTTGAAAAGCTTTGCTCTAGAACACAAAACTGCAGAATGAGGATCTGTCATCTGAACTGAATTTAGACCAAGAATGTGCCTCGAAACAAGCTTTGTTCAAAGAAGCTCTGTCATCCCACTAACTTCAAGAGGCAACACATTTTCTGGCAGGCCACTTAGGTGCAAATGAAAATTTATTTTCAGTTTTATCAACTGCGTCCAATGGGGTTTCCATTGCCAGCCCAGGGCTCCCAACCTGGGATCCCTGGGCTTCAGGGGGCTGGGGGGCACGGGTGCTGAAATAGATCTGTGAGCATATAAGTGTGTGTGTGTGTGCTCACCCTGAGGGGAAAATATATAGCATTTACCAAATTTTTAAAGAGTTCTAAGATTCAGAAAAGGTAAGATGAGCTATCAGGCTATGACAGGACTTAGAAGAAACGTAAACACATAGCACTAAGTGAAAAAAGCCAGTCTGCAAAGGCTATATACTGTATGATGGCAACTTTATGACATTCTGGAAACCACAAGACTATGGAAACTGTAAAAAGATCAGTGGTTGCCAGGGATGGGGTGGGGTTTGGAAGGGAGGGAAGGGATGAACAGGCAGAGCACAGAGGTTTTTACGGCAGTGAAAATACTCTGTATGAAACTACAGTGATAGAAACATGTCATTATACGTGGGTCCAAGGCCACAGAATATACAGCACCAAGAGTGAACCCTAACATAAACTTTGGAGTCTGGGTGATGATGACGTGTCAGCGCAGGTGCATCAGCTGTTAACAAATGCACATTAGTGGGGCATGTTGACAGTGGGAGGGGCTGTGGGTGTGTGGGAAGAGAGGGTACTTTGCTCAATTTTGCTGTGAACCTAAAACCGTTCTAAAAAAACCTCATAAAGTTACAGATATAAAACTATACAAATAAAAGTTAAGACACACTGCCCTTGAGAACACATTGTCTCTTCTGCAAATGGGCTGTGTGGTTACAACCATACCTGCAAAGGAGGAGAGAGAAGGGTGAAGAGTAGGTGAGCACTGAGCTGGGCCATCGGTCCCAGAACAGAACAAAGTCCCTGGATCACTCTCGCTCCCCTGTGACCACCGCTTATTCAGTTCCATCAACACCTCTATGTTAAGGATCTAGCAGGCACAGGGTACCATGAAAGACACGTGATTATAGGATCACTTTAAGTAATGTACAGTCTACACGCAAAGAAAACAGGCACAAAAATAATCAATATATGGTGAATACCCGCTCCTCTCTCCAAATGTCAAGGAGCAAATGTCAAGATTTGGAGGATGAAAACAAAAGCAAGAGGCCAGAAGAGCCTGGAGGAAGAGGTTCAGTGCCCTGGCACGTGGGCACTCAGAGGAAGGATAGAAACACTTCGGTAGGGGCACCAGGTGTTTCCAACCGTGATCTCTTCTGGTTGGTCTGCCCCATTCCGACTGGTGTGCCCATGCCAGTTGTTAAATATTATATTTTGATTATCCTACCCTCCAGGGGAAACTAGCAGAAAAAAGTTGCTGCAAAGTTAGGCTGGGTTCCTTGTGCACAGAACACAGAACTCAAGACCCTGGCTTTGATGCTGGCAGCAATTCTGCGTGTCTTCTGTGAACCCTGAACAACTTTCTTGGTGGTTTTTAAAATAATATACATTTTCTTTTATTTCTATTAAAGAAGCCGTATAGAAAACTGGGAAATACACAAGAGTAAAAGCAAGAAAAATAGATAGGCACTTTTTAGGTTGTAAAGCAAAGGGAAAGATAGCAAAGAAGAACATCTAGAGGTGTAAGCAAATAAAAATATTTCTCTCATGGAGGTAAAAATTAAAAGGCAGAATAAACATCGAAACCAACCTGTATGACAAATATGACATAGCTCGAGGTAGATATCATTAAAGTATAATGTATACAAGCTGTTGAGGAAAGAACAAAACCTCCTAAATCCCTGAAAAGAGTCGCCTGCATGAGCTGTCTGCACTTATTCATTCTCCCTTTTGGGTTTGAACCCAGTCCAATGTGGCTTTTGTCCACTCCATGCAAATCCCTCTTCCCAACCTCTGTGTGTTGCAGGGACTCAAAGCTCAACCCTAAGGCTCTTCTGTACCTTGGTCTCCAGATGAGCTCGTTAGGCACCCAGCCTCAAATACAGGCCGATGACTCATAATGCAAACGACTCAACCAATGTACATTATATTATACTTCAATGAAGCTGTTTACAAAATCAAAAACCTGCAATCAGATCACGTCGCCCATTCTACTTAAAACCCCCCAATGGTCCCCTGTCCCCCGACATGCAGAATACAATGTAAAAGTCCCTGTCCTTGCATATCAGAACTTAACACATGGCCTCACCCTTACTCTACACCAGCCCCAATCTCCCTGCTGTTCCTTGGACATGCCAAGCAGGCTCCAGCCTAATGGCCTTTGCATGTGCTATCCCCTCTCTCTGGGACACAATTCCCCGATATGATGACCACTTCCCTCAGGTCTCTCTCTGAATTTCAGCTCTTCCCCAAAACCTTCCTTAATCTCCTGGGCGAAATGGCGCCTCTCCCCTCCAACACTCTCTTGATGACCTCTTGCTTACTTTACGTTTATTCTAAAGAACCATAACCAGCATTTTAAAATACACACACACACACACACACACACACACACACACATGTTGTAATGCTGGTTGTAATGCTGTAATGCTGGTAATATACTATATATATTTGAGCTTCATCTATCTTACCCCCTAGAATGTAAGCTTCATGCAAGCGGGGATCTTATCTGTTTGGTTCACGCTATACCCTCAGCAATGTTGAAGGGTTTCATTGAAATGGGTCCAAAAAAATTACAAAAGAGATATTATAACTTGCTGATAAGCAAATGAGGAGATGACCACTCGCAAAAGTTTCCAAATGAAATAACTCTGATAAAACTCCACTCATCAAATCAGCAAAGATTAAAAATCACAATAGATTGTGATAAAATGGCATTTTCAGATACTCCTTGGAGAAGGAAGAAGGGCACAATTGGGTGGGGAGATATTGTTATCAAAAGCCTTAAAAATGTTCCTACTCCTGGAATTAATCAAGGTTTCTGATCAGAGAGGTGCCGAAGGAAGCCGTCTTGTAGGAAGATTAACCTGGCAGCATGAGATAACAAGCACATAAGGAAGGCTGGTGGAAAAAAGCAACAGAAGAATAGTCAGAGACAAGAGATAAAGCAGACCTGCTATGAAAAGGTACCACGAATTAGACACAAAGTGAAAAGTGAAAGAGAGAAAAGTGTTAAAGATATGCCCTAAATTTTAAGTCTGGTAACTGGGAGAAGTGGCTGTGAAGAAAAAAGGAAAAGGGGGATTAACAAAAAATTTAAATGATGACAATGATGATGATGATGACAGCTAACCACTATTCACTAGACACTGTTCCAAGACCTTCACATGAATCACCTCATCTGATCTTCCTACAACCCTAGGAGGTAGACACCACGCTCATTTTACTGATGAGAGAATTGAGGCTCAGAGGGGCTCAGTGACTTGCCCAAGGTCAAATAACAAATGTCATGCTGGGGATTATAAAGCAGGAAGTCTAGCTCTACAGCCTGTCTGCTCACCCATTACTCTGGAGCTGCCTTGTCCCAAAGGGAAGTGGTTCACCAGAAATGACATGATATCACAATGAATGAACCTGGCCTTGGAGGAGGCTGGACTCTGTGACCTGGACAAACAAGCTAAGCTCTGCATTCAATGCACCAGAAGTATATGAAGATGCTCCAGAGACTCGAGGCATCACACAACGTAAGTATGGCTCCTCTGATTGGTTGCTGAGTTGAAGGTACTAGTACCCATATCCAGATGACGTGTCCAGCCTGCACCTAGAAATGTGAGGCTGGAGCTCGGGAGAGAAACCAGAGCCAGAGATAACAGAGTCCCCTGTCCCCAGAAGGTGACAATTGAAGCCATGAGACTTTGAGGTCAGAAGGTAAAGAAAGTACAAGAAGAAAAGCAGAAGGTGGAATTAAACCATGGAGAACCTGTAAGTTAAGTCCTGTCCCCACTCAGGCAGAGCGTTCGGTGCGCCCATTGGAAAACACACATGTTGCATCCTGGACTCACTGTCCCCACTAAGCTCACCTCCAGCTCACGCCCCCTCCTCCACATCAGCAGTCCCAACATCAGTCTTGCAACAAGGATAACGATGCTCAAACCCCAAATGCACCAACAGAGCCACACAGGCAACATCGACGTCAGCCACAGAGGCTGACGAGTCCAAAACACTCAATTGCTAGGGGCTGATCTGAAACATTCTTGATTCAAATTCTTGATTAGTTCATTTCCCATAAGGTGGAAGAAGGAGGAAGGACACTTCTCTCCTGGACTCTCATTACACCCAGTCACGGAGCCCAGGAAACCTGCTGTGGCATTCTGAAACCCGAGTCCAAATAAGGTTCTCTAAACCCTTACACGTGTGACTCAGATATTCAGAGCGGTGGTGCAGAACAATGCAGCCGCCAGTGTAGACAGAAAAGAAAATCAGTTGCTTTGATAAATATTTACCGTAAGGCTAGGTTAATAATTAGTAATTATTCATTATCTAAGCAAGCACCTTAGGTGCTTGTTAAAATGAAGATCACTGAGCCCAACCCAAATTTACTGGAGAAGCGGCTCTGGCAGACAGCCCAGGAATCTGCATTTTGATTAGAATTCCAGGATACCTTTGGAGAACCACTTCTGGAGGAAAACTGCCCCAGAGGGGCTCTAAGCCAAGCACGGACAACTTCTAACCATTCTCCAGGGAAGTGATCTGAACCTCTTCTGACCCCCGTTTACACCTCTCGGTAAGGCGGGTGCCCTCCCTGAATGTCAGCGTCACTGAATCTTAATGAGGCATTGCTAGTTTGGGAAGGAGCACGCCATTACGGCCCCCTGCACCCACCCTGAGCACAGCCTCCAGCAGGTGACCAGGCTCAGCCCTGAGGGGCGCAGGCAGCCAGCAGGGAGAGACAGAAAGTACAGCCCTGCTCCAGCAAACCTCACCTAGGATACGTGCAGGGGAGACGCTTCGATGTTAGAAGTCTCTACAGTTGTGCCATATGGAATGTCCTGAAACTTTTTTTTAAATATTACCTTCTGGTTATAAAAAGTAATACGCATTCATCGTGGGCATTTTCGCAGATTTGCTCTTCTGTGTTTCATTAAGTGCCACCATCTCGCAGAAAAATGAACTGGCAGCTATAAGCAGCCAGTCGCCAGGCTTACTGGGATGTGCTAACCCCACCGGCATCTGATCAAAGCTGATTTACTGAGGAAAAAACAGGCAGCGTATCAAAGGCTTACATCATCTTCACAGTACACAGATTTGGGGAGGAAAACTCTGGCCTCTGTTGAGTATATCATCGAAAGGATAAGCTGTCCACCTTCCCGGGAAGCAAAGCCACTATAAATCAGATTTACAAAGATGTGCAAAATGCTTACAATGCAATGGGTCCTCTGTCAGTCACATAGGAGCTAGGTAGTGAGATCCACTCTTCTCCAGGGCGATGGGATAAGTCACCACCAGCCACAGAAGCCACCTAATTGCTCACTCGGGATGCAGATCAGGGCACTTTTTGTATCTGCCTCGTGTTATTTTAAAAGGATTTGAGGGGGCTATGTTCTACTTTGGTGGGAATAGGACTGAGTTGACGCCCTGCATTCAATTTGTGCTTTTCCTGGAGTTTCTTTTCTGTTCTTTCCGGAGGAGAAGGGCCGAAAAAGGACCATTCCAGGGCGCGGCGCTGGGCTTGCCACATTTGGGAGCGCCGCCTGAAGTTGGGCGCACAGCCTCCCGCCGCCCTGCCGTTGGGCTGGTGGAGGCCGCAGCACTGCTAGGGTTGCATCAGTCCTCCTGTTTGCACTATTTCTTTTTGCGACCATGGCCCCGCCTTAAGTATTTCCAATTGAGAAACAAAACCTCAGGAAACCGAAACTTAACCAGCCGCTCTCGCTTCTGTAATTACGCTTGCTGACCCCCCCCCCGCAACCGTCCAACCAATCAGACGGCGACTAGTGTCTCTGTTTAAAAGTCAACCAATCGGCGACTAGTGTCTTTGTTTAAAAGTCAACCAATCGGCGACTATGTTTGTACCGGTCTATAAAAGAGCTGTACTAAACTCCGCCAGAACCTCTTAGCGTCACCGGCAACGAGTGCGCGGAGGTCCAGGTTGGAACCTGCAATAAATGACCCTTGCCGTTTGGCTTTGACTCTCGACTCTGGTGGTCTTGTGGAGGGGCCTCGCGACCTTGGGCATTTCAGATTCTGCTCATCTTCTGGGTTCTCAGGCCTCCCAGTGACCCTGTGCTTAATCCTGGCTACTTCTTAAATCTTTTTCAGACCCTTCCTTCTATGAAATGCAAACGGGGTTTAAGTTTAGCATCTTTTATAGTCAGAAATATTTAGCATTACTTCCAGAGAGGCAGCCACAGAATCACGTGGGAAAGAAGTCAGTTCAGCAGTTGGCTTCTTGGCAAGTACTGACCCTATTATCTTTCCAGTTGTTTCCAGAATATTCCCTCTTCCTCCTTCTCTCCTTCTACTGCTATTATGTAAGAGCATGCTAATATATAATATATATTAATGACATAAATTTATATTATACAACTGCTTTAGTTTTTAGTACTATAATAATATATTGCTATATCATTAACAATAATATTAATAATATATTAATATATAACATGTTAATATATTAATTATATATAAATATATAAAATGTTAATATTATCAGTAATATATAAACAATATAAGAATATATTATATAATTACTATAACATAAAATACAATATATAATATATTGCATCATATATTAATACATTATATAATGAATATGATATTAATGACATTAATATATTAATAATAATAGGTAATGTTATAATAAGTGTTAATGGAACTGGGCATGGCTCTGAGTGCTTTAAAAGCATTAACATTAACTAATTTAATCCTCATGATTCTAGGAGGTAGGTACACTATATACCCCCATTTTACAGCTGAGGAAACTGAGGCAACTGATAACAAGTGGCACCAAGCTTCAAACCTAGGCCATCTGGCCCCAACCCTAAAAAAGGGCAAAAAAATATAAAAGTTAAAAGGGAAAGGAACAGGAAGGCAAAAAAGTCACTAGAAACAAAAATCCTGGTAAGCCGATTTTTCAGTCCTTTTCCACAAGTGGAAGGAATCAACTAGAAACCAGAACAGAGAAACGGTTCACCCCGTGGTCAACTGTGACTGATCCTCACACGAAACCCTGGGGAACAGGGGCTGGAGATGAGCTAGCCATGGACACCAGAACTGAGCCCAGCGTCCTCCTCAGGACGACAGAGGGTCAACAGGGCAGTGACAAACTCCAGGCATTTCTAGACACAGAAGCATGTGAGCTGCACCTGGGAGCCATCAGATCCGTGAAGTGCACTCCAAATCGCGTGTGTGCTCTGCCTGAAACACCCGGCAACGTGGGACCCCCCCAGGAAGACCCTGGAGACACCAGGCTGTCTCCAGGCAGAAGCAGTGCTGGCCGAGCACAGGGCTAGGAGCGGGACGAGGTGGGGTGGGTGAGGTATGTCCCAGAACATGTGTCTGGGAACGTGTGTCCTGTGCCCCAGATGGCAGGTGCCGTGTCTTTATGATCTCTTATTCCCACACCCACACTCCCAACCTGTTTCGAGTACAGGGAAGGCTTTGATGTTTGCTGAATGAATGAACGAGTGAATCAGAGAGAGATTCCTTGTTGCGAAAGAGTGTAGCGGAGCCACCCACAGAGCTACAGGCGGGTGGACTCACTCAACTCAGAAATGACCAACAGACTCACAAACAGAGAACAGACTGTGGTTGCCAAGGGGAGGGGGAGAGACGGACTGGGAGTTTGGGGTCAGCAGATGCAAACTAGTATATATAGGATGGATAAACAACAAGGTGCTACTGTAGAGCACAGGGAACTATATTCAATATCCTGTGATAAACCATAATGGAAAAGAATATTTTAAAAAATAAATAAATAAATATAAATATATGTGTGTGTGTGTGTGTGTGTGTGTGTATAACTGAATCACTTTGCTGTACAACAGAAATTAACCCAACACTGTAAATCAACTATAGCTGATTTATAGTCCAATAACCAGAGCTGCCTGGAGAGCTTCGTGCTCAGCCTCCGTGGAGACACAGCCTCTCACTGCAGTCCCTGCCCAGCTGTCACTTGACCAGAGCTGGCTCCCACCCGCCTCAGCAGCTAGACCAGCGCTGGACGAAGCGACCTCTAACACTGACGACCTGCCGCAGTGCAGAATGGTTTACAGTTAGAAAGTGTCTTCCCAAATATCATGCCACCTTGAGCTGCCCACCTTGATCTTCCCTTTCTCTTCTTTTAGTATCTTACGTTCTTCACTGTAAATATCACTCTTACACAAATATGATATGTGCTACTTGTGCAAGTTAAAGAATAAGAAGCAAACGCTCTTGTATGCATCCTCAGCCCACAACAGGCAATACCAGGATCTCAGAAGCCCCCTGAGTCCCTCCCCAAAGTTCTCCCCTCCCCCACAAGGCAATTTCTATTCTGAATTATGTACATATTGTGCCTCTGTTCTTCCTTTTGCCACATACATGTGTGTCTATGAACAACATATGTTTTGTAGTTTTGCCTTTTTTTTTATCTTTATACATGGAATCATACTGTGTATAAAGTATGATACTTTATTCTTAAATAAATACAGTATGATACTGTACTTATTCCTCTGTGACTTTTTTTTCATTCAACCTTGAGAATCATGCACATCAATGCACAGACACAGGTAGATGTTTGTAGTTTTTTCTTCACTGCTGTGTAGTATTCCATTGGAGGGCTAGACCACAAGTTATTTATCTGTTCTCCTGGCATTTGGGTTGTTCTAGTTTTTTGCTTATGCATGTTTCCTGGCACCTGTGTGCAACAGGGCATATACCCAGGGATGGACCTCCTAGAGCACCATTAGCTTCAGAAGTTAACGCCAAACTGGTACCAAAGCACAACTGGTATTGTACCAACTTACGACCAGTGTGGAGGAGAGGACCCTCTGTGTCCCATCCATGGTAGGAACTGACATTATCTGTATATTATTACTATTATTTCCCTTATCTCCTAACCACCTCTCAGAGCAACTAGCCAACATGTCCCATATATGCACTCATCTCCTCTGATGTGGTCATGGTATGTTTTAGATACATATGTATCCATGAAAAGTACATGATGTCTTTTGGGAAGTGTACATGATTTCCTATGTGTAAACAGTATTGTGCCACAGAGCACATCCTGTTTTAGATTTTTTTCCTTCAATTCAGTATTTTTTAAGACATACCCATGTCACTCTGTGTATATCAGACACGACAATATTCTGTCTTCGAGACGGATATGTTATCCTCATTTCACAGACCACAGGAGCTCTCAGCGGGGTCTTGGTGCATTACCCGTAATAACAGCTCACTGAATCCTCACATTAACCGCCAAAGTAGGTGCCTCCACTTCAGACAAGAGGAAACCAACGCACAGAGAGATTAAGGAACTTGTACGGCATCACCGAGTTAGTAAACGACAGGGCAGGATTTGAACTGAGTCCTAGGACACTAGGACCCTCTCTCTTATCCATGATATGAACCTAGCTAAGAACATGCAGCTCGGAGAGTTTTGGGAACCAGCATCTCTGGGTCACACAGCCAGTGATCCATGGAGTAGAACTAAAATTCAGACCCTTCCCCTCTCAGTCCCATCCTCCTTTGGCCAGTTCCAAAATGTCTAGTAATCCAAGTGGGTAGTTGATGAATGGCAAAGGGAACAATTACAAACTGTACCAATCAGATGTTTCTTTAAAGCTAGAAACTTGACTACTCTCTACTCTGCTCATCCTCTTCGTCTCTAATGTTAGTAAATGAAAATATGAAAATGGAGCTCTTAGGAGGAAATGCAATGATGTAAATCGAGAATTCCGATGAGAATTCTCATCGGAATGAGAATTCATGACCAAAGTCTTTGTCAAGTCCTAGTAAAATGGATTTTCTAGTCTTTTTTCCCTGCTTGGGATGTAACAGAGAAGAACCAACCTGACTCCCTATCAGATCCATTCCTTCAGCTCTAACCCTTGTGCTCTGTTGCCTGTGCTTAGTCATGCTGGCTCTGCACCTTTTGTAAAAGAACGTTGCCTATAGCCTGAAATATACAGGAGAGCCCACTCTCAAGGCTCTGACTTTTAAAGGTGAAACACTTTTCCAATCATATAGAGATAAAAAGTTGCAAAGCAGAGAATAACAATTGTCTTGTTGGAGGTTGATAGGACAACTGTGACCAGACCCACGTGGACAGCTGCAAGAACAAAGGATTCCGGCACCAAGAAGTCTGCAACAACCAGCCACACCCCCTCCCCTTTTGGTATAAAAGAAGCCTGAATTCTAACTCAGGTAAGATGGTTCTTTGGGACACTAGTCCACCATCTTCTCGGTCTGCCGGCTTTCTGAATAAAGTCGCTATTCCTTCCCCTCAACAACCTGTCTCTGGATTTACTGGCCTGTCATGTGGCAAGCAGTTCCAACTTGGACTCAGTAACAGGGGTAAGAGTCTGGGTCTATCTTTGGCAGTGAAACGTGCTACCCCTTAGCAGAGCAGAGGCATGGTCACATGGCCTAACCAGCTCAGAGCATACTGGTGTGACACTCACCATAATTTCTATTATAAGACAGTACTTGGAAGGGCCAGCAAAGAAAGACAAATCAAAATGTGCTTAATAACTTAATATTTTCATCAATAAAGAATAAGCTGAAATACGTTTAAAGTTCTGTTCATTTTCTTTGTAAATCAATTGCCACAATTGTTACATTATTTAAATCAAGAATATCTAATATTTCACAATTATTTACCATCCTTCCTTTTTAAAAACTATTTCCAGCTCCTTAAATATATGAAAGGGTAAAAGTAATTTGCTCTGGCAGAAAAGAACTATAGGAAATTTTGCAGAATACATTTCCTAAATAAAAAGGAACATTTCTTTCCTCCAGGTCAGCCTATGGAGGGATACGAAGGCCACATAAAGTCTTTATGGCTGTCTCCGTGCACACCTGCCAGGTGAAGTCAATTCTGTGGAGAATTCAAGTCCTTTTCAGATGAGAAAACCATTTCTGTAGCAGTGAGCCAAAGACAAAATCTTCCACTATCTACATTAACATAGCAAGTGGAACCTGTCACGTGTCATTTATAAGAACTTCCTCTCCCAGAAATAAGAGCTGCATTCCTCAGCCCACAACCAGAAACTTCTCAGCATAGAAAATTTTACTGAATAAATTCCCCAAATTGGGTATTTTAAGGGAACAGTGGAAGGCAACCTATTTTCCTGACTGTTGTCAAGGACACCAATTTCATAAACAAAAAAACAAGGAAGTCCAGGAATAATTATTCAAATTGCAATAGGTGGAATTTGATAGATTTACCAAGGAAACAAATGTCTTTAATGCAATTCTCTCTGCCTCAAAGCCAACATCAGCTATTAGTATATGCAACTCTAAATTACCAAATCATCTTCAAAAGACACAGAAGCAATTTTAGTTGAAATTTGTTTTTTAAGAAACTCTCAGGGTTCCATTTCTTAAAATTATCTGTCAGTTATATTTACGTTAACCAATGTGAGGGTAATAAATCAGAGCTAAAAACATAGCTCATTCCTGAGATCAAATACAGAACATTTCTACTAAACACTTTTTCAGAGATCATGTTTCTCAGATGTGTCTGTGTGCACTTGATGAATTAACTTTTAAAAATCTGCAATAATTTCTTGCTGAATTCATCTTTTCCTTCTGGTTGGTTACGAATAAAATGCCAGTCAAAGTGGATTTCAGTTGCTGTCGCTCATACTCTGAACTACAGAAGATATTTCTTATATCAACTTCTTTCCCTGAGAGCTTTTCTTTGCATCCTGCAGCTTCATGGTCAACAGAGGCTAAAAGAGAAAAGTCCCCTCCCCCACTCAGTGTGTAGCACAAACACACTCACCAAACACATTCCAGATATTTATGAAGAGACCTTATCACATCCACAGGAGTTTTCCCACTTGCATTTTTGTAGACATAATGTCCATGCCCCAATCAGTTATCACACAGAAATCAAATGACAGTGTCAACCCAGAGGATCTGCTCCTGTCCGTCCCTGGATGACATTCAGAAAGCTCCACACCCCGGGACTCCCCGCATCTCTGACACTTGCAGTAACACCCACAAAGGTCAGAAAATGCATTTAAACTCTTATTACTTCTAATTCCACTTTCAAAGAAATTAAACACGTATGAATGTGAGTTGTACATGGTACATAACACTTTCTCAAATATACTGCTTTTGAAAAGCATGTGTGTGTGTAAATGTGTGTGTGCACGTGTCATTTTGGAGGGCGTTTTATATTTTAGTCCAAAAAAAAAAGATAAATATTTCAATACCATAAACTTTTCTCTCCTTTATAAGCCACTTTCCATTTTCAATAAATGTTTTAGGTAAAGAGTAAAAATTAGTAAAACCGATGAGACCATTTGGGAAAATGAATTTATATGGGGGAAGCCAAGAACTGGCAAGGTAGTGAGTGAGTCGGGCCAATGTAGACAGCTGGACCAATCAGCACAGGTGTAGACAGCCTATCTGGATCATGTAGCTCAAGCCCCAACTTTTTCTGTAACTTTTATTTGGGTCAAGTATATGAAAACCATCACTTCGTTTCTCCCGGTGGCTATAACCATGTGTACGCGGAGTATTGAAAGGAATGGGCCGGCTTCCTCTCAGGGACTTGCTTTGGCTGGAGTCTCACTTCCCTGTTGTTCTCTCACCTCCAGAGCTCCAGGAAGAGCTGCCAGTGAGCAGGCGGGGCAGGTGTGGGGTGACAAGCTGCTGAAGTGTCAGCACGCCCAGACAAAACGACACGGCTGAGCACTGGAAACCCTCTCGTCTCTCCCTAGGTAACCCCAGGAAGTGTAACGGAGTTGAACGTAGAACAGAAGTTAGAGGATTTGGATGTGGTTTTCAGTGTTAACTCAGGGGTCAGCAATCTTTTTCTGCAAAGAACCAGATAGTGAATATCGTCGGCTTTGCCACCCTACGTTCTTTGCTGGAAGGACTCAATTCTGCCATGACGGTATGAAAGCAGCCCTAGACAGCATGGAAATGAGTGTGTGGCTGCAGCCCAGGAAAACTCTCCTTCTGGACAATGAAGTCTAAATTTCCTATAATTTACATGCACTATGAAATATTCTTCTTCTTCTGATTTTTTTTCAACCATTTAAAAACTTAAAAGCATTTTCTTAGCTCATGGGCTGAATAAAGACAGGTGGTGGACGGGGTCTGGCCCACGGCTGTGGTTGGCTGACCCTTACATTCGCTGACAGGTGGGCAGGCATCTGCAAACGTCCAGCCAAGGAGGAAGCCAGGGCAGCTTCCTGGCCGAGCTAGAACCTACCTTGATATGAGCTGCCGGGTCTGGGACAGTCTGAATCATGTCCTTCAGGAGGCCAGCACGGTTACCATCTGTTCAGAACCTGAGGCAGCTAGAAGACACAAAGGGGCAACACAAATAGTAATAAACAACCAGGTTTCTTTGTTTGGTTTTCCATTAGGACTGAACACAACACACCAATGGTAAAATAACCCCAGCTCTGCACTAAACATTTGCCTTTAGATATGCATAGTAAATGAAGTGACGAGAAAACCCAGTTCTCTCCTGTTGGGAATATCACTTACTTTTAGTCCCCAAAACCCTAATATGACAAGTCCCGTCAAACCCAAGTCAAATTCAGTTCATGCACATCATTTTACAAGGGTAGCATCTACGAGTGATCATTTAAAGGAAGAAATGAGACACCCAAAATGATATTTTCTATTATATTGAGAGAACTGGACTTTTGAACTTTCTACTGAAACTAATGCCATCTACACCTCGGTAAGCCTCATAATTAAGCACTTAATAAAAAGCACAGATACCGGTCATCGAGCGCTTAAGTGGCAGCCCTGGGGCTAAGGGCTCCACACGCATTTCTCATTTAACCCTGACCACCACTCTGAAAGCTCACATTCCCATCATCTGGTCGGGGATGTGGACACCCAGGGAGGTGGCTAATTTGTCCATGATCACCTGATTCTCAAGCAACAGAGCCAGGATTCAAGTCAGACTGGCCTCACTCCAAAGCCCATAAGAAACTTTGGTGTGACATAATTAACAGGTTTCACCCTGTATTTTGAAGATACTTTAATTCATTTGAAAATTTAATTTAAACTTAAATGAATGAAATAGTAAGGTGCCCATACTCTAGGGAGAAACACTTCATCCAAAATTTTCCTTTCTTCAGATTCTGCACCAGTGCGTTCTGGTTCTTGCCTGTCTGCCCCTCCCCATCGCAGGTTCTCCACCCCTGCCCCATGCCCCCACCCAGGGCTGACCCCTACAGACTACCTCAGCTGGGCTCCTTCACCTTCTGGCCCCCGTCAAGTTTGATCAACATGACACCACCTGGAGATCACGAGGCGGGAAGAGAGAAGAGTAGGGACATTTTGCCCCCAACCCTTCCCACCATCCACTTGAGGCTCCCTGCAGTCTTGGCCACGGTCTGGCCATAGCTAGATCCTATGGGGACCTCTCCCATCCTCGGGACCCTCCCCCAGGGCTCCAGGCTCCAGGAACCATTCCCCAATCCAACTCTGGTTCTCTGTAGATCTTAGCCATCAGTTGTTTCCTGGCACTGAAAATACCTCTTCTAATTTACATTTTTAGGGGCCATGACTTTTTTATTAACTATTATTTTTGTGTGTTTTCTTCTTGGTAAATCTGGCCTATGACTCTTAGCAGTAGTAAACCACAAAACAAAAATTCACATCTTCATTACAAGACTACAGACACAAAAGCTGACTTTCAAGTAACACATTACTCCAGGGATCTGCCAGGGCACTCGCCGAGTCCCAAGTACATGTGTATTCTGGGCTTTCCGACCCTCTCAAGGCGCAAACACATCCACCTCCAACGTAGATGAGCTTCTCACGGGAGGTCTTCGCCTCCGGGTCTGTGTGTGGGGTGGGTCTGTCCCCCACGTGGCTCCACGGCGTCCTCCCAAGATCAGGGGAAGCTTGGCTGTCCAAGATGACGAACTTGGAACCTTAGACATTATTTTTTCCTATAGCCAAATGTCTTGATCTTGGAAAGTAGGCAATTTCCCCCCTAGGTCTAAAGCAAGTCCTTCTGGGGGATAAGAGTTGCTAAAAATGCACAAGGAATGAAGCACTGTCTTGAAATTGAATTGGGCAGCTCTTGAAGGTCACCCACGCTCTTGGCGCACACGGGAGAGGACAGAGGATGGCAGGCAGCCTGGACAAAGGTCTCTCAGAGCTGGCTCCTCTGGGAGCGGGGTGGATGGGTAATTCCTTCCACTCCTCCAAGACGGCCTCCTCAGGGCAGCAGAAGTCACCCCAGGAAAAGACCACTCTGCCCCTAGGGTCATTCAGCCCAGAGAGGTCCATCCTGGAGGTTTCCTGACAAAAGCAAGTCCCCCCACGCAGGACCCCACATTCAGGAACGACCGCTTTCTCTGTAGGTTTTAGCACCTCTCTAGGGTAACCCAACCCACACAGTCGCTGCCCCCCTGCACCCACACGCTGTACCACAAGCTTGTCCCCTCCCCTCCAAGCCCAGCTGAGTTAATGACTGCCTCTGATCCAAAGAACGCTGCAGAAGGGATACTCTGGGGGCCTGAGCTCAGACCTTCATAGAACCAGAAGCTTTCCCTTCCTGCCTCTGGGAACCCAGTCCCTGTGCCCCAGGGCAGCACGTGGCAGAGGCCTGAAGTGGGTGTCCGGCTGACACCTGCACCACGTGCCAGGCCCACGAGGGAGTCATCCTGGACATTCCAGAATGGTGGTTTCTCAGATGACTGCAGCCCCTGCTGACAGCAAGAAAGGAGAACTACTGTCCAGCTGAGTCCAGTCAACCCACAGGGTTATGAGAAATAGCAAGTGGGTTCTTGTTTGAAGCTACTCATTTTGGGGCTAGTTGATTACACACACAGATAATCAAAATACCCTTCATGTGCTGTAGATACACAGAGAAGGGAGACTAACTTGCTTACATTTTCCTGTCACACTATGGTAGATTAAATGATGGTTCCAATTCTCCACTCCTCCCGGGGTCCCTGCCTTTTGCCATGTGACTGTGGTTCCCCTCACTAAGTTGGGTGCGCTTCCCCAAGCCTTGTTTTTGGGCTGCCCATTGGACTTGCTTCATTCAACAGAACACAGCAAGACAGCCCAAGTCTCAAGAGGCATCAAGTGTCTGCACTTGTAACTTTCCAGCTCCATGGGAACACACCCAGGCTAGTGTGCTGGAGATGAGAGGCATGTGGACAAAGCCGAGTCATCCAATCTCTCCAGCCCAGACCACTCTAGATCATCCATCTGAAAGACCACCCATCCCCAGGCTTGTGAGGGAAACTACAGAACCAGAACTGCCCAGCCAAGGCCAACATGGCCGACCCACAGGCTCATGAGCTGAACAGATGCTACTTGTTTTAAACCGCTGAGATTGGAGGTATATTGTTACACAGCATTTTTGTGACAGTCAATTACTAATATACACGATACGTTCTTAATAACCGGGTTACCAAGATGCCCCTTAAAACTTTCCTAGCTAGAGAGATAAAAGGAGACTCCAACAGAAATTTCAAAGGAAATTCATCCCAACCCACAAACAAACCATTTCCATCCATCTAAGAGACATGATCTCAAACCCTTATCCCACCCTCAAAATGAGTCTGGAAACTGAAGAGTAACCGAGAAACTCCAACCAGAAGACTCTGGGATTCTCAGAGCCCTTCTCAGGAACAGCCGAGTTCTCACTTAACATCGTGGGACCCTGTCAGCCTGCTGGAGATTCCAAATATAATGAAACGGAATCAACATTCTGGATATCCAAGACCATAGAAACATCTCAGAAGTTACAAAGGCCATTCAGTCTGTAACCAAGCAAGACATAAACCTAATAACAACTGTTTATGTCTCATGTCTTGTATGGGGAAGTTTGGGGCACTTTCAACGCATAAAGATGAAACTGTGGGGAAGAGGATAAATAGATTCCAGATGCAGCACTGTCGCTTGTCTACCCCTCCAGGGATAGAGATGGGGAAACAATTCACACAGATACCCAGAGGTCCTGAGAGCAGACGACCAGTGGCAATGCCAGATGAGGGACATGGATGATACCTAGGGGAGGGAAAGAGCTGAGTGATACAGAGAATCAAGGCGATGCCACCAAGAAGCCTTGAAGAACAAGAGGCATGTACACTGGCAGAAAGGCAGGGAACAAAAATTCCTCCCAGCTCCTCCACCTTAGGGAGCCAGAGTCTATGACCCTAACCCACCACCACCATCAGGTCATCATCCACTCAAGGGATTTACTAACCAGAGCGTGTGAATGCTGCTGCCGTCCTCCAAACCAGACCAGCCAAGAAGCAAAGTCCCTAAAGCCCAGAAGGATGAAAGTTCTACCTCCTTTCCCATGCCTCTTCCCTCCACAAATACCCTTGACTGTTTCTGCAGTCATTTGGTGTCTGTTCTTTTTGCCATTTGAGGGGTTTTTATGGATTTTTTAAGAGCACTTCTAATTTACTTTTGTGTTTCTAATGAGCATTTCTCAAAAATTCAGTCATTGATGAATGACGTGATGCTTTTATATCGCTGTGGGAGCCTCTTCTATTTTCTATTTTACTTGCCCTTGAAGCCTTGCAAAACCTGAATCCATGTTATCTAAAAACCCTTTTACTACCTATTTCTTGCAATAAATTCCTTTGGTAATGTATATGTTTATGACTTTGGATTTCACAATCCAGTATTATTTTATTACTGGGTATCTTGAAAAATGAAACGCTCCCTTCTTCGTTCTTGTTTTGCAAATGCCAATGGCTTACTACACAGAAACACATATTTGATTTGGGTTGCTTTAGCTATAACCGCATCAAGTGTGGACTGGTGCACAGGGCCAAAGGGAAAATAAGCATTTTGTAATTGGAGAGGCAATACTGTAAAAATGGTTAAGAGAAGACCTGCATATCTGCATGGCTGGGGCAAGAATAAAAACGGGCGCTCCCTAACCCTCTTCTCTTCCCAAGCCAGTTCTGGCCTGTTTGCAAGGTCCCCACACAGTCATCAGGACACTCCAGTCCACATGGCCATGCTGGCCATCCTTCAGGCCTAGAGAAGCACACACAGGACCGGCCCAAGGAGATGGACTGCAGGAAAGAGGCCTGTGTAGGCCCGAAAGATGCTCAGGCCAGTTTGGGCAGGAGTTCTGGGTTCCCAGGCCCCTCAAGGGCAGTGTGGAGTGGGAGATGGGCAAGAGAAGGCCCTAGAAGGCATGGGGGCAGGGCTCTCATGGAGGGTAGTGCATCCAAGCAGAGGTGCAGCGTCAGATGGAAGATGGAAGCCAGATTCGGTTTCCCTCCTCAGAAACCTAGAAAAGGTCACTCTATTCTCTATGGTCTTTGGTCACACATCTGTAGAATGGGGATATTACCGTGGGAGAATAAAAAACACACTCGGCCTTTGTTGGCAGTTCCTGGCACAGAGCTCTTAAATTTCCTGAGTGCTAAGTGTGACAGGACCATGTCTTGCTCCAATGAAGTGACTCTCGGCAAACCCCTAGAAAGCTTCAGGATGGTCTCAGAACCACCAAGCCTGGGTGAGAGGCCTGGCACTTTCAGCCCCACCCGCTTCCTTTGGAGGGAGAGGAAGAGCTGGAGATTGAATTCATAATTGATCTTGCCTATGTGATGAAATGTTCATAAAAACCCCGAAACGACAGGATTCGGAGAGTTTCCAAGTTGGTGAGCACATCCATGTGCTAAGAGGGTGGTCCCCCCCCCCCCGACTCCTCGGAGACAGACGCTCCTGTGCTCGGGACCCTTCTGGACCTCGACCTACAAACCTCCATCCGTCTGTTCATTTGTATCCTTTATAAGAACCTGTAACAGTAAGTACAGCAGTGTCCTGAGTTGTGTGACTCCTTCTAGCAAATTACTGAATCCTGGAGGGGGGGATTGTGGGAACCCCCAACTCTGAAGCCAAGGTGGACAGAAGGGTGGGTAACCTGAGGACCTGACACTTTCTGCTGGCCTCTGAAGTGGGCGGCAGTCTTGTGGCACTGAGCCTTTAGCCTGTGGTGTCTGGTGCTAACTCCAGGTACTCTCAGAATTGAATCAAATTGTAGGATACTCAGTTGGTATTGGAGAGTTGGAAGACGGGTTGATGGTACTGGAAAATACGCCACCTATTTGATGTCAGGAGGGAAAATCCCCTCAATTACCACCTCCAAATTGATGTTCAGCCGTTCACACAGGTGTGACGCAAGATTTGGCCAGCCTCTATTGCAACTGGTTTGTCCCTGAGTAGAGCCACTGTGTAGCTAATCTTCCCTGCCTACTCCATAAGGCCCTTGTGAGGATCAGACTGAACCATGCCTCCAAAACCTCTCACAGTGCTGTGTGCAGAGTAAGCACTTAATCAGTGATAATCATTTTGGGGAAGAAAGCACGCATTCTGATCTTGTATAAAATCTTGCACCTTTGAGGAAAACAATTCTCAAGAAAGAAATTGCCAGTTTTTCATAAGGGCCCTTTGTCCTTAATGTTAAAACCGAATTTTTAATTTCAAGCTAACTAGTCATTAAGTGAAGACATTTTAGACGAAATGGCTCTGAGCAAACTCATCATAATGGATCCATTCACTGAATGAGCTGATCACGAGACACACTTGTTCTAGATGAGTGGGTATTAGGCATGTCAGTCCCTTACCAGCAAAACCTACCCTAAGTACTGCACAGGGCTGACTCTGCTCTGGGCAGTGGTCTCCTAAATGGAGTGTGAGGCCAATGAGACGCCCACCTGGGGCCCACGATTTAAGGAGGTGCCCCACCCCCGCCCTCAGGCTCCTGCAGGTGCTCAGCCGGCACTGAGAGGGGGCATCTCCTTCAACTTTGTGCCTCACTCGGCTGACCCTGGCCCCAGCCCTGGTGCCTGCACTCCCCGAGGTAAGCAAAAGAGACCAGTGGGGGCTTCCCTGGTGGCCCAGTGGTTCAGAGTCCGCCTGCCGATGCAGGGGACACGGGTTCGTGCCCCGGTCTGGGAAGATCCCACGTGCCACGGAGCTGCTGGGCCCGTGAGCCGTGGCCGCTGGGCCTGCGTGTCTGGAGCCTGTGCTCCGCAACGGGAGAGGCCACAACAGTGAGAGGCCCGCGTACCGAAAAAAAATAACGGAAAAAAAAAAAAAGAGACCAGTGGAAGGTGGAAGAATGAGAAACCAACTGTACCTCTATATTTGTCTAAAAATAAGAAACTGTACTCCTTCAGTACGATATGGCTTATCTTTCCAAATGAATACAAATAACTACTTCAGTGGGTTGAACTGTTTCCATCATGCAACCCTTCATGTGTTGGAGCCCAAACGCCCAGTAGCTCAGAACGTGACCTTATGAGGAGACAGGGTCTTTCTAGAAGTAACGAAGTTTAAAATGGGGTTATTAGGGTGGGCCCTAACCCAATATGACTGGTGTCCTTATTTTTTTTTAAAAAACAGGAATTTTGAAACAGAGACCTGTGTAAAGGGAAGACAATGTGAAAACACAGGGAGAATACAACCGTCTACAATCCAAGGAGAGGGGCCTGGGAAGACTGTCCCTCACAGCCCTCGGAAGGAACCAATTCTGCCCTCACCTTGATCTCAGACTTGCAGCCTCCAGAGCTGGGAGAGAAGAAATTTCTGTTGTCTAAGCTCCCCCAGTCTGTGGTACTTTGTTACAACGGCCCTGCAAACTAACACACCTTTATTTTCAATATTTTAACTGATGAAGGATACAGGCCCTGATGGGGGCATGGCCTCAAGAACCACATCCAATTTAATTGCACTATTTCTTACAGGACACAAACTCTGCTCAAGGACCGTCCCAGGCACCATGGACTGTTGTGCCACCTACTCATCACTCCTGGCTTCATGTCAGCAAAGAAGAAACTCTTTTAAGTTTTAAGTCTTGAGTGAGTGTTATACGGGGCCCACCATAATCTCTTCCAACACCCGGAATGCTTTTCGGGGGGAAGCCTGACAGTCCTGAAGAGCTAAGGGGCATGATTCGTAGATAAAGTGCTGAAATCCTCCACCTTTATTTATTTATTTTTTTGCATAGCTAATGAATGTATAGACTCAATCCTTGTGTGTGCCTCTCGAAATGAGGTTTCAATTGAATTCAGGCAAAATAACTCTAAAATCACTATGAACCAAACCTAGTAACAGGACAGAAAAAATATAGTTATCATAAAAGCACAGGCCTGTGGACACTGTTCTTGGCCCTTTGGCTCTTCTGGAAGACGCAGAAGAAAGTGGAAGACAGTGTAGAAGGGAAGAGTTGTGATGACTGCAGTACTTAGAAAGCAGTGATTTTAAAAACTCTACAGGAGAGACCTTCAAGATGGCAGAGGAGTGAGACGTGGAAATCACCTTCCTCCCCACAAACACATCACAAACACATCTACATGTGGAACAACTCCTACAGAACACCTACTGAACGCTGGCAGAAGACCTCAGACCTCTCAAAAGGCAAGAAACTCCCCATGTACCTGGGTAGGGCAAAAGTAAAAACAGAGACAAAAGAATAGGGATGGGACCTGCACCAGTGGGAGGGAGCCGTGAAGGAGAAAAGGTTTCCACACACTAGAAGCCCCTTCGTGGGCGGAGACTGTGGGTGGCGGAGCGAGAGAGCTTCGGAGTCGTGGAGGAGAGCACAGCCACAGGGGTGCGGAGGGCAAAGCGGGGAGATTCCCGCACAGAGGATCGGTGCCGACCGGCATTCACCAGCCCGAGAGGCTTGTCTGCTCACCCGCCGGGGTGGGCGGGGCTGGGAGCTGAGGCTCGGGCTTCGGTCGGAGCGCAGGGAGAGGACTGGGGTTGGCGAGAACACAGCCTGAAGGGGGCCAGTGCGTCACGGCTAGCCGGGAGTGAGTCTGGGGAAAAGTCTGGACCTGCCGAAGAGGCAAGAGACTTTTTCTTACCTCTTGGTTTCCTGGTGCACGAGGAGAGGGGATTAAGAGCACCGCTTAAAGGAGCTGCAGAGCCGGGCTTGAGCCGCGGCTAACAGCGCGGACACCAGAGACGGGCATGAGACGCTAAGGCTGCTGCCGCCACCAAGAAGCCTGTGTGCGAGCACAGGTCACTCTCCACACCTCCCCTCCCGGGAGCCTGTGCAGCCCGCCACTGCCAGGGTCCCGGGATCCAGGGACAACTTCCCCGGGAGAACGCACGGCGCGCCTCAGGCTGGTGCAACGTCACGCCGGCATCTGCCGCCGCAGGCCCGCCCCGCACGCCGTGCCCCTCCCTCCCCCCGGCCTGAGTGAGCTAGAACCCCCGAATCAGCGGCTCCTTTAACCCCGTCCTGTCTCAGCGAAGAACAGACGCCCTCCGGCGATCAACACGCAGAGGCGGGGCCAAATCCAAAGCTGAGCCCCGGCAGCTGTGCGAACAAAGAAGAGAAAGGGAAATCTCTCCCAGCAGCCTCAGGAGCAGCGGATTAAAGCTCCACAATCAACCTGATGTACCTGCATCTGCGGAATACCTGAATAGACAACGAATCATCCCAAATTGAGGAGGTGGACTTTGGGAGCAACAATATATGTATATTTTTTTCCTTTATCTCTTTTTGTGAGTGTGTATGTGTATGCTTCTTTGTGTGATTTTGTCTGTATAGCTTTGCTTTTACCATTTGTCCTAAGGTTCTGTCTTTCCCTTTTCTGTTTTTTTTTTTTTAGTATAGTTTTTAACGCTTGTTATGATTCGTGGATTTGTTTTTTGGTTTGGTTGCTCTCTTCTTTCCTTCTTGTTTATTGCTTTTTAATTTTTTTATTTTTAATAACTTTTTTATTTTAATAACTTTTTTCTTTTCTTTCTCTCTGTCTCTGTCTCTGTCTCTGTCTCTCTCTCTCTCTCTCTCTCTCTCTCTCTCTCCTTCTCTCTTTCTTTCTTTCTCCTTTTTCTTTTGACCCGTGTGGCTGACGGGGTCTTGGGGTTGTGGCTTAGTGTCAGGCCTGAGCCTCTGAGCTGGGAGAGCCAAGTTCAGGACATTGGTCCACCTGAGACCTCCCGGCTCCGCGTAATAGCAAACGGCAAAAGCTCTCCCAGAGATCTCCATCTCAACACTAAGACCCAGATCCACTCAACGACCAGCAAGCTACAGTGCTGGACACCCTGTGCCAAACAACTAGCAAGACAGGAACACAACCCCACCCAATTGCAGAGGGGCTGCCTAAAATCATAATAAGGTCACAGACACCCCCAAAACACACCACCGGACGTGGTCCTGCCCACCAGAAAGACAAGATCCAGCTTCAGCCACCAGAACACAGGCACCAGTCCCCTCCACCAGGAAGCCTACACAACCCACTGAACCAACCTTAGCCACTGGGGTCAGACACCGAAAACAACGGGAACTACGAACCTGCAGCCTGCGAAAAGGAGACCCCAAACACAGTAAGTTAAGCAAAATGAGAAGACAGAAAAACACACAGCAGATGAGCAGCAAGGGAAAAACCCACCAGACATAACAAATGAAGAGGACATAGGCAGTCTATCTGAAAAAGAATTCAGAATAATGATAGTAAAGATGATCCAAAATCCTGGAAATAAAATGGAGAAAATACAAGAAACGCTTAACAAGGACCTAGAAGAACTAAAGAGCAACCAAACAATGATGAACAACACAATAAATGAAATTAAAAATTCTCTAGAAGGAATCAATAGCAGAACAACTGAGGCAGAAGAACAGATAAGTGACCTGGGAGATAAAATAGTGGAAATAACTACTGCAGAGCAGAATAAAGAAAAAAGAATGAAAAGAATTGACGACAGTCTCAGAGACCTCTGGGGCAAAATTAAACGCACCAACATTCGAATTATAGTGGTCGCAGAAGAAAAAGAGAAAAAGAAAGGGACTGAAAAAATATTTGAAGAGATTATAGTTGAAAACTTCCCTAATATGGGAAAGGAAATATTTAATCAAGTCCAGGAAGCACAGAGAGTCCCATACAGGATAAATCCAAGGAGAAACGCACCAAGACACATATTAATCAAACTATCAAAAATTAAATACAAAGAACAAATATTAAAAGCAGCAAGGGAAAAACAACAAATAACACACAAGGGAATCCCCATAAGGTTAACAGCTGATCTCTCAGCAGAAACTCTGCAAGCCAGAAGGGAGTGGCAGGACATATTTAACATGATTAAAGGGAAGAAACTACAACCAAGATTACTCTACCCAGCAAGGATCTCATTCCGATTCGATGGAGAAATTAAAACCTTTACAGACAAGCAAAAGCTAAGAGAATTCAGCACCACCAAACCAGCTCTACAACAAATGCCAAAGGAACTTCTCTAAGTGGGAAACACAAGAGAAGAAAAGGACCTACAAAAACAAACCCAAAACAATTAAGAAAATGGTAATAGGAACATACATATCGATAATTACCTTAAATGTAAATGGATTAAATGCTCCAACCAAAAGACATAGACTGGGTGAATGGATACAGAAACAAGACCCGTATATATGCTGTCCATAAGAGACCCACTTCAGACCTGGGGACACATACAGACTGAAAATAAGGGGATGGAAAAAGATACTCCATGCAAATGGAAATCAAAAGAAAGCTGGTGTAGCAATTCTCATATCAGAAAAAAGGGACTTTAAAATAAAGACTATTACAAGAGACAAAGAAGGACACTACATAACAATCAAGGGATCAACCCAAGAAGAAGATATAACAATTGTAAATATTTATACACTGAACGTAGGAGCACCTCAATACATAAGGCAAATGCTAACAGCCATAAAAGGGAAAATCAACAGTAACACAATCATAGTAGGGGACTTTAACACCCCACTTTCACCCATGGACAGATCATCCAAAATGAAAATAAATAAGGAAACACAAGCTTTAAACGATACATTAAACAAGATGGACTTAATTGATATTTATAGGACATTCCATCCAAAAACAACAGAATACACTTTCTTCTCAAGTGCTCATGGAACATTCTCCAGGACAGATCATATCTTGGGTCACAACTCAAGCCTTGGTAAATTTAAGAAAATTGAAATCATATCAAGTATCTTTTCCGAACACAATTCTATGAGACTAGATATCAATTCCAGTAAAAAATCTGTAAAAAATACAAACACAGGGAGGCTAAACAATATACTACTTAATAACCAAGAGATCACTGAAGAAATCAAAGAAGAAATCAAAAAATACCTAGAAACAAATGACAATGAAAACACGACAACCCAAAACAGTTCTAATAGGGAAGTTTATAGCAATACAATCCAACCTCAAGGAACAAGAAACATCTCAAATAAACAACCTCACCTTGCGCCTAAAGCAATTATAGAGAGAAGAACAAATAAACACCAAAGTTAGCAGAAGGAAAGAAATCATAAAGATCAGATCAGAAATAAATGAAAAAGAAATGAAGGAAACGATAGCAAAGATCAATAAAACTAAAAGATAAACAAAATTGATAAACCATTAGCCAGAATCATCAAGGAAAAAAGGGAGAAGTGTCAAATCAATAGAATTAGAAATGAAAAAGGAGGAGTAACAACTGACACTGCAGAAATACAAGGGATCATGAGAGATTACTACAAGCAACTCTATGACAATAAAATGGACAACCTAGAAGAAATGGACAAATTCTTAGAAAAGCACAACCTTCTGAGACTGAACTTGGAAGAAATAAAAAATATAAACAGACCAATCCCAAGCACTGAAATTGGGACTGTGATTAAAAATCTTCCAACAAACAAAAGCCCAGGACCAGATGGTTTCACAGGTGAATTCTATCAAACATTTAGAGAAGAGCTAACACCTATCCTTCTCAAACTCTTCCAAAATAAAGCAGCGGGAGGAACACTCCCAAACTCATTCTACGAGGCCACCATCACCCTGACACCAAAACCAGACAAAGATGTCACAAAGAAAGAAAACTACAGGCCAGTATCACTGCTGAACATAGATGCAAAAATCCTCAACAAAAAACTAGCAAAAAGAATCCAACAGCACATTAAAAGGATCATACACCATGATCAAGTGGGGTTTATCCCAGGAATGCAAGGATTCTTCAATATACGCAAACCAAGCAATGTGATACACCATATTAACAAATTGAAGGATAAAAACCATATGATCATCTCAATACATGGAGAAAAAGCCTTCAACAAAATTCAACACCCATTTATGATAAAAACCCTGCAGAAAGTAGGCATTGAGGGAACTTTCTTCAACATAATAAAGAGCATATATGACAAACCCATAGCCAACATCATTTTCAATGGTGAAAAACTGAAACCATTTCCACTAAGATCAGAAACAAGACAAGGTTGCCCACTCTCACCACTATTATTCAACATAGTTTTGGAAGTTTTAGCCACGGCAATCATAGAAGAAAAAGAAATAAAAGGAATCCAAATCGGAAAAGAAGATGTAAAAATGTCACTGTTTGCAGGTGACATGATATTATACATAGAGAATCCTAAAGACGCTACCAGGAAACTACTAGAGCTAATCAATGAATTTGGTAGAGTAGCAGGATACAAAATTAGGGCACAGAAATCTCTTGCATTCCTATACACTAATGATGAAAAATCTGAAAGAGAAGTTAAGGAAACACTCCCATTTACCATTGCAACAAAAAGAATAAAATACCTATGAATAAACCTACCTAAGGAGACAAAAGACCTGTATGCAGAAAACTATAAGACACTGATGAAAGAAATTAAAGATGATACAAACAGATGGAGAGATATACCATGTTCTTGGATTGGAAGAATCAACATTGTGAAAATGACTATACTACCCATAGCAATCTACAGATTCAATGTAATCCCTATCAAACTACCAATGGCTTTTTTCACAGATCTAGAACAAAAAATTTCTCAATTTGTATGGAAACACAAAAGAACCCAAAAAGCAAAAGCAACCTTGAGAAAGAAAAGCGGAGCTGGAGGAATCACACTCCCTGACTTCAGACTATACTATAAAGCTACTGTAATCAAAACAGTATGGTACTGGCACAAAAACAGAACTATAGATCAATGGAACAGGATAGAAAGCCCAGAGATAAACCCACGCACATATGGTCACCTTACCTCTGATAAAGGAGACAAGAATATACAATGGAGAAAAGACAGCCTCTTCTATAAGTGGTGCTGGGAAAACTGGACAGCTATATGTAAAAGAATGAAATTAGAATACTCCCTAACACTGTACACAAAAATAAACTCTAAATGGATTAAAGGCCTAAATGTAAGGCCAGACACTATAAAACTCTTATAGGAAAACATAGGCAGAACACTCTATGACATAAATCACAGCAACATCCTTTTTGACCCACCTCCTAGAGAAATGGAAATAGAAACAAAAATTAACAAATGGGACCTAATGAAACTTAAATGCTTTTGCACAGCAAAGGAAACTATAAGCAAGATGAAAAGACAACCCTCAGAATGGGAGAAAATATTTGCAAAGGAAGCAACTGACAAAGGATAAATCTCAAAAATATACAAGTAGCTCATGCAGCTCAAAATAAAAAAAACAAACAACCCAATCCAAAAATCAGCAGAAGACCTAAAGAGACATTTCTCCAAAGAAGATATACAGATTGCCAACAAAGACATGAAAGGATGGTCAACATCACTAATCAGTAGAGAAATGAAAATCAAAAGTACAATGAGGTATCACCTCATTGATACTAGTCAGAATGGCCATCATCAAAAAATCTACAAACAATAAATGCTGGAGAGGGTGTGAAGAAAAGGGAACCCTCTTGCACTGTTGGTGGAATGTAAATTGATACAGCCACTATGGAGAACAGTATGGAGGTTCCTTTAAAAACTAAAAATAGAACTAGTATACGACCCAGCAATCTCACTACTGGGCATATACCCTGAGAAAACCATAATTCAAAAAGAGTCATGCACCACAATGTTCTTTGCACCTCTATTTACAATAGCCAGGACACGGAAGCAACCTAAGTGTCCAGTGACAGATGAATAGATAAAGAAGATGTGGCACATATATACAATGGAATATTACTCAGCCATAAAAAGAAACAAAATTGAGTTATTTGTAGTGAGGTGGATGGACCTAGAGTCTGTCATACAGAGTGAAGTAAGTCAGAAAGAGAAAAGCAAATACTGAATGCTAACACAAATATATGGAATCTAAAAAAAAAAATGGTTATGAAGAACCTAGGGGCAGGACAGGAATAAAGACGCAGGCATAGAGAATGGCCTTGAGGACACGGGGATGGGTAAGGGGAAGCTGCGATGAAGTGAGAGAGTGGCATGGACATATATACACTACCAAATGTAAAATAGATGGCTAGTGGGAAGCAGCCGCATAGCACATGGAGATCAGCTCGGTGCTTTGTGACCACCTAGAAGGGTGGGATAGGAAGGGTGGGAGGGAAACACAAGAGGGAGGAGATATGGGGATATATGTATATGTATAGCTGATTCACTTTGTTATAAAGCAGAAACTAACACACCATTGTAAAGCAATTATACTCCAATAAAGATGTTAAAAAATAAAAAAAAATTTTAAATAAAATAAAATTCACCCACCTAAAAAAAATACAATAAAATGATGCATGAAGAACTTACTAAACTCTAAATATAGCTAACTATACATTCATTTAGCCATTGATGTATAGCCAAGGTTTCTTTCCTCAGTGTAGCTCCACTAAGTCATTGCTATTCTATGCTGCATAAATGAAACATCATACATGATCTGTAATATCCAGTTTTTGTTTATTTAAATAGTTGAGAATCTTAAGACACCTGTGAAATAAGATTCCCCCCACTGATTTTTACAGGGGTTTTTTCTCTTAAAAAAAAAACTCTACAGTGTTGAAGGCAGGAATAGGTAGTACTGGGCGAGGGGCATCTTATTTGTGCAGGAGAATCAATGGAACCAATATAAGTCCTCTAAGTACACCAAAGGACCAAAGAAAAGGTCTTTGGAGGTCTGGGACCACAAATATCAAATACTGAAGATATAAAATATTTACATTCACATTTTTCTAAAAAGTCTTGACTAGGAAAGGTAGGGTTTTCTGGGTTTTGTTGTTTTACCTTTAATTGCCCTTGGCTCCCCCATCTTTTCCCTCTGTGAGTCATTTGTCTTCCTTTTGGTCAACACGGCTTTTTCCTGGGTCTTCAAAGATCTTGGAACAACCTGAAAGAGAATTTCAATATATTAAGCCCTGGTTTTTTCCCAAATATTAAAACCAAGGATCGACTATACATTTAGTGACAAATCCTGTTTCTGAAACATTACTTTAAAATATCCTAAAAGGGGAATGCACTTAAAATTCTTACTTTAAAAAAAAAAAAAAGTGAGGAAGGGAGATGGGGCAACATTTCTCCCAGGGAAGTTCAGCATTACAAAGCAAAAATTAGGAATGAAATGAGGGCCAAGCCTGAATGGATATACTGAAGACCACGTATACTTTTGCAAAGAAAATATTTTGAAAGTGTTTTCCTTTCCTCACAGCCCACAGCTTTAGTAATAATGGTTTCCCCAGATCATTACTTTAGCACTTTTGTCTGCTCAAAACAAAGAGTAATGGGGTTTATTCAACATCCTGAGAACTGTAATTAAACAACTGTTTTAGTCCCAGGAAACAAACAGTCTTTTTAATTTGTAGATGCCACAAGGATCCATATTATTTTTAAGAGATTAGAGAACTACCATATTAAAAAAATAAAAATAAAAAATCTTCCTCAGAATATGCCTGTCGGTGCAGCTCTAAAATCCAATCTCTCTGGGTTTTTTTTTTTTTTTTTTTGGAGATATAGGAATTTCTGTGCTTATGCAAGTTTCCAAATCAAATATCCAATCCCAAAATATTTAGTACATTTAACAAAATCCTCACAACATGACTAATTGCAAACGGCAGCTTTTTCAGTCAAAAATATTTTCAAGTTAGAAAATCCTTAAGTATTGCATCAAAATCAATATTTGCAATGGACAATATTATTTATAAATGGTTCCACAGACCAACTGAGACTCCCACTCCACCCAAGAGGCCCCAGCCAACTCCACCTGAAGGCTGCAGGCCTGGGCATCAAGATATTTAAACCAAATTGCCCAACTGGTGGGGCAAAGGGTTTGGTAGGATATGGAAAACCCAAATTCTTGGTGGAAAATTAGGATACAAACCATATATATAGTCTGATTCCAATATCATAAACAGAAAACAGATGGATGAAAAAACAAGAGAGGAAAAAGGGTACAAATGAACTTAGTTACAAAACAGAAGTAGAGTCACAGATGTAGAAAACAAACTTACGGTTTGTTTTCTACAGGGGATAAGGGGAGGGATAAACTGGGAGAATAAGGTTGACATACACACACTACTATATATAAAATAGATAACTAATAAGGACTTACTGTATAGCACAGGGAACTCAATGCTCTGTAATGGCCTATATAGGAAAAGAATCTAAAAAAAAAGAGTGGATATATGTATATGTATAACTGAGTCACTTTGCTGTACAGCAGAAACTAACAACATTGTAAATCAACTAGACTCCAATAAAAATTAAAAAAAAAAAACAAGAGGGGAGATAGAAAGAGGAGGAAGGCTCTAAGAAAGTGCAGGAAGTCGCTACTGGAAGTGGTCTTTGGGTTTCCAATGTGATTTCTGGGGAGTCTTATTTTCTTCTTTATAACCATGGGCATTTTCCAAATTTTCAGAACCACGAATATTCATCTGGATAATCAGAGAAGAACTACATAATAATGATTGTATAATCCTAAACACGTTTGCAAAGTGTTTTCTTCACAGTGATGTGGGATAAGCGTCCAGCCTCAAGGAACCGTGGGGCCTCCCATGCTCAGAGACAGGCCGCTCAGCAGGAAAGGAGGGGATAGCAGTGAATTAGGTCATGCTTCGCATGGCCACACAGATCTTGAGTTAATTAAGGTGTTTCCAAATTTCTTTTTCTCTAAATCCAAAAGCCAATATTGACTATTATTTGGTTAAATGCTTTCCACGGACAAGTGGTTAAAATAGTATTTAGTTTCCAATTGCTGCAAAGGGAACATGGGTTTTAAAAGCCTGGGCTAAAATTTCCTATACTGTGTCATCCTATAGTACGTTTTCGTGCCCAAACCTCTTCTATGCCAAAAGAAACACTTGATTTATGATTGAATATCACTGGACCTGATTTAAAGACAAGAGCAAAGGCCAGAGAAGATTCTATTAAATATGTGCAATGGGTATTTTTAAATTAGCGTTATAATGTTATTAATATTTCATCTATCCAGAGGGCATTTATCTGACAACGTAAATTATCCGTAATGCAGCTGAGAAGCCCACAAAGGATCCAAAAAGATGTCACGAAGTCTAGGGAGAGAGAAGCTTTGCCAGAGAAAAGGCACGCTACCAGCCGCGTGAGGTAACAACCGGCCCAATCTAAGCAGAAAAGTCAGAAAATTATGCAAACCAGACTCAAGAAGTCAAAAAACACAGCCATTTGAGAACCTTGGTATGAGAGCAAACTGCTCAAGCCAGCTGAACAGCCCTCGGTCCTGCAGAAAGCACAGGATGAAGAACATGGTGCCCAGCCCTGCCAAGGTCAAGTGCTCTGAACCCCGTCACCCCTGGATCCAATGAGCCCCCTGATCTACGCAGTAGGAGAACACATGTGATCGTGATCGTTGGAAAATTCTCACTGGAAATGGTCAAAGTTAAACACACCTGAGCATCTCAAGGGCAAGTTTAATTTGCAAAGCAGTCGCGGTGCACAGAGAGACCGGGCTCAGGGCCAGATTGGTGCTGACCACCAGCGGCCAGCAGACCGCTCTCCACCTCAGTCTGCCCACCTGCAAGCCATGGGTTAGACAGGGATGGTGCGAGTCCAAGGAGACAGTGTTTGTGGCAGTGCCAAGAGAAGAGACAAGGCATCGTATGTCCAGGGACATGCAACGTCCTCGTTCCATAAACACGCAGACAAGAAGCCACTCTCTACGCACAGATTTTCCTGGCCACCTGTGTCAGCAACAGTGAATGTTTCATAAGCTGAGGTCAGCTACTGGGAAGATGGAAAACTAGATGTCCTAGAGAGCTGCTGCCTTCTCGACAGAAAACACCCCGGACCTTGAGTGAACAACAGCCGTCTTTTGTGGAAAGGCTTCATTCCCAGCAGCGACACCGGGGACAGTCATGGTGAACTGTGAGCCCGCTCATCTGTTTATAGCCCCCTCCCCACAGGTAGCAAAGGCAGCGGACACACTGGCTGCCCCCTTCTCCTGAGAGAGGAAACCCAACTTTGCTTGGGTATGTAGCCCAGCCCCCCGACATGCCCTGGCAAAGGCTGACCCTGCCCCAACTTCAGGGGCAAATCTGATCATTGGGCACCCATTCCTCTTGCCACTGATTGGTTTAGGGATGAGCATGTGATATCATTTTGGCCAATTCAACCCTGGGGGACATAACAAGAGGACTTCTGGAGAAAGTCTCTTGGCTGACAAAGAAAGGTCATGTGATATTGTCCTGTCTTGGGGACAGTTGGAACCGTGACAGCCATCTCAGAACCATGAGAGGTGGGGACCTGAGGACAAAACCAATATGCTGCGATGTCAGGGGAAAAAATGAAGGCAGTCCCCTGAGATTCTGCTTTGGGTGGGGGACGGCAGGATTAATCAACCCTGAAGACACGAAGCATCCTATAGACTACAGTGTCTATGTTCAAAAGAGCCACCTTCCTCTCTTTTATTATCTGTGTCCAACTCAAACAGACATGCTGGATACACTTTTCTGTTCTAATTTTTTAAATAAAATGATCTGCTGGAAATTAGCCCAGCCCATGAATCTTCCTACTTATAACATTATATCTTAAGACTTGAGAAACAAATAACTATTATCAAGATAAGTGATCTATCTCAGTCTATATATGTATTGAGTGTCCAGGTACTAGAAGTGATACAGAATGGTGCCCTCAGTAAACAAAGGATTTGATGGGGGGATTACACTTCTGGTTAAATGACTGATTGGAGGCAGAATGTGGTGAGGGTCATAAGAGAAGTACAAAAGAGGTGGCAATTCCATCTAGCCTCACGGAATGGCAATGCCTCTTCATAGGAGTGAGTATACCATAGGCACTTAGTATTCAATAGATGGGAACAGGGAGGAGAGTATATAAGGTAGAGGAGAGAGATGAGCAAAGGTATGAAAGTGAAAAAGTAAGCAGGAGAGGCACACTGTAGAGTGTCTTTTACTCTCAGAACACAGTTCAGAAATGTTGAATGACTTGTCTTTATAATTAAGAAGTTATGTTGATACTTGTTTCTTTCCACAATCTAAGTTCAACCTACCCTTCAAATCCATTCACTCACTCAACTGTTCCTCCATTCATTCATCCATCACCCATTATCCATCATCCATCCATCCATGATCCATGAATCTATCCATCCATCAATTCATCCATCATCCATCCATCCATCCATCCATCTACCCATCCATCATCCATCCATCCATCATCCACCCATCCATCCATCCATCCATCCATCTATCCATCCATCTATCGATCCATCTATCCATCCATCATCCGTCCATCAATCTATCCATCCATCAATTCATCCATCATCCATCCATCCACCCATCCATCATCCATCCATCTATCCATCATCCACCCATCCATCCATCCATCCATCTATCCATCCATCATCCATCCATCCATCCAACAATCTATCCATCCATCATCCATCCATCCATCTATCCAACATCCACTAAGTCACTTTCCTCCAGGTGCCATCACTGAGTTAAGCACTAACTAGAGGTGGGCTCGTGAGTTGAGAGTCTAGTGGGAAAGACAAGGTTGTAAAGGAACAATCACAAATACCAACTCCCCCATTACCACGCTTGACCCTCAGCTGCAGAATAACTCCCACAACGGAGGTATGCAGGCAGAATCCAATTGAGCAGAGCACCTGAACTATTTGAGAGACTGAAGGAAGAAAACTGGACAACCAAGAACACAGGGAGGAGCAGTCAGAGAATTAGGAAAAATCTAGAAAGGACCCAAGTCCTGGAGGCCAAGGAAGGACATTCAGTAAGGTAGAAACAGTTCACAGCGTCGATCTCCAGAGAGCTGAATACGAATGAGAAATTCAATCAACCAACCACACAAGTTGACAAAAAGGTATTGGATTCGGCAAGTCAGAACCTCTGGGTGACCTCCAATAATGTTGCCAGTTTCCAAAGGTTTGCTAGTGGAAGGTTGGGAGGATATAGGAAGGTCAACATAGGCTATTCATGAAAGGCACTAAGCAACAAAGAGAGAAAAGGGGAAAGCAGTTCAAGAAAAAAAGAAACACGTGTTCACTCACCCAACATTTGTTGCATGCCTACTGTGTGTCAGAAATGGCCAGCAGCTAGGAATGCAAGAGTGCACAAGACTCAGTCCTGCCCTCAAGAAGTTTACGATGCAATTAGAAGAAGGTTTATCTTATTTGTCTAGCTGGTTTCTTAAGGATGAGAAAAGCAGGTACGTTTATAGGTGGAATAAAGGGAAAGGTGTAGTAGCAGAGACAGATTCTAGAGACAGAGGATCAGGGACAGTCCAGCCTTGAAGAGACAGAGGAAAGGCCAGGCCATAATGTCAGCTCTGGCGGGTGGAAGGGACGCCAGTGTCTCAGAAGTGGTGTGTCACTAAATGTTTAGCAACCGGCTCTCCAGGGGAAATCCTCTGATTTGAAGCATTTGGCAATTCTTGTGGAGTAACTATCCCTATCCTGGGCAATTTCAAGAAACTAACAGAAGTCCCTGAGTACAGAGTTGAATAGAGATATGGGCCATCTTTCTAGTAAGTCCGAGGTGCCAGCCCTGGCACACCTGTGCTCCAGAAGCCAAGCAGAGAAAAAAGGTCCCGAAATTGCTGTTAAGTTAAGAGGTGATGGTGAGGAAATCTGTGAAGACCAACCAAAGCAGCTGCTCTGCCAGTAGCTGAGTCCCTGAGACATGTCACTTGCAGGTAGGGCAGAAACGAGGGAGATGGCGTTCCAGAGCTAGAAAACACGGCAGTGCTCTGAAATCGCATCCACATCAGCTCTTCTGCCTCTTGAACCTGCTTAGAACCCAAAACGTCGTATGCTGTTCATCGTTACCATCCCTCAACTTGACATCGTTCGTGCGCACACGTGGGTACCTTTCCACTTGTAAATCACTGTGCTGACTTATCCACTCTCAGAACTCAGCGAGGCAATTCCTGGCAGCTTTTCAAATTCCCCAGAGGGGGTCCACTGACTCTCCGTCTTAGAGAAACGTGGTAAAAAATATACCAGAGCAGTTCTGCCGGAAGAAAATGGCAAGAGTCTTCAGGAATCAAGTCTGTGCCATGCATGGCCACGCCGGGAGGCTGCCTGTCAGTTTTGTTTTGTTTTGTTTTTTTCTGTGGTTGTTTGGTTTCATTTCATTTTGTTCCTTAGGGTCAGCCTTTCTGCCATTCACAGCCTTAAGTCAACCTCCATCCTTCATGCTTCTTCCCTTATTCTTTTTCCAAGGAGAGAGCAAAACGAACCTGGACATTAACGCGCCTTACGAGCCTGTGATGTCCTTGGAGGAAGGGACACTGGGTCTTTCTCTCCTTCTTGGCCTCGTCATGTGCATGTGAAAGCATTCAAGCTGATCGGGCTGATGGCAGAGGCAGGGGGGTGGCCGCCGCCTTCCACCAGGGCAAGACGCACAGCCACCAAACGGCTCCACGGCCCCTCGGTCTGGGGTCCGTGGTCTGCCTCGAGGTCCCCAGTAAAAAAGAGACATTTGAAAGAAAACAGGCTGCGTTTGAAAGGCGGGTGACATCCAGAAAAGCGAAAACAACTATAAATACTACTTCTCTCCCGTTTTACACTGAGCCTTCTGTTAAAGGAAACACATTTACCAGAGTTGTGTTTTTTCCCTAAGCTCAACTGGAAAAACATAAATATTTAGTCATTTCATAACGGCAGACAACTGACAAGCAGGCCACAGATTAAAGGGACATGATGTATTTCTAAGAAAGTTCATCAAACAAAATATATCTTTGAGAACAGAATCCCAAAGTCTGTTTTAGAAGTGAATTTGGCCTTCAAAACGAATTTTGTCTTGATGTCATCACAAAGTCACATCTTACAGACAGCAACTGCTTCAACAGCCATCTGTGCAAACAACGAGGTCTGTTTCATATTTTTATTTTTATATTTTGTTTTTTTGGGTTTTTTTGTTTGTTTTTGTGGTACGCGGGCCTCTCACTGTTGTGGCCTCTCCCGTTGCGGAGCACAGGCTCCGGACGCGCAGGCTCAGCGGCCATGGCTCACGGGCCCACCCGCTCCGTGGCATGTGGGATCTTCCCGGACCAGGGCACGAACCCGTGTCCTCTGCATCGGCAGGCGGACTCTCAACCACTGCGCCACCAGGGAAGCCCTGTTTCATATTTTTAAATTAACAACACTGGGCAGAAAAAAGTAAAACATTGTTAATGCCTAACTGCTTTAGAGGATGCATATAAAATAACTAATTGCTAGTTAAATTAATCAATATTGTATTACCATCTCAATATTATAAATGCAAAATTCCTGAGCAGCAAGATCTATAACAGAGCAAAAATGAAAATAACTTAAATTAATAGCGATATCCTATGTAAGGGACCCAGAGAATATCACAGAGCATCTCTTTCAGATGAAATTCTTCTTTCAGCATCCCTCTAATGTGTTTATTTTGAATACAGTATGAAGAGGCAAGTCAGGAGAGTTAGAAGCTTTTCCTAAGGAAAATCAACTGGCCTAAAGGCAGAAAGAAAAAATTCTTAGGCTCTCCAATAACGCAGATAATTCTCTACATTATCTGCCTTTAAAAAACAAACCAACTGCCAAATACTTACAGAATATTAACTGGGAAAGGTTTCCTTGTGCTCTTTAAGAGTGAGGCATTTCAAAGAACCTTGAACTCATCCTGAAAGTAGTTCTGTGTCCACTAGCTTGGCTGAAACACTTTGGCCTCCCTGGTGATGGGATTTTCACCACAGGAGCACTGAAATCAGCTTTTCCATTTCTGCTGATTTTGATTAGTTTAAGAGAACTGCATCAAAACTGTCTCACTTGTACTGGACACAATCTGGAAATAAAGATTTTTCACTCTTCTTATATATTTAAATAGAAATCACGAGTCTCACCACAAACGCCCTTCGCTGATACAGTGTAAGTCCTCTACATACGAATGAGTTCCATTCTGAGAGCACGTTCGTAAGTCCAATTTGTTCGTTAAGTCCAACAAAGTTAGCCTAGGGACCCAACTAACACAATCGGCTATATAGTACTGCACTGTAACAGGTTTATGATACTTTTCACACAAATAATACGCAAAAAAAAAAACCATAAAGAAAACATTTTTAATCTTACAGTACAGTACCTTGAAAAGTACAGTAGTACCGTACAACAGCTGGCATCCAGGGGCTGGCATCGAGTGAACAGGCCAGAAGAGTTACTGACTGGAGGAGGGAGAGGAGGTGGGAGATGGTAGAGCGGAAGGGTCGTCAGCAACAGGAGACGGAGGGCAGGCGGCAGTTTCATTCACGCCTGACGCGGATGGCACAGGTTCTGGTTCCTTGCTGGATTCAATTCTATCTACCCTCTTGAAAGAACAATCCAGTGATGTCTGGGTAGTAGCTCTTTTTTCTCATCATAGATGACACGGTAGCACTGGACTGCATTCTGAACGGCTGCTGCAACCTCTGTGTACTGTTCCACGTTCGGGCCCTGTGCCTCAAAAACTAACAGTGCCTCCTCAAGTAAAGAAAATCTCCTTGCCATTTCCTGCATCGTGAATCTCTCTGGTCCTTCAATTATTGTTCTCCTCTTGTCTCCCTTTGTTCTTTCTCTAGGACAAAGAGAATTCAGGAAATTCCCAGGCAGCTACCCTATCTGCACTCGCTGTCTCGCCAGTTGTATGTTGGGAAAGTTGGCTCCAGCCTTGAACCGATGAAACCAGCCATGGCTGGCATTCAAAGATGTTCCCTCTGATTCTTCGCCGTGTTTCTTCTTCAAGTCTTCATAAAGGCTTTTAGCTTTCTCTTGAATCAGCATTAAGCTGAGCGGGACTCGACGCTGATGCTGACCCTGCATCCACACACTGAGAAGTTTCTCCATCTCCTCCATCACTTTTCCACGCTTCTCCGATATCACTGTCAACATCATCAGCACAGCAGACTTCACATGTTCCATGATCTTGTCCTTTAAAATCGCGCCGATGGCTGAACGTTTCAAGTTATAAGGACAAGCGACGTCTACCATCTTTTCGCCTCACTCCACTCTCTCAGTTATTTTCATTTGTTTCCATCATAATCGCTTGGCGCTTCCTAGCAGTACCAGCTACCTCACTGCTGCTTTTACGCTTGCTTCTGGACATCCTGGGCTTGAAATAAAGATACTGTACTACTGCACTCTATACAGTACTGTCCAATAAAGTACAACCACTTGTAGAGGATGCATGCACGTGACAATGTACGCCAGACACGTGAACCAACTTATGTGATTGGACGGGTGAACGCACGTTCACATCTCTGAAAGTCTGCAACTTGGAGGTGCCTATGTAGGGAACTTACTGTACCCAGGAGGCAAAGTTTACAATGTGCCTCTGGCTGTACAGCTCTGCATTCCATCCGTACAGAATCTTCCATGAAATACATCATTAGCAAGTCCTTCTATAAGTATTAATTGATGACATCATGCAAAGAGCTGTGTCCAGGGGTGAGGGAGGATGAAAAAGTTCCAAGGTGTGTCTCTCATGCCTTGCGGGAGAGTCAGCGTGTGGCCTAATGTTTTATGATACAGAATAAGGGGCAACACAGCAGCTTCGATAAGATGCACTGGGACAGCTTGGGGAAGAGGAAGAGGGAGCTTCAGCTTTGGGTGGTAGGATTTAAATCAGATGATGAAAAAGAGGAAGAATGTTATACAGACATGAGAGAGGAGGGCAGCCCGGGAAGAAGGAATAAGTGCCGCAGGCCATCAAGTACAACAGGACTGCAGAACACGAGCCTATAAAGGGGGCACAAGGCAGCCACCTCTGCATGTGAGTAAAAGTCTCTGTGAAACAGCACAACAACAACCAAATCATCTTTGCCATCACCTGAGGTGGTCAAGGAGGGCTTTTCAAAGCAGGACAAAGGCGTCAGACAGAGGGTGTGGAGAGAAGCTGGGCCAGTCCTTCAGGCAGGTGTTCCAGAAAAGCAGGAGAGCGGGAGAGCCCAAGGGTGGGATGGTGGGCACCGTGGCTGGACCAGGAAGGCTTGTGTGGCCAGGCGGAGCCACTGAGAGAGCCTCAAAGCACAGGCTAGGAAGTGTGGCCCTTGCTCTGAAAACAGCAGCTGGGGACTTTTGAGCATCTGTAGAATGGAGTTTCCCAAAGAGGCTTTTGGGAAGATTCCCAAGGCAGCTGACTGCAGGGAGGGAAATGCTACCATGGTCCAGCCAGGAGTGAAGGCGGCCCAGCCAAGGAGCAAGGAGGCAGGATGGAGGGGAGGGGAGATGCCAAGACCTGGGGGCCCATTGGACACGGAAGAGGAGGGGGAGAGAGAAGGAGAAAGGATGGAAAATGGGAAAGTGAGGTCTTGATGAAGGTGGGGCATTCTGTTCCAGTCCCAAGGATGAAAAATTTCATCCTCAGGCCCCAACCCATGAAGCTGGGCAAGGTGAACAGGAGCTCCAGGGCTTGGTCCAGGCAGGGACAGGGCTTGGACTCTCTCGGGGCCGCAGAGCAATGACAGAGTTTCCCAGGGCAGGGAGGGTGGCTAAGATGGGGGCTGGGGGAGGGGCTACAGGGAGATGGAAGGGGCTTGTCGTCCTCCTGCGGGGAGAGCCTGACCTTCGTCCTCCGTACACCCGCCTGCTGAACCCACACCCTGTTCCGTTCGGGGATTATCTTCTCACTTGAAATTTCTCTGAGTTTTCTGTTTGCAGCATTCACGAGATACAATGATAACGTTTATTCAGCACTTTTTTTCCTTCTTGCTGGGAAAAGAGTTATCAAGTACCTGGACTTTTCTTTGCCAGTCTAACCCTCTGAAACGTGACCAGGTTTTGCAATCTCGAAACCAGGTCTTCCAGGCTGGCTCTATCTCTCTAAACAAGAGGAAGGAGGGCCCTTCTCCCTTCTCGTTTTATGGCAGATAGAATAACTTGAGCTTTGTGTAAGAAATGCATCAGAAGCCAGTTAACCCAGCACGGCTGCTGCGATTCCCCTGCGTGGTAGTAATGGCCTCGGTCATCACCCGAACTGTGGAGCCTTTATGGCACTAACCATCGGCTGGTGTACTGAGAGCCTGGGAGGCGGTTATCACTCTCCTTGTTTCTCTGATAAGGAAGTTGAGGTCACAGATCTGCTAAGTGGATGAGCAGGGATGGGAACTCAGGATTCAAAGCCTGCCTCGATTTAGTCCGTGAACCTTGCTGTCTTTTCCGTGGAGGAAAAGTCACACTCTGGTTTGAGGGCAGAAAAGAGAAAGAGGCAAGCATCCCTGAACCGTTTCTACGTGTCATTTCCACCGTGGGGCCCCCTCCCGAGATCCATGATCCTCTTTTGGTTAAAACCCAGGATGAGTGGGAAGATGCCCCTTAGAGAGCTGCACGCTGTTACCCTGATCACTCAGAACCAACTCACGCCCCAAAGACAAAAATCCCCAGGTATGGGCACATGCAAGCCGATCTTTGCCTTAAGGCCTCCCAGTTTCTCCTTAGCTTGTCTCTGAAATGCTACGTTTTGTCCATTCATTCTCTGAATCAACTTCCTAAAATCTCACCCAGCCACTGTGGCCTTCTTGGGAAGGCTCAAGAATGTCATTTCAGGCTGAGTGGGTAGTGGGGATGCTCCCAGAAGGCGTTCCCCTCGCTGGTGTTTCAGACGTGGCGTGAACCCAGACATCACACCACCCGCTCTCCACCCCATCGTGTCCGTCCCCATTTACCAAAAACACAGGCAGCCAAACAGAAAGCCTTGAGACCTTGCAGAGGGAAGCTGAGCAGACACCCATGTATCAGGGCTGGGAGGAGAGCTCAGCTGCTCTCATTAACATCATCGTCTTCTTTATTCTCCCTGTGACCACCAGCCTGCTACTTACTCTTGAGAACTTTCCTCCAAAGCAGAGAACGAGGCCCTGGTCGCAGTCCAATTCACAGCTCTCAGTCTACCTGGGACCCAGAAAACATTCCAGCCGCCCTTGGTGCTGAGAAGGATGACTGAACCCAGGACAACCCCATCACCTCCCTTCCATCTACCCCCGCTTCGTGTTTATACCTTCCTGAGTGAGAGAAGGACAAGCTGTGTGACCCTGGGTGAGAGACTTAGCCTCTCTGTGCCTCCGTTTGCATATCTATAAAATGGATACAATAGTAATATCTACTTATAAGTCTTTTGGGGGAATTAAATGAACTAATATATTTCAAAAGCTTAGAAGAGTTCTTGGAACATAGTAAGTGTTCAATAAATGTGAACTATTGAATTAGTTGCATAAAATGGTTTATGGAGAAGAAGTTCCAATGAGTTTTGGGGGATTACTTGTGAATTTTAAATACTTTGTCCACTGGAGTCACAGAAGTCATTTAAAGGTGAGCACTTCCAGTGAGCGTGAATTACACACCCAGGGTAGGCAAGGCAGGGCATCCACTCCTGTAGCTCAGTTTTGCTAATTAACTGGTTTTGCAGGATGGGTTCTCAGGGGAGCAAAACCTGAGTCAGAGATAAAGGTGGAGGGCATTTGACAGGGTGTATCCTGTGGATGCAGGGGGGAGGAAGCAGGCGTGGACGTGGGGGGAAAGGTGAGGTGTCAGGCAGCCCTAGGAAAGGCCTCACACATGCCCCTGGGGTACTCTGCAGCTGATCTGGCCTTTCACAGCTGGGAGTCAGGGGCAAGGGGCCAGGCCTTTTAACTCCTGCTGTGTGGTTAAGTCTATGTGTCAACTGGGCTAGGCTCTGGTGCCCAGCTGTTTGGCCAAACACTAGTCTAGGTGTTTCTGTGATGGCATTTTGAGCATGTGGTCAACATCTACAATCGGTTAACTTTAAGGAAAGCCGGTTACCCTCCCTAATGTGGGTGGACCTCACCCAATCAGCTGAAGGCCTTAAGAGAAAAAAAGAGGTTTTGGGGGAAGAAAGGATTCTGCCTCCAGACTGTAACAGAGAAATCCTGCCTGAGTGTCCAGCTTGCCAGCCACAAATTTCAGAATCAAGACTGGAACATCAGACCTGGAGATTTTCATACTGAGTGAAGTAAGTCACACAGAGAAAGACAAATATGAAATAATATCACATATGTGGAATCTAAAACATAATACAAATGAATTATTTACAAAACAGAAACAGACTCACAGACATAGAAAACAAACTTCTGGTTACCAAAGGGGAAAGGCGGGGAAGGATAAATTAACTGTACGGGATTAACAGATACACACTGCTATACATAAAATAGACAAGACAGGGATTTACTATATAGCACAGGCAATTATAGTCAATATCTTGTAATATCCTATAATGAAAAATAACCAGAAAAAAATATATATATATAACTGAATCACTTTGTTGTACACCAGAAACTAACACAATATTGTAAATCAACTATACTTCAATAAAAAAAAAAAGACTGGAACATCATCTCTTGCCTGAGTTTCCAACCTGCTGGTCCATCCTATAGATTTTGCCAGCCTTCACAGTTGTGTGGGCCAACTCCTTAAAATAAATCTCATTAAAATAGATATAAAAACAGATAGAGATGATATAAATTAGATATATAGACGCAGACATAGATATAGATATAGATAGATATCTACACATATGTATCTAAATCCATCCTATTGGATCTGCTTCTCTGGAGAACCTGACTGGTACCCCTGTGCTGAGAAGGCTTTGGCTGCCCCAGGAAGGAGGCATGACCTTGGTCAGGGCGTCATCTGCAGCTGGTACTCCCCAAAGGGGGCCAACAGCTGAGACATCTTCCAGCCACACTCCCAGCATCTGAGGCAATAAGCCCTCCACTCCTAAGAAGGGCAGCACATTCCAGAGTCCATGCTAACCAGGCAAACTGAACAGGTACAGAGTAAATGACCAGAACTGTCAGGTAAAAACCAGGATGAAAACATCGCATGATTTAGAGTTGGGGAAAAACCTTAGACATCACTAATTTACTGTGAAATACTCCGGCACAAATGGACAGCATCCGATGATCATGGTACATTGAGGCCAATCTCAGCTGACCAACGCTCTGCACATGAAGTTATGAGACCTCTGATAGCGGGTGGTCCAGGACCTTCCCGCACAGCAAGGATGAAGCCTGACCCTTCCCCATGCACAGGAGGGAGGGAGCGTCTCTAAAATCCAGAGTCAGGGCCGGGAGGGTCTGCTGATTTCCGTGTGCTGTAAATATGACCCCACCTGCGGTTTCCATGGGCCAACAGGAGTCGTAGGGAGAGAAGCACACATGGGTCCTCACAGCTCTCATGTGGGACACTCAGCGGGGAGGTCAGAGACCCCGCATTTCTTTAGCGGGAGTGTTGCCAGCGTCTGTGCAGTGTCTCCCTCACCCCAAGGGGTGAAGGGAAAACGGGCTTAGATGGTGAAATTGCACAAGCATACACACGCACACACACAGAGCTCAAAGCTTCAGAAGAACCATTTGGGGAGCCTCACGGGACCCCCAGGGTTCCAAGCTGCCGGGGCAGAGGGACTGGTGCCTGACTTCCAGGGGAAGAATCTCTCAGAGAGGCAGCCTGGAGCCACCTGACACAGGTAGGTAGACGGGCCACGGTGGGAGAGAGCTGAGTTGCCGTCAGTGGCCTGAGCATCCTTTGGAAAGTTGGATGCCAGACTTCCGGGAGCACGTCAAGCCTGAGAGGAGGCGGCTGGAGGTGTCCTAGGGGTGGAGAAGCTATGAGGAGGGCGTCATAAACCACGCCACGGAGAGCTGTGGTCCCTACAAGACCCCTGAGGAGCCTTCCAACTCGCCCCATGCAAGACAGCCGGTGCTTGGACCTCAGCTCCACAAATCACAATGCCCTGGGGAGCAAGCCTTCCACGAGCCCCTTGCCACCCTCCCCTTCCCGCTTCAGCCCTGGAGGAGCAGAGGCAGAGGGCAGCAGAGAAGGGGGAGAAGAAGAACAGTGCTGGGAGACAGGGGCCCCAGAAGTCTTTCTGATTCTGAGACAGGCTCAACACGCAAAGCATCTTTAAATGGACGGAAAGACAGACTTACATTGATTAGACCTCTCAGTACTTGAAAATTAGACTGTTACTTAGCCCCTGGAAGTTCTGGGGAAAGTCTGGCATCTACGAGACTGGGATGGGGGTGAGACGTGCTCTGGACTTGAACCATGAGTTTGGGGGGAATAAAGTTCATCCCGCACTGCGTCTCACTGAGTCCAGCGCATTGGAAACACAGATGCCCGGCTTCTCACAGGTGTGGTGGAAGAGGTGAAATCACGGAGGAGTGGAGGCCGACCTCGGGGACAGGGACAAAAAGTGAGACACATCTGGACAAACACCAAGAGACAGAATGGTCTAGAGAGGGTGAGTGATCCAGGCTAGTGACAGACCCACACTCCAAGCCCCACCCCATTCATCCCACCCTGGCTTCGGCTCACCTGGGACTGCAAAGTAATGAGTGGAAACACCTGTACATCAAGGAGATCTGACAACATCGCAATCAGAAACACCTGCCTGTAGGCCAGTGGCTGGAAGAAATGTCCCAATATACAGACTAACGTTTAGAGAAACACAAATACCGTATGATATCACTTGTATGTGGAGCCTTAAAAAAAGGATATAAATGAACTTGTTTACAAAACAGAAACAGACTCACAGGCACAGAAAACAAACTTACGGTTACCAAAGGGGAAAGAGCGTGTGAGGATAAACTGGGAATTTGTGATTAATGGATACACACTACTGTATATCAAACAGATAAACAACAAGGCCCTACTGTATAGCACAGGGAACTATATTCAATGTCTTGTAATATCCTATAATGGAATTGAATATGAAAAAGAATATATATATGAATCACTTTGCTATACACCTGAAACACTGTAACTCAACTATACTTCAATTTAAAAAAGAGAACACTTCCAAGAAAAACACACAAAAAATTAATGAATTAATTAAAAAATAAAGTTCCCAGTTGGGTTCACATATTGCCTGCGGGAAAGGTAGGTGAGAAAAAAAAAATGTCCCCTGAAGGACAGGACACAGAACAGCTCCAGTGCAGTGTCACAGAGGACCCCCTCCCCTGCTCACAGAAGGCAGCCCTCCCAGGGTGCGATGGAAGGGTCCAAAGGGGACACTGGAGTGATGCCACCCTAGGTGGCAGCCTGTCTCATGTAGGACTGTAGGACGTCATGAATCCTATCAACCACCCCTCCCTGCTATTCAGAGGAGTGAAGAGGGAGTGAAGAGCAGGGAGGAGAAGCTCGATTTTATTTGACCAAGAAATGCAACAGTAAGAAATCTTAATAAGGATGAAATCATAGCACCAGTAGAACGCAGAATTAAACAATTAAGAGACGCTTCCGGCTGAAATATGCCAAGAGGTTTTTACTTCTAATTAGTATTAGAAGATACTAATATTGAGTATCTTCTATAGGTGAGCCAACAAGACGTCAATTGGAGATTTCAGGCAATTCCTAAACTCTGACAGAGTTCACAGAAAATGAAAGGCAGCCCTGCGATTCCAGCCTGTCCATGTGTCTAACCCCACTCGGAAATCCTTGGCTCTGAGACACCCCTGTTGTCACTATTAGTTTCTTCCATCTCTGGTTACAGCAGTCAGGTTTACAGGGAACAAAGAGACAACCAGAAACATCACCTCTACCTACAGGACATAGGGTTCACCAGCTTGTATTGTTGGAACTGATGGATTTCACATAATTCAGAGAATCACTGGGTTCCAGAGTTGGTCCCAGGACCTCCACCCGCCACTCCCCACTCCCACCAATTCAGATGACATAGCCTAAAACACAACAGCCATATGAGGTGGAAATCCAACCTAATGTTTAAATAAGATGAGTGAGGGGAAGGCTCAACTGCGAGGATACCACCGTCTTGAAAGATATACAAAGTCTGGTAAAGGAAATCAAGGCGAATCTCGAAGTTAATTTATGAAGCAATCCAATACCATATTATTGTACTAGACATGCTCAATTGGAGAAAATCAGAGAGATAGATGATAGGTAGATAGATAGATGATAGGTAGGTAGATAGATAGACAGAAGGATGACAGGCGATAGACAGATGGATAGATAGACACAGATGATGGACAGTTAGATATTGATATCAATATTTTCAGTTTTAATTGCCAAAGGCTAACCAAAGAATTCAGGACAGTTATGGGCGTGGCGGGGAGCGGTTAGAATCATGACTAAACATTGTCCCCGTACCAGAGGAATTTCTCCCATTTTAATTCTCAGATGACCTGACTCCCTGAGTTTCTCATCCCCTTAACTTGCTGCCATGAGCATTTTACTCCTACTTCTCTTTTTACTGACCCTCCTATTTCTGCGAGCATTTCCAGTCACCACTTTAAGGAGAGAGGATAACAGTTTTCTCCTAGAATAATAATAGAAGCAACTTTAAAATAAATTCATAGGCATAAAAAATTAAAATGAGAAGAAGTCAAAGCTTACCAAACACTTTTTGAAAAGGAAGTTATTTTACGAAAAGCGTTTTGAACTTGGGAAGACTTTGAAGGTCCTCAGAGCCATTTCCATTGTCTTTCTGACTGCGTTGCATCCTGTTACTCGCACTTGGCATAAACCTCCTACTTCTTGATTTAATTTCGGCCTTTAAGTTTTGACACTTTCATTGCAAATGTAGGAACTTTGAAAAAAAGAAACCAAAACAGCTGTGCAAACATCAGACATTCGAAAATGAAACGATTTTTGATAAATATTGACTTTAAATGGGGAGGAGAGGTGGTGAGGAGTGAAAAAGCAGCAAACTGATATATTTACAGCAATTTAAATCCACCCTTATCATTAAAATGTTTCATTACATTATCATATATTTTACAAAGTTATCATTAAAAATGCTTCTGTGTTTTGTAACTAGCAATACAGAGCAACGGCAAAGTTATCATTAAAAATGCTTCTGTGTTCTGTAACTAGCAATACAGAGCAACGGCACTGAAAATAATGCTTAATAACACATTGATGTGTGGGCTTGCCCTTTTTCTCTTCTTTTTTCTCTCAAGCCCTTTTGAAGAATATCTTTGAACACCTCACACTGATTTGATGCTTAACGTTCAAGTCCTTTCAGCAGCTGCAAGTTTCCTGAATAAAACACATGAGCCTTTCATTCCTGAAACTCTAAGATCTGGTGAAAGTCCTCAAAAAATTATGATCCAGTTGGGTGGAATTTCCTCCTGAGAAGTGAAAGATAAACCACATCAAAAAAGGTACTGAAGGGCTTTCTGTCTCTGCTGAGAACGGGTGAGCTTGGCCATGGTCGGGGCAGGAGCCCAGCTGTGCTGTCGAGGCAGGGGGAGCTCAGACTTACTTCAGGCAGGAGCACAGGCAAGGTGACACTGAGAACCTGTCCCATCCAGGGCACCAGAAGCATGCCCCAATGTCAAACTGAGCCAGTTCAAAAGTGTTACACTTTTAATTTATATCCTTCTCACCTAAAGAACTTGTCTTTGAGAGGGTATGTCTGCCACAGGAAGAGATTTGAAATGTGTCCAAATCAGATCCTTTTTCAACAAAATTGCATATAATTTTGCAAGGTCTCCAGCAATGGGCCTTAATTGAACATTTTTCAAGATTTTCAGACAAAAACTGTATTAAAACTGACAGATATCAGAGCCATCCTTTGTGGTTCCTTGTTCTGGGACTTTGGGGGAAGCTCCACCTGTGTGAGAAGCGGTGGATTTGGGGTCCACCATTGGAAACACCCAGCTTTCTCACTGGTTTTACTGCATTAATCAGCTATTTTGCAAGCAAAGTCACAACTCAGACATGAAGAAGTTCCTTCAGACATCGCCCAGGTCCAGGGAATCCTTGACCTGGTTTTTGGATCAGGAAACTTCCCTGATGAGGTTTTCAACCATCCTTGGAGAAATAGGGGGAGAAGTGGAAGAAGAGTAAGTAACTTTACTCAAAAGGCTAAATTAAAGGCATTTTCCTTTATTTTGAGATTATATCCTTTTTCTTTTTTTGATGTTAAAATGTCCTTTATTTGTGGAAATGCTGTGAAATTACAGAATAGGTTTTGTTTCTTTCTTCTTGTTTTTTTATTTTAATGTCCTTATTTAACAAAACAAATTGGAAATCCTGATTCCCTTTCTTTTTTTAATTTTACTAGTCTCACGTCTTAATTGCAAGTCTCCATCTAAAATGTCTGCAAAATTACGAGAATTTAATTAGATACCTGAAAATATTTACCATAATAAATAGAAGAAAATGCAAAATATTATATATGGTATGATTACGGCCAGGAAAGAGAACACACAAATGTGATATACAATGCAAAATGAAAATAGTTGCAGAAGAATGGTATAATTGGGACAATGTAAATTTTTTTTTTTTGAGTGGGGTACGCAGGCCTCTCACTGTTGTGGCCTCTCCCGTTGCGGAGCACAGGCTCCGGACGCGCAGGCTCAGTGGCCATGGCTCAGGGGCCCAGACGCTCCGCGGCATGTGGGATCTTCCCAGACCGGGGCACAAACCCGTGTCCCCTGCATCGGCAGGCGGACTCTCAACCACTGCGCCACCTGGGAAGCCCTGTAAAATTTTTTAAATTTCTTTTTAATAGAATTATCTATTCTAATAGAATAGAATTCCTATAGAATTATCTTTTAAATTAAAAGAAGTTTCGAGTGATACATACTATCGATTGAAGCATACACAATTCTCTCTGTAGCCACCGGAGTGTGTCTTTCCAAAAATATTGACGTAAATGTTAGTTCTTTTGTCACTTTAATAATTTATACATTATGAGTATTATTTATTGGACATTATCTAAGGACTAATCCAGTCTTCATGTCCATTTTGGGTCCTACAGAACAGTCTAGGCCATATTCAAAGACTCTTCTCTGATAGGGTGAGCTTGAATAGAAGCGATTTTAAAATCTTCATAAAAGTTCTATTAGCCTCGTGCCACTACAAGATTCAAAATCCATTTGCTGGGCTTCCCTGGTGGCGCAGTGGTTGACAGTCTGCCTGCCGATGCAGGGGACATGGGTTCGTGCCCCGGTCTGGGAAGATCCCACACGCCGCGGAGCGGCTGGGCCCGTGAGCCATGGCCACTGAGCCTGAGCGTCCGGAGCCTGTGCTCTGCAACAGGAGAGGCCACAACAGTGAGAGGCCCGTGTACGGTTAAAAAAAAAAAATCCATTTGTTCTCCTACTGGGAGTCTGAAATGTTAACTAGAAAGTGTACATCTTCCCTCTTTTCTTTCCCAATTCTAACTGGAGGTTCTGCTTTGGTTCTCCTTAAAACAACCTTTGCATTGCACCTATAGTTAACAATAACGTACCCTACACTTAAAAAGTTATTAAGATGGCAGATCTCATGTTAAATATTCTAATAATAGTAATACATCAGTGCTTAATAGATGAAATCATTTTCTCTATTTTTCCTCCCTTCCAACTTCCTCTTTCCCATAGTTGAAGGTTTACTTTCTTGCTGAATTCTCAGTTTTTCCTACCAGATGAATGGTATGACTTTTATTTTCTTCCTCCCCACTTCTTTCCACTGTTTAAACCATTAAGAAGTTATCTATACTATCCCAATGCTTTCAGTACCAATAATAGAAAATTATATAAAGCAAATCATCTGGGGTTCCCTGGTGGCACAGTGGTTGAGAATCTGCCTGCCAATGCAGGGGACATGGGTTCGAGCCCTGGTCCGGAAAAATCCCACATGCCACGGAGCAACTAGGCCCGTGAGCCACAACTACTGAGCCTGCGCGTCTGGAGCCTGTGCTCCGCAAAAGGAGAGGCCGCGACAGTGAGAGGCCTGCACACCATGATGAAGAGTGGCCCCCACTCACCGCAACTAGAGAAAGCCCTCGCAGAGAAACGAAGACTCAACACAGCCAAAAATAAAATAAAATTAATTAATTAATTTTTCAAAAAACCATGATTTAAAGCAAATCACCTTTGAGTGGTACAGTAGCCACTGTCATCCAACGAGTTTTAAAAAAAATGATTTCTCTTACTGAATACCCATTCTGCCTCTGGGTTTAACTAGAAGTACAGTAAATATTCTTCCTAAAATGCTACCCTAGGTCCCCACATGTCAGACTCATCTGACACAGTCAAGGCCCTATTCCCATTACAAACACAGTGAAATACTATAGAACAAATAACCACCAATACCCACCACTCAGAAAAAGAGTCTGTATAATACCCAAGAGCAAAAGAAAGAAAGAGAAATACACAAGCTCCAGAATCAAAGAGAAAAAATAAAGCAAGAGTGGTAAGTACTAGCTGCAATCACAAAAACCCTAGGAATTTGGGCCCCAAATATAGGTCCTAAGAAATTGGTGGGAGGTGAGGGGTAGATTCTAAGGCTCAAACAGGGACAAAACATGGCTTATGATTCAGGGGAAGCAGGAGAACTAGAATTGGGACTCTTCCTAGCAAGAAAGCTTGCTAAGTGCCCAAGGACTTGTGCAGAGGGAAAAAAAAAGAAAAAGCTATCTGTGAGACATCAAAACCACATTTCTGTTATCTGTATAGAGTATATTAGCACAGCTAGATTAGACAGATAGATAACTGATGCATAACCATCAAAACCCCTAGGACTGTGGTAGGAGCAAACAGAAAACCCACTCTGTAGGGACACTCTCACATCTTAGGTTACAGTAAACGTACAAAGAAAAATTAATTCTCACCGAAGATGAGCTCACAAGATAATATTACAAAGTACATGATGAAAAAACTAAAATGAATAGATTTTAGTTGATGTAGATATGCAAAAAGAAGGAAGAATAACACCCCAAAAACTGTGGATAAAAGATCAAACCAAAAAAAAAAAACTGTAAAATAAATTTAAAATAACTTTTTCAAAAAGTATCTAAAACCATAATGAAAAAAGCAGGACAGTATAAACCAATCACAAGCAGAGCTGAAATAACTGAAGACACTTCCAGAAATGAAAAATTTAATAGATCATTTAAAAAACAGTGTTTCATAAATGATGGAAAAATTAGTGAACCACCTAGAAAGTAGGAAAAAGAGACAAGAGAGAGGTATTAAGGAGTGTGGAGGCTAGGATGCAACGGCCAGTGCCTACCAGGATTTCCATGATGAGTGAATTAGTGAAAATGGGGGATAAAAAATATTCCAAAGAGATAACTGGGAAGAAATCATAACCAGGTTTGAGGAAATAAGTGAGACTTCGAAAGAAAAAAGAAAAAGAAGTCCTGGGCAAAATACAAAGAACTAAATGCACATCTAGTCGTAGCATGAGGAAACGTGGAAGACAAAGAGGAAATATTAAAAGTGACCAGAGAACAGGAAAGAGATTAACCACAAAGGAGCCAGTGTGAATCGATATAAGGCTTCTTATCAGCAAGAACACATACCAGAACACAATGAAACAATATCTTCCAAGCGCTGGTAACCTAAACAACTGTCAGGCAAAATGATCATTCAAGAACCAGGGGGAACTGAGAAAATGTTGAGGGAAAGACTGAAAGATTTTCCACTCACAGACATTTAATTAAAGAACTACCAAAGTATGCCTTCAGTACCAAGGAAATTAAGCCCAGAATGGGAAAAAAATTAAATTCAAGAAGCAAAGGCACACAAAAGAAACTAGCTAGGGGCTTCCCTGGTGGCGCAGTGGTTGGAGTCCACCTGCCGATGCAGGGGACACGGGTTCGTGCCCCGGTCCGGGAAAATCCCACATATCGCGGAGCGGCTGGGCCCATAAGCCATGGCCGCTGGGCCTATACTTCCAGAGCCTGTGCTCCGCAACGGGAGAGGCCACAACAGTGAGAGGCCCCCGTACCAAAAAAAAATTTTTTAAAAATTTTAAAAATAAACTAGCTAGCAGTTGAGAAATCCAGATAAATGTCGATACAATTAAAAACACGGCAACCATGGTCAATTTTAGAAGGATTTTAAAGCAGTGTAGAACTAAGGAATTTGGTGACAATAACATGAGAGACGGGAGTCAGACGTCTTATATTTTGTAGACAGAGGATAGAGATACCATTTAACTTTGGACTCTGTTAGCTAAGGAATACTTGTAAAATTGTAGGAGTAGCCCAAATCGACTAAAATTAGAATGTATACATTCCAAAAACAGTAGGTGGGGAGAGGAGGAATAAATACATTTGATAAAGTCAGAAAAGGAGTAAAACTGGGAAGCTGAAAAAAACAGTAATAAATACAAATATATATAGTAATAATATTATAAATATATATTTTGTCGATTAAACTCAGTTATCAAAACATAAATATCCTCTTCGGGGTTTTTTTTTTTAAATCCGAGTTATATTCTGTTTACAACAGATAAATTTAAAATGTAAACAGGAAAGTTTAACATAAACTTGTTGAAAATGATATACCTGATATAGCAAGAAAAACTTCACCTAACACAAAGAAAGCTGGAATAGCGATTTTATATCAGGAAAAGGTAGATTTTAAGACAAAAGGCATAATTAGGGATAAAGATGGGCAATGCTCCATGATAAAATGGGGTGATTTACCAAGAAGATATAAAAAATCCAGAAGCTCTATGCCCCCTAACAAGAGCCTCAAAATATTGACAGATAAGCAAAAATTAACAGAATGATAAGGAGAAATAGACAAATCTATTATAGGTTATGGAGAGAAACTGTCACTTTGTCCAAAACTACCATATCCAAAAAACTAGTACGGATGGTTCTCAGAGGATGTTTTGTGAGACTTCAGCTGTCACCTGAGATTTGGTGGCTAAAACCCCAAACCGAGGACAAGAGAGACCTGACGGGCTTGGGCTTATTAGGAGGTGGATGCAGTGTCCCTCGCCAGTTTATGTAGGAGACGGGGCCAGTCCAGGATGCTTCCTATGGACGCTGTAAGAGACAGCGAGTCTTGAAGCCTTCTGCTGATACAGAGATGAGCTTGGGAATCAGTAAGAGCTGCCTGCCCAGCAGGAAGCTGCCAGGGCAAAGAGAGGGACCCTGGAAGCAATCAGGCCAAAAGGGGTCTCCCACTCCAGGGGAACTTACAGATCCCCCTGATACCCTTACACATGGGCTGCCACCCAGAGGGCCTCAGTAGGACAGTATCAGACACACAGCGATAGCCAAGCTTCTCCTCCAGATGCAGCCAGACAACTAACTCATTTCACTTTATACCCACCCCTATACCCATACACGGGGGAGCCAGAACCAGGTGGGGGGCAGATAACAGAATAGACCTCCCCCTCTATACCCCCGTGGCCTGTCCCTCATGCCCTGGAGGGCCGTTTAGGGAGGACCGAGGGGTACAATCACGTAAGAGTTTTTAATTAGTCTAGACCAGACTTTTACAAATGGCTGAAGGAGACTGGAAAGTTTGAAGCTACCAGCGAGTCGGCAAGAAGGGCTGTGAAAAAGATTCATCTGCACAAGGATAAAAACAGAAGGTGAAAAAAGATCGCTGGATGTGCCTATTACAGATAGATTTGAAAAACACAAAGATCCAGCTAGATCTAACAGGTTTTCAGAGGATCCTGCACAAAGTAGAAAAATGACACTCTTTTCATGCCCATGTGGAGGATTTATAAAAATTGACTAGGTGGTAGGTCCCAAAGAAATAATCCACAAACGCCACAGAATGAATATCCACACTCTCTCACTACAATGAAACAAGATTAGAAATAACAGAAAGACGTCTCAAAAAAAAAAAGACTTTTAGGCTAAAAAATAATCTAATTATGAGTCGAAGAAAACTATGAAAAAATTAGAACTGAGCCACCAGAAAAATCGGTATATAAACTAGACCTACACACACCAATACTGATAAACCTTCAAACATAAAGTTGAGTGGAAAAGCAAACTGCAGAAGAGTATGTATTAACACTGTTTGTGTAAAAAATGTTTAATGCATTTACAGAATACACGTGTGTGCGCCTGTGTGGGAACGTGTGTGAGATGCGTGGCACATACGTGCAGAGTGAGGGGAAGAATACACACACCCATTTCTGGCCACTGAATGGAGATGGGAGAGCCGAGACCGGGAAGGGACATACATGAATCACTGACTATTTGAAGTATTTCTTTCGAAAGAATGTGAAGAAGAAATAACAGCTAAGTGTTAGCAAATGTTAAACTGGGTCAGTGAGTACATGGATTTTGTTTGTTTCATTATGACCGGTCTTTGTGTATTTCAAATACACACCATTAAAGAAGAAAAGCCACTCCAACACGCAAAGCCTGTTTCTAAGGCAGCTTCTGCTTCTCTGAGTATGGCTCTGGCTGGAGCCCTGCACGCAGGATGGACCAGAAGCCACGATGAAGGATGGAGAGAGGTGCGAGATCACAGCGGGTTGTGATTCAGCACAAAGTGTTGCCATCAGTATTCCAACACACAGCAAGTAACCGAGAGCGGCTAATGCTTCACTTGCTCCTACCCACAAAAGCAAAGCTTCCCAGGAAGGAACGAGAACTGAAATGTTTTCCTAAACATGCTGGATTCTGACAAATCGGCTCCAGGCTCAGATCCTGGTCGGGTGAAGGGCACACCTTCAAAGCTCCTGGCAGCTCCCGGCCACGCCTGCTTCTGTGCAACGGCAAAGGTCACCACCCAAAAGCCGCCCATCCGTGGCCTCAGCCTCCCTTCTGTAACAGGTCAACCTGGTCAGCGTCCACCCACATCTCCGCCTTCCAGCCACCCCATCTTAAACCCGGTCCCCGCAGTCAGTGTGAGTGCAAGCAGGAGGGGTCTGGATTCCTCGAAGTTTCGATAAAAACACAGCATGCAGACCGAAGTGGGCGATATTGAATTGCAATCATACCATGCTCACGGACAATGAACTTTTGATCCGAGCCATCATTCTGCTCTGCGGCGTGGGAAAGGAAACCTCAGGAATGATACTTGCCTTCCTGTGACCACACAGCACCGTGCATCTGGGCAGCCTCTCCACATCCAGCGCCTGGTCCTGCACACAAAGCAGGGACGAGCAGGAAGAGAAGTCCACGGAGAGGTTGAAAAAGGAAGACAGTGCTTCCCATGAAGGGGGACAGATGCTGCGAGTAAGATGGCTTGAAGAAAAAGCCCTCAGCACTGTTCCCCACTGTGCTGCTACCAAAAACTCCTCTCACCCAAGAACCACCAAGACCGGCCGGTAGAAGGTGGGACGCAGATGTGCCAGCTGCTCAGACCCCAAAATGTCAGCTTCATCCTCACTTCCCCTCCTCCTCTCACACCCAGACCACAACCAGAATGTGACACACCCACCCCCAGACCTCCAGGAAAACCACCCTGCGCCAAACCACTATCATTTCTCATCCGGATTATTCCCAGAGCTTCCTGTGTTTTCTGCTTCGAACCAAAAAACTACTGTCCACATGGCAACCAGCGTGATCTTGTAAAAACCTACATGATATCACGTCACCCCTGTTGCTCAAAACCCTCAATGCTGGGCTCCCATCTCACACAGATTAAAAACTGAAGACCCATGTCCTCACAGTGACCTGTCAGCATCCTCCATCCTCGGCCCTCCCTTGTTTCTCTGACCTCATCTCCACTCCTCCCAAGTCCCTCTGTCCCCCTCTCACACTGGCCCCTTTGCTGCTTCTCAACGCAGAAGGCACCGGCTGTCCCCTCTGTCTGGACTATTCCTCCCCAGCTAGCTGACGGCAGCCCCTCACCTCCTGCAGGGCATTCACTCAAATGTCACTCCTTCCAATACTGGTCACTATAAAACCCTGACCCTCAGCATTCTCTATTCCCTTGTCCCTGCTTTATTTTTCTTCTTAGCACTAATTTCTACCCAATCAGGTCTTTTGCTGTTTATCTTTTTTTGGACTGTCTCCCCGGGCAGAACGGATGCTCCAAGGGCAGGGCCCTTAGTCTGCTCTGCTCTCACTTGTATCCGCAGCACCCAGAGCAGGGCCTGGCATGTAGGTCACGAGTAATAAATCTCTGTGAACTGAATTACACCGAGAGTCTATGACAAAACAGGAGGGTAGGGGAGGCCGTGCTTCTGTTTTCTGGTTTATGAAACTCCCGCTAAACAGGAAAGAAAAAAAGGGGTTCTGTGTGATTCTTCTTTCCTGAGTCAAAATGGTAATGCCTTTGATTTTTAAATAAACTAAATTTAGTCGGAGATATTTTAAATGAGTTTTGTCATTAAGTTATATGTACTCTAGCTTGTAAACAGGAGGAGGAATGTGGGTGACATTTCCAAGACTGTAGCAAACGCCAGCCAAGTAAAAAACATACAAAAATGTCCTGAGGGTCCAGCCATGTCCTGCTTGAAGAATTCCACTTTACAAAATCATGGTCATAAAATGTTTAGAAAAGTTTAAAATACTACTTAAGTGGGACCTTAAAATTCTGCTCAAAAATAGTTTCCTGAAAATGTGATTGATTCAGATTGATTTCCCTCTTTTTCGTCCTTTTTTTTAAGACATAACATAATAGGAGTAGCATTTTGATTAAAGCATATTAGTAAAACTTTGATATTTTATTTGGTTATAAAATGTTTTTCATTTTCTATCATTACACATGGTGCCTCCCTTATAGTCTATTTTTCATAAGGCTAAAATCACGTGTCATGGGAGGATTCCTTTTACATCAAGAGCATTTGCACATCCTATACGTTCCTTTTAGAAATGTCCCCTTGCCCTCCTCCATCTTCCATTTCAACTGGAGAATTATTTAAATGTTTATGAATAAAAAGATGAAGAAATAAAACACAGCAACTAGGTACCATTACAGTTATTTGCTTTGACATTTCTAAGCAGCAGATTATATTTGCAAACCGTGTTAACTGTTTGTAAAAGGTGTACAGATCTGAACAGGGAGAACCCTCGAAGTCCCAATTCATCTTAGTTTGCTCGCTGGTTCTTATTGGCATAACAAAATATTCATCTTGTCAAATGCATTTCAAGCACACAATTGGATCGGTGTAGCAGGGACTCTGGATGCGTCCACCCCAGAGCAGCCGGGGACACATTGATCATCTTATTTAAGACTGTTCAGTAAATTCAGTAAACTCACAAGTGAGTCCAAGATGCTAAACTGCCATGAGTTTAAAAAAGAAATCACGGGCCTTTAGTCAGACTTAGTTTCCAAAATAAAAATTAGAACAAGCAGCTACTTTCTAGTCTATTGTTGATGTGTGTTCTCTAAGAAGTGACCACAGTATAAAATTTGACGATCACAGTGTTATCAGAGCTGTTGGATGAATTCATGAAGCCCAGTCACTAAAGCACACATGACCACATTCCAACGAAAACGAAACACCGTCCTCACGGAGAGCACCACTTCCCTTCCTTCCCTGTTACAGTGGGCTGTCTATTATTTTCATACACTGTCCCCAGAGCTCCAACTTCAGCAAACAGCAGCAGTCAACACACCTGCAGACCAGGGTTCTTCACTGTTCACTATGGGGACAAGCACGGGACAGTGCCACTTTTTTCCCCTCTGTCTCCTTCAATCCATTCCCACCAACTCCCTCACCAGCAGACAGACTGCTGTCCTGGTAAAACAGTGAGGGTGACCAATGGCCCTGAAGTTGCTCCATTCCTTCCCACTGGGAAGCAGAGAGGCACCGTGAAATCCGAGATACCTGGTTAATTCTACACTTTCCTAAAGCAAATAACCTGCTTGCAATACCAGTGTTACCCACACAACCCGCTGCCACCTCGCCAGTAGATAAAATGCCGGGTGATGTAAATTTAAATTTGAGAAGTGCTGAATTATCTAGCTGTGTAAAACGATTATCTGAATAAAATGTCCAAAATGACTTGACTTGGGGCCTAAAGGTCCCCCAGTTCCTACACCTTGAAGGGAAACCACTGTACATGTGGACGGCACCTGTTAAAATGCCTGTGTGGTCCTTTGGAAAGGTCTTCTGGAAGGAAGCAGCAGAGCACGATGCTGGGCTCCATGGGCTTTGAGGTCAGGGTCAATTCCGATTCTGGCTCCAATGTTTACGATTTGTGCAACCTTAGTTAAATTCCTAACCTCCCCGAGCCTGTTTTGTGGTCAATAGAAACCATCTCAGAAGTAGTTGTAAAGATACTGAGACAAGGTCGGTAAAGCAACTGGCATGCAGAGAGCCAGATAAATAAATGGCTTCTATTATATAAATAATAACAATGATATCAAATACAGGCACACCTCAGAGATATGGCGGGTTTGGTTCCAGACCACCACAATAAAGTGAGTGACATGGAATGTTTGGTCTCTCAGTGCCTATGAAAGTTATGATTACAGGATACTGTGGTCTCTTAAGTATGCAATAGCATGATACCTTAAAAAAAGTACATGCCTTAATTAAAAAATACTTTATTGCTAAAAATCCTATTTTTTAGCATTCAGCGAGTCGTCAACTTTTTGCTGGTGGAGGGCCTTGCCTCCATGTTGGTGGCTGCTGACTGATCAGGGTGGTGGCTGGGAAGGTAGGGGTAGCTGAGCCAATTACATACAATAAGACAACAACGAAGTTGCCGCACCCATTGACTCTTCCTTTCCCTTGAACACTTAGCAGCCATCGTAGGGTCCTTAAATGGCCTAATTTCAATATCGTTGTGTCTCAGGGTAGAAGGGAGTCTGGAGGAGAGGGAGAGAGATGGGGGAACAGCAAATTGGTGGAGCAGTCAGAACACACACGTTTATCGATTAAATTCACCATCTTATATGGGTGCGGTTCATGGTGCCCCAAAACAATTATAACGGATCACAGATCACCGTGACAAATATCATAATAAAGAAGAAAGTTTGAAACATTTCAAGAATTACCAAAAGGTGACACAGAGACATGAAGTGAACAAATGCTGTTGGGAAAATGGCCCCGAGAGACTTGCTCGATGCAGGGTTACCAACAAACCTTCAATTTGCAAAAAACACAGTATCTGTGAAGCAGAATAAAAAAACGAAGTGCAGTAAGACGACGAGGCCCACCTGTAACAATACTCATAATACATGGTAGCTGATTATCAGAATGTAAGCTTGAGGCAGGGGAGTGCTGGTGAAAGTGTTGTCTGTTTCTTCGGGAAAAAAAGCCCCAATTTGTAGCCATTACCAATTTCCATGGTGCAAATACTCCCACTGGGGCCAGCTTCCAGCTATCAACGTGATGTCACTGAACGCAGACTTGGGAAGATAAGTTATACTATCAACTCCTATGAGCGGTAAGAGCTGACAGCAGCTCAGCACTGGTCCAGCCCCGTAGTGATTCCTGTTGTTCACTGTGGGTTCCCGAGTGTGTGGCATAACCCCTGGCATGTGGGCACTAAGCAACATTAAGTGAATGAATGGATGGTTGATTACGATTCTTCAGGCACTCAGCTATTTTCATCTCTTCATCATCTGGCATAGATTTGGCCTGGGACTCAGAAAAAAAATGTTTTGATGAATATCAGAATAGGGAAGGGATATGTTTAAGAGCTTGGGTTGCGGCCCACACTCAGCTGTGAGCACACCAAATAAGGACAGTGCTTTCCCATCACCTCTGTCCATCTACATTGACATCAACCTATATATGGAGCCAAGGGATTCGGAAAACCAAGAAATTCCCTGAAGATTCCCAACCAAGGTCCGTCCATACAACAGAATATACTGAGAGAGACAGCATCTCATCAAATTATCTGCCTGGATTTCTAGCAAAGAGGCCTAAGGAGTCACATCACATTCTGCTTCCCCAAACCCAACTTCTAAATGATCTCCACCTGGGGATAACAGAGTCACATTTAATAACACTGCTGTGTCTGGGTAAATGTCATTTTTTTCCCTCATGGATTTTGGCAGAGATGGCTTCAAGGTTCTTCCAATTCTAAGACTCAATGGTACCATAAATATGTCTTAACTAAGGCGATTTAATGAAAAATTCCCCTGGAAAGAGCTGTTCATGGGGAAACATGGGCCCAGCACACCTCAGGCACAGAGCATGTGCTCTTTTCCAGCCCATCTCTCCAACCACAGCAGATCTGGAACAGCCTGCCAGGAGGATCCTGCAAACAGGCCCATGTTCAGCCTTCCCCCAAACCAAATGGAAAGGGCAGGCAGACCACTTGCCCAGCGCAGGGAATTCTCCACGCACCATCAGCTGCCACTGACATTTGGGAGAACATTTTATTTAATAAATTTAGAGTTGTCCTGAAAAATGTCCCTCTGCCTTCATTTTAAATGGCCTTGACGGATTTTTTAAAGAAGAAATAAGTGTAGCGAGGCACACTGTTTGCGTCACCTCCTTCCTCACCTCTTCAGCTCATGACAATATTCACTGGATAGGAGACAGTGCAAGTCCCGAACTCATTTCTGTTCCATATAGCGACTCAAGTCACTGATAATGTTTCTATTTCATGGAAGTGGTATGGAGATTTCCATCAGTTTCTGTATTATTTCCATTTCACCGTAAACACTTGGTAGGACGTGTTCAGCCTGAAACTGAAGGCCGTTTGTTTCCTAAATGGTTTGTTGCCAGTCTGCTGCTGAGGAAGCACCAGGAGGAATCCGTCTCCAGAGGAGAGAGGCAAGGAAGGCTCTATTCTCCCCACAGGGATGCTCTCACAGGTGACAGCAAGCAGAGGGGGGAGGACCCAGCGGCCCCAAGTCAGCCTGGAGCAGCCCCTGGGAGTCAGGGCAGCCTGGAGCAGTGGCTGAAGGGACGAACGAGGAGTGCGCATGAGGCCACGCGTGTCAGGTGCAACTTCCGCTGCTTCACGGGAGGACAGGGGGATGGAGGCTTCCGGACCATCAGCAGTCAGATTAGAAAGTAAGACGACATAGAAAATCAAGGCAAAGCCATAGGTGGGAAACTGACAGAATCACCTGCAGCAACCCAGCTCCCGGCCCCACAGAAGTCGGGACCCAAGCCTGGAGTAAGAAGACCCCACCGTGTAAGATGCTTTGAGGAGTGAAAGTGGCCTTGCAGGCTGTGCAAAACCAGGGTCAAAAGAGCAGCTTAGAATAAACAGGTTCATTCAGGAGATGACAGGAGTGGAAAGAGCAAACATCAGGATATATACATTGGTGGAAATTTATATACAGGGCCCTTAGAAATCACAGTGAACAAAGAAAAAGTAACACAGAGTGATGACCATAAAGCAACTTAGATCAGGGAGAGTCTCCAAGACATTCTTTGGCCCCCAAAGCAAGAAGCTGGGTTGGTAACATTTTAAATCGCTGTAACTATAAGGTTAGCAAGAATGATCAAATCCCCTCACTTGGGCGAAAAAAAAAAAGGAAAAGAAATAAAAATTTTTTTAAACTTTAAAAATTCATAACTTAATAAAACAGATAGTAGTGAGCCCTTCAGAAAATTCCTCTAGAGAAAGGCCATGGCCTCTAGGCAGTGCAGCCGTTCTGTCACTACAGCAGTATTGGCCCCACCTCCCCCAAGACACGGGGACATTCAGGACCAGTCAGCACTGAATAAACGGTGCATCCCCCCCGAGACGGGGAAGAAAGTACATGAGGACTAAAGCCCGCTGAGGTGCATTCACACTCCCCCCCACCACTCACTAGCAGCGTGACACTGGTCGAGTTACAACTTTGTGCCTCAGGTCCACCAGCTATCAAAGGAGAATAAAAGTATCCAAGCCCCCTGGATGCGGGGACCACTAAGTGAGTGGCTCTGTGTTGGAGACTGGAACCCAGTTCTGAACATTTAGCGAGTACTTAATAAAACAAAGTTAATGACTAAGGAAGGAACTGAAGAGGAACCTAAAATATTAAGGAGACATCACTGCAAAGGGTCGCGCGAAGCTGGGTTGAGTGGGAAGCCTATCGGGTCCGCGAGGTATTTCCAATCAAACCAAATTCACTGGGTTCTGCTGCCACCCATCTCCTGACACCTCCAAGATGGCGCCCATGACAGACTCGACCTGTAGACGCCGTCCCTTCCTCGTACCCAAGGCAGTCCAGATACTAAGCTGAAAGTATTTCAAGGACTCCAGCTTCATGAGCCACTGGAGTCTGGTATTGTGGCCCACCGACCTGGCATCCAGAGAACCAGAGAAGCGCCTTGGGCACTTCTGAACGCCTCCTTCAAGACGTGACATTTCCTCCTTCTCCCTCTCCCCCTTTTTCTTCCTTCTTCCCTTGTTCCTCTCTCTCCCACTTAATCTCACTGCAATCCCAGCTTACCTCACCCGCTGGCCTCACAGTTCATTAACACCGTGGCCCTCAGTCTTACCTGGAAAGAAACAAAATGGCACACGGGATCTCCTAGCAAACCTCAGAGCATCCCTTTTCTGAGAGTCTAACTAATGGGGACAGCTCAGGAGGCCCTGCACAATGTACTAGGTAAATCTACTATATTTCAGTCTACACTGCCTGACACAGTTTATAGAGCCAGAATTTATTACCAGCCTTATGGCTTCATAAATTAGCTAGTCAAGCCATTGCCCCATCTCAGTGTACTCTCGTATCCGTAAATTTATGGTATGCTGGCTTCACGTAGCATCACTGCCATCGCTTTCCAGGACCATGAGCATTCATTTTATCCTGGGACATAATTCATCACAGCTATTATGAAAATACCAACAAAAACACAAGAGGAAGAAAAATATGTAGGTTATGGTCTAACTGCCTGAATCTATCCCAAAAGGAAAGGAGATATTTGATAAAGTTTGGAGGATGTTTGAATGTGCTTAGTGTTATTTCAACTCAAAAAGCTTGACACACTTGAATGGGAAAATACAGGGTGAAGAGACCATTGACAATCCGCAGAACGCCAGCCAAGCAGCAGGGCTGTGTTCTGTTGAGATATCTGGGCTGGGTTCCCTCTGTAAATCAGCATTTTAAGTGTTAGATAAAGAGACTCCATAAATCAGGATTATATTCCTTCCACGTGATCTGTGTCTTCAGCAAAAGGATCTTCTGCTACTTGGCGTTTTGGTCTGGTCAGGTTTTACGTGGTCAGTTGCGAGTTTGGTTTGGTTTCTGGGTTGGAGAGGTTGAGTAGTGGAAAAGCTATGACTTGTTCTTTTGTTCTAGTTCATTATTCCAAGGACTAAGAACAATGCCAAGTCAACTCTCCTGCCCATGTGTAATGGCCAAAATGAACCTCTGGCTTCTAGCTACAAAATCCCCAGTGTGTTCTGCAGCCCTGCAGCCAGCCTGTCTGCTTAGGAAGGAACAATACTGTAATTTGAAAATGACCAATGAAAGAGAACACTGGTTCTATTTATTTTAAAATACAGCTTACGTTGTCTCACGCATAAGGAACAGATCTTTTTCAATAAATTTAAAAAATGGGGATTCTGAGCCATCACTAAGATTTTAAGGATGCCACAAGAGCTGACTTTATCACGACACCTGTGTAGCAGAAAAAGCATGGATTTAGGAGGCAGAAAGATATGGATTTGAACGTGGGTGCCACCATTCTCTTATCCAAGGACAGGCCTTTCTGCCCACCAGTCCAAGCTAAATCGAGTTTCCCCTTGCAGATGTGGTCAGGAGTCATCAAGTGGGGAGCAGCAGGCTGGTGAATTTGGTCTGAAGAGCCTGGAAAGTGGAATCTCTTTGGAAGCCACTTACCCACACTCACGGACACACAGACTCGTTGAGTTAGAAGGGCCTTAGCCGTAATCTAGCGCACTTCACCCCTGGTCTCTGCGGAATGAGCTGAGAATGATGCCAATGGTTTTCGCCATTTATTAAAAGGGCACAGACTATTGGAGGAACGATTTTAAAGATGCCCATCAGGCATCCAAGTCAGATGTCAAGTCAACAGTTGGATATAGGAATTTGAGTGTGGCGGGACCATCAGGGATGGAGATGTTTGGGAGTCGCTGGCCCATGGGTGGTGCTGGAAGCCAGGGGGACTAAATGAGGTCACTCAGAGAGTAACAGACTAACCCCTTCTGTGAAAAAGGAATTATGGCAGATTACTGTGGATTATTGTTCCAACTCGTAGCTCTGTCCCTCCTGTAAGAGAATAATGCAGCCCCACTCGCTGTCTGTGACTTGCTCTGGCCTTCCTGTGGGCACAGGGCACTCACCTCCCCATTAACTTTGGTCTTGCCCATGCACTTGGTTCTGACCAATAAACGTAGGCTAAAGTGAAAGTGTACCCATTGCAGGAGGCAACTCCGAGGGGAATCACAGGACTCTGCTCATCCATCAGCTTCCGCCCCTTCCACACGGGCCCCAGAAAGGAGCCCAACAGAGCCACATCTGACCTGTAGTCTTCCAAGTAAGAAATAAATATCTGTTGTTATAAGCCACTGAGAGTTTTAGGACTGTTTGTTACTGCAGCAAAAGCTAACTAATACATAAATGAAAATTATCACTGCCAGTAGATACTTCCCAAAAAGCAGAGTAAGTCTACCTCAAAGATGCCAGGGCCTCAAGCCTGAGTGTGATCCACGGAGCTGTGCAAGGTCAGCCCAAGACCAGACGATGAAATGGTCCACGTTTACCATCAGAACTTCCAGATTTCCCTTAGGTGCTCTCCACCCGACTCCCCACCAGTGCCTTGCCCACAGGGAAAACCTGCCCTGAAGAAAGGTTCTGATATGAGCCATTGTGGTAACTCATTTCAACCAACAACTACAAGATTTATGAGCCAGCAGAGTTGCTTACATACAAAGATGAACACAAGACAATCGTGGCCTTAGTGGGTTGACATCCAGTCTACTCACTGAGGGCAAAAGACTGGGAAATTGACAGAGGGCAGAGACTGCCCTGAACCTCTGGGTAAACAAGCAAGCGACTGCTCTGTAACGCAGCCTGACCCAGCACCTGTGGGACTCTGGGTCACGCCCACCCTGCTCAGGTGCGGCCCCAGGCATGCCAAGCCACAGGGAAGAAGGGTGGGCACACCCTGCAGTCACTACCACCTCAGGTGCTGCCATCCACTGTGCCAGGACACAACCTGTCACGAGCCTTCCATTCAGGAGGGGCACTGGATATGCCCTCATTTTGACCTTAATCTGGGCTTTTCACTCTCCACAGGTCAATACAACTCACCAAAGAGCATTCCTCTTTGCCTTCTCAGCCAAATCAATGGAGGAGAATGAAGGCTGGCTGACATCGAGGAAAATGAGACTCTGCCATTCCTGAATGAAAGGTCTCTTAGGTCTCTTTTGATATCAAATAGCTAACACACACACATACGCACACACACGCACACACAGTTTGCATGAAGTAAACAGAAAGCAGATGAAAACACTGATTCATTTTTCTTGCAGCGCAGATTAGATCCAAACTTAGAGAAGACCAGCCGAATGTAAGATCTTTATACATTATCTCTGAAATGTTTGTCATGCTCAAAATATGATTTCATTTATCTCTTCCCCTCTCGGGTTGTGTCTGGGGGTTTTGTCACCTGAACTATAATAGCACGTTTTGCAGTATCACAGTGCAACAGAGCTTTTACACGTGTTAGCTTGTTTTACACGTCACTGTAGCAGAAAATGAAAGTCCTAGACTCAGATGTGTTGCTCCCTAAAGAAATGGAGCACATGTGTTGCTCTGCACGGACAGCACACCTCTGACAAAGGCATAGATGATCACCTACCTGGGAGGAATTGAACTTGAAATGAATCTATGCATCTGGGCCCCTTGCCTGTGACACACAAGAAACCTTCCATAACGAAACAAGGCAATTCGTAACATTCAGTCATTAGATTTCTGAAAGGACATCCTGGCTCCATCTTCACTAAAACATAATGCAAGTGAGCCATTTCTTCCCTAGCAAATTTTTTACAAAAGAAGTTTTAAAGCTCTCAGAGTTGTCGTCATCACACAGCAAATAAAAACATTCTTGAGATGCTTTTCATTTTCAAGAGAGAAGCTACTTATTAAATAATCTCAGCTTTCTTCATCCTTCAGGCTGCATTTGAAGCCTTAGGGTAAAGCTCTGAGCTGAGCCAAGCATGGGACTTAGACGTCCTCACTCCTACCTTTTGGGTCACCTCTGGCCACCCCTCACCGTCCATCCTATGGTCCGGCCTCGGTGAACCGCTGACTGTCACCAGAATGCATGAGCACTAGATGTCCTGCTTTTGCATATGCCTCTTGGAAACTTCCTCCCTACTCAATCCAGCTAACATGTGTTTGCCTTTAGACCCAGTGCATGCACTGGCTCTTCTGAGAAGCCATCCCTGACCCCTGGACAGTCTTGGTGAAACCGCACTTCCATGGGTCCTTCTAGAGCACCTGTCTCCCTCAATCCTCGTGTAACAACCTGGGTTTGACTCTCAGCTGCACCACTGGCCAGCTATGCAACAATGGTATGACCCCTCACAGAACAACCAAATTCAGCTACGTAGCCATAGTCGGTAAGAAGTGCCAAAAACACTGTATTCATTTGCAAAGATGCACTGGCAGATGAAACAATGAAACTATCAAAACTTAAGCAGCATTTTACATTCAAAATATTGTTTTTAAAGCTCAAAACAAAGTATTTGCAAGAAACAGCATTCATTGAAAAGCAACAGAAGCAGATGTTCAATATTTCATATATAAAAGGAATGCTTTTGAAGATTTCTAGTGCAAAGGGACTTGGGTTGCAAAAACTAAAAACAAACAAAAACATAAAATTGTCAAGACATCCATGTAAAACTGCATCAGAGGAGTCTATTTGGGAAATGTTAGGTGAATCTGTGACCAAAAAAAAAACAAATACGTAGGGCTTCCCTGGTGGCGCAGTGGTTGAGAGTCCCCCTGCCGATGCAGGGGACACGGGTTCGAGCACCGGTCCGGGAAGATCCCACATGCCGCGGAGCGGCTAGGCCTGTGAGCCACGGCCGTTGAACCTGCGCATCCGGAGCCTGTGCTCATACCACTTCCCAATGATATCCTAACTCAGTGTTTTCAAGACGGGACAGATTGTGAAATTTTTTGTTCTAGTTCTGTGAAAAATGCCAGTGGTAGTTTGACAGGGATTGCATTGAATCTGTAGATTGCTTTGGGTAGTAGAGTCATTTTCACAATGTTGATTCTTCCAATCCAAGAACATGGTATATCTCTCCATCTATTTGTATCATCTTTAATTTATTTCATCAGTGTCTTATAATTTTCTGCATACACATCTTTTGTCTCCTTAGCTAGGTTTATTCCTAGATTGGAGGAATCAGGGTCCCTGACTTCAGACTATACTACAAAGCTACAGTAATCAAGACAGTATGGTACTGGCACAAAAACAGAAATATAGATCAACGGAACAGGATAGAAAGCCCAGAGATAAACTCACGCACATATGGTCACCCTTATCTTTGATAAAGGAGAAAAGAATATACAGTGGAGAAAAGACAGCCTCTTCAATAAGTGGTGCTAGGAAAACTGCACAGGTACATGTAAAAGTATGAGATTAGAACACTCCCTAACACCATACACAAAAATAAGCTCAAAATGGATTAAAGACCTAAATGTAAGGCCAGGCACTATCAAACACTTAGAGGAAAACATAGGCAGAACACTCTATGACATAAATCACAGCAAGGTCCTTTTTGACCCACCTCCTAGAGAAATGCAAATAAAAACAAAAATAAACAAATGGGACCTAATGAAACTTAAAAGCTTCTGCACAGCAAAGGAAACCATAAACAAGACCAAAAGACAACCCTCAGAATGGGAGAAAATATTTGCAAATGAAGCAACTGACAAAGGATTAATCTCCAAAATTTACAAGCAGCTCATGCAGCTCAATAACAAAAAAACAAACAACCCAATCCAAAATTGGGCAAAAGACCTAAATAGACATTTCTCCAAAGAAGATATACAGATTGCCAACAAACACATGAAAGAATGCTCAACATCATTAATCATTAGAGAAATGCAAGTCAAAACTACAATGAGATTTCATCTCACACCAGTCAGAATGGCCATCATCAAAAAATCTAGAAACAATAAATGCTGGAGAGGGTGTGGAGAAAAGGGAACACTCTTGACTGTTGGTGGGAATGTGAATTGGTACAGCCACTATGGAGAACAGTATGGAGCTTCCTTAAAAAACTACAAATAGAACTACCACACGACCCAGCAATCCCACTACTGGGCATATACCCTGAGCAAACCATAATTCAAAAAGAGTCATGTACCAAAATATTCATTGCAGCTCTATTTACAATAGCCAGGACATGGAAGCAAGCTAAGTGTCCATCATCGAATGAATGGATAAAGAAGATGTGGCACATATATACAATGGAATATTACTCAGCCATAAAAGGAAACGAAATTGAGTTATTTGTAGTGAGGTGGATGGACCTAGAGTCTGTCATACAGAGTGAAGTAAGTCAGAAAGAGAAAAACAAATACCGTATGCTAACACACATATATGGAATCTAAGAAAAAAAAAAGGTCATGAAGAACCTAGGGGTAAGACGGGAATAAAGACACAGACCTACTAGAGAATGGACTTGAGGATATGGGGAGGGGGAAGGGTAAGCTGTGACAAAGTGAGAGAGTGGCATGGACATATATACACTACCAAACCTAAAATAGATAGCTAGTGGGAAGCAGCCACATAGCACAGGGAGATCAGCTCAGTTCTTTGTGACCACCTAGAGGGGTGGGATAGGGAGGGTGGGAGGGAGGGAGACGCAAGAGGGAGGAGTAATGGGGACATATGTATATGTATAGCTGATTCACTTTGTTATAAAGCAGAAACTAACACAGCATTGTAAAGCAATTATACTCCAATAAAGATGTTTAAAAAAAAAAAAAAGACAAGACAGAGAGCATAGCTACAATTCCAGGGATCTAGGTGCATACACTTGAATATAAACTCAACAACTGCTTCCTTTCTAGAGAAAGTCTTGTGCTACAAGAAAAAACAATGTCAGCTGCATAACACACTTAGTGACATAGGATCTGAAAGCTAATGCAATACATTCAATATTTCTGTCTTCCTTACGTGATATTATGGAAGATGAGCAGAAATGCACTCCAGTGTTTCTCTAAGAAACCAGTGTTTTCCCAGCTTTAAAGACGTGAACTAGTCAGACTTGTTTATTCATCTGATCTCCTCAGTATTTTTATTTTTTTGTAAAAAGGAACATTTATTTATTTTTGGCTGGGTTGGGTATTCATTGCTGTGCACAGGCTTTCTCTAGTTGCAGTGAGCAGGGGCTACGCTTCGTTGCGGTGCGCAGGCTTCTCATTGTGGTGGCTTCTCTTGTTGCGGAGCATGGGCTCTAGGCGCACGGGCTTCAGTAGTTGTTGCAGGCAGGCTCAGTGGTTGTGGCTCGTGGGCTTTAGAACACAGACTCAGTAGTTGTGGCGCATGGGCTTAGTTGCTCCTCAGCATGTGGGATCTTCCTGGACCAGGGATCGAACCTGTGTCCCCTGCATTGGCAGATGGATTCTTAACCACTGTGCCACTGGGGAAGTCCCTCCTCAGTATTTTTAAATATCATAATACTCCTAGGCAAAGAAGGGATGCAGTGTTTCTTCGATGTATATCTTTATATATCTATGCATAAAAGAGTCTGGAACTATATAAAACAAAATAGTAACAGTGGATAACTCTACAGGGACATTACAGAGAGTTTTTTCTTCCTTTTGCTTCTCTGTATTTATCATCTTTTTCTACCTGAATTCCACTCATGCCATTAAGAACTACAGACCACAGAGTCATAAGAGGGTGACATGAGTTCAACCATTTAAAAACAGCTTTAAGAGCTTTGCCTGTCTAAGGGATCACGTGAGCTGTCTATCACTGACGGACCCCACACGTTACCCAGAACCACAAAAACAACAGTATGAATGTGATGACCTTAGGATGCAGATAAGGAAGAGTCAGTTAAACACACAACACCCCACCCCTAGCTACTGGGCCAAGCAAAGCGTTAGAGCATTCATTCCAGGATGTATCTATAGCAGAGTAACTGGAAACACAGCACAGTCTGACAGTTGGGCAGCTCAAGAGTCTACCTGGCCACCTCCTTCCCAGGGTCTTGTTTCCCGTGGAAGTGGGGCCGTCCCGGGGCGGGGAGGCAGCACCTCCACTTCCCTTCCCCTCAAACCTCCCACCTCTTCCATCCACATGCTCCAAGCTTTCAGAATAACCCCTGTTATCCACAGAGCCCACCAGGCTAGGTTGAGCACTTTTACACAATTTCTCATAAGCAATCTCTGTTCATCATATCTGTATTATTAACTTTTTTCTCTTTTATCAAAAGATAAAGAGAGCAGCAATACACAGCTTTTGCTTATAAATGACTAGGGTCCTCCAAAGTGTTCCCCTTCTACCAAAGTATCCTAAACGAATTAATATTATCATTATTATCATTGTGGTTATTACTATCACTCTTATTATTAATGCTAAGGAATGACCTGTTTTTAGGTAGACAACATTTACAATTCAGTAGCAAAGTTTCCCATGCTGAGTTCACAGTTCACAGCGTCCTGCGGCCCTTGGACAGGAATATATAAAGCTCAGAGATGCCTGCTTATAGACCTCTCCAGTGGGAGACAGTGACAGGTAGACCCTTGGAATAGGAGGTAGGAAACCTAAGCCCCTCCATCCCTGCACAAGCTCTAAGCAGGGAACCTGAGACCCATCAGCCACTCTCTCTGCCATAGACCAGAGGCAATTATAACGGACTTCCAGGACTGGTACACCAGGACCCTAGGACCTCCTCAACCAGGAGGTTCTCATCACAGTCAAAGCAACAGACAAGTGTATTAATTAGGATTCATTTTAGTTGTAAGCGACAGAGATAACATTGACTTCTTTTTATCACTGTATTTATTGTCAGTTGACACTTACCCTACAACCCTCATTTTCTTCTATAGTTATATTTGCTAGTATAAAGAATCCATTTTGCACCAGACACATTTACACATGTCAAACATATCTTTTCTGTTCATTATTACATTCTCTACATCCTTCCTATATGAGCCCCTCAAGTGAATATGGACAAACAAGACACTGGGCACATTTTGAAACTTTCATTGTCACAGAGTCTCAGGAAAATTGAGAATAAGCTGGACATCTGAATTCAATATTTCATTAGTTTCATCTATGGCTCTGTGATTTAAGAGATAACATTGACTTTTAAAAATGGTAGCTTTTCAAAACAAGCAACCTAATTTAAAAATGGGCAAAGGGCTTGAACAGACAGTTCTCCAAGGGAGATAGGCAGATGGCCAATAAGCACAGGAAGAGGTGTTCAACACCATTAATCATTAATGAAATGCAAATCCAAACCACAATGAGATACCACTTCACAGCCATTAGGATGGCTACTATCAAAATAACAGAGAGTAACTAGCGTTGGTGAGAATGTGGAGCAATTGGAACCTCTTGGCATTACTGATGGGAATACAAAATGGTGCAGCCACTGTGGAAGACTGTATGGTGGTTCCTCAAACAGTTAAGCAGAAAATTACCACGTGACTCATTAATTTCACTTCTGCGTGTATACACAAAAGAATTGAGAGCAGAGAATCAGATACTTGCTTGCCAATGTTCACAGCAGCACTACCCACAGCAGCCAACAGATAGAAATGACCCAAATGTACATCAACAGATGAATGGATAAACAAAATTCCATATTATTCAGCCTTAAAAGGGAATGAAATTCTGAAACATGGTACAATATGGATGAACCTTGAAGATATTATGCTGAGTGAAATAGGCCAGACACCAAAAGACAAATACTATATGAGTCCACCTATATAAGGTCCCTAAAGTAGTCAAATTCATAAAGACAGTAAGCAGAATAGAAGGTACTAAGGGCTAGGCGGAGAGAGGAATGGGGCGTATTATGGACTTAATGTTTGCGTTCCCCTAAAATTCACATGTTAAAGCCCTAACTGCCAATATGATGATACTTGGAGATGGAGCCTTTTGGAGGTAATTAGGTCGTGAAGGGGAGCCTTCATTATTGGATTATAAGTGCCCTTATAAGAAGAGACAAGAAAAAGTGTGCTTCTCTCTGTTTCTGCCATGTGAGGACACAGCAAGAAGGCAAGCTGTCTGCAAGCAGGAAGAGGGCTCTCACCAGAACATGACCATGCTGGCACCCTGATCTTGGATTTCCCAGACCCAAGAACTGTAAGACGTATATGTTATTTAAGCCATCCATACTATAACTTTCTTATAGAAGCCTGAGCTAAGACAGGGAGTTAGTTTAATGGGTACAGAGTTTCCATTTGTGATGATGAATAAGTTCTAGAAATGGACAGTGGTGGTGGTAACACAATATTGTGAATATAGTTCATACCACTGAACCGCACACTTACAAATGACTACAATGGTAAATTTTGTTGTATTTCACCAGAATATAATTTTGTTTAATGGTGGCTTAAATCATATCAAAATAGTTAGATAAAGACTGCTATGATTATCAGAGACCCAACTCCTTCTGCTCTGACATTCTACTACCTCAACACACAGCTTACTTCTTGAAACAAGATGGCTGCTCCAACTCCAGTCATCACATCAGCAATCCAGCAAGTGGAATGGAGAAAGGAAAGGAGAAGGGCATACGTTTCCCTTTAAAGACTCTATGTGGAAGGTCAACTTCCTATAAGTTGCCTGCAGCCCTTCTGCTCACATTCTATTGGCCAGAACATAGTCACATGGTGGCACTCAGCTGCAAAGGAAGCTGGGAAATGTAGTCTTTGTTCCAGGCACCGACCTTCTCCGCTAACGTTCAGGAGTTCTGTTACTGAGGAAGAAGGGAAGGATGAGGACTGACAGAACACAAGCCATCTCTGCATAAGTTGAAAATCACCTTGCAAATGTTTTTTGGCACAAAGTTGCAAATCTTCAAGATTTCCTAGGATCACAATGCAGAAAGGGGTAGCTTTAAGAAATAGCTGTGGCCAAGTGAGTACGTTCTTCTTCGGTAAGCTCACTTGGCAACATACAAGGAATCTGGACCCTTATAGGGATATGCAGTACAAAATGTTGTTATTCACCATGTACTCCAAGGAATAAGCACGGCTAAATTGAGAAGCAATTAAAGAAATAAAGAAAAAAGCAAAAGAAAGCAAGAAAAAGGGATGGAGAGAAGGGAGGGAAAAAGAAAGAAAATAAGAAGAAAATTTTAAACAAAAAGATGAAAATAAAGAGTCACTTTCCTAATGCCTCACCCCATCCATTTTGTAGAATTTCAAACACCTGGAATAACTGAATACAAAGAAAAACCCTTATGACCTGGGCTGCGTTCAGCTTTAGCAGAGACCAGGAAGCACCCACTGGCCCATTCATGATATTTCAGGTGGGTAACAAACACTTGCCGTTTCCAGGGCACCCACATCCCTCAACTCTGAATGCCTCCTGCCCTCAAGGAAAAAGATTCAGCACCTTCAAAACGCCCCCTACCCTACACTTTGTTTCCCATAAAGGCTGTCTTTGGTTGAAAATTTCAGAGGCCAAGTACAGAGTTTCACATATTCACACAGTTAAGAGAGAGGATGAGAGTTCTTATGAGTCATAGAAAATTTGGTTTCAAAAACAAATGGCATCAGGAAGAATCAGAAACACTAAACGCCCACATGCCTCGTCTCTTTAAAGCACACTGGGGGAAATTTTGCTTTTAGTGGTAACCTAACATTCTGTTGCTGCTATATATGTCACTTTCAGCAGAGGCGAAATAGCTAACAGCCTGGGAAGACTTTTATAGCCTTCTCATCCTTTTTAAGAGATGGCGTCGTCCCAATTTTGACCTTCCTCTTACTACTTTCCTTTCCTTTGGACAAAATCCATGTAATCCTCAGTAATACTACAACAACTCTGTGTGACTGCGTATGCACACCTGATTCCCACGCCTTTCTCATCCCCTGTTTTGGAAGAGATCTATCTGTACATAGAGGTATAAAGCCCCCATACCCCTGTTCTGGAAGCCACAGCCCTTACCCCAACTCAGCCCTCCTGGCATTACCTGTCTCCTGCCACCGATTCAAGTCAGGAAGCACTTCAGACCCAGGCCTGCAAACAAAATCCCGTAGACAGTTCTAGAGGGTGTGCTTGGCTGTGGAAGCAAGCTTAAATGGCTTCTGCTTGAATCATCCCTCCATCAGCATCACCCCTACAGAAAGTCACCTCTTGAGTTTTAGAATGCTTTAAACCCTCCCTTTTATTTTTTAGCATTTATTATCCATCTCATATTACAGCTTTTCATATGTCTCATCTCTAAGGGAATCACACATTCTAGCTCGTCCAAGACAGTTCTAGTTTGGCCTGTTGTCAATATAATTATTCATTGTGTCTTCTTTCACTTCGAGTTTGGAAGAAAAATTATACAGACACCCAACTAATCTCTCCAATGTGTGTGTCACCTCCTTGATAATAGGAAAGATTCTGTCCTGGCAACCTTTCCGTTCTCCAAGGAGTCTCCCCTCATATAGCAGCTGACCCAGGTGGGTACAAGTAGTTATCTGTTGAAAGGAAGGAAGGGAGGGAGGGAGGAAGGAAAGAAGAACTCTCTCCTACTTCTCCTCTTGCTCAAAATCCAGCCATGAGCCCAATATAAGGATAAGTGTTAGAAAAAATCACTTGAAAGAGCAGCATTCTCCTCTCACAGGGAGGGATATAACACAGTGGATGAAAGTAAGACTCTGCCTGACTGTCCAGATTCAAAGTCTGATTCCATAATTTACTATCTACATGACTTTGAACAGGCTGACTAACCTTTGCTGCCTCCATTTTCTTATCCCTAAAATGGGTATAGTAAAAGTGACTCCCTACACACAAATGGCCACCACGCACATGAAAAGATGCTCAGTATCACTCATCATTAGAAAAATACAAATCAAAACCACAACGAGATACCACTACATACCCATTAGGATGACTAATATGAAAAAGAAACGAACATGTGTTGACCAGGATATGGAGAAACTGGAACCCTTGCACACTGTTGGTGGGACTGTAAAATGGTGCAACTGCTATGGAAAATAGGATGGAGGTTCCTCAAAAAATTAAACATAAAATAACCATACGATCCAGTAATTCCACCTCTGGGTATTTACTCAAAAGAATTGAAAGCAGAGCCTTGAAAAGATATTTGCACACTCGTGTTTATAGCAGCCTTCTTTATACTGGCCAAGAGGTGGGAGCAACCCAAGTGTCCATCAAGAGATGCACGCATGAAGAAAATGTGGTATATACATATAATGAAACATTATTCAGCCTTAAAAAAGAAGGAAATTCTGTTACATGCTATAACACGGATGAACCTTGGGGACATTAGGCTCGGTGAAATGAGCCAGTCACAGAAGGACAAATACTGTATGATTCCACTTATATGAGGGACCTAAAGGAGTCAAATGTATAGTATAACGGTGGTTACCAGGGACGGGAGGGAACGAGAATGGGGAATTAGCATTTAATGGGGACAGAATTTTACATATGCAAGATGAAATAGTTCTACAGATCTGCTTTGAAACAATGTGAATATACCTAACACTACTGACTGTACACTTAAAAATGGTTAAAACAGTCAAGTTTACATTATATGGTTTTTACCACACAGACAAAAAAACTATCATTAAAAACATGCTGTCATATGAATTAAACCAGTTCATACATGTAAAGCACAGAACACTGCCTGGCACAGAGTGAATGTTCTGTAAATGTCATCTTCATCAATGAATCCACATATTTTGTTCCACACTACATCAACGTGTGTGAATTATTTTAGGTTTGGTTTGGTGCCTTTTTACTTGTTTGGGCTTTTGTTTTCTTACTTCTTGTCATCTTCGCAGTTTTCCATATCATGTATTGCTCTCTATGGCTAATTGTTTTAGAAGCTTTACACATTCTATTTTAAAATTATTCATTTTAGGATAACAGTAAAAAGTATAATATGAATCTTTTAAGAAAAAAATCAACCACCAATTATTCAATTTCATAAGATATAATCTTAAGTTTGGATTATTCTCTTTGCTTAGACTTTTTGAGAGCCTTCCTATTTACTATGAGCTTGCAGCAGTTGATCAAAAAGAGACATGATTGTTTTCAAAGGCAGTATGATGGGGCTGCCCCAGAGCTAACACAGTTAGAAGCATAAAGCCCAGATCACAAAATATAATGGTCCCAGATTTCTTAGGGACCATTCTGGACATGAATTTCTAAGAAGAACATTGATTAAAAAAATAATATATCCAGAAAAATAAAACTGATATATGATAGCTCTAAAAAATGTATTATATGAAATAGGGGATTAAAAATTCGTTGTGTTTTATCTGAAAAAGAGAAGTTTAAGGAAATACTCATTTGAAATATATGAAGATCAGTCAAATGTTCACACATTCACTTGTTCAGTTCTGAGATTATTTGGTAAATATTTATTGTAAGATTTTTAAGAATCAGGCACTGTGCTAGGTGTTAACAGTACCAATCATGACCAAAAACAGCCACTTTACTGTGTTATCCTAGAAGGAAGAAGTAGACGGAGAAAATCTGAGGTCACTCAAAGGAAACACATACTGATAAACAGCTATCTTGCAGTGGAAAGGGCTATTCAGTGAGGGAGTGAGGTCCCCATCCCTGGGGCTACGCAGGCAAAGGCAATATGAGCATTAAGAATGTAGAGAAGAGGGCTTCCCTGGTGGCGCAGTGGTTGAGATTCTGCCTGCCGATGCAGGGGACATGGATTCGTGCCCCGGTCCAGGAAGATCCCACATGCCGCGGAGCGGCTGGGCCCGTGAGCCATGGCCGCTGGGCCTGCGTGTCCAGAGTCTGTGCTCCGCAACGGGAGAGGCCACAACAGTGAGAGGCCCGCGTACCACACACAAAAAAAAGAATGTAGAGAAGTAACTTCTACACTAGGTTCTAAATAGATGTAGTGAAGGTAACAATCTACCTCTCCTCCAACCAGAAACTCTATGAAATCCAGTTTTAAAGCACACGGAGTGGAGAGAATGCCGGTACATTCAGAGTGACCTCAAGATGAAATGCTTAGAAAAGCTTCACTACTCATTCAACATGACAACCTGATAGGAGACCTAAAATGATGTAGACCTATACTAAGTCTGCAACATTTATTATATCAAGTATAACCATGTCTCTTCACATGGGTGCATACTGATGATCCATTATTAGAATCTCAACGTAAGTTACAAGAGCACAGCAGTTCCTCTACAGGTAGCATCCTTCCCTCACAAATTTCATTCCAGCTTTGAAAACCATCATGAAAGTGATTGCTAAAACTTGGAAGTAACCAAGATGCCCTTCAATAGGTGAATGGATAAACCAGCTGTGGTACATCCATACTGTGGAATATTATTTGGCTGTGAAAAGAAATGAGCTAGCGAGCCACAAAAAGATGTGGAGGAGGCTTAAGTGCATATTACTAAGAAAAAGAAGCCCCCTCAAAGTCACAGTACTGTGCGATTCCAACTATATGACATTCTGGAAAAGGCAAAATATTGAGACAGTAAAGAGGTCACTGCTCATCATAGGTTCAAAGGGGTGAATTGTTGGAACATGGGGTATCTTTAGGACAGTAAAACTATTCAGTATAGTACAGTAAAGGTGACTATGTAGCATTAGACGTTAGTTAAAATCCATAGAAAGTACAACACAAAGAATGAACCCTAATGTAAACAATGGACTTTAGTTAATAATAATGTATCAATATTGGTTCATCAATTATAACAAATGTACCACACTTAAAAACAAACAAAAAACTACACCGAGATAGAAAACATTTAACAGATTCAGAGATAAGTAAATAGTAAGTAATTAAAGAAATGAAAAAATCATGAAACTTCACAGGCCCGTCTTCCTTTAAGGGGAAAAAAAAATGTTCTCATCTCTAAAACCCAAGAACTATTGCAAAAGAATTCAATGTGATATTTTTAAAGCACAATTATTGAGTATAAAATGCAGTGTGACAACACACAACTTTGCAAGAACTTTCTGTGTTTAGGTAAGGTCAACTGTATAGTTGAAGGCTGAGCTGTAGATGTTTGCGGTCACAGTGACAGAGATCCCCTCTGGCAATTACCACACATGTTCAAACGCGGTTGACCCCGGCGGGACTAAGGGTGGAATGAGATGCAGGAAATAAGATACTGGGCAGGGTCCCCACTTTGCCAGTCATTAGTTCTCCAAAGTTGGGCAACTGACTTTGACGGGTGTCTATTTTCTCACACAAGAGGTGAACAGAACAGACCAGGGAGCAGTTTCGATATTGGTCTCCAGTGGAAGAGAGGGGCTGGGTACAGTGGGGATGGGACGATAGGGAGGGGCAAGAGGGGACTGGCTTCCACCAAAAGAGTTCCACTCTTTTGGGGGAGGTTTTACTTACTGGGCTTTTGTGTACAATTTTATTTGAACAGAGACCTCCTTAGCTAAAAAAAAAAGACAAAGAAAATTAAAAGAGACATCTGGTTCCTTTTCCCTGAAGGTATTTGCTCGTGCCAAGGAATGAAGCACCTGTGGGTGAGGAACAGATGAAAGCTGGAAATATAAAAACTTGAGAGAACCATTTTTTCATTTCGAAGGGGATTATCGAAGGCAGAATGTACTTTGGCTCCTATAAACCCGTCCAATATCTCATCTCCCACCTTGGCCCACTGCTGCAGTTCTGCAGGATGTTATCCAAAGAGTTCCTCTCCCATTCCAATGGCCTAAGGGGGGAAGATTCTACCTGAAATACTGGGGCCCATGTTTGGAGGGATGGGTGAGTGCCATCTGAGTAGTTGTCCTACTTAGAAGGAAGCAAATATTTATTCAAAAGCATTTATTAAATAATAAGACAATGATCAAAAAGGAAAGGGCAAACACCCATTGTAGTTTACATACAAGAATCATGGACCCTTAAGTTATAAGAGACTTTAAATGAGGAGAGAAATAAAGCCACAGAGGAGAAAAATGTTGTGAAATGTTACGTAATAGGAGGTAGACCTGGGATCCAAAGCTGGTACTGCCAGTGATGATCTATTCTAAGTGAAGATCTAGATGAAGATCCTTCTGCTCAGGCACCAGCCTCTCTGTGTTTGCTAGTCAGTGTAAAAAGCATCTCAAATGTTTTGCCTTCCCAGTCTTCTGAAAGCCACATAGGCATGTCTATGCATTCATGTCTGTGTGTGTGTCATTGCACATGTGCCTGCCTTTCTATTGAAGCTCACAAAATGATATGACCTACCTGCAAAGTGGCAAACAGAACCTGATTGAATGAAGAAACACTTGATTGAGAGTTTAAGAAACAACCATTTGGGGCTTCCCTGGTGGTGCAGTGGTTAAGAATTCACCTGCCAATGCAGGGGACACAGGTTTGAGCCCTGGTCTGGGAAGATCCCACATGCCATGGAGGAACTAAGCCCGTGCGCCACAACTACTGAGGCTGTGCTCTAGAGCCCGTGAGCCACTACTGGAGCCTGCATGTCTAGAGCCCATGCTCTACAACAAGAGAAGCCACTGCAATGGGAAGCCCACACTCCACAATGAAGAGTAGCCCCTGCTCACCGCAACCAGAGAAAGCCCACATGCAGCAAAGAAGATGCAACACAGCCAAAAATAAATTATTTTTTTTAAAAAAGAACAGAAAAAAAAAGTTGAAGAAACAACCATTTGGATTTCTTACTGCCATCAAAACTTGAATATTAAAAGTAGTCTTTACTTGACTCAGTTTTTTGAAGGATACCATGGTGTAGTGGAAAGAACCCACAATTTGGAAAAGACACTGCACTACTAATTAGATGTCCATAGGAAGTGACTTAATATCTCCAAGTTTCAGTTTCTCAATTTAAAAGGAGGATTGGGGACCTTCAAGATGAAGGAGGAGTAAGACGTGGAGATCACCTTCCCTCCCACAAATACATCAAAAATACATCTACTGTGGAACAACTCCTACAGAACACCTACTGAATGCTGACAGAAGACCTCAGACTTCCCAAAAGGCATGAAACTCCCCACATACCTGGGTAGGGCAAAAAGAAAAGGAAAAACAGAGACAAAAGAATAGGGACGAGGGCTTCCCTGGTGGTGCAGTGGTTGAGAGTCCTCCTGCCGATGCAGGGGACACGGGTTCGTGCCCCGGTCCGGGAAGATCCCACATGCCGTGGAGCGGCTGGGCCCACGAGCCATGGCCGCTGAGCCTGTGCGTCCAGAGCCTGTGCTCCGCAACGGGGGAGGCCACAACAGTGAGAGGCTCGGGTACTGCCAAAAAAAAAAAAAAGAATAGGGACGAGACCTGCACCTTGGGGAGGGAGCTGTGAAGGAGGAAGTTTCCACACACTAGGAAGCCCCTCACTGGCGGAGACGGGGAGTGGCGGGGGGAAGCTTCGGAGCCACGGAGAGTGCAGCAACAGGGGTGAAGAGGGCCAAGCGGAGAGATTCCCGCACAGAGGATTGGTGCTGACCAGCACTCACCAGCCCAAGAGGCTTGTCTGCTCACCCGCCGGGACGGGTGGGGGCTGGGAGCTGAGGCTCAGGCTTCAGAGGTCAGACACCAGGGAGAGGACTGGGGTTGGCTACGTGAACACACCCTGAAGGGGGCTGGTGCACCACAGCTAGCCAGGAGGGAGTCCAGGAGAAAGTCCGGAACCGCCTAAGAGGCAAGAGACCATTGTTTCCTGGTGCGCGAGGAGAGGGGATTCAGAGTACTTCCTAAATGAGCTCCAGAGACGGGCGCGAGCCACGGCTAACAGCGCAGACCCCAGAGACGGGCATGAGACGCTAAGGCTGCTGCTGCAGCCACCAAGAAGCCTGTGTGCGAGCACAGGTCACTATCCACACCTCCCCTCCCAGAGACTGTGCAGCCCACCACTGCCAGGGTACCGTGATCCAGGGACAACTTCTCCGGGAGAACACATGGCATGCCTCAGGCTGGTGCAACGTCACGCCGGCCTCTGCCACCACAGGCTCACCCCACACTCCATACCCCTCCCTCCCCCTGGCCTGAGTGAGCCAGAGCCCCCTAATCAGCTGCTACTTTAACCCCTGTCTTCGCCCTCTCTGAGCAAAGAACAGACGCCCTCAGGCGACCTACACACAGAGGCGGGGCCAAATCCAAAGCTGAACCCCAGGAGCTGTGCGAAAAAAGAAGAGAAAGGGGAATCTCTCCCAGCAGCCTCAGGAGCAGTGGATTAAATCTCCACAATCAACTTGATGTACCTGCATCTGCGGAATACCTGAATAGACAACGAATCATCCCAAATTGAGGAGGTGGACTCTGGGAGCAACTGTAGACTTGGGGTTTGCTTTCTGCATCTAATTTGTTTCTGGTTTTATTTTTGTTTTAGTTTAGTATTTAGAGCTTATTATCATTGGTAGATTTGTTTATTGATTTGGTTGCTCTCTTCATTTTTTTAATATATATATTTTTCCTTTTTCTCTTTTTGTAAGTGTGTATGTGTATGTTTCTTTGTGTGATTTTGTCTGTATAGCTTTGCTTTTACCATTTGTCCTAGGGTTCTGTCAGAGTTTTTTTGTTTTTTTTTGTTTTTTTGGTATAGCTTTTAGTGCTTGTTATCATTGATGGATTTGTTTTTAGGTTTTGTTGTTCTCTTCTTTCTTTTTTTTTAAATTACTTTTTTATTTTTAATAATTTCTTTTTCTTTCTTTCTTTCTTTTTTTTTTTTTTCTCCCTTTTCTTCTGAGCCGAGTGGCTGACAGGGTCGTGGGGCTCTGGCCAGGTATCAGGCCTGAGCCTCTGAAGTGGGAGAGCTGAGTTCAGGACACTGGTCCACCACAGAGCTTCCGGCCCCACGTAATATCAAATGGTGAAAGCTCTCACAGAGATCTCCATCTCAACACTAAGACCCAGCTCCACTCAACAAGCAGCAGGCTACAGTGCTGGACACCCTATGCCAAACAACTAGCAACACAGGAACACAACCCCACCCATTAGCAGAGAGGCTGGCTAAAATCATATTAAGTCCACAGACACCCCAAAACACACCACCAGACATGGACCTACCCACCAGAAAGACAAGATCCAGCCTCATCCACCAGAACACAGGCACCAGTCCCCTCCACCAGGAAACCTACAGAACCCACTGACCTAAACTTACCCAATGGGGGCAGACACCAAAAACAACAGGAACTACGAACCTGCAGCCTGCGAAAAGGAGACCCCAAACACAGTAAGTTAAGCAAAATGAGAAGACAGAGAAACACACAGCAGAAAAAGGAGCAAGGTAAAAACGCACCAGACCTAACAAATGAAGAGGACATAGGCAGTCTACCTGAAAAAGAATTCAGAGTAATGATAGTAAAGATGATCCAAAATCTTAGAAATAAAATGGAGAAAATAAAAGAAACTTTTAACAAGGACCTAGAACTAAACAGCAAACAAACAATGATGAACAACACAATAAATGAAATTAAAAATTCTCTAGAAGGAATCAATAGCAGAACAACTGAGGCAGAAGAACGGATAAGTGACCTGGAAGATAAAATAGTGGAAATAACTACCGCAAGTATAATAAAGAAAAAAAAAGAAAAGAATTGAAAACAGCCTCAGAAACCTCTAGGACAATATTAAACACAGCAACATTTGAATTATAGTGGTCCCAGAAGAAGAAGAGAAAAGACAGGGACTGAGAAAATATTTGAAGAGACTATAGTTGAAAACTTCCCTAATATGGGAAAGGAAATAGTCAATCAAGTCCAGGAAGCACAGAGAGTCGATACAGGATAAATCCAAGGAGAAACGTGCCAAGACACATATTAATCAAACTATCAAAAATTAAATATAAAGGAAGAATATTAAAAGCAGCAAGGGAAAAGCAACAAATAACATACAAGGGAATCCCCATAAGGTTAACAGCTGATCTTTCAGCAGAAACTCTGCAAGCCAGAAGGGAGTGGCAAGACATATTTAAAGTGATGAAAGGGAAGAAACTACAACCAAGATTACTCTACCCAGCAAGGATCTCATTCAGTTTCGAAAGAGAAACTAAAACCTTTACAGACAAGCAAAAGCTAAGAGAATTCAGCACCACCAAACCAGCTTTACAACAAATGTTGAAGGAACTTCTCTAGGCAGGAAACACAAGAGAAGGAAAAGAACTCCAATAAGAAACGTAAAACAATTCAGAAAATGGTAATAGGAACATACATATCGATAATTACCTTAAATGTAAATGGATTAAATGCTCCCACCAAAAGACACAGACTGGCTGAATGGATACAAAAACAAGACCCGTATATATGCTGTCCACAAGAAACCCATTTCAGACCTAGGGACACATACAGACCTGAAAGTGAGGGGATGGAAAAAGATACTCCATGCAAATGGAAATCAAAAGAAAGCTGGTGTAGCAATTCTCATATCAGGAAAAAGGGACTTTAACATAAAGACTATTACAAGAGACAAAGAAGGACACTACATAACAATCAAGGAATCAATCCACGAACAAGATATAACAATTGTAAATATTTATACACTGAACATAGGAGCACCTCAATACATAAGGCAAATGCTAACAACCATAAAAGGGGAAATCGACAGTAACACAATCATAGTAGGGGACTTTAACACCCCACTTTCACCCATGGACAGATCAACCAAAATGAAAATAAATACGGAAACACAAGCTTTAAATGATACATTAAACAAGATGGACTTCATTGGTATTTATAGGACATTCCATCCAAAACCAACAGAATACACTTTCTTCTCAAGTGCTAATGGAACATTCTCCAGGATAGATCATATCTTGGGTCCCAAATCAAGTCTTGGTAAATTTAAGAAAATTGAAATCATATCAAGTATCTCTTCCGACCACAACGCTATGAGACTAGATATCAATCACAGTAAAAAATCTGTAAAAAATACAAACACAGGGAGGCTAAACAATAAACTACTTGATAAACAAGAGATCATTGCAGAAATCAAAGAGGAAATCAAAAAATACCTAGAAACAAATGACAATGAAAACATGATGATCCAAAACCTACGGGATGCAGCAAAAGCAGTTCTAAGAGGGAAGTTTATAGAAATACAATCCTACCTCAAGAAACAAGAAACATCTCAAATGAACAACCTAACCTTACACCTAAAGCAATTAGAGAACGAACAAAAACACACCAAAGTTACCAGAAGGCAAGAAATCATAAGGATCACATCAGAAATAAATGAAAAAAAATGAAGGAAACAATAGCAAAGATCAATAAAGTTAAAAGCTGCTTCTTTGAGAAGATAAAAAAAATTGATAAACCATTAATTAGCCAGAATCATCAAGGAAAAAAGGGAGAAGAGTCAAATCAATAGAATTAGAAATGAAAAAGGAGAAGTAACAACTGACACTGCAGAAATACAAAGGATCATGAGAGATTACTACAAGCAACTATATGCCATAAAATGGACAACCTAGAAGAAATGGACAAATTCTTAGAAAAGCACAACCTTCCGAGACTGAACCAGGAAGAAATAGAAAATATAAACAGACCAATCACAAGCACTGAAATTGAGACTGTGATTAAAAATCTTCCAACAAACAAAGGTCCAGGACCAGATGGCTTCACAGGCGAATTCTACCAAACATTTAGAGAAGAGCTAACACCTACCCTTCTCAAACTCTTCCAAAATATAGCAGAGGGAGGAACACTCCCAAACTCATTCTATGAGACCACCACGACTCTGATACCAAAACCAGACAAAGATGTCACAAAGAAAGAAAACCACAGGCCAAAATAACTGAAGAACATAGATGCAAAAATCCTCAACAAAATACTAGCAAACAGAATCCAACAGCACATTAAAAGGATCATACACCATGATCACAAGTGGGGTTTATCGCAGGAATGCAAAGATTCTTCAATATACGCAAATCAATCAGTGTGATACACCATATGAACAAAGTGAAGGATAAATACCCTATGATCATCTCAATAGATGCAGAAAAAGCTTTCAACAAAATTCAACACCCATTTCTGATAAAAACCTTCCAGAAAATAGGCATAGAGAGAACTTAACCTCAAAATAATAAACGCCATATATGACAAACCCACAGCCAACATCTTTCTCAATGGTGAAAAACTGAAACCATTTCCACTAAGATCAGGAACAAGATAAGGTTGCCCACTCTCACCACTATTATTCAACATAGTTTTGGATGTTTTAGCCACAGCAATCAGAGAAGAAAAAGAAATAAAAGGAATCCAAATTGGAAAACAAAAAATAAAGCTGTCACTGTTTGCAGATGACATGATACTATACATAGAGAATCCTAAAGATGCTACCAGAAAAGTACTTGAGCTAATCAATGAATTTGGTAAAATGGCAGGATACAAAATTAATGTGCAGAAATCTCTTGCGTTCCTATACACTAATGATGAAAAATCTGAAAGAGAAATTAAGGAAACACTCCCATTTACCACTGAAACAAAAAGAATAAAATACCTAGGAATAAACGTACCTAAAGAGACAAAAGACCTGTATGCAGAAAACTATAAGACACTGATGAAAGAAATTAAAGATGATACAAACAGAAGACCTAAAGAGACATTTCTCCAAAGAAGATATACAGATTGCCAACAAACACATGAAAGGATGCTCAACATCATACATCATTAGAGAAATGCAAATCAAAACTACAATGAGGTATCACCTCACAGTGGTCAGAATGGCCATCATCAGAAAATCTACGAGCAATTAATGTTGGAGAGGGTGTGGCGATAAGGGAACCCTCTTGCACTGTTGGTGGGAATGTAAATTGATACAGCCACTATGGAGAACAATGTGGAGGTTCCTTAAAAAAACTGAAAATAGAACTACCATACGACCCAGCAATCCCACTACTGGGCACATAGCCCAAGAAAACCATAATTCAAAAACAGTCATGTACCACAATGTTCATTGCAGCACTATTTACAATAGCCAGGACATGGAAGTAACCCAAGTGTCCATCGACAGATGAAGGGATAAAGAAGATGTGGCACATATATACACTGGAATATTACTCAGCTATACAAAGAAACGAAATTGAGTTATTTGCAGTGCTGTGGATGGACCTAAAGACTGTCATACGGAGTGAAGTAAGTCAGAAAGAGAAAAACAAATACCGTATGTTAACACATACATGTGGAATGTAAAAAAAAAGAAAAAATGGTTCTGAAGAACCTAAGGGCAGGACAGGAATAAAGACACAGATGTAGAGAATAGACTTGAGGACACGGGGAGGGGGAAGGGTAAGCTGGGACGAAGTGAGAGAGTGGCATGGACATATATACACTACCAAATGTAAAACAGATAGCTAGTGGGAAGCAGCTGCATAGCACAGGGAGATCAGCTCGGTGCTTTGTGACCACCTAGAGGGGTGGGATAGGGAGGGTAGGAGGGAGATGCAAGAGGGAGGGGATATGGGGATATATGTATACATATATCTGATTCATTTTGTTATACAGCAGAAATTAACACACCATTGTAAAGCAATTATACTCCAATAAAGATGTTAAGAAAATAAATAAATAAAAAATAAAAGGAGGATTAAAATGTCCATCTTGCAAGGTTGTTGTGACAATGAGCTAGTATATACAGGGACCCAAGAAGCAGCAGCTACCATTATGTTAATATTATTAATGACTTTAATTATTAAAATTATTAATAATGATTAAAAATTTACATAATTCCACTCTATTAACTTATTGGCTTGTTTTGTGCTCAGTTGTTTATTCTGCATGTCCTTTTTTAATCGGTGGCGTTATCTGTCTGCTTTACATTGTGTATTTTCACAGGTTTTGTGTGCGTGTGTGTATACACACATGTAAGTGCTCCAACAGGTGTTTCCATTTTCCCATTAGGAATTTGCCTCTGGAGTCTTACAATTATAAAAGCAAAACATTCAGCACTGCAAAAATGTTAACTGAATGGATTCAAGACCAGGAGAGTTCTCATTATATCCATACCCATACTACCTGGACATATCCACAGAAAACAAAGGTCTAAATGCTAAGGGATGGGACATGGCGCATGTGACTCTGGAAATAAATGTTGGGGATGGGGTGTGATCCAGGGGAGGAACTGTGGCTCATGGGACTCTTCAAAGAGAAAAACTAGTGTGGAATCTGAGGTTTTCCCCAATACCAGGAGGAGAGTTTTGAGAGGTTGCTGGAAACACCCCCCTTCCCTGCTTAAGGACAGTGTTGTGGTCTGGGTCTCAGCCTCTGGATGAGCCAGCCTGAGTCCAATACCCAGCTCAGCCACTTCTCCCCATGGAACCCTGGGCACGTTACTCAGAGATTCCAAATCCCAGGGTCCTCTTCTGTGAGTTGGAGGGAATGGGTCTTCCCCCATTGGGTTGTGAGGATTTAGTGAGTTAATACAGGTAACGTGTCACAATCAGCACTCTATAAATGTTGGCTTTATTAGGATCATGTTATCATTCTGCACGGATCTAGCCCTTCCCACTCACAGCTGTTGCAGTCCATGATGAAACACGGTCCTTATCTGAATGTTTGCAACTTACTTCATCCCTAAAACATAGCACATCCCATTTAAAAATGGCACGTTGATAAATGCTGGAGAGGGTGTGGAGAAAAGGGAACACTCTTGACTGTTGGTGGGAATGTGAATTGGTACAGCCACTATGGAGAACAGTATGGAGCTTCCTTAAAAAACTACAAATAGAACTACCACACGACCCAGCAATCCCACTACTGGGCATATACCCTGAGCAAACCATAATTCAAAAAGAGTCATGTACCAAAATATTCATTGCAGCTCTATTTACAATAGCCAGGACATGGAAGCAACCTAAGTGTCCATCATCTGATGAATGGATAAAGAAGATGTGGCACATATATACAATGGAATATTACTCAGCCATAAAAAGAAACGAAATTGAGTTATTTGTAGTGAGGTGGATGGACCTAGAGTCTGTCATACAGAGTGAAGTAAGTCAGAAAGAGAAAGACAAATACCGTATGCTAACACATATATATGGAATCTAAGGGAAAAAATGTCATGAACAACCTATGGGTAAGACAGGAATAAAGACACAGACCTACTAGAGAATGGACTTGAGAATATGGGAAGGGGGAAGGGTAAGCTGTGACAAAGTGAGGGAGTGGCATGGACATATATACACTACCAAACGTAAACTAGATAGCTAGTGGGAAGCAGCTGCATAGCACAGGGAGATCAGCTCGGTACTTTGTGACCACCTAGAGGGGTGGGAGGGAGGGAGAGGGAAGAGATATGGGAACATATGTATATGTATAACTGATTCACTTTGTTATAAAGCAGAAACTAACACACCATCGTAAAGCAATTATACTCCAATAAAGATGTAAATAAGTAAATAAATAAAAATAAAAATGGCATGTTGGACCCATAAGCTTACCTTCAGAATAATATCACAAAAAGTAGAAACCCAGGCAGACAGAGGAAAGAAAGAGGAGACATCAGCCTAAGGGAGATACCCACCCAGTTTGCAAGATGAGAAGCAAATGGTTAAGTGGCAGCTGATGGAGGGGACCTCTGTGCCAGCAAAGAAGGAAGCCAGTAAAGGGAAATACGATTCACACCACAGAACCCCAGAGAGGTCCTGATGTCTGAGGGCCCAGCACATGATGGAGGGGGAGAGGAGGGGCAAAAACTCAAGTTTAAGGAAGCTGGCATAAGGAGCATTTCAAGTGCCCTCCTCTCCTGGGCATACCCTGGCAGGAAATTGGAGGTCCCCTTCCAGAGATGGTGAGGATTCCAAGCCCTGCAGAGTGTGGGGATGAGGCACTGGACTGGAAGGAGAATTAAGTGAATGGTGAGACACCCCCCCTTCCAAGGACCTTCCCTCTATTTGACCTTCAGCACACTGCAGCCAGGCTCTCACAACCCCCAGCCTTGCTCCACTGCCCTTCCCAGGGTAGAAGGTTGCAGCACCCTTCGCTGGAGATACTGACCAGCTCCAAAGAAAAAGCTCTGAAACAGCCACGTGTTCTCCAATGCCATGGTCAGGACCCACCCCCATCATGGCACACACGACAGCCAACAACCCCACCTGGGCTCATTCTTCATCAGAACAAGCACCCAAGCACCACCAGATGGGAGAAAACCTCCAACATGAGCGACAGTGACCAAAACCAAGAAACAGAAAAACATAAAGCAAAACGATGACATGAAGCAGAGAAAAATATTTTAACTTATAAAAACTATCACTTAGATACTAGAGATAAAGTAAAGATGCTGCCTCCATTTTTTAAAAAAAGATGCTGAAATAACAAATCAGAGAAGACATTCAACTCCTAATTGATGAGTTCTAAGAACAGAGCACATGAAAAAATGGAAGGAAAATTATCAAAGAAATAATACAGGAAAACTTCCTATAACTGAAAGGCATGAACTTCTAGACAGAAAGGGCCCCCTGAGCACCTAACACAATAAAAGGAAGCAAACTCTGACTGAGGCACATCAGTGTGAAATTTCAGAACACCAGGAACAAGAAGAAAAGCCTGAAAGCATTCAGAGAGAAGAAACAGGAACCATATAACCTGTAAAAATTGTGAATCACTATTATACCTGTAACTTATATATTGTACATCAACTATACTTCAATTAAAAAAAAAGAAACAGGAACCAGGGGTCAATGAAGGATCGCTTTCCAAATCGTGAGGAAAATGTTTTTTAAAGAGAACTGAATGCCTGACCAAATGGCCAAGCTGATGGCCACCCCAAGAATGAGAGGGATGGGATAATGGGGGCACAGGGAGTCCCACACAAGAGACCCCCAGTTCTTGGAAGCAGCCAATTCACCTAGAACCTAAGAACACAGGACTCCCAAAGTCATCCTCTCCCTTCCCTCCAAAAACCTGAGAGATGACTGAATGTATCCTGCCACTCTGGCAGGAGATGCCAGTTCTGCTGGGGAGTTGACTGGCCTCTTACTGATAAGTACATAGAAAAACTAAGGCAGCACTCAAATCCCAGGTATTAAAGACAAAAGGCAAACGCAGCACAGCATATGGTTCACCTTTAATAATAGTTACATAGTTACAATCACTTAGAAGTAAACATTAATGTAACTGACATCATTGCTTAACTACTTGGAAGGTTGGAGGAACAGGGAGGGGATGGGGTGGGGGATGAGCAAATTCTGCTCTTCCTTCATAGAAAATCAATAGTGCCCAAACTGAAAACTCATAAAGGAGCAGCACAAGCCCATGATTCACAAACATGGAGGTAAATGACAGAAGAACAGCTAAGACAACAGGAGTTACCTTTGGGAGGCGTTGGGCAGAAAACTGCTATGAGCTTGGAAATACTATTGGACTTTTAAACTTAGATAGATGATAGATAGATATGTATTATTTTGCGAACAATAACAACTACATTAGAAAAGTGATAAAATATGTAGGGGACCGTCCGAGTGAATAAACTAAAGAAGAGGCAGCTGTGGAGCAGATGTCTCAGGATTCATCAGGGGCCTAGAGGTATAAAGCACCTCCTGCAGGACTGTCACATGCCCATCGTCAGGGCTGTGGCATCTGCCTGGTGGTCTGACCAAAGCTCCATGGGGAGAAAGAGGCACCAAACACACCCCTCTTCATTATTTTAGTAACACTTGTTTGTTTATTTAGGTCGTGTTACTATACCAAAAACTAGCAAAAGCCAAACCGCTCAGTGTAGTTATCTGGTGTTCTACAAACCTCTTCCCCAAATCCACACACACATTCTTTCATCCTTCACCTTTGAAAAGCCTTAAAACTTAAGGCGAAAATTAGTTTAAAACAAAAAATACTTCTGAATGGTAATTTGGCAGGACGCATCAAAAGATTAAAGACAGGGCTTCCCTGGTGGCGCAGTGGTGGAGAGTCCCCCTGCCGATGCAGGGGACACAGGTTTGCACCCGGGTCCGGGAAGATCCCACGTGCCGCAGAGCGGCTGGGCCCGTGAGCCATGGCCTCTGAGCCTGCGCGTCTGGAGCCTGTGCTCCGCGACGCGAGAGGCCACAGCAGTGAGAGGCCCGCGTACCGCAAAAAAAAAAGAAAAAAAAGATTAAAGACACACACCCTTGACCCCAAAATTCCACTTCCAAGAATGTATCCTAGTCTTTGGTAAACTAGACCACTGGTTTGCAACAGTGACCTTAGACCCTCAGAGAATGTCAGAATACTGATTCCTGGGCCTCGCCCCCAAGACAGCCTGATTTAATTGGACTGTGATGGGGCCAGGGCATCTGTATTCAGCAGCCAAGATGGAGAGCTCTTGGTTTATAATAGAGAAAACTGGAAACAGCCTAAATACTCAACAGAGAGGATAGGTGAAGTCCATCATGATAGGGCCATACAATGGAATCCTAGACAGTGTTAAAATAATGTGGCAGAAAAAAGATATTTCATTAAGCATATTTATTGACATGGACAGATAGTTACAATGTTAAGTAAAAACACAGGTTATAAAAGTATATGTGATATGATCCACTTTTGGAAAAAAGTGTATACAAAAGAATTGCCACCATTCTGGAATTAAATGCAACATTGTCAGTAGCTGTAAGGTCTGAGTGTGGAAAGATTTAATTTAAATATTTTTGTCTATCTGTATGTTCTAATATTTCCACAATGAAGAAAGTATTATAGAGACTGCCTATTACAGACATCGCCTTCCAAAGTTCAAAAATGCTTAGACATGTCATTTGTACGTTTTAAACGTTTTAACACTGTTCACATAGATTTCACCTCACGCCCCACTCCTGGTCAACCAATAAATTTATACACACACCCAAACTCTCACCCGAATCTTTCGGGGCACACTGCTCCCTGCCAAGTCTCCAGGGTGAGAGGACAACTTTCCATGAGTTTCATCTCTCCTTTGTAGGTAATAAAGTTTGGCTGCCTCAAACCCAGAATATCCTTGTTAACTTCCTTACACCCGCTGACCTTCTAAATTCAAGGGATGAGAGGGGAGCTGTTTTTACTGTAATAATATCAGGAAACCAGAGAGTGGATTTGTGACTCTGAGACAGACAATGAGGAAGACACAGCCCACCTCCAAATCCCCCAAATTCTAGCCCTGCTAAACCATTCGTATAATAGGGAAGAACAAATCTGACTCCATATTGGATCTGTTTCTTTTACTTTAATCTTTGTCTTCTATCGCTTTTGCTGCAAGTTAAGAATGTTGCCTATAGCCTGAAATATACAGGATAGCTCATTCTCAAGGCTCTGACCTTTAAAGGTGTCACACTTTTCCATTCATATAGAGATTAAAAAGTTGCAGAACAGAGAATAACATTTGTCTTGTTGGAGGTTTACAGGAACATCATGACCTGACCCACACGGACAGTTGCAAGAATATAGGATCTGGCACCAGAAAGGTTGCAGCAAACAACTGTAACCCCCTCCCTTTTTAGTATAAAAGCAGCCTGAATTCTAACTCGGGTAAGATGGTTCTTTGGGACATGAGTCTGCCATCTTCTCGGTCAGCTGGTATTTCGAATAAAATCGCTATTCCTTGCCCCAATAACTCATCTCTCGATTTATTGGCCTGTCGTGCAGCAAGCAGTACAAGCTTGGACTTGGTAACATTCAGGATCATTGGTGGAGGCTGTTGGGAGAGGTAGGAGGGATGAACTGGTCCCAGTAGGCATTCAGAACATGCGTGTGTCTTCCCCAGAAGCTTTGAGCATGCGGAAGGGGCTGAGTTACAGATCACAGAGCATGAAACACCTGCAGGGGACAGACCTTCATATTCTGAGCAAAAGTTGCAAAGGCCTTCACCCTTCACTTTACCCACCCTGACACCCACTGCCTTCTCCATGCCCCCTTCCCTCAGTCTTTGCATCAAAGTTGTCCACTGAAAAGAACCAAGTAAGCTGCAGAGTTCTGCAAAACGCTATCTTCTGAAGTTTTTGAAACTCAAGATAAAAGCAGTCAGGGAATGAAGACCAAACGCCAAATATGGGAGAAAAAGGCTTGAACATGTGGTGCAGTGTGAAGCGTCTGCTCCCCAGGCCCGGGGAGCAGACTTTTGCCAACTAGTAGCAAACAAGCAGGATACTGGAGCAAGCAGGAAACCTAAAGTTAGGTTTTACTACCTATAATGGAGGATTTATTGAATGGTTTAATTGGTAGTCTCAGGACTAAACCCCAAGGGGGGAACAAAAACATCTTTCTGGACATACCTAGTGAGCCTGCATGCACTCCATGAACCTCACCTACAGCCCACGGACCTGCAAGTCTGCAGGGGGACAGAGCCGGGACACAGCTCTTCCTTCTTCTAACCTTGACACACCTCAGAGCCAAGAGCACGGTAGTCCCTGGTTCTTTATTTAAGAGGCAAAATGCTTTCTTATGGTAGAACAGGCCTTCAGACCACACACAGAAACTCAGGTGTTCTGTGGAACAAAAGGACCCATGTGATCAGCCCGCTCCTGAAATATCCCAACCCACGAGAACAACGCTCAAAAGGTCAAAGGTAGATTCGACTCAACCAAGATTGTTCCATTTCAGTGCTGGCAGGATCATCTGAAAATTTTCCCAGGTCCATTTTTGGTCAATGTAGAGAATCGTGACATTGTGTGTTTATGTAAATCCCATGTGTTCCGAGAGAGTTCAAGTCAATATGAGAAGAGAAGCACAAAGGCCTTGACTGGAATGCTGACTGGTGATGTAGGGCAGGTAACAAACCCTCCCCTGCAGGGGGTGACTCACAGCCCAGCATCCAAAGAAACCAGCCACTGCCGAAGGCTGGGGTCCCCAGGGACTAGCGTGACCATAACAGTCCCTTCTGTCACCCTGCTCCCTTTCTGTCCCATCAGCTCAACAAACGTGAGTGAAGTTGTCTGTCTTCCCTGGAAGGGTCTTTCCAGCCACACTCACCCCCTCTCTGGGTGGCACCCTGGATCCACTGTGGATGGACTTGGAGTTGACAGCCTGAATCAAGGCCAAGGCATAAAGAGGGGAGGGAAAAGCAGGGACGGTGACTGCCTTTCTGACTCCAGTGAAAATGGGGCTCCATTTTTTAGAGCGGCATTCTGTCCGCAAACCAACGTGCTGCTATCTTTACTCAGTAGCAGAATCCCTTTTAAAAGAAGCTTCTATTTATGACAACATACTATAAAATAATGGGAAGACATCTTTGCTTTTAAAAATCTTATATTTTTAAAGGAGATTCAACTCTCCAATGTTAAAAGAATTTTCCCCAGGTTCCACTAGTCTTGCGAAGGCTTCTGTTTAGGTGTGGAGCCTTCCCGTACACGGACAGCAGGTGCCTTGACCTATAGGAGCCCCATAGAAGGAGATCACATAGAACATGGTCTTTTCCTACCTGAGTAATTAGCAACAGAGTGAAATTCAGTAAGACTGGGGTCCCCCTCGGACCTCTCTGAATGTGGTCTAAGAAGAGACAACTTATCCTGAACTCTAGGCACTGGTGAGAGGTTATCACAATATTTACAGGATTATTGCAATATTGTAATCTATGCAATAGATTATATGTACAGTACACATGAAATCTACATACTAGATTATATATATGTGTGAACGTATGTGTGTGTGTGTGTGTGTGTGTGTGTATATATATATATATATATATATATGTAATAGCTTATGTTTATTAAAAGATTTGGGGCGGAGGAATGCCATGCAAAAATCATGTTAAAGACAATTGAGCCAAGCAGTGAAACAATGCTGAAATGGCCTAGAAAACCAAATGGTATTTGATATTTACTTTTCTGGATACAGACGTGGACTTCCTGTTATCACTGACCCTGGTTGGTTAGGACCCTCAATGTTTTCTAAATTCCTAGACTGCTTTATAGTCAACAGTCTCAATTAGTAAGTTCAAAGGGAATTCTCCAGAAAAGGTGGAGTGAAGTGTCAACGATGGCTACAGAAGACCAGATACACAGCTTGTAATATAAATAAGTGTTTAGGCATACACTGTGGTGCGTCATCTAATCTGGTCCTATTACCAAAAAAAGTAAATAACACTGTAATTTTACTATGGCATGTACTGTGAGAGCAGTCATCGTTTGAAGAGGCATTCTGAGCGATTTTTAAGGGCAAGCACTCACCAACTTCCAAATCTTTTCTTCATGTGACCACGTCATAGCACTTGGTCAATTCTCCTGTTTGGTTTTCAAAATTCTGACTGTGGATCACCAGTGACTCTAACTATTTGTAAGAAATGAAAAAGAAGCCTTGTGTGAAGAAGAGGGGGAAGGGTTAGGAGAGAGAGCGTTCATAATTAAATGTGACTTGCTTGGAGGTTAGCACCTCTTGAAACGGAGACAACAAAGACAAAAAGAATCCATGAAAATGCACCTTTTACCTTCCAGATGCACAGCACAGACAGCGTCAGGGGTGGGGCAGAGGAGCCGCCAGGCTCTGCATCACATCACGGGCTCAGAGATGCTCTAGGCCCAGATACCCGCCTGGATCACCTATCTCAACAGAAGCAAATTTCTTGGTGACATTCCAGAAAGAAGCATACTACCAGAAAATATCATAACTCCTCCTATACCATGAGCTGGAGGTAAGCATTTTTTAAAAACTTAACCTTTGTGCGCTCTGCACTCACAGTAATGTTATTTATCATTTGATTATTCTAGAAGAAAAGGGACTCTGGATACTATTACTGACTTTGAGAACCAGAGGATTTGGCAGGACTGCTGGCGAGGAGGGGAAACTCAAATACAATGTGAGCTTCTCACCAAACCGCCCTGGTTTCACAGCTCGCACGTCTCTCCCTTCCTAAGAATCTGGTTTTTTCCCCTCATCCAGTTATTCCTATTTTTGGTATCACTGGGTCCGGTCCCTTCTAGTAAGTATCCCGTCAGCTCCGGCCGGGGACAGGCTGCTCAGAACACTCACCCTTCCACCTCTGAGTCAGCTGCCTGTTCATGGAAATACTATACAGTGATCATTTTCATAAAAATTTGTGCTGGCTTGGTTTTGTTTCTCTTGACACTGGCCCAAATGTTTTTCTCTTCTGATTGATTTTTGGTTTCAACTTGGCGTGTTTGGGGGGGCTGTTTATTGTTTAATATATTTCCATTTTTACTAGAGGGGAAACCTTAGCGCCAAAGGGATCCAGCTGCATCCAATCGGCCACACAACCTGTATTTCTACATCTGAGACTATGGGGAAGCGCTGTCTGCAGAAGCAGAGGAGGGGTGCTCCTGCCCAGATGGGGAAGTAAAGGTGGCCTTTCTGGTCACTGACACGCAAGGGTTCCCTGGCCTCGTGGGGACTTGTATTTGCAACTTGGGTGTTTCTGAAGACTTGCTGATCGTGTATACCCTAAGTCTGATAAGCACCCCATCACCTGTTCTCGTGCGGAGTGTGTGGTTGGCATAAATACATGGTCAATGGAGCCCTCTGAGAAATACACAAGGAGCTATCAACTTCATTTGCTTGAAATTAACCCAACACTGTAAATCAACTATACTTCAATAAAAAAATAAAATTGCCCTTGCTTTAATACCGTCAGTTTTCAGGGCACTCTGGATACAAAGGAGAACGTAATTCCCCAGCATAATGTCCTGAGTTCCTTTGCATTAACCACCCCCCCCCCCCGTCAATCCCTTCTAAGATCACGGAGTGGCATGGGCCATCTCTTCTCTAAACAATCAGCATCTCTCGAAGTTAAGCCATGCATTCCCAAGGAGGCTAAAATCTGCTCTTGGAGGAGGAAAAAAGGTCTCACTCTTTTATGTATAAAGCACAGATACACCTAAATGTAGATATACATGTATATGTATAATGTAAGATTCCTAAACCGATATGCTGTGTAACTGTGGTGTTAAATTTTCAGGTGGGAGAAGGGTGATTAGGGGAAAAAATGTCTGAAAAGACTCCTTAGGGAATTGGTTATGAAAAAAGGTTGAAAAATAATTTAAGCCTAAGGGTAACTGCATCACAAAATATTATGACTTCTCGATATGTTTAGCACCGGTGCTTCTGTGATAAAGAAATCCTGTTTGCATTTACTCCCGTCTGTTTACGATGTGCCCATAATGATTTCTTTGTAAACTGGGAATTGGAAGAGTTATGCTACACTGAGATACTCTTTAACCAACAATTCACACACATGCCTCCTCTTGTTTTAGAAGCCAATGGGCATTGAGCGCAAGAAACAAAACCAAAGAGAAAAACAAAAACTAGAAAAGGAAAGAGATAAAGAGCTAATATGCTAATGCAAATGAAGCAGATGCTTGTACTTATTTGAAAACAATGACCTATTTTTTTAAATGTCTACGAACTAAAGATCTCTCAGAATATCTTCTCATTCCATATTAAATATCCAACGCAGCAAACAATCTTTGCCTTGCCTTAGTCTATTAAGAACCTTACTTATTCCAGAAAGGAAGCATGCGTTTATCTTTCTCAAATACATGATGTGCAATTCTTTTCTTTTACTTGCTTGGAGCGAAGACTAAAAAACGGTGTTTTATCTTGCTTCCTTTGCCAGTGCCAACGTAACTGATTCTCATCCTCATTTCCACTTTTTGCATCTTCTTTCATCTGGGTTAAGCCGGAACTCATTCCCAGCCCTTTGGAGAGAGAGCCTATATTTCCAACAGGGCCATCAACGATGCTACATGTTTTCCTGACCTGCGCTGCCTGTGCCCTTGCTGGAGAGAGAAATGGGGTCATTTTGACTCGTAATCTCAGAGGTTACGTAAGCCAGCATCGCAGAATACAGAAGTAACTCTGTGATGACCTCAAAATGTAATTTACGGACAGTAAGTGGGGTATGTTTTTGGTGCTAAAACTCCCAGACTAGGGCAGACTTATGAATAATTTTCAAATATCAGGAAGTCTGCGAAAATCCTCCCTGTCTGATAAAGATTGCATGGTGCCCATTGAATCTCCTAAGGCCTCTGACTCCCTCCCCTCTTCGGAAGTGCCTGGACCAGAGTCCTGACAGCCGGGGCCAAAGAACGCAGTCCCTGCCTCCAGCAAATCCACTCCGATTCCCCCTCATTCCCAGACACAAATTTCCATGAAAACCAGACACAGGACAGAAACCAGGAGCAGGATATTCCAAAATCGCTTCACATCTGCAGCCTGATTTCATTAGACTCACTGCCTTGTTTCTTTTAGCCCCTGTGCCTGTCCACTGCAGGTGACACTTCGCTGACGCTCACCATCAAAACCGTGCTATCCAGACACTTGAGGAAATAAGACCCGTGCAGGAGGGACAGGGGCTCTGGCTGCAGAGAGGGGGATCAGTGAGTTTAGAGACCACAGGAACAGGGAAGTGCTTAGCAACGCCTTCATAAGGTGACTCTACTGGGTGTTACTGGTCCTGTCACTGAATCCGCCCACACATCCCTACAGCATATGAAAGCTGTTCATCCCGAAGGGGAGAAAGAAAACACTCCACAGCTGACATTCTTAATCCAAGTTTACCTAAATACAGCAGTTTCCAAGAGCACATTTTAGCCATTTCACACCCACAAACACCCAACCAGAGAAGCTGGTGGGGAATCCATGTGGGGATGGGCAGACCCGCTGGGTCCCTGTCACCTTCTCTGTGCCCCAGCCCACAGCTGCAGCCACGAGCTGTCAGAGCCGTTCAGCAATTTGCCTCCAAGGTCTTGCCTGAGGATGTGGCAACTTGCAAGGACCCCACACAGAAGCAACTGGACCTCAACTTTCCCTGCCGAGCCACGCTGCCAGTCGAAGGCTCTGGGTGCCAGTGACGGCACGGTTTTTCCTCCAAGATTTTAAGCACATGTGGCTCGCATCAGTGTGGTCTCGTATTCGCTCTGTTTAGACCACTTGCCTCGCACGTTCTCATATTTACGCATGTTCACTGAACATAACCCCGAGTGAATTATTTAAGAAGGCTTAATGTGCTTCAGACTTCTCAAATATAATTTAGACTTTAAATTAAATTTGTACTCCCGTGGGAAAGTGGTGCAATGAACGCGGCGTATGGCATCGAGTGGACACGCCGTAGGTCCTGGAACAGAACTGCAGTTACATTAACAGGATCTCACCTGGCGACCGATGCTCCGCGTTGAACGAAACAGGACTGAGCTACAAGATTTAACGTGTTGCCTGTGTTTGAAAGCAGCAGAAACATACACCGCACAAACGCTCTCGCTTTTTGGGTTATTCCTTGCTGACCTAAAATGAAGCATCCCGACAATGAGAGATGCGGAACGTCTAGACCAGCACACAAAGCCACATTTGTTAGTTCTGAGTTCTCTGGGTTTTTTTAATAAATCGCAAAATCCTTTCTATCTGTGTTGGGATGCCAATAACTACCCTGAATTAGGTGTTCGATTCTGCACGGCAAATTCGACTTGAGAAAAGGCAGACATATCTTATTTAACACACTTTTGTTTTGTTTACAGTAAGCACTGCCCACCAGCAAAAATAAACCAGAACAATGGAGTGAAATGCCCTCCTGCACGGGTGGTAACGAACACAAACTATCTAGAAAAACATGCAGACAAGGAGTTCACTGCCGACCGGGCCCTGAACTGAACACACACTTCTTATTCAGGGGAAGGTGAATGAGTAAGAATCTGTAGGGAAGGTTTTGACTTTGCATAAAAATTAAATTAAATCAGCTTTAAAACATGCAGACGGTAAAAGGGCTAAGTTATTCAACGACACATTACACATAGTACACCGGCAATAATAAGCAGCATGTGACTGACTTGGCTATGAACTTCAGCGTTACAGGAGAGGGAAAGGCCCGCATTAGATGCAATCTGTCATCACCAAATTGTGCGAACGTGTGCTCTGAGAAGTTAACTCTGCAGCAATCCATCTGATGGCTACCCTTTCTTTCTCTGGGATTCTAGCACCTCAAGAACGCTATTCCTCAAAATGATAAATTGTATTATCCTCAAGACACTGTCCACGGGCAAAATAAGTAATGTGTCATCCTGCCGGGATTACCCTTAAACAGGGAATACTCAAATAAGATGTTTATACGAGAAGCTGTCAGAGCATGATTCCAACAAAAGCAGCACTATTTGTCACCAGGCACATGAAGTTTCAGTCTGAAAGCAGATATTTGGTTTTGCCTCTTAAAAGCATGAAGTGAGTCAACAGGAAATCATACATACGTGATCTCTGCAATCTGAAAACTGCAGGTTTGATACAGAACATACCATGCTAGCATTCACTTTTTTTTTTTTTTTTTGCAGTACGCGGGCCTCTCACTGTTGTGGCCTCTCCCGTTGCGGAGCACAGGCTCCGGACGTGCAGGCTCAGCGGCCATGACTCACGGGCCCAGCCACTCCGCGGCATGTGGGATCTTCCCGGACCGGGGCACGAACCCCTGCATCGGCAGGCGGACTCTCAACCACTGCGCCACCAGGGAAGCCCGCGTTCACATTTTTATTGCTATCATTTCTGGCTCCAGCGTGATATATTGGGCGATATTGCCAAGGGGGACACGAAGTCACAAAAATTCTATTACTGTGATCAAGTTATACAGTAGACGTCACAGCTCCTAATTATATGAATCCTGAACACCTATGCTGAATAGTGTCGACCTGCACTGTCCAATACAAGAGCCACATGTGGCTACTGAGCCCATGAAATGTGGCCAGTGCAAATTGAGATGTGCTCCATGTAACCCACACACTTGATTCTGAAGATTTAATACAGAAAAAAATGTAAGAGAGCTCATCAATATTTTTATATAGATGACACTTGAAGTGATAATATTTTGGACATCTATTACGTAAAATAGATTCTTAATTTTTAATAATAATAGTTAATTATTAATTTCATGTTTCTTTTTCCTTTCTAAAAGTACACGTGAGACTCACATTCTATATCCCCTGCCCAGCGCTGCTCTGACCTTCCACCCACCCTGCCTCCATGTCACCCTGCCCCCTTCTTGTCATTTCCGTAAGTGAACCCTCTGTGCTGACCAAGAGAACTCCCCATAGCAGTGGGGATCCAGGGCCAAACCCCAGCTGGGTTCGGACTCTGCTCTGGCTCTATCTGTGTGACTGTGGGCACATCACTCAGCTCTCCCAAGCCTCACTTTGCTACTCTGGAAAATGGGGCAATAAAACACCACCTTCACAGAGCCGTGGTGAGGATGCCCTGGGGCAACAGGGATCCCATGTCTGCACCGCCTGGTGGAGTCAAGGTCAGTGACCATGCTCTAAACATCACAACTCGCTTCTCCTTTGCAAGCTTACTTTATTCCCTGCCTTTTAACTTCACACTTGGTGTCTAGCTTGGTCCTTCCAACACCAGGGGTTGGGCAGTTCCTGTGCTGTGTCCCCCAGCTCCCAGGGGGCACTTCCCACACTCCGAGCACCGCAGTGCCTGACTGCGGCTGCCCTCCCACCCCCATCCCTGCCTATCTAGAGCCAGGACACGCCATGGTGCAGGCCCAACGCACCAACCTTCGGGAAGCATTTTTTGGTCTTCCTCTGGCATGGTCTAGATCCCTTTTCGATTGTATGATTCTTAGGAGGTGGACTATTTTATTTACAATCTATCTTGTTCCGTAAAAGGATTTAAAGTGATCCACAAGGATACAGGTGATATAACAAGGTTTTTTAAAAATTCCAAAGTAGATGCAAATTAAACAATAGAGATGAGGCTAAAGGGAAACAAGGGCAAGAACGGGAAGAGGAGCTAAGAACGTGGCAGCCCACCCAGGAGGTCACAGGATCCTGCACCCGTGCCGGAGCTGGGGCACACGCACACCTCCAAGCTGGATGAATGACATCCAACTCAGACAACTACTCCTCATGCTGAGTCGACCCCAAGTCTTGATAAGATCCAAATCTTGATAAGATAACAAGCTTGCCCAACAGCTGACCTACAGCAGGCATGGGGATGGTCTCTGTCATGGCCCCGAATGCAGCACATCAGAGCCCCCTAGGGACCACTCCCTCCATCACTGCACAGCCTAGGACCCTGGCTCACTGTCACACCAGCCTGGTTCAAGCAGGTGGCACTGATGAATGTGCCATTTTTGTTGGCCTGTGCATTCACCCCCTTTCTAGAACCCATGGCCTGTGTGTTCATCCCCCTTCTAGATCCCATGGCCTGTGTGTTCATCCCCCTTCTAGATCCCATGGCCTGTGTGTTCATCTCCCTTCTAGAACCCATGGCCTGTGTGTTCACCCCCTTTCTAGAACCCATGGCCTGTGCATTCACCCCCTTTCTAGAGCCCATGGCCTGTGCATTCATCCCCTTTCTAGATCCCATGGGCTGTGCATTCACCCCCTTTCTAGATCCCATGGCCTGTGTGTTCATCCCCTTTCTAGATCCCATGACCTGTGCTTTCACCCCCCTTATAGATTCAGTAGCATATACACTCACTCCCTTTCTAGATTTCAGCTCCTGAAGGCCTGACCTGAGGCTTCCCCACAGTGCCTTGCACTGAAAGATCAGCTTGCCCTTCTAGTCTCTTCCTGGCGCTTGCCTCTCTGTGACTCAGAATGCCCCTCCTCTGCTGCAGTCCTGAACCTTCCAAGTCTGGGTCAAATCTGACCTCAGACAGGTCTCTCCCTGCTCGGCACTCCCTGTGTTCTCCTGCATGAATTTCCACCTGTGGATGTCTATCCCAAGGACGTTGCGTTCAGAGTGAATGCTATTAGCTATTTGGAGTGGAAGGGGCTATAGTTTCCTTTACATGTTGTCAATACAACTAGTTGAGCAAAGAATACTTGAGGCAGGCCACTAATGGCTGGGATCAAACAGGCAGACAGGCAAGCTCTGAAGTGTTCTGGCTTTTCCATTACATGTGCAGTTGCTTTTCTAATCTCTAGATATGTCCAGTGTCTTAACAGTCCCTATGCGATCCACATTCCCATCTCTCTTTCAGGACAGTGCTCTCATTTAATAGGTGATCAATAAATTTTGATTGAGAAATGTGTTTCCAGGTTGCCTCAATTTAATAAAGAAAATTCAACATGATTTAACGCTTAACGTTTGCAAAGAAAAACTTATATGCGTGCAAAACATAGTTACAAATGCGATCTTAAAATTAAAACAGATATAACCCCTTCTCTGCCTCCCAGGAGTTTACTGAGGGTTCTACATACTTAGGGGACGATTCTTCTGGACTTACCTCCAGTTTTACAATTTGGGAATAAAGTACGTAGGAGAAACTGGTCTTGTGGGATGTTCTGTTTAATCATCTATATTTATAAGCCTTAGAAAACTGCAAAAATCCGTCAAATTTTCTCATGAGATGGGATTAGAAGCCATTTCGGACCTGATACTACTTCAGCTGTAAAACCCTCTCCCTTTGACCCTGCAAGCAACCATCTCTTTCTCTGCTTTAATGGCACGGTTTGGGGTGGGGTTTCAGAACTTAAATCCTGGTAATATGCTGACCTAACACCCCTTCTCCAGAAAAGACTCTCAGTATTCCCTGGATTTGAACTTCATTGTCATTATTTCTATTTTAAAACTCTGTAGAGAAGTAAATGTTCCTGCCAGGGTCAAACAGACTAGAAAGTACTTTGCACTACTGAAGAGGCAAATTTTTTCCTCCACTTTCGCTTATTCTGTCATCTTGCTACTGTAACTTGCACTCCAGAAAGCGCCAGGCTTGCACAAGGCACGTTTAAATTTTGAGCAATTATAGACCCAGATCTGTAAATCCGGCAGCAGGCCCACATCAGCTTCGGGAGGTTGGATATGATTTTAATGAGATTCCATTCTTCTTAAAATGCGATCTTCTTAAAATGTCCCTAAGACGCCAATTGGCGTCTTGTTTCCCAATAAAAAGAAATCTCGATTTTCTGATATATTTAATTTCAAGTTTTATGTTGAGATGGCAAGTGTGCATGGTTTGTGTTTCCAAACATTTCATTTTACTAGCACACACTTCAGCTATTATTTATATTCAGCTTGGTTCTTTGTACGTCCCATGGAAGAATCCTGAAACCGTCCTTGTTCACTCCTGGGGTCCCAAGGTGCCACCGTGATCACCTCCCTCCCGCCAGCCTCCTCAAAACAGCTTCTTTCAACCTCTACTCAAAAGCCTGAGCTCTTCATTCTCTCCAGCACAAGCAGAATTCCAAGCACCAGTAGCACAGAGAGGAGGGAACACTGCTTTTCCATTGCCTGTTCCAATCAATTGATTATATTAAGGCAACGGGTCGTTAACACACATAGTAAGACCTTGGGTTTCTCCTGTTGTTCAGAAGAGCACAGAGCCTGACGCCCAGCTTAGCTCAGACAGAAAGGTGCACGACACCAGTTAATCCATTTCCGCGATGCTGCTTATGACTTTTCGCAAACGAATCCTTCCTCAAGGTGGTGACACAAACCTCCCTGCCTAGAGCACCGAAAAACTTGCACACGCATCTCTCTTTTACTTTGCAACTTAACTACTTTCGTAGAGCCCCGAGCATCCATAACCCACATTTCCACTCCCTCACGGAGGAAACGAATCTCCCCACCAAGTACAGAGAATCACTCAGTGGAAATATGACCAAACGAGTACATTACCGCTCAAAGCTGGGCCCCTTCATTCCCCTGTACTCAAACTAAGGGGCAAACACTCTTCTTCACTTTGAAATGAAGGTTTGGAGACCTCAGCCAAACCCTTAATCAAGTGAAAGTAAGGGTTTCCTGTTTTTGAAAAATCACCGTAGATGTGCCTGTTTTTTTCTTTTTCTTTTTTTTTAACCATTCTTTAGGTTTTATTTTTCATTTATTTATTATTTTTTACAATATATGTTTTTCTTCCTATCCATTGCAGGCATGTTTTTCTCCCCTAGAGTAGGTTTTCCTGGGGGAATAATTATTAAAATAATAGTAGCACTAAAAGGAATCCGATATGAGACACTAACGTGTGAAAATCTCATTCCCACTGAAACAGTTCAAAATTAGGTGGTATGTTTTAACTACAGATCTAGGTTTTCAAATCCCTGAGACATGCTAACAGTTTGTTCTAGATCAGATCTCCCGTCTAATTCTCTAGGGTTGTGATTTTCAAAAGTGATAAATTAATTCAAAAGGCCTATTGTACACACTTTAAGGATATTGTAGGCTTCAGCCACAGCCATTCTGAAACGGGAAAAAGTCTCAGAACTAAACTTTCTTTGCTCCTGCTTCTGACCAGGCGCTGAGTCAAGGTAACTGAACCCCTTACTTTCATTGTTAAATTACTGCTTCTCACACGCAATCAGGGTCTTCCAGATTATGACAGGCCACTGTCAAAATAGAAGAACTTAAAAGTTACTTTAAATCTAAAACGCAGACCCAGTGCTCCATTTTTAGATGCACCCTTTAATTACTTGGTGGTGTCTACATCTTACTTATGCTTAAATTTAGCAAAGTAATTTTAGATCACTCGCCTTCAGATCACTTCACTACCTTCACTAGATCTGCAATGTTACAAACATAGAGCACCGAATCCTCTCTCTTCTAAGTACTAAAATGTTTAAAATAAAAGGTAAAAAAGTTAAAAGGACAACATTTCCCCCTGGCTATTTTGAAAAACTGGTGCGAATGAGAGCCCAGCCATCGGAGACTTCTGTTTTTTTAATCTACAGAATAACTGCTTTGAATCTATCAATGTGAGAAGGTGTATACTGACAATGTACAGATAATTACCTGTTCCTAAGCCACGTGAGGGTGCAAACAAGCACCAAGGAAGATGCCATCGTGACATCAACAATACAGGGGCAGCTAGGAGACCTCCTGTGTGAGTGTCACCAACTACGGCAGGGACTTTCAAAGTCCCCCCCCAGAACTCACACTGCTACCACCACGTATCAAAATTTTCTGAAATTGTGTCCAAAATATTTGAATCCCTCTGTTGCGTCAGCTTGTTTTTCTTACAAATGCAACTCAAAAGGTTTGAAGAGTTCCAAATTCAAGGTGCAGATCATAAACAAAGCCTGTGTTTTGAAGGACGATATACCCTGGGAATGCCCAAGTATCCTTACACGTTGGAGAAAGAAAATGGAACCCCTTTGGCATTCTCCTCCTCACTGGAAAAGCTTGTCCAGGAAGCAAAGGGTGATCAAGCCAGGAGGTGACAAAGAGACCTGCATTTAGAGAGATCGACCCCCAGCTTAAACGGAGCACTGACTTGCAGCATCACAAAGCCGGGATTCTGCTTATAATGACTTCCTTCTGATCTAAGTTACCTGGACCACTTCTTGCTTCCCAGGCTCCAGTAGTCTCACTAGAAGCGGGTGTCTCTCTGTCGACACCTCCTGAATGAAGTTCCATGAAAGAGTGAGTGGCACCGACATTTATTCAACACGACACTGTCTCCCCACCCTCCATATCATATGACTGATGCTGACCTGCTCTGGCTTTTCACTGGGGAATAGCAAAAGATCTCAGGAACATTAGCTCCTCTGTCTTGTGAAGAACTAAATCCCCCTTTTATTATTTTTGTTGTTGTTGTTTAAGGACAGGTAACAAGGAAAGACCAGAGCTAATATTAATTTTAGAAAAATAGTTGAAAATTTCCTATTACCTACTTACAAAATATATATTCCATATACGCACAATATATAAAATTTTAGAATAGTACATAAGTTAAAAATCAAGGTTGACATCTTTCAAAGAGGCTTTACTTTTTACTTATATATCCGGCACTCCACTGGGATCTCAGCCCTTACCACAAATAAAATAGCTGATTTTATGAGATGAGAAACTCAAGAATTTTCTTTAATACCAAAACAAAACCGGGGACTTCCCTGGTGGTGCAGTGGTTAAGAATCTGCCTGCCAATGCGGAGGACATGGGTTTGAGCCCTGGTCCAGGAAGATCCCACATGCTGCACAGCAACTGAGCCCGTGCACCACAACTACTGAGCCTGAGCTCTAGAGCCCGTGAGCCACAACTACTGAGCCCATGCACTGCAACTACTGAAGCCCACATGCCTAGAGCCCGTGCTCCGCAACGAGAAGCCACCGCAATGAGTAGCCCGCACACAGCCATGAAGACCCAGCACAGCCAAAAAATAAATAAATTTTAAATAAAAATTAAAATGAAGTTGCTTTTTAAAAAAAAGAAAAAGAAGTGGAGGAGGCAATGGTTATAAACACGTGTACATGCAGTCCCATTACATAATCCAATGGTAAACAAGAATTCTCAAAAATTTACCTAAAGAAAGCGCATCAGAGTAAATCACCAAGAACTCATCATGAGAGAATAGATACATGGAAAATAATATATCACAACGCTACCCCAAATATTTAAAAATAAAATGAAGGAATTACAAAGTGTTAGAAAAGAGAAGAAACCAAAATTTTAAGTGTACCTGGAATTATATATTCTTAAATAACTCGAAAAGATATAATACCTATTTGCTGGCTTAGTGTAATTTCCAAAAGTCACTGAGTCAAATCGAAGCTGGGGTTACCAGACCGCAAACTGTATTTGTGATATGTGTAGAACTCATAATGCCTTTCTTCAGAATTAGAAAACTTTGCATAGTAGCCACAAATTTGCACAGCTCATCCGGTTTCCACTAGAGTCGTAATTTCAATGGTATAATTAGCTCATTCATAATTTGACACATAGTGAGTTAATTTATCTGGTTGGATTTTTATGTAACTTCTATTGCCTGGTCTTCCCACTGATGAAGCCAGTGCAAGCTGCTGCCAGCGAAGCAAGGGTTAAACCCAGGAATGTGACAGTTCTCCTGGTGATAAGGTGACGGGTAGCTGAGGCCAGGTCAAGGGCTCTAAGCTATTTGGAGAGAATTGAAAATACTCAAAAATAATCTCAATGGTAAATAAACTCTATGCCCTATGTATGTCACCAGGGGAAGACTAAAAATTTTTTTAAATCACATTGAAAGTTTTCTGAACTACAGAAGCTCCAGAAACATGCACAGTGGGAAATCCGTGGCACATATGAATATGTTCTTTGGAAAGATAACGAAATTATCCCAACGAATAAATAAACAACTCTATGTATTAAGTTCACATCGGCATTAAAATTGTTTATCCATTTTATTGGGCAGTTTAGTCTGCTATTGGTAATAGCATCTAACTGCTTTAAAATGTTAAAAATAATTCTATGCAGTACCTTTTGTAAAGCCTCTATACAATATACAATAGCGATACATAGATGTTGGATTTCAGGTAGAAACCAAGAAGGCTAGCTGATATACATATATATATATATATAATTTTTAAACATGCGAAGTTTCCCAATTAAAGTGGTAAACGGGAAGCATATAAACATAACAGCTGCAAGCTGAGGTGTCAGAAGGTGAAAAGACAGAGACAGAAGTGCAGAGAAGAGACTAAGCCCAGGTTTAGGAACGCGCGGTGAGAGCGCCGTCGAAGGGCGACTCCACGCACAGATGGACCGACCCGGCAGTGACAGCCAAGCCCACACCTCGTCTCGACTTTCAGCCAAGCGTGGGCTTTAATTCGAGCCTTATTTCTATTCCAGACAACAACAAATAACCTCTTTCTCGGTGTCCCAGACGAGGCCCCCGCGGTCAGCTTTCCCGGCCCTCGCCTATTGCGGGGTCTCCACTCCTCTCCCTCCGTCCCGGGCGCGCGCGCCTTCCGAGGCCGGGCAACGATGAGCCGTGCCTCCCGGCGTCCCACACCCCACCTGTCCCGGCGCCGTCGGAAGAGCCGGGTCAGCCCGCTGCCACCGTCCCCGCCGCCGCCTCCAGCGAAGGAGCCGGGCAGAGCGCGCGGGCCACGGGACTTACCGAGAGGCGAGCGCCGCCGTCGGGGGAGGGCGTGTCCCGCACGTGGGTGTCCGCGCGTGTCCGCGCCCGCGTGTGCCCGCGCGCGTGCCTGGCCGTGGGCGCCGAGCCGGGCGGCACTGAGTCCCTGGGCGCCGACGGACTCAGCCCATGGTGTGGGCGCCGGCCTCCGGGAGGCTCTGGCTCCCGCCAATCGCCGAGCAGGGCTGCCGCCCCGACGCGCTGCTCGAGATCCGGGAGTGCACGCCGGGGGCGGGGCGGGGCGCGGGGGCGTGAGTGGCCCGGGGCGCGGGGGTGCGCGCGCGCGCGCGTCCAAGTGCGCGTGGGTATGCGGGCGCGCGTGGCCGTGAGCGCGCCCTCGGGCCGGGGAGCGCGGGCGGCGCGGGCAGGTCTGGACCCCGCTTGGCTTTAGGAAGCATCTGGCGGCTCGGAGGAGGAAGAGGAGGAGAAGCGGAGCCTGGGACGGAGTGAGCGAGAGTCCAGGCCCCGGCGGCGCGGGAGAGAAACCCAGGAGGGGAGAGGAGCGAGGACCGGAGAACAGGCGAGGGGAGGGGAGGGCCCGGGAGGTGGGGGACGCCGCGGAGGTGCTTGCTCCTCGGAACTTGGTGAGAAGTAACTTTTTATCCAACCTCGGCCGTTACACACATTACAAATAATAAAAGTTAAAACTGGTTGTTTCGGGAGAAGTTTAAAATGACCATCGACTGCCTGGGATACTGATCAGAATTAAGACGACGTTGCCCTCAGCTTAATGAAGAGACGCGGTGCCAGGCGCCACCGGCTTTAGTAAGACCTGGAGTCACTGCCCGCGCGTCCCGAGAGCGTTGGGACCCGATGGAGGAGCCTGAGGAGCAGCGGTGTGCGGTCGCGAGGATGCCAAGATGTCCAGGGGACACCCTGGTCTGATGGACAGACGCGGTGACGGCGGCCCTCCTGAGAACAGTGTCTGCAAGATACAGCCTCCAAAAGGGGGAGCCGCGAGGTCTGGCTCATCGGCCCGGGGGCACTGCGAAGCCCCTCCAGATGTTTTAGTTTATAAGTGATTTCTGACATCAAAATCGCGCTTACCTGACTGCTGCTTCTCTTCACTCATGTCCCGCGGGGACCGTCCCTGCCTGATCGCTAGGAACCCAACCTAGAGCGTCCTCTTGCAGACTCTCCCCTTTCCGACCAAGTGAAAACTACTCGTGTCCCTCCCTCTCCAAACTTTAACAGCCAAGAATTTCAGCAAACAGCCAGAAAGAAAACTAAGCCCCCCCCACCGCCTGCCACCCCAAGGGAAGGGAGGGAATAAGCACTTCTTTAATTTGAAAAATAATAATTAAAACTCCCTCAACGTTTAAGGCCGGGCAACATAATCTATTAATTGGTCGCTATTAACATGCAGTTTTATTGACCATAGCACACAGAAGTCTGATTGTGAAGGAGTGTTTTCAATGAAAGTGGAGTTATTTTAGCTGCAGACGTGTTTACATTTCTGTGGTTTAGTCTATAACTTTCTCTTTTTCTTGCTTCAGAATTCTGCTCCATGAAGCAAAGCCCTTAGCTCCCAGACATTCCAAAAAGTCTGCCAAAATAATAGAAAAAAAAAAAGAGAGGGAAGAAAAAACACACAGAGACCCCCAAGTCTGGGTCAGACTCAGGGTTGTAAGTGGGCATCACCAGTATGCCCCCTCTCCACACAATTTCCAGTTTAAAGAAAAAAAAAAAAAGCCCTTCAGGCCTCCATTTCCTGTTTGCTGAGGAAAAAATAGGATGGGTCTAAGCAGCTGAGTTTAGAAACCGCCTTCTCCAGGACCTATAGATTCCGAGAGGTTCTTTAACCCTAGAGATGCCAAAATGAAATCATGGATATGAAAATCTACCATTCCCCACTCTCCAAGGAAGTACCTCTCTTTTAAGTGGACAACCTTCACAAACTACAAATGCGTTCCTAGGAAATTTCTTGAACAAACAGGCACACCATGGTAGATGGGATGCAAGCCCACCTCTCCATAGGTGGCCAGGAGAAGATACCAATAAAAATAAGTATGGAAAACAGATTAAGTTTCTGAGAGGCATGCAATCCTTTTCTTTCTGAGGATGCGGTACAAAAAAGCAGAATGCATATTAAAAAGTGCATATTTAGTACTAGGGTTATGTCAGTTTTCACAACCTGTACTAGAATCAAAATTGGCAGAATTGGTTGACTCCTTTGAATTGCTCGCTAGTATCACAGAAGTCACGGTATTGCCATTCACACGATCTTAAAAAATATTCAACCTGCCTCCCCCCTAAACTATCAATGGCATATTTCGGTTCCTATTCTTTAGAACTATTCTCCAAAGATTCCAGATCCAAGAAACCTCACTGTATTTTGAAATCTTCCTCTTAGCCACTCATGCCCAAAACTCACCACAGAGAGCCTTTGTCATTTAGGGGAGTGCTTTAAAGTGAATAGATTCTCAACCTGACCAATGAGATCCGCAGTCCATGGCAATGACTCTGCTTTGCAATACATGACCCTAGCAAAGTTCCTTCAACATCATCACAGGTACCGAATACTCTAATAATATAGAACCATGCTGAAAATAATATAATGTGTGCTAACTGACAAAGGAGCTTGCTTTATGAATTAAGAACTGTACTTTCATAGTAGAACATGATTTCAACAACCCGTTACCACTGTTGAGAACAGAAAAAATGAGTTCAGAAAAACCACAATATTTGAAACAATGTCATCTGCGACTCGTCCTTGCTACTCTCTCCCATTCCCCCAAATATACCATACAGAGAGAGGAGGAGGGGTGGGGGGGGAGGAGAGGAGAACGGAGAGAGAGAATTGCATAAAAGACAAAAGCACATACTAAGCCCACTCTCAAAGCTGAGGTTATTAATGTTGAAAAATCTTAGAACCCAGAATCCTAGAGTTTCACAAAGTTAGGACACCATCTCCTCCAACTGATTGTATCTTGCAGTTGCAGTTAGGAAGTTCTTTCTATTGTCTAATCTAATCCCCACCTTCTACCACAGCATTCCTTTGAGTCTGGTCCATAATCAAGGTCAAGTAGTGGGAAGTCAATTTCAACTAATTAAATCAATTGAGTTAATTTGAGAGGCCAACAGAACACAAGTAATGGAGATACATTCACCATCTATCTGTGCTGCAAGACAGGAAATACAGTCATTCTAAGTTCATAAAATATAATTTAAGGGCTTCCCTGGTGGCGCAGTGGTTGGGAGTCTGCCTGCTGATGCAGGGGACACGGGTTCGTGCCCCGGTCCGGGAAGATCCCACATGCCGTGGAGCGGCTGGGCCTGTGAGCCATGGCCGCTGAGCCTGCGGGTCCGGAGCCTGTGCCCCGCAACGGGAGAGGCCACAACAGTGAGAGGCCTGTGTACCGCAAAAAAAAAAAAAAAAAAAATACATTTAAAAGGAAGGATTTTATAAAAACACCGCTTGACACGTTCCACAAGAATTAGTATTTTTAAGTATTTCATACATGAGATAATCTTTCTATGTAAAGTTTTGTGGTCGACTTAATTCTTTTTGAAATCCCTTTTATCCAAAAGATGTTTTGGATTAATTTAAGTATTTGTTACTGGAGAATGTCAAGCTCTTGTTCAATGAAATGTCCTGAATTGGGTTGTCACACCTGTTAAATATAAGCCTCCTTTTCTTTTGATATTCTGAGAAGGGCCTTAAAAGGTTTACATCCTTCAATATGGAGATTTAATTGCTTTACCTATAATAAAAAATAATCCCTATAAAATTCAGATTGTGGATATTTCAAAGCTGAAAGAACTATTGGATTGGGATGTAAAGGTTGCAGTTCAAAAAGCCTTCCACGTTTAATATCACGTGCGTGGAGTTATGAGTTATAAACTCCTGGTTATCATTTTGTAAGGTCTGGCCTTTGTAGTCCTCGCAGGGAGTGTCTTTGAGCTTACTTTATGGCTTAGCAGTTCTGTGTGTGCACGTGTTAAATATGGAAAGGGGAGCGCATCCCCCTGCAGTAAAGGCTCTCAAGGGAGGAAGTCTCAGATTCCATTTTAAATGAGGTACTGGAGTGAGGTTCGCCACACTGACACTTTTCACATCTTGGGTGAGCTCAGACCTGGCGAGAAGGACAGCCCTGGTTTGAGAAAGGAGACAGTATGTGTGCTTTGGCCACTGGCCATTTCCCACTGTTCAAGCCCTGAGCATCTTCAGTGTTTCTCGGGGCATCCAGAGCCCACCCCCAGCCCCTCCCCTCCCCGCCACAGCCTCCACTCAATCAATTGGGACCTTCTTTTCATCCTGGAGGTGGTTGGATGGGGCTCCTACTGGGGCAACCCAAGACAGGAAAGGGAGGAGAATAAGCGTTAGAATTCTGGAGTTAGGGTCCTAAATGTAGCTTCCCTGGGGGCCCTCTCCCCACCACCATCCTCATCCCATTCTCTGACTTTCTTCATTGATTGTAAGTGAACACGAGAGGGCAGAGGTGTAAATTCTCTTGGGAGAGTCTTCAACCCACCACAAAAGCATCCCCACTATCACCAGGATCTTTTATCATCAGCTGCTAAGAAGTCAGTTTTATGCGCTCCTTACCCTCCTAGACAAACTAATTTCATGCAACACTCTTACCCTCTGAAGCACTTTTTCAATCGCCGTCAGATGTAGTTTAAGCCTGCAGTATACACAGCAGTTCTTAATAACACGTGGTGACCACAAACTGCTCCATAAAATTGCATAATGCATAATTCCTATCAACTTGCATAATGCACACGACGAGTTGATATGAAACACATTGTACATCTGTCAGTGAGCTTTGGTGACAAAGGTTATACAAAATGGATCGGGAGACTGTATTTGCATTTTTAAAATGGAATTACATAGGACACATCAGGAGATTTGCTGCCGCTCTTCTGATGATTATACTTATTTGCTTGTGAGCTTCACATACATACTGTGACACTAATTCTATCAATGAACAGTTTCGTCATGTACATTTTCATCAATGGGATTACTCATGAGTGCGAGAATAGTTGCATTTTTAGAAAGTTGACACAACTCAGTGATTTTTTTTTGTATTGATAAAGGCCTTAGCATAACAGTGCCTCAGTGCAAATAAAATCAATATCTTAATGATTTTCTTTTGTATCCTAGAATAGAAAATTATTATTCTATGATTATGGGTGACCTGATATAATTTAAATGGGTGAAAAGTCTATTTCAGATAAAATACACAGACAGTTGACAAGGAATGAGTGAGAAGAGGAATCCAACACTCACCAGCCTTATGACCTTGGGCAAGTCACGGCCTCTTGATTGAAATCTCAATTTTCTTATCTATTAACTGAGGCTATTGGAGTAGATGACCTCAAATAGGCTAAACAAAGAAACTCCCAGGGGAGAATTTGGGTTATTCATCTTTATCTCCCTGCTTTTTGCATTGTGACTAACTGATTGATTAATTGAGGGCACATATTAGAAATTACACCTCTCTTCAATAAGCCCTGAGCACACACTCCTGCTTCTCTCCCGTGCACCCATGCAGGGAGAACAGCACCCTCTGGGCAGAGGTTCCCTCACATTTCAGTCCAGGCGTGGGTGGAGAACTGAGGTCTACACAGCAGTGATCAGAGCCCTGCCTCTACATCAAAACCACCGGGCAGCTTCAAAAATAATGCCGTTCTCTTGACCCCATCTCAGACCATGTGAATCAGAATCTTGGGGGACAGGGGGGTCTATGGCACCAATACAGATGTTTGAAACTCCCCAGGTCATAGGCATGGACCTCCAGGGTCAACGATCACGCTGTTGAAATGACAGCCATTCATTGAATAAGGAAGGAAGTCCAGAATCTCTATCTAATGAGATAATTCAGAAAATGCGCTTCAGAGATGAGCTCTGTCCCCCAAAACAGTTGTCTGGCCAGACTGCCCTCCTTCTGTGTTTAGTGTCAATCTTCACTCAGTCCCCAAATCCTAGAACCTTAGGATTTCTTCCTCATTTTGCCCCCGTTTCCTGGAATGTTCTTCCTTTCTTCATTGTGGTCTACCATTCAACAGGCATGTTTATCATGCAGGTGCCTTTCAGTCACTTATGCAGTAGTAACAAGGCCTGAGGCACTCCAGTTCAAAGGGCTCCAAAGTGAGTCAAGACTCAGACCCAGATCTTGGGAGTTTTCACTGTGTGGCCAGTTCATCACCCTTCCTTATTCAAAGTCTCCTTCTGGACCTGTCTTGGCCAGCCCTGAGCCTAATTTAATTCCCGCCCTCCAGCAAGCCTTCCCAGCCTTGGGACAGCACCAATTTCTTGTAACTGCATCATTCACACTTTGGAACTCAATAAGAATTGACCTTTGAACCTGCCCTTCACTTGGCCTATAGCTAAATGGTCACCATCGGCCATACTGAGTCACCACAGTTCCCATGGACAGCTGCTTTGTCTATTCCCAGGGTCCAGGCCTCTCACTTGAGCTTTTATAGCCACTGGCCATGGAGGCTGTCTCCTAACTGCCCACCCACTCCCCGGCACTATGCCAAGTACCATCTGGCCAAAGGGTCTTCACCTCACCACACCACAGCTGGCTTCAGAAGCCTTCAGGAGCACGTCTTGCCCATTGGGTAGATTCCAGATGCATTTCTAGTGCACCAGGTGAGAATTTGGAAATCATGGACAAGCCTTGCAGAGGGCAATCTCTTCACCTCATGTCTACCTACCTGCATGGAGGGGGAAGGGGGATTAAGATTTGTTGCAGAAGAAACTAAAGGGGGAAGATTCTGACATGCAAGTAGGATTAAGGGACAGGACAAAAGCTCCTTTCTCGAAGACCCTCGGCCCTTATCAGCACTGCACAGGCCTGGAGCACCCTGCTCAGGGAGTCCTCCCACGGTGGCGGAGATTAGAGTTCTCTTTGCCATCAAGATTTAGCTGGGCATTTGGATTCAGGAGAGGAGAACATAATATAGGGGAAAGCCCACCCCCTTCTGAGGCCCACGGATGGGTGAGAGATAAAGGGAGGAGTCGTGAATAAGAAAGTCTGGGTCCCTATTGCCTCATTCTCCTTCTGTGCAGAGATGCAGGGATGTGAGGCCAACAGTGGGGAAAAGGGGGTTCTGACACCCAGTCCCTAATGAGGGACCTGGAAGCTCCCACGCCCCAGGGCCCAGGGTGACAGAGGGGGACTCACATGTCCCCCCGTGTGGCGTGGATTCTGAGTTGTGATCCCCGGAGCCCACATGGTTAGGTAAGATCACTGTCACCATTGGAAGTTAACCTCTGGGCTCACAGGCCAGGTGGAGGTTTCGGCCAAGCCTCGGAGGTGCCCAGAAGGGGTCTGAACAATGGGTCCCACCAGCCACAGGATCTGGTCACAAGGCTGCCAGCAGGGTGAGTGACAACCAGGAGGATAAGGGACCTTCCCCTGAAACCTCAGGGTTTATGTCTGAGAGCCCATCTCTTCCAGACAGTGCTACTCCAAGTGTGGTCCCTGGATGGGTACCAGTCTGTGAAAGACTGGATGAGTACCAGTCTTTGGGAAGACCAGGGAGGCCTACCCCTGTCTAGAGAAACTGTTTAATTTATTGCATCAGGCTAGAGGTGCTTAACCAGACCCACTCATAAAGCAAATATTTTTCCCGCTAACCAGCAGGTGGGACAGAGGAGGGAGCTCAGAGTCACTGAAGAAATCCCCTTTCTCTGAATGTGTAAATCATGGCATAAATTAAGATTTGTGATTCCTTGACATAGATATTTGTTTTACATAGATATTGACCCACAATCTGGGTCCAGGTTTTCTTTGTGATTTGATACCCATCACTTCCTTACATGAATCTTTCAATATACCCAGTCTCCTCTCCCACTCTCTTTTAACTGTGCACAGCCTACCATTTTCATTTTCGTAGCATCAAGCACAGCGTTGGAAAGATAGTCCAGCTTACAAATGTCTGTTATTCACGGACTTTAGCATCACATCCTAAATCTCACGCAGTTGTGACTTAACTCACCTCCTGGTACCTAAAGATGATCAAAGCAGTCTACGCCCTGCCCTGGACCCCACCGGCCCCTCGAGCTCACCCATAGCCTGGTGGACCATTTCCTCCTGCGTCCACAGTTTCTGTCTGAGCCTCTCTGGCTGCTTGGAGAAGCCTTCTCTGGGGTGCCCAGAGCTTGCAAGGCAGCCCAGGAGTGCCGGGGAGGCACAGATCCCAGCCCTCAACCATGAGGGGTGGCACGTCGTGGGCCAATGTCCCAGCTCGGAGACACAACTCTGAAGCATATTCTACACGGCTCCTCAGATGGTTTCCATGGATTGGGCCCTAACTGCCCATTGGTGCAGAAATCACGCCCAGAACACGTTGTTTTCATTGGTTTGCCCTCCCCCATCCCTCTTCCCCACTCCCTCACTCTTGCTTGCTGGGATCACTTTCCAGATAAACTTCTTGAACCCAAAGCCCTGTCTCAAGTCTGCGTTTGATGGGAACCATACAAAACATCACCAAGGAGCCGTTTGTTGTCCACGTTGTGCCCTGACCCTCATCCTGCCAGTGTCAATACAGAGCAGACCTGTGGACCTGATCCAGGGGTGGCCCTTGCGGTACAAACAGCACAAGGCTCTAGAACCCCGAATGAGCCAGAAGGCCACGTCTGTGGAGAACTGGACCTTGAGAGATTTGGGGCCTCACCCTCTCACAACCTGACTGGTGAGGATGCTGGTGACAAAGAAGGTGGCATCTCTGCCACTGTCTAAAAATGCCCAAAGCTCCCTGCTATCCCGGAGAACCTCGCCCTTCCAACCATCACCGCCAAGGCAAACAGCACACCCCTGTCCCCTCACAGAAAGAAGTCCTGGGAGGTCAGGGTAAAATACACGCGGTGTCACCTGCATCGCCGACGGGTGACACGGACCGCATGACTCATGAGGAAAAGAGCCCCGCCTGGCACAGAGCGCAGCTCCCAGCGCAACACAGACCCACTGGGCGCTGAGAACGTAGGTGCTCGTCTTTCTGTGCACGTCAGAGAGAACATGGTGGCAGAGAGCATCGCACAGGGCAGTCGGCAGTCGTGGCTGTTTCTCACGCCGCCCCTTCCACAGGCCAGGCTGCACCATGTCCACCGTGGTTCACACACTTCTCCACTACGGAACTCAGCACAGGGCACTGATGACGTCAGCCTCTGTCTCCTGCCAAACAGGCAGGCTGCTCACTGCTTGGTTTTGTCCTATTTATCTTAGTATTCTCAGAGCCTGGCACATGGCCGATATTGAATAAATGTTTTTTAAATGGGTTTGAAAGGAATTAAATTGGATCTGCTTTGGCTTGGATTAAAATACACGAGCTAAGAACAAAGCATAATGTAGTTTGTGTGAGTTGTTTGAGAGATAGATAGATGATAGATAGATAGATAGATAGACAATAGATAGATGATAGATCTGATAGATGGTAGATAGACATGATAGATAGATATGATAGATGATAGATATAATAGATGATAGATATGACAGATGGTAGATAGATATGATAGATGGTAGAGAGATATGGTAGATAGATATGTTAGATGGATAGATAGATGATTGATAGATATTATAGGTAGATAGATATGATAGACAATAAATAGATGATAGATATATATAATAAATAGAAATAATATATGATAGATAGAAAGAATAGATGATAGATAGATATAAATGACAGATAGATAAAAAGATAGAAAGACAGATGACTGATAGATTGATATAAATGATAGATAAAAAGATACAAAGATAAATGATTGATACTTGATAGATAGATATTTAATAGATAGATGATTGATAGAAAAGAGATGATTGATGGATAGATAGATGATGATAGATAGATAGACAGACAGATAGATAGGAAGAATATATACTTCTGTGGAAACACACACTCTCTTCCAAATGTGTCTAAGTTGAGGCAGGCCAATTTGTGTTCATTCCATTAATCAATCAGGTCCAGAGTTCTGTTCATTGATGATGGGGTTCAGCAGACAATTCCAAATCATCACCGTAGAAAGACAACCCCAGGACCCAGGGCCTCACAGCCCAGTTCCAAAGAAAAGAAAACGCGAACCTTCTCTCCCAGGCGTTCAGCTCTAAAGAGTAGTTTTCCCCGTGCGTATTGTTTCTAGGTCGGCACACGAGAGCCAAATTGCTAATGAATAGGCAGCCTCAGCTGTCCATTTACTCTTGGCAATTAAGATGAAAGTTACATACTTTTTATGATCTCCCCCCGCGAGCGGGGATAAGCCGTGGCAGCTCTGCCTCTCCACAGCCCTGCCATTTCCCACCGCCTGTGCGGCCACTCCTGGGACTGAGCCCCTTTCATGAGCTCCAGCAGAGCCCCGCCAGCCCCCAGGTCCCATCGCGGGCCACATCGCCTCAGACCAGACCACGTCTGTTGAGCTAGCTGTCTGTTTCTATGGGGGCTATCACCAAATTAGTTACATTCTTTCACCACTAAAGTCACTGAGATTTTTTTTTTTTAACAATCCTTGGAAATGATCCCAGTTTAAGAAGGAATGAAACTCAACTTTCAGCCAAGTACAACTTTTGAATAATTTAAATGAGTGCTACTTAAGTCTTCTGAAAACAACTCCAACCCTGTGTTCTCTGATGTGAACAGAAAAAAAAAAAATTATGCACCAGCATGCAGAATTTGAGCCCATGCAGATGGCATGCTTTGCACCGTAGGCTGTTGTTCCTGTCTTGGCAGAAGTGTTTCTATGACTGGCACTGTGGAGGGCTCCACGCCCGTCCGTTTGGCAAATTGGGTCTCGGGTTTTGCCGTGGAGAGATCTCTAAATTCTATTACAGTTAAATGCATCATCAGACTTTCCTGGGGTTTCGTTTCTCCTCATTTTAAATGAATACATCAGAGTCTGAGTTACAGCCAGAAGCCATGTTTCTCAGCCTCTGTTTGGCCAAATTGTCCTCTCACCTCCAGGACAATCTGTGGTGGTCATTTGACACATAAAGACAGAGTAGAGTATTTAGATATTTTCCAGAGAAAAATAAAGCTTCATCAAAAATTGCCTTTCTCTTGGCCGTGAGCACAGCACCGCATAAAGAAACACCCAACAAGATGACTTGCTTCCCATGCACTTGCGACGTGCTGGGCAGACGTAAAAGAGAAATTCAAGAGATTATGGCCCCTGTGCCCACAACACACGCTTCCCCATGCCTGGTGCAATGCTCAGTACAGAGATGTAGAACTAAATGACCCCAGTTTTCCCGAGCTCACTTCCTTATAAGGCAATTAAGTCGCCTACACAAGAATCTACAAAAAGGATATGTAAAATAAGGGCTCTAGAAGGAAGGCAGAGGATGATTGCAGAGTTTAGCTGCAGGCGAAATCTTTTCTGACCTCGGGAACCTAGGTGGGCTTCCTGTAAGCGGTTCAAACTGAGATTTATTGCCTTTGTGCTTTCTTCACTCCACTGAAAGTGGATCAGGCACCAACTGGAGAAGCACACATCCATTTAAGCACCTAGTGAGTGTATGCATCATGCCAGGCACTAAGGATGAAAAGATGATATGCCTTCTGCCCCCCAGGAATTCATGGTGTGATGGGGGAGAGAGGTATGCAGACTCATCCTTGCAGAGGACTGTGCTAAGTGTAATGAGAGAGAGAAATGGACTCAGTTCATGAGTCACTCTGGTGAACTCAGATGCAATAACAGATTAGATAAGAAGCTATTTAATTTTAAGTAGATGTAAACTATATCCATCTAGGAAGCTGTATTTAGACGTCCAAGCAAAATCACGGCAAGGCAGATGACAACTATTTTTTTTTTTTTTTTTTTGCGGTATCCGGGCCTCTCACCGTTGTGCCCTCTCCCGTTGCGGAGCACAGGCTCCGGATGCGCAGGCTCAGCGGCCATGGCTCACGGGCCCAGCCGCTCCGCGGCATGTGGGATCTTCGCGGACCGGGGCACGAACCCGTGTCCTCTGCATCGGCAGGCGGACTCTCAACCACTGCGCCACCAGGGAAGCCCCGGATGACGACTATTGATACAAACATTATAAATAAAATCACTGTGTGAGTGAGCAGGGGTCAAAGCAGATAAATCTTGGAATACAAATTCCATAGATTAAAGTTAAACCCTGTTTTATAGACATATTATTCTCCTCATCGGATAAAATCCAAACACACACATTTAAATTAGGAGTAAAGGCATAAAATGCATTCGACACAGCATATATGACACATATTTGGATTTTTGTTGTGTTTATTGATTCAAGATTTGGGACTTCAACCTGCGTTCTATAATCTAAGCATGAATTTGCATGGTCTTGCGTAAAAGGCCAGCAGTGCCTCCTAAAGGGTTTATAATGTTTTTAAAGAAACATTTAGTGCTGGGGTCTAGCACTATTAAGAAAATTGGTCCTAAATTCAAAAGTGAAATTATGTTGTGGGGTGTTCCTGGACCTCCTTGGCCCACAAAACTCTCTTACTCAAGGTGTCAGAAACCCCCTTCTTCTGTTACCGTTTGTCTCTTTCCTCCTCACACAGCTGGCTTTTCATTTCTCAGCTGTAAGGACTTTGGTCTTTTTGCTGAGGTTGAGGAGTTTTCAAAATCGAGTCAATTCTCCCCCTTTTTCTAGTTCTCAAGTTCTCTGGAACACTGTTAAATGCAGGAATTTTTAAAGTGTTGTTGGATCATTCGTTTCAGCTTAGTGGCTGCTGAATCGCCTTTGAAACAATTAAGATACAGTTGATTTTCTACAGCCTACATAGTAACAACGTATAAAGCAGATTTTTTAAAACGTCGGCAAATTCATTGATTCTGAAGATTTGAAAATTCTACCCAAGTTCTATAATATAAGGATGATTTTGCATATTTTTAGTAAAAGGCTAGCAGTAATCCCTAAAGAGTTTATAACACAAACTACAACTAGGTTCTCAGGTTTTAAACCTCTAGTTAACAGCCCCATGGGTACCACTCTGTGGGGTGTATTTTAAAATAGACTAGAGAGGGGAGACAGAAAAAGAAAACATACAGAAGTATTTGAATTTTCTTATCATTTACTGATTGGAAGCTTATTTTCATACTGCGTGTTCACTACTTCTGTTTTGCTTTCAGTGAAAATTGAAACCCGTCTTCAGCTTTCTGAGAAAGTATTATTTTATTTTTGATACCCAATAAACAGCACTATTTTATTCATCCTTTTCTTTAAAAATGATTTTCTATATTATTATCTTTGTTGATCGCATATGGAAGCAGCTTGGTAAACAGAAGAATATGAACTTCATCTCCACAGAAACTGCAGAAGTTTGGGACGAGATTAAACAAGGCAGCTTTAAACAACCAAAATGTGAATCCACCCCAGCCCTTGTTGGTCAAATCACACGGACCTTCAACTACCTGTCTCATCTTTATAATAAGCATCTCATCTTATTAAATAAATTCAGTAATAATATGGGTTTTTTAAGTCTAAGTTTTAAAAAATGACTTTTTTACTCCCCCCCAGAACAGGATACATAAAAATTCTTACAATTAATAAGTGGCATTAGTGTCATAAGAACGTCTCCATTTTCTTCTATTAAGTGACTAGATTTTAACCTGAATTATCAGCACACTCAACAAGATAGGCCCCTGGTAAGAGAATGAGATGATTTTTTCACTCCCCAAAAGCCCTTTTATAAGACAATGTACATTTCAGCAGCGGCATCAATAACGGCATTGTTGTTCCCCGCCTCTCTTCCTACCCTTCGCTCCCCAGCTCCAAACTGCACCACACCTCTCTAGAAATACTCTCTTTCTTAATGAAAACCATATTTAAAAAAAAAAAAAAAGGTTTGCATGACCCGCTGAAACGCCTGGACAATCTTTAATGCCAGCTTCAGATGACACGTGTCTTATGAAAGTCTGGGGCCCCTGCTTGTCTGGCAGAGCGAGCTCTGTCCCACATCTTTATGAGGAAGACGGACAAAACTTCTGTTTTTGGCATTTTATGTTGGAGTCTGTTTTAAGCGAGGAGGAAAAAAAAGTAGCAACGTAGAGTCTAGACAGAAGAGATGGGGGTGAAATCTGGAAGCCATTCACCCGACGAGGGCAGCGGCAGCCCGTCGGCAGCGGGGATCGCCTTACACTGCCTAATTACACATGAAAAATGTACACATCATTTCTCTCAACTGCTTGGAAAAATAGATGCTCAGATGGCGCTTTTGGATTGTGGCGACTGAACCAGCCATATATATTCTGGAAGTGGGATATATTCGTCCCTGCATTTTGCAATGTGAATTTTTTTTTTTTCAAGAAAGTCAGGATCCCTCCCAGCCCTCTCCCGACAAAAAAAAAAGGTTTATCGTGTTCTAAATTTGGCAAGTGGTCACATTCTGTGAAGAATATTTCGATGTGAAAGTAGGTTATATGTGTGATGAAATGAGACACATTTCTATTCTAAAGACTTGCTCAAGAGTAAGATGAAGACTCAGAGGTCCGAAGGCTTATTTTAGGACCTAATTTATGGTCTGAGTTGATTTGTTGTTACAATGATAACTTCTAAATCATTAGCTTGGCCTGCTCACACAATCACAGCCTTCTTGCTGGGCATGGTTCTACATTTTAGGCAGGATAATGATTTTTTAAGAATCCTTTAATATAGTGTCTCTTCACAAGACTTCAAAGCATTTTTCAGATATTAACACTTGGTCACATAATATTCTTGGGACCTGAGAAAGGAGATGGGGCTGTAGCCAGGAGCTGAATCTGCAGAGGGTGCTGTGTACGGGCTTTGATGCCATGGAGTCTCTTCATGCAGAGAATGAAAACGGGAGTGGGACTTAGACCTTAACTACTGTGTGTGTGTATGTGTGTGTGTGTGTGTGTGTGTGTTAAAGAGAGACAGACAGAGGCACGGAGAGACAGAGACAGAGAGACAGACAGAGACACAGAGAAAAAGAGAGATACACAGAGAGAAAATGACTGGTTCATAAAATGAGAAATGAAATATGTTTCGGTGACTTGCCCAAGTTCACACGGTGGTCTTCATGATTGAGACTAAAATAAAGTAATTCCTATTGTCTCCTTTACATTCTCCAGCCTCCACTAAGGAAACTAAACAGAAGAAAGTATTTCATGAGAATAACAGGTTACGTGATCTGCCGACATGGATAACTGTTTTTTACTCTTTCTACATTTTCCTTCCTACCAACATCCTTTCTGCAAATCTTTGCTTTGGACTTAAGAGACTCATTCGTCACTACAGTTTAGTGTTCTGTTTGAACCTGATAGGAAAATTTGATCATCTGTCTTTATGAATTTAGTGTTTGTCCAAAATAGTAAGGCTCTGTCTAGATTAGGGACTTGGGTGCCCAGGAGTGGCAACTGGCTTTGTAAACACTTCCACACAGGTGTCCTCACCTTGACAACCAAGGAAGGGCAAGGTCATGTGTCTCCCTCTATGACAGTAGCAAATCCTGGGAGGATACAAGGGGCCTTCATGGTGCTTAGTGGGGAGAGTTGGGGCTGGAATGGAAAGAGAATTGGAGGGAAGGGATGGGAGAGCTGACAGAAAGGCCTGGATAGGGGAAAGGTTTAGCTCCTTCATGCCAAGGCCAAGGTCACCCTTGGCCCAAGTCCCAGGCCCTACCGGCAGCAAGGTTGAATGCGAGGGGCCGAGGCTTCTGGTCTGAAGGAGACCTTTTCCTCCCGACAGCCAAGGTTCCATCTTCTATCTCAGTGGGACCCTCAACCCCATAGACAAGAACCTCTTCCTCTGTGTGTCGTGGATCCCCCTCGGCTCTCTGGCGACACCTGTGGACTGCTCCTCAGGAAATGTTTCTAAATTCATAAAATAGAACACATAGGATCTCAAAGGAAATCAATGAAATTGACATCAGATACCAAAATAGTACAAAAATTAATTTGTGGTCGACATGCTTCTTTATTAACTTGTTAAATAAAATGATCTAGTGGTGTCCCTGATAGTTATAATATGAGCAAAAAACAGATACCAAGATACCTGCAACAACTATAATGTGCCCTGAAAATATGTGAATGGTATCAGTGACAAAATCACAAGTCCTGCCAATGACCATGGGGAGAGCTTAGCTCACGTATAAGTCAAGAAAATGCTAAATATCAATGAGGCCGTGGTGAAAATGCGGATCATTTTGTTTTGTCATCCAAGTTCATCAACACCAGGCTACTAACCAGAGCCTTAGGGAGAGCTCTTCTAAAAATCCCTCGAGCAGGTCTTCCCTGGTGACGCAGTGGTTGAGAATCCGCCTGCCAATGCAGGGGACACGGGTTCAAGCCCTGGTCCGGGAAGATCCCACATGCCGTGGAACAACTAAGCCCGTGCGCCACAACTACTGAGCCTGCGCTCTAGAGCCTGTGCTCCGCAACAAGAGAAGCCACTACAATGAGAAGCCCGCTCACCGCAACGAAGAGTAGCCCCCGCTCGCCGCAACTAGAGTAAGCCCGCGCGCAGCAACAAAGACCCAACGCAGCCAAAAATAAATAAATAAATAAAAATCCCTCGAGCAATAGCCCCACTCTGACACCCCCCTGCCCCGAGGAGGAGGCAACAGAGAGTCACACGCCCACAGCCTCCCCCCGCAGGCCCAAGAGGACACCCTCACTTTCAGCCTCAGGCAGCCATTTCTTTTCTTTTCAATTGAAGTATAGTTGATATACAATGTTTCAGGTGTATAGCAAGGTGATTCAGTTATACATAACTTCTTTTCCATCATAGGTTAATACAAGATATTGACTAGAGTTCCCTGTGCTCTACAGTTGGTCCTTGTTGGTTCTCTATTTTATATATAGTCGTGTGCATGTTAATCCCAAATCCCTAATTAATACACCCCACACATTTCCCCGCTGGTAACCGGCAATGGAGAAAACAAATTCTGGCTCTTGTGGAGTGTGCATTTGACGTTGGGTGGAGGGGGAGATAGACTACAAAGTGAGAAACAGGTGCCAGGTGATGAACGTTGAAGTAAGACCAGGCAGGTGAGGGGTCAGAGAGGCCGTGGAGGGACAGAGATGAGGGAAGCCCTTAGATAAAGCGACTGTCGCACAGAGCTGAGGGAAGGGAGGGAGGATGGAAGAGAGATATTTGAGGAGGGGTCACACGTGGCAGGTTTGGAGAACAGCAGGGACCCAGGAAGGGTGGAGCCTCGTGGACAGTGGTCAAGGTGCCAGGTGCTCTGGGTCACCTCGTGGAAGGCTCCCTGGGGACTTCAGTGAGCAGGGACAGTGGGGCACCGAGGGGGTTATTGCTGCAGCGGCGCTGGCAGAGTCGGTGAGTCTGGACCAGAAGGAGGAAGGGTCTAGAAACACTTCCCTGACTCTGATTCAGGGCTGACTCTGCTACCCCACCAGGACCCAGGGGTGATGCTGGTGGTGGCAGCGGCAAAACACCAAAGATGACGAGCCCCTTCTAACATTAGATTCCGTGTGCCCTGCAGTAAGGGTTGTTGAGTAAACTGGGGCAACCCCTGCCATTGACCACGCGCTGTGTAACCACTGGAAACACACCGGGGGGTGATACCCACACAAGTGCTGCACTGATCAAAATTCATCCAACTGTGCACACTTCATTTTTGCTGACATAACTCATGGTCCATTAATAAATAGCAAATTGATTAATTTAAAAAATTAAGCCTAGTCCAAGCCTTGTGCAAGCCTCTGAATTCCCCTGGTCCTCTGTTTCTGATTTCGGCAACAGCAATAGCTAACTCTTACATTGTCTTTGCAATGTGACCACCACTCTTCTGAACATTTGCATAGGTTAATTCAGTTAATCATCAGATAGATACAATTAATATCTTCATGTTGCTGGTGAGGAATCAGAGGCGCAGAAATTTCATGAGATTCAGCCAGTTTCTGGTAAGAGAGTAAGTGGCAAAGCCATAAGCATCCTTGCCCTCCCTCACAAGGCAATTCCAAGAACCAAACGAGAAGCAGATACCAAAGGGCTCTGGGAGAGCCTGGACCAGCGAGCAGTAACCACATCTGGCCAGAATGCCCCCTTCAAGGACAAATTCCTATTTGTCTGTGGAGTTAGGAATCACTGGTCAGTGGTCAGAATCCAGCCAAGATTCTAAGAATGATAGCCACCCCTTAACTTCCCTCCAGGAAACGAATAATCACCTTAATCCCCTGTCCTAAGAGGCCTGTTTTCCATCCTCAGAGTCATTACTTTTGTTCTTTTCTGAATTCTATCCAATTTTCCTACACCCCTCTACAATTTTTTTGGAACACCCTTGACCTTCAAAGAAAGTTTGAAATAGTTTACAATGAAAGACACCTGCAGTAAGACCTGCAATAAACAAGCCAGGTTATCAGAAGATTTTGGCACCCAGGAGTGACATATTCATTTTACCAAAACCCTGGCTTAGATGCCAAACTTAGATCCTAAGTGTTTAAGACACCAATGCTGAAACGTTTCTGTTATGAGACCAGAGGTCCAGCGGGCTAGGAAGGTGGGTCAGTGATATGGAGGTTGCTGTCCAGGATGGTTTTGGAGGTCGTGGCCCCCTGAAGTCTCCAGGAGAACCCAAGGCCTCCAGCGTCCTACCCCAGCTGGGGGCTCCACTTTCTAAGCGACCACTGGCAGGCTTGACTCTGGCCAGGCAGCTGCCTTAGGGCCACACGGCGTGACTGCAGAGGCCAATGCCTCCTTCACCAGGTTGGCAGGGTGCAGTGTGAAGGGCACAGGGAGACCCCAAAAGGAATTCTGCTTCTACCATGAAGCTGGGCAACGTGGGACAAGTTCCTTAAGCTCTCTGGGCTTTATTGTCCTTTTCTATAAAATGGAGACAGTAATACCTCCCTCCTAGGGTTTCTGAAGATCAGAGGTGATAAGAAGTAAAATGCCTGAGTGTACTAAGGGTTCCCCAACAGCAGCCTTTGTGATGATGGTGGAAATTGGCACCCCGTGTTCCATCCCAAGGTGTGCTTTCCGAGGGCCAGAACTTGGGTTTCCGCCGTCGGCACTTACGGGCAGACACAGAGAGAGCGAGCTGACATTTCAGGCCTCTCCCACAAGCAGATTTTTCACATCCAAAAGCGTCAGAGATTGGATCACTCAGGCTGGGGTCGGGGAGAGGAAAGAGCATCACAGCACGGGAGGCACAGAAGGGCAACTCGGCTGAGCTGACATCGCTCCTGGGAGAACCTGCCCCCTGGCAGCCCTGAGAAATAGCTCCCATGACGGCTGCTTTCGGGCATTTACTGAAAAGCTCCACCTGACCAGGGAGAAGCTGGTGGGTTTAGCCAGAGATAACCCTGCAGTTCTCTCTCTGGACCCTCAAGAGTGCCTCAGTAAATCTTAACAGTGCTGAAGTCTTAGGACCAATCGTGTTTTTTTTCTTGTACTGTTTTGATTCCAGTACACATAAGCCCAAATTAAAAAAAAAAGAATGAAATAGATGTTAAGTACTGACATGGCAGTGTATCCACTATTTGCCATGAGGTGGCAAATAAAATTAGTGAGTTGCATACAAAAGACGTTATCCGTGTTTATGTGTGGTATGTTTCATATGTTTAACTCTGCATATATATATATATTTAATAAATTTATTTATTTATTTATTTTTGGTGTGTTGGGTCTTCGTTGTTGTATGCGGGCTTTTCTCTAGTTGTGGCGAGCAGAGGCTACTCTTCGTTGCGGTGCACAGGCTTTTCATTGCAGTGGCTTCTCTTGTTGCAGAGCACGGGCTCTAGGCACACGGGCTTCAGTAGTTGTGGCTCATGGGCTCTAGAGCGCAGGCTCAGTAGTTGTGGCTCACGGGCTTAGTTGCTCCACGGCATGTGGGATCTTCCCGGACCAGGGATCGAACCCGTGTCCCTTACATTGGCAGGCAGATTGTCAACCACTGCGCCACCAGGGAAGCCCAACTCTGCATATTTCAGTGTGGAAGAATGAATGGATATATCCCAAATGTTGAACAATGATTATCACCCAGGAATGGTATTAAAGATGGTACTCTCCTCTGTTCTTTATACACTTTTGAACTGCTGATTTATTTTTTACATGTTTGAATTTTATAATTAAAAAAATTTTTTTAATGACACCTATCAAGAGCTCCAGTCTCTTTTGTTCAATCACAGAACCAGAGGTTGTTATAGAGTTGGAAATGACCATGGGGATTGCAGTGCATCTACCTTCACGATTTCCTGCTTTCTCTTCCTGCTGGAAGGGGTTTTATCTCATTGTTGGGCAGCCCCGCTCTCCCTGGGTGCAGTCTAACTCAGCGATCCCGCAGGAGGACAAGCGCTCTCTCCCAGGAAAACACTCAGTACCTGAGCCCTCACAGGTGGAGATATGATGTCTGGGGGGTCATACACCCCAGCTTAAGAACCTCTGGCGGGCTGTCTTGGAGGACCTGCACACTGAAGGGCCCTTTGTCCTTCTGTCCCTCTTACTCCAAACCTTGGGGGTTATTGCTCTGACCCACTGGAGGGCATCCTTCCCAAGCTGTCTGAAACCATCCATTTCAAATGCCACTTTGGCTTGCTTGTGGAAGAGCCATTGAAAACTTCCAAATGTTGGGTGACTAGCCAGTCTGCTTTTCAAATGGCAGTCATACATATAGGATGGGGCAAGGGAAGGCCCGCAGGGCCAGGGACCAGCCTGCAGTAAGAATAATCTACAAGCTCTTCAGAATGTCCCTGGACTTCTAGCTCCACCCTGTCCCTCATACTATGCTTCTCTGACTTCATCTGTGGGTCCTGCTGCCCTGTTTTTTTTTTTTTTTTTTTTTTTTGCGGTACGCGGCCCTCTCACTGTTGTGGCCTCTCCCGTTGCGGAGCACAGGCTCCGGACGCGCAGGCTCAGCAGCCATGGCTCACGGGCCCAGCCGCTCCGCGGCATGTGGGATCCTCAAGGACCGGAGCACGAACCCGTGTCCCCTGCATCGGCAGGCGGACTCTCAACCACTGCACCACCAGGGAAGCCCCCTGCTGCCGTTTTTCTGAACAGCCATCCAGCCTGTCTGTATGTTCCTCTTCATTCCCCTTTCCTCCACTCTGTATCTCTCCCACCCGCCCATATCTCTTTCTGTTTTCCCTTTTATCTTCCTTTCCCAAACTTTTTTTTCTTTTTAGATGTTGGAGGTAGGAGTTTATTAATTTATTTATATTTATTTTTGCTCTGTTGGGTCTTCGTTTCTGTGCGAGGGCTTTCTCTAGTTGTGGCAAGCGGGGTCCACTCTTCATCGCGGTACGCGGGCCTCTCACTATGGCGGCCTCTCTTGTTGCAGAGCACAGGCTCCAGACGCGCAGGCTCAGTAGTGTGGCTCACGGGCCCAGTTGCTCCGCAGCATGTGGGATCTTCCTGGACCAGGGCTCAAACCCACGTCCCGTGCATTAGCAGGCAGACTCTCAACCACTGTGCCACCAGGGAAACCCCCCTAAACTCTTTACTAATGAGAATGTGGAATGAAAACACTGGTTTTTGTATATTGGATTTAAAATAATGCTTCTAATTTTTTAACTTTTAAAAATTATTTTTAACTTTTAAAAATTATTTTAACTTTTAAAAATTTTAACTTTTAAAAATTATTTTTTAACTTTTAACTTTTAAAAATTATTTTAACTTTAACTTTTAAAAATTATTTAACTTTTAAAAATTATTTTTCCAACATCTCAAATGATTTGAATTTCTTTTTTCTCCTAATGGCCCTTGATGGATTTTTTTGTAACTATTGTGATTTGATTGCTCATTTCATTTCTTTCTTTATTTTTAATCCACCTTATTCCAAAATCTTCATTGGGTGATTTTTAAAAATCTACATTTATGTCTTTCAAAAAACTGTTCTTTACTCAAGGCTTAAAGATTTAATAGAACAATAATGTGTGACACCCGTTACTGAGAATAAGAATAAGAAAGGAGAATTGAAGGCTTCCAGGAGCCCAGACCCACCCTGCAGGAGTCTCCCCAACTGTAGCTCGCCTATGTTTAACATGCTGGGTCAAATCATATTTCCCCATTTCCCAGGCTGAGTGGTCCACAGGAAGGTTCACTGTCAACCTGTGGGGTCTTTGAACCCTGTTCCCTTGCCCAGATAGTAAATCGAGTGAAGGGCGCCCATGACCTTCCAGAATTGATGCACACTAATGAGATCATGTTGGAGAAAACACAATCTGTAGGTACCAGGCAAGGCTCAAGATTGTCCTAATTATACTCGTCTGGTCATGCCATTGTCTAAGAGAAGCAAATGGAGTCTAGGACCAAGACCAGGTAAAATGGTTTGAACCATTGTGAAAGGTTTGCTGAAACCGGATTGAAGCACACCAAGGACACCGATGGGAACCCACACCACCAACGTGAGCCCCCATCACCTCCCCAAAAGCAGAAGGGAAAGTGTCTCTGCTGCAGTTAAAGTCCAGTTTTATCAACTGTGCCAGATACACGCCAGAGTGAAGAATCAGGTTCCCGGGGTAGACGTTAAGCGTGATCCCAGGCTTCAAAGACATACAGCCTGGGTGGCAAGCAGAAGCACATCCTAGATTGGGCTAGTCTCTGGCAGAAAGAAGAATCGAGAGATGGTGCCATGACTTTCCAACATGAATCCTTCCATTATTTGTATTTCTCTGGTCTTGGTAGGTGTCAGAGAAACCGACCAGAGGAAGTGAATCACTTCCTGTGGTCATTCCTCTGCCCACAGTTGCACTATTTTTAACAATCTGCATAAAAATAATAAATCCAACCCTGGGCGTGTATATTATTTGCTTAACAAGTACCCAGTAGGATGAGGTGGGAGTGGAGACAAAAATGGGCAGAATCGAGACGCTGAGGAGGCAGCAGTTCAGAAAGTCCCTTCAGATAAAGACAATCTTTTTGTTAACTTCTTCTGGAAAACTTGGCACAAAGAATGAGAATCAACTTTTTAGAATCACTTCTCAGAGTAATTTTCCACTCCCTATGGAAGAAACTAATGTTTAAAGCAAAACAGCTGCCCGACTTTCACAGTGTCTATAGTAAATGACTCAAAATATTCCAGCCTTCAGCCAGGATGACTTTTGAAAATCTCTCTGCCCTTTATCAGTGCTATTTCCCTCACTTCAGATATGTATCATCATTTATACAAAATCTGTGAATAATTAGACAAGAAATGTGAAATGATTCATGAAGAAAGGTTTACATATTAAAAGGAGAATTTCACTCTAACATTGAATGAGGTGGTGTATTCGTTTGCTAGGGCTGCCCTAGCAAAGTACCAGAGACAGGGGGTTTTAAAACAACAGAAACTTATTTTCTCACAGCTCAGAAGGTCAGAAGTCCAAGAGCAAGGCGTTGGCTTGTAGATGTCATCTTCTCTCTGTGCCTTCATACCATCTCACTTCTGCATGTGTCTGTGTCCTAATCTCTCTTCTTAGAAGGACACCAGTCCTATTGGATCAGGACCCACCCCAATGACCTCATTTTAACTTAATTACCTCTGTAAAGCCCTATCTCCTAATAAGGTCAGATTCTCAGGTACTGGGGTCAGGATTTCAACATATGAATTGGGGGTAGGGAGAGGGAGGGACCACAATTCAGCCCACTACAGATAGAAAATCCAAGTAAGAGCTAAATGTCTCTGTTACATTGTAATTTCAACACATACCAGGGTTTCTTAGTCATTAAATATCTATCTAACCCCTCTAGGTTCTCTGCTTCAACATTTAGCCCCCAAGTAGATGTAGAGCGAGGAAAACCAACGTGAATTCTGGAAGGGGTGCTGCTGCCCCATCCTGCCCACTGCAGACACCATAATTCAGAGACCAGGTCTCCTCCTGTTAAACCGGATGCAGGTTCACGTGCCCGATGCACAGCGAGGCCAAACAATACCGAAACATTGGAATTTGGAGCAGAGAAAGGTCATGCAAGGGGAATGGCTGGCTCATGCCCCACAAAACCCCGAACTCCCTGAAGGGTTTCAGCAAAGCTTTTTTTTTTTTCACACACACACACTGTATCTTATTTTTACAAGAGATAAATAAACTGACACCAAGCATTGTAAATGGATGACTGCAACAAAAGCAACAATGATTGCAATTACCAAACACGAAACACACTCACACTATGTCATAATATTGACATTCAGTCCAGTAATCCTCCACTGTAACAGCACCTTTACTTTGCAGTGAAAATTGATTTGTATATTTTTTGCCTCTGAGTCCTTGCGGGATTTCTTTTGTTTTTATTCAAACAGAAAGTCACAAAAATTATAATCATCCTCATCAGTTCACTCAGTCCCATGTAATTAATTTTTCTTATCTTGATCTTTTGTTAGCACTTTTATGAATTCATCAGTTTTCCATTAGAGTTCTGAAAATGCTTATTCATTCAGTTCAGCAGTATGGTCAGTTACCAGAAACCTGTACTTCTCAGAGTCTTTTCCATGAATTCCTTGAATATGAAACCCTTTTATAGGAACATATTTGCGAAAGCATCAGGGTACACCCAGAACTGTCTGTAAATGACAAAAGACTTAAAAATGACCACGGTTAAAGATTTGATGAAAGTTCATAATAATGCAATTGACAAGGAAATTTAGTTATTTCTGTGATATACATTTTAAAGTAATAACTAGAATTATGACTTATAACATTATACCAGAACATATAAGATTTTTAGAAATTTCATGTAATCTCTGAAACATTTATATTAACATATTTCCATACAACTAACCCAAAGAAAGTTTAGTATTAGTTGTTTTTTGTGTGTTTGTTTGTTTGTTTATACTGCAGGTTCTTATTAGTCATCAATTTTATACACATCAGTGTATACATGTCAATCCCAATTACCCAATTCAGCACACCACCATCCCCACCCCACCGCAGTTTTCCCCCCTTGGTGTCCATACATTTGTTCTCTACATCTGTGTCTCAACTTCTGCCCTGTAAACCGATTCATCTGTACCAATTTTTTAGGTTCCACGTACGTGCGTTAATATACGATATTTGTTTTTCTCTTTCTGACTTACTTCACTCTGTATGACAGTCTCTAGATTCATCCACGTCTCAAAAAATGACTCAATTTTGTTCTTTTTTATGGCTGAGTAATATTCCATTGTATATATGTACCACAACTTCTTTTTTTATTTATTTATTTTTTTAACATCTTTATTGGGGTATAATTGCTTTACAATGGTGTGTTAGTTTCTACTTTATAACAAAGTGAATCAGTTATACATATACATATGTTCCCATATCTCTTCCCTCTTGCGTCTCCCTCCCTCCCACCCTCCCTATCCCACCCCTCCAGGCTGTCACAAAGCACCGAGCCAATATCCCTGTGCCATGCGGCTGCTTCCCACTAGCTATCTACCTTACTACGTTTGTTAGTGTGTATATGTCCATGACTCTCTCTCGCCCTGTCACAGCTCACCCTTCCCCCTCCCCATATCCTCAAGTCCGTTCTCCAGTAGGTCTGCGTCTTTATTCCTGTCTTACTCCTAGGTTCTTCATGACATTTTTTTCCCTTAAATTCCATATATATGTGTTAGCATACGGTATTTGTCTTCTTCTTTCTGACTTACTTCACTCTGTATGACAGACTCTAGGTCTATCCACCTCATAATAAATAACTCAATTTTGTTTCTTTTTATGGCTGAGTAATACTCCATTGTATATATGTGCCACATCTTCTTTATCCATTCTTCTGTCGATGAGCATTTAGACTGCTTCCGTGACCTGGCTATTGTAAATAGTGCTGCAATGAATATTGGGGTGCATGTGTCTTTCTGAATTATGGTTTTCTCTGGGTATATGCCCAGTAGTGGGATTGCTGGATCATATGGTAATTCTATTTTTATTTTTTTAAGGAACCTCCATACTGTTCTCTTTAGTGGCTCTATCAATTTACATTCCCACCAACAGTGCAAGAGGGTTTCCTTTTCTCCACACCCTCTCCAGCATTTGTTGTTTGTAGATTTTCTGATGATGCCCATTCTAACCAGTGTGAGGTGATACCTCATGGTAGTTTTGATTTGCATTTCTCTGATAATTAGTGATGCTGAGCAGCTTTTCATGTGCTTCTTGGCCATCTGTATGTCTTCTTTGGAGAAATGTCTATTTAGGTCTTCTGCCCATTTTTTTTTTTTTTTTGCGGTACACGGGCCTCTCACTGATGTGGCCTCTCCCGTTGTGGAGCACAGGCTCTGGACACGCAGGCTCAGCGGCCATGGCTCACAGGCCCAGCCGCTCCGCGGCATGTGGGATCTTCCCAGACCGGGGCACGAACCCGTGTCCTCTGCATCGGCAGGCGGACTCTCAACCACTGTGCCACCAGGGAAGCCCCAGCAAAGCATTTTTAAAGGCAAGGTGAGGGAGGGGTGTGGTTGCTTGTTGCAGACTTCTTGGTGTCATAGTCCTTTGTTCTTGCAGCTGTCCATGCAGGTCAGGTCAGGATGCCCCTGTAAACCTCCAACAAGACAAATGTTATTCTCCCTGCTCTGCAACTTTTTATCTCTATAGGAATGGGAAAGTTTTACACCTTTAAAGATCAGAGCCTTGGAAATGGGCTATCCGGTATATTTCAGGCTCTAGGCAACATTCTTAACTCCAAGCAAGAGCAATAGAATACAAAGGTTAAAGTAGAAGAAGCGGATCCAGTGTGGAGTCAGATTTGTTCTTCCCTCTTACACTTCTGACAACACCTCAGATGCTGTAACACTAGACTCCAGAAAGATCACCGACCATACTCTGAGGACTGTTTCTGATTTAACATACATGACATCCTGTAAAAGCCATACAATGGGCTGGGATCGTTCCCTGGCTCTTTGGTGATGCTCCGGATGAGGAGTCAGCAAACTTCTCCTTGAAAGTTATTTCAAGGAGATCAGGCAGCAGATACGCCAGGCTTCGGGGGTCATTCTCTCTCCTCACAGTTTCTCCACTCTGCTGCTGTCCCATGAGAGCAGCTGTGTGCAAAAGAAGGAGCGGGACTTAGTTTCAGCGAGAGAGAGGCATGAACGTATATACACAACCAAACGTAGGGTAGATAGCTAGTGGGAAGCAGCCTCATAGCACAGGGAGATCAGCTCAGTGCTTTGTGACAGCCTGGAGGGGTGGGATAGGGAGGGTGGGAGGGAGGGAGACACAAGAGGGAAGAGATATGGGAACATATGTATAACTGATTCACTTTGTTATAAAGCAGAAACTAACACACCATTGTAAAGCAATTATACCCTAACAAAGATGTTAAAAAAAAAAATTATCTCAAATCTCCCAAAATAAAAAAAATGAAAAGAAAAAAAAAACTTTTAAAAATAAACACTAAGATTTGACTCGTATACGCTCTGCACATGTCAGATTCCTCATCCGGTTCTCTTCCAATCATTTAACAATATCAAGCCCTTCTGAGCTCACAGGCCATTCAAAACCATGGTAGTCAGACGTGACTGGAGGATCTTCATGGGCTGACCCCATCCCTTTTTGCTCCTGGTGAAACACAGTCATCTTCACCTTCTGTCTGCTTCTTCCTTTCAGGTCCTGATTTGTGCCTTTTGGTCCATACTGGCCTGCTTGTCCCAACACAGCCCTGCATCCTTTTCAACTGATTTCCAGAAAGATGTTGCTTCAAATGCATTTTGAGAGATGACAGCTCAGGGGGAGCCCCCACCACTGTCTTCCAAGTCTTGGCTTCCCTTGGCCAGACTGTCCTTTAGGATCAGGATTTTTCCTTGCTCTGGCCAAGGGGTGGTGGTGAGAGTTGAAACCTCTGGTTGTAGGCAGGGTCATTTTTCACTTTGAGAGGAGCTGAGAACAGCTCTGCTATGGAGCCAAAACACAAATACCATGACACTTCCCGTGAAACAGCCTCCGTACCCTCCCTCCACCACCTGCCCTCTTCCAGCAGCAGCCCTGGGCATCCCTCTTTAGCTGTTTTAGGCTCAATATTATGTTACTGATTTGCCAGCTTAGCAGATCTCTGGGTAGTACCTAGTGAACCTTCCCTGAACGTTGCCGGAGTGGGGATTGGAAACCCACAGTGTGATGATATCTCTTTATTGTAAAAACCATTTCCTGAACTACAGGTTCCCCTCTGCTCTGTGCTGAAGGCAAATCCAATCCTCTGTGTGAAGGAGAACAGTTACGGAAATCTCTTAGGTGCAGGATAGTGGCTCGGATTTGCAGGCTATAAACGCAGAGACTGGTGATGTTATTTTTCATTCTAGCCACTAATTAATCAGCAAGTGCACCTCTGGTAAATACACACGAGAGGGCGACCGCCTTTCAGAGGAAGCATAAGGTATCACGAAACCCTTGTTATGGAGATAAGTTACAGATTGTACTTGTGATGTGTCCCATGACAAGGAATTTTCAAATAGCATTGGAAACTTTGGTTTGGATGTTAAAATTTGCCTTGTCCCGTTCATCTTAAATCATGGTGTTAATTATGTTTTCATCATACTCACACGCTGCCCATATTTGAAAAATGAAGACATATCCATGGGATATTTTCCCCAAGTACGAAGTCCGGTGGCGAGGATGAGACACTGCCTGACTCTGCTCAGACCTGGCGTGTCGGCTCAGACCCGAGACAGGTCATCGCTTCAGCTCCATCTCAGACTGTAAGATGTTTGAGGCCAAGGGCTGTGGGCTGAAGATCTCACTCAGGATGCCCAGGCCAGCAGATTGCAGCAGATGCGGTGATGTGGGACGACAGCTCTCTTTGCATGGGAACCAAGTTTGGCAACTGTCCAGGTCAGGTGTGCTCAGCTCCATCAGGGCCTCTCCAGGCCGCGAGTCCTAGGCAAACCTTGGGATTGCTTGCTGGCAGCTTCCCACTTCATCTGTTTGCCCACTTGAGTTCCCTGGATGACTCTGTCACTGGATAGCAACTTTTTTCACAAGGTCACGGTTCAAGAGCAGCCCAGGTCCTCTGGACGTGGCCATGAAATGCTGCTTTCTTCTCCCCACACCCGGTGTGCACAGCATCGTGCAGACACCTAGGGCTGCCTGTTCCTGCTCTGCCCCTTTCCCAAGGTGGGGCATAAGCTGAGCTCAGAGCCGCCTTTGAAGCACTGAGTTTCCGCAGAGCTCCGTGGTGTGAGGCCACCATGAGGAGCCAGACCACAGAGACAGGAGTAAAACCAAGGGGTAGCAGGAAAATGACATGACCTGTGGGAATCCGACACCTCCTGGCCTCCAGGCAGCCAGGGCCCTCTCCGCCAACAGCACCCCACAAACGAGAATGGTCCTGGAAGGTCAGCACGGGTCACAGAGCCTTTCCATCAGAGAAGGAGACCAAGAGGGACTTGCTAAAAAGGAAAGTGTACGGACTGGTAAAACAAGTATGAGTTCACCAGGGGATAAGATATTTCCATTCTGAGACTGTAATCATTGTTCCCATCATCTTCACGATGCAGCAACATCCTCGCCTCTGACCCCCTTAGATGAATTTTTAAAAGATGAATAACATTCAACGTTGCTGTTCCCAGGACGTTAAACTGCTCAGGATGTGAACTTGGGGTGCTGCCCCCTAAGAGGGCTGTGTGAAATGGTATTGTTCTGATTCCAAGAGCTAAAAGGAAACTTTAGTTTTCCTGAGTTACTTGGCAGTTTTCCGCCAAGTGCCCTGGTCCTAAGTTTGATTTCATCTAAGGGAAGGGTGTGACCCCTGTTACTCCAGCCCTGAGACCACAGCCCTCTGCCTGGAGCATCAGCTTTGCTATTAAGAGAGAAGTTTCTCATGGTTTATGGATAAAATGAATTGAAGAGTTCTCACCAGGGACTGCTAACCAGCCAGCTGTTAGAAGCCAAAGAGAGCTGATTCTAGAGTCCGCATTCCAACTGAATTCCAGGAGATATACAGTCTGCTCTGCCTGCAACACACCATAGACAGGGAGGCTTAAACAATGGAAATGTATTTTCTCACAGTTCTGCAGACGCCAAAGTCTTAGATCAAGATTCTGGTGGAGTTGGGTTCCTGGTGAGGGCTCTCTTCCTGCCTTGCAGATGGCCACCTTCTCACTATGTCCTTATATGGCCTCTCCTCACAGAGAGACAGGGACAGAGCTCTCTGGCATCTCTTCTTATAAGGACACTAATCTTATTGCATCAGGGCCCACGCTTTGACCTCATTTAACCTTAATTACGTTCTTCAAGGCCCCAATGCCAAATACAGCCACACTGGGAATTGGAGCTTTAACACATGAATGGGATGGGGGGAGGCATTAAGGGGGACACCAAAGCTCAGTCCTGAACAGTTATGTGAAAAAAGCACTTTCCTGGACCACTTTCACTCTTCATTCATTCATGTGTTTGCTCACTTATTTAATACCTGTTCACCAAAGTTTCCATTCACCAGGACCTGGGCTTACAGTGGTGAGCAAGCAGCTGCCCCCCAAGGAGCTATCATCCTGGGGCAGGGGTCAGATGAATAAACGTGTAAAGAAACAAGAAAATACCATGTGATACATCCCACAAAGAGAACACGTTGCTTTTCATTTGTTCTCAGCTTTATGCCAGGTCTGAAATAATCTGGCTTACAGTTTCTGATAGAAAGTCTGTCCTTATCCCTTCTTTAAACTTTGCCAAACAGGATGAACATCTTTCAATTTTTGGAAGTGATGTCCTCAAACGTTTTAGACTACACATCTCTCCTCTGCAGAATTTGAACAATGTCTCTTGCTGCTCCGTGTTGTTCATAATAAGTCATAACAGTCATGGCCACAAGAACTGGGTTTGAGCACAAAAGTGGGTATGATGCTAAAAATAAGGGTATGAATATATTTCTCCTCTGAATAACCATAAATTATCACAAAGAAGCCATTGTTTCTTTCTTCGCTAATATCATTTTACTATGTGGATCTCTACGTTTTTCCCCCAGATTTGTTGCTCTGGAAAAAAAAGTACCATAAGAAGGAAGAGACACCAGTGGGTACAGTCATTACAGACTTGACATTTCTAAACTGGGTTTGACAGTGGAACTTTGAAAATATTTATCTATCAGAAAATAGTTTCAGCCGTGGGCAATTTGGCGAAAAGGTTTAGTTGATGGAAAAACCATAACTCAGTGTGACTGGCTTTAATGTAAGATGCTCTTGAAGGCCACAGGATAACCAGCACTTCCAAAAACCTGGAAAATTTAGACCAGCTTGGAAAAATAACAAGGGGCTTGGGGAGGTAGCCAAAGCACTGTACAGGATCAGATAAATTTATGTGCTTCAGAGACCCAATTTTTAATATTAAATTATAAACGAAAACAACACTCAGGTTAAGTGCTTAAGCAGGTCTCTCTGCCTATGTCCTATTCTTCCTCCCTCCAAAACACTGGGACAATTTTTCAGGAAAAGGTGTTCTGCTACACCTACATGTAATTCTTTTCCATTTGCATTTTTGTGTACTTTTATGGCTCCTTTACAGAGTTAAGAAGGATTCTGCCTTGGGGCGCTGGCTTGTGTCTTGGTATTTTTGTGTGGCTTCCAAGCTCAAGGCAATGGCTTGCCATCCTTGCCATGGCTGGTGGCTGGACAAGCTGCCCCACAGCTGCCCTGCACAGCTACTCGAAGAAGCTGTGCTGACTCTCTGAGGTCCTCCTTTCTGCCAGCCCTGACTGGCCCACTACATAGGCAGTGAGCCGGGTCACTTGAAGCTCTGAGGCCATTTCTTCTGCCTTTATCACCCACACCTGCCCTGGAACAACTCCCTTCCTGAACTGTCTCATGAACATGATCAGATTTTCTCCGTCTTTTTTCTGCTCCACACCAAAATTAAATAAAGTGACTCCCCCAAGAACAAACAAACAATCAACAGAACAGAGGAAAAGCACACCCTGGCCTTTATCCCAGTGGTCCTCCCCGGCACAACTCTTGCTCCTCCTTCTAGCCCTCAACATGGGTACAGAGTGGCATAAACTAGGTTTCAGTTTAAAACTCTCCTCCCTGCTACCCTGGAATCATTTCCAAAGCCGTATCAAGGTTTACACACCCCCACCCATCTTCATAGCCTCAGAACTCCCCAACGCCCCCTTTACACGATTTCCACCACAGCCGAGTATGTTCTGTTCCCCGTAAACCATCCCAGGCCTTGGAACATTCCAAAACAGAAGTGTTATTCTTACAATTCCTGCTCCTCCTTCAGTTGGCCAACTTCTACTCCTTCGGCAGGGTCACTGCTTTCCCTAAGGGTGGCCCCAACACTGGCTTAAGTGCCCCACCATGACTTCTCTGCTGTTATTACCTGTTTGTACAGCTGCTCTCCATCAGGGTCTTGGAAGGCAAGGCCTCTGTCTCATTCCCTGTTGTATCTTCACAACCTAGCACTGTGTCGGACACACGCGTGATAAGTGTTGAACAGCTACTTGACTTATGGATGAAAACAAGAACAAGAACCAATGTTTAGATTAAGCCAAATGAAATTGCTGATATGTGATGAATTTTGACCTACCAGAAAATTGGCAATTTTATGGTTCTATCTAATATACAAACTGTCTCAGAAATACTGTCCCCCAGCACTAAAAATTGCTTCCAAAAGATTGGGGTTTAGACCCCATGAAGAGAAGCTTCAAATAACACAGAAGGGGACAAAGGTGAAAGTAAAAAAGGATATTGTTTAAAAAAAAAAAAAAAAGGACTGGACAGGCATTTCCAATCAATTATATGCTGGGAAGTTTTCCTAATCTCCCAAATATTGCCCCTCAGCCTTCCAAACCATCTGGAAAGTTCTTTCTTCTGGATGAAGCATAATCATGCCAAATGTGAACTCTGCACCCTCTGACATTCATGAGGAAGCCTGTCAAATTATGTAGCACTATGGGAAAAAAAGAAAGAAAATCTTTTCTAAATCAGAAAATGATTCAATCTTGTTCAGTCTTCAGAGAGCTCAATAACAATGGGGTTAATATGCTGAGTGTGTGGCATATTGTGGGCTTATAAAAACTAATGTTCTGAAAAACTGGATTCTAGGAGGAAAGTGAAGCTCAAAATAAGAAAGGAGAAAACATGAGATGGTCTAATTTGGGTGGAAGTTGAGAACATGTCACTCTTGTCATGAGTAATTGAGAGTTTGATGGTTAAAAAGAAAAAGGATCTGACATGTCTCTCCTCCCCTGTAGGTAAGGTAGTCAAGGACATAAATCCCTGCTCAAATCCAGTCCCTCTGACTGCAATCAAGGGGAAGCTGAGAGTGTTCGAGCAGCAATCACAGTTCTCCAGGGTGGGAAGTTCTCCCAGGTAATCAAATGACACAATTTTCGAAAATACTAGGAAACCGACCCCAAAAGTAAACTACCCTGTTTATGCATAGAACTCATCAGAGTAACGTGCATTCAGGTTGCATAGATTCTGTTTTAGAAAGATGCTCCTAAGAGCTAGGGTGTGTTGAACAGTGTCATCCACAACACCACCACCCAGGGAATATCATTCAACCACCCACCAGGGAATCCTACCAAAACCATTTACCAGGCATCCATCAGGAACTTGGCTCTGGGGCCAATGGGCACACAGATGAAGGAGCAATGACTCTGGTCCTCCAGGAGTTTGTGCTCTTATGCAGGAGCTGCACGGACAGAGCCCCCGAAGCCAAGTGGAATGGGCAGGTACAGAGCAAGGATGCAAGGAGACAGGCCATGATTAGCGACCCAGTGTGAGTAGTGGACCTGGTGTGCTGAGAGTCAAGAAACGGATGGCAACCGGTGAAGACTGACAAGTCTGGGAAGACATCTTGCAGGAGACAAGCTGATCAGTGTTGAAAGGTGATAACTGATGTGAACCATTTCTCTGATACATCTCTTAAAGAAGCATCCTCGAAAAGGAAAAGGGGGGTCCAGGTGCCCTATGCTTTAGGCCTAAATCAGGGATGAGAAATACAGCTGGGGTTGTGAAGTCTAATACCCTTTGCATTGGTATGAAGCCAGTAAGAAAGTCCAGCTTTGTCTAACATACAGGCACAATTATCTGTTCCAGTCTTTTTTTTTTTTCCGGTTTGCTGGCCTCTCGCTGTTGTGGCCTCTCCCGTTGCGGAGCACAGGCTCCGGACGCGCAGGCTCAGCGGCCATGGCTCACGGGCCCAGCCGCTCCGCGGCACGTGGGATCCTCCCGGACCGGGGCACGAACCCGTGTCCTCTGCATCGGCAGGCGGACTCTCAACCACAGCGCCACCAGGGAAGCCCTCCAGTTTTTTTTTAACGGTTTTCCTTTTATAGCTAAATTTATCTCATTTACTTTTATTAAGATATTTAGAATTAGTTCTATTTTTTAAATTTCCTTGTTAGCTTTCTGAATTGTCTTTTGACCTTTAATTACTGTATAACATAAGTACAGAAAAGTGAACAAATCAAAAACGTGCATTTGAAGGATTTTCATAGAGTTAACGCACCTGAGGAGCCAGCACTCAGATCAAGAAGCTGAACATGACCATCATCTAAGAATCTCCCCCTGGTGGCCCTTCCAGCCACTAACTCTCCCCAGAGGTAACCATTAACCTGACTTCTAACTCCATAGATTAATTTTGCCTGTTTTTGAACCTTATATAAATGGAATCTTATAGTATAGACCTTGCTCAATATCACGTTTAAGAGATTCAATAATATTGTTGCATATGGTTGTATTTTACTCATCCTTATTGCTGTGTAGTATTCCGCTGTGTGAATATACCACAACCAATGTATCCGTTCTACAACTGAAGAGCATTTGGATAGGTTCCTGTTTGGAGCTATTATGGTTACTACCACTATGAATATTCATGTACTTGTCTTTTTGCGAACATGTGCATGTATTCCTGTGTGGCCCCCACCTAGGAATGGAACTGCTAGGTTATAGGGTTCGTGGATTTAGTAGGTTCTACCAAGTAACTTTCCTAAGCAGTTGCACAAATTTATATTCCCACCAGCAGTCAGAAAGTCAATAAGATCTGGTTAACAAAAAAGCTCTAATGCTCCCTCAGGCAATACATGTATACTGAAGAAATCTCTTCTCTACCAAGTCAGCGTGGCCTGAGAGCTTAAGTATTAAATATTTTTTTCTTTCTTAGAACAAAAGTAAGAGTTAGCTGTACTGTTTTTGAAAGGAAGGAGACTAGAAAGAAGGGTGTTCTGATAAGCATTGAGGACTCCTTTTCAAGATGAATGAATAATGTAAGATAAATAAAGGTTGATAAAATGGCACAAAATAACAGTTAAGAGTAACCAAGATCACGCCAGACGGTGGTTAGAGAGCCAGATGTTTCCAGGAAACTATGGTTCTTGTTTTGAACTTAGTTGGCTTAAATCTGGGTAAAATTGTACATGTCAAACTCTCAGGGCTATCTGACAACAATGCTTAGCCTATTTTGCAAAGAAAAATTTCCTTGGGTGCGTCAGGAAGAAAATGCTGATGAAAATTTTAAAACTCTTGGGATAAATTTTTAATAATTTTCCAATTTTTCTCATTGATGCAGCATTTTCTAGCATCGTTAGCTCAAAAAAAAAAAGTTGAAGCAAATTGAAAGTGAGCGTGCAGACTGGCTGGAGACTTTAAAAGGTGAAATCTCTTTTAAACTGCAGGAAAATACCATGGAACCACAGCTACAGAGACACACCTCTGTGATGATTTCCCATAGATGAACAAAGCGTGTACAGTGTAGGCGTGCAAACCTACCTACAAAGGCATAAAATATTTCCAGAACAAGATACAAATCTCACCACATTTGTTCTCTCCTTAAAATCCCCAGTGTTTTTCTTCCCATTGCCTAAAATCCCAGCTTTTTGGCCTGGCATCCAAAGACCTTGATGAGCTAGCCCTTGCCCCTCTGCTCCATCCCATCGTCACTGCCATTCACCCCTCCCCCCTTGCACAGTTCATCCCAGCAAGAGCAAACAATCTCCAGGTCACACAATCTTCTCTGCCATTTCAGAAGCCTTCTCTGTGGAGCCCACTCTGACCCGGCTTCTCTTCCCATTGCCCATCTGATTGTTCTCATCGAGGTCACCAGGAAACCTCCGTTTTGCCCAAACATGTGCTCCTTTCTTGGTCCTCCTCTTACTTGGTCACCCTGTTTCCAGTGTATTCTGGGAAGCTTACTGCCCAGGCTGTCCTCCTACCTCACCGGCCTCTTCCTCCTCTGCCTCCTCTTCTAAGCCCTGAAAGTCGAGGTGCTCAAGGTGCGAGTTCTTGAGGCTCTGCTCACCTTTATCCATATTACCTCCTGACTTGATCTCAGCTGGTTTCATGGCTTTAATTGGCACAACATACACCGCCGATCCCCTAACTTTATATCGCCACCCCAAACTCCTTTCTGAGCTCCAGCTGCCCCTTCCACACTTCTACTTGGTGGTCCGCTAGGTGGTGTCCTAGACCTTCACCAGGCCCGTGTGTCCCTACCCCGGGGGCTGTTGGCTGCTAATAGCACACAGCTGCACCCTTTCTGGAGTGTTGCCTTGGCTGATAAAAGATGCTCGGGATGATGAAAAACCCCTCACCCAGAAATGTTGGGGGGGATTATACCCTAGAAGGGATGAACGGGCACCCTAGCCAATAACTGGCTATTACAGGGATACGAAGTCCAGCCCCTGTGCCTCCAGGAGGGGCAACTCCACAGTGCCATTCATGCCCCAGAGTCCCCTGTGGGATCAGGCTGAGACGAGACCAGACTGCAACAATGGCTTTGCCCAGCTGATTCTCCTGCTGTATCCCGCATCACTTTCTGTGGAGAGCTCCTCCTCTATAAATCACTTGCACAAGAATCCCCAGCTCAGGCTGTGCTTCCAGGAAGCCCAGTCTAAGAGCTACGTTTCCCACCTACCAGCCCAAACCGTGCTACGGATCAACTCCTCCCACACGTGTCCTATGACCCCTGGATCCTCTTCATGGCCATACATGGCACCTTTCCCCAGTTGCCAGGTACAGAAACCTAGACCTTGTCCCTGTTTCTTCCCTTCCTCTCATGCTCCAGATCCAGTTCATCAGAGAATCCTGTTATCCTCACCTTTAAGAAACATCCTGAATCTGAGCCCTTCCTGCACCACTGGAGGAGCCTCTGTACAGGTCTCCACCTCCCCATTCTTCCCAAAATGTAAGTAGAAGCAAGTCTCTCCTCTGCTCAAAACCCCCAGAGGCTTCCCATTTAGACCTGGAATTGCCTGACCCCCACTACTTCTCTCCACACTTCACCACCAGAGGGAACATGACATCTCTAGAATGTTTTAAAATCCCTGTTTAAAGTGCAACTATACATATTAATTTCATGAACTTTATAAAGATACATGATTACTTCTGTTACCATCACGGCTCAATGTTCATCCTTTAAAAATTCAAAGTGAAAAAACATTTCAAGAGGAAAAAAATAAAACAGTACATATCCTACCAAAAATATATATTAATTAGCAATGTCACCTGCTTTATCTTTAAAGGAAAACAGAATAACAACTGGTGATGGATGAAAGTAAAAAGTGGATACTCACAATAGTGTTAGAATCAACATGTCCTTTTAATGTTTCCTGGATCTAAATAGGGTTTGGGAAGTGTGTGCCGTGTGTTTTCTTGTGTCATCCTCTTTTCTCCACTAAGGAGAACATCAACTGCACATGTTGAAAAGATTCTCAGTCTTGTAAAAAGAATGACCTTTTAAAAAAGCTGAGTGTGATACTTATGCAATAAGCATCCCTTGGCCTTACATCAGATACTGCTATACCTCAACGCCTCTTCAAGACCCTATGCAAAAGTCACTTCCTTTTGCAGCAACACGGATGGACCTAGAGATGGTCATGCTAAGTGAAGTAAGTCAGAGAAAGACAAATATCATGATATCACTTATGTGTGGAATCTAAAAAAAATGATACAAATGAACTTATTTACAGAACAGAAACAGACTCACAGACATAGAAAACAAACTTATAGTTACCAGGGGGAAGGTGACGGGGAGGGATATATTAGGAGTTTGGGATTAACAAAAACGCACTACTATATATAAAATAAACAACAAAGTCCTACTGTAGAGCACAGGGAACTATATTCAATATCCTGTAATGACCTATAATGGAAAAGAATCTAAAAAAGAATACATGTAAGATGTATAATGGAATCACTTTGCTGTACACCTGAAACTAACACAACATTGTAAATCAACTTTACTTCAATAAAATAAAATTTTTTTAAGTCACCTCCTCTGGAAGCCTTCCTGACCTTCAAAAGAGCCCAACCTGTTGCCTCTGCATTTCTATTTGATTTTGCCCTGTTCATCTTCTTCTCCTTAACAATAAGCCCAGGCCCTGTGCACAGATGGTGTTAAATAAATGTTTGGTGAATAAATAATTGAATGAAAGTATTAATCATCTAGAAAAGTGACTGTGGAGTGGGCTGCCCCCCCCCTCATTTCCCCACTTCCTTATGAGGAGATGAGTTGTCTAAAATCTAGGAAGATTAGAATTTGTTCACACTGAACTGTTATCAATGAGCATGAAAGGAAGCTCCTTCTGTGCTCTGCCTGGTTCAAGAAACACATCTAGTTCAACACTCTGCTGGTACAAGAACATCGAAGTAAAAGCAAAGTTTTGACATCTCCAGATCAAATGTACTATTGCCTGCCAAGAGATTCATTCAGCACACTTGAATAAAAACACCTTTCTAGAAAGGCTGTTTGCCCACCTGCTTCTGTTTGCAGCACCCAATATCCATCACGTGTGTTTTCAGGAATCAGTGAGGATGAACAATAAAAAAAGTGACTCAAACGCTCCTCTGGGCAGGTGCTTGTGACCGGCTCACTTAGAAGGTTTGCTCTGGGGGTGAACGTGATCCACCACCTCTCGCCAGGTGTCCACACCCAGACAAATAGGGAAGAAGGGATGAATCTCTCCACAGTTCTGGAAATAGATTCTGGGTGTGCAAGCCATTTGGCCAAGATAAGCATTAAACATTTGGAAAGTCCGGTTTTGACAGAGTCCGACGAGTTGCATTTTCATGCACCTCCCATAATGTCAAACCAAAAAGAACAACGAACAATTCAAATTAGACAAAACATCGAAGTCTTGTGAAAATGCCAAAGAAAAATGTCTACAAAATTGTTCTTTCTTTCCCTGTTTTTAAAAAAATAGACCCTTGTAGATTCTGGTCCTCTTCCAAAGGCGCTTTGAACAGCATGGGGTGTCCTACAGAGGACCGCACAGGAGCCTCGGAGAACCCTGGGACCTTGCAGAACGGCAGTCAGCACATTCACAAAGCTCTGCTTTTAGGTTTAACTGCAGCGTCTCTGACAAGCCACTCGGTGACAAGAATTGAATAAGGACAGAGGAGATCTGTGTTCACTCCTACCTGCAGGTGGAGAGAGCCCTTTCCCCGTGCCCACACCCTAATGGGAGCACAGCCGTTTGCCCTCCTCCAGGTGGCCTCCCCCACCACTGTCAGCCTCAGCCCACCTGGCTCATCCCCTGTGGAAGGCGGCAGCAGAAGGTCCACCTTCTGAAGCTGGCGATGCTGGCAGTAAACGTCCAGACCCTTTCTGCAACGCTCTGGTTGAACTGGTCCCTGTGGATCGCCATCGAATCTGACCCCAGGGGTGGACCTTGAGAGCCATGCACCCATGGTAAGTCCTCAAAGATTCAGAAGAACTATCCTTCCCCAAAGCCTTAGCCACAAGAGCAGAATATCTTGTGCCAAGTGCTGTGCTAGGTGTGAGGGAGGGATGATGCTAAAAATCAGGATGAGAGAAAAGTTTCTCTCAGACTCCGGGGAACTTCGTGCCCATCTCTCTCCCACCAACTGGAAATTAAGGAGCATCAGCCCTGACTTTTCTTAGGTGACCACCTTCAACACTGGCTGTCCCTCAGACCCCACCCTATCCCACCCACCCCTTGTCTCCACATCACCAGCCCCCAGGATGCTTCCTACCTCTTGACACCGAGGAGAGTGTAGAGAAAAACCTCCTGCTCTGTCTTCCAAAAGGTAATACCAAAAGCCATGTTCCCCATCCTCAACAGAGTGAAAATTAAACAACGGGAAAGTATAATTCAAATTGGCAAAGATTAAAACAAGAAACTCACTAACTTAATATTGGTGAAGTTTGAACATATTCTCCTATGCTAGGAAATATAAACTCATTTAACCTTTCCATAGAGCTATTTGGTTACAAATATCAAAATTTTAAAACTTTTGTAGCCCCCTAATTTCACTTCAAGGAGTTTATTAAGAGGGAATAACGAAAAATCTAGACAGAGATGTAATCATTGGCATGATCGTCTCCACCTTGTTTATAAGAGTAAAACTTTGGAAACAATCTAATTTTCCAATAATGGGGAATTGGTTAAACAAAGTAAGACTTGTGTATATAATGGGATCTCATGCAACCATCAGAAGTGAGGCATAAACATGATCACGGCATATTATCAAGTAAAAGTTAAAGCAACTACCAAACCAAACACGCACCATTACATCAGTCTTGTAGAAATCAGAATACATCTACAGGTGTATCTCAGAGATATTGTGGGTTTGGTTCCAGACCACTGCAGTGGACCATATCTGCTTTCCCAGTGCATATAAAAGTTATGCTTACACTATTCTGCAGCCCATTAAGTGTGCAATGTGTCATGTCTTAAAAAGCAATGTACATACCTTAATTTAAAAATACTTTATTGCTAGAAGATGCTACCCATCATCATCTGAGCCTTCAGGAGTTATCATCTTTTTGCTGGTGGAGGCCCACCTCGATGCTGGTGGCTGCTGACCGATCAGGGCGGTGGCTGAGAAGGTAGGGGCAGCTGAGCCAATTACGAACAAGAAGACGCAATGAAGTTGCCGCTTGCAACTTCAAATGAAGTTGACTCTTCCTTTCCCTTGAACACTTAGGGGCCATTGTAGGGTTCTTAATTGGCTTAATTTCAGTATTGTTGTGTCTCAGGAAATAGGAGGGCCAAGGATAAGGGAGAGAGATGGGGAACAGCTTGTTGGGGAAGCAATCAGAACACACATAACATTTACTGATTGTTTGCCATCTTATACAGGCAAAGTTCATGGGGCCCCAAAACAATTACAATGGGAACATCAAATAGCATTGATCAAAGATCGTGTAACACATATCATAATAATGAAAAAGTTTGCAATATTCCAAGAATCACCAAAATGTGACACAGAGACACAAAGTGAGCAAATGCTGTTGGAAAAATGGTGCCAACAGACAAATGTTGCCACAAACCTTCAATCTGTAAAAAACACAACTATCTGCAAAGCACAATAAAACGAGGCACGATCAAATGAGGTTTGCCTGTATTAGCAGGAAAACCAAAATCCTGAAGACTCACTGTTGAACTTTAACAATGATATCTGTGTCTGGAAACATTATAAACAATATTTTGCTCTTTGTATTTTACGTTTTTCTTATTTTAAAAATTAACAAACCTACAACACCCATTACAATGGCCAAAATCTGGAACACTGACAACACCAAGTGCTGACAATGATGTGGAACAACAGGAACTCTCATTCATTGCTGGTGAGAATGGAATACTTAGTAGGTGAGTGGATAAATAAACTGTGGTATGTGCAGACCATGGAATATTATTCATCGCTAAAAAGAATGAGTTATCAAGCCATGAGAATACATGGGAGAACCTTAAATGCATATTACTAAGTGAAGGAAGCCAGTCTGAAATTGCTATAGACTGTGATTGCAACTAGATGACATTCTCCAAAGGCAAAACTATGGAGACAGTAAAAAGATCATTGTTGCTACGGGTGAGGGAGTGGTGACTAGGCAGAGCTCAAGGGATCTGAGGGCAGTGAAAACACTCTGCGTGACACCCTAATGATGGGTCCATGTCACTACACATCTGTCCAAACCCATGGGATGTGAAACACCAAGAGTGAACCCTAATGTAAACTATGGATTGGGGTGACGATGGCGTGTCACTGCAGGTTTATCGGTTATGACAGATGTTCCCCTCTGGTGGGGCATGTTGACAGTGGGGGAGGCCATGACATGTGGGTGCAGGGGGCATACAGGAACTTTCTATACTTCCCCCTCAATTTTGCTATGAACCCAAAAGTGCTCTAAAAAATTGTCTTCAAAAAAAATCAATGAATCTCTAGTCCAAGTCATCAAGTAAAATGTTAAATGATATCTTCCAGGGCTAATGACAAATTTTCTCCCAATTTGCTCTGTGCATCAGTACTCAGGTAGGAAATGCTCTGCTCCACCATCAACTGTCCTATCAAGACATGGAGAGGGAGGACACATAACTAAATAAAATGGTAGCAAAGTGATAACATTTTGTCTGTGAATAATGTACTCTTTTTAGGAAAATTGTTCCACTCTGCCTCTCCAGCACATTCTTATTCCAATATATTGATTGATTCTTTCATTCATCAAAATTTTTGAGCCTACTGTGTGCCGGGCACTGTTATAGAAGAACAGGACAAAATCCCTACCTTCGTGGGCTTACATCCGAGTGAGGGCAGAAAGGAGGAGGGAGAGAGAATGGCAGTAAACAAGTGAGCAATGCTATGAATAAGATAATTTCTGGTTGTGGTGTCATGAGAGATATAAGGCAGGTGACATGATGGAGAAAATAGTAGGGAAGGGGGCTGCTTTAGATCTGGAAAGGGCTCTCTGAGGGAGTAACTATTAGGGAGTAACGGGAGGGAAGAGCAGTGGGTAGCAGAGGAGAGGAGGGGAGGGGTGTTCCCAGCAGGAGAGACGTCAGGTGCAAACGTCCTGGGGTGGGAAGGCTTTGGCATGTTTGAGGATGGGTGGAAACCAGTGAGTTAGGGTGAGGGTGGGATGAGGCATGATGGGAAGTGGGGCAGAGTCTAGACCACAGTGAGCCTTGTCTGGGCCACCTCAGCTTAGAGATTCTGACAACACATCAGGATGGAATTAGGTATTAGAGTCTCATGTCTGGAGCTCAGGGGAGAGACTAGGGCTGCAGATATAAATTTGTAGAGTTTCCAGCATTGGGTGGGACTTAGAGTGACCAGCTCATCCCAGTTTGCCTGGGACTTCCCTGGTTTTCAGCACTCAAAGTCCCACATTCCGTGAAACCCCTCAGTTCCAAGCAAACCATGGTGGTTGGTCACTCCAATGGCATTAAAGTTATGAAAAGGGATTGTATTACCTGGGAAAAGAGTGTTTATGGGGAAACAAAGAGGCCTCAGATGTGGTCCTGTGCATTTCAACACTTACAGGTCAAAGAGAGGAGAGGCTCTGAGTCCGTCTTGCCGTAAGAGCGGCCAGCGACCTCTCTTAAAATCAGATCAGACACATTCCCCGCAGTGAAGCGGTGGGCAGAATGCAGAACGGGCATGAATTGTATTACACTGAGCGAAGAGGGCTTGGGGAGTTGAGGCCCCCAACATCATCCAGTGGGGATCATGGAAGTGGCGTTCACACTGAGACCTGGAGAATGACAAGGCTTGCCCTGCGGTGGTGCGCAAGGGAGAGGGTGGTTTTCCAGGCACATCGAGAAGGACACAAAGGTCAGAGACAGAAGTTCAGAGACACGTGGGTCCAAGGGGAGGTCGTCAAGGCCGGGAGGCAGGGCCATGACTTTGAACTTCATCCTGTGGGAGAAGGGGCACGATGGATGGCTTTTAGTGGGAGAGTGATGGGATCAGATTTGCATTTTATTATTTTTTAATTTTATTGAAGTAAGGTTGATTTACAGTGTTGTGATAATTACTGCTGTACAGCAAAGTGACTCAGTTATACATATATGTACATTCTTTTTCATATTCTTTTCCATTATGGTTTGTCACAGGGTATTGAATATAGTTCCCTGTGCTCTGCAGTAGGACCTTGTTGCATTTTAAAAGGATCAATGGCTTAAGTGCAGAGAAGGAATTCATTCGAGCAGGGTAAGGATGAGAGGTGGGGACAACAGTCCTGGTGAATGAAAGGTTAACATGCATGTGACTTAGGGCTTTTACTTTTGTGTCCCTCTGCTTTCTAAAATTTCCCCCATGAACATAAATTACTTTTTAGAAAAGAAAAATCAATAAAATGCCATTTTTAAGGGAAAATTGTACAGAAGTCATTGAAAAGGAGAGAACGTGATTGAAAGACGAACACGATGTCGTGGGTGTAAAAGGCCACGGGGAACCCCCCCCGTTGTCCCCCCCGGGCACACCTGTCAAAGACAGGCATTCGTTCACCCCTGGACTCTGCACTTTTAACTACACGCAAGATGAGTCTCTTCAGATGAGTTTCCTTTTCTAGAAGCTTCAGCCCTACAATCATTCTGATGCACCCACAACCTAGAACCTCGCCCCCATCGCCATCCTGGGGCATCTATCGCTTTATCCTTTACCAGGATAAACTAGACACCATCTGTGTGTGTGGCAGGGCAGAGCGGAGAGGATAGAGAGGACCCTCTTATACCAGCCGGTCCTTTTCTCTCTTTTCACCTTCACAGCCAACGGAGTCTCAGGCTCCTGTTCAGTTTAGAAACTGAGACTCAAATATATCAAGTCGTTGGTCCCAAATCACAGAGCTAGTGAGTAACGGGGCCAGGATTTGCACTGCTGCCCCCCAGCCGGCAAAGCCATTGAAATACAATATGGCAAATTGCAGGGTGGACTCAGGAGTGGGACTTCCTGGTTCAAATATCAGCTCCACCACTTATGAGCTGTGTGACCTTGAGAAAGATATCGATATCTAACATCGACAGACCGCCATCTGTGCAGTGGGTTGCCGATGAGGGTATCTACCTCATAGATTTCTCAGGAGAGCGGAACTGGGAATTCATGGAAGGTGCTTAGGACCCGCCTGGAACAACACAGACTTATAGTTGTTGTGTCCACTAATCCATCCTGCCTTCCCACCTATCCCAGACCCCCAGCCTTGGGAAACTTTTGGGCATCTTGCTAACCAGCTTCCTCAGAGTGGCTCCAGGATGGAGGCTTCCCTTGGTGAAGAAGGCGGGAAGAAGACACCAGTTTACAAATTAAAGGTCAGTTAGAGCTAAGCTCTCTACTGTCTCTGCCCTTTCAGGAATATTTCTCATGCTCGGAGACGTTGGAAACATCCACCTCGATTCTACTCAACACGTGTTCACAAGCCCCAGCCTGAGCTCTGAACAGCCCTAGAATCTCCCTGAGTCTGACAAAGTGACTTTATGTCACTGAGTCACTGATAATCTAGTGACAGAGACAAGAGAACTGTTGATGAACTGGGACTGCCTGAGGCAAAGGAGAAGGAAGCACAACCCGAGAGAAATGGATGGAGGAGGATATGCAACGAGGGTGCAAAGCCGGATGCTGCACAGGCGGGGGCGGGAGAGAAGACGGAGCATCTTGCTGCGAGCGCAGCTCTTACTGAGCTGAGGCACGTAAGTTTCCACGTCTTTCCAGAGGTTTGTCAGAAGAAAGCACGGCGTGACACTGATGCATTTGGTGCAAGGAGAAGCATAACCATCAGGTGGTTGAGTAGCGCTGCTTCACCCCTTCCAACCCTGCTCAGGCAGATACACGAAAGAAGACAAATTATGATTGACAGGCAGCTTGACTAGCCTGAAATCGCAGCCATTGGCTGTGTCATCAGATTAGGATCCTGATACTCTTTTGTCCCCTGAGGGGCTTCCCCGTGGCCCAGAGCCCACACTTAATACTGTGGTCAGGGCACAGTCTCCCTGGGAGACGTTACAAAGTATTGCCAAGCTGTGGACCTGCTACTATGTGGGATGCTTTCCCCAAGGCACCCAGGGGTGGTAGATTTCAGGTTACAAGTGAATGGCAAAATCGACTTCAATGTAAATATTTTAAATAGTCAAGATCTAATTGGAGAACTCACCCACATCAAGGCTATAAAGAGGTCAGGCTTGGGAGATGCAGGTTTTGTGACAAGGATTTCCCTGGAGAAAAGTACAAAACACCCCTATAGGGGTGGTACATGGAAGTGTGCCTTTTCTCTTCCTTTCAAACTTCTGTAGGATGGATTGGAGCTGGGGCTCCATGTGCCCTGAACTCTGGGAGGCCTGGTGGACTGATGTCTGACATCTGTGCAAAGAGCCCAAAGATGAGAAGCTATGGGCTGTGGGTTTGCAGCAGCAGCAGGGCAGGAGAGGGGGACGGGATGCAGGGAGCATGAGGTCGCTCCCATCAATGGGCGCACGGGACTCCGGGCTGTTTCCCACGGACCATGTGTGGGCCATGATGGAGAGACAGAAGATCTTAAAGTGTGCTCAGGGGAACATTCTGGAAGGGCACTGGTGCCACAACAAAGAGATTCTGGGAGAGGGGAACTCCAACAACCAGGGGCAGGGCCGAGCTGCACCAGGGGAGCCTACATCACCTGCCTCATGGAAAGGGAGGTGGATGCTTGAAGTGGGGCCTCGGAGAGTCCCCCGAGAAAGGGTCAGCTGCAAACAAAGCCAAGCCCTGCTCCTCCAAAGGCTTGGTGACATCAGGAAACCAGAGTTGTGGGCCAATGTCTGGGAGAGACAGTGGTCACTGCTCAGGTATCATTTCAAAATCTATGAAGACAGGGAAATGTGGAAAGAATCCAGAATTCGATCAAGCAACAAAGAATTGAGAGAAGGAAATTACCTGGAACGTTAATGGGCTGTCTTGTCTACACAAATCAGATGGAAATCATCAGACAATGGAATGACTTCAACCCAAGGCGTATCTGAAGAGCGTACACCTGGAGCTGCCTGTTACATAAAACGCTCAGTGGGTCCCCATTTAGTCTTGCAAATAGGCTCATGCTTCTATCAGTTTGATCAGAGAAACAGAAGCACTTAGGAAGTGATAGATTCAACAAGAGGTTTAACCGTATACAGTTGTGGGAGCTGGTGAAACAGTCTCCCAAAGGCTGTTGCCTTTGTGTCTGCTGCTGGAGCTTGAGGTCTGCAAAGCGAGCAGTCAGACTGGGAGACTTAAAAATGGTCTCCTAAATCATAGCTACGCAAAACTAGAAAGAAATGTAGTGATGCTCTTGGCTAATTTTATCTGCAAGAATAAGCACAGAGGGCTTCCCTGGTGGTGCAGTGGTTGAGAATCTGCCTGCTAATGCAGGGGACATGGGTTCAAGCCCTGGTCTGGGAGGATCCCACATACCGCGGAGCAACTAGGCCCATGAGCCACGACTACTGAGCCTGCGCGTCTGGAGCCCGTGCTCCGCAACAAGAGAGGCCGCCATAGTGAGAGGCCCGCGTACCGCGATGAAGAGTGGCCCCCGCTCGCCGCAACTAGAGAAAGTCCTCACGCAGAAACGAAGACGCAACACAGCAAAAATAAATAAATTAATTAATAAACTCCTACCCCCAACATCTTCTTAAAAAAAAAAAAAAGAAGAAGCACAGAGAGTTCTGTTTTGGGGGGTGGTTTGGGGTGCCTGATGTGGTCTTCATAGATCCCCACAAGGACCCTGGCCACGAAATTCTTCCTGCAGGTAGAGTTTGATAGGAAAAAAAAAAGACACTTAGATTCTCATCCACCTTTTCCAAACCCATTACCCATCATTCATGGAAATAAAGGACCTAATTAGGGGCAAGGGAATGAGTTGGAAGGAAAGAGGACGCAGGTCCGGAAGTGGAGAAAAGAGCTTCTGCTAAACTGTACAGTTGTCAAGACACTTTCACATTCCTGTCCTGTTTCACTGGAGCCTCAAGTCACCCCACAGGGCGAAATAATCAGGCATTATTATCCTCCATTTATAGAGGAAGGGACAGAAGTCCACAGATCTCACCCGAGGCCACACCACTGAGGGAGGGAACACACAGATGCTCATCTGGGCCTCGCGGTCCTGACTCGTGGGGTCTCCACTTCACTCCGAAACTCTCAGCCTCCCAGCTCGTCAAACTGGATATAACAGCGCCGGAAAATGACAGGCCTTGGTGAGATGCGTCCTCTCCCCCAAGGCCCCCCGACACCCCAGCACCTCTCACCCTGAATCTAACTTCACGTGTACACGGTCCCCAACCCCTGTGTCTGCCAGCACTATTGCTCACTGCGTGGTTAAGGAACAGGACCGGGGCCTCAGCATCCCAGGCAGAGGTCAAGTAGACCGAGGCCAACACCAACAGTGAGACAGGGCGTCCTCTGCCTCTACCCTCAGCTCAGAGACAACAAACCGTACAGAGACCTGGAGTCTTCAGCACAGAAAGGATCCCACACGTGACCTCTGTGGTGCTCAACACAGTCACTTACGGAGATAGTTCAAAATGGAGATGCCCAGGGCCCCACTCAGAGCACCTGATCCAGGAGGTCTGGGATCGGCTTCAGACTTTGCATTTCTAACAAATACCCCTGCAAGAGTCTCAGGGAGTACTGAGTCCTTATTCCTGTTATCAGAACAGGGGGAGGGAACACAGCTGGTGTAATGACGGGTCCCTGGTCCCGTGGCTCCGCCCCTCCCCCACTCCCTCCCTCCCGGTGAGAACCGCATCACCGTCCCCTGTGCCCCGGGCAAACGGCATGGACCACATCCAGGCACACTGCTGTGCGTCCATCCGGGGACAGAGGCAGGTACCAGAATACACATTTAGGGAAGTGGTGGGTAGCAGAAAACACCAAAAGCGAGTGAGTTCTTGTGTGACCAACTCATGATGCTTTGCCCCTTGGATGGTTGTTCTGAAAGAAGAATGCCTGTATCTTACTGTGTTCATTTTGAAATATTCACTCTTCACTAAGACTCTGGAAGGAACAGACAAATGACAGGAGTAGAGAATTGGCATTTATTTTCCTCAGCACTGCTTCCCTCGCCTGCCCTGGGCAGGCTCACAGGGTGAGAGCAACCAACTAGAAACGCAAATGACACTTCACAGTTGAGACACATGGTTTGGTGTCTTAATGGATTCCATCTTTGCTTTTTCGGTCAAGCCAACAGACAAACAGACTTTTTAGCTTTCATCTCCCCGGCCCCCAGAATGCAGAGAGTCTTTATTTTAATTCAGGGAGCAGACTCAGCCTCCACCTCATCCTCCTATGACAGTAGGAGGTGATGTTTCCCTGACGCGTCCCTTCAGTTTAAGCCAGTTCGACTGATTAATTGAAGAACTCTCCCCAAACCTGACAAGAGACATCTGCAGGCTGTGATACGGTCTCACTGCTTCTGCAGGGAGATGGTACTGCGTTCAGAACACGTTTATCAGCGGGCCAGGGGCTCCCAGAGGGCCACCTGCCAAACCCAGCAATTACACTTTGCAGTTTCGCCGATTAAAAAGTGTTTAAACATCTGCTACTTAAAGGATACTTAAAAAGTCATAAATTAAAACCAGGGGGTAAAGGAACTCAAAGTGAACAGAGAGTGAAAAATTCTATGTAAATAGAGAAGCCGTATTTTTTCCTTTCTGAAGGTATCCCTTGACAACTTAAAAATAAGCGCTAACTCAGGTGTCCATAGTGTAAAATAAATCTGGATAAGCTTAACAAAATTCAGGTAGATCGTCCGCAAGAAAATGTAATATCCTCACTCTCTTAACTTCTAATTGCGCGGTTTGCTTTGCATTGTCTTTTACTGAGAGATGGGGGCCGCCTAGCTAGTTAGGGCAATTGTGGGCTCCAGGAGCCCAAGCCCATGCAGGAAGTGGGCTGGAGCATTGCAAACTTGACACACAGAAGATAAGTTTGTTGTGCCTGGTTAATTTTCAAGAAACTTGCCAGCTTTCCGTCATGTATGGTTCAGTTTTAAAGAACCCTATTAACTATCGCTCATAACTGGCAAAGACTCTATCACTGCTGCTTCATACTTCGGCATTTATTTTCATCTCTCTTAAAAATTAGATAACATCATATTGTCCCTTGCAGTCTAAGCATCTCTTTCCTACACACGACATTATTTAAGAATATTCTACTAAAAAAGAGTGGATATATGTATATACATGTACTTTGCTGTGCAGCGGAAACTAATACAACATTGTAAATCAACTATACTCCAATAAAAATTAATTTTGAAAAATAAAATAAAATTCCGGGGGAAAATATAATATTCTAATCTACAGTCTTTTCAGTCACACCTATCTGTAAAGGAAAAGTTAATCTCCAAAATGAAAAGTTTGGCCGTGGCACCCCATGTACATGGAGAGAACGGGAATTAATGGGAACGCAGCCACGTAAAAATTCTGTCCATCATTTACATAAACCCAATTCTGTGGGTCTTCTGGGTCACACACAATTTCGATTCCCACACTCTTCCAAATACCCTGATGGAGGCCTGAACAGTCTAATGCACTTGTAGTTTATTCTCTTTTAACAATGGTTGATTTAGTATTTAGCTCAAAACTAGATTTCTTTTTTGCATATTGGTTACGTTATAGTCGTGGGTGGACGGGTTTGTATAAATAAGCAATCAGAGTGTGTATAATCTGTGTAGCTGGCAGTTCAGTTGCCTCCCTCATCCTTTTCCTGTCTGGATGTAAAACCAGGTTTTCTCCTTGGTCTCTTTTGCAATTACAGGGAACTTCAGCTGTGGCCCTCACTGGGTGTGTGTTTCACCCATGCAGGATAGAAATCCTGGTGTCAAAACGGAGCTCAAGGTTACAATCAGCCGACCTAGGTAGGTCAGGTCCTGCCTCTGCCACTCACAGGCAGACTGACCTTCAGGAAGATACTTGGCTCCTTTCTTTCCCTTTTCAAAAAGTACAATGGGAATAATAACATCCTTTCATAACTCCCAGAGTCACCATCAAGTTCAAGTGAGTACATGCAATCATACCCAGAGTTTTTTTATATGATGACTCTGTTTAGTATCTCAGTAATAAATTTAAAAATAAATGAAAAGGGCTTCCCTGGTGGTGCAGTGGTTGGGAGTCCGTCTGCCGATGCAGGGGAACACGGGTTCGTGTCCCGGTCCGGGAAGATCCCACATGCCGCGGAGCGGCTGGGCCCGTGAGCCATGGCCGCTGAGCCTGCGTGTCCAGAGCCTGTGCTCCGCAACAGGAGAGGCCACAATGGTGAGAGGCCCGCGTACCGCAAAAAATTAATAAATAAATAAATAAATAAATGAAAAGAAGGACTTGTGGTCAAAGACCTGTGAAGATGCTTCACTGTTATTTCCACAAAGGACAGAGACTTGAGCATTCAGTGGTATTATTCTTTTAAATGACTTCTGTTGTCTATTCCTAATTCCAAATGAATACATGTTCTTTCTTAAAAATTGGAAAAACAAATGTCACTCAGAACAAGAGATAACAATTCTTAACATTTTTGTACCCTTACCTAAGTCTACATCTATGAAGATAATTTTTTTTTCTTTCTTACAAAACTTGGATCATAATGCGTGCAAATCTGGGTTCCTGATACTATTTCCTCTGGAGAGGTTCTCAAGAGTGAAATTACTTGGTCCAAGGATTGAAAATCTTTGAAGGCTCTTCATAAATTCATCCACATCTTTTGAGAAAATCTGTACCCGTGTATAATGGCACCAGTAGGGAACAGGTACAGTTATCTTGCAGCAGCATCCTAGCACTAAGTGTGATCATTATTTCAAAATTTTGGTCAAATTTCACTTATTTGATTATTATCGAAGCTGAATTTTTTTCATATCCTATTGGCCATTTGTGATTCTTATTTTTCACATTGTGTTTTCAGGAATGCTCTGAGCTGAAAGTTAAGAGAAAAATCTGACTCACAATGATGCAAACCAATAGAGTTTTTCAGAATTCTGCAGAAATTGGCTGCCATTGTTGGTTCAGTAGCTCAATAGTGTCAATGACAGTGTTTCTGCCAATCTCATGGCCTCGCACTCATGGTGGCAAAATGGCTGCCCCAGATCCAGCATCACATCCAGGAAGAAAGGAAGAAGAACAAGGCAGGCATATCCGTTCCTTCCCAGAACCCTCCCCATGAAGATTTATGCTTATGTCCCATTGAACTATGACATATGGCCACGCTAGGCACAAAAGAGGCTGGAAAAGATGATCAGTTTTTCCAGCTCCTATAATGGAGTTGGGCAAAAGTGAAGGGGGTTTGAAAATGAACGTTGGGTTAGCCAACAGTCATGGTCTTATCTTTTATACACCACCACAATAAGATTTCTAAATGGTGTGTAAAACGCCAGACTTCCCAGTAGTCCTTAGAAGTATTAACCACCATTAAATAAATAAAATTGCTGATAATCACCTTAGCCCATGCTACATAGGTTAATCACATGAGAGGCAGCTGGATCACAAACCAATGTCTGCATTTTCAAGGCACTCTCCATGTGACTCTTTGCCTCATTGGAAACCACTATTCTTTTTTCAGTTCATGACATCTAAACACATTTGCCATGTTTCTTCAGTGAAACTTGCTTCTTACCAGATGGCAGTTCACTCACAATTCACACAGTCACCATCCAGTGGGAAAAAGAAAAAGGGGTAACCAGATGAAAGGCAAAAAAGTGATTCAGGAGGGGCTGCCTGTCCTGAGTCTAGCAGCTACGTCTCCGTGCCTAAGCTATGCCCATGGCTTCCTCAACAGCAGAGAAGCCTGGGGAAGTGACTTTTCCTTAGCTAGTCGTTGGATTTCTAGGCCATATGAAGGTTCTGTTAATAAGAAAGAAAGGGGAAAACATGAATATTGGGGGAGCTGCTGGCATTATCTACTGCAAACATATACAACTACAGCACAAGAGTCCTCCTTATTGATATATTGACTTTTTAGTCTCTGCTTTCAAATGGTAGAATGGCTATCGGCCAGGGTTCTCGGCCTTCCCCAATCAACAGAAATTGATGAGAGGCCAGACAAGAAATTCAGGCAAGGCTGTATTGGGAGACCCGCCTCAGCAGGAGGGAGTGAAAACAAGTAACAGTTTCCCCAGTTTGCTCCCCAAGGTTGGGGGCGGGGTGAGCTGTTCCTGATATGGGGTGAGGGTAGGGGTGAGTCCAGGGGTCAGGCCAGAGGGTGGCTTAGGTGTTTTGTCCACCCCTTTACTGGTGTCGAGTGTAGAGGGCATGCACAGTACCCTGATTTTGCTCCTGGCTCTTCAGAAGAGGCAGTGGATTTTGAGGGGGCGGGGGTGGGTCTTTTTGTAGCATTTTGTCTATAATTTGCCCCAACTGTGCAGGAAGCCAGTTATTTTTAGTCCCGTATAGTTTCTTTGTATTTTTTTGCTCCAGGAGATGTTTGTCCAGGTGCAAGCACTGCAGCAAAGGATCCCAGGTCCCAGGTCCCCGGTCCCAGACTGTCTCAAAATGAATACAAACTCCTAGATTCTGGCTATCACCCACCCTACTCCGTTTTCAGCCTGTTTCCTTATATTAGGCACTCCTTTCTTCAGCCCTCATCCCTCTCACAGACAAGCCTGCAGAGGTGCAGACAAAGCCCCCAGGGGCATGTAGGTTCATTACTGGGCCCTCAGCGGCTCATCAGTGGAGAGGCATGAAATCAGCCTTTCCCACTGTTATCTCCCCCATTACCAGGAGAAACAATTTGTATCTGCAAAGACTGCCCTCTGCCCTTTATTTGATGAGCTATATACCCTGCATTGTCTGTGTGTATGTGCGTGTATGTGTGTGTGTGTGTGTGTGTGTGTGTGTGTGTGTGTGTTTACACAGGCATGCACACCTCACGGCTCCTTAAAGAAGTCCCAAAATGCAGAGATGAGGCTGCCTCCCTGGTCCCTATGATTTTGACTCACCTAGCAGGACCACTTTCGATTTCTGAATGGTTCCTCCATTGTACCATGGAATTCTGTCAGGTATTTCTTAAATGGTTCCAACTTTCTTTCTTCCCTGAACATTTTAACAACATAAAGAGCAAACAAAACATGCATAATCTTTAAGTAAACTCAACAGAGCTTGTTTCATAAAAGCATTACCCTTTCCAAATGTTTTTCCTTCCCCCCAATTCCTCTTCAGTATTATGAATTATAGATGTGGAAGATTAATCATATAAGGTCTCTATATTTCAAGCCTGCCAATGACTTCATTTCTCAGCGGTGGTCAAATTTACAAATGAAAACGGGTGCATATTGCTATAGGACAACTGGACACAGGTGGGAGTGTCCATCCCCCTCACACAACTGGTCCTTTCCATCACCTCCCAACGAGCTATCTTGAAGGTATTTTGGGGTATCCCTTCACTAATTTAGCAGAACCTGAGGCAGAAGTTTCTGAGAATTGTAACACAGGGACCTATGCCAATGAATTCTAAAGTGCTAGAGCTGAGAAATGTCCCTAGGGATCCCCTAACTTTTTAAGTTTAAAGATTAGAACTCCAAGGCCCCAAAATGTCAGGGTTCCCAGACCTCTCCTTCCAATTTTAATGACTACATTACATTAAACAGTGCAATTTGTTCGTGCTCTCTCTTCCTGTGTTGGGCTACTATTGGCCTAGAAATAAATACCCCCCCAAAAGAAATACCCTGGTGCATTTATGAGTTTTACACTCAACCAACCTAAAGATAATAAAACAGAAAGAAAATAAGATCAAAATAAAATACTCTCCCACTTGGCCACATGCCTTCCCCACCACCATCACCACACCAGTTCCAGCCCAACATCCAATGGTCCAATGTCTATCTCTGCTCACCTTCACTCTGTTCACTCTGCCAGCTCTTCGTGCAAATTTCTCTCTACCCCACAGTGGTGTTTGCCATTTGCAAGGAGAATGGGAAAAGTTTATAGAAGCTTTGACTTCCAGTCATCACTTGTAAATGTTCCGTGCATGTTCATGTAGCCAACCAAAATCATGTGAACCCACAGATTCACACTCTCTCACACCCCTCTCCAGAGTCCTAGGGGTTATTTCAAAGGGGCTGGATGGAAAGCTGTTTCTGGTTTTGGTTTAGGGTTATATTTTATTTTTGTTTTAAAAAGGCAGCTCAAGGAAGCAGTTGGCTAAATGTCTCACCTAAAATTAAGACTGAGAGACACAATGAGTGACCTAAAAGAGATAACCAAGTAGTAGAGATTCTAGAAAGTTCTCAAGATGGGAGAGAAGTCTACGTAGAATTAAGCCCAAGAAATACTGAACTGATTTACAGCTGATCTAATATATTTCAGAGAGAGGAATAACTTTCCTCTCACAACTCTGCTTCATGAATTTGCAATGCATATTATAAATGATGCAAGGAGGGAACTGATCTCTATTTCCTGGTGTTAATTCCTGGAAAAGAATGCAATCATCTAAGGGTTCCAGAGGAGATTCTCTATCTCCACATGAATATCTAATGTATTGCAGTTTCTGAAGTTGTAAGACATTGTTCTTGTTAAAGTCGTTTATTATTAATCATCACCACCACCATCATTGCCATAATGAAAGCCACATTTCTTGAGTGCCGTATGAAATTAGCCATCACATCCATATCACAAAGCACACTGACGACGTTTCATGTGGTCTGTTGAATGTACATTTCAATTTGCTTCTACACCATGTCACCGGTGTATGCACCCTGCAACAAAAGTGTATTTGGGGGCTTCCCTGGTGGCGCAGTGGTTGAGGGTCCGCCTGCCGATGCAAGGGACATGGGTTCATGCCCCGGTCCGGGAGGATCCCACGTGCTGCGGAGCGGCTGGGCCCGTGAGCCATGGCCGCTGAGCCTGCGCGTCCGGAGCCTGTGCTCTGCAGCGGGAGAGGCCACAGCAGTGAGAGGCCCGCGTAACGCAAAAAAAAAAAAAAAAAAAAAAAGTGTATTTGGGGCAAGGATAAAAGCAAACAAATAAACACAAATGAACATAAATTACTAATAGGGAGATACCTCCCACTATCAACTCAAATGTATCCATTTTTAATACAAAATTGACCCGAGCTACAAAAGGCTACAGTCTGGAAGAGGTCAGACTGTGGTGAACAGGTCGCAGGGCCTAGAATCGGGAGACAGGTGTTCTCAAGGGAGACTGACAATGCTGGTGTGCAACCAACAGTAATTCCTTGCATTTGTTTTGCCCTCAGTTTTGCAATCTATGAAATTCACTGGATGTTCCCTAGGCCCTGCTCAGGCGTCCTGTGTTATACAAGCACAGGTGCATGCAGCCCCATGTGGCGGGGTTTGAAGAGGGAGCAAAGAAGAAGAAAGAAAAGACGATGTAGTTGATATTTGTTATTGGCCTTTCCAGCACTCATTGCTGCCTCGTTGAGTAGACATCACTCTGAGTCCACGAAGCCTGGGTGAGGCTCAACCCTCATTTCCAGGAGTGGAGAATGCAACTCAGGCTTAGCCAAGTAAAACACCACAGTCCTCCAGCCTTAAGGATCAGGTGAGGGAGAGACTCATGACCTAAAGGAGTCAAGTTAGAATTTATCTCAGAATGTGAACAGAAGTTACTCTTTCCCCATAGAATTGAACCTGGAAGGTTGTTGGCTTAGTTGGAGTTACCTTAGCCATTGTGCCAGCTGTGACAAAGGTTGTGAAAGGAATAGGCAAGGGACACAGAGAAACTAAGTCCTGATGATGCACTGGAGTCCGCAGGCCAGTGGTTCTGAGTGTCTGAAATTCCCTTTTAGACAGCGTTCTGGCTTGGATTTCTGCACAGACAGACTATGAGATAAGACTTCTAGTGCAAGTAGTTAATTTGGGAGATGGTCCCAAGAAAGACCAATAGGGAAATGGGATAGTGAGACAGAGAAGGAGAGGAAGCCAATAAAGCGTGTTCTGGTAGGAAGAATAATGGTCCCCAAGGATGTCTGCATCCTGAGATCTGTCCATAAGTTGGATTACAAGCAAAGGGGAATTCAAGTTGCAGAGGGAACTAAGTCTGTTAATCAGCTGGCCTTAAGATAAGGAGAGTATCCCGCATTATTTGGGTGGGCCCAAAGTAACCACAAGGGTCTTTAAAAGGAGAAGAGGGAGCAGAAGAGAGAACCAGAGATGGTAGCAGGAGAAGGACTCAGCCCAATGGTGCTGGCTTTGAAGTTGGAGGGAGGGGCAACAAGCCAAGGAATGTGGGCAGCCTCTAGAAGATGGAAAAGGCCAGGAAATGGATTCTCCCCTGCAGCCTCCAGATGCACGTGCTGGCACCTTGATCCTCAGCTCATTTCTGACTTTTAACCTCCAAAACCATAAGATAATAAATATGTGTCGTGTTAATCACTAAGGCGTGAACATTTGTAGCAGCAGCAACAGGAAACTAATACAAGCATGTTAGGAGTCAGCTACCACATGGGCAACTGGAGCCCAGGCACACTGGGGGCTTCTGGAAGGTGGTGGACAGCATGCTTCTAGGTCGCCCAACCAAGGGTGAGGATTTGGGGCATCCACCACTGGTCTACAGCCAGCAGGGTGAACGCTCCAGCATTTCCAGTTGTTCTGTGCGTCTGAGAGGGCTCCGCAGTCATCCAGCAACAAGCCTGCAGGCAGGAAGTCTCACGTGTTCACAGTAAGCAGCCGTTTGTGTCAGAGATGACATCCAAGGACACCAACAGCGTCTGCGACAGACGACTTTTGGAAATAAAGCGTGTGCGTGTGACTGGGAGTGGGTCTTACTTGTCACAATAATTGGGAGCTCCTATCTGTATTTACTGGCTGAGGCCATGCTTGGCGTGATTCTGCACCAGCAAGAAATGTCTCACCCAACATGAAGAAGCACCCCCGTGAGAAATGCTGGCTGAGACCACTGGCTTCTACTCTATCCTGTCAGACTAGCCGGATATTTCCTCCCCACTTGGCTAATGTGGAATGAGTTTCCCTTCGGTTAGCCCAATGGCTCTCAAGATATACACAGAGGACAGGGGTAGACAGAGATACATCGGAAGATCTAGGTGTTGCTTTTTGTAAAAATGTCCAACAACAGTTTCCGAAAAAAAGATGAAGGATAGCCAACAATTCATAGCAGCTGGGACTCAGTTCCCACCCATTCTTTACACTTTTGTGCATAGTGTTGAAAGGGGCATAAAATCAGCCCAGCCCAGTTAGAACACTGTGTCATAAAGTAACAGAGACACATTCCAAAAAGAAGGAGAGGGGATTGCAGTGTGCTTTCCTACTCCCTGAAGGCATATAGACAATAAACCAGTAAACGTTTAAAGATCAAATAAGAGCCTGAACAAACTGCTTCCTAATGTCTGTCTAACACCCCTGTCAACCAATAACGTACAGGTAAGGGAGGAAGAATGGAAGGAAGTTTACAAAAGGTCGGAAGGAAGGGCGGGGGGATGGGGAGGGAGGGAGGGAACTGTTTCCTTTTCTAGTCTTTCTTTAAAATACGCTGTGGGGTTTTTTGACCACATGAGACTTTTGATAGGCAGGCCTTCCACCTGCCATCTGGAATGGAACGCTACGTCAGTAGCACTTGTTTCAGACACGGGCAACCCCGGAGGACGGGAGCAGAGGAAAGAATCTGGAAGTTGGGGGGCAGGCCCAGAGCTACCCAGGTGTTAATTCTCTCAGACAATCACCTTTGCTAGATACCTCGTGGATGAGCCCCCCCAGGGCCGCCATAACAAATGATCCTAAACTGGGGGGCTTAAAACAACAGAAGTGTGGTCCCTCCCGGTTCTGGAGGCCGGAAGTCCGACATCAAGGTGTCAGCAGGGCGGAGCTCCCTCTGTAGAGTCTAGGGGAGCGTCCTTCCTGCCTCTTCCAGCTTCTGGTGGATGCCCGCAGTCCTTGATGGTCCTTGGTTTGTAGACACATCACAGCAATCTCTGCCTCTGTTGTCACGTGGCATCTCCTATGAGTCTGTGTCTCTCTGTGTTCAAATTTCCCTCTTCTTTTAAGGACACCAGTTATTGGGTTAGGACCCACCCTAACCCAGTACAGCCTCATCTCTTTATGATGACATCTGCCAAGACCCTGTTTCTGAATCAGGTAAATTTCACAGATATGTGGGGGGTGGGGGGTGGGGGGCGGGGGGGGGGCGGTTAGGGCTTCAGTGTATCTTTTTGGTGGACACAGTTCAACCTATAACACCTCCTCAAATCACACTGGGTAAACAGCCCCTCTGAGTGGCTTCCTAGGGACTGTCACAGAGCCTGAAACTCACGCCATCACTGCTCTGGGTTGTCATTGTACCCAGAGGTCCTGCTGAAACATATAGATGTAAAATGATGAAATGACCTAGTAACACTTTGGAATCCGCTACAAAACGGGTATTGTCTTGGCTTGCTGAACCATGGCGAGAAGAGAGCGGGAGCCTATTTAAAGGGACATAGGAGGGGAAACGGGGGGGGGGGGTGATAAGTTAGGAGCTTGGAATTAACATATACAAACTACTATATGTAAAATAGATAACCGGGCTTCCCTGGTGGCGCAGTGGTTGAGAGTCCGCCTGCCGATGCAGGGGACATGGGTTCGTGCCCCAGTCCAGGAAAATCCCACATGCCGTGGAGCGGCTGGGCCCGTGAGCCATGGCCACTGAGCCTGCGCGTCTGGAGCCTGTGCTCCGCAACGGGAGATGCCACAACGGTGAGACGCCCGCGTACCGGAAAACAAAAAAAAGATAACCAACAAGGGCCTATTATATGGCTCAGGGAACTCTACTCAATATTTTGTAATAACCTATAAGGAAAAAGAATCAGAAAAAAATAGATATATATGTATGTATAACTGAATCACTTTGCTGTGCACAACATTGTAAATCAACTATACTTCAATAAAATTTTTTTTAATTTTTTAAAATTAAAAATAATAAAGGGATCTGGGTGGAGGATTGTTTCAGGAAAGGAGGGAGCATTTAAGAGTTAGGTGTTGAGCTTTTAGCAGCTGATATGGACCATTTTATTGAATTTGTTACAATATTGCTTCTGTTTTTATGTTTTGATGTTTTGGTCGCGAGGCATGTGGGATCTTGGCTCCCCGACCAGGGATCAAACCTGCACCCGCTGCATTGGAAGGGGAGGTCTTAACCGCTGGACCGCCAGGGAAGTCCTCTGTTGAGCAGTTAAGAGGCAGAAGAAGGACACGGGGGCCATGGCTGAGTCATGGGAATGGAGGGAGCACAGCGTTGTGGACGGCTTGTGGGCTGTTTCAGTCGGGTGGGACTCAGGCAGGGGAGCAAGGTCACGGTGAGTGTCACGGGATAGAGGAATTACAGGAATTAGACCTTCCACAATTGTGGGAGGACCTGAGTTAAGCCAACGTTGGGGGGGCTGGTGACGATCAGCGTTAGAGACCCCAGTCCATCAACCTGAGAGTCAATCTTCACATTGCTCAAATGAGAGCACAGAGGCAGATCTGGGGAGAAGGCTGCTGTCACCTCTGCAGCCAAGAGCCTGAGAAAGCCAGCAGTCAGGATCAAGAGCCGGCAGGGAGCAGAGAAGGGAGATGATGACCGAAACCCACCAGACCTCTGCGTCTACCCACCTCCACATCCAGATTCTCCAAAAACCTCAGAGAGTAACGGCCGCTGCTTCACTGCCTTTCAGAAATCACACACATTTCTCTTCTGGTGAACTCTAAATCAGACCCACACAGGACCATGCAACTGGAGATTCTGGTGAAACATTTTATAGAAACACAGCATCACTGGAATGACTGGGGAGTGGAAAGATTAGATTACGGATCAGACGTAGTCACTCTCTATCCTTCTCTTAAAGGGTGGAGTATATTTCCTATCCCTTGGCTTTAAGTTTATTCATTGCCTTGTTTCATCAATGGAACCAGGAGAGATGAGTACCAATCCCAAACCTCAGCCTTAAGAGACTTCACGTGTTTCGATGCACCCTATTTTACTTCTGCCACTGGCAGGAAACTAGACCGCTAGGCTGGACTGTTGGCTGGCCAAAGGGGAGGAGGAGAGACGCATGGAGCAGAGCTGAACCGCCCCAGATGAACCAACCACAAGTCGGTTCATCACTAGCTGACCCCCAGATGTGTGAGTAAACCTGGCCAAGATCGTCAGACCCACCTGGCCAAACCCAGCCTAGATCAGCTGACCCCCAGCTGACCCCAAGACGCATGAGTTAAATGAGTGCTTACTGTTGTAGGCTACCAAGATTTTGTAGTTGCCTCTTACACAACATTGCTTTGGCCACACAAAACCAGAACAAACATTGGTACCAGAATTGGAGTGCTATTCTAACAAAACCCAAGGTATGTTGAGTTGGTTTGAGGGATGAGTGGCAAGAGGTTGAGAAACTTAAAGAAGGTAAGAAAATGGTTAGAAAACAATTTTAGGGGGCTGAAGTAGCAATGAGGCATGGTGGGAGTAGAAAATGGAAAATGTACCTAATGAACTTGTGAACCTGGACAAAGAGATCTCCAGGCAAAATACCAAAAGTGTGAGTTGGTTCCTTTTAGCACATGTGATGAGTTACTTCAAGAAAGAAATGAGATCAGGAAGAACCAGCCAGTCTACAAGCAGAATTTGGAGGGAATATAGGAATTCAGAACTTACTGAGTTAGAGAATAAAAGTGTCTCTCATTTCCAGCCTTTCCAGGTAACAAAATATTTTCAAATCAGGATACAACCTGGCAACAATGATTAATCCAACAACACCCCCAGTAAGACCTGGCCTCAGAGTAAAAACCAAATTAAGCCTATGGATGTAAGTGCTTTTGTTATGAATTTTGTAAGAATTAAGGTAAAGTCTGATGTACTTTCTCAGTTAGACAAAAAGACTTTTAGAAAACATAGAGTGGGGTGCAAGGGCAGCCTGATGTGACTATAAAAGCAGTAAGTACATTGAGAGATGAATATCTCAAAATGAATTATGTGTGTGACTTTTGGTACATGGAGTGGACTGCAGCCAAATATATATAAGACATACAACATTTTTGAGGCAGCCACGTAGACGTGTTGGCAACCAGGGGTAAAAGTGATTGTTCAAAACACAGAAAAATCTCTCGGACTGTGTACCAGTCTCCAAAAGAACAGAACCAATAGAATCTCTTGACAGAAGATAGATGATAGATAGATAGATAGATAGATAGATAGATAGATAGATAGATAGATAGATCCTTTATTTTGAGGAACAGGCTCATATGATTTTGGAAAGTAGCAAGTCCAAAATCTGTATGATAAGCCAGCAGGCTGGTGACCCAGGGAAGAATTGGTGTTGCAGCTTGAGTCTGAAGGCTGTCTACTGATAGAATTCCCTGTTCTCTGGAGGAAATCAGCCTTTTTCCTACTAAGGAACTAGTTGGATGAGGCCCATCCTCATTATGTAGGGCAATCTGCTTTACCCAAAGTGTACTGATTTAAATATTACTCTCACCTACAGAATGTATTCACAAAAACATCTAGGATAATGGTTAACCAAGTATCTGGGTACTGTGGCCTAGCCAAGTTGATCTGTAAAATTAACCATCTCAGCCTCCAACTTACTCCTGACAGAAAGTACACCAAGAAAGTTTCTGAGTCACCAAAAATAGCTTATTTTCCAAAGTCCTCTTCAGAAGTGTCCCTGAAAAGGGATGCAAAAGAGAGGACAGCTCAGAGAACATAGCCATGAGCCATAGTGAACAAGGGAATGAGGAACCACACCCAGTGAACTGAACCTGGTGTTAATCGGGGAAAACTCACCAACCCCAATGTCGTAGGACATGGAAACATTTGCCGAGCAAGACTTTAAAATTGCTAAGGACCAATGACGGCCATTCTTTCCTCTTTTAGATAGGCGTATTTTACTGTGCTTATCCTGTCTGTTTCACTGTATTATTTTGTATATGTGTAGAGAGGAGGGATCAACTTGTTCTTTAAAGCCTCCAAGAAAGAGGAATTACATCTGGCCCTGATGTAGATCATGAGATCTTGACCTTCAAGTCTAGACCATGATTGGATGAAACTTTGGGGATTTTTGAATAAGGGTTAACATATTTTGCATGTTGAAGAATAATTAATATTCATCAAGAAGAAGGTGATTATAACTTAGATTATTGTTGACAAATATTCACTTCCCACCACCACGAGCCACACACACACACAGACACACACACACTAAGGCAGAATATGTTTTGCTGTCTCTTGGCTTTAGGGATAGCCACGTGACTTGCCTTGGCCAACTGAACAAACGTGGGAGTGATGATGTATCGGGTATGAGCCTTTCTGAGGCTTCATGTGTTTCCACTTGCTTTCTTGAAGAAACAAGCCCAGACTAGCTTGCTGGTCCCACAAGGAGGATGAGAGTCACAGGAGCAGAGCTGAGCCCGGATCAACTAACCTCCAGCCAATTCCCAGATGCATGAGCAAAAGCCCAGCCGAGATCAGATGAGCCTTGATTAGGCCACCTGGTCCGCGGACATAAGATGCAAAGTAAACCCTCTTTGTCGTATGAAGCTGAGACTTTTGTTTGTGACACAACATTATTGTGACCATAGGACACCCATACAAAAAGTAAGCTGGGAAAGTGAATAGGGTAGGGAAAGTAATACTTACTGAGAGCTCATAACACTGTACTGATTCTTTTTTCTTCCTTTCTTTCTTTTTTTTTATTTTGCGGTACGCGGGCCTCTCACTGCTGTGACCTCTCCCGTTGCGGAGCACAGGGTCTGGACGTGCAGGCTCAGTGGCCATGGCTCACGGGCCCAGCCACTCCGCGGCATGTGGGATCTTCCCGGACTGGGGCACGGACCCGCATCCCCTGCATCGGCAGGCGGACTCTCAACCACTGCACCACCAGGGAAGCCCTGTACTGATTCTTTTAATTCCCAGAAAAAAAAAAAAAAGATGAGATAGAGTACTAATATATGCCTCCAATTTAATAAATGAAAGCCAAACTCCTCTTTCCCACTCTTACCCTCCCATCATCACCACCTCCCGCCATCCTCACCATCTTGAAAAATGGCTACTTTGTTCTACCAGTTGCTCAGGTCAAAACTTTAGAGTTTCCTTGATTCCTGTCTTTCTTTCACTTCTCATCCAATTCGTCTGCAAATTCACTTGACTCTTTGTTTAAAATATATCCAGAATCCCAAAGTATATCTCATGCCTATTGCTCAAATTCAAATCACCATACTCCCTGACCTGGACTTTGACTGTTACCCCCTGACTGTGTTCCTGCCCCTCCATTTGCCCTCCAACATGCTGTTCCCCACGCAACATCCAGACTGTCCTTCTAGAACAAGTCAGATCATGCCATTCTTTTGCTCACAACTCTACAATGACTCTCATATGACTCAGAATAAAATTCTTTACAATGGCCCACAGCACCCTACGTGATTCACACCCCCATCCCTTACCTCTTTGAATGCAACTCCTGCCACAGTCAGCCTTGCTGGTTCCACTGTAGCTACAATGGCTTTTGTGGCAGATGCTGGCAAAATCCAGAATCCATCCCTCAGTACTCAGCTCCTCAGCCCGGGTGATGACTTCCTGCTGTAAGAACCTGCAACTCTCAGCTCCAGTGCTTTCTCTGGTGCTTCTTCTGGTGCTTTCTCTGGGGTGAGGGGCCCGTACTCAGCGAAAGCCAGCCCTCGGCTAACGACAGACTGGATTTGGAGGATCCATACTCCTGTTTCCTCATCCCTCAGGTGGGACAACACAGAGGGCGTATTTGACACTCCCTGTGGTTCTGGCCAGTTGTCTCCAGTGACAGCTCACTCATGAATGCCCCTCAGATTTTCTTCCTTCCCTTCCCTATCTCACTTCCCCACTTGTGGGATCCATCTTCCTGGGATCATTTTCCAAGCAGTCTACTTGCACTTGAATCCTTGTCTCAGAGTCTGCTTTGGGGATAACTATCTTATATAGTTTCCTTACTGCTCCTTAAACAAGTCGAGCATACCTCAGGACCTTTGCACTGACTTTTCATTCTGCCCCTATTGCTCTTCATCCATATACCTGATTGGCTCACCCCATGCTCACTCATTCTCTCAATGTTACTTTATCCAACACCTCCCTGAGGAGCACACCTCTCCCATTCTTTCTCTCATTATTCTTCTTAACACTCTAGCTCCCCTGTTTATTTGTTGTTGTCTGTCTTCCCCACTAAAACACAGTTCCATGAGAGCAGAGTCATTGCCCACATTGATCATTCCTACACGGTTGCGTATCCAGCACCTAGGACAGTGCCTGGCACAGAGTAGGTGCCCAATAAACATTTATTGAATTAATATTAGTTTTTCCACTTTACAGATGTTAATGATAATAACTAACATTCATTGAGTATTTGGTACGGGTCAGGGGTTTACATATGTTGACCTTTAACTCTCTCAGCAGGTACTACTACTATCCTCACTTCACAGTTGAAGAAACTGAGGCACAGAGAGGCTAAGGGGATCACTCCAGCCATGCCAACAAGATGAAGGGCAGCCAGAACTCGAACCCGAGTAGTCTGGTTCTAGAGTCCGTGGTCTACAGTGTTTTCCTACTCTTCCTCTGAGTCCCAGAAACGTCTACAATCACACTAGTCACAAAGGTGATCAAACCACAAACACCATGTTGTTTTGAGTTTGGAATTTTACTTTTATGTTTTTTCCAATTATAAAAAAATACATATTCATTGAAGAAAATTTGGAAATTCAGGGGGAAAATAAGAATATTAAATCACCTAGGAACACTGTTCTCATGTGGTTGTTTTTATTCCAGACTTTTTTAATACAGATGTATGTCTCAATTATTTGATGCAAAATTAGTCCTGTGCAATTCAATATTCTGTCTTACTTTTTTATTTGTTTGTTTGCGGTATCCGGACGCGCAGGCTCAGCGGCCATGGCTCACGGGCCCAGCCGCTCCGCGGCACGTGGGATCTTCCCGGACCGGGGCACGAACCCGTGTCCCCTGCATCGGCAGGCGGACTCTCAACCACTGCACCACCAGGGAAGCCCCTGTCTTACTTTTTACAATCACAATTTTATATAATGAACATTCGTTGTGCTAATATGCTTTGAAACATAATGTGTAAAGTCTACACAATATTCCATTGAACAAATTGACTTAATTTATTTAGAAATGCCCTTACTTTTAAACATTTAGCTTGTCTTAAAATTTTGGGAGTAAATGAGCATGTACATGAATCTCTGTCTCCATCACTAGACTATTTCCTTAGGACGAATTCCTAGAGGCAGACCTGCTGGGTCAGAAAGCGTGCATGTGGCTAACAAGGCATGTGATTCATGCTTCCAAATGGTGCTCCCAAAAGGCTTGACTAGTATTCATCCCCACCAGGGCAGATAAAACCCTAGAGCCCCATCGCTAGAGGTTTCTTGGATGAATCATGCTGCCCTCTCAGTGCACCCAAACCCAGATTTTACAGATGAGGAAAGAGGGCCCAGTTTAGCTGGGTGCCTTGCCCAAGATGCGTGTCAAAACCAGGCAGGCAGGAACAACAAATAGTATTTCCTCAGAAATAGGAGAAGGTAGACCAAGAGCCAGGTGAGATTCCTCAGCCTGGGATGTTACCTCTCCACCCCTCAACTTCTGGCCACCCACATACTTTCTTGCAAAGCAAATAACACACTGCGTCTTTAGTGATTCCAGAAACTGCATCTCTTGGAAACTTCCAGAACATTTCCAAATCATGGTCAAATTATAATTTTTCTTACCCACACAGTCACCAAATGACCCATGTGATGAGGAACTTGCTATTCACTGCAGACAAGATCCAACACCAATAAAATATCCTGACCTCAAGCTGTTCAAAGGGAAGCCTCTGTTTTCAAATCTAAAATAAAAATAATAACAAATTTGACAGCTGTCAGCAAGTCATAGGTAAATGAAAAACACAGGTCTTTGTCTTTTGCCTTTCTCTTAAAATAAGACAAAATTTCTGTCCAGTACAGTGCTTTGGGTCACATGAGTGGGACCATACTGGTTTTAGAGTTTAATCAAAGCTGTCACTTGAAGAGCAATTTATATCACTATTCCAAAGCCTGGGCTGCATATTAAAATGTTCCCACTTATCCTTTTAGAACTGGAGTTTCTAGTTTCTTTGTCCAAACATATAACAAAAATGATCTTTGAGAAATGGCGATTCAGCCCTTGGATCGTTAATCCTGTTTTCGCCGTCCACTTTGGAAAAGAAAAAAAGATATAGTCACAAATAGATATAATGCAGATTTATCACACAAGATTCTCATTTTTGTGTGTGCTACTATTTTATTTTTTAATTGAAGTATAGTTAATTTACAATGTGTTAGTTTCAAGTATACAGCAAAGTGATATATATATATATATATATATATATATATATATATATTCTTTTTCAGATTCTTTTCCATTATAGGTTATTACAAGATATTTGAGGTGTACGGATCCCTGTACTATAGAGCAGGTCCTTGCTGTTTATCTATTTTATATATAGTAGTTTGTATCTACTAATCCCTAACTCTTACTTTATCACTCCTCACCCTCTTTCCCCTTTGGTAACCATAAGTTTGTTTTCTATGTCTGTGAGTCTCCTTCTGTTCATTTGTGTCATATTTTAGATTCCACGTATAAGTGATATCATATCTGTCTTTCTCTGTGTGACTGACTTCACTTAGTATTATGACCTCTAGGCCCATCCATGGTGCTGCAAATGGCAAAATTTCATTCCTTTTTATGGCTGAGTAGTATTCCATTGTATATATGTGCCACATCTTCTTTATCGATTCATCTGTCGATGGACACATGGGCTGCTTCCATGTCTTGGCTATTGTAAATAGTGCTGCTATGAACATTGGGGTGCATGTGTCTTTCCGAATTAGAGTTTTTTCTGTTCTAATTTTTTTAATTGGTAAGGATATTCTACACAGAGGGCATCAAAGTTCTGTAAGCAAATGTGGGGTCTTCAAGAGCTTGAGAGTTCTCTATAATTCATCTTCTTTTAGGCATTTTAGACCCTTTCCTTTTAATCTTGCTTGTACTTTTATTTTGTACTTTCATATAATTTTTCAGTTCAACCGAAAGTTAGCCTTGACGGCAAACGCCTCAAGATAAGCTCCATCTCCTGTCACCTATTATCTTCAACCCACCCACCCCATCTGGTGCCCAACACTTAGCTGATTCTCTTTACACATTTGTGTAGCAAGGGAGAGACCTCACGGTTGTGAGATGATTTACCCAGGTTTCATAATGAGGCTGTCAGAGGCAGGTTCAGAATCCCCTGCTGAGCCTAATCTCATTCTAGATCCCCACCCAGAGGGAGAGGCTGGCTACAGGACCTGCAGGCCAAGCCCCATTCCAATTGCCTGGATATCCATTATGTTGTCTTGTAATGCCAGTTAGGACTGTTTTGAGATCATCTTTAATTGTAATGCATTTTTAAACATATAAAATGTTAATGCATTTTGGTCACAAACTTCTATCAATAAGACATTTAACCCACACTCTTAATACCTTTTAAAATGCTGATTTGTAAATGATTTACAACAACTGTTCTAATAATTTTACATACATTATAAAATATAAATGTTGAAGTTTGAGATACAAAATAAGTATAAGTAGAATTCCTAAATTTTCTTTTAGCACTCCAGGGAGACAACTCACAAAGCATGTGCACACACACTACACACACACTCTGGGGTGTACACACTTTTTAAAACCTTCTAATCCAGTTCATTCTGGAGCCTGGGTCTGTAAAGTCAGTGCTATAACGTGGCCATCAACCAGCTGTGATGCCAGGTGATTTGGGGACCATGGGGGGAGGGTGAGCTATTTCCATTTAGATCTATCCCAACATAGACAGAATGCTGAAAAACTAGGTGAGAAAAAGAGTATTTCCTGAATGGTCCTGTTATTGTATTTTTATATCACCAAAGCATATCATATCCACCCATTTATAAATAATACAATTTATATGATTTTTAGTTGATGATGCAGATTCTTATTTCAGTACCTTTAAACTCAAACTATTGCAAGAGAAATGTGTAGAGTTATTCAGAAGAAAACTACCTACATTAGTCAGGAAGAATATCCATCATAGTCACTATATAGAAAGTGGGTAAGGATGAGAATTGTACAAAGGCTAGAAGAGCCACCTCAGCAACTTTCCAAGTTGATCCTCAGCAATGGGCAGAGGTCGTTCCCGTTTCGGCCAGGCGGTGGCGCTCCAGGCAAATGGTGCTTCTATATTGACCCTGGAAGCGCAGATCCTGAAGATGCTCTCCAAACAGGATCGTCAGAGAATGGACTTGAGATGGTCAGAAACATCGCGTTGGGGTGAATGGGAGAAGCATCTGGAAGCCATGCCGGGAAGACGAATAAAAGGGCCCCAAAAGAGTGGGGCGCCTCAGAGGGAGACAGGCTATTGGATACGAGGAAATGCCAGAGCAGCCAGGACCAAGCGCAGCACCTGCTGCAGCTGCGGTAAAAGAAACGGATTGACTGAAAACGACTGCCCTTCGGCGGCAAGAATGCCAGGCCCTGCCCTGGGAGTAAGAGGGCGCCTGGCAGAGTCCCTGCGAGCACCCCGCAGCTTCCGGCCCAGAGTGCAGCCTAGAAACCTTTGTGCAGGTAAAAGCTAAGAACAAAACCCAAATCTTAGAGAGACTTATTGGGACTAAGCATTTGAGAATTAACCTCCGTTTCTGCCTTTCAGATGTAATAAGAGGCCTTTTCAAGTTACGTTTGTTCTTCTTTCATATGCAAATGAATTCAAAGTGATTGTTTTTCCCCAGTGTCTTATTACCTTACAAAATTATGATGGCCCTTTGCAAGTAAAAAGATCTGTCCTTCCGGTCACTGTTAAAATATTGGTAATTCTTGTCTCTATTTAAATAAACATAGGAAAATAAAATAGGGCCAAATAGGCAAAAGCTCATTTTAAGGAAGGAAGTTCTCCTAAAAGCTAGGACTGTACATTTAGCTTAAGTCTGCTTATTTTTTCAAGAAAATACTTCTAAAATGGAATGTTCCTGAAACCCGGCATTTTCTAGTCTTTTCAATAAGCAAAGCATATTCTGCAACCCTGCCCTTTATAAGAATAAAGTAAACTTTCTAGAGATATGTACATTTGGATTCATTTCTAATTTCTAAATAACCTCTAATTGGAGGCATAATTGTAAAAACTTCATTCAATTCCTTGAAAATTTGGGCAAGGACAAAGAGAGAGGCTTGTGGCTCAAAATGATGCATTAAGGAAGAATAATGAAAAGAATGAGAAAAGGCCAGCATCCGCCGGGGCAATAACCACTTTTTATGAGGCTGAGCCATGAAATAAATTGAGTGGAATAATCACACACCCCTTCCAGAAACACTGAAGTTCAAGATAGACTTTTCAGTAAGAGAAGAGAACAAGATCCTCTGTCATGTCATTTCCTATATTTCTGTTTCATTTTGTCCCTTGTCCCTTGCAAATTCTCTGTGACTTAGTTTTCCAACTCACGAGGGCTCTCTCTCCTGGGAGGAGCCAAGTCCTATAAGAAAGATAAACTAAGACTTTTTTCCCCCAGGAAACACCCTTTGAATATCTGTGCACGTGGAGTCTCTTCCCAAACTCAACTTGCCTGTAACCACCAAGAGTGTACACAGATGTTGAGTTATGACCTATTCATTGTGCAATTTGAAGAAGGAGGCAGAAAAATGGAAAACGTGTTGTTCAAATCTGTTCTGGGTGGCTGATTAGAAAACACCTATGCAGAAAAGACAGTCGATGCTCTATTTTTAACAGCTGCACACATTCTTTACAGGAGACGTACACTTCTGTGAAATACAAGGTCATGGTGGGTTAAAAAAAAAAAAAAGAAAGAAATGCTTATTTGAAGACAGTGTAGATTTTTCTCAAAGTTATACATAGGGAGGATGGAAATCAAAAGAAAGTGGAAAATCAAAAGAAAGCTGGAGTAGCAATTCTCATACCCGACAAAATAGACTTTAAAATAAAGACTATTACAAGAGACAAAGAAGGATACTACATAATGATCAAGGGATCAATCCAAGGAGATATAACAACTGTAAATATTTATGCACGCAACATAGGAGCACCTCAATACATAAGGAAAATGCTAACAATAATAAAAGGGGAAATCTACAGTAACACAATCATAGTAGGGGACTTTAACACCCCACTTTCACCCATGGACAGATCATCGAAAATGAAAATAAATAAGGAAACACAAGCTTTAAATGATACATTAAACAAGATGGACTTAATCGATATTTATGACATTCCATCCAAAAACAACAGAATACACATTGTTCTCAAGTGCTCATGGAACATTCTCCAGGATAGATCATATCTTGGGTCACAAATCAAGCCCTGGTAAATTTAAGAAAATTGAAATCGTATCAAGTATCTTTTCTGACCACAACACTACGAGACTAGATATCACTTATAGGAAAAAATCTGTAAAAAATAGAAACACAGAGAGGCTAAACAATACACTACTTAATAACCAAGAGATCACTGAAGAAATCAAAGAGGAAATAAAAAAATACCTAGAAACAAATTACAGTGAAAATTTGATGACCCCAAACCTATGGGATGCAGCAAAAGCAGTTCTAAGAGGGAAGTATATAACAATACAATCCTACCTCAAGAAACAAGAAACATCGCAAATAAAAAACCTAACTTTACAACTAGAGCAATTAGAGAATGAAGAACAAAAAAATCCCAAAGTTAGCTAAAGAAAGAAATCATAAAGATCAGATCAGAAAGAAATGAAAAAAAATGAAGGAAACAAGAGCAAAGATCAATAAAATTAAAAGCTGGTTCTTTGAGAAGATAAACAAAATTGATAAACCATTAGCGAGACTCATCAAGAAAAAAAGGGAGAAGACTCAAATCAATAGAATTAGAAATGAAAAAGGAGAAGTAACCACTGACACTGCAGAAATACAAAGGATCATGAGAGATTACTACAAGCAACTATATGCCAATAAAATGGACAACCTGGAAGAAATGGACAAATTCTTAGAAAAGCACAACCTTCCGAGACTGAACCAGGAAGAAATAGAAAATATAAACAGACCAATCACAAGCACTGAAATTGAGACTGTGATTAAAAATCTTCCAACAAACAAAAGCCCAGGACCAGATGGCTTCACAGGCGAATTCTATCAAACATTTAGAGAAGAGCTAACACCAATCCTTCTCAAACTCTTCCAAAATGTAGCAGAGGGAGGAACACTCCCAAACTCATTCTATGAGGCCACCATCACCCTGACACCAAAACCAGACAAAGATATCACAAGGAAAGAAAGCTATAGGCCAATATCCCTGATGAACATAGATACAAAAATCCTCAACAAAATACTAGCAAAAAGAATCCAACAGCATATTAAAGGCATCATACAACATGATCAAGTGGGGTTTATCCCAGGAATGCAAGGATTCTTCAATATACGCAAATCAATCAGTGTGATACACCATATAAGCAAACTGAAAGATAAAAACCATATGATCATCTCAATAGAGGCAAAAAAGCTTTTGACAAAATTCAACACACATTTATGATAAAAACCCTCCAGAAAGTAGGTATAGAGGGAACGTTCCTCAACATAATAAAGGCCATATATGACAAACCCACAGCCAACATCGTCCTCAATGGTGAAAAACTGAAACCATTTCCACTAAGATCAGAAACAAACAAGGCTGTCCACTCTCACCACTATAATTCAACATAGTTTTGGATGTTTTCGTCACTATGGAAAACAGTATGGAAGTTCCTTAAAAAACTAAAAATAAACTACCATATGACCCAGCAATCCCACTCCTTGGCATATACCCTGAGAAAACCATAATTCAAAAAGAGTCATGTACCACAATGTTCAATGCAGCTCTATTTACAATAGCCAGGACATGGAAGCAAACTAAGTGTCCATCGACAGATGAATGGATAAAGAAGATGTGGCACATATATACAATGGAATATTAGTCAACCATAAAAAGAAACGAAATTGAGTTATTTGTTATGAGGTGGATGGACCTAGAGTCTGTCATACAGAGCGAATTAAGTCAGAAAGAGAAAAACAAATACCGTATGCTAACACATATATATGGAATCTGAAAAAAAAAAAGAAAAGGTTCTGATGAGTCTAGGGGCAGGACAGGAATAAAGACACAGATGTAGAGAATGGACTTGAAGACACGGGGATGTGGCAGGGAAAGCTGGGACGAAGTGAGAGAGTGGCATGGACATATATACACTACCAAATGTAAAATAGATAGCTAATGGGAAATAGCCACATAGCACAGGGAGATCAGCTCGGTGCTTTGTGACCACCTAGAGGGGTGGGATAAGGAGGGTGGGAGGGAGACACAAGAGGGAGGGGATATGGGGATATACATATTCATATAGCTGATTCACTTTGTTATACGGCAGAAACTAACACAACACTGTAAAGCAATTATACTCCAATAAAAATGTAAAAAATAAAAAAAGAAGACCTAAGGGAGTGAAGGAGCCACCGTGACGGGTAAGGGTGCAAGGTCAAGGCCACAGAGAGCCTAGTTAGTGAATTCCAGACTGGAGAGGTCAGTGCAGCTGGAGCTTAGTGGACAGAACACAAGATGACATCCCTAGACAGAAAGGACCAGCTCCTGCGCAGCCTCAGACATTGCACGGCAAGTGTGGGTTTTATTCTGAGTGAGAAGATCAGCCACATGCAAGTGAGTCTAGTGCAGCTTCCATCTGCAAACACCCAGACTCCCAGGACCTCCCCACACCCTTCTCCTTCTCCCTAGACAAAGAGGCACCCTCCACACCACTTCCGCTCTCCTCCACCTGCATGTTGTATGTATCTCAGTCACAACTGCGACTTGGTATTTATGTCTTATTTTCCATTGTAGCACAGAAGGGTTTGGCCTCTGCGATAAAAATTCAAGATCCCAGTCATTTGAGGAAGGAAGGGGGAAGAAGGGGAAACAGGGTAGCTTCCCCTACCTCACTTATGCTAAACCATCGTGGTCCCAAACGGTCCAATTACAAGAGCTTCCCTGCAGTTGTTTTAGGGAAGCTTGGGGTCCACTTTGACTGAATTGTTGGATTTATTAAAAGGCAGTATTTCTCCAAGTGTGGACGATGGATGTTTTGAGAGACGTCAAACTATGTTATATGGAAAAGTTTGGCAAAGATGGAATGAAGAGAAATGAAGTAGATTTCTTCACCACAGGACTTGTCAGAGCCCTTGACCTGGAACGGCAGGGTGGGTGTCTGTCTGTGTCACCATAGCAACTATATTGGTCCTACCCCTGGGTACCCTGCTTTCCTTCTGTATCTACAGTATAAGCACCACGAAGGCAAAGACTGTGTCTTCTTAAGCATTCTGTGTCTTGGACAGTGTCTCAAACATAGTAAGATCTCAATAAAGATTTATTAAATAAATAAATAAAGGATTCACCAACAGATGGTCGTTTCCCAAACTCATGGAACACATCTTGAGACAATTGTCCTAAAGAACAGACGCTTTAGGAAGTTCTCAGGAACACTGCTTTAGGGAAAAAAACAACAAAGCTATGATGTTGTCCAGGTTTTTTCACTGCTGTGGAAGATCCCGGAATTCATTCTTGTATCTTGTGCTTTTTTTCTCTTAGAGAATTGTTCTGCCTAAAATTTACTTCAACTAAAAATATCATCATCATCAGTCAGAATAGCTTGCTGTTACACCCCCTCCCTCTCCTTCTCTCGCTCTCTCTGTTTCTCATGGAAACATGCAATGATGCCTAGCCATCATCATTAAAAATTAGTTTAGAATTGGAAAATGCAAAGAAAAAAAAATTGGTAATCCCACCACAGCTAAGACTTTGGCATCTTTCTTCTGGCCTTCTTTTTTTTCTTTTTTTTTAATTGAACTATAGTTGATTTAAATTGTTGTGTTAGTTTCTGGTGCACAGCAAAGTGATTCTGTGATTTGCATATATATATACACATATGTATGTGTGTGGGTATATATATATATATATATATATATTCTTTTTCATATTCTTTTCCATTATGGTTAATTACAAGATATTGAATATAGTTCCTTGTGTTATACAGTAGGACCATGTTGTTTTTCTGTTTTATATATAATAGTTTATATCTGCTAATCCCAAACTCCTAATTTATCCCTCTCCCATCCCTTTTCCCCTTTGGTAACCATAGATTTGTTTTCTACGTCTTTGAGTCTGTTTCTATATTGTAAATAAGTTCATTTGTGTCATATTTTAGATTCCACATATGAGTGATAACAGATGCTATTTGTCTTTCTCTTTCTGACTTACTTCAGTTAGTACGATAATCTCTAGGTTCATCCATGTTGCTGCAAATGGCATTATTTCATTATTTGTTATGGCTGAGTAGTATTCCATTGTGTCTATGTTCCATTTCTTTATCTCTTCATCTGTTGATGGACATTTAAGTTGTTTCCATGTCTCGGCTATTGTAAATAGTGCTGCTATGAACATTTGGGTGTATATATCTTTTTGAATTACAGTTTTCTCCAGATATATGCCCAGGAGTAGGATGGATGGATCATACGGCAACTCTATTTGTAGTTTTTTAAGCAACCTCCATACAGTTCTCCATAGTAGCTGCACCAATTTACATTCCCACCAACAGAGTAGGAGGGTTTCCTTTTCTCCACACCTTCTCCAGCATTTATTATTTGTAGACTTTTTAATTCCAACCAGTATGTTGTAGTACCTCATTGTAGTTTTGATTTGCATTTGTCTAATAATTAGAGCATCTTTTGCATCTTTTTACGTGCCTATTTGGCCTTCTTTCTTTACTTCTTTTTCCAAATCAAATTTTTCCATACACACACAGAAAAAGCCATGGAGGGGACCCCCCCCTCAGTTACCTTCCTTCCCTCTAAGAAGTCCAGTGTGCCTACCAAGCCCCCTACTTGGGCCAACCCAAAGTGGTTCCTTACACACAAGTATCACAAGGCTGCCACAGGTCACCAAGGGTCATCACCTGACCAGAGGCACATGGGGGGCACTGAGATGAGCTGACACAAGCCTCCTGCCTGTGTTGGCTGGGGACAATGCTACACAATGTCCCTGACACCTACAAAGTCTAATGGGAGGCCCAGGGAGCCAGTCCACAGAGCCAGAGCATGACTCAGAGACCCTCAGACAAAAAGCAGAGAGCATGGGTCTGAGAGGGGGTCAGTGAGGCAACAGCAGGAGCACAGAAGCAGAGGAGGAGGGAAGCACCATCACAGGGTGGCCACCTCCATGGAGGAGGGAGCCGCGGGAACCTCCATGCACACCCAGGATGCTGTGCAGCTGGTGCCACTGGTTCAGCTGCACCCAGAGCTCCCGTACTGAATGACTTCCACACTGGTTGCTAAGTGTCTCACCCCAGCTGCCCAGCCACACCAGCCCTTCCCCTGGGACATCCCTCAGCCCCACTTGGTCTTTAGGACCCTACTCCCGGCATATGGCCCAGCAGCCACTCTGACTGGTGGGAGTGCAGGGGCTGATGGGAAACAGGGGTTTCAGGTGGGCACTGTTTCTCTATGGTGCCAATTTCCAGGGGGACTGTTTCTCTGTGGTGCAGGTGGAGCTGGGCTTCCTGTTGTCTCCATGCATCCCTCCTCCCCTCCCTGTATCCTTAGAAGGAGCCCAGTCACTGAGGTCACCCGGACATCCCTTTCCTCCTTACAGCAGGATACCAGCTCCCTGGCACAATGACATGTGTGGGATACACAACTGTGTCTGGTGCACTTCAAGCAACTCAAAACAAAAACTAAAATAAAATAAAGCAAAGCTAAAAAAATAACACCATTACTAAGAAAGAGAGGAAGCATTACCCTACCTGTGAGACTTTGTACAATTGAAAAGATAATTCTGTTCTGCAAAAGTAGCTAAATATTCGATAATCTCTTCTATAAAATCAAGCCCTTTTCATCTCCAGGAAGGTGTCACTTGGGGTTCCTAAATCACAGGCATAGGAAGATGCTGAGAGGTAAATAAGAGATAACCATGCCCAGTAAACAAACTCTCTCGATTCTCCTTCTTTGAGATTTGATGACTAATTGTATTGCCTAAAAAAACCAAAGGACAATATCAGTATATCTCTCTTAATTCTATGAAACCCAAAGTGTTGATTGTTGTTTGGTTTGTTTTTTATCAATAGAATCAATATTTAATTAGCATATGTTCAACATGTACCTCCCTTGCCTCAGGCCGTTAGGACAGAAAATGTTTAGCAGGGTAACTAGCAAATAAAGCTAGGCTTACCACCTCATACCTATGCTTTCTCATGTATGTCACCGAAATATGTCACAGATTGCACCAGGAAACTTGTACCATTAATTTACCTACACTCTTAAATAAGATGTTGTGTCTCAAATGTCTAGCCCGGTGCCTGCATGTAGTAGATGTTCAGTAAATGTTAGTTCCTGTCTATTTTATCCTGTTTTATTTTATTTTATCTTAATTTATTTAGGCAATGCATTTTTTCATGTAACTTAAAAAAATTCTTTTACTGAAGTATGGTTGATTTACAATGTTGTGTTAGTTTCTGCTGTACAGCAGAGTGATTCAGTTATACATAATATATGTTCTTTTTCATTCTTTTCCATATGATTTATCACAGGATATTGAATAGAGTTCCCTGTGCTCTACAGTAGGACCTTGTTGTTTATCCATTCTATACATAGTAGTTTGCATCTGCTGACCCCAAACTCCCAATCCCTCCCTCCCGCCTCCTTCCCCTTGGCAACCACAAGGCTGATCTCTGTGTCTGTGAGTCTGTAGAAACACACATTTTTAAAGCTTTTTACAAATATTAACTTGATGAAGACTCATAACACCCCAGTGGGGCAGTTACTATTACTAGCCCATCTTACAGCTGAGGAATCAGAAGCACAAAGAAATGAATCATTTTTCGACCGTGGTGCTGGCTTCCTCCACTCCCTTTCCCAGTTGTGGCTAGAAATCCATGATCCTTTGTCTACCTGGGATTTCTTACAGGGTTTTCGACTCTCCTTCCATTTATGATCCAAGGAACAGGCATTTAACATGGTGCCCGCACTTCCTCCCTTCCCTCTCATCCTTCCATCTCCAGGACGATCCTTGAAGGGGCCCCAGTGGTCCATGCATTGCCCTTCCCCTCGGCCCTTGGCCTCCCGGGCTTCTCCCCATCCACCCCCAGCTCCTAAGAACCAGCTCTGCCTTGGCTGCCATAAAAAATACACCACAGACTGGGTGGCTTGAACAACAGGCATTTATCCGCTTGCAGTTCTAGAGGCTAGACGTCTGAGATCAAGGTGCCAGGAGATTGTTCACATGGCCTTCCCTCTGCAGGTGTGGAGCGAGAGGTCCCTCATGTCTTTTCTTCTTCCTATAAGGACACCAGTCCTATATGTCCTGATCTCACCTTTAGTGCCTCTTTGAAGGCCCTGTCTCCAAATACGGTCACATCAGAGGTCAGGACTTCAACAAAGGAATCAGGAAGGGGGAACGTAATTTAGTCCATAACAGGCACCATGGTCCAGTGGAACCATGGTGTGAGTCTCTAGTGACATGTGGACTTGTCTTGGGACAGGTCGAAGGGTCTTCCTCAGCCCCTGACTGGGTCAGGCCCCTCACATTCCACACCTTCCAAAGACCCCAATGACTGGGGCAAATGGGCATTCGGCCACTTTTCTGCTCACTCTTGAGAAAGTGAATAAGCATGCTTTTTGTGTCCTCCTCTAAACATTTGAATCCCAGCGTTTGTAATGTGCAAGAAAGCCTTTCACAGCAAAGCCTTATAATCTTATAATGAAATTAGGTGCTTGTGGGAAATAGCACAATTAAAACCAGCAAATAATTTAGAAAGATTAAACCCATTAGGGTAGGACATTTCTTCTTTAGTGGAGAGGAAATAAAATTAGGTAAACTAACTTATTAAAAACACCTACACAGATATCTGAAAGTCTCCCAAATGCACTGAAACGCCTTGCTCTCCACGAAACAGAGATTCCACTTCCTTTTTTTGCTAAATCAAATTAGAAAGCCCAACCCAATGGTTCCCCTGGAGAAATATTTACACCTCAAAGTAGATTGAAAGAAATTTAATCTGAAGCTGCCTGGAAATTATTACAGAACTCAGTTATTTCCATCGTTTCAGGGTGGTAAGCTCCGGATTTTGTGCTAAGTAGATCTCTTCTAGGACCTAAGTTTATATAAACCTTAAAGAATAAACCGGAAGGCAGAAATCAACTTTTCAGGATAGACAGTTCTTGTGACCATGATAACAACATAAGGACATGTACAGATGTGACCTAACTGATTGTACAATAAATAATTTGGGTATGACATTGACCTAATGTACATGCATGTTAACTGGATATATGGGAAATGTTATCAACCAGATATCCTCAGGGTTTTGATGATTGAAGAAATATAACATAGTGATTAAAAGCTTGGCTTTTCGAGTCAGACAGATTTGAGTCCAATGTGGCCGTGGAAATGTTACATATCTCTCCAAAGCTCAGTCTCCTTCTCTGTAAAATGGGGGTTCTGGAAACTTCTTTTAGTACTGTTATGAGGATTCGATAAGGCAATGCCTGTAGTTTTCTTAGCGTTGCCCCTGAACTCAAGAAATACCCAAAGTGAGCTATTTTTAAAGAATAAAAATAACAGTTCACGCGTTTACAGCTTGTAGTGTGATCCAGGCTCTGCTGTAATTGTTTTATGTATATTACCTTATTTAACCCTCACAAATACCTTGTGAGTAGGTGTTGTGAATTCCATCCCCATGTTACAAAAGAGGAGACAGAGGTACAGAGGGTTTGGGTAACGAGCCAAAGTCGTACAGACAACAAGTAGCTGAGACTGGGCTCAGACCCCTCAATCCAGTAGCATGTTATAGGAACTCAGATTATCTTCAGCAGGACAAGGTAGTCTCCGGAGCAAAGACACAGCTCTAGGAACCCCAGCTAATCACCGCATTTCAAAAAACAGTGTCATCAGTGTTAGCTAGTTAAAGCATGGGGGGGGGTCCTCATTTTGTTACTATACATACAAACTTCACTCACCATGGTCTAATTAAACAACACTGGTTTCCCAGCAACACGGTTCAAATTTTGGTTACCAGGGTGCATTAACTGAGTACCTGCATGAAGTACAAACCTTGATGCTAGCTCCTCACTCCACAAATGGCTGCTTAAATAATAATCACGTTGCTTCTTTCCGTCTGTGGGGGACTGGTCACTGCGTGTCTGTGGTTCAGTTCACACACAGGCAGCAACATGTTTAGTTGTGTTGTTTCCTTGTACCCCACTGGTAAACCCACGTGACATTTTACAAAAATGGACAATCGAAAAAGGGAATTGGCAAAAAAAAAAAAAAGAAAGTACATCAAAGGAAAAAAATGGATAATGTCGAAGTGAAATATATGTACACGGAGTTACAGAAGAAACAGCTGATCATGGAATGTCAACACCACTGCTGTTCCAGAAACTTCTAGATGTGCAGCTAGAGGAACCGAGTGAAAGCCGTTTAATGACATTAATGAGCTAAGTGGTTGTGATATAAAGGCTAAGGATGTCCCAGAGGAAGTAAAAATCTTGTCATTAAAGGAACTCGCATAGATATTTCACAACATTGAAAGCACAAAAGCTAAAATGTGGGCAGCTGACCCACACTTAGAATGGAGTATGCCAATTTGTCAAGGCAAAGGAAGGATGCTCTCTCAGTATCACAAACTCTATGATGAGACGCTAGCACCGTTCAAACTACCCTCGATGTGTTCTCTACAAAGAAATAAAACACGTTGATTCTCAATGTTTCTAATGTTTAAATTACAATATGTAAAGTCAACGTTAGTTTTACGTTTTTAAAAATTGCCCTACATATTTATAATGGATACTTACAACATTTAATTTCTGACAAAACCTTTTTAAGGTCACAGGACAACTGAAATTTTCTCCATTGATTAATAAGATCACTTTGTACAGGGTGTGATCGTTTTTTCCGGTCCTGAACGAATGTGCGAATGCTGTGTATGCTAAAGGTCTATACACGTGAAGTGGTTCATTTCTTCCCAAACGGATCATGGTGCTACGTGAAAGCGGACGCCTCCTGCACTCTTGGGATCCTTGTTGTTTCCACTTGTCAGTGTGCCTCGGGCTGGGTCCCACCTTCAGAAGGGATCGTTCCTGTATCAGAAGAAGCTCTCCTTCCTTACACCTCCTCTCGTGTGGCTTGCCCTACCCCCCTAACCCGCACCCCACCCCCGTCTCCTCTTCTTTCCTCTACTTCCTCCTGATGCCACCCCCCGCCCCGATACATGGGCCCTCCCAGGCTGTCCCCAGCACCCTTCCATCCCATCACCACAAGAACTAACATTTGTTAATACCTATTTCAAACTCTCCAACACAGGCTCTGCTTTGGTTGGAGGTTGTTTCATGTAATAAAAAGTAGAATTGGTCAGCCGTGAAAGAAAGAAACAAGATAATAGAAGAGGGAAAACACACACACATTAGGAATAAGAGGAAAACATGAACTAAAAATCTACTTTAAAAAAACTAGTGTTTGTCGAGTGCATGCTTACTTGTAACTCATTTCATCCTCACCCTCACAAGCCCCTACGAGCCTGGTGATACTAGCATCGCTTTCACTTTGCCGGAGAAACTGAGGCACACAGAGAGAGGGTAACTTGCTCAGGTCACCAGAGAGCCAGGGCTCGGGCTTCAGAACCTGTGGCCTTGACCTCTAGGCCTGGCTCCCATGAGTGATCTTCGCTCAGATCCAACTTAACAATTGGGTCTTCAAGCTTCTTGCAAGGCTACAAAAAACATTTTAAATTTGGTGAAAGAAAAATATATACAGTCTCCAGAATATGAAAACTGCAGCAACAAAACCAATCTGCTTCAGTGTGTACATAACGCAGCATTTATCAACTTAAAAAATAACTAAATCTGGTGTTCAAAAAATTCCATTATTTTTGAAAATCATGTGTAGGTTTGATTTTATGATTTGAAAGCATCCCTATGTATACAGAGTAACTGCCTTGACATCTTAGCCAAGCATAACGCAACTCATTTTTAAAACAAATGGTATAACAAGTCTTTCAAATTATTTTATAGCCAAATACGTATGTATGTGAGGTGAGATGTGGCTGCATTTTAAAATGTGTGACTTGATGTAGGCAGGGGTCTCCTCCTTAAAGAAAAAGGAGAGCTCAGGGCCTCAACATGGTCTTGTCTTGCCCTGGACCCTGGCTTCAAACACCACTCACTTGTAGATGGTCCCCCCCAGGCCCTAGATCTGCATTTCTTTGCCTGGGATCCCCACCCTGCCCCGAGCTGTACTTCTGCACAGGGCAGTCAACCTTTGGTCCAAGGCCAAAAGGTTTCAGGGCCAAGACACTGGAGCCGGGCTGTGTGGGTTCGAATCCCCATTCTCCTGCCGACACAGAAGGCAACCTCAGGTGGGTTGCTTAACCTTTCTGCTCTCAGATGAAGATGACAAATAGCCTACTTCTAGGGGTTGTTTATGAGGATTGAGTTAATGCATGGCACATGGGGAGCACTCAGTACATTCATTCATCCAAAAAAATATATATATACATATATGCAGCAGCAACCACGTGTCAGGCACTGTTCTAGGGACTGGAACAGCAGACAAAACAGAAAACTGTCTGCCTTTAGGGAGCTTACCTCTGGTGAGGGGGACAGATGATAAACAGGAGACGTGGAAGACAGAGCATGTTGAGGGGTGATCAAGGCTAGGGAAAGAAGTTAGGTGGGGAAGGCATCGGGAGAGTTGGGGGCTCCCAGAGGTCATGGAAGGTGAGGACCTGAAGCAGATAAGCTATGAGGAGTCTGGGAGAAGGGTGCTCCAGGCAGAGGGTACAGCCTGTGCTAAGGTCCTGAGACAGGAGTCTGCTGCCCGTGTGTCTGAGGAGCAGCAAAGAAGCCAGCATAGCTGGAGTAAAATGAGGCAGGTTGTGTTCGTCTTCTAGGGTGGTCACAGCAATTACCATGGCCTGGGGGGCTCGCACACAGCTCTGGAGGTTGGAAGTCCCAGATCAAGGTGTTGGCAGGGTTGGTTTCTTTTGAGACCTCTGTCCTCGGGTTGTAGATGGCGTCTGCTTCCTGTGTCTTCACAAGGTCTTTCCTGTGTGTGTGTCCCATCTCCTCTTTTTATTTTATTTTTTTATTTTTAATTTTTTTTTTTTGCGGTACGCGAGCCTCTCCCTGTTGTGGCCTCTCCCGTTGCGGAGCACAGGCTCCGGACGCGCAGGCTCAGCGGCCACGGCTCACGGGCCCAGCCGCTCCGCGGCATGTGGGATCTTCCCGGACCGGGGCACGAACCCGCATCCCCTGCATCGGCAGGCGGACTCTCAACCACTGCGCCACCAGGGAAGTCCCCCATCTCCTCTTTTTAAAAGGACTGGGTTGGGGCCACTGTAATGACCTCATTTACTTCTTTAAAGACACTGTCTCCAAGTACAGTCACATTTGGAAGTCTTAGAGGGGAGGGCTTCAACATGTGGATGGGGGGAGGGAGCAGGGGAGGCGCACAGTTCAGCCCATCACCCAGGGGAACGTATCAGATGTAGTCTGAGAACACAGGGCACAAGGCTCGGCAGCTACTGTAGGTGAGTCACACGCGGAGGAGCTGGAAACAGGGGCGCTTGCTTACAGAGCATTGATTGGATGCACCTCAAGGAAGGCTCTCTGAACCACACAGGGCTGACAAGCAACCCCGCCCCCCGGGGGAGCCACGAGCCACGACGCCACCACTGGAGTGATGAGTCCAAGAACATGTACCGATAGGCGCCACCTAGGGTGTGGTTAGGTTTCGTACCTGCTGATTTAACAAGCACCGAAACTCAGCGCACCACGAGCTGGCGACCTCTGGATGAAACCGAGCTAAGAGCTTGCTTTGCTCTGTTGCACTTTTTCAAGTACCTACCTGTTAACCGTTCTCTTTGTTTCGTTCATCTTTTCCTAGACCTCTTCTTTTCCTTTCATCAAATTCTGGAAAGCCTGCCGGGTACCTCTCATCTACTGCTGCTGCTGCTTCTCCAAATCTTTCAAATCACCCCTTCCGTCGCCTCATTTTTTTTTTTCCTGTTCCGATCACGCTTGCAACTATCTCCTCCAAAATCCATCCCGTCCATAGCATCATTTCCAAACTCAGTTCTACTTGGTCACATCCTTTCACTGCTTCTCCCCCCTCCCCCCCTGCAAAGAGCCATTTTCTTATTCTCCCAGCAGCCAAGACTGTGGCTTCCGTGGACGGCTGCACCAGAGCAAAGAAAATCCCTCCATTGGGAAGTGAGAGCAGATGTCTCCTGACCAGGAACGATGCTGATGCGTCCCACAGGAGGCTGGCACCGAGCATCCGTAAGGCCCTTAGGGGGACCGGACACTAATGCACACCCACGGCGACTCAAGCCAGGTGGGGGGATTTTCACCTGCAGCAACAGCAGCAGATCAAACACATCACTTAGCTCCCTTCTCCCTCCCGCATCAGGACCATATCGCTCCCCTGCCACCTGGAGGAGAGCACCTCGTACCACAGCATCCCTCCCTGCGCCGCGGCTCGTGGTAGGAGTCAGTCCCCAAGAATGCGGCGAGAAAGGCAGTGAGTTGGTGGGAGCCAACCTTGCCCTTGGCCTCTGCGGGTCCCCTCTGCTCCTGCTTCCCCTGCTTTCTGCTGAGACCTGTGTCCTGAACGGTAGCAGAACGGCATCTCTCCAACCGGTTGATCCATCTTTGAAAATGACTCGAGGTGAAAGCCACCAGATTCGACACTGACAACCTAGCGAGAATTAAGTTGGCACGTTCTTTGCATTCCCAGGCTCCTCTTTTGTCGGGAGGGAACGGTGCCCTGTTGGGGGCCGCTTCAGACCCCACCAAGCAAAAGGAGCTGTATTTAGGGAAGGCGGGGAGGATAGGAACTTGTGTTTTCCAGCATCTTCTGTGGCTTGGCCCTTTGGTGGGTCACAGGGATGAGGTGGAGAGAGGGCCCCCAGCCAGCACCTGGGGCACATCACGTAAGTGATCCAGGGGCTCTGGACTCTGATGGCCTCTGCAGGATCCCCTCCCACGAGTCAAAAGGCCCCTTTCCCCCCGAGATCCTGGGCTTCTGCCTGTGATACACAGATAAACGTTCCCCCCACCAACCAAAGGGTCAGCAGGCAGAAACACCTTCCACAGAGTGGCTCTCCTTACCCCCAGGACCATTTCCTCTGTGTCCCTGCTGTCACCCCAGTAAGACTGAAAGGATAGATCCGATCGGGCCAGACTCCCCAGGACAGGACACCGCTGATCTGACAAGATCAGGCCTGGACAAACCTCCACCTCCCCCAAGAGGGGGCCCTTTCTCAGAGACGCTAGTGACAACTTGGCCTGCTGGGGAAAATGGAAAAACACACATATATTCACCACACAATAGGGCACAGGGGACTCCATGCTTCCTACAGCAATTCTGTTGCTTATATCTCTGGGAAAAATAACAATATACTTTGTTTTTGAAAAAGCTGATGGGCAGTGAAAATAGCAGGGCTGCTCTAATGCATGGAGAGCATGGAGAGCAAGTGGTTCTTCTAAGTGAGAGGAGAAGGGGCAGGTGACTGCCTTGGGGACCGGCCAGATAAGCGGACAGCCACGCAGGCAGCTCACACCGCATCTTCAGGAAATGGAGAAGATGACTGATCTCTGCCTTTGCCACAGTGGACAATTTCTGAAAACTTTGGAGGGAAAATCAAGTTGATTTTCCTAAAAAGGTAATATCTTGGAGCAACATGGATAGACCTAGAGATTGTCATGCTGAGTGAAGTAAGTCAGACAGAGAAAGACAAATATCATATGATATGGCTTATAGGTGGAACCTTAAAAAAAAACTGGTACAAATGAACTTATTTACAAAACTGAAATAGACTCACAGATGTAGAAAACAAACTCATGGTTACCGGGGGGAAGGGGGGAAGGGATAAACTGGGAGATTGGAATTGACATATACACAGTACTATATATAAAATAGATTACTAATAAGGACCTACTATATAGCACAGGGAACTCTACTCAGTACTCTGCAATGACCTATATGGGAAAAGAATCTAAAAATTAGTGGCACAACATTGTAAATCAACTATACTCCAATTAAAACATTTTTTTTAAATGTAATATTATCTCATCCCTTTAACTCTCCCTCAAGTCTTTTTTAATGCCGCACTTGCCTTATCATTTCCTTGTCTTAACTAGGATTGGTTAAAGTCTGGGCTAAATTGGTTTAAACAAGCTCTATAATATTTTAAAAAAGAAGAAGAAGAAAGCAAAGTACATAGAGTTTCCAAGTCTCAAGAACATTCCGTTCCCAGTTTACAGCTGAATATGCTTTAAGTTCAAAGACAAGCTATAGCTTCTACAAAGAATGCGGAAATAATCTGAGGTATGAGACATCCATTATTTATTACATAATTGGAGAAAATTCTGGCTAGGAGAAATCTTTGGCTGAAAGCCAAGATGATCCATCCTTAATTGTTCTTAAACAAAATTAAAATGTATCTGTTGCTTTAATAATATCTTGGTGGAAGGCAGTTCCTCTTTTATCCTGCCGGGTGTCACTTGCCAAGTTGGGTGTCACATATGTAATCATAATGATGGCCAAGTGAGAGTTCCTTGGGCAAGAAAGTCAAATATTTCACGTGCTGATGTTTTTGTAAAGTAAGTTTTTTTTTAAGCACTCTCAGCATCTTAAATTTATAACTATGACGTTTTGTCTCCAAAATCAGTCATCGTTAACAGCATCCAAGATAATTCTCTTCGAGAACTGTCTATGATTTTAAAGCATTGTGATATTATTCCATAAACTGCCCCCTTTTTGCCCCCCATCTCTTCAAGCTATAAAAATAGTTCCATCAAGGGAAATAAATGCTTTTAATGACTTTTTTTTATCACTTTCCTTTATCAAAACTGTTTCCCTAGCGGCCCCTCCCTCCTGCTGGCCTGGACTTGTGGCGGTCCAACATCCCGTGAATGGATGTTGATTTAATAAAATGGTCATCCTGCATCTCTTGCCGCTGGGGCAAGCTTTGTGGAGGGCTGGGGCATTCTCAGCTTTGTGGAGTGGGGCGTCCCCACAATCCTCACCTCCACCACAATCACGCTCTCCCCTAAAGCTGCTTTATTTTCTTCACAACACTTAATACCCCCGCAACTATATTACTACTCAACTCATGTATTGACTTTCTCTTCTGACAGGAAACGAAACTCCAAGGGTACAGGAACTCTTTCTGTCTTATTCATTTCTGTATCCCCAGCTTCTAGAAAAGCACCTGACGCATAGTAGGTGCTCAATAAATGTTTGTAGGGCTGCTTAATTAATGAAGAACTATAACAACAAAAGGCACTGTGAATTCATTAATGGCATTGAAAGATTGTGTCTTTTATTACATGCAATAAATACATACATGTAAAAATGGCGGTATACGTGTATGAGTGTATAAGTTATTATTTAATCACTGTTATGGATTTCTGAACCGCTAGAAGTCACTCCAAGACAATCCATTGAGAATCATTGATGCATGGGGGCAAGTGATAAATTGAAATGCGGAAGACTTGATCCTATTACCAGTTATGTAACCCTGAGCAAACCCATGTGATCTCCCAGGTCTTGGTTTCCTTGTGTGGCAGATGGGAGTGATAATAGCAGATCTACCTATCCAATAGCGCTGAAAAGAAAATGAAACTGATGTATGCAGACAAATTCTGTAGGCTACAAAGCACCATATACATGTAGCTAATTCTTATGAAAGTTTATTATGATGAACCATTTGTTCCATGACACCTGTGAGGCAGAGGATTGCCCTGCCTGCACCTTTTGTCAACTTGATCGCCATGGTCTATCATCACCAACATTGCAATAGGAGCACTTTCTCTCTTGGAATCTGTTGATCTCCCACATGCAGGAAAGCCCCGTGTAGATTTGCTTTGAATGTAGACACTCCATTTCCCACAGTGGTTGTATACTGGGCTCCTGCTCTGTGGATTCAATGACTCATGGAACGTACATCTTTTGTCTTTTAGCCTTGGCGACTGCTCAAAATGTTGTCTCTCGCAGTTCCCCTCAGCTGTTGTAGTATCGTCTCCGTAGCACTGTTGTTTCTTTAGGCCAAGTGAAATTTTAAAGCATGTTGGAAACATTTTACCTCTGACCTTCCTTTTCTGTTTAGTGCCCCCAAAAGTGCTGTGCAAACATAAGAATCATAATGATTGGTTGTTCTCCCCCATTCTGACCAATGTGCTCTTCATTATCACGGTTATGTAACGACTAACACACACAGCGGAACCCGGCCTCATCAAGGCACCCTGGTATAGATTATGATTTTCCTCACTGGGGATACCTAAACATTGCCAATACCAGACCCAAATAACTCTGCAGTTTTTAAAATGTAGAGAGACTGTGCTATGAATTTTCATGTTACATACACTACACAACAGAAAAGTGTGAAAATAAGAAATGAACAGCTCAATGAATATAACACACACACATACACACACACACACACACACACACACACACACACACACACCTGTGTAACAATGCTGCAGGTCAAGAAAAAGAACGTTGGGAGCACCCAGTAGCCCCTAGTGTCCCCTCCTCGTACTACACCCTCCCCACCTCCAAAGACAACGGTTATCCTTTCCTGACTCTTGCTAAACATTGTCTTACTCTTCTATAGTTTTACCACCTAAGCATGGCTCCCTTACCACCATAGTTAACTTCTGCCTGTTTTTAAAACTCTATGTCTATGGAATTCTCCCACGGATTTTCTTGAGTATCTGTCTGGCTTCTTTTGCTCATCATTATGTTGTGAGAGCCGTTCGTATTCATGTGACTGTAGTTCAATTATTTTCACTGCTGTAGAGTAGTTTATCATGAAAACATTTTCGTGAATCCATTCCATTGCTGATAGACAGGTTGCTTCCAGTCTAAGGCTACTAAAAATAATGTTGCTGTGAAGACTCTTGTCAAGTACCTTGGTGAACACAGACAGGCTTTTCTCCTGCGTATCTACCTAGGAGTGGAGCCACTAAGAAAGAATGTATGCATATATTCACTTTAGTAGCTCACACCAAACTGCTTCCATCAGTTATTAGCACTGCAGTGTATGGGAGACAGTTTACATTGCTTCCCGTCTTTTTCTTGATGTAGACACTCCCCTTAATTTTACTTACTCTGGTGAGCATGTCGTAGAATCTCAATATGTTTTTAATTTGTATTTTCTATTAATAATGAAGTTGAGCATCTTTTCCCATGTTTATTGGCCATTTGAATATCCTTCCTGGTCAAGCATCTTCAAGTCTTGTCCATTTTTCTATTGGGTAACTTGAGTTTTGTATAGACACCTCATATCAAGGAGTCTTGCTAAACTTACTTATTGATATGACTCAGTAACCTGAATCCTAATTCATTTTTTGATTCTCTATATACATAATTATATCATTTAGGAATACTGACGATTTTATTTACTCCCTTGCAAACTTATATCTTGTGTTTCTTTTTCTTGCCTTACCACACTCGTTTGTGTTTCTTTTTCTTGTCTTACTGCACTGGCTAAGATCTCCAATGCAGTGGAGAATGGAAATAACAATAAAGATGTCCTTGCCTTGTTGCTGATTTCAAAGGTAAAGCTTTCAACACTGTACCATAATGGATGAGATTTCTTTATAGGTTTCCTATCTATCAATTGACAAATCAAGGACGTTCCTATCATTCCTGATATGCTAAGACTTTTTCTCAGGCCTGGATGTTGAATTTTATAGAATGCTTATCCTGCATCTACTGAGAAGACCTTATTATTTTCTCCTTTATTCTGTTAATGTGGTGAATTTACAATGATCTTTTTCCAAAGGTTTTCTACCTTACATTCTTGAATTAAACCCAACTTGGTCATTGTGTGCTATCCTATTTCTATATTGCTAGATTTGATTTGTTAAGATTTGGTTTTGGATTTTTGCATCTATATTGCATTCATGAGTTAGGCCTGTAATTTTTCTTTCCTGTGATGTCTTTGTCAGGTTTTTGTATCAGAGATATGCTCTTGTGAACAGTTGAGAAGTGGTTCTCTTTTTCTACTCTGTGGAATAGTTTGTGTAATTTTAGTGATATTCCTTCCTTAAATATTTGTTAGATTTGCCAGTGAAGCCCTCTGACCCCAAGAATTTGTGTGTGAGTGGTGGGGAGAGGGGTAGGTAGCCAGTGTTAAATTCTGGATTCGATTATTTTAATAGTTGTAGAACTATTCTAACTTTTCTTCTTTTTTTAAATTTATTTATTTTTGGCTGCATTGGGTCTTCTTTGCTGCGCGCAAGGCTTTCTCTAGTTGTGGCAAGCGGGGGCTACTCTTCGTTGTGGTGTGTGGGCATCTCATTGCAGTGGCTTCTCTTGTTGCAGAGCACGGGCTCTAGGCGGGTGGGCTTCAGTAGTTGTGGCACATGGGATCATTACTTGTGCCTCACAGGCTTAGTTGCGTCGTGGCATGTGGGCTCTTCCTGGGCCAAGGCTCAAACCCATGTCCCCTGCATTGGCAGGCAGTTCTTAACCACTGTGCCATCGGGGAAGTCCTACCTTTTCTTCTTTTAAATGTTACTTTGGTAAGTTGTATTTTTCTAGGAATTTGTCAATTATTATCTTAATTTTTAAATGTTTTGCAACAAAGTTAACCATTGTATCCACTTACCATAGAAACTGTAATGTTATCTCCTTTCTAATTCTTAGAATTGATTATTTATGTCTTCTGTCTTTTCTTTCCCCTTAATCTGTCTTGCCAGAGATTTATCAATTTCATGAATCTTTCTAAAGAACTTTGGCTTTGTTAATTTGCTCTATTAAGTGCTTGTTATATAGACATAAGTCTCATTCATTCCTGCTCTTATCTTTAATATTTCCTCTCCCCTCTTGACAAACCCTGGGTTCCATAGTTTCATCCCTAGAGGCTCAGCCTCTTTACCTTTCTGATGCCCTTGCAGGAATCAGGAAAAAAAAAAAATCAGCCTAAGATCCAGGCTACCATCTTGGAATTTCATCCTCCCCTGCATTTTGGCCGGGTAATTCTTTACTATTTTGTTGGCTTTTTGATGCTCCCAAGAAATTTTTTTTAAATTTCCAAATATATTGGTCCTTTTATTTACTAGGAAATTCCAAGAAATCAATATTAGGGAATCTTTCTTTTTTTTATTGGAGTATAGTCAATTTACAATGTTGTGTTACTTTCTGCTGTGCAGCAAAGTGAGTCAGTTATACATATACACATATCAACTGTTTTTTAGATTCCTTTTCCATATAGGTCATTACAGAGTATTGAGCAGAGTTCCCTGTGCTTTACAGTAGGTCAATATTAGTTATCTATTTTATATACAGTAGTTTGTATATGTCAATCCCAATCTCCCAATTTATCCCTTCCCCTTCCCCCCTGGGTAACCATAGATTGTTTTCTACATCTGTGACTCTATTTCTGTTTTGTAGATACGTTCATTTGTACCATTTTTTTAGATTCCACATATAAGCGATATCATACGATATTTGTCCTTCTCTGTCCGACTTACTTCACTCAGTATGATAATCTCTAGGTCTGTCCATGTTGCTGCAAACAGCATTATTTCATTCTTTTTTATGGCTGAGTAATATCCCATTGTATATACGTACCACATCTTATTTATCTGTTTCTCTGTCAATGGAAGAAAAAATTTTAAAACTAGTTTCACCGAATTTCTGGCTTCCCTGAATTACCTAGCCAACTATTACAGTATAAAATTCCTCTCTTAAACTTAAGCCTGGTATGTGCACAGGAATGCTTGTTTCAGTGGCAAAATAATGTGTCGATGATAAAATCCATGTTCTGAAGTAAGAACTATGTCCATTTTTCTGTTCAACAGCTTGAGGATAAGCATATACAATAGCTATAAAATTGTACTGTTGGATCGAGGTAGACCCTTCCAGGCTCTGCTTTCTAAGGAACTCACAGGAACTCCCCATTAGTGAGATTATGAAAATGCTGTAGTATTGGCCCAATCGAGATTCTGCTTTTTCCAGGTTAGAGAGATCTTTTTTCTATCTTCTTTGGCTTTACTTTGTTTCCTCCACATTCCATGCTGGTCTGCATGGCATTGCTCCCATTCCTATTTCAGGACCTTGACTGTTTACAGATTTTTGTAGATTGTGCTGATGCAATTGCTCACAGTTCACTCCAAAGACTAAGTTTTCATCGATACATTTTCATGAAAGTTTGTTCTTTTCAATAACAAGTAAGAGAAACACCTTGTCCTTGGATGGAGGAATCCCGAGCCTGGTCTTCCTCACACTTCAGTAATAGGAGGGAGGTGGTCGAGTTCACCCTTTTGGCTAAAAAAATTACTTCTGAATTGGTAGCCAATCTGAAAACGGATTTTCCCAAATGTCCAGAAACATGAGCACATTTAAGAAGTACAAGTTCCAAGAGCTCCTGCAAAATAATGACAGATTCCACAGGCCACAGAAATGGTCAGTCTCATTCTTTCATGGCCACCTCCTAAGCACACTTCTTTTGAGGAGGTAGAGATGTCAGGAAGGCTTCTGAAGTTCTTATGCCTCTGCTATTCCTGCAAACTATTTACGTTCACCTGTGTGGGCAGCAGACCCCCTGCCCTGCCACAGCCCAAACAGGAATCCTACAAGGCAGTGATAAGCTGTATGTGCTTGTGAATATGTGCGTGTGTCTATAAAATGAAACCATTTTTAAAGGCTAAACAAAGGCAAGTGTTTCCCATAATCCTACCATCATAAAGCAACCAACGTTAATACCTGACTATTACTATGTAACTTTGAATATTTTGTCTACCCTATCCTTGCCAGTATTAGAGAATAGCATGACATTTTATCCTTTTCTTGTGAATTTCATAGGTTAAAAACTGTTTTTTTCCTTAAATTCCCATTTCCTCCACTGTTAGTGGAACTATTTCTCATAAACTAGGTACTAGTTGCACTTCCTCTTTTGTTCACATCCCATGCCCATTCACATGTTTTTGTGTGCCTGTATCACTTACCCAAGAAAGATTTGGAAAACGATCTTTGGATAATACAATATTTTACCTATCACAGTGTGACATAAAGATGCACACAGTTTCATTTTTTTAGCCCAGACTTTCCACCATTTAGTGGACCTAGAATCCTTGGTTCCCTCAACCTTGTAGGTGTAGGACTCTCGAAATTTGTGTCCCCAGCCTGCCAGGGGATTCAGTCCCTCCCTCAGGGGCTCTCATCTTGTGCTTGTCCTTCTGTTTTGCATTTGTTCACTCCACACATATTTATGGTGCCTAAATATACCGGGCATAGTTCCAAGTGCTGGGAATGAAAGAAAGTACATGCCTTGGTGGCATTTACAGCCTGGAGAGGGATGGAGACACCCAATACAGTAAACAAATGAATGTGTAATGTAACATCATGTTCCATATGCTCTGAAGAAAAATAAAAGAGGACAAAATAAATCTTTCCTGGTAAAGAATGACCAGGAAAAAAGGGTGGGAAGAGCTACATTGAGAAGAATTATACATTCCACCTTGCCCTGTTTTATGATCAGAAAAGCCATCTTGAGACTGTGCTTTCTGCCCGATGCTACACACACACACACACACACACACACACACATACACACACACACAGGCAAACCCCTGACAACAGTGACAATGTCTGTCTCACATTTGAGTGCCCACAAGGCCTAACACAGCACTTAGGCATGACTGATAACAATTTTGTTAAACAAGAAAAGCTTTTTGGGATGTTTCCATTCATTTAACCCGACCAACGAGCAATTTCTGGAATTTTCTGGAGCACACCCCCTCCCCTCCACGCACACATACCTTTCTGCAGCCTCTGTCTACCCAGTTGGTAGTTTCTGGGGCTTTCCCACAGCTGTTCATGTTTATCTGGTATTTGCTGGATGTTGCTCTGTAAGATGACATTTGTGGGCCTGGAAGGTCTCACTCCATCAGTTTGGTTGGGTTTCAGGTTTGCATGTAAACAGCTCCCACCGCGATGCCAACAAACTTGGACTCTATTTCTCATTAGAAGGCACTCTTTTCCACCCACACAGTCCCACAAAAACTTCTGACTCCAAAAACTCATCCTTAAACCCCATGTTACATGGGAGGCCCTGAAAGCCAGGCAGGGAGGGCGCTTCACTTCTAAGAAAAGGGGGCCCCTTTCACTGTCCACAATAAAATGCCAAGTTTGGCAAAAAACGTAAATAAGAGCCTTGTTTCAAAACTGCAAAAAAGCACAAACTTCCATTTGTGCTTTTGTTTATATTAAATAAGAAGCCTATTTTTCTATGAATAAAGGCTCTTGTGTGGGTAGTGAGAAGAGCTGTCGAGACGAACTTCTGCTTCTTACGCTGTGCTGGACCGGACCCGGCCTGCCCCCAGCCAGCCACAAGAAAGAAACTGCCCAACCGAATGATCGGGCTCTCTCAGATCAAAGCAACAAACCATGAGATAGCATGATGGAGAAACATTTTAAGATAAAACCCTGCTAAAGTGGTTTCTGATGAAAAGGAGGGAATAGTTCTAGCAAATTATCTTTAATAAGATTAAGCATCATATAAAATGGGTCCTTGACCTGCAGAAATAATAACTGAGGTGTGTTTGGTGCTTTAACTCTGAAAAATACACTCTTACACACTTTATCCAGCTGATTCTCAAATACCTCTGAGAGCTTGGCACTGTTATTTTGTACATGTTGTAGGTGATGAAACTGAATATCTGAAGGTTGTCTGTCCAGCTGTTAATGGCCTAAAATGTATCTCCCCAGATTCATGCATTGAAGTCCTAACCCCCGGTACCTCAGAATGGGTTCTTATTTGAAGATAGGTTCTGTAAAGATGTGAAGAAGTTAAAATGAGGCCATTAGGGTGGGTCCTAATTCAAGATGACTGGTATCCTTATAAGAAGAGAAACTTAGGACACAGTCAAACACAGAGGGATGATCATGTGAGGACATGGGGAGAAGAGAGTCATCCACAAGCCAAGGAAACAGGTCTCAGAAGACACTGAAGCACCCAACACCTTGATCTAGGAACCCAGCCTCCAGCACTGAGAAAACAAGTACCTGTTGTTCAAGTTGCCTAGTCTGTGGTGCTTGGTTATGGCAGCCTGAGCGGACAGAGACACCAACACAGGGTCTCCCAGGGCTACCATGAGGCTTCTGCTGCTTCTTGAAAGCTCTTCAGATTCTGCAAAGCTGCAGTCCCATTCTGAGATGACGTCAGTAAAAGGCACAGGACACAGGCACGCCACCTGCTCATTCCCCTCTCCTCTCATGGCTCCTCACTTTCCCTCCCGTCTCCACCCTCTTCCCTTTTCCTTTCTGCCCCTTCCACACCTGGCTTCACATTTGCAGCCATCTGTGGGATGCACACTGTATTTTGTGTAAGCCCTCGTACCTGGTGTTATTTATTTCACTATGTTTCTGACTCTTTCCCTTTAGGACTATTTTGAAGCTCAGTTGGTATTGTAGGATGAATACCTAACTTACTGTAATTGTAAATTTCTGAAACTATCTTTCTTCTGCTTTTGCACTTGATTAATAGCTTCTGTGGGTATAGCATTCCAGGTTGAAAATCATCTACCTTCAGGACATTCTGTGATCTTCTCATTCCCAGAGTTGCTGCTGGGAGAGCTGAAGCCATTGTGAGTCTCGATTCTTTGTACGGTACTTTTTTCTTCACGCCCTGGAAGCTTGCAGAATCTTCTTTTGTCCTGGTTGGTCTGAAATTTCACAACACTGGGCCTTAGTGTGGGTCTATTTTTACCCATCGCACTGGGCCCTTTCAACCTTCGTTCTTGGAAAAGTTTCTTGAAGTGTGTTTTAAAGACCTCTCACCATCTTCCCTGTTCCCTCCTCCTGGACATGCACCTCCTGGACCGGGCCTCCCATTTCTTATATTTTCTCCCTTTTTTCACTCTGTCATTTTGTTCTATTTTCTGATAGAATCTTTCAACCACACCTTCCAACACTTCCACTGAGTCTTCCATGTCTGCCATCATGTTGTTACTTTCCCAAAGTGCCTCTGGATGTTGTTGTTTCCTAAATGTTGCTTTTTTATAGTATCCCTTTCTTGATTCATAGCTGAAAATCTCATCTCTCTGAAGACGTTAAGGGCAGGCACAGTCTCTGTTTCCTCCAGAGTTAAAATTTTTTTTCATTGAGATATAATCCACCTAATATAAAATTCATCCTTTTAAAGTACATAATCCAGACTTCTCTGGTGGTGCAGTGGTTTAGAATCTGTCTGCCAATGCAGGGGACATGGGTCTAAGCCTTGGTCTGGGAAGATCCCACATGCCACGGAGCAACTAAGCCTATGCACCACAACTACTGAGCCTGTGCTCTAGAGCCCACGAGCCACAACTACTGAGCCCTCATGCCACAACTACTGAACCTGCTCCCTAGAGACTGCGAGCCACAACTGCCGAGCCCACGCACCACAACGACAGAAGCACACACACCCTAGAGCCCGTGTTGCAACTACTGAGCCCACATGCCGCAATACTGAAACCCACATGCTCTAGGGCCCATGTGCCACAACTACTGAGCCCATGTGCTGCAAGTACTGAAGCCCATGCACCTAGAGGGGCCATGCTCTGCAACAGGAGAAGCCACCACAATGAGAAGCCCGTGCACCGCAATGAAAAGAAGCTCCCCCTCACTGCAAATAGAGAAAGCCCATGTGCAGCAACGAAACCCAACACAGTGAAAAAAAAGTACATAATCCAGTTGGTTTTTTTTTTAAATATATTCACAAAGTTGTGCAACATTTAATCTCCTTTTTGGATCTCTAGATTTGTCTGTTGGGAACATTTCATACAATTGAAATCATATGTGACTTGTGTTATATTTGATTCTCAGGCCCCTTCAGTTGAAATGCCCTCTTTAGAGCAATTCATAGCCAACCTGCTTCCAGAGATAATTGGTAGGGATCGCAGGTTTTTCTATTAATCACCCTTATTAACAGATCTAGGAAGGGAACTGGGAGACTTTCTAGACCAACATCCTCATGTTTCTCCTGGAGAAACTCACAAAGGCCAAGTGGGAACCCCAAGTGCATGGCAGGTGAGTCACAGGTTTGGCATCACTTCTGTGGGACGAGAGGAAGGTGTGGGAGAAGATGGCTCCAGCACCTGAAGGGGGACTAGGAAAGGGGCTGTGAAAGGCCAGCACAGAGGAAACGTGAAAAGGGACTCATCACCCTCCCCAGTCCCCACACCTAGGTCTGACCAGGAAGATGCAAGGTCCAGAAAGGAAGCCTTTGGAGGACTCTGTCACTGGTTGAATCTTGTCCCCCAAAATGATGCCCTAGAACATGACCTTATTTGGATTATTTGCAGTTATAACTAATTAAATTCAGAACTGATCCTACTGAATTAGGGTGGGCCCTTCCCTAATCCCACATGACTGCTGTCCCTATAAAGAGAGGAGACTCAGAGACAGAGATGCAGGGAGAAGGCCAGGTGAAGACGGAGGCAGAGATTGAAGTGATGTGTCTACAAGCCAAGGAGTGCCAAGGAGTGCCAAGGATTGCTAGAAACCAGCAGAAGCTGGGCAAAGTAAGGAAGGACCCTCCCCTACAGGTTTCAGAGGGAGCACCACCCTGCTGACACCTTGATGGGCTCCAAAACTTTGAGAATAGCTTTCTGTGGTTTAAGCTTCCCAGTTCGTGGAACTTTGTTACCGCAGCCCCAGGACACTCACACGGCATCCAAGGCACGAGGGTAAGGCTTGGGTTTAGCTGCTACTCTGCCTTTAGCCTTTTTCCTCATCCTTATTTTGACTGATCTTACAAAAGTAACTGCTTTCAGACCCATTGCGTTCACTCTCCATAAGCATAAACGGCCCCACTTGCATTAGTCGATTCCTCGCCTGTGCTCTGCAGGGGCCTCGAACTGTAGGGATCCTAGCTCTGAGCCCTGGGGGCCAGCCGGGGAGGAAATGGGGGGAGGACTTGCCGAGCCTGCTGTGCCCAATACCTCTGCTGCCACATAAAAGGCACGCTGGACATATTTAGAATGATGTCAAATTCTACCCCCAACACGCCATTACACACGTGAGGTAGGCTGAGGCCAGCCTACCTGACTGGTATCCTGGGCTGTAGAGCATTCTTGACTAGTATCCTTGGCTAGTGAAAAATGATGCCCTTATTCAAACTGGAAGTGAAAGATAATGTCATAAGTGGGAGGGGAAAATGGCAAAAGTGAAAACCCAAAAGTGCCACTTGTCTAGTAAAAGAGAAAGTGTTTCACTAATTTCAGTTGTAAAGTCAGTACATGATGATTCAAAACACTAAAATTACATAGAAGCATATAGAGTCAAAACAGAAGTGCCTCTGCCTCTGTTTTCACCCCCAAAACCTGTCCTCCACATTCGGACTCCCCAGGAACTACTATATATAATATATGCTGAGTCCGCCTAGCGGAAGACTCTCCATTGCCCATACAGACATGCTGTAACACCGTCTGTTTCATTTCATTGTATTTTAAAAGCACAGTGTCTGACAACTTCCTTTTTCACTCGTTAGTACGTTATCGACATCTTCCCACATCAAGGAAGAGAGACTTATCTCAGAAAGTAACTGTGAATCGGTCTTGGGGTAGCTCTGGAAAATATCTGGGTGATTATAAATTTACAGTGTGCCTTGGGGAAACATACCACATGTTTCTATGGGTACAATTTGCAGCACGTGAATCTGACACACCACAAAGGCTGGGGAGAAATAGATTTGAAGGAGATCAACAGGAGAAATGGAAAAAAATTAAGCAGCCAATTTTACCGCTAAGACTTCTCGCCATATATGTCAACAGTTATGGATGATTAGACATTTTGTCAATGGAGAAAGGAGTTGAAAAGCCAGGGGAAATGATATATTTTTATCTCAGGTCAAGTAGAAGGTAGACCTAATTTACCTAGGGCGAGGATGGCTAATGTACAATTTCATTCCTAAACCTTAAAATTCGGGGAGGTAAATTGCATAGAAAAACAAAAATGTGACCCAAAAAAGTGTTTAATAAAGTAAAAGACTTTATCTTCTTGAAGAGGATAAACAATCCTGAGATTCAGTAATTCCTTGAGAACCTTAGAAAAACAAAATTCAAGATATTTTAGACACGGAGAAGGGCAGAATGAATTTTCCCTACCCTGATAAATCATGTTATATGAGGTTCTCAACCAGGGCAATTTTGCCCCTCAACCCCCCTCAGGGGACATGTGGCAATGCCTGGAAACAGCTTTGAATGTCACCCTGGGGTGGGGGGGAGGAAAGAGTGGTACTGGCATTCGTGGGTGGAGGTCAGGGTTGATGCTCAACATTCTACAACATATAGGACAGCCCCCAATGACGAAAAATAATCCAGCACAAAATGTCAGAACTGATGAGTCTGAGAAGCCCTGTGTTATAGCTTTTCTAAAGGGATTGCTTTTTGTCTTATAATGGGTATGAAATCCTATTTAACCAACTTCATAAACACATCCAGAACAGATTCATACCATTTTCTTGTGAATCTAAACCAATCCAAACTCTACTCCCCGACTCTCCCACCAAAAAAGTTAGAGTGAAACTTTCGAATGAGATTTACTGCACTTGTAAAACTATGAAGTAAGGGTAAACAGTAGTACCCAAAACACAGAACAGGATTTCTAGGTGGGCAAGACACGAGTTCAGATGCTGGAGGGGAAGGCTGATTCTCAGGGAGCTGATCCGGGCACCATTGTGTACCTCACAATAAACCTACTCGTAGCTTGAAATGACACTCCGAGCCTGGGGAACATGGTTTAAAATGATTTCCATCATAGAGCGTAGTAATAGAAACTCAGCCTCGTCTGTGGTTAGTTGCCTAATAGGACACACACACACACACACACACACACACACACACACACACACCACTTATTCTGGATTTTTGTGAATACAGTCCAGTTCAAGCCTAGGAAAAAATCATGGCCAGAAAAATCTCCCCTTTTATCACTGGGTAGCAGCCATAGGTATTAGTCTCTGGAGCCCTGCATGAGTTTAACTTGTCACCACTCTACCTCCACCCCACCCGGGAACAACTATGGATTTTGTACTCCTGAGGTCACCTTGGGTATCAGTACAGGTTGCGTATCTCATTGCCTCACACGTGCTTTCAAAGTCACCATTGTCTTTTAGTAAGTCATCTGAAGCTCTTTAAGCCCCCCAGCTAGGCAAAAGAATGTAGCATGTCTCAGACAGACAGCAGCAGCATCGTGTACTTAAACTGTTTACTTAAGGGCCGGGAGTCATAGACAGTGGGTGAGCCAGGAGTTTCATCAATAGGTTCACAGTGGCCTTAGAAAAATCCATGCAGTAACCACAGGACCAGAGATGACGGAGAATTAGTTCCACGAGGCCTCTGAGGGAATGAGGGCTGCCACCCAGCACTGTGCAGTTCAGACCCAGCTCGAAGGCTCCACCCAGGGGTCCGGGGAGGCTGACTCCAGCCCCCACTGGCTGTCCTTGTTCTGCCCCAGGAGCGGGGCTTTCCTCTAACCCTCACAGGACACAGTATCGACTCACAGAAGCCTGATGAAGATGTTTTGGAGGAAAATGCAGAACGATAGCCATTCTCGGTCTTATAATGAGGGGGTCCCTCCAAAGTAGCTTTGCTCTGTCCTCTGTGTTTCCATTAGAAATGAGAAACCTGCTGATCCTTATTTATTTTTAAGCCTTCATAAACTAAATAATCAGCGCCCATTAATGACTCTAATCATTCAGCTCCTGTTTTTAAATCCTGGCCTTCAGCATGCTCTAAATGGGTGGTTTTAGTTAAACCTAATTGCAGATATATCACATCCAAATATACACCCTACACGAACGATTAACAACGCTTGGAATCTAGTTCATTAAATAGGTGTTTGCAATGGGATGATAGTGTACCTCAAACTTAAACATATCATATAAGTTACCCTTCTGGTAACTATGATGGTGAGAGGGTTGTTTATTAGAGTCATTTAGGATACAGTCTAGCGTCAGTCTCAGAAGTTCAATTCTCAGTTGTCAGGTTCACAGAAGCTTTGTTTCCTTGAAGCTCTAAGTCGGAATGTACTGGTTTTGATTTTCTTTCGGATTTGTATGCCCAGATATCTTCTTCCAAAAGAGTGTCTTCGAACATGGCAACATGATATTATCATTAAAGAAGTTCTAATCTTAAATTAAAAAAAAAAAATCACTTTCTGTGCAAAGTGTGATCACTCCTCACCAGCCCTTCCCTAGAAATCAGCTTTTTATCACTAACAGCACACTGTCACATCCTTTATCCAGATAAATCTCACCTGACTCTAGAATACTTCCAGGATCCCGGTGTTGCTATTTTTTACATTAGAAGTGAGGAAACCGAAGGTGGGAACAGTAATTTGGCCAGCACGAGATCTCTGCAGGCCGGCCTTTAGGTTCACCTGCTTGGAGAACTCACTTGCAACAGTCCAATTTGTATTGGAGACCTGATTTCCTTGCTCTGAACCATTACCTCACTCAGCGTCACTCCCCATGGGCGGGGCCATGCACCCCAGGAGCCAATCAGGGGCCGCCATAACAAGCACCCCGTGACTCCGCTCCCTCCCACCTGCTCATGCAGAGTCCACATTGTACATTCACCATCGAGGAAGGATTTGACATTTTTACCAGAGTCTTTCACAGAACACAGTCAGAGCAAGTAAAAATCGTCCTCAGTGCCCGGCTGCAGACTGCCTGATCTTTGCAACAAAGACGCTGCAAAATACTGTTGGAAAGTTCATCAGAAAACTGTCATAGCTGTGATGTTCCTGCAGTGCCTTCGTCAGAGGAGATGTCAGCTAGTTCGAATCCAGCAACAAAATATACATGGTGTGTAGAGACAATCACTGCCAGGCAGGGTTTCTGTTGTTCTTGGAAAGTTATTCCTTGCGAGAATATGTTTCTGATGCTCTGAAGTACAGATAGATGCTCCGTGACAGTGCGAGAATTGGACTGGATTATAACAGAGGCACATAGAATTTAAGTTATGTACTGTTTCAGGCGTGCGTGGCCTATACCAGCTTCCACCATTGGCCTTACCTTTCAGCTGAATTGGGAGGGGTTCCTTTTAGTCCAGGTCAGAGGTCTGGAGGAGGAAAAGCGAAGGCTGGTTACTGTCAGTGGTTAGATTTGACCCTTACCTATTTGACCCTTACCCAACACAGTTGACTTGGATGAACTGTGTAGAGAAGTTAGGGTGGATATCATCTCCTCCATTATCCACTGTGTGACATCAGGTGCATTAGTCAACCTCTCTGAGCCTCTGATTTTTGCATCTATAAAACGGGGCAGTCACACATAAATTACTGAGTCATTGTGAGGCTCAGATGAATTAATGGGAATAACGTGCCTTGTTCACAATAAACACCAACATGTATCAACGAGGGGTCGTTTTTAAAATCAGGGTATTCCTCCTGAACTTAGAATTAGGACCATGTTGCAGGGCAAAGCCAAATTAATCATAATCCTTAAATATTCTCTAATGAACTTAGAGAAGTAGATGACACTGAAATCCCTCCACACCCAACACCAGCCTTGACTGCAGACTATTGTGTCAGTGTCTACACCAGTCTCATATATAACAGACAAATACTGAAACCACCAGAAAACAATGTGCAAAAACAATGCAAGCTGATGACAAAGTGGAAATTCAAACCTTGCCTGGGATAATAAGTTTCCTGAAGTTAAAGAACACGACTGAGGAACTACTGGAATTGTTCAGTGTGTGGTGAAAGCTGACGTTGCAATTATTACTTTAAATGTATTAATAAAAAAACAATATTTATTTTCATCATTTTTTAAAGGTTTATTTTCAAGATGATGTCCCAGTTATCCATTTCCTCCCACTGGTTCTGTGAAATCATGTTCCCCATCCTAATTAAGTTCACTTTAAGTGGGCTTGATTCAGTTGAAAATATCCTCCAAGAAAAGAAGCCCTTGTGCATATAGACTCCATAGGTCATTTCACAGAATAAGGAAGAAATGGCTTCATAAATTATACTCCATCAATAGGAACTCTCTTTAGGCACAAATACAAGACAAAGATGCGTTGAATAGGATTAAATCTCCTGTGTGCCACCGGTGAATGGGATGCATATGGGACAAGATAAAGACAAGGCGGCAAGAAGAAGAATCAAACAGACAATACACAGAACAGGATTCTGTTAGTGAATCTGCTTCCCTGAAAAGCAGTGCAGACTTCCCAGGGCCTCTGAAAGCAGGAAGCCCTCCCACCTGAAGCCAGCAGAGCCCTATGGAGAGGAGACCAGAAGACTTAGTCTGCTGTGTGCAAGAAACCTCACTGCCTGAGCATGACTTTCAAATGCAGCGGAGGGCGGTTTCACCCTGGGTCTTTCCTTCTGCAACTCCATCAGTGTCTGATTCGTTGGCATTGTCGCACTCCATAATGCCAGCCTCAGCCTTCCCTACCCACTTCCAATCTGCCCAGGCCCCCTGCTCCATGCCAAGGCAGTGGTTGTATAAACATCCCTGGAAATGCAGCTCCCAGCCTTCATGCTGGTCTCTATTTAAATGAGTAATCCCATTACCAGTCTTCTAAGCAAGCCAGCTCCCACAGGAGTACCGTCCTCCAGCCCTCGTAATACAAAAATCATTCATTCGTCCATCCATCACACAATAATGTGAGTCGAGCGTTATAAAAGACAAAAGGATGTACGTTGTGTACACAGAAATCTAAGGTTTGAAAATTTCTAAGATTTAACTTGACTGGGGGAAGGAGTGGGCTAGAAATGAATGCCACATTTCTTCAAAGTGAATTGTATTAAAAACCCACGTCATGCAACATCTGTGTGAATCAGTCTCCCAGGACTCAATGTAAACAGTTGTTGATATAAATAGATGTGCTTTTAAGCAAAGACAGATGTCCCAGACCAAAATGTTAAGAAAACACATAAAACAGTTAAGTTCAAAGACATCTTGGTTTCCTTTTATTTTTTTTCTCCAATAGGTGAATCTTCACTGAGCTGTGACAGTAAAGGGTGGAAGAGAGAATATGTTGTTTTGTGCCACAGAAACAGATGTGTGAACAGCACACAGTCGAGAAGAGCGTCCGCTAGCCTGTGTCGTGATACGTTCTCCTACTCACACATTCTCATGGTATTCATTGATTAATTTGAAGAACATTCTGGAAGCCTCCTGGACTTGGACTGCCTCAGAATATTATTTCAGGGAGTACTAAGTGGGAGGCGTTGGGAAATAAGTCACTGGGAATTTGGGGTCAGTCATGCTGACGTCAGTGGGAGAAGAATCTAGGAGCCGGCCGGATTCTGGAGTGAGAGCGGCTGTAGGACCACAGTCCTCACTGGCAACAGGCCTGCCTCTCATTCTCCTGGGGAAAGAACTGATCAGAAAGTTGATAAACGAATCCACATTTCAGTGGGAAGGATACTCTCAGTGAGATTATCAAGAAAACTAGAACCAGGCAGAAAGGTCATTTATAAATAGAGCAATTCACATTTTTTGCATGTCAGGCACTGTGCTAGGAAACATTTTCACATGCATTCCCTCCCTGAATGTGAGCGATGTAGTAAAGCATTTAAAACTCCAAAGGAATTAGAGACAGAAGACAAGTATGGATTTTTGACTCTACTACCCTTTATATGGTAAAAAATTCTACCAGACTTTGCAAAGCAGGTTCCCTTCCTTCCAGGAGTGTGTGGCAAAGAAAATTGCCCTTGGATGGAGGTTTCCCCAGAAGGAAACTGTGGCTACTTTGCAGGGGCTGAGGACTGAGATGGGGGGCCAGAGCTGGAGGTCAAAACAGGCTGGAAAACCCCCCAGGGGTCGTCTTTGCCAGTCCCCTCCCCATCCAGTCAGTGGACACAGGAGACAGGGCTGGCACCCCTGACCTTGAGGGCATGGCAGCCTTGCTGACCATATGCAGGTGTGGACACACAGGCTGGCTGAGGTTTAAGGTAGAAAAGCCCCACTTTTGTTTCATTTGTCATGAAGCCAAATGACCTGGAACATGGTTCTTTCTCAAACTGTAAGAAAAGAAAGTCAAAACAAAGCCCCAATCACAATACAGATATGGATATAGATATAGATATCTATATTGTGATATATAGATATAGATATCTATATAGAATTTTTCAGATTCTTTTCCATTACAGGTTATTACAAGGTATTAAATATAGTTCCCTGTGCAATACAGTAGGCCCTTTTTGATTATCTATTTTATATATAGTAGTGTGTATATGTTAATCCCAAACTCCTAAATTATCTCTCCCCTCCCTTCCCTTTTAGTAACCACAAGTCTGTTCTCTATATCTGTGAGTCTCCTTTTGTTTTGTATATAAGTTCATTTGTATCATATTTTAGATTCCACATGTAATCTCTCTCTGTCTGACTTACTTCACTTAGTATGATAATCTCTAGGTCTGATAATCTCTAGGTCCATCCATGTTGCTGTAAATGGCAGTATTTCATTCTTTTTTATGGCTGAGTAATATTCCATTATATATATATATATATATATATATATATATATATATATATATATATACACACACACACATACATACCACATCTTCTTTATCCATTCATATTTTGATGGACATTTAGGTTGCTTCCATGTCTTGCCTATTGTAAATAGTGCTGCTGTGAACACTGGGGTGCATGTATCTTTTCAAATTATAGTTTTGTCTGGGTATATGCCCAGGAGTGGGATTTTTGGATCATATGGTAGTTCTATTTTCAGTTTTTTAAGGAACCTCCATACTGTTCTCCATAGTGGCTGTACCAATTCACATTCCCACCAACAGGGTGGGAGGGTTCCCTTTTCTCCCCATCCTCTCTAGCATTTGTTATTTACAGACATTTAATGAAGGCCATTCTGACTAGTGTGGGGTTATACCTCATTTGTGGTGTTGATTTGCATTTCTCTAATAATTAGAGATGTTGAGCATCTTTTCATGTGTCTGTTGGCCATCTGTATGTCCTTTGGAGAAATGTCTATTTAGGTCTTCTGCCAGGCAGTATTATTTATAGGAAATTACCTCTGGGTTGCATGCACAGGCTGAGCACATTGTCAAGAGTTGCAGAAGCATCTCTAACTGTGTTGATATAATACCGTCACCAGTCAGTGACCTGAAGATTTGGTCTCCTTGCTGCTAGACATCTGTGAGTATTGGGATAAAATGTCATATTAATCAAACATTCAGATGCAGTCACAGGTGATGCTTGGTCTGTGTGGACAGGCTGTAGTAGAGGTGGGTGAGGCAAGATATTCATAGTTGCATGTCCTCAGCCTGGGCACAAAGGAGGATGCATTTCCCGGCCTCCCTTGTTGTTAGGTTGGCCATTTCACTGGGTTCTGGCCAATGGAAAGTGGGCAGAAGGTCTTGGAGTTATGGCTTGGCCTTAAAGCTCCCTGCACGAACTCTGATGCATGCCCTTCTTCCATCATGACCCTAGAGGTCATGCGTGAAGATGATGGCTTCACAAGATATAAGGAGACTGGATTCCTGGGCTACCACTTGGAGGAGAGCCCAGGAGAGCTGCCCAGCTTGCATCAGACTGTGGAGGAGGGAAAGCAGATCTTTATGATGGTAAGACAATGTTACAGCAGCTAGCATTTATTATCTGACCGATGCATCTAGTTCTGGGAAGTATAGATGGATACCACTGAGCAGGGTGCTTACGGGTAACTTCTTTTTCAGATTTTTTTTCCCGATCAGGTGTGTAGTTCAAAATCAGTCCCAAAAGGTCACAGTTGGGAAGAGAAAGAGAAGTGGGGAATGAAAGTAGTGCGGTGATGCTCACTCTGGACCTGATTCACATACATTCCTAGAGCAAAAGTGTTATTCAGTCCACTCCCTGCTTCTAAGTAAACACAGCTGCACCCAGGTCATCCTTGAGGGGTAGTCTGTAACCCTATTCCTAAAGACAGCCAAGAGTGAGATTCCACAGCCCACCCTAGTAATTCAGTGACCCAAAAGTCGGGGACCAGGGGTTTCTTTTTGAAAGCTGAACCAAGTCCATTGGCAGACACACCTTGTTCTCATTCATTCCGTTCAATGAAGGACAAACTGCTCACAATTTCCACACTGTATGTCTTCATTTATTTGGTTACTGACACCACATGAATGCCTCATGGCTCTTTCCTCACTAGGTAAAATAATGCGTTGCTCTGAAATTTATTTAATTAAACCAGCAGTGGCTGAGGCTCAGTCTCTGCCCTAAAAGAGATAAGACAGAGACATAAAAGAGCTAACAGGATCTTATGTTTACAATGAATGAGAGATATCTGAGGAAGAGGAGGGAGAGATGGGCTACAATGGTCGAAGAGGGATTCCTGGATGAGATGGGCTTCCAGAGGCCCTAAAAGATGATGAGAACATGGAAAAGTCAAGAAAGGGGTAAGGTCATTATAAGAAAATCTGGAGGCCAAGACTGTGAGAACACCAGCTTGGCTGGAGTGGAAACTTCCATTGGGAAGTAGAGAAGAAGGCTCAAGGGAGTGAGAAGACTCAAGAAGGATGAGATCTATTCTTGGAGGGCATGGGTGGTAGAACGATGGCTCCCCAAGGGTGTTCAAGCCCTAATCCCCAAAACTATGAATGTTGCCTTCCATGGCAAAAGGGACTTTTACAGATGTGATTAAGTTAAAGACCTCGAGATGGGGACATTATCCTGGATCATCCAGGTGGAACCTAAAGGTAATCACGAAAGTCTTTATAAGAGCGAGGCAGGAGTCTCTGTCTCAGAGAAGGACCTATCACAAGGGAAGCCAAGGTCAGAGAGAGATTTCAAGGTGCTGTGCTATGACCCTAGGCCTTGAAGACAGAAGAGGGACCATTAGCCAAAGAATGTGCATGACCTGTAGAAGCCGGAGAAGGCCAAGAAACAGATTCTCCACTAGAGTCTCCACTAGGAATGCAGCCCTGCCAACACCTGGATTTTAGATCTTCTGACCTCCAGTACTGGACAAGAATAAACGTGTGTTGTTTTGAGCCACTAAGTTTGCAGTAATCTGTTACACTAGCTGTAGGAAACGAATACCCAGGACTTTGAATTTGAAGCTGGTGAGACTTTAACCTGTAAAGCAATCAGGGTCTTGGACTCAGAAGGCATGACATCACTCATCCTACACGTATGCATTGCAGGAGGTCTCTGTAAGCACCACGAAAACAGGTCCTTGCCTGTACTTGTCCCCAAGAGCCCCAGCGTGGAGAGCAGTGCCTGCCACCCAGTAGAATATTTTCTGGATGAATGACAACGTGGACAGTAAAGGCTACAGTGTCTCTAGGAAGTTCTCATGGCCTCCCACCCGAACTATTTCACTATCCACCTTGTCGGCTGCTTGGCCTTTGATCTTGTCTCCACTCCAATCTGCTGCCATGTTCATCCTCCAATACAAGCTCTGGTTCTGTCATTTTCATTCAAATAAAATTTAAATTCTTTCAAATATTATATAAAGTGCTCCGTGACATAGCCTCAGATTATCTCCAGGAGCAGAAACATCTACACCCACACAGGTTCCTGTCTACGCAGACGTGGCTTCACTGTTCAGCAGCCCTCCCTCACATGACTGCACCATCCCACTGTGCCCTGGAAAGTAGAAGTTACTAGCTTTTATTGTTGATTCCAGGAACTTCCCAGAAAAATCCACTTAAATAAACATCAAGCTGTCCCACTCTTCAATAGATAGTATCAAGGATCGTTTATTCTCTGAGACTCTTCAGAGTATCCTGCTTTAAAACCCTCATCTTGCTGTTCATATTCATCCTACACCATTACTTCATGATGCTTATTTCATAATCAAGCTTCCTCCCACACTGAAATACCTGCCAAGCCTCCCAAACCTATAGACATCCTAATTTGGCCTCACCCATCAAAACACGGCTTGGACTCTGTCAGGATTATTTGCATAGTACAGAAGAGACACCAGAATGGAACCTGGCTCTCAGACTGATTTATCCACTAGGTATCTTGGGCTTAAACTTTTAGCTGAGAACTTTTTGAGGGGCCTGTGAAAATGTTTGAAAGCCTAGATGAGAGAGGAAAATTATGAAATCCAAATTGTTTCATTGAATCTCTACAAACTGTAATGCTATCTCAATTCATTACTTGTTGAATTTCGAATAGGTACAAATTCCACTATGTTTTAAAACAATTTGTGAGCTAGATTTTCTCAATTTACCAGAATACAGAATTCTCAACTATGCACAACAGATTAAAGTAGCTACTTGTAGCCAGCTCATTTTGGAAGCAATGTTATTTTTTAAAAACATCTTCTCAGGTTATTTTACATTCAAGAAACATTTAAGATGGGAAATGAGTACATTTTAATATATGTGATATAATGCATTATGGCTCCTTCAGAAGTGAGGGAGACCCTTAAAATAAGTCTGCTGGTAGATAAACAAGGTCCTACTGTATAGCACAGGGAACTATATTCAATATCTTGTAATAAGCTATAATGGAAAAGAATCTGAAAAAGAACATATACATACATATGTGTGTGTGTGTGTGTGTGTGTGTGTGTGTGTGTGTAACTGAATCACTTTGCTGTTCACCTGAAAATCAACTATACTTCAATTAAAAAAATAAAAATAAATGGAAAAACAAAAAAACAGGTCTGCTGGTTATGGGGCAGAAAGGACACTGGTAGTAATAACTGTGGTTAATAGTCATTGCCACTTATCATGTACCATTGATTCCTTTCATCTTTTTTTTCAGTTGAGGTGAAATTCACATAACATAAATTAGCCATTTTAGAGTCTACAATTCAGTGGCATTGAGTACATTCACTAAATGCTTCGTAGCCACCACCTCTCTCTAGTTTCAAGTCTTTTTCATCACCCCAGAAAAATACCCAGTTCTCATCAAACAGTGACTCTCCATTCACTCCTCCCCCCGCATCCCCTAGAAACCACTGATCTGCTCTCTTTCTTTATGGATTTGCCTCTTCTAGACATTTCATATGAGTGAAATCATACAATATGTGACCTTTTGTGTCTGGCTTCTTTTTTAGAATAAAATTGACCTTGAACGACATGAGTTTGAACTGTGCAGGTCCAATTATACCCGGAGTTTTTTCAACAGTAAATACTATAGTACCACGTGATCCTTGGTCAGTTGAATCCACGGAATTGAACCTGTGGATAGTGGAGGAACCAGAGATATGCGTAACCGCATATACAGAGAGCCAACTATAAATTACATTCGGATTTTCAAGACCACAGAGGGTCAGCACCCCAACCCCCATGTTGTTCAATGGTCAACTGTTTTTACATTACCTCAAGAAAACCTGGTTCTCACTATCTATCACCCCATTATCCCTCCAGTCCCACCAGTCATAAGCAACCATTAATCTACATTCTGTCTCTGTAAACTTGCTTATCTATAGACTTGCTTATTCCGGACATTTCATATGAAAAAAATCATGCAATATGGGATCTTTTGTGACTGGCTTCTTTCACTTGACATAATATTTCCAGGGTTCATCTATGTTGTACTTCATTCCTTTTTATGACTGAACGATGATGTTCCATTGTATGTATACATCACAATTGGCCTTTATCAATTTGTCTTTTGATGGGCATTTGGGTTGTTTCCATCTTTTGACTCTTATGAATAATGCTGCCATAAACATTCATGTTCATGTCTCTGTATGGACATACTTTTTCATTTCCCTTGGGTACATACCTAGGAGTGGAATTGCTGGTTAATATGGTAACTCTATGTTTAACTTTTTGAGGAACAGTTCCTTTCATATTCCTTCACAATAGCAATGTGAGGAATTGGAAATAGGTATGATCATGTGCCCAGCGTGACACACAAGTAAGATGTAGGGCCATAATTTAAACTTGGGTCAAACTGAGTTTAGAGTTCCCCCATCCTTCCACTCACCAGTGCACAAGAGATAGTGTGTAGTGGGAAGAACTCATGGGCCATGTGCAGGGCAGGACAAGAAGTAAAGACTAGCAAGTATATGATGTGTCCAGGTGCGTCCTGAATGGAGGACTCTGAAGGTGGACAGTGGCCAGATCCTGGGGGGTACTCAATGTCAGGATGGTAGCCAAAGTCAGGTAGCCAAAAGAAGATGGGCTTTGAGGACCAATGTGGCCAGGATGTACCATTAGGGCCTTTTAGGGACACGGGTAGTAATGGTGACCAAGAGTGGGCCAGGTTTGAGAACCCATACCAGGGGACAGACCTGAGCAAAATGAACAGCACCATAGGCTGCCTGCATTACTTTTTATGATTATATTAAGATCGTCATCATCTCTTTCCAAGAAAGAGAAATAAAAAACAGTGCAAACACAGAGACACACGTAAAAGAAGTAACCCCCAGAGCCACAGCCACAGTGGCTGCAGCAATTAAGGAAACTAAATAAAGAAGTCAGAAAAATCTGTGCGACCAGCCCAGAGAAACTTTGCAAATCTGTCGAGATATGTGGACTCTCTCCCACATACACACAAAATCTGGCAGTGTCGGGGTCCCACTGATTTCTTGAAGATCTCATCTGCAAGTTTGGATCCTAAGTTTATTTATTTTGCTGTTCTTTCTCTTGTAATATTAAGATGAATATTTAACTCATTTGTTTTCAGCCTTTTTCCCCTCAATGTGAGCATTTAAAACTATGAACATACTTCTAAGTTCTGCTTTAACTGCATCCCCCAAGTTTTAATATTTAGTATATTCCTAGTCGTTCAGTTGTGAATATTTTCTAATTTCCATTATGATTTCTCCTTTGACATTTTGCTTGGTTATCTATTGCTGCATTAAAAAAAAAAAAGCACAGCAGCTTAAAACATCAATCATTTTATTTTCTCTCACCAGTTTGTGGGTCATGAATTTGGGCAACTTTCAGCTGGGTGGCTCTTTTGCTCCCCTCAGTGTTGACTGAGGTAACTGGTGGTATTCAGCTGGTAAATGGACTGGTCTGGAGGGTCCAAGACAGCCCCCCCATACATGTTTTGCATCTTGGGAGGGAAGGGTAGGCTCAGGTGAGACTGTTGGCTCGTATGTCCACACATGGCATCTGCCACACAGTAGTCTCAGGATGGTTGGACTAATTCAAGGTGGCTAAGCGTTCCCAGAGAGAGTGCTCTAAGAGGAAGGAAACTGCTAGTCTAAGGTTCAGACCTGGAAACTGGCCCAGCACCACTTCAGCCATATTTTCTTGCTCGAAACAACCACAGAGACCTCCCAGATTCATTGGAAGGGACACAGATCCTGCCTCTGGATGGGAGAAATGGCAAAGAATTTCTGGTCATCTCTTTGGGCTGAATTGTGTCCCCTCAAAATTCATATGCTGAAACCCTAACCTCTAGTACAGAATGTGACAGTATTTGGAGATAGATTCTGTAAAGAGGTAACTGAGTTAAAATAGAGTCATTAGTGTGTTACTTAATCCTTATAAGAACTGGTGTCCTTTTAAGAACAGGTGATTGGGACACAGACGCACAGATGAAGAGGTGATCAGGTGAAGACACAGAAAGTAGGCAACTATTTGCCAACCTAGGAGAGGGGCCTCAGGAGAAACCAAACCTGCCAACACCTTGTTCTTGGACTTCTGGCCTCCAGAACTGTGTGAAAATGAATTGTTGTTGTTGTTGTTATTGTTTTCTTAAATGAAAGAGAAGGAACTGCTAGAAATAACACTGGGACAACACTAATGAGAAAAGTAACTCCAATTGTATAGAAAGCAGTTCTAGCAACAGGAATCATACTATTAATAAACTCTGACATTCTGAAACATATTATTACCCTCCCATCAAGTTTTTATAAACATAAACAACTAATACAAACAACTCTAACAACCGATACAAAAGAGACAAGTACAAAGAGAATAGCTAACAAAGATGGCATCCTGAGAGTGACACTCAAAGGGAAAGTTTAAAAAGAACTGACAACGTATGTAGCGTAAGGTAAGGACTTTTTTCCCATTTATTCAAATATATTCAGGAGCTTGACGGAGTAGTAGCGATGACTAACTGCTTTGTTCTTCTTGAGAGTCAGGTCATAGCAAGAGAGTTATATCATCTAGCTTCCAGGAAAAGACGTTGTGAATTCCTCGAATTTATGCCAGGAGAAGTTCTCTCCTCTCTGGCAATTCTGAAGGGAAGTGTAGTCAGCTATTCTTGTTGATATTCAGCATAAAATCTAGCTTAGAATCGTGGTGCTCATTCTACTGATACATAATAATTATTCCTCTGCCCTATTGAGCTATAGCTCCCTTTTGAGATTCAAGGATGGATATTTCCGTTTACATGTTTTGTCTAATTTAATCTTCTCAACATTTTTTGCATTGCTTGTTTTTATTATTATGCTTCTTGCGCAGATGAGAAACTTAAATCTCAGCGAGGTTAAGTTCTTAACATGGGGTCATATGGCTATTAAGTGGTTGAGCAGAGATGAAAATTCAAGTTAGTTGTCGTTCTGGGAGTGTCAGTAGCAAAACCAACTCTGGGTAACTCAAGCAAAATAATATGTGTCGTACTCAGGGTTTTCTGGAAAAACAGGACCAATTGGATATATACAGACATATAAGAGGAAATCTATTATGGGAATTGGCTCACAATTTTGGAGGCTGAGAAGTCTTACAATATGCCATCTGCAAGCTGAAAAACCAGAAAAACCTGTGGTAAAATTCAGTCTGAAGTCCAGAAGTTCTGAGGTCCGAGGGCAGGAGAGATGGATGTCCCAGCTGAAGAAGAGAGAGAGAATTTGCCCTTCCTCTATCTTTTTGTTCTGGTCAGGCCGTTAATGGATTGGATGATGCCTGCCCATTGGTGAGGGCGAATCTCTGGCTCACTCTACTGAATCAATGCTAATCTCTTCCAGAAACACCCTCACAGATACACTCAGAAGTAATGTTTTATCAGCTATCTAGGCATTCCTTAGCCCAGTTAAGTTGACACATAAAATTATGTAAATAAAATAAAATAGATTCAGTGTATTTGGATAAAACTAACTAACCAATAGAAAGATGTGAGAAAGGGTAACATTTTGTTGTTTCAGTCACCTGATCTGTGGTACTTTGTGATGGAAACTATAGCAGACAAAGACACCACCTTTGACCTGTACATCCATAAATTATGTATAACTGTGTTTCTTCAACTCCAGTCACATGGGTTTTCTTCTAGTTACCTTTTTGCTATTGATTTCCCATGTAATAGCATTGTAGCCAGAAAATGTGGACTCCAATTTACCAGTCGTTTGAAATTGGTTGAGGCTTGTCTTTTAGCCCAGTATGTGTACAATGTAGGTAAATATTCTGTGCATGCTTGACAAGAAGGTGAATCTACAGTCATGGTTCTGTGGTCCTTCTATAGCTGTTGGGTCAGGCAAGGGGGCTCAAGAGAAGTAAGAGATGGTGGCCAACTTCCTTGCTGCCACCAGCTAGAAATAAATAGCCTGTGCAGTCTTTGTTATTTCCACACACGTTTAGCTATTTTGGTTATTTTAACCACCATTTTCAGTTGTTTTGTAACCTGTCATGTGGTCTGGTACTTCTCAATTGAAGGTTTCTTCTTACCAATCTCCACAATAAAGAACTTGCTCTCGCGACATGGACTCAGAAATGCTCCTTTGCATCTCCATTTCCCTTACCTCACAGCCCTCTTCTAACCTGGCCTCATGGCAACAAGCTTCCCCCCTTCATCTGTTCTCCACACAGTAGTCAGAAAGATGTTTCTAGAATGAGAGTTTGCTCACCTCACTGCCGATCCACCACCTCCAGGCCAGCCCGGACCTCCATGCCTCTTGCTGTGTGCTCAGGAGACAACTGTTAAGACCCCACCCAGTTCCTTGTGTTGTGTGTAAATCTGCATTAATTCTCCCGAGAAAGGCGAGAACCTCACAAAGGGTGAAATTAACAGGATCATGGTGGGTTCTGTGTAACACTTGGTGGGGAGCATCTGAAGCCAGGAATGGAGCACTGAGTGAAGTGCCGGGGTTCAGATCTGTCTCCCTGGCTTTCACGATCTGACATGACGGGAACTAGAAGAAAGATGTTGCTGCATAACCGAAGCCAGACCTCTGTGGGAAGTTGGCCTGTCGGTGGGCATCACTCATCCATCTGGGGAAAAAGCCAGGATGAAGAATCTGCCTGTAGGAAAAGGAGCTAGTATTTGGAACACCCCAGTGGTCCTGAGCATCTGTTCCACCACCCACTGCCAGAAGCCTTCCTGGGTCACTTTGCTCAGAATGGAACCTAGCCTGAGGTCAGAAAGGTCCTCCCTGTAAGGTGATACTTAAGAGAGAGACCTGCAGAAAGAGTCCCAGTTAGAAAGGAAAACTCTTGCCCAGAATTTCCAGCTTTACTGACTGAATGGCTGCAGGGCTCTGATCCACCATCTTAAGTCTGAAATCGTAGATAGAAAACTTTTAAATGTAAGGGATTCATTTGGCATTTTAAATTGAGTGTGCATTAGTCAGATTTGGTTCTTTAGGAAAAAGAGAGAGAACCCTCTCTCTGGAAGGTTATCAGCCTGATCAAGTACTTATCAAAGAGGAAGGCTTTCAGGACTGTAATTCATTTTTACCCGATGGTCTGCCTTGGGCTGCCAGAAACATCCCTCATTGCTAACCAAGCAGCAGTTTTATTTAAATCAAAATAGTTTCTATTTACATAATTTAAAGAAGGTCTTCAGAGAAGGAAGAAACAGGCTTTGTTAAAAGCATTTCCTCCAGCCCGGCTCTGAGCAAACATTGTCCCATCAATCCTTCCCACTACAGTAAAGGGAGGCTCAGAACTTCAGAGTTCCATTTTAATAGAGTAAGAAACGGGCTGTGTGCACAAGTGGCTACCCACAGCTTGGAGGCCATAATCACTTACTTAAAACAGTAGGTTGATTCACTTCACTGTCCGATACAATTAAACTGAACTTTTAAAAAGTCATTTCTGCTCTGTTACACAGCAGTAGGACAGAACAAAGACCAGAAAATAGTACCTTACAGTTTGTTCTCAGTTTTCCATTTTTACCATGTTCTACTAGATTCTCAAACTTCCATCCATCTAAGATGTTCTCAAATTAGAGAAGTAAACAATCCTACTTTGCACAAAATCACAAGGAGGTATCACCTCCCTCTGGCCAGAATGGCCGTCATCATAAAGTCTACAAAAGATAAATGCTGGAGAGGGTATGGAGAAAAAGGAACCCTCCTACCATTGGTGGGAATGTAAATTGGTGCAGCCGCTATGGAGAACAGTATGGAGGTTCCTTAAAAAACTAAAAATAGAGTTACCGTACGATCCTGCAATCTGACTGCTGGACATATATCCAGAGAAAACCATAATTCGAAAAGATACGTGCAACCCAACGTTCATTGCAGCACTATTTACAATAGCCAGGACATGGAAGCAACCTAAATGTCCATAAACAGAGGAATGGATAAAGAAGATGTGGTACATATATACAATGGAATATTACTTAGCCATAAAAAAGAATGAAATAATGCCATGTTTTGGCAACACAGATGGACCTAGAGATTATCATACTAAGTGAGGTAAGTAAGAAAGATGAAACTGAGCAGAATCCTGCGGGGCTCCTGGGCATGGAAGCCTTCCCGTGTCCCCCATTCCTTGTTTGTAGGGAACAGGCTCCAGCCTCCATGACCTTCCCTGAGTCCCAAAGGGCAGATTCGAACAGTTGCTAATCAGGGAAGGGAGGGAATGCAGAGACAGGGGAGGAGCAGTCAAGAAACAGTAGTGCAGCCTTGGGGCAGGTCCTGGTTCTGCCTCAAGGGATGCACATAACAATATCTTTGAGCTCTTCTGCAAAACTAAAACCCCCAACTAATGGAAGATGTAGCATTCTTCAGATTAAAGGAACTAGAGAAGCTCATCAAGAGATTACTTGAGACCAGATTAAAGGAGTACAGGCCTTGCACACACTCCAATCTTATCAGCAACCCCGCCCTTCAACCATTGCTATAAAACTCCTCACCAAATTCTCCCAAGTGGGACACACAGTTTTGAGGGGCGTGATCCCACTGTGTCCCCCTTTGCCTGGCAAAGCAATAAAGCTGTTCTTTTCTTCTTCGCCCAAAACTCTGTCTGCAAGATTTGATTTGGTACTTGTGCCTAGAGGCCGTTTTCGGCATCAGAGAGAAAGACATATCATATGATATTGTTTATATGTGGAATCTTAAAAAAAAAAAAGATATAAATAAGCTTATTCACAAAACAGATAAAGACCCACAGATATAGAAAACAAATTTACAGTTACCAAAGGGGAAGTGGGGGAGGGGAGGGATAAATTAGGAGTTTGGGATTAACATATACACACTCCTATATATAAAATAGATAACTAACAAGGACCTACAGTATAGCACAGGGAACTGTACTCAATATTTTATAATAAACTATAAGGGAAAGTAGTCTGAAAATATATATGTATATGTGTAACTGAATCACTGTGCTGCACACCTGAAACTAGCACAACACTGTAAATCAACTATCCTTCAATTAAAAAGAGAGAGAGAGAGACAAAAGCATAAAATGGAATCATCTTTGGATGCAGTGTAGTCAATGACAGCATTTGTATTTCCTGCGCAGATTGTGCCAAAACACTGTAGCCTGGTCTACAGACTGTGTGATAGATAGGTAGATAGATAGATGATAGATACATAGACAGAAGATGGATACATCAATCAATCAACAGGGTGGCTACTTACCCTCACAACACCGCTGAGGTAGGTGTTATGATCGCCATGTTACACCTGAGGCCCAGAGAGGGTCAACACCTAGCCCAAGGTCACATGGCTAGTGAAAGGCAAAGCCAAGATCTGATCCACACCAAAATCTAATCCACACTGTCTGGCTGCCTCTCAAAATACATCCAAGACAGAACTCACACTTTGTGTAGTGTAAACAGTTAATTCTACTGGGTCGCTACTGAATTGAATTACATCCTAGTGCACTGCAAACTAAAATATCCAGTAGCAAAAAAAATTTAAAAAAATAAAAAAATAAGCCGGCATACTGCATATTAGTCTAAGTGTGGCTGTTTCGGGGCCAACTATTTCTTTTAAAGCTCTGTCCTAAAATTAAGTTTTTATAGGTTTCTAAGCCCAAATGTGGCAGTTTAGGCCCATTAAATTGATTCAACAAAGAGGCCATTAGTCTGACGTGGCCTGATGCCGTGGCAGCTTCATAAGCAAACCAGAACCTAAGCCTGTAAACGCCTCAAAGTTCCCAAATCAAAAGCTAAGGACAACCAATTGCAAACAGCCAACTCTGCCTCACGCTACAATCAACCAGTGATTTCCTGCCTTTGCCTCCGCACTCTCTCTATATGTATCTTTCTTCTCTGGGGACAGTGGGTGGGGGCCTGAGAACAATTTCCAGTCTGGTGCTGCACGATTTGAATAGATTTTTGCTCCAAGAAACTCAAAACATTTTAATATGTCTTAGCTCCTCCTTTAACAGGCCCCAAAGGTACTGTTAAAAAATGATTAAAGACAGCTTAGGTGATACCAACAAATTTTACTTAACCCTTCATGAAGCAGACAGTCTCCATTAGGAAAATGGCAAAATGCGGCAGAAGGCAGGAGGCGTTTACAGGATAAAACATAAAAAACAAGAACTTGAGTGTAGAGCCCAGAGTTGGCTTGGCATTTGGGGAGTGGCTGGCCAGAGACACTGCGTTTCTGGTCAAGCAGAGCATTTACGGGGCCACCAAAGTTATGTTGCGGTTTGCTGACGTGGTAGCCCCGGGTCCAGAGCATCTCCACCTGGGGCCTGGTAATTTATTTCAACAATACCTAAAGCTGCAGAGTTCAGTGATCACCTTGGCCTTCGAGGCTGGGGGGATGGAGGTTCCAGGGGGACTTATATTATCTTTTCCTGTGAGGGCCAAGCCAGATGCCTGGGAACGCAGTCGGGTTATGGACTCTGTATCTGGATGTTTACTGCCTAACTTTTCTCAAGTTTCTCCTGAAATTCCTGCTCATCCTGAGTATCCACCACTAAGCAACCATTTTGTTAAGTGTTTTTTTTTTTTTTTTTTGATCAAGATAGGAATTTCCTTGTAAAATTTATGGTTTAATGACTTTGTAATATATATTGTTTCTTCTGCAATCTGTTTCTGACATTCATTCAGTATTTATTGAGCATCTACTACCTGCTGAGTGAATTGACATAAGGAGAAGCAGGAACATGTGTCATTTAAGAAGCCTGCATGTTCTCATTCACTATATTATACCACTGAGCAAAACATAGTGCATCTGATTCAGGTAGATCTAGAATGTTATGATGAACATGCTAAATTGAGTAAGGGGTCCAAGTCCTTAGGATACATGGAAAGATAGGCATTAACTTTCCCAGACATGAACAAAACCAAAGCTTCTCACCTTACACACTTCCAAACACTGACCCAATGCAGAGAGCTTAATGTCAGGGTTTTAGGTGTGTGACTGTCCCCAGTCATAAGTGATACAGATGAGTGAATGTCACTAATGAGAATGTCCAGCTCTTATAGTGGGAGTGATAAGGGTATTTAAATGTCATTTCAATAGAAATAAGTCAATAGTTCTTTTAACATTAGCATTAAATATGGTGTAAAATTAGTTATGTATTCTAACTTTTGTCTAGATCATTTCTCTAGATTTTAAAGCAGTGACTTTTTTTTAAGTTGGCATTCGTATTCAGCCCTCTCATGAGACAGTATTTACAGGCTCAGATTTTCTCCATTTATGCTTAATTACAGTACAGCTTTATGAACAAAGAGTTGAAAATTTGAAAAGGGAAACATGAAAATGAATTATTTTATAGAGAACAGTACATTAAATGTCACCTTAAACTTACCCTAGAGTCTCAGTAAACATGGTAACTACTTAATAATTCAAATTTATGATGGCTCTAAAAGCCTTATCAACCAAATTATTTTATCATATCAAAAATGTCTGAAGAAAACAAGGAACTGAAATCTTAAAATATAGATCCTTAGTTAAAGCCGTTAAAGGAATAAACTTCAGAACTCTGGAGTCACTCTTCCTAATTCTACTAACAACCCATTTCTTTCTCTTGCAAAGCCCCCTTCCCTTTCTTCCTTCCCAGAAATGCCTCCGCCTTACCCCCATGAGGCTGGTTTTACATTTTTACATTCTAAAAGGGGTACAGACCACCTTAAGAGATCAGAGACGTAGTGGAGGAACATGACAGGTCATGGGCCTCAGCTTAGAGATCCCCACCAATTCCCTGGGCCCCATCAGCTGGGTACAGGGGACGTCACCTTCCTTCCAGGTGGTGAAATCCTTGCTTGCACAACCCCTGCCGGGCCCATCGGGTGAAGGGCACTATATTGATTTTTCTGCTTCGTTTCTGTTTGTCTCATTGGTCTTTGATGGGGCCCAGTGACTCACTCCCAACCCAGTCAGGACTTTCTACATCTTGATAACACCTAGATGACTAATGCCTACAACACCTGGGAAGCTCGGTGAAGGCACTGTTTGTTCAGACCACACTTGCTCCAAGGGCTTGTCCTTCCTGGAACAGAGATCAAATGGTGCCGATTGGTAGCTATGTCCCTCCAGTCCCAGAACAAGAGGAGTTGATCCATTCACTCTAGCTGGCTGTGATTGAGCCGACTTGGGGCCTCCCGGGACGGAAGTCAAGGTGTGTCAAATACACCTGTCCAGAAGGTGAGAAGCTCTTCTAAGTGTGACCTGCTGACACAGAGCAGCCTATTACCTCTCCTCCTTCCATCAAGATGCAGCTTAAATCACCTCTGCTCCATTCATCAAAGGGAATATTTACTGTGGTTGTAATGACTCTTCTCACTGTACCCAAGGCTACACTTAAGACACACAGGCCTTTCAGAAAGCACAAAGGGGCATTGTGTAAACCAGAGCCCAGTGAGATGGAGGAAGTAGTAAACACACCATTGACAGCTGTGCTCCTCCTCCGGCACGTATGACTTACCTTGGGCTGTGGGTGGCATTGAGTTGATACCGTATTTATTACAAAAGTTGTGCCTTCATTTTAAACATAATTAAATACCTAGGCATTTGCTTTGCATTAAAATTATCAAGCAACAAACATGCTGGGGAGAGAATCTTGGGCTAAGGTAAGAAGTTGTGCATCTGGTCCTCCTTACGTGGTACTGATCAGCTGACAGACCTCATAAACTCACATTGGAATCTCTGTTTTCTCATCTAAAAAATGAGATTAGAATACAACAGGGCAGTAGTTCTCAAAGTGTGTTCCAGGGCACCTATGGGTCCCTGAGCCTTTTTCCTAGTGTCTGTGAGGGCAAAAATTACATATTTGCTTTTTTCATTCTCACTCCCTCCTGAGTGTCCAGTGGAGCTTTTCAGTGACACGTGATATTGCAAGGGATTGAATTCAGAAGCTGATATGAGGACGTCCCTGGTGGCACAGTGGTTAAGAATCTGCCTGTCAATGCAGGGGACACGGGTTCGAGCCCTGGTCCGGGAAGATCCCACATGCCCTGGAGCAACTAAGCCCGTGCACCACAGCTACGAAGCCTGCGCTCTAGAGCCCGTGTGCCACAACTACTGAGGCTGCATGCCACAACTACTGAAGCCCTCACGCCTAGCGCCCGTGCTCTGCAACAAGAGAAGCCACCGCAATGAAAAGCCTGTGCTGCAACGAAGAGTAGCCCCCACTCGCCGCAACTAGAGAAAGCCCACGCGCGTCAATGAAGACCCAACGCAGCCAAAAATGAATAAATAAAATTTAAAAAAAGGAAAGAAGCAGATATGAGAATCAAAATGCCTTCCATGAAGCCAGACATTAAGAAGATTCACAAAATTGTAAAACAATTCCATGGGTCACACTAATGTTTTGTTGTTTTAGAGCATTCAGTTACCTTTCATTAAGAAATGTTATTCAGGTGAACATGTAATAGGTCTATCGTCATTATTTTTAAATAAATAAATGTTTTCAACATGTTTCAGTTTTGATTTCTAATATGGTAAAAATGTATATGATCTATATCAACAAGAAATTTTAAGAATATAAAGGCATCCTGAGACAAAAAGATTTGACACCCATTGCACTAAGTCACCTTAAGGTCCCTTTGTCATTCCTAATTTAGATTTCTTCGCCTTGTCAGGTTTTTTTTTCCTCTTTACCCACAATGCACTTATGGTCATTTTAATTACTCAATACTTTACTTACTTGTTATGCTTCTTATCTGTCATGTGTATTTCTCTGCTGATGTATAAACTCCATGAGGGCTGAGATGTTTGTCTATTTTGTTTTAAAGTACCACAGGCTGCCTAGAACTGGGGCTGGCACGTGGCAGGCACCTGATAAATATCTGTGGATGTGAGGGAGGGGGAGGGGAGAGGGAGGAGACAGGGGCATAGCTCTTCCAGTATCTGTATAATTGACAGGGCAGGTTGCACTGTCACTGTTTTATGGGAGAAACCGAGGCATCGGAAGTGAAGGTCCCTGTTGGAGGTCCCATGGTGGTGGTAAAGCCCAAACTTCCTGTTGTAGCTTCCTCTGTAACGTGGCTCTATAATCTGACCCCAGAAGGCAACCCCTTCTCTAGTCATCCTGGGGGTATCTGAGCCCCCTGGAGTTGGTAGTAACAGAGAGCCTGTGTCCAGTTGTCACTGAAAGATGCATAGATTCTCAGGAAAGAACTCAGAGCCCTTTGGAGGAGCTCACACCATCCACACGGGTGGTGTGAGGAGATCGCTGGCTCTGTGAACAGATCCAGGCTTTGGAATCCACAGGAAGCCTTCCAAGTTCAGTGTAGTGACACGAGTCAAGCCCCATTCACCAGCCCCGGAGTGTTTCCTGCTATGTGAGGCATGCCCTCTGAGGGCCACCCACTGCTTTTGCTCCTGGTTAAGTCCATGATTCAGTAACCACAGCCACAGACCGGGCCTGGCTGCCTCTTCTGGAAATCTCTGGGAAGGAAGAGGGGTTCTTGCAGTCAGCCAGCCAGGATCCTGACGTCCACTGAGCTGGTGGAGCCCCTTTCAATCTCAGCCTCTCCAGCCTGGAAGAAACTGCCTGCAACTCCTCTAAAAGATGCTGGTGCTGCCCTCACCCAGGAAGCCTCAAGCCCTGGGTGGAAGGGGGCTTTTCTGGACCTTCAGGAAGCTTAGAGTCTCTAAGGAGAAACAGCCAAAACTGAGCGTTACAACCCAGGGATTAAGACCCAGGAGTCTGCTTACAGCAAGGCTACTATAAGGACTGTGTGCAAAATAAGCAGGGCCCTCATGATGCAATCACCTCCCCAATCCCCTGCCTCCAAATACCATCTCAGGGTGGGTTAGGTTTCAGCACATGAATCTGGGGGCCACACAAACATTCAGACCATAGCAATGATTATTCAAAAAACCCTCGGTACATTTCTACTTTGTTTTCTCCTCACTCTCTTCCCTTCCCTTGGCTGGGTCTTGAGACTCACAGGCTAGGTGACGTGGGGTAGCAGGAGACAAGGCTGGCGATGCAGACGAAAGCCATGCCAAGCTGTTTAGGTTTCATCTTGAGGGCAGTGCTGAGGCACTGAACGTCTCTGAGCAGGGGAATGACATAATCAGAGCAATGGATTAGGAAGCGTATCGGGCTGCCTGGTGTAGCATTGACTGAAAGGAAGATACCAGGGCGAGGGCATCTGATGGGAAAACAACTGGCTGACACTATTGTGCTCATTCCTATTAGATCAGTAAGAATAGGAAGAAGAGATTGTTAGGGAAATGTCAGAGCTAGTATCCACAGTTCCCGGTTCAGGTTTCAGATTGATTTGGAGAGGGCAAGAGATAGACAGCCTGAGGAATGTCCCTGGTCAACAGGGAAATAGCCCAGGGGGAGTGGCGTATCTCAGGGATGGATGTAGCTGAGTCTCTGCTTGCCCTGTGGGTAGCCATTCTTATCACAGGCTCATCCAGCCAGAGACTATACCTCCTAGCCTCCCTTGCAGCTAGATGAAGTCATGTGACTCAATCCAGACCAATGGGAACAAGCTGGACTGCAGTGCGCAATTCTGAATCGTGCCCCTAAACGGAAGTGCCTCTGCTTCTCTTCCCTCCTATCCCAGGAAGGATTGTGGACATGGTAGTGAGTCATCTTCTACCAGGGGGACAAGGGCTGAACAAGATGGGAGGAGCCTAGGTCCTAACATCACTGAGCCACCAAAACCAGCTTTGGACCACCTTCTCCGAGTGTTACGCCCAGGATCAGTAAAATTCCACCTCATTTAAGCCCCTGTGTTTGTGGTGTCTTGTTTCTGACATGTTTATGTGCCGTGCTACGTGAAGGGCAGACCCATTTGCTTTTGTTGTATTTTAAGGGACCAACAGGTTGAGAAACTGCATCTCTGGACTATAGGCTCTCAGAGCCACCCATCCTCTGCCCACAAGCTCTGCACTGTGAGGTGTCCACAGCCCATGCCAGCCCGGGAACAGAGGCCGTTTAGGTGTGCAGCAGGCATCCGGGCAGCAGCAGACACTTCACAACTGCTCTGGCAGGGCTGAGCCAGGACACACTCCCGACTGAGTGAGGGCCTCAGGGTTGCTAGGATTTCATAAAAACACGTTCCGTCGGTGGCACCTGACGGGCTTACTGGTGAAGCAGAAAAGGTGAATGTGACATGTTATTTGTTCTTCAGCAGGATGTTCCGCCCAATGTCTTACATCTTTAAGGCCAGTTATGAACAATGAGTTAATCATCCCTCGGTTATTGCCACCCGGAGGGAGAGTCCTAGTGACACACTACTGATTCTTAGTCACTATTTGTTCAACGCCTTGCTTATCAAGGTTATAGCTTACTCAAAGTGGTTAGTGATGGAAGATACTTTGGATAACAAAACTTGGGAGTCGTAAAGATCAGAGAGATAGGACTGGTACACTGAATCCAGTCAGATTCATTCATTCATTCACTCATTCATTCATTACTGAAGGTGCTGAGACATAGCAATGAACAGGATGGACAAGGGCTCTGCTCCCACTGAGCTTGTGTTTTACTTTGCAGTAGAAAGACAGCAAAATAAAAGAAACAGATTAATGACAATTTTTTTTTTTTTTTTTTTTTTTTTTTTGCGGTACACGGGTCTCTTACTGTTGTGGCCTCTCCCGTTGCGGAGCACAGGCTCCGGACGCGCAGGCTCAGCGGCCATGGCTCACGGGCCCAGCCGCTCCGCGGCACGTGGGATCTTCCCGGACCGGGGCACGAACCCGCGTTCCCTGCATCGGCAGGCGGACTCTCAACCACTGCGCCACCAGGGAAGCCCTAATGACAATTTTTGAAGTGATAAATGCTAGAAAGAGTGTTACAAGTGTGATGTGATAGTGACGGGAAGGTGAGGCTCCTTCTGACCAGGGATCAGAAAGGACCGCCTTAAGCCAGTGATATTCATCCTAGATGCAGAGACAGGGCAAAGAACATTGTGGAGAAGGGCAAGTGCAAAGACCCTGGGGTGGGAGCAGTTTCAGGTGTTTCAGGAACAGACAGAAGTAGGTGTGTTGCAGTGTAATGATCAAGAGGAAGAATGATGGGCAAGAAGATGGGGCCAGTTGTTCAGAGCACTAGAAAAAGTTGAGATTCTATTCTACTTAGAACGAGAAGCTTTTGGAGGATTCTGAGGAGAGATGTAGCATTGCGGGATTTACTTTTTCAAGACTAGGTTGACTGCTGTGTGAAGGGTGACTCATAGGAGGGCTGCAGTGGAGGGTGGTCCGCAGTTAGGAGACAGATGCACAGTCAAGGTGAGCAAAATGGTGACAAGAGTATAGAAGCAGAAAGAGTGAGACATGGTTAGATTTGAGATATGCTATGGAAGTGGAGTCCACAGGATTTGCTGATGGCTTATGGGGCTGAGAAGGGAAAGGAAGCAAGGATGACCCCCAGGACCTTGGCTTGAGTAACTGGATGATGGTGCTGGTTTCTAAGATGGTGAATCGTTTTCTCCATCTCCACCATTAAGCCACTGGTGGTTCAAGCCACCCTGGCCCCTACCTTTACACCCAGTGCAGTCACCTGGCTGGCCTTCCTGAGGCCCTCACTCCTGTCCTCCACAGCCTCTGATGGAGTACGTTGAGATCAGCCCTGGAGTCCCACAGAAACACTTGCACGTGCTAACGGACGGGCTGGAAGGAAATCCCAGTGTGGTTCATGCTCAGAGGAGAGACAGACAGGTGGTCACTATAAGGGACTGTCCTTGGATGGCAGAACTTGGACATGCTTCTGGCCAGGGAGGGGATTGAGGACACCAAGCAGGGGAGAAGACTGAACTGAAGAAATAAGACCAAGGCAGAAGCTCCGTCCTGGAGACCAGAAGTGAGGGAAGGAAGAGGTCCTGGTGCACAGAACAGCAGTGACCAGGGGACTTCTCAGGACCCAGCAGTGACCCTGGGTCCAATCTCCACCAGACCACGGGGCTTCCTATTGGGGTACTTTTATCTGCTGTCCCAAAGTCCATGGGGCCAGCCCAGTTCTCTTCCCAACTCAGGAACAGGGACTGGATCAGATCCCAACGTTGAGGGGCCCCAGAGAGCCCAACAAGGAGAAACTAGGAACAAACAGGGACAGGAGAGCCAAAGACGACCTTCCGGTTTCTTCTAATCTTCAGGCCGTTGACCACTTCACAACGTTATTAACATGCAATTGATCTGAATTCTAAACTCTTATTCTTTTATTTTAATGATTTTTTTCACATGAATCGTAGATGGTGACTCACTCCCAAGATTGCACTTAAGAGTCCAACGTGTAATTGCCACCATAACGCGTGTTGCCCCCACTGGCTGGAACATTCAAGAAAGAAGTTTCATAAACCCCTTTTTCTCATTTTCTTGTAGAGAATGTCAGAGATCCAAGTCACTGCCTAATTCAACTTTTTACTTGTTACCCTATTTTTTCAGTTTACTCAAAACTTCCTTACTGCTGCTAAGACCCCTCACTTTCTAAAAAGGTTCCTGTCCTTTGACAGCACCCCTGGTGCCTCCTTTCTCTCCTTCCAGTGTCTTGTCTCACAAAGGGATTGTATTAGTTTCCTGTGGCTGCTGTAATGAATTACCTCAAACTCGGTGGCTTGAAGAAATGGACATTAATTCTGTCCCAGTTCTGGAGGCCAGCAGTACAGAATCAAGGTGTCACTAGAGCCACGCTCCCTCTGGAGGCGCTGGGGGAGGGTCCTTCCTGCCTCTTCCAGCCTCTGGGGGCTCCAGATGTCCCTTGGCTGTGGTCGCATCACTCCAACCCCAGCTTCCGTCTTCACCCGGCCCCCTCCTCTTCTCCCTGTGTCTCTCCTCAACATTTATCACTTCATTTAGGAGCTGCCAGGGTAACACAGCATGGTTTCATCTTAAGATTCTTCACTAAGTACATCTGCAAAACCTTTTTTTCCCAATAAGTTCACATTCGTAGTGGGTTAGGATATAGACATATCTTTGGGCGGGGGAGGCACCATTCAGCTCACTTCAGGGATATGACCACTACCCCTGGTGGAGAGTTACTGCACAGGCCAAGAGAAGGGGAACCCATCCAAGTCAAGGTGAAAAGCACCCTGAGCAGTGGGGGAGCCCCTTCCCCCTGTAGCCACGTGGCTGGAGCAATTGAGACATGTCTCAGCCAAGTTTCAAAACCCAGCCCACCAGGGGTCTTCAGGCTGCCCTCACACGATGGAACTGACCAACATGACAGCCTCGAATGCCGAGGGTCACGTCATAGCTCCTTCTGCAAAGCACAAGGATGGCCTTATCTGTTGTCCAGTCAGTACACAGAGCAGACGGCTGGCCCTGGCCTGCAGCTTAGCCAATGGCCGCAGGGCAAGACACTGGCCAGGCTGAGTCACGGTTCCCTCACTGGTTAACAGGGATAACAGGGCATGTTCTGCTTCCCACAGGGCAAGGGACGGGCAGCTGATGTCTGTGGAGCAGTGTGCAAACTGTCAAGGGCTACACACATGCAAAGTACTATGTACTCTCAATGAAAACTTCAGGAGGTTTTAGTCCTGAATCACCTTGAAGTTTGCTCTGTGACTTTGGACAAGTCATTAAATTGGAAATACTAACGTTATCCAAAATAAGTAATGTCACAGAAGGTAAACCTAGGAAAAGCATAAAGTCCAATGTAAATGCAAGATTCTGTCACTATTCTGGTTTTTTACTATTTCAGCAAAGTATTATAAAAGACATTGCTAAAAAACTACAGATCCTGCAACCCCACTCCTGAGCATATATCCAGAGAAAACCATGATTGGAAAAGATACATGCATCCCAATGTTCACTGCAGCACTGTTTACAATAGCCAGGACATGGAAGCAACCTAAATGTCCATTGACAGATGAATGGATAAAGAAGATGTGGCATATATATATATATATATATATATATATATATATATATATATAAAATGGAATATTACTCAGCCTTAAAAAAGAATGAAATAATGCCATTTGCAGCAACATGGATGGACTTGGAGATTATCATACTAAATGAAACAGACAAAGACAAATACCATATGATATCACATGTGCAATCTAAAAAAATGATACAAATGAACTTATTTACAAAACAGAAACAGACTCACAGACTTCAAAAACAAACTTATGGTTACCGGGGGGAAGGTGAGGGCGAGGGACATTTGAGATTAACATATACATACTACTATATATATATAAAATTGATAATCAACAAGGACCTACTGTATAGCACAGGGAACTCTACTCAATATTCTATAATAACCCAAATTGGAAAAGAACTTGAAAAAGAACAGATATATGTATATGTATAAATGAATCACTTTGCTGTACACCTGAAACTAACAAAACGTTGTAAATCAACTAAAATCCAACATAAAATAAAATTTTAAAAATGAAAGACATTGTATCATGTATTTATCTCTTTTTATTGGTAAAACTTTTAACATCTGCATCCATACTTATCAACCAAAATTTTACGTGTTCCTCGGAAAGGTGACAGAAATTCATCCTCGGAATTCATGAGTGTCATTTACTCAACAAATATTTATTGAGTGGTGTGTCAGGAATTGTTCTGAGCACTGTAGAAAAGTAGTGCCCTAAACGGATACAAGCCCTGGCCTGATGGAGTAGAATTCATGCTAGGGAAATAGAGAATTCGCAGGGTAAAAAAGTAGAATGTCAAAGGAACATTACATAATGACAAGGGCTTTAGAAAAAAAATCGTGCTGTGTCAGATGAGCAATGGTTGAAATGTTCGATGGGGAAAGAGCTTTCCCAGGAGAGGAAAGATACCGCCTGGTGTTTGGGGAAGGCCAGCTGGTGCCTGAGGGGCACCAGGATTGGGGAAAGAAGAGAATCGCAGAGACGGAGGGAGGCCGGGTCACAGGACCTCGGGGGTCCTGGTGGGGCCTCAAGCTTTTCCTCTGAGTCACCCGGGGCCAGTGGACGGTTTCAGCTGTTGAGCGACAGGTCTGACGGATTTTTTTTAACAGCATCCCTCTGGCTGCTGTGTTGAAAACAAGCACAGTGTTTAGGTCTTTAGAAATGAGTATAAGTCACACTGAAAAGTCATTTTTAAGATGTCAAATGATGCCAATTATATCTCAATAAAACTAGAACGAATGAATGAATAAATAAAATGTCAAATGGTTACTTTTTAAAAAATTAAACCAGATCAGGTGGTTCTTGCAGGGAAATAGTTGACTCACTTTTCTATACAAACCTCAGAGTGTAGGGTGAAAATAAGGGAACGAGAAGACACAACTCGCTAAGTTTCATCAAATGTTCTTCTCCCTCCTTACCAAGAAACACATGTGCTAAAGATCAGAGGTGGAAGGGTCTTCTTGGTCTCTCCTCCATCCCCTACGAGGTAGGCCCGGCTGTTCCTGGGGTGCCCCACTGCTGGGAGGGCCGCTGTGAGGGAAGGACAGATGGGACCTAAAGGAAGCCCCGTGATGGACCGCCCGGCACAGCCCAGGCTGCTCCTGCCTGGACTGGCTTTGCTTCTTCCTCTGCTACCCAGGCTGGTCCAGGAAAAGAACATGAGGAGTGACCCCTCTCTAGGTGCTCAAGGTGCTCTAAGACTCATCGATAGGCCAGCAGTTTCCCAGGTAGTTGCCAACAGAAACCAGACAACGGTGTATACTAAAATATATATTGGCCATAAAGAAAAATGAGATGCTGACACAGGCGGCAACAGGGATGACCCTTGAGAACAGTATGCTGAGTGAAAGAAGCCAGTCACAAAAGACTACGTGTGGTACAATTCCGTTCATAGGAAATGCCCAGAATTGGCAGACAGAAAGCAGATTAATGGTTACATAAGGCTGGATAGGGATAGACGGGCGGGTGGGGTGATCGCTAATGGACACAGGGCTTCTTTCTGAGGTGAGGAAACTGTTCTAAAATTGACCGTTGCACATATTTGTGAATATTCTAAAAACCAACAACGAATTATCTATACTTTAAATGGATCAATTTTATGGTATGTGAATTATATCTCAGGAAAGGTGTGGATGTGCGTTTGTGGAGTGTGTAGTTTGAAGAGGCCAAGTCAAACTGATGCAGAGTCCCAGACCTGCCTCGGGAGCAGGGGACTGACAGCTACATGTCTGCCGTGCATTCTGTGTGACAGAAGTGCCCGCTGGCTCCCTGCACGTGGGGACGGGCGTGGGAGAAATGTCCCACCTAGGACCGACTACATAATTCGCAAAGCCCTCTGCAAAATGGAAGAGAGCCCCCTATTTTTAAAAAGAAGTATTAAGGGAATTCCCCGGTGGTCCAGTGGTTAGAACTCGGTGCTTTCACTGCCGAGAGCGCAGGTTAGATCTCTGGTCAGGGAACTAAGATCCCACAAGCCGAGGGGCATGGCCAAAAAATTACAAAACAATAAATAAATAAATAATTTTAAAGTATTAAGAATTTCAAGGTGGAGACTGGGACCTGGTCCCTTCACTGTCCCTTTCTCCAGGCGTGGAGGGGGAGGGGTGTGTCCCTGCTAGTCAGCTCTGCTTTGTTTTGATTAAGGGGGCACATGAAGGGATGTTCCTTTGCTAGGAGAGCTGGGGTGCCTCATGCAGCATTCTGTGAGAATCTTCCAGAAGATGAGCGCAGCTGGTTAGCCCCCTTGACAGCTGCGAGTGGAGGGTGGGCCCTTCTCCTCACCCTCAACCAGAAGCAAAGAGGCATGTTCAAGGAGACAAGTCCGGCATTTAGAGGTAAAGCAAGCATTAGCTTTAATGAAAAGAGGTGATTTACATAACGGCTATAAACAAGAGGCGCTAACAACTCAGTGGGTCTGAAATAGACACCAAAATCCATAAAAGCGAAGAAGTGGGGGAAAAAATCTTGCAGCAATTGGAAAGCCATTCCTCAAAAGAAGGTGAAACAGGAGGGAAGGGGGCAGGGCACAACCTTTAAAAGAATGACATACCAGTTGAGGATACAACATAAACTGCTTAGAACCAACTAGGTCCAAGGTGGCAGAAGATTCAACTTCCAGGGGACCTTAAGACTCATTATACGCTCATTATACGCTCATCAGCACATGCTAAATGACATGCCCACAGGCACCATGACTGTTCCAAGGGTAACCCTGAAAGACTGAAAAGTAGGCGGTGGCCCAATTCTTGGAAATCCCCACCCGTTCTCCAAAATAGTTGGCGTAATCCTCTCCCCCTCATTAGCCTATGAAATTACTCAGCCCATAAAAACTAACCACCCATATTTCGGGGCATCTAGCCTTTTGAGATGGCCCACCCTCTGTCTGCGGAGTCTGTCTGTTTCACTCCCCAGGGCCCTTCTTGCCTCTTGAGATAGACCTCATTCTGTCTATGGAATGTGTGTCTCTCTAAATAAATTCACTTCTCACCTATCACTTTGCTTCTCGTTGAATTCCTTCTGCGCTGAGACATAAAGAACCTGAGTTTCATTAAGTCCTGCGACCAGGTGTGCAATCTCAATTAAAAGACAGTGAGTTCGGGCTTCCCTGGTGGCGCAGGGGTTGAGTCCGCCTGCCGATGCAGGGGACACGGGTTCGTGCCCCGGTCCGGGAAGATCCCACATGCCGCGGAGCGGCTGGGCCCGTGAGCCATGGCCGCTGAGCCTGCGCGTCTGGAGCCTGTGTTTTGGCTGGGTTCTAGTCCTGGCCTGTGGGTTCAACTTCCAGCTTGAGGTGTGCGGTTTCAAATGGACATAATATAAATATCCCGTTTTAATGATTTATTCATGTGTTGCTTATGTCTGTTACATTATTGAGCTTTAAAATGCTAATCCAGGTCTTATGTTGTCACCTAAAGTGGCATGAGAATTAGCCTTCCTTAATCTTTAGCTGGACTGACAGGTACAATAGAGACTAAGTCTTCATTTGCGTGAGGACTAGCAGTTCCGCGTCCAGTTTGCAACACAAATAATCAAGTTGGTGCTCGAAGAATCCTTCAGCCCAGTGTGTGCTGTGGGAATCATTTTGTGATTCAGAAGAAACACACACAACTCCAAAGTCCTCTATCTGTACAGGTCTGACTCACACTGCAGACACATTTATTTAGGGATTATCAATCCTGCAGAATACAGCCGGTCCCTCTTACTATTTTTGCTGTTCAGACTTGCCTAAAGTATGTCATCACGTAGTTTAATATCACAGCGGATTTTGAAGGTGGTTTATATACTCCAAGAGCACCGCCTTATAAGGAAAAAATGACTGTGTCAGGGAGGCAGTGGGGGCAGTAGGTCTAGACTGAGGCCCCAGGCCCACCAGGAAAGAGTCCTATGACCGTTGGCAAGGAATTGATCCTCCTTGGGCCTCAGTTTCCTGGTAAAAACAGGAGTTGGTCTCACTTATCAGCTCTGAAGACTTTTCCGATTTTAAAATTCAGTGTTTCATTCCCTGGTCTCCTGCTACCAAAGGCAAGAGAATTATAGTGAAACTGTGAGCTCCAATGGACAGCATTGGTCTTTGACCTTATTCCCTACTGTGAATCAAAATCCTGCTTAGAGTGTAGCAGAAGACCGTGATCAGAGGCGGCTGAAGGGGACGGCAGGACCAACTCTCTGCGGACCTGTTGCTTGTTTATCACAACCTTAGACTTAATTATGTGCCAGGCATTGTTCTAAGTACTTAAGAAACTTTAACTCACTTAATCGTCACACAACCCTAGAAGAAAAGCAAGGCTATTATGCAAACTTGACAGAGAAGGAAACTGAGATCCAGACAGTTTAAGTAACTTGCTGGGGCCACAGCTGGACAGCTAGTGAAGGGCTAAGCTGGGATTTGACCTCAGGAAGTCTGACCCCACAGGCTGCCCTTCACAGGATAAGATCACAGGCTCTATATCTAGTTATCCTGCCTTCACGCCCCAGGAAACACAAGGGACCAATGAGGCTGTCAAAAGCAGCTGAAGTTAACATAGGACATTAGGAGAAGTTTTTGACCTCCCGCGGGTAGTCCCATGTTGGCTGTTCCGAGGAATCTTAAAGAAAAGGGTAGAAACTACCTGCTCTTGCATAGTGTGGGACCACCTTGTCAGGGGGAGGGGCCTGGGAGGCTGCTGGATGACCCTAGCTTGGCCTGGATTCCAGGAACCAGTGCCAGCCCGTAGATGGGCACAAGGAGAGAGCAGCTGGATGGTATACACGTTGTGCGCGTATTGGCTGTGTGTGGTGGGAGGAAATGGGGGAGGTAATAAAGTTTAATTTCATCTGCTCCTTGACCCCAACATGCATCAGTGGAATAACTACTGACAGTCATGACCCTGTGACTGCAGGGTGAATGGTCAGCAAAGGAAATGTAGGAGCCAGAAAGATATGCATGCATTAAATTATTTCTATCTCTAAGTGCATTTCCCCCTCCACTGCCCACCCCCCTCCCAGGATTTCCAAATTCTCACACTTGTGCATGATTTTTGCAGAACCGTGGACTTCATTTTTACTTCTTCAAGGGCAGGGACTAAGCCCTTACTCATCTGTCTCCTCAGCAGCTGACACTGTGTTTGCTGAATGAATAAATGATACATCTCAGACCAGATGACATCTGTTTAGCTTGCAAGTGGAAACCACCTGTATGGTTTCCACTTGCAACTGTATGTTGACTATTGATTTGGATTTCAAGATAAATACAGACGTGTTTCTAAGGAGAAGTTTTTGTTGTCGTTGTTTTTACAGGATAATTTGGTAAGCTAATCATTTTTAATAATTACGTCTGGATTCTAAAGAACTCTTTGTCTGCATTTTACCCTCTAGACATTTACTGTTTATAATGCATACATTCTACTGTAATTTCCTCTTTCTTCTTCTCCTCTATGAGCTTCCCTCTTTCTTAAAGGAAGAGTTAAGACTGCTCTTACACTCAGCCTGACATGGTAAATCTGGTCATTTCTCCTGATGGGCCCTCCTGACTTTTAATTTCCTTCTAACACCTTTGACTTTTGATCTTGAAGCGCAAGGGCCGTACTTTTATTGGGTTTAATTTACTGGAAAACCCGATGTTCCTTGTGAATCAAGCCATAATAGTCAATGAATAATCACAGGCTGCAGCCAGGCTGGGTTTTAGTTCTGCTGAGTAACTAGGAAACCGACTAACAACAGGAAGGTAAAAAATGTTAGGAACCCTGTTATGGCCCCAGAACTAGGATAAGACATTTTATTATGAGCATGTGACCACCCAAGCCTAGAGTGGGATCAGCCACTGCCGCGTAGGACCCAGGGCAAGGGGGTTGCTTGCCTGAGCCCAGGGCTCCTGGGAAGGGGAACAGGGAGTGGCAGAGGCCTGGGTGGGAGTCAGGAGTACAGGCTTGTGCGTGACCCCAGCTTCCTCTCTCCAGCCTCTGCACCTCTTTCAGCTCTGCATTTTGCTCCCGGTTGGATTATTTTCTATCAGGTTTCATACATTTTTATCTGAGAGGGTAGGGATTTTTGTTTCATGTATATAGTTTTTAAAGGATTTTTCATAAAATGATCCCAGAGGGGAGCTTGGAAAAAGACACTTAATAGCTATATCATTTTTAACCTCTCTCTACCATGTGCTGAACAAATTCTTTACAAATTTGGTTCTGTGTCAAATGCCCATCACAGCCTGATGACATAGGCGCCATAATCACCCTTGCTTCTACAGAGGCGAGAACTGGCCCAAGGTTTAGCCCGTTAGAGCAGAGGAAAAGTTGGTTGTCAGGAACGGACTGTCTCCAGACTCCAGTGCCACTTCTTTTGACGTCTTTCTGCTCAGATGTGTTGGAAACGCCCCTCCCCCGACCAGCCCCTCGAGGAGGAAAGATGTCTTCCCAAAGAGTCAGTGGACCTCAGGGACTCAGGGAGCCCCTGATCACCTAGCACCGGAGACCCACGGGCAGGGGAACAGGTCCTATGGACAAGGCAGCCCCACTCCGGGCAACTGAACTTGACCTAATGGCTGTCTGTACCAAGCTTATCAGATGCTTTCAGTAGCCTGGGGGAAAAGACCCTCTATGAGTGGAAACTGCAGCCCAGATGAGTCAGTATTTTCTGCTACAGTTAAAAAAAAAAAATACTCTTTATGTCTCCATGGTAACTTACTATGGATCTGTATCCCATTTATGAAACTCCTTCTTGACCTATCTGTGATTTCTGTTCCAGGCCTGAATGTACAGGGAGAAACCATCAGAATCAGTTCAATGTGCTGGAAATATCAATCTTCCAGCACCCAGTTGTTTGAGCCGTGTAGACCCTGCCTCTGACCCATGCAATGGTGATACCCGGAGACCCTCAGGTACCTGGAAACATTAAGGTGCAGTAGTATCTCAATTATCTGGATAACTCCTGGTTTAGGGTTGCCATGGAAACCAGGAACCTTGGTAACGGAGAAGTGAGGCCTTTCCTCTCTCCCTTCACAGCACTGCAGTCCCTGAGCCCCTGGCCTTGCCTAAGCTGAGCTATTTTATTTTATAACTACTCTTAGGAATCTAAATATTCCTCCAAAATATTGGGAATGCGACCTGAATCTGAATAGGAAATGTGCACGTTTCTAGCCAGGGACTCAAGTATTGAATATTTCCTGCTACAAATGGAAATAGGAGGTGTGGGTGATGGTTTTGATCCTAGTTAGAAGTCAGATAAACTGGAGTTGCAACCCTGAATTTCCCATTTCTATGTCTTATGACTTGGCAAGTTATTTACCCTGAGGGTCAACTCCCTCACATTTAAAGTGGGGACAATAATGCCTTGGGGAATTAGCCCAGGGAAGCTCAGTCAAGGCTGGCTACTACTAAGGCACCGCTCAGCTCTAGGGGGCGCCACTCACACGGCGGCTGTGGGAATGGGGCTTCTCGGAGCAGGGGGACTCCGTGACCCATAAAAGGGCCCATTCTGCATCTTTATCGTCTCAGCGTCAGCATGACAGAATGATCAGAAATAAAAATGATCAGTAATCCTAAATCCACGAGGAGGTCCAAGAATGGGGCCAGGATGAATCCCTTATGACCCCAAGCCCTGCGGCCACTCGGTGGCACCAGTACTACTCCAGTCCTGCCAGGGCAAGTTTGGGGTTAAAGCCTCCGGACCCGGGGAAGAAACCAAAGAACGACTCTCCTCCTCAGCTCCCGGGACACACAGAGCACGGGGCGCCAGGCCTCGGAGTCCCCGGCCCAGAGCGGCCCTGGAACAGCAGGCGAGGAACAGCCGAGTGACATCAGGCGCCGAGCGAGGTCCCGCCTGAAAGGTCCGGCTCCGCCCCCTGCTCTTCTCCTCCCCCTCCCTCCCGCTGCCCTCCCCTCCCCTCCCCTCCACCCGCCCTCTGCAGTCTCTCCTCCACTCCCCTCCCTCCTTTCCCCTCCCCCTCAGCCCCTCCTCCCCTCCTCGCTGCCGTCTCCCCTCCCTCTTGTCCTCCCTTCTCCCCCCGCTCCTGAAGAGCGCGCGGCGGAGGGGACCAGCCGGTTACTTCCTCCAGCGGCTGCGCGGAGTGCGGTGTAGCCCCAGACCCGAGCGCCCGGAGCCCGCCCGCCAGCAGCCTGCCGCCCGCCGCCCATCCCGGCCTCCCAGACATCCCCCGCCGCGCGCCCGCGGCCGCGCCCGCGCCCTAGCCGGCGCGCACGGAGGAGCCCGGGCCCCGAACCGCCGGCGGCCCTGCCCGAAGAGGCGCGGTAAGAGCGGGATCGGGCCGGGCGGGCGGCCGGGGTCCGGCGGGGAGCGTTCTCCGGCGTCAGATCCTCTACCGGGGAACCCAGGAACCGGGCGGGGGACGTGGGTGGCGCCGAGGTCCGGATCCCGGGGCGCAGCCGGGACCCAGGCTGGGTGGCGGCTATCCGTAGTATTCGGGGGTCGAGCGTCTGGGATCCGGTCCGCTAGGGGCTCGTGTTCTTGGGGCCGAGTGGCTTTCGGGGCGGCGGGCAGAGCTCGGAGTGGGCCCTGCGGTGACGGGCGGAGCAGGCTGCGAACTTGGGCCGCGGCCCCGGGGTCGCCGAGGTGGCAGGGGCGGGCGGGGCGCGCCGCTTGTTTCACTTGCTTTTGTTTTAAAAGGAAACGCGGGCGTGGTAGGGGGGCTCCTGCCAGTGGGCGCCCGGCGGACCTGATTTCGCGAAGGGGTGGGGGACGCTGGAGAGGCGCGCCCGGGTTTGCGGGGAGGACGCCGGGCCCGGGAAGATCTGGGGTGCCGGGCGCCTGAAACACCTGGGAGGCTGCGGCTTCCCGAAAACGCGCCGATCCCAATCCCCCGGTCACCTCCGCGGCCAGGTCCGGGGCCCGGCCGTGGCAGCGGGCGAGGGGGCCGGCTGGAGGGTCCTGCGGCTCCAGTAGGACCCCCGCGGGCGCCCCAGGACCTCTGGGTCCGGGCCCCTCGGTCCTGCGAGGCGAACATGGGGAGCCTGTCGGAAATGGAGATGCGGGTGCACAAGGCTGACTTTATTTTCCCGTTCTTAGAGCATTTTGGATGAAGGGGTAACAGCGTTTGAGCGTGTATGGCTTTTTTTTTTTTTTTTTTAAGCACATGAGACTTTTATATTGGCCTGTATTCAGTGTTAGGGTATCCGAAAATAGTAGTTGACCTGCTACTGCTGATTTAGAAAGTAAAGAAGTGAGCAGTTCTCTTTGGAGATAGGGGTAATTTATTTTAATTTACCCGTAAGAGATTATGTTTGTTCCGTGCAGTGGAAGCGGCTGTGCACTGTCTGCTTGCCCACATCACCACCAATCAGAGAGATAAGTCTCTAAGTTAAGATTTATTAAAATTCTGAATGATATCACAGTACAGTAAATGCTAGCTCTCTGAGTCCTGCAGGGAAATAATCAAACACTCATTTCTGGGATTAGTCATTCCTCTCTCTAGATTGATAACTTTCAAAGGAAAAAGCAAACTAATCTTCAAAAGTGCGTTTCAGGCTTGTTTTTCTTTATTCTTGCTTTTTTTTTAAATTTACCTAAATAGAAACCTGTGCTCTAATCTCACATAAGCGATCACTTGTTTCCATAAGGGTACTGTTGTCCGGCAAGTTCTGCTTGTTTTAAAATTTAACCATTCTCAGCCCTTCCATTTCTGCCATTTTCCCTTTTTTCTGTTGTTCAAAAGCATCGATCAATAGGGCAACACCAAAAAGATCTAAATGTGAAATTGACTTAGGTGGAGAAACTTGGCCTGTCTGCCACCTTCACAAGCTGTGTTGAGTAAAATAAGGGAACTTAAATTTGATTAGTTATGTGTTTGTCAGAAACCATCGGTAGAGCATTTTGATTCTACATGGTTTCTACAAAACAAATTAAAATCCGGACAACAGAAGAATTCTATTCCATAGCTAGTCATTACAGCTCTTTATGTGGGAGTGGTAGACGGCCTTTCCTCCTGCTATTTGTACACAAAAATCAGGCGAGGCTTCTCCATTGCCTTCCACTTCTATTCTCTGTCCGTCTCCGTGAAGCTGAAGAATGTGGAATAAAGTCCGCAAACCAGGCAAAGACGATGGGTAGCTGACAACACCCAAGGTGTGCTTTCATTTTGGTCTCCTGTTTGAGGCTTGCTGGTGTAATCAGCCGGTGACGGGACTTAGTTCATCCGGGTCAGTGGCATAAAGTTCTACATTAAGGAGCATTTCACATCATGAAGCGTCTCGAGCAGGGGCCTAGGCTAAAGATATCTGTGTGCCATCGCTGCTCTTTATTGATGTGCTGGGAGGAGGGCGCACGCCTCATCGTGATCCTGGCTCCTGGAGGAGCTCAGGAGGTAGGGCCATACTCCCCGGGGCTTTGGTCTGCCCTGTGCCCCTTAGATGCCCCCGCAGTAGCTGTGTGATCCCTGGGCAAGATCCCGAGGTCTCTGTTGCCTCGCTGTAAGATGGTATAACATCTGCCGCTCGGGGATGTCAAGACAGTTGAGTGAGGTGGGAAGGTGTGGTGCCGCAGCTCAGGCTTCGCCCTTAGCAAGGTGGAATCTACCAGGGCAGCAATCATCAGTAGTGAGTATTGATTCTTGAGTGCAGGTGGATGACAGGATCCACCAAGTGGAGATTCTGAGCAAACGCGGTCACTTTTGATCCAGGACAACTCCGCCCCTCTGAACCCCTGCTCCCACCCCTCCACCCCCAACTATGATTTACTGTCAAAGCTTTCGCGCCTCCGCTGGCCCCCAAGATAATTACCCGCAGTCTGAGGGTTTTTACAGGCCTGTCCAGTGCCTCTGGCCTCCCTGGTGGCTGGGACTCTACTCTCATAGTGCCTTTTCTAGCCAAGGGGGTGTGTGTCTGTATGCTGAGTTGTTGGGCGGTCTGTTTAGCCATAACGTTGACTATAAAGAGAAAACAAGAAAGTACAAACTCGAATTAAGTAGTTACAGGAAAATAAGCTGTTTGCCTCCACCAGTGAGTCTATCCATTGCACAATGTTTTAATTACTCAGGGTTCTTGGTTGTAACAGGTAGGAGCCCTCAGTGGAGACCGCGGGGCAGGCAGTTAGAGGTACCCCGTGAAGCTTCCTTCTAGACCCCCAGTTCAAGGCCGTGAAGCGGGGAGGGTGGGTTACTGTCGTAGGGGATTCCCAGGTTATTTGAAAATCAGCTTTAGTTGCTCTGTTTTTTTAATCTAACACTAAGGCAGGATTATCTAAGTACCTTTCTCACTTATTAATGTTTAACTTACCCCACCAAACAATTACATTTTAGGGCCCCAAATAAGTTTTCAGTTGATTACAGCAATCACAGGTCACATATGGAACTGTCCAAATGCCCATCACACATGCAACTCTAAGTTTTCTAATAGCCACGGTAAATGTGGTGAAATTAATTTCAATGTGTTTCAATTAATCTCGCACATTCAAAATATTACATAAACATGCAGTACATACAAAATTAGTACTGAGATACGTTACTTTTCGCTACGAAATCTTTGAAATTGAGAGTGTGTTTTGCATGCTGAGCACATCGGAGTTCGCCCCAGCCCAGTGCCAAGCGCTCAGGAGCCCTACGTGGCTGGTGGCCGCCACGTTGGTCAGTGCAGGCCCAGGATAAGCCCAGACCATCCAAGCAAGTAAGGCAGATCTGTGATCAGAATTACTTCCTCTTGAAGAGATGCACAGCTGAGCAACACGCAAAGCAGACGTGTTTTGAGCTTGTGTATTAAACGCAGGAGGATCTAGACAACGCAGGAGGGTTTGAGCTGCAGCCCTGGTTCTCCCTTTTATCTGTTTCCTGGGCCTGTGCTTCCTCACAGCTTGGAGAGGGGAGGGGGCCTCCGAGGCAGGTCTCCCCGCAGGCTTTCCTGGATCTGGGAGCTGCGGTGGCACGTCATCCCTGCGCTTGCCCTGGAGCTCCCAGGTTGAGCTGACTGTCCCCCTTGCATAAGGGAGATAGCCCTCCCCTGCCCGGCAGCCCACACCCCGAGGTGAACCTTGGAATTGAGCATCCTCCCACTCCTGTCCTGGAAGGACCCAGGCCCCCAGCCCAGCTCACCCAGCCAGCTAGAAGGCAACTTTATCTGTATGCCTCAAATCTAAATAGAATTCAGCAGCGAATCAGCATTATTATTTAATTACTTAAGTAGCATCCCATTTGTGAGAAGAATTCCTGGCATTCAGTTTTGAATGACCTGTTAGGGCTGGAGAACTTGGGCCAACTCAGCCAGAATTAGGTGTGGACGTGGACTTGATTTATTGCCTCTTTGACTTTCTTCCTTTCTTTTCCTTTTTCTTTTTTTTTTTTTTAAGATGAATGATTTTGGAATCAAGAACATGGACCAGGTGGCCCCTGTGTCCAGCAGTTACAGAGGGACACTCAAGGTGAGTGAACAAGTATTAATTAAAACTTAAAAAAAAAAATTGGAAAACTCAATCTCTAGGAGAAAAAACAGTGGGTTGGGTCCCAGAAGACCGGTTCTAGCCCTAGCTTTTTAATTAACTGGCCGTGTGACTCTGGACTGTTTGCTTAATCTCTCTGGGCCTCCGTTTTCTAGTCTGCAAAATGGGTGTCCTGGTGCTTGTTCAACTTGTCCTCCAAGATATGAAACCATTTAATTTGTAGATGGTGAGGCCTTTGTAGTTGCTTTCGGAGGCTCCTACCAGGTGAAAAATCCTATGAATTCTCCAGAGAACAGAGCTGGAGGAGCTATCTGTTCTGTCCCCCCAGGAGTTTTCTTGGGTGACAGAAAAGTTGTTTAAGAACTGAAATGAAAGAGCTTAGAAGAGGCAGGCGGGCGCAGCTGCTGCTGCAGCTCCCGTCAGAAGGGTCAGTGCCCAACGGGATGCAGGCAGTCTTCATCCATTGTGTCCTTCCAGGCACAACTGCGCCTGTTTATGTAAACCAGAGAACAGATTCAAGATGAAAGAGCCTTCTCGGCTGCGTCATAAACATTCTGTGTAGTTTCTGTCTCAGTCCCTTTGGGGAACATTCTTTAGCAGCACAAACTGATAATTTCCCATTTGCCTTCTACAAATGTGACAGGGAGATTTGATTGGGGTTTTTTTAGTGCTGAGTAGTAAACATGTCTCAGAAACAGCGATTTTAAATTAGCCTTCTCCTAGCTTGGTGTTTTGTATGATGATGTGTCTCTGGCATGTTACATTTTTCTCAGTGGATCAGCGTGAGGTTATCTGTCTGATAGAACCCCAAGAGGCAAAAATTGGCACAGACCTTTCTAGAGTGTCATGAAACTTATCAGACGTCAAGTCAGCGAGGTTTTCTTTTTTCTGTTCATTTTGGTCAGATGTTTTCAGTGTTGGCATGGCAGAAACCATCCAAGAAATTACGGTATTAAGTTTGAAACGACCCCTCTAGAGAGAAGACTTCTCCTATAAACTAGAAGAGTTTGACAATGCCTGTGCGATCTCTGGGCTTGGAGAAGAAACTGTCACTGCTGAAATTTGATGTGTTGAAATACGCAGCAGGAATTTGTCTTGTCTTTTGGCTTCCTGGTTTGAAAAAAAAGAACAGTCAGGAGTACAGTCAGGAAAGGGCAGGCATTTCTTAGTCACTGGGCAATGCTAGTGGGAATTTTAAAAATCTGTTGGCTATTTCACCAAAATTGGTGCTGCTAGAAGGTAGTTCATAAGCTGAGATGAGTATTTCACACTCAGGATTGGTCTTTCCCCCTTGGGCTTTGGGCAATTGGACATCTTTGCTTTGGGTTTTGGGGAGCTGGACTCCAACATCATTGGGACATCACTGGGTTGAGCTCCTACTTCTTATGTAATGTGTCATTCATTGTTCTGCATTTCTAAAAAGAAAACACACAAACTGTTTGATTTGTAAATGTCTTACACATTTTTTAATTGATGACTCAACGGATGGGTCATTGCATTGCACATGGCATGGGATTTCCAGCTTATGTTGGAAACATATAACCTTCACGTTTTTCTTCAGGTTAGGCAATGATGAATCAAGCCTTTATCTGTTACATGTGCTACTCATAAATGAGTCATTTTTTCTTTTTTTTGACCGCGCCATGCAGCATGAGGGGGTCTTAGTTCTCAACTAGGGATCGAACCCATGCCCCCTGCAGTGGAAGTGCAGTCTTAACCACTGGACCACCAGGGAAGTCCCAATGAGTCTTACATTAAAGGCTATTCCATTTGTAAATGTTAGTTGAGATTATTAGAAATCCTCACAGTTCCAGGCGTATCTTTCTCTGTGTATTTCTCCCCCTCTTTCCCCTAAATTATAGATAGTTTAACTTTAAACCTATTTCCTTTAGAAATCTTTCCCCTTAATAGATGATGGGGGAGGGGTGTCCTTTTCAATGCACTAAACTTTTACAAAATTTAGTCTTAAGGAATGTTCTCATATGTATTATTATTTTCTGAACCGTTGGAATAGATAAGGAAAGACATGTAGTTTCAGTTGCAGTGTTTCATGGTAAGCATTTCAGAATAAATGCTTCAACAGAAAAAGTAATGTATTTTGTTGTTTGATTTTTCATTTTCATTTAATCACTCGCCTTTCATTTTAACTGCAGTGAACCAAGTCGTTTTTCTTATACACACAGCCTAAGCATCTCTCCCAAATAGCTTAGAAGGCCGAGGTGTTTGTTTTTCTTTTTGTTTGTTTGTTTTTTGCGGTATGCGGGCCTCTCATTGTTGTGGCCTCTCCCGTTGCGCTCCGGACGAGCAGGCTCAGCGGCCATGGCTCACGGGCCCAGCCGCTCCGCGGCATGTGGGATCTTCCCGGACCGGGGCACGAACCCGTGTCCCCTGCATCGGCAGGCGGACTCTCAACCACTGTGCCACAGGGAAGCCCGCCCAGGTGTTTGGATCGCAGTGGTCTCTGAGTCCCTCCAGGCACTGTTCTAAGATTCTCTTGGTTTTAGGTTTGTTTACTTAATTTATTCATTTAAATTGGTTAGGCCGTTAAAAATAAGCTCCCAGTCATTCTGGCTCTGCGGTTGATGACAGGCAGACCTTGTTGTGCTGTACTTCGCTTTACTGCGCTTTTTACAAATTGAAGGTTTGTGCCAACCCTGCATCCTGAGTTTATCGGCACCATTCTTCCAACAGCATTTGCTCTCTTCGTGTCTCTGTGTCCCATTTTGGTAATCCTCGAAATATTTCAAACCCTCCACCAGTGGAATGATTACAGCTCTCTGAAGGCTTAGATGACGGTTAGCATTTTTTAGCAATAAAGTAGTTTTTAATTAAGGTACGCATAGTTTTTAGACATAACGCTATTGCACAATTAATAATGTAAACGTAACTTCTACGTGTATCGGGAAACCCAAACATTTGTGTGACTCGCTTTACCGCAATATTCACTTTATTCTGATGGTCTGGAACCCCACCTGCAGTATCTCCAAGGTAGGCCTGTAAGTGATCCAGAGTAAAGCAGAATCGTTCTGGTCACTTGGACCCTGTCAGAAGTCCACTCAGACTGGTTGATTCCATGCGTGGCTTTATGACTGACAGCTTAATCAGGGGGTATCAGTGAGGCTGCCCGTGGACCACTTTGAAAATAGGTCATTAAGTAAGTTGAAATGTCACGTTTCAGTTTTCTTTCCCTCTGCTTTTGCAGCGCCAGCCTGCCTTTGACACCTTTGATTGCTCCCTGCTCGCTGCTTTCCCCTCCCTCAATGAAGAGCAAACACTCCAGGAAGTGCCGACAGGCTTGGATTCAATTGCTCATGGTAATTTGTTACTCAGACTTGACAAATCCAGCGTGATGTCCCTAAGTAGTTCAGTTCCTACATTATAATTCGTAAGTGGCGAATGTTGGTATCTTGAATCTTTGTATGAAAAGTCCGGTAGAGGCTCAGATCTGAGAGAAGACAGTTTTCCTTTTTTATGCGCTTGGTGACTCTTGAAGTCCTCACTTGCCAGACACACCCCAGGGAGGGTGGGTGCCCTGCTGGGAGCAAACCACAGGGGTTCCCCCCCTCCCCAGCTTCTCCTTAGGATATTTCAACACTGCAGCTAGCCCCGGCCCCATCTCCCAGTCCCCTCTGCGAAGCAGACCAGTAGACATTAAAATGCACCCCAACTTTTCATCCAGGTCCTTAGCTGGATCTTCCTCCCCTACCCCGAGTTTTGGGGCAACAAATTATTCCTGCTCATCTTTACCCCTCTGCGTTTGCTTCCGTAGTTCTTAACGTCCTTGTTTACTCTTTTTTTGTTTTGTTTTTGCGGTACGCGGGCCTCTCACTGTTGTGGCCTCTCCCGTTGCGGAGCACAGGCTCCGGACGCGCAGGCTGAGCGGGGCCATGGCTCACGGGCCCAGCCGCTCCGCGGCATGTGGGATCATCCCGGACCGGGACACGAACCCGCGTCCCCTGCATCGGCAGGCGGACTCTCAACCACTGCGCCACCAGGGAAGCCCGTTGTTTACTCTTTTTAAGGGAATAGCACGTCAAGTAATGCCTCTGAGATTACTGTGATAGAGTTATTAGTTGGAAACGTTCCAGAAATTACTTTGTCATATGAAGTAGGTGCTAGAAAATACAGCCCAGAAAATTAATTAAAACACACACGCTTGCGTAAGCGTGCCATCATGTGACGGTCATTTATCATTCTTGAAATTGCCGAGGGAATCCAGAGAAGGCTGTGTTTCAATAAAAATTGACGTCACGGGTGCTAAGTGCTGTGTGTTCCTGTTACATCTGATGTTCCTTTGCTGCCGCTTAGTTTAATGGAAGTCGCTTCCAAATTAGCCATTTACAACCCCTTAAGGCTTTTGGCCAAAAACCTTGCAACTTCTTTCATTGTCGAAAATTAAGAATAGTCTTAAATAGAACCGTTATCTAGGCATCACTGCTCTATGAAGTTTGGCAAAAAATCAAACTTGTTTTATTTTAGATTTTTTTTTAAATAAGTGTAGTTATGAGATGTATGATATTTTCTCCATTGCAGTCAAAAACACAGTTTTTGTTAATATTTACACTCATCTAAGGAATGATGTGGAAGATTTGAGATCAGAATTGTTCTTCCCTAGAAGCTAAGACTCCCCCCCGCCCCCAATTCTCCCTGTGTTGCTGCCAGCTTGAACTCCTAACATCCCCGTGGGGTTTCTTTTCCAGACTCGACCAACTGTGAGTTGCCTCTGTTGACCCCATGCAGCAAGGCTGTGATGAGTCAAGCCTTAAAAGCTACCTTCAGTGGCTTCAAAAAGGAGCAGCGCCGCCTTGGCATCCCGAAGAGTAAGCGCTCCTTCCTGGAGCTTTCTGCGCCTGCGCTGTGCTAGACAGAGCCTTCAGGCTGCCATAGCTTGAGATGACTTAATTTCAAGCATTTGTTTAGGGCGTATTGAAAAGAGGGACAGAGCTGTCATTAAGCTGAGCCAGTTTTTATTTCAAAATCCAACCAACTGAACACTTCATCCAGCACTGCTTTTAGTGCCTCAACATCTTCCTGGGTGTCTCGTTCATTTCCTTGGACTCTGGTGCCCGTCTGGGCTCTGCGGGTAAATCAGGAGTGCTTCTGGCCTTACTGCGTCCTTTTCTTCCCTCCCCGGTAGATCCCTGGCTGTGGACTGAGCAACAGGTGTGCCAGTGGCTTCTCTGGGCCACGAACGAGTTCAGTCTGGTGGACGTCAACCTCCAGAGGTTCGGCATGACCGGCCAGGTGTTGTGTAACCTTGGCAAGGAGCGCTTTCTGGAGCTGGCGCCTGACTTTGTGGGTGACATTCTCTGGGAACACCTGGAGCAGATGATCAAAGGTACCGGTGAACGCCTGGGCTCCCCAGGCGGGGTGAGCATAGCAGGGAAGAGTGATGGGGGGGCTCCTCTACAGTTGGCATTTCAGTGATGTAGGACAGATTGTCTGAAAATGCCATTGGCGTGAGTCAGCTACGTGACGGTGATTTATGGATTTTGGCTCCACTTAAGTACGTGTGTGGGGAGCATTGGCCACAAGGCAGGAGCCCTAGTCACCAAGGTGTTCAGTGTCGCCAGACGTCATGAGTTGGAGTTGGAGGCATACGTGTGGCTCAGGTGAGGAGACAGCAAGAAGGCCCGTGTTCGGAGCTCACCTCACAGAGCCTTAGGAAATAAGTCAGCCTCGGCGAAAGTGAGCCTTTGTTCAGATAAACTGGGAATTTTATAGTAACATTTCCTAAGACCAAATGGAATCCAACAGAGATGTTTTTTGTTTTATGTTTATAAACCAATGTAGAAGTAATTGATACATATTTACACACTGACATATTATACAGGACCTGGCCTTTGAGTAAAAAGAGCTCTTATATAGAAAGTCTTGAGTTCGACCTAAAAAGAGCATTGAGACCAATGTTAAAAATATATTGAGTTACAAAGGAGAAACGGTATAGTGAGGGAATCCTTCAAGTTGAAAATGTAAGAAAACAAGCCCGTGAGAAGAGTTTAGGGAAGTATTCCTCATTTAATTGATTTTAAACTCTGAGTTTCAACGTCTGTCACAGACTCAGAATCTTAAAAAGCTCTCGGGGTCGCCTGCCAGCTCTTCTTAGTTATGGCTTCTGAGGGCCAGGGAAACTTAAAGACCCTCAACTTTTCCCTGAACTTGGACACGTCTGGTCTGACAAGTTTCTGGTGAATCTATTTGCTGGCAAGTTAGACCTGTTTTGCCATTTCTCGCTGTGTGAGTCTGTGTGGGTCTGGATTTGTGGTGGGCGTGCATGTGGTTGTGTGTTTGTAGGACGTAAGCACGTACAGGGAATGCTAACCTTTTCCCTTTAAGTTCCTGAGCGTGTGTGTCCCTGTTCGGATGCCCATAGCACTGCTTTGACCTCTCTTTCTGTAACAGCGCTCACCACCCCTGGACACACCTCAGGGTTTGAGGCGATGGGTCAGAAGCTTCACCAGGGCAGGAACTGTGTCCATGTTACTAATCTGCTGTATTCCAGCCCCTGGTACAGGGGGGTACTTTGTAAGCATTTTTAACCCTTTGTCGACTACATAGATGAATACAGTACACCATCTAGATCTCTCTTGTATACTAGAAAATTCAGCTTCGCCAATAACAGCACTGAGGAGTTTAGAAGACTTATTCTAGTTATTAGAAAAATACATTTCTGTCTCTAGTGCTTTGAAACGACATGATGACATGGAGCACCATCAGATTAAGTGGGAAGTGCTAAAATGCATTTTGTTATGCTGAAATAACCATAGAACAGTAATTCAGAAAGGAACTTTTGTTCTTCTGTAGTTTAAACCTCTCAATTTATAATCTTATGTCTCCTCTGTCTATTTTTCAGAAAACCAAGAAAAGACAGAAGATCAGTATGAAGAAATTTCACACCTCAACTCAGTTCCTCATTGGATTAATAGCAATTCGTTAGGTCAGTGCAATTAATTCTGCCCTTAAGAGCTTCTGAGTCTTCCTGTTAGATTCATGGAAGGTTCGAAGGCAGAACCTGCACTGTCCCATACGGCGATCACACACATTCACAAATCCAGAAGTGCGGCCAGTCCACACTGAGATGTGTAGTGAGAATATAACGCACACCCGCCCAATCCGAAAGTCTTAGTATTGAACAGAGAACGTCAATATCTCCTTAATAATTTTTAAAATTCTGATTACGTATTGAAATGATAATGGCTCTCTTAGGTCAAGTAAAATATTCAAATTCATTTCGCCAGTGTCTTTTTAGTTTTTCAGTGTGGCTACTAGAAAATTTAACGTCACATCAGTGACTTACGTTATCTTTGCTTTGGCCAGGGCTACAAATTGGCAATTTATAACTCAAGGGGCAGAATGGAGTGAGCCAGTTGCTGTGGTCAGATTAGTGTAACAAACAAAGGTGGCAGGCCCAGGAAGTGTGTGGACAGCAATACTAAATTTGCTCTGAACTTTGGGGTTTAAATAGGTGTCATGGAATTCTGTCCCCCCACCACCCCCGCGGTGGTTGACACTGGCGAGTGTAGGTTTTGGTGGTGCTCTAGCCAGAGTGGGCAGGGCAACTGGAGATACTCCCTTATGGGTCACTGGCTGAACGGCAAATCACTTCATCTGTCTGAGCCTTAGTTTCCTCAGAAGCTGAAAGATCCAGTGACCCTGTTGTCCCAAGGCTCACATGGAAGCACTTGAAAAACAAGAGATGTAGAAATATTCACATGAGGCATTGCATCCGGGGTCCAGGGGCTGCAGGCATTTTGGAAAAGGGCTCATTGACTGAGAAGACGAACATTTAGAGAAGAGGAGGACACAGCAGAAAAGCTGCCCACCCAAGCTCACACGTCCACTGGGGTTTTGGGGAGGGAGGGCTGGAGCGGGCAGACCTGCTCGCGCTCCGTTTTGAGGTGTGGAGGGTCTCTGGTCATCACGTTGATGTCACCTGACGGCTCTGCCATCTGTGGTCCTGTTGCAGGTTTTGGCGTGGAGCAAGCGCTGTATGGAATGCAGACGCAGAGCTACCCCAAAGGCGGCCTCCTGGATGGCCTGTGTCCAGCATCCTCAGCACCCAGCACACTCGGTCCCGAGCAGGACTTCCAGATGTTTCCCAAGGCCCGACTTAGCACCGTCAGCGTCAACTACTGCTCCATCAGCCAGGACTTCCCGGCCGCCACCTTGAATCTGCTCTCCAGCAGTTCTGGTAAGATCCAGGCTTCCAACTGCCCTTCTCAGCAGGGTTGTTGGTTCGATCCCGCAGCCACGGTGACATGAGCTCAGACATCCGGAGTTCAGCCAGTGAAGGAGGTCAAGGACTGGTCCGTCGGGTCACGGTCCCAACAGTGGTGCTCGGCGAGCTTACTCCTAACGTATCTCAGGTCCCAGGCACTGGGGGTGCCGGGTGAATGACACAGTCCTTGCTCCTGTGGCCAGAGGCGTCCACGCAGTGGGCTATTGCGGGAGGCAGTGTAGGAAGGTGACAGATCTCTTTGTACGGAGATGCGTGTGTACTGTGCGTGAAGCTCAGGTTGGATTTTTCCATATTCACCCCTGTGTGACAGCCACCCAGATTGACATCGAGAGGGTGCCAGCACCCCACAAGGCTCCCTCACGCCCCCTCCCAGTTAATAGCATCCCCACCCCATCATTGTCCTGACTTTTATCACCATAGTTTTGCCAGTTCTTGAACTTGACGCGGGTTGTGTTTTCTCCTGTGTTTGTCTTTTGCTCGCATTGTGTGTGCCTGAGGTCCGTCCACGTTGCTGCCCTTTTCCTTGCTGTGCAGCCCTCTGCTCGGAGCTGCATCCTGCCGTTGATGGAAGATGCGATTGTGTAGCATATGTTTCATAAGGAATAAGCAGCTCTGTTTCAGGGCATCGTGAAAAGTCTGGGTGATTCTGAACCAGCAGGGCGAACACTTAAAGGAGGCAATGGCGACGATGCCGCCTCCGTGGGTGGTAGCACCAGACGTGCTGTTGTCCTGGAGAGTCAGAGTCCGTTGTTGTCTCTGCCAGGGAAGCCCGGAGACCACGACTCCGCCGAGACAGGCGCCGACAGCTTCGAGAGCTCGGAGTCGCTGCTGCAGTCCTGGAACAGCCAGTCGTCCCTGCTGGACGTGCAGCGGGTACCGTCCTTCGAGAGCTTCGAGGACGACTGCAGCCAGTCCCTGGGCCTCAGCAAGCCGACCATGTCCTTCAAGGACTACATCCAGGAAAGGAGCGACCCGGTGGAGCAAGGCAAACCAGTTATACCTGCGGCCGTGCTGGCCGGCTTCACAGGTGGGCGCCACCCCGGGTCCCCGTCCCCTCCCCTGCACCCGCCCAGCCCTGCACCCGCCCTGTTTATCAAGGGCGTTTCTCGCTGGACCACATTGCGTTGACACCCCACGTCTTATGCGTGGGGTGTAATCCTGAACCCAAGCGAGCTGTCTCCCTGAATTCAGAAAAGGCCAAATTTGCTGCTCCCTCACCTGGGATGTGCCCGGCCAGTGCCTAGAAGAGCAGCAGCAGGGGACGCGGGCCTGTGGAGGCTTAAGCCCTGACTCAGCCACGCCAGGAATTTCAGAGAATGTAAACTGGCTGGGGGAGGGGCAGCAGAGCCAGCCTCCAGTAACCCGGGGACTGTTTACCTCTGCTTGCTTCTCAAATCCATCTTATTTTGAAGGTTTGGGTAAGAGCTATTCTAGGCCGGGGACAAATATTAAAGCTGTTTTTAGAACCAGATATTTCCAGTACTTTAGCGAAAATATCAGAAAATTTTTTTCGTTGCTTCATGTGTCCTTAAATGTGCTTTTTTTTTTCCTTCATATTTTGAACATATGGGGCCATTGGGGATTTAAAAAAATACCTGCTTTAAAAAAATCCAATAGGTTAAAATAAGAATACGTAGACACCCATTTTTTTTCCGTCACATAAAACGAATAGCCGTGAAAAAGTGTTAAAATACTCAGAGAGTGTGGAAACTGCTGTAATTTTCATACATGGGCATCAGGGCCTGATAAGAAAGTAAACAGACATGGTGTTGGTGGTTTTCATTTTAATATTAGTTACCGTTCATTGCCTGCCAGGTCAGTGTGGTAGGCATATGGTCAGTAGACCCTAGGACAGCCTAGCATGGGTGGTATTAACCCATTTTACAGGTGGGGAAATGGGCTCAGAGGAAGATAGCTGTCTGTGGTCACAAAGGTCACACAGCCTTATCAAACGGCGCTTGGATAAGCGTGGGATCCAGGGCAAGGCACCCAGCTGCTGAGCCCATCTTATCCTTCATCTTTAAAATATTGATACGGTGATACTTCACAAGGTGGCGGCAGTTCTAAGTATTAATCGAGAAAAGGTATATGAAGAGCACTTTGCAGAGCATATACCTCGTCAAATAGAGGCGGTGAGGCCATGGCTACAACCCCAGATGCCCCAGTGACCACTGAGTAAAGCAAGTCTTCGGTTAAGCAATTTGCCGATTGTCACCTGGCAAGAAAGCTACGCATGGGATTCGGAGAATGACACGCCTCATCCTGTGTTGAAAGGCTCCTTCCACCGCCTGCATCCCTGTCCCACTGGGTGTTTCTAGAAATAAACCTTGAAAGTTATTACATAAGGAACAATTAAATAGGGTGAAGAATTTTTTTTTTTTTTTTGCTGTACGCGGGCCTCTCACTGCTGTGGCCTCTCCTGTTGCGGAGCACAGGCTCCAGGCGCGCAGGCTCAGCGGCCATGGCTCACGGGCCCAGCCGCTCCGCGGCATGTGGGATCTTCCCGGACCGGGGCACGAACCCGCGTCCCCTGCATCGGCAGGCGGACTCTCAACCACTGTGCCACCAGGGAAGCCCTAGGGTGAGAAATTCCTTGGTTCAGTAGAATGATTAAGGCATGCTGTATTTTAAACCTAGAAAAACATAACCCACCCCCTTTCCCCTCAGGAAGCGGACCTATCCAGTTGTGGCAGTTTCTTCTAGAATTGCTGTCCGACAAATCCTGTCAGTCTTTCATCAGCTGGACGGGGGACGGATGGGAGTTTAAGCTTGCTGACCCCGATGAGGTACGTCCAGAACCTGGGAACTTGCTCTCCAGGCTCTCAAACCTGATTCCATCCCGTGGGGTTCACAAATCCAATTCTCTGGGTGCAGGAAAGGGGTCACCAGTATACAGACGAGAGCACTTCCACAGGAGGCGTGCCTGACTGTCGGGAAATGTGGAGTCTTGTTTCGCCGATGAACAGTTTATAGTGTCCCCTGTTTACGCACACAGCCCCAGGCAGGCTTCACCACCCTGCTCTGTCATCTAGTTAAAAGGTGAAAGTTGTCAACTGAGGCTCTCGCCTGATCACCTGAAGATGTTTTAGGAAATTTGCCTTTTCCCTTGGAGGGACTGAGCCCGCTCCTCGGATGAGGTTGGCAGAGCTGCTCCAGCCCCATCTGGAGGAGAAAGCCGAGGGCAGGTCCGATACCAGCCCCTCGAGGACAGTGTAAGGGGGGAGCCCTTGGTCTCTGGTACCAGTAGAGTGCGTTCTGTCACCTCCCCAGTATCCTAGGGCAGCAGAAGCACTGAGGGATGCAGAATGTCCTGAGGTCCTGATTCCCCTCAGCAGCTGTGGACATGGGGGTCAGAATTCAAACCCAGGAGGTGGGTGGGACACAGCATTTCCCTCGTCTCAGGACCTCCCTGATTCTGAACCCTTGGCTCCTGGGGGTTTTGCTGAGTGAGAGGCCTCCGCAGACGGAGCTTTGGGTGGGGTCACCTCGCTCTCGCATCAGCGCCTCCCTCCATCCCCCGAGAAACAGCCGGGGGGATGCAGAGCCCTGGCATGTGCACAGAAGCAGATGACACCTCTGTGGTCCTTACGTAGTGGTCAAGTGAGCATGCATCCGAATCATTGTTGGGAAAGTGATGCACTTTTTCTTAATTGCCAAACTGAATGGAACTCTTTTCCATCCGTCCCACAGGTGGCCCGCCGGTGGGGAAAGCGGAAAAACAAGCCCAAGATGAACTACGAGAAGCTGAGCCGGGGTTTACGCTATTATTACGACAAGAACATCATCCACAAGACGTCGGGGAAGCGCTACGTGTACCGCTTCGTGTGCGACCTCCAGAACTTGCTGGGCTTCACGCCCGAGGAGCTGCATGCCATCCTGGGCGTCCAGCTGGACACGGAGGACTGAAGCCGCCCGGGGCCGGAACTGGGGCCATGGGGACGCATCCAAGGACCCTGAGAGGCAGGATCAACGCATCTGGGAACGTCTCCAAGAAGCAGCGGCCTTATTTCATCTGGTACCGCGGTTCTCTGCCGAAAGCAGCACAGTTTCTCGCTTCTAACTCCTGCTGCCAGGAACACGCAACTTAAGATGCTGTTACATTAGAATGGCCCAGAAGAAGCACCAGGCAGCCGTCCTGGCTCTGGGAGGGCTGTGTCGTGACAGGATCTTTCGGGCTGTTGGGTCTTGTCAAAGGAGCGAGCATCTTGTGGACACACACTTTTGGATTTTCTTTTGCCTTTTGCAACCGGGAAACGCCAATGCCAAAGAGGTCTCTGGTTCAGAGGGGGAAGAGAGTGCAAGGAAACAATCATGCCATTTCAGAAGTTAGTTTGTATATATGACTGTAACCTTATAATTGTTATCAAAATCCCCTAACAGACCTATTTAACAGAAATTGTATATTGTAATTTAAAATAATTATATAACTATATGTGAAATGAGAATGCAGACGGCATTTTGCAATGTATTCCAGTTGTCAAGAGCACAGGTGGCATTTTGCAAACATTTAATCTGCCAGGACAGACTAAGAGAAGTTGTAAAGTGTGTATTATTTACATTTAATATACCTAAGGAATGAGGTCTAAGAGGGTTAATTCCTGTTTTTTTTCGTTTTGTTTTGTCTGGGTTATCTATGGCAAGGACTTTGTACATTTGGGAATTTTTATAAGAAACTTAATGTTATTATCTGGGGGCCCATCAGGCCTCTCTGCTTCTCCTTTAATTGTAATGTAAAAGCTATAAGGCAGTATTTTTCTTGATAAATGGCATATGTTTTCCATTTCTATGCATGCCTTTAAATCAGTTTATATACAAAACTTATTTTTGAGTTCAACTGTTTTTCTCCCGACAACGAACCTCCCCTTGACCAGCCATTTCCTTCCCGTACCCCAAATTATGCTGTTTGATTAAAATAAGAATACTATTTTTGGAAATATGTGACTCCTTTTCAGAGATCAGGAGGGATTTATGTAGCAGCTATTTTTACTGCAAAAGTAATTCACTGGAAAAAAATGTAATTTGTAAAGAAAGTTTTATTTTTACCTCAGCTCCACGTACAGTTGACGTACAGAGCTGAAGGTGCAGGGGGAGGGGAAGCTTTATTAAACCTCTTGAACGTGAGTAAAGCCTGATTTTTCCCATCTTGTTTACCTGTCGAGTCTCGGGCTTTCTGGATACCAAGCTGCTCCTTTCTGCTTAGTGTCCACAGTTTTATTTTCTTGGACGCAGAATGCCCAGAGGCAAAGAGAGGACCAACAAGATGGGAAAGAGAAGGGATTGGGGTTGTTCCTGTGAAGAAAACATCTTGATCGTGATGGAGACTTTAGTAGTTGTTTCAAAGGAATCCCTGGTTCAGCCTGTGCCTCCTGCCTTTTGTAAATGATCGAGTCAAGTCGGTTTCAAGGTTGGACAGCCCTCACTAGCAGCATGAGGAGGTACTAGGACCATCGGTGACATCTCTAAAGAAGAATCATCCGTGCGATGAGACCAGGGGCTTGGGTGGTAGGGCGAGCGGGGCAGAGCAGAGCTGGAAGGGGCACCACACAGTCTCAGAACCCACACAAGACTGTATTCCAGTATCACTACGCACAAGGTGTTTTTCTCAAGCAGGACCTGTTTATCTCTCAGACATCTGTTTATAACATCAACAGACATGGGACTGGGAACATCTTGCTGCCAAAAAGAAATCTTAGCTATTGGCTTATTTTATATGGGGTTTGACCACGTGAAATTGCCAATGTGTGTGTGTTTCATCTACGAAGTTGGCAGTTTTATGTGGCGCAACCCAATCGTTATGGAAAATCAAATCCATGGCAAACCTTTGGCGTGGTAATGAACAGGACTTGAGTATAAAAGTTTTGTAATTCGGCCTTTTCTTTCTCAAATAATAAAGTATTTTGTTTATATAAACTCCTCCTTGTAAGGGTCCTCATTCTTCATCCCCACCGACCCCCCGGCGTGGAGGCGGTGGAGTCAGGATACTGGGCTCAGAACCGCCGGACACACACCTGCTCAGTCCCTCAGAATTACATCTCCCTTTAACTGATTTCACACACCCATCCCCTAGTAAATTGGGACCAAGCTGGAACCAACTGTGAGCACTTCCTGAAGGAATTCCCCCAAAGTGTTCCTTAAAGCGAAAAATTTTCAAGAAGAGATTAAAATAGAAAAATACAGGGGTCTAGTCTTTGCCAGGGGGTTGGCAGAGATAACAAGAGATTTTAGGATGTTTCTAATAAGAGCATTGGAGTTTGAAGTTCAAGGACTCTTGTAACTGAGACCTTGACTCCCCTGGAGTTCTGATGTTGCCGAGATGACTTATCATAGATGAGGCTGGTGGTCCCTAGGACACCTCTTCTCAAACTCATTCTTGGACCACCTTTCTACTCTGCAAAATAAGTGAGGATTCTAAAAACTTAGGTAGATTGTATCAGTGGTGTGCTGAAGCCGGCTTGCCACGGGCTGGCCAGAGCAGAAGGTGAGGGCCTCTCCCCAACTTTGCATCAGCGAGGTATTTTAGTAGCTCAAACTTGTTTGGGACGAGAGTAAGTTACACCCCTGAAACCAGCAAACGCTACAAGTCAGGGCTTCCCCCACCAACCCTTCTCAGGGAGCAGGTTATTAAACACTTACTAGCACACCACTGGTCCTCAATGTTAACCATATTAGAAATTAAAACAAGTTGAAAACTATGATTCATTTTTGAAATTACATCTATGTTAATATTTTATAAAAAATAACTTTTTCCCAAAAAGCGAGAACAGCACTATTTTACATGTTTTTAAATCTCTTTGATGTCTGGTTTAGTGGGAAAGAGCTGGATTCCTATATTGGCTTCTGCATCAGTCTGTTGGGATACATTTTGAAGAAAATCAGGCCCCACAGGGATCTGTAATTGGAACAGGCAAGCGTGTTTTATAGCGGTTTCAAATAACTGGATATTGCTTTATACTACACCTAAACTGACAAATGGTAGCTTCTTAAAGATAAGTTCCAGTTGGCCTATGAAACCATATCAATAAACTTGCCTATGGTTACAGTAAAGTCCATTGGTCCCTCCTGCGCTTTGAATGGGTCTTTTACCCATGTGTGGGTTTGTAACATGCATTAGTCATTGGAAAACACTGCTTCAAAATGTTGACTTATTTCAACATATGATATCAAACGATCACATTAGTTACTCTCACCACCAGTTTCACCAGAAAAGTCCTGAGAAGCTATCAAGCTCCCAGTGGCAGATACAAATTTTCAAAAATTCAAATTTTCACTTGAAAGCCCAAGTTTTATCATCAGCAACAAATATTCAAAGTTGTTCTTTGGGGAGTGACAGACTGATTTCATTTACTTTTGGGGAAATACCTGCCAAATACCCAAGTCTGAATAAACATCATTTGTCAGTTGGTCTTTCAAATACAAATGGCACTTATGAATGAAATGGTTAGTTTAGCTTGCAACTCAAATCCACAACTGCCTTTCCCAGGACAACCAATCTATCTCAGTTGCACCAGACCTTCTGTGTACTTTTCCATGTTATTACCCAGAAACTAAAAAGATGTGTCTTCACTTATTAAGAAAATTTTTACTGCTTCATCAAGGACATTTTTTAAAGGAAACTAGTATTTTTTTCCTGCATGTACATGATGAAGAATATCGTGATTGCTAGTGCAGTTTAGTGCTAAGGCTCCAGGAGTTTTAAGCACCATCAATGCAACTGTCAACACAGTAAAAAAGGTGAAGGTTTTAATATTATTATAAAAATCATTTCGACCCTTGAGGATCCCTCTGAAAGGGTGTTGTCTGTGGACCTCACTTTGAGAACTGTTCTAGAAGGAGGAGAAGCTCACCCAGAATAAAAGGGGTGGAACTGGGGCAGGGAGGGGGGCACAGGGAGGGAACATTTTCTTTTTGTCTCTCTAATTCAGTATCTGTGTTTCCAATCTTACCCTTTCATAGCCAGTTAAGATGAAGCATCTTTTATTTAAAGCAAATAAAATGGTCTAATGTCTGCATGATAAGGAAAAATCCATTCACCCAGGCTGAGATGGATGGATCCTTTCAAAGTCCTTCTATTAGCCTCACTCTTTGTCCTTTTCCTAGTTCCACTGAAATTCCAAACCTTTTTTTAAATGTATATTTTACCATAATATTTTTTTAAAATTATTTTTCCTAACATAGTCAAATCTGTGGTCATAAAGAGGTGAGGTTCCTGTGGCCTGTCTTCCAGCTTTTCCACAAGGTGGAGAAGCAGCAGAACTAAGTTGCCTTTAGCTGCCCCCTCCTCCCTGGGTCCCAGCTATTCCTCATATTAGGGGCCTGAGAGCTGCAGATGATGGACGCTCACAGCAGATACAGGGACTGGGAGCCTGATGGGTGTGTGAGGCACAGGATGTGGGGCCGGAGGAGGTGGGCAGGGTCCAAGGAGGGGGGCAGGGTGGGCTGTTTCATCATCTCTTTGGAAACATCAAGTTGGCAAGAGGGTTTATTGTGCTTAGGAGCCAGACCTCAGCTTATCACCCTTACCCGGCCTTTGTGACCATGGGCACGTGACTTACTCCATGCCTCAGTTTCCCCCCACAAAATGAGGTCCCTGGTGGATGTATCCATGGTTGGTTTAAGACTGTGGGAAGTCAGTGGCCTGGGGACTCCACTGAAGTCTTAACCAAAGCCTTCCAGCAGGGGTTCTGCAAAGAACAGACGGCTTCTCACATCAATGCTCTGTTTCCAGAAGCAGCACGGGTGCACAGTTCAGCGATAAAGCTGACACTGAACAGAACCAGGACTCAGACCCAGGTCTTCTGTTTCCTCATGTTGTTCTCTTGCCAAGATAACCAGACTGAGTTTTGTTGATGTCATTAAAACTGCTACCCAGGGGCTCCCCCAGGCTTCTGTGCACTGCCCTTGGTTTTGAATGTTAAATTATCCAGGAACCTCCTACAAGAGAACACAGAGTCCTTGGACACACAGCAGCTGGCGGCAGCTCCGTTCTCTGAGCAGAGGACAGGATCGCACAACCTGGGCCAGAAGTTAATCTGTCCTTTCTGTAAGAGCACAACAGAAGGGTGAGACACAAGCAGGGAAAGGGGAAACCCCTTATTGTATACACTCTTTTGAAACTCCTGGGCAGGTTTAGAACATATGATACTGCTTGAAATCTCATATTAGGGAAAAGATCACTTTTGGTCACAGCTGGTGTGTTGACACCTTGGCAACTGGAATTGGCATGACCTTTGTCCATGTGCTATGAGTAAGTGACCCCTCCTTGCTTACCGAATTCATGTTCAGATGGCAAAACAGCCCCAGACTGCCACATCTGATCCCCATCAGTTGTTTCTGTGTCTATGGCTTCATACGCTGAGTACATATAATCAGGGCTCAGCACACACCTGTGTGTTTACATGACTGGGGGACAGACAGGCTGATTCAAGGGGGCCTGTGGCCTGGGCTGGCTGGAGGATGGAGACAGAAATGGAGGGAAAATGGTAAATAGAAAATGAACAAAAATATTGTGTATCAGCCATGATTCATCTCCATGTAAAGCCCTTCAGAAACAATTTGGCCATTTGCTGGTAAACTCCACCAAATTGGGTATTGAAGAGGTCATTTTTCATCACGATGCAAATAGGACAGGGCCCCACCACTCTGCACTGACTTGTTCTTCTGCACAGAAAGGACATGGCCTGGCCCTGCTCTGACCCCCTAGGTTTGCTGTAGGGCCAGGTGGGGCCTAGAGGGGTCCAGCTCCAGGAGGTGATCAGCACTTTCCACCTCCCCCAAGGCCTGTATAAGGGATTAGATCACTTTCTGTTTCAGAGCAATTAGGGAGAACTGTTTCCTAGAACCTGGCTGACCTCCCCTTCCCCAGCCTAACGGATCAGCCCTGGTTGTCAGGCCCTTGTTTACCTTGGAGACAGAACACTCTGCAGGGTTCTGAGTGGTCAGTTGAGAACCAGAGGACACTGGCCCTCAGAGGCAGATCTGTGGAGCCCGCACAGCCATGGAAGGTCTGCCACCTGCTCCCTGGTCCACTTTCCAACTGATCCTGGAACACCTGTGGGGTGTTCTGCTGGTGGTTCCCCAAAGCTTGACTCACCTCCCAGGTCTCCCTGCGTTTCCCTGTGAGTTCTTGTTATGTGCTGTGCTGCTGGTTCTGATAGTAAAGAGACGGCACACTTTAAGAGGTGTGAAGTTCTGAGGGAAAAGGTCTTCTGACCATGATGAAGTCTGTGGAAAATGTAATGAGAATATTGGACCAATAGCTCAGGCTGATGAAGCCCTCAGGCCACCTGGGTGGAGGCCAGTCCTCCCATATTACAAACGCTGTGCTTGTCGGCATGAATGCAAACCAGAGCAGGTCATCATTTCAGGACACTGTGGACCTTCTGGAAAAGGTACACAACAGCCAGCCTCCTCAACTTTCCCAAGTTACTGATGGAAAACACACCTTTAAAGCATCAGAGGAAGAGGGAGGACAACCTCAGAAGAAAGAAACAAATGATCTGAATAACAATGTTGATTGTCCAGAAAGTCTAGAACTGTCTGACCAAGAAATTGAGAGAGAAAAGTGGCGAGTCCAGGAAAAGGAGGAGATGGGAGGAAGCCTGGAGCAGTGGAAGGCACGAAAGGAGCAGGTCCTGAAAGACAAAGTCAGCCGATTAAGACCCATAGCAGAACACCTGCTGACAATCTTCTCCGCACCTGAGCCCGTTGGAGATCACGTGGATGAAGGGAACTCAGATATCCAGCCAAAGACGGAAGCAGAAAATGGCCATTGCCCTGTCCATGGGTCAGAAGTTGACCTGAAGGGCATCATTGATGATGTTGACTGCAACGTGTCCCTGCCACGTCCTGAAGAGGCACATCAAGGAGCAGCCAGACAACTGAGGGAAGAAAAGCAAATGATCGAAGAGCGTACAGGACAAATCACGAGTCTCCAAACTGAAGAAGCATCTCTGCAGTGTGAAACTTTACTTCTTGACAGTGAGATTCAGCCGCTGAAGCAGAAACTTCAAAGTCTGCCTGATTTACATGACGACTATGTGATGCAACTTCACAAAAAATTGTTTAAGGAGGAAGCACGCTGCTTAGGATGGAAGAAACTTTTCAACGTGTATAGAGCCATGAACTCCATAATCAGAACCTCAACTTCTCCAGGAAGACAGCCAAAGACATGGACAGAGAATTGGAGAGAACCACTTCCTACTATCACCAGGAGACCTGCCTCCATGAGAAAAAAGCTCAAGAAAGCTGGGTGGTGGAGATGGAGAGAAAGCTCAGGGAGCCAAGGCAAGAGAGTGACCACAACAGGCAGGTGCTGGCCAAGGTGGAGTCCAACATCCAGCCATTCCCAAGGGGCCCTTGTGCCCCTGCTGCTCTACCCACAGTCCACAGAGGCCCGGAAGTGTCAGGGGATCCCCTGGGTCATCAGGCACCACCTCCCTGGAAGGAGGAAGATCATGCCACGAGGGCCCAGGGACCTGGGGTCACTTGCAGGTTTGACTCAGCTCACAGCAGCGAGGTCTGGACACTCACAACCAGGACAAAACATCTGCATGTGTTTTCCCTTTTTAGAGTAATTTTGATTTTTATCTTTTTAATTTAGCTTCTATTACATAATTTATTTTTTATTCATACAGATAATGCATTATAATCTGTAAGATTTTTCAAATAAAGTTTTATTTAATACAATTCTTTTTTTTTTTTTTTTTGCAGTACACGGGCCTCTCTCACTGTTGTGGCCTCTCCCGTTGTGGAGCACAGGCTCCGGACGCGCAGGCTCAGTGGCCATGGCTCACGGGCCCAGCTGCTCTGCGGCATGTGGGATCTTCCCGGACCGGGGCACGAACCCATGTCCCCTGCATCGGCAGGCGGACTCTCAACCACTGCGCCACCAGGGAAGCCCTTAATACAATTCTTATGAATAATTTATTTGTATGTCTTGCACCGTCTAGAACATGATAGTATAAATAATGTATTTTAATTTAAATCAAAAGTCGCTATTCCTTAAGCCATCATTGAAGTTTAACATAGAGAGAGATGTTTGAAATAATAAAGACCATTTCTGTATGCTACGAACTGTTATTAGAAATCTGTACAGGTATCTAAAATTTGCCCCCAAGAAATTAGATGGGTTTTAAAACACAATGCAAACAAACAAACAAAAACCCCTTGAATACACTACCACTAAAATGTCATAATTTTTTATGAAATGGTCTAAATTCATTGAATAATTTAGAGGAGTTTACATCTTGCACTCTTTTTTTTTTTTTTTTTTTTTTTGTGGTACGCGGTCCTCTCACTGTTGTGGTCTCTCCCATTGCGGAGCACAGGCTCCAGATGCGTAGGCTCAGCGGCCATGGCTCACGGGCCCAGCCGCTCCGCGGCATGTGGGATCTTCCCGGACCGGGGCATGAACCCGCGTCCCCTGCATCGGCAGGCGGACTCTCAACCACTGCGCCACCAGGGAAGCCCTCATTTTTTGTTTTATTATATTTTCAACCTTTGTCATTTTGTTTAAAGTATTGTTTGTTGTTTAGACATTTTTCAGTTTTATGAAGTGAAAATAAAAATTTTCTATTGGCAAATCACATATGCACACACACACACACATGTACACACAGACAAACACACAAAGACTACAATGTGGGTGTAAGACAATTTATTTGTTATTTCAGTAAATAACAGGAAATATTTCAGGAAAATGTAAAAATAAAGAGAAAAATAAATGTAAAAATAGAAAAAAAAAGAGAAAAATAAATGTAAAAATAAAGAGAAAAAAACTTTTAGTTAATAAAGGAAAAATAAAAATCACACATGTGCAATTTGTGTATATAGGGACAAGATATCTAAATCTTATACACAGAAAAGATAGTTATTAAGAACAGGGGACCGAGGTAGTAATTTTACTGGCCACTCCCACCCGGATTATGGCGTGGCCTGGTTTCAGGGCTGAACGATGCCAAAGATTGTTTGGATAAGTTATTTATTGTCTCTAAGCTGTGACGGTGAGGAAGCCAGGAAATGATGGCAGGAGGTGCAGGGGGTGGGGTTTTTAGTAAGGACGATGCTGCCAATGAAATGATAAACCCACTTTTCACGCCGCCTTGAGCTCAGGAATAGGGAGACAAGTGCAGAAAGTCTGGGCTCCCCTGGTGATATTCGGGTCGCTCTAAAAATGAGAACGCTCACAGAACGAGGTGAAACGATAGGATGCTGAGTACCGACACCCCCAGTTTGGTTCCTGTGGGACTGGGGCCAACAGGTGACAAGGGGGCTCAGGATCCTGTGTTGAGAGCTTCATGGAGGAAAAGTGCTGACCTGCAGCTGGGTTGTCCCAGGTGCTCTGGGGGCCATGACACCATCTCTGGTGCCACAGCTCCTGGCTGGTGGCGGCTGCGGGCATCTGATCCCGAAGGGCCAGGATGGGTTCAGAGTGAAGAGCAGGTAGAGGACGGGGAGAGGGTTCCCATGGCAACACACAGACAGAGATCAGACACTGGAGAATGTTCTGTCCTCGAAGCCCAGGTGAGCAGCAGCTCAAGGTGACAGATGACGTCAGGCCCACATCACCTGCGTGTCCACTGTCTGGGCGCCCACCTCCCTGTCTACACACAGAGGGGACCACCCTCATGCCGATCCTATGAGGTCTGCGCAGGGTCTCCAGTCTCCAGGTGAGAAACAGGTCAGATTCAGTAGCTGGTGAGGCCAGAGCAGGATGTGAACCCGAGTCTGTGAAGAGCAGCGTCTCCGCCTCTTCCCTTCTCTGATCCCCTGGCTCCGTCTTTGTCTCCAGGTGCTTCCCGCCTCCCCTCCCTCCCCTCCTGCCTCTTTCCTTCCCTTTCCCACCTCCATCACTCCTTCCCTTCCTCACCTCCTCTTCCCACCTCAATCCAGGTCACCTGCCCGACATCCATCCCAACCCCACCCAGGCTGAGCATGTGATGGGCACCAGGCACTTGGAGACACATGGAGAAGTTCTCCCCACCCGGGAGCACCTGCAAATATGCTCATGAAATTACAGGGAAAAGGGCTGCGTTCAGTGTTTCCCACTGAGAAAGCAGGGGAGCTGGATATTTTACTCATCTCTCCTTGGTTGGTTTCCATTTCTAAGCAATGTTCAATAATCATTTCAAGTAAACCCTGCTGATGTGTGATTCAGGGAGAGGAGCTTCGGGGTGGGGAGAGACCTGCTGGGCATCTGAGGACCTGCCAGGAACCATCAGGAAGGACAGGGGAGTGGAGGGGAGGGGAGAAAAGTCAGCATCCCCAGCGGGAACTCAGGCTTTCCCGGATGCTCCCATGATCTTTCAGGGAAGCAGAATCTTCTTCATTGAGAAATCGCTCCCTAGTTTTTGGGTTCATTTTGAACTTAAATCCTCTCTGAGCCATTATTTATTCACTGTCAACCATGAGCTTTAACTATGAACTGGGATTTTCCAGTTTAAAGAATAAGAAAGAAATGGGTCAAGTTCTCTGTCATCAACAGGGATGGAGAGATCTTTGTGGAAGAGTGAAAATATCACCTCTCTCACTGATCAGAAACTGATAATATTATTACCAGCCTAAAACATTGCACCTCCTCTTTATTGTTTTAAAATTTCTGATGACTCCTTTTGAAAAAAATACCTAAAATCAGATATCTAAGTATAGGTCAGATATCACAGATAGGAAAATTTGGGGAACCCTGCAAGGAGTGTTTGGGAAAAAAATCAAGGGTCCCCGAATATAGCCCGAGGCAGGTTCTCTTGTTCTCACCTGTCCTCCCTCACGGGTGTGCCTCCTAAGGCCCCGCCTGTGCCCACAGGCACCTGCTCTGTTCATACCTTCCTGTGAACCTGGTTGGAGGATGCACAGGCTTTGGGAACACGTCTGACACCTGCCCCCTCCCTGGACCAGAGCTTGACCGTCACCTCTGAGTCAAGAAGGTGAGGTAGCTCCCTGCTAGACTCTCTGGATTTGAATTCCAACTCTGCCACTTACTGACTCTGAGTCCTGGGGGAATTTATCCACTCTGTGAGCCTCAATCTTTTCATCTGTTAAATGGGGGAATTCTTCATACCTACCTCATAGTGTAGCTGTGGGGATTCTCTTAATAACACTTGCAAAACTCACAGCACAGTGCCAGCACATAGGACGTACTGTGGCTCCCAGTGGCAGGCTGGTGAAGACCACGGGCCCCTTCTCAGAATCATATTTTTAAACGCATAACATAAAATACAGAGGATGACAAATGAAACCAGTTACTGTACATTGAAATGCATATTGAAATATAGTCGTGGAAAAGTGATCTATGTGCTTTTTATTAACATGTTGTAGAATAAGATCAGTGGCAGGTCTAATAACTACTGCAATTTCAAAGCAGTTACGAGCAGAAGCGGTGTTTCGAGATTTCACGACAGCGTTAATGCCGTATGAAATACCTGTGATTTCGACTGGGGACAAAATCACAGGTGTTGCTAATGCTGCTGTAATGTGTTGCCTCCATTCAATTAATGAAGAAAATGCTACATTTTAGTCGGAAGCCAGTGAAAATTAAAATGTTGTGGGGTTTTTTTGCCCATCCAAGTTCATTTATGGACCCTGGAAAGTCACGTCCCTCCCTGGGTTTTTCCATGATCGCCAAGCGGGGGTCAGAAGGGTGGGGATACGGGAAAGAACTCACCCCTGGTTCTGAGCTGGGACCCCGTGGAAGGTGCAGAGTCACAGAGGAGGACTGGTCCGCTCCCTCCCTGTGCTTCTCCTAAGAAACAGGCGTTTCAGAAGAGGGGATCTTCTCCCAATCTTTCTCTCGATTTACCTGGATATTCAGTTCAGGGATGATCTAGTCTCTCAAAGGAACCCGGGGCTGGAATATGGTTTAAATGTCAAGTGCACCAGTCTGCTGGCACAGCCTGGAGAAAGCTCTGGACTCACCGTGGCGCCTGTCACCCAGGACGGGGCAGAGGGACTCGCAGCCCTTTCTCCTGTTATTTAGGTGACATTCTCAGGTTTTCAGAGTTGTGAGATGGTCAGCAAGCAGCGGTTTTTAGAGGCTCTTGGTCACGTCCAACCTCTGCTGATTGCTGTCTCCCGACTCTCACTAGGTGCCAGGGAACATCCCCTCGGGGAGCCTGGTCTCTGAGCACTGGTAGTGGAAGCCTGATGCTGGGTGCCCTGCAACTCTGCCTCCTTCCCTGCTTTCTGGGAGTTGCCCTCCTCCAAGTGGGAATGACCTCCAGCCCTGAAGTACAGGGTGGACATGTGACCCCTGCAAGCCTGGGCCCAGCCCCCTTTCACAGATTAGTACAGATGTTAAGAAAGAGGGAACTTCTCTCAGTTTGAAACCATGAGCACCAAGAATCCTGTAAGCCTGGGGCATCATTGGTCATCTCCTCCCTTTTGGAGATCTCCTATTTGAGAACTAAGCTACTGCAGAGAAAGCAGTGAAGCCAGAAGACAGAGCCAGAGTCCTGAGAGCTGGACCCTGGATCCAGCTGTTCCTGAAGTCCCATATCCTCCTCTCTTAAATGCCCTGAGCCATTGAGTCCCCTTTGAGGTTTAAGCCAGACAGAGCTGAGTTTCTATCAGTTGCATGTGAACGAATCCTATTGGTTATATTTTTACAATCATTCTGCCAATAGCAAACTCTGTCTTAAATAGAACACTCTGTTCAGAGTCACAGCGTCCATCAGAACAGACAAGGTGAGAGAGCTCAAAGGTGCAGTTGGTCACACCTGGGCTCATGCTTTACAAGTATAGGAGCAGTGACAAGCGTCCCTGTTTCTGAGTGTTCAAGGCATCCTCCCTCTGGAGTCACCCTCTGTCCAAGGCTGTTGCACTCTCCTTGTGGGCCCTCAGGGAAGGGGATTGTTTGGCCCAGCTTCCAAACTTCCCAGGGAAGACAGCAGGGACCACAAGGGCTCAGCCTTCGCCAATGACCCATCAGACCCACAGCAGTTCCTCCAGGGAGCAGGGCTGGGGCTGGGAGCTCCCACTCCTGTGTGTATAGGGAGCACCTCCCTGCCAGGGAAGCTTCTGGGGAGGGGCTGCCACTCTCCTAGGGAAGGAGAGGCCACAAGGGGCGAGACCCAGGCATTCTGTCCCCAACAGTGGTGGTGGTGAAGTGCTCTCTGGATTTCTGACCGAGGGTTACTCCTGGACCTTCGAAACGAGACCTGAGGAAGAGGCAGAAGCTGGTCCTGATTGGAACCCCCATCCTGAGACCCCTAGAAGTTATCAGCAATGCTGGAAGACAAGACACCTAATCAGACAGATCCATGGAGCTCTCACGTCATCCACAAACACAGCTTTTCTGCCATTTCATCCCACACCAACATCTGACCTCAACCTTGGCAAATACTAACTGATGCACTTTGGTCAATGAGTGTCAATGATGGCCAGTTTGGGACTGGTTTTCTATTTGAATACTCTGCTGTTCCCACTGCTGGTGAAATTTCAAGTCTGAATCATGGGGTCAGGATGAACAAAACCTGGGAGATTCGAGTAGTTGTAAGATTAGAACTAATGGGCAGGTCTATATCACACGCCTTCTAAATATCTCATTTCAGGCATCACACAGAATCTTTAAGCTGAAATAAAATCTCTACCCGCCATTGGACTCTCTGAGTGGGAGGAGACAATAAGGCAGCTGCTACCCCATCTATTAAGATTTATTAAAAACAGGCTGCAGATAAATATATATATATATATATATATTTTTTTTTTTTTTCCTCCTGGGCAAAGTTAATGCCAAGACTTATCAACTAATTTCTGAGACAGAAAGGTGTAGGGAACAGTGTTTGTGGAATTTGAGACTTGAAGGAGTTCCCTTGACCGCCCCCCAAACACAGACATCACTCCAGCCACATACCCTGCTAGAGAACGACCTATGAGATGCAAACCCCCCATCCAGTTCCCAGGTTCATAACATAATGGTGAGGATACTAAATCCTGGAGGATTTGCCATCAATTGGCATAAAACTCCACCCAGAACTCTTACCTTACCACTAAAGGCTAACCCCCCGTGTGAATTACTGTATTTTGAGTTAGGCCCAGAGGGTCCTCTACCCATTGCTAGGGCGACAAATCTGCACCCTCACCCGGGGCTCACCCAGGCAGCCACCCTCCTGGAAGGAGGCCTTTCCTACCCCCAGAGCTACAAGCTGCTCTGCAGCTCCATCATCTCTGGACCCCAGACTATCAGGGAGGAGGAGAGGCTGCTGGCCATGCACTGACCCCTGTGTGTGGGGTGTGTGGACTGTGAATGATCCATGGAGGGAGGGCAGGACCCCCTGAGAACTGGGGGAACCATGGTAGACGTCAGACACAATCACCATGGCAATCTGCTCGCCAGCCCTTGCCCTCCCCACCTGTGCTCATGACGCACTTTTCCTTCCAGAATGCTTTTCCTGAGGTTGTCTTCAGGATGTGGTCACAGGTGGGTCTTTCCACCCATCTGCAGTGTGAGGTGACTGATAGACACATTTGATGCCTGTGCTGGGTTGAACAGCATCTCCCTAAATTCATGTCCACTTGCAACCTCAGAAGGTGACCTTATTGGAAATAGGGTCCTTGAAGATGTCATTAGTCAAGATGAGGTCATACTGGGTTAGGGTGGGCCCCTAATCCTGCGCAACTGGTGTTCTTATGGAAAACAGACTCACAGGGAAGAAACCACGTGAAGACAGAGGCAGAGACCCAGATGCTGGGAGAGGGACCTGGACCAATTCCTCCCTCAGGGCCTTCAGAAAGAACCAACCCTGCCGACATCTTGATTCAGACTTCTGGTCTCCAGATCGGGGAGATAATAAATTTCTGTTGTTTTAAGCACCCCCATTTGTGGTCATTTGTTTTTTTTGTTGTTATTTTGGGTTTTTTTTAACATCTTTATTGAAGTATAATTGCTTTACAATGGTGTGTTAGTTTCTGCTTTATAACAAAGTGAATCAGCTACACATATATCACCATATCTCTTCCCTCTTGCGCCTCCCTCCCTCCCACCCTTGTGGTCATTTGTTGTAGCAGCCACAGGAAATGAATACGGTGCCACACGATACTTCAAAATGGAGGCCTTGCAAAACTTCTAAGCTGGGATTCAACTGGCCTGAACCTAGGATAGAATGAAAAATGTGTCTGATATCTACTCCTTATACTTTTTTTTTTTTTTTTTTTGCAGTACGCGGGCCTCTCACTGTTGTGGCCTCTCCTGTTGCGGATCACAGGCTCTGGACGTGCAGGTTCAGCGGCCATGGCTCACGGGCCCAGCCGCTCCGCGGCATGTGGGATCTTCCCGGACCGGAGCACGAACCCGCGTCCCCTGCATCGGCAGGCGGACTCTCAACCACTGTGCCACCAGGGAAGCCCTACTCCTTATACTTTTAAGGAAAGAGTAAAACAATACAGAAAAATAACACACACATGCATGCACACGTGCGTGCACACACACACACACACACACTCCTTAGGTTTTTTGGTGTTTTTTTTTGCGGTACGTGGGCCTCTCACTGTTGTGGTCTCTCCCGCTGCGGAGCACAGGCTCCGGACACGCAGGCTCAGCCGCTCTGCGGCATGTGGGATCTTCCCGGACCGGGGCACGAACCCATGTCCCCTGCATCGGCAGGCGGACTCTCAACCACTGCGCCACCAGGGAAGCCCCTCCTTAGGTATTTTTAAAGTAATCTTCTAGGGAATGTCCTGGGATTGACACAGATTCATCATGAACTCAACCAATGACCTTGAGTTCATGGTTTGCACCTGCGTGTAATCCTGCACATGCTCCATGAAGACAAGTTCTGTTCTGTTTGCTGTGCTTGGCTCCTGGGAGGCCCGTCTCTGCCCCATGATGGGCAGGAAGGAAAAGTGGGGAGAGGCAGTCCTGCCACATCTGTGACCTCATCATGTCCTCATAAAGGTTCCCTTGTTGGGACGTGTTCACAGGCTGTCTCACTGACTCTCTTTCTGTGTGGCTCCTCGCCTTCACTGGGGGTGAGTGAAGAGGTGGCTTTAAGTCAAACCTACCAGGAAAAGGCGTTCATGGACCTGCCTATCCTCAAGCCCTGTTACGTGAGCACTTCAGCTGAGCAGCGTTTCACATGCGTGTGCAGTGATGGGGGAGGTACCAGGACATTGTGACTCCACCCTCCACTACCGGATGATCCAGTCGGACCCAAAATCCCAACCCGTGGGAGACCATTGGGAAACCATTGAGTCTTTCCCAGGGACAGTCTGAGAGCAGCAGACATCATCCCAATACCTAATAGGAAACATTCACCTGCTTTGAGACCAAAAGGTGCTGCCTTAGCTTTCCTTCCTTCACAGCTGTGATCCTGCATCCACCGGAGTTCTATGCATCATGGGGTAGGGATGCTTTCCTGTCAGAGGTATGATGGGGGTCCTCGGTATTTGCTCCATTAAGGTGGGGCTTGGGTTCACCTAGAAAGACCATGGCCCTTGTGTTCTCCTCCTGGACCCACGATGGGACCAGCTGACCCTGGGAAGGCACCACCTCCAGCACATCTGCCTTCCAGTGAATAGGACTGGCCTCCGTGGCCACCAGGGCAGGACTGGCATAAGCCTCGGTCCTTGGTCCCCTCAGTATGAGTCACACACACACACCCCACAGGTGTCACCTCAAAACACATCTACATCAGGGATCAGGCCAGGGCCATAGCTAGTGTCCTCAGCTTTGGTGGGGACGGGGGGGCAGAGGGAGAGAAACAGGTTACTACAGAAGACTTTAGTACATTCTGAAATGTTCGTTCTTTTTAGGGCAAAGCTTAAAAGGTATTGCAGTGTGAATTCTAGTTAAAACTCCACCATTGAGGTTGATGTTGGCTGTGGGTTTATCATATATGGCCTTTATTATGTTGAGGGAAGTTCACTCTGTGCCTACTTTCTGCAGGGTTTTTATCATAAATGGGTGGTGAATTTTGTTGAAAGCTTTCTCTGCATCTATTGAGATAATCATATGGTTTTTCTCCTTCAATTTGTTAATATGGTGTATCACATTGGTTGATTTGCGTATATTGAAGAATCCTTGCATTCCTGGAATAAACCCCACTTGATCATGGTGTATGATCCTTTTAATGTGCTGTTGGATTCTGTTTGCTAGTATTTTGTTGAGGATTTTTGCATCTATGTTCACCAGTGATATTGGCCTGTAGATGCAGAAAATTATAAGACACTGATGAAAGAAATTAAAGATGATACAAATAGATGGAGAGATATACCATGTTCTTGGATTGGAAGAATCAACCTTGTGAAAATGACTCTGCTGCCCAAAGCAATCAACAGTTTCAATGCAATCCCTATCAAACCACCACTGGCATTTTTCACAGAACTAGAACAAAAAATTTCACAATTTGTGTGGAAACACAAAAGACCCCGAACAGCCAAAGCAACCTTGAGAACGAAAAATGGAGCTGGAGGAATCAGGCTCCCTGACTTCAGACAATACTACAAAGCTACAGTAATCAAGACAGTATGGTACTGGCACAAAAACAGAAATATAGATCAATGGAACAGGATAGAAAGCCCAGAGATAAACCCATGCACATATGGTCACCTTATCTTTGATAAAGGAGGCAAGAATATACAGTGGAGAAAAGACAACCTCTTCAATAAGTGGTGCTGGGAAAACTGGACAGGTATATGTAAAAGTATGAGATTAGAACACTCCCTAACACCATACACAAAAATAAGCTCAAAGACTTAAAGATCTAAATGTCAGAAACTATCAAACTCTTAGAGGAAAACAAAGGCAGAACACTCTATGACATAAATCACAGCAAGATCCTTTTTGACCCACCTCCTAGAGAAATGCAAATAGAAACAAAAATAAACAAATGGGACCTAATGAAACTTAAAAGCTTTTGCCAAGCAAAGGAAACCATAAACAAGACCAAAAGACAACCCTCAGAATGGGAGAAAATATTTGCAAATGAAGCAACTGACAAAGGATTAATCTCCAAAATTTATAAGCAGCTCATGCAGCTCAATAACAAAAAAACAAACAACCCAATCCAAAAATGGGCAGAAGACCTAAACAGACATTTCTCCAAAGAAGATATACAGATTGCCAACAAACACATGAAAGAATGCTCACCATCACTAATCATTAGAGAAATTCAAATCAAACTACAATGAGATATCATCTCACACCGGTCAGAATGGCCATCATCAAAAAATCTACAAACAATAAATGCTGGTGAGGGTGTGGAGAAAAGGGCACCCTCTTGCACTGTTGGTGGGAATGTAAATTGACACAGCCACTGTGGAGAACAGTATGGAAGTTCCTTAAAAAACTACAAGTAGAACTACCATATGACCCAGCAATCCCACTACTGGGCATATACCCTGAGAAAACCATAATTCTAAAAGAGTCATGTACCAAAATGTTCATTGCATCTCTATTTACAATAGCCAGGACATGGAAGCAACCTAGGTGTCCATCATCGAATGAATGGATAAAGAAGGTGTGGCACGTATATACAATGGAATATTACTCAGCCATAAAAGGAAACGAAATTGAATTATTTGTAGTGAGGTGGATGGACCTAGAGTCTGTCATACAGAGTGAAGTAAGTCAGAAAGAGAAAAACAAATACCGTATGCTAACACATACATATGGAATCTAAGAAAAAAAAAAGTCACGAAGAACCTAGGGGTAAGACGGGAATAAAGACACAGACCCACTAGAGAATGGACTTGAGGATATGGGGAGGGGGAAGGGTAAGCTGGCACAAAGTGAGAGAGTGGCATGGACATATATACACTACCAAACATAAAATAGATAGCTAGTGGGAAGCAGCCACATAGCACAGGGAGATCAGCTCGGTGCTTTGTGACCGCCTAGAGGGGTGGGTTAGGGAGGGTGGGAGGGAGGGAGACGCAAGAGGGAAGAGATATGGGAACATATGTATATGTATAACTGATTCACTTTGTTATAAAGCAGAAACTAACACACCATTGTAAAGCAATTAGACTCCAATAAAGATGTTAAAAAAAAAAAAAAAACTTCACTCTGCAGTGGCCACTGCTGGTGTTAAGATTCAAGTCTAAAAGGACTCCCAGTCTTTCTTTTCTTTAATCTTCTTCTTTTTTATTGAGATACCACACTTGCACTGCAGGTGCTTGAATGTTCGGGGTACCGTTCAGGGACCTTTAACATGCGTCTCCAGCATGGGACATCTCCCCGAGCAATAGGTAGAACTTTCCAGGCCCCAGCAGGCCCCCTGGTCAATAGCAACCCCCACCAAGGATCTCCAGGCTGGAGGCGGCTTCTGTCCCGACACCCAGCACCACGTGTCACTGGACTTCCTGCAGGTGGGTTCACACAGTACACGCGCTGGGATCTTTCTTCACTCGACACTGTGTCTGTGACGTGTCCTCGCCTGGAACAACTGTTTGTTTACTGTGTACCGTCCCATTATGTGAATATAGCACAGTTGATTCAACTTGTCCTACAACTGATGACCATTTGGGTTAGCTCATGTTTGGGACTATTATACATGACGATGATTATGGACATTCTCACGAGTGTCTGTTGGTGGCCTGAGCCCCCATCTCACCTGAGTTACACACACCCAGGAACCTCTGGTCATGGAAGCATGTGTGTTTACCTGTAGGGGATACAGCAGAACAGTTTCCAAGGTGGTATCACTCTGCACTTCAGCCACAGACGTCTGAGAGCCCCAGCTGTCCCACCATTGTCACACTGGTCAGTCTCTGGAATTTTAGCCATTCTAATAGGTTCATGAGATAATTTACTATGGGTTCGGTTTGCATGTTCCTCTTGGCTAATAATGTTGGGCACCTTTTCATATGCTTAGTGGGCTCTTGGATCTGCAGATTTTTCTGAAAGGGGCTGATAGTAAACGTTTACAGGCCACACAGTCTCTGCCCCAACTCATCAGCCCCGCTGCTGTAGAGAAAGCAGCCCTTGACCACATGGGAGTGAACGGGTGTGGCTTTCTTCCAATAGAACTATTTATAAGCCAGGCTGGGGGGTGGGATTTGGCCTGAGGGGCCTTCATTTGCGGACCCTGCTCTACTGTAAAGCACCGGCTCAGGACCTTTGCCCATTTTTTAATCGGTTCGCTTGTCTCTTTCTTAGTGATTTCTGCAGGTTCTCTGTAAGTTCTGGATCCCAGTCTTGTGTTGTTAATCATCTATCATGTTCTGGAAATTAGAAGAAATGATGGTATTGTGTTGGACCACTGCTGCAGCCTTGCCCTCGAGGTTTCTACCACAAGGCCCCTGGGGGGTCAGTTGTCCGTAGTCGCAGGAATCATCCCCTGACACGTGGACGCGGGAGGGCTGGCCTCTGCCAGAGGCACCCCGAGGGGCACAGCTTGCGCACAGCAGCCCAAGCCCGGGTCCCTCTGCCCCTCTTGCTGGTCTCTCAGAGCCAGGACGGGCCGTGTGAAAAATGGCCCCGACGTGTTCAACTGGACACATTTTCCAAAAGGAGCACAAACTCAGTGTGGATAATGAAAGTATGTGCCGTCAGGAATTTTTTTCTCATTTGAAGGTAATTTTCCAGTTCTTCAGACCACAGATGTTCAGAATGAGGGAGGGGGTGGGACGCCTTTTCCGTTGTGAGCCAAACCTTCTTAGGCTGGGCGACTGGGGGGAAATTGCCCACTTTCTGGGTTGCTTCACTAGCAAAATGACCATTGTTTTTGCCCTGCAAAACCTTTTTCACAGGTAAGCTCCCCAGGGGAGCTGCGGCCAGGTACCAGGTACGAGGGCACGTCAGGAGCAGAGTGTTGTCTTGCCTGTGGGATCTCAATTGAACAAACATTATCATCTCATTTCACAGCAAGAAAACTCAACTCAGAGAGGTTAAATGACTTGACCAAGATCAGAGATTCAATCACTGAGCAACCCAAATGCTTTACTTCAAAGCCCAGCCCTTCCCCACTGGACTGTACTCAGGTCTCCCCTCTCAAAGATCGGGCTGGAAGGGCTGTTTTGGGAAATGTGGTCATTTCCACCCAAGATAAATGAGACCTTAAGGTCTAAACCGGGGGTCAAAGGACTCATCACTCAGGGTCCCCAGCAAGCTAGCTGCAACACTGGGTTGAGAGACCAGATTTTCTAAGTCCAAAGCTTTCCTCACATATTTTTTTTCTTATTTAAATAATTTTGATTTTATGACTTCAACCACAACGTAAGCTGCATAAAAACAGCAATTTAGTTTGTCTTTTTCTCCACTGTATCTAGTGTCTATAACAGCATTCGTGATTGAGACGCTCCATTTCTTGAACAAATGGACCATAAAAAGTTAAGTAGTAAGTGGTTTGTTTTTGCCCCGCAAGGAAGTTTTAATGCTGTTCCTCCCTCTGGCTCCCTCTCAGGTCTCCACTCAGACAGAGAGGGTGGCTGGATGCCCGAACATCAGCCAGCACCCAAGGCCAAGGGAAACTCACATTACCAGGCCTCTTTTCCTGATATCTTACTAGAGTCGTAAGCCTGCAATCATTCATGTCCTTGACAGATTCTCTCATTACAGCGATATATAGAAATACGGAGAATTCTGCTGCTTTCATCCAAAGTGGCTTCAGATGGCCAACTATTCTTCCTTTCATTGTACCCATTCCAAACATAGAGCTCCTTAGGAATGTAGGAAAGCTGTTCACGGCCCCTAAGTGTGGGATTTATCAACTCGTGTATTGTTGATTCTTGTGCAATTAGCAACATCATTTCTGAAAAAAGGACTGAATTGATGTCATTTTCCGAGCAGTGATTCTGCTCCTTTATGCCTGCTCTCATTTCATACCAAACTTGGTTTATGGGAAGTTTAGGTAAACAAAGTTCTTATGAGTAATTAGTATTTAATTAGGCTAAGTTTCATGTCTGTGTGAGTCAAGGCCTCCTTTTCCAACCTCTGGGACCAATTAAGTATGTCAGGCCTCTGTTTACAGAACAAGGCCCAAGACTGAGTCCCCCGGGCATTTCCCAAGTTGTTGTTAGTAGCTAAACCTCTAGATTAAGCTACTAAATATTTTTCTTGGCTCTTGCTGTTGGTGAAAGGGCAAGACTGGTCACCCAGTGATCTAGGTCCTTCTTCTCTGTGTTTGTCTTATAGGAGTTTCCACAGCCCACCAGCATCCCCACCAAGAAGCTTCATCCTGACACAGAGGGAAGGTCACAACACCGCCCTCTGGGAAAAAAGGTCATGACACTGTCCTTCCCACCATCAGCCTATTTCAAGTGAAGAATCTGGAGTGAGAACCTCTCTGCTGACAAGTATTTATGCTGGATTTCTTTTTTCCAATTTCATAGTATGAACATGTTCAAGTACACAGAAAAGGGAAAGGAAGAACACAATGAACATTTGTACACCAGCCAGTGAGATTCAAAATTTCAATTCACCAACCATCAAAATTGTGTTTAATCATTTGAAAGTGAGTTGCCTTTGCAATATTTCTGCATGTATATACTAAAAATAAGGACACTCTTCAATACAACCAAAGTAATATTGTGACAAAAAAATATCATTTAAGTTATTAAAGTAATTGGAGTAATATTGCTCATATTATTTTTATCCTTTTAAAGCCTATAGTGTCTGTAGTGATGCTTCTATTTCATTCCTGAAGTGGTAATTTGTGTCTTCTCTCTTTTTTTCTGAATAAGTCTAGTTAAAGGTTTATCAATTTCATTGTGTATTTCTTTTTCAAAGACTCAACTCTCGGTTTCGTTCATGTTGTTATTTTGCTGTTGTTTTTCATTTCATTGATTTCTACTTTTATGTTTATTATTTTCTGCTTCTGATTTTTGGGTTTAATTTGCATTTTTTTCTTTCCTAACATTTTAAGATGGAAGTTTAATTCATTTTTTTAAGCTATACCTCACAAATTTTGCTGGTATTTTTATTCTTGTTTAGTTCAAAATATTCTTAATCCTCCTTGTAGTTTCTTCTTTGACCCATGTGTTATTTAGACGTATGCTGTTTAATTTCCAAATGTTTGAAGATTTTCCAGATATTCTTCTGTTGTTGATTTCTTACTAAATTGTGTTGTTAAGCAAAGGATAAACTTTGTATGATTTCAATCCTTTTAAAATTTGTTGGGCTTCCCTGGTGGCACTGTGGTTAAGAATCCACCTGCCAAGGCAGGGGACATGGGTTCAAGCCCTAGTCCAGGAAGATCCCACATGCCGCGGAGCAATTAAGCCCATGCGCCACGACTACTGAGCCTGTGCTCTAGAGCCCACGAGCCACAACTACTGAAGCCCATGTGCCTAGAGCCTGTGCTCTGCAAGAGAAGCCACAGCAATGAGAAGCCCATGCACTGCAATGAAGACCCAATGCAGCCAAAAAAAAAACAAAAAATTTGTTGAGGCTTATTCTATGACTTACCATATGGTCTATCTTGGTGTATGTTCCATGTGCACTTGAAAAGAATGGTTTATTCTGCTGGTGTGGGTAGACATTTTTAGGTCAAGTTGGTGAATAATATCCTTATTTAGTATCTGTTTACTTTTTCTATAAATTATTAAGAAAGGAATGCTAAAATTTCCAACTAAAATAGTTGCTCTGCCTAGTTTATGAGGCCTGTTAACTTTGTTTTTGTATATGCACACATTTAGGGTTGTTATGCTTTTGTGGTAAATTGACCTCTATCTGTATGAAATAATCTTCTTTACCCATATTAATAATTCTTCTTCTGAAGTCCCTCTTCTCTTATAAGTTAATGAAGCTACTCTTTATTTTGTTTACTCTTTTCATGGTATATCTATTTCCATCTTTTTATTCTTACATATCTTTGTCATCACATTTAAAGTAGCTTTTTTGGAGATCACACACAGTTTTGTTTTTTAACCTTAGAATATCTGTCTTTGGAGTGTAGACTATTACATGTGTTATCATTATCATTATGGTTGAATTTACATATATATGCTTTTTCTTTTTTTTTTGCCGTACATGGGCCTCTCACTGTTGTGGTCTCTCCTGTTGCGGAGCACAGGCTCCGGACACGCAGGCTCAGCGGCCATGGCTCACCGGCCTAGTCGCTCCGCGGCATGTGGGATCTTCCTGGACCGGGGCACGAACCCGTGTCCCCTGCATCGGCAGGTGGACTCTCAACCACTGTGCTACCAGGGAAGCCCTATGGTTGAATTCAAATTGGTCATCTTGCTACTTTTTTATATTTGTCTCATCCCTTTTTTATTTCTTTTTTTCTCTTTTCTTACTTTCTTTTGGATTAAATGTATAATTTTTTTTACCACTCTATTTATATTCACTATTGCCTGATAGGCTATATTTTTCATGTTTTATTATTATTTTTTAAAAAATTTTTGGCTGCTTTGGGTCTGCATTGGGTCTTTGTTGCTGCACACAGGCTTTCTCTAGTTGCAGTGAGCAGGGTCTACTCTTCATTGTGGTGTGTGGGCTTCTCATTGCTGTGGCTTCTCTCGTGGAGCACAGACTCTAGGTGCATGGGCTTCAGTAGTTGCAGCACACGGGCTCGGTAGTTGTGGCACATGAGCCCTAGAGCACACGAGCTTCAGTAGTTGAGGCCCATGGGCTTGGTAGTTGCAGCACACGGGCTCTAGGGCATGCAGGCTTCAGTAGTTGTGGTGCGTGGGCTCAGTAGTTATTGTGCGCTAGCTCTAGAGAGCAGGCTCAGTAGTTGGGGCATGTGGGCTTAGTTGCTCCACAGCACATGGGATCTTCCCAGACCAGGGATCAAACCCGTGTCCCCTGCATTGGCAGGCAGATTCTTAACCACTGCACCACCAGGGAAGTCCTATTATTATTTTTGAAGTGGGCCATTTTTAAAGTTTTTATTGAATTTCTTACAATATTGCTTCTGTCTTATGTTTTGGTTTTTTGGCCCTGAGGCTTGTGGGATCTTAGCTCCCCAACCAGGGATTGAACCCACACCCCCTGCATTAGAAGGCAAAGTCTTAACCACTGGACTCCCAAGGATGTCCCTTATTATTTTTAAAGCAATTACTCTAAGGCTTACAATATTCAACTTTAACATATCACAGACCATATAGAAATAATATTATGCCACTTCATGTACAATACACAATTCTTAAAACATTATACAATACTTCTATTTTTTTCTTGCTATTTTGTTATTGTCACATTTTATTTCTCACATATTAAATCCACAATACATTTTTTACATTTTGCTTTCAATATTCAATTATCTTTTAAAAGAATTTTTAAATGAGGCAAAAAAATTATATTTACCACATATTTGCCAATTTTTTGCATTCTCCATGTCTTTATATAGGTCTAAGCTTTCATGTTGTCACATGTTTCATATTCCTACTTGGCTTCAATTTATTGTACAGCTGATCTCCTAGAAGTGAATTATTGCAGTTTATGTTTGTCTGAAAAAAATTTTATTTTACTTCCATTTTTAATGGAATAATAACTTCCATTATTTTCCCTGAATATAGAATTATAGGTTGACAGGATTTATTATCTATCTATCTATCTATCTATCTATCTATTTATCTATCATCATCACTCTATCTCTCTTTCTTTAATATATCATTCTTTTGTCTTCTGGACTGCATAGTTTCTGACAAGAAACTGCAGTCATTCTTACCTTTTCTCCTTTGTACATATGTCCATCTTCTCTCTCTGCTTTTACAATTTTTCTGTCACTGGTTTTCAGCTATTTTATTGTGATGTTTTATGGTGTACTGCGTGTGTGTGTGTGTGTGTGTGTGTGTGTGTATCCTAGTTTGGATTTGTTGAGCTTCTCTGACTAAATACTTTTCATCAAATTTGGAGGCATTATTTCTGCAAATAATTTTCTGTTTTCTTCTCTTTCAGAGATTTCAATTACCATCATGTTAGAGGGCTTGAAATTTTTCCACAGATAATTGAAGCTCAGCTTTTTTTTTTTCAGTTTTTTTCTCTCTATGCTTCATTTTGTGTAAATTCTATTGTTATATCTACAAGTTCATTGACCTTTTCTTCTGAAGTATTTAATGTACTATTATTATTCCTTCCACTAATGGTTTTTAAATTTCCTCTATTATATGCTTCATCTCTTTAATTTCCATTTAGTTCTTTTAAATGTATTTCATTTCTCTTCTCATTATATGTTCCTTTAAATATTAAAATCTAGTTATGATGTCCTTGTCTACAAATTCTATCATCTCTGTAATTTCTGGTTTGCTTCTAAAGACTGATATTTATCCTAGTTATTGGACTTTTTTTGGCTTTTTGTAATTTTTGCAGGATACTGTAAATTTTATGTTTTTGTGTCTAGATTTTGTTGCTTTCCTGTATAGAGTGATGGACTTTGTTTTGGAAGGAGAAAAGTTACTTGAAGATCAGATTGATCCCTGTGAGCTCTGGTTTTAAGCTTTGCTAGGGAAGGTCTAGAGTAACTTCACTCCACAAAGAGTTCAGTCCTACTGATATGGTGTGACTACTCTGGGGTCTTCAATGAATGCACCAGGTTGGTACCGAGGACCCTCCACTCTGACTGGTCAGAATTTAAATAGTCCACTTCCTTCCCTGTGTGACTCTGATACTCTGTCAGCTTACAACACTTGGTCATTCTTGGCCTATCTCTGTCAAGGTTCACTGTACCCAGAAGCACCCTAATACTCAGCAAACACCTAAGGAGTCTCTATGTAGATTTCTGCAGCTCTTTTTCTGAGTAGCTCTTTCCTATTTGGGAATCTGCCTATGACTTCATGTAGCCCCAGCCTCCTTAAATTCTGATCTCTATCTCTTCAACTCATGAGGGCACTGGGCTCTGTCTTGGTTGCCCCTCTGTCACCTATGGTCTGAAAAATGTCTGGAGGTAGAAAGCTGGGGCAATTGTAAGGCTATTAGTAGGGGTCATAGTACTATGCTATCTATTGTCTAATGTCTGAAAACAGTTGTCTAATCTATTTTGTCCAGTTTTCAAATTGTTTACAGCGAGAGGGTAAATCTGAGCCTTGTCTTCCCTCTTGGCCAGAGATAGTTCTCATTATATTTTAACTTCCTTGGTTTCATTAATTATTTTCCCCTTGTCATTGTGTTTATAATTGTGTTTCTCCCTTTTTTCTTAAGTAGCCAATGTCCACTTTGTTCTTTGTTGGTTTTTTTTCCCATGAACTACATTTGAATTTATTATTTATACTATTTTTTAAAGTTTCTATCTCATTAATGATGGCTTTTATCTTTATTATTTGCTTTCTTCTGCTCTCTCTTGGTTTGCTTCTTAAAAACTTTTTAATTTGGAACTTCAATTTCTTATTTTCTTTTTCAATTAACTTTTTAGCTGAAGCTAGGACTGTACTTCATGCCATGAGCATATCATGAATAAACTTTGTGAAATTCAAATCTCATGCATTACTTTTTTAGTAGATGGAATTCACATACCACAAAATTCACCTTTTAAAAGTGTATAATTCAGTGGTTTTTCATATACTGTACAGTCGACCCTTGAACAATGCAATGGTTAGGGGAGTCAACCTGCTGCAACTGAAAATACATGTATAACTTCATAGTCAGCCCTCTGTGTCTGCAGTTCTGCTTCTGTGGATTCAACCAACCGTGGATCATGTAATTCTATACCATTGAAAAAAAACCATGTAGAAATGGACCCACACAATTCAAACCCATGCTGTTTTAGGGCCAATTGTACTCACAAATGTGTGCAGCCATCACTGTTATTTTGAAACATTTCCACCACCCTCAAAATAAACACTGTACCCATTAACAGTCTCTCCTTGCTCCCCTCCTCCAAGCCCCTGGTGACCACTAATCTGTTATCTGTCTCAGTGAATTTGCCTATAATGAACCTTTACTATGAATAGTATCATACAATATCTGGTATTTTGTGACTGGCTCCTTTCACAGAGCATAATGAGTTCAATATGCATCCATATTCATGGACTCCCCTGGTGGTCCAGTGGCCAAGATTCCACACTCCCAGTGCAGGGGGCCCGGGTTCAATCTCTGGTCAGGGAACTAGATCCCACATGGCTCAACTAGGAGTTTGTATGCTGCAAATAAGAGTTCGCATGCCACAACTAATGATCCCACGTGCAGCAATGAAGCTCTCGCATGCTGCAACTAAGACCCTGCCCAGCCAAATAAATAAATCAATATCTTTTCAAAATGCATCCATATTTGGTATGTATAAGTACTTCATTCCTTTTTATTGCTGAGAAATATTCCAGTAAATATTTATTTATCCATTCATCAGTTGATGGATATTTGTGATTTTCTATGCTTTAGCTATTACAGATAATGCTTATATAAACATGTGTGTATAGATTGTTGTGTGGCTATATGTTTTCAATCCACATGGAGTAGGTCCTCGAATTGCTGGGTCATATGGTAACTTTCTGTTTCAATTTTTGAGGAACTACCAAACTCTTTCCCAAAGTCACTGTCCTGCACTATTTTAAAATACTACCAACTAAACTATACTTCAATTCAAAAAAAGGAAAAAATAAAGGAAATCAATAAATGTAGTTCACTATCTAAAAAATTAAAAAAAGAAAAACACACTACCAGTTATGAATGAGGGTTCTAATTTCTCCAAGTTCTTGCCAAATTCTGTTTTTAAAAAATTTTAGCCTTCCTACTGTGTGTGTCAAATTTTAGTTTTGATTTGCATTTCTTGAAAAACTAATGATGTTGAGCATCCTAGGTCATTTGTATATTTTCTTTGCAGAAAAGTCTACTTAAATGATTTGCCCATTTTTAGAAATTGGATTATTTTTCTATTATTGAGTTGTCAGAGTCTTGTATGTATCCTAGATACAGGTCCATTATCAGATATGTGATTTGCAAATATTTTCTCTCATTCTGGGCATTTTGTGCTTTGAAGCACAAAGTTTTTTTTTTTAATTTCCATGAAGCCCAACTTATATATGTATTCTTTTGTCACTTGTGCTTTTGGTATTATAGCTAAAAAACCTATTGCCAATTCAAGGTCAAAAAGATTTACTCCTGTGTTTTCTTTTTTTAAAGTTTTATCGTGTTAGTGCTTACATCCAAGTCTATGATTCATTTTGAGTTAATTTTTGTGTGTGTTGTGAGATAGGGTTCCAATTTTATTCTTTTGCATGTAGATATCCAGTTGTTCTAGCACCATTTGTTGAAAAGTCATATATCATTTTTGTCAAGAAAGAAAATACACTATTCTAATATGTAAATAATGACTTTCAAATTTCATAAAGTCATAGGACATTATCCCTAGAAATACACTAACAGGTAACTTAGCCTTCAAACAAAGTCAATTAATTTACTCAAGGCCATCCTTGCACCAATTCTGTTTCCAGCTAATGTATCCAGGATCTGTACCAAACCAGAAATGGTGCAGCTGGTCCACTCCTATGTTATGGTCAGAATTAATTTCTCCTTTGTATCCCCACATATTTATAGTTCCACCCAGAAAATGAAAGTCTCAAAAGACTAGTGAGTGTGGAGGTTTGTGGCATGGAGGGTTTGGGGAGAGATTGCTGGTAAAAAATTTCATTTGAGAAAATAAAGTTCAGGGGAAGAAGATTCAGGCAGGAGAAGCCCTAGAGTTAGTGTGAGAAGGAACTGTAGTTTTTTCATATCCTTCTTTGGTACAGAGTATCAGGAAATCAGTGGTTTATTGTGAAGACCAGTTCCTATGCAGCAAAACCCACCAGAGATGAAGACCTCCTGGATCTGGGATTGTGGCTAGATGTGTTCCATCTATCACTAAACTTATTTAGTGCAGTAGATTTTTCATAGGTTCACTCAAATGCCATTCCTACTGCCTTTTAGTGAGCCTTCCAGAATTACAGATGCTAGGAAACTAAAAACCTCATTTAGAAGAGCCAGGATGGTGTATGTGACTTAATTTCTGTCAAGTAGATACCTGCATGACACTAGAAGGATGCCAGTAATGTGAGGCAGTGGCCAAGCACAGGGAAATTAGGGGTCTTCGCAAGCAAGGTGATAGGCACATTGGTTCTCCTGGGGCAGCTCTGGCAGAGTTTCTGAAGTCTGGCTCCTAATATCTTAGGTACTGAGCAGTAAGTGGTGACAACAGTGAGGTTTCCACTAGAAAAGTTCCATACACTGTTGGTCATTTCCCTTGGTTGCCACTGTTTCTGACTGTGTAGTAATCAAATCTCATGCCCTGGGTCTCACTGAGATTCTGTAAGCTTCATAATATCATCTGATAAATCACTTTTTATGCTAACTAGAATGCATTCTGTTATCTGTCACTATGAGCCTTGACCAATATAACCAGCGATCTCATCCACAATGAAAGGGCAGTCAATACGTTTTTCTGTAGGCCATCCTTAAGCCTAAATAAATGTTTCTTCTTGGAAGAGTACTTCATTTCTAAAAGGAAAAAAATCGATATGGTACCAATTTGAATAAAATTCAAAAACGTTGAAAGAAACCACAATCCTGAAGACTCAGAGGAGGATGAAGAAATTTCTGAAAATGATTTACTACAGAAAAAAGAAATGTTAGTTTGGAAATAGTTTTCTATCCTTGGTAGAATACAAGAAGGTTGTACCTCCATGAAACAGGATAAGAAAATCAAAATCTAACAACAGGCTAGGGTGAAAGAGTAAAAACAATGAGCATTAAAAACAGAAAGATAGGACATCCCTGGTTGTCCAGTGGGTAAGACTCCGCGCTCCCAATGCAGGGGGCCCAGGTTCAATCCCTGGTCGGGGAACTAGATCTCGCATGCCTACCACAACTAAGAGCCCACATGCCACAACTAAGATACGGCACAGCCAAAATAAATAAATAAATAAATAATAAATGAATAAATGTTTTAAAATAAATAAAAATAAAAGCAGAAAGATGGTAGGTAGTATACTGTGTGAGAGGCAAGTTTTTCACCAGCTCCACAAGAGTCTGTGGCCCAGTGAGTCAGGGGAATAGTCATTGTAATGTATGAGAGCTTTGAGGAAGGATTAAAATGTGTGAAAAATGGCCCGGAGCTCGCTCCGTGCGTCTGATGTGGTGGACCCTGGTCCAGGGTGTCCTGCACGCATGTGGCACCATCTTCCTGGAGCACCCATGGGAGGTCAGATCCAATCTCTACTTTTATAGAAATCGTGGCGAGATGGGAAGGTTGGATGGACCATCCAGCTCCCAAGTTTACTACTACCCCATCCAAGGTGGAAGGCTGGTCTGAAGGTACATGGTTACCCTCTGTGCCTGTCCAGCAGCTCCCTACTGAAGACTGGAGCATCCGCCTGCCCCTGAAGACAGGGCTGCAGTGCAACTGAGTGGTCCTCGCTGCTCTTCCACAGACAATGGAAATAAAGTTGATGAAAAATAAACATCACTTTCTTAAAAAGAAAAAAAAGTAAGATGAGCCAAGACTATAAGATGAGGAGAGAAACAGATAAACAGGTTTGGTGAGATAAGGAAGGAGTCTAAGAAACTAAAATTGCAGTAACATAAATATGTTTGGGAGGAGGAAAAGATTACAGCGTCAGAGTTGATGTAATTAAATATGTACTTGATTCTTTAAAAAATATAATAGATAAACTCTAGGCAAATATAATCAAGAAAACGGGGAAATGAGCAAATATAGAAATAAGAAAAAAGTCAAATAAATAAATTTCAAGCAAATATAATCAAGAAAAGAAATGGCAAATAAGAAATTAGACGTGAGAAATTTCAAGGCAAAGAGAGTTGGAGGGAGAAATATATAATCAAAGAAATGTAGGAGACTTATCAACAAATTTTAAAGTATGGACTCAAACAAATCATAAACATGCAAAAGATAATTGGAGAAAGGTGAACATAGAATGGATATTTGATGATAGTAAGAATTATTATTTATGTTTTAGGTGAGTAGTAATATTATTATTTTTTAGAGTCTTTGTATTTTAGAGATAAATGCTGAAAGAGCTACAGATAAAATTATGATGATAAGATTTGTTCAAAATAATGAGGGAGAGGGGGCAGTAGGTGAGCAAGTGAATGAGGGTATTGATAGAATAAAGTTGTCCATGAGTTGATCATTATTGAAGCCAGGGGGTGGAACGGTACTACATTGTAATATTCTCTCCAAGTTTTTTAATAATAAAAAGGTTTTTAAAAATGAAACTGAGGTGAAAACAAACCTGATAGAAAATTATGATATTCTATTCCATGCAAAATATAATTGAAAATCTTTAAAAAGGGGAGGGGGCATAATCTTCTGGGCTTATTACCAAAATTGACCTAAGAAGAAATTTTAAATGTTAATAGATTACTACCCACAGAAGAAATATAAAATACAAGTTATGCATCTTAAAGGTTTCTTTTAAATTTTTAAGGAATTAGGTCATATCAAGTATTCCAAAGCCTAGAAAAAGATAGAAAGCTATACAGTCTATTTCATGATGGTACATTAACCCTGATTCCAGCACCTAACCAAGATAATAAAAGAAAAGCAAACTATAAACCAGCCTCACATAGGAGTAATTTAAAAATCTTAAATAAAGTAGCTTCAAAATAAATAGTATCTTAAAGGAACTTTCTATCAGGATCAAGGAAAGCCTTTCTTAGCCTGGGATTGCAAAAGTGTTCACTATTAGGAAATTTGACATTATAATACTTTATGTCAGTAGCACCCCATTTTAATAGTGGCTTAAAGGGCATAAATAACACCTAAAACACATCCCCAAATTATAAAATATCCTTAAGGGAAAAATAGGACAAAAGGATGCTTCTTTAACACCATAATAATTACATAAACAAATGGCCAACATCTTACTTAATAGTGAATCACTGAAGGTATTCCTATTAAAATCAGAAACAGAGCAGGCATGGCTGCTTCAAGCATTAGTATTTCATGTTGCTTAAGAAGATCTGACTCATGTAATAAGATCTGAAAGAGAACTGGGAACTATAACTGTTGGGAAGGAGGAGACAAATATTGTATTATATACCAGCGATATGATTAGGTAACCTAAATATCTAAGAGAATTAACTCTGAAACACTTGGAACTTAAAAGAAAGCCTAGCAAAAGAGCCAGATTTTTAAAATAATAAATGTATAACAGTCAATAGTTTCTACATATACCAACAAGAAGCTAACAGAAAGCATGCTGTCATGGATGGAAAAGATTTCTTATTAACAACATGAAGAAAACAACAAAGCTTGACGGAGATGCAACACAAACATAATGGACAAAAAGCACATTAAAACAAGCACAACCATTAAAAATCTGCAATGCTGTGTGAAAATTGTTCTGGAAAAAACAAAACTGAATAAATAAAACCCAGAATCTGTAAGAGTATATTCACTGTGATTCCTTTTTGTAGAATAGAGATGATATAAAGTCCCAAGAAAATAAAAATAAAAAAGATTTCAGATAAACCTAAGAGATTTTAATAATAATTACTATTTTTATGGAGGTAGATTTTCAGATCATTTTCATTTTCTCTGTACTTTTATGCTCTATTACTGCAACAAGCAAATATGACTTTTGAGGTCTGAAAAAATTTTGAATTGAGTTTAAAACCAATCCAGTGAAATATAATAAATTTGTTGGCTACTTATAATTTTCAATATTCAACATTATGCTTCTCTGAATCAATATGAAGAGTTTCTCTAAAACATGGGATAATACCCAAGAGCAAAGAGTCTGGGACAAAGTTCAAATGGATGAGTGGAAATATTTCTCTGGCTTTCCCGAGCTCGCCAGTCTGTCTAGAAACTAATTTAAGAATATGAAATGACATCATTGCAGGTGTTCTTTCAAAGTAGTACATACATTTATAATGCTCTGGCTGACAAACTTGGAAGGGAGACAAGATTTTAAAAGCCTCAGATATTCTCTTTGTTAATGCTAACCATCTTCATCTTCAAATAAAAGTATTTCTATTTCTTCCTTCTGCCCTTTAGGCTCCAGTTCTCGGTTAAGAAATGTCTCATAAACTTCAGAATAGGAGAAAAACATAAGATGTTTCTTAGTACATAATGTTCTCTTTTTTAAGACTATAAATATTTTAACTTCTAGAAGAGACCACCTATCATGAATACTTCATATTTTCCTAATCTTATAAAGATTAACTATAAAGTTTATTGTAGTTTCCAAACTCAAGTAGAATATGCAAGATTGGCTTAAAACATTTGGAAATAAATACACTGAACGTTTGCCAAAGGTGAAGATACTGGAAAAGATTAATGTCAAATTCAAAAGCTGAAAAGTAAAAGAAGCTGTCAATCAAAAAATTAAACATATAAACTTGACTTAAACTTATTTTAAGAAAATCAACAAGTTATACCACTATACTATACAGGCAGAGCCTAGCACTTGCTGAAAATCCAATAAATTTTAAGTACCTGCTACTGCCAAAGAATTGTGGTGAGCACTGTAGAGAGAAATATCTCTCTACAGTGAGATAATATAATCCTTGGTAAAATATCTCAAGGAATTTAGAGAGTAAAGAGGTAAAAAGACAAGTACAGAAATAAATAGCAGAACTCCTACAAATTAACATGAAAAACCAAAGCACTTAATTTTAAACATAAGCAAAAGACTTGAACAGACATTTCACAAAAAAAGATATATGAAAGGCCAGTAAGCATATGAAAAGTTACTCAACAGTATTAGTCATCAGAGAAATGAAAATTAAAACTACAGCAAGATGTCATTTCACACCCACTAGAAGAACTAAAATAAAAAAGACAGACAATGCCAAATTTTGGCCAGGATGCAGAGCAACTGGAACGCTTGTACATTGCTAGGAGAGAGTGAAATGGTACAACTGCATTAGAGATCTGTTTGGCATTTCCTTTGAAGTTCAATGGTCATCTACCCTATGAGCCAGAAATTCCATTTCTAGGTACTTATCCAAGAGAAATGAAAGCACGTCTACAGAAAGGTATATGCAAGAAGCTTTATTTACAATAATCAAAAAAGTAAATGCCCATCAACAGGAAGATGGATAAACAAGTTGTGGTATATGCATATAGTGGAATATTACTCAACAATAAAAAGGAACTGATAGGTGCAACTACATGAACACATCTCTAAAACACTGAGTGACGGAGTCATGCACACAAATGCATCCTGGAAGAATCCAGTTATTTGAAACTCTAGAATAGGCAAAGCTCATCCATGGTGATAGAAGTCAAAGAGTGGTTACTTCCAAGGTCATGAGAGTGGGCCAATAACTAACTGGGAAGGGGCAGAAGGGGACATTCTGGGATGGTGTGTGTGCTCTAGATCTTGATAGAGGTGATGGTTGCACAGATGGACAACAGTACAAACTTATTGAACTAAACATCTAAGAGCTGTGCATTTTATTATACTTCACCTATACTTCAATTTTTAAAAAATGGTCAGAAAAGGTAAAAATAGAAATAGTAAACATTTGTGAATTTTCATAGCAAGGACTACAAAAAGCCTCATACTTGCTATCTTAGTCAATTCAGGCAGCTATGACAAAATACTATGGACTGAGTAGCTTAAACAACATGTATGTCTCACAGTTCTGGAGTCTGGAAGCACAAAACCAAAGTGCCAACAGATCCCATTCGTGGTGTGGGTCTTCTTCCTAGATTGCAGGTGACTGACTTCTTTCTGTGTGCTCACATGACAAGAGAGGAAGTTCTCGTGCCTCTTCCTCCTCTTATAAGGACACTAATCCCATCATGGGGGCCCCACCCTCAGGACCTCATCTAGCCCTAATCACCTCCCAAAGGCCCCACTTCCTAATGCATCACATTGTGGGATGGGGCTCCAACATGTGAGTTTAGGGGGAGCACAAACATTCAGTGCATAACACTTGTTAATATCACTACAGAGCACATCTTCACCAATACAGTGTCCCTCTGTCACATGAGGAGGTCAGGAGCCAGCACTGGACGATGAAGCCACAATGAGGCCAGGTGTTGTGGGGAAGCAGGAACCACCTCTGGGGACCATCTCTGCAGGGTCTGAGACTCAGAAAAATATAACTCACCACAACTCATGAACCTCTACAGTAGCTGGCAAATGCTCAGAAGGGGAAACTTACATCCCAAAATGCACTGTAAGATAGAATATTAAAAAAAACCAGATGAAGCCACAGAGAATGTTTTCTATATGAGGTTTAAAATGACAGAGACATCTCACCTCCTGAGGAACAAAAACACATTAACTAAGATATTTACCCATCATATAATCACCACCCCTCAGAGTCTAGCTCCATCTGAAAGTGATGAAGTTTACATTGGTTCTGTGATCTGAAAGGGACACGTGGAAAACTACTGGAACACTTAGTTGCTTCGTTAAGATACACCCTTAAGAACCTTTAAAAAATTATACCATGTTGTCTAGTGTATTTCTAGTCAGGATACCTCGTTGGAATATAAATGATAAAAATAAAGAGTTGCCCTAGAAGAGAGTTTGTTCATAGCAGACAAGAGGAGATATTAGTTAATTTCACCGTGTTACAACATTGATCCTCAACCCTTTCCCTGCCCTCACACACCAGGAGTAAGACACATCATTGCCCATCGGTACTGATGCCTCCTTAAGACAGTGGTGTGTTCTAAAGAGGGGAGCCATGCAAAGACTTTCCAGGGGTAGGGGGGAGTTATGATATACAGCTCCCCTCCCCGACCAGGAGAGTCACTGATTCCATCAGGGATTAAACTAATCCAACACCATTTGCCTATTATATTTCTTGCTCAGGCCCATCCTTGATTCTTCTCTTTCTCCCCAACACCCCACATGTTCTGGCCCCATTCCCCTCTGCCCCAGCATCCCACTTCCTCCCTTTCCTCCAGCTTCCAGCCATACTGGCCTCCTTGTTATTCCTTGACCATGCCCGATGCTCCTGCCTTAGAACCTTTGCAGTGACTGTTCCATCTGCCTGAACACTCTTCCCCAGATGCTCCAATGACTAACTCCTTCACCTCTTGCAAGCCTTTTCATAAAGGTCATGCTCTAAGTGGGGCTGACCTCTGTCCTCCTCCAGACAAGCTCTTCGCCCTCCTCCCATGTTCTCTTTCCTTCTTTCCAGTGTATTTATCACCTTCAACATCCTGTGATATTGGCTCATTTTATTATATTTATTACCTTACTGTATTACACTTATTATTTATTATATTACTATCTTACTATATTCATTGTTTGTTGCCTGCTCTCCCTGTGACAATGTAAGTGCCTCATGGCAGGGTTCTTTGTTTTATTCATTGACATCTTCTAAGCTTAGGACCCTACCTGTCACAGAGCAGGTGCTTAAAAATATTTATCAAGTGGATAAGGGTATATTTTTCTATGCTCCTCTAGTTAACATAAATAATGACCCTAATGTTGCCATTGTAAGAATTTATTTCATCTTTTCCTTCCACCTACCCAACCCTCCATTTAGGGGAGACTTATAAGGACTGTGCTGAACATCAAAGACAAGACTAGTGAACTGAGTGGTCTGAAAGCCTGTGATGGCAAACAGAGGGGAAAACAACTCAGAAAACAGCCCCGATCCCATATTTTTCTGTCCCATGAAATTTGTGAACAGTTGCGTCTATGCAACAGCAAGGTCTCCAGCCCTATCTTGTGATCTCTTTCCCCCTCTGTTTCTCTTACTCCAGTACAGCTCTTACTCAGCCAACAAAGTAAGGAGATGGAGCAGAAAGCATCTGAGTGAGTCTCTTCTTAAACTCGGACTCGAATCATTCTGAAATGTCAAGTAGAATAACATCACTGGCATTAGTTTGTCATGTGTGGTAGATAAAGGTTCATCTCATTTGATGGTAAGGAAGAGACTCATTCAGTTCACCTTAAGAACTGGGGTTTTACGGTATATTTAAGGAACCATCTGGTGATAAGGGATACAAGGGGAGGACAGAATCTAATGTACTACTAGCCCCACAGCAGATGAACCTGGGAAGTTGTTCAGGACAGAAGGTAGTTCTGGGTTCCATGTTGTCTTGTTGCCTCAGTAGCACCAGGCACTCTTGCATCTTCACTATGGCGCCCCCATTAGCCTGGATCCCCTACTGCCAATTGGTCTCCGCTTCTCTCTGGAGGTCTCCTTGCTTCTCCTTTTGGTACCAATTGACTGATTCCATCTATGTCTCCATGAAAGAGACCATAACCATCCTTGCTAATTACTATCATCCCTACTTAAGGCTTTTATCCTACACCCCTTCATACGTCATTACTCAGCCCACAAAGTGGCCGCCCTTGGTTTGGGCAAGACCCTCAACCAACTCAGTCTCTCCAAGGATGGGAATTGTGGTTTGGAACACCGTGATGGTTAATTTTTTATGTGTAAACTTGATTGGGTCATGGAGTGCCTGGATATTTGGTTAAACATTATTCTGGGTGTTTCTGGATGAGATTAACATTTAAATCAGTAAAATGAGTAAAGCAGATTGCCCTTCCTAATGTGGGTGGCCCTCACGCAATCTGTTGAAACCCTGAATGGAACAAAAATGCCAAATAAGAGGGAAACTCCTGCCTGACTGTGTGATTGGTCTTCTCTAGCCTTTATGCTCCACTGAAACACCGGTTCTTCTGGGACCTCCAGCTTACTGACTGCAGGTCTAAGGACTTCCTAGCCTCCATCACTGCATGAGTGAATTCCTTATAATAAATCTCTGTACATAGATATAGATACATATCCTATTGTTCTCTGGAAAATCCTGACTAATAGAGACATGGTCACCCATGAATAAGGAACAGATTAGAGATGCTTCCCTTGGCTTAGCTATGGGCTGAGCCTTCTTCGCCTTCAGAAGGGGCAGCCATGGCAGGTGTGTGAGTCATGGCCTCAGCACGGTCCTCCTGACTGCGTGAGCCAGATGCGGAACCAGTGGGCTTCTGTGTCTGACCACGGCCATGGCCAACCATTCTCCTCAGGACTCTGGGATTCTAGTAAGCTCACTACACTGCCCTAGTGCCTGGGGCCCCAGACTCTGAGTCTTCAGCCTCCGCTCAGGACACATCGTTCTCACTCCCCATTTCTAACTCTGCAGTCCTCAGTTTGGGAAGGATGTTGACAACTTAAAACAGAGCAGCATCCCTACAACACAACCCTGCTGGTGTCCAGTAACTCTCCAGCTCACGGACTATGGCAGCCGGAACAACCCAAATACCATGTTTATAAGGTCCAGAATGGATTTTTTTTTTTTTTTTTTTTTTGCTGTATGCGGGCCTCTCACTGTCGCGGCCTCTCCCGTTGCGGAGCACAGGCTCCGGACGCGCAGGCTCAGTGGCCATGGCTCATGGGCCCAGCCGCTCCGCAGCATGTGGGATCTTCCCGGACCGGGGCACGAACCTGTGTCCCCTGCATCGGCAGGCGGACCCCCAACCACTGCGCCACCAGGGAAGCCCCAGACTGGATTTTTGATAAGCACTGAGAAGAAGGCAAACAGAAAAAGGCACATATCATATGATATCGCTTATGTGTGGAATCTAAAAAAATGATAGAAATGAACTTATTTACAAAACAGAAATAGACTCACAGACATAGAAAACAAACTTATGGTTACCACAGGGGATAGTGGGGGGACGGATAAATTAGGAGTTTGGGATTAACAGATACACACTACTATATATAAAATAGGTAAACAACAGGAACCTACTGTATAGTACAGGGAATTATACTCAATATTTTGTAATAACCTATAAAGGAAAAGAATGTGAAAATGAATATATATATATATGTATGTATGCATAACTGAATCACTTTGCTGTACACCTGAAATTAACACAACATTGTAAACCAACTAAACTTCAATAAGAACATGGAAAATAAAATTAAAAATATAAAATAAAATAAAAAGAAGGCAGCAAAAAGGACGCATAGGCTCAATGTAATGTCCACATGCCCCAAGGCGCCCCTTAGAGAAACCGAGGAGGGTAAACGAAGTGACCACGTATAGGAAAGAAAAGCAAAGTTTCCATGGATAGAAAAGGAAGGCACGAAGTCTAGAAATTCCATGGCATGGAGCCATACCCACAAATATTTTGCTTTGGGAAAATTATAGGCATCAGGCTCCTCAATTCAGAAACCGACCTGCTGGCTGCCATGGCCACGCGTTCCCCACGCTGTGCAGCAGGGGCAGAAACTGCTCGGAATTCATAGGACCCCTCAATGTTTGTTTTCAGCAAATATTTGCCGAATGCCTACTATGCCCCAAACTTGGTGGTTAAGAGCAGGCCTCCTCCTGTTGGTGTTTTCATTTCAGTCTCTGGGCTCTGTCCTTAACTTGCTGGAAGCTGCGAGGAATTCAGTGCTCCCGGGGACAGGTCTCCACACGTCCAGTGGACCCGGCTGAGTCTCTGATGCACTCTTCCATCCAAGAATAAAAATAGAGGCCGATCCATTAAAACAATCCTGAGAGATTAAAGGATTTCTAAGCCAAAACAAGACCTGAGATAAATTGCTCACATGTGAGCAAGGAGGTAGCATCGGGTCCAGGATGCCAGCAGTGTCTGGGAAGGGCCCCCTGCAGCCTGATGAGACTTGTTCCTGCAGCCTCCTCCTGTCCTGTCAGATCTGCAGGAGGGGGTGGCAGGGCGCTTAGGCGAAGCCCTTCAGGCCGCCGGCACCCCTGTCCAGGGTCTCTGCTCTTGTCTTTTTTGCTGGGTCACTTACAGTTAAAACTCACGTTTGTATTGTTTTAAAGGTCTATTCCACTCTTCACAAGTGCTTTTAGTACCAAATCACTCTCCTCCATTTACCGAGCTTGGAGATCTCCCTGGCCCCTAGGAGAATTGGATCGGATCATTCCACGGCTTCAACACAGATATCTTGGTCTCCTCAAGGGCTCACACAGCTTGGCCCAGAAAGGAGTGGAATGCTGACACATGACCCAGGATACCTCCACGTGAGGCAACCTCTAGGGAAGGGTCTTCCTGGAGCACGTGAAGGGCCACACCAGTGCTGGGTCCTATACCCTGCATGGGGTGACCTGCGCACATCCCCAGACAGCACATCTGGACTGTTTGTCCACAACCAACAACCAACCAACCATGTGCAAAGATGGGAAGACAAATAATAAACCTCTTTGCATTTATTTCCAGGTTTGGAAAAGCCAGCTACTCTATGGTCTTGCTTTGGAAAGACGCTAGATGTGGAGCTGGAGGACACGATTTCTAGTCCCCCCTCATTATCCATGTTACCTTGGAAAATCGCTCTGGACCTCAGTTTCCTCACCTGCCGCTCCTGGGAAATACTTGCCCTCCTCACATTCACAGGGCTGTCGGGAGGATCCAAATGAGATACAGCACTTGAAAATGCTTTTCAAGTCTATACCAAGGAGAAAGGAACTTATTGTTATTATTATTATTTTTATTACTATTATCATCATCATCATCTTTCACCCCAAATGGACAGCTTGCCCTTTGCCTTAGGGAAATGGTTTTAAATAAAAAGGGACTGTGTCTTATGAATATGAGTGCAATGGAAATGGAGGTTTTTGTAACTTCCATCAGGAGGGAGGAAAGGGTCAGTGGCCTTTTATTAGATCACAGGTATGGAATGTTCTGGCGGGAAAGGATCTCTGAACCTCCCTGCCCAGCACACAGTGCTCCCCGTACACAGAGCCCTCCACAAACACTCATTATTGGTGGTGATGCTGATAAAAGCTCCTGGGCATTGAGCACTTGCTGTGCACCTGCCTGTCTGCTAAGCGTCCTGTGTGCTTTACCACAAAAATGCTCAGAACAGCACCGAGAGATCACAGTACACAAATGTCTCCACTTAACACATGACAAGACTGTGTCCTGACAAGGTAAGGCCTTTCCCACAGTCCCACAGCCAGGGAGATGGAGGACGGGAACCCAGGAGCCCCCATGCCAACCCTCGGCTGGCTGCTGCCCACTAAGGAATCAATGACTGAACACCCTTATCGCACAGGTAGGGAAACTGAGGCTCAAAGAGGAGAAATGATTTGCCCGTGTCACTCTGGAAACCAGCTAGCCTGAGGCCAGTTCCTATTCTCAGACTAGGTTACCTTCTCAATAAGAAATTCTGCTCTAATCAACCCTTCCAAAGTGCAGCCCACGGCATGTCCCCGGACAGTGCTAATGCAGCCATCTGGTCTACCCCAGTCTCTCTCTTCACATCAGGTGACTTTCCCGACTGTCTGCTAATCTCACCTTTCCTGGACTCTCCCTTTCTTGGCCCACATGCTGCCCGAGTGACACGCTCAGTGCTATAAATGAGGGTGTCGTGGCGTGATTTCACGTCTTACTGGAAGTGCAGCTCTTGAAAAACAATCTAGTAAACAGCCAGCCCAGCCAGTACACGTCAGCAGCCCTGCTGCAAGGCTCCGATGTCAGCTAAGGCGGGCTGAGGACTCAGGCCAGAGCCCTCTCCAGCTGCCGTGCTGCCCTCAGGCCAGCCCCGCCTGCCCACGCTTGCAGGATGAAATTGACCAGCGCCTGGCAGTGCTGACCCCTCCCTCGCTGGCTTCAGGAGCGCCCAGATTTCCTGGGGTAAAGGGTTCCATGCTCAAAATTGGGACCTGGGAACTGCTCCCGGGGCAACCACGTTCAGCTGAGCAGGAAAAGTGAATCAGAATACGGATAATGATCGGATCACTGAGTCTATGAACGGAAATTGCATGGATTGGTGGATTGCTGGCTAGGGTGTTTATTTTGTGCCTCAGTGACCCGGTGGTCCCATCCGGGGTCTCCTTGTCAGTTCTCGACACATGAGAACTGTTTGCTTATAAAAAAATGACAGCTCAGCAAGAGGTCATAGGAGGCGTAAATAACCTATTGGAAGAAAGAAGCGAAAGCTCCTCATTAGAAACGTGAGGGTGGGGGTGGCGGGTAGTGGTGGGATGAATCGGGAGACTGGGATTGACATGTATACACTAATGTGTATAAAATAAATAACTAATAAGAGCCTGCTGTATAAAAAACAAATAATTAAAAAGAAGAAATAGGAGGATGAAGACTCAAATTGGCTTCTTTAAAAGATCATTAAAAAAGAAAACTAGGGTACAAAAGCATTAAGGCCATTACAGAGTTTTAGTAAAGGTGGACAGGAGGCTTCTTCCCTGGATCTAAAAGCTCACCATCCTTCACCCCTGCAGAGGACAAAGCTGTTGGGTAACCAGCCATGAGTAGGCATAGAAGTGGGTGTATTGGTAAGTTCTGAATCCAACCGTTAAGAATAACAGGAGGAATAAAACAGCTACTACTTATTAAACCTCAGCCTACCAAAACGTCAGCTCTCAGGGGCAAGGATTTGGTTTTGTTCCCTGCGGTATCTCTAACCTAGAACAGTCCTTGACACATAGCAGCTCAATATATGTGTTTTAGACAGGTTTGTGCGGGCATGAATCCAGATGCGCCAGACACTGTATTTCACACTGTTTTTGTGTTACTAACAGTCTTTTCCACCCCTATGAAGCAGGTCTAATTCCCATTTTACAGATGCACAGGGAGGCTTGGGGAGGCTGAACGTGGGTTTGCAGCTGAAAGTAGGAGAGCTTGACCAGAAAGCGGGGTCAGTCCTCCCCCCGGGCTCATACAATTGACCACCAGGCCAAACCCCCTCCTCGTGCACTGCATCTTTACCCTGGGTCTCTGGACAGGTCCCTGGGGCCCCAAATTCCCCCTTGAATTGTTAAGGGTAGCTCAGCACCCCTGAAAATGTATGTAAAGTGGTGTGTCTAAGGGCCTATCTGTGCTAAACAGAAGAGAAAGCCCATGGCCTTTAGATCCTCAGGAGACTCAGGATCGAAAGACTTGTAAAAATCACTGTTCTAGACCCTAACATAGCAACTAATAAGGAGCGAGGGGGACCAACTGTCTGGTTTGCCAGGGTCTGTCCTGATTTTAGCACTGAACGTCTCAGGCCCTGGTAACCCCTCATTGGTAACAGGGCACATGGACCCCCCCCCCCAGGAGGAGAGGCAACGTGGGCCTGAGTCCAGATTCCTGGCTTTTCTCTTTCTCAGCAGGAAAGAAAAGGCCAGGGGGGAACCAGGGATGTGGGGAGCAGGTACAAAGCCTGGAAACTGGAAGGCCTGGGAGGGGTTGAGGGTAGAAGATGAGGTGTTTGGAGCAGCAGCACGTGGACGTGGCGGGGCAGAGGCTTGGACGCCATCCCCCTGGGTCTTGGGACCTGCCCACTAGCTCTCCCTTCAGGGGGCGCTCTCTCGAGGCAAGCTGAGGGGGAGAGCCCAGCGGCAGGGATTCTGAAGAGGGAGTGTAAGGTTGTCAGGAGCACCCCTCACTCCCCGCACCCAAATTCTGTGGCTCACGTCTGTTTGAGTCGTGCAGGGCAGTGGCGGTTGGCACTGCGCTGGCACTGTTCACATTTCGGAGAGTAACTCTCCCCTTCCCAGATCCACCTGTGGGGGGCAGGTCCCAGGAGCCCAGGAAGATGGGCGAGCAGTTCTAGATGTAAGACGCAGGCCCACGGAGAGCAGGAATATTCCTGGACGCACCCCAAACCCAGTTCGGTTCCAGGAACGGGAGCCGTGTGTTCATGGCTAGCGGGAACTGCAACTCTGCTCCAGGCCTGAGGTCTCCATCACAGGTGATGGGGCTGAATCACCCGGCCTCGGCCACGCCCCCAGAGGGCCTGCGTCTGACATCTGGACCATCAGTATTTACCGCTCAGACGCAGGGCTGACACACATCTCCATCTCGCACTTGTTCTTAGCGATCTCCCAGGAGACCCTGGGCTTCCCGGATCCGTGTGCTGCTAGCAGTTGGTTTCAGGATCACTCGGTGTTTGCCTAATGATTCCTCTCTCTCCTGTTCTTTTGTTTCCTGAGTTCAGGGTGTCCTTGTCTACGAAGCATGTTGGGATGCATGCTTCTGGTCTCCAAGCGGCTGAGCTCCAGCTAAGGACCAGGCAGCCCTGGGCTCTACAGAACTGGCAGTAGGGAGTCCTCTGTGTGCACCCTGAAATGCACGGTCGCCCCAGAGCCAGCCTCCCTCCTTAGGAAAAGCAGCCACGCTTGTCACTCAAGCCCATCTGGGCTTTGCCTTTTATTTGCACCAAGCGTGGCAGGGATAATCTTATCCAAACAATTAAGAGTGTCACCTCGCCTTGGCCATCTGTGACTTGAGTACTTAAGGACTTATGGGTCAGAAGGCACTCCCTTTAGAACACTTGCCCCTACAGAGACGGATCTGGGCCTCAGGATCACCAAATCCACCGGGGTCAGTAAGAAATGACCACTGACCTCGCGAACGCCATGGACCAGCTCCAGTATGAGCAAGGCCGTCCACCTCACTGGCCGCACGCTTTGCCTGTGGAAGGAAGCCCAAGGCAACTTGGGTGGAGGAGTTGCCAACTGTGTTAAATTAAGTGGTTTTCAGACCCGGGACCAGGAAGCAGCCACAGGGCTCCCGTCTCTCCTCCCAAAGTTCTTAGGGCGCAAAAAGCAACCTCGCCACACAGCCGCGCCAATCCCAGGCAGAGCCCAGCCCTGTGTCTGGTCCGTCATCAAGGGCACCAGCCGGTGTTCCGGGAAGAACCCAGCTTTCAAAGTTGACTTCAGATTGCTATGAATCACCCTATCTGATTCAAATGCGGGCTTGGGTGGACTTAGAGATAGCTGATTGCCTCAGATTAATCCACAGTTGCCTCAGCAGGTAATTTACCTCTGGGAGTTCCAAGCACTGAAAAGAACAATGCATTTGCATAAATAGTCTAAACTCAAGAGTCCAGGCAGCATGCCATTCTTTGGCTGGCAGCACCCAGTGACAGGGAGGAATCCTGGGATTCCAGGCCTCCCCCATCCTCTCCCCGCCTTCTCCCTCCCCCTCCCCACCATCTATATCCCATAAATGAAATGCGTCACCCAAGTCATGACTCGGTCCCCAGTCACCGCCCCTGATAAGCGGGCTCCCCACCCCACTGCTCCTAACCAGGTGGTCTATCTCTCCATGTTCCGGTAACTTTTGCTGTCACAGAATTCTTCCTCGCCCTGGGTAGCAATCCACCACCTCATGGTTCCAGCCATCCTCCAGGTCCACGTGGCAGAAGTCAACTCGCTTTGTCATGGGACATCGCTTCATGTTTGCGCAGTGTATTCTGGCTTCCCTCTGCACACCAAAACCCTAGACCTCCTAGTACATCATGGTTCCGGAAAGCTCCACCGTCCTGCCCATCTTCCTCCAGCCTTGCTCTTCTTGGTGGCCTCCCTCTGAGAATGTGGCAGCCATACCAGGGGTGGTCTCACCAGGGCCACCTCCCTTGTTTCAGCCACTATACTCCTATTAATATAATCTAAAGTCACAAAGCTGCTCTTTTCTGGCAGCTCAACCCCATGTGGCTCTTAATGAGATTTATTGAGAGTCAGCTAAAACCCGTTTGTAGATGGGCGCCGTTTGGCCTCCTTTCCAGTAGCCCCAGCCAGTAGCTGTTCTGTTGGGTTTTGGCACTAAATGCCGCACTTTGTATTTATTCCTGTTGTATTTCATCTTTTTAATTTGACTCATCATTCCTTCCCCGTCATTCACGGTAATTTTCTGTCATTTGGAAACCTGTTACAAAAGCGCCTCTGTGGCTTGACCCAGATTATCATTTAAAAAGCAGTTTCAGGGCTTCCCTGGTGGCGCAGTGGTTGGCAGTCCGCCTGCCAATGCAGGGGACACGGGTTCGTGCCCCGGTCCGGGAGGATCCCACATGCCGCGGAGCGGCTGGGCCCATGAGCCATGGCCGCTGAGCCTGAGCGTCCGGAGCCTGTGCTCTGCAACGGGAGAGGCCACAACAGTGAGAGGCCCGCGTACCACAAAATAAATAAATAAATAAAAATAAAAAGCAGTTTCAGTTATGGACGCACTTAATCATGTCAGCCTGCAGCTTGCTTTTCTCTACCTTTTTCAAAAGGTAATATGTTGGGCTTCCCTGGTGGCGCAGTGGTTGAGAGTCCGCCTGCTGATGCAGGGGACGCAGGTTCGTGCCCTGGTCAGGGAAGATCCCACGTGCCACGGAGCGGCCAGGCCCGTGAGCCACGGCCACTGAGCCTGTGCGTCCGGAGCCTGTGCTCCGCAACAGGAGAGGCCACAACAGTGAGAGGCCCACGTACCGCAAAAAAAAAAAAAGGTAATATGTTAATTGCTTTCTAAAATATCTTAAAATGTTAGAGCCAGATGTTAGAGGCCATGTGGTTCAAGCCCTTCGTTTGACAGATGGAGGAACTGAGGCCAGGTGAGGTGGGGGGATGCTGGGGGAGCACGCAGCTCCCCATCTGTGGCAGAGTCAAGCATCATGACTCAGATATTGTAACCCAGGTATCCTTCACTTACGTGCTCAGCAAACAAATGATGTGCACATTGATCCAAGTCTACTGGAAGTTTCCAACAGTGGACAACAAAAAATCCTGCCCAAAGCCACAGCAACCCATCAGCTGATGAATAAACAAACATCATGGTCCCTGGCCATTCCATGGATATCATCCAGCCCTGGAAAGGAAGGAGACACTGACACATGCTGCAGCATGGAAGAATCTTGACAATATTATGGGAAGTGAAAGAAGCCAGTCACAAAAGGCCACACATTGTGTGATTCCAGTGATGTGAAATGTCCAGGATAGCCAAACCCACAGAGAGAGAAAGGAGTTACCAGGGCCTGTGGGTAGAGTAGGACACCGGGAGTGACAGCTAACGGTACAGGATTTCTTTGGGGCGTCCTGAAAGAGCTCTGAATTAGTGCACAACTTCGTGAATACACTCAAAACGACTGAACTGTGCACCTTCAAATGGCGCATTTTACGGTGTGGGAGTTATATCTTACTTTTTTGAAAAGAAGCCACAGGGGGCCTTTGCCCTCGTGGACCCTGAGGCAGAAAGGAGGTGCAGAGGCAGTGAGGGTGTCCAGGGCCAAACCCGGCCTCTGGTCCCAGTGGCCACGTTCTCCAGAGGGCGGGCCGGCGGGGAGGGAGCGCTCCCGGTGGGGACCGCACGGGACATGCCTTCCCCGGCCCGCAACATCAGCTCCAAGTTAGTGGGAAGGGCCGTCCTCTGCCCTCAAATGCCCCATCTTCCGAGCCGTCCAGCGTCTTGAGGATAAGGCTTCCTGGGGAAGAATTCGGGCGCAGCCGCTGCAGCATCCGCGGGGAGTGACAGCGGCGACCCGCCAGCTCACGGGGTGGCCAGAGAAGGACGGGGCCGTGTCAGCACTTATAGACCCCTCCCAGGGGCGGGAGGGGATGCTGACCAAGGTCTGCAGAAATCAGGACGTAGACAAGAGAAGCAGCACTTGGGGCGGGCGGGGGGGAGGGGGCTTAAAGAAAAATCGAAAACTCCCTGTCACTTGGAAGCTAATTCCTTTCACGTTGGCCCACTGATCCGCGTGGGCGGTGCAGCGCTGGCAGCGGGCCTGGAGCGAGGGCGGCCTTAGTTCCCGGAATAAAAGTTCAAGGCCGCGCAGCAGATCACCTAAGGTGGCACGCCCCTCCCTGCCGGCCTCCAGCCCCACTTCCCACAGCCGCGCCCCCCCGCCCCCCCAAGTCTTCCTTCCCTTCCTCCCCACCCCCGCACCCCGCCGCGCCCGCCCCGTTCTCGCCCTACACCTGCCACGGCAGCCCAGACAGCCCAGGGTCAGGGAGGGCGCATGCCCCGGGAGTGAAGACTTGCACAGAGGTACACACACCACACACACGCAGGCCCACATCACACACACACCACACACACACACACCACACACACATACCACACACCACACACAAACACCTCACACACAAACACCTCACACGCACACCACACCACACACACACACCACACACACATGCACATCACACACATGCACACACCACAAACACACCACACACACAAACACACCACACCACACACACGCACACCACACATCACACACATGCACACACCCCAAACACACCACACACCCCCACACACACAAACACACCACACACACACCACACACATGCACACCACACATCACACACATGCACACACCCCACACAAACACACCACACACACACACCACACCACACACATGCACACACACCACACACACACATCACACACATGCACACACCACACACACATACCAAACACACACACCACACAGACACACCGAAACACACACACACGCAGGTCCACATCACACACACGCAGGTCCACATCACACACACACCACACACACACGCCACACACACGCCACACACAGGTCCACATATACCACATACACACACCACACACACACACATACACACATCACACACACGGGTACACGCACTGATGCACACACACACACCACACACGCATCACATACAAGCCCGCCTCCCCCAGCCGATCGCATTCCTCAGGACTGGGAGCAGCTATTTGACTTCTTTGAGCCTATTGGGATTCGGCTTCCCCCAAAAAAGAAAAGAAGGGAAAACACAGAGTCCACTCTCTCTACCAGGAAGACCAGCTCCCGAGGTCTTGTTGTCAGCACAGCAAGAAGCAGCGTTTGGGGAACACTCTTGTCTTCAAAGAGCTTCACACACATTCACTAATTCCCCCCAGCCCCGCCCCACGGGCGGGGTCCGCAGAGCCGCGAGGGGACAGCAGCCCTGGCTCCTGGCTCTGGGAAGACCAGCCGGGAAGGAGTCAGCCGGGGCCAGGTGGCTGGTGACGTGAGGTCACCTCTCGGGACACCCCCCCTCTCGGGGGCACAGTGTGCTGGCCTCGTGCCTGTGACCCAGGGAGCCAAGTGCAGTGGCTGTGCACAGCCGTGAGGGGGTTGCGGTGGGACCCCAGCTGCCAGTGTGGCAGGGTCGCAGCCGCCTCTGTGCCAGCAAAGGAAGGGCTCGGGGTGCATCCGCTTCTGATTCATGATGACGGTATCAACACGTCTCACTCCCAGGTGGGAGCCTGCAGTGCCCCACGCTGATGAATCTTTCCATATCTGAGAACCAGTTGGCACGCTGCATGAACTCACCAGTGGGGAGATGGTTATGATGCTCGTGGGATGGAAAAGAGAATTTTTCTCACGTGAAAGAGCTTCAAAGACCTGTATTCCCGTGTGTGCGTGTGTGTGTGTGTGCATGTGTGTGTGTGTGTGTGTGTGTGTGTTTCTGGAAAGGTGATCCTGAGCAGCCTCTCTTCTCCAATTTAAACCCCTATTTAGAAGCAGACATCCTTCCTCAGAAAAGGAGTGATGGACAGCGGGACTTGACATCCAAAGGCCTGGTCCTCAGAACTGGAAAGACGTGCTAAGGTCACTGTCTCACCGTGGATAAGAACATTACTTGGTGACCCCATCGCTCTCCATATCCACACACTGAAAAAAGAAGTTTGAAAGAGGGACCATTTAACTCAAAGCCAAGGGCAACACAATGGAGACTGGCTTCTTTATTCATAGTCTGGGCTAGCTGTTTGTCCTAGGGCTCAATGATTATTTTAGCCCATTAAGTGAAGCACAGAAAAATATACTCACCTCTTTTTTTAAAAGGCATTAAAGAGAAGATAAAAAAATCTAAAGCCGAAAAGAGGCACAGCGACAGAAGCAGCTGGACACAGACTGTAGAACAGCTTCAGAAGAGAGAATGAGAATTATTATGACCAGGACTCTATTCTGAGCCCTTCCTTGGAAATCGCACCCATTTTTCTTAAACTGGAATTATTAACTAACACAAATTCTAAATGCTGCTGTGGACATTTTCAGTACTAGGCAGGAGCTCCGGGTGTCCTTTCAAAAACACTGTTTAGCCAGGTGCATTGTATTTAGATCAAAGTGATTTGAAGTGCTAGCTTGGATGGACCTAGATGGATTCTTTTTTTGTTGTTTTAATTACTCTTTCATTTTTTATTTTTCTGCTGCACACTGTGTGGAATCTTAGTTCCTCCACCAGGGATCGAATCTGAGCCCCCTGCACACAACCAGGTCGATTTACGTGTGAAGGTGTGTGTTGGGTGTTTTTTGGCACCTGGTTATAGTATCAAGTTCAAATTCTACCTCTGCCATTTACTAGCTAATTAACCCCCTCTAGATTTGGTTCCCCATCTCCAAATGAACGATGGTAAGAATACCTCCCTGGGAGGCTGTTGTAAAGATTCAGTGAGAGGTTGTATGCAGAACTCTGGCTTATTGTAGGCACTCCTCCTTGCCCTGGATTATTTTTCCATAATAAGTTTCGTGCACCTGAGAAAAATCAAATGATGACATGTTGATTCTAACGTTTATATGGAGAGGCAAAAGACCCAGGATAGGCAATACAATATCAAAGGACAAAGTTGAAGGATGAATGTTCCCTGACTCCACGACTTACTATAAAGCTACAGTAATCAAGACAGTGTGGTATCAGAGAAAGAGAAGACAAAGAGATCAATGAAATGAATACAGAGCCCAGAAGTAGACCCGTATAACACAGTCAACTAATAGTTGACAAAAGAAGCAAAGGCAACAGTGGGACAAAGATAGTCTTTTCAACACATGGTGTTGGAACAACTGGACAGCCACATGCAAACAAATGAAGCTAGACACAGACCTTCACCCTTCACAAAAATGACCTCAATATAGACCATAGACCTAACTGGAAGACACAAAACTATAAAACTCCTAGAAGAAAACATAGAAGAAAATCTAGATGACCTTGGGTATGGCAATGACTTTTTAGATACAACACCAAAGGCATGATTCCTGAAAGGAATCATTTATAAACTGGATTTCAGTAAAATTTAAAACTTCTGTTCTGTGAAAGACAACGTCAAAAGAAAAAGGAGACAAATCAGACTGGGAGAAGCTGTTTGCAAAAGACACAGCTAATTAAGGACTGTTCTCCAAAATATATAAACACTCAAAACCTCAACAATAAGAAAACAAACAGCTCAACTGAAACATGGGCTGAAGACCTTAACACACTCCTCTCCGAAAAAAGATATACAGATGGCAAGTAAGCATAGGAAAAAGTGCTCCATGTCACGTACCATCAGGGAAATGTAAATCACAACAGTGAGATACCATGATGATTTTGTTAATTTAGTTACTGGAGTTAATCAAAGGGATGCCTATAAGGGTGTTGAAATTTGCATTTTTGTTTTCTAGCTCTTTTAATTAGAAATAAGGATTGATCAAAGGAAGAGAGGGTGGGAGGGAGGGAAAGGAAAGGAAAGGGTGAAGGAAGGAAACAAGGAAGATGAGCTTATGTTAGTCAAGCAAACATGACTCCTTAAAATAGAGCTGCCCCATCTCATCCCGCCTATTTATCCACATGTGAATCACAAAGAAGTAAAAGGCCTTCCCTGCTTTCTGCTTCATCAACAGAGGTGCTGCGGGCACCCCTCACCCCCAGCCAACGCAGGCCAGGGCCTGTTGCACCCATTTATGGAGACCTTTATCTTGACACAGAACACTGAGTAAACACTCCTGGAATTAGAAATATGTAAAAGCATCCAAAAAGTTTGAAAAAAGAAAAAAAGCACACAATAAAAAAGGAAATGCGTTACAGTCAGAACTGGTTCAGTAAACATTTGTGGAATGAAGGAATTCTAGCCCCTAATGATATTCTTGAACATGATGTATTCTACTTTTCTGTAGGGTTGGCTGCAAAAACGGTCACCCCATTTTAGCTTCCTGTGTTAGTGTTGGCTGTCCTTGCCCAGACGGGAACTGCTGTTTCATGTCACCTGTTCTCTAGGATTTAGAGTGCATTTTTCAGACCCCTTGCATCACAGCCATCTGCTAAAATGGTATATTCTAGGCCTTTCCAAACGCCCTAAGCTAGGAAATTCTGAAGAGAGGTAGTGCTGTGCAATTAACTTCGTTGGGAAGGAGGGGGAGACATCTGGCTTCTAGAGAGGGAGCAAGTGAGAGCTGATGTGGGTTCCAAAGCCAGCGTGATACATAGGGTGGGCGAGGGGTGGGTGGAGAGAGGCTGGAAGGAGTCTGGGGAGTGGGGGGAGAAGTGAGGAAGGTCAGGACACTAATATATTTATCCTGGCAAGTGAGGGACTAAGAGACCCTTGAAGAGGCAACAAATCCATTATTTTAACTCACAAAGTCAACCAGCTGAGAAACCCAAATCATGTAATAGTTATATTGGTGGGAGAGAAGAAGAGAAGGACATTTTCATTTCCCATGACAACAAGTCTATAGGTATTGCCAAAAATGGGTCTTTTTTTAAGTGGTATACATATTTCACTTAGCAACCTGGCAGTGATTACCATAGGACTAGGAACAGACATAGTTTAAAATTTCATTTAAAATGGTTATTTCTGGGCTTCCCTGGTGGCGCAGTGGTTGAGAGTCCGCCTGCCGATGCAGGGGACACGGGTTCGTGCCCCGGTCCGGGAAGATCCCACATGCCGCAGAGCGGCTGGGCCCGTGAGCCATGGCCGCTGAGCCTGCGCGTCCGGAGCCTGTTCTCCGCAACGGGAGAGGCCACAGCAGTGAGAGGCCCGCGTACCGCAAAAAAAAAAAATAAATAAAAAAATAAAAATAAAAAAAATAAAATGGTTATTTCTGTAGAGCTAGACCGCAGTGGAGAGGGTAGGGCAGGGAACCCTTGATTTCTAAGATAATCCTTTCTACACTGGTTGGTATTTTCCCCTCAGCCATGTCTCACTTTACAAAGAAAGGTATGATTTGTGTTTGAAGAGCCCTTTGCCCCCCACACCCACCATGCTGGCTGTGTTATCCTCTCTGGTCGGGGGACCCAATGACAGTGCATCTCAAAAAGCTCCCATGTGAGCCCCTGAACTGCTGCCAGGACTCGTCAGCACCAGGGAATATTGTGACAGAAATGAACAAATGCATAAATAATGAAAGAAAAATCTCTCTGCTAACTCCTTTATTAGAAGGTCAACTCAAAACTGACGGTTCAAGGGTTACACAGTCACGATATCACTTCTCTGCGGTACTCCCTCTTTTCCTCCTCCCTACCTATTTTTTAACATATTCTAAGTTTTAAAATAAGAAATTAAGATATTGAAAGATGCATCATATACAAATCTTTTCCCCCAATGTCCTTGGCTGACGCCATCACGAGGCGTTCCCCAAGGTGGCTGGATGACCATTTCATGTAGACCCCTCAGCTGTCCCCACCAAGGACAGAGGCCTCAACCTACAGAACTTTCCAGCAAAACTCCATCCTTTCAAGACTTAAATCAAGGTCTCCAACAGAAAAGGCTGAGACAAACAAAAACAAAACAGATTCTGGTTTTCAACCAAGCTCAAAGAGCCTTGTTCAAAGCAAATCAAAGCTCTCCCGGTAGCCAGCTCGTTGTGTTTAATCATCAACTGCGCTTATCAGATCTTGATTTGTGAGTTCCTTGAAGAAAAAAGAGGTGCAGAAAGAATCCTTTTGTGCTTTGGAGATTGATTTCAAAGCAGACCTTGAGGTCACCTGCAGAGATGCTTTAGGCGGAAATTATAGGCAAGAAACAAAATGCACTCATTTGATTTCATAAAGTTGGGCAGAACCCCTGGGTTCAGACTTACCATTGGAATCTAACCATGGCTGAAGCACCAGTCCGCACGTTATTTTTCTTTTGGGGGCAGGAGGAGTAGCAACAATGCAGGTTGGGGTCTGCTCTGACTCCCCTGGATGCGCTCCTATATCCTGATTACGGGGCTGAGACCAGAGGAGACCTGTCAGGTTTACCTGCTAGAAACAAATGCTCATCTTGCTGTCCAAGACCTCAGGAAAGGTTAGATTGTCTGGGTTTGGCTTTCCTTGGCTAGTTCTCCACTATAGTTTAGAGACTCTGGGTCTTTAGGTGGAGTTTGACTCAATCAAGGTGGCCAGTACTCAGATCTGTGGTTCCAATTCCAATATCCTCTCCTGGGGAGAGCAAGAAATAAGACCTACCTATGGGGGGATGATGATAAGAATAATATTAAACGGTATTGTTATCAGTGAGACCTGCAGTAAGTTGGGGTGATCTGCTGGCACCCTCAAGCGAGCCATGGTACCATGTTTTGTTTTGTTTTTTTTTGCGGTACACGGGCTTCTCACTGTTGTGGCCTCTCCTGTTGCGGAGCACAGGCTCCAGACGCGCAGGCTCAGTGGCCATGGCTCACGGGCCCAGCCGCTCCGCGGCACGTGGGATCTTCCCGGACCAGGGCACGAACCCGTGTCCCCTGCATCGGCAGTCGGACTCTCAACCACTGCGCCACCAGGGAAGCCCCATGGTACTGTGTTTGATTCAAAAACCAAACAACCCAGCAGGCAAAGAATAAAGCAAAGAACAGATGAAGTCTCTGGAAAGGCCAAAGAAAGATTCCATCCCCATACACAGTGCCACTTCTTCCTACCTTTCTTCTCCATTCTTCTCTCTGTGTCTCACATTTCAGTTTTGTGAGACTCTCTCTCCTGCCCAAACAAACTCTGCCCCTCTCTTCCCGGAAGACATGCTCATTGCTTTCCCTCTGTCTTTTTTGTGCAACAGTAGCTCTCAAACCCTTCTGTTGAAAACCCTACCATTTTCTCCTTTTCCCTCTCTTTTATTTTCCCTGTACCAAAAATATCAAGACGAAGCTGGCATTCCAAAATGGGGGGACCCTGGGGGTGGGTTGGGAGAGTCTAGGATTATTGGTGCCTTTAACACTAATAGTGCCCGAAGCACTACTGATACTCTATTGATTACCTACTATGTGTTGGACATGATATTAACTTACTGAATTTAACAGGTATCTAAATTGGGGTTTCCTTAAGTGCTTTCTGAGGATACTGTGTTCCATGATAGCAAGGTTTGATGATTAAACATATTTGGAAAATGTGTTGTGTCCTTGAGATTCCCAATACATATTAAACGTATGATAATTCCTACAGTAAATATGCATATTTGTCATTGGTTAGCCCAGGATTTCCCTAATTTATTTGATCACTACACTTACCTGACGATGGAAAAAGAAGACGCTAATGTCAACAGCACATTTGGCCCGCACAGATCTAGAAAATGGAAGTCACCAAAGCACACTCGTTCTGTTGTTTGCAGGTCCTGGAGAGCCTCATGAGAATCCACCCTGATCTACTGGGGTGTTTGTGGTGATGTAGACATGGGCTTGTTTATTCTTGACACAGAGGTTTTGTCCCCGAGGCATAGGGGATGGGTAAGGATGAGCCAATGAGACAATTCAGCGATGGCTTACACACAAGTCAGAAATGCAAGATGGTACCTAATCGTCTTGGTGGGGAAGGAGAGGGGGCGGGTGCCTCAGAGACCAGGAAGTCCAACCCTAACCCAGCAGCTATCACTGGCCCACGGAGTGGCACACATGATGTAATTCTGCAGCCACACACTGAAGCCCTGAATTTAAGCTTGCTCTAGACTTAGGCTGACAGCTAGAAACAGAAACATCAGTACATCAACTTGGTGCTTCCGAATGGGATTTATTTTCAAACATGGTGATGGCATTTCCAAACACCCAGATCCCTTCTGTGTCCTTTCTCACACTCCCCTGCTTCACCAAGCCCCGCCCTTCTCCCTCAGCATCACGCTTTTCTAAATCAAACAGAGACTTAGCATGATCCGCAAGCCAGAACAGCCCAAGGAGGAGCATCCCCTCTGGCCAGAGCCAGCGCCTCACAGAGCTGCTGCGAGATCCAGGCTTTTTGTTATTTTGCTGTTTGCTTTTGGAACTTCTTTAAAACAAACCTCAAAGAAGAGCAGACTCTTATCTGAAACTAATTCCTTTTAGAATCCAAGGAATGACTCACAGAGGCTGTTTTGACATCTGTGTTCCCTGTTGAGTTAATATGATTAGACTCATACATTCTATTTTTGAAATGTAGACGATGTGCCCTGAATATTCTTCCAGAACAAAAAAGAATAGGGGGAAAGTGACACTCCTATTTACATACGTGCTGTTTGCCCCCCTTACTTTTGTCTTTCATGGTCTAGTTTCTTCCATCAGATTAAAGAGATTGGACAAATTATTCAGGTAAGTTGCATAATGCTCTTTGGAATAACTCATGTCCCTGCACAAACTAATAATATGAAAAGTTCTCTTTTCACAAGATGACAGATGAATGGCTAAGCAAACATGTAGTATATCTACTCAATGGAATATTATCCAGCCTTAAAAAGGAGTGAAATTCTGACACAGGCTACAACATGGCTGGACCTTGAGGACATGATGTAAGTGAAATAAATCAGTCACAAAAAGACAAATACTATATAATTCCACTGATATGAGGTCCCTAGAGTAGTTAAATTCATAGAGAAAAAGGTAGAATGACGGTTCCCAGGGACTGGGGGAGGGGAAATGGGGAGTTAGTGATTAATGGATAAGACGCTTGAGCTGGGGAAGATGAAAAAGTTCTGGAGACGGATGTCATCATTGTAGTTCAACAATGTAAATGTAGTTAATAGTATTGAACTGAGCACTTAAAAATGGTTAAAGTGATCAATTTTTGTTATGTGTATTTTAGCCTCCCCCCTGACAAACACGCAAAGTTCCCTTTTCTCTGGAGCAGACATTGAGCAATGCCTGTGTCCCAAGCTTCCCCCTGCTTGTTTCTGATCTTACCAACCCTGCTGCTCCAGAAATAGCCGTGCTCCTGGTTCTTCAAAGCTAAGGCATGGCAGACCTAAGTCCCCTCTCCTCCAGAGCTGGCACAGTTCCAGCTGAGGGAGGTGATTTTCTTATACTCTGCGAAGGATGGTTTTAGCAGGGGGTAGGTGCAACCAGCTTTCCAGGGAAAAATGTCTCAACTGTTGAAATCTGATGGGTCCTGAGATTTGATCTAAGTCCCGGTAGGCGTTAAAATAAGTTAAGACTGGTACCCTTTGTTCTTGTGTCATAAACCATCTGCTACAAAGCGTTCAAAGACATACGGCCCTCCAACTTGGCCATAAAATTAACCCTAATCTTCAGACTGCTTGCTCTGTGTTTCAACTGTGTGGCCACAGCCCAAGTGTTGAAGCACTTTGTGTGTGAGATAAATTTTGATAAGTCCCATAAAGCAATGTTGCTCATAATAACAGACTTCCTGTGTGCCCACTAAGGACAACGAACTGGGCTAAGAACAAACCTCAAAAGAAGTATTCTGTTGTTTGAGGTTGAAAGAAACAATAAAGATCTTTCATTCTTGCCACTAGAATAATGGTCCTTTGAGAACCTCATTTTTGAAAGAGTCTCTGGCATGACTGCAGAGGTCATAAACACCCCTATCGTATGTATTTTCAAGTTTTCTCTTTAAGGCACTCACACATTTCAGAATGACATGTTAAAAGATATATACAGCTGGGGGAGGGACCAGTCAGAACGTTCCAAGAATAATCCCTGTTAAATACGTTATAATCTTTCTTGGCCAGTTCTGTTCTGAACATCTTAGTCGTTGTACTGAAGGAGCTACTCTCCTCGCTTTACAATGCACCTGCATGGACTTTGGAGAGATAAGGATTGATCGCACCAAATAAATACCCAATTGTCAGATAAAGTTTACAAACAAAATGTCTTGTCACGTGTTTTTCACATGCAGGTCATTCTCAATTTCTTAATTGGGGCTAATTTGGAGTGATAGTAACACACTCGCTGGTTGGCTTTAACCCCTCTCCTTCGTGTTTCTAGACCATAGCAGTGATGTACCCTAGGGGCCACAGGGTGGGAAAGATGGATAAGAACTCAATTACCACCGGTTTCCAGGACACCTAGTTAGGAAGGTCTCTTTCTGGCCAGGACTGGGGGAGCAGCCGTATAATACAGTGCAAATACAGTGCCAAGGGCAAGGGGCTGGGCTGCGTCTGGTTGTTGCCACCTGAGATGCCAGACTGGGTACCATATTGCACCAGCCATGACAACAAGCTCTTCACAGGGCAGGAAAATGACTTAGGCATGGTTATTGCCAAATCCCCTCTGTTGGCCTTTCCCCCCGCTCTTTCCTGCCCTCCTTTAAAGTCTGGGCAGAAAGAAGGATGCGCTTTCTTCTGGGGGTCCTAGGATAAGCCACAAGAGAGACTCTGCCGACAATTATGCATTCTGTGGTCATGGAAGGCAGGTGCGGTTGGAGCCCTGCACAGAAATTAACAAGCCCAACACTGACCCCAGAGCATGCTGGGAAAAGCCCTCCTGGTGCCCTGGAATGGAGAGCAGAAGCTCGTCCTAGACTTGCAGAAGCTCTGTGGACCGTAAAGAACCAGAAGGGAGGAGGTAGGCAGGGGCAACCGCTGGTGAAGCTTCAAGCCTCCGTATCTCCATCTGCAGATAAGGACAATGCTATGAAGAAAATAAGCAAAGTGATGTGCTGTGGGTGGTTTGGTGTTTTTTTTAACTTTTAACTTTATATTAGAGTATAATTCATTAACAATGTTGTGTTAGTTTCAGGTGTACAGCAATGTGATTCAGTTATACACATACATGTGTGTATCTATTCTCTTTCAAATTCTTTTTCCATCTAGGTTGTTATATAATATTGAGCAGAGTTCCCTGTGCTAGACAGTAGGTCCTTGTTGGTTATCTGTTTTAAATATAGCAGCGTGTACATGTCAATCCTAAACTCTCTAACTCTCCCACCCCCCACCCTTCCCCCCTGTAACCACAAGTTCATTCTTTAAGTCTGTGGTGGTAGTTTTAGGTGGGTGGTCAAGCCACAGCCAAGCTGAGACCTCAGAGATGCCAGGACGCCAGGGAAGAAAAGACACAGGAGGAAATCTCTGTATAGGGGAGGAGCATCAAGTGCAAAGGCCCTGTGACAAGAAGCATCTGGGGTGTTTAAGGAGCAACCAAGTGTATGGCTACAGTGCACGGAGGGCGGGACCTGCTGGAGGCTGAGTTTACAGCAGTGGACGGGGTCCCTCACTCAGAGCATCAGTGAGGAGAGGAAAGACTCCACGTGTCCTCTGAGGGCGCTGTTCTCACCTGCAGCCCCAAACCACCCAGGGGGCCAGTGGAGGAACCGTCTGATTCAACACCCAAGAAGGCTGGCCTCCTGTGCCCCTTACATGTGGCTGATGGGGCCACTCACCTTCTCTGCTAGTCTTTCCATCCACCTTAAATATTCCAGGCCATTATCCACATACCACACACAGCTTGTTGTAGTCTCAACAAAGAGGGCAACGCCAGGAAATGGCTGATTCTTTCCACGCATTCTGTTTTTCTCAACGGTTTATTCAGACCAGTCCTTCTCCCCTGCGGGTGATTTATCCCCTCAGAGACATTGGCCAATTTTTTTGGAGACATTTTTGGTTGGCACAAATGGGGCGTGGTGCTACTGGTATCTAATGGGTAGCGGAAGGGATGCTACTAACATCCTACAGTGCACAGGACAGCCCCCTAACAACAGAGCATTATCTCATTCAAAATGCTGATGGATAGATAAGAAGAAAGACCATCCCAGGGAGTCTACTAAGGAGGATTTTGTGCCAGAAAGAAAATGACCCATAGGAAAGCTGGCTCAGCTCCCTTCAAAATGAAATACCTCTCTCCTTTGTTACACATTGGAAAACAAATGAGTTTCTATTTCAGTCTGTTTGGCAGGCTTTCTGGCAGAGGCTGGGTGCATTGTGGACAGCCAAGCGTGGTTTGCAGTGCATCAGGAGAAGTCTCGGGATGGTCCAGAGCCATAAACACGGGCAGGCAGACCACCCTGGGCTCTGAGGCTGCTTGGAGCTCCCAGAAGCTGGAACACACCCAGCTGGGTCCTCCCTGTGGGAAGTGCCTGGATGCAAGGCTTAAAGCTGTAGGAACTTGCTGGCATCATGGGTTTTCACTTTGAGACATTTCCCCCTTTTATACACAGTCATTAGAGCTCCTAAATTCAAAGCAGGGGTGTGCCTAAAAACATCCTTGCGTAGATATGTCAGTAAAGTCATCATGCCACAGTTGCTATGGGCTGAACGGTGTCCCCCTTAAATTCTTATGCTGAAGTCCTAACACCCAGTATCTCAGAATGTGACTGTATTCGGATATGGGGTCTTCACAGAGGTAATTAAGGTAAAATGAAGTCATATGGTGGCCCCTAATCCAATATGACTGGTATCCTTATAAGAAGAGGAGATTAGGACACAAATGCTCACAGAACGATGACCATGTGAGGACACAGGGTAAGATGAGTACCTACGAGCCAAGGAGAGAGGCCTCAGGAGAAACCAACCCTGCCAACACCTTGATCTTGGGCTTGCAGCCTCCAGAACTGTGAGACAATAAATGTCTGTTGTTTAAGCCCTCAGTCTATGGTGCTTAGTTTTTGCAGCCCGAGCTGGCTAATACAACAGTCTTAGGGCTGGGAAGCGTTCAAAAGTCCTCCCATGTGACCTGCCACCCAGAGCCACCTTCTCCTTTATGGACACACTCTGAGAAGCAGTCTGGTCTCTGATCACCATCAGAGGTGGGGACCTCGTTACTTCACAGAGAAATTGTTAGCATGAGGTATTAGTTTCCTCTTGCTGCTGTAACAAATTACCACAAACTTGGGAGTTAAAAACAAGAGCAATGTATGCTCTCTCTGTTCTAGAGTTCAGAAATCCAAAACCAGTTTCACTGGGTTGTGCTCTGTCCTGGGGGCTACAGAGGAGAATCTGTTTCCTTGCCTTTTCCTGCACCTAGAGCTGCATCCCCTTGGTTCCTTGGTCGGTGGTCCCTTCCTCCATCTTCAAAGCCATCAGTGGAGCATCTTGCTTGCCTCACCACATGGCCTCCTCTTCTGTGTCAAATCTCCCTCTATCTTTTGTAACACTTGTGATGGCATGTAGGAACCATCCAGATGATCCAGGATAAAGTCCCATCTCAAGATCCTTAATCACGTCAACAAAGCCCCTTTTGCCATATAAGGTAACCTATTCGTAGGTTCCAGGGATTAGGACATCTTTGGGGGAGGGACATTATTCAGCTCACCACATGCCTTAGGGCAGAGTTCTTGTGTCAGGTCACTGGCCACCAGCCAGCCTGGAGGACAGACCACCTCAGTGGTGGTCAGAGTGGCTAAATCACGGGACACAGGCTAACTTGGCAGCCTGTGCATTAGGAGGCTCTCCAAGAGACACTGGGGTCTTGTAGACCCTCTTGCAAGAATGTCTTCCCACGGACATTTACATTTTTGAAGATAGCTTTGGATTAAAGGAATAAAGGTCAAATGACAAAGGCAGTGTTAGGGATGAGCAGCTGTCACCTACTCTGTTAAAAGAAACAAGCCACATTCAAGCAGTCAGACTTGAAAACTCCGGAAGGGGCACCATCCCCAAGACCAGACCAGGTCCTTCCTTCTGAGGTTGTGCAATATTTTGCTTATGGGAAGTGAGGTCACCCGTTTCTCTGTCCCTTTCTCCAGAGCACAGCAGGGTGCAATGTGTAAAGTTTTGTGGAGATTTGGCTAAGCTCATTTTTTTTCCCCAACCCAGCAGGGATTTGTGAGGGGGTTTTTTTTCTAAAAAAAAAAGCAAGCCTTTAAAGAAATGGCCCCCGACCAGTCCCAGGGAACTTAAATCCTAACAAACACATCATTAAACGTATACGACTTCCTTCCAGTACATTCCATGCAGATGCAGAGGACAGTTAAGGCATTTATTTTCAGACCACCCTCATTATTGTTCCCATCCACCCTTCATTCGATTAAATAGACACCAGGCCAAAAAAGTCATAAAGATCTAAGTTGCTGCTTCTCCTTTTTCTTTATTCAATTAAATGGGGCTAAACAGGCAATAGCTGGTTTCAGAAAACGACCAAGTACATGTCCTGATTTTCTCTATTTTGCAGGGCCCGAGAAGGTGTCACCGCTTTTTAAGGGTCTGTGAGTCCAGCTGATGGCTCCCAAGTGAAGCCTCCTTCCTTGAGGAACAAACACTTTCAAGAAACCTCACAGCTGGCCGCAGCCGGTCACCCACCTGCCCACTGCTACAGGGGGGGTCAAAGGGGCACCATCAGTCAGCACGGCTATGTCAGCACTGGGCTGAATTGTGTCCCCCAAAGAGGTGTGGTGAAGTCCTAACCCCTGGTGCCAGTGGATGTGACCTTATTGGAAATGGAATCAAGTTCACATAGATTAGACTGAGTCAGGGTGAGCCCTGGAGCCCTGACTGGTCTCCTCATAAGAAAACACAGGAAAGAGCGTGAGGGAGACTCAGGGAGAGCCTGGGATGGACACGGTGCTCTCTGAGCCTAGGAAAACCAAGGCTGGTCGGCGACCCCTGGAAAATAGGGAAAGGCGAGGAAGGAGTCTTCCTCTGAAACCCCAACTCTGCAGACACCTTGATTTCAGACAGCTGGCCTCCAGAACTGGGAGGCAATAATTTCTGCTGTTCTAAGCTGCCCCATCTGTGGTGCTCTGTTACAGCAGCCCTAGCACACAAATGCACCGAGTCAGGCCCTGAAACGCCCCTTTGGTCACCTTCATGCAGAAGCGGCTGTCTGGCACTGTTCCGCATCTCTCTCTGCTGCTTCTCATGTCTGCCCTGGAGATTTCCTAAGCCTGATTTGGGCTTCAAATGTGAGGAAGGACCACCAAGGCCCTCTTTGGGATTGGAATGACTTCAAAGGGAAGAAAACGGGATGTCTTCTCCCCAGCACCCTCCCCACAAGTTCTCTTTCTTTTTCTAGATTATTTACATAATTTTATTTTATTTTTTAATTTTATTGAAGTATAATTAATTTACAATGTTGTGTTAATTTCTTATTATAGCAAAGTAACTCAGTTATACATATATATATATATATTCTTTTCCATTATGGTTTGTCACAGGATATTGAATTTATTTCCCTGTGCTTGTTGTATCCATTCTATGTATACTAGTTTGCATCTGCTAATCCCAACCTCCCACTCCATCCCTCCCTCAACCCCCTCCTCCTTGGCAACCACAAATCTGTTCTCTATGTCTGTGAGTCTGTTTTTGTTTCGTAGACATATCTATGAAGCAAGTTCTCTTAAAGCAGGATGGAGCAAAACAAAAAGAAAAGAATGCCATACACGTGATCTACAGGGCTGATGGAGGGAAGGAAGGAGCTAGCCAGTGCATGCCAGACGCTCTGCTGGGAGCCGTATGGAGAATATCTCATTCTCGCCCAGCTGTGTTGAGGGCAGGGTTCCCATCCTGCACGTGCTGTGTGCAAGCTGGATCCAAGCGGAGGTCTCCTTGTTCCAAAGGTCACAGAGATTTGCCCCACAGCCCGGTGTCTCGGAGTCTCCATCCAGGGTCTATGCAGCTGCTCAGTTTAAATTCAACCACCCAGCATAATTACATAACTATAGCAGCGGCTCTGAAACTTCCAGTAAGCATTAGAGTCACCCGAGGGCCTGTTAGGACACCCATGCACCCATCTCTCCCCTGTCCCCCACCCCTGCTTCCAGAGTTTCTGATGCAGTGGGTCCAGGTGGGCGTGAGATCCTGCACTGCTAACGCATCTCCAGAATGGTGAGAGGTGGGTCCAGGTTCCAGGGTTGAGGACCTTTCATTGATTTGAACGTGGGACGGGACGGCATCAGGTGTGGCCCGAGTCCTGGGGCCCCCGCCCTCACGTGATGGGAGGCGGAGGTGTGGGACAGTAGGACTTCTCTTCCTCACTGCCCTCCCCTCCCCTAGCCTCTCCTGACCTGTCCTTCCTTGCCACCCACCTCCGCGGCAGTAACTCAGCGCTCTAACCCACACCCTCCACAAGCCTCTATCCTTCTGTACCCAGACAGCTGCTTCCCTGTTTGTCCTCGGTCAGTGGTGGATTCCTGGGATGAAGCGCGTCGCTGACCTGGTTCACAGGCTCACATGCGCCCACAAGGCGATGCCGTCCCTTCCCCCACCTTTCCCTGACCACGTTGCACTTTCCTTCTGGAATGCACGCTATGCCTCGTGCTATGGGCTGAACTGCGTCCACCTAAAATTCACATGTTGGATTCTTAGCCTCTGGTACCTCAAAATGTGACTGGATTTGGAGAAAGGGATTTGAAAGAGGTGACTAAAGTTAAATGAGGTCATTAGTGCGGGTCCTACTCCGACATGACAGGTGTCCTTATAACAAGAGGGGATCAGGACACAGACACACACGGAGGGGCGACCATGTAAGGACACAGGAAGGAGACGGCGGTCTACAGTCAGGAGAGAGGCCTCGTAGGAGCCAACCTTGACCTTGGCCTTCCAGCCTCCAGAACTGGGAGGAAATAAACCGTTGTTTAAGCCGCCCAGCCTGCGGTACTTGTTACAGCAGCCCAAGCAGATGAATACACGGTGTTTGCATTTCTGTGTCTCCAGTGGATTATAACCTCCCGAGGACAGGAACTGTGTCTTTTCACCTTGCATTCCCAACACTTAGCATGTGCCTGGCACAATTAAAGGGCATGATAATAAAGATGATCATAAAATAATAACTATCATTTGTTGAGCACTTACTATGTGCCAGGCCCTGTGCTCAGCACTTCACATGTAATCCTCAGAACCATAATGTAAGTACTATTATTATCTCCATTCTAAAAATGAAGAAGTTGAAGCACAGAGAGGTGAGGAAACTTGCCACAGACACACAGCTAATAAGTGGTGCATGTGATGGGCGGCATGATGACACCCAAAGATATCCACATTCTAATTCCTGGAACCTGCAAGTGTTACTAGAGAGACTCTGCAGGTGTGATTAATTTAGGGAACTTGACATGGAAGATTATCCTGGATTAACCTGGATGCACACTGAATGCTATCACATGTCCTTGTAAAAGGAAGGCAGAGGGAGATTTCACACAGACAGGAGAGAAGAAAGCAATGTGATCACTGAAGCAGATGTTACACGAATGACCTTGAAGATGGAGGAAGGGGCCATGAACAAAGGAATGCAGGTGTCCTCTAGAAGGTGGACGAAGCAAGGAATGGATTCTCCCCTAGAGCCCCTGCAGGGAGCACAGGCCTGCCGACGCCTTGGTTTCAGCTCCGTGATGCTGATTTCTCAGCTCCAGAACTGTGAGAGAATAAATTTCTGCTGTTTTGAGCCAGTAAGTTTGTAATAATTTATTACAACAGCCAATGAAAACTCATAGAGACAGGATATAAACCCAGGCAGTCTCTCTTCAGACCCTGCACTGTTGTTTTGTTTTATTAAAATGTTTTAAAACTTTCTTCTTAAAATTTTAAGATTTAAAACATTCTTTAATGAGGTGCAATTTCATACAGTGAAATGCACAATACATGTGACAAATTTAAACACTTGTGCAGTCCCCACCCCATCAAGCTATAGACCAGACCCATCCCCTTTTCCACCAATCCAGTTTCTGTTCCAAGGCAGCCACTGTTCCGATTTCTATCACCGCACGTTAGTTTTGCCTGTTTTTGAACTTCCTATAGAGAACGCATAGAGAATGTTGTGAAACTGCACAGCTCAGACTGGGACTTGAACTCACGGGCTGAGACTCGAACCCACTGTCTTTTAATTAAAATCACTCACCTGGTGTCAGGACTTAGTGAAGCTCAGCTTCTTTATGTCTCAGCACAGAAGGAATTCAGCAAGAGACAAAGTGATAGGTAAGAAGTAGATTGAGCGATTTATTGATTGATTGATTATTTCTGGCCGCACCGCACAGCATGCGGGATCTTAGTTCCCTCACCAGGGATCGAACCTGTGACCCCTGAAATGGAAGTGCAGAGTCCTAACCACTGGACCGCCAGGGAAGTCCCAACAAAGAAGTAGATTTATTAACATAGGACGCTTGTGAGGGATGCAAGGAGGCAGGCATGGGGGCTCTGCCCTGAGAACTAAGTGGGAAAGCAGGTTTCTTTAGAGAGATACACATTCCATAGACAGAATTTGGTCTGTCTCAACAGGAGAGAGAGGCCCTGAAATATGGGGTGGTTAGTTTTTTTGTTTGTTTTTTTGTTTTTTTCGCGGTACGCGGGCCTCTCACTGCTGTGGCCTCTCCGTTGCGGAGCACAGGCTCCGGACGCACAGGGTCGGTGGCCACGGCTCACGGGCCCAGCCGCTCCGCGGCATGTGGGATCCTCCCAGACCAGGGCACGAACCTGCGTCCCCAGCATCGGCAGGCAGACTTGCAACCACTGTACCACTAGGGAAGCCCGGGGTGGTTAGCTTTTATGAGCTGGGTAATTTCATAGTGGGAGGATTATGCCAACTATTTCGGAGAAGGGGTAGGGATTTCCAGGAATTGGGCTATCACTCACTTTATGGCCTTTTATGGTCGGCCTCAGAACAGTCCTGGAGCCTGTGGGTGTGTCATTTAACATGCTGATGTGTTACAATGAGCCTACACTGAGGCTCCAGGTCCACTGGAAGTTGAATCTTCCACCATCTTGAGCCTAATTGGTTCTAACCTGTTTCTGTTGAATCCTCAAAGGCTACGTCATTCTTTTAGAGGTTGTCCCCTTCCCCTTTTCCTCCTGTCTCAGTTTTGTGTATTTGGAGTTTCTTTTCATTCATCCATGGTCTGAATGTCCCACAATTTGTTTATATTTTATTGTGTCTCTGAGAGGAAATTTTGAACATCTCCTGCAACGCACAAGTCAAACTAGAGATGAACACCAGGAGAGATGCAGACACCAGCCAGGAGGGTCACATGAGTGGAGTTTGCCCTGTGGTTGAAATGGGACAACCTCCCAAAAGCCCCCAGTGTGGTGTCTGGCAGGCACACAGTTAATGCAGCAGAAATATTCGTTTCCACTCTCTTTGCTAGATGGGAGTTCTTTTGTCTTCAAAGTAAAGCAGCCTTGGACCGTATGGTCACAAAATGATACTCTATGAACTGTAGGGCAGGAAAGACTTCCTCCACCCTCCTAGGTTTGATAGCTGGGTCTCTGAAATAAATTGATAGCAGGCAGATTAAGAATAGAAAAGGTGTACACATTGATTCATTTTTAATATTATGTGTATGGGGACATCACAGGAAAAAAAGGTGAATACTCAGTAAATTGGTGCAATTTGAGAGCTCCTATACCATCTCAACAGGGGAAGGGAAGTGGGGATGTAGCCAGTTCAGGGAAGAGCAAATGACTCTTAGGAAAGATGAAGGGACACTTAGAGGAACAGATGGGAGATATGAGTTTGTGAGGACGTTTGTCTGGGTGTGGTGCCGACTTCTGGTCTTTTCTCTTGGGATAACAGTCAGTCTTCGCAGCTGACGACACTCCTGGGGAGGGGATTTAAGACAATCGAGTTCCCTTTGGAGAATCTGTCTTCAGGCAGAGAGGGGGAGTTCAGAGAAAGCCTCCCCCTGTGTTTGCTGCTTTTCCAGTGGCTTCAGCTCAAAATAATCAATATGACAAAGCGGCATATTTTGGGGTGGTGTGTCCTGGACTCTTTTGAAATCGTATTTCTTTTGCTCTCGCTGAAACTTTTGAGTTGCTATTTATGTCCTCTTGCTACCCAATTACAATGCCTGGTCTCGGAGATTAGTCCCCAAACTCTGCTAAGGACACAGCGGGTTTGGTTTATGTTTACCATCGACGGCTATGAAACTGACAGCTCCCCCTTCCTGTCTGTCCCCAGGCCAGAGCGGGGCCATTCGGGAAAGACTGCTTAGAGAAAACCAGCCCCTCTCTCCCCCACAATCCCTCTCCAGTCTCAGCTTCACAGAAATGGGCTGTCATCCTCTCTTCATGGGAAATGCATAGACCTACAGTGTGTGCAGTATTGTAATAAACCCAGTGAGCTGCCCACGCAGCGCGAGATCCAGAGCATTAACAATAATTCACATCCACTTTCATGTCCCTCCCCCTTTAGAGGAACACTTACATCTTGAAATTTGTGTTCAGCCTTGTATTTTTTTTTAAAAAAGATGCATAATTGCATCATACACACATATTCCTAAAAACATACTCTTTAGTTTTAGTCATTTTTCACTTTGACCAAAGTTTATCGAGTTGCATGAAATTTTCTGGGGTTCGTATTTTTCACTCGATGTTTTCAGTTGCCGAGATGTAGTCATATGATGGTGGACGGCTCTGGTTAATTCTTTCTTACCAGTGTATCACATCCTGTTATGTGACCTGCCACAATCCGTTTATCCACTGTCCAGGTGGTGGGCGGTGGGTTATTTCCAGGTTTTTGTTATTCCTAACCATGCTGGTTTGTAAAGATTCTTCTGCATGTTTCTGATAGATTCGGGCAGGAGTTTCTCCTCAGTATGTGCCTGGTATGAATGTTCAACTTTACGAGATGATGACAAACTTTTTCAAAGTGTCTCTGCCCGTTCTGGTCTCCCACCAAGCAAACTCTAATTCACTTACCGATAAAGAAAATAGGAACTCAATGAATGAAGCTAGAGAAAAATATTTCTCCACGTGGAAGAAAGGAAATTGTGCCCTTACCTCACACTATTCACACCACTCCAGGCAGCTCAAAGACTGAATGAAATTCCAACAGCGACATTTGCTGTTGGATGAATATTTATCCTAACGTGGGTAGGGAAGGATTTCTTAAGACAAGATAGGCATACACCATAAATTAAATGATTGACAATTTTGATTCTTTTAAAACTAAGAACTTTGTTCATCATTTAAAAACTTGAGGACAGTGAAAAGACAAGATGATACTTTTGTAACAAAAAAGGGGTTAGAATCAAGAGTAACTATTGAATATGGAATCTAAGAAAAAAAGATGTTTCTGAAGAACCTAGGGGCTGGACAGGAATAAAGACGCAGATGTAGAGAACGGACTTGAGGACACTGGGAGGAGGAAGGGTAAGCTGGGACGAAGTGAGAGAGTGACATGGACACATACACTACCAAATGTAAAACAGATAGCTAGTGGGAAGCAGCCGCATAGCACAGGGAGATCAGCTCGGTGCTTTGTGACCACCTAGAGGGGTGGGATAGGGAGGGTGGGAGGGAGACGCAAGAGGGAGGAGATATGGGGATATATGTGTATGTATAGCTGATTCACTTTGTTATACAGCAGAAACTGACACACCATTGTAAAGCAATTATACTCCAATAAAGATGTTAAAAAGAAAGAGTATATATTGAAACTAACACAATACTATAAATCAACTATAGTTAAAATTTTTTAAAGAATATATAAAGAGACTCTATGAAATAATAAAGAGAGCCCAAATAATCAGTTAAAAATGGGCACAAGATATCATATAAAAGTGGGCAATATATATATACAGTAGTTCCCCCCCTTATCCATGGGGGATACATTCCAAGACCCCCAGTAGATGCCTGAGGCTGCAGATAGTAGTGAATTGAAGCGTATATAGACAATGCACTTTCCTTACATACATATCTTTGATAAGTTTAATTCATAAATTAGGCACAGTGAGAGATTAACACCAATAACTAATAATAAAATAGAACAAGTATAACAATATACTGTAACAAAAGTTATGTGAATGGGGCCTCTCTGTCTCTCAAAATAGCTTACCTGCCTATACTCACCCTTCTTCTTGGGATGATGTGAGATGATGAAAAGCCTACGTGATGAGATGAAGTGAGATGAACGATTCGGGTATTGTGATGGTGTGAGGACGCTACTGACCTTCTGATGATACGTGAGAAGGAGGGGACCACGCACCTCCCAGATCCTGGATCATGGGGCCATGAGGCTGTTGATGGTTGAGGACCCCACACGGAACAGAGCAGGACAGTGTGAGATGTCACCATGCTACTCAGAATGGCAGAAAATTTTAAACTTATGAATTGTTTATTTCGGAATTTTCCATTTAATATTTTTGGACCCTCATTTGACTACAGGTAACTGAAACCTCAGAAAATAAAACTGCAGATAAAGGGGGATTATTACATATATAAGGAGAGACACCTCATCTCGCCCCTCTCAGCCTCCCCAGGACACGTGGACCTTCACACCCCCTCCCCCCCACCCGGGAGTCTGCGCACGCGTGCACACACTTGTACACACCCACACACTCACCACCCATTATGCGCTTCATATACTTTATCTCTTTGAACACTCGTAACAATCCTTTGACGTTGGTATTATTACCCTCCATTGTACAGATGAGTAAACTGAGGCTCTGGGGGCTGAAGTCTTATTCTGAGGAATCAGCTCAGGGTGGCAGAGCTGAGCTTCTAACACAGGGCTGACATTCTCGTCACCTCCAGGGCACTGCAGGCTCCTCACATCAACCCCAAGAAGGGTGGGCAGAGACCCACCTCGTGCCCACACAGACCCCAAGACCAACTTCGAATCACCACACGTTCTATTCACCTGTCGGGAACTGAGTCTTTACCCTCTCCTTCAAAGCGAGGAGGTAGAGGATGGGAAGTTGGCATTGCATATGCATATTTTTAAGAGCCTCCTTATTCTCCTAATTGCAAAATGAAAAATGTGGGATGTGGGATGGAACGGGCTGCTGTAGCCCAGCTGGTGCCTTCGTCCCTGTTAGGAAAGTCTCCCCTTTCTCCAGGAAGACCCAGGTGCTCATCAGGGCTCATGCAAGGAGCACAGGTGGACTCAGCCCCTTGGAGCCCTCCTTTGGGTGCCTGGTGCAGCATGCAATCTGTGCAGCTGTACATCGCAGCCCCGTGACAGAGGGGAGACAACCTCAGGTGCAGTGGCTGAAGGTAGCTTTGGCTCTGGGCTGGTTTTGCCAAACCTCCTGGGGCCATGCTCAGCGCAGTCAGGAGGGACAAGGGGAGAGACAAGCCAGCCTCCTCCCAGCAGCAAATCTGTCCTAAGAGAAACGTGCCTTTTCCTAATGTCACCAACTTCACCAGAAGTGATTCTCTTGGTGTGTCTGTCTGTCTTTCTGTTATTACCTCTCTCTCTCCATGTCTCTGTCTTAAAGAGTCTATTTAAATTTGTTGCAGCAAATAGATGCTGTGTTCACCTGGGTGGCATTTCAAAACCATGGAGAACATTAGGGAGAGTGCTTCATTCAGATAGCTGGCCTGAACCACACCTGGGATTGGCCAGGACACCGTTGCCAGGGCAACGCGGCTCCAGCTTCCTGCCTGACTCTGCATCAGGCACCACCTTCATTACCCTCAGCGACACTGCAGGTTATTAAAGCACCTTAATTAACTCTGCTTTGGTGTCGGGGCCTTTATCACCGTTCCAGGGACAAGGGCCCATCACCCTCTCTGTGCTGCCCTGTGCTGCCTCGCGGAGGGCAGCCTGTGAGTCACTTCTGGTCTTTCTCACATTTGGGGCTGTAATAAATTTATATCCAAACAGTACTCGGTGAGATTCTAAGGGAACCACAGCAGCTGCCTCCTTTGCCTTCCACAAGGCATGAGGTTCCCTTTATCTTTCTGAGACCCATCATATGGTGTAAATACTAATGTCTCTGAGAAGAAAATCTGGCCACTGTAGATGTGTCTCACCTGCAGTGCTGTTACACCCAGGGGTTCCAGTGCTGGGAGACAGCGACCAGGGCAGCGCAGCCCCCGCCTCCTGGACCCCAGCCCAGGAGGAGGGATGGGGGAGAGGGGGCACAGAGGAGGGGCCATGGACCCAAGCCAAGCACGTGGGGCTCCTTACCTGGATCCATGAACTTGAATAGTAAAAAACGACATTTTTATTTTCACTAGCTTCTAACTGAAATTCATCATTTCCTCCCAATAGGCATGCAGGCAACCGCAACAGTATGTTTGCTACCCCTGCGACCTTGACAACAAGAAAAATCACAGACTGTTGCTTCATCCCGTGTTACATTTAGTGCCAATGTCTTCACACATCACTGCCCATCACTGCTTCCAAATGACCGTAGGTGTGAGTCCCGCCCGTGGGTCTGGTTATGACATAGCATATATGTTGCTCTATAATCCATTTGCTTGGCAATTGTACCTTAATATAAGTGATTTCCTTTGTAACCTATGTGTTTTATTCCATGTGCTTAAAAACCCTATTCTGAAAAGCAGTCTCCTGGTTTCACAGACTGCCAGCGAGGTCCATGGCATAAACAGTTCAGGGCCCCAGAGAGGAAAATATTCTACCACTAATGTTGTCTACTATTATCAGTGTTTTGTCCCTTTGTGGAGTCAGTCACTGGCACCTTACTAAGAAGGGTACATACCTATATCTAGCTATTGTTCAATCAATTGATTGATCAATGCATATACAATTCTGGATAAATACACATATCCATGGAGGGAGGATTATTTGCAAAGAAAATTAAGGATGTTATTTATTTACCTCTATTTTTTTTTTAACCATTCTAGTCCTCAAAAGTCATGCCAAAATGACAAACATAAGTGAGAAATGGTGAAATTGACCCAGATTTTCTAAAGGGGAAAAATATATTTAAAAAATTAAAACCCAAGGCATGGAGAAAACACGAAACTCACTACAGATCACAGGAGCCATTATGCTTGTTATTTAAAATCTAATCCTGTTTCAGTTAATTCTACCAAAGCAAAGACACTGAAGCAGGATATTCTTCAATGTGCATCGAGCACAGACGCAAAATCTGGCCTTCACGATCCTGGCTGGCTCTCCTTCATCTTCACACAGCTACTTTGTGGCAGGATTCAAACCCAGGTCTGTCTGAATGGGGCTTACGCGCTAACCGTCATGCTTTCCATGCCATCGTTCACATAGGGAAACAGGCATCAGAGAGCTACAGGAGTTTGGCCAGACCTGCTGAGGCCGTTTAGGAATAACCCTTATTGTACCTCACTGCCCTGCCCACTGATGGGAGGACGTGAACCGTTGGAGTCTAAAAGAAAACTCGTATTTCCCTGACTTTGCTTATTTTTCGTCCTTCAAAGGGCAACTGTTGTGCAGATACCCAACCGGCATCAGATAAAAGCACTGGAGCCACATCTAATCCATCATCTTTACTTGGGTAGCGACTTAATAGCCACCTGACTCAACAAGTCCATGATTACAAGCAAGATTGCCACTCAGCACTTACACCACCCTTGGTCGTTGGTTCTAAGAGCCACATGATGACCAGCGAGTCCACCTGCACAGCCCCATGGGACTGGGTCTGAGATATTGTTTCATCCTGATGATGGGAAAGCAGGACTGTAGAGGCCCCAGGCCCAGCATGGTCATCAACGGCAAGATCTGAATTCAACTCGGTCCTGAAACCCTCCCCTCTCCCAGGCAAGGGCTGTAGCATGCCCCTGTCTGGCTTTTCAATCAACACTATCGATATATAATTTACAAACAATCAAAAGCTTCTATTTTGTTTGTACAGTTCAATGAGCTTTGACAGATATAAACATGTAATCAACACAACAATAAATATATAGAACGGCCCCATCACCCGCCCCCCACATTTTCTCATATGCCTTTGCAGTCAATTCCACTCCTGGCCCTAGGCAGCCAGTGAACAGCTCCCTGACACTGTGATTTTGACCTTCCTCTTCTAGAACTTCAGATGAATGGACTCGAATATAAACTTCCTATAAATGGAAGCTGGATGCGATGTTTGCTGAGCGTTTACAATTTGCTGGGCTCTGGAGAGGTCAGGGGGATATTTACATCAATGCCATTTGAAGGCGCTTCTTCCCGCTTCAAATGGTCCACCTGTTCTGTTGGCTGCCATTGGGAGAGCCTGGTTGAAACGGGAATGATAAAGCACCATGCTGAGCTCCCCACTGGACACTCCCCACACCTAGGTGCACCTGGCCCTTTCTCAGTCTGGTTGCTAGGGAACGTTTGCTCCACGTTGTCATTATAGATGACACAACACATTGCCTTCAGTCCCCAGCATGGCTCTCGTCACTTTTTTTCCTCCTCCTTTCTCAGCCCACACCCTCCCAGGGCCGCCCAGCCTCTCCATCTTGAGGTCTGTGTCTGACATTCAGATTCGCCTTCACTTGGACCATTTCCACCACTGGCTCCTCCACGGGCCCTGGCACTCTGCTCATCGTTTAAACTCCTTCCTTCCCCTTGACATGCCAGCATCTCAGTAATGACAGAACGTTGTCCTTGGGGCATTCTGTAGGCCAATGTTTCCCAGTGGGTGTGAATGAAAAACCATGGGTGACTGTCGGGGATGTTCCAGGAGAGAAGAGTCTCAGGGAAGAACATTTGCTTCCTGGTGTGACCATGTGTAGAGTGAACCTGGCTCTCCTACTCCATCTTTCACAGCCTCAGTTTCCTCTTAAGAAACCTGGGTTACGAGTGGCGAGGGGAGACCTCATCACCTGGCCTTGCAGGGAGCATGAGTGCCCAATGTATGTTCACTGTTGTGAACACACACCTCGCCATCATGGGGGAAAGTTAGGGTCAAAAAATGCTAAGATATTACTCAGGCATAAAAAAGAACAAAGTAAGGCCATTTGCAGCAACATGGATGGACCTAGAGATTGCCATACTCAGTGAAGTAAGTCAGACAAAGACAAAGGTCATATGATATCACTTATATGTGGAAGCTAAAAAAAAAGGGTACAAATGAACTTATTTACAAAACATTAGAGTCACGGATGTAGAAAACAAACTTATGGTTACCAGGGGATAAGGGGGAGCAATAAATTGGGAGATTGGGATTGATGTAGACACACTATTTCTATATAAAATAGATAACTAATAAGAACCTGCTGTATAGCACAGGGAACTCTACTCAATACTCTGTAAAGGCCTATATGGGAAAAGAATCTAAAAAAAAAAAAAGAGTGGATATATGTATATGTATAACTGATTCACTCTGCTGTACACGTGAAACCAACACAACACTGTAAATCAACTATACTCCAATAAAAATAAAACTTTAAAAAAACCCTAAGAAAGTCATGCCCAGATAAGCCCTCTTCATGGTTCACTTTATAAAAGTCTCATCAGAGATAAATAAAACCATGTCCTTTGTTTCAGAGCTGCAATAGGTAGAACGATCCCCAAAGATGTCACATCATAACCCCTGGAACCCGTGAATATGTTGTGTTATATGGCCAAGGGGACTGTTCAGATGTAATTAAGGTTCACACTTTAAAACAGAGAGATTATCCTGGATGATCCAGGTGAGCCCAGGCTAATCCTGTGTGTCCTCGAAAGCCGAGAACTTTCTCTGGCTGGAAGCAGAAGAGAGATGCAGCAGATGGAGAGTCAGAGTCCAAGAAGGAGAAGGATTCATCCTGGTTTTCCTGTCTCTGAGTTACAAGGACCATGTCCAAGGACCAGAGAGAGGCCTCTAGGAGCTCAGGGCAGCCCCGGCTGATGGATATGAGGAAACAGGATCTCAGTCCTACAACCACAGGGAACTGGGTTCTGCTAACAACCCAGAAGAGCTTGGAAAGGGATTTCCCCCTGAGCTTCCCCATGACAGCCCAGCAGGTCGATACCTTGATGTCAGCTCGTGAGACCTGAGGCAGAGGTACGGGCTGAGCCGACCTGGTCTTCTGACCACACACCTGTAGCCGATCAGTGGTGGTCTCACTCTTCCCTCTGCTGAACTCTCTGAGGCCCAGTGCGGCAGAGTTACATCCAGCCTCTCCGGCACCACGAGGCCCGTTGCCTCTGTCTCTTCTCCACATGCTCCTCTGCCACCCTCTCCTCCAGCTGAACAACGTCCCCCCTTTCCTGTACTTGCTCGGCACCATCCCTCGGCCCCTTCACCCTGAATGCACTTGCCCGGCGTCACTTCTTCCCTCGCCTCCTCAGGGACTTTGTTCAAATGTCACTTCTCAGTAAGACCTGCCACAGCCCCCTCGGGCCACCACTCTTGCTTTACATCTCTCTACAGTTTAGCACACATATTTTCGCTTATTCATTTCATTCATCATCTGACTTTCCCATTAGACCAATGGTTCTCTATCCCAGGACCAGCTGGCACTGTCTGGAGACATTTTTGAATGTCATGAACAACCGAGGATGCTATAGGCACCCGGTGAGTAGAGGCCAGGGGTGCTGCTATACACCCTACAATACACAGGACGGTCCCACAACAAAGAACGATTTGGCCCCAAATGTCCATAGGGCTGAAATGGAGAAACCCTGTAATAAACTGTGAATTCCATGAGGACAGCCTTTCTAGTCACCACTGTGTCCCAGAGCCTAGGACAGAGGCTGACATGTGCTCTGTGGATGTGTTGGACTGAGTGAACATGTGGAGGATTATTCCATAGGATGTGGGAAATGCTGGCCCATCTATAACTGCCTGGTCACTGGTCATCCATCATTATCTCTTCCTTTCCCAAAGTTGGGAAACTGGGAATCACTTTCAACTTTCCCTTTTTCTTCTCCCCACCCCCAGGGTCCACAGGGGCCCCTCATTGCTGTGCAAGGGGTCCTACCCTGGTCTCCATCCTCCCCTACCCACCTCCATCATCCCAACCAGAAGCTATGGGGACAGGTGGGATCCCACAGTCCCAGCTGCAGAAAATGGAGCAAAGGAACCAAAGCAGGCCCTTCCTCTCTGTTCCAAAAAGAAGCATCCTCTCCTCCTCCTTTCTGGCTCACCTGGCTTTCATATTCAAGAATTCAGGAAGGGAGGGAATCGGATGGAAGTCCCTCGCACCCTGGGAGGCCAGCGCTAATATTTTGCTCCGTCAGCTTGGCGAGGACCAGCCTCAGCGCAGCCTGCCTTATACCAGCCGCTGTAACTAAGTGAACGGAGCCGCCGCGGGGTCCTTGCAAACAGAGCCACGCTCGAGCTGAAAACCGCAGGAAGAAAGAGAAGAGATTTAAGCGATGGGTCTCAAACAAGGCTTTCTCCCAGAACCTAATGTTCTGGAAAAATCTTCCTAATTAGTCATTAATTGCTACATTATCAGCACCGTGGGCCAAGGATTAAATGGGTAATTCCCTTATATCTCGAGAGCAAGGCAATGTGTCCAGTCAGCCAGACAGAGCGGCCCTTGGCTTATGTAACTGCCGCAGCCAGCCCCCTGCGAGCTCTGCAGAAACAATGCTCCCTTCCATCTTTGAAGCAAACTCCAGAGACTTCTGTTTCCCCAGCCCTGTGGAGAAGCATTTCTATCATTTAGGGCTGATCTTCATTTCCTGCTGTTGGGTATACACTTTCTTGAGAACGGATTTTTCCTCTTAAAGACACTTTATTGTTTAAGTCTTGTTCTCTGGCTGGGGAACTCCATGTTTCCAACCTCTTGGTCATCCGAGGAGAGCACTGCAGGCAATTTTAGCATCGCTAATTGGCTCTGCTAAAGAAGCTTATTTTAAATGAGTATGATTCAGCTCTTAATCATAGCATTTTATTATACTGTCATTACAAAAAAATAAAACCCTAGACTTTATTCTGCACTAAAAAAACTAATTAAGTCATCTTAAAATCTGGTCATTCTATATAGGGGGAAACTTTCTATATTTCTGTATTATCCAGATGTTTTACGGCCAAGGGAACAGTAGTACATGGAGAGAGAGAGGGTCCTGGAATCAGAGGTCTTAGATCTGAGTCCAGTTCATACTTGTGCCTATGGACTCTGTCTGTAGAAGAGTCCCCATACTCCCTGGATCTGTAGGGACCACGGGGATGGGCAGCCCCGCCTCCGTGGACAGGGAGGGGATGACCTCTCAGAACGAGAAGCAAATGAGATGAGGGAAGGGCGGTGAGCAAGGTGCAGGAGGGTGCCTGCAGGGCGGGGGCACAGGAAGAGGCAGTACCACCCCTGTCTGCTGCGTCTGCTGTGTCCACTGGTGCGAGGAAGGGCCAGGGTGTGGTGGATGGGGAGAGCGTTGGGAATTAGAGAGCACCCAAGACCTCTTCAGACAGGCGAAGAGAACCCTTCTCTCTCTCTCTCTCTCTCCCTCTCTCGTCCCAGGCCTTTCAGAAACAGAGCCCCCAGAAGGGGGGACAGATGCCCCAGGGTCATCGGGAGGAGGAAAGGTGGACACGAGAAAGCCTGGATGTACAATGGAGATGCACATGCCATCGGTCGCGCCTGCAGCGCCAGCAAAGGACTCGGTCCATTAAGAGCTTGACACTGCTAGGAAGAGACCCTCTTGGACATGGTCCCTCCCCCGTTTTTGGTTTTTTCCTGCTCCTCTAACTTGGGGTGTCACTGACACTTAGAAGCGCAGCGTCCCCTGCCGACCAGGTTTATGCCCACTGTTCTGCTTTCCCTTTACACTGAAGGGCCTGGGTGCACCTGGGCACACCTCTTGCAGCGTCTCTGGGGTGTCCTCAGCATGCGCCTGGCATGTGACAGACACACCATAAATGTCAACGAGGTTCTCTTGAGTGATCCGGGAGATGTCCCTCTCCAGATAGTGACAAAAGGTCAGGCAGCCCACAGGGACACGTATGACAGAGGAGTCGGGTCTGGGTGAGGCCCCCTCCTTGCTAGGCGGCTGCATCCTGGGCACCTTGCAGGGGGCCTGCCACTCTCTATCAGGCAGCCCTCTGTTTTAGCCCCAAAAGGTTTAAATGTTGAAAATCGGCAAGTCAAAGAGCGGATGTACATATTCTACCAGTTAGGGTCAGCTAGGATAACAGCGGTTTAAACGGCATGAAAGGGGGATTCCCTGTCCCGGAAACCCTGGCAGGAGCAATCCAGCTCGGTTCCACCAAGCTCCTTCCACCCTTCCCCTTGGCCACCCCGATGGTTAGGTCCTTGTCTCCTGGTCCAGCTGGCGCCTCTGCCGCCACATCTGTGTTCCGAGCAACAGGAAGGCTCCACGCGGCACAGGCGGACTCCATTGCTGTCACCTCATTGGCCAGAATCAGCCACGTGTCTTCACCTAGCTGCAAGGTGGCCTTGTGTTCCGCTGAAAATTCTAGTCTTCAGAAGAGATTTGGGAGGAACATAGCAAACTCTGCCTCGCCTATTATGGTGAGGGTAAATGGTAGTTCTTTTTCCAGAAAACAAAAACACCTCCACTTAGAGTTTCTGGGAGCAACGCTACCCTAACCTTAGCCCCACGTGTGTCCAGGCAACACAGTAGGAAGGTGACAACCAGCGCAAGAGCCAGTCCAGGCGCGGATGTTGCCGCTGGGGCCACATCCAGGCCTCCCCGCTCCCCAGGGGCCAGTGGTTCCCTGCAAACCTCTGGTGAGGCTGAGACGGCTGGTGGGCGGCCGTCTGCTCTCCGCAGGGACCTGCTGGGTGCCTCCAGCCAGCCTCAGGCAAAGTGGCCTCCACTCCGCCAGCCCTGTGGGGCTTTATCACCAGTCCCTCGCCTCCGCCAGCCCCTGCTAGCCCCCTACCTTAAACCAGAGTCTCCCATGGACACAGCGGGCTCGATTCGTCTTTGTTGCAGGGCTGTCCTGTGCAGTGTAGGATATTTAGCAACATCCTGCTTTTTATCTACCAGGTACCAATAGAACCCCCGTTGTGACAACCCAGACTGTCTCTAGACAGTGCCAAATGTCCCTCGGGGCAACATCACACATTCCCCTCCCCCACTGAGACCGTTACCCTAAACCCAGTACCAGCTACTTCTACGCCTCTAGCTGAAGCACCCACGTTTATGAGACTCAGAAAAGGAGGCAGGTCTGGGACCTCCTCCGTCTGTGGGCAGGGGAGGTGTTTATGGAAGAAGGCACATAGGATTTCAAACGAAGAGATGGGAAACTGGGAAGAGGGAGACAGCCCTGATGACATCATCTGAGACCCTGGATCCAGTGTTACTTTAAATTTTTATGTATTTATTTTTGCTTAAGCCAGTCTGAACTCAGTTTCTGTCACTTATACCTGAAGGAGTCCTGATCATTTCAACAAGTGTCTGGGTAGTATCAGCTCTATGAAGCCCTAGTAGCTCTGGACCTAAATGGTCTTAATTTTATTTAGTTTCTATTGAGTAACATGCTTTTTAATCCAATACTTGCATTGCCTCAGCATGAAAGCAAAAAAACAGAACCAAATGCAGGCCTTATTTTTAACTGGGATCTTGAGACATATTTTGTCTTCTGTGGCGGAAAATGCCCCACTGATCCGAGCATGGCGGATGAGCTTTGGGGAGCATCTTTGCAAGAGTCAGTGCCCTGTGTCTGCTCTGAACCCCGTGGCAGCCTCATCCACACCATGGATCAAGCACAGAATGTATCACTCATTTAATTTTCTTTGCTTCAGAGAAAGCATCTAGACTGTAAAGCCCTGGGTGACTTTTGTGTTTTCAACTCCTTTGCAAAACTTGACTCAACACTGATGGAAAGAACACAGGCAACAGATATGTGAGATTGTTCTTTGATTTTAACAACATATCATTAAACAGCATTATCCATTTGAAACCTCCCAAGTAGAAGACACTGTCCTTATAAGTTTCATACACCATGGAATCATTTTTAAGCTACGGAATAATAGTATTATATTTATTATGAAAATTTGCTGAATATGGAACAGTTCAAGTTAGAGCAAAGAAAACTCAGTGCAAATGATCAAAAGCTTAGAGACAATCAAAGAACAACATTTACACTTGTAATTTAAATAATACCAGCAGCTTTTAATCAGCCCAATTGTGTCCCAGAAATGCAGCCTGACTCAGAAGATTATCATGCTTAGCATCTCAGAAACATTTCTTTTCACCTTTGGTTTTCTTAGAAACACTCCAGTACAATCTCAAAGCTATCACCCAGTGTTTTAGCTTTTCTGTTTTTATTAAAGAGTGGGGATGTTTGGTCCAGACACCACTCTCATTTCTGATCCGGGTAAACACAGGAGTGGATCGGCCAAAGTCAAAGCCTTGGTTAATGAAAAACTTCATTAGGAGGAAAACAAATCGTAATCTAGACTCCACCTAGGAGTGTGTACATAGACAGACTGTTCACTGTTACGTTGACAGTGGTTTTATAGAAAAAGCTTTTTAAACATATCCTATTAAAACTTAATTGCTACTTGTATCATTGACTCAGATAACACATGAAAGGACTGGGGTCCGTCCACCATGGAAGCGGTTGTTTTATTGGGGGGCTGACGTGTTACACAGTGTTCCCTGCCTCTCGGTTGATGGGGTGCTTAGAGCGCACTGCTGGCGAGCATTGTCTGCACGTGACTATAAAGCAGCCCTTAAAGACTGTCCAGAAACATCAACTCGTTAACTATCTCTAGATGTAAGTCTGAGTGCCTATATTTTTCGATTTCCTGGGTCATGTTTGTTTAAGAAAAACCCAACTGAGCATCTTGAGGTCCAAAAGTTGAAATTTCAACTCTGAATATGGGGTGAAATGGGAAACTTTCATCAGGATTGAGACTTAGACCCAGTGCAACTCCAAAAAAGTCCCTAAGAATCACAGACGTTAGACTGAGGTTGAATAGATTTCCATGGAGTGATCGCTGCCTGCATGGGACTGTGGTGGTGCATTGCTAAGATCAGCTAAATTCTATGAGGCTGGTTATTTTTGTCTCCTTTCTACCGTGAGGGCACGGCGGGTCCGGGAGCCTTGCCTGGGAATGGAGTCAGGTGGCTGAGCCCCAGGCCTTTGAACTGTCCTTGCCGAGAGCAGTCACCTGCCAGTCATGTGACAATGCAGGTTCTGATCCAGATGGGGGGTCGGGGGCTGGGCTGAGATTCTGCATTTCTAACAAGCCTGAAGGCCATGCCCATGCTGCTGGTTCTTGGACCGCACTTTGAAGAAAAAAATCACACCTGTCCAGCTAGTGAACATTTGGTCACGCCCTCCTGTCTTTAGATTTCCCATTGGAATGTAAGCTCCAGGACGCCTTGAAGCTTCTGTGGCCAAAATTCCTCAGAAGACAACCAAGCAGCCACCCTTGCCATTTTCACCTGCCAAGTGAGGACAGAGCACTGTTTTAGGTCAGTTCAGACCTTTTCAGCATAGCCTGATGCAGACAAAGGACACGTCACCAATTCCCACAGGAATTATGGAATTTTCAGTCTGGAAAAGACAGCAGAGAGATGAGCTTACCTTTCACCATTTGAAAAAATATATCATGATCAGGCTTTTCTTCAATGAAACTGTGCATGGATTCTTAGGGCATAAAATACTCAAAGCAGAGCCGTGATCGTGGAAGAGGAAAGAGGCCAGGCCGGGTAACACCCCTCTCCCCCCTGTGAAGGCAGCCCAGCCCCCTCCATGGAATTTTTCAGGCTCCAGAGGAGAGTTGGAAATGCTTGGATTTAGTACAAGGTACCATTTTTCCCCTTCTTCAGTATCACCGAGGTGAAGTTCATTTTAAAACAACCATTTTAAAGTAAACAATTCAGTGACATTTAGTGCACTCATGATGTTGTGCATAGATCTAGTTCCAAAGCATCGTCAGCCCTGAGAGGATCATCCCGCCCCCATCAGCAGCCACTCCTCGCTTCACCCTCCCCCCAGCCCCTGGCAGCCACCAACTTGCTCTGTGTTCCTGTGCATTTACACATTCTAGATATTCCAAATAAGTGCAGTCATACGCTATGTGGTCCTGTGTGTCTGTCCTTCTCACTTTACATAATTCTCTCGAGGTTCACCTACATGGGAGAACTTCGCTGGTTCTTATAACTGAGTAATATTCCATTTTGTGGGAAACTGTGTTTTATTTGCTCACCTGACCATTGATGGGCATTTGGGTTGTTTCCACCTTTTCGCTGTTGTGAATTACTGCCGCTGTGCACTCTCACGTGTCAGTGTTTGAGTTCCCTTTTTTAATTATTTGGAGTGAAGGCAGACCTCGTTTTCCTGTGCTTCTCAGATACTGCATTTTTTACAGATTGAAGGTGTGTGGCAACCCTGCGTTGAGCAAGTCTATCGGCGCCATTTTTTTAACAGCATTTGCTCACTTCATGTCTCTGTGTCACATTTCCAGTAAGTCCCGCCATATTGCAAACTTTCTTATCGTCATTATATTTGTCGTGGCGATCTGTAGTCAGCCGTCTTTCATGTGACTGTTATAAGAAGATAATGAGTCACTGGAGGCTCAGAGGATGTTGACCATTTTTAGAATTAAGTATTTTCTAATTAAGGTATGTACATTTTTTTTAGACAAAATGCTATTGCACACTTCACAGACTATAGTACAGTGTAAATATAACTTTCCTATGCACTGGGAAACCAAAAACTTTGTGTCATTCACTTTATTGTGATATTTGTTTTATTGCAATGGTCTGGAACAAAACCCACAATATCTCTGAGGTGGGCTGCTATACACCTCAAGGCACCAGTTTTGGAGATGAAGAACCAGGCCACAGAAGATTGGGCGACCGGCCCAAGCTCGCTCAGCTAGTTCAGGGTCAAGCTGGGACTGGAAACCAGGTCCCAAAGGTCTGGTCCAGCCCCACAGTCCCTAGCCCCCTCATTACTCATCCCCATGCTTGTTCCCTCCCTTTCCAAACCTTTCCACCTTCAGATCTCAGCTGTCCACCCTCCTTCCCCAGGAGCCTTACCTGATCAAGCCACGGTCCCTCTAGTTCTCCTTCCTCTGACTGCCACAATTTTAATAGAATCACCCTAATCCCACATGGAGAGCTGCGTCATGGTGTCTGACTGATTTGACTGTAAGATTTTGGAGGACAGGAGCTTAATCATGTGCGACCAGCCTGGTGACGTCCAGTCTGTGGGTGTCCATTCTGGGGCCAAAAACTCTGCAGGTGGATATGGTGACCATGCACCCTGTCATCAGCCACAGGCAGGGCAGCCACTCTGGCTTCCATCCCTCTCTAAACAGTGCGCCGTTTCACCTGCTGGTTATGACACGGCAGCAGAGCCGCCACAGACGTACAGAGACATACAAGTCTTATCAGCCCCACGCTTTCCACTTTTATCCATTAACCATGTGGACAGAGTCCTGGCCAGGAGGGCAGCCTGGAAGGGAATGGACACCCCTCCTCCCACCTTTGAACAAAAAAATGACCAGCGGATGCCACGTGGACTCAGCTGACGACTTCTCCACTAGCAAACCTGGACCCCGGTTGCAACACTTGATCTTCTATCGAAAATGTATTAGGAAAGTGCTTTAGGGTCTTTGGAAAGATGCCAAGAGAAAACACAAAATTTCTGAAGTCCATTCCAGAGATTTCCATTCCCCAGTTAAGTCCTCATTAGAATCATCGAAGGATCAGCAAATCCAAGAAAGGCCAAAAAAGTTCAATTTTTGAAAAATGGCAAAGCCGGAAAACCTAACCTTCCCCCTCTTTTTTTGACTTTCCCTCATTTATAGATTTAGGAAAAAATGCTACCTTTCAGTCTCAAAACTTTTGGAAAAAGTAATGTTCCACTCTCTTTCATGTCAAATAAAGGAGACAAATATATCCATCACACAGAACAAACCTCTTCCTCTCTAGTATGAAATAAAGAGAAGTTTGCATTCTTTTCAGCACAGAAATAGATGCTTTGTTCAAAATATATGTGCTGAAACATCAATAATTAAAAACGTATGTCCCCAAGGCAAGAGATCTCTGTGTGCTCTGATTGGAAGGGACCGGTATCGTCCTGGGTACTGAAACTGTGTTATCAATTTCATGTTCCCAAGAAAGCCCAAAGCAGGCACTATAGTCTCTGCTTAAAGGTGAGGAAACCCACTGCTTGGGGAAAGTTACGTCACCAACGCTAACCTCACATATAAATATTCATGGGCTCAGGCTAGAAGCCTAAGGCCCTGCTTTTCCCACCACACTGGAAAGCAGTTAATAAAACACGAACCACCTTGCAGGAGAATCTGCACAGGAGCCACCAGCTCTGCCGCAGCACCTCCCCCGTGTCCACCCTCTGCACGTCCTCAGGTCTCCCGCACCCTGGAGAGGCACAAGGCTTCTCAACCTCTTCACCCGCCCAGCAAGCCCCATGGTCCAAACGACCAGGTGCCCACAGGTGCTGTGTACACAAGACTCCTATAAGAGGACACCTGTGTCTATCCAATTTCCTACTAGCACCAGCTCACCCACTGGGCGTGAAAAGGAGGAAAATCACTAAGCCACTCACTGGGTAAATAGTCATTGTTTATCCTTGTGCTAAAAAACACCCTTCTGGAGGAATAAAAGGAAGAATGGAAAGATGGAGAGAAATGGAGAGGGAGCGTGAGCAGATAGTCCTGGGTTTAGAGCCTGCTTCTCAGTTTGTGTGGACAAGTTACCCCCCCGCCCAAGTAGCCTCAGTTTTCCTCTCTGTGAATGGGGGTAACAATCAAACCTCATTGTTATAAAAATAATGTTTGCCCACAGTAGCTAAATGGTGGAAGCAACCGAAGTGTCCATCGACAGATGAATGGATAAGCAAATCATGGTATATAGAGAATTCAACCTTAAAAGGAAGGAAATCCTGACCCAGCCTCCAACGTGGAGGAGGCTTGAGGACATTCTCCTCTGTGAAATAAGCCAGCCACAAAAAGACAAATACCGTGTGATTCCACTTCAATGAAATATCAAATTCAGAGATGCAGAAAATAAGATGGTGGCTGCCAGGGGCTGGGGGAGGAGGGACCATGTTTAACAGGTAGAGATTTTCAGTTTCACAAGATGAAGATGTTCTGGGTGTGGGCAGTGGTGCTGATTGCACTGCCATGTGAGTGTACTCAAAGCCACTGAAATGTGCACTTAAAAATGGTTAAGATGGGACAATTTACGTTATGTGTATTTTACCTCGATTTAAAACTACTACTAACACAACATTTTAAGTCAACTACACGCCAATAAATTTTTTTTAAAATAAAACTAATGCTAGTAATAGGTAATAATGTGTTTGCCCTAATTCTATCTTTGTTGCTAAGGAGAGAGGAAAGCCATCCTGCATCGTGGACCCCAATTCACTGAGTCTGCTGCTCTCGATCTCGGTTGCATCTAGAATCCACCCAATGGGTAGATGGGAGGCAGGATTAAAACCACGAACGTCAGAACTTCCCTGGCGGTCCAGTGGTTGACTTCGCCTTCCAATGCAGGGGTTGTGGGTTCGATCCCTGGTCCGGGAGCTAAGATCCCACATGCCTCGCGGCCAAAAAACCAAAACAGAAAACAGAAGCAATATTGTAACAAATTCAGTAAAGACTTTTTAAAAAATGGTCCACATCAAACAAATCTTTAAAAATAAAAAACAACGTCCAGAGCCTGCCCCGACAAATCAAATCAGAGTCCCTCGGGTGGGTTTTCCTAGAGGTTGTATTGTGTGCTCAACTGATTGGCACCAAATTAGATGAGAGCTCAGCTCAGCCAGCAACCGTAGGCCCAAGGCTCACTCGCCACCCTGGTGAGAGCATCAGGACGCTTTGGGGCATGCAGGCATCTATGCGCATTGAATCACATTTTTTATTCAGTTCAGCCTAAGACACATTTCTTGCCTCCAAACAGTGCTGGCATCATGGCCGCAAGACCCTGCCCCCAGGGGGGCCCACTCCTGTTTTAATGCTCTGCAGTCAGCATCTTGAAATGCTGAGTTGTTTTTGAACGTGGAGCCCCTTTTTCCTTTTGCTCTGGGCCCTGCTCATTGTGTGTCCAGTCCTGCCTGCAAGGCCAGATCCTGTTCTAGGCCTACCCAGAGAAGTTAGAGCTGAAAGTGGGGTGTCCACGAGTAGGGAGGCCACCGTCTGTAGAAGGAAAGGCCGGTCCTACCAGGACCTCCTGTCCACCACCACCAACTGACCGTGTGAGCCAGGGAGCCGGGCACAGAGCTGCCTGCGGAGGAGGGAGGGAAGCAGCCCTGGTCCTGGAATCATCCTGAACAAGCTCATGACTAATAATAAGTAACAAATACAGGGAACGGTGACATAAAACATGGCTGTACTTTAGGCTGTAGAGCAAGGCTAGCTGTACACAGAACAGGCATCCAAGAAGTGGAGGGTCCCAGAGCCCTGAGCTCTGGGCGTGGTCCTGTGCTAATTCTGCTTCTGGCTTTCACTGGACATCCAGCAGCTGAAGCACTGACCCCACAGCTCCTGCAGCTTCCAAGCTAAGACATGGCCAGAAACTCGACCAGCAGTAGCCCCCATTCACTGAAGGCTTCCTTCATTCCAGGACAGTGCTGCGTGTTTTAAATAAATTCTTGCAGTTAGTTCCCGTCATGGCTCCATGAGTTGGCTATGAACTGACCCATTTTACAGATGAGAAAATGGAGGATCAGAGAAGCTAAGGAACTTTCCCAAGGTTATGTCGCCCGTCAGCAGGTGATCAAACGTGAGCTTGGGTCTTCGGCTTTGGAGTCTGTAACTTTGTCATTCACTATAATACACTCAATGGTTGTTTTGAACCATAAACAATGGGCATATGGCCACACACTGTCAACGTCCTAAGGCAACGTGCGACCCAGCGCAAACTGAGCCCATCCACAGGGGCTGCAGAAGGTCAGTAGACCCACAGATAAATCTAGACAGTTCTCCTTCCTGCAAATCCTTGTGCTGGGCGAACAGCTCTCTTCAGGAGAGAAACGAGGAGAAAAAAGAACAAAAGAGTGGCAGCTCTGTAAGAACAGCGTGTGTGGGCCTGTGGAATGAAAGCTCTTACCTTTTTCCCTCCGCCGGCTTGCTTAACAAGTCAGGTGGCCAGTTTGTTAGACGCACCTTTTTAAAAGAAAGGTGAGCGTGGACAGCTGCTCTCCAGGTAATTCAACTGAGCAGGGCTATTGCTATTAAAGCCACACCATAGATAACGCCGCTTTTCTCAGGAATCAATTTGCGGGCAGGTCAACGGAACATGTGTAATCTCAGATAATAGGTCATAAACGTTCCACTCTGGAGCTTCTAAATTAAGGCTCTGCACCTGCTGGAGGGCTCCAGCGTTAGCGCCAGGCCTGCAGATGGCTTTTTCTGCCGGCCATCCCTGGATTTCCCCGATAAAATCCCACTCTCGACTTTGCCATCTGCTTCTCCCTCTTTCTTGGTGGAAATCTACCGCCTCCTTCAACCAGTGCATGGCAAAGTACATGGTCAGCGCCACACGCAGACCTATCCCACGGTGATTTCACACCATCCAGCCTTTCATCATTTAAAAAAACAAAAGTCTGTGGGCAAGGAGGCAGGAAGAATGGTGAGCCCCAAAGCTGATGACTCATTTCAGAGAGAACTGACAAGGCCATTTCTGAACGGGTGGGTTGACAGGACGCTAGCCAATGCCGCTCTGCGTTCCTTCCTGCAGGCTCACGTACTTTCATTCAGCCCATATGACCGAGCACTCACTGAGCCCCAGGGTGGGCTGCGGGCACTGGGGGAGTAACAGCAGCACAGGAGGCAAAGCCCCAAATTCACTCTTCCCTGAGCGCTTCCACCCCATGCGGGTCAGAGGGGCAACTGTTAGGAAAACCCTATCACGTGGGATAAAGAAAGCTGGGGAGAAGGGCCTGGGGTAGGGGCCACAACTGCGATTAGCGGCAGCCTCGGGGGAAGGTGGCAAAGCGCTAAAGGAAGTGCAGAGGAGACCCGAGGTTGTCCGGTGACAGCGGTCCCAGCAGGCGTTGGGAGCAGCGTGGCTGGAGCTGGGCGAACAGGCCAGCAGCAGGGAGGGGAGGGGTCCACAGAGGGCCTGGTGGTCTCCACGAGTGGCGTGGGAGCTGCTGCTTTGTGCAAAGGAAGCACGGGCTTTCTTTCTAGCAGGCTCACTCTGGCTGCTGGCCAGCTGGGAGGAGAGAGAGGAAGGCGGTACAAAGATGGGGTGCAGCGGCATGGAGAGGAGAGCAGGGTCTCGCTGGGTGTGGACGGGGTGTGATGGAGAGAGACACGGTAGTGACCCCTCCGGACTGTGCATTCCTTCCCTCACCCCTGGACGGCATCCCGACCTGGGAGTCTCAGCAGGAAGTCTTTCCGGGGTGGCCCGCGGGTGGCAGAGTCCCCATCTGTGTCTGTGGCCTGTGGTGACTGGCGCCCAGAGCTGTGGCAATGTGCTTCCCGGCAGCCCCAGGATTAGGTCATGATCTCTGTTTACTAACAGGAAAGAACACTTGGATGGAGGATTCAGCTAGCTGGAAATGGGAGCCCTGGTCGCCCTTTTGCTTCTCCCCTGAGGCCACCCTGAGCCCCGGGGAGAAGAGCCATGTACAGACCACAACTTGTAACCCGATTCTTGTTTTCACTAAAGACGGGCTTTTTTTTTTTACATCTTCATTGGAGTATCATTGCTTTACAATGGTGTGTCAGTTTCTGCTGTATAACAAAGTGAATCAGTTATACATATACATATGTTCCCATATCTCTTGCATCTCCCTCCCTCCCACCCTATCCCACCCCTCCAGGTGGTCACAAAGCACCGAGCTGATCTCCCTGTGCTATGCGGCTGCTTCCCACTAGCTATCTAGTTTACGTTTGGTAGTGTATATATGTTCATGCCTCTCTCTCGCTTTGTCACAGCTCACCCTTCCCCCTTCCCGTGTCCTCAAGTCCATCCTCTAGTAGGTCTGTAAGACGGGCTGTTTTTTAAGATCGTGATTAGAAATGAGTAAACGCTAAGTTCCAAGGTCTTCGGGTCTTTATCGTGCAGCGCTTATCAAAATGAAATAGAAATAGTTCACATGGAGAAAATGTTTCCCTCCTCATCCTCAGACTTCCAGGCTTGCAAGTATCTCTCTTAAACAAGCAATGTATTGATCGCCTGAGATGAAGACGCAATTGAGCTCTAACCCCAAGTGCAAACCAATTCAAAGCACACATCTTAGCAGGTGCGACTTGAGTTAACCTGGTGGGTGATAATTACCCTGGTTTTGCACCTAGTCCTTGAACTGTTTTCCAGTTAAAGGAACACAATTCCATGTCATGTTTCTGAAGATGCTGCTCTTCTTTACTGGAGGTCTTTCAGGCGTGACTCATATTAAAATGAGGTTGAGAAGTTTGCTTAGTAAAATGTAGTAAAATACCTGGGATGCTCTGAGTTGTCGTGTGAAGCGGGGCGGAGATGTTAACCATAGCTGCCACGAGCCAGGCAGTCGGAGTGGCTGGAGTGAACGGTGGACCCCAAAGCTATCTCTACATCTTAACCCTCAGGCTTTGTAAATGTGACCTTATTTGGAAAAGGGAGCTTTGCAGATGTGATTAAGTTCAGGATATCAAAATGAGATTAACCTAGATTTAGGGTGGGTCCCAAATCCAGCACCAAGTATCCTTATAAGAGACGGAAGACACAGATGGAGGCAGAGACTGGAGTGATGCAGAGACTGGAGTGATGAAGCCACAGGCCAAGGGATGCCTGGAGCCAGTAGTACCAAAGGAATCGAGGAAGATTCTCCCTGAGAGGGGGCATCACCCTGCTGACACTTTGATCTCAGACTCTGGCCTCTGAAATTGGAAGAGCATAAATTTCTGTCGTTTTAAGCCACCTAGTTTGTGGTGCTTTGTCACAGCAACACTAGGAAACGGATACAGTTTCCAAAAGGGAACACGGCCCTTCCAGTACCTTGATTTTGGACTTGTGAGGCCCCAAGCAGAGGACCAGCTTAGTCACGGTGCGCCTCGACTTCTACCTGCAGAACTGGGAGGTGGTAAGTGGGTGTTATTTTAAACCACTAAATGTTCAGTCATTTGTTACAGCGGCAACAAGACACTCACATGGTAGGATGTCATGTGAGTGACCAGCGGGGCACTGGCCTCACTGGAGGGTCAGGGAGGCCTCCTTGAATGGGTGGCTTCAGGCTGAGAATGAAGCAGTGGGTCTTGGAGAAAGTCACGCATTGGGGTCTCAGGGACCCGCGGGCATTGAGCACAGAACTGACGGCCTCCGTTTCCATTTATAGTCACAATCCCAGGGCAGGAGAAGCTGCCTAGGGTCCCGAAGAGCAGAGAATAGAGAACTCAAAGGTCCGGGGTGAGACGGCAGCCTCGACGAATACTGACCCCTATCAGTGTCCTGAGACACTGGCAGCCGTGTCCTGAGAGGCTCTGCAAACTGTCTCGCCGGCCCAGAGGCCGAAGGCGATTGGACCATGGCGTTTTACGTGGTACTTATGGTGACAGCCCAGGAAGCCCAGTGACTGACAGCTCCTGATGTAACCCCAGCGTTTCTGGGGTGAAGTCAGCCGTGGACAATGGCACCTTCCTGTGGGATCCCGCCTCCCTGGAGACTTTCTGGGTGAGCATAAGGCAGGATGCTGGCTTTGAAATTTCTCAGCAGCAACTAATCCCCCAAGAAAACCATATTGCTCCAGATTCTTTCCAAATGAAATTCAAGTCTGCCTGAACGCCTGTTCCAAGGCATGTTATTTAGACTCCGGTGGCATTAAGCGAACTGGCAGCTCTCGAAACACTTTGGTAGCTGGCTGGAGCTCTGTGTTTTATGGCCACAGTCACACTAACCCACAGCATTTGCATAGGGCCTAACCCAGTTCCTAGAAGCTTCCCCCAGAGCCAGGTCCATGGACCACCGAGGGGACCCCATCTCCCACAGTCAGTGAGGTCTTGTCAATATTCTAAATAAGTCGGGGGGGGTTAATTTACTTTTATTGAAGTATAGTTGATTTACAATGCTGTGTTAATTTCTGCTGTACAGCAAAGTGATTCACCTATGCATATACATACACTCTTTATCATATTCTTTTCCATTATGGTTTATCACAAGATATTGAATATAGTTCCCTGTGCTCTACAGTAGGACCTTGTTGTTTATCCGTAAAATATATAATAGTTTGCATCTGCAAATCCCAAACTCCATGTTGCATTTTTTTAAAATATGTTTGAGGAACATCTTTTTCTAAAACCAAACAGATCACTAAATAAATTGCAAAATCTTCATTACATCGTTCCAGCCACAACGAGGCGTTCTTGGTGATGGTTAAACTCAAATATTAGCAGTGTTATTCTGTCCTGAGGAATGGGTCCAAGAGAGGGGTCAGGTCCAAGCTGAGGTTTCCTCCTGCTGTGATGTGAGAACTTTTTCCATCATCTTTGACCTTCCCCTGCTCACCCTCCTTTCCTAGGTCTCCACCAACATGCACGCGGAGGATGCGGGTTGGAGTGTGGCCGAAATCACAGCGTCTGAGACCTGAGGGCCTGGTGGGTATCTGTCTGCTGAGTGCAGCTGGAGTGTGCTTTCTCACAAGGAGCAGGAAGACAGTTTGCAAAGCCAAAGAAAATTTAACTCGGGTGTGTGATTGACAGTGGCTAGTCTACCACCTGCTACTGCTTCCACACTTATATCCGTTTGTCCAGAGAAAACGTCAAAACAAACCAAGCAGCCGCGCCACTGGTGCTTCCCTGATGCTGTCTCTGGTTGGGGAGCCTGCAGTGGACTTCAGTGCCCCTGACCCCCTACCCCACCCTCACCCCCGACCCCCTTGCCAAACTCTTCTCATTGGCCAATGTAACTCGTGCTTGTAAGAGACATGTGGGCCCCTGAAATATCCCTTAGATTCATTTTGGTATTTCTCGGTGGGATTTAGTTATATGATCTTTCTTCTCTCCACCTTGATTAATTTCCTGATGTGGCTGCAACGAACGACTACACATGTAGGGGCTTAAAACAAGCCAAATTTATTAACTTCTAGTTATGGAGGTCAGAAGCTGAAAAATTCATTTCACTGGGCTGGAGCCCAGGTGCTGGCGAGAGCTGGTTTCTTCTTGAGGCTTTAGGGGTCAGTCCTCTTTGCCTTCTTCAACTTCTAAAGGCCACTGCACTTCTAGTCCCTTCCTCCAGCTTCAAAGGCAGCAGCAAGACCAGAGGTTCCTCCAAGCTCTGTCTCTTTGCTTCCATTGCCCCATCACCTTCTGCTAATCCTTACCTGGCTGCCTCACTGTTATAAGGACCCTTGTGATCACATCGGGCCCAGACAAATCATCCAGAATCGTCTCCCCATCTCAACATCTTTAACTTATTCACGTCTGCAAAGTCTCTTTTGCCATGAAAGGGGACACATTCACAGTCCTTGGGGATTGGGAATCCACGTCCCCCAAACAAGCCAGGGTCCCAGCCACAGCACACGGGGCCTCGCATGTCAGGGGGGCACTTGGAGGGAGGCAGCGGCAGCTGTGGTCTCCCGGTCTGGCATCCCGGGATGACAGCACTTACAGTCCAGCTTTCCAGAAAATCTACACACCGCCACCACCCTATAAGTGTCCTTTCTCCTGGCCAGCTCAGTGTACTGATCTGGTGTTAAGAAAATGTGGTCACTAGAAGCCCTGCGCTGTGGATGTCATCCCAGGAAACAAACGCCCACTAGAAAGCTCTATGACACCTGCAGACGCCACCTGCCACATCCTCATTTCCTAACCCACATCCTTGTGGGCTGTAAGCTAGTGCTCTGCATATCTGGGTGGCTGTCAACAAAACTTATTCTAAGTCCATCCCCTCTCTGGCCACCGATCCCCCTGGTCCAAGCTGCCATAGTCTCTCCCCAGGACAATGGCAGCAGCCCCTCGAACCATCCTTCCACTCCTGCACGTGGCCCCGTATGCCACTGCCCCACGCAGCAGCCAGAGTGTGTCCCCAAAATGCACATCCATCATGTCATTTGCTGCTTAGAAACTCCCGGTAGCTTCTTACCACACATAGCGTGAAAATCAGCAGCTTCAAGTGGCCTCAAAGCCCCGTGACCCGGCCAACCCCATTCCACGCTGCCCCCTAACTCAACCCCTGCAGCCCCAAGGTTTCCTTTCTGTTCCTCAAATAACACTCACTCCTGCATTAGACCTTTGACCCCAGTAGTTCCCTCTGAGATGAGTCTGCCCCCCAACAGCTGCCCCTTGGCCTGTGGTAGAGTGTAGACCTTCCCCATCTCCAGTCCGTCAGACTTTGAGGTCTTCTTCCTACAGAAGCTGAGTGCTGTGGGCACAACCATGTCCCCCAAAGTCATATGTGGAAGTCCTGACCCCGAGAACCTCAGAATGTGACTTTGCTGGGGAATAATATCCTTACAGATGTAGTCAGTTAAGGTGGAGTCATTAAGGTGGGTCTTAATCCAATGTGACAAGCAGCCTTATAAAGAGGGAACTTTGGACACAGGGACGGGAACACAAGGGACAACGTGACGTGAAGATGAAGGTAGAGAAGATGTGATGCCAGCAAACCCCTGGAAGCTGGGCGGGGGGTGGGGGGGCGGTGAGCCAGGAACACATCCTCCCTCACAGCCCTCAGGAGGACCCAAGCCCACTGACACCTTGGTCTCAGACGTCCAGCCCCTGGAATCGTGAGACAACACCTACCTATTGTTCGAGCCACCCAGTGTGTGGTGCTTCCTCACAACAGCCCTAGAAGCGCTGCAGTGGGAAGCCAACCACCACCTTTCCCACCCCCCAGGGCTGGGATTCCGCACTTGCAGGACATGGGGAGGGGGTGGGGGGGGACTGGAGCTGTCCTGCAGCACGGGGATGGCAGCACGGGGACCGGAGAGGGAGTCCTGCCCAGCCACCAAGGCTTCCAGACCCAGCTTTGTGGGCCTCCAGGGGCACTTCCAGGAGCTTCCCGATCCCTGGATCCAGCCTCTGACAATTTCCTGAGCCAGCTCCCCTCACCGGCTGCTGGGTCCCCACTTTCCTGATAGCGGCCGTAGGTGCAGCTCCTGGCAGGCCATCTGGGTGGCCCAGGGCCTTCAAAGGGTTCTGAAAGCAGCTAATTCCCCGCGTTAAATCCCATTCTGCTTAACATGACCAGAATGGCTGCCTTTCTGAAACTGAACCAACCCATAGCCTCCACTTAGACTCAAGTGCCCCTCTCCTTAAAGGCTCAAGCCCCCTGCTCAGGCTACTTTTTGGTTGCCCTCACTGGCGTCTAAGTAGTCGTGCTACGTGTCTATTGTCTGAATGGTGGAAACATGGACCTTGCCTGTCTCACTGTCCCATGTCCCCTCGTCTAGCACAGGGCTTGACTCACTGGGGTGCTCCCTGGGTATTTAGGGAAGAAACGGGTGAGGGTTGCAGAAGATGCCACCCCTGAAGGCATCTCTTTTGCAGAGGATTATTTTGAGCTGATTATTTTTGAGAAACTACAGATAGAGGAAAAGCTCTGAAAACAGAGTAGAGGTTATCCTTGTGCAAGGAAAATTTACATGTATAAAGGAAATCTCCATTTACAAGGGTGCCTCTCTCTTTACCTGGAAGAGAAGGCTGATTCACTTTGCTGTATGCCTGAAACTAACACAATATTGTAAATCAACTATACTGCAATAGAAATTTAAATAAATAAATGAATAAATCCATTCATGAAATATTGGGAGAAGCTATATATAGTATTGATAATAATAAAAGTTATGAGCTTAGGGGCTTCCCTGGTGGCGCAGTGGTTGAGAGTCAGCCTGCTGATGCAGGGGACACGGATTCGTGTCCCGGTCCAGGAAGATCCCACATGCCGTGGAGCGGCTGGGCCCGTGAGCCATGGCCGCTGAGCCTGCATGTCCGGAGCCTGTGCTCCGCAACGGGAGAGGCCACAGCAGTGAGAGGCCCGCGTACTGCAAAAAAAAAAAAAAAAAAACAGGAGGTCAATAAAATTTAAACTGCTTAGCAACTAAAAAAAAAAAAAAAAAGGCACTGCAAGAAGCTAAAAACAGAATTGCCATATGATCCAGCAATCTCACTCCTGGGTGTATATCTGGACAAAACTAGAATTCAAAAGCATGCATGCACCCCTATGTTCATAGCAGCATGATTTACAATAGCCAAGACACCCTAAATGGAAACAACTTAAATGTCCATCAACAGATGAATGGATAAAGAAGGTATGGTGTATATACAAAATGGAATACTACTCACCCATAAGAAAGAACAAAATAATAACATTTGCAGCAATATGGATGGACCTAGAGATGAACGTACTAAGTGAAGTAAGTCAGAAAGAGAAAGACAAATACCATATGATATCACTTATATGTGGAATCTAAAATAGGACACAAATGAACCTATCTATAAAACATAAAAAGACTCACAGACATAGAGAACAGACTTGTGGTTGCCAAGGGGAAGGGGATGGGAGAGGGAAGGACTGGGAGTGTGGGATTTGCAGATGCAAACGATTATATAGAGAATAGATCAACAACAAGGTCCTACTGTGTATCACAGGGAACTATATTCAATATCCTATGATAAATCATAATGGAAAAGAATATGAAAAAGAATGTGTATATATGTTTAACTGAATCACTTCATTGTACAGCAGAAATTAACACAACATTGTAAATCAACTATACTTCATAAAATAAATTTAAAAAAACAGAAGACACTGCAGCCGCTATCTTTTCTCCTCTGCTTTAAAATGTCATGTTTTGCCACTTCAAATAAGAAACTAACAGTTCCAGAACAGTGAGAGAGTTTCCTTCTCTTGAAAAAGTCATAGGAATAACTGAGGTCCTTTAAGAATCTGTGGGTCAAGGGTAGAAACTTGACATCTCGACATCCAGGTTACTGAAATACTGACTGTGGTCATTTCTGACACATTCACACACCCCTCACTTTGTCTAACTCCTCGTAGGAGCCCTACCCCTCTGACAAATGAGAAGCTTCACTTGGAATGTTATGTTTTTATTAAAAACTCAACTGGGGCTTTCTAAGGGATGATCTTACCCTAAATCAGGCTGAGCAAACTATGGCCCACCTGTTTTTGTAAAGAAAGTTTTATTGGAACACAGCCACGTCCATTTGTTGACACATTGTCTATGGTTGTTTTCCAAAGATGAGCAGCTGGGACAAAGACTCGATGGCCACAAAGCTTAAAATATTTACTCTCTGGCCCTTTAGAAAATGTTTGTGGACTCCTGCTCTCAACATACCTCACTGGCCAAAGGGCCTCTGGCCTCTGGTTTCTGGGAGTTGTGGAGGCCAGCTGTGCTCGCTGGCATCCCATCCCCTCACCTTGCTGGGGAGCTGGGATCCCGCCTTTCCCAGCCTGTGCAACCCGTTCTGGCCCATGAAATACAAATAGAAGTGATATGTGTCACCTCCAGGCTGAGGCAGTGACAAGCCCTGTGCAATTCTCCACTCTCTTCCTTCCCCTGTCATGGCAATCAGCAAACTTCCAGCGAGTGAGGCCAGGGACCCTGAGTGATAAGAGCAGAGTCCCCACTGCTGCTGACCTAAGATGGGCTTGCAATGAGCAAGAAATAAACTTTTACATATTATGTCACTGAAATTTTGGGGCTGCTTGTTGCAGCAGCATAAGCCTATGTTTTCCTGACTATTACAGTGGTCTTTGGGGAAATAATTTATTTGCATTTTTCAATGATTAAAAGAGTATGTTTGCCCCAAATCTCAAATGGGCATTTATTTATGAACTGGGCCAGAGAACAACTAAGCTCAACAGTCTTTTTTTCCAGCAAAGATGGCAAGTCATTAGTACCTCTAGGCAAATTAAAGACTCCCCAAGACTCTGGCCTCCCCTGCAGGCCAGATAAGAGCACATAAATGGACACCGATTACTATGACTACAACTTCTACTCCTAATAAAAACTGTGCGATGAGAACATTTTGAATATGCCAGGCACTGTGGCAACTGTTTCCCCAGCATTACCTTGTTTAATCTGCACAGTGCCCTACGAGGTAGGGATTCTCCTGGTCCCCACGTTATGGATGAAGAATCTGAGGCTTAGAGAGGGAAGGCGACTTGTTGAAGGTCACCCACGGCTATCAAATGATAGGACTTGGATATAAACCCAGGCTACTTTCGCAGAGTCAGAGAAAAAGCAGCAAATACAGGAAGGGACACTACCTCACATCGTGTCCTTGCAAAGGGGGGCAGGCTGAGAGACACAAAGATGGCCATCTGGGGGAAGCCTTTCCCCGACTGCAGGAGGGAAGTGGCCAGCTACCTGCAGTTGTCCAGCCAAGAAGGCCCTGGGGACACGCACATCAGGCTCTGCTTTCCTTTCCATCGGCAAGCTCAATGCCACCCCCTGGAAAAAAATGAGAATATGAATGTAACACTATTTGATTTAGACTTGATTTTCTTAATCTTTTAAAAATGTGGCCAAAAGCCTCTTGCTCCTTTTTATTGATCTGAAACATGACATCTAAGTAGGAGTTTGTCAACTTGATGTGCAAACTTAACCTTTTCCTTCAACCAGATTATATCCCCAAGCCTCTCCTTGGGAGAAATTCTGGAACCCACACTGCTGCCCAGCCCGTCTGTGACCACACCTGAATCACGGCGCAGGTATGGGGGGCAGGGCAAGCCTGAAGGGTACATCCTCCCAGTAACGAGCAATCCCTGGCTCCTCCTAATTTCTGGGTTAGAAATCTCCTCGCTGGCCTTTGACATCACGACCACCACCTTTCCTATTGTAGACACTTGTTTTTCATGTTTCAGTGATTTTGTTCTGGTTTTGAGATTTTGGCGGGAAGTTTCATGACATTATTAAATAACCAAGAGGTCCTGTTACCTGACAGGTCCTCTATAGAAAATCATCACCCTGGGGAGAAGGAATAAAGGCAGCTAAGACATCTTTCCTCGTGAACTGGAATCACAGTACCTCCCCTACCCCAAAGTGACCAGACCAAGAATCGAAGGATGGTTCTTATTATACCTTATGGCATGTAATCCAGATTCGGTCGTTTTGGAGATCATAGTTCTTAGCACTCTGGCTTGTGTTTTGTGATTATGAAAACATCTACTTGAGTCCTGGGTGGGTCACGATGCCCTTAAGCCTCTAGGTCCCATGTCTTGAAGCCCCATGAAAGTTCGAATGTTCTGGTCCAGAGCAGAGAACATCGAGAGGCCAGACACATTGCACAGTGTCTTACAATGCACAGGACAGCCCCCATGACAAAGAGCAACCGGGCCCCGGATGTCAGCAGCACCGAGGCTGAGAACCCCCGGGCTAGCTTAGTGTGTTTAATAAAGAAATGAGAACCACGACTGATTCTGGAATTCTAAACTCTTAGGAGAGCCAAACGCCAGTTTCCACCCTGCTGGGCAATTATGCCTGGGCAAAGAGAGCTAGCAATCTCATAAAACTAGCCCTCTAATTGTTGTGGTTAACAGGCTCAGACCTCAGGCTGAGCAGGAGAAAAGGAGAGCAACACCCACAGAAGCCAGACAGGACACCTCCGCAAGGAGGAAGGAGAGAGGGTAGGGCAAGTGCAGCTGGGCTCAGCCCTACGGTTCCCGTTGGGTTTGCGGAGAATACAATCTTCTGGGCCATCCATAAGGATGACGTCACGTTCAGGAGAAAACAAGTGAAGCTGAGCTGGTGATGTAAGTAGGCTCAGTCACCCACCAAAATCATAAGACGCGTGTTATTTTATTCCAGTGGAAACTCAGTGACGTGTGGCTATGTCACTATCCACAGTGACTGGGGAGGTCCAATGACACGTGAGCGGTTGTACAACCCCCAGAGACAGCCCCGGACAGCCCAAAGTCTGCCTCCTGGACCATTGGCCAGTCCACACACCTACTTCAAAGCCAAGGGGGAGGAAGGATAGCGCAGACTCATCTGTTTCAAACCCTTCGTTTCCCGGGAGACAAGGGGAAGCTCTCATCTGACCTAATACTGGGCATCTTCATAGAGTGGGCTTCCTATGGAGTCAGCCTTGACCTTGACTCACATAGAGGACTGAGCCTTGGAACAGCCTTTAACAAACAGGCCATGTGTCTAGACCTGGAGGTTCCTGGTTAGGGCCAGTGATGGATTTGGGTACCAAGGGGTCCATTTCATTTGAACCAAAGAGGTCGTGTCAATGTCAGAACCGTTCACTCTTAAATAGCGCGTGCTAATGTCCTTCTATGTCTCTCTTGAAGGATCATCTGAATGGGAAATGGGATCAGAGCTTTGATCCTGGATTTTTTGGTCATTTATTCTCTCAGTTCCTATCAATGTTTTTGCCATAGTCTCTTCTCAGGTCCTATGAAACAGGAGCTGGATTGACCCAAGCCTGTTTTCAAATAGAAATGAAGAAACAACATTAAACGTTAAAGATTCTGTCTTACCCAAGGGCGTCCTTGCTTACCATGGAAACAGCACTAACAGCTCCTATACCTGTTTTGTGGACACAGAAACGGAAAACTGCTCTCTAGATAGGATCCTGCACTCTCTTTACCTGTAAACCCCATGGCAGCCCCACTCTTGAGACTCACACAGCGGGTACACCTCACAGGGCTGACATTAAGCACCCTTTGGAGACCATCCTTTGTGTCAGGGCCTGGGCTACAGAGAATCTCCATATACGCTGAGAAAATGAAATGAACGATGTTAGCTCCATACCTGGTACTGCTTACCTGGTGGGCGTTCACCTTACAAAGGGGGGGCGTGGCAAAGAGGTGAGGGTATCCATTAGAGCTGGATTGCTGGGATTAAACCCCAGCTCCACCCCTTAGAACCACGTGATCTTGTGCCTCAGCCTCCACTTTTGTTGAAAAGGGATAATAACCGAACCTGCTCCTGGGGTCAGTGTGGGGATTTGCTGGGTCAGCAGGTGTGAAAGGCTCAGCCTGGGGCTGGCCCAGGGGAGCCTCAGAAACAGCAGCTGTTGCTGTTCGTCTTCATGACGGCCCTGCAAGCAGGTATTTGGGGGCCTCATTATAGCATGAGAACCAGAGGCTCAGACAATGTATGTGACTCGCTCAAGGTCACACAGCTAGTAAGTGGCAAATGGGTGCAACCCCCAAACCAAACACACTTCCCCAAACTCAGCCAGTGAGGGGGTCAGCATGGGGGGTGGCCAGCTGGGAGGAGGGGCTCCCCTTGCTTTTGGCAGCTGTACAAAAGGTGTGTTTTGGTTGTGACTCTAATTTGCTTTTCATGGAAATCTAATTTTTTGAGTCTAAGGGAGATGATGTGATACTAGGGAGTGCCTTTGCTTTTTTTAGGGGGCGGGGCAAAAGCCTAAAGCGTCAGGGTGCAGCACTGCCTTGCAGTGGGTGAACAAGAGTATTTGTGGGCTTGACTTGAAAAGCTCTCAGAGGAAGGGTTAGGACTCAGTTAAATTCCCCATTGAAATGCTGGGGTAGCAGATTTATTAGAGAGCACGGTGGGGAGAGACCCCAGCGGCTGCTGATGGCTTCGCTTCCTTATATCTGACGGTGTCACTGCATCTGAATCTGCCCTCATAGACAAGTGGCCAACTGAGTGCAATCCCGCCCACCCCATGGTCGGGGGTGGGGCTGACATCAGGAGAGGGGGTAGGAGTCTGGGAAGGCAAAACCAACACCCCCTCCAAGGGTAGAGGACAGGCCCTCCAAGGGCAGAGGACTGGCCCTCCAAGGGCAGAGGACTGGTCCTCCAAGGGTAGAGGACTGGCCCTCCTCTGGACCCAAGACTCATCACCCTCTCCTCCCGCTGAACCTGCTCATCTCCCCATGGCAACCAGACTACACCCCTTTATGCCCCTGTCCCCATCTTCCTAAGATTGCCTTTACTGGTGGGCAGTTCTCATCAGGGCTAAGAGAGTAAGTGATGTGTTCTCTCAGCCTGGAGACAAATGTTGAATGATTGAAAAAAGGAAGGAAGGAAGGAAGGATGACCTGGTCTGACATCTTTCTGCTCAAACAATAAAAAGACGTTGCTTTCATCAGGCTGCTGTCACCAAGCCCACTTTCCTGCCCTCAACTCCAGGAAGCCAGACTTCAGCTGAATCCTGACCTCACCCAAAGGCCAAGACAGCAGACCGTTTTTATGTTGTTGCTGTCCTTGCCAACCTGATGACTGGGGTCGCTGAACAGGGAGAATCAGTGGTTTAGAAGAGCCCATACCTGGCCTGTCTCAGGCGGCCTGTGAGGACAGAGCAGGAGTGTCCTGCTGGGAACAGTGAGCCCCGCCCTTCCTGCCTGAGGTGTGTGCACACACACCTGCACTCAGGTTCCCCACAACCTGGCCCCAAGCTAAGCTCCATTCCTTTTACTTGGTGCACTGGAAGCCTTAGCGTCTTAATCATGGCTGTTTTAAATTCCAGCTCTGATGATTCCATCAGAGTGGAATCATCTGCCATATCTAAGTCAAGATCTGATGCTTGTTCTGTCTCTTCAAACTCCTTTTTCTCTTTTAGTGTGTCTTGTAATTTTTTATTGAAAGCCAGACATCTTGCGCCGGGTAAAAGGACCCAACACTCATTTCAGGGAGGTTTCTGCTCATGCATTTCTGCTCCCAGGTTCTCTGTATCTGGTTGTTGATTTTCAGTTTGTTAAGTGTTTTTCTTGTCTGTGGGTGAGAGGGATGACTCCCAAGCTCCCTACATGCTGGACAAGAAACTGGAAGTCTAACCAGCGCTTTCACTGCCAACACAGCTTCTGAAATCTGTTATGGCACTGCCTCTGAGCCTTGGATGAAGCTGTGAACTCCACCTGGGTGTCCTGTCCCGTTCCCTTCCCTCCATTTCTCCATTTCCAACATCCTTGAGGTCTGGCTGAAGGCTTGTTCCTGTAGCAAAGTCTTCCCTGACTCCCCAGCTGCAACTTTCAACAGCACTGCTCCACCTCACTCTGGACACAGCAGATTCTCTGCTTCAGGTAGTAATGCTGCTCACCAGGACTGTCTCTCTTATGAGCCTGAAAGCTCCTGGAGCACAGAGAGTCCTTCTGCCCCCAAGAGTGGATGCTTGATAGATATTGATCAGACAAATCAACGTGACTTTAAATTCCCATCCTATAGCCAACCCATGTCATAGGCATCTCCAAAAAAGTACTATCTTAAGTTTACCAGAATAGACCACCTCACACTGGTCAGTATGGCCATCACGAAAAAAGTCTACAAATAACACATGCTGGAGAGGGCGTGGAGAAAAGGAACCCTCCTGCACTGTTGGTGGGGATGTAAATGGGTGCAACCACTGTGGAGAACAGTATGGAGGGTCCTCAGAAAACTAAAAATAGAGTTGCCATAGGATCCTGCAATCCCACTCCTGGGAATATATCCAGAAAAAACTCTAATTCAAAAAGATGCATGCACCCCTATATTCATAGCAGCACGATTTACAATAGCCAAGACATGGAAACAACCTAAATGTCCATCAACAGATGAATGGACACAGAAGATGTGGTATATATATATATATATATATATATATATATATATATATATATATATATATATATATATACACACAGTGGAATACTACTCAGCCATAAAAAAGAATGAAATAATGCCATTTGCAGCAACATGGATGGACCTAGAGATTATCAAACTAAACAAAGTAAGTCATAAAGAGAAAGACAAATACCATATGATGTCACTTATATGTGGAATCTAAAATTTGACACAAATGAACTTATCTACAAAACAGACTCCCAGACATAGAGAACAGACTTGGGGGAGGGATGGGTTGGGAGTTTGGGGTTGGCAGATGCAAGCTATTATATATAGGCTGGATAAGCAACGAGGTCCATCCATATAGCACAGGGAACTATATTCAATATCCTGTAATAAATCATAGTGGAAAAGAAAAAAGTAATAAAAATAAAAAATTTAGGCTACCAGGGTAACTTTTAGGGAAGCGGCTGTCTCTGTTTAGCCAAACATCTCGATCCAGCTGCTTGGGGTAGAAATTGAGAACCTAAGGACATGGGTTACTGTAAAAGAAGGAGGTAAATTGCAGCACTGGGGGTTATCTGAGGAATTTGGGAAGGAGAAAGAGCCAGGAAGGGCTTTTTCAAGGAAGGGGAGATGGTGAAGGAGCCCAAAATCACAAGGAGGAGGTGAGTTGCAGCTGAGCAAATGGCCCTGAGCAAAGGGGGACTGTTTTGGGCACAGATATAGTTCTTTGCAAAGTCATTGGTGTTGCTGGAGCATAAGTACTCCAGCTCCCCAAGCCACTGGCCAAATCACACAACGCTTTGCTGAGTTATTTGTAGCGGAAAGATCTGGAGCTCCGTGTCTGGCCACCCAGGGTGCACATCCACCACAGTGAGAAACGGGGATGGCAGAAGCAGCTGATGAGATGGTCCCTGAAGGGAAGCAACTCAGCTGAAGCAGAAGCTCGGAAAAATTGGACTTCCCACGACCTGCAGAATGGGTTTGATGCAGCCTAGAACTTCAGAGGCTGAGTGAGCACAGTTGATATCTTCGGCACAGACCCCCAAACCAACAATGAACAGAGGCGCTCTGAGCAGTCGCCCTGCAGAGGGAACCCGAGGGTGTGGGCCCTGACCGTGAGTGAGGGTCAGGACTGACCTCGGGATAGAGCATGGAGGTAAATACCACCCACACCACAGAAAAGCCATGTAGGGGAAAGAGGCCTCTGCCGGTTTGCTTTATTCCACTGTATTTTGCAAAGCAGACACAGCAGTGACTTCATCTGACCCAGTGGAGGGGACCAGAAGGGATTTGCAGCTACGGTCTGTCAGCGAAAAGCAAGGCAGCCGCTCAAGTCGGGGGCAAAATACTCAAGCCACTGGGCTCATCAGCCGGCCTTTCCTGGTGTAGGTCTGGTCAGGGGACCCACGGTGACCTGCCATCCCTGAGAGGCAGAGCCTGGGCTCAGGACTGACCCAAGGCTGGGTTCTGCCCTAGGATGGTTGGCCTGGATGTAAAGAGTCTCTCTCTCATCTCTATTATTTGTCCCTGGAGCCCAGGTTCTGAGAGGCCTGCACCCCCAGATTCCATCTGTAAATCTTGTAGCCAGACTCCCTCCAGTAATCGCATTGCCCAATGCAGGGAAGAAATGAAAGACAATCCCCAAACACATAGTGCACGTTAATTAATTGCCGGGAGACATCCCCAGAGATTGCACGGAAACTCTACAAAAGCCAAACGAATCCTAACCAAGAAAACCCCCTCGACCAGAGGCCAAGGTGCTGAAGTCAGTTATAATACAACGTGAGTCATTTTTCTTGGGAAAACAAAGAGTCATATAACACAAGCTTTTAAAGAAAGTTACTGAATGTCCTCAAGCAGCTTCAACAACAGAGCTCGCTGGATTAAAATCCGTAACTGTACCTGCAGGTGTACATCAAGTTCAGACATCTGATTCCAGGTATCAGGCCCTGGCAAGGCTGGCGGGCTCAGTATTAGACATAGCCATTCTGCTTAATGCTGTGTTCAAAGTCCATGCAATTCACTGCTGGGGTCGGATTTCATGTTTAGGTTGTCTGCCTTTCTTTGCTCTTAAGAAAACAACCAACCCATACCAGCGGGCCAAACATTTTAAGAATTGTGAAATCATAGAACGTCAACCCTGGGAGGCAGCTCGGAAATCCAGACACCAGTCCCTCTAGTTTTCAGACGAGGTAACTGGGAAAGCAAGTGGCCTCTTGGGCCAGAGGAGGAAAGAGTCTAAAGGAGAGACGGGATAACCCTCAGCAAAGAACCAAATTCCAGCGCTGACACGAAATGGTACCTCCAAATTTCACACCACCTGGATTGAACAATAATAACACCTACTACTTGTAGGACTTTTTCCAGTTCATAAAGAGATCTCAATTGGAATCTCTTCTGACGTGCAAACTATGCATCTAAATGCATGTATCATGAGTCCCATTTTACAGAGTAGAAAACTAAGACTTAGAGAAATTCAGGGATTTGCCCAAGATCTTAAGACTTGGGGCTTACGTTGAAGTTAATAGTATCTTTTACTAGTTTTGAGAGTTGAAGGGTCACTAATATGAACCATGACTGCCCCAGGCAAAGCAGGGGACCAGGTCACCCCATCTATGACATCAGACCATGCCAGTCCCATTGGGCTACATTGCTCCCAATCCCACCATCCACTTCATTGGACCTTATATGTTCCAAAGGACGTTTACGGTTCTCTGGAGCTAAGTGACCCTGTGAGGTAGGCAGGGTAGGCGTGTGGGTCTTTCACACAAGAGGAAAGAAAGCATCCAGAATTGGGTTTTTCAAGGCCGTGTGGATGCTAAGCATTACGGCCCAGGTGCAAAGCCAGTGTCTCTCACTCCTGCTCTGGAATCCTCTTCCCCACATGTACTTCCTCCACCCGTGAAAGTGCGGAAGTAAAAGGATGTATTAACAGACTGGTAACATATGAAACCAAAACAGATCCTTAAGAAAGAGAGAGAAGCGGCTGGGGAGGGAAGAGACACCTCCCTGGAGTCAGGCCTCCAGGCAAATTCCTGGAAGGCCAGCCCGTGTGTGTGTGTGTGTGTGTGTGTGTGTGTGTGTGTGTGTGTGTGTGTGTGTGTGTGTGTCTGTGTGTGTGTGTGTGCGTGTGTGTGTGTGTGTGGTGTGGGCTCTGGGACAGCAGGCCCACCCACTGAACCTGGGGAGATTAGAAGGGTCCTAATTCCCCACAGACCATGAAGCCCACGGCCAACAGTCCCCTGAGAAGAAAGTGTCAGCCTGGTTATGTTGGCCCTGGGGCCAAATCACATCCTGGCTTGATGGAGGCCCTGAATCTGGCTACCCATAGGAGTAGCCTGGAAGAGGAGGCCCCTGGGATCTCGGAATCAGAGGCTGGTTTGAACCAGATCTCCAGGTGGTCCCAATGGGCAGCCAGGTGGAAACCAAGGGTTTGAACTAGATTCCACTGGTATTACAACATATGTAATAATAACTTCTGAAATCTTCCTTTTATTTCAAATGAGACAATAAACAGAAAACCATTGAATCCATTTAAAAATAAATAATTATTATTTTTACAAAGCAATTTTAGGCTATTTGGGTAAAGCATGGATTTGAACAGCAGAAGGACCCAAGTTGAGGTGCTGGCTCTGACCCTAACGAGCTGTGGGATCTCAGGTAAGTCATTCGATTTACCCCAACCCTGGTCATCCCAACTGGACAATGATGATGATGAGGGTAATTATGGTGATGGTTATGATGATGGTGGTGATGGTGATGGTGGTGATGATGATAATGGTGATGGTGATGGTGATGATACTGATGGTGGTGATGGTGATGATGATGATACTGATGGTGGTGATGGTGATGATGATGATAATGGTGATGGTGATGGTGATGATGATACTGATGGTGGTGAGGGTGATGATGGTGATGATGATGGTGGTGATGATGATAATGATGATGATGATGATGATGGTGATGGTGATGGTGGTGATGATACTGATGGTGGTGATGATGATGGCCTGAGCACTGCAGAGCTATTGTAAGAGTCAATTATAACATGTATATAAATCGCCTGGTGCATTGGGGGCATTTAAAAAATCGTAGCTTCGGTGCTTTGTGACCACCTAGAGGGGTGGAATAGGGAGGGTGGGAGGGAGGGAGACACAAGAGGGAAGAGATATGGGAACATATGTATATGTATAACTGATTCACTTTGTTATAAAGCAGAAACTAACACACCATTGTAAAGCAATTATACTCCAATCAAGACGTTAAAAAAAAAATTTAGGGGCTTCCCTGGTGGTGCAGTTGTTGAGAGTCCGCCTGCCAATGCAGGGGACACGGGTTCGTGCCCCGGTCCGGGAAGATCCCACATGCCACGGAGCGGCTAGGCCCGTGAGCCATGGCCGCTGAGCCTGCGCGTCCGGAGCCTGTGCTCCGCAACGGGAGGGGCCACGACAGTGAGAGGCCCGCGTACCGCAAAAAAAAAATTTTTTAATAAATGAATAAATAAAACAAAAAGGTTACATCTTACCTTATAAAGTTTATCCAACAGGAATTAAAGACTGGTTAAGCAAATGCCAACAGCAAGGACCATTGTTGGGGATGGAGTTGGCTATTTGATATTGTTCTGTTCTGTGGGAAATAAAAATTGTCTTTTCTTTTGGATCTTTTGTAATCTTCTACTCATGATTTTTAGATTAAGTTAAAGCAAGAGTGGTCAGGCATTTGACCAGGGCGCAAGATCTGGGTGGGATCAGTAAGTAATTTAAAGGAACAGTGTCCTTTCATAACAAGTCTGTGTTTTCCGGGCTGCTGTAAAAATGGGCAGATTTTCTCCATTTTAGGCATTTATTTACAGCCTGCCTTTGTTTCTCATGCCATGTTCTCTTTCTATTCTTTTGCCTGGGGGTTGCTCTGTAAGATACTGTTTTTGAAGAGCTCTGTGACAGAGGATATGTCATACTAGACTCAGATGCAAACCTGGTTTTTCAAGAGAGTTAACGGGTTGATAATTATTGAAGCTGGGCAATGAGTATATAAAGGTTCATGATTCTAGTCTTTCTACATTTGTGATTTTTGAAATTTTTCATAATAAAATGTATAGAATATTAAAAAAATGTAGCTTTTAGAAATATTGTTTTGTTATTATTATCCTTGGTAATTTGGGCAGTTCACACTGTAAAGTGCGGGATTTTTACTTCTCTCACTGTGGCACCATATTCTCCACCCAGTTTAAGCGAACACATGTAACTATTTTGCCATGCACTCTGCACCCAGCCAGGCCGTTTGCAACAGCATTTTGCTGTCCTGCGTCCAAGGCAATCGAAAGAGGATGGGGTAGTCCTTCTACTGAGTGTTTTTCCAGGTCAGGTTCAGACCCAGACCTTCTGGGGGAGGTGAGGGAGTTCAGTGAAATCCCTTCCCATGAGTCAAGTAGGAGAATCACCGTGACAGCCAAACCTAAAACAGGGTAAGCATTTGAAGGGTGCAATAGGAGTTCAAAGGTGTGATTGGGAAAGTCTGATGGAGATGGAGGCCTCTTAGCTAGACTTTGATGAACAGGTGAGATTCATGCAGGGAGGGGTGTCTGGAAGTGCTCTCTGGGCGAGGGGAACAGCAGGGTAAGAGCTCAGAGGACAGGCAGGTGGCCCCAAGCCTGGGCAGTCGGGAGAGTTTCCAGGCCTGATCAATGGTGCATCCACACTTGGGAGAGAAGAGAAGGTGGAGAGGGTGGGGAGGGCATGAGGCCAGCGCTTCCCATGCCACTCAGCCTCCCCAGCAGATGGGGCTGCCAGGAAGCCAGGGTGGGGCCCAGCTCCTAAGCCCCTAAGGAGGGGCTGACCCTCAACCAACCCTTTGCACAATGGCGCATCAGGCTTTGTCCTCACTGCTTCTGGTCTTTACTTATACTGCCTACATTCAGAACCAAGGATGTCCCAATGACCATGGCTTTGACTTTGCAATTCAACCACAACCAGCCCCGACTCTGTGAATATCCAGAGGCATTTATACCAAGAGTCATCAGAGTTAGACTAGTGGGTACCCGGATGCTGGAAGGTGTTAAGGAGGCACTGGACAGACTGGCCCAGGTGAGAAGCTACCAGGAGGTAAAGGTGACATCCCAGCCATGGTACTTCTGGTGCTCAGCACTGGAGTTATGATCGGATTGGCCACAAATGGGAGTTGGTTTTCAGAATGACAGCCCACAGCCTTCCTAACTTCTTTTAAGACACACTCCAGGGCTTCCCTGGTGGCGCAGTGGTTAAGAATCTGCCTGCCAATGCAGGGGACACGGGTTCGAGCCCTGGCCTGGGAAGATCCCACGTGCCACGGAGCAACTAAGCCCGTGAGCCACAACTAATGAGCCTGCGCGTCTGGAGCCTGTGCTCTGCAATGGGAGAGGCCGTGACAGTGAGAGGCCCACGCACCGCGATGAAGAGTGGCCCCCGCTCGCTGCAACTGGAGAAAGCCCTCGCACAGAAACGAAGACCCAACACAGCCAAAAATAAATTAAAAAAAAAAAACAAAAGACACACTCCACCTTGGTTTAGCACTCAGGCCAGGGCAGGCGTGGGGAGTTTCCTTCGGGAGCCCAGCTTCTGCAGCATCGCACCTCGTCCCGCTGGATGGGGACTCGCGTTGAGCTCCTGAGTGGCTTTGGCATTGAACACATTGCCTGGCCATCAGAAGCCCTGCATTCCAAGACCATGAACCTCAAGAGTCATAGTAAATGTTGAGTTGTCCTTTCTCGGCAAGAGATTGGGTGTCTCAGTTGAAGAGAGAGGAAGGACGTGTGGAAAGGAAAGCAAAGCAATGGGTGTTTGGGGCCAGATCCCATTCCCTGGACCTCAGGCTTCCTAAGGGCAGGCCTGGGGTCTGGTCCTGCTCCCTCCTTGTTCCCCCACGCCTGGCACTTGAAAGTTCTCAGTGAATCATGATTTAATGATTGGGGGGCGGCGGGGTGGCTTGTGTAAGTTCAGGGCTCCCACCTCACCCATCTGAGTGTCTAGCATTTATTGGCATTTTGGCAAATCCCCATTTGGCTCATTGGTAACTCCATTTCCCTGGATGCTTCCTTCCCAGGGTCGGGAGGGAGTGTTTACAGAGAGGAATCTGAGAGACCCCAGAGCTCTGACATCTCTGCTGTGCCTGGGTTAGAGGGACCAGGCACATCCCCACATTTTCAGGAAAACACAGAAGTCACAAACAGGCTTTTGAGCTACTCTTTCATAAATGAGTCAAGACAGCGGAGGGGAAAGATGTCCCCAGACACTGGAAGTCCCCAGCCCTTCCCAGGAGCGGTAGGACCCCAGATCGGCCCTGCCCTTGCTGTTTGGTTTGTGGCAAACTGTAAACGCAGAAGCAGCAGCTTCTCCGTGAGGAAGCCACCCAGGGGCGCAGAAAGGAGTCCAGGCATCATGAGCATGAAGGGAGGGCCCACAGCAGCCCCCAGCCCCCAGCTGCCTCGTGGCTCTGGGACACTCCCCAGGCAGCAGCCCTGGCTGGACGCCAGTAGACCTTCCGTCCTCTGACTTGTGCGCTCACCCACTGACCAGTCCTGGGCCTTGATCACACACTCCCTCAGCTTCCCCAGCTGTCAGAGAACACGAGAAAGGGTTTTCCATCCTTACCTGGACCAAGGATGCACAATGATGATTACCGTGGCCTCTGAAACTTGCCCACAGCTTGAACCTGCCCCTCCTACAAAGGGCAAAGTTCATGAAAGCAATACTGCCACCTCCCCACCCCGTCCCTGTCAAGCCCCATCCCCACTCAAAGGCGCTAAGCTACCCTGAGCAGAGCCCACTACACTATCTCCTTTCCAGTGTGCCGGCCGTGAATTCCTCCGGCCACTGCTGTCCACTGTAGCCCCTCCACACCCCCGCCTCTTCCAGTGCCAGCTGCCACCTCACCCAGGACCCCAACAAGGTCTGCTCAAGCTGTCGTCATTGGAGCGTGAACTTCTGCCTCCGTTTTGAATGTATTTTTACTGGCGTCATTATAAAACCAAGGTGGATATTAAAGAAATCCCCCAACTGCAAGAAAATGGCAGAATTGGTTGGTCCAATGGCCAACAGGTCCTCTTCCCTCCAATCTGGGAACACGGATGAAACTCGGTCAAGTGGAATGCCCCCAAAATAAGAAGTTTAAGTTCCTTTCACTGGCTAGTTCAAGGAGATCTTTGCAAAAGCTGGGCATTTGTGGAATAAGCCCAGTCTACATTCTTGCCCTAGCCAGTGTAATGGAGCGGATATAATTTACTCTTGCTTTTTTGAATGAGGACGGCCGCCCGGAGGTCAGGGGTCCACGATGACCCCACAGGACTCCTAGGTGGAGCTACACTTGGCCATTCTCCTGGTATTCCTGAGAATGTGGTTGGATTTTTAAAATCTCTCTTCCATTTTTCTGCCTCTCATTTTCTTCTTACTCCACAAAACTATTTGTTGAAAAAACTGTCTGGTTAATTGAGGATTCTGGTTAGTTGTTATGCCATTGATATAGGTATTATTATAAGATAAATATAAACATTGGTCCAGAGAAGTACCACTCAGAAGAGCTTTCTGTGCTGACAGAAACATTCTATGTTTCTGTGTTGTCCAATATGGTAGCTGCTCCCCTCCATTGCCTTGGAAGGACTGGATTTTAGATTTTATTTAGAGTTAATTATTTTAAATTCAAATAGTCACATGTAGTAAGGGTCTAGTATCCTGGATAGCACAGGAAGGCCTTGAAGGTCAGCTGATGAGAGCACCCGGAATGAAGCTATCTGGATTCACTCCAGGACTGATTTGTGGATGAGAGCAAGTTAATCTCTCTGAGCCTCCATTTGCTCACCTGTAAACTGCGAATACAACAGCCCTACCCCTGCATGTGGTTGTGGGGACTTAGTGAGACGATTCACAGGAGCTCCAGGCTCCATGTCAGGCACGGTGCAGTTTCTCCAGGAAGCCCGGCTTTGTGGTTCTGCAGCCGCCTGGTGAGGAGACTTCTCGTTTCTCCACACTCCTGGTTTCTACACTCCATCACTCCTATAGACAATTTCTGACTCGGGTGTTTCAGTGAGCTGAATTGTGTCCTCAGAAAAGGTGCACAGGGAAGAGGCCATACGAACAGAGCCAGAGATGGGAGTGATGCAGCCACAAAACAAGGACTGCCTGAAGCCGCCAGGAGCTGGAAGAGGTAGGAAGGATCCTCTCCTGGGCCTCTCCTGCTGACACCTTGATCTGGGGCTTCTGGCCTCCAGAACTGTGGGAGAACATCTTCCTATTGTTTGGGGCCACTTTGTGACAGCATCCACAAGAAAAAGCCCAGGAGCAGGTAGGTGGCCTTGCTGAAAACCAGGCTTCATATCTGGTGTCTTGTTTCTTTGGAAAAAGTCTTTCAAATGGAGTGGACCCCTTATATGGGCTTAGACCCATATAAAAAGAACCAACTCACTCAATTTGGTTTGACTCCTCGGAAGGGGGTACATTTCTAGCTTCGTCACGAGGACCCGGTTCAACCAAGAGACCTTAGGGAAGATAAGCCAGGACTCAGAAATGGCAGGAGGTCAAAGGTCATCAGAGCCACAAGGCCAAGCAAGGGCCTGCACACAGGAGAGTAGGGGCAAAGCAGCGTCCACATGTGTCCGGAGCCATCACCACCGGGGCACAGAACACAGGGGCTTACCCGAGTTAGAAGTCCAGCCGTCTGTAAACTTGGACGGGAAAGAAATTGTATTGTTATTTTCACTGACCCCCAGCAGAATGTAGCATTTCCCTGCTTCAGAAACACAGGCAACGAAGCCCACAGGCTCTGCCACGCCTGTGACCACCGGACCCACAGATATTTTCATATTGCGTTGCTGCCGTTGCAAGAACCTTACATACCTTCCATGCTTCCCTCGCCTTTGAAATTATGGTAGTTATTCGACAGACTGCTCAATCTTGTTTTTAATGTATTAGTAAAGAAGCACATGGATTACCATTCCACAGTTCTGGTTTTTTTGTAATATTTTGTGAAATGTGTTTCAGCATAATGGTTTCCTTGGTAACCCTATACACTTAAGCCCTTATTCTGAGAAGCCATCCTAGGCTTCTCCAGGCTGCTGAAGGAATCCTAAGGAGTCCTAAGCACAAAGTAGGTTGAGAACTCCAGATTTAGATGTGAGAAACCTACACTAGTGCTGTTGGGTCTCTTTCAACATAAGCTCTGTGCGGCTGGAATCTTTAAAGATTCACTGTCACGTGAAGAAGACAGGTGATCTTCACTAACCAGAAGCAAAGAGATGTCTCTCCGTCTTTGTAAAGCAATGCAATTGACGTATAGCCAGTAATCTCCACCAGATCGGCACCAGCCCACTGCCTAAAGGGAACAGGCATATTCATCTTCATGAACTGTTGTATTGTAACACTGTCTCATTTCTGGGAATCAGAGGGTACAAATGATATATGTTTGTGGTTTAGCGTTTGGAACTTTGGTCTGGCTTGGCCGGTGACTGCCAACATCTGCAAATTATTATGTGCTTAAAAAAAAAAATCAACTGCTACCACAAGCTGCACCCATGGTCCCTGGGGGAGCCAGGCCTCCTGAAGGCCCACAGGGAAAGTTCTGTGGCCAGGAGGTGGCTGGGTCAGGACCCCGGAATGCCTAGGAAGCCCTCGAAGACGTTTGTGAGTACAGCTGGGCGCACCCTACGTGCGTGAGTCTCTTGGTTTCCGGGTCGTGGCTCACTGGTCATTCATTCATCTCTTAGAGAAAAGGGGGAAAAAGCTATGACTGCCCAAAATAAAAATTACTCAGCATACTCACGTCAACGTCAAGAGTCATTTTGTCCCTAGACCCATTTTTGCCCCAGGCCACCAAAACATGGGAGCACAGTATCCAGGGGGCTTATTTCTAAATGCAGCCACAGAGGCTCTTCCAGTCAGGGATGGTGGGTCACACAGTTTGAGAGGCCCAGGCGGGTGCCTAGAACTTGGCAGGACCCAGCACCTCACCCAAGAACCCATCCCTTTGCTAGTCTGGCTCTCATGACAGACTTGGAACAACAGAGCAGATGTTTGTGTGGGAAGGAAACCACACCTGACATCTGTCCTGCAGTAGGGAGATGTGTGTGTTCACAGAGAGCGCTGGAGTTCCCTGGCGGGTGGGGCAGGCAATTAGCTGGCTGCATCACAAGTAACCTAATTATGGGGGAAATGGGATAAAACCCTGAGTGATAAGCAGGGCGACTGCTCCAGGTGGCTCTGCAATTTTTCCTGTTAATTTTCTCCCTAACTCACATGAATGTCATAAAGGTTATTTAAGAAGAGCACAGGTAGACTCATGTCATGTGTGAATGGACAAAAAGGCGCTGAGCGTCGGCTCATGAATGGAAGGGGAGGAGGAAGGAGTGGCCCATTGGGCGTAGAGTGAAATTTGAGGACTCTGAAAAGAGACCAAAAAGGGTTTTGGTGGAATCAGACACACGTTGCAAAGCAGTGTATCACTGTGAACCCAACTATGGTATATTTATTTAGATGGATTATATAAACGATGAGGATGTAAGGCAAAGGAGAGATTCCAGGAAGCCTTCCTGGAAGAGGCGAGTTCTTAAAAGAGATGATGTGCACAGTTGGGGGACAGATATGGGGAAAAGAAAGGGCACTAAAGCCAAGGAAAGAGTAGGAACAGAATTAAAAAACCCAAAACCAGATGGCTGAAAGACAAGAAACCCGACTCAAGGATGAGTGTCCTTCAGACGTGATGCCCAGTGGGGGGAAAGGGTGGGGAGGGTAGAGGATGTTCACCCCTGGCTGTAAGCAAAGGTCTGACAGACCCCCAACCTTAATTTGTAACCCATGTCAAAACAACCGAGCCTTCCATTAATGTCACCCAGAGTCCCTAGGACGGCAAATGTATAGACACCTGTTTACCCGGTACACCCAAGCCTGGTGACACCTAGGATTTGCACATAGTGGGCAATGAATAAACACTTCTGTCTAATTTAAGAACTTTGACCTCAAACTCATCACCTCTTTTTGCTTGTGGATGAGCTGAATGAAGTAGAATTGAATGATTGAGATTGGGAGTTATCCTAAGTGATGGGGAACATATCTGGTTTTTTTTTCTGAATGCATATAAGATTACACTAAAATCACTTTGTAGTTTCAGAATATACAGCAACTGATGGAGTTGGGGGTGGAACAGAACACACGTCACCCTTGAGCAGAGTGTATGTGAAAGACACATTTCCTAAGAGGGTGGAGGCTCCTCTGACCTAGATATTAGACTGACACTGGCATCTTGACTGTCCTGATCTACTCACCTTGATGAGAGAATCTCAAGCAATTATTTTAATTTAAGACTTCATAATGACAATCAAGAGTATGACCCCTACCAGGGAAGGCATTACATACAGAGTGCAGTCAATATATATTATATATTATATACAGGGTGCAGTCAGCAGATAATGTAACGGAGTTTTTATCTACACACTCTGACACACACATAGGTTAGGAATACCTGGAATGTCTTTCTGGTGTCACCAAGCCTATGCTGGGTGTCAGAAGTAGCTCCCTCCTGGGTCTGGCCAGGTACTCGTCTTATTTTTGTGTCTAGAGTCACTAATCCTGGTGAACCATCTCTGTTTTTTGTATCCCACTCCACTGGTTGTCGGAAGAGCCTCTTGCTTGAATTCAGGACTTTAAATTATTGCAGAGCACCCTCAGTCTTTTTGCTGGCCATCAAATGACGGCCACTCTGGTAGTTTCCTGGGGCTGCTGTGAGGAAGCACCGCAGACTGGGTGGCTTAAACAACAGGAATTTACCTCTCAGTTTGGAGTCCAGAAGTTCAAGGTCAAGTGTCAGCAGGGTTGGTTCCTCCTAAGGGTGGTGAGGGAGAATCCGCTCCCCAACCTCTCTTTTAGCTTCTGGCGTTGCCAGCAACCCTCGGCATTCCTTGGCTGGTAGACAAATCACTCCCATCTCTGCCACTGTCATCATGTGGCATGTCCCTGTGTGTCCTGTGTTACTGCTTCTCTTCTTATAAGGACACCAGTCATATTGGATAGGACCCATACTAAGCCACTATGAGTGACCTCATCTTAACTAATTATATCTGCAAAGACCCCATTTCCAAAGCAGGACATGTTCTGAGGTACCAGGGGTTAGGACTTCGACCTATCTTTTGGTGGGGGGACACAATTCAACCCATAGCAGTCCCGCGAGTGGATGGTCCTCAGTAACGGCATATAGAGACCTACTTCCTGCTGTTTCTAATGGATGCACTGTTCTGTCTCAGGCTGAAAATTAAGGAGACGCCCTATCTGCCAACGTACCCCACCCACAAGTCATTGCTGTATCTGCTCGCTGCTAGAAGATTCTTTCCCTCTCTACAGTCCTGCAACAAAGGGTTGCATTTTGTGTCTTCACACACACACCCATACACAGACACCAGGTCTTTTGGCAGGAAGGGAATAACACCTCGGCTAAGTCTACTTGAAAGAGTCTCCCTGCAGAAGGGACACATATTTAGCAAAAACAAAAGTTAAATTTGAATTTCAGATAAACAATGAATTATTTTTTTAGTATAAGTATATCCCAAGCAGTATTTGGAACATCCTAATACTGTAAAAATAATGAAATTTCAATGTAACTGGGTGTCCAGTATTTTATGAGGCCACCCTCCCCCCACCACCACGTGACAATGATTGATGTGGGTCATGTGATCATCCCCCACCCCATCCTTTCCCCATCTTCCCTGTAGCCTTGGGGCAAGGATGCTACAAGACGTGAGCAGTAGCAAAGGGGACCCAGGTGGAATTTAAAACGTGTAGCAGATAATCCCCCAAATAAGTAGTTCACATGGGTGGGCATTTCCAGTTTTACATAAAATCGTTTCAGAATAACACACGTGATGGTTTTCAAAGTTGATTTTCATTTCCAAATTGCTCTGACAACTCTCTCCAAGAACTCGCCAAGCTAATCCTCTTCCTCAAACACTTTCTTCTTATCCAAACCTGATCGGAATGATGTTCTCGGTCTGGGAAGCCTTCCTCTCCTGCCCCAAACAGTTAATGCAGCTGGAGATGGTTCCTCGGCGGCAGCATGAGCTAGGAGCTGGCCTGGGGAGAATCAGCTTGCCTTCTCGCTCCTTGCCTCTCCCCTCCAACGCCCATCCCCACCCTCACCCCCATCCCAGGGCTCTCCACCTTCATGGTCTCCGCCAACGGCTCTTCTAGACACATTTGGGATCGACCCACCGAGTAGCGATAGGAAGAGTTTTCAGTCTGCTTCTGACCGCAAGTCTGCTTTGGAGCTCTAATCCTTCACATGCGCTATTTCTGCCCCACTGTTGCTCCAACTTAAAAATGAGAATAGGACAGGACAGGAATAAAGACACAGACGTAAAGAATGGACTTTAGGGGCTTCCCTGGTGGCGCAGTGGTTGAGAGTCAGCCTGCTGATGCAGGGGACGTCGGTTTGTGCCCTGGTCCGGGAGGATCCCGCGTGTCGCGGAGCGGCTGGGCCCGTGGGCCATGGACGCTGAGCCTGCACGTCCGGAGCCTGTGCTCCGCAACGGGAGAGGCCACAGCGGTGAGAGGCCCGCGTACCGCAAAAAAAAAAAAAAAAAAGAATGGACTTGAGGACACGGGGAGGGGGAGGGTAAGCTGGGACGAAGTGAGAGAGTGGCATGGACATACATACACTACCAAATGTAAAATAGATAGCTAGTGGGAAGCAGCTGCATAGCCCAGGGAGATCAGCTTGGTGCTTTGTGACCCCCTAGAGAGGTGGGATAGGGAGGGTGGGAGGGAGGCTTAAGAGGGAGGAGATGTGGGGATATATGCATATGTATAGCTGATTAACTTTGTTATAAAGCAGAAACACACACACCATTGTAAAGCAATTATACTCCAATAAAGATGTTAAAAAAAAAAACAAGAATAGAAATGTCCCTTAAAAATAAGGGGTTTTTTAAACTATGAGAAAGCATATAATTTTCTAAAACCGCTGACCTAAAATCTGATTGCTAATTTCCAGGATAGTACTGTATGTATTCCTGACTTTCCTGTCTGTACCTTCTTCAGGCCACACCCATCCACTGCTCTGCTGCTGTCTCTCTCTAGGCTGGAAGGACTAACCACTGAGATATACTGGAAAGGTACCACCACCCTCCCCGCCGGGCTGGCGGCAGCCCTTTGGTTTACACCTGAATGTCACTGGCAGTTTGGAATCCGACAACCCTCCCTTACCCACCCCTGGTCATGGGGAAGCTTTGCATCGCTTCTGACTTTTTGCAGGAATGTCCCAAAGCACAAAGAAAATTGTAGGTGCCCAAGACCATGGATGCAGGTACAGGTACAGTCTAGGTGTCCAAAGCTGTGCTGGGTGGAAGAGACAGTGAGTAGGGGGGATGGGTGAGCACTTAGAGGTAGTAAATATGAGAGAGGTAGGCAGCAATACACATGGAAATTGGTCCACCAGGTGAGTGGGTCTGCCTTGCTATCTGTCGAATAGATGTCCTTGGAGGCGGGAAAACAGTGTTCTTCTGACTGGTTGCTTGGAATTAGGCTGATCCTGGAAGCAGAGGCCTGGGTCTCCACTTGCAGAAGAATTGGAGGGTCCTTATCTGAGGCCCTTGCTATGACCCCTGACACCCTCTCTAGCCATCATTTTCCTCTCAGGATTACTGGTCCCTCTAACAACAACAACAAAAAAAGTGATTAAGGTGATAAATAATAAGTGAAAGGTTATTCTCTCTGAACGAGAAAATTTGTATCAGCATCTCTCCCCGTGAGCCCGGGCAGTTGAGGCTATGGAATGGTTGAGTAGATTATCCCTTTTAACAGAATCCCGTGGTGGTCACTGTGGTCTGAACACCAGGCTGGTGTCAGGCTGGTGATGGCGGGAAAACAAAAACTGCAAGAACGTGAGCGTAAGATTAGCATCTGCAGGGGATTTGTCTGTTCACATCAGGGTCACATGCCCTTTTCATGTCCTGCTCTAAGAAATTCCCGCACCAAGGCTCAGAGGGAGGGGGCGTCCGCAGCGTCTTGGTGGCTGTCCATCCACGCCAGGTTTCTCCTGCACTTCCTGATGGGTGCCGTGGGAGTCTGGCCCTTTCTCGGGAGTATTTCTATGAAGCAAAAATGCACAGACTAATCATCGGGTCACCTGCTCTCTCTGCATCTTGTAGGGAGCCTTTGCATCAGGTTGTACCCGGAAGGACTTTTTCTGCTCATTTTCTTCTTGACTTCTTTCCCCAAAATCCACTGAAAACACTTAAAACCACTATTTCACTGACTTTTTTTCTGAACCATTGGAGAAAGATCCCTTTGGCGAGAGCTCTGCCAGTGAAAGACATGGAGCTGGAATCCAAACGTGGAATCAAGGAGCCGGACAACTGGTCTAGGCTGGAGAACACAGCCACAAAGAATGCAGTCCCTGTACCTCCCGGGGTCGCCTGCAAATAGAGGGGCTCTGTCTGCAATGAACTTACCAAAACGCGGCTGGGAATTGCACTTTGGAAACTAGAAGTATAGGGCTGACTAAGTCCATCCTGGCTCTGCCTGCGCCAGACCTCGACGGAGTGAGAGCAGGCTTTCCAAGAGGGGGTGGCCTGTCCAATTCGTTCCACAGGTTTTCTTCAGCTGGCAGCCAGTAAACGCCCCGATCGACTGATACAGGGCTCCTCAGAGAAGCCCACCTCTATTCCCACCTCCCCACACACAAACCTCTTTGCCAGTCTGCAGAAGTGCGTGCCAACGCAAGAGTGCGTGCACTCGTGTGTGTGCACGTGTGTATGTGTGTGTTTAATGAAAAGAGGCCTGTTTAGAGTTGGTCGGAGGCTTCGGAAATCAAACGTGGCTTTGAGCTTCTCGCTGCAGAGTGAGTCCACTTTGAGGAGAGGCCTTGATCGACCAGAACATGGGACCAGGATCCTGGAATGTGGCCCATCCAAACCTGGCCCCAGCCCTGAGGCACGGATCACACAGAGTATTTCATTTCTTTGTGTTTGTTTTTTCTTGCATCAACAAAAGTGTAGACGTAGAAGGGAGAAGAATATGAGACCAGAAAGGCTCATTATTACCTGAACAAAAGGGTCATTGGGATTGACTAAAGTCATTGAAATGCTTTGAAGATTAATGGGCCCATATAAACGTTAATTTGCTATGAGGTTTCTCCTAAGAAATTAAACAGAGCACAGAAGGCTTGCATATAAAACACAGAATGGAGTCCTCAGCTATAATTAATGTCTATAAAGTTCTCTTTATCAGATTTAGTTGATGCCATTGCAGGAGGGGTGGTGAAGAGCTATACCAGCACTCTTTCTTTCAGGAGAGAAAGGGGAACTTTGGGTCGCTAAGCTCTTCTGAAACCACATGGGAAGCAAAAACACCAGGGTGAGGGGTTAATGACAGTGCCAGAAAGGGGAATCAAATGGAGCCCCTTGAGGAGAACTCAGGGCCCTTGAGGGGACCGAGTAATTGTCCAAATACTACTCAGCCATAAAAAAGAAGGAAATTTTGCCATTTGTGGCAACATGAATGGACTTGAGGGCATTAAGCTAAGTGAAATAAGTCAGACAGAGAAAGACAAGTGCTGTATGATATCACTTATATGTGGAATCTAAAAAAATACAACAAACTAGTGAATAAAACAAAAAAGAAGCAGACTCAGATATAGAGAACAAACTAGTAGTTAACAGTGGGGTGAGGGAAGTGGGGAGGGGCAATACAGGGTGGGGAGGGAAGAAAGGGGGTTATTATGGGATTATATGAAGTCATATGTGTGAAACTTTTGAAAATTGTAAAGCTCTATAGAATGTAAAGAATCTTTCATTCAATAAAAATAATAATAAGGTAAAAAAAAAAAAACTATGATTATTCACCATCAACCATAGCATGCTTGCTCTGTCCCATCTGCTTTAATGAGGATGCAACCCAAGGTGGCCCAGTAACCACAGTCCTTTCAAGGGGACCCTAACTAAGGATCCAAGGGCTGGGAAATCCCACCTCCCTGCAAAGTCAGGGTACTTCTTGTGGGGACACACCTCACACTGATTGACAGTGAAAGGGGTTCAGCTGACCTTGAAAATCCTCTCAGGGAAATAAAAACTAAAGCAAAGGAGCAGAAGTTTACATCAAGCTTAGCTTCACCAACCAGTAAACAGCACCGCCTAATTGTGGTCCGAATGTCCCCGTGACCCGGAAGGGTCTGACCTCACGGCATCTCTCATGCCTCCTGGACACTTGTCCTCTGTGCTGGAATGTGGCCATAGAGGTGGCTGAGGTTTGAAACCTAGTGGGGAACAAGGGGGAAAGTCAAGAACAGGTGAGTAAAGGGTGACAAATTGCAGGGTATTTAGGTGACGTTTACATACTCTACGGAGGTGTGCAAATATTACGCAAACGACGCACATAACGTGTGCCTTAGCTACTATTGTGTTGAATTGCATTGCATCCCCCCTACAAATTCCTGTGTTGAAGCCCTAACCCCCAGCACCCCAGACTGTGACTGTATTTGGAGATCAGGTCTTTACAGAGGTGAGTAAAGTAAAATGAAACCATCAGGGTGGGGCCTTAATCCAATCTGACTGGTGTCCTCGTAAGAAGAGAAAATCTGGACGTAGAGACACCAGGGAGGCTTGGACACAGAGGGTGGTCACGTGAGGACACAGGGAGAGGAAGTCCGTCCACAAGTCAAGGAGAGAGGCCTCAGGAGAAACCAGCCCTGCCCACACCTTGATCTGGAACATTCAGCCTCCAGAACTATGAGGAAGTAAATGTTGTTTAAACCACTCAGTTTCAAGTATTTGGCTACGGCAGCCCTAGCTGACTAATACAGCCACCATCAGAGAGCCAGAGGCCACAGGGCTCCCACCAGCCTGGACACCTTGGGCACCAAACTCCCACCTGTGGTCCTGGGAGCCCTGCCACCACCCCCAGCTCCAGAGCACAGCTCAAGGCCACAGTTCCATGGTTCCAGGAGCCTAGTGGGCAGCACAAGGCAGCAAGAAGAACACTCATCTAAGGCGTCACCTCCTCTAGGCAGCTTTCCCTGACTGCTGCCCCTCCCCTGGGCTGGACATCCTGCATCCATCCTCCAGCCTCTCCAAGAACACTAGAATCCCATGCAGGGGACCACTTTGGGCACCATGTTGTAATTCTCTGATTCCCTCAGCCCGGCCCCAGGAAGCCCCAGTCCTGGGCCTTTTTCTCATCCCTGTGTCCTGGCACCTTGCTCAGCACCTGGCATTAGGTGCGCAGGGCTCTTTATTCCCACAGCTACCAACCGACCGTGAGGTGCAGGCCCTGGGGAGAGAGCGGTATCACACAGGTCTGGTCCCCGCAGAGCTGACATACTAGGGTAGGACGTGGCTGAGCCCAGAGGCTGACCCACGTGGTCCAGGCTTTGTCATCAGGGAATGTGTGAGGCATGTGGGAGCACAGGATCAGGCCCCTGATCTCTTTAGGATGGCCAAGGATGACACCCTCAGGGGTGCCCCACGGAAGCTGAAACCTGCTGGAGGATTAGGACACGGCCAGGCTGGGGGAGGGAAGAGTGTATCAGCAAAGGGAACAGCATGTGTGGCAGCCCAGAGGTGGGCAAGGGCAGTTCCAGTAGCTGGAAGAAGTTCAGGATGGCTATAGGGCAAAGCTACGTGAGCTAGAGAGAGAGCTTTGGTACGGCTGGACCGGTTAGTAAGGCAGGGCTTGAAACCCCTTTGTCAACAGGGTCAGGGCTGTGAGAACCTATGAGAAAGGAATGGCTGTAGGGGAGCAGCCCCCGGGGTTTCTGCTGGTTCCTAGCCCTCTGGTCCCACCGGCCAGCGGTCTTCAAATACCATGACTCCACTTCATGGCATTTTGCCCTGAAGGACATCCACGGATGTCCCAGGTTATCCATCATCACTGGATGAGGCTTCAGCAGCACGAAGCCTAGCAGACCCCCCTGCAGGGCTCTTCACAGAGGTGGGGGCGGGGGCGGCGTCCAAGGCAGAGACCATAGGCTGACGCTGACCCTCAGGGCTTGCAGACAGGCTAGGAAGGGCAGGAGCTCATCTGATCCGGGGTCCAAAGCCCTTTCCCCTCCTCTTGGAGACCTCATTCTACGCCCACTCCTCCAGCCCCCCAAAATAAGGGGGTCAGACGAGAACATTAGTCACATCAGCAGTCAGACACCAGCCCTGTGCTCCAAATGAAAGAAGCAGTAGGGACCCGGGGCACTTTATCAAAAAATGGCCAATCTGGTCTTTGCTCTGGGAGGACTCCAGCCTGTGGCTCGTGGAGATGAAGACAAGCTTCTGCCCAAGTGGCAGGTAACAGCACAATCTGGTCCCCAGGGTATGAACTTAGCTGGCTTTCTGGAAAGGGAAAAAGATGACACTGCTAGATTGTGCTCGGCTGCAAGGAATAGCCAGTCATAGGGGGTGACTCATTCAAGAGTCAGGCTGAGCTGGGACAAGGATACCAGAAGCTTTCCAAACAAAAGAAGGAAAAGGCCAGGATAAGGGTTTGGGACATTCTGCCAAAAAATATAGAGGAAATGATCATTTCCACACTGCTCTCGAACCTGCATTTCCCCAGTATTTGTAAGAACTCAAGTCTGTTCCCTCCTTCTACAAACTGCGCCAACCTGATCAGGGGTAGAGTCATAGTTTACAGAATTTAGTGTGTGTGGATGTCATCGCTCCTACAGTTACATCAATAGCACCATATTTTGCCATGAGAACACAATGGTTGGCTTTAGGAATGTTTTTTAATCAAGTGACGTAAAAACATTGAAATAACGTGCCAAGGATTATTTAGAGTTCTTCTAGGATGCTGAAGAGATGGGAAAAATCATTTCTAGAATAAAATCTTTCACAAAAGTGTATAACATTTTGGCAAAATTAGCACCGTATGACGCATGTAGTGAGAGGGTGATATCTCTCCATTGCTTGACTGAATCAGTGAATCAATAAATCACAGGCACTCAAGAAATATTTGTTCAACGGTTAAGTGAGTGAAAGAATGAATTCAGGGGCTAGGAATGGCATATTCAAATTCCCATAATAAAGAACGCTCATAATAAGCGTCAGTAGTTGCACAATTTATTGTTGACACCCTAAATTCTGAAATGTAGTACATTCTACATTTTCTTCTTATTTCCTTTTCTGAGTTTCTAACAAATAAAACAAGACATTCTTGGATGCAAATAATCCCTGGCAACCCACGCTTGCATACATTCTTCTTCTTTGTTATTCTCTCTGAGCATCTTTTCTTGGCCTCCGCTCATCCCCAGATCATGTCCAGACAGCTACACGTTCAAACTTCCTGGAAGGAGTCCGCTAATCCAGCTGTCCACAACATGCCCTGCATCTGGGTAGACCCGTCACCTTCTTCAAAGAGGCTTTCATTTTATTTTAATAACCGAATGTGCTAATTCAGGCATCTTCTCTCTCTCATACACACACATATATGTGTACATGCATGCACAAGCCTGTACACACATGAACACCCACCCAAGCACGTGCACACATGTGCACACCTGAACACATGGACCCCATCCATGGAAACCATGGTCCTCGCCTTCGAGAGAGTAAGAGGTGAGTCTGAGGACCTGCCAGTGACAGCCAACACCTGAACTGGCTCAAGATTTTCTCCCCAGTCCAGCGCTTTCCCATTTCCTGTGCTGGGCGGCCACCCGTGCGTTCCGAAGAAACAGGCTCCAACTCGACTTTCCCATTCCCTGACCCTAGGTCAGTCCTAATTCTCTCTGTGATGAAGTTTAGACATTTGGAAAACAGTCAACATGAATGCAGACCCTGTCCAGAGGACTGGAGGGCTGTATCTCAGATGAGCAAAAAATTCCCCAAGAGGCTTCTGAGGAAATATGGCGCATACGTACAAAGAGACCTCACATTCTGACTGAGTCTTGGAGTTTCTTTTTCCTTCCAGAAAAACTTATTCATCACATTTGCCAAATGCCAATATCCTGACAATTGATAGGATTAGATCATGTTGCATGAAGAGGAAGGAAGTCTGTTAAACTTCATACACATGTGTTCTCTCTCTCTCTCTTTCCCTATGTCTCTCTTTCTCTCTGTGTGTCTCTCTCAATCTCTCTGTCTCTGTTTCTGTCTCTGTCTGTCTGTTTCTCTCTCTCTCTCTCTCACACACACACACACACACACACACACACACAGCACTGCACGTCTGATTCACTCGCACACCAGCCTCCTCCCACCTCCTGGCACCTCCCTTGGACCGGCCCACCTACAGCTGACACTATGAAGTGATGAAGTGTTAACGCTCGGAACACCTCCGCTCACCACCTACCACAGCCTAGACTCCAACTCAGAGAGGGCGTGGAGAGTATCCCCATGTGGCTGAGTGCAAGGCCATGACTGCAGACAGAGAGGATTAGATGTGTCAGACAGCAGAGAGGCAGGAGAGGCTGGGGCCAGAATGGTTCTGGAGTCCCTGGCTACAGACACCCTTGGGTTGCAGTGTTATTCATCAAAGTGATGACCAGAGGAGATACTGGTCTGCAGAGGCCAAGACCAATGAGTGCAGTTTGGGGCATTTGGGCTTAAGAGGTGATCAGAGAAGGAAACCAGCAAAGATTATTAAAAAGGAGAGATTTGGAAAACCTTCCATTCAACAAACTTTTGCCCCAGCAGAGCACTTTCTACTTATCAGGTGATGATTTAGTCCCTGGGGCTTCAGCACCGAACATAACAGACAGAAATCACACCTTTATGGGGTTGACATGGGGATGAAGGGGGCTTTGGGACAGACAAAGGACAAGATAAATAAAACATGGTATCCCAGATGGTAGTAAAGGCTAAAGAGACAAATCAGGCAAGGAAAGAGGAAAAAGTGCTGGGGGAAGTTGCAGCTCTAGGTATTGTCTTAGCTCAGGCTACCGTAACAAAGCACCACAGACCAGGCCGATTCAACAACAGAAGTTTAATGTCTCATAGGTCCAGAGGCTGGAAATCCAAGATCGAGGTGCAGGCAGGGCTGGTTTCTTCTGAGGTCTCTTGGCTTATAGACATCATCCTCTCCCTGTCTTCTTACAGGGTCTTCCCTCTGTGTGTGTCTGTGCCCTAATCTCTTTTCTTATAAGGACACCAGGAAGATTGGATTAGGGCCCACCCTAGTGACCTCATTTACCTTAATTATCTCTTTAAAGACTTGATCTTCAAATAAGGTCATATTCTGAGGTCCTGGGGGTTAGGACTTCAACATATGGATTTGGGGGGGGGACATAATTCAGCCCGTATCAGGTACGGCAGTGGCCGCATGCTTCTGCTTGCCCCTGTAGGTTCACTGTCCCTGCTTTTCCACTCTGCACTCTGCCACAGGGTCCTGGGGGTGAAATGCATCAATGGCCCCCACCTGCCAGCCTCTGTTGGGAGCACATCAGAAGTTCACAGAGAGGAGGGTGTTGTGGTATTTATTCCCCCCCACAATCTTCCCTGCTGGGTTGCTTTCAGAGATGCACTTCCTTGAGCTCTCTCTCCAGGATCTGTCAATGATAAAACTGCTCCCCCCCTTTCGGCTTTCGGACCAAGAGTCAGCAAGGGCTCCCCACTATTGCTGGTTCTGGGGTGCTGCACCACCCTGCCTCCAAGCTGGTAAATTGTCCGTTTATTAAGTTCTCCTCAAATTATCCCACTTCAGTGGGCCATCTAACCAACACAGGGAGAGCCAGGGCAGGCTTCCCTGAGAGTCAGAGGAATAAAAGGCAAATCAAGAAAAAATGGTATCCCAGAAACCAAGAGAACTTCAAGAAGGCGGCTGTGGTCTATGGTAAGAACTACAGTGAGTAAGAACCCACCAAGAGGCGATGAATAGAGAAAGACCCAGGCCCGCTCAGCCGCGGTGGTGGGGGACAGTAGAGTCAGGACGCGCCTCAAAGCCAAAGAAACTCTTGGTTAAGGAGAAGGGGAGTGAATTTCATAGTAAGCACACACACCAAAAGCCTTATCTACCCTGCGATCCAGACACAGTGAATGAGTAGCTGTTGCCTTGGAACGTTCAGCCTCCCCAGCTTTGCATGCAGCACACGTGTATGGGCATTGCACGTATGTGTGTGTGCGTGCGTACCAGCAAATGAATGAACTGTCCTTGGGGCCTACCACTACAGATGTTATTCCTTTAGTAAAGATGTGTATCTCCCACTTCAAGCCAAACAATAGATATCAATCTAGCTTTGAAGATAAAGCCTTAGTTATTCAAGCTACGCCTCTCAGAAGATGTGCTTTGTATTACTGCTTAATTTATGATACGATCTCTGTAGGTTTGGTGCTGACGTGGTAGGAGATCTCCTTTTCAAAAGTCCTTTCTTTCTTAATAGACTTTATTTAGAGCAAAACTGACTGGAAAATACAGAGTTCCCATAAGCTCCCTGCCTCCACACCTGCACAGCCCCCTTACTATCAACCATCCCAAACAATTATGTCCAATTTTTATATATGTTTTAATCCATTTAACCAACCATAGAGTTTTTCCAAAATCTTTCTGACAATAAACAGCATTAATATGTGCCTGTTGGGGCTTCCTTGGTGGCGCAGTGGTTGAGAGTCCGCCTGCCGATGCAGGGGACGCGGGTTCGTGCCCCAGTCCGGGAGGATCCCACATGCCGCGGAACGGCTGGGCCCGTGAGCCATGGCCGCTGAGCCTGTGCGTCCGGAGCCTGTGCTCCGCAACGGGAGAGGCCACAGCAGTGAGAGGCACGCGTACCACAAAAAAAAAAAAGTGCCTATTGGCTAAGAATAACAAAAAAGATTAAAGATTTTCTTACAAATAGTTCTCAAAGCCAAGAGTTAGGCGTAGGATAGAGCATCAAGCCTCCCCCCTCTGCCTTGGCCATTCCGCCCTGTTAACCACAGCTGATACTTTCAGTGGTTTCAGCCACTTGCTTTCTGGGGCCTCACAAAAATCTTCCTTTTTGCTCCAGTTCCACGAAGGAATGTTGGCTTCAGCAAATCACAGACTCTCTGGGCACACCGGGAAGGCAAGGAACCAGCAAGAGGTGAAGGCCCTGCCTCCCGCTAGAGACAGAAGAAATATGGTACAGAAACATTTTTGCCTAAGTATAACGTTGCCCAGCCAATTACAGAAACAAGTTTCTTTCCTTCAAAGAAAATTCTAAAAGAAAATCTTTTTTAAAACATTGACGTCTTAGAGCTCAACTAGCCAGCCTTCCAACTGCAGGTAAAATCAGAGACCGGCTTCAAAAATAGATAAAGCACTTGAATAGGCATTTCTCCAAAGAAGATACATAGGAACTTCCCCGGTGGTCCAGTGGTTAGGACTCTGCCCTTCCACTTCAGAGGGTTCGGGTTCGATCCCTGGTCAGGGAACTAAGATCTCACATGCGGCGCAGCCAAAAAAATAAAAAAAGATATACAGATGGCCAATAGCACATGAAAAGACAGGCAGCATCGCTAATGATTAGGGAAATGCAAATCCCACCATGCAATACCACTTTACACCCGTTAGGGTGGCTACTATTAAAAAAAAAATCAGAAAATAACAAATTTGGCGAGGATGTGGGGAAACTGGAACCCTTGCGCATGGCTGGTACAAATGTAAGACGGTGCAGCTGCTATGGAAAATAGTATGGCCGGTCCTCAAAAAATTAAGCAACATTACCATATGACCCAGCAAATCCACTTCTGGATATATACCCAAAAGAATTGAAAGCAAGGACTCAAACAGATATTTGCACACCAATGCTCACTATTTATAATAGCCAAAAGGTAGAAACAATCCAAGTGTCCATCAGTGGATGAATGGATAAAGAAAATGTGGTCTATCCATACATACAATGGAAGAGTATTCAGCCTTAAAACGGAAGGAGGACTTCCCTGGTGGCGCAGTGGTTGAGAATCTGCCTGTCAATGCAGGGGACACGGGTTCGAGCCCTGGTCTGGGAGGATCCCACATGCCGTGGAGCAACTAGGCCCGTGAGCCACAACTACTGAGCCTGCGCATCTGGAGCCTGTGCTCCGCAACTGGAGAGACCGCGATAGTGAGAGGCCCGCGTACCGCGATGAAGAGTGGCCCCCGCTCGCCGCAACTAGAGAAAGCCCTTGCACAGAAGCGAAGACCCAACATAGCAAAAAATAAATAAATAAATAAAGGAGTTCCTTAAAAAAAAAGGTCAGCAGCATTTTTACGCCAAGTCTTTCCTTAGTACATCCCATCAGAGCAGGGCGGGGGCAAGGAGGCTACTGGGTCACCGTGGCCTCAGGTGGGGAGGGCTCTGGGCAGGAGCTGCAGCCTCCTTTCCCCTCTCCTTCCTCTTACCTGTGCTCACACAGGTAAGTGGTGGAGCCAACACCCAACCCAGAGCCCTGGCCCTCACTCTACCCACCTCGTCCCTGCCACCGCCCGATCACCACTCCTCCTGACCGTCTGCTCAGGCCTGGCACAGAGCAGCATTGGTACCCACCTCTTCGTTCTTTAGGTGCCGGCCTTTCTTTCAGGTGTCTTTGATTTTTCTGTGCTATTAAAAGGAATACCTGAGAAAGATATTGACAGCCGACAGTAGGGAAAATAAGAAGTGTCTTTTTCCAATTGGAAAGCAAAGTGAAAGACCTCATGGGTGATGCACTTTTTATAGAAACCATCACATCACAGCATGATTATATTCTCACCCCAGACCTCTTTGGCCCTGAGCGGCACGGCCCGCTCTAGCCATGGTCCAGCCTCAGATGGAGCTGCACACGACGCAGGTGAACAGGGGCGCAGCGGGGCCAGCAGCACCCACAGTTCTATTCGACATCATCATAGGTTCCCACCGCAGCCCTAATGGAGGTTTGCATTTGTAAGAAAAGCCTCATTCTCAATCCCACCAAGTCCTCCGTGGAATGTTCCAGACAGAAATGAAGCTGACGGTAAGATCGCAGACACTCTGAATGGTTCAGGACCATACAAGGTCATGAAGTCTGTTTTCCCGCCCTCAGGCGGGCTCACCATGGATGGCAATCACCCTGCTTTTAGGGATATCCAGAGCGGGGGAGTCGACATCACACCCTGGACGTCGCATCCCGAAAGAGGTCCTGTTTCCGTCCCATCTGAATCCCTCATGCTGCCAGGGGAGGGGTGATCTTGCCCTCACCTGGCTACCACCTACTGGGAGGGGGGTGGTGCTCACTCATTGTCCCCCGACTCTCCTACAGGACAGACGATTTCACCTTGAATCACCTGAGTGACTCTCCTCTGAAGCCTTAAACCCCACCAGAGCTTGTCACAACGGCAATTGCCAAGTGTCAGATCTGTGAAGATGTGGCATTGGCCATGGGGCAGGACTGGATGGGAGAAGGACGGAGAGGAGTGACTGAGAGACAGGAAGGCAACAGGATGGTGGTTCTCCAACCTGAGGGGCATCGACATCCCCTGGAGGGCTTGGAAAACTCAGATGTCTGGGCGGCATCCCAGTGCTTCTGACTCAGGAGCTCTGGGTTAGGCCAGAGAATCTGCACTGCCAACAGCTGGGAGGGGCTGCTGACACCACGATGGATAAGGACACCCTCTCAGGAGAAACACACAGAAAACCCCACTGGCCATCCAGCTTCCTGTGTCAACCTGTCATCACCATGCTGAGGAATGAATGCTTAACAAACAAAAACCTATCCCAGTATCACAGGTTTCTCTCCCGTGCTTCCTGCCCACACTGAAAGAGGGGTAGCCGTCCTCTCTGTGATGTGGCCACACACCCCGTGGTGACCTGCCATCCTCCCACTTCTTTGCAGCATTTGAACAGGGAACCCTAAAACCCATCCCATCAGATCCATCCAGTCACCCCGACTTCCTCCCAGGCGTGCATCCAAGTCACCTTCTCAAAGCTGATCCCCAGGGACCCAAGGCATCTCCAGCAGAGACCCAGATGCCCCCAGTAGACCTGCCCCTCCTCTGGCCCCTGACAGGCCCTCATGCCCCCCACCAACCTCGCCCAGGTACCCGCTGTGGGGTCCATCCTTCCATCAGCACATCTGACTCCTGCTGCTGGAACCAGGCCCCGTTGCTCCTGGGTGTTTCACTGTTTTGCTCCAAATCTCTGCAAGTTGCCCAGGGCCTGCATCCTTGGGGAGGCCCTAACCTCCCTAATTTATCTTTCCTTTGCCCCTTGTGAAATCCTCTACTACAGCCCACCTGACAGAGTCAGATCCCCTCAGCTGCCCAATACGTCTTCCCTCTGGTCCCTGACCATCTTGATCTCCTATCTCCATGAGTCCAACCCACTCCTGTCCTCCAAGGCCCAGCCTCAAGTCCTCCAAGCATGCCTCCCCCTCGAAGACTTTCCAGCTCCCAAGTATAAAAATCACCCCTCCTCCTCTGGTACCCATGAAGCAAGAACTGTTCCCCAACTATGATTTCTTGTGAGCAACACGTGAAATTAGATAGATGATAGACAGAGAGGTAGGTAGGTAGATAGATAGATAGATAGATAGATAGATAGATAGATAGATAGATAGATAGATAGATAGATGATAGGTAGACGATAGATAGATGATAGGTAGATAGATAGATAGATAGATGATAGATGATAGATAGATGATAGATAGATAGATAGATAGATAGATGATAGATGATAGGTAGATAGATAGATAGATAGATAATAGATAAATATACACCATATTTTATTGTTATTTGAATGTATGCTTTCCCAAACTAATCTTCCCCACCCTACCCCTACTGCTGCCACCTGCCAACCCAGGTCCAGAACACCTACTTCCCCTAGACAAGCACCCTGAGCAGTTGGAATAACTAATCTACATTATATTAAAATTACTATTTATAGGTATCCATATACCAGCTCAAGTTTATATCATACTGTAGTTACTACTTACGTATACATATATCTCTGGTAGGCAGAATAATGCTCCCCCCTCCCCAGATTATGCCGACGTCCTAATCCCTGGAAACTGTGACTTTGTTACATTACATGGCAAAGGGTCCTGGCAGGTGTGCTTGGGTGCAGACCGGGTGGGTATCCTGGATGACCCAGTTGGGCCCAATCGAATCACAGATGTCCTGTGATTAGCAGAGGCCCTGTCCCAGCTGTGGTCAGAGAGAGACATAGCGGCGAGAAATAAGAGTCAGAGATGGATGGAGGGACCACCGGCCAAGGAGCCACTAGAAGGTGGAAAACGCAAGAAAACAGAATCTCCAGAAAGAAACGCATCCGAGGTTGACACCTCGTTTTTAGACCAAGGAGCCCTGGGTCAGACTTGTGACTACCAGGAAGTAAGAGAAGAAACTTGTGTCGTTTTAAGCTACTAAATTCGTGGTAAATTGTTACTACAATAACAGAATTACTGCAACGTTATATTCTGTGTGTGTGTGTGTGTGTGTGTGTGTGTGTACGCGCACACGTATCCTTGCTACGCCAGAGGTCTCGAGGACAAGATGATGTCTGATTTGCCTTTGTGTCCCTTATAGAACCCAGAAGGTACCATCATATGGTGGACACTTCATATGCACTTGTGTAATTCCCCCTTCCTATGAGTAATTTTTTGAATGACACAGAATATATTGGGGCCAACGTTCATTTCTAGGCTCAGAAAAATGGGAATGGGATGCAATGGGGGGATCTGATGTCCTCAGGGTAGCCAACATTTCTCAGCTAGGAAGAGGATCTCTGGGAGGAGCTGTGGCCCAAATCACGAGAATGGCCTTTCTGGCCTGTAATTATTTCGCTAGATAATGACAACCTGAAACTCAGGCTGCTGCCAGGGTGAGCCCTGGGGCTGCTGTGTCTTGTTCTAGGGCCTTCACCTCCCACTGACCCCGCTCACAGGCCATAAGCAGCAGCAGAGGCTGAGTAGCTGCAGGGCATCAGAGACAGAGGAAGGGCCCTACTCCACCCCTACCAGACTTAGTCAGCGGTCAGAGGGATGGGAAGGCCCCGGCAGGTGCTGTGTACCAGGATGCTGGAGGGAAGCCCTGGGTGGGGAGCGGAGGGTGTCCCAGGGAGGAGATACGTTGGGAAGCCCTGATACCCACCTAATGGGCGGGACGTGGGGCTCCCTGCTGAGTCTGAAAGCCTGGTCACGGACGTAGCATCTGAAGGCTCAGGCCAAACCAGTCGGGCCAGATGCAGGATGAAACTGCAGCTCTACTGATCGCACAGCTGCTCAAAGTCGACCTCAGGTCAGGGATAAAGAAACACCAAAACGATAAATATAGAGAAAAGCTCTCACGCTGATTAGGCCAAGGCAATAAGATGTGTGGGTGGTTTCTCGCAGAATCCTTGAAATGTCCAAGACTGCCTTCATCTGATTAATCGATCACGCTTGCAGAGTTAGCACGGCCAGGCAGCAAGGCCTCAGAGGTGACACTTCCAGTCTTGAAGGAGGAAGAATAGATAAGGTCTCTTGGGAATAAAATCTGACAGGCGCTCTACACACATCATGCAATTAATCTTCACAGCAGCCGGTGAGGTATCTGCCAGGATGCCCATTTTACAGAAGAATACACTGAGTCTTGTGGAGGTTCAGTAATTTACCCAGGGTCAGAGGTTAAGTGCTCAACCCTGGGTCCTACAGCGGGTGAGTTGCAGGGCCAAGCGTCAGCCCCAGTCCAAGCAGCATCCCTCTCATTTCCTTGTGCGGCGAGATGGCCCAGGCAGCTTGATTTTGGGTATGGGGGGCGGGGGTGGGAGGATATTGTGTTAAGAACTGGAGCTCTGGAACCACACTGCCTCGTTCCTGAGTATTTTTCCTCTCTGCCTCAGTGTCCTCAGCTGTGAAATGGGGATGAAGCCTGTATCACGGAGGTCGTGAAGAGTCACCAAACTCGTGCACGGAGGTCACTGAGCGAGGACTGGCTCACAGCGGGGGCTCAGCACAGGTGAGCTCTTTGATTGACATTCTCTCGGTCACGGCTTTGGTGCTAAGTAGCCTTGTGGCCTCGAGTAACTTACTTTCTTTGCAACCCAACATGAAAGAAGGTGACCATCCTTCAGGGAGCCGATTGCACAGTTGGCAAGTACCCAACTCCGAGAAAGCGGATCCCCAAAGGAAGAGATGATTCTGCACCCCTGCCCAGGAGAATCACATGCTCAGAATCCTAATTTTCAAATCTTGGTCTTTGGTTTCTCAGTCGTTCAAAAGGGCCAATACTCTGAAAATATTCCATCGCTCCCTCCCCATGGCTCAGAAGGTCTTGTCAGGAGATAGTATCTTATAGAGGAAGGAGTCATTTTCTAAAAGCTCCAAGGCCCAGAAACCTTTTTCAAAAGCAAAGGTGAAAGGTCGGTGTGGCTCCCTGGGGTGGTCACACGCATCTGTCACCCTGTCCACGTCACCACAGCACAGGGCATGACGGAGTGATTCAGGGTACGTGTGTCACGTGTGCGTGTGTGTGTGTGTGTGATGCCCTCGGAGCAGCCTCGTGCCTGGAGGCACAAGTTCACCTGCATTGAAGACAACCCTGGGGGGTGAGAACGAGATCCGTGACACCCAGGTCAAGTATCACAGCTCAGTTGTTGGCTGGGAATTTGCCAAACGGCAACATCTGTTACCAAGGCAACCGTGATGTCACTACCATTTGAAAGCACTTGACAGACGAGACAATAGTCTCACACCTGCACTCAGTCACTTTATCCTCACCCAGGATGCACGTTTGTGCAAGTCATTAGCCCATTTCTCAGCTGAGGAAACTGAGGCAGCTCATAGCCATGTCCTGCTGGAGGTCACGTAATGAGAGGCAGAGCTGCAACAGCACAGGTCTCTGACTCTGATCACCTGGCAAAGGCCATTCCGGGCATTGGCATCAAGGAGACACCACTGGGTCACTATTTCTGGCAGTAATTCCATCTCTGTCCTCTGCGCTCAAGTCCCCTCCCCCCCGACTTCCTCCCTTTCCCTTATCTCTTAAACACAAGCAGCTACCACTACCGGGCAAAAAGGAAAAGAACAAGCCCAACACACCAAGATTTACACCCAGCTTGTGACGTGGCCCAGCCGGGCCTCCCACCCGCCTGCCCGCCCGCACCCGCGAAGGCTTAGCCCAGAGAAAACCAGTGAGGAGGGAGGGAAGTGGGGCCCAGGACCTCTTCCCGGCCATCGCAGGAATGTGTTTATTTTTATGCATTTGGACACCCGAGTCCCTGGAAAAAAGGCTTCCCTGCTGTATTCATATCCTAGGGCTGCACAGCAAAGGGACTTTGCACAGCTCTAGAGCCAGAAGTCCCGACATCATGGCGTCAGAGGCCGCAGCCCTCTGAAGGCTCCAGGGCAGGATGCTTCCCGCCCCTCCAGCCCCTCCAGCCTCTGGCGGCTCCCGGCTCGTGGCCACATCACCCCGACCCTTGTCTCCATCCTCGGGCACCTTCATCCCTGCGGGCCTCTGTGTCCCCTCCTCTTCTCATAAGGACACCAGTCACTGGATTTAGTCCACCCTAATCCAGCATGACCTCATCCCCACCTAACTAATTATACCTGCAAAGACCCTATTTCCAAATAAGGCCACAATCTAAGGTTCTGGGTGGACACGAATTTCGGGGGTGGACACGAATTTGGGGGGTGGATACGAATTTGGGGGTGGACACGAACTTGGGGGGTGGACGTGAATTTGGGGGTGGACGTGAATTTGGGGGATGGACACGAATTTGGGGGGTGGCCATGAATTGAGGGTGGACGTGAATTTGGGGGTGGACATGAATTGGGGGGTGGATGTGAATTGAGGGTGGACATGAATTTGGGGGGTGGACGTGAATTTGGGGGCTGGATGTGAATTTAGGGGTGGACGTGAATTTGGGGGGTGGACATGAATTGGGGGGTGGATGTGAATTTGGGGGGTGGACGTGAATTTGGGGGGTGGACGTGAATTTGGGGGGTGGACATGAATTGGGGGGTGGACGTGTATTTGGGGATGGACACGAATTTGGGGGGTGGAGGAGGGTGGGATGCAGACTCACCCAGTTTGACTTAGTTCATGCTGGAGGTACCACTGCAGTATTTCCTGAGCTCTATACAAGCTGGGAAAGGCACGTTTCTGTAATGTCCGTGGCCGCCATTCCTCAGAGAGTCTGCCTGTACAGCACGTCTAACAACTTAGTTTCTGGGTAGATGGCTTCCCCAGTTAGATGACTCTCCGTATTGGAAAGGCCTGCGTTTGGGGTCGGAAGTCCTGGCTGGGTTTCTGGGCAAGTCGGTTCATTCTCAGCCAGAGTTTTCCCACTGGTCTTACGGAGAGAGATGAGGGTTGAAAGCACCCTCACGAGAGGCTGGCTTGTGACGGCTGGTGGTGACAATAGGAGTGAGGATGCCACACAGCTATACACGCTACACACGCAAGCAGCAGTCTCATCACTTATCAGAACGTATCGCAAGACAGCTGAGATGGTCCCCCTGAGTCAGAAAGGAGAGGGCAGATGACAGGTTCCCACGACAGGGTTCTCTACGAAGGAAAGTCCAGCAGAACATTATGGGAGGCCGATCACTTGGAAGAAACACCACTTGTTGTGTGGCCAAGAGATTCAAGGTTTAGATCAGAAGTGTTTAAAGTGTGAAGTATCCAGGGAATCACTCTAACCTTCGGTGAGTGACACTTGATGGACAAAAAAAAAAGAATACAGAATTAACCCAAGCAATGCAAGTCTCCACGGCGTAGCCAGCTGTCCCTGGGGAACTCTTGACTTTGAGCTTGAAATGTTTCTCTTTTTTTAACCTAAACTAAATGGAGGAGCTTGCCAGCAGCACAGAACGACGGGAAAGCTCACCCCAGGGCCCTGGCACCTCCTGCCCATCCCACCCAGCTTCCCACTGGCTCCTTCCTCAGCTGAGAACCCTGCCAGCCTGACCAGGCCCACGGAAGCTTCTGTATTGCCCACCAGCAGCCAGCAAGATCCAGAGCCTCACGTGGACACACACCCCACACATCGCTTCACATCCAAGGACCGAGGTCCCTGGGTGCAGCCCAAAGCCACTCAGCGAGGAGAGGGGCTCAAGGTTCAAATCAGCCCCTCCCCGCCCCCTCCCTCCCCCTCCTTCCTCACTACTCTTAAGGGTACGTGAAGAATTAGCAATGTTTCTGTTGTGGAGTAATGTTTCTAAGGTTGTATTCAGTGGGCTGCATCTTTTCCAGAAAAATGTTTCAATTTTATGTTTTCATTTCAGTGGTAATATAAATGTAAAACATGATTCTACCTTCACAAATTCACAGTTGAAGGATAGATTCATATCTAAGACTAACTCAGTGTTTTACAAATGAGAGAATCCTTGATTTTTCCTCCTTTAAGTGGGATCTGAGCATTACTCAAATTTGGAGGGATAAAAAATAAACGTCAGGATATAATCCGTAATCCAGTGGTTCTCAAGGTGTATTTTCCCAACCAGAAGCATCAGCATCCCCCGGGAGCTCGTTAGAAATGCAAACTCTTGGACCTCACCTCAGAGGTGAGTTTTCTGAATCAGAAACTGAAATCTGGGTTTTAACAAGCCCTCCAGGAGATTCTGCCCCTAAGGAAAGCCTGAGAAAATGATGAATATTCAAACTATTATAATAGAAACTGGAATTCAAGCAGATCTTGCAGCATTTAATTGAACCAAGGGCATTTCTGCACATATTTTCACCTGCTGCCTGTTTCACTTTGGAACGGGTCCCTTTTGACCAATCATATAACACACAGCCCCTGATGCTGCTCTATGCTGGAGAGCTCACATCATTCACTGAGCACTTAATCCTCCCAACAAACTTTGAGATTAAAAAAAAAAAACAAAAACTTATTAACTGCATTTCACAGATGAGAAAAACTAGGGCCCAGAGAGGTTAAGCAACTTGCCCGAAGTCACACAGCTGATCGGGACAAAGTTAGAGATGGCATCCGTATTGCCTGATCCACACTCTCACAAGTCATCAACTCTACAGGAAAGAATCATTCGGAGGTGGTTTCTAGAATAGAAGACACACCTAACCTGCAAGGGACTTCAGAGGCAATCAAGTCCAACCCTGAAGGCCCAGGGGGCAGAGCAACACCCAGGGTCCCCAAGCAGAGCCAGGACAACCCCTGATGCCTGCGACTTCCTGGCTGGCATCCTCCTCCCGAACCATAGCGCACTTTGCACTCAGAAAGGCAATTGGCCCTGGACAGCACGGGAGGGGAGGGCTCTGAGGCCAGGGGTCTGTGGGCACTTCCAAAGCTTCCATGGTTCCCAAAACGTAAGAACTAGAGGCCCCATCTAACGTGAACAAGAGAATTTCTGAATGCCAATGAATAATGGGCCGAATAGCTATCTTCTTTGGAGAAGAACGTTTTATCAGCAGTAGGTCTAGTTGTCATAATTCAGCTTTTCTGAGGAGGTCATGACTCTTCCCGACACCCTCTAGCCTGCTTCCGGTTCCGTCCCAACTGGATGCGGAGCTGTCCCAATGTAAACCTCCTTTTTCTCTTTTTTCTTCCCTGTCATTCTGTCACTTTTGTTTTCAGGACTACTGCCCCCACCCTACTCCCATACCCCACCGTAGTCTCTGCAAGTCTTCTGCTCTACGAAGGGTGAGTTTCCTTTTTTTTTTTATTCTGGAAGGTTCTAACACAATTGGCTCTCACCTTTATCCCTGGGCTCCAGGACGGAATTTCGAGCTCTGACCATTTTCCTACCCGTGCCCATTTTTTCTTTAAAAATATACCTCTAGATGCCCTTATTTGTGTCCACCTCTGCATCCTGAATGACTGTTTCTTCTTGTGTGACCACAATGTAGGTTTTGTTTGTTTGTTTGTTTGTTTGTTTTCGGTACGCGGGCCTCTCACTGTTGTGGCCTCTCCCGTTGCGGAGCACAGGCTCCGGACGCGCAGGCTCAGCGGCCATGGCTCACGGGCCCAGCCGCTCCGCGGCATGTGGGATCTTCCCGGACCGGGGCACGAACCCGTGTCCCCTGCATCGGCAGGCAGACTCTCAACCACTGCACCACCAGGGAAGCCCTAGGTCTTTTTTTAATAGTTGATTTACAATGCTGTTCCAATTTCTGCTGTACAGCAAAGTAACTCAGTTATACACATATTTACATTCTCATTTTTATATTCTTTTCCATTATGGTTTATCACAGGATATTGAGTATAGTTCTCTGTGCTATACAGTAGGACCTTGTTGTTTATCCATCCTATAAGTAAATAGTTTGCATCTACCAACCCCAAATTCCCAGTCCATCCCTCTCCCTCCCCCCGCCCCTTAGCAACCACAAGTCTGATCTCTATGTCCATGAGTCTGTTTCCATTTCGTAGATAGATTCATTTGTGTTGTATTTTAGATTCCACATATAAGAGATATCATATGATATCTGTCTTTCTCTTTCTGACTTACTTCACTTAGCATGATCATCTCTAGGTCCATCCATGTTGCTGCAAATGGTATTATTTCATTCTTTCATATGGCTGAGTAGTGTTCTATCACAATGTAGGTTTGCATCAGAGATTTGTTTTTCCCCAAACACTTGGGTCTCAGCATCTGACCCTTCTGGTCCTGCTACCATGTCATCTTAACAACATGCCTGCGTTTTCACCTTCGCTACACAAGGCACCTGCCGCCTGGCATCATCCCTGCCCCTCAAGAAGGCTTACAAAGCCCCCCGGGAAGACAGGACATATATTCACCCAACAACAAACTCAGGAACGCAGTGAGCTCACTGAGCAGCTTAGGTAACACCCCCGCTGAGTGAACCACAGGCCTGGGCTTAGGAAGCACAGAATTATGACAAGGGGGCTGTGGGCACAGAGACCAACCAGGCACCATCTGAAAACTCAACAAGTACAGTGAACTGTTTTTTGATAACATGTAAGGATTAGGATTGTTGGAATTGACGAAACCCACCTTCCTTGAAAGAGTTAGGAATTTACAACACCTTTCTGACCATCGACACCTTTTCTCAATCGACAAATGCCCAGATCCTGTGGGTCTTCAAGATGTGTCGAATCACAAGGACCCTCATTTTCCAAAGAGCTGGGAGACCCTGGTCTGGGCAGTAGGTGTGTTGGGAGGTTGAGGTCTGAGAGGGGTGGGGACAGGCTCTCCAGGGGAAGGGACTTCTTGGCTTTTGTTTTAACCCCATCCCCCGCACCCCACCGTGCATCTGCTCGTTCGCATCTGAAGATCAGAAAGCACTTTTGTTCGGGGCAGCCATTCGCCTGGGCAAGCTTGGCCTCTCGGGACACGGCTCCCCGCGACATCCTCCAGCACCTCCAGGCTTTGCTCGCTCCCCACCCGGCCAGGCAAGATGGGTCGATGGAAAATGCAGCCCCTGGCGCCTGAAGCCTCCCCTGGGGATGCAAGCAGAGCTGGCGGGTGTCCTACACCCGGGGGCAGAGCGCCAACCGTGGGTTCTGTTCCCGTCCTGTCAAGCCCCCTCTCCCACTGAGGAACACGGATTCGCTCTCTGGAGCTTCTGTGGTGTTTTGGGGTGGGAGGCAGAGAAAGGAAGTGGAATCACCTCAGATGCCCACAGACGACTGATTTGCACAAATGGTAATGTGCTGGGAAGGTAGAGTGGTTCTCGTTGCTCTGGAAGCACGTTAATTGTATAAATAAAAGAGCCGATCGCCAACTTCCAAGATGGGGAAAAGGAGCTGAGGGGCCAACCCCACGCCCCCCCTAAATAGAAATATCGTTTTGAATATTCAGACCTGGAGGTTCACCCTCAAGTGTCCTGAGGAGGCCACGCTAGGATGGAATGCCACCCCAAGCTACTCCAGTCCCCTTATTCCTGACACCTGTCCTGTTCCTGCACCAACTCACAGAACCTGACCCTGAATAGGCCCCTAAAGCCAGGCCCCCTCCCCAGGCTCAGGCTCACGTGGCATCAGCGCCCACCTGTCCTGCCGCCCGGCCTCCCACTCGACATCCCCCAGCCAGTCACTCCCCCGCTTTGCATCCTTACTCCCCTCGCTCCCGGGTGCATCCAGGCCCCAGGGAGCAATGCGCTGAGCCCTCCAGGCCATGGTCCCCCTGCCATCGCCAGCCCCTCCCTCCACACGCCTGCCGTGTCCAGCTCACACGGTTTCTCAAACGTGCCAGGGCCGCTGCGTTCACACTCTGCCTGTTCCAGGAATTCCCTTCCCCCTCGTGCCCCTGGAGACTCCATCAGTCACGCCCTAACCCTTATGGAGCCCACCCTGGAGAGGGCTGGGGGCAGTGGCGTTCACAGGGCAGAGGCGCTGTGCTCTCACGGAGCCCAGTGTTCGGGAGAAACTCCACAGTTACCCGCGTGGCTATTTAACTACAATTAATGTGAGTGCAGCAAAGGAAGAGAACGCCCTGTGCTACAAGATGACCGGTGGGCTGGGGCCCTGGGGGGAACGGGGCAGGGGATGTCACCTACAGGGGAGATAGGGGCCACCCTTTTGGAATGAGAAGCAAACGTTCCGATCAGGATGCCTAACGAGCTCCCATCTCTCACCTGGGTGGCCATGAGTTGGTCATCTGGGTCATCCAGGTGGGAGATGCTTGGTCCTCCGGGAGATACTGGAGGCTGGGCCAGAGGCACAGGACTCAGGTCGTGGGAGAGGAAGGCAGTGGCTATTAGCCAGCGTCTCTCAAGAAACCAGACTTAGAATATATGTATAAGGATTTGGCTCCAGTAGTTACAGAGGCTGAGAAGTCCCTGCACCTGCAGTCAGCGAGCTGGAGACCCAGGGGAGCTGACAGTGCAGTTTTGGTCAGAGTCTGAAGAAGGTCGATGTCCAAGCTCGAAATGTCCAGCAGAGACAGCAAAGGCCCCCTTCCTCCATCTTTTGTTCTATTTGGACCCTCAAAGGATGGGCTGAGCCACACCCACCCTGGGAGGGCAACCTGCTATACTCAATCTACCGATTAAATGCTCAGCCCATCCAGAAAACAACCCTCACAGACACGCCCAGAACAAGGTTTAACCAGAATCCAAAGCACCCTGTAACCCAGCTGCACATACGTTAGCTATCGTAGGGAGTTATGACTCCAAGAAACAGGGGCCACGTCCCCAGGGGAGGAGCGAGGACAGGGGAAGGGAGGGAGGCCATGCGTGTGGTCTGGACCCGCTGAGTCTGGGGGCCTGGCACACACCCGCGTGGAGATGTAAGTCACCCACGTGGAGGTAGAGCTCAGATGGGAAGAAGCAGGGCAGCGCAGGCACCTGGGACCCCTGGCGATCACGAACTTGCCAAAGGCAAAAGGGGCCGGAGCGAGAGGCACATTCAGGACGGAGCCCTGAGGAGGGCCCCCGAGGCCCTCCCCTGGGGGCCCTGCCACCCCACCTACACCGGCCCCTCATTCAGCTGCTCGTTCACCCCACAATACAGCTCTGCGTGATGGCAAAGTTGCGTTCATTTTAGATGTTTCTGATGTTCTTTTTAAAATCTCCTCCGCTAGTTTCCTGAATAAAAGTATGGATGCATGAATGCTTCCTGGTCCCTGAGCTTTGCCGCTGCAGGTGCACCAACAGCCCATCACTGCTGGGAGCCCGCCTGCCCCCGCTCATCAGCTCAGCCAGACGAGGGGTGCCCCGCCTCCCCTGGCAGAGGATGCTCTCCCGGGAGAATGCAAGATGATCTCATCACTGTTGCAGAGGCTTTTCCCGGGAACTACTCTACGGCCAGACTCCCTGGACGCCCCTGGGTAGAGGCGTGGAGGAGCTCGCTGGGGCTACGTGGAAATCCTCCTCTCTAGGTACCTGTCCCTCCCCACCTCCCCAGACTCGGTTTCAGGCAAAGCAAACCATTCCCTTTGCAAGATGCGCCTGTAAGGCAGCGTCGTACACGGCTTAAAACAAATGCAGCAGCAGGATTGGTCCACCTGCACGATCGGGTGTTCACTGTAGGCTCAGCCAGAGAAGCCCTGAGCTTCCGTAGTGATGCTCCCCGGAACGTTCTGGGAACAGCTGTTCTGGGAATTGCCTTCAGGGCTGGGCTTATGAGACAAGCCTGCTGCAGCCACACTGCGTGCACATACACACACACGCACACATGCTCACACTCACACACTCATATACGCACACTCTCACGAGCTCACATTCATGCTCCCATACATGCTCCCAGGTGTGCACACGCATCACCATTCTTCCTAGTGGCACCTCCACTTCTAGCTCATTCCCTTCAGCCTAAAGCATGTCTGCAGGAGACTAGGGCCCTGCACGTGGGCAGGTGGGGATGGAGGGCGCTTCCAGGGCACAGCCATCAGGAGACAGTTAGACGGTCCTTCGGAAGCAGCTGTGGGCAGGTGAGCTGGGCAGCTTCGTGACTGCTAACACGTTAACAGGTTAACACATCGAATGAAAGCACTGGGTGTGTTGCTTTGGGGCCCTGACAGCCCTCCACTGTCACCTGCCCTGGCCCTGTATACGGACACAGGAGCCCAGTACAACCTTCTGCCCCAACCTTGTCCACAGAGACACACGGCAGGCAGACTCGAGGAAGAAGAAAAGGCCTTCCTGCCACCAGTTGCAGAAAGAACCATGATTTCACTCTTTGCGAGGGTTCCCTGTGCAAAAAAATGTGTGTGCCCCATTCCTGAGAGTGTATTAAAATTCAAAGAAGTTAATATTTTTAAATGAAAATAGTCATCATCTTACAGGGGTGGATTGGGAGTTTTTCCATTTATTTCTTTAACGTGGCCATTGTTTCACACTTTTAAAATACTTTTAGCAAAAGGGGAAGTGTCAGTCCATTTCCTCTGACCTTGCAAGTGGGCTCTGTCTCCACAGCAGGGCCTAGAGCTCCAATTCCTGCATCCGCTGACATTGTCACCAAGCATCCCGGAAGACCGGCTTCAAGGGGCGGGGATATCTGGCCCTCGAGTCACCCCACGGGTCACCACGCCCGCTTTCCATGAAAACAAAACTTCCAACATGATCACTAACATCCAGAGATTTGCATTTCCCGGCTGCTCGTCTACAGGCACCACCCGTCCCCACAGAAATGTCGTTCGCGGTCACCACTGGGCAAGCAAAGGAGAAGTGGGCACTCTGCCCACTGGGGTGGTTATTGCTTTCCTGGAAAGTTTGATTCATACGCCCTTCTGCTTAAGTCACCCCATAGTATTAGTAAGCAACGTTTATTCAGAGCTACGTGAGGTGTGTGAGCTGAGTCCAGTGAATGTCACGGAACACATCTTCCTCCTGCAATGAAACCGTCCATCTTCCCTGAGTTAGGGTTGCCCGATGGGAGCCATTTTTTTCTCATCAGCACCCAGAGGTTTTCCTCTTACTATCCTACTGGACTGTCCCTCAGTGAATGGCACAGACTCAGAATCCAGTTACAGGGCCTCTGGTCCCTCTCAGGTCGACTGGAGACTAACCAGTTTTCTAAACAGAATACCCTCTCTCACTTGGGTTCTCCAGAGCCGCTTTTTTGGACATCTACCAAAAAAAAAAAAAAATCCTGCTGAGATGACCTTTTTACCCCTTGGCAGGAGCCTGTAGTGCTTCAGCGAACCTTCAACATAAACAGGGCTCCTTGACCTGAATCTTCCTATACACAGTAGCAGAGCAGTGATCAAACGGGAGTCTGACAAGCAAGGTTGCATTTTTGGATCCACTGAGGTGCAGCGGCTGGACCCAAGTATTCGCCTCCATTCTTGGTTTAAAAAAATACACAGAGTAAAAAATACCTGTGATCATACACCTGGCTTTGCTTGGAAGGTCCTCCCATGTGGATGAGGGCTTGACTGTTTTTCTTTCATGTGTCGAAAGGGAAGTGAACTGATCCCAAGACAGCTTAACCCATGGAAACATCACTCCCAGGGAGGTTATGGGGAGAAATAAACACACACGAGGGGATGGGAGCTGGGTAAGCATAGTGCAGGCAGTGGGACCACTAACACGACCGTGATGATGCCTCTCTAACTAGGGGGTGACTCCAGCACTGACATCCAAAGACAATAACAGGTTGAAGGAACAAAGACCACTCGTCCTGGATGTGTTCCTATTCCACCATCAGCTCTCTGTGCAGTTTCTTGGTTTTTTCAAGTCTGACTTCAGGACTTTCTTGAGAAAGCTTCTCAGCTTTCCCCTGCTTTTCCTCCACCACCTCCCACCTGACCTGCAAAATGTTCTGCAGAGGTCCTCCAAGACACACGCTGCAAATTTCTTAAGGAAGTTACACTTACCCAGCTTAAGAATACTCCTTCCAGAAGATGTGGTACATATATACAGTGGAATATTACTCAGCCATGAAAAAGAATGAAATAATGCCATGTGCAGCAACACGGATGGACCTAGAGATGATCATACTAAGTGAAGTCAGCCAGAAAGAGAAAGACAAACACCCTACAACATCACTTATATGTGGAATCTAAAAAAATGATACCAATGAACTTATTTACAAAACAGAAACAGACTCGCAGACAAAGAAAACAAACTTACGGTTACCAAAGGGGAAAGGGGGAAAGGGATAAATTAGGAGCTTGGGATTAACATATATACACTACCATATATTTATAAAATAAATAACCAACTAAAACCTGCTGTATAGCACAGGGAACTATATTCAATATCCTGTGATGAACCATAATGGAAAAGAATTTGAAAAAGAACGCATACGTATCGATGTATAACTGAATCACTTTGCTGCACACCTACAACTAACACAGCATTGTAAATCAACCATACTTCAATTTAAAAAATAAATACTCTTTCCACAAAGGTGAGTCGGTACAAAAATTACTGTGTCAGGACCTGACGCCAACAGTCCAAGGGCAGGGGTGGCAGACTTTCTCTGTAAGGACCAGCTGGAAAATATTTTTGGCTTTTAGGGCCATTTGGTCTTTTTGTAGCTACTGAGATCTGCCATCAGAGTATGCAGAAACAGCACCGATCCCATGGAAGTGAATGGGCCTGAATATGTTCTAGTAGAACTTTATTTATGGACAATGCTAACATTGAAATTTCATGGAATTTCCATGGGTCACAAAAAAACTGTTCTTCTTTTGATTTTTTTCCCCAACCATTTAAATATGTAAACACCGTTGTTAGCTTGTGGGCCATACAAAAACAGAGGGCGGGCTGATTTTGGCCTGTGGGCCAATGTATGCTGACCCCCGGTCTACAGCACTTCTACCAGTAACAAAAACATTATGCTCAGTTACACTACATTGTGTATGTTATAAAACACACTCAAAAAATCAACAAGGTGAAAGTGAGAAACATATAAATGGACATTCTGGCATTTTCTTCCTGAACGCCTGCATCGGATTGTCTTACAGAGTCCTGGAAGCGCATGCACCCACTTTGGAGATATCTGATCTGGTAAATGAGAAAACTTTTACGAGATTTATGTTTCCTATTAGCCCGCTGTTTCCAGAGATCAAGGAATGATGGGGCACTCAACATCTCAGTCTGAGATATTTTGGTAAAATGAAGACATGCTGGCTTATAATCACAAAGCCTAGATGTGAGAAGTGAAAAAGAACTCAGTATTTCAAAATCTGAGAAGGGCCGAGCTAGAGTCATGCAACCTCAAATTGGCAGAAGCGCTTCAATTTGCTCAGGACCAGTTAATCTTGTTCTACGGGAACAATAGTTCTATCAGTTTATCTCGATTGGAGAAGAAGGATGTGGCTGCCCTCCACCCACCTCGTCCTTTGTTTTGTGAAGGATTGAAACCATCCCAACTTCTTTTTCAAAGTCTGATAATGAATCTAAGGGGTCCGCTTAGGCTTGGAATAAGCCATTATTGGATGTCCATAGAGACAGTCTGTCTATGTGGGATACATCCGTGTTTATCTTCCGTAGCCCATGGGTCCCAGCCAAAATCTGGATCAACCAACAATCTGAACCCCTCAATGATCTCAGGTTTAAATCTGTCCCCCAGAACTAGATGTTGATTCAAAAATGGTCTAAACAGCCTTTCCCCAGTGCCCCACACCCAAGGGGAAAGCAGTGTCAGGACTGCTGTTAGGAACGAAGCAGGTGCAATAGTCATCACTGCGCCTAAGGGTCGCCAGTACCTGTGAAATTGACATCAGGAAATCTGCAGGATCCTGAACATTCCGAAAAGCGGGCTAAGGTGTTAAGAATTTCCGAGGACTGTGGACATTGCTCCCAAGTGCAAGGTGACCATGTGGCCTGGAGTCTCCAGGTTAGTGTCCATTGCAAATGTTCCATCTCCTTAGCTTTTACATACCTGTTCTCCCACATCAGGAAGACAGGCCTTGGTCAGACCATGTGTCCTGATTTGAGGGTGAGAAAATATGGTCATCATCCCTCAGGAGATGGACTTGAAACGTTTCTACAAACTGTGGCTAAATGCTAAATGCTCACTCTGCCTCTTTCTCTATTTCATGAAGATGTTGAGAGGCCTCGTTGGTCATGTCTGAGAACTTCTGAAGCTTCCAAAGTCATGGCCACGACATAGCTCACGGACCATTAGAAAAATCTGTGAAAAGTCTAAGTGAACCAATACACCTTTGGCCTCTAGAGGCTTCTGATGAAAACCCTGGAATTACCTATGTGTTCTAAGAGATGAAAATCAGGACAGCAAAGGGGAATGGCGAGTGACCACCTGCATGGGGGAAAGCCCAGTTGCACCCTGCCCCCAACGCCATTTGTGTGTGTGAGTGTGTGTGAGTGTGTGAGTGTGTGAACGTGTGTGTGCCTGTGTGTGAGCGTGAGAGTGTTATGTGAGCCTGTGTGCGTGTGTGTGAGTGCGTGTGTGTGTGAGTAGGTGTGTGTGAGTCTGTGCGTGTGTTGTGTGTGTGAGTGTGAGAGTCCGTGTGCGTGTGTGTGAGTAGGTGTGTGTGAGTGTGTGAGAGTGTGTTATGTGAGTGTGTGTGAGAGTGTGAGTGTGTTGTGTGAGTGTGTGTGAGGAGTGTGAGTGTGTGTGAGTGTGTGGGTGTATGTGAGTAGGTGTGTGCGTGTGTTGTGTGTGAGTCCGTGTGTGTGTGTGTGCGTGCGTGTGTTGTGTGAGTGCGTGTGAGTAGGTGTGTGAGTGTGAGAGTAGGTGTGTGAGAGTGAGAGTGTGTGTGCGTGTGTGTGAGTGCATGTGTGTGTTGTGTTGTGTGAGTGTGTGAGAGTAGGTGTATGTGAGTGTGTGCATGTGTTGTGTGAGTGTGTTGTGTGTGTGAGTGTGAGTCCGTGTGCGTGTGTGTGAGTGCATGTGTGTTGTGTGTGGGGGGTAGGTGTGTGTGAGAGTGTGTTGTGTGAGTGTGCGTGAGTGTGTGTGAGTAGGAGTGTGTGAGTGTGTGGGTGTGTGTGAATAGGTGTGTGAGTGTGTTGTGTGTGTGTGTGTGTTGTGTGTGAGTCCGTGTGCATGTGTGTGTGTTGTGTGAGTGTATGTATTGTGTGAGAGTGTGTGTTGTGTGAGTGCGTGTGTGAGTAGGTTGTGTGAGTGTGTTGTGTGTGTGTGTTGTGTGACTGTGTGTGTGAGTAGGTGTGTGAGAGTGTGAGTGTGTGTGTTGTGTGTGTATTGTGAGAGTGTGTGTTGTGTGAGTGTGAGTAGGTTGTGTGAGTGTGTTGTGTGTGTTGTGTGAGTGTGTGTGTGAGTAGGTGTGTGTGTGTGAGTAGGTGTGTGGGAGTGTGAGTGTGTGCGTGTTGTGTGAGTGTGTGTATTGTGTGAGAGTGTGTGTTGTGTGACTGTGTGTGTGAGTAGGTGTGTGTGTGAGTGTGTGAGTGTGTGTGTGAGTAGGTGTGTGTGTGTGAGTGTGTGTGTGTGGCATTCCTCCCCACCAGCCCACTCCACCCTCAGCAGCACGGGATGCCAGCAGTTACCTCCGCCCATTTAGGACGGATGCCTCCTGGCTGACCCTTGTCTCTCCAGCCCGGAAGAAAATCATGGGCCTCCTGAACCTCCATTGCCAGCTCAAGCAAGACCAAGATGCAGATCGACTCCCAAATAAATTCCTCTCTGTTGTCCTGTGATGTGCTAATTGCCCATAATTAGAAAATTATAATAATTACGAACAATGACACAAAATCTTAAGCAGCAATCTTTTACCCATGAATTGCAAGGCCTTTCCTAAATGTTAATTAAAGGCCACACCAGCCACCTGAACTAAGGCCATGTTGTCCCACTTTAGAGATGGGGAAAACTGAGGTGCAGGGTGGCACATTTTTTATTCTGCCTTGTAAGACAAAATTGTACATTTCAGTCCATTTAAATTAAATTTTCCAAATAAAATGGCTTGGCCTTTCTGTGGAACGGCAGGTAGCTGTTAAAACTTCACGTTTTCAAAGACGGGGGAAAATGCTGATAATGGAATTTTATATGAAAATGAGAGGATGTATGCTGTATTTGTAGGATGGTCTCCTTCATGAGTGAAGGGGTGTCTGTTTATGTGTCTGTGTGTCTGTCTGTTGATCAAGACTAAACCATAAAGTTAATAAAGGTTGGTTATCAGTTTCTGGCGGAATTCAAAATGATTTTTTGCTTTATCCTGAAACTTTTCTCTCACTTCTAGATTTCCTAAGGTAAACATTTCATCTTTTATAATAAGAAAAAAAAATGTTATTTTTAAGACATTTTTAATTTCTAAAAAGTAAGTTTTTTAACGTTACTAGCATATTTTATTTAACCCAATACATTCAAATATTATTTTCAACATGTAATCAATAAAAAAATTATTAATGAGATTTTTTTTCATAATAAGACTTTTAAATCTAGTGAGTGTTTTCCACTTACACCACATTTCAATTCAGATGAACATTTCACATGCTAAATAGCTACGTGTGACTACTGGCTGTACTGTACTAGCACTAGTGGTGAACACTCTTGCTACCATGTTCATCAACTCATTTTAAGCAGCTGTAAAAAGCAAATATAGAGATAAGAATAATTTCATAGGAGAATTAGAGTATAATAAATTACCACCACATAATAGTAGGTCTTGGCCAAACAAATATTTACTTAAACGTTATATATACTTCAAAAGACATATTCTAATACGTTTCTTCTTCTGCTTATCCTTGAGGGTAGGAAATAATCCGTTTGATAGGTGAATATAGAAAAAGAACCTATAAATCACATTAAAAATTAAGTTTTTTAAAGGCTTTCCTCTTCCCTGTTTTAAATCAGGCTCCTTAACTCTTTACGTGCACTTAGGGCATTTCTTTTTCGACCCTCTCCACACAGTAACACAGATGCGCAGCTCCTTTCCCCTGTGGTAAATTAATAAGCATGACCCCAGGGTGGCCTCTTGCTGGAGCTGCCACGGGGCTAGGATTCACCTAGAGAGGCTGGAAGTGGCCACAGAGGATGGGGATGAGGCCAGGGGCCAAACTCGAGTCTCGGATCAGGCAGGGAGGGACTCAGGAGTCCCAGGTCCCTGCTCAGCTTGTCCGGAGTGACCTTTGCCAAGGCTGCTTTCCTGGAAACGGAAGCCTGCCCCCGCCTCCCCCTAAGCCCACCCAGCTGTCCAGTGGTCGGGGAGAGAGAAAAGGGCAGGCGACATCAAAGACATAGCAACTGCCTGGCGAAACCCTCCCCTGCCAGTCTGGAGGTGTCACTTCCTGCTGTAGGGCAGCTGCTGCCTCTTCCTGCCCTTCAACTGAAGGGTAAAATGTTCACACCACCTTGTAAATATCACCCTCCGCCCTTAACATCCTCGCCCTAAACAAAACAGCAACCGGGGCAAACCTGACGCCCCTGGGAGAGGCAGGGTGGAAGGGCTCGTGCCCACCAATAAAATCCACCTGCCACACCCCAGAAGGGAGCAGGTGCTCCGTTATCCCTTTTGGATCCGCCCCCAGGTGCTCAGGCCTGCTGCCAGGCGTGGCTGCACGTCACCGGGCACAGGCTGGCTCTCTCTGCAGCCACCGTGGGAATTCTGGCTACACTGGGCTGAAAACACGGACGCGGTGCGCAGGGGGCAAAGCTTCAGCCCGACTTGTCTGTGGCTTGGGACTCTGTAGAGCTGTGTCCCGGCACGTGGATGTGCCCTGGTAGATACAGAAATCTCTGCTGTGTCTGCCTGCTCTGTGCCCCTGTTTCTGCAGGGCTGTAACCATTTTCAAGGAACCTTGTACGAAAGTCCTGTCTTCGTGAAGCTATGCGTTAAACACAGTTTTGAGTAGTAGGACAGTTCTCCCAAGACCTGCCATGGACCTTGGGCATGGAGGAAGGCAGAGTGGGCCAGAGGAGCTGCTGGAAGGGGGCTGTAGGTGGGGGGACCCCTAGAGCTTGCCTGACCCCACAGGGTTCAGGTTCATGCCACTGAACAGGCCTGGTGGGTGTTCAGAGTCCTGCGTCCCGGAAGGAAGCCCTGAACACAAACTGCTTCGAGGAGCAGCAAGGAGCGGAGTGGGGAGGGGACAGCCCCGCTCGCAGACTGCTGGGGGGAGGGGATTCTTGGAGGAGAAAAGGGGAGTAAGGGAAGAGAGCAAGAGGAAAGCCACTCGCAGGGTCCAGTGGGCTCTGGCTCAAAGCTGCCCCTGAAATACCCGGGTCTCCCTTCTACCTCCCAAGTCACCCATCAGCATCTCTTCCCTGTCCTTTGTGGGAAGCTCCAAACAATAGCAAACACAATCTTCACGCCCAGAGGGTCGCAGCCCAGTTGGTGAGAGCCTTTACATTTTGAGAGAAGATGAGAGTTGGAGGGTGGTGTCCAGCCCTCCCTGCCCCAGGCGAGTGGCCCAGCCTCTGGGCTCAGCCCCTTCCCCAGGGAGCTGGCTCCCTTCTCGGCGGTTCCTCCTCGGCAGCGCCTGGCCACAAGGGCCTCCCCCGGGGGCCACCCGAACCCCGTCTCCAACCTGCACATGGCGTTTCTGGGTTAATTCAGGCTTCTGGAAGCAGTGGCTCAGGGAGACTCCCCGCCCCGCCTCAGGGGGTGGCCCGCAGGCTGTCACCATCCACGTGTACGGACCCCTGGGGAAAGGCAGTGTCCAGCCGCCATCCCCGCTGGACAGGCTCATGTACTCCCTGCGGGGGATGTCAATAATAACATCGATTTTCACTAATCCCACAGCCAGGGGTTTTTCCATCCCAAATGTGGAACAGGGACAAAGCACTGGGCAGGGAACCCAGGAGACTGTGTCACGTCACATACCTCTCCACCTCCACTTCCATTCATTTGTAAAGGCGCTGACCAGACCCTCACTTGGAAATCCGTTCCAGCCATAAAATCGAAGAGCTGATCATGGGACCTGCAAGCTCTCAAGAGCTGTTTCCCAGAGCTCACACACTCACCCACCACTACCAAGCCAACATTCCCCGTCCGAGGAGGGGCTGGGCGGTGTCAGGGCTCCACTGAGGCTGGGTCACCAAGCCGGTGAGAGGCTGAGACTAGACCCCGCCCAGAGCCCACACCCTACCTCCCCATCTGTCATGCATGTAAGAAAAAAAGCCCCTACGGGCCATTGTCAAGAAGGTTGAGAGAAGAGCAAAGCCCTGCGCCAAGGGCCAGAAGCGTCTTTTATAGGAAGAGGCTTGCCCAGTTCCCGCAGGACCTGAACGTCCAGCCTCCTGTTCCTACCTCTGCAGGGACCAGGGCTGGTAGAGGATTTCATGTCTCTGAAGGCCCAGCTGATACCTCCAGCTTAGCTCTGAGTCCAGGCAGAGACACTGACCCAAAGGGAGGGGGGACTCGTCTTTCTGTGCCACCAGAGAGCACCTGTGAACATGGCAATGCTGTGAGCCAGTCAGGGGAGATGTGCCGTTAATTCAGGGCTGGCGTGGGTAGGTGCGCTGAAGCGATGATGCAGTTTCTGTGGGTCAGAGGCAAGCCCACAGCAGGGCGTCCCTCGGATCAGGGCTTGAACTGCACCCTGGCTGCGCTCCTGCCGCCGCACCGTCTGGAACACAAATGACATCCAGAGTTAAGGAGGCGCAGGCAGTGTCCCAGGCCCCGCTGGGACGTCACTTAGGGCCTGGCCGAGCTGCATACTTGTGTCTCAACACAGGAGCTCAGCTCCAGACCCGAGTGCTGAGGGCACACAGCCAAGTGCAGAGAAAGGACGTGAGGCTGGCCGCCGAGGTCACCCCGGCTGAGCTTGACAGGTAAAATCTTCAGAGTCCATCCTTTTACAGAGGACCCTGCCGGCCAGGCTGGAGGAAGGCCGAGGCCTCTGCTCCTGTGTAGCCTGTTGGAGGCTGAACCACAGCGCCAGCCCCTTCCCAGGGTGGCTGGACCTGTACCAGCTCGCCTGGTGCCAACAGTCACCCCCGGCCAGCAAGGCAGAGTCAGGGGATGTGGGTGTATGTGGTGTATGTGACAGAATATCAGAATTAGAGTCTGTGTGGGTTCCCTGGGGCGACGGCAACAAAGCCGCAAGCTGGGAGGCTTAACAACCACAGAAATGTCTTCTTTCAACGTCTGGAGGCCAGAGCCTGAATCAAGGCGCTGGCACGGTCACGTTCTCTCTGAAGGCTCTGGAGGGATCCTTCAGTCCCTCTCCCGGCTTCTGGAGGTGGCTGGCAGTCCTTGGCTTATAGACGCCTCCCTCCAGTCTCTGCTTCTGTGGCGTTTTCTCTTCTTCTAACGACACCAGTCATTGGCCTAGCACCCACCTTAAGGACCTCATCTTAACTTGATGACATCTGCAAAGACCCTATTTCCAAAGAAAGTCACATTCAGAGGTACTGAGGGTTAGCACTTCAACATATATTTGGAGGGACACATCAACCCAGAACACCTGGGCTCAAAAGAAAGACAACAATACAACTCAAACATTTCCTCTGCAATGTGATAGTTTAAAAATATAGAGAAATAACCTGAAGGCAGATCATTTGGAATTTTTACTTGTTGGACTATTTTGCAGTCGTTAAAAATGATTATTGCGAGGCTATGTGGCCACCTGACAAGTTATTTCTAACAAGGCTGAGTCATACTTCTTAGTACAGTTATGAGAGATGCCTGTCACACGAGCAAGGCCTGGTGGGGAACAAGAAGAGCTGTATTGGAGGCAAGGGGTTATGGACAGTTTTCCTCTTAGCATTTTATCTTAAACTTCTCTTTATTTAATATATTTTTAAAATTAGAAACAAGGAAGAAACAATGGATTTGCATCACCTCTACCACGCAGCTGCTGTGAGATTAAGGGAAAGCGTTTAACTCTGCACGCCTCGGGTTTCTAACTGCAGAATGGACAGAATATGTGTCCCTTCGACCTCTGAGAATGGTTGTGGGGCACACGGGTCGAAGTGACCTAAGGATAGGGAACCGCCTTGACAGCCAAGGTCACTGAGCAAAACCTTTCATCATTCCTGTTACTGGGGGGCAAGGCTGTCCTTTTAAATACCTGAGAGTGTTCTGTGGCCAGCAGATACTTGTGGCAACACAAAGAGAAGGAAGAGGAGGAATTAACAGATGTAAAGAGCACAGAATCAAAGTGAGCTGGCCAGCAGACATGAGGAGAGCGGGCACAAATGCCCAGAAACTTGGTTCGCTCTCAGTGATTCCCTCCGGCCGCCTGAGGACGTGCAGTGTGTTTCACTGGCAGTGTTGGAGCCCGTGAGGCTGGCCAGCCCGCTGCCTCTCCACCGGTGTGTGACGCATTCCTTCCGCATCTGCTGACGTGAAAGCATCCCTCTGTGATGAGGGCGGGGCGGTGGTCCACACGGAGTCTAGCGCCAGGAGGGAAACGTAAGGCCACGTGAGTGGAGCCCTCTTGGGTGAGGGGACATTTGGGCGAAGACGTCGAGAACTGGGGGGCGGGGGGGAGAAGGTTTCATCCGGGAGGACCAGCCCACAAGTGCAAAGCTGGGATGAGAAGGGCTGGGACGGGTGTGTGTATTCAAGGCGCAGCAAGGGGGCCAGTGTGTCTGAAACAGGGAGAGTGCCGCGCAGGGGAAGGGGTCAGGGAGCGGCGGGGGCCAGACCACCTAGGGTCTTGAAAGCAGAGGCCAGGGCTGGGAGATTTTATTCTGCGTGAGAAGGGAGACGCTAGAGGGTTTTGAGCAGAGTGATGTCTTTAATAAAAGGCTTACTCTGCTGCTGTATGGGGGGGGCAGTTGGGGGGTAGCAAGGCGGGGGCTGGGAGATCAGCGAGGGAGGCACGGTGGCCGCTTGGACTAGGGCGGAAGTGGCGAGAGGGATGAGACGCCGTCAGGTTCTGCCCAATCCTTAAGGGATTTGCCGATGGATCGGATGTGAGAGAGAGAGAGACTAGAAGGACTCAAAAGTTTGGGTCTGAGGAACCGGAATAATGGAATTTCCATTTCCTGAGACTGGAAGACCCCAAGGGGAGCAGCCTGGGAAAGGGAGGGGTGGGGACGTCACACTGGGAGATGATTATGGTGAACGAAGCCTTGGGGTGGGGCAGGGAGAGGATTCCACCCACGCCGCGTCTCCAGGCTGCAAGGAACTGGCTGGAGCAAGCCTGCTTCCAGAACCGTCCCAGACTGCGCTATGTCCAGAACCATGAGTAATTGGAGATGCTCTTCCGCTCGGGTTTTGCGCAGATCTCCGAGATGCTGTTGAAAGGAGGACGTGTCATGAGCATCCCCAGGTCTCTGATCGGGCTGCTCTTCACACTGAGAGGAGAGAAGCGGGGTTGTCGGAGCTCGTCCTAAACCAAACCTGCGATGAGTTTGTTTTTTCACCCCAGGAAAGGGATCCTGAAGGTGGGAGAACAGACAAGAGGTTTAAAGACCTCTCAGATGCCACAGGCTGCCGCATTTGGGACCGATGTGGGCTGTGGGGAGCTGGCGGGGCTCAGAACCAAGAGGACCGCCATGGGTTATGGTGAGAATTCACCTTATGCGACGTTGGAAAAGCTGGGAAGCCTAATGCGTGGGTAAGGACACGCCAGACACATCCAGATGCTGAGGCAGGACCGTCAAGGGATAGCTCGTGGCCGGGAGGCAGGAGGCTGCCAGCAGGGCCAGCAGTGGGGACACAGGGATGCAGAGAAGAGCAGAGAACAAGCTGGAACCCACAGGCACCTCTGCCCTGGCCCCTGCTGCCTCGGACCATAATTACCTTCCGAGCCGCACACTAGTTTCTCGTGCAGGCTTGCCGTATAAAAGGCAGGATTTCCCATTCAATTTGAATTGTGCATCAGCAGTGAACAATTCTTTACATAAGTATGTCCCATGCACTGTCTGACACATGATAAGAAACTACTTGTTGATCTGTGATTCAAGTTTAACTGGGAGTCCTGTGATTTTAGTTGCTAAACCTTTGGCCGGCTCCTGCCAGAACTCTCGAGGGAAGGGGGTCAGGGCAGGGCTCCTGCCCCCAGGCGGTAGGGCAACCGCTGCCAGGGTTGAGGGCTTACCCCACACCAGTCCTGCACACACAGCTGCTCATCGAATCCCCACAGCACAGGAGGACAGATTTTATTACTACTTCAGATGGGAAAACGGAGGTTCAGAAAGAAGAAATGATTTACCAAAAATTTTATAAGTGAGAATAATAATAACAGCTAACACGTAAGCAGCAATTACAAGGTCAGGCAAAGTTCTAAGAGGTCTATGCATAAGATCTCATTTAATTCTTTTTAACAACTCTAGGAGGAATTTTGGACCCACTTTACAGATAATGAAATAAAATCACATTAGTAGTAAGTGGCCTGAGGGAGAGGACTGGGGTTGGCTGCATGAACACAGCCTGAAGGGGGCTGGTGCGCCACAGCTAGCCAGGAGGGAGTCCGGGAAAAAGTCTGGACCTGCCTAAAAGGCAAGAGACCATTGTTTCAGGGGTGCGTGAGGAGAGGGCATTCAGAGTACCACCTAAACGAGCTCCAGAGATGGGCACGAGCTGAGGCTATCAGTGCAGACCCCAGAGATGGGCATGAAACGCTAAGGCTGCTGCTGCCGCCACCAAGAAGCCTGTGTGCGAGCACAGGTCACTGTCCACACGTCCCCTCCCGGGAGCCTGTGCAGCCCGCCACTGCCAGGGTCCCATGATCCAGGGGCAACTTCCCCGGGAGAACGCATGGCGCACCTCAGGCTGTTGCAATGTCACAATGGCCTCTGCCACTGCAGGCTTGCCCCACATTCCATACCCTTCCCTCGCCCCAGCCTGAGTGAGCCAGAGCCCCTGAATCAGCTGCTCCTTTAACCCATCCTGTCTGGGCAAATAACAGATGCCAGAGGGCAACCGACATGCAGAGGTGGGGCCACATCCAAAGCTGAACCCCAAGAGCTGTGCGAACAAAGAAGAGAAAGGGAAATCTCTCCCAGCAGCCTCAGGAGCAGCGGATTAAATCCCCACAATCAACTTGAGGTACACTGCATTTCTAGAATGCCTGAAGAGACAATGAATCAACCCAAAATTGAAGTGGTAGACTTTGGGAGCAGCTATAGACCTGGGGTTTGCTGTATGCGACTGACTAGTTTCTGATTTTTATGTTTATATTAGTTTAGTTTTTAGTGCTTGCTATCATTGGTGGAGTTGTTTATTGGTTTGGTTGCTCTCTTCTTTTCTTTATTACTTTTTTATTTTAATAATTTTTATTTTAATAACTTTATTTATTTATTTATTTTTCTCCCTTTTCTTCTGAGCTGTGTGGCTGACACGGTCTTGGTGATCTGGCCAGATGTCAGACCTGAACCTCTGAGGTGGGAGAGCTGAGTTCAGGACATTAGTCCACCAGAGACCTACCGGCTCCATGTAATACCAATCAGCAAGAGCTCTCCCAGAGATCTCCGTTTCAACACCAAGACCCAGCTGCACTCAATGACCAGCAAGCTACAGTGCTGGACACCGTATGCCAAATAACTAGCAAGGCAGGAACACAACCCCACCCATTAGCAGAGAGGCTGCCTAAAATCATAAGTTCACAGACACCCCAAAACACACCACCGGGAATGGTCCTGCCCACCAGAAAGAAAAGATCTAGCCTCATCCACAAGAACAGAGGCACCAGTCCCCTCCACCAGGAAACCTACACAACCCACTGAACCAACCTTACCCTCTGGGGGCAGACACCAAAAACAACAGGAACTATGAACCTGCAGCCTGAAAAACAGAGACCCCAAACAGAGCAAGTTAAGCAAAATTAGAAGACAGAGAAATACGCAGCAGATGAAGGAACAAGGTAAAAACCCACCAGACCAAACAAATGAAGAGGAAATAGGCAGTCTACCTGAAAAGGAATTCAGAGTAATGATAGTAAAGATGATCCAAATCTTGCAAATACGATGGAAAAAATACAAGAAACATTTAACAAGGACATAGAAGAACTAAAGAGCAAACAAACAATGATGAACAACACAATAAATGAAATTAAAAATTCTCTAGCAGGAATCAATAGCAGAATAACTGAGGGAGAAGAACGGATAAGTGACCTGGAAGATAAAAGAGTGGAAATAACTACTGCAGAGAAGAATAAAGAAAAAAAATGAAAAGAATTGAGGACAGACCCAGAGACCTCTGGGACAATGTTAGACACACGAACATTCAAATTATAGGGATCCCAGAAGGAGAAGAGAAAAAGAAACAGACTGAGAAAATATTGAAGAGATTAGAGTTGAAAACTTCCCTAATATGGGAAACAAAGTAGTCAATCAAGTCCAGGAAGTGCAGAGTCCCATAGAGGATAAATCCAAGGAGAAACATGCCAAGACACATATTAATCAAACTATCAAAAATTAAATACAAAGAAAAAATATTAAAAGCAGCAAGGGAAAAACAACAAATAACGTACAAGGGAATGCCCCATAAAGTTAACAGCTGATCTTTCAGCAGAAACTCTGTGAGCCAGAAGGAAATGGCAGGATATATTTAAAATGATGAAAGGGAAAAACCTACAACCAAGATTACTCTACCCAGCAAGGAGCTCATTCAGATTCGACGGAGAAGTTAAAACCTTCACAGACAAGAAAAAGCTAAGAGAATTCAGCACCACCAAACCAGCTTTACAACAAATGCTAAAGGAACTTCTCTAGGCAGGAAACACAAGAGAAGGGAAAGACCTACAATAACAAACCCAAAACAATTAAGAAAATGGTAATAGGAACATACATCTTGATAATTACCTAAAATGTAAATGGATTAAATGCTCCAACCAAAAGACATAGACCAGCTGACTGGATACAAAAACAAGACCCATATATATGCTGTCTACAAGAGACCCACTTCAGACATAGGGACACATGCAGACTGAAAGTGAGGGGATGGAAAAAGATATTCCATGCAAAGGGAAATCAAAAGAAAGCTGGAGTAGCAATTCTCATATCAGAAAAAATGGACTTTAAAATAAAGACTATTACAAGAGACAAAGAAGGACACTACATAATGATCAAGGGATCAATCCAAGAAGAAGATATAACAATTGTAAATATTTATGCACCCAACATAGGAGCACCTCAATACATAAGGCAAATGCTAACAGCCATAAAAGGGGGGAAATCGGCAGTAACACAATCATAGTAGGGGACTTTAACACCCCACTTTTAGCAATGGACAGATCATCCAAAGTAAAAATAAATAAGGAAACACAAACTTTAAATGACACATTAAAGATGATGGACTTAGTAGATATTTATAGGACAGTCCATCCAAAACAGAATACACTTTCTTCTCAAGTGCTCATGGAACATTCTCCAGCATAGATCATATCTTGGGTCATAGATCACGTCTTGGTAAATTTAAGAAAATTGAAATCATATCAAGTATCTTTTCTGACCACAACACTGTGAGACTAGATATCAATTACAGGGAAAAAAATGTAAAAAATACAAACACATGGAGGCTAAACAATATGCTACTAAATAACCAAGAGATCACTGATGAAATCAAAGAGGAAACCAAAAAATACCTAGAAAAAAATGACAACGAAACCATGACAACACAAAACTTACGGGATGCAGCAAAAGCAGTTCTAAGAGGGAAATTTATAGCAATACAATCCTACCTTGAAAAACAAGAAAAATCTCAAGTAAACAACCTAACCTTACACCTAAAGCAATTAGAGAATGAAGAACAAAAAACCCCCAAAATTAGCAGAGTAAAGAGATCATAAAGGGCTTCTCTGGTGGCGCAGTGGTTGAGAGTCCGCCTGCCGATGCAGGGGACACGGGTTCGTGCCCCGGTCCGGGAAGATCCCACATGCCGCAGAACGGCTGGGCCCATGAGCCATGGCTGCGGAGCCTGCACATCCAGAGCCTGTGCCCCGCAATGGGACAGGCCACAACAGTGAGAGGCCCATGTACCGCAAAAAAAAAAAAAAAAGAGATAGATCAGAAATAAATGAAAAAAAAAAAAGAAGCAAACAATAGCAAAGATCAGCAAAACTAAAAGCTGGTTCTTTGAGAAGATAAACAAAACTGATAAACCATTAGCCAGACTCATCAAGAAAAAAAGGGAGAAGACTCAAATCAACAGAATTAGACATGAAAAAGGAGAAGTAACTGACACTGCAGAACTACAAAGGATCGTGAGAGATTACTACAGGCAACTCTATGCCAATAAAATGGACAACCTGGAAGAAATGGACAAATTCTTAGAAAAGCACAACTTTCTGAGGCTGAACCAGGAAGAAATAGAAAATATAAACAGACCAATTACAAGCACTGAAATTGAACCTGTGATTAAAAATCTTCCACAAACAAAAGCCCAGGACCAGATGGCTTCACAGGTGAACTCTATGAAATATTTAGAGAAGAGCTAACACCTATATTCTCAAACTCTTCCAAAATATAGCAGAGGGAGGAACATCCCAGATTCATTCTACGAGGCCACCTCACCCTGATACTAAAACCAGACAAATATGTCACAAAAAAAGAAAACTACAGACCAATATCACTGATGAACATAGATGCAAAAATCCTCAACAAAATACTAGCAAACAGAATCCAACAGCACATTAAAAGGATCATACACCATGATCAAGTGGGGTTTACCCCAGGAATGCAAGGATTCTTCAATATATGCAAATCAATCAATGTGATACACCATATTAACAAATTGAAGAATAAAAACCATATGATCATCTCAATAGATGCACAAAAAGCTTCTGACAAAATTCAACACCATTTATGATAAAAACTTTCCAGAAAGTAGGCATAGAGGGAACTTTCCTCAACATAATAAAGGCCATATATGACAAACCCACAGCCAACATTGTTCTCAATGGTGAAAAACTGAAACCATTTCCACCAAGATCAGGAAAAAGACAAGGTTGCCCACTCTCACCACTGTTATTCAACATAGTTTTGGAAGTTTTAGCCACAGCAATCAGAGAAGAAAAAGAAATAAAAGGAATCCAAATCCGAAAAGAAGAAGTAAAACTGTCACTGTTTGAAGATGACATGATATTATACATAGAGAATCCTAAAGATGCTACCAGAAAACTACTGGAGCTAATCAATGAATCTGGTAAGGTAGCAGGATACAAAATTAATGCACAGGAATCTCTGGCATTCCTATACACTAATGATGAAAAATCTGTAAGAGAAATTAAGGAAACACTCCCATTTACCACTGCAACCAAAAGAATAAAATACCTAGGAATAAACCTACCTAAGGAGACAAAAGACCTGTACTCAGAAAACTATAAGACACTGATGAAATAAAGATGATACAAACAGATGGAGAGGTATACCATGTTCTTGTATTGGAAGAATCAACGTTGTGAAAATGACTATACTACCCAAAGCAATCTACAGATTCAATACAATCCCTATCAAACTTACCAATGGCATTTTTCACAGAACCAGAACAAAAAATTTCACAATTTGTATGGAAACACAAAAGACCCCGAATAGCCAAAGCAATCTTGAGAAAGAAAAACGGAGCTGGAGGAATCAGGCTCCCAGACTTCAGACGATATAATACAAAGCTACAGTAATCAAGACAGTATGGTACTGGCACAAAGCCAGAAATATAGATCAATGGAACAGGATAGAAAGCCCAGAGATAAACCCATGAACATATGGTCACCTTATCTTTAATAAAGGAGGCAAGAATATATAACGGAGAATATACAGCCTCTTCAATAAGTGGTGCTGGGAAAACTGGACAGCTACATGTAAAAGAATGAAATTAGAACACTCCCTAACACCATACACAAAAATAAACTCAAAATGGATTAAAGACCTAAATGTAAGGCCAGACACTATAAAACTCTTAGAGGAAAATATAGGCAGAACACTCTATGAAATAAATCACAGCAAGATCCTTTTTGATCCACATCCTAGAGAAATGCATATAAAAACAAAAATAAACAAATAGGACCTAACGAAACTTAAAAGCTTTTGCACAGCAAAGGAAACCATAAACAAGATGAAAAGACAACCCTCGGAATGGGAGAAAATATTTGCAAATGAAGCAACTGACAGAGGATTAATCTCCAAAATATACAAGCAGCTCATGCAGCTCAATATCAAAAAAACAAACAACCCAATCCAAAAATGGGCAGAAGACCTAAATAGACATTTCTCCAGAGAATATATACAGATTGCCAGCAAACACATGAAAGGATGCTCAACATTGCTAATCATTAGAGAAATGCAAATCAAAACTACAATGAGGTATCACTTCACACCGGTCAGAATGGCCATCATCAACAAATCTACAAACAATAAATTCTGGAGAGGATGTGGAGAAAAGGGAACCCTCTTTCACTGTTGGTGGGAATGTAAATTGATACAGCCACTATAGAGCACAGTATGGAGGTTCCTTAAAAAACTAAAAATAGAACTACCATATGACCCAGCAATCCCACTACTGGGCATATACCCTGAGAAAACCATAATTCAAAAAGAAACATGTACCACAATGTTCATTGCAGCACTATTTACAATAGCCAGGACATGGAATCAACCTAAGTGTCCACTGACAGATGAATGGATAAAGAAGATGTGGCACATATATACAATGGAATATTACTCAGTCATAAAAAGAAATGAAATTGAGTTATTTGTAGTGAGGTGGATGGACCTAGAGTCTGTCATACAGAGTGAAGTAAATCAGAGAAAAACCAATACCATATGCTAACACATATATATGGAATCTAAAAAAAAAGAATGGTTCTGAAGAACCTAGGGGCAGGACAGGAATAAAGACGCAGATGTAGAGAATGGACTTGAGGACACGGGGAGGGGGCAGGGTAAGCTGGGACAAAGTGAGAGAGTGGCATGGACATATATACACTACCAAATGTAAAATAGATAGCTAGTGGGAAGCAGCCGCATAGCACAGGGAGATCAGCTCGGTGCTTTGTGACCACCTAGAGGGGTGGGATAGGGAGGGTGGGAGGGAGGGAGACGCAAGAGGGGATAGATATGGGGATATATGTATATGTATAGCTGATTCACTTCGTTATAAAGCAGAAACTAACACATCATTGTAAAGCAATTATACTCGAATAAAGATGCTAAATAAAAATGGAGGGATGTGTTGGGTAAAGCTATAGAAGTAAAAAAGGAATTAGTAAGTGGCGTCATCACTGACTATTTGAACGCAGAAATGTGGCTCCAGTCTGTCCCCTCACCAGCATCTTAAACTACCACTGAGCCACCACCTCCTGCTCTTGGTGAAGCGATATTTACATGCAGGAAACTCACTGAGTCCCAGCTCCCAGGGAGCTCTTGGGGTGCAGTAAATTGGACTAAACTGACAACGAAAGAGAGGAAACCTCTGTGGTTTGGGAGGGGGCGAGGGAGGGTTCATGCAGGCAGATAAGTGGAAACCGGAACATTGGAAGATGCGGCAAAGGGGAGGTTAACACACACCCACCTTAGGAAGTGTAAATATGTCAAGTAAACATCACCGGTCCCTGAGTGCGTCATAGGAGCCAGGTGCTGTATGGAGGAGAATTGAGCTACCTTCCTTGGTCCTCATGGTCACTCCCAGAGTACTGGCCCCGTCTTACAAACTGGAAACTGGGGCTTCAGGGGGCCAAGCAGCTTGGCTGAGGTCACCCCATCCGGAAGATGCAGATGCAGGACAGGAACCGAGTAGGTGATCCCCAAACCAGCACATCTTTCCTGCCACCATCCTTCCTGGCTCGCTTGTAAGGATGTATGTCCTTAAATTCAAGACAGAGAGGCACGTGCAGTACAGCTAGATCCACTGAAATATATGTCATCTCTGCTTCTGGGAGTAATGAACGGAGGGGTTTGCTCTGAGAAGCACGGTCTTCATCTCAGAACCCCGCAAACACTCTTCCGGGCAGCGCTGAGCAGACTCCTGCTGCCCGGAGACAGAGGGAGGGGGAGCCGCCTGCACTGGGTCCCAGAGAGCTGAGGTCCCCTCCCCGGGCAGAGGCTTCCATCTGGGAAGAATGGCGCCTCCCCAGGGAGACCACCTCTAACCATCCCTGTTGTTCACAGCATCATTCATTCCTTTCCTTGTTTTTTCTTTTTGTTTGTTTTGGTTTTGTTTTGTTTCTGGGTTTTGGTTTTGGTTTTTTGGGGGGCCGTGCTGCGCGGCTTGTGGGATCTTAGCTCCCCGACCAGGGATCGAACCCGGGCCATCGGCAGTGAAAGCGAGACCTCTTTACTGTTGGACCACCGGGGAATTTCCTCATTTCCTTGTAAATCCACGAGTTTCCCAAGAACCCTGCTGGGGGTTTCAGAGCTTTGGCTCTAGGTGGAGAGCCTGGGGTTCTGATCCAGACTTGCCACCTGGGCAACTTGATGAATCTCTCAGTTTCTGAAAAAATTCTGGGGAGAAATGCAGGAAAGAGTATAAGAAAGGTGAGGGAATGGGATCTGGAGAAAACTTACCAGCCTGGAACTGAGAATGGAAGGACGTCCTCACAAGGCCACCCAAACACATGACGACCAGGGCAGCTCTGAGTTACTGATTCCAGTTAGGATGAGGTGGGCATTCCGTTATGTCTCAGAAGTGTCGATGGGTCTCCATGAAGCTGGGTTTCTGGGGAAGGATATAGATACAGATATAGATATATAGATCCGAGGTCCATGTTGCTGTACCTTTTGCTCATTTGCCTCAATCAGCCCTCGGCTCAAAGCATTTGGAGAGGATCCTGTGAATAGTTTAGGCTAGCCAGCACTCTGCTCAGTTACAGCATCAACGGCAAGCCTGTTGCTTCTGTCACCGTCCTTCTCTGCACTCTTTCTAGATAGCAAGTCAGAATTAAGGCAAGGCCAGAGCCGAAAGTCGGAGGCAGGGCAGGTGGAGTCAAACCAGCTCTCAGATTCCAGAGCAGCTGAGAAAAACATCACGCACCAATAAGCACGTGAGCACACCTGCGAGGACAGCCCAGCTCCTTGCTGTCAGTGCTGTGACACAATCTAACCTTTGCTGGTTTTGTTTGTAATTTTTGAATTTTGTATAAGTTTGTGTTCCATTTGAAATATGAACTCTTTTACAATGTAAAAAAGTAAAGGAAGCTTTTAAAAATTACAAAAGAGAGGGATGTTGAGAAGAGCAATTGCCAAGCTTTACTCTGAGCTGCAGACTTAACGCCATCTCACCACACAACACATGATGTTTTCTTTTCTACTAGATGATGACGCCCTTGGTAATAAAACACGAAACCACACTGCAGGGGTGACATTGACCCGAAGCGCTTGCATTGACCCTGGAAACATGGGATCCAATCCAGTCCATTCTGTCTGTTGAAGGAGGCTTTTCTCCTTCTCTGGTTTAAAATAACCCAGCAGATGGCACTGAATTTCAGAAATTGTTCTGTGCACTTATTTTCCCCCGCAGAGGTGGGCAACGTGGGCCTCGGGGGCTCAGTCTGTAGCAGCAGCATGTGGTCGCTTCTGGAAGGTTTCTCCGTGGGGCCCATTGTCCCGACTTGATGGTTCTACACCTCACAGAGGAAAATCGCTATGAATACTCGTCTCCAGGTTGAGGCAGGATGCCCAGCTCACTCCAGATGCCACTTAACAGTTAATCCTCGTGCAAAAGAAAGAGCACAGGCAGTCGACGTGGTCCAGGTGGAGGAGCGCTGGGGAAGGACATCCCGCGGGGCTGGGGGAAGGGAGAGGTGAGGAGTGATTGCTCGATGGGCTAGGAGTTTCTTTTGGGAGTGATGAATTGTTCTGGAATTAGATAGTGGAGACAGCTGCACATCATGAATATACTAAAAACCACTGAATGATACGCTATAAATAGAAAAGTGAATCTTATTTTATGTGACTTTTATCTCAATTTTTTTTAAAAAGTGAGTTAGGACATGACATTCCTTAGCTTAAAGTCCTCAATCTGGAGGCTTCCCCTCCCCCTGTGAGTACAAGGCAGAGCTTCCTCCTGACCCGCCTGGCCCTCCCTGTGTGTTCCCGCTCTGGCCACCTGCCTGCCCACACCTCCTACCACTTCCCGGCACCCACACTGGCCTCCCTCCTGCACCTGGAACTGCTCAAGCCTGTTCCTGCCTCAGGGCCTTGGCACAGCTGCTCCCTTTGCTGGAGGTACTTTCCAGGTTCTCCCATGACGTGTCCCCTCCCTGCATTCAGGTCTCGCCTCGAATGCCACCTTCTCTCACACCTTGAGCTAAAATGCCTCCGAGCGCCTCCCCCTCCATGGCCCATTACCCTCTTGTCTTGCCTCTTAATTTTCTCTTGGGGTCACCCCTACTGAAACCATACATCTAGTCTTTTACGTATCTGGTTGCTTAGTATCTGTTTTCCCCCACCAGCAGACCATGACATAAGGGAACCAGGTCTGTTCTGTCCACTGCAGCGTCCCCAGCACACAGAGCAAGGCATGGGCTCACAAAAGGTATTTGTTGAATAGATCCAATAACATAATGCTATTTATTTCCAAAGTATAAAAAGAAATAGCTATTTTCAGTATTAATAATACCAAGTAAAATAGTTCATACTACCTAAGAGAGTCATAGACACAGGTGACAGGGGTTTAAATGAAGGTGAAGTTGTTTCTACCTGGGTTTGGGGGGAAAAGAGACAGGGCAAAACGGGAGCTGAGGAACACAGCCAGAAGTCACCAGGCTTGGGCAGGAGACAAGGACTAAGTTATTACACTCAGAGCAGACGCACAGGAGAATGCTGGGTGGAGAATTCAGCCCCGGCCTGGCCTGCCCTTTGGCCTTTTTTTAAATCTTTGCCAAAACATTAGTTGAGAGTGGCATTTTGTATTAATAACATTTCTTTGATTGCTAGTGAGGTTGCTGACTGCTTTTCTTATGAATATTAGTCATTTCTATCTCTTCTTGTGAATATCTGTGTAGTTTGGTGCTCGTGTTTCCATTGGGCGTTGTTGACTTAGTTTCTGTTGAAAGGGATCCTTAATAAAGAGATGGGTACTGCTTCTCACACACACATATACACATATAGATACATATATGATACAACTGTACAGCAAATAGAGATTCCTAGTTTATTGTTTAGCTTTTAATTTCCTTGATGTCATTTTTGGATATGTAGTTAAATCCTTTCATTTTTTTCATTATGCTGTATCTTTGCTTCTATATCTAGGAAATCCTGTACCCTGAGAACAGTCAGTATGCATCTACACTTTCTAACTCTTCTGTGATTCCTTTTTTATACTTAACTTTTATACACGTAGAATTTATTTTAATGGCAATATGAATCAAGAACTTCTGAAAAGTTCCCATCCGTTAACCCTGCAATTCTATTTTTGCATCTCTCTGCTAAGGTCTGTTTCTCAGTCTGGTGCACGTTTGTCCCCTGAGGTGTGAGACTGAGACCTCAGGGTCCCCAGGTCACATCTTCCTGGGACATCTGTTGTACTGAAAGGCTTTGGGGGTAAGGCTAGAAGAGGTCATTTAAGTGATCAGTAATTGAAAGCATTCTTTTAACATTAAAATAAGCCAGTCCACTCTAGGGATGATAAAATTCATATAACATTTTAAGAAAAAAATGAAGACCTCCAAGTTGCTATTAGATTCACTTTAGGGTTAGGAAGGAAAGTTGAAGAACCACTAACCAAAGCAAGGAATCTGAGCTATGCACCAAGATTTATTTGCCAGGGTGTTCACTGCAGCGTAATTGGTTCTGAAAAAAACTGGAAACAGACTAACGGTATTAAACTGTTAATATCAATTATGATAGCATAAGATACAATATGATAGGGATCAATTAAAATCATGTTCATAAAGATGATTTTAATTACAATTATTTCTTCAAAGTTGAATGCAATCACAAGATAATAAGTTTAAAATGTGAGAAACAAAAATGTACCCAGTTTTGTAACACCATCAAAACACATACACACAGAAAAAAGCCTGGGAAGGAAATACGCCAAAACGTTAACAGTGACAGAAGAGCGTGTGGTTTTAATTTTCTTCTTTATAATTCTCTGAATTTCCACTTGCTTCCCAATGATTTTATGACTTTCTTCTCAGAAAAATAAACTGGGGTTTGTGGTTGATGCTACTTTATTTGGCAGGTGTTTAGAACCGTTTAAGAAAAGAGGCAGAGGCTCTCTTCTAAGACATTTGTGGTTGCATTCAGGGCCTACCTGGATAATGCAGGATAACCTTCCCATTTCAAGATCATTAATTTAATCACATTTACAAAGACCCTTTTCCCATATAGGGTAATACTCAGAGGTTCCAGAGATTGGGGCCTGAGATCTTTGGAAGCCAATATTAAGCCTACTACGGTGATCATACCATTTCACGTCCCTGTGAGCAGTGTGGGAGAGGACATGGTTTTCACATCCTCACCAACTGAGTGTGTTGACAAACCTTTGGATTTACCAATCTATCAGTTTAGAACTGGTATCTTAGTGTGGTTGTAATTGCATCTCTCCTACTTGAATCAAGTTTGAGATTCTTTTCATGGGTTTGAGGACATTGTGCATATTTTTTGTAAATTGTTGATATTTGTTACATGTCTTTGATAAGGTCGCTGTGTTTGATGCCTCTATATTGATGAACTTATTTATAAAAGGAATATCAACACTTTGTGAGAGGGGAAAAAAAAAAAAGAGAAGCGGCAGGGGGCACTGCCCATGTCCATAAATGGCCCCAGGAGACTCTGGGAATGGGGTCCCTTTTATTTCTTTTCTGCATGTTAGGAATGGTGGCATATTAATATTTTTGCATCTATTTAGCACCACCCTCCGCCAGCCCCGAGGTTCGGAAACAGCCCAAACAGTTATTATGTGTTCCGGAGCAAGGTACATCCCCCTCGGCTGCCCTGCGACATTCACAAAGTGACATGGGGTCGCATTTGTCTGCCACATGTTTTTGATCAGCTTCATCTCCAACGCAGATCCCTCACGAATGCAGTTTGTGACCATCAGTGTGAGATGGGTCTTCAAAGCCGTTCCTTGGTCGGGAAACCTTCGGGAACAACACGGCCTCGCCTGCTGTCTCTCTGCTGGGGGCGGTACCGCCCATATATCACATGTGCCTTCACACACACGACAGCCCAGGGCAGCTGCCCAACCTGGAACCCCGACCTCGGGGGCAAACGCCCTGGGACCTGCAGGGTTGCGGCAGAGCCAGAGGGACCTTGACCCCCTGATCCTGCCTTCCAGGCCCTTGGCTGTTGAACACTAAATTATTTAATAAATATTACATGATTCTCTTCTCCACACACACACACACACACACACACACACACAAGATTAAAAATCAAAGGGAGATAGGCAATTCAGGAAAAGAGAAATACAGAAAATCGTTGTCCAAAGGTAACAGGATATGAAGAAAAGTGCCCCCAGGCGGATCTGCTGAAACATTTTAAGTCAGCAGAACAGAACGAGCCCTCCTTCTCATCTCTTAGCCTGACATTCATGCATATTTCCTTTCAGCTTCATAGCTACGGGGCGGGGGGCGGGGGATGCAGAAAGCTATGGGAGTCGCTCCCTCAGCTTGGCTGTCCCAGGACCCCTTTTCTTATAATTCCCGATACTCGCAGTTATGCCCCTGACTTGACACAGGAGTACTTTTTGAGCGTTTAGTCCATGCCAAGCACACATGCAGAGAAGCTGTGTAGGCGAAGAACGTAGGTGCTGGAAGCAGATGGCCTGAGCGCCGCCAGCACCACCTCTTATCAGCTGTGTGAACTCAGGCACGTAGCACGTAACCTCTCTGTGACTCAGAATGACCAGCTCCCAAATAGAATAATCAACCTACCTCGTAGCTATTGTGAGGGTAAATGAGTGAACGCAGGCAAAGGGCTCAGAGTTTGGCCCATAGTGAGAACCATGACACGTTAGCTACTGTTGTTTTTTTTTTTCTTTTTTGCGGTACGCGGACCTCTCACTGTTGTGGCCTCTCCCGTCGCAGAGCACAGGCTCCGGACGCGCAGGCTCAGCGGCCATGGCTCACGGGCCCAGCCGCTCCGCGGCACGTGGGATCTTCCCGGACCGGGGCACGAACCCGTGTCCTCTGCATCGGCAGGCGGACTCTCAACCACTGCGCCACCAGGGAAACCCAGCTACAGTAATTGTCTTAACAGAACCTAAGTGTTCTACCTCTGTTCTCACTCACAGCAGGGTCTTCAAGGGTTGGATGCCAATGATGATTTATCCCCGTTTCACAGCCGTGGAAACAGAGGCTCAGGTCTGTCTGATTCCAAAGCCCTTTCTTCTCACATTCACACCACGTCTGCCAATAAAACCCAAGTCGTGGGTCCTGTGTAAGGTTGTCCAACTCCAGTTACCTTCCCCGCCATCTCTTTGCTCCCCTTCCTTCCTCTATCCTCTCTCCCACTCCTTTTCCTTCTGTCACCCAAAATACTAACACCTGGAGAAAGCCAGTAATGGACAAAAGCCATCCACCCACCAATTTATGTCTCCAGTCCAGATCTCCCTCCCAAATTCCAGACTCACTTATTCACCAGCCAACTCAATACCTCAACCCCTGCATCTCCCAACCAGTGCACCGAAAGCTGAGCTCTTTCTACCCAAACTTACTGCCCCACCACTCCCCACTTCCCTCGACTCCAACCTCAACCTTCTGGTTGCTCAGGCCAAGGGCCTTGGAGTCGTTCTCTACTCTCCTTCCCCTCGCTCTCCCGACCCCCAAGCCCCCCCCCCACCTCTAATTAGATAGGAAACCCTGCTGGCCCATCCTTCAAACCATATCCAGGACCCAAGCATTTCTCAGTGTCTTGGCCCTTTGCCCACCCTCAGCTCACTCCTGATTCACACACCAACTTCCTGACAGTCCCTGTTCCTGTTCTCATCACCTGTGGTTACCTGGTGTCACTCTTCCGCCCTCAGTTCACTCAGAGTTAAAGGCAGAGTCCTTATAATGGTCCACAGGACCCTCCGTGATGCCTGTCTCTCTGCAGCTCCCCCATCCCCCAGCACTACCTCTGCCCCAGCCACACGGCCTCTCGGGGACTTGGTTCAGGCTGACCCCTCCACCTGGAGCACACTTAACCCAGAGAGTTGTCTGGCTCACCCCCTCACCTCCGTTAAGCTTTCTCTCCATCTTATTTTCTCATTGATGCCCACCCTGACCTACCCTGTAGTGGATCAAATAGTTCCCCTCCCCAAAATCCATGCCCACGTGGAACCTGTAAATGTGACCTGAGTTGGAAATCGGGATGCTGCAAATGTAATTTGTTAAGAATCTCGAGATGAAATCATCCTGGATTTGGAGTGGGTCCTAAAACCAATGACTGGTGTCTGTATAAGAAGAAAGGGAGATTTGATGCACAGAGAGACACATAGGGGAAGAAAGCCAAGAAGACAGACGCAGAGATCAGAGTGACGTGGCCAAACATAAGAACTGCTTGGAGCCACCAGGAGCTTAAAGAGACAAGGAAGAGGCAAGGCTTCCCTAGAGCCTTCAGAGGGAGCGTGGCCCTGCAGACACCTGGGTTTTGGACTGCTTGCCTCCAGAACTATGAGGGAATACATTGCTGTTGTTATAAGCCACACCGTTTGTTATGGCAGCCCAAGGACACTATTCCACCACTCTATTGACTATTGCAACCTGCCCATCCCCTCCCACCCCCAATAGCTCCACTCCTTCCTACCTGCTCTGTTTTTTCTTTCTTTTTTTAAGATATGTGCATACAGACAGGCATACCCCAAAGATACTGCAAATTCAGTTCCAGACCACCAAAATAAAGCAAATATGGTAATAAAGCAAGCCACACGAAAGTTTTGGTTTCCCAGTGCATATAAAAGTTATGTTTACACTGTACTGTAGTCTATTAAGTATGCAATAGCATTATGTCTAAAAAAATTACATAATTAAAAAATACTTTATTGCTAAAAAATGCTAACCATCATCTGAGGCTTCAGGGAGTCAAAAGCAGTAACATCAGAGATCACTGGTCACAGGTCATCCTAACAAATGCAATAATAATGAAAAATTCTTCAATATTGTGCGAATTACCAAAGTGTGACATAGAAACACAAAGTGAGCAAATGTTGTTAGAAAAATGGCACTGACAGACATGCAGCGTTGCCATAAATCTTCAATTTGTAAAAAAAAACACAATAACTTTGAAGCACAATGAAGTGCGACAAAATGAGGTCTACCTGTATGTGTACATACACACAAAAACCTACTTTTACACATATTATTTTTTTTTTCTGAACCGCTCTAGAATAGGTTATATTCATGGCCCTTTACACCTTAATACTAAAATAGTAATTTCCTAGGAACATAGATATTCCCTTACAGATCCACAGGAAAGCTCCTGAATTCAGAAAACTTGGCTTTGACACAGTACTTTTATCCCATCTGTAGTCCGTATTCCATTTTCATCAATTATTCTAATAATGTCCTTTGTAGCATTTAATCCCCTTTAATACAGGATCTGGTCCAGAATTTAGTTGTCGCCTATTTAGCCTTTTTAAATCTCCTTTAACAGCTCAACTTTTCTTGTTTTTCATATCTGTAGAACACAGGCCAGTTATTTTACAGAATGTCCCTCTACTTGGGTTTGTTTGATGTTTCCTCTTGGTTAGATTCAGGCCATGCCTCCCAGCTCGATGCATCCTATGGAATGCTGTATCCTCCTGGGGGTACCCCTTCTGGAGGCGCCCAGTGTCATCTGCCCTCACTGGGATGTTAATTCCCAGTTAAGGGTGTTGTCTGACACGTGCACAGTATTGTCTCTATTTCCCCCTTGCAAATAATGAGTCATCTATGCAATCCGTATGGAGACTAACTCATACGTACACTCACACTCACACACACACACACACACACACACACACACACACACACACGACTTAGCATCCATTGATATTTCTGCTTAAACCAGTGTTTACCATGATGCATGCAACATGATGATTTTTACAACTGCAACACTTGCATTTCATTTATCAAGTCAGCATCCTCCTGTAAGAAAGTCTTCCTCCCGCCTCATTTGTTTATCAATTTATCATCAGTGTAGAGAACACCTAGCCTCTGAGATCATCGTTTTCACTATGCACTTAAAAACCATTCAACATTTACAGTGGAAGCTGAGCAGTGACTTATTTGCACTCTGACAGAAGAAACAGATGCCTCTGCGTGCACAAAAATTACTGAGAACAAAAAATAAACCAGGCAACCTTTTAAAATATTAGTCGTTGATGGCTGTATTCCAGCTCAGAGAATGTAAGTTTGTAAGCAAAGTAACATTAAAGTTTTAAGAGCAAGAAGTAAATGTTAGGCATTCCTGTAACTAGGTGGAAATGATTGATGATTAGAGCAGCACTGAAATAGTCTGTACCGTGTTCCAAGAAACCAAGAAAGGGGGAGGAACACGAACACGGTAGTCGAAGGGCATGGATGAAAATGCGTGGGGCCTTCAGAATACTTAGCCAAGGATAACATCAAAGATGACAGAGGTGAGGTTGTTTTTGGAATATATGACAGGCCACCCAGCCAGGGAGAAGATGGGCAATGTTTCCAAATACAGATGGAAAAACTGGCTCCAAGGCCAGATCCTGTGGTGATGGGGGCTGTCGACAAAACAGATGTTGGCAGAAAGCCTGATTCTGATTGAAGTGAAGCATCTGATTAATTCGTGGCTTGCGTCCTTGGAAATTTCATCTCTTACAAGTCTGAGGAAACCCTAGAACAAGGGGCTGGTGGGTAGCACGAAGTCCCAATCACCAGGCAGCCATAAAAGCCACCAGACTTGTAAGCAACCAGGATGTCTTTCAATAGGGGAATGGATAAACAAACTATGGTACATGCATACGATGGAATATTATTCGGCCATTTTAAAAAAGGAGCTATCGAGCTACAAAAAGACACATGCAAGAACCTTAAATGCATTTTACTAAACAAAAGAATCCAATCTGAAAACTCTGCATACTATATTATTCCAATGATATGGCATTATGGAAAAGGGAAAACTATAGAGATAGTATCAAGATCAGTGGTTGTCAGGGGTTCAGGGTGGGCAGGAGGGGAGGGATGAAAAGGTGGAGAACAGAGGACTTTTAGGGCCGTGAAACTATTCTGTATGATACCGTCATGATACCACATGTCATTCTACATGGGTCAAAACTCATGGAATGTACAACAAAGGGTGAACCCTAATGCAAACCAGGGACTTGTTCTAATAATAATGATCAGTACTGTGGTTGCCAAGGGCTGGGGGAGGGATGGACTGGGAGTTTGGGATTAGCAGATGCAAACTATTATATAGAGAATGGATAAACAACAAGGTCCTATTGTAGAGCACAGGGAACTATATTCAATATCCTGTGACAAAACATAATGAAAAAGAATATGTATGTGTACATATACATATATATTATATATGTATACATGTTATATGTGTATATATAGTATATGTGTATATATAATATATGTATTATATAACCGAATCACTTTGATGTACACCAGAAACTAACACAGCATTGTAAATCAACTATACTTCAATAAAAAATAAATAAAAAAAAATAATGATCAATATTGGCTCATCATTTGTAGCAAATATAACACTCTAATATAAGATGCTCAGTACAGGGAAATGGGGGGTAGGGGGAGTGAGATGGTATATGGGAACTCTCTGTACTTTCCACTCAATTTTTCTGTAAACATAAACTGCTAAAAGAAAAAGAAAAATCATCTAATATATATATATATATGAAGCTATTTTATAATTTTATAGTCTTTATATTTATAATTTTATAATCCAGTATAAAAGCCACCCTTAAAATTATATAGAATTCATATGACGTTGTTGTATATGTTAAAGTTAATAGGCTAACGATGTCAATATCGTCTACCGAATGTGGATCCCACAATATGCATGGCTGTACACTGAAAAGGAACACTTCGAGCTTTCAGACTGAAGTGGGAAGTTATTTATCTTCCAACATGCAGAGAGAGGCTAAGGGAAGATAGTAGAATGAAACAAAAGAACATAAATTTTAAATTTTTTAAGGAAAATATTCATTTGGATGTTTAACCGTAACTCTCTACACAATTGTTCCCGACACATCCTGATGAAGCAGGAAGTCTAAAACACAGGGCTACTCCCCAGGCAGTGTCCTGCCGTTCCTTTAGAATATTCCTGCTTAAATAGAAGCATTTGTTGTTTTAACATATCCTCAGTAAAACTGAGGGTTAATCCTGCAGTAGGACATGGCATCGCATTTTCAAAACTACACACAGGGCTTCCCTGGTGGCGCAGTGGTTGAGAGCCCGCCTGCCGATGCAGGGGACACGGGTTCGTGCCCCTGTCCAGGAGGGTCTCATCGTGCCGCGAAGCGGCTGGGCCCGTGAGCCATGGCCGCTGAGCCTGCGCGTCCGGAGCCTGTGCTCCGCGACGGGGGAGAGGCCACAACAGGGAGAGGCCCCGCATACCGAAAAAAAAAAAAAAAAAAAACTACACACAACGTACTCTCAGGTGAAAGAGCAAATGCTTACCCAATACACTCTCTGAAATTAAAACTCTTCACACGTTCCAAGAAAAATAGAAGACTTTTTCTCTGGTAGTTCTACCGATCACACTAAAGGTTCTATTTCAGTTCAAACCTAAACACACAGCCAGCTCTGATGACAAAGCTGTTTAAACACTCAGTACCTCTAACAGAATAACTCGATGGTGCCAGGTTTCATTTACCTTAGATGGGGCTCTGTTTTTCTGGCTCCCGGGCCCCTCTTATCCTAAGAACAAACATCTCGTTCCAGGAAAGATTATGAGCTAATTATCAGGGATTATTGTACAAAACTACTCCTGAGTAGACAGATGGCCTCTTATAGAAAACCAATCTTTAGAGCGCGTTTAAAATGAAATAAAATTCAAGAAGAGCAGACCTCTGTTTTAAAGCATATTCGACCTGACACAGTTAATTTAAAAAAAAAAGCTACCATGGAACTCTGGTTCCAGGTACAATGAGTTAAGTGCAAGGTGGCTATAAAATTTGGGGGCCCATTGCAAAGTGAAAACATGGGACCCCCATTTAAGAAATTACAACTGAGCAGTAAACCAAGAGCAGGTCGCTTCTGAGTGTGGGGACACAGGCGGGACGGCACACAGGCGGGACACCCAGGAAGCCTAGACAGGTTGACTTAGCTTGGACCTGTTCTGATGGCCATCTTTGCCATTTGCGGGCACTGGACACTCACTGGTGCACAGCAGGAATATTTGAGAAAAGGGGGAATGTTTCAAACCTCTGTCTCCTCATTAATTAAACTAAAACTCTGATGTATATTCACTATGTAACCGTATGAGAATCACGTGATTTTTGAAACATTTTGAAAATGATCATTTTTTAAAATTTTATTTTATACTGAAGTTGTGTTAGTGTCAGGTGTACAGCAAAGTAATTCAATTATACATATACGTCTATCTATTCTTTTTCAGATTCTTTTCCCATGTATACATAGGTTATCACAGAAAATTAAGCAGAGTTCTCTGTGTTATACAGTAGGTCTTTGTTGATTATTTTACATATAGTAGCGTGTATATGTTAATCCCAACCTCCTAATTTATCCCTCCCCCCACCTTTCCCCTTTGGTAAACATAAGTTTATTTCCTAAATCTGTGAGCCTATTTCTGTGTTGTAAATAAGTTCATTTGTGAAAATGGTCATTTTTGTCAGGACCCAAAATCCGTTTCTTTACTGCTAGGTTTGAGACATCCCCAGAACCCATCCCCACCACGCCTGCACTGAGAACGCCACTTACCTTCTTTAGCTGCTGTTCCTTGAGAGCTTCCCCAGAGACACAGCAATCCTGTCACCCCAGTCGGCTAAGTACCTGCCCCCGCTTGGCATTACATCCTTCCCGGGGACGGGGACGGGCTAAACAAGGGTGTGCCTTGGGGTCTAACCTAACGGATTTGCACACTCAGGCCCTCTCTCCAAGAATGTTCACAGCCCCTGAAACCTGTCCAAAGAAAACTGTAAAACTCCCACCCTCGATCCAGCAGTTCTGAACACTGGGTCTGTGTGTTTCCTTGCTAAAACCAAGCCAATGAGATGCGACGTGGATCCACAAAGGTTAGTTTTGCTGAGCCAACCTCAGCCAATTTTAGTGCATGCCTTTTTGCATTTATCACAGTTATGCAGTCAGAAAGTCTGACGCCCATTAAAACGAAAAGGTTGTTCACGTCAACAGCAGGCCTGTCTCGTTTTCAGCGGGGCTCCTTCTTGTCTAGAAAAAGCAAAAGGGGCTTTAGTGAAAAGGATTTGGGCTGCTTTCCATCTGGATTTTATTTTAGGTTTTTAATTATTTTTAGACATAGTTCATGTTTGACGAGGTAATACTTGCCTGTTATCAAAAAGTGTGAGAAGGTATAAAACTAAGAAGTTTCCCTCCTGCCCCACCCAACAAACCTCCACACTTAGTGGGATGTTTTACGTATTACCTTCTATCTAATAATATTCAGAGATTATTATGCAAATACAAACAAATGGATATCCTCCCTTTTGCACAAACGGTAGCATACCCTATACCCTATTCTGTACAGTTCCGTTCTGAGAGCGTGTTCGTAAGTCCAATTTGTTCGTATGTCCAACAAAGTTAGCCTAGGGACTCAACTAACACAATCGGCTATATAGTACTGCACTGTAATAGGTTTATGATACTTTTCACACAAATAATACATTAAAAAAACACAAAAAACAAAGAAAACATTTTAAATCTTACAGTATATTATCTTGAAAAATACAGTCGTACAGTACAACAGGTGGCATAAAGGGGCTGGCATCAAGTGAACAGGCAAGAAGAGTTACTGACTGGAGGACGGAGAGGAGGTGGGAGATGGTAGAGCTGAAGAGTCATCAGCAATAGGAGACGGAGCGCAAGCTGCAATGTCATTCATGCCTGACGTTGATGGTACAGGTTCTGAGCTTGAAATAAAGATACTGTACTCTATACAGTACTGTACAGTAAAGTACACAAAAGCACAACCACTTGTAGAGGGTGCACACACGTGACAACATTCACCAGACACAGGAACTAACCTACGTGATTGGACATGCGAACACACGTTCACATTTTTGAAAGTTCGCAACTTCAAGTTTCGTATGTCGGGGACTTGCTGTACTTTCCTTTGTAATTTAACACTCTTTCCTGGAACCATCTCACGAGTACATAAAAGGCACGTAGCGTTCCATTGTATGCATGGATGTCCCGTAATATACTTCACCAGTCTTATTTTAGGGGACAAGTATGTTGTTGCTGTATGAAATTACCCAAATCTATTTTTCAAATGTGATCTGTTCACTTGTGCCTGAAGAAGCCACCACGTAATGAAGTCACTGCCAATCACACCAGGGCCCCAAGGCATGTGTCTCAGTTGTAAAAAGTGGATTTCCAACAGGGAGCACACATGTTCTTTTTTTACACCAAAGAAAAATGTATTAAAGTATAGATTACTGGTTATTTAAAAATCCGTGAGAAAAGACAAACATACAAAGGCATTATCATACAACTGATTTTTAAACTCAATACTTTTGAAATACAAAACAATGATCATGACCCCCAAAAGTCAGTTTGAAACAAATTGATTTTTAAGTTGGTATTATAATTCTTTTCACTCAATTTTGCTTACTAGGTTTTTCAGTTTCGCCCCATATCAGAACTTTTTTTTGACGTGTTTATTTCTCAAAGTAGAATATAGTTATTTCTTGCAATTAACGTCAGCAACTAGAGAAAGCTTCTCTTAAGTCACAGGGATTCAGTGTGGTTGCCGCTTTGGAAAAAGTTACCATTCTGAGTTATCTATACTAAGACTCATGTATTGACAGGCAAGATGTTAATGGGCAAAGTATGGAGACTGAGAGCAGGACGACTAAGAAAAGATGCTATCTCTTACTGCAGACCTGCTAAAAAAAGACTCCATTATTTACTCTGATAGTATTGCTAGAGAAGCAGTTTCTTTCAGATCACAGGTTGGCTATGTAGTTGTCCATTTGAAATTTCCATCGCTAAAGAATGGCAGACTTCAACAATTAGACTGCTCAACCAAATCAGCAGACCTTTAAGTTACCATATACTTTAATTACGAGAAATAAATTATTTTCTTAATTCGTTTAGCAGCCTTGTATCTGGAAAGGCAGCAAAACCCACTTTGTTCCAAAATTAGAAGGCCGACTCAGGCTGCTTCTAAGGCGCCTAACTACCTTCTATCATCAGTCAGTCGTGAAGGTGGACCTTCATGAACTCAGTAACTTAATAAGTGTAAAAATGAACTCATCTATCAACACAATGTTGAGCCTGCAAAACCAAAAAAGTATGTTCATAAGGTAGGAATTGGTTTGTATAAAACAAGAGGATATGTATCCTCTTATATAACACAAAAGGAATATGCATGGTAATGAAAACAATCTATAATAAACTTGTAAAGAAATGATTCTGGTTTACATGTAACTCTGCTTAAACTGACCATGACTGAATGATGAAACATTTTCTTCTCTTAACATAATGCGCATTCATTATAAGCTTAGCTGGACTTAGTTTCTTATAAATCTCTTATTTCCTTGGATTTATCTACTACACCTTTACTTTATAGCCATTTAACTTATAAGCTGGGCCTGCCCGGCCTGCCTCTGAAGCCTCTCTACAGAAGGATACCAGATGCATTAAACAAAGGCATCTTCTCATAAGAATCTGCACTTCAAAACAGCATATGAAGAACCAGCAATTGGCTCGCCAATGTAGCTACCTCTCATTTCACATTATCACAGAAACCGTGCAGTTTAGTACCCATCCCTTCCTTACAGAAAACTCAGTAGCTGTAAACATTTTTGTTGTTTCAAAACACATTTCAATACTTATTCATTCCAAAGATCCGAACACCACGTAGCTGCGGCATTTTGGGAACTAGCACACTCAGGAGAGCAGCTGTGTTTAAGATGAAGTGAGTTGGATCATACTTCGTATAGAAACTTGCCAGAAAATATAGAATTATTGGAGACATTGTGAAAAACTTCCGTGAAGATGTAAACTGTACTCCATAGTCCAGTTGTTCCCAGTGTGTTAGGAGCCTCGCTTTACCCTGGTCAGGAGTTTCAAATGGCGTTCCTTTTACTGCATGCAAAAATACATACATCCCCAGATTAGGTATAACATTTGTTAAGGTCCAGGCAACAGGAATACTGAGTAGAACGATATGAAGCAAGCCAACTCCCAAAGCGTATGTCGTCCACATACCCCGGCTGTTCATTACACGGGTATTTGGATTCACCTCACTGTGGGCAACTCCAACATTCACGTTTGCGATTTAATGTAGTGTTGTGTCCATAAAGAGTGGTCAGAGTTCAAATCACTCCTTCATGAGCACGGAAGCCGCCGCCCCACTCGCGGCGGCTGGCTCGGCGCAGTATCAACTCCGCTGCCGGAAGCACACATTGTTACCCCACAGAATTTGGGAGCTGAAGATGTTTCCCTCTCCACCTAAGTTCTTCCGAGAATTTTTCTGAGAATTTGCCTCCAATCTAAGGACTGTGAAACCCTCTTAAGCCCAATATACAAAAGAATCTCTGGGTATTACAGATTCACACAAGAGCAAAGCTATCACACAATTAAAGGGCCTACGGCACCTTTAAATTTCCACTAACACCCGATTCTTTCGATTCAAACCCTTTGTATGTTAAGAGCCATGCAAAGGATAAACTAATTTTAGCAAGAGAAAGCACTCAGCAAAACGACTACCCCACAGCATGTGCTCAGTAAACAAGAGCGAAGAATCAATGCGCCACCTACAACCCGCTTCCTGTCGTCACTAAAATACTGACCACTTAAAAACTCAAAAGAGACGAATAAACACTAAAAAGAAAGTTTAATGCCTGCAGCCCACCTCAGTTTTCCCCTACCCCCAATTTCTACCTTCATGTCTGATGATCTAAGCCAGACTTCAACCCTGGATCATATCACAGCACTAGATCTGTGGGTTCTAGAATCGAGGCAGTAACTATACCACATCGCCAGAAGGGCCAGTGTCGGTGGTTGTCAAAGTGTGGTCTATCCAGAGACCCCCGGGAGTCTCAGACCCTTTCAGGGACTCCATGAGGTCAAAGCCAGTTTTATAGTAACACTAACACCTGTCTTTCTCACTCTCGCTCTCTCAATATACTGTGGAGTTTTCCAGAAGATTTATGACATGTGATATTGCAACGGATTGAAAATAAAGGCAGGAATGAGAAAGAATCCAGCTGTCTTCCAGTAGGCCAGCCATTAAAGAGACTTGAAAAAAAATGCAAAGGAATACTGCTCTTCCTAGTAGACGACTTTGTTTTGGAAAATATAGTTTTTTAATAAAATATATTATTTATGTCAACCTATAACGGGCCTATTATTTTTTAGTCAATAAAATATATTTAAAATTTCACAGTTTTACTTTCTAATACAGTAAAAATGCTCTGGTTAGCACAGTCCATGAAAACAAAAGCTCTTGGAGGTCTTTAGTAATTTTTAAGAGTGTGAAGGGGTTCCAAAACCAACAAGTTTGAGAACCCCTGCCCCGTATGACAAAGATATGCTGGTTATCAGTTCCTTCACCTGAAGTTCTAGGGGGTCAGCCAGCCTGTGGACTTAGTCACACTTACATTCCCAGCACCCGCACAGCACCTGCATGCAGTGGTGCCCAGTGTGTGAAGGAGGGAGGAGGGGAGGGGCAGGGCAGACCCGAGGACCTTTCCATCAATTATCATTAAGTAGTGCAACTAAGGCACAGGTAGGAAAACACACCGAGAGAACATGGAAAGTTGTTTGGGGTGAATCACTCACCATGAAGAAAATAAGCAAATGGAAAAAGACTTGGAGATCTACGTCGAAAGGAAGGGAAGGCAGGAAACCCAGAAACAGATATTCATGTCCCAGCGAGGCTTGTCCGGCGCATCTAGTCCAACCCCTCTCACAGCTGCTGGTGCTCCAAGAAGAGCACCTTCGCATGTGACCCACCCCCAGCCCCAAGCCTGGGCAGCCAGCTGTACCCAGGTTTCTGCGACCACCCTCAACTGTGCACCACACGCCCTCACCCACGTGCCCCTATGGCTCTGATAAGAATGTATCTCGGAGGGGAACGGAGTCAAGATGGTGGTGTGGGAAGACGGGGAGTTAGCGTCTCCCCACAACTAAGGCTTCTGCCTGCAGCTGGTGGGGGACACTGACCCCCAAGGAGACGGGAGGAACCCCAGAGTGAACTGGCAGGACGCAGGGGGACTGAGGGGGGAGGAGAAGTGGAGGCCAGACAAGACCGGTGCCCCTGAGGCCCTGAGATCAGGAGACGCAGGTGGGAGGGACTCTCTAGGAAGAGCAAGAGAGGAGCAGGGGGAGATTGCCCCACCCACTCGGACCGGGGAGCCTGCTGAGCTCCCAAGCCAGTACCCCCCCTCCAAAGCCCCATGCAGGCCGTGTGGGCCCTGGGGGCATAGGAGGGAGGCTGGGGAGGTCAGAAGAAGCAGATGGGAGGGGCCCTCCCAGACCCCAGATTGGAGGAGCAGGAGAGGAGAGGAGGGCGTTTGCCCCACCCACTCGAGCCCAGGAAGCTTGCCGGGCTCCCAGGTGAGATCCCCGCCCTCTGAGACCAGCGGTGGGGGGTACACCTGGGCCCCATCTGTTCCTTGAGCCTAAAACCCACCCTCCCCACAGCTCCCAGCACCTTTTCCAGCCCTGTGGGTCCTGAGCATAGGCCCCGCTCACCACCCAAACCTCACCCTTGCTTAGGCCCTGCCCACCACAGCCAAGGCCTTCCCCCTCAACCTTTTTTTTTTTCCTTTTCTTTTCCTTCCTCCTCTTTTTTACTATATGGTACCAATGTACCTTCCGGTTATTGATTCATCTGTATTTTTATTTTTATATTCTTTCTAACATATCTGTTAGTTTCCTAGTTTAATTTTATTTTTTAATTTGTTATTGTTCTCTCTCTTTTTTTTACTTCCCTCCCCACACGGCTTGCAGGATCTTGATTTGGGAGCCCAGGGTCGGGCAGAAACTCCTGCAGTGGGAGCTCTGAGTCCGAACCACTGGACTAACAGAGAACCTCAGACCACAGGGAATATTCATTGGAGTGAGGTCTCACAGAGTTCCTCATCTCAGCACCAAGACCCAGCTCTACCCAATAGCCTACAAACTCCAGTGTTGGAAACCTCAGGCCAAACAACCAGTAAAACAGGAACACAATCCCACTCGTAAAAAAAAAAAAAGAAATGGCAAAAAAATATGTCACAGATGAAGCAGCAAGGTAAAAACCTACAAGACCAAATAAATGAAGAGGAAATAGGCAGTCTACCTGAAAAAGAATTCAGAGTAATGATAGTAAAGATGATCCAGAATCTCAGAAATAGAATGGAAGCACGGATTAAGAAAATACAAGAAATGTTTAACAATGATTTAGAAGAACTAAAGAACAAGCAAACAGAGATGAACAACACAATAACTGAAATGAAAAATACGAATCAATAACAGAATAACAGAGGCAGAGGAACAAATAAATGAGCTGGAAGACAAAATGGTGGAAATAACTGCCGAGGAGCAGAATAAAGAAGAAAGAAAGAAAAGAATTGAAGACAATCTCAGAGACCTCTGGCACAACACTAAACGCACCAATATTTGAATTATAGGGGTCCCAGAAGAAGAAGAGAAAAAGAAAGGGTCTGAGAAAATTTTTGAAGAGATTATAGTGTAAAACTTCCCTAACATGGGAAAGGAAATAGTCACCCAAGTCCAGGAAGCATAGAGAGCCCCATACAGGATAAACCCTACGAAAAACACACCAAGATACATATTAATCAAACTAACAAAAATTAAATTCAAAGAAAAAATATTAAAAGCAACAAAGGAAAAACAAAACAAAACATACAAAGGAATCCCCATAAGGTTATCAGTTGATTTTTCAGCAGAAACCCTGCAAGCCAGAAGGGAATGGCAGGAAATACTTAAAGTGATGAAAGAGAACAACCTACAACCAAGATTACTCTACCCAGCAAGGATCTCATTCAGATTTGATGAAGAAGTCAAAAGCTTTTCAGAAAAATAAAAGCTAATAGAATTCAGAACTACCAAACCAGCTTTACAACGAATGCTAAAGGAACTTCTCTAAGTGGGAAACACAAGAGAAGAAAAAGGCCCATGAAACAAACCCAAAACAATTAAGAAAAAGGTAATAGGAACATACATATCGATAATAACCTTGAATATAAATGGGTGAAATGCCCCAACCAAGAGACACAGACTGGCTGAATGGCTACAAAAACAAGACCCATATATATGTTGCCTACCAGAGACCCACTTCAGACCTAGGGACACATGCAGACTGAGAGTGAAAGAATGGAAAAAGATATGCCATGTAAATGGAAATCAAAAGAAAGCTGGAATAGCAATACTCGTATCAGATAAAATAGACTTTAAAATAAATAATGTTACAAGAAATAAGGAGGGACACTACATAATGATCAAAGGATCAATCCAAGAAGAAGATATAACAATTATAAATGTTTATGCACCCAACATAGGAGCACCTCAATACATAAGGTAAATGCTAACAACCATGAAAGGAGAAATCGACAGTAACACAATAATAGTAGGGGACTTTAACATCCCACTTACACCAATGGACAGATCATCCAAACAGAAAATAAATAAGGAAACACAAGCGTTAAATGACACAGCAGACCAGATAGATCTAATTGATATTTATAGGAGATTCCACCCAAAAGTGGCAGAATACACTTTCTTCTCAAGTACACATGGGACATTCTCCAGGATAGATCACATATTGTTTCACAAATCAAGCCTCAGAAAATTTAAGAAAATTGAAATTGTATCAAGCATCTTTTCTGACCACAACACTATGAGACTGGAAATCAATTACAGGAAAAAAAAATGTAAAAAACACAAATATGGAGGCTAAACAATGTGCTACTAAATAACCAAGAGATCACTGAAGAAATCAAAGAAGAAATTTTAAAAATACATAGAAACAAATGACAACAAAAACACAATGACCCAAAACCTATGGGATGCAGCAAAACCAGTTCTAAGAGGGAAGTTTATAGCAATTCAATCTCACCTCAAGAAACAAGAAAAATCTCAAATAAACAATCTAACCCTGCACTTAAAAAACTAGAGAAAGAAGATCCAAGAAAACCCAAAGTCAGTAGAAGGAAAGAAATCATAAAGATCAGAGCAGAAATAAATGAAATAGAAACAACAAAAAAAAACAATGGCAAAGATCAATAAAGCTAAAAGCTGGTTCTTTGAAAAGATAAACAAAGTTGGCACACCCTTAGCCAGACTCATCAAGAAAAAAAGAGAGAGGACACAAATCAGTAAAATTAGAAATGAAAAAGGAGAAATCACAACTGACCCTGCAGAAATAAAAAGGATTATAAGAGACTACTACAAACAACTATATGCCAGTAAAATGGACAACCATGAAGAAATGGACAAATTCTCGGAAAGGAACAATTTTCCAAGACTGAACCAGGAAGAATTAGAAAATATAAACAGACTTATCACAAGTAATGAAATTGAAACCGTAATTAAAAATCTTCCACAAACAAAAGCTCAGAACCAGATGGCTTCACAGGTGAATTCTATCAAATATTTAGAGAAGAGCTAACACCAATCCTTCTCAAACTCTTCCAAAAAATTGCAGAGGGAGAAACACTCCCAAATTCATTCTACAAAGCCACCATCACCCTAATACCAAAACCAGAAAAAGACGTCACAAAAAAAGAAAATTATAGACCAACATCACTGATGAACATAGATGCAAAAATCCTCAACAAAATACTAGCAAACAGAATCCAACAGCACATTAAAAGGATCATACACCATGATCAAGTGGGATTTATCCCAGGGATGCAAGGATTCTTCAAAATACACAAATAAATCAATGTGATACACCACATTAACAAATTAAGGAATAAAAACCATATGATTATCTCAATAGATGCAGAAAAAGCTTTCGACAAAATTCAACACCCATTTATGATAAAAACCCTCCAGAAAGTAGGCATAGAGGGAACTTTCTTCAACATAATAAAGGCCATATATGACAAACCCACAGCCAACATCGTTCTCAATGGTGAAAAACTGAAACAATTTCCACCAAGATCAGGAACAAGACAAGGTTGCCCACTCCCACCACTATTATTCAACACAGTTTTGGAAGTTTTAGTCACATCAATCAGAGAAGGAAAAGAAATAAAAGGAATCCAAATCCGAAAAGAAGAAGTTAAGATCTCACTGTTTGCAGATGACATGATGCTATACATAGAGAATCCTAAAGATGCTACCAGAAAACTACTAGAGCTAATCAATGAATTTGGTAGAGTAGCAGGATACAAAATTAATGCACAGATATCTCTTTCATTCCTATACACTAAAGATGAAAAATCAGAAAGAGAAATTAAGGAAACACTCCCATTTACCATTGCAACAAAAAGAATAAAATACCTAGGAATAAACCTACATAAGGAGACAAAAGACCTGTACTCAGAAAACTGTAAGACACTGATGAAAGAAATCAAAGATGACACAAACAGATGGAGAGATATACCATGTTCTTGGATTGGAAGAATCAACATTGTGAAAATAACTATACTACCCAAAGCAATCTACAGATTCAGTGCAATCCCTATCAAACTACCAATGGCATTCTTCACAGAATTAGAACAAAAAATCTTACAATTCGTATGGAAACACAAAAGACCCCGAATAGCCAAAGCAATCTTGAGGAAGAAAAACAGAGCTGGAGGAATCAGGTTCCCCAACTTCAGACTATATCACAAAGCTACAGTAATCAAGACAGTATGGTACTGGCACAAAACCAGAAATATAGATCAATAGTATAGGATAGAATGCCCAGAAATAAACCCACGCACATATGGGCACCTAATTTATGACAAAGGAGGCAAAAACATACAATGGAGAAAAGACAGCCTCTTCAATAAGTGGTGCTGGGAAAACTGGACAGCTACATGTAAAAGAATGAAGTTAGAACACTCCCTAACACCATACACAAAAATAAACTCAAAATGGATTAAAGGGCTTCCCTGGTGGCGCAGTGGTTGAGGGTCCGCCTGCCGATGCAGCGTACACGGGTTCATGCTCTGGTCCGGGAAGATCCCACATGCCTTGGAGCGGCTAGACCCGTGAGCCATGGCCACTGAGCCTGCACTTCCAGAGCCTGTACTCCGCAACGGGAGAGGCCACAACAGTGAGAGGGCCGCGTACCGAAAAAAAAAAAAAAGGATTAAGTACTTAAATGTAAGACCAGACGCTATAAAACTTTTAGAGGAAAACATAGGAAAAACACTCTTTGACATAAACCACAGCATGATCTTTTTTGACCCACCTCCTAGAGTAACTGAAATAAAAACAGAAATAAATAAATGGGACTTAATGAAACTTAAAAGCTTTTGCACAGCAAAGGAAACCATAAACAAGACAAAAAGACAACCCTCAGAATGGGAGAAAATATTTGCAAATGAAACAACAGACAAAGGATTAATCTCCAAAATATGCAAACAGCTCATGGAGCTCAATATCAAAGAAGCAAACAATCCAGTGAAAAAATGCGTGGAAGACCTAAATAGACATTTCACCAAGGAAGACACACAGATGGCCAAGAGGCACATGAAAAGATGCTCAACATCACTAATTATTAGAAAAATGCAAATCAAAACTACAATGAGGTTATCACTTCATGCCAGTCAGAATGGCCATTATCAAAAAAGCTAGAAACAATAAATGCTGGAAAGGGTGTGGTGAAAAGGGAACCCTCCTACACTGTTGTTGGGAATGTAAATTGATACAACCACTATGGAAAACATTATGGATGTTCCTTAAAAAACTAAAAATAGAACTACCGTATGACCCAGAAATCCCACTACTGGGTATATACCCTGAGAAAACCATAATTCAAAAAGAGACATGCACCACAATGTTCATTGCAACACTATTTACAATAGCCAGGACACGGAACCAACCTAAATGTCCATCGACAGATGAATGGTTAAAGAAGATCTGGTATATGTATACACTGGAATATTACTCATCCATAAAAAGAAACAAAATTGAGTTATTTATAGTGAGGTGGATAGACCTAAAGTCTGTCATGCAGAGTGAAGTAAGTCCGAAAGAGAAAAACAAATACCGTATGCTAACTCATATATATATGGAATCTAAAAAAAAAAAAAAAATGGTACTGATGAACCTAGTTGCAGGGCAGGAATAAAGAGGTAGACATGGAATGGACTTCATGACACGGGGTGAGAGGGGAAGCTGGGGTGAAGTGAGAGTAGCATCAACATATATACACTACAGAATGTAAAATCGATAGCTAGTGGGAAGCAGCCGCATAGCACAGGGAGATCGGCTTGGTGTTTTGCAATGACCTAGAGGGGTGGGATAGGGAGGGTGGGAGGGAGGCTCAAGAGGGAGGGGATATGCAGACATGTTTATGCATATGGCTGATTCACTTCGTTGTGCAACAGAAACTAACATGGTATTGTGAAACAATTATACTCCAATAAAGATCTGTTTAAAAAAAAAAAAGAATGTATCTGGGACACATGGTGCTGTTGCCCTGGGTGCCCATCCCTGAGTGTGCCTGGGCACTTAGCTGAAGTGCTGCCATTCTGCCCTCCTGTGAACACCCCACCAGCAAGGCCTGAGGGCTCCTCTATCCACTCCCCAGCCAACACTTGGTATTAGAAGTCTTCCTAATTTTGCCTAATGGATTTAAAGTGATATCTTATTCTTTTGCTTTGCATTTTTCCCATTCCCATTCCTAAAGGGTGTCTCCTCCTAAGCTTAAGCACCTTTGGAGGTCTGCCTCTCTTGTAAGTCACCTGTTTATATCCTTCACCTTTTTTTCCATTAGAATTTCTTCTTCTTTTTTTTTTTTTAATTTTATTTATTTTTGGCTGCGTTGGTCTTCATTGCTGTGCGTGGGCTTTCTCTAGTTGTAGTGAGCGGGGTCTACTCTTTGTTGTGGTGCATGGGCTTCTCATTGTGGTGACTTCTCTTGTTGCGGAGCATGGGCTCTAGACGTGTGGTCTTCAGTAGTTGTGGCTCGCGGGCTCTAGAGCACAGGCTCAGTAGTTGTGGTGCCCCGGTTTAATTGCTCCGTGGCATGTGGGATCTTCCCGGACCAGGGATCAAACCCAGGTCCCCTGCATTCACAGGCAGATTCTTAAGCACTGCGCCACCAGGGAAGTCCTCTTTTTTTTTAATTGAAATATAATTGATTTACAATGTTGAGTTAGTTTCTGGTGTACAGCACAGTGATTCAGTTTTATATATATATACTTTTTTCTTTTTCATATTCTTTTCCTTTATGGTTTATTACAAGATATTGAATATATTTCCCTGTGCTATACAGTAGGTCCTTGTTGGTTATCTATTTTATATACAGTAGTGTGTATATGTTAATCCCAAACTCCTAATTCATCCCTCCCCCACCCCCTTTCCCCTTTTCGTAACCATAAGTTTGTTTTGTATATCTGTGAGTCTGTTTCTGTTTTGTAATTAAGTCCATTTGTATCAGATTTTAGATTCCACATGTAAATGATATCATATGGTATTTGCCTTTCTTTCTTTTAAACCAGTTTCTGAAATAAAGTCATTCTACCAGTTAGTCTTTAAGTCTCTGCTGGCTTATGCATTCAAGAGTCTTTTTTATTGAAGTATGGTTGATATACAATGTTGTGTTAATTTCTGCTGAACTTATTTGTAAATAAGTTCATTTGTATCATATTTTAGATTCCACATATAAGTGGTATCATATGATATTTGTCTTTCTCTGTCTTACTTCACTTAGTATGAGAATATCTAGGTCCATCCATGTTGCTGCAAATGGCATTATTTCACAGGACTCCTTCTCTGTCTTACTGGTTTGTAGGTGTTTCTTGTATATTCTTTATTAGTTTCAGCTGTGGAAACATCTTTCTGCAACCTGACACCTTCTCCAATCTGTCTTCTTTCTCTAACCTTGTCCATGGGGTCCTCATGGGCAATAGGTTTTATTGATTTTTGTTTGTTTGTTTGTGATGTGAACTTTTAAACTTTGGCTTACTAATCCTTTTCCCTCTCTAAGGCCAAAGACATCCTCCTACATCTTCTATTGAATTTATGGTTTTATGGTTCGTATTTAGGTCTTTACTCCAGTGGGAGTCAAAGCTGGTAATGACGTTATCTTTACATTGCAAACCAAGCCGTGCAGTAGCCAATGTATAAAAGCCAAGCATTTCCTTGCAATGGCCAGAGAGCCCCCGTCTTGAGCCTGTACCTCTGGGGACAGCTCAGCAGGTATGTTCTAAATTCCAATGGCTGAAGGCTATACGGAGGCTCCTTCTAAGGGAGCTGTTCCAGCCGGAGCCCCCCCGGCAAGAACACCCATGCGCGCCTTTCTCCCCAGGGCAAACCCCACTGAGCCCCAGTATGTTGGGGCCATCTTAGTTCATGGTTTCCAAGAAAACCCAATTTGTGGTTCCAATGTGGCAGGAGCAGGTATCAGAGTAGTACCTGAAATACCTACATATTCCAATAACCAGCACCTGCTCTCTGCCAGAAACTGTCGTAAGCACTTAGCACCCTTTATCCCAGGATCTTTCTTGTGGTGTAAGGTCTCATTGAAGCCTCAGTGGAGACATTCCAGGGAGTGATGAGACATGGCTGGTGAGAGTTCATCAGGCACAGAACATGAAGTGACACACATTACACCCCGAGAAACCAATGTCATTGGACAACCTTCCAGCATCTGCTACAGGAACCCATTCATGGCTTGTACATCCTTTGAGCCCAGCCCTTTGCTTGAGGGTCCTGGTAACAGCGTGACTGCTTGAAACCCAGCTGGGGCAAATGCAGAGCCATGGCAAGAAATGCTCGCTGTTAAGGTTGTAACACAAAGCGGAATCTAAAAAATAAAAAATTCACGAACTTCCCTGGTGGCACAGTGGTTAGGAATCTGCCTGCCAATGCAGGGGACACAGGTTCGAGCCCTGGTCTGGGAAGATCCCACATTCTGCGGAGCAACTAAGCCCGTTCACCGCAGCTACTGAGCCTGTGCTCTACAGCCCGTGCTCCACAGCAAGAGAAGCCACTGCAGTGAGAAGCCCGTGCCTGGCAAGGAAGACCCAACGCAGCCAAAAATAAAATAAATAAATTTATAAAAATTAATTAATTAATTTAAAAGTCACCAAGGGGGGAAAGCAGCAGGGGGGTGGTGGTGGGATGAATTCGTAGATTAGGTTGACATGTATACACTAATATGTATAAAATGAATAACTAACAAGAACCTGCTGTATAAAAAAATAAATTAAATAAAATTCAAAAAAATAAAAAAGTCAAACTCATAGAAACAGAGAGTAGAATGGTGATTGCCCGGGGCTGGGGGTGGGGGAAACAGGAGAGGCTGGTAAAAGGGTACAAACTGAGTTATGAGGAAGGTCTGAGGATCGAATGTATAACATGGTGACTGTCATTTCGAATACTGTGTTGAATAATTGAAATTTGCTGAAAGAGTGGAACTTAAGTATTCTCAGAAAATGAGAGAGTAAATACGTGAGGTGTTGGATGTGTGGTAATTAGCAGGATGGTGGGAATCTTTCACAAATTATACAGATATCTGATCACCATATTGTACATTTTAAATACATTACAATTTTATTTGTCAACCATACCTCAATAAAACAAAAAATAAAGCTGTAGCCACATGTCGAGTGGGGTTCTCCCCATCCCCCAGACCTCGACGACGTCAGGTTGGACCCCCAATTCCACGTCAGATGCGGCAGTGTGAGGTCCTCTCCAATCATCCAATGGTTTCCTGAAGTTTCAGCCTCCAGGCCTCGGCCCTGGGGCAAGGTCTCCAGCATGTGAACACACAAGCACACATGAAAACCCAAGCATAATAACAAATGCTGGAGAGGGTGTGGAGAAAAGGGAACCCTCTTACGCTGTTGGTGGGAATGAAAGTTGGTGCAGCCACTATGGAGAACAGTATGGAGGTTCCTCAGAAAACTAAAAATAGAATTACCATAGGATCCAGCAATCCCACTCCTGGGCATATACCTGGACAAAACTATAATTCAAAAAGAGACATGCACCCCTATGCTCATAGCAGCACTATTCACAATAGCCAAGACACGGTAACAACCTAAATGTCCATCGACAGATGAATGGATAAAGAAGATGTGGTACATATATACAATGGAACACTACTCAGCCATAAAAAAAGAACAGAATAATGCCATCTGCAGCAACATGGTTGGACCTAGAGATGATCATACTAAGTGAAGTAAGTCAGAAAGAGAAAGACAAATACCATATGATATCACTTATATGTGGAATCTAAAATAGGACACAAATGAACGTATCTACAGAACAGGAAAAGACTCACAGACATAGAGAACAGACCTGTGGCTGCCAAGGCGGAGGGGGTGAGAGAGGGAAGGACTGGGAGGTTGAGATTAGCAGATGCCAACGATTATATAGAGAATGGATCAACAACAAGGTCCTACTGTGTAGCACAGGGAACTAGATTCAATACCCTGTGATAAACCATAATGGAAAAGAATATTTTAAAGAAGAATGTCAGAAAAAAGGAAGAAAAGCTGAGCACAGCAAGTGTGTGCGCGTGTGGGCATGGGCATGCATGGCTGTTCATGTGTGCGTGCGCGAACACACGTGGAGAGGCACACACATGAGAGGACACATGTACATGAACGGGCGTGCACACTCGCACAAAACCAACTCACACAGAACACCCGTTAGGGGTAACTGGCTTCACTGCAGATTGGTGGCCAGAGAGATGGAGAAGGGTTCAAACTGAAGTTCACCTGCAAAACTACCTCCAACTGCAGATCCTCAGCCGCCGCAGCACCACCACCCCCGTCCCCTGACCCCTCTCTCCTCCCCCTTCTTTTCTCATCCTCCTCTTCTCATCTCTGAAAAAGCAAGGGGTCTTCCTCCTACCTCAAGTTTCATGGCGTTTTCCAAATATCACGACGATTTCCTCCTTGAGAAAAATTCTGCTGCCAGTCGTTCAGATGACCAATGCTTTTAAATCACTTTATATAGTAAGAAGAGATGTACAATTTCAAGAAATTCCTCTCCTGGGCTAGCCTTCCCATGTGGATTCTTTTTTTAAAAAATGTTGAGCCTTCTTTTAATTTATTTATTTTTATTTTTGGCTGTGTTGGGTCTTCGTTTCTGTGCAAGGGCTTTCTCTAGTTGTGGCAAGCGGGGGCCACTTTTCATCGTGGTACGCGGGCCTCTCACTGTCGTGGCCTCTCGTTGCGGAGCACAGGCTCCAGATGCGCAGGCTCAGTAGTTGTGGCTCACAGGCCTGGTTGCTCCACGGCATGTGGGATCCTCCCAGACCAGGGCTCGAACCCGTGTCCCCTGCATTAGCAGGCAGATTCTCAACCACTGCGCCACCAGGGAAGCTCCCCATGTGGATTCTTGAATGATGCTGTTTGTCACCTACCACGGAGTGTTGGGTACCTCTTAACTATTTCACCCCTCATGTGTTTTTCAGGATCAGAACCAATGCCAGGATCCCAGGTGTCGCATCAGGCCAAGTCGTTTGCACTCTGCCCAAGAGATTCTAAGAGAACAACACACTGACACATTCTCAACGAACAGATAAGCAGTTCACAGGGGTGCCTGATAAATGTTTTTAATCCTCAGGACATTTTCTTACCAACCACTTTCTCCACTCCTAGTTTAGTTGCCCATGAAGTCCATTAGCTTAGAATGCGGGTTAGAAAAGCCCATGGCAATGACGCAGTAAATTTGGAATCCTCAATGGCCAAAGGCTCAAGACATCTTCAGTTGATATGGCCTCTCAGGAATGAGATGAGCCTGTAATTTTAAGTACTGAACAAAAGTCTCCATGACTAATGAGGAGGAACATTATCAAGGGGCAGAGGGTTGTCCTTCCCAGGAAGAAAAGAAGCTTATCTTCGATTTTAAAGTAGGCTCATCATGGGTTGTCCCAACGTTTGATGGGTCAAATGTCAGTATTATTTATTTTATAGCTTAAAAAGGTGACATAAATTCTCCAGTTTCACATTTTGCCCCATTGGAATCCACAGTAACAAAAATCACAAAGGAATTTCTGGACTCTTCCCACACGTTCATCCAAAAAACTAATCATTAGAGCATCGGAATATGGTCCCACGCTTGGAAAGCAGTGACTGTACCAAGCGCACAAAAATTCAGGCTCAGTAGAGACTCTAAACCTAAGGATTTGGGGGATGTTGAGGGACAGTTTTCCAACATTTGCAGAAGCAACTTTGAGACTTGTCACCAATAAGATCAATTTTGGCAAAGACCTCTCCACATGCCACCTCCTCCAATCCACGCAAAGATTGCAGGAACCAGGTATTAGAGCAACATATAAGTGTCTAATTCTCAGTGTTCTTGACACCTTCACAAAGACTCACCTTAGTATTAGTAGTTACTGTCTAGTTAAATATTGGTTGTGTGTGGCTCGCATGAAGGTGCTCACCACATTTTAAGTAAACAGGCTCTTTTAAAAGCATTTTCCCTCGGGGCGAAGATGCATTTCTCTTGGCCGGGTCTAAGGGAAGAGGTTGGCTTCTATTTGTAAGTTTCCAGCTCCTCAGAGCCTCACTGGGGAGTTTAGACCAGTAATGACCACCAGTGTGGTCATTAGTAGTGGTGTGAACTGGTGTCTTCCTAAGAGAATTCTGTGTCAATATCTAACAATGAAAAGAAGAAATACAGAAATACACATTGCATTTGGAAAAGTATCCCCTTTGCCTTGTCAATTCCAATAACACATATCCTCCAAGTTACCAAATATTCAGTGTTTTACACTTCAAGGGCTGGGCAAGGATTGGCTTTTAGGAAAGAAAACTGGCTTAGGGCATATCCTACAATTGAATTAGACCCTATTGGGTGTCTACTCTGTGTCACATGTTATCTCTAACTAATAACAAACCTACCAACAAGGTACATTGATCCTGTGTTACTTGTCAAGCTCAGAAAGATTAAGTAATTTGTCCAAGGTCAACCAGCAAAGTGAAAGAACCAGAATTCTAAACTAATTTTGTCTGGTCCCAAACTATTGGGCTATATTAGTCTTAGGCTGCCATAACAAAATATCACAAACCAGGCAGCTTGAACAATAGGAATTTATTTTATCCTAATTTTGTTTTTTTTTAAAGCACTTTATTTTTTAAAATTTTATTTTATTATTTATTTTGGCTGCTTTGGGTCTTTGTTGCTGTGCACAGGCTTTCTCTAGTTGGGGCGAGTGGGGGCTACTCCTCATTGCGGTGCACGGGCTTCTCACTGCAGTGGCTTCTCTTGCTGTGGAGCACGGGCTCTAGGCACGCGGGCTTCAGTAGTTGCAGCATGCGGGCTCAGTAGTTGTGGTGCGCAGGCTTAGTTGCTCCGCGGCATGTGGGATCTTCCTGAACCAGGGATCGAACCCGTGTCCCCTACATTGGCAGGAGGATTCTAAACCACTGCGCCACCAGGGAAGTCCCTATTTTATCCTAATTTTGGAGGCTGAGAAGAAGTCCACGATCAAGGTGTCACATTGTTGGTTTCTGATGAGAGCTCTCTTCCTGGCTTGCAAACAGCTGAGCTCGCTGGTGTCTCTTCTTACAGGGACACTAATCCTCTCAGAGAAGGGTCCCACACTTATGACCTTGTTTAACCTTAATTACTTCCTTAAGCTCCCAATTCCAATACAGCTACACCAGTGGTCAGGGCTTCGACACAAGAATCTGGGGGGACACATTCAGACCATAACATGGTCTTTCTACTACATCATGTGACCTCTCTGTATCAATATATCAATTAGAGAAAACACACTAAAATTTTGGATATTTTCAGTCACAACATCACACACTAAGACTCAGGTCTTCCCTGGCCTAAATATTTTCAACCATCAAACTTTTTTTACTGTTAAATCAGGAAGCAAGAGCACAAGTTAACAAGATAGAGTCAATCTTTTTCTTGGCAACTTCCAAGAATTTTTTTGTATCATTTAATCTCAATTTTAATCTTCTTCAGTTTTAGATATTACAAATACTTTCTCCTAGAGTGACACTTGCATGTTTGCCTTATCTTATTTACCAAACAGGTCTTCTTTTCTTTTTTTTTGCGGTATGCGCTGGGGCCGCTCATTGTTGTGGCCTCTCCCGTTGCGGAGCACAGTCTCCGGACACGCAGGCTCAGCGGCCATGGCTCACAGGGGCAGCTGCTCTGCAGCATGTGCAATCCTCCTGGACTGGGGCACGAACCCGTGTCCCCTGCATTGACAGGCGGACTCTCAACCACTGCGCCACCAGGGAAGCCCAGGTCTTCTTTATTGAACAGAAATTCTTCTGTTCATTTTAATGTGCTCAATAGAATACTATTGTCACAGACACATGTGGAAGGACAAAGGACAACTTGGAACTTTGCTCCGCTGGGCTCAGATGACTTTCCCTAGTTCAGTAATCAGCAGGAGTTTGTCTAATTGCACAATTCCAGCCATGCCAGCTAAATCTGTTGCTTGCTCAGAACACTGTAGAATTAAGATATTCCCAAAAGACTAATGAAGCACAAATCAATGAAAGACAGGAACCATAGAAAAATCAGAGTTGCTCCCAGCTGTGAGAGACATAATCTTCCTTTAATATTTTGATTCCCTAGCAGAGCAGAAGTCATTTTTCTCCATGCATCACACTCAGAGGGACTGCAGACAGCATCATGCTCATATTGAAGGCGCCACGGATTCACAGAGAGGCTGGCCTGCTTGTTATGATGATGCAGAGGGACAGGAGGCAGCTGTGATATTGATCCCTCCCAGCCCAGAGATGCTTTCAGAGATAATGGGAATCAGAGCTGAGTTCTGAAAAATGAATGGCCATAAAGAACAGTGGTTAAGACATGGGCCTTGGGATAGACTGACATGGGTTTAGTTTCAGCTTCCAGCACTTTCTAGCTGCATGACCTTAGGCAAGTCACTTAACCGACACAGGGCTAGAGTGAGCCTTGGAAGGGAGCTGTGTAAAAGGGCTTGGATCAGCCTGGCACTTGGTTTCCCACGTGGAACAAGTATTTGTGGGCAAGAGGGAATTTACTCTTGAGAATGGAGGTTCCACTGCAAATTAAGCGTCTTGACCTCAGGACAGAGAGAAAGACTTGCTCCTTCTCCTGGGCTCAGAGGGGAGGGTTCAAAGCCCAGCTGAGAAGCTGAATGATAAGAGAGCCCCTGTCACGGTGCATCCAGCACTTTGGAAGGACCATTTCAAGTTCCTCCCAGTGCAGGAGGGGAGGGTGTTCCTCACAGTGTCTTTTTTTTTTTTTTTTACCTTTTATTTTATTGTGGCAGAGTATACACAACACAAAATTTACCATTTTGATCATTTTTAAGTGTAGAGGTCAGTGTCATTAAGCCCATTCTCATGGTTGTACAACCATCCCCACCCTCTATTCACAGAACTTTTTCATCATCCCAAGCTCAACCCCTGTCCCATTAAGCAGTAACTCCCCATCCCCTCCCCTCTCCCCTGGCACCTACTACTCTAGTTTCTGTCTCTATGAGTTTGGCTACTCAAGGCACCTCATATCATGTAGCATCTTTACAGAATTTGTCTTGTTGTGACTGGCGTATTTCACTTATCCTAACGTCCTCAAGGTTCATCCCTGTTGGAGCACATTTTAGAATTTCACTTCTTTTGCAGGCTGGATAATATTCATAATAAGGAATAAGACTGGATGATCCTATGGATGGACCACATTTTGCTTCTCCAGTCATCCATCGGTGACGCTTGGGCTGCTTCCACCTCTTGGCCACTCCGAGTGATGCTGATGAGCAACGGTGGACAGGTAGCCGCCCACATCCCTGCCACCCCCCACAGTGCCCTCCACCCGGCCCTGGCCCTGGAGATTGTCCCTGTATCCAGGCTCTGTGATGTCACCAATGCCCAGACATCTTCCCCTCAGGTCTCAGTAAAAGCAAGGCTGACTTCATGTCTTCCCTCTGTACTCATCTGAGGAGGTGACTATTTTGAGAAAAATTCCAGACCAATTCTCAGAAGAATGTCTTGGGGCCGCAGCAGCTGGGAAGGAGACCTGAGTTCACCCCCTATTATCACCTGAATGTCGCAGAGAAGCCATTGCTTAACTTTCTTGCCGGACAATATATGGGGACCCGCCTTAGGAGGACACAACATTTTCTCCTGGTGGTTGTTAGCAGGTTAAAAGCCATGCAAATCTGAGATAATTGCATCACACCCCATAAATTATTAGTGTGTGTGTGTGTGTGGCAGTAACATAGACCAGTACCCAACAACACTGAGTAGAGAGAATGACCTAGAATTTCCTGGTGTTTCCAAAGTCAGATGACCTCCAAGCAGGAGGCCTCCACTCAAGCCTGGTGACCACAACTATGTCCCAAGCCGGAGCTCAGCACTCCTCCAGATGGGCGATTCACATCCCCCCCCAGGTGCGAGCCCAGATAGCTTGGCCACCCATCCCTAGAGCAGAGGTTTGACCAGAAGATCTGAAGTCATGTTGGGGAAGCTAGTAAAATAGTCTTGTTCAGGCTTCAGAGGAAACAATAGGTCTTTGACTAAACAAAGACCCTGAAAGAGCTACATGCCGAACTGCTAGACTATATGCAGGTCCGCAGAAATGGCGTTAGCAAGTCTTGGGAACCAACAGATAAAGAAGGGAGTAAGTCACGCAGCTCCTTGGGCCTTGGGGATCCGGCTGGTTCCCAGGGATCAGGGAATATTCTGAGACTTACAACTAAAGTATCAAAGCATTTGCAACAATAGCCGGAGCTACGTATTTGCACGCAAGCTGATAGTAATCAGCGTTAAAAGCAGGACTCCTTTGGGCGGCACTCTGAAGCGTCACCCGTGGGGTGGACGCACCGCCTGGGACCTCCCCAACTGGGACTCCAGATTGCTGTTCAAGGGACTTCCCAGCTGCTGCTTGGTTCTGGAAGTAGGTGTCAGCCCAATTCGGTGATGTATGCTCTGTTATATACTCTGTTAATATTCTTATTCCTTTCCTTTTAATGATTGTATATTGAAATTAAGTTAAATCACCTTTTTTTTTTTTTTTTTTTTTTTTGCGGTACGCGGGCCTCTCACTGCCGTGGCCTCTCGCGTTGCGGAGCACAGGCTCCGGACGCACGGGCTCAGCGGCCATGGCTCACGGCCCCAGCCGCTCCACGGCATGTGGGATCTTCCCGGACCGGGGCACGAACCCGCGTCCCCTGCATCGGCAGGCGGACTCTCAACCACTGCGCCACCAGGGAAGCCCTAAATCACCTTCTATTAAAGATTTGATTGAAGCTGTTTATTTGTGTGAGACAAGTGATTATCCTGCCAGCGAATCCAATGAACCCTAAAACCGAAAGCAGGCTTTTGGCCAAAGAGGGCAGGGACAGAAACATGGAGGAAAGGATCAAAAAGTCCAATATTTAATTGGTGACCGATGTACCTATTATAAGAATAAAGCAGACAGCTACATAGAAACATAGAATCCAAAAATTCTCATGAATTGGTACAGAACATGAGAAAATCTAATGGAAAAACCCTCCAAGACCAGCTCCACATTGGTACTGGAAAAGTGGAACATGTCCTGCCTCTCCCCCTCCCTGGAGAGGTCAATGCCACAGTGGGGGAGGGCAGTTAGGAGGGAGCTGGCTGGCAGAGTAGAGAAAGAAGAACCAGCCCCCTTCCCTGTTTCCCTTTCCCAAGGCTGGGGAAGGAGTGAAGTGAGGGGTTTTCATGAGTACATGGGGCTGGACATGTGTTAATTACTAATCTGAGACCTTGAGGGAAATAAGATGCCCAGAGAATTTTCACTGATCTGAAAGTAACCAGAAGAGCCATGGGGCCTGCCCTGATTCCAAACAAGGTGACAGGAAAGATACGCCTGTATTACAGGACGAGATGCAGAAAAGAGATAACCTGTACGCCCTGCTCATTCAAGGTAGGAGCCCTGAGAACTTCCAGGAAAACCCTCCCTGGCTGGCAAAACAGATAACCAACTATTTAGAAGTAACTCGGGAAACCTTTCAAGACAGGGCATTCAGAGAGCTGGAACCACCTCTGGGCTAGGAGATCAGGAGCCTCCAGGCTGATTTGGTCTCTGATTCCAGGTAGCCTGGGGGTGGGGGTGGGGAGCGATTAAAAAATAGTGACCCGCCCCTCCCCCCAGCTTGAATCATTCTCAGTTATTCTCACATGACTGCAGTGCACTCAGGTGTGAGGTTGCCACGTAAAATACAGGATGCCTGTTGCAGCTTGAATTTCAAATAAACATGATGACTTTTTTAGTAGATCCCAAACATTGCAAGAAACATACTTATACTAAAAATTAGTCACGATGTATCTGAAATTCATATTTAACTATGCATTTTGTATTTTTAACAGCTTTATTGAGGTATAATTTATATTCCACACAATTCACCCATTTAAAGGATATAATTCAATGGTTTTCTGGTATATTCACAGAGTTGTGCAACTGTCACCACAATCAATTTTTTTAGAACATTTTCATCACCCCAAAAAGAAACCCCATGCCCGTTAGTGGTCACGCTCTACCCCCTGCACCCAGCCCCACTCCCTGTCCCCTGACATCCACTACTGTCTGCTTATCTTGGACATTTTGTATAAATGAAATCTTGCAATACGTGGTCTTTTAGAACTGACATACTTCGCTCAGCATAATTTCTTCAAAGTTCATCCATGTTGTAACACATGTCAATACCTCCTTCTTTTTTATTGCCAAATACTACTCCATTTGACGGATATAACACACTTTATTCACCAGAACATCAGTTGATGAACATTGAGCTGTTTCTACTTTTGAGTCATTATGAATAATGCTGCAGTGAACATTTGTGCACAAGTGTTTGTGTGGATATATTTTTTCATTTCTCTTGGTTGTATACGTAGGAGTGGAATTACTGGGTCATATGATAACTCTAACGTTTTGAGAATTTTCCACAGCATCTAAACTATTGATATTTATTTTATATTCCCACCAGCAACACACAGGGTTCCAATTTTTCCCCTTCTTTACTACACTAATTAGTTTCTGGGCTTTTCTTATTATAGCCATCTTGGAGGGTATGAAGTGCTTGCTGTCTCACTGTGGGTTTGATTTGCATTTCCCTAATGGCTAACAAGCATCTTTTTATGTGTTTTCTGGCCATTTGTATATCTTCTTTGAAGTCACATCTATTCAGATTCTTTGCCTATTTTTCAATTGGGTTGTTTATCTTTTTATTGTTGAGTTTAAGGGTTCTTTGTATATATATATACTATATTTGTATCAGATATACGATGTGAAAATATTTCCTCTCATTCTGTAAGTTGTCTGTTCACTGTCTCGATTGTGTCCTTTGAAGTACAAACCTTTTCAATTTTGATGAAGTCTAATTTATCTACTTTTTCTTTTATGCTTTTGGCGTCCAACCTAAGAAGGCTTTACCTAACCCAAAGTCACAACGATTTACCCTTTGTTTTCTTCTAATAGTTTTGTACTTTTAGTTCTTACGTTTAGATCTATGAGCAAGTTTCGTATATGATATAAAGAAGGGCTTCAACTTCATACTTTTGCATGTGGACATTCAGCTGTCCCAGCAGCGTTTTTTCAGGCATCCTATATTTTTATTGGCTAAATCGGGAAGCCCTAGTCGGAGGTTTAACCACTGGAACAAAGCTTGGGACTCCCTAATCGTTGGCAGTTTCGGGTTGATCTTTTCTGGGGGAGGTGCTCATCCCCTTCTTTCCTCTTAGCATGAATTCACAACTTCCTCCAACTCTTGCCCTTAAGCACTGAGTGGGAGCTGCTGAGGAGTGACGATGGGCTGACCTCTGTTAGCACGCGCTGGCAGTGGCACCATTGTTGATGTTCCAGAGTTGACACAGCCCTCGTTGGGTATCGCTTCTTGGCATGTGGTCTCACCCGCTGTTCTGCTTCAAGCTGGGCGCTCTAAATCCCGAACCAGCAACTGAAACTCACAAACGTTTCTTCTTCCCGTAAGCAAGCCCCCGCCCCAGGTCTCTGGTGTTTCCTCCGATAGAAGGTGTGGACTTTTCCAAAATGGTGGGCACCAGAGGACCTTTCATCTCTGTCCCAGCCCTCTGGGCCAGGGCAGCAGTGCCCTTTGGGCTCTCTGCGCTCTGCAGTTAGACAGTCACCCTCCCTGCCCTCTGCCACCTCAGTTCCCAGAAATCCCTTTCTTGTCCATAGGCCATCGGCCAGATTGCACAGAGGTTTCTGCCTGTGAGAACTGAAACACTTGTTGGACTCTGTTTCTATGAGCTGGCATTGGGGTAACTCATCACAGCCACTCTCTGTGAAAAGATGCAGCCCAGTAGCTTGTGCCAGGCCCCCTGCCTGACATTTAGCCTGGGCGCCAACCAGGTAATTTACTTTAAGGTTCAGACCCGACATGGCTCATAACTTTCTTCTGAGCCCCTGGAGCCACTTCCCCAGACCAGCTCTGTTGTCTACACAGATGACTTACTCATTAGAAAGAGTGAATAATGCCTAAACACACCACTGGATTTTCCCACAAAGCCCTACTGGGGTGTGCATGACAGGGCATAATCTCACCTGCAGAGCTGGAATTAGGCAAGCGTCTATGATGCCTGGAGTGTCTTGATTCATACCTGGGAGTCATAAGTGAACATCTCCAAGGCCCGTAGAGCCAAACTGGGGTGGGGGTGGGGGGCAGGCAGAGGGGTCCATTAATACATTTCTAGGTTAACAGAAGTCTCAATGTCTCTGAATGACCCCTGGGGTGAAAACAGAAGAACCAAAAATATATCCACCTTTTCCATTCAAGACAGGCTTTTTTTTCTACCTTTGCAGTGGAAAACATCATTAAAATTTCACTTTGTTAATTAAACTCATCATCACAATTATATCTCAGTCTTGCTCTTACCATGCGTATCAGCTCAGGGGTCTGAGCAACAGAACCAGCTGTGCGTGTGTGTGTGTGTGTGTGTGTTTAAAGACAAACAGGCAGACGGATTAATTGCTTTCAAGGAATTGGCATATGCAGTTGTGTGGTCTGGCTGGGCAAGTCTGAAATCTGTAGGGCAGGTTGGAAACTCTCGGGCAGGAGCTGAAGGTAAAAGTTCGGTCCACGGCTGAATTTCTTCCTCCTCGGGAAAGCCTCAGATGTGCTCTTACAGCCCGTTAACTGACTGCACGAGCCCCATCCACAGCAGCGAGGATGATGTAATCTCCTTGACAAAATCAACCGATCATTGAGGTTAAATCAACATCATACCTACAAAATATCCCCACGGCAGCGCCTATATTATCATTTAATGAAATAACTAGGTACCATAGCCAGGCCAAGGTGACACGTGAAACGAACCATCAAACCATGAAATGCTTTTCTGTCATCGGAGGAGGAGCGCTGGCACCATTTCCCAGATGAAAACGCTGAGACACACACCAGGTGAAGAGTCCGCTGGCCAATCCGAGATCACACAAACACAAGTGGCTGAACATAGCGGGTGCTGGGGGTCACTAACCCAGGCCCTGGACCAAACCTGCAGAGGACTCAGAACTCATCCAAGGGTCCTCGGGCCAGGACCAAGCATGGGCATTCCACCTACCTCCCATCTCCCCTTCTCATCACCCTCCCATTTCTGATCACGTCTGTCACCTGCCTATAACTCGGTGGCTTTGCAGCAGTAATAGGAAAAAGCCCACATTCCTTGCGTAAGGCAGGAAACCATTCATGACCTGGTCCTGGCCTGACTCGCCAGCCTCCTCTGCTATTGAAGTTACCCCCCATCCTTGACCTAGGCAGTGACACACCAGAGCACGTGGGCGCCCCACATACTCCAGCTCTGCTGTGTCTCAGTGCCTTTGCACCTGCCATTGCTTTTCCCTGAATCCCCTTCTGGCTTTGATCTCCTGAAACTCCCACTTCATCCTCAAAACCCATCTTGGCACCACGACACCTGAGAAGCTCACTGACCCTCTCCACCCTCCAAGTCTTTTCCCCCAACCTTAGCTCTCATATGGGGGAGATCAGGTGCCCCTCCCCCATGCTCCACCAGCACTTCCCACCCTCCTCTGTCTGCTCTGTTCTTATCAGAGTGTGATACAATCGAGCTTCTATATTCCATAAGCTGAGACATTGAGAAACTAATTAGTGCCCTGCCGTTCTTTTTCAGTGGGAAGAGAGAGTTACTATAGACCAGCCCACTGCCTGTTTTTGCAAATAATGTTTATTGGAACACAGCTGTGACCACTCATTTAAGTATCACCCATAGCTGCTCTCATGCTATAATGGCAGCGTTGAGTCATTGTCTAGATGACCAGCAAAGCTTAAAAAACCTGCTATTTGGCCCTTTACAGGAAAAATGTGCTGATCACTGCCATAGACTCACCAGCAAGAAGATACTTTTCCTCCTGCCCCTCAGGAACGCAAGCATGCTCTTCAGTTCCAGAATCCCTCGCACCTAGGGGGCTAGCAATCATTGTGGGGTTTTCAGTGTTCATTGCAGCATTATCTACAATAGCCAAGACATGGAAGCAACCTAAATGTCCATCGACAGATGACTGGATAAAGAAGATGTGGTACGTATATACAATGGAATATTACTCAGCCATAAAAAAGAATGAAATAATGCCATGTGCAACAACATGGATGGACCTAAAGATTATGTACTAAGTGAGGTTAAGTCAGACAGAGAACAACAAATATCATATGATATCACTTATATGTGAAATCTTAAAAAAAAAAAAAAAAGGTACAAATGAACTGATTTCCAAAACAGAAAGAGACTCACAGACATAGAAAACAAACTTACGGTTACCGAAGGGGGAAGGGGGGTAGGCGGAGGAATAAATTAACAGGTTAGGATTAACATACACACACTACTACATATAAAATAGATAACCAACCAGGGCCTACAGTATAGCACAGGGAACTCTACTCAATATTAATAACCTATATAGGGAAAGAATCTGAAAAAGAATGAATATATGTATATGTATAACTGAACACTTTGCTGTACACCTAAAACAAATACAACATTGTAAATCAACTGGACTCCAATAAAATTAAAAAAAAACCCACTGGATTGTGCCCTTTAAAAGGATGACTTTTACAGTATGCGAAAAAAAAAATGGTTGTGGGGTTACAAGGATGACCCATGAAGATCTCCCCAACACTGGTCTTTGCTAGGTGGAGGCTGCCCAAGAAGTGGCAAGGTCGTGGAGGCAGAGTCTCAGGGCATTCCCGAGGTGCTTAAAATCTGCACAGATCTGACTTAACTGCTGGCTCAGTCCTTGTTGACTGGTCGCCCTCAATGAAATTCCATGGGAAAGACTCCACAGACAAAGAGGATCTCTTTCAAGGATGCTGAGATTCTTGGGAATCTGATGAGGCAACTAGAACAAGCGCTTGTTCTGTGATGCTCTGGAAAGGCAACATCTGCTATCCCCTCCTCCAGGAAAAGGTCAGCCCAAAAAAGATCGAGGGAGATAAGGAACAAATCCCTCCTTCTCCTCCCATCAGCACATACCCAAGTCTCTGGAGGGGGTGTCCCAGGCCCTAAAATTGGCCATGTCTTGGCAGCGAGAGGCCCCACGAGGAGGTTGGCCTCCCACAAGAAGTCACAAATCTACAGTGATGGTAGCCAGGATCCAAACAAGGAGACATTCAGATGCCATTTCCACCATCGGAAGGTGCTCAGCTTCCCAGATGAGTAAGTGACTCGAGTAATTTCAAGTCAGAACAAGAGCCCCAGGGGAAACCTTCATCGGGATGCTTCCCCAACATAACTGAAGCCACCTGCCAACTTTCTGAAGTCCTAGGTGCAGGACAGACCCGCATTCTCTGCAGGCAGGTCTTAAAAGGAGAGTTCAGCCATGTCCAAGGACTGAGAGATTGGTCAATATCCCCCCTGTGAGATGGTCAATGTATTATTGGTCCGCCCTTTCTAGGTGGGCAACTGGCATGATATATGTGTGTACTCTGGTGGGGATCCCATTCATCTCAAATATCTACTTTCCCAAAAGATGGCACAGACCCCCTCTTCCTGCCAACCCAGGAGAATTTCCCTGGGATTTCAAATTATTTGCAGAGCCATGTAGCCATTTATCACATCGATGCCATCTGACGCTTCACAGAGGGAATCTGGCAAAATCACACATTGCTCAAGAAAAGCAAAAAATATTCCATCTCCCCCCTCCCCAAGGGAAGCCAGAAATTACACTTGTTCTTCCAAGACACTCATACCAGAGACGTTACGAGCGACCCAGAGAGATTTCTCATCAAAGGGATTCGAGACAATGACAATTTCCAACATGATTGGAATTGCAACGGCAGAGATGACTGCTCTGCTACTCAGAAACTTTTTAATTGCCTTGGCTGATCTCTACCCTTGCTTCCAGTAATTTTATTACTATTATTGGGTTTTGGGTTTTTTATATAAAACATCTCAGGGTGTTTTCAACAGTCATCATGGAGAGTTGGCACCAGAGAGACATCCTGGAGAAAAATTATTTCAAAGGCTCGTGTCCTCTAGACAAACACACCAAAAAAAAAAAAAAAAGATTTTACAAGAGAACAAGAAAGGAACTTTAAAGACAAAAACATCATGATGTGATCTATAAGTTCATTTCTCTCTCTAGCACCCATTTGGAGCCCTACCGTCTGCCATCACCTACAAATTATTGGCTTTTATTACAATGTTATGATTATACATGACAGCAAATATGAAACCTTAACAAATTAACAAAGCATAATTAACACAAGTGATCAAAAAACAACTGCAAATAAAAGCTCTAACGAGTGGCAGAAGGGCATCAGGGAACCCGTCTACACGCATCTGTTTGGAAACATCTTTGTATTGAGGCCACTTGTCAGCTCAAACGCACAGGCTGATTACCAATATCAAGAGACATTTCATAACTTCTAAGCTAGTTTAGAGAGGATGACTCCTGAATAATAATCCACAAAGTCACTTGACAAGTCCATACAAGTTCTTTAACGTTGGGTGTGAAAACAAAGCAGTCTGCATTTTTCAGAAGTGTATACATGCATAAGACCTGAAACACTGTCTCTTTCAACCATAAGGACCATACACATATTTGGGATCAGGTGAAAAATGGACAGGACACAAAATACCATGAGGTTGTGCTATGGAAGAAAATGTGGTCTGTGCTCCAAGACTGCAACCTACATTACTGGGGTTGCTATTTCAGGAAGTACAAGAAAGGAAGTACAGAATTCCAAGAGCCAATTTCTTCTTCCTAATGTGATGCAGCTTTGAGAAAAGACATCAAAGAGAAGACCAAGGATCAGAATAGGAAAATCAAACCATCAGGTTTGTGAAGTGTGCATCCTTCCTTAGGCCTTTCTAATGTTTATGTGAAAAACTCGACCTTCCTTTATCTTGTATTTCCATCCATCCATCTCTCTCTGGGAGACAAGAGTCACTGGTGGGTGACTCGTTTGGGACTGCTCAATTCTTGACCATCCATGCCTATTTCACGATCATTTCATTTGTTTCTCTTTCCTCCCTTTTAGATGCTACTTGAACATTTTTCCTTTTCGATAGTCTCCTTTTAGAAATTTAGAAGATCCCACTTTTAAGTCTCATCTGTCATTTTTTCCCCTTTATTAAATTCCAAGTTCTGCTGGAAACACTTGAGGGAGAAGCAATCGGGAGAAGAAAAGAATATTTAAAAGAAAGTGAAATAAAAGGAAAAGCTACTGTCTCGGCAGCCAGAACAGAGCCTGGAAGATGCACCTCATGTAAGCTGCAGAGATCTCAGTCACATGGAGGTGAAAGAATTTGGGAAGGTCCCCTGCAAAGGAAAGAAAAGTCCTTTGCTCCCAAGAGCAGGAGGAGGGTTGGGTTTTATTGCACAGCTGTGCACCTGTTCGCTAATTTTTTTTTACCTGTGTGCTAATTTCAACCTCTCCCTTCCCCACCTGTCCCCATGCCCTTCCGCACACACTGAAGATTCTCAACAACAAGGATGGAGAAGCCAGGATGCTCCCTTCTGGCTCCTTCCAGCTTAGCCTGGAAACCTCTTTCAGAGGCTCTCCAGTTCCCGCTGCTGACCATCCATGAAACACCCCTTCCCCCTCTGTGCTCATGCTACAAAACAAAACATTTCAGGACGTCATCAGAGTCCTTGGCCAGTTCCCAGGAGTAGGGGTGGGTTCCCGGTGAGCTCCCTCTCTCCTGTGTGTTGATTTCCTGCTGTAACAAATGACCATAAACACAGTGGCTTAAAACAACACAAATGTGTCATCTTACAATTCAGGGGTCAGACATCTGACATGGGTGGCACCAAAAATGAGGTCTCAGCAGGGCTGGTTCTTTCTGGAAGCGCTGGGGGCAATCTGCTTCCTTGTCTCTGAGGCTTTCTAGTGGTTGCCTGTATTCCGTGGTTCCTTCCACCATCTTAGAGCCGACAGCAGAATCAAAGCAGCAGGAGCTGGCACGTGGAGGAACCATTGTGGGCTGGTAGGTGTTTTCGTGCCTGTGATCATTTCCATTCCGGTAGGGGGAGCTGAGAGTGGCCCTCGGGTTTTGATCTGGGGAACTGAGAAGTGTCCTTTACTGAAACAGAGGACAAAGTGTAAGTAGAGGGTTTGATGAAAGTAGGTCATAATAGTTCCTTATTCATTAGTAACATAATTACTCACTGATGCAAGTATGAATTTATTTTGAATACTAACAAATCCATAATAAATGGATATTTACTTACTCATTCCTAACTATTACTTGAGGCTTCTGTGTGCCATGCAGTGTGCTCTAGGCACTGAGTAGACAGCAGTGAACAAGATAAATAACATCTCTGACTCGGGAGTTTCATGTCTTTTGCTATGAAACTGGCAGGCTGACTTGTTAGCTTACAAGTAGGGTAAAATCTAGGGCCCTTTGTAGTTCTTGACAAAGTAAAAATGAACAAACGAGCAAACTCATAGAAAAAGAGATGGGATTTGTGGTTACCAGTGGCAGGGGCAAGGAAGGAATAGATTAAGGCAGTCAAAATGTAACAAACTCCCAGTGTAAGACAAATAGGTAGTAGGGATGTCATGTACAAATGATCAATACAATGGACACTGCTGTACATTATATATGAAAGTGGTTAAGAGAGGAACTCCTAAGCGCTCTCATCACAAGGAAAAAAAAATTTCTATTTCTTTAACGTTGTATCTATCTGAAATGATGGGTGTTCACTACTTACTGAGGTCATAATCTCATGATGTATGGAAGTAAATTATGCTGTACACCTTAAACTTATACAGTGCTCTATGTCAGTTATATCTCCAAAAAACTGGAAGGAAAAAGAAGTATATGTCTTAAGACCTTTATACAGAAAATTTAAATTTGGCCTATGAAGCCAGACCAAACACTGAGAAAAACTTTATTCATAAGATATTAATTTTAAAAGTCTTTTCACCGAGTCAAAAAGCAACTGAATCCCAAAGAAATGTAATAGATACTAACTCAATATACTCTGATTTAATAAAAAGATTATTTTCCCGTCCTCGGGATGGTTTGGTTTACCAATTTGCAAGTTGGCCAGCGTGACAGAGAATGCCTTGTGTCCCAAGGGGCTTCTGCTTCCGAGACACACAGCTAGACCAACTCCCCGGTCCCCTTTGCGAACAGGTGGACACGTGATGGTTCTGGCCAACAGAAGATGAGCAGAAGTAACACATGCCATTTCCTGGTCTGACCCTGAAAAGTCTTCTGGGAAATCTTTCATATGCTCTCTTTCCACATCTGCTGACTGAGTGGAGAGGATACCAAGGCCTTGGAGAATGGCATGGCCATAAGACTGAAGGAGGCTGGGTTCCTGAATGACGCTGTGGAGCAGACTCCCTTCCCATCAAATTTCTACCACCAACTGGACTTCACATGAATACAGAATACATTCTGTTGTACCAAGCCAGTAAAATAATGGGATTGTTTGTTACAAAGGTTAACTCGTGGTGACACATTCAAACAGTTCCTGTATGTGGATCTCAGAATTGTCTCTCTCTTGCTCTCTCTCTCTCTCTCTCTCCCCCTCACACACACACACACACATTTACAGACACAGATAAGTGACACAGCTGTGCAGAGAGAAATCCCAGGACATGGTCACCATCTGCTCTCACACTTCATCTTCTCTCCCCAAATCTTGCAGGCCCCTCTAATACAGAGAAATGTTCCAGATTCGTGTATTATAGTTCCTGTTATTTTTAGCCAGTTATATAAGTTATAAAGTTACGTAAATTATATATGACCATTCTTACTTATGGAAAAATACCGTAAAATGATGCTTGGTTCAGAAGGAGGTTCAGATGATCAACAGAGGAGATATTGCTAATTCAACCATCTTCCTAGATGCTGAGAATTCAGTGTCAGTGAACTTTGGGCGATTAATGCAAGAGTGTTCCCTGGTACTTTCTTTATTGATCAGACAATCTCCAATTTGGAAGCTTCAGTGACACATGACAAAGCGTCTAAGTCCCAAATTAAGACTTTCAGCTGCTTTGGTGTTAATTTAAACCAGGCCCGTCAGTCAAAATTGTCTTGAACTAAGACACTCCTTTATGAGTGGGGAAGCGGCTAACCAAATGCAGTCTTCAGCCCAGCTTCTGCTTCCTCTTTTTCTGATCTATAGCTATTTGAGGAATGGTTCTAGAATGGGATTAATAACGATTTCATGTGGTAAATAAATACATCTAAATCAGAAAGAAAGAAGGGACATTGTCTCTGCTTGCAGATGACATGATTTCATACAGAGTAAACCCTAAAATTTCCACCAAAGAAAAACTGTTACAACTAATAAAGGAATTCAGCAAAGTTGCCAGATACTAAATCATCACACAAAGTACACTAACAATGAACAATGCAGAAAGGAAATGAACAGTTTCATTTATAATAGAGTCAAAAAAAATAAAATATTGCTAAAGGAAATTACAGAGGATACCAATAACTGGAAAGATATCTTGGGTTCATGGATTGGAAGACTTAATAATGTTAGGATTTCAATACTACCTTGAAAACTTTATGCTAAGTGAAGTAAGTCATCACATGAGAACAAGTATAATGTGATTCCACTTATATGAGGTCCCTAGTGTATAAAATCCATAGAGAAAGTAGAATAGTGGTTGCCAGGGGCTGGGGGAGGGGACAATGGGGAGTTAGCATTTAATGTGTTTCAGTCAGGGAAGATGGGAAAGTTCTGGACACCAATGGTGGAGATGGTTGCACAATAAAGTGAATATACTTTATGCCACTGAACTGTACACTTAAAAATGGTAACTTTTATGTTATGTATATTTTACCACAACAAGAAATGAATTACTGTTATGAGAAAATGGAATGTAAGTAAGAGAATAGAACTATACTATGCAATATATACACAAATATGTATATTGTCAACAATAGCAAAAATTAAAACCAGAATAGCTACACTATTATTAGGTAACGTAGACTGTAAGGCAAGAAAAATTACTAAAAATAAAGAAGAATGTTTCATTTAAAAAATTTTTTTAAAGTACAATACAGCAAAGGCTTATTGAACACATATTACATGGAAAGCCCAGGGCTCTGCAGTTAAAAAATACTGTGGGGGGATGGGGGAAGTCACGGCCCCCACCGACCTGTCTCCTGCGGGGACTGTGCTTTGCGTTCCTCAAATTCACAAAGCATTTCCCAAATACCCTGTCGTTGTCCACCCCCAGCAGTGCTGTGAGATCAGCAAGGCTTGCTGCCCCCATTTTATGGATGAAGAAACTGAGGTTTGGGAGGCACAAGGGGGCTGCTGAGGGTCACACTGCTCTTTGGGGGTGGAGCTGAGACCCAAACGCAGCTCAGTATTCTTCCCACGTCACCACACAAACATAGAAACTTGATTACAACTAATCTAAGGTATGTTCCATCAATAATAACAAATATTCCAAATTTGAGCACCAAACTAATTATATCTCAACCACAGAGTCCAGCCTAGAGGTAAGGCAGTTATCCCGGTATTTTACATACACACACGCCCCTCACCCCCACCTTTTATACTTTCTAGAACGTTGCCTCCACTCTTCCCTCTGTGAGCCCATGTCTGCAGCCTCTCCTGGCAGAGAACCACAGGGTTCAGTGCCGACTGAACCTCAGGGGAGAAGAAGTCACCTGCAGGATTACCCACATCTGGAATTTCTTGTTGACACGCGACCACCTTGGTCCTGCTGACGCCCCTTCTCAGGATGCTGACTCTCCCTCGGGGCATGTTGCAGCTTGCCGACTCACTGGAAGACGCCAATAACTACTAATGGGTAAGAAAAAGAAGGAATAGGGCAACACATTAGACAAAATCATGGGGATGCAATCAACAATGTCAGACTCTAGGAGATTACAGGGAAAATGCGTTGGTTTCTTCAATAAATAAATTATAAGAAAATTTAATAATAAGAGAGGGATGTATGGAACAATCAAAATGAACCAACTTTGTTTGGATTTCAATTCAAATAAACTGTCGAAAAACGAAATAACATTCACAAGACATTAGGGAAAGGTAAACATTGACTCATTGACTGGGTATTTGGTGATTAAAGTTCTGATTTTAATTTGATTAAAACTTCGTCATTGTTTTTAGATGAGATAATGGTACTGTGGTTTTCTTGGTATTATTTAAGTTCTCAGTCTTTTCCTTATCTTTCAGTTACATACTGAAATATTTAGAGATGACATTATATGATTCCTGAAAAGTGCTTCGAGATAACTTTGGGGGCAGGGTGTTGATTAGAGGGGTTAAAAGAAACAAGACTGGCCACATTCTGATCATTGTCAGTGTTTCCAGTTCATGATAAACTGCTCTCAAATTTGGTACGCTTTTAAATTTCCACAGTAAAAAGTTTTAAAACCATGCTTACAAATAATCTTCAGTGACATGAGAAAAATGTCATTATATACTATACACCATATTAAGCAGAAAAGCAAAAAAAAAAAATCAATACAGTAAGATCCAAGCTATATAAATCAAATGTTCTAGACCAAAATGTTCACAGTGGCTATCTTGGCTGGTGGGATTATTATTGTAAATTTCATTCATTACTCTATGCTCTAACTTTCCAGCCTCCTACCATGGGCATGTATAACGAATAATTAGAGAAAACATATGTTTTTTAAATTTTAAGAGTAGAGAGCGATGAGCCACTTGAAGTAACACTCTTGAGTCTTCAGCCATGTGTTTGGGGAACATTCTCTCAGGAAGGGCTAATGCCATCCCATAATGTACCTTAGCACTTAAAATTCACACCTGGTGAACGTATCACTTGATTTTTAAAATAAGCCACCGTATCATGGAATTAAGGACTTATTTATGCTTCCAGAATTCCACTCCACGTTACCAAAGTCAGATTTGAGTATCTAGATGTCCCCAGAGGACCAGAATCTGGTTAATTATTATTAGGGAATCATCTTTCTAGAGATTTCTGTCCAGAGATGACTTGGACATTTCACCTTTTTTGTTTTGCAGAAAGATATGATGCTGAGGATTCTACACACTCTTCTGACGCCTTTTTCCACAAGAAATCAGCCTTTGTGTCCCTGCACCATGGGGGAAACCTGCCTAGTGATATTTCTGCTGGCAGCCGTGTCCTCAGAGACCCGGCCCTGAGACACCTCCTACAGCAGGGAACTTGTTTTCCAGTGGGGTGTTTAGGTAAAAGGAATTTGTATGCCAGTGGCTTCTTAGGAATCTTTCTTTAAAATCATATGAAAGGAATACTGACAGAGACCTGAGCAAGGCTTTGTTACGCACCAGCCTCAAAAGTTCCAGAAGGGTTCGAAACGTTCCTACAGCCAACAGCAGCCTGGTCTACTCCCATGGGGTCATTTATACCCTGGGAGGGTCTGGCTGGAGTTTTTCCATTATCTCTTGGATTTCTTTATGTTTTTGTTTAATTTTGTTTTCCTCTTTTTCTCTACACTGCCTGAGGATCATATGACCTTTCTGATAAAATTTAAATTTGGGAGGTTCTTGGATTTCCTACTTGGAGATTATTACCGCAACATCTCTGTATCCCATCTGTGCGTGTGTGTTGTTCCCAGCACATGCACTTCATTCCTTCTCTCCCTGAGTGGCCCTCAAATGTCTTCTCCAATCTCAGGAGAGACCCTCCAGGAATGTAAATTCCGTGTCATCGATGGGAAAACAGAGACACCAAGAGGCTAAGCGATTTGCTAGGCTCTCGGTTGCCTGCTTTTGCGGCTGGCTGTCCTTAGCGAGGGCCGACACCCACACACAGGAGCGTCTCTGACTGACCTCCAGGGAAGCCTACATTTACACGCTCCATCATCCCAAACGGGAGACCCTGGTATCTCCCCACCAGGCTTCATTTCCCAACCACGGCACGTCTGCCGTGACCACACCTACCCCGGGATCAGCAAGCAAATGAGTCAAAGTCACAGCCCTTAGACCGATTTTCCAACAAATTTTGCAAGATGGAATTTCCATTTACAAGGGTCCGGTATATGGGAATCTAAACTTACCCACGAAAGGGAGAAAACCGCACTGTGAAGTTCAAGCAGGGGAGAGCATCGTTCTTCAGGGAAGTAGAAGAAAAGCTTAGATGACCCATCCACCTCCCTGACCTCACCCAGATGCGATGAAAGAGCCGGTTTCCCGTGACCCAGGACACAGACATGGCTTTCCACACGCCAGGGCAGCCTCCTCTCCGCCTTGGTGCTAACAGCAAACAACAGTCCATTCACAGTTGCCGAATGTCCTGAACCAAAGTCCAGCCGGCTGAAGCCCCCATCGGAGGAGGAGGGAATGGAACATTTCTTTTCCCTTTTGCTGTCTGCAGGCCAGCTTTCATCCTCAGCCATCAGATAGGAGGGGGCACCTTCCGCAGAGAGCCCAGGGCAGTAGGGCTTCAACAGAGAGGCAGCTGAGTTGGGGGAGCCCAGAGTCCGGGTTGAGAAGCTGGGGATTGGAAAGCAGCTGCTGGGAGAGAGACACTGTCTCATCTCTCTGCACAGGAGGGTTCTGCCTCAAGGTAAAGGGACTGGGCAGGTGAAATGTACCACAGAGCCACATCTGGCTAAAATGCAGGGGTTAACCCAGCAAGTGTGGGTGGGCCCTGAGGTTCTGCATGTAAACAACTAACAGCCAGGGAATTCCCTGGTGGTCCAGTGGTTAGGACTCCATGCTTTCACTGCCGAGGGCACAGTTTCAATCCCTGGTGGGGGAACAAAGATCCCACAAGCCTCGTGACCAAAATTAATTAATTAACTTTAAAAAACAACTAAATTCTAGTTGATGCAGATACCACCAGTTGACCTGGACCATACCGACCACACTTAGAGGAACAAAGGTCCAGGGCTGTACCATCCAGTATAGCTAGGTAGCTCTAGCTACCTTGGCTTTGAGCATTTGAAGTGTAGTTGGTCAGAAATGAGAGTTGAAATGTGCTATAGGTATAAAAGACACAATGGACTTTCATTTAGAATAAAACAACGAATGCAAAAATCTCCATTTTTAGAGTGAATATATGATGCGATGATAATATTTTGGGTATATTGGGTTAAATAAGCTATATGATTAAAATTAACTTCACTGTTTCTTTTTTCCTTTTTTGGAATGTGGTCACTAAAAAATTTTAGACAACAAAAGGGCTCAGATTCTCTTTCTCTTGGGCAGCCCTGATCTACAGCTCTCCCCAAACTTTAAAGCTATGATTCTTGGAAGTATTCTTAAAGACCATTTTATATCCGATTGCCTCTTTTTCGAAAATCCACACAATTTCTCGGCGTGTCAAAACGGTCTTGTCATCCCACCTCTTCTCGCTAGAAAGGAGAAGGAAAGGGCTAATGGGACCAGATATTTATCTGCCACAAGTTATCCCTCAGCCTCGCCAAGGCTTCCTTTGAAAATTATCATGGTGGCCTTTGATTGAACATATCCAGTTCCAGGTATCAGAGGCTCATCCTTTAAATTGATCTTTACGTCTATCCAACAAAATACTAACCTGCTATCACCCTCTGATAAAAGTGACAAGCGTGATTGGAGTCCCCAGCTGATACTTTGCTTGACCAACGTGATCAAGCAAATTGTTTTTTCCTAATGATACCTTCTCCTGTCCCTTTTGTTACCAAGTCCAAGCTTATACTGCTCTCTGCACAACAGGCCAATAAATCAAGAGCCAAGTTGATGGGGCAAGGAATATTGACTTTATTCAGAAAGCCAGCAGACCTAGCAGATGGTGGACTAGTGTCCCAAAGAACCATCTTGCCTGAGCTAGAATTCAGGCTCCTTTCATACTAAAAGGGGAAGGGGTAAAGTCCAACATTTCTGAGTTCTGGCCAGACTCCAGAGAGGATGTGTTACTTTCTTCCTTCCTGCAGCCATTCACAGGTAGGCCTGGTCAGGGTGTTTCCTGTGAGCTAAACAAAGGTACTGTAGCTTAATGCTCATTATCTGGGAGGCAGGGTTCCCAGAGATGGGCCGCTATGTATAATTTAAGCTTATAGGCAATATCCCTTTAGTGATTAACTTGTAAATAGAACACAAGGGCTCTTCCCTATTACAGGTTCAGCTGAAAATGAACAAAACATCTCATTAGCTGAGATTTTTTTTTTCGTTTTAACATCTTTATTGGAATATAATTGCTTTACAATGGTATGTTAGTTTCAGCTTCACAACAAAATGAATCAGTTATATATATACATATGTTCCCATATCTCTTCCCGCTTGCATCTCCCTCCCTCCCACCCTCCCTATCCCACCCCTCCAGGCGGTCACAAAGCACCGAGCTGATCTCCCTGTGCTATACGGCTGCTTCCCACTACATTAGCTGACATTTTTATTGAAGTATAGTTGATTTACAATATTGTGTTAGTTTCAGGTGTACAGCATAGTGATTCAATATCTTTGCAGATTATACTCCATTATAGGTTATTACAAGGTAATAGGTAGAATTCCCTGTGCTATACAGTGAATCCTTGTTGCTTATCTATTTTATATATAACCAACGTTTCTGAAGCAGAAGGATTGTTTGTTTTAGGCTTCAAGACTGAGGCAAACATTTGTTATAAGGCTCCAAGAGATTTTGCAAACAGTTTCCACCCATGACTTCCAAAGCTTATGCAACATTTTGTGCAAAATGCGTGGGCCGCTTCCATGAAGAGTTTCCAGAGATGTTTACTTTGCAGAAGTAAGCATGCATGTTCACCCATTCCCTTGAAAACTTCCACATGTCCACACAACAGCTGGAGTGTCGAGTAGACACACGCTCTCCTCTCCACAGATGGCCCTGGCCCTCTCCATGCCTGTCCTCTAATGAGCTGACTTCCTGTGACTTGACCCCTCTGGATTGGCCGTGGCTGTCACCTTGTGAACTGTCATCAGTTAAGACTGATTGTTCACAGGCCAGATACAGATGGGCTCTCCAGCCCTCTGAATGTAAGCCATCCAACCAAGTCTCAGAAAGGAAAGGCCCTGGACAGTCCTAGGGCCGTGTTATGGATCGAACTGTGTTCCCAAAAGAGATATGCTGAAGTCCTAACACCTATGCTATAGACTGAATATCTGTGTCTGCCCAAAATTCATATGTTGAAATCCTAACCCCCAAGGTGATGATATTAGCAGGTCAGGCCTTCAGAGGATGATTAGGTCATGAGGGTGGAACCCTCTTGAATGGGATTAGTGACCTTATAAAGAGACCCCAGAGAGCTTCTTCACCTCTTCCACCACGTGAGGACACAGCAAGAAGGTGTGGTCTGTGAACCAGGAATCCGGCCCTCGCCAGGTGCCTTGCTTTTGAACTTCCCAGCCTCCAGATGGTGAGAAATAAATTTCTGTTGTTTACAAGCCACTCAGTTTATAGTATTCTGTTATAGCCACCCAAACAGACTAAGACATCCCTGTACCTCAGAATGTGACCTTATTAAGAGAGCAGGTCTTCACAGAGGTAATCAAGTTAAAATGAGGTCGTGAGGGTGGGCCATAATCCAATATGACTGGCGTCCTTATAAAAAGGGGAAATTTGGACACAGACACACACAGAGGGAGAGCTGTGAAGAGATGAAGGAGAATAACATGAGAAAACTGGAGTTATGCTGCCACAAGCCAAGGACCATCTGTGGCCCCAGAAACTGGGAGAGATGCCTGCATGGATCCTTCCCCAGCACCATCAGAGAGAGCACAGTCCCACCGACACCTTGATCTCAGACTTCTACCCTCCAGAACTATAAAAGAATAAACATCTGTTGTTCTAAGCCACCAAGTTTATGGTACTTTGTTACAAAAGCCCTAGGAAACTAACACAGACCAGAATTCCAACAGTTCCCATTATTGGTTTATTTTCCATCACTCAGACGTGTCAGCCCAGCTTGGGCTCCAGACCCACATCAGTGATTTGGCAACTCCCATATATAGCCCTAGGTGTCCTAAGAATGCATTAGATATAGAGTTATCAACTTCATGAATAAAAACACAGGATACCCAGTTAAATTTGAATTTCAGACAAATAGTCAATACATTTTTAGTATAAGTATATCCCATGCAATATTTGGGATATACTTATGCTAAAAAATTATTGGTTGTTTTTTCTGAAATTCAACTTCAACTGAGCATCCTGTATTTTATCTGGCAACCCTGGATAGGGAGCATCTTCGGAATACTTCCGACTCCCTAGAAAAGACATGTACTTGGTGCCACAAGACGAACTGGGAAAATTTCCACAAAGCTGGGCTAGAAGACAAGGCTTGTTGTTTGGCATCAGGTCACTGATGTTCACAAGATGAATGGCAGAAACTTAAGTGCTCTCAACTCTGGCATTTTCCATTTAGGCGACACATTTCTGTTGTTGCCATTTATCTTTTTTTTTTTTTTTTGGCCATGCCATATGGCTTGTGGGATCTTAGGTCCCCAACCAGGGATTGAACCTGTGCCCCCTGCAGTGGACACACAGAGTCTTAACCACTGGACAGCCAAGGAATCCCCTGTTGCCATTTATCTAATACCTGTGTTATAGTTCAAAATATAGAGCCCATCTCTGTGACCAAGTTATTCCACCTCAAATGAGGATAATCACCCTAGCCTGTTCAGAACAGACAGGGCCAGTCACACAGGGCCCCACACTCAGAAGGGCCCACACAGCTGTTGTCATAGTGAAGTTCTTAATTTTTGATCAAGAGTTCCTGCATTTTTCTTTTGCACGGAGCCCACAAATTACATAACAGGTCCTGAAGACAAGTGTAAAGACAAGGAAGCAGGCTACACTAAATGCTTTCACGACGAACAACTGCCAGGTTGTGGCTTTCAAAGCACAGTTGTTGCTGGTAGCAACTTGGAGGCTGGGTGGAGATTCTCCTAAAGTCCCCTGAACCTGCGGATTTGGACTCTGTCTTCCCACCAGTGTTGATTCCCAAGCTGTGTTACACGGAACCAAGTCTCTACCATCAGCTGTGATGGCTTTCCAATCTCTGCTTTCCCTTCCTTCCACACACAGCTTTCTGTTTTCCTCTCTTTCTCCCAGCCTTTCTCTCTAAATTTCTGGCACACCCCTTTTCTTGTCCTTTCCCCATTACTAACCCCTTCGGTTATGCCTGTCTTTTTGCTTGGTTCTCTCTCCAACAAAGAAAACCAAAAGATGAAATTCAAGTGTTTTCTGCTGAATGTTAGCATCCCTTAGTGTCTTGTCAAGGGCACAGTTCATGGGAAGAAATTATGAAAGTTGATTTTCCAATTCATTCCATTTCTATACCAACCTCTTCAGTGATTACATCATATGAAGGGCATCAGAAAAGAAAGACAGAATTATGACTCAAAGTCGCTGCTATGTAAGCTTGGATAAGGCAGTTAACCTCTTAGGATCCTGGTTTCTTCAGTTCTCAAATAAGGGTGGTAGATGAGATAATGATCTCAGATGAGTCTATAATTTGAACATCAAAGTTAAAGCTAATCAGTCTGGTGAATTTGTTTTCTCCCAAGACCACTATGTACAGTTGCTCAGGTTGTGCACTACCCAAACCCAGGAACTCCACGCATGTAGCCATTGTGTTATGGTGCCTAAAAACCACACAACTCAGCAAGCATCCCTTCAACAAATTATCCCTCCCTGGTCTTCATGCTAACCGTCCACGGGGACCTTCTCTCTGACCACAGTTCTCAGTCTCTCCCATTCCCAGTGCCATCCCCATCCTGTCCCTTACAGAACCCTGCAACTGTCTGTGTTAATGTATTTCCACCCCATTCTCTGCCTTCCCTGCCCGCCTACAACTCCCAGAAATGTGCATATATCTAACATGGATGAACTGCGGAAAATAGGCTTCTATCTAAGCAAGGAAACTTTAAGGAGCATGAAGGTTGGAATGGGGAAATTAGTTGGTAATTGATGGGATCTACATGATGGAGAAATTCTGAAGAGGGATAATGAGACTCTGGTTGCCTACCTAATAGAACTCCACCCGGAGGAAACCATGTATATGGTGTTGCATTGAAAGGGACTTGGGGTTATCATAGACGCACCAGCACAAATGCATCGCAGACGCGGAGAGGCTGGTGCACCAAGGACTCTGAGGCTGCAGGTGCCCCTCTGGGATATACCGTACTGTTTAGCATCCCTGTCATTTTTTTCAGTTGAGGTGAAATTCACACAATATAAAATTAACCATTTGAAAGTGAACAACTCAGTGGCACTTAGTACATTCACAGTGTTATACAATCATCACTTCTATGTAGTTCCAGAGCATTTTCATCATCCCGAAAATAAAACCCCACACCCATTAAGCAGTCCTTCCCTCTTCCCCTCCCACACAGCCCCTGCAAAGCACTAATTATTTCTGTCTTTTTGGATTTACCTATTCTGGACATTTCATATAAATGGAATTATACAATGTATGACCTTCTATACCTGACTTCTTCCATTTAGCATAATATTTTCAAGGTTCATCCATGTTGTAGCATGTGTCAGTACTTCATTCTTTGCTATGACTGAATAATATTCTATTGTATGGATATGTTACATTTCGTCCGTTGATGGACATTTGGGTTATGTCCACCTTTTGGCTATTGGGAATAATGCCACCATGATTGTTCGTGAACGACTATTTGTGGAGTCCTTGTTTTCAATTCTTTGGGGTCTATATACCTAAGGATGAAATTGCTCTGCATCCCCATCATTTTGATTTCACAGCAGACCCTGCTGAGACCTTACGTTTCAGTGTATTCTGTGTAATATCTGCTCATATTTTCAACATTTATCTTGAATCTTTTTGCTGTAGATCAAAGGTCAGCAAACTTTTCCTCTAAGGGCCAGATAAGTAAGTAGTTTAGGTTTCATGAGCCTTGTGATCTCTGTTGCAACTACTCAGCTCTGCCTTTGTAGCATGAAGCAACCACAGACCATACGTAAAATATTCATGGTGCTCCAATAAAACTTCATTCACAAAACTAGGCAGCAGGCCAGATGTGGCCCTCGCACTGGAGTGTGCCAACCTCAGCTCCAGGACGAGCACAAAAGGATGTGACCTCCTTCCAAGTGCTACATCCTCCAAGGATGGACGGGACAGGATAGGACAGAACGCATATACATATACACATATGGGTACAGGCGCAATTACATCTCCACTGCCAGGGAGGATGCCAAGGGAAGTGAACTTCACTTGTGGCAGATGGGTCTCGAGACAGCACCTTAAGAACTTCTTGATTATGAAACATCTGAAGTCCTGGGGTGTGTTCCCGACATGAACAGCTGAGTGAGTTTGAGGAAATGTGGCCACCCTCTGGCTGGGCTGGTTTTGAAAATGAAAGGCCAATGACTTCATTGACAAATCCCTCAATGTCTTTTCTAACATTCACCCTGTCTAAGATTCCTCAGGGCAGGAAAGGGGCGCCCAAGCTCAGAAACTCATTCATCCAACAAGCATTTATTGAGTGCCGACTGTATATAGGCACCATGCTACATTGAGTATTCCAAATCATGCATTCCAGGAGGTCTTCTTGGGCAATTTGGTTACTTCCAGTAGCGAGGAGCTCATGACTTGCACAGAGCAGCCTACCCCATGGCTGGACAGTGCTTTGCTTCCTCAGAAACACCTAAGCCTCCACAGCATGATTCCACGCTTGCCTCCCACCAGTCAAATATCAACAGGCACCCCCGCCATATACAGGTTTCAAGAGAACAGGCAAGGAAACAAGGAAATAGCAGGCAAACAAAGGCACACTGACAACAGCTTTTATCACTCCCGATGTTTTTAAAAGCAAAATCGATTTCACATCTGATGACTTCCTGGGAAGTTCCCTAACTCGGGCTGTTTCCCACGAAGAAGAGCTCATCCTCCCTCCAAGGACACTGTCAGAGCCCTTCCCTTAAACAGTGGTTTCCGGGCTTCCCTGGTGGTGCAGTGGTTGAGAGTCCGCCTGCCGATGCAGGGGACACAGGTTCGTGCCCCGGTCCAGGAAGATCCCACGTGCCGCGGAGCAGCTGGGCCCGTGAGCCATGGCCGCTGAGCCTGGGCGTCCGGAGCCTGTGCTCCGCAACGGGAGAGGCCACAGCAGTGAGAGGCCCCCATACCGCAAAAAAACAAAACAAACAAACAAAAAAACGTGGTTTCCAAAAAAGGCAAAGAGAGTCTGGATAACAGAGATGAAAACCACAGGCCTGGGGGCCAGGCAGGTCTGGGCTGGAGGGGCTGCCCTTTCCCCTACTTGCTGCAGGACCTGGACCCGGGGCGAGTTAGCAGCTGGAGAACTGGGTGACAACCGAGCAGCTTCATAGAGTTGCCTGGATGAGCCACCCCATCTGCAGGGGCCGCGAGGCTAGGCGCTAACAGTCGGAGGCCTTTCCCACCTGGCCGCTCACGAGAGGCTAAAGAGAATCCAGTGCAGGCCTGGGCAGAGGGGACCCCATGGAAACCAAGCAGCCGTGGGGTGAGGGATTAGGCTGACAGCCTGAGGTTAAAACAAAAAAAGTAAGCGTGATGGAAACAGGTAGACAGAGGTCAAGGCCAGGAGACAAGGGGAGGCGCCCCAGTGCTGAAGCCACAAGAAGCAGGCCCACCCCCCAGTCCAGGAATTCCTTGCCTGCATCACAAGCCTCCATGCATCCTGCCCACGCCTGTAAGATCTGTTCCCCAGCAGTCATCTGTACGGGGGCTCAACCCACCAGTAAGTCATGAAACCAACTGAGATATCACAGCCAGCAATTGATAAAAATGAAACAAGAATGGACTAGAATAGAATATGTAAGAATGCATAGCATATGTAGGGTGAGTGTGTCGTGTTACACTGTTTCATGCACATGCACATGCATGTACATGTACATACATGTGTATACATACATGTACATACATGGATACAGGTATACTCACATGGCCTAGAACCAAAAATGTCAGCATGTGTGTGTACTTTAATTTGCAGAAAACTCCCCAATTATACACACACACACACACACACACACACACACACGTATATGCGTATGTATGTATACACATATTTTGCTAAACTTTTCTCAGTTACAGCTGGGAAGGATTGGAAGCCTCTGTCTAATGCATCCTTCAGGACCTCTGGGAGCCAGTGAGGGGAAACACCTGTGGTTCAATTTCATGACCCCATCGTGCTGTCTGGGGAAGGTGGACAGGGCAGCAGAAGCAGACGGTAGAGCCAATCAACAAGTATTTTATGTATGGGGAGCCGTGAGGTGTTCATTTATTTCCTGAAGAGACAGGTTCATGAAATTAATTCTAAAGGCAACAATGAAATTCCACAGTCAATAGAAAAATGTGGAAAAGAGCTCTAATTGTTACCAGCCAGTGCCGCTTTGCATCTTTCCCAGTTCCATTGGCGTAAAGTGTAAGCCAAGCTTGTACCCGAGAAAAATCTGCATTTTCATAAACCCAGTGTTCACATGCTCAGGAAGCACAGATTAGAATATTGACTTTTCTAGCTTTCAGCACCAGCTAGCAGCACCTGGCAGGGGGCGGTGGGCGTATAAACTGCAACAAATCCACTAAAATATCGGCGCGAAGAATTGAATCCTGATTTTACAACACTCATGTAGAGATACCAAAACGTGTGGGCTTGTGAAGAATTTTCTAGTCACCAATCAGCCTGTTGTTACAGCAAAATACCCAAGTCTGAGGACCCCAGGCAGATGTCACCAGCCTGGGAAGCCCATAGCGAAGCAGGGCCCACGCAGGTGGTGCCCAGGGCTCCCTCTCAACCTGTCCGTTCATCGTGCTAGGGTTCTGAGGTTTGGGCTTTACGTCTTCCCTCTTTTGAGGCACTCGATTTTAAATCAGGTGACAAAGGGTGGGCCTCCTTTTAAGTGAGTTGCGAAGAAAATCAAAATCCCACAGGACTCCCTCCCCTTGAAGGTCAGGCTTGCAGCCTCCCACCCTCCACTGTCACCTGCCTTTCCTTTCCTCCTGCTTGTGCCCTGCCAATGCCATCCCACAGGGTGACGGTAGCTAATGCTTGCTGAGCACCCAATGGGGTGACCAACTCATGCCCATTTGCCTGGGACTATCGAAGTTCTAACCCTGGAAGCCCGGTTTCCAGAGAACTTCAGTCCCTTCAGGAAACCCCAGGAAGATCAAACAACTGGTCACCCTGACCATGTACCCAACGTTCTAAGCACTCCTGAGATATCAGCTCATTTGACCTGGGCCACCCATGGATCAGCCCCGATCTCCTCTCCTCTTAACAGGTATGGAATTGAGACAGCAGGCGGTGATGGGACTAGAAGAAATGATAATTATGGGATGTGGTGGAAGTGTTAGCTGATGCTACAGTGGTAATCAAACTGCAATATAAATGTATCAGATCAGTCTGCTGTACACCTGAAACTTACACAATCTGTCAACTATATCTCAATTTTTTAAAAAACAGACGTGTCTGGGTCACACCAGTGGTAAGGATGGAGTTGGGATTCTGACCCGGAGCCCAGAGCTCTACGGCAGGGCTCCTTCACCTCTGCCTCCAACCCTGGCCAGCTGGGACCATGCCCCAGCCGCAGAGCTCCACGTGGAGGGCGGGGACCATGGTAGAACTCTTCTTTATCAATACCTGACACGGCACTGGGCTCACACGACACAAGCTGCCCTCATGCCTATAATCGAAGGAATTCGTTCCTTCCAGAAATATTTATTAAGGGCTATTTTGTATCAGCCTGGGAAAAATAGTGGGGAAGGAAGGGAGGGAGGGAAAGAAATGCACAACATGGTTGCAGGAAGCCAGGAGACATTCCTAGTGAGTAAGCTCTAGTTCCAGGGGTCCTAATCAGGAGTGTCCATGGGCAGAACTTAGGGGGTCTTTGAAATTGCATAGGAAAATAATGACATTTATATTTTCACTAATCTCCAACTGAAAATCAGCATTTTCTTCATTACAAATGGACACAACAAACAGCACGGACAGAACCTGGTACTTGGTCATGGATTTGAAATCATAGATACTTTGATGGAACATTACAGGAGTTCCAGAAATCTCAGAACAGCACTGATTGCCCACCACTACTTTCGTATGACTGGTTATCAAAACTGCTGGTAGGTCTTATTACAAAATACAGTAAAAATAAGAGCACAAGTTTTTTAATTTGATAACTGTATCGATACACTAATTGATTTCTTTCGCAATCCAGAGTGTTTTATTATTTTCTTTATTTTATGCATTTAAAAACATTATGCTAACAAAGGGTCCACAGGCTTCGTCAAAGACGTCATGGCACCCGGAGAGGGAAGAACCTCTGTCCTAATCAGAACCCAGCTCACAATAGCTGGGAGTACACCCAGGAGACCCCGAAGCGAGGCTTCGCCCCTCCAGGTGAGCAACTGAGCAGCTCAGACTCCAGGGAAGGCGGCGCGAAACGGCTGCTCCTGGGGCTTCCATCAAAATCTTCGCCACGTTCACACTTTGGTGTAACTAAACTGTCTCAAAGCTTTTCTGCAGAGCGGAGATGGCTGGTTATAAAATGTTTCATTCTCACCTAACAGTTTACAGACAGTACGCGAGCCACGGCACTACAACCCCGTAACTGCGAGGCTGGCAGCTTGGAGATTTTGCCATTTTTTAAATAAAGAAATCGAAACAAAGAAATACATTTGTGTCTTGCCCAGCATCACGCAATCCACGTGCCAGTGGTGGGGCGAAGCCTCACGCCTCGGCCTGCGTGGAGCTAAGCCCTGGACCTGGCGCTGGCCGCCCTCCGCCGGGGCATCCTTCATGCCTGCCTGTGCCGCGCATGCGCTCTGTGCGGCCGCCCAGCACCCCGGCCTCCCAGCACACCTGACTTTGACCGCCCCTCCGCCTGAACTTAGGTGGATGCGACACCACGTGACAAGGTCTGTTAGGACAAGTATGCCCTTGTTTATCAGCCTGGGTGTCCCTTGGTTTCTCAAAGCATGGTGCTACCTCCCCGTCTTCCGTTCGGGTGCCCTTGAGGATGCCATGAAAGCCAGGCAATGACAAATAGAATCGATGAAAATAACAACGGGGGAAGCACCCGGCCAGTCGCCCACTTCCTCCAGGATATTCGTAAAAGTACACATAAAAGGTCAGAAAGCATTTTGATTTCCTGATCCACTGCTGTCCTTAGACTCCTCGGGCTTCTCCAGATGGGTTCCCCATTAAAATCCGACACCTGAAGGTGTGGGGGGGCGGGGGGGCTGCCTGATCCCAGCCACTGTCACTGGGGAAGACCCAGCGGGCAGCCTAGTGATGGTAACCCTCCCAGGAAGCAGCCTCAAGTACAGCGCATCCTCTCAGATGGCGCTCTTCAAGGAGCCGGAGAGACAGTTTTCTCTCGTTTTACAGATGTAGAAACTGAGGGACTCCACTCGGGTATGGGCGAGACAGGTTGGCGCCTGCCCCCTGTCCTGAGCTCTCTTTCTGCCCCCTCCCCCCCCCCCCATTGGCTCTGCAGAGGGGAGAGAGAGAGCGCACACAGGCTTCAGCGTTCTGCATGAAGCTCTGTGATCTACAGTCGTGATTGCCCCAAAATAGTCTGGCAGCCGCAAAGCTGCCCTTTGCCCTCTTACCCTGCCCTCTGACCTCTTAAATCTCCCTTCAGCCTCTGCGACTTCCTTGGAGGAATGTCCCTGAAGTACTAGTCACAGCATTGCATGGGGTGGAGCCGGAACATTTTGCTTAGGAAACCAGATCCTGTTTAAACTGCACAGTTTTGCAAGCACCCGCGTTTAGCATCCTTCAATCTCCTGAGTGCTGGGGTGGGGCACGGGGGGTGGGGAGGTCACTCAGTCCGCTAGGTTGCATAAGCCTTGCACAGGAAAGATGAGAGAGAAGCCAGGAGCACATATGTGCATGCGCATCTTCATATCATCAGCCGTTGGATAGCATCTCTGTTTTCTTGCGGATTGGAGGTAAGGATTCAAAATGCTGCAAATGGGCTCGCTGAGCCTCTTACCGAGGAAACAGTCAACAGCCACTGAAGTTGGGGGGCAGGGAGCACTGGGAGGTCCAGGACCCAGCCCTAATGAGCTTGAGCCAGGTCGAAATTTTCCTCACAGCTGCTGGGCATTTCCACAGTTGAGAATACCACAGGGTGTGGGCAACTTACTAAGTGCCAAGCATAACAGGATGGACAATGGGCACCTCCTGGACCCACACTAGTGGCTGCACTGCTGCCATTGGGCGGGGAGGGGGAGGGGGGCTGGCAGTGGGAGGTGGGAGGCAACCAAGGCTTGACAAAGGGACAACAGATGCTTCCTCCCTGGTGAAGTAGGAGCTCCCACTCCGACTCTTTCTCCCCCACCTGGCCAGTGTCATCTGGCCCTTTGTAAGAGGCACAGGCGTGCTTGTTAAAGATGCAGGTTTGACCTTGAGGGGTAGGGTAGGGAGGGTGGGAGGGAGACGCAAGAGGGAGGAGATATGGGGATGTATGTATATGTATAGCTGATTCACTTTGTTATACAGCAGAAACTAACACACCATTGTAAAGCAATTACACTCCAATAAAGATGTTAAAAAAATAATAAATTTAAATAAATTTTTAAAAAAATGCAAGTTTGGACCCTGCCCCAGAGCTCCAGAATCCAGCTCTCCAGTGGCAGGACCTGGGGTGCTGCAGCAACAAGCACCCCCGTCCATACGCCGGTGGCTCACAGATATCAGATTCCCCAGGAACATTGTCAAAATGCACGCACCTTCTTCCCACGCCAGATAAGGGTCCATACGGCTTTGTTCTGGATTCCCGTCATAACTTAAAGGGAAACTTTCACAATGTCCGGGGCCCTTGATGTCCTGCAAATGAAGGAGGAGGATGTCCTCAAATTCCTTGCAGCAGGAACCCACTTCGGTGGCACCAACCTTGGCTTCCAAATGGAACAGTATGTCTACAAAAGGAAAAGTGATGGCATCTACATCATAAATCTGAAGAGAACCTGGGAGAAGCTTCTGTTGGCAGCTCGTGCCATTGTTGCCATTGAAAACCCAGCTGATGTCAGTGTCATATCCTCCAGGAATACCGGCCAGCGAGCTGCCGCCACTGGAGCCACTCCTATTGCTGGCCGCTTCTCTCCTGGAAACTTCACTAACCAGATCCTTCCGGGAGCCAAGACTTCCGGTGGTTACTGATCCCAGGGCTGACCACCTGCCTCTCCCGGAGGCCTCTTACGTTAACCTGTCTACCATGGCTCTGTGTAACGCAGACTCTCCTCTGCGGTATGTGGACATTGCCATCCCATGCAACAACAAGGGAGCTCACTCAGGGGGTCTGACGTGGTGGATGCTTGCCCGGGAAGTTCTGCGCATGCGTGGCACCATCTCCCGTGAGCACCCACGGGAGGTCATGCCTGACCTCTACTTCTACAGAGACCCTGAAGAGATTGCAAAGGACGAGCAGGCGGCAGCTGAGAAGCCTGCGACCGAGGAGGAATTTCAGGGTGAATGGACCGCCCCACCTCCTGAGTTCACTGCTACTCAGCCTGAGGTGGCGGACTGGTCAGAAGGTGTGCAGGTGCCCCCGTACCTATTCAGCGGTTCCCCGCTGAAGACTGGAGTGCCCAGCCTGCCGCTGAAGACTGGTCTGCAGTTCCCACCGCTCAGGCCTCTGAGTGGGTAGGAACAACCACTGAGTGGTCTTAAACTATTCTTCCACAAACTCTTAACACGGAAATAGGTTGACGGAAAATAAAGAGTTTCTAAAAAAAATGCATGCATCTACCCCAATACATGACAGACTTACTGAAGTCGAAATCTCCAGAAACTAGGCCCAGATGAGTCTCAGGCGTCCAAAGTTTGGGACCCCATCTTAGACATGTGGTTCTCAAAGTGTGGTCCCCAGACAAGCAGCATCAGCATCACCTGGGAACTTGTTAGACATGCAGGTTCTCAGGCCCCATCCCAGACTGGCTGAATCTGAAACTCTGGGGGTGGGACCCCACCCTCCAGGTGATTCTGATGCAGCTGAAGTGTGAGAATCTCAGGGGAGACTGTGAGCTCCCAAGGGCATGGACGTGTCCATGGCTGCTCCAGAGGGGGCTGTCTGCGCCTCCCAGCTCCCAGGGCAGCTGTGTCTGCAGGGGAGACACTGCTGTGAGGGGAGAGAGCTGCCTGCCTACTGCTGTGGCAACCTCTCGAAGGTTCTGGTTTGGTCTCTCTTGCACCACATAGGCCCTAAAACCTGACCAGTGCCTTATGCATTTCCAGAGTCCCAGGAGTGCAAAGTCCAGCGTGGAATGTGCTTTCTCTACTTGTTTGACGAGTAGAACAGATATCCCCAGCTCCCAAATTCACACTCAGGGCCAGTTCTAGGGACACTCAGGGCCAGTTCTAGGGACAGCTCTGAACGAAATAGGGAACCCTATGTGGTCCCCATTGAATTGACTTGGACTTTGCATTCCTGCTGCAATTCTGCTCATCCCCTGGGAATCACGTGACACGTGGAGCCTCCCAGCCCACACCCACCTGTCCCTTGTGCTTTGAAGCCCCGCTCAAGCTCTCCTGTCCATGAATCTTCTCTGGCCCTTTCCAGCCCTCACTGACCTGTCCATTCTCCACTCATGGAGACTCAGTTGCCCTCAGCATTTGGCACTTCTGGGGCTCTTGGACTTCTGTCTTATTTCCCCACTGAAAATACCAAGTCTGTGAGAGCAGGCCCGATATTCATATACTGTTTTTTTTTTCCTTCCCTCGAATTGTTGAGCACCCAAGAAAGTCATTGCCTAGGTGCTCAGCAAAGATCTGCTGATGACAGTAAGATCCTCATCACGAAAGGCAAGAAACCTGTGTCACTCTTGCTGCACGAAGAGCTCTAGCTTTACATGCACCTTAGGACGGTTCCAGATCAACAGGGCATTTGTCCTGAGGCCTGTGGGTGAGCTTTGGGTCCTTTATAAAGACAGGAAAGCAGTACCACCCCCTGAAAACCATGCCTCACGGTCAACCTGGCTCCGAGGGACTTCACACAAGCCCCCACACGTGCTCCTGTGGACAACGTAACAAGGGCTTGGGCGTCCACAGACCTGGGTTCAAGTCCCAGCCTCACAGCTTATTAATAATATTAATATAACTGTTAACCAAAGGGGACCTGCTTCTCCCTGGAAGAGTCTGGCTTCACACACCTGGTGTCTCCCCTTCCTGCACCCATCCAGGCAGGTGTCCTGCTCTGGGAGGCATCTGAGTTTGGGAATCAAGAACTGGGAAAGCATTTCAGAGACGAGACTCGGGCATTGGAAAGGTGTCCAGAGAAGAAAGCTGCAGTGCCCGGGAGAAGGAGGAAAGAGCAGGGTTGCTGGACGTGATCGACTGCAGCTCTTTCAAGTCTTTCCAGACCACGGATAAAGAATGGCATTTCCGGGCTTCCCTGGTGGCGCAGTGGCTGAGAGTCCGCCTGCCGATGCAGGGGACACGGGTTCGTGCCCCAGTCTGGGAAGATCCCACATGCCGCGGAGCGGCTGGGCCCGTGAGCCATGGCCACTGAGCCTGCACATCTGGAGCCTGTGCTCCGCAACAGGAGAGGCCCCAACAGTGAGAGGCCCGCATACCGCAAAAAAAAAAAAAAAGAATGGCATTTCCTGTACATGATCTTTGATGACCAGACTGTGCCTTCCACAGCGAAGCAACAAGAGGTCAGGGTGATGTAAGGGCCGTGAGTCAAGAATTGAAGGCACATCTGGAAGCTGACAAGGGGAAGAAACGGGATTCTCCCCTTGAAGCCTCCAGAAGAAATGCAGCCCAGCCCATGGCTTGATTTTAGGCTTTTGACCTCCAGAAAGGTAGATGGAAGCAGATTACGAACAAGAACAGGAACAAGAAATGTGAACTTGAACGTGTTTGAGGGATAAGTCCTTAGATGCTACTGATTTTGGTGACCAGCCAGATTCCGATCCGCCGGAAACCGATCGGTACATTCTGTCAAAGTAAATCGCGGTGGGTTGTTAAAGTAATGGAACCGATGAATTACACCTCCCAATGTTTGACTCCACGTGTGGGCCCCCTCTCCTATTTAACTCCTGGTCGGGCCGTATGATTTGCTTTGGCCAATGGGATGCTGGCAGACGTAACACAAGCGAAAGCTTAAAAAGAACTTGTAGTATATATCACATCTCTAAGATTGCCACGTGAAGAAGCCCAAGCTACCTCTTGGAGGATAAGAACACAGGGAGCAGAGACAAGCCATCTCAATGGAGACTCCATAGCCCGGGCGGCCCCAGCTTACGCACCAGGAGATCACAGCGTCGATAGTGACCCAGGCAGAAGAGCACAGCTGCCCAATGACCCCAGCCCAGTTGCTGGCCTACAAAAGCATAAGCAAATAAAATGGTTGTTATTTGGTGGTAGTTTGTTATACAGCAGCAGATAACTGACATACTCCATTTCCCTAAATTTCAGGTCAAAACTTAAGTAAGTTGAAATTATCCTTTAAAAAAAGAAAAATTCTCAGGCAGACTCACAGCTTCAGTAAGGCTCCAGCATTGATAGCGAGCATTTACTGGGCATGGGAGCTAAGGGTCACACGTGATCACCCCTTGTCATAAGCACATTAGGGGGGTTCAAGGAAGCACAGAGAGGTTAAGAAATTGCTCCAGGTCCCACAGCTTGGCATGGCAAAGCTGAGCTGCGAGCACAAGCCTGTCCCGAGGGCTGTGCTCTGGGGCGGGCAGAGATGTGGACCCCACAAGCCAGCCCTGTCCACGTGGGACTTCACCAGTTTCTCCTCTCCCTTCCCTAGAAGTGAGCCAGGTCCAGGATTCAAAGCCTGAGGCCGCCAGCCCTGGAAACTAAGCCCCGAGCTGACGTCTAAGGATCCTGTTTGCTCCGGTTCCGCCCCATGAGAAGCCAGCTGAGGTCTGAGCTGGGGCAGTGGGGACAGAGCCACCCGGGGGGTCTGGTGCCAGTGAGACTCCCACAAGGAGGGGATGCAGCCCTCGGGTGGAACGGAAACCAAACGGGGCTGTCAAAGCCGCAGGGTCTGCTGTCCAAGGGCCTGCAATTAAGACAGAGGGGAGCGCTGAATGGCCCTTTTGTGGGTCAAAAGCCTTCACTTGGAAACCCAGCTGACAAACCCAAGAAAACCGACTTCATGGTTTCTTATAAGAAAACCATTAATACATCGTCGAGGACTGAAGAAACGCTTTGTTCCGACCTTCGTGTGACCACCAAAGATGCGGATTACAAAGCAGCTGGTACTGCCCAGTGACAACAGACATCACCTCGCAAAGCCAAGGCTGCCCAGGTATAAGAAAGCCAGAAATAACACATGACAGCTGACGCCAGAGCTAGGGTGCCCGCAACTGCCCTTTCACGATGTTTCATTTACCCAAAAAAAGATACACACACACCCTACAACTAAGGACCCAGCAAGGCTAGAAATTGCATCGACCCCCTCCACCAGGTGGATCCCCAGCTGAGCCTGTCTCGGTTTAGATTTCTCAGTATAAAAGGCAACTGAAAACACAAGACTCCCTTGGGTTTTTCAACCAAGGCTGCATGTTGGAATCACCAGGAACTTTGAAAACTCCCAGGTCTGTGTCCCGGTCCCAGGTCTGGTGTAACTGACTTGGGGTGAGCCTGGACAGCAGGAGTTTTAAAACCCTCCAGGTGTCGTGGGCTGAGTGGTGTTGCCCACCAGGAAATATGTCACCCGGAACCTCAGAATGTGACCTGATTGGGAATAAGGGCCTTTGCAGATGTAGTTAAGGTAAAGCTCTCTAGATGAGATTATCCTACATGAGGGTGGGCCTTCCATCCAATGACTAGTGTCCTTATAAGAGACAGAAAAGAAGACACACAGAGACACAGGACGAAGACCATGTGAAGATGGAGGTAGAGATTGGAGTGATGCGTCTAGAAGCCGAGGGATGCAAGGATTGTGGGAACCACCAGGAGCTGGGGGAGAGCCTGGGACGGAAGGAACCAGCCCTGCGGACACCTGGATTTTAGCCTCCAGAACCATGAAAGAATCCATTTCTGTTGTTCTGAGCACCCAGTCTGTGGTTCTTTGCTACTCATAGCAGCCGCAGGACAGGATTCCGTAGGTGAATGTCAGGTGCAGCAAAGGCTGAGAATGGCTGGCGGGTCAGGACTGAAGGTGACGCCTGGAGAGGCTGGGGGTCAGGGGGTGGCCAGGTTGTTGGCCGGATCTAAAACACGCCGCCCACAGCTCCTAGACCAGTGACCTCCAAGCCTGGCTGTGCACTAGAATCCACTTTGTAAAATCTTGCTGTCCAGGCCCCCCCTGGAGATTCTGATGACACTGGTCTGTGTCGGACTCTGTTGGGGGCACACTTTTTTTTTTTTTTTTTTTTTTTTGGTGGTACGCGGGCCTCTCACCGTTGTGGCCTTTCCCGTTGCGGAGCACAGGCTCCGGACGCGCAGGCTCAGCGGCCGTGGCTCACGGGCCCAGCCGCTCCGCGGCATGTGGGATCTTCCCGGACCGGGGCACAACCCCGCGTCCCCTGCATCAGCAGGCGGACTCTCAACCACTGCGCCACCAGGGAAGCCCGGGGGCACATTTTTAAAGCCCCCGAGGTGACACTAACGTCCAGCCAGGGTCAGTAGCACCTGCCAGAAACTCAAGGCCTTTGGAAAGCAAAGCTTGGCTGTGTCCACATGCTGGACACCAGCGATCTGGCCCTTAACTAGCACGACGCACACAGAGGGACAGTTCCGGGCTTTCTTTGCTGAATTTCCCACAGCTTTTGCTGAGTTGAGCAACCTTAACAGCTGGAGAGGAAGCTTCTCTCCCCAGCCACTTCCCCAGTGGAGCTGGACCCAGAAGGTGTCCAGTTGTCATTTCTTTGCTTTTTGCTGTTGCTGTACGGTTTGTTGGTGTTTGTGGGGATTTTTCTTTGGATTCTGAGATGCTCCAAAGAAGTGGTGCCTGAAAGCAAAGCAGAAGTGCCGGGAAAGCAGAGCCAGTCAGTTTTCCCAGGCGGTCAACGCAGGCAGGCGCCTGGCTGCCAAACAGTGTCCCACAGACTGAGGGGTTTAAACGACAGAAATATACTGACTCAGGCTCTGGAGGCCAGAAGTCCGAGGTGAAGGTGTGGGCAGGGTTGGGTCCCCCTGAGGACTAGCAGGGGGGATCTGTGCCAGGCCTCCCCAGGTTTCCGGTGGTTTGCTGACAATCTTTGGCTTGAGAAGCGTCACTCCAACTTCTGTCTTCCTCTTCACGTGGCCTTCTCCCTCTGCTTATCTGTGTCCAAATTTCCCCTTTTAATAGGACACAGTCCTATTGGATTAGGGCCACCCTAATGAGCTCACTGTAACTTGATCACCTCCATAAAGAACCTGTCTCCACATCGTCACTTCTGAGGTACCAGGGGCTAGCATTCCAACATATCTTTTGGGGAACACAAGGCAACGCCTAACAGGCCCCGAGTTCACACACCCGCCCAGACCCCAGAGGCTGGCACTGGTCCTTTCAGGGTGGAGGAGAACAGGGCCCAAGAGGACTTCTGGGATGATTGAAGGCCTCCAGGCTCTGGCCGGCTCCTGACTCATGGGAACCAACAGCTTTGTTCGGGCGTCCACAGGTCCCGGTGCCTCGGCCTAAGACCCCTGGCTTCGTCTTCAGGATCTCTGGTCCCAGGTTGAGGGTGAGTGCAAGAGGGGGTACCCTGAGCTCAAAATGGAGGTGACCCAGCTCCTTGGCAGGTGTTCGGGGGCAAGGAAACATCGAGAAGGGGCTTCCTCCAGGGGCAACCAGAAGGTACATTCACTTACAAAAGGGACTAGATTTCAGCTCTTTTAATCCCAACAAAACTCCCCACATTTTATACTGAAATAAGCTGTTCTCAAGCACTCTTACCAAAAGTATCTATTTTGATCCTTAAAACAGGCCAGACTCAAAAAAAAGTAGGTGCTCAGCTAAAGGCCACGAGTGGTAATATTAAGCTCAAGGTCTGGTGCTGATTAGAGACAAATCCAGGTCCAGGTCCCCTGGGTTCTAGACATTTCTGTGCTCAACACACCAGTCACCTCACCCCACTTTTTTAGGAAGTTGACTCATGGCTCGGATGACACACTCTCCCTCCCCTTCCTCCCTCACAGCCCCTGGACGCTGACCACGTCCCCCCCACCCCCCGCTCTCCCCCCTCACATACTTCTACCCTTCCTGGGCTGGGGAGTGGGGAGCCAGCAGAGGGCAGCTCCCCTGGCATCTGACTGGTTCCTTGGCCGCAGAAAGAGTTCGTGAGTTTGGGCTGAAATTGTTCATGAATGGGCAACTAGCCCAGCTGGTTACTTGGAAGGTTCGATTTTGATTTTAATTTCTACGTCTCACAGTATTGCCAGGAAGAAACAAAAGCCTCTTTTATAGATTGAGACCCAAAAACACAGACCTACTCCTGAGCTAAACAAATACTGATTCATGGACACAAGGTGGGCATCATTTATAATAGTAAAAAAAATCACTGTGCTAACACCAGGACATTGAACAAATACATCGGGGATAAAAATTAATTCCATATTGACAAAGTAAGTCGTATTGAAGGAATAGTAGCATAGCAAAACATTTTAACGTGGGAAGATGTTCATAATACAGCTAAGCAAGAAGAAAAGCAGGTTACAAGCAGTGTGGGTAAGATGGAAAGATCTACCCCACATCCTGGGCAGAGCATTTGACAGAAAGCGATGTTGACATTTTTCCTTTTAATTGATCTATTTTCTACAGTGAACAAACATTAATACTTCCATAACAAAATAGCTCTTCTCAAATAAAGTTAAAGGAAAAAAAACTTCCATTCATCTCACTGACCCCCTTGGTTGTCCAGGGACCTCTCAGTGGAGGGGATTTAGAACCGCGACACCAGTCGAAAGACCAGCCGCCTTGGAGGGGTCTGAGTTCGAAGTGCAGCCTTGAAGAGGAAACCAAAGGAATGCCAAGTCCAAGACTGGCCTTTCATCCGCTCCCCGGGCTCCCGGCCCCCGTGCTGACCGAGCCTCTGACCCTTCCCACTGCAGGGGTTTTGCCATCCTGGCCTGGAAGGCAACGCCACCCTCCACCCAGCTTGGTGCTGATACCCCGTGAAGCGTGGGATCGGGTTCCAGCTGAAGCAGCCCCAGAGTCTCCGCGAGAAGAGTGCAGTGTTGGATGCTGAGGCCAAAGGGAAGGAAAAAGTCCTCTGTATCCAAGGCTCCTGATGCGGGTGGCCGTGTGGGGGGAGCCTCTGGACCCCTTCACGAAAGAATGTTCTCAAATAACGTAAAATAAAACACGTACGATTACAAAGGAAGCCCGTGATACCGACACATACGGTCTGATCAGAACAGTGTTTCCTTTTCTGGTATAGAAATAGATGTGCTATCTCTTAAAGATATTTTTCCCTTGATTGTCCTATTAGCCTAACTTAGTGCCAATTTATCAGATTACCTTACTTCTTTCACAGAATAATAATAAAAACAAATATTATCTTTGGTGAAAAAAAAAAATAGATGTGCTCCTTTAACTCATTGGATAACAAGGGCAGGCAGCGAGTCTAACACGCCCGCCCGATGTTTTGAAGGAGTAAAGGGTAAACCCAATTTCTCTAACTCTGTAGCAAGTGTACCACAGCGGGAAGTGACCTGGGGTTTCCGTGGGGACAATGTGGCAGGAAGTCCTGCCACCACTGCTGCTGGGCACTGGTTCCACCGTGCAAGGAGATGCCAAATTTGGTCCAAGGCTGGTGGTGGTGAAAATAGGGATATGGTTTGTTCCCAAGCGGGTCCGGGACCCTTGAATTGGATCTGTGGTTGAGAAGGGCTCCCCAAGGAGGAGGGTGAGGGGCCCGCTGTGCTTCCTGGCCCCTCATCCGCCTTCCCAGCATCCCTACCGTCTCACGTCTCCTCCACCAGCCTGGCCGGGCACTCATGTACACGTGGGCCCCGGCTGAGCCCTGCCTGTAACCATGAGACCATAACGATGACTGGCCAGTGGCCCCGTGTGGACAGCATCTTTCGCAGAGATTCCTATAGTCTGCGCCCTCACAACCAACTCCAACCCTCAGCGAGATGGGGCAGCCAACAGGTGCAGATGCTACCCAACTTACCTGCCGCTGTGACAACAGGTGAAGTAGCCACCCTTCCTGGTGACCCTGAGAAAAACTCAGGAGTTATCAAGGGAAGAAGAAAGTGTGCAAGAGACACCTCTCCTTGTCCCCTTCTTGTCCCCCGTACATCGTAGCCCACTTGTAGAAACTGGCCAACATACACTTAGGAACTCCTGTTTCCCCAGGTGAAGGGAGCCTGTCCAGGTGAGGAACCCATGGAAAGGGCGACCCATTTTGGAAGCAGCTGAGAACAGTAGAAATGGCAGCTTGCCTGTCTTGAATTAAACTGAATAAGCAAAGCCACGACATCATTCGAAGCCACAAACAAGACACGCAGTGCTTAAGAGGACTTTTCTCAGCTTCTTTAATGTCAGTGGCCCATGGGCAGTGTTCCAACCATGGACCGTGGCTCTAGGTTTGGCAGGGGTGATCTTCAAACACCACAAGCAAGGCAAGCCCTGAACCCCAGGAGCCCAGGATGACACCTCATTTCCTCATTCCGTTCTTAAAAAGCCCTCTCAGAATCTGTGCTGAGTACCATCCTTATTTTAGATGCCTGGTTCACTGAAGGCATACGTCATAGTTCTATAGGCAGTTTGGGTTTTTTTTTTTTCTTAAATTGAATTGTTCTGCTCGTTTGTTTCACTTCCTCTTTGGGGAATACCAGGGAATACAAGTTCCCCTTTTCCTGGTATTCAAAGTACGTCAAGTCTGATTAAATGACAAGTGAAGAATAAGAGGTTGGCTTCATTGTTTGGCAAATCACATCCGCTGTGAGATTTGGGAAACTACGGTTTGTCACTGTTTTCTTTTGTTTTCTTTTCCAAAGTGCCCTCAGAATATGAGTGAGTCTCTGAAGAGACGTCTGCACCTGGCAACACGCGGCTTCGATGGCAGGATGGGGGTCCAGGGACGTGTCTGCCCACTAAACTCCACAGCCTTGCAACCTCCAAGTTATAACCGAACAGAGAGCTCAGCTCAGCAGTGACCCTCTGTGCTTTCTCTGTCCCTTTAGGACCTTGAACCTTCTGAAAGCTTCGGTGTGAATAATGAATTCTGCACATGAAGAGGACGGCTTCTGATCTATTCATTTATACCATCTCAACATGATTCAAAAATAGAGTAGCAAGTATATTGATAAGAAAGACTGTTTAAATATACTATTAGAGTCAGAGAACATGGGAGGTATATGTGGACGGCAATTTGCATAAAACTGACATTTTTCGTGAGAGTTTTAGATTATGATTTTATTTTGGATTTTTGCCCAGAACACCACAGAAGCGATCATGTGTCTTGTGTGCTTCCAGCACCTGATATTCATTTGTTCCCTAGTTCAGGTGCTTTCTGCAAGGTTCCTCCACTATGCAGTTCATATATTGTATCTTTAGTAAATGTTTGATGTGATTCACTGAGAAATGTGCATGAACCGTCAAGGTAAATGTGGAAAATCCCGGTTCTTCTTAGTTTTGTTTTTTTTTTTTCTGCTTGTAGTTTGCTTTGGAAAATGAACGTTGTCACCTTTGTCTACTAAAGATATTGGCTTTTCAAAAAAAAATAAAGCCGAGTAGCAAAAACATATTTACCGCAGGAATTCCCTGGTGGTATAGTGGTTAGTACTCTGCGCTCTCACTGCCGAGGGGCCGGGTTTGATCTCTGGTCGAGGAATTAGGATCCCACAGGCCATGCAATGCGGCCAAAAATTTTAAAAATGTACCCCTCAAAATGCCACATTATCCAATGTGAATAGCAACATGGATTTCCTCCCTAGCCCAGGACAGAGAAACAGAAGGGCTGTCAGGGCTGGATACACAGGCCCAGTATGACGGCAGATAAGAATATAATGTCTACGCGAAGAGCACAGTGTCACAGAGAGCTTCAGTGGATGAGATCCATGAACTCCAGTATCACACAACCTATAAAGGCGCACCGTACATGTATGCATCACTTTACACAGGACCTGACAGACAGGGTCCTCCTGGGTGTCGGCGACCTTCAAATGAGGCCAAGTTCTAACCCTCCTTCACCAAGTCCTCATGAGCTTAAAATAATTGCATTTTTTAAAATCTGTCCCCTTTTGAAGTTTTCCCAAGCTCTCCCTCTCCTCTGGAAGAGGCTGTTTCATGTAGACCCCTACACGCTTCTCCCATCCAAAGGCTGGGGGCTTCCACGTGGGCCACCGGGGCTGCTCTGACAGGTGATTTTCTTCTACGTGTTCTCTTCCTTGGTATTTATCTCTACATTAACCTGGTAGTATAGGAACTCAGGACATGGGAGTCCCTTGTGCTGTGTAGCCGAGTGAGATATAGGAAAGCATGAGCACAGAGGTGAAGGGAGAAGATTTGGAAGCCAGACACACATGGCAGGCCCGGCTCTCACCGTCCTGCCTGACCATGGGCGACTCCTCTGTTTTCTCTGATGAAGGCAGATACCTCGTGTAAAGCCCTGACCTCTCTTTCCCTCCTGAGTCAGGACTCAGTAACAGCAAGGCATGTCCAGTGCTGAGTATTAACACCAAGCAGCCCAGGGAAAGGCTACAGGGGGGCCCCGTCAAGAGGCAGAGTCCTCCCCAGGCCCGGTCACCGTGGGAGACCCAAAAGCATCCCCAGGGTGAGTTTGTGATTGGAGGGGCCTGCTGTCCTGGCAGAGCCACCCTCAGAGCTCTCAGGGGCCAGATCGGAGGGTACTAAGGTTTGATCTGGCTTCATAGAAGTCACCGCACACCTGGAAAAGTCACTGTCTTTTCCAAGCAGTGGAACCACATACAAACGCCCTTGGCGGGAGCATGTCTAGATCCTTCAGAATCTCACTCTGTGCAGAGGCTGCCAACAAAAACGCATCCTATCACATTACAGTATGAATTTCAGAAGTGAAGACAGGGAGTAGGGGGGGTCCTGCTTCACAGGACCACCAGCGGGGGAACGGCAGCAGATAAAATGAGAGGTTCGAGAGACACGCGGTGGAAAGTGCCCATGGGGAAACTGTGACATCGAATATTAAACTGCAAAGGACGTGCAGCCCAGATAAACACGGTGAGCTAAGATCAGCTGAGGAAAGTGTGGTTTGCTTGGAGGAAACTGGCACATTCACATTAATGCTTGTAAACGGGCCTCTTAATAATTTCTCCCAAAGGAAGGACCTTGAGAGCTGATTCTTCAGGGTGGCCACAGATGAGACGACGTTCTTTCAAGTGACTGACTTGAAGTCTTTGGGCTCCTCTCCAGGCTCCCAACAGGGGGTCCAGAGGAGCTCACCAGCAAAGCCCACCCAGGTTTAATCTGGTTGGAAACAGACAGAAGCATCTGAAAAAAAATTAAAAGAATATACGTGTGTTTGTATGTATATAGATGTGTTCATATGTATGTGTGTGTGTTTATAATATTTGATTTTGTGTATTTATTTTATACACACACACTTTCTTTTTTTTTTTAATCACAGAAAGACATATCGGAACAGTTCTCAGAGCTTTCTGAGATGCTCTTCCCAGGTTATAATCCTCAAATGTGGCTCAAATAAAAATTTCCAATTATTTCTTTAAAAAAAAAAAAGAGACAGTATATCTTTCCTGTAATATGGAATAAACTCTCCTGATATAGATTCAAGTGGTCCAAAGGAAGGAAGGGGAACATGGAAGAAATTTCTGCAAAAGAATTCTGCTTGGTGAGAATGGGAAATGCAGGGAGAATGAGCTCATTAGGGAAGATGGGAGATGCACAGAAGTGCAATGAAGAAGACGAATCACCCATACCCCATTGCTCGAGCTGCTGCTCACATTTGTGTCTACATCCTTCCAGACTTTCTTCTGCAGTATGTGGGCCTTTCACTGTTGTGGCCTCTCCCGTTGCGGAGCACAGGCTCCGGACGCGCAGGCTCAGCGGCTATGGCTCACAGGCCCGGCCGCTCCGCGGCATGTGGGATCTTCCCGGACCGGGGCACGAACCCGTGTCCCCTGCATCGGCAGGCGGACTCTCAACCACTGCACCACCAGGGAAGCCCCTTTCCAGACTTTTTTATTGACTATATTTATTTCAAATGTTATATACACTTTTTCACCTAATATTCTATCACACAATCTCCCATATTATTGCCTGACCTTAGCAGCCATCATTTTCAGGGCCATGTAACATTTCATCAAGGGATACACCAGTGGACATTATCCATTCCCCTACTTTCAAATTTTGTTTTGAAATTTCTCCTGGTATTAATCACATAGCCATGAAAATCTCTAAGAAAAAAAAAAATCTAGATAATTCTCAAGCCTGGAAGCTTGTCTTATATGTTTTCATATTCTCATCAGTATTGGGGGGAAATGAAGGGAAATAAATACATGAATAAAGGTTTGGATGGATGATTTGATAGATGGATAAATGAATGGATGGATGGATAAATTGATGGTTTGATATGGATAAATGGGTGGATGGATGGATAAATGGATGGGTGGGTGGATGGATGAATGGCCTGAAGGCTTTAATCTTAGGCTTCTTTTGACTCAAAATTCTCTAACAAAATATCATCTCTCCAGCTAGGATATGGGTCACCTCCTATTTCTGATATGAAAGCCAAACCTCCTAGATATTTCTTTTGGAACACAGCCTTCACGTACTCTTTTTTGAAGGTGAACTCTCTTGATCCCTTGAAAATCTGGAAGAGGATTCCACCATGTAACCCTTTTGTTCCTCCAGCTGACGTGTATTAAACACCTGTTGTTTGTACTTGTTTGGACCAAGTACAAAGAGATGAAGGTGAAGAAAACCAGGCTGGTCTCTGGATAGCTGGGCAGCCCCTGGACACCAGGTAGATCAAGGCTGGCTCCAAAGTGCTTTCTGAGAAAGAGGGTAGTGGCTCTGGTGGCTAGAGAACTGAGCTATTGTCACACAGATGGGGGTCACAGAGTTGACCTTTGGTCTGCGCCTGACGAACACAGAGGGCGCTGCTGGGCGTGGAGGGTAGTGAGGGCATCAGACAATGAAAAGCTGGCTGTAAAGACCAGGAGCGTCCAGAACACCCCAAGCGCCCAGTTAGGTAGAGCACGGGAACCATGGAAGGAGGGGGTGACACAGGGGAGGCCAGTAGATTGAGGCGGATCAGGAGGGCTGCACAGAACAGGCGATGGGATCCCACCAAGCCTTGGAGCATGCGTACGAGCCCTGGGACTGTTCCCAACCCTCCCCCCCCCCCCCCCCGCAGAGGTCCTGGGCTATGAAAGGGAGGTTCTTCAAAGTCAGGCCAAGACTTGGCCCCTGAGGTGACCATGCCCCCAAAAGAAGGAAGACCCGCTGTCGTGGGTCAGTTGGTGCAGTGTCTGGAGCAGTGAGAAGGGAGAGGACCCGCCTCCCTAAACCGCCACCATCACGGTAAACATAAAGGCAACTGGATTCTGTCCTGATTTCATCCTCTCTCCCCTCCCTCCCCTCCCCATGGCCTTCCTGCCTTGTTATGCTCAGACCTCTGCCGACTCCCAAGGTCCCTCTATACGTTTTCTCTGCCTGGATCATTCAACTCAAAAGTTCACCAGATCAGTGCATTTCTCCACGGAGGCCAGGAATGCTGCTGCCTTTGAAAGCCAAATGTGCTTCTACAAAAGATGACCTTTGGCAAGAAACAATGTTTTCTTTTTCCTGTGGTTTTAACAAGATATTAGGGAAGTGAAAAAGAACAGTCGGCCGAGGAAGTGGAAGTAAACTTTGAAGGGAATCAAACAAGACTTGTAAGCCTCCAACTTAAGCAATAAACCTGAATGTGCAGTTTTCGCTTCTTGCCAAAGTGGTCTGGGCCCACCTGTGGGCTGGACACGCTCCAAGCCAGTAAGACATGTCCCCCGATGGCGTCCCAAGTTCACACAGGACCCATGTCAGAAAGTCATGAAACCGTCATTCCAAAAGCAAAAGTACCCTCTTATTCTGCCAGCTTGTCCCCTTCCAAGTAAGGAAGTGTCAAACATGCAAAAATCGCTGGCGTGATTTCTTGAACAAGCAACTGCAGGTCATTGGCAGCATTTCAAAGTGCCGATGAAAGAGTCTTCATTTAAAGACAGAACAAAAACAAAGCCTGCCCTTCCCCTGTGTGGCCTCCTCGGCAGAGCCCCCGGTCCTGTTAACGAGCTTTTCTGCAATTACATCAGTTCCATTTGTATCTGGTTTCCATCAGTAGCAGAAGTGTCAGCTCTCTTGCATCGGGGCCAGATGGTCATTACGCCTGGGAGCAGAGCTGTCAGTGACACCCGGCAATCTCTCCCCGTAAGTGCAGGGTCCGTGCTAACCACTCAGGGGACGGCCCCCGCGTAACTGGGGTGAAAATCTAATAGAGCACCGTCTGGAAATTTTCCCCATACACCTAAGCCAGGGCTCGGGAATTAAAGTGTCTCTGACGTTACGCTGCCATCAAATCTCGTGCACACCTACTTGCAGAGTGAAAATGATCCTCGGTACAAAACCCGGCCCCGTCTGAAACCTACAAGGGAGTTCAAAAGAGACGTGACAGACTGCAGTTTCAGGTCAGTTGTATCGATGAAAAGAGAGCTTTGTAGGAAGGGGCAGACAGGAAGGTGGCAACGAGCAGGGCATGGCATCTAATTTTTAAATCACAATTTGGTGTGCAGATTCTAGAAAACCCGATTCTAGAACCCTGTGATCATATCCCCACATTGCTGTTCCCAAGTTAGGTCTCAGAAATCTGGAAAATCCTCATGCGTGGGGGACACCAGAGTCATCGATTAGAGGCCAACATGGTGCATGTCAACCCCAAATTGGCCTTGGGTTTTCCAGCAGCAAAGCCCTGCTTAATTAATTATTCATGATATGAAGTGACCCAGCACAACGTAGGGAGGTATTGTGTGTCAGTGACCCCAGGAAAAGGACAGGGTCAAAAGTCATCCCAAGAGGAAATTTAGCCTTGGCACCCAAGGCCTCCCATCTCTGTCTCCAGGAAACTCACATCTAACAAATCAGAGATTCGTGCCATGAACCCTGAGTGAGACCCAGGCTCTGAACTCACTCAGCAACACTAGAAAACACTTGGAGTCATTTACTCCTCAGTTACCCAAGGGCCACCACCGAAGACAGAGAGTGAGAAAAGGAACCACGCTGCAGGATCTTGGTGGACATTTTATGGCCATATTCACTTGTTGTTGGCATCTTTATCACTTTACTCCCCAAAGACAATCACTATGGCAACCGATGATTTTGCCTTTAGCCATTCAATAAATAAAAAGCCTTCTTTAAAAAATTGTTTAAATCTCTTTCAAGCTTCATGTCAATTATCTCAGGAAAAAAGTCTCAACTGCATTAACTGGGTCTTTTAAAAAAGATTCATTGGCTGTCGTAAAGTTCTAAGTTAAACTGAAAAATCACGAGACATGTAATCCCAGCCAGAGTAAATGTGGACTTTCTGAAAAGGAGCCTTTCATCCCCAAAAGCCTCTGAGAATTTGTATTACACTGTTTCACCTTCATAGCTGGGAGAGTAAGTCTCCTACAGCCTGTAAAGAACTGTTTTCCTTGGTAACCTGGGGACTGATCCCACCTGATGAAGGGATCACCCAACCCTGCAGGAAGTGTCCCCTGATGAATTCATCAGAATGAAGTGCTCTTAGGATTCTTCCACATGCCTACAGCACCTACCAAGTGCCCAGCCTTCACTCATTCATTCTTTCATTCATGCATGCATCCAACAATATTTATTGAGGCTAATTATGGGTTAAGTGCTGACTGTATTCAATACAGGAGTGAAAAAGACACTCCTGCCCTCATGGGGTCGCCATTCCAGTGACAGGGACCAAATAATACATAAATACATAAATGTAATAATGAGTCAGGTAGTGAAGAAAAATAACACCATGGAAGTAGACAGAGAACCATGGGCAGGGAGCCAAGGGATTCCTAGGGTGGTCGGAGAAACCCTCTCTTAGGAGGTGATGTCTGAGCAAAACCTGAGTGATGTGAGGGAAGAAGCCAAACAAATATCTGAGAAGAACTTTCTAAGGAGAGGGAACGGAAGTCCTGACTTGGGAACAAGCTTGTTGTGTTCAAGGAACAGCCAATCAAGAAGGCTGGAGTGACCTCACACCTGTTAGGATAGCTATCATCAAAAAGACAAGAGAAGGGCTTCCCTGGTGGCGCAGTGGTTGAGAGTCCGCCTGCCGATGCAGGCGACACGGGTTCGTGCCCCGGTCCGGGAAGATCCCACATGCCGTGAAGCGGCTGGGCCCGTGAACCATGGCTGCTGAGCCTGCGCGTCCGGGGCCTGTGCTCTGCAACGCGAGAGACCACAACAGTGAGAGGCCCGTGTAGCGCAAAAAAAAAAAAAAAAAAAGACAAGAGAAGACAAGCGCTAGTGAGGATGTGGGGAAGAGGGAACCCTCATGGCTGTTGACGGGACTATGAATCGGTATAGGCTCTATGGAAAATAGTGTGGCAGTTTCTCAAAACATTAAAAATTAGAATTATCTTGTGATCCAGCTATCCTATTTATTTATCCTATTTATTTATTATTTATCCTATTTATTTGGGTATTTATCCAAAGGAAATCAAATCACTGTCTGGAAAAGATATCTGCATCCTGTGTTCAGTACAGCATCTTTTACAATAGCCAAGACATGGAAACATCCTGACTGTCCATTGATGGATAAGTAGATAAAGAAGATGTGAAGATATATATACACACACACACACACACACACACACACACACACACACATATATATATATATGTACAATGGAATATTATTCAGCCATTAAAAAACAGAGAAGGAAATCTTGCCATTTGTGACATCATGGATGGGCGGGCCTTGAGGGCATTATGCTAAGTGAAGTAAGTCAGAGAGACAAATACTGTATGACCTCACTTACATGTAGAATCAAAAAAACTCATAGATACAAAGAACAGATGGGTGGTTGCCAGGGGTACAGTGTGGGTGAGATGGGTGAAGGGGGTCAAAGGTACACATTTCCAGTTATAAGATAAATAAGTCCTAGGGATGTAATGTACACCTTGGTGACCCTAACCCTAACCAATACTGTACTATGTATTTGAAAGCTTCTAAATCTTAAAAGTTATTATCCCAAGAAAAAGAAATTTGTAACTATGTGAGGTATAGATGTTAACTAAACTTATTGTGGTGATTACTTAGCAATATATACATTCATCAAATTATTATGTTGTACATTGTGGACTAATACAATGTTATATGTCAATTATGTCTCAATAAAACTGAGGGATAAAAGGCTAGAGTGACATAAACAAGGTGGAGGGTTGCAGGAGATGAAATTGAACGGGGGGACCAGGTCGTGCAGTCTTTGTCAGCCATTGTAGGGAACTTGGATTTGATTCTTTTGAGGTTTCCCTTTGTCTTTGGTGGCCAGCCATTTTACTGTAATGCACTTAGATGTGGTTTTCTTCCTATTTATCTTGCTTAGGGCTCAGAGTTCTTCTGGAATATGTCATTTGATACGTATTTTGGAATTTTTTCTGTCATTATCTCTTCAAACATTACTTCTGCCTCATTTTCTCCCTTCTCTCCTTCTGAACCTTCAGATATATACATGTTAGAGCTTTCTCTACATTGTAGGTCTCTGGCTCTCTTCTGGTTTCTTTTCTGAGCTTCCTTCTAGATATTTCTGTTATTTTAATTCACTAATTTTCTCTTTAGCTGTGTCTAATCTGTGAATGAAAACTTAGTGTCTTAATTTGTTACTTTATGTTTCATTTGCAAGATTTTCTTTTGATTCTCCTTTATAGTTTCTATTTTTCTACCAAAATCCTCATTTTGTATTCATTTCCTTGAATATATTAAGCATAGTTATTTTCCCCGTTGGTATGTTTCCTTTACCTCTTAATTCTCTCTTTTTTGAATATCATTGTTTTGTCTCCCCATGCACAGGTTATTTTGATTGAATGCCAGACATTGTGTATGAAAAACGAGATCTGGGAAGGTGTTTCCTTGGTTCACCGAGAAATTGCATCTACTTATGGCAGGCAGCTGTGGGCACTAGCAATGCCTAATCTCCTTAATCCAATCCGGGATTGAAAAAATTCAAAGCTGGGCTTCATTTCTTCAAATGAATTTCTTGTCACCGCCTCACTCCTAGACCAAAGCCCTGTGCCATTTTCCCAAACCAAACGCTCTGGGGGAATGGGGGTGTCAAGGGTCTCCAGTTCCTTGTGGGCCCAAAATGCCAATGTTTGTTCTTCTATCCCCATTTGTCTATCAACAACTCTGTTAACTTCTTCTTCTCAGCTTCTTTCTTCTTCTGGAAAAAGAACACCTGGGGGAAAGGAGTCACAAATGCTGGCTCACATTGCTGTACTTTATTCTTCTCCCAGATCCTGGCCCTAAAATTCTTCACTGCTCTGTTAACTCTCCAGTACCTTCAAATACTTTTCCTATTGTCCTCATTTCCAGCTGTTCTCAGGAGGAGAGTTGGATTTCATTCTGTGTGTGTGACGGATTGCTTGCAAAAATAACCCAAATTCTCCACTCCTCCCTCTATAAACATAGACACACACAAATATATTGTTTATAAATTATCAGCATGCTCTGTTTTAGTAATAGATTATGTACATTAGCAAATGTACAATGTGTACATTTTTAAATAGATGGAAGGATGGGAAATGAGAAAATGTAAATAAAAGATTTAATGGCTTCCTTTCCTCCCTACTCTGGAGACCACTGGTCTAGGAATATTTGAGGGATGGGATGCTAACTATTATAGGTCAGGTGGTGAGGGTGGAGGTGGTGAGAAGTTGTTGGATTCATCATGTGTTTTGAAGGTTGAGTTGAAAAGACTTGCTGATGAATTGGATGTGGAGTGTAAAGGAAAGAGGACAAATCCTGTTTTTGGTCCCAGCAGCTGGATGCAGGTGCTATTGAATGAGATGGGGAGGACAAGGCTCGGGGCGGGCAGTGGGTGGGAAGGGGAGGATGAAGAGTGTATTGTGAACAGTGAATATTAGCTTTCCCCCAAAGAATCCCTCTATCTGAAGTTGAACTCAAGAAAGTTGTTTAGTCCCCTCACCTTCTGAGATGGCCCACACCATGGAATGTGTTTCTCCCAGGCTGCTCTCGCCTTTTAAGATGGACCTCGTTCTGTCTATGGAATGTGTATCTCTCTAAATAAATCCACTTCTTACCTATCAAAAAAAAAAAAAAGTTGTTTAGACTTAAACCCCAGCTTTTCCAAAAACCCTCCTTGGACTCTTCCCACCACTTCCAAACTGTGCTCAACAGGTTTAGGACCTCTAGGCCAACATTTCCCAATCTGGGTTCTTCAGAATACTAGTTCTACAAGGAGTTAATATGTATCCTATGGTGAAGAAGGAGGAGGAGGAAGATTCTCAGGACCAAGTGTGGGAAATGCTGCACTAAGTAAACAGTGGGAAATGCTGCATAGGTTATTCAATTGAAGGACTTCTCAGAATCTTTATTATGCTAATGTGTACCACGACTCTCTAAGAAGGATACAGAGTCTGTAGTAGTTCCCAAACTTATTTTTCTGCATGCCTATTAATAGCCCATGAAGTAATTTTGTCCTACTAACCAATTCAGGAGACACATCTTTAGACCAGGGATCAGCAACTACAGCCCACAGATCATATCCAGCCCACCACTTGTCTTTGTATGGCCAGCAAACTTAGCTGTTACATTTTTTAATGGTTGGAAGAAATCCAAAGAAAAACAGTATTTCATTACAGGTTAAAAGCATATGAAATTCAAATTTAGCATCTGTAATAAAGTTATGCTGAAACATGCCCATGCTCATTTGGTTATATATCATCTAGGGCTGCTTTCTTTTTATATATTTATTTATTTATTTATTTATTTATTTATTTTATTTTTGGCTGCATTGGGTCTTTGCTGTTGCACACAGGCTTTCTCTAGTTGCCGCAAGCCGGGGCTAATCTTCGTTGCAGTGCGCGGGCTTCTCACTGTGGTGGCTTCTCTTGTTGCGGACCATGGGCTCTAGGTGCACGAGCTTCAGTAGTTGCAGCACATGGACTCAGTAGTTGTGGCTCGTGGGCTCTAGAGCACAGGCTCAGTAGTTGTGGTGCCCGGGCTTAGTTGCTCCATGGCATGTGGGATCTTCCTGGACCAGGGTTCAAACCCATGTCCCCTGCATTGGCAGGCAGATTCTTAACCACTGCACCACTGCACCACCAGGGAAGTCCTAGGGCTGCTTTCTTGCGACAATAGCAGTTGAGTAGCTGAGACAGGGACAGTATGGCCCATTAACCCTAAAATATTTACTAACTTTATAAAAGAAGTTTACCAACCCCTGCTCTAGACTCCCAACACAATAGAGTATTAAAATATGTGCTCTCAGAGGATTTTTAGGACAACGAGACTGTTTGGTATGATGCTCTCATGGTGGATACATGTCAAACATTTGTCCGAACCCATAGAATGTACTGCACCAAGAGTGAACCCCAATGTAAACTATGTCCTCTGGGTGATGACGATGAGTCAGTGTAGGTTCATCAATTGTAAAAAACGTACCATCTGGTGGGGGATGTTGATAACGGGACAGATTGTAGGTGTGTGGGACCAGGGGGTATATGGGAAGCCTCTGTACTTGTGTTCAGTTTTGCTGTGGACCTGAAACTACCTTTAAAATAGTGTACTTTTGATGAAAACTCTAATTCAAAAAGAAAAATGCACCCTAATATTCATAGCAGCGCTATCTGCAGTAACCAAGACATGGAAGCACCCTAAGTGTCCATCAACAGATGAGTGGATAAAGATGTGGCACATATATACAGTGGAATATTACTCAGCCATAAAAAATAATGAAATAATGCCATGGGCAGCAACATGGATGGACATAGAGATTATCATACTAAGTGAAGTAAGTCAGGCACAGAAAGATAAATAGCATATGACATCACTTATATGTGGAATCTAAAAAATGACACAAATGAACTTATCTACGAAACAGAAACAGATTCACAGACACAGAGAACAGACTTGTGGTTGCCAAGGGGGAAAGGGGAAGGGGAGGGAGCCTGGGATTAACATATACAAACTACTGTATATAAAATAAACAACAAGGGCCTACTGTAGAGCACAGGGAACTATATTCAACATCTTGTAATAACCTATAATGGAAAATAATCTGAAAAAGAATATATATGCATACATATATATGTATATGTATAACAGAATCACTTTGCCGTACACCTGAAGCAAACACAACATTGTAAATCAACTATACCTCAATTTTAAAAGATAGTCTAGGGGCTTCCCTGGTGGCGCAGTGATTGAGAGTCCACCTGCCGATGCAGGGGACACGGGTTTGTGCCCCGGTCCGGGAGGGTCCCACATGCCGCGGGGCAACTGGGCCCGTGGGCCATGGCCGCCGGGCCTGCGCGTCCGGAGCCTGTGCTCTGCAATGGGAAAGGCCACAACACTGAGAGGCCTGCGTACCGCAAAAAAAAAAAAAAAAGTAGTCTATGTTTTTAAGTGCATAATGTATTACCATTTGTGTAAAAGAGAGAGAAATGCGTGTATGTGTTTATTATATATATATATAGTGCACATGTATATGTATTAATATATACATATATTAACATGTATATATATATAATATGTATAAAATACATATACATAAAACATCACTGGAAGAAATTAGCAAGATTGATTGCTTATGGAGAAGAGACCTGGGTGGCTGGAGGATTCGTGTTGAAGGAAGAGCCTTCTGTGGCTTATTAATTTTTTTTGCGGTATGCAGGCCTCTCACCATTGTGGCCTCTCCCGTTGCGGAGCACAGGCTCCGGACGCGCAGGCTCAGCGGCCATGGCTCACGGGCCCAGCCGCTCTGCAGCATGTGGGATCTTCCCGGACCGGGGCACGAACCCGTGTCCCCTGCATCGGCAGGCGGACCCCCAACCACTGCGCCACCAGGGAAGCCCTGGCTTATTAATTTTGAGCCATGTGATCACATTACCTATTCAATTTTTTTTTTAATTAAAATTGTTGAGAAGTAAATTTTTTAAAAGCATGTGCTCTCTCATACTATATTTCTTCCTCAGTTCTACTCACTACTCAGAGAGCAGGAACCATGTCCTATAATCTTCCATCTTTGGCAGAAACTGGCACAGCCCTGAGCACAAACATCCCTGTCGTGATTTTCTTGCCAAGTGTCCAGTATTTGTTAGGAGGCGGCATTTCCACAGGCCATGAGGAGGCACGTGAAGCATGGCACCTGCCAGAGTAGATCTATTAGGGAATCAAAGCCACTCTGTTCCTCAGGACTCAGGTCTGCTGCACGGAAGAATTCCCAGTGCTGGGTGTACATTGGCCCCATGTGTGCAGTGCCGTGATCATTTTTCTTCCAGGAAAGAAATCTAAACTACGTGATGGAATTACGTGATGTGTAAGCTCCAGAGCATTCAATACTGTCAAGTGGGGAGTCACAGTAATACCCCGGTCTGCGGTTGCTTTCATAGTTAATAAGAGCAATCAAACGAGATAATATAAATTAAAATCACTCAGTCGATGGTTGAGGCACCATAACGGCAACTCAGGAGCACCATTCCGATTGCGCCCACCCTTAACACTGAGGGGACCCAGGCTGAGAACTAAAGTAGAGGCATACAGACCACACATTTAAATATTTTAAAGTGATAAATCCAGTGGACAAAGTGTTCAGTTGAGTCCTAGCCTTCCACCCCGGTAAATAGATTTTATAACAACCTGGAAAACTCAGGTTGAATGCAGACCACTCCCTCTCCCAGGGGTTCCGGAATCGGTGGCAGGGGAGCAGACGGCCTCCATCCACCAGTCCAGGGCCCCTCCCTCACTCTGTCATCTCTATACCCCCACCCGGCTCCCTCCATCCCCTGTGAAACCTCCCAGCCACTGTAGCGGTCCATCTCACTTAGCTGTCCATCATTCATCTCACAAACAGCCATCCCACAGCCTCCTCCCTGGGCCTAAGGGGGCACAACCTGCCGCAGGTTCACCCTGGGGAGGGGGGCAGACCCCAGGGAGATGCAGTCTTGGGACCACGGGGGTGGGAACTCCAGAGTCCCCGGCACCTGGAACAGGGTCTAGACGGGGGGCATGGGCTCAGCCCCACAGATTTCTGACCCCACGGGGAAGCCAAGGTGGAGCCCTTCTTGTCCAGACCTCAGGGCAGGACTGATCATGACAGGAAGCTCAGTGATCGTAGCTCATAAAAATCATAATGGGGCTTCCCTGGTGGTGCAGTGGTTGAGAGTCCGCCTGCCATGCAGGGGACGTGGGTTCGTGCCCGGCTCCGGGAAGATCCCACATGCCGCGGAGCGGCTGGGCCCGTGAGCCATGGCCGCTGAGCCTGTGCGTCCAGAGCCTGTGCTCTGCAACGGGAGAGGCCACAGCAGTGAGGGGCCCGCGTACCGCAAAAAAAAAAAAAAAAAAAAAAAAAAATCATAATGTCAGCAGCTACTTCCTGTGGAGGGCTCTATATGCCAGGAACCCGTGTGTGTGCGCTTCACACAAATTACCTTTCTCCATAACAACTCTGACTGTCAAGTGGCTTATCTGTTTCCATCTCAGCAAGACTGTCCCTTGGAAGGCTGTTCTCATTGAGAAGAAGGATTTTCTGAGTTCTAAACGGAGGGGGCGGTCAGATCATCACGATGCTTCCCTGGGGAAGGGAGGATCCCCCTTTCCTTGTGGCGACCAAGCCACGAGTAAGAGAAGATTGTGACATTGAAAATGACAAGGGAATTCCCTGGTGGTTAAGACTCCGGGCTTTCACTGCCATGGGCCTGGGTTTGATCCCTGATCAGAGAACTAAGATCCCAAAAGCCATGTGGCACGGCCAAAAAAAAAAATAAGTTTAAAATAATAAAAATAAAGAAGAGGTCAGAAACCCAGTCCTGCATCATGTGATCAGGGGGTCAGAGAGAGGAGGAAGTGAAAACCTGACCCCTTCTGGCCCACACCTCAGTGGCTGGGACACAGAGCCGTTAGAAAAACCCAGAAAGATACCTGGAAGGCTTAGAATATCCCAGGCACAGAGGAAGGATTTCTTCAAGCCCCATGGAGAACTCCAACCCTCAGCTCAGATGAGAAGATGGAAGAGGAAGGGACCATAGATGGAAACCTAGATGAGACTGAGAAATGGCCCCCACGACCTGTGTACAGCGTGCAGGGGACCAAGTGCCCCAGTGAGGGGTGTGGACTGGCTGGGCGTGTAGGTGAGCTGGAAGGAAACTGGGGAGCAGCAGAGGTATCTTTTCCTCCTTGATAGTCATGTGAGGAGAAATGTGTCTGCCTCTAAACAATCTGTATGTTGCAGTGATTGCTGGAGCAGCAGCAGCCATCTTTTGACCAGAAGAGGACAAAGGCTACGGAGCAGCAAATCCAAAGGGGAAAAGGATTCTGGTCTTTGATGACGTCTGTGGGCCACTGAGCCCCAGAAGTGCTGCCTCTGGGCTTTAGAGAAGTGGTGTTTTGTTTTGTTTTGTTTTCATATTTAAGCCTTTGTCACTAGGATTCTCAATGGCTCATAGCCCAAAGCTCCCTAAGGACAATGAACCCTTTCCTGGTCATACGTGGAAAGCTTCTTTCCTGCAAAGGGACTTAACATCTTTGATTTTTCTGGAGAAAGGAAAGGGAAAATAAACAGATCACCAGCAACCACTAGCGTATTTTGTGAGAAAACAATTGTCTAAGCAGGATGATCCTTGTGAGAGAGAAAAACACTTGAAAGTATTTAATGAAAAAGAGGACATCTGGTTGAACAGCAGCTTTGAAGGAGGCAGCCCGGGACGAGTGGTAAAGAAAAGAGGAGGATAAAGTGAGGAAGCCCAGAGCAGCCCGCCTCCTGAGCTGACAGATATGCAAGATGTCAGCTTCCCTCGGATCCCTGGCACTGAGATGCCAAGGGAGGCTGTGCAGATCCAGTGAGCTCTCTGAGCTTCAATGTCGTCATCTCCAAATTGGGGCTAATGACAAAACCAGCCCTATCTACGGCAGGTGAGTGGGTGTCCCATGGTGAAAGATGAGTTTTCCTCAGCGTCCTTGAATGTGGAACCACTGTGGTCCACACGACAACCCTATCTAGCCACTGAAGGGCATGGGCGTTCATCTTCCAACCTGCTCTGATGAGGACAACGCAGCTGCTCATCACTCCTCCCCAGCGCCAGCCTGGGCCACGCGCTTTCCTGGAGCCCATGCCCCCTCTGATGAGAGCCCACGCCTGCCTCTGCTGCCCACCCAAGGACTTGGTGGGTGGGGGGGTTCTCGGGGTGTCTTGCCCATTCTGTGAACAAATCTCGTCAGATGTCCAATCACCACCACCTACATCAGCTGTTTCCTTCTCAGCTCCTCCTGGGGGCCCAGGTCCAGGCCCTACCATGGCCACCAGGTGCCACCTGCCCCTGGATTTCCTTCCCGCCATGTGTACCAGGTAGCGCAGGACGCCTGCAGCTGCCCCGTGACTGTGCACACTGGACGCTGAGAGCACGGGTCAAAGCCAAGGACTCTCTCACCGACACACACGGTAACACACGTAAAAGGAAGCCGTGAAAACAAATCCATGTAAAGTACAAACATGGGTTGGCTATTCGAGCTACGGGGTGTTTGCAAGTGTTTATAAACAAGTAAACAAACTTCATAGTCCCTGGTTATTGAAGTAAACCAAGTCACTCTCCACTGGGTTTTGTTTTTAACTTTGCCACGAAGACAGCAGGGATCTCGGGCACAGTGAGGAACAGCAGCTTTCACGCTGACTATTTTTCTTATAATCCCCAAATTATAAATTCCGTGTTGAATCAGAAGTCACTCATTTAGAAAATATCCCCGATTGATACAGAGACAGAAAATGCATTGTCCAAGCCTGGGCAGTGCCCGGCATACGGACGGCACACAAGAAAGTTGTGGTGGGAACTTCCCGGCCGGTCCAGCAGTTAAGACTTCTCGCTGCCAATGTAGGGGGCACAGGTTCGATCCCTGGTCAGGGAACAAAGATCCCACACGCGTGTGGCCCAGCCAAAAGATTAAAAAAAAAAAAAAAAAGATGTGGTGTCTCCTGCAATTTACAACTAATGCCACCAAGGACCAATGATGTGAGCTACCTAGAGGCACACAGTGCTTGCGAAATTTAAAAATAAATAAATAAATAAAAGAAGCTAGGGCTTCCCTGGTGGCGCAGTGGTAGAGAGTCCACCTGCCGATGCAGGGGATGCGGGTTCATGCCCCGGTCCGGGAAGATCCCACATGCCACGGAGCGGCTGGGCCCGTGAGCCATGGCCACTGAGCCTGCGCGTCCGGAGCCCGTGCTCCGCAACGGGAGAGGCCACAACAGTGAGAGGCCCACGCACCGCAAAAAAAAAAAAAAAAAAGAAGAAGCTAATACATGAATACAGTCAACTGATCTTGTCACCCACCATCTCAGACACACCAGGAAGACAGATAGGGTGGGGACAGAAACAGCAATGCTGATTCATTTCGTCTTGGGCCTCTGTTGTTTTGCTGTCCCAATAATACATTCTTGACTTGCAAGCCTTTCAAGAGAGGCTGAAAAGGAAAGGGGGAAAAGGAACAGCCTTGGATAAAACTTTGGCCACCAAGTCGAGAGGCTGGTCCACATGCATGTCTTTGTGTGGGTTGAAATCTATTTTCTCTGGGTTCCATGGATGGTTATAGCACCCAGCGTTTTCCCAAAAACGTCAGGCGAGTTTACCACAGCAGTTAAGCTGTCTGCCATCTGCAAGAGGCCTGGCTTAAGGTTTCCTGAAGTAAAATATATTTTGAAAAGAAAAAAAAGTAAGTCTGTCAGTGTTTTGAGTATCAGTCAAGCCCAGCTGCGTGAGGCCTCGGGATTCTCAAGAGAGGGTCGTTCTCTCTAAAGGGATAGTTTGGTGTTGGCACGTTGACATTTCAGAACACAAGGAACACTCTGAAAAATGAAGTATTCCTCAAGAAACACTTCACCTAGTCTTGGGATTGGCAAAGTTACAACGTCTCTAGGAAATTCGGCCAAGCAGTTGAGATCAACACTCTTTATCATCGTCCCAAACGGCAAGTTATTTTCAGAAAAAAACCAGACTCGAATGGTAGCTGAATCTCATATTCCCACCCCACGGTCTCTTTAAAGTAAATAAGTGTCTAAAACGATGACAGTAAGACCTGTGGTTTAACATTCTCAGTGTCCGCAAAATCTTATATTCTCTCAGCAAAATCCCGCGGCTGAACAAAAGCTTTCATGAGAAAGGGAGGGGGGCAGAGTGGTTTACATTTCGATAGCACATGTGCCTGGGAATATTATGATTATTTTCAATTGCCCGTCTTTAACCCAGAGTTATTTATTTCTTTTTATTTTTTTATTTATTGAGAATAAAACGTTTATGCTTTATGGAGAAAGAAAATATTCCAGAAAGCAAAAAAGCATAGTCGATTTTATCCTCTGAACAAACGGGGGCGGGGTACGGGAATCCAAGCGTCTTCCTCATTCTCCTCCGGGAATAAATGACAGGAGATTTTTCTCATCTTCAAGCAGTGGTGTGTAGGTAAACCATCTCTCTGAGAGGAAAATTTGCTGCCTTTGCCAGTTTCCATGATGTAACTATTCCTACCATGGCCAATGTCAAGGCGTCAACAGTTTAACAATCAGATCCCTCAAATTCCTGAATATTTAATAACTGCTTCTCGGAAGAGGGTATAAGCCAGCGTCAGCTCACCGCTGTCTTGAAGAGAATTACTATTATTGTCCACAACATGTATTATTCATCTAACTTTACGAGGCACTGGTAAAATCCTAATAGGAAAGATAGAATATAGGAAAGGTCCCTGCTGTTAAGAACCTTACAATTTAACGAGAGAAAAGACATACAATAGAGGGCTTGAAAAGCACAGCTGGGTAGCGTCCTCTTTTTATGCTACGTCAGTTTGGAATGTTCTCTCCCCTTCCGGACACAACATTTAAAGACAGTCATAGTATCCAAGAGTGTCCAGGCAATTAAGATGGTGCAGGCATTGAAACCATATGGTTTGGGGATGATGGAGGAGAGCTAAGTGTGTCTAGCGTGGGATGGAGGAGGTACGAACCCAGAGGATGCACTTCAGTACGTCAGGCAAAGACAAATATCACATGATAGCACTTAATGTGGCATCTAATTAAAAAATGATACAGGGCTTCCCTGGTGGCACAGTGGTTGAGAATCTGCCTGCTGGTGCAGGGGACACGGGTTCGAGCCCTGGTCTGGGAGGATCCCACATGCCGCGGGGCAACTGGGCCCGTGAGCCATGGCCGCTGAACCTGCACGTCCAGAGCCTGTGCTCCGCAACGGGAGAGGCCACAATAGTGAAAGGCCCGCGTACCACAATGAAGAGTGGCCCCTGCTCACCGCAACTGGAGAAAGCTCTCGCACAGAGTCAAAGACCCAGCGCAGCCAAAAATAAATAAATTTTTTTTAAAAATGATACAAGTGAATTTATTTACAAAACAGAAACAGACTGTAATTTGAGAGTTTCTTCTCAGAATAATACTAGAATGTGCCACATTGAAAGGTGACCACTGGTTAAAGAGCCTGAAGTGAGTGCAGTGCCTGGAGTCCCAGGCCAGGCACCCCCCTCCCAGGCACTGGATTGGGGGTGTGAACTGAATCCAGTCTACATACAGGCACAGTGTGAGTGAAAGAGTGTTCTCCTGGAAATGGTCCTAACTTAGCGATTTAGACAACCTGAGTGGGAAACGACGAGTCAATGATAAGAGGCTCTGCTGAAGGGCCAAGGCCCCCGTGGACATAGTCCTGCAGGTACAGGGATGCGTCCACCAGGGATGGCTCGGAACAGCTTTATCCCTCTCCTGGGGACACGTCAAGGTAAACATTCTACACTTGGAGCCACAGTCCACCACAAATGAAAACATTGCTCATTCAAAGATCACGAACATAATTCTGAGGAGAACAGTGGTTTCTTCTCTGGGGGTTGTTAAGGATTGTCACAGATTCAAGAAGTTTCCAGAACAAGGTAGACATTCCTCTCTCCGCAATGGTCCAGCCACTGCCCACCCAGCCGCCTGCATCCCAAGCCCCGCACTTAACCCAGGGCCCAGACGGTAAGACCACAGGCTCCCGACATTGGAGTCTCTCTCGCGAATAACTATCACTTTGTAGATAGAAATTGCAACGCACAAACCGATCTGCAGACCTCAGAATAAAACCTGGAGATCTTTCAGGTGGTGTTTTTAAGCTGCCAAAGGCACCCCTAGTTGGGATAATCGTACAGATGTTGGATGCTTCTTTGAGCTGACCGTGAACTCAGGACGTACAAGGCCAGCTTAGCCCTACGGTCCCCCCTCACCTCCCCACACAGCCATCCCTCAGGGGAGCTGACCCCGGCCAGTGAGCGCTGGTGGCCAAGCTTGCCTCTGGCGACACAGCCAGCCCCCAGCAAGGCTTCAGGGCCCCCTGGCAGGGCTCGCCCCTGCTGGCACTCGTGCTGTGAGGTAGTGTCGCCACTCAAGGGCTAAGTGTTCAGTGAGTGTCTTATCCTCTCAAAGACGACAAATGCATTACCCTACAGCTTGGGGAGCTCTGGGCCCTTTCGGACAATAGGGGAGTGGTGAGTGGAAAATGAAACCTCGCTGGGAAGGCATTGAACGGTTTCCAGATAACACAGTGGGAACTGACACAGAAAACCAGAATGTTTTCTATGCACACATGGGCAAACCCACACCAGCTCCTGGGGGAAAACAAGTCTGCACCACACTTTGCCCCTAAACAAGGTCTCTCATCTCTCTGGATTTGGGCGTCTGGAGATGGTTCCCCCTGGTGACTTGCCGGGGAGGATGGTGGAGCAGGAATGAGGCCTCCGCTCAGGCTGACGTGCTATCCATCCATCCCAATGTTACACCCCACCCCACCCCCCCGCCTCCAGCCCCTGGGAAGGCAGAAAAGCTGTCGAAAATTTCCAGGCTCTGGGGGAGAGGGCAGCTTTCCACCAGCCTTGCCCTTTGTCTCCAGCTGAGGTGCGCTATGCGTGTCCCCCCTACAGAGGGTGATGATGCTTCTCCTGCAATCATCGCCTCTGCTCAGGATTCTGGAACCTCAGCCCTGCAGTCTCAAGAGCCCAGCACTGGGGCCGCTATGGCGTCCCTGTGCACAGCACAGCTGCACACGGACCTGCCCACCACAGCAAGCCTCGGGGTCTTTCCCACCCCACCTCCTTGGCGGCCCAGGCCCAAGGCAAAGGCCAGGAGCCTTCCTGCCACCCACCACATGTCAAGCCTAATGAGACCCTCTTCCAAGTGGTTCTCCCCAGGCCCCAGGGGAACTGAGTCCTCAGGCTCCCACGCACTCCCAGCCCAATCATGCCTTTGTTACATTTGATTTTTTAATTTTTAAAATTGTTTAATGGTTACTGGTTGCGATGGTTAATTTCATGTGTCAGGTTGGCTGGGCCACAGTGCCCAGTTGTTTGGTCAAACACAGATGTGGCTGTGAAGGTATTTTTTGTTTTTATTGAAGTATAGTTGACGTACAGTGTTGTGTCAGCTTCAGGAGTACAGCAAAGCGATTCCATTATATATGTACACATATATATTCTTTTTCATATTCTTTTCTGTTATACATTATTATAAGATAATGAATATAGTCCCCTGTGCTATACAGTAGACCCTTGTTGTTTATCTATTTTATATATAGTGTGTATCTGTTAATCCCAAACTCCCAGTTTATCCCTCCCTCTCCCTTTCCCCTTTGGTGACCATAAGTTTGTTCTCTAAGTCTCTGAGTCTGTTTCTGTTTTTGTAAATAAATTCACTTGTGTCATATTTTAGATTCCACATATAAGTGATAGCATATGGTATTTGTCTTTCTCTGTCTGACTTACTTTTAGATGTGATTAACACTTAAATCAGTGCACTCTGAGTAAAGCAGGTTTCCCTCTGCAATGGGGCAGGCCTCGTCCAAGCAGTCGAAGGCCTTAAGAAATAAGACTACGTACGGTCCCCGGGGGAAGAGGCGGCTGCCACCAGACTTCCTTTGGACTCAGGCTGCAGCATCAACTCCTCTGGGAGTCTCCAGCCTGCCAGCCTGCCCTGCAGATTTTAGATTTTTAGAAAGATTAGATGGTTGGATAGATAATCGCTAGGTAGCTAGCTAGCTAAATGGTAAATATATATATTATTCATTAATTACAAAAATCCTTTATATATATGTTCTTTCTCTCCATATATATATGTGTGTGTATATATATGGAGCGAGAGAGAGAGACACGGAGAGACAAGTATTCACATCCTATTTGTTCTGTTTCTCTAGGGAACCCTGACACACATTGGTAGACATATGGGCCTCCCCAAAATGCTATCCGGATAGTAAGTCACGAAGACGCACAAGCTGAGTGTCTTTGACCTCTGTGACCCCCAGCAGGTGCCCAGCCCCCACCTTCCACAGGACAGACCCTCAATAAACACATATTGGACGGGACTGGCACCCAGCCTAGGCCGGGCAGGGTGAAGGGCAGGAGACCGGGCAGGGCAGGTTGACGCCCCGAGAGCCCGGGCGCCTCCCGTGGGGTCTGCGGGGAGGAGTCGCTGGGCCACGTGCACGGACGGCGCCCCTCCCCTCCTCCCCCGCCCACAGGGCCAAGCGCCTGGCTGGCACTGCCCTAAACGCTTGCGGTACCAGCTGGGCATGAACGAGGGCCAGGGATGGTCTGCAAATTTCAGCTGACCACAGTGTCCCAGGGAGTCAGAACCTTCGAGACCGCGCGCAGTTCTGCCCAAAGGCCGAGCGGTGCCCCTTTCCGACAGCCCAGGGCGGCCCACAGCAGGCGCGGCCCTCAGCACGGGGAACGGGGACCCTGGCCTGGCCGCCCCAGCGCTGAAGCTTCTCCTCCACGAAGGATGTGGCCTCGGGTTCCCTCCATCCCGGCAGCGCTCACTGTTTCCCGCTAATCTGGGAGGAAACGGGTGCTGATACAAAACCCCGGCGTCGTGCCCCAGGGCCTCGCAGCTCCACGCACAGCTCACACCCCTAGGGCGCCCTCGAAGGTGCCTCCTGTCTTGTCACCGCTGCTCGTGGCTTTTCCTGTCCGGAATCCCGACAGTGGACCCACATCCTTCCTGGGGCCTGGAACGCTGGTTCTCCTTGAATCGCAGCCCTTTGGGGATGGAGCCAGGGAGTCAGGAACCACCGAGGCCTCCCCTGGCCCCGCCCCCGGCAGACCCGGGTGTCCCCCTTCCTTCCCCTGCCCGCTCCCGTCACCACCACAGAGTAAGCAGGAGTACACACGCCTTCTTACTTTGCGGTGTCGGCACAGCAGTGACTCAGGGATCTGAGGACATCTCACATCACAAGAGGCCATGAATGAAATTCTTGATCTGTTCATCGATTTGTTTGTTTTGGGCTGTCCACGCAAAGTGGAGAACTCTGGGGGCTGCCAGGCGCCTCCTGGGGACCACCCCCTGAGATCAAACAGCTGATAAAAAAAACTTGGCGGGTCTAAGAGCCCCTTCAATGCTGACCAAACAGCTGGTTCGGCCAGGTGGGCATTGAGGGTGGCGTGAGGTGACGGGCAGGTAGGAAAGCCGTCAAGGCCACGGCTCCCACATGGGGGCTGGAAAGGCACCTCGACTTGTGGCTCCTTCTCTCTCCTCAGAGCAATCAGGGCCGACCCCTCCCAGCTCCCCCACCAGACTTGCACTGCTCAGCTGAGGGCCGCAGGGTTTCAGGGTGCTCAGGGCCCCGAGAGACAGAGGGTACAGAGAGAAACCACCGCTATGCGCTCGCAAGCTTGGAGCCTGGGGCCCCAGCGTCCTTGTCCATCCCAGTCTATCCCCAGCTCGGGGAGGGGGCTTTGAGCCAGCCTGGCTATCCCTGCAGCCCTGGAGCCAGGCCAGGGGAGCCCCAGCAAAAGTTGCCTTCCCCAGGCCTCCCCAGGGCAATTATTTGCAGGCTGGCTTCCCCCCCACAACATAAAGGGAAATGCTTGGAAGGAGGTGGGAGGGCGTCTGGGGGTGAGGGATGAGGCTGACGAGCCCTTTTCATACTAGAAGCTTCTATCTTCCTAAAACCCCAACGACCTCAAGTAGGCCTTTTATCCAGCCTCTAGGGAGACAATATCAACCTGCTGATAGTAATAAGAAGATAAGGATTAAGGAGAAGGTGAAATTTCAAATCCCCCAAAAGGAAAAAGTAGATTACCTACTGTGTTAGTTTACCTGGGCTGCCCTAAGGAGGTACCACAAACTGGGTGTCTCAGAACAACTGAAATGTCTTCTTTCATAGTTCTAGAAGTCCAAGATGAAGGTGTGAGTAGGACCAGCTTCCCTCTGAAGGGTCTAGGGGAGAACCTTTTCCAGGCTCCTCCCCCAGCTTCTGGTGTTTGCTGGCGCTCCTTGGCGCTCCTTGGTTTGTAAACACATGACTCCCATCTCTGCCTCCATTGTCACATGGCATCTCCCTGTGTGTCTGTGTCTCTTCTACTCTTCCAGTCGTATTGGATTAGGGCCCCCCCTACTTCAGTCTGACCTCATCTTAACTAATTACATCTGCAACAACCCTATTTCTAAATAAGGTCACATTCACAAGGTACCAGGGGCTAGGACTTCAACATATCTTTTTAGGGTACCCAATGCAACCCACAACTCCTACAAAAGGTCAAAACCAAATTTTCACAGAGCTGTCAATGGTGACAGATACAAGAGAACAGCAGAGAATCACTTAAATATTTGGAAGGAAAAGCATTTTAGCCTAAAACGGTATATCCAGGTTTGTGACGAAAACTAAATTATTACTTAACATAATAAGTAACATTATTCTCATACGTACGTGATTTCAAAGAATTTATCCCACAAAATCCTCTTTGAGAAAATCCTTGAGTTGTTGACTCTGGTAAGAAGAAGAAGAAGAAAAAAAAGGAATCTGGAAGAAAGCAGAAAGATACAACAAGTAGGGATCAGGATAAAATTTAGCAAAAGAAAAAAAAATGTTGTCAAAAATCATCAACTGCTACCAAGTCCAAGCTCGTACTGCTCACTACATGGCAGGCCAATAAATCAGGAGACGAGGTGTTGGGGCAAAGAATAGTGGCTTTATTAGAAAAGCCAGCAGACCAAGAAGATGGCATTTGCCCCATCCCAGGGCTGACTTTGGCCAGTGATGACCACCGGTGAGCTGATTAGAGCTGGATTCCAGCCACTCACAGCCTTTCCTGCCACGTACCCTCCCCCCACTCCTCCCGAGCCCCTCATATACCCCTTCCCAAGACCCCCTCTCCAAGGCTCTGCTTCCAGGAACTTGGCCTGAGGCACGAGGAACCTAATTTTATTTTTTAACATTTTAAAAAATTTATTTATTTTATTTATTTATTTTTGGCTGTGTTGGGTTTTCATTGCTGTGCGCAGGCTTTCTCTGGTTGCGGCAAATGGGACTTCTCTTGTTGTGGAGCACGGGCTCTAGGTGCGTGGCTTCAGTAGTTGTGGCACGCAGGCTCCGTAGCTGTGGCTCGCGGGCTCTAGAGCACGGGCTCAGTAGTTGTGGGCTCTAGAGCATGGGCTCAGTAGTTGTGGCTTAGCTGCTCCACGGCATGTGGGATCTTCCTGGAGCAGGGCTCGAACCCATGTCCCCTGTATCGGCAGGCGGATTCTTAACCACTGCGCCACCAGGGAAGCCCAGGAACCTCATATTTTGGACTCGTGTAATAGGGAAGAACAAATCTAACTCCATATTGGATCTGTTTCTTTTACTTTAACCTTTGTATTCTGTTGCTTTTGCTTTCAGTTAAGAATGTTGCCTGTAGCCTGAAATATACGGGATAGCCCATCCTCAAGGCTCTGACCTTTAAGAGTATAATACTTTTCCATTCATATAGAGATAAAAAGTTGCATAACAGACAATAACATTTGTCTTGTTGGAGGTTTGTGACCTGACCTACTTGGGCAGATGAAAAAACAAAGGATTCCTGCACCAAGAAGTTTCCAACAACCAGCCACCCTCCCTCTCCTTTTAATATAAAAGAAGCCTGAATTCTAACTGGGACATCAGTCTGCCATCCTCTCGGTCTGCTGGCTTTTCTAATAAAGTCACTATTCTTTGCCCCGACACCTCGTCTCCTGATTTATTGGCCTGTCGTGTGGCGAGCAGTACGAGCCTGGACTCGGTAACAGTTGATGATTTTTGACAACATTTTCTTTTCACTCTGGAGCCGAGAAGCTCAGCCCCAAGCCCTCTCCCAGCTCTGCGGGCCTGAGAAGACCACCCTCCCCCAGAAGCAGTTCACCCATTGCTTTGATGCCAGCACTGTGTTTGAGGGGCTTGTGAGATCCCCAGATCCCTTACAATCAATACCACACTCAGAAGGTCATCAGGGTCCGCCAGTCTTGGGGGAGGAGGTCTGGGGTGCAGCCCTCCCGAGCAGGGGGTCTCACTGTGGATGCAAAGACGCAACCATCTTCAAAGATGCTCACATATTTCATTTCAAGAAACTGGAACCAACTTGTTTCTGTCGAATTGAGCACACGTGGAACATTTCTTCATGCACCCCAGTCGGCTGATCTGCCAAAGTTAAAGACGTCAGAGGAAACAGAAAACTCACCCACACTCACAGCCAAAGATGTCATGAACATCCAAGAAACGCAGGAAGGGTTCAACCAGCATTGTTCAGCCTCATGGTCAAGAAAAAGGCGGGCTTCTTTCCCACTCTGGTAACAACTGCTTTCCTCCAAATTGTCCCCCCAAAATGGTATCAAGACTTCTCAAACACACGCGTGCACGTGCACATGCACACACACCGGATCTGTGTCCCAGGAGAGCATGTCCCACTGGAGGTGGCCATGCACGTGCAGCTGTGAGTCCAGACACAGGCTGACGGGGCTGCACACTCGGGTCGCAGCACCTGCCCTGCTGGGAAATGACGAAAGCTGAAAACAGGCTGAAACGGAGACTCTCGTTAAAGAAAGCTGGCCTTTTCCTCCTCAGATAATTTGAGGGCAAGATATGATTTTTTGTCTGAGTATATTTATGGTATTTTTCCATTTGATAAAGCATTAACAAAGGAAAAGGAAACAATGCTAAGAAACACTATTTCCGTTTTCAAGGGGGGGTGGGAATTCCTTTCGGAGGGGCTGTGCCCAAATCTGTAAATAGCCAACCTTGGAACGAACACAAGGGAAACCAACGTGCGTGCCTATGTGTGAGTGGGGGGCGGGGATCCTCACCTTCCAGAACGTCCCCACCCCTTGTGGCGGAGGGAAACCATCTACAGCTGGAAGGCTGCAGACCTGACAGGAGCCCAGGCATGAGGAGCTGCTCCTGGGGTCCAGGTAAGACCCTGTCCCACCACCACGAGCTTGCAGGCACACGCGCACACGCGCGCGCGCACACACACACACACACACACATTACATACACTTGTTTCACTGTGTTTCTTTCCACTGCAGGAAAGGGACAAGCAGAGGCTGGGGGCACAGTGTAAGGGACACTTGCTTTACACTGTCTATCTCTTTGTGCCTTTTGTGTGTGTGTGTGTCCTTCGGATGAACTGTTGTCTTCTAAGAGATTCTGGCTCTACTTCCTAATCTCCAGCAAGGACCCACTCTCCTTCTGGAACACAGCATGCCCTCCCCTCCCCACCCACTCTGACACACACACCACATACAGCACACACACCACCCGCACCCCACGTGCATGTGCACACACCCCTGGCCCGGAGGACACCTCCCGCAGAGTTTCTGAACCCAGGTGCTGGCAGGGCTCAGCTTGCAAAACAGGTCAAGCCAGGTCAGGATGCACCCTCGGATGGGACAGGAAGGGCCCTGCCGAACAAATCTCCAGGGTGCAGTGCCATCTAGAGGCTCCTCTGTGGCGCTATTTCCCAGCTCCGGCGGAAAGGGAACGCCAGCGCTTGGCGTCATGAAGCGGGGGGGCGGGGCTGGGATCCAGAGGAAGGCGCCACGTTTCCTAGGAGGACTCGGGAGCTGGGGCTGCCCCTTCGACGTGCTGGCCTGGCCACCAAGGCAGCCGGATGTGCTCCACACTCCTGCAATTTTGTGGCTCCACCTTTTATATATTTATAACTCCTCCTTTTACACACATGCACACACATATTTACATTTTTTTCGCATTATAAAAGTAAAGCATTTGAAAAGAGGCCAAATGTCATTAGTCACCGAAAAATGCAACCTAAAATCATATACTCCCACCCAAACGCTCATAGGAGGAACACTAAGTATTGGTGAGACCGTGAAGCAGCTAGACTCACACCACACACATCAGGGCATAAACCCAGTCACCGGCAGAAACTATGTAGTGCTTATCTATGGAAGTCGAGCCCGGGCAGCCCTTGGCACTGCAGTCCCTCTCCTGCTGTACTCCTAACACTCAAGTGGGCACTCAGACCCGCTGCCCCCTCCCAGGTGGATAAAACGAGGATCTGGGGGACTTCAGCCCCCTCACTGGGCCCTTCACCCCTGCTGGGGAAGGTCCCCCCAGGTGCAGTGGCATCACGGGTGTGGCTGGCCCCCTCCACCTGCGATCTCTCCATCCCCTTTCGAGGCAGCAGTCCTCCACCAGGGACGGTTTGGCGCCCAGGGCGTCTGGAGACGTTTCCGGTTGGCAGCACGGGGGAGGACGTGCCTCTGGCATCTAGTAGGTGGAGGCCAGGGATGCTGCCCGACATCTTCCAGTGCACAGGCAGGCCCTCACCATCGAAGGCCCATCTGGCCAAAATACCAATAGCGTGAGGTTGAAAAATGCTGCCTGAAACGCCCAACTGTGGAGCAGTGGTGTAAATTATTACTGCTTTTACATAAATGAACGTTTTTGCTAAAAGTTTAGAATAAAAAACTTCTAAGTAGAATTAAGCAGGACACGGTTATAATATAAATACATTCAGTCTGTATCGAAAAGGACAAAGCTGCAGAACGACAAAGTCAGGGAATGAGAGCACGTGTTTTCTGGGGCTTATGTGCAACTTTTTTTTTTTTTTTAAGAGGGATTTGTTTTTTTTTAAGATGTTGGGGGTAGGAGTTTATTAATTTGTTCATTTATTTTTGGCTGTGTTGGGTCTTCGTTTCTGTGCGAGGGCTTTCTCCAGTTGCGGCGAGCGGGGGCCACTCTTCATCGCGGTGCGCGGGCCTCTCACTATCGCGGCCTCTCTTGTTGCGGAGCACAGGCTCCAGACACGCAGTTTCAGTAGTTGTGGCTCACGGGCCTAGTTGCTCCGCGGCATGTGGGATCCTCCCAGACCGGGGCTCGAACCCGTGTCCCCTGCATCGGCAGGCAGACTCCCAACCACTGCGCCACCAGGAAAGCCCTATGTGCAACTTTTAATGCTTCCTTTATCAGCGGCGGGGCCACTCTGGTCTCCAGCTAATACTTCTCTCCTTCACCTAAAGGCTGTATGTCTTTGGGCTTGTGAGGGTGTCCACATCCAAATGCTTCTATATGGAGCCATTCAAGAAATACATTTCTGTGTATTCTTCCCTCCCCTAAAGATAGTGTCTTGCTCGACATTCCTTTTGCCTATTTGGGTAATTTGAGTGATTTAATTATTTTAACTCTGAGACTGATGATTGAAAGATCAACATAGTCAAGATGAACTAGTCATATGATCTATTATCGTCGACATTAGCCATGAAAATTGTTTCCACCCACCACGGAGTTATTAAGCATTTAACTTAGTACTACATAGAATTTACTGAATGCCATGGAAGACACAAAAAAAGTAGAAGACATGGTGTCTACATGTGAGGAATTGTGTGTGTTCATTTTTTGCCAAATGCTGTCTCGATTGTGGCTCTATTTGGTGTCTTAGAAACACTGAAGCCTCTTTCAGTGGCCTTTATTTGTTGATTCACGTCATTCAGATACAATCCAACAAAGTTTCAAAATTTATTCTGGCTGTTTTGCTGTTGAAGAGTTAAGTATTACCCTCTGGAAAACGGTTTTGTAGAAGAAACCAAAACCCAACAGCTCCAAACATCTCAGCAGAAACCAACATAAGGAATCAGTATAATCCTCAAGGGCTGGCCCCAGAGTAATCTAAGGAATCAATGTAGGAGAAAATCCAATCTCCTCATTAATAATTTGTTTTACATTTTAGAAGTAAGACATGTACGTCATAAACTAAAATTCCAAACAGCACCAGAAAACATACAAACGTTGGTCTCCCCCTCGTCTGATTTCCCAGCCTCCCTACTGTGGGTTTTTTTGTGTATTCTTTCAGAAATTCTTTATGCATACAACAAACAAGCATATATGTTTTTATAAATTGGGGTTGTGCTACATATTATTTTTGCAACTTGCTTTTTTTCAACTTTTGATACGTATAAAATTTACCATATTAACCATTTTTAAGTATACGGTTCAGTGGCATTAAGTGCATTCACGTTGCTGTGCAAACGTCACCACCATCCATCTCCAGAACTCTTTTCGTCCTGCGAAACTGAAACTCTGCCCCCATTAAACAACAACTTCTCACTCCTCCCCTGGCACCCACCATTCTGCTTTCTGTCTCTATAAATCTGACTACTTTAGATGCTTCATATAAGTGGAATCATACAGTATTTGTCTCTTTGGGGACTGCCTTATTTCCCTTAGCATTATGTCATCAAGGTTCATCAAGGTTGTGGGATGTGTCAGAACTTCCTTCCTTCCTTTTTAAAGCTGAATAACATTCCATCGTGTGTATAGACCACAGTTTGCTTATCCATTCTTCTGTCTGTGGATACACGGGTTGATTGTACACTTTAGCTACTGTGAATAAATAATGCTGCTGTGAACATGAGTGTACAAATATCTCTTCAAGACCCTGCCTTGAATTCTTTCAGGTATATCTCAGAAATGGAATTGCTGGATCATATAGTAATGCTATGTTTAATTCTTGGAGGAGCTGTCAAACTGTTTTCCTGGGAGGCCATACAATTTTACATTCCCACCAACAGTGCACAAGAGCTCCAGTTTCTCCATATCCTTGCCAACACTGGTTATTTTTTTTATAGTAGCCATCTTAACGGGTACAAGGTGGAATCTCATTGTGATTTCAGTTTGCATTTCCCTAATGACCTAAAGTTTAGTGATGTTGAGCATCTTTTCGTGTGCTTATTGGCCATTTGTATGTCGTCTGTTCACATTCTGTAGATTAGAGCTTAGTCACATGGCAACATCTAACTGCAAGGGAGCCTGGGAGATGCAGTATAGTTGGGTTTGCATTAGCTATCTATTATGCCTAATAATGTTGCCATTAATTTAGTATCTTAAAACTAAACATTTCTTAGCTTGCAGTTCCTGTGGGTCAGGAGCTTGGGCACAGCTCAACTGGGTCCTTTGCAAGGTTGCGGTTAAGGTGTTGGCTACGGCTGCAGTCTCATCTGAGTCTGGACTAGGGAAAGATCTGCTTCTGGTTGTTGGCAGCTGTAGAACTGAAGGCTTCAGTTTCTTGCTAACAGCCCCATCTGAAGCTTCCCTCAGCTCCTAGGAGCCATGTTCAATTCTTTGTCATATGGGATTTCCTCGAAGCCAACAAAAGAGAGAGAGACTCCAGCAAGATAGGTGGTGCAATCTTACATACATCATCACTTGCACACAAGCATGTGTGTCCTGCTACCTTTGCCATATTCTATGGCTAGAGACAAGTTGCATGTCCTGCCCACACTCAAGGGGAGGAGACTATGCCAGGGTGTGAACATCAGGGATTGTGGGCACAATTCTGGAGTCCTACTGAGGCCTCCCTAGTATTCCACAGCAATGGAAGAAAGAATACAGATTTCAGAGGGCACTGGCTATCAGCCCCCTCCACATTAGGTTGCAAATATTTTTCTTAGCAATGGAAAATTGCTAGGTATTTTAGCAATTTTATATTTTAATATAAAATTCATATTTTATTTGATGGTTACTTTTTGGTTGATATTTTAAATTCATTTGTGGTACCCTTGACATAAAATCTTTCAAATTGCGTGAAGTCAAATGTATCAATATTTTCCTTTACAGCTTCTGAATTTTGTCATGATTTGTGTCATGTCATGCAAGACCTCCCCCCTTCCAAGATTATATAAAATTCCATTCACATTTTCTCCTAAAATAACTCATTATTATGGCCAAGCATCCCATTTGGGGGAATTTTTCTTCACTACTAATGTAATTTATGTAGACTGTTTTGCTGCTGACTTGCTTGAAAAGCTATTTGTTCGCAATTTTGCTAATCAGTGACTTTTTAAGGGGAAGAAGTAGGATTTCAGCAAATTATTTTCACCCTTTAATATACAATTCTTAGTGAGGTTCTCAGATAAGCACTAAAATTTGATGGGAAGCTCTTTTTTGGTGCAAAATCAGCATTATTCACATGTAGTCACTGAGACTGTTTATTCCAGTTCTGAGTTCTCAGCCTTTCTTGAACAGGGCATGACTTTATGTGCGCTGGGCTGTTTACCCTCACAGGTCACTCTTTTGCTGAGTGTTTACTTCCAACAGAAACTAATGATTGTGCCCATAGTATTCACTCAAATAAAGTCACCTGCCTCTCAAACAGAGGCTAAATCGTTTGGGAAATCGTGAAGAAACAGAGTTTCCTTCTTTTCCCTCAGCAAATACTTAGTGCGCCCCCTACTCTGGGCAAAGCAAACTATCCAAAGTGGGTAGCTGCTAGCAAAAAAAGTACTTTGAAAGCTTGCCACCGGCAAAGGAACCCCATAATTTAGTTCCACAGATTCTACACTCGTGTTAATAGTATAATAGCCCAGCATTCTTCAGACATCCAAGTAGCATGAGACCTTCAAGCTTGGCCACCTTAGGCCCTGGTGGCTTGAGTGGAGAATAAAAGGATAGAAAGAAGAGACCAATGTCTCCTGCATCTCTGTGTCTGTGACAGTTTTTGCATCTGCAATACTCATTATTTCGCCAGGCCCAGAACTGATGTCCATAAAGCCATGTGTAGTAGATACAAATATCGGTTGATAAAAGCAGGTGTAACTCTGTTCATTTCTCTGTAGCTCAGCATAATTTCCACCAATCGAATCCGGGTCCCCGGACTTTCCTGAGTTGCAGCTGAGTTCAAGGAGAAGTTCATGGTTCCCTGGTGTTGCAGAGGGGCTCAGGGGGTGTCATCTGTCCATGCTTGCCCCTGCTGAGGTGGCCTCAGGCCCACCCATCCTGCTGAGTCAGGCCCCTCTCCCCGGCCCAAGGCCCCCAGGGCCCGGTTTTCTGTCTGGGTCTCTCCCAGTGCTCCCACTCAGTGGTCTGCACAGAGGAGTCCTTTCTGACGCCCCCCAGGGTTGGCCCAGACCAGACTCCAGTTTTTTCTCTCTGTGGTCCCCTCCCTTCCCTGAGACAAAAAAAAACCCCCACCTGAGTGAAGGATCAGAGGGCAAAAAGGAAAACATCAACTGATATTTCCAAATCATATGCTGCCACACTTGTCAGATAGGCTGACACACCACAGGGAGATTCAGACCCAAGAGCAAACTGGACCGTCAACCTACCGTAATGCAGAAAACTCCTTTTTTAAAAAAGGAGGCTATACACTGTTGCTTAACAATGCAAGGCTAGGTAAGCATTGATTTGGTTAAGTGTGATTAAAGTTAGCTTTCGGGCTTCCCTGGTGGCGCAGTGGTTGAGAGTCTGCCTACCGATGCAGCGGACGCGGGTTCGTGCCCCAGTCCGGGATGATCCCAGATGCCGCGGAGCGGCTGGGCCGGTGAGCCGTGGCCACTGAGCCTGCACGTCCGGAGCCTGTGCTCCGCAACGGGAGAGGCCACAGCAGTGAGAGGCCCGTGTACCGCAAAAAAAAAAAAAAAAAAATTTAGCTTTCAAGAGACCCTAAAACTTATTATTTTACATTACGACATAGGCTCATAGCTTTACCAGAGCTGTAGCCACACTAATACTGTTTTAAACAAGAAAGACTTTTCTTTTCTGTCACATCCGGTCTGGGTGTAGGGTCCCTCTGTCTCATCGCTCCATCAGTCCTGGGGGTGGCTTCAGCCATGGCATCCAAACTGGCTAAGTACCACCATGGCCACCTGCCTGCAGGTAGAAGAGAAAAAAGGGAAGGGTGTCACTCCTGGGAGTTGCATCTAATGCTTCCTCCCCTTGGCCACACCCAGCTTCAAGGAAAGCTGGGAAAGGTAGTCCTTAGGGAGCCCCAAAACTGGGAGTGTCATTACTGCAGAAGATGGGACAGTGGCTAGTAAAGGACAATTAGCAATCGGTGATGCTCTTCTATAATAAAACAGCTACTTTGTAAAAATGCTATCCATCCTTCAAAGCCTAGATCAGACACCTCCTCCCTCATCAGTTCTCTGAACTAAGTGATTCCTTCCCCCTCCAAACTATACCCACACCATTCATGTGACAATTACCCTCAAACAGTCTCCTCCCCACAAGCTGACCCCTAAACCTCCTCTATGTCCCTATATGGCAGCATCCACCTCTGACAGCACCCACCAGGGGAGGAAGGGTCGCCTTTCCCCATCACGTAAAGGGCCTGTTTATTGAGTTTGTGGCAACAGACCCCTTCTATTACCCCCCCGCATCCATTCAACACACACACACTCACACACTCACACTCACACACTTCTCTGCTAACAACCCCCCATGTCGTCAGCAAGCCCCTGCCCAGCGCTGGGGGGGCCACGATGGGTCTAGACCCATCTTGGCAATTTCTTTCCACTCTGATGTCCAGATGCGGCCACGTGACCTGGTTCTGGCCAGTGAGATGTAAGGGGACATTCCCTCCAGGGGCTCCACCAAAAAGGGTGCAGCCTTGGCTGCCAACACCCTTCCCCCTTTCCTTTTCCTCTTCCTCTGGCCTCTGTCCTAGAGGCACTTTCTGGAGACGCAACTGCCTCTGCAACCACGAGTGGCCAAGGCAACGGGCTGCAAGCGCAGAGCCAAAAGAGTAACATGGGTCTCTGAGCCCCTGCAGCAGCCCATGACCAACCCACTCGGACCTCTTGATAAACAGGACTATTCCATGCATCAGGCTAAGAAGAAATGCACTAGCACGCCACAAAAAGACATGCGTGTTGCTTACTACTGAGTGAAAGAAGTCAATCTGAAAAGTCTGCACACTGCACCATTCCAACTCATGATGTGCTGGAAAAGGCCAAACTATGAAGACGGTAAAGAGATTAGTCTCCAGGGTCTAGGGGGAGGGAGGCATGAAGAGGCGGAGCACACAGGATTCTTAGGTACTGAAAATTCTATTCTATATGATCCTCTTTTTCTTATCAGAGCATAATTGCCTTACAATGTTGTGTTACTTTCTGCTGTACATTGAAGTGAATCAGCTATATATATATATCTATATCCCCTCCCTCTTGGATGGACCTCCCTCCCACCCCCCTCATCCTACCCATCTAGGTCATCACAGAGCACCGAGCTGAGCTCCCTGTGCTATATAGCAGGTTCCCACTAGCTAGCTATTTCACACATGGTAGTGTATTTATGTCAAACCTAGTCTCCCAATTCGTCCCACCCTCCCCTTCCCCGCCCTCCGCATGTCTGTTCTCTACGTCTATGTCTCTATTTCTGCTCGGCAAATAAGTTCAACTGTTCATTTTTCTAGATTCCACATACATGCGTTAATATACGATATTTGGTTTTTTCTTTCTGACTTACTTCACTCTGTCTGACAGACTCTAGGTCCATCCACATCGCTACAAATGACCCAATTTCATTCCTTTTTATGGCTGAGTAATATTCCGTTGTATATGTGTACCACATCTTCTTTATCCATTCATCTGTCATTGGACATTTAGGTTTTCTCCATGTCCTGGCTATTATAAATAGTGCCACAGTGAACATTGGGGTAAATGTGTCATTTTGAATTATGGTTTTCTCAGGGTATATGCCCAGTAGTGGGATTGCTGGGTTGTATGGTAGTTCTGTTTTTAGTTTTTTAAGGAACCTCCTCCATACTGTTTTCCATAGTGCCTGTATCAATTTACATTCCCACCAACAGTGCAAGAGGGTTCCCTTTTCTCCACACCCTCTCCAGCATTTACTGTTTGTAGATTTTTTGATGATGGCCATTCTGACTGGTATGAGGTGTTACTTCATTGTAGTTTTGATTTGCATTTCTCTAATAATTAGTGATATTGAGCATCTTTTCATGTGCCTCTTGGCCATCTGTATGTCCTCTTTGGTGAAATGTCTATTTAGGTCTTCTGTCAGTTTTTTAATTGCGTTGTTTGTTTTTTTTGATATTGACCTCCATGAGCTGTTTATATATTTGGAGATTAATTCTTCGTCCATTGTTTTGTTTGCAAATATTTTCTCCCATTCTGAGGGTTGTCTTTTAGTGTTGTGTATGGTTTCCTTTGCTGTGCAAAAGCTTTTAAGTTTCATTAGGTCCCATTTGTTTATTTTTGGTTTTATTTCCATTTCTCTAGGAGGTGGGTCAAAAAAGATCTTGCTGTGGTTTATGTCAAAGAGTGTTTTTCCTATGTTTTCCTCTAAGAGTTTTATAGTGTCCAGCCTTACATTTAGGTCTTTAATCCATGTTGAGTTTATTTTTGTGTATGGTGTTAGGGAGTGTTCTACTTTCATTCTTTTACTGAAAGATGTAAAATGCAGCTGTCCAGTTTTCCCAGCACCACTTATTGAAGAGGCTATCTTTTCATCACTGTACATTCTTGCCTCCTTTGTCATAAGTTAGGTGACCATATGTGCATGGGTTTATCTCTGGGCTTTCTATCCTGTTCCATTGATCTATATTTCTGTTTTTGTGCCAGTACCATACTGTCTTGATTACTGTAGCTCTGTAGTATAGTCTGAAGTCAGGGAGTCTGATTCCTCCAGCTCCGTTTTTCTTTCTCAAGATTGCTTTTGCTATTCGCAGTCTTTTGTGTTTCCATACAAATTATGAAATTTTTGGTTCTAATTCTGTGAAGAATGCCATTGGTAGTTTGATAGGGATTGCATTGAATCTGTAGATTGCTTTGGGTAGTATAATCATTTTCACAATATTGATTCTTCCAATCCACGAACATGGTATATTTCTCCATCTGTTTATGTCATCTTTGATTTCTTTCATCAGTGTTTTATAGTTTTCTGAGTACAAGTCTTTTGCCTCCTTAGGATTTATTCCTGGGTGTTTTATTCTTTTTGTTGCGATGGTAAATGGGATTTTTCCCTTAATTTCTCTTTCTGATTTTTCCTCCCTCCCTCCCACAGTTCTAGGACCCACATGGCCCAGAGGGGGCTTCAGAGGGCGGAGAACCCGGCCCGGGAGCCCAGCAGCCTTCCCGGAGCCCGACTGGGCAGGGAAAATGCTAGGCGCACTCCCCCCATCCTTCAAGCCCCCGAGCATCCCTCCAGGAGTGGGAACCCCTCCCTCCTCCCAGCCACCCCTCAGGGATGCTGGTCCTGTCCAGCCTCCACTTCTTGTCCCCCCTCCCTCCCCCCCATGTCCTACCCAGTTGCTCGGGGGTTCCTCCCATCTCTTTGGGCGTTGAAGTCCCCCACCAGCATCCGGCAGGTGCCCTAGGTGTGGGGAGACACAAATTCCGCATCCTCCCATGCCCCATCTTGACTCTGTCCCTCTATATGATTCTACAGTGGTGGATACATGTCACTGTACATTGGTCCGAACTCACAGAATGTACAGCACCCAGAGTGAACCCTAATGTAAACTATGGAGTCTGGGCGATGATGCCATGTCAATGCAGGTTCATCGATTGTAAAACGTCCCCCTCTGCTGGTGGGTGGTGATAGTGAAGGAGGCTGCATGTGTGGGAGCAGGGGGTAGATGGAAGACCTCTGTACCTTCTGCTCAATTTTACTGTGAACCTAAATTTGCTCAAAAAAATAAACTCTATTTATTGAAAATAAATGCTTATGACTATTCACCCCTGTTTGCTTCCACCTCTGCCGTCAGGTGTTCTGATACGAGCAGCCAGATGTGACACGAGCTGCAACCTACCTTCTCTCCACGCTGGTGTGAATTCACGGAACCCACCAATCCCCTCCCCGGGCAGAAGGGCTGGGAAACAACCCACCTGAGTCCACTGGCACCCCATCTCCCTTGGCCAACCCCCTCATCTTGGTGGCCGGGGATGGCCCTGGGTTTTGTGGACAAGAGCTGGGATCCAGGTTGGAGCAGACCCAAGAGACCAGACAGCTCCCAGACCACAGCCTCGGGTCTCGTGACCACGTGAGTCCAAGGTAACCCAGGACTCCCTTCGCAGGGAGATCTGAACTCTTGGGGTGCTCCATGCTGGCCTTACTTCTGTGATGGATGGGTTAGCTCGCTGGGCCGCAGGCTCCCAAAGGGCGGGCCCAGGACTGGGCCGGGCATCACATCAGTGTCCGTTAAACAATATCAAGCCCCTATTGAAATTCTGCCGTGGCCTCAGACAAAGAAGAGAGCTCCCACACAGTCGTGAGACAATTATACTCCAATAAAGATGTGGGGAAAAAAAAAAAAGCACTTCCTACACAAAGTGAATATCTAAATGTTTTGAGGACCTTAGTTTCATTCATTTTACATATTAATGTTATAAATAATATAATATTCATTTGATAAAAGATTGCTACCAACCTTGAAAAAAAAAAAAAAAGAAGAGAGCTCCCGGCAGGCCAAATGGAAGCCACCAGAGAGAACACGGAAACTGTCACCTTCCATGTCACCGTGGATCCAGCCTCTTGAGTCTGCAGCCGCTCCAAAGAAAACCCACATTGATGGCTCGAAAGCAGAGCCCTGTGTGGGGTGCAGAGCTACCTGGAAGGAAGCCCAGCAGACACAGACAATTTATGGTTCCCGAGGGGGCAGCTGGAAGCCAGCCTCTTCAGAGGTGGCTGCGGGAGCATGTGGGGTCACATATGGAAACAATCTCGGCGTGGGGGGGGGGTGAAGCTGGCCTCTGGAGATGTGGCCGGGCGGGGCGCGCAATTAACCCAAGAAGAAGCCTCGTTAACGGGCCTGCAAAACAGCACACGCAGCCCCGGGGTCCAGGAAGGAAGAAAACGCCTGGCGTTCCAGCAACTCCTAGGTCAGACGTCTCAAAAAGGAACAGTGCAGGAATCCACGCACTTTGTTTTGATAAACGTCACCATCTGAGACCCATGCAGACCAGCATCGAGGGGGATGTGACGGGGCTCAGTTTGGAACAGGCGACGGTGGACCAGGACATTGTGTTCTGGGAGACCCCTCGGCTGTCCCATTCATTAGTGACCGTTGCCCCTCAGAAGAAACTGAGGCAGCAACTGAAACATCCAAAATAACTCATTCTTGAGTTTCTCAGCCAACAGGCTTCCCCACAGATCAATATCTCCTCGGGAACAAAAATTCCTGAATCTTAAGAATATTAATGTCTCCGGGGCTGGATGTTCCAGCACTGCTGATAAAGAACAGCGTCTTCCAGGAAAGGATCACTTTTTCATCTTTGGTAATAATGAGCTAGAGTCGCATAAAAATTTCAAGAGAAAAAAAGCCAATATTTTTAAAAACAGTCAATAGACATTTTTATAAAGGTCCAATGCCTACAGATTTGGGGGGCATGTTTTTGATTGCTTCCGGGTCTTCGAAGAAGGAAGAACAAAGAGTATTACTGATACATAGATGTATTTAAAAAGAGCAGGTGACCAGCTCCAGGTTCAGCAGCCGAAATGAAGAATCTTTGTGGGGCAATACTGCCCCCTCGTGACCAACTTTTACTTAACTATTTCAGGACGTTAACCTCTGGAAACCGACACAGGTGCCTGATTTGTACAACCTGCAGGAATATATTTTCACCCCCGGCTAACGCTCCTGTACTCCTGAAGGAGGTGGACAGATGCAGCACCACCTCTAAGTAAGGAGAAATTTGATTTAACAACAATGTCAGCAAAGAGTCACAATGGCGTTCCCAGGACAACTTTAGAAAATGTGGACTCTGCTGACATGGTGAAGAAGGCCTCACCTCCATCCCAGCTGTTTTTTGTTTGTTTGTTTGTTTGTTTGTTTTTTAACATTCCCCACAAATAAGGGAGCTGCAAATGCCTGAGGGATTTAAAGTGTAAATTCCTTCCAGCCCACATAACTCACCTGCTGGATTGTTTGCTGTAAGGAGAGACTGCTGTTCAAAACATTTCCAGCGATTTTTAAGACTGTGTAAAGAGCATTCACTGTGGTCATTTTGTTTGTTTGTTTGTTTGTTGTTTGTATGTTTTTAACTTTTTATTTTATATTGGAGTATCGTTGATTAACAATGCTGCGTTAGTTTCAGGTGTACAGCAAAGTGATTCAGTTATACATATACATGTATCTATTCTTTTTCAAATTCTTTTCCCATTTAGGTTATTACATACTATTAAGCAGAGTTCCCTGTGCTACACAGCAGGTCCTTTCGGGTTATCCATTTTAAATATAGCAGCGTGTATATGTCAACCCCAAACTCCCTAACTGTGGTCATTTTTACCCTGTGAATCATGGGTAGTCACCCCTATGGCACTTAATCCTCATCTTCACCAAATATTTACCCTATTCACCAGGGACTTAACTGAGCATCTACTCTATGCCAGTGTCACGGGGACGCCATGCTCAGCTGAGCCCGCCCACCAGCAGAAGCTTCAGCACTGGGAGCTTATGAGAGAGGCAGGATCACAGCCCCGCCCCTCCCCAGCCCCCGACCCCTGAACCCAGAGTCTGAATCTGCATTTCGACAAGATCCCCACATGGTTGAAGTTGAGCGTTTGAGATGCTCTGCGGAGGGGGGTGGGGGGTTCCCAGGTGTGAACAAGCTTCAGAATCATCCGGAAGGCGTGTTAAAACACAGGCTGCTGGACCCGACCCCGGGGTGCCTGACTCAGTGGGTCTGAGGCGAGCCTGAGAATTTCCAGGTCTAACAAGTTCCTGGGTGATGCTGGTGATGGTGGCCTGAAGACCACGTTGGTCCTCCAACCCGGCTGCCTGTTGGCATCTTCTGGGAGTTGTAAAAAATAACGATACCTGGGTCTCACCTACAGAAACGAATGTAAATAGTGTGGTGTGTGGCTTGGGCATCAAGCATTTGAAAAGCTCCCTGGGCGATTCTAAAGGCAGCAAAGTTTGGGAACCCCTGTTCTTTGTTTTGTTGTCTCTTAACCATTTTCTTACTGAAGTACAGTTAATGTACAATGTTGTGTTCCTTTCAGGTGTACAGCAAAGAGATTCAGTTACATGTACGTGTATGTGTATACATGTACTGTATATATGTATTTTTTCAGATTCTTTTCCCTTACAGGTTATTACAAGATATTGAATGTAGTTCCCTGTGCTATAGAGTAGGTACTTGTTGTTTATTTTATATATAGTAATGTGTATTTGTTAATCCGAAACTCCTAACTTATCTCCCCCACCCCCTTTCCCCTTTGGGAACCATCAGTTTGTTTTCTGTGTCTGTGACTCTATTTCTGTTCTGTAAATAAGTTCATTTGTATCATTTTTTTAGATTCCACATATAAGTGATATCATATGATATTTGTCTTTCTCTTTCTGACTTACTTCCCTTAGTATGATAATCTCTAGGTCCATCCATGTTGCTGTCAATGGCATTATTTCATTCTTTTTTATGGCTGAGAAGTATTCCATTGTGTATCTGTACCACATCTACTCTATCCATTCATCTGTCAATGGACATTTAGGTTGCTTCCATGTCTTGGCTACTGTGAATAGGGCTGCCATGGGGAACCACTGTCCTAAGGGATAAAAGGGAGAAATTAGAAATCCTTTATCACCAAGTTTCACTATGCTCCATGATTTTTTGATGAAAATATTTCGATGGCTTTGGTAAGGGCCCTCCAGGAACCTATATGTACCTCTTTGAGCGATAACACGGGACAAAACATAGTGTTAGCAATAAAGGGCCGTGTGCAATGCTCACCATAATTTCCCACTATTCTCAGTTACAATGTGTGTGAACTGCTATGTTTCATGCACTGCATGCCGCGGTCCTCACCTTTTTAAGGTGGCAGGTGAAGGACAGGCAGAAGGTTTTACTGGTGTGTCCCTGGATCATCACCTAGATCAATGCAGCCTCCTTTCTGGAACCATAGAATGCTGGGCAAGCTTTGTCCTCCTGACTGAGAACCCTGCAACAAAGAAATAGATATGACCAACCCTACGTCACAGAAGAAGAGGTGCAGGAAGAGTAACTGTCCAACATCACTTAAAGTAGCACAATTAGTCTGCAGGGCTGATGGGTGGGCATAAGGCTACTGGGCTGAGGACAGAACAGTGTGGAAAGGCTTTGAGCTAGAAATCAGAGGGCCTGGCTCTGTGAGCTCTTGGGCAATGTAGACCAAGTCCCTTGGTCTCCCCAAACTTCTATTTAATTACTCATAAAATAGTGTTAAGAACTGTCGCCTAGCTCCCTAGGCTGATGCAGAAAGCACGTGGAAAACATCTATGGAAACACTTCATAATTGAGAGAGCATCAATAAAGTGTTTTCTGACTACACAGAGGCAACCAAGTTAAAATAAACACACAGCACATGAAACATAGCTGTTGCATACATTTTAACTAAAAATAGTAGGAAATTATATACTGCATATTCCCTTAAGAATCACTTTTCCCTTACAGTTTAGAAGGTCTTTGGGGGAAATTGTTCAATGGCAATGAGTTTCCAGAAGGTTGTCCAGGATAGTTTGCTTCATTAATTTCTTCATTCAACAAGATTTTATTGAATGGCATCTGTGTGCCAAGTGAAGTGATGTGTCCTTTATTCTTTGTAAATATCTTTATGACAATAACATTCAAACTATTGATGGGGAAATACATACAGAAAGTTCTGTGTAAAACAAGATACAGTTATTTTCCTCCTTCCAAGAACCCACTCAAATGAAAGCAAAGGATATTTAAAAGCAATAAGCCCATAAAAGCATTAAGTTGAGACCTCTCGTGGTAGAAATGAAGCAGACGAATGGTTTTCCCTCCCGGTAAATCCTCGTGAAAGGGAATTTATAGGAATATAGTTCACGTAGAAGGCGTGTGATTTCAGATGAGAGGTCTAAAGAATGCAACAGGAACGGAGGACAAAGAAAGTGTTAAGTGAGTGGGGAGATTTCAGTGACCATCAGTTATATAAATTGGTAGTAATAATAACCACTGGGTTTTTTAAATTTGTACAGGTAGACCTAAAACCCCATTTGATAGTCACATAAGTCAGGAGCATGAATAGGCTGAATGTTTCCTAAGATCTGTGTATTATCTAGGAGAAGAGTAAAGGTCTTCATACATTTTAAACAATAACTTAATTTTTTAGGTTGTAATTTCTAAAGTAACCACTAAAAGAATAAAAACAGACAGTATAATTTACAAACCAGTGAATGGGGAAAAAACGGAACAATATAAGAAGAACTCATTAGATGCCAAAAAATGCAACAAAAAAAAAAAAGAGAGAGAGAACACAGACAGCACAAAATAAGATGGCAGAAATAATCCAAATATAACAATTACATTAAGGGTAAATGCAGTAAATGTCTCACTTAAAAGGCCGTCCATTTTTCTTAATCCAATTTACAAGAGATGCAGCGAAAATATATATTTATATACAAACACTAAGCAAATACTAACCAAAAGAGAGTGAATGCCACTAATTAATATCAGATGAAATAATATAATTCAGCCTTGAAATAGAAGGGAATTTTGCCTTTTGCAAAAGTATGAATGGACCTTGAGGGCATTATGCTAAGCGAAATAAGTCAGAAAGAAAAAGACAAATGCTGAATGTTCTCACTTTTATGTGGTATCAAAAAAGCCAAACTCAGAGAAATAGTGAGTAAAACTGTGATCACCAGGGGCTGAGGTTGGGAGAAATAGGAAATGTTGGTCAAAGAGTACAAACTCCCAGCTTTAAGATGCATACATTCTGGGATCAAATTTACACACGGGGACTCTAATGAACAATACTGCATGATATACTTGAAAGTTGCTAAGATAGCAGATTGTAAATAGTCTCACTACACACACACACACACACACTAAAAGTGTAACAAGTGAGGGGATAGATGGGTTGACTAACCATTTTTGTGGTAATTATTTGCAATATATACATGCAGAAATCATCACATTGTACACCTTGAACTTACATGTGTTGTATGTCAACGGTATCTTGGTACAGCTGGAGGAAAATAAAAATATAAATAAATAAAAGTAGTGGGTGAGGCACTTCCCTGGTGGCGCAGTGGTTAAGAATGTGCCTGCCAGTGCAGGGGACACGGGTTCGAGCCCTGGTCTGGGAAGATCCCACATGCCGCAGAGCAACTAAGCCCATGCGCAACAACTACTGAGTCTGCGCTCTAGAGCCCACAAGCCACAACTACTGAGTCCGTGTGCCACAACTACTGAGCCCGTGTGCCACAACTACTGAGCCCGCGTGCCACAACTACTGAGCCCACGTGCCACAACTACTGAGCCTGCATGCCACAACTACTGAAGCCCGTGCGCCTAGAGCCCATGCCCCACAAAAAGAGAAGCCACCGCAATGAGAAGCCCGTGCACCACAATGAAGAGTAGCCCCCACTCGCCACAACTAGAGAAAGCCCGCGGGAAGCAATGAAGACCCAATGCAGCCAAAATTTAAATAAATAAATAAATAAATAAAGGTAGTAGGTGAAAGTTAAAAAATATGTATCAGATAAAATATAATTTTAGTCAAAGGCATTTTTAGAGACAGATAAGATTGCTAGTGGAATGCCATTTTAGGGCAACGTCCCTGTATTTGACCTGGGTGCTCACAAGAATGTGTCCACTTGTGGCCGTAGGTTTATGATCTGTGCACTTTCTGTACAGGGGAAGGGGGTGCTGCTCTGGCCACTCTGGCCTCAAGTCTCGTTCCCTCCCCAGTGTGGCTAAAAGAGGACTTTCACAAGTCAGACTTGCACTTCGTGAAAAGACAGCATCTGTTCTGTGTCTAAGGTTTGGGATCCTAGAATCTCCCCCAGGTGTCCTTGAAATGCCTTGTATTACCGCTTATTCGGCTTTGCCTAATTAAGACTGCATTTGTGTGCCAACTGCATATGATAATTAAGGGCATAAACCGCCCCTCCCAAAAAAAGCACTAAAAGTGAAAAATAGGCTTCTAAAGTTAGATTTTAAGCCCCTATTTATATAAAAATCTTTTTAAAGAGATATACATGCAGAAAACATTCTAACCCACTGAATTTATAAGGTGATTGAAAGGTACATAATTTGTGGATTGGAGGGCCACATGCCTTGGTTCTCTTCTCGTTTCATGAGCAGAAAAGTGAGGTCAGAAAATCCAGGACCTGAGCTCTCCTTGCAAGTCCTCTTTCCCCCTTGAGGACATCAGGGCCTCATGGGTGAGCCCCCTCTACCGAGCCCCACCATCCGTGAGCAGCGCTGCAGGTGCCCCAGCAGGCATGGTCCTCCCTCTATAGGAACTGCAATACCAATATGCTTAATCAACACCATTATCAATTGTGCTATAGGTGGCTGTCTCTAGGTACCTGCCTGTAGATGCAGGAAGATGCTCAGACATCACGACAAGGACCCTCGGGAAAGCAACATGCACACTTCAGAGCCGGCTGGTTTCAACCAGCTAGGAGGGAGACCAGGGGTCTTTGGGATACCCTGATGGAGGGAAGGGGAGCCCAGAGAGTGAGTGCAATCTGTCTCTTCCTCCCCTGTGTTCTACCAGAGCCCAGGTTTCCAAGAAAGCAGAAAGATACCACAGAAAAAGCCTTTGCGCAGGACTAACTAAACCCAAGTTTACATCCTGACTGTGTCACTTGCTAGTTGGTGATGGACAAGTTACTTCTCTGATCTGCAGTTTTCTCAATCATAAAAATGAGGAAACACTTACCTTAGAGAATTGTTACAAGCGTTAAATACATCTGGAATACCAGGAGCTGGGCTCATAGTAGACTCTCAGCTAAAGCAGGTCTCTCTGCTATTGGCTGATGACAAAGGGCCAGCAGACAGACAACCAACCAGCTTTCCTGAGGGTCCCAACACCCATTTGGGGATCTCTCCAGACTGAAGACCACTGCCCTCCAAACCCATTCTACGTTCCCAGAGCGATCCCTGCCAGCCTGGCTGCTCTCTACCCTAAAGGTAATAGAACTTTCTGCGATCCCGGAAATGTTCTATATTTCCACCACGCAGTAACCCCATGAGGCCACTGAACATGGGCAATGTGACCAGAGCAACTGAGGAACGGAACTTCTCCTTTCCTTCATGTCACTGGAAAGAGCTACATGTGACCAGTGGCTTCTGTTCGGGACCGCTGAATCTTCACGAGCTCCGCTAGCCCCACGTGGTAGCTGGAAGGGTCAGACGAATTCCAGGCAAGGGTAGCCCCGCGTTAATTAAGCAGCTCATCCAGGGTGCCGTCTGCACGAAATGCTGGATTCCGTGGCTGGGAGTACAGACTTCGGATAAATATTTATTTTTACACTTTCATAAAGCAAGCCATCCTGACTGGACAAAAAGCCAAACCCTAGCAGAGCCCAATCTTGATTCGTTGGGTAATTACATCTAAAACATTTCTGTTTCTATCTGCATTGTTTCATACCCCACGTGTCCAACACACACACACACACAGGCACACACAGGCACTTGGAACCTCACACGCTTAGCGCTTGGATGTCCCAGCATCCTCCGTCTGCTCTTCAGCTGGTGGCCAAGGCTGCTAAGCAGGCGGGAGCTGGGGTTCTGAAAGCTCGAACCCCGCTCGCCATTAAAAGCTGGGGAGAGTGCGTTTGTCCTGCTTCCTTTCTCAACCCCAGGACCTGCAGGGCCTTCCAGGACTGGCCTGGGCCAGGATGTACTTCTCCGCAACCAGAGTAATTACAAGATTTCGTTTGCTTTAAAATAAACTGGTTGCCAGCCGCACAGCGAAGCCTCCACTGTGAGCGAGTGGTCTATCATCTGGCAACTCTGTGAGCTGAGCACGTGCTGGCGCTGTCCTGGGTCGTGGGGTCTGGAGGCAGGCAGCGCAGACAGGGTCTCTACCTTCATGAACCCTCAGGAGGGCCAGGGGGCAACAAACAAGTAACAAATTCCAGGCAGTGATTGGAGTCATCGTGAAAAATAAAGAGGGGTGGTGTGATAGAGAACGACTGGGTAGGGAGAGCTCTCAGGCTCTTCCAGCTGCCATAACACAATGCCTCAGGCTGGGGGGGCTTAAAGGACAGGCGTTTGTCTTCTCACAGTTCTGCAGACTGGAAGCCCAAGGTCAAGATGTCAGCAGGGTTGGTTTCTCCTCGGCCTGTAGATGGCTGTCTTCTCCCTGTGTCCTCACGTGATCTTTCCTCTGCACGTGTCTGTGTCCTAATCTCCTCTTCTCGTAAGGACACCAGCCAAGTTGGATTAGGGCCCATCCACAGGATCTCATTTTAACTTCCTCATCTCTTTACAGACCCGTGTCTCCAAATAGAGTTCCATTTGTAGGTACACATGAATTTGGCGGGGTGTAGGGGGCCCAGAGTTTCAGCCTACAGCAGAGTTTTAGATAGATGTTATTTGAGGTAGTATGGGAGGCGAAGAGGGAATCAGTTTGCCGTGGACCTAGGGGTAGACGAGGTCAGGCTGACTTCTGAACTTCACCTCTTGGCAGTAACAGATGAACAGAGCTGTGGTGATCAGCCTGGTCCCTGAGGTCAATTTCCTCCATCATCCCTGTGCCCGGAGGGAGATGGTGAACCACGTCTCCCACTGTGGAGGCCAGAGGCCGCCTGCACAGAAAGGGCTGGAGGGAGGATGTCACAGAAAAGGCACACATACCAAATTGCCCTGGGCTGAGGTCTTGGAAACCATCCCGCTTCTTTGTTGCTTAAAGTCTAAAGAAAAAAAACTGGCCCCCAGCAGTGCTTGGCTTTGGTTAAGTTTCACTAGGAAATGCATGCATTTTAGTACCCTTCACTAGAAGCTGAAGGAAGGGAACTTCCAGACACACCAGAGAAAGACCTCGAATGTTCCTGCAAGGATCAGGGGAGCACTGAGGGGGCGCACGGAGAGAGGGTCTCCGAGGTGCCAGAACCATGTGCTGAACGGACACCACAGGGTGGAGCCCAACGGTGCCCACTGGGCCCCCTCAGAACTGCAGCCCAGAGGGAATTCCCCCAACCAAGAGAAAAGGGAGAATCACTCCCAGTGGTTTTGCCATTTGGGGAAGAGGTATATGTTCATTTTGCTGGTTGGAGAGGATGACAAGCAATCAGAGTGGGGCTTCCCAAGCCCTGGGGGCACCTAAAGCTGAAATACCATCCCCACATCCCCACTGCAGGGTGTGGCGGGAACCACAGCGCTGTTCGGAATCACCGCCTGCAGTGGTAACAGCAGTACTAAGTTCAGGGTGATTTGTAGAGCAAAATCTAATGCAGTCATAGAAAAATCCCTGTACAGTCCTCCACGTTTGCTCTTCATTCAGCTTCCAGCTGAAAGGAAAGGACTCTGAAGGTCTAGAGGAAGGAGGAGATACAAGACGGAAGAAGCTGGTCCCTGAGTCACCAGGTGAAGCAGAGTCTTCCCTCCCCTCCCCCAACCCACACAGGACTAACATGAGCAAGAAATGAGGGCTTCCCTGGTGGCGCAGTGGTTGAGAGTCCGCCTGCCAATGCAGGGGACACGGGTTTGAGCCCTGGTCCAGGAAGATCCCACATGCCGCAGAGCAACTAGGCCCGTGAGCCACAACTACTGAGCCTGCGGGTCTGGAGCCTGTGCTCTGCAACAAGAGAGGCTGCCACAGTGAGAGGCCTGCGCACCGTGATGAAGAGTGGCCCCCATTTGCCACAACTAGAGAAAGCGCTCGCACAGAAACGAAGACCCAACACAGCCAAAAATTAATTAATTAATTAAAAAAGAAAAAACTGAAATGAACATGTCTTCTGTCAAGGCCCCCAGGTAAGATGGCAAAAGAGTACCCAGGATCTTTCAGACCATGAACATGGTATATCCCTCCATTTTATTTAGGTCTTCTTTAATTTCTTTCATTAATGTGTTTTAAATTTCAGAGCAGGTTGTTTGTAATATTTTCTTGTTACCCAGTTAATGTTTTTATGATCTGTAGTGATGTTCCCTCTTTCATTCCTAATTGGTAATTTGTGTCTACTCTCAATCCAGATAAAGGTTTGTCAATTTTATTGATCTTTTCAAAGAAACCGCATTTGGTTTTTTTGTTTTTTTCTATTGTTTTTCCATGTTGTATTTTATTGATTTCCCTACTGATCTTTATTATTGCCTTCCTTCTACTTACTCAGTATTTAATTTTCTCTTCATTTTTAGCTTCCTAAGTTGGAAGCATAGTTCACTGATTTTAGAACTGTCTTCTTTTATAACATAAGCTTTTAAAGCTATAAATTTTCCATATAACCACTGCTTTGGCTACATCCCACAAATTTGAATATGTTGTGTTCTCTGTTTCATTGTTTGATGCATTTTCTAATTTTCCTTGTGATCTCTTCTTTGACTCATAAGTTAGTTAGAAGTGTGTTTAGTTTCCCCATATATTAGGCTTTCTCAAATTTTGTCTGTTGTAGATTCCTAAAGTTATTTCCATTGTCATCAAAGAGCATGCTATATATGATAGTAATCTTTTTCAATGTACAGACATTTAAAATGTTTTCTCATCCAGCATAGAGTTTATTTTGTAAACATTCCATGTACATTTGAAAACAAAAGGTATTCTGCTGTTGTTGGGTGAAGTGTTCTATAGATGTCAGTTTGCTCAATTTGTTTGATAGTGCTGTTCAAGTTTTCTGTTCTTACTGTTCTACTTGTTCTATCACTTACTGAGAGAACAGTATTGATATCTTCAGCTATAATTATTGGTATTTCTATTTTGTCTTTCAATTCTGTCAGTTTTTACTTTATGAATTTTGGAGCTCTATTTTAGGTACAAATAAATCAATAATATTTCATTTCTTTCTCTTGTATTGACACTTTTATCATTATAAAATACTCTGTCTCTAGTAATATTCATTTTTTTAAAGTCTATTTTGTCTGACATTAATAAAAAATCATTCATCTCCCTTCTGATTATTGTTTATGTATTTGCCTCCTATATATTATTCATCCATTTACTTTAACCTCTTTATGTCTTTGAACTTAAAGTGATCTCTTATAGGCAACAGTTCTCTCTTTTTTCCAGTCTGACAGTTTCTGTCTTTTGATTGGAATTTTTAGTTCATTCCCATGGTTATAAGTCTGTCTTTAGCTATTTTTTTCTTATTTGTCTCATCTTTCTCTCTTTTTAATCCCTGTTACTCTTGCATTTTTATATTAAACAAATATGTTTTTGTATTTCATTTTAATTCTTGTATTAATTTTCAAATTTTTAAAAAAATTTTATTTTGTTTTAGCTGCATTGCATCTTCATTGTTGTGCAGGCTTTCTCTAGTTGCAACAAGCGGGGGCTACTCTTCATTGCAGTGCACAGGTTTCTCATTGTGCTGGCTTCTCTTGTTGTGGAGCATAGGATCTAGGTGTACGGGCTCAGTAGTTGTGGCTCCCGGGCTCTAGAGCGCAGGCTAAGTAGTTGTGGTGCAAGGGCTTAGCTGCTCCATGGCATGTGGGATCTTCCCAGACCAGGGATCGAACCCATGTCCCCTGCATTGGCAGGCGGATTCCCAACGACTGCACCACCAGAGAAGTCCCTGTATTGACTTCTTAGCTATATTTCTTTGCATTAATTTTAGTGCTTTACCTAAGTATTACAATATACATCTTTTATTTATCACCATCTATTTCAAGTTAATACTGACTAACTTCAAATAAAATGTAGGAACTTTGCGTTTATATAACTCCATTCCCTTTTGTGCTATTTTTTGTGCTATTGTGGTCATATATATAATCTTTATATGTTAAAGCCCAACAATGTAGTATTATAATTTTTGCTTCCAATAGTCATATGTCTTTTTTAAAAAAGTAATAGAAGAAAAAAATGTATTATTTCCATTTGGGGTATTCTTTAGTCCTTCTTGAATCTAAGTTACTATACAAGTTACCATCCGATGTCACCTCTCTTTAGCAGTTCTTTTAGCACAGGTTTGCCAGCAACAAATTCTCTCAGTTTTATTTTCTCTCTCTTTTTTTAACCTAGAAATGGTTTTATGTTTTGTCTTCAGTTTTGAGAGACGGTTTTGTTGGTTATAGCTTTTTATTTTCTTTTATCATGTCACTAAACAGAATAGGCAATCACTAAAAAAGAATAGGAAGCCACTGTTCTTTCACAGAAAATGCAGCAAATTCACAAAGTATTTTAGGCTTTCAATGTCCTTTGGCTTCTGTTATTTCTATGAAAAGTCAGCAGTAAATTATATTGTTGTTCCCTGTGTAGAATGTAACATTTTTTTTTTGCTCTCTTAAAAATGATTTCTTGGGACTTCCCTGAAAGTCCAGTGGTTAAGACACCATGCTTCCACTGCAGGGTTTTGATTCCTGGTCGGGGAACTAAGATCCCACATGCCACAGGGCATGGCCAAAAAATAGAAAAAAAATGATTTCTTTACTTCTAGCTTTTGGCAGTTTGATCATGAGGTGTTTTCTTTTTGTTCTTTGGATTAAATTATTTCTATCATTCTATGAAATTCAGCAATTCTTTCTTCTCACATCCCAAATAAACTCATGCCATGAATTTTTCATTTCAGTTAGTACAGTTTTAAGGTCTAGAATTTCCATTTGCTTCTTTTTTCCATTTCTCTGTTGAGATTCTTTGTTTATTTGTTGTTGGCATAGTTTCCTCGAATATTTTGAATATATATATTTTTTAACATCTTTATTGGAGTATAATTGCTTTACAATGGTATGTTAGTTTCTGCTGTATAACAAAGTGAATCAGCTATACCTATACATATATCCCCATATCTCCTCCTTCTTGTGTCTTCCTCCCACCCTCCCTATCCCACCCCCTAGGTGGTCAGAAAGCACCGAGCTGATCTCCCTGTGCTATGTGGCTGCTTCCCACTAGCTATCTATCTAGTTTACTGCTTTGAAGACTTCGTCTGCTAGGTGTAAGTCTGAGCTGACTCAGAGTCAGTTTCTATTGAATGATTTTCCTCCTTCCTTCCCTCCCTGGGTATGGAAAATACTTTACGTTTTCTTTGCCTGTCTAATAATTCTTTATTTAAAACCAGACATTGTAGGCAATATGTTGCAGCAATTCTGGATTCTGTTTTGCTCTTCTGAGGGCTCTTATCTTTAGCAAACAAGTAACTTGCCTGGATTCAACCTGAAAATCTATCTCACTTTCAATGGACAGCCACTGAAATCTCTGCTCATTTTTTTTAAGGGGGTGGGGTCTGATTCTTAGGGGTTTCCCCTTCACCTGCATGGTTTTATAGTCACACAATGATTTAGGCAGAGATTATGCTCAGACACTTCAAGCCAGTAAGTCTTCCGCTCTCCGCTGCCTAAGCTATGTGTGGACTGAGGCATGTTCTCAAAAGTGCAGTAAAGTCACACATCTCCCAGGCTTTCGATTTTTGCTAGACCTCCTGTGGTTCCCATGTGCCTGCACTGTCTAGCAGTCAACCAGCAATGTGTGGAGAGACTTCCGTCTGTGCTCTTCCTTGGCTCTCTCACTTCCAAAATCTCACCCTTAAATTTCTAGCTGCTCTGTCAACTCCCTGAATCAAATCTGTCAAGTCCAGCTGGTAAAGTTGTAAGTTTTCCTCACCCAAGTTGGGTGAGATGGAAATGCCTCCAGACTAGAAGGCCACAGACTCACCACTCTTACCCAATGTTGTAACAATTTTCATGGGTAAATTCTTCTCAAGTTGTTGCCTATCTTTTGTCACTTTCCAGTGACCTGAAATGATTGTCTTTAATAATTTTGTCAGTTTTGTACTTATTTTCTGCAGAGGGAAGTCACTTGATTTTCTTTCACCACCATTACCAGAAATAGCCCCTAGATTTTATCTTAAATGGAACAGGAAATTACTGAAAGGACTCAATCTACAAAGTGACATGAGTCAGCTTTGTATTCTTAAGTGCGCACTCTGACTGCTGTGTGGAAAATCAATTGGTGGGAGAGAGTTCCAGTCAGGATGAGTTCCAGGGACAGGTCACAAGAAACACAACGCATTTAGCTAAAACAATGAAAGCGATTTGTTGTCACATAACTAAAAAGTCCAGAGGTACGACAGTGCAGCTGGGGCCAAATATTCATGATGTCTTCAGAAGCAGTTGTTTCTCTGGGATGCCTCTGGGTCTGTCTCAAGCCCTCATGGTAGTGAGGTGTGTGTCAGGAGCCTACAGGCTCACGTATCGTCATTTATTTCCAAGCAGAGGGATCTTCTCTTTCTTCAACCATTGAGCAAGAACCCTGGGCTTCTCTCTGGTTGGGTCAATATGCTCAGTCTTAGACTAATCGCCATAACCAAAGAATTCAACGTGCAGATGGCTTTGATTGATCAGAATCAATCCCACCCAGTTCCCACATAGCTGGGAATTTCTGGATCCCATTAGTAAGGGTGGAGGGCTAAATGGAGGCTGAGGAAGCTCCAGGGTACCAGAGTGGAGAAGCCCTGATTCCATTCTTCATTACCAGAGGTATTAGTCAGCTTGGGCGGCCATAACAAAATACCACAGACTGGGGGCTTAAACAATAAAAAAAAAAATTTTCTCACACTTCTGGAAGCTGGAAGTCCAAGACCAAGGCATCAGCAGGGTGAGTTTCTGGTGAAGCCTCTCTCCTTGGCTTGTAGACGGCCACTTTCTCCCTGTGTCCTTACACGGCCTTTCTCTGTGCACGTGCATAGAGAAGGAGAGAGCTCTGGTGTCTCTTCCTCTTCTTAAGAGGACCCCAGTCTTTGTGGATTAGAGCCCACCCTTATGACCTCACTTACCTTAACTATCCTTAGAAGCCCAGTCTTCAGATACAGTCACATTGGGGGTTAGGGCTTCAATGTATGAATTAGGGGGTGAGTGGGGGGGACACAGTTCACTCTAACATCAGACAAGAAGCAAGGCTTTGGACCACCACTGCTCTCCTCCATCCTGGCCAACACAGCTGCAGAAGATCAGCAATGAGACCACACTCTAGCCCAGAGGCTTTGCAGTGGACTCCCAGGCCAGCCTGGTAGGGAAAGGAGGAAGGGAGAGTCACAAAACCCAGCGATTCTAGTAAATATTCCACTCAGTTAAGACTGAAGACTTGGGAAAATAAATCTTTCTTTGGTAATGAAGGGATTAAGATAGTAGTTGCCGGCTGTGACGCAAATGCAGTGGCCGTATCCCAAGAACTGTACGTTCAAGCTCCAAACCATCCGTAAGTCCGGGGGAGAAATGGTAAATGAAAATGAAAAACAAAACCTTATCTTAAAAAGTAACTCATTTTTTAACCCACGTAAGAAGTTATAAATATAATTGGATTTACTCACTTGCAATGCGTCACTGGAGTGGCAGCCCGAGGACTGCTCTCCACACCGTGGAAATGTGTACCCTCAGCAGCCCCCAGTCTCCCTCTCTGCACTTTCTTTCCATTCCTCCCCAAGGGCTGAGTACAGAATTATCCTTCCCTGACTATCTATAACTCCTTTTGCAGGCCTGCCCTGCAGGGCAATTGTTCTCCCTCATTGCTATGGGTTAATTTTTGTGTCCCCCTCCCCCAAATTCACATATTGAAGCCCTAGTCCCCAGTGAGATGGTGTCTGAAAATGGGGCCTTTAAGAGGTAATTAGGGGACTTCCCTGGTGGAGCAGTTGTTAGGAGTCTTCCTGCCAATGCAGGGGACACGGGTTTCAGCCCTGGTCCAGGAAGACCCCACATGCCATGGAGCAACTAAGCCCATGTGCCATAACTACTGAGCCTGCGCTCTAGAGCCTGAGAGCCGCAACTACTGAGCCCACGTGCCACAACTACTGAAGCCCATGCGCCTAGAGCCCGCGCTCCGCAACAAGGGAAGCCACTGCAATGAGAAGCCCGCGCACCACAACGAAGAGTAGCCCCCGCTCGCTGCAACTACAGCAAGCTTGCGCGCAGCAACAAAGACCCAATGCAGCCAAAAATAAATAAATAAATAAATTTATTGTTTAAAAAAGAGGTAATTAGGTCATGAGAGTGGAACCCTCGTGATAGGATTAGTGCACTTATAAGAAGATACACAAGAGCTTGCTTCCTCCCTCTCTCTCTCTCCCTCTCTCTCTGCCATATGAATATCCAAGGAGAAGACAGCTGTCTGCAAGCCAGAAAAAGAGTCTCATCATTAACCAAGCTAACTAGCATCTTGATCTCGGATTTCCCAGCCTCCAGAACTTTAGGTACATTTCTGATTTTTAAATCAGTCAGTCTGTGGTCATCTGTCGTGCAGCCTGAGCTAAGACACTCAACACAGTTCCTCCTGTCCCACACAGCCCCAGTCCTCAGGGCACAGGACTGTCACCCTGCCAGCCGTCCACCTAACAGGAGCCTCTTTGGCTGGACACCTCTAAACCCAGTGGAGTCCATTCTCATTATTCATGTTAGTAGTAAACTTGCCATAAACACTGGATAAGTGAGTGCTGAGCCATTGCCCTAGGGGAGATGTAAACCCATGGATGGTATGTATATACCAATCTCACACAGATCACAATCTGTAATCTTAAAAACAACTCATCCAGGCAGATCCTATTTTCTTTATTTTACAAAAGAGAAAACAAAGGAGGCTCAGAAGTGTTGAGTGAGTTGCCTGAGGCCATCCCACTAATGGGTTCCAGAGTTGGGATTCAACCCCATCCAGCTGGCCCCAGAGCCAGAGCTTCTTACTCTGCACTGCACTGTCTGCTCCCGGCTCCACCCTCTGGTCATCTCTGTATGATGCCGAGGCAAGGAGGCAGAGCATCACTTGGTTCAACCTCAGCTGGAAACATGTGCATCAGGCAACTCAAATTTTTTGTTGCTCTGCGCATGGCCACACAAAGGACCAAAAACGTATTGGGAGTATTTGGGGCTTACAAATAAATTTTAGTGAATAGGCAATTTTGCAAATACGGAATCCGCAAATAATGAGGATTGGCTGTACTTTTCTGCTACTGTTAACATGTAATAGCCTAGACAAAAGTTAGCTTTGTGAGGAAAACGTCTGCATGTGGGGCTGTTCCTGTGTTTGCTTGTTCAGAACTGGGAATCTGGGGGTCAGATCCATGCATCCATCAGGTCAGTCCCTTAAGGGCCACAAACTCTGTGAGGACAGAAACTGTCTACCTTGCCCGTCGCTGCATCCCGAGCACCTGGAAGTAAGAACATGCTGAGTGGTGGACAGAGGGAGATGAATGACAAGGTTTGGAATTAGTGCTTTAACTTGGGTCTTTACGAAGATTAAACAAGATTTGCTGGGCGTGGGCTTCCCTGGTGGCGCAGTGGTTAAGAATCCGCCTGCCAATGCAGGGGGACATGGGTTTGAGCCCTGGTCTGGGAAGATCCCACATGCCGCGGAAGAACTAAACCCATGTGCCACAACTACTGAAGCCCACGTGCCTAGAGCCTGTGCTCCACAGCGAGAGAAACCACTGCAATGAGAAGTCTGAGCACTGCAACAAAGAGTAGCCCCCGCTCACCGCAACTAGAGAAAGCCCGTGCGCAGCAACATAGACCCAACGCAAACAAAATTTAAAAAAAAAAAAAAGAATAATATTAGGAAAAAAAAAAAAGATTTGCTGGGCATCCTGAATACACACACTGAAATGAGATCCAAACCAGACATGTTTAAGATTGAAACAGAGTGGGTCTTTTTTTATAAGTCATTGGTTTGGGTTTTTTTCCCCCTAGTTATAAAAGTAATTCATGTTCAATGTTGAAAAAAATTTAAGTAGAAAACAAAAAACTACCAAATCCCCACCACCCAAAAACAGTTCTAAAATTTAAGTAAATATTCTCCTTTCTGCCCACAGTTTCTTGCAGTTTGACTCAGGTGTGTTTTCCTCGTAGATCCCTGCACCCCGGCCTCCCTCCAGCACTCCCTGCTTCGTGCCTCAGAGAATGGATGACATGGCAGAGCTCAGAGAACAGGAGTCAGGCTGTGGCATCTTGAGTTCTAAAATGTGAAGTCGGGCTTCCCTGGTGGCGCAGTGGTTAAGAGTCCACCTGCCGATGCAGGGGACACGGGTTCGTGCCCCGGTCCGGGAAGATCCCACATGCCGCAGAGTGGCTGGGCCCGTGAGCCATGGCCGCTGAGCCTGCGCGTCCGGAGCCTGTGCTCCGCAACGGGAGAGGCCACAACAGTGAGAGGCCCGCGTACCACAAAAATAAATAAATAAATAAATAAATAAATAAATAAAAATAAAATGTAAGGTCTTGGGACTTCCCTGGCCGTACAGTGGTTAGGACTCGTTGCTCCCACTGCAGGGGGCACGGGTTCAATCCCTGGTCGGGGAACTAAGATCCTGCAAGCCGCATGGCGCTGCCAGAATGAATAAACGTTTTTGTTTTTTAAAGTGAGGTCTTGGCCTAAAGAGAGAGATGGCATTATAAGATCAGTCCGAGTGGGTCCTTCCTGGGCCCAGAGATGAGATCACAGGGGATCTGTATGCGGAGGGGCAGACAATGAGCGTGGATGTCACTGGGGTCCCTGTGTGCACCTGACTTCCAAAGCCAGGGCCGCAGGGCAGAGGGAGTCTTCCCTAGGTAGGTCCCAGCCCAGCTCTCAAACCCAGAATTGGTACCAGACACGCTTACAAGTGACCTCCAAAAGGAACAGGGTGGGCCCCCCAACGTGGAGCAGAAGGAATTCCCCTCTGTGGTGTCCGGAAGCCACCCTGAAACAGCCCTCCTGGTCCCCGGACGCCCCAGCAGGTGGGGCAGTTTCAACCCAGTGTGACGCCTTCCCGAGGCCTCCATGTGGAGACACACCCCAGGGAAGGGGCCACCTCTGAACTGATGGACGTTCAGGTCCTGTTGCTGGTGGAATGTGGGCCTAAAAGAGAAATTCAAGTCCAGTTGCAGAAAAGTAAAGCACTTGTATAACCACTAGGGTTTGGGCAGAGATTTGCGCCCACTGCTCACATATATGTTGACCCTTGCGCAACTTGGGGGTTATGGGTTACCTTGCATCCCCCATGCAATTGAAAATCCCAATACTGGTCTCTCATCCTCAGAAACTAAGGAATTGATAAATGCCTCACCCAAAGGCATGAAGCAGAAGCAGTCCGGATAGAATCAAACACTAGCTCTTTTTTTTTTTTAAATTGTGCTATGACCATTAAAAGGCTGAGGATCGGGCTTCCCTGGTGACGCAGTGGTTGAGGGTCCACCTGCCGATGCAGGCGACGTGGGTTCATGCCCCAGTCCGGGAAGATCCCACATGCCGTGGAGCGGCTGGGCCCGTGAGCCATGGCCGCTGAGCCTGCGTGTCCGGAGCCTGTGCTCCGCAACGGGAGAGGCCACAACAGTGAGAGGTCTGCATACCGCAAAAAGAAAAAAAAAAAAAAGGCTGAGGATCATATTTTTAGTGCCCAGATTTTTAATTTTTTTTTTCAAAAAGACACATGCACCACAATGTTCATAGCAGCATTATTTACAACAGCCAAGATATGGAAGCAACCTAAGTGTCCATCAACAGATGAGTGGATAAAGAAGATGTGATAGATAGATATGTGTATATATAGATTATATATATATATATATATAAGTGCAATCCCACTCCTGGGCATACATCTGGAGGAAACTCTTATACACACACACACACACCACATACAATGGAATATTACTCAGCCATAAAAAAGAATGAAATTCTGCCATTTGCAACAACATGGATGGACCTGGAAGGTATTATGCTTAGTGAAATAAGTCAGATAGAGAAAGATAAATACTGTATGTTATCATTTATATGTGGAATCTAAAAAATAAAGCAAACAAATGAATATAACAAAATAGAAACAGACTCACAGATATAGAGAACAAACTAGTGGTTACCAGTGGGGAGAGGGAAGTGGGGGGCAAGAGAGGGGCAGGGGAGTAAGAGGTACAAACTACTATGTATAAAATAAATAAGCTACAAGGGTATATGGTACAGCACAGGGAATAGAGCCAATATTTTATAATGACTTTAAATGTAGTATAATCTATATAAATTTTGAATCACTATGTTGTGTACCTGAAACTAATATAATATTGTAAATCAACTATGCTTCAATTAAAAATTAAAAGAAAAAACACATAAAATAAATAAGCCATGAGGATGTTATACACAGCATAAGGAATATTGTGAATAATACTGTAATAATTTTCTGTGGGGACAGAAGGTTACTAGACTTATCGTGATCATTTCACAGTGTATGCAAATGTCAAATCCCTATGTAGTATACCTGAAACTAACAAAATATTGTATAGTAACTATATTTCAATAAAAACCCTAGTTCTTTTTATTCCACACCTTGTGATCTCTGATGAACAGACTTTTTCCCACACTTAAAGATCTGTAAATTAAAATACATTTTAATTTAAAATATATTTATTGAAAATATCTGTGTATAAGTGGACCCATGCAGTACACACACATGCATGTGACCTTCTTCCTTTTCAAAGCTGCCCTGCACTTACAAAGTGTGTTCCGATATTTCTATTCTCACGCTTGCACTTTCACAGACATCTCTGCTCCCGCCCATGAGTTCTCCAAAATCCTCCCAGAGCATCCTGCCCTCACCCTCCAAGGTCTTCCCTCGCAGTGAGGTCCACACAGACAGCCCCGTTTCTAGGTAGACAGTCATACATGCCCTAGGGCTCTGCAAACATCCAAGAGCAGAACAGATGGCTTTCAGCTGAGCAGCTGGGGGCTGCTTTTGGAAAAGGCAGCATGTAGTTGAGTTTTGAAGAAAGGGGGTGATAAGGTGAGAAAGATAAGGTAGATCTAGACCGTTCAGGAGCCTGAAAGGGGACCAGATATTTGGAGTGTATCTTATAAACAAAGGGCTCCCACAGAAAAAAGAACCTTCATACACTGTTGGTGGGAATGTAAACCAGTGCAGCCACTATGGAGAACAGCATGGAGGTTCCTTTAAAAACTAAATATAGGGGGCTTCCCTGGTGGCGCAGTGGTTGAGAGTCCGCCTGCTGATGCAGGGAACACGGGTTCGTGCCCCGGTCTGGGAGGATCCCACATGCCGTGGAGCGGCTGGGCCTGTGAGCCATGGCCGCTGAGCCTGCACGTCCGGAGCCTGTGCTCCGCAGCGGGAGAGGCCGCAGTGGTGAGAGGCCCGCGTACCACAAAAAAAAAGAAAAAAAAAAAAAAACACTAAATATAGGGCTACCGTATGATCCTGCAATCCCACTCCTGGGCGTATATCCGGAGAAAACTCTAATTTGAAAAGATACATCCACCCCAGTATTCATTGCAGCACTATTTACAATAGCCAGGACATGGAAGCAACCTAAATGTCCATCAAAAGACGAATGGATAAAGAAGACGTGGTACATACATACAACGGAATATTACTCAGCCATAAAAAGGAATGAATTTGTGTCATTTGCAGAGACGTGGATGGACCTAGAGACTGTCATACAGAGTGAAGCAAGTCAGAAAGAGGAAAAACAAATATCGTATGTTAATCATATATGTGGAATCTAGAAAAATGGTATAGATGATCTCATTTGCAAAGCAGAAACAGAGGCACAGGTGTGACGAACAAACATTGGATACCAAGGGGGAAAGGGGCAGGGGTGGGATGAATTGGGAGATTGGGGTTGACATATATACACTATTGATACTATGTATAGAGTAGAATACTCAGTGCTCTGCGGTGACTTAAAGGGGAAGGAAATCCAAAAAAGAGGGGATATATGTATACGTAGAGCTGAGTCACTTTACTGTATGGCAGAAACTAACACAACATTGTAAAGCAACTATACTCCAATAAAAATTAATTTAAAAAATAAAAGCCAACTTCAAAAAAAAAGAAAAACTGGGCTCCCACGTCCATGCGGATGTGAGTGGGGGAGGGGAAATGGAGGGGCCCAGGCTGAGAAGGAGACCAACGTGGTGACACGGTGAGCCTTCTGCTCACCTGAGACCCGATCCTCTCTGACGAGGCTCGTCTAAGAAGAGGCGACTGGGTATTTAGGAGGCGCTGAACCTGGTCAGCTAGGTGGTCTGACTGCGGTGTGCACGTCAGCAGACTATTGCTCCAGAAGCGCGAGAGGGCAGAGGACAAGAGAGGGGGTGGGAGCTTCAGGGAACAGCAAGGCTGGAAGAAGCCTGGAGAGTTCTAAAGCAGGGCAGAAGTAACCACGTTTGCTGATGGAAGGACAGCATCCCGGGGAGAGAAACAGAAAAAGGATTTAGTCAAAAATCTAACCAGATCATGAGTCCAAAAGCAGAATTCCTTTTGTGATTATAAATAACATTTCAAATTTTTTAAATTAAAAAGACTGCATCCGTTTAAAGTCCAACCGTTTCTGTGAACTTGCAGCCGTAACTGCAGGGCTTTTTAGCCTTTTCTCAGGATGCCTTTAAAGTGCACTGCACATGTGAGGATTCAGATGTAAATTCCCCGCTTCCCTTGAAATAAATATGCTTTGAGCTATTTTGGTATCAGTCATGTTTAATATCGGTTTCACAGTGTGTAGATGTGAATCTATGAACCATCTCACATTTTAATATTAAGAGACAGAGCAGATGGCTGAGTTATTAATATGTGTTTAAATCCAGCACTCCAGCCTTTGGAAAACGTGCGCGGGATTTCTGAGTAATCACCGGCCATGCTCAGCAGTCTGGCAGCCACATGGCAACCCGAAAAGCGGGTTGTTTTGTTATAAACGTCAAAGGCCCAGGCTTGACCCGGTGGAGACAGGCACCACCCAGAGCATTCACTGGAGCAAGACCTCCATGGGGAGCTCGGAGTCCAGGGGTCAGAGGCCCAGGCCTTGCCTGCACCTCGAGGACAGGGCAGCCGGGGTATCTGCTCCTCCTGGGGCCTCTCAAAGCTGGAGGCATCCTGGGAGCAGAGAGAGAAACCCCACCTCTCCATGGGCGAGCCCAGAAGCCAGCCTGGGCGGCCAGGCCTGCAGAGAGGCTTGGTCTTGGCAGGCCGGCTGGCACTCGGCACTGGCCGTCAGGTCTACGGCCAGGCCTAGCGGGTGATGCTGTCTGGATTCAGACTCGAGGTGGAGGGTAGGCAAGCCCTGGGACGGCCACCCTGGCACTTCGGCCGCTCCTGGCTGGGCCCCACCGGTCTCGTCTCAGGAGTTGACGTGCGTGCCCACCAGACGGACTTCCAAATACCCTTTTGCCGTCGAGAGCCCAGTTCCGCTGCCAGGTCTCTGATCGGCGGTATATCTTACCCTTCACTAAACGCTTGCAGACATCCTCAGCCTGGCAGTGTATGAGCCACAGCCTACGCGGCCTCTAATTCCCTTTCCACTAGGACCTGAGACTTGGACCCTTGCTCTGTCTGCCCAGCCAACTGCTCACGCTTTTCAAACTGTTGCAGCAGGAAACGGGTTCCTACAGAGACTGCCGTGTTCACACCAGGGAGGGACATCAGCAGAGCCAGGCCCAGAGCTCTGAGCACGTGGCCCGCAGGCAGGCACCTGTGATGGGAACCCTCGGGCAGAGCTTGGAGAGGCCAGCACTGGGCAGCCTTGCCCCGTGTCACCCTGGCCTGGCCAGAGGCCACCAGCCGGCGTCCAAGCGCCCCAGCTGTGGCTGAGATGGAGCTGCCGAGGCTGGGAGCCTGGCGCTTCTGGATGCTTTCCCTCCCAGCAAGGTGGAGCGCAGGCTCCGGTGGCAGCAGGGTTTCCAGTCTGCTGGGTGGTTCCAGCCCCCAGGACTTCACGTCCCCAGCCCCCGGCAGGGCAGGTTGGCAGGATTGAATCCACTCCTTACCAGGGCCCGAGGCTGTTCTACTCAACTCATTTGTATTGTCAACTAGGCTCTTCCTAGGCCTGTTTCAAGAGTGATATGATATCAGGGGAGGGATAACTTAGGAGGTTGGGATAAACACATACACACTACTATATACAAAATAGATAACCAACAAGGACCTACTGTATAGCACAGGGAACTATACTCAATATCTTGTAATAACCTATAATGGAAAGGATCTAAAAAAGAAGATATATAGATATATATAGATATGAATCACTTTACTGTACAACTGAAACTAACACAACATTGTAAATCAACTATCAATATATTCCAATAAAATTTTTTTAAAAAAAGAAACAAGGGACTTCCCTGGCAGTCCAGTGGTTAAGACTCCGTGCTTCCAGTGCAGGGGGTGCAGGTTCAATCCCCAGTCAGGGAACATGCTGCACGGTGTGGGGGAAAAAAAAAAGAGACACACACACACATACAAAACAACAACAGCAACAAAAAGAATGATGTGAAATGGCAAACATAACCCTGCCTAGGCAACGTCACATACAGTGTGAGGATTTAACAAGCATTAGTCCCCTGTGCTCTGGTTAATCGCAGTAGCTTCTTTTTAGGAGGGAATTCAGGTGGAAGGGGAGTAGACGCATCTCCAAACGGCACCGAGGATGGAGAAAGGAGAGGGGGGTTTAGTTCATTCTGTTCATCGTTTTTCTAAATAAGCGAGTCTGATGTTCCTGGCTGGAAGTTATCATTTCCCACAAGGAACAACACTGACCTGGCTTCGTTGGAAACCCGTCCCCTCCCACCCCCCGGTCTCGGCTCTGCTGGAGGAAAAGCCAGGACGGCCCAGATAACTCTGCAGGGAACTCAGGATCGCCTTTGCCAGACATATGAACAGTCATCAACATGATTTGACGTTCAGCTCCCCTTCTTTGCTTTTCGGAGGCACTAATGAAGAGCGACACTGCCGTGGGGTTTCACAAATTATAAAATATAATTTGCAGATTATGCCGAGACAGGGCTCCTATTTGTGGCCATAATGGAGTGTATTTAAGCAGCGTCAGGCAGTGCTTTGTTAAACAGGTCATGAGATGGGGAGCTGGGGACAGTGTTCATATTGCAAAATGGTTGTGGCGGCCGTATTTAATGGGAGGGGGTGGACCACAGACTGGATTACCAGCACCGAGACATTCTAAAGTTGGATGATTAGCTCAGAGCTGCACAGACGTGGGCGGCATGGCATGCAAACTGAGTTCCTCCTGTTATTGGAGGCTCTTGACCAAGCCGAATCTGAGCTGTTCTTGAGCCCTGATTTATCTGGAAAGTCCCAAAGGGGAATCCAAGCTGCATCACTCGTCCCACTTCCCTAAGAACCCAGAATTCCACGCCGCTCTTTCTCTTTTCATCTTTCTCACACCTTCCCCTTCTCTCTGCCCTCTCCTCTGCCCAAATGAAGATCGCGAAACTTTACAACTCAGAAATGAGTCTCCATTGCATTGAAAAGACAGAAATCAGAATTAGAAGTAATCGTTTGTGTACGTTCTGCTGTTTACTTTTCTTCAGAAACCACCACCATTCACATTCGTGACCCACAAATCCTAAACCTCAGAACAATTATTGATCTGCTACGCTTTATGAATCTCTGTGCAAAGTAAGGACTATGTAACTCATTCAACCAACCACCACACAGAGAAATCCAACCTCAGTTTCCTTGATGTGTCTTCAGCATGAAGCCCAGGTAACAGTCCTTCCTGCTTCAAGCACCTTCTTCACAGGCTTCCAGGAAACCATGGTCTCCCAGCTCCATCCTCCTTTACCGGAGGCCCTTCTCGGTCTCCTGGGATCTCCCTGACCACTGACACTGCAGGGCCCCGGGGCTCAAACCTCAGTCCCTTGTACACATTGCCCGGTGATCTCACCCAGCCCCAAGGCACTAAATGGTCCCTTTGCCGATGACTCCCATCTTTAGCCGCCAGCCGGGACCTGTCTCCCAAACCCCAGCCTGTGTCCAACTCAACATCTCCACCTGAACACCCAGTTGACACCTCAAACTTATACCCAGAACCACACTGGGCTTCTCTCCTTAAGCTGCAAGCAGCCCCGCCTCAGCTGATGTAATCCCACTCTACTAGGTGCTCAGAACACAGACCTGGGGTTCACCCCGGCTCCTCCATCCATCTAAGCTGTTAGCAGATCCTACTGGTCGGATTGCTCAGTGGCTGGAGGGGCAGTGTAGATGCGAGGAGTGAATACTATTGGGAGAGAAGTCTCACACATCTGCACTTGTTAAGAGCAGAGATGCTATCTTTTCGAGGCTGTTTGTAGAGCAGACGGTCTTGGAAGACAGAGGTGGTGTCTCCTGGAGCAAAGGGCAAATCTGCTTAACGTCCAGTGAAATAATGTTTCCTACAGAGAAAAGACAGGTTTGCTTGCTGTCCATCATAAAAGATCTGGATTCCCTAAGCCTGAGGGTCCTCAGTGGTGATGCAGACCCACTGCGATCACAGTATCCACCTGGATGGTTCTGCATCATCCTTGGAGGACTTGACGGGGGCAGGTGAAACTGATACAAACAAGAAGCACAGGCTTCATGCTATGCTGTAATACAGTCCTTTGTCCCTATCCCAGGGTCTCAAGTCTATACCAGGATCCAGGACATTGTGGCAGGCTTACCTGTAAGTTTGCAAGTCAGCAAAATCCCTGACCCTTCACAGTTGTTGACAGTGTGATGTTTGGAGCATGGAGCAAACTATGATTATATACATAGAGGGAATTCGTGGTTAGGGCTCCACGCTTCCACTGCAGGGGACATGGGTTCGATCCCTGGTCAGGGAACTAAGATCCCGCAAACTGTGCAGCACAGCCAAAAAAAAAGATACATAGAAAGCCCACAGTGTTCTAACAGTGTTGTATTTCGGGCACTCATCTTTCTATGAATCAGAAAGCTACAGAGCTGCTAACAAAGCCCATTTCTTTGAGAGTAGACAAGGCATGAGATGAAAAAGGACACCTTAGATAAAGGCTGAGAATGAGACTGAAGAGGCTCTGCCAGAGGACAGAAACTGGGCCTCGTCAAGGAACACTTCTCACTCCCAGGGGAGGGGAGCTGGGCACTATTTGCCCAGCGGAATTTCAGAGTCGGTACAGACCAACGCCTACGGTCTATGTCCTAGTCTTTCCTAGCCGTTTCAAGTGGAAGCACTTCCTGCAGATGGCCTGTCCCTGTCTCACCGCTGTGCACTGGGTGTGTAGAGAACAGACACCTTGTCTTCTTAGTTTGTTGGTTTCTGTAGAAGATGCATCTAGACCTGATCTAGGTTACAAGATTCTAGACTTCAAGCCGGATACTGGACGAGACGCTGGGTGTCCTAGGACTGGGACGCACATATTTTGCACGTGCAAGGGGCATGAGTAACTGTGGTCAGAGGGCAGACCAGGCAAAATTAACGGCCCCCTCGTCCCCGCCCCATCCACACCTTTTGGTAGTGCCCCCCTCCCCCATACTGTCTGGATGTGACCATGGGGATTACAGCAAACTTGATACAGAAACTTGAAGAAGCACTTGCTAGTTTCTGTTCCCTCTCTTGCAGCTCTGTAATCACCATGAGAAATGCCTAGACAGCCCTGACCCAGGCTTGTCTGCTGGGGGGACAGGAGTGACACATGGAAGAGAGCCAAACCACACCAGCTGAGGCCATCCCAGAGCAGCCAGGACCCCGTCAACTCACATCAGACGCCTGACCACAGATACAGGAGCCAAGACCAGCTGACCAGGATCACTCATCCAACCTGCAGACTCAAGAAATGGATCATGGCTGCATTTAGTCTCCAAGTTCAAGTGTGAGTATTAGGCAGTAATAGCTAGTGGACAAGTTATCATTTTGCTCTTACGTGCCTAGCACTTTGGCCTTTAGGTTCGGTACATCTAGCTTTTTATGTCTTCGTTCTTACCACTGATGGGGCTCTTTTAATTTACAGACTCAAAGTCTTTCTTCACTTCAGAAAAATCTCTGTTGTCGTTCATTACGGTCTTGATCTGATCCCTTCACCAGGACACTACCTACATGTTGGAGGCAAGCTGTCTCGTGCCACCCTGGGTCATCTTTCCATTTCTGTCCTTCGGCAACTAAGGACACCACTTCAGCTTAGTCTGCCGCATAATGGCGCTGTATGATATACTGTAATTTACATGTAACAGTATATACACTTCAGATGACAGACTGCACTCGTTCTGCCCTTCACTTCTATACGATACCGATTTTAGTTCTAAAGTTAAAATCTTGTCTCTTTCAAAATCTTCTATGCAGTTCTCAAATTTTCCTTTCATCTAGCTTCATCTCATACATTCTCATTCTTTCAGAAAAATCCAAAGTCCCTGAATTCTAAAAAATAGCCGTTTTCTATAGTTTTCAATAGAATGCGCTTCTGTATTTTTAAGGCCGTTTCCTATCCTTTACATCACCAGTTCTCTTCGTGGGGCCCACGTATGTTGTTTCGGCTACTCCCCTTTGAATGGGAACCCTACCCAAGCCCGACGTTTGCCCGGAAAAGGCGACCTCCCAAGTCCGCGAGCTCTGAGTCTCCCCCGACACCTCCCGCGCCCCCCGCACAGGGCTGTGGACCCGCACACCCTACACCAAGTCTCTGGTATCTCGCTTTTCACTACGGCCCCCTCTGCTGCGCGGATGACCCATCTCCCGCAGGTGCCACCTGCTGCTTCTTGCAGAGGCTTATTCCTGGATAGCTGAGGCCGCCTGTGATTCTTTCTTTACCAAAATTAATGAGAAACCACCATCCCAGGGTATCTGTTTTTATGGTTTTCCCAGGATCACGCCTGATGAAACTTTTCCAACTACTCCACTCCTGGCCGCTCTACATCGCCAAGAATTGTGGGTCTCAGATTGGTGGGAGGAGTGCTGAAAAGGAAATGGCCTCCTCCTGGCTGCACCACGAGGTCGGCATCTTTGGCATGTGTGTACACGTGTGTGTGTGTGTGTGTGTGGAAATACCACTCTACTGTTCACCAAACGCATTTTTATATTTTTATTCTTACAACCACCCAACAATGTAAGCAGAGAGAATCCTCATCAGGCAGGTGAAAACCTGAGACTCAAGGGAAGTAACAATGACTGCACATTTACATTAATTCATTAAACTTTGATTTCTAGTTTTGTTTTTGTTTTTTTTTTATTTGGTTGTGCCAGTTCTTAGTTGCGGCACGCATGTGGGATCTAGTTGCCTGACCAGGGATCGAACCCAGGCTCCCTGCATTGGGAGCACGGAGTCCTAACCACTGCGCCACCAGGGAAGTCCCTGATTTCTAGTTTTACCTGCAGTTTACAGATGAGGAAACTGGGCATCTGCCCTGCTTGAAGGCATCTGCCTGAGGTCACCAGCCTGTAAGGGTTGCCCTGAGATCTGAACAGAGGTTCACTCCAGGATGGATCTTCCTTACTTTCCACACTAACCCTCAGGGCAGGAAAAGACTCCAGGTCCAGCTGGGGCCAGAACCCAGTGTTACCTCAGGGCTCTACAAACGCAGTGCCGGATGGATACATACATTCTTGCAAGAAGTAAAATATTTCAGTTTCTATCACCCGGGCATGTTGACGTGTGCTACGCATAAGCCTCACAGCACTTGACTATGAGAGAAACCGAGCTTACTTGGGGAGCCGACAGTCTCCCCTGCCCACCTCCAACCAGCAGCAACAAACACACTGAATCTAGAAGACAGAAATGGGTAAGCTGTCTCAATCTATAACATATCAATGACTCAATAACGAAATAGGAGGAAAGGTAGAAGACATAAGAAGCACTTCTCCACTCCACCATCTTAAAATTTATCTTCACTGATGCAGGTTCCAGTTTAGTTTGTGGGTCTGTGAAGCAGTGTGGCTCCTTGGAGCTCACGATCTAGTCACATTCTAGTGTAATACTCTACCGCAGTAGAGCTGGGGACGTCGACACATTAACCCTGCAAAAGAGCCCAGAAAGTCTGCGTAAAGAGGCTTCTGTGAGATATTACTGAAAATGAGGAAACACAAATTTTTTGGTTTCACTTTGAGTAAATTGATTTTTATTCACACAAAAAAAACAAAACTGAAGAACTCATAAAATAGAACCTTTCCAAATAATAAGAATCACCAATAGATCATCAACTTTCAGGTTTCATACAGAATTTTTGCACCAAAGTATATATTTTTCCATATTATAAAACCTGTCGTTATCTGTAGCTTTTGAACAATTTAACTCTATTACCTTAAAATATTCAAATAAAACAATACTCCCACCTAGTGGATAAAGAAAAACGTCTGACTTATTTCAGGTGTGAACAGTACCAGCGTAAAAAAGGAACAAAAACTGCAATGAATTTAAAATAAGTTTATTCTGTTAACATCCTCAAAATACCTCCCTGAAAAAAAAGTAACCTACAAAACAGTGCACGCCGCTGCCCTTCTAGGAATGGATGGGTAATATACTCTACAAAACAATCTTTGGAATCATGTGTAAATGTTACTCTGAATCTCATTTGTTGTCATCAATTTCTTCAGTATCTCTGTGCTCTGGGGAATATTCTGGAAGGAGAGAAAAAAGGCGTTCATATAGTGAGGCTGAGCATTCAGTCAGGAGCAAGGCACACTCTCGAGGCAGAAGCAGAGAAGGGCACCAAACGTGACAGGCCCTGCCCCTCACCTCCTCGCTCGGCAGACACGACATTGAGCGTGTCCCCCCCCGCCCGAAGCTCTACCGGGACCTCAGGTCTCCCGGGAGCCTAAAGCCCTCAGACGGACACAACACTCTGCTTGGCCCACCTGAGCTCATGCCCGTCTGCACCCCAATACCACGCTCCCCACCGCTCTCCTCAAACGCACCCTGAACTTGCCAACTTCGTGCTCACGCCGCCTCCCTCTGCACGTTCCTCCCCCTAGGACTCACCCATCCTTCCAGTCCAGCTGGAGGGCCACCCTCCCCGTGGGGCCTCTCCTCGGGTCAGCCTCGCCCCCATCCCCCCGCCCTGGCTGGCACCTGGCACAGCGGCCGCCTGTGCCACCTCCAGGCTGTGGACCACCCAGCACCGTGGGGTCCACACGGCAGGCGTGCAAGAGAATTCCATTTTGTTGACCAAATACCACTTTGAGAAGGACAGAAGAGATGACCTAAGCCAGGATGACTGTATCTGGTCATTAAGAAAACAGCACCGTTCAAAGAGCCACTTTAAAAAAGTTAATTAAATTTCCTCTCCAAAGAATATTTTTAGACACTGGAAGTTGACTTAAACCCCACATGGCAGATGATTTGCAAGTCTGAGAATGAGTGCAGATGCTCCTGGAGCGTCTGTGCCCTGAGCACCAACTGCACCACAAGCAGAACCCACCCGGCCCTCCTGCTGCAGCCCCAGCTCCTCTCTACTGTGCGCACCGCGGGGCTAACTGGCCGCACGGCAGTTCAGCTACAGAAGACGAAACAACTGGCCGACAGTCTGGGTCTCTCTGTTGACACAGGACTCTCTAAGTCACTTAAGCCTTGGCCCTCATGATGGTGTGCAGGGTGACAAGCAGACCTGGCATCTTAAAACAGGGGATCGTGACAACTATGCACATCGACTTGACACAAAATACGATGACAAAACTTAGGGGAAGTGTGAAACAGGAGAGGATAAAGCCAGATCGTGTACTACACTAGAAAACGGTAACACACCAGTTCACAAATCCTTCGGTGATTTGAAGGTGCAGAGTGGAGTCCACATTTCCCATACTACTTAGAACGTCCACCAGTGGACATGTGACAACAGGCCAAGAACAAACAGTGCAGAAAAGGTTTCACAAGGCAATAAGGAGGCTCAGGTCACACATATGCATCCCAGTCTTGGAAACTGATATCTCTCTTAATGAAGGAAGAAATTTTGGTGAAAAAGAATAGGTGCAATGCTGAAAGAAGAGACAAATCAACAAGCCTGTGTGTGTGTGTGTGTGTGTGCACGCACATACACGTGCACATATATGTATACGTATATATACATACACACACGTATGCTCACATGTATGTACAACTTGGAAGACAAGAGCTTACGTACAACCCACAGAATCTGTTATTTGCACAGTACCGCCATAAATTTACATATTTAAATGTATTCAAATATTTTGTATTTTGCAATAAAATCTTTCTAAATTTGTTATTCATTTCTCATGTTTCACTATGTCCTTTTTAATGTCCCTCTTTTATTTTTCGTTATTTTATCTTTTATGGCAAACTGCCTTTCAGACAATTAGTTATGTGATGAAAATTTCTGCAGTGAACATGCTTGCAGCCACAATGTCTGTGGCAAAGATGCTCCAGTGAAAGTGCCCAGAAGAGACACAATGGCCATGGCCCCTGCTCTCAACGAAGTGGGAAGAGCCAATCGGTTAACTACAGATGCAAGCAGCACTATTAGTCACTATATCCTCGGAAGGAGATGCTAAATACAAAATAACTCAATTTGTCTGAAAGATTATCCATGACTCTAGCTCATCTGAAAGATATACTTGAATTATACTAAGCTACAGTTTCACTCTTACTAATTCAACAAATGGTTGAGGGCCTTCTACACATCATATTCAGGATGATCTGGGGACACCAAAAGGGAAAACGTTCCCACGGAGTTGACAATCTAACTAATTTATGAGAGCTATGAAATGAGATGACGTCAACAGAACTTACAAGAAAAGCTGCCCTAATACCAATGGCCATTCTAGAATAAAACAACGCTTCCAACTTGGAACAATGTTGTTATAATCTCTTCCCTTTAAGGAAGAAGTTCTTAAACCAGGAGTCCACGGACTTTCAGCTAATCTCTTAGGGAGAGGACTGGAGTTCCTAAACTACCTGAAATTACTGGCAAAACTTTTCTATACATGTTCCCATATGTATTTTTCTGGGAAAGGAGCCCACAGATATATCCAGACTGAGAACAGGGAACAGATTCATCTCATCTAGTCCCATGTAAAATTAAGTGAATAAACATGACGATAATTTGATCCATACTGTGCTCAAAAATGCCTTCTCAAAAATTACACCTTCCAAATTAATTAGTTACAGAAACTTCTTGAACAGTGAAAACATCTTTCCACACAAACATCTGGGATTTAAAGCCCTGATCTATCCTGACAAAACATGAACAAAATATTCTCCAAGTTACAGAAGTATATCTAGAAGAATATGTGACAATCAAATTCAAACTGCCAGACCAGCAGTTTTCTCTTTACGTGGAGAAAAAAGGACCTCTACGTGCTGCTTAGGTTTCACACTGATACCATACATTTATGTTTGTTACTAAGTTCATTATAATAACTCAGCTATTAAGTCAATGAGATAAAACCTTACCTTAACCAAACTTTTCAAGCTTCTGGAAGAAAGTACAGGCTTAAAAGCTTCAACTGTGATTAGGTCTAATTTCATCACATCAGTATAACATAAGTACAGAATTGCAGAGATTTTCCATACTTGACAATAACTCAGAACTATGAATATACAAGAAAAAAAAATCACTTAAGTTTTCTGTTATATGATTTTGAAATTAAATACCTCTAACTCATAAAGGCTGCTTTTAAAAAGTCATCTCTGTTGCCTCTTTTAATCAAAGCATTTACTGACATTCTGAACCAATTATAATGCACATTTTCTTTCAAAGCCAATTTATTTTCCTAAGTTATCTCTTGCTTTTACAATTATGTTTATTTTGCATCTTCTGAACATACTACTGAGACACAGCTGGGTTAGCTAAGACACAAGATTAAAATTTTGCTGACTACACTAAAGTAAATTAAATAATAAATATACAATGCACAATGTAAAATATTTAGCCATTTATTCTAGTAAATTTAACATTTAAAGTTAAAAACATTTCATTTATTAACAAATAACACTGAATTATCTATTATAACATATTAGCCACTAAAAAGTGACAATCATAATTTGATATGATGTTAGGGTATAATTGGTAACAGGAATAAAAAATAAACTATTGAAGCAACTACCAAAATTCAATATCTGAAGCTTCTATTCTGACAATTAAAACGTACTTTACCAACTTCTCATACACCAACAACTTACATCTAACACTGGCTTGCATGATGAGTTATCAAAGACCAAAAAGAAACGGCAACTCGGAAGCTAACAGGTAAGAACTCTGAGCTGCTCTCATACAACTGTGTGTCTGGAAAGTTTCAAGACACAAACCAAACAGAATATACCAGCAACTAGAGCAATTAGTGAGGAGAAACAGCAATACAATGGCATCAATCATCATTAACAAACGGCCTCAAAAAGATCCCTACTGGTCCAACTCATAACTATGAATAAAGTAATAACAAGATAAAATGTGAATGCTATGCACTGTAATACCACCTGCTGCAGGAAGGTCATGCACGATATTTGGTTGTTCTAGCAGTGAACAGCAAGGAGGCTCTCTGAAATTCTGTGTTTTTAGGGCTTTCAGGAAAGGAGTATGAAGACTGCTGGTAGATTCTGAAGTTTTATAGTCAGTAACATGTCGACATGTAAGAATAGTTACTTGCATATTCTTCCTTGGACAAGAGCCAAAAACCTAGCACAAAATTGATTTCAAATTAAAAAATATATATATATAATTTTGTGACAGAATAGAAACATCCCTCTAGTTGTTTATCTACACCATTCATATATATATACACACATACACACACACACACCTTGCAGGGGTGGAACTGTCCATGGAAAAACAAAACCCATGCTTTGCTGTGCCCTCACCTGGGTCTCATCTTAATTCTGTCACTTTCTAGTTGGGTAACCTTCTCCAAGTTACCTTCCTCACCTGTGAACTAAGGGCTACTTACCTGAGGGAGGTGTGATCTGGATTAAATGAAGTCAGGAACAAAGGAGGCAGAGCAGCTAACAGCCAGGGATGCCATGGCAGGTAAGGCAGTCACTCAACTATGAGCACCTGTTCGTTTACGCCCTCTCCCGCCCGCCACAGATGCCTGCAAATTATTCTTTTTGGTTTGTTCCAGTTTGTTCTGTTTCTAAGATCACTACTTGCAATCAGTGTTGAGAACAGTGTTACACTGAATAGAAGTGAATGGGAATGACACCCATTCTTTACTGGATAAAGTGACGTGATCAAGATCTCTTCTAACACAGGTATCTCTAAGAACGCTCCACTTAGACTAGTGTTGTATCAGCAACAGGAAGTGATCCTTTCACTAATATAACAGGTTCAAGAACACTGTATTAAGGATGTTTCTAAGAACATCACTTGCAAGTTGCACTCATAAGTGTTTTATCAGTGCAAATGATTCTTAAATTCGCTTTTAAATTTATTTCAATCGTAGACTAAGTTTCAATCGCTCAAGACCTCAATGTCCACCTAAGTTGGTATTTCATGGATTTCCAGGGACCCTTCCAGCTTTTAAAATCTTTGGTGATGTAAGAAAATAAAAAAAGCAGCTATCTTTTAAGGAAAAAAAGAGTAGATTTTAGGTCATTGCACCTTGTTTGAAAATATTTTATGAAGAGAGCAAAATGGCTATTTCAAATAGCAAGGGAACTAAAGATTTTATATTATGTGCCGTAAGTGATTTATAAGGAGACTTTAATTGTAGTGTAGCTTTATAAATAAACACAAAACTTAACACCACATACATTTGTCAGCAGATACGTCCCATTTAAGGGCTATAACGTTACTCACAAGGCCTGATTTATCATCCTCCCTAAAATACTTATCATCTGAAGCCACAATACTTGACACCTGTTGGACTGTGTGTGATTATCAGGATTATGCGGCTGACGTGAACCCAACAGCAGAGGGACCCGAAGAGTATCCCCGGGTGGGGGGGAAATACTGATTAAAAAATTCTGTTTTGGAAATGCATAATTCTACATTTTTTCAAGTCTGAGAGAGAACAGCTGTTCCATAGTACAAAAATAATAAAACGCCCTACATAAACTGACAATACAATTAATACGGCAGCTTCCCACCCTTCTGAGATCTGCTGAAAGCTATGGACCCTCTCTCTAGAAAATACACGTAGGTACACAGCATAAAATCATATATACAACCATAAGATTCACAGATCTTATTAGAAAATTCCTCATTTAATAAAATGCATTGAATAACTTTTAATAAATGTTTCTAAGTATGCCAATCTGGTTTAAAGCAGGTGTACATCAAATTTTTTATTTCTAATGAACTTAATTGTAATACCTACATAAAAATATGCCTAAGATTTAAGTTGCAATGTTGAAAAGACGTATATAAAAGGGCTATTTCATTTAAAAATAACCTGCAACTACCAACTGGACTTCCCTGGTGGCGCAGTGGTTAAGAATCCGCCTGCCAGTGCAGGAGGCACGGGTTCGAGCCCTGGTCCAGGAAGATCCCACCTGCCGCGGAGCAACTAAGCCCGTGCGCCACAACTACTGAGCCTGCGCTCTAGAGCCCACGAGCCACAACTACTGAAGCCCACGTGCCACAACTACTGAGCCTGCGTTCTAGAGCCCACGAGCCATAACTACTGAAGTCCGTGCGCCTAGAGCCCATGCTCCGCAACAGGAGGAGCCGCCGCAATGAGAAGCCCACGCACCGCAACGAAGAGTAGCCCCCGCTTGCCGCAACTAGAGAAAGTGTGCACAGCAACAAAGACCCAATGCAGCCAAAAATAAGTAAATAAATAATTAAAAAATAATAACCTGCAACTACCAAAATTAATGATTATTCTCTAAAATTTCTAGCTAAGTTCTTCACTGAAAAATCTGTTTTAGTGGGCACACATCATGTGCTCAATTTTCCCACAAAATGAAGCCTCAACTGATCCCATTCTAATGCTACGAAAAACGGATGACACCCCGGTGTGCGTGTCAGCTGAGCACCAACCCCAGGAACCCAGGTTCTCACCTCCCGTCCCTGCGCTTCCGGGCAGCACTGTCAGCACGGCCCATTTTCACCCGTGGCTGCAACCCTGCTGTTTCATGGGGGTAACTTGCCCCAACTATGTCTTACGTTTTTATGGCCAACCATCTTTAGCACATTGCTGACCACATTTGCCAAACGAGTTCTTGTATTCTTTATATTCTGTAACAAACTCCTACTATATTTCTAAGGGAAAAAGCAAATACTTACCCCGCTTCAACATCTGACTACATGGGTTTACGTGTAAAGAAACGGAACCTTGATGAAGTAGCAACCCCAGAATCTCTCTTACCTTTTCCAGCCACTGATACTGCTGATCTTCAGCAACGTAGCAACTACATTGACAGAGCACAACCTGAAAATCAAACCCCGAGTTTTCTGTCAGGTCAAATAAATGTTACACACACCCCACACTGTCATCACATACATATCATGTGAATCCCAACATAACCTCTGGATAACACTTGTTTTGCTTAATCTGCTACTGCCTTACTTATTTTTCTTTTTAAAATTTAAGAATCAAGCCACTACTGGCAGTTAGTATCAGAGAAAAGTGCACATTGACAGAGCAACTGTGATGGCCGGCACAGGAGATTCTAAAGATACTATCAGTAAGTACTACCGGAGTCCTCTCTGTAAAACAGAGACGACACCAGGCCTGCTGCCCATCCGGGGGTGGGTGGTGCCACACACTGTGAAGATCAAACTCAAAAAGCGTTACAAAAACATTAAGTGCTATCAGGACAGCAGCCCAGCAGCATCTCAGCCCAGCGGCACCCTAGGACACTGCTGATGCCTGGAAGGCAATATTATTCTAGCCACCATGTCCAGACCATGTGCTTGAAGTGAAAACATGCAATGCACAATGCTGTAAAAGGATGACATTCCGGATTATTAATGCTTGTGGAATGATAGCATCCATAAAAGTCAACTTTGTCTTCTATTGAAATATCGCCAGAAACACTAACACTTAATGACACAAGTGGGAAAAAATGAAACACAAGGACTTCCCTGGTGATCCGGCAGTTAAGACTCTGCACTTCCACTTCGGGGGCACGGGTTCGATCCCTGGTTGGGCGGAACTAAGATCTCGCATGCAGTGTGGTGTGGCCAAAAAAAAAAAAAAAAATGAAGAAGCGGCACAAGAGGGAAAAAGAGGGCCCAGGGACAGGGGGAAGAGAAAGACTAGATATGGAATTAGCTACACACAAAGATTCTGGATAGTCAAGAGACACCCAACCAATCAATGGTATAACTAAATGCAGTAACAGAAATTTCTACTGCTTGACCTCCAGATGTATTCTAGAGTGAAAACTTCCCACTAAGGATCAGATAAAGAACATGCTTTGGGACTTCCCTGGCAGTCCAGTGGTTAAGACTTCGCCTTCCAACGCAGAGAGTACAGGTTCGATCCCTGGTCAGGGAGCTAAGATCCCACATGCCTCGGGACCAAGAAACATAAACCAGAAGCAATGTTGTAACAAATTCAACAAAGACTTTAAAAATGGTCCACATCAAAAAATCTTTAAAAAAAATGCTTAGCTTCCTTATTACTTATTTCCTATAAATACTGGATGTTTACAAAAATCCTTATGTAAACTTTAATAACTTTGGATAACATATTACAAAAACAAACTGTAAGTATTACAAAATCAAATTTTAGTTTTCAAGGCTAACATTATAGTATTATGGAATTACTGACTTCTTGCATTGTCTGAATCCCTGCCCCTGGCCTCTGTTCAAGCACTCAGCAGCTGTGGAACGGCACTCTGTCAGACAAGCAGGTGGCGAGACAGACATCACCTGCCCGGCCACCTCACCTGCCTGACCTGTCTCCCAAACCGCCCAGGACACTCCTTTCTCTCAATGAACCCAAGGATAGGATTAGGACAAACGGTTCCAATGAAATCACTAGGCATCAGCTACAGAGTTATCTTTCATAACTTAAAAAATCGGGATGAATTAGGAATTCGCTGACGGTCCAGTGGTTAAGACTCTGCACTTCCACTGCAGGGTGCACGGGTTTGATCCCTGGTTGGGGAACTAAGATTCCGAAAGCCGAGGGGAGCGGCCAAAAGAAGAAAAAAAAAAAAAATCAGGATGAATCAGGTGAGGATGGAAGCTTAAGGTCAACAGAATTGTATTTAGAATGCACGAAGCATCCATTTGCTCAATGTTAACTGAGTCCCTAGGCTGTGCTCAGCATTGGCTGAATACCGGGTGGGTATACAGCGACAAAGCAGAACTCCCTGCTTCCACAGCGGGTACGCATTTTCCCATGTTTACCTTTGCCAGCTTAAATCATACTTTGAATGTGGGCAAAGTTTAAATATCTAATGTTTCTGGTTTGCTTCTAAAAAAGTTATTTCAGAATTTCCTCAGAAGTTTACCAACACACCATGTTAACATTTATATAAACAAAAAAGTGACGCTGTTGACCAAGTATGCTTCAATAAAAAAAGGTTTTTTAATTAAAATTTGTTTTTAATTTGTTTTTAATTTTAAAAAATAAAAAAACAAGAACCAGACAAAAAAGTGGTTACTAACACTGCCTACAGGCAGAATTCCTCAGCCCAAAAGGAGACATAAAGGAACATGAAATTCAAAGGAACACTACATAAATGATGCCTAAGGAACCCCACTTAAACATACAAGTCAGGCCCCACATACCGAGGGATTCGATTTTAGGTGATAAAACACACAAAAAGCCTCTGTGGGGGACAGATGTGTAGTGTCCACTGTCCTACACCATTCATTCCAGAGTTTAGCACAACCAACTTCTTCCCAGACTCCTGAATTCATGATGAATGATGACAAAAATGCTGTGAAAAACAATTCGCATAAGTTAGTGTTTGGATCCGCAAGTTGCATTTTCTATTCAATAAAAAAGATATTCAGGTTACTTGAGAATCTTAGAGCTGAAAGAGCCATTGAGACCATCAACCTTATGCACACCATCATCTTGCAGGAAAACACGCTGAGGCCTCAAGAAGTTAAAGGCCACACCCTGAGTACAGGTGGTACTGGAGCCAGGAATCGAGAAGACAGGTTTGCTGACAGACTTTACCAGACACACACCGTAACACCCTTGTGGAAAATTTCAGGCCAGGAGAACTTCATGTAAATGAGTCAGCAGTTATTTACCATGTACTCCTCTACAAGCACTAGGGGTACCTTACAGGGCAAGGAATCTTCACTGGGGTTCCCCAAGGCTCTCCTCCACATCTGTGAACCCCCTAAAACGATACAGGTTTCTGTACTTGTGTGTGTGTGCGTTGTTCTAGCTGCACTCTGCACCGTTCTGGCTTTAACCTATCAAATGAATTCATATATGTGAAGATCTTAGAAACCAAGTACTGAAAAATGTAGCAATTATTATTGTCATTTTTAGAGTGCTCCATATGTTTTTAAAGGAGCTGGTTAACTCAAAAACATGCAAGGACCACTGTGACAAGGGGGCCGTGTTGCACATGCCACCGCTGCCCTCCCAGTCTGGCCACGACAGGCCCAGAAGCCTAAGAAAACCTGTATACTAGAAACCGTGTTTCCTTGACTTCGTAAGTTCCCAAAGCCAAGAACATTTCCTCTAAATCTCATTTTTCAAGCTTATCAAAAAGACAGTGCCGCATGAGCAGGGGTAGAATTCACTCAGATACAAAGTTACTCTGCTACGACTTTTTCTAAAAAAGTAACAGACATTAGAAATCTTTTATGGTGGAAATAAATAAGCAACTTCAGCTTTTGCTCTTCCCACAAAATGTGTCGTCTAATGCACTTGCACTTACCTACTGCGTTATTTCCTATCGCAATTATAAACTTGGAGCAAGGATATTTTTCTAGCAGAGAAACTTCCAAAGTTGTTTTTGTTTGTCTTCGAAGGAGCCGCACCTCCCTAACACAAGAAACGAAAGATGAAACGAAAGCAATTTAAATGTAATCAGTACTATACTATGACAAAAAGGCTACTATAAGTACGATTTTGTATTAAGTAAAATGCAAACTTTAATTCTGTAAAGAACATAATTATAATCCTAAGGAAACAATGGATTCAGGCGACGATAACTAACAGGTAAAACCCTTTGCTGCAAAGTTCCTGGAGAACTGTACAAGAGGGATCAAGCTGTCCAGCTGACCCACTGATCAATCCATCTTAGAACCCCTAAAAGTGGGACAACTGGGCACAGTGTGCAGTGAGAAACTGCAAATACCACCTCCGAGGCATCCGTGCCAGCAAAATACTGACCAAGCCTCTTAGAAGGAGCTTCCCTTTACAGGAGATGCAGGTGATGGACACACATCTGCATAAATGACACCAAGAGGAAGCAATCAGGCAAATCCAGAGCATGGGACAGCCTGCAGGACAATCAGTCTCTCAGCCAGGGTGAAAAAGGAGGGGGGCTGCTCCAAACGAAAGGAAGCACAAAAGAAGAAACATCTAGATGTAAGGTGCAAGCCTGGCCAGGATTCTGATTTCCAGAGGCCCACTGTAAAATGTCACGTCTGAGACAACTGCATAAATCTGACCACGGACTGGCTATTAAACAGTATCCAAAAAGTATTATTAATTGTTAAGGAGGATGACAGCATACGTAAGGCAATGCCTATATCGTTGAGACGCATTCGGAAAACTGCAGCGGTGAAAGGCCACGGTGACTGGGACCCACCTAGGGGGTGGAGGGAGATAAAATAAATGTGGCAAAATCTTCATAACTGTTGAACTTACGTGACTGGATGGGCTTAAAGTGTCATTTTACTATTTTCTCCAGTGTCTGTGTGTTTGGAAATAATCCAGTTTTTAAAAAGACACATCCATCTGCTACTGACACGTAATACTGAGGTGTGCGGCGGCGAAGAAAGTTCTAAAAGACCTGTCTTATGTCCATAAACCAAAGACACGACAAACCTGGAGTGGGAAGACAGCCCTGCAGCGGTGGAAAACCTAACAAGCCCGCAGAAAACCACCTGCATCAAAGCTAAAGAATGCCTTTAAAGACGCGAGGATCCGACGGCTCCACGGAGCCTGCAGCAAGCCCCGTGAGCCGCCTCCACCCGGCGCCCCCGGAGTTGTCTGGACCCCCTGTGCCCCTCGAGGACCGGTGCCGAGCGCGGAGCAGCCGCGACCCCGGGCCTGCGCGTCTGCTCCTGCGCCCGCCAGGCCGGGTCTGCGACGTCGCGCCCAAGACCTCACCTCTTCCGCGCCAGTTGCTGCCGGACCTCCCCGTCTTCGGGCGTCTCCCTCCTCCCCTCCTCTTCCTCCTCCTCCTCGTCCTCCGTCCCGGCTCGGCACGGCGCCCTCACCACCTCTCCGAAGAACGTGGCTGCCATAACCGCCCTCACACCCTCCCGGCCGAACTGCGGCTCCACAGCACGACGCAGGCGCCCCGCGCAAGCGCCCCTGATCACCATCACACACCGCCCCGCCCCCCCCCGAGGGCACCACCCCCGCGCATGCGCCCCGGTCCTTGCGGCGGCGCAAGCCCGGAGCGTTTATTCTTCAGCCGCCTGAGCTCTGCGGGGCCACCAAGAGATCGGATGAGTGCGGGCTAGAGAGGCAAGAAACGAGAGGCGAGCCAGGGGGCGGGGCCTCCCGTCCAGCAGGTAACGGGCAGAGGAGGGGCTCGGCCGCCCCAGCCCCAGTTTGTAGCGCTCCGGGAAGAGGGCAGGCAGGTTACCTTTCCTTCGTTAAATCCGTTTCCGTTTTCTTCTCCGTTAGGAGTGACTGGGTGAACTTTGGTTTATTAAGCACCCAGCTTCAAACCGCGACCGCCCCAGGTAGGTGCCAGCCCGGCGCGTCCTAGGGACAGTGGACAGAGGAGGGCAGGAAGAAATACAGTGCTTCGCGGTGTTGTAAAAATGAGCCTTTACTCTGGCAATAGGAAGTCACATTTCAAAAGCTGATGCTTGTCAAGCTGATCTAAAAGACTTAATGAGAATGCAAAAATAGTTGCTTCTTTTTTAAGACTTGTCCATTTCTAATACAAAGTTTGTTTTCGTTTTAAATAGCCTTTCATTAATAAGCAAAGTACGTAATTTTTGAATTGGTTCTCATCTTTCAAATTTAATCGAGACAAAGTTAACGGAGCACTAATCCAAGCAGGAGAGAAAAGGGACACTATACCATAGTGTAAATGAAAATACCCAACAGAAAAAAAAGTCCATTCACCTAGATTTAGTTGTGCTGAAACTAGAGGGCATTGCTTACATTCTGAAACCCTATCAATAAATAGTAACAAAGTTAAGTGCTAATTTGGGGTCGGGGGAGCCTCTTGAGATTAAAAAAAAATCTCAGAAATCTGTTGCTAGAAACATCTTGTTTAAAGAAGTGGAACAAGCCTTTCCATAAAATCAGTATTTAGCAATTTTACACATTACTGCAAAATAATATATTGTTTTGAAGAAATTTGAACATTTAAGTATAAACAATAAGACCAAATTGCTATCCAGTTAGAGCTTAGGAAACTTTGGGTATAGCTAGCAAGCTAGAATATACAAGATTACCAGTGTAATATTTTAAAACTGCATTAACACTCCTGGGTTACTTGGTTTTATAGAATGACTGAATTGCAGAATAAAAGTTTGGGCATCACTTAGTCCTTCTGTTCAATAAAATAGCTTCATTTTTACCAGTAAGATCTAAATTTGATTTCAATTACATTATGAAAAAAATCACTTGTGGAAAGCTGATTAAAATTATAAATAGGGTAATGATAGTACATTTAGCCATGATTAAAATTCTGCATACATTTCAGAGAGAGAGAGTTTTACAAGAATGTTAAATTTTAAACAAATGCTTACTTCATGCAGTTACAATAAATTTAGGCCAAACACTTAAAAAAAGGCACGTATATGTTCAAATTAAAAAGTCAACCAGAAAAGGGATTCCACTATGAAAGAAGGCTGATGATACAATCTCAAGTACTGACAGAAATTAACCCCACCACAGTAAGTTATAATTTCAAAATGAAATTTTCATGACACTGAACCTGTCAAAACACTTTGAATAAAATAGTCTTAAACTGAGATTTTAACATTTTCATTTTATGGCATTTGTTGAGGACACAGCATACCCAATAAGAAGTTTCTATGAAATTAAGTGTAAATATGGGACTGAAAATGGGTTTAAACATTTCATTAAAGATCAAAAATCAAACCTCATGCACCTAAAAATATTAGCAGTTTATTAGGAATTCTTCCCTTTCTCACCTGTACTAGTAACAAGTTACTGGTATCAGTATTTCAGATGAAAATATACTATAAACAGAGCAAAGAACACAGACTCCGTAGGTTAGAAATACTCTGGCTTATGCTAAGAAAAAGAAAATGACAACAAAAAGCCTTTTTTTAAGCAGACATGCAACTACAAATTTCTCAAGTAATCAAGACACTCAGTTGATCTGTATAACCAAAAAATATGCACTACATTAGTCTAATGAAAAAGGAATAGAAACCCTTAAGTTTCTATATTTTACTTTCTCAGATTTACACATGCAAATCTTATATTAATATTCACAGATATTTTTAAATGGGAGAACAGCTTGCTTCTAACAATTCAGTTTTCCAATAGCATGTTACCATGTTAAAAAGATTTGACAGTGCGTTCATTTAATCTGGTGATTTTAATTTCAACTATTAACAAATTAAACCTCATTGCAAATAAGTTCTTTATAGTATCAAGACCAGATTTTCCAATCCTAGTGAAGGACTGAAATAGCCCAGACATGCTGCCATTGTGATGAGACTGTAATAAATTTGTAATAAGTTCATAAAGTTCTTTTAAGGTGCTATGGAGAAACATAAGAGGATGTGACTGTATCATCTAAAAATATGACTGTTTTGATCTATACTTTTTATTTTCTATGTCATTAAAACTAAGATCTGCCTCACAGTGAGGCACATTTTGGCCATCTCTGTAAATGCTGCTACATGAAAGTAAAAATGAGAAAAAGTTGTGATAGTCACATTCATAGCTTTCATAGAAAAATATATATTCCCTGAATTAGTCATATCAAGTGGTCACCATTCAGTATGAATTCCAGTATTATAAACAAAAGAAGAATACTAATGGATTTTCTCTAATTGTCTGTTTCCAACGCTCTACTTCAGAACTCATTTATCAACATCCCCATCATTGAATCCCCAGATCCTTCTATAGTTTAAGTTGTTTATAACTTTGGGGGCTGCGAATTATGGGGACTGGATCTTGTTAAAGTATTTGCTTCAATCAAAAGTCAAATAGGCTTGAGCGTCCCTGGTGGCGCAGTAGTTGAGAGTCGATGCAGGAGACGCGGGTTCATGCCCCGGTCCCGGAGGATCCCACATGCCGCGGAGCGGCTGGGCCCGTGAGCCGTGGCCGCTGAGCCTGCGCGGCCGGAGCCTGTGCTCCGCAACGGGAGAGGCCACAACAGTGAGAGGCCCGCGTACCGCAAAAAAAAAAAAAGAAAAAAAAAAGTCAAATAGGCTCAATGGCACTTCCTCTTGAAATGTGCCTTTTTTTCTCTTATTTCATTAATGACACTATAGTCATGGTGGTCTGAAATTTTATACTGTAATGCAGAACGCTGAAAATTAGCATCAGGTTGAGATTTTGAAATCTCAACCCTGTACAATTCCCATTATTTTCTTCCTCTGAAGAATCAAGAGATTTCTTCAAGGCCCTCCCTTTCTGGAAAGGAATAATCTCATGACAGGCCATTTGTCTTTTCTTCCCGCCTCTCCAGCTACAGGCTCCACAATCTATTTCCCCTCCAGAATTCTCTGTAACGTGTGTCTGTACGAGGGCTGACTAGGAGGAAGCCGTCCTCCCACTTTGACCCACTGGATTATGGCTTTTAGAAATTCCTCCGAAGGTGCCAACAAGGGATTAACGTTTAGAGCTAGGAGCAGAATGCAACTGCCAGTTTACTTGTGGCCCCTGGTTTTCAATTCTACTCTACATTTTCATAGTCACTACTGTGCTTTTTCTTTCCAGGATCTGAACCGCCTTAAAAAAGGCATTTTTCTATTAATATCTTCTAGCTCCTTTTCACTTTCAGAATTTATGGTTGTGTCATCCTCTTTATATAAACATTCAGGAATTTTTCTTAGCTGCAGCAGCAGCATTTCGACGGGGCAGTCTTCTGCTACTCTCCCTAATCCACCCCTTTTCTGGTCCTGAAATCGTTTCCTTTAGATTACTCATTATTTTATTTGCAGCAACTGTGGCACATCTGCGGGGAACTTTCTCAGGCACCATTTTTGCTTTCAGAGTTTCACTAGGCATTTGCACTGCATCCTTCTGATTATGCATACATGTTCTCATTTTTGTATTGGGGTCTCTGTCTCTAGAACAGATTCTGAAAAATGAGTGAAAGTTCATATAAATGGAAAAATCTTGTAACAAGATTTTACTACTACTTACATTCCTCAACAATAAATGTTAAAACTACTCACATTGCTAAATTAAAAAACATAAATGATCATCGTCAATGATACGTTTTCGACATTGATACAACCTTCCATTTCCTTATCTACAAAAGGAAGTCTTGGGTAGAAGCTACGATCCCTTGCACCTGGCATACTTTGCAATCTGGAAGGATAACTGTCACTCAAAGCAGTAGCACACTTGTAAGAATGGAGTTAAGTACGTTCAGTCACTAACCTAAAGCTACTAACCTAAAAGCACTTTTTAAAAATCTGAATTTTTTCAATAGAACTTTGTAGGTTTTAAATTTTTGGTATCATTTCTAATACTCTATGTTGAATTAATATGATTTCTGAAATAATTTTCCTAGAACCTAAACAAGGAAATGCCATCATGACTGATGATACAGCATCAGCCCTACTTCAAGATCGTTAAGGTTTTAGTTCCAACACCAATGTTTCCTTCAGTCAAAAAAAATTACATGGGTAACTAGTAGATAAAAAGGAACTGTATATTAGTTTTATATAACTGAAATGTGGTTTTCATCCTAGATTCATTTTTTTTCAAATTATTTCAGCATTTTATATAACTGAAATGATTAAATCCTAGTTTCACTATTATTCAGATACTTTCTGAGCTGGTATATGCTGGGCACACAGAGGATCAGGCTAAATATTCTAAAAGAAATGAACTCTACACACACAAGTATAGTTGCTATAAGGAAGCACAGGGTGCTGTGAGAAATACTCTAGAAACCTAACTTCGTAAGGGACAAGGAAAAGCTTCCTTTGAGGAAGTGTTATTGTAGCTGTGAGCTAGAAACTGTGACGGGATCCACCAGCCAAAAGGCAGGACAAAAGGCACACTAGAGAAGCAGGTCCTTCATGTGGCCTGAGGCAGCCTCCATGGTAGCTCAGATGGATCTTAGTGGGGCTGTGCTGAGCTGCCCCATGGTGCTGGGCCTACCACTCCACATCTACCAGCTTAGATGGGCTCATACCATTTTTATTTTTGCCAACATCTGAATGCTGTATTTTCAAGTTTCAAATACAAGATTAATGAGCAAAAGTATCTGGGGCAAAAATATCTCTTGATAAAAATGCATCTGAAGTTCATCAGCCCCTGAATATTGGGCCTTATCTGTTGGCAATCTAGTCTTGCTGCCACTGAGTCAAACTATCTAAAACTGTCTTAAATGTTCACAAGTCTTGCTGGGGGGTGAGGTTGTAGGACGCTGCCTCATGTTTCCAGACATTCAGCAGTTGATAAGGAAAGGCTGCAGATACTGAAATCACCACACATCTGGAGGACTCACTTCCACTATATCCTCTTCACTGCTAAGGAGAGAAAGTAAGGGTTTTCTCAGCTATCAACACGGTTACTCTGTAGCAGTGAAACTACAAATTACCAGCCTTCTTAGTTTTTCCTTTTGTGAGGGGAGATGTGTATCTTTCTGTCACCAAGGGCAAATGAGTACAGGTGAAAATGGCTTCTGTGGATTGACATGTTCATTAACAACAGAGCAAGGATTATGAGGAAGGTCTTCCACACTCGAAAGAAAAACCCTTCAGATTTTACCTTAAGTCTATGAAACTCGTTTCAAAGATGTGCTTTGTGCTTTCTCCAAGACCCATGAAAGTTCTCCCAAAGTAGATTAGGAACTACTCTGCTAAAAGCAACCCCCCACAAATGCCTCAGTCTTCTATTTGTTTTTCCAGTGAAACTCTATTTCTGAAGACATGATGTGCTCAGTATAAGTCCCACGGCATTGCAAAAATGGCATTTTAGCAGGCTGAGCTACTCAGCAGGGCGGGGCTCCATGCAGCAGGTCCACCCCCACCACCCCCCCCCCGCCCCCACTCCACACCCTTCGTTGGGCTCTGTGGAGTCCCCTGCACATGAAATTGGGAAGTGAAAGGAGGACTGGCTTAAAGTGGTATCTTTACCACTTCCAACGATGTTTTTAAAAATATATGGCAAAATTAAGGTGAAATTTGTACTTTATGGTAAGATAAGGATATGCTATTATCAGTCAACAAACTGCATCCATTTGCATGTTGAAAAAAATACTAAAAATAGACAATTGGGGCGTCCCTAGTGGCGCAGTGGTTGGGAGTCCGCCTGCCGATGCAGGGGACACGGGTTCGTGCCCCGGTCCGGGAAGATCCCACATGCCACGGAGCGGCTGGGCCTGTGAGCCATGGCCGCTGAGCCTGCGCGTCCGGAGCCTGTGTTCCGCAACGGGAGAGGCCACAACAGTGAGCAGCCCGCGTACCGCAAAAAAAAAAAAAAAAAGGCAATTGGTTCATTCCCAACAACATATCCAGTTGAATGGTATAGATAAAATCCTATTACACTAAAATTTTCTGTGGGACAAAATGATTTAAATTGCATTAACTAATTCCTTTTTATTTTTTTTAAATTCCTTTTTAATGTAGTGATGAAAGTACTTATACTGACAACTTAGGAACCTAGAAATATCAACTCTTAAGACATTTGTAATCCAAAATAAGGGAAAAGTTAAGATTCTACAGAAGAAACTATAATTAGCCTTTTAAAAATGCTTTAAGGAAATATGAACTATGTCCAGAGGGGAGAGAATACAGGAATAAGTTATACTGTATAAGCAACTTCCACTTGATAAAGCTGTTATCTCTGAAGACTTAGACCATAAAATGGGAATTTCATAAAAACAATCTGAGGAAGACAGAAGAATGACAGTGGTGAACTTTTTAAAATATAATAATAGATACATGTAAGTCAGTGTTAATTTTATTACTGAGAACTTAGTAAATTATAAAGTGTTTTATTGTCCTTGAGAAAATCACAAACAGTTTTTAGAAATATATACAGGATAATTCAGGGTTAGAGAGAAGTCCAATTTATGTATTAGGGTACAAGCTTAAAATTTTTGGAGGATACTGCTCTAAAAATACATCTGTGATCGTGTCATTTACTACTAACAAATCAGTATAATCCCAAAAGTCCTACTGTCCTAGATGGTCTTGGGTCAGCCACAGGTGTTGGAACAGTCACTGAGTGCTTGAGGCATTGTTGCTTTTCTGTAAATGATTCCCTATTTGGGTATGGTAAAAACTTCACTAGTAGAGTGAAAATTTACATCTTTAATAGTGCTCCATCACAGTTTACCTAGATGACCACTTTAAATTATAACTCAGAGATCACTATGTATTCTAATATAGTCTGTAGTGAATAGAAACCTAGATATAGACATTACAGTTCTGATTCAGAGCAGCAATCTCTAGTTTCTGTATTTTAAGGATCATTCATATTCCAATTATGATACTTCATGATACAAAATTGTATTCCTAAATCCAAAATAAACTTCATATCACTGCTACAGAAGCATAAACAATTTTAATCTTATCAGCATTTCAATTGGGAGTATTAGAAACAAATTTGATACTGGAAAAATATAAAAGAATGTCTGAATCAAAATGAAAATATGCTAGCCTATTTCATATACTTTAAGTACAGACATTATTGGTCACTGTGATTGGTGGATAAATCAAATCCCTATAAAGGGGAAACATTTTAGTTGCAAGTCATAACCTCTGTCCTGCAAGCCTCTTATCAGAGCAGATATGAGATGTCCTTTCTTCATTCTCTCCTTCATTGATAGGCAGTGAAATGACCAAAACTCAGGAAGCAAATAGCATTTACTGATATTCCTTACAGCGTAAATTTCCAGAAAGTCTCTTTAGAGAAGGGCTATAGAATAGTGTTTTCTGTAACTCGCTGGGTTTAACATTTTTCTAGGGGGAGTTGGTAACACTGAGAAGTCAATGTCTGTAGTATGGCAGTGTCAGGTCAAGGGATTGTCAGAAATAATTCTGTAACCAAGAGCTGTTCTCTGTTTGGTCACTTCTGTGGTTGAACACATTAACTTAAGTCTTTAATTCATTCAATGATGGGTACATAGAACCTTGTTTTGTTTTGCATCTACAGCTAATCTGACTCTAGTTTTCTTTCATCTCTAGGAGCAATTAATTGGTAACAGTCATATAATGATTCTCACAAGAGTTGTGATGGCTACTGCAACTTTTTTTCTAAAAATCTGATAAAGACTATATGAAGTATGAATTCAGGGATCTTACATTTATCTGCTTAATGAATTTTTTCAGAGAGATCTTAACATCATTTCAGACTAACATAGGCAGGATAAGAAGATATCAGAAGTAAATACTGGCTTTTCCATCTACTTTATTAGTTACGAATGAAAAGCAGCAGGGCCACACAGTCCAACGGCAGCCCCTTTGCAAGAACATCTGACTCCCTCCAGTTTCCCCTGGCTCACAACGAACTGTAGCCCTGCATTCTGCCTGCATGAGAAGAAATCACAAATGAATAAAGGTTGGAGAGTTGCTTAAGACAAGAGGTAAAGATGAGCTGCAATGGAATTGACTGGATGTTGCAGACCTCACAGACTTAACCAGCTAGAAGGCTCGTAGTAGTTTAAAAAAAAAAAAAAAAAGCCTTTGCTTATAATTATGATGACTTAAATTTATTATACTCTACTACTTCAGTTGTCTAAAAAATTTGTTCCTAGGTGTCAATGCTGACTCAGTCGTGGTAACGAGCTAATTTAGAAAAAGTTAAAGTAGAGCTCTCATGTGGGAGTGAAAAATTAAAGATGTGCCTTTCTGACAAGCTCCACTAAAATGGTAGAATTTTACAGATGAACTGAATATGTCCATACAGTCCAAGGACTAAGGGTGGATCAAAACTTAGGAAATCAACTTCAACCTATTAAAAATTAAAGATTCCTTTAACATTTAACCACTGATTGAAAAAGGTAATGATTTCTATATAATTTTCCTTGTGGAACCAACAGTAAGTAGGGCTGGCTGCTGCAGTCCACATAGTCTGTGCGATCTCATTTCAATTTTCAGAATGCCTCTTTCTCTTTACAGTCCTAATTCCCATTAAAGATTTTAATAAATGATAAAACTTACCTTAAAATTAATGTAAAAACTAAGGTGTGACCAGACAATATGCTGTAGCACTGATAATTAAATTCAATGAAATGATCGGTCTTGACAAATAGTCTGTAGCGACTTGCATGCCGCCAAAGACAGAGCCTGCAAATCCGCAGGACTCAAATGCTGAGGGCCCCGCCCCTCCTCCCTCCATCAAATCCATGAAGGCGATCTTTGAAGAGATGCCAAGTAAGAGTCTTGACATTCTTCTACCAAATTAACAACATTTCAGGAACCAGTTTGGCAGATTATGAGTGATTGGTAAAAATTTCTCTTAACTTTGAGAATTCCCATGTATCCTTAGGCAACATATATAATTTTAAGAAACAGCTATAAAAACTTTTCTTAAAATGTGAGAAAACACAACACAGCCCTCACCATTATACTTTTCACACTTCAGTTCTTTCCATTAAATTCACAATTTGAGCTACAAGTAGGATTAGCATTTACAAATCAAGTTGGACTAGATTCTTCCACAATGCTCCATTTTCTCCCTAGCTTTGACAAATATATTTGCGCTGGTATGTGTGTTCCCGAATACTAGAATAAGAGACAGTCTTATTCTGTTAGGTTGCAAATTTCTTAGGGTTTCTGCTTTATTATGCCCTGATACCCACAGCAGAAGTTGAGAGATATAACTTAAATAATTAACAGGCGGAAAGCTCTTCTACAATGAAGGTGCTTTGTTAAACCCCATCATACTAGAATAAGTGAACTATAATTTCTATACAATGTACGTACTAAAGGATTTGATGACAACCACAAGATACCTGATAAAGTAAATATATTGACTTAGTATCAATGAAAAGAGTGGAGATGGCATTTCAGCTCTAAAAAGGCAGGCAAAAAAACCTTTTCTAGCCATTTAAATATTACTCAAAAAACGAGTACAACTGAGTAGAAAGGAAAACCAAAAATATTGTATGCACCTTTAACAATGTTCTTGCAATCTACTGATATACAAACCTCTCATTTTTTTCAGGTAACACAAATTCAATTTGTATTGACAGGAGAGATTAATAAAATCCTTTCATTTTAGTTTTTAATACCATACAGTGAAGTTAATAAATTCTGTGTTCTGATTATTCTAAAGAAAAAAAGGCTGGAAGAGGGACAGGGAACACAGTATGGACCCAACATTACTCTAAATAACAATTTTTACTTAAGAAGTCATCAAGCAATGGAGTGTGAAGGATTCAGTGACGTGTCTTATTTTTGGACAGTAGTTACCTTCAGATGGCATGTTTATTGGTTTACGTCTCCTTTTCCCATTTGCACTTCTAGGTTTTGAAGAGCCTTTTCCTAAAACATAAGTTATTTCCCCCCATTCTCTTATTATAAAACTGATTTATTTTTTAGGTACAACTCTTAACTATCTAGAAGAAACTTTTTTGTTGTAACTTAGAAGCTGTGAGTAAATAAATGCTTTATCATTCTTTCAAGGATTACTAAATTGACAAAGGGTTTAATCCCTAAAATAAAGGGAGAATGATTACCCTAGGAATTATCTGAAAATGGGATAAACTTTTCCTTTTATTCAGAAGTTACTACACATTGTCAGTATACCCTTTTTAAATAAGCAGGAAGTGGGGGGAAAAAAGCTTTTTTAAACCTCACCTTTTTTTTTAACGTCTGAAATCTTTTTGTCTTAATATGCTTGGTAAAATTAGTCTTTCAAAGGAATCAAAAATCAAATCTAAATACACCTCAAACCTTTTTTTTTTTTAACCATAAATGAATAAAATCATAGGACTTTGGACATAAACAACCACAGTAGTCTTTTTTTCATATACATCATTAAGTTACTTCAAGTGCAACTGAAAGCTATAGCACTTACTTCTGGATCAGTTCACATTCACTTTGTAACCTTTTGTCTTTTTTCACAAGAAAAATACAAACTGATCCCAAACATATTAAAGTACATCTGTGCATTAAATCCCTGCTCATTTCACATAAAGTAGAAAAAAAGTCAAACATGTTCTAGTGCTCAGTGTAAACATTTTGAACTATTAATTATTTATTAATTTTCCTTAAAGGTACTTAGCAGTGTGTGTCACATATTCAAAGTTAACCTTAGGAATAGCACCGTGACCAAAAAAACCCATAAAAATGATTCTTTCTATAATCCCTTAGTTTTACTTCAGAACTTGAGAAGCTACCATTGTCAACCATACTTTCAAAGTCACCAGGCCAATTTTTGGGGGGGTTTGTTTGTTTGTTTTTCAGATGAAACCAAAATACTGCTTCTACACACAAAGGCCTAACCATTTTGGACAAAATGAACAATTATGAACGGTTGACCAGCCAATCAATTCAGTTAATTCAGTCCAAAAGATAAGACTAGTTCTATTGATGAAGCCTAAATGGTCAAAGTATCATTTTACCAAAAGAACTGATGTATTTATGAATATATTCCATATTTATTTATGGATTTTTTTGGTACCTTTTTCCAGGTGATGGTAAACATGGAGTTATAACCCTGAGAATAGATATAAAACAGAGAAGCTTAAGAAGAGTTAAAATAAATTAATGGATACGACATCTATCACCATTTCTTCAAATTAAGGAAGAGCATGCCATTAATTTTTTTCAGGTCAGTAGTCAAGGACAATTACCCTGACTCAATCTGTTAACAATACAGTTAACACGAGCTTTGAGAAGAAAAGCATCATAGTTTTGAAGTGGTGATAGCTCTCTCAACAACCAAAGGAGAGGTAGGTATACCACCTACCTCAGTTGGTAATGTCTAAGAACATCCTTCCCCTTATACCAGAGTAGAAAGAGAAAGTACCTTCTACCATGTCAACTGGAAAAGATAACTAAAAAGTAGCAACACTTAAGAACACTCTAACACTGATACCAGAGTCTGATGCTTTTCCTTATCTGCCACCTTAAGGATACACAGGAGAAAAGGGTTAATTTTGTCTGAAACCAAACACAGTTAGGGCCAATAAATAACAAAGGGTGGGAGTACTGTAACATACCCCTTTAGCTACGAAATATGTAAACCACTTGAATCAAGTCCATCTTCAGGCACAAACAAGCTAGGAATGGCCACCTATACTGTTTGGAGTAGCACAACCTATCAAGTAAAAATATTTGGCTCGAAAATAAGTGTACTATGGTATTTGATGATGTAAAAGTTACGCTTTAAGTGGATTTCAAAATTATTTTCCAACAACACATGACAGTTTCTTAGATTTAAACTAGAGGTCACTAATAAAGATACTTAGTTGCACCAGCAAAGAATGCTTGGGATTGCACATGGCAGCAGTAGACTAAAAGAGATGGAGAATGACATTTAACTATTTTCCTATATAAATGAGATTTGTGATTGCACTCTTAACAAAAATCAACTCTACAATTTCAAGAGATGGGGGGAAATTACACATAATTTACTCTTTTAGCCCTGTACACTCTATTAAAGAACTCACTTTATCTAAATCTAAGGCACACAAACTCCTCTATTTCACAGAGTAAGACTATGGAAGACCAAGATTTTGGTTAAATTCCGTACATGGAAACCAGGAGATCTTGGAAAGACAAATTATATAGCATTTTGTTAGTGCACAATTTAAAAGAAAATGCTAGTACTATGGTCTGGCCTTAGAGGTTTATAATGCACAAACGTTAAAAAAAAAAAATAATTTACCAGCACTTTATAAATTCAAGTTTATAAAATATAATGGATGATATTTTCCTTAAAAATAAAGAAAAAGAGAAAGACCCAACAGGGCTTTGAAACAAAAATTGGAAACCATTTCAATGAAAATGACCAATCTGGTATAATGCATTCTACTCAAGTAGCCAGGGAAAGAAAAAAGTGGTAGGTACCTTGCCTACTAATCATGGTTACCCCTCCCACAACTGTTATGTCAGTATGCACAGAATATTTATGAAGAATCTGTAAACAAAGGTCACATGAAATTCATACTACAATAGGACTGGGATTAGAAACTACCACCTCTTGACGAATTCTGAAAATAACTGTATGACAATTGCTACCATGAAAGTAATGCTCATTGGTTTTGATAACCAGAATGTCTAGTGTTTAACGTATTTCAAACTCTTGCTATATGTAAATACTGTCAAAGTAGATCTGCCCCCAAAATGAAGCATATTTTGGCACCTGTGCTGAATGCTGCTACAAAGGCAAGCAAGTGCAAATAAAAATAACAGTCATGATTTAGTCACATTCATAACTTTTCATAGAAAAATATAAATATATTCCCTGAATTGTAGGACAAAAAATAATTTCAACAGCCAGCTTTCACTATAAATTCCAGTCCATTCCCTCTTTAAATGAACTGGTTTTCCCTCAAGGTCATAAGGTGCAATCATCAAAATCTAACACATTTTCTAAGCTTCTATCGTCATCCCCATCATGGTATCTCACGGTCCTCCTACCCTGATTTCTCGTCTTTATTTTTGAACGCCGAAGAACTCTTTTAGATTTTGCATAGTCCACATCCTCCCAGTCATTATCATCCACGTTTAACCTAGGACGTTTGCTTTGTCTTTGTCGTCTCACGGTTTTAGATACGTTAGCTGTAAAAGTTTTACCTTTTCTAACTACTTTTGCTTTTCCTTTCATTTTCCTCTTTTTGGTTTTTGTATCATCAGTAAAGTCAGCATCTGATTCAGTGGCAGACCCCAAATCTGAATCAGATTTGGGACTAGTGTCAGGTCCACACTTTGAGCTCCCTGTTGTTTCAGAAGCTTTCACATTTTCCAATTCAGGATGCAGTCTCTTCCTTTTCATTTCTGCCATCTCGGCTGCTTCCTGCGAATCCCGCATCACTTTTGTCTTACTGAAAGGAGCCTTCCCATAGGTCCTGAGTCTTCTGCCATTCCACCTGCGTAGCCCATAATTCAGTTCCTCTTCAAAGTTATTCTCTGCAGTAGCCTTTTGCACCGGAGTTGACTCAGAAGAACATTTTCTACCAGTCTCGTTCCCTGGAATATGGCTTTTTGAATCTTCCTCCGAAGACCCAATCAAGGAATTCTTTGTTTTAGAAGGTGCAACATTTGTTTTGTGACTACTGGTATGCCTGTTCTTGTGTCTTGAATTCAACATACCTTCAGAGTCTGAGTCTTCATTTAAAGACTGATTAATACTTTTTGTACTACCGTCTGAGTCGGCTCCAGGTGGCTTCCCTTCACAGCCATATTGTTCGTTTGGCACGTCACAGTTTACATCTCCCTCAGAATCACTCACTACCTTCTTAGCTGTGGTACATGCAAAATGGAGGGACTTTTTCCTTCCCTTTTTGCTTCTAGTACACACATTTTCTAAACCGACGTCTTCCACATCACTCATTAGCTTGATCCTAGTAGCAGCGGTGGTGGCACATCTTCGAGGAACTCTTAGGAGACCCGTTTTGGCTTTTGATGCTTTCTTAACCACCTTCGAATTGCTGTCTGAGTCACTGGAACAGACCCTTTTCCTGGCAACTTTTCTGCTTTGTCCATGGTCTTGTGATGCAGAGTCTAAAAATTAAAGAGTACTCTTTTAATCTTTAATAGAAGATTAAGTCTAAAGGAATTAAATGTTCAACATTTTAAACAACTGAAGTCCGAGATTCTTTCTAACTTGGAAAGAGGGTGGCGGTGAATGGGTTGGGCTTCTACTACTTTAGAACAGTGACTTTTTCAGCCTCAGCACCAGCCACAAGTATAACATACTCCCATCAATAACATCCCATGCCTTTCTGTCTATATACACAAAGCACCTGACACTAGAGTATTTTATTTACATGAATACAAACTGCACCCTCTTCATCACTGCACTAAAGTATGCAAACTCATCACTCTCAGCCTCCCTGAAACTTCTTAACTTCACAGGTTCCATCACACACTACAGTTAGTCTTAGCTTTAGATGCCTCTTGCTCTTTAATACTTTTCAATCTCCATTTACCAGGACAATCTTAATTCAGAAAGTTATCTAAATTCTCCATGCTCCAGAGTTATTATCAGTAAAATGGACATAATAATAATAATAGTACTTATCTCATAAAAGATATGAAGACTAAACTGGTTCATAAATAAATGTAAAGCACTTAGAAAAACTTCCTGATAAGAAATAGCTTGGTAACTTGGTAACTGTTCTTAGCTGCTATTATTATTTTTTTTTGTTTGTTATTTTGTTTTGTGGTACGCGGGCCTCTCACTGTTGTGGCCTCTCCCGTTGTGGAGCACAGTCTCCGGACGCGCAGGCTCAGCGGCCAGGGCTCACGGGCCCAGCCGCTCTGTGGCATGTGGGGTCCTCCCAGACCGGGGCACAAACCCGTGTCCCCTGCATCGGCAGGCAGACTCTCAACCACTGTGCCACCAGGGAAGCTCCTGCTATTATTATTATTACTTATCACATTCCTTTCAACCCTTTTCTTTCCTCTCCTCAAACTATTATCACCAACAGCTTATAAATGTGCCGGCCTCTGCTTTTCTTAAGCCCATAGCCAATACAATATCCCCATTCCATTATAAGAACTGAAATCTCTATTAAAAACAGCTATGAGGCTTCCCTGGTGGCGCAGTGGTTGAGAGTCCGCCTGCTGATGCAGGGGACATAGGTTCGTGCCCTGGTCCGGGAAGATCCCGTATGCTGCAGAGCGGCTGGGCCCGTGGGCCATGGCCGCTAAGCCTGCGCATCCGGAGCCTGTGCTCCGCAACGGAAGAGGCCGCAACAGTGAGAGGCCCGCGTACCACAAAAAAAAAAAAAGACAAAAAGAGAAAAAAAACAGCTATGGCCAAGGCTTCCTGTTACATAAGCAAAACTAAACAGGTGGCAAAGAAAAGTTTTATGGGGGGGAAAAGACATGTATGCTATAAAAAAAAAAGGACAGTGAGAAAAATCAGTGAACCAAGGTTAAATGTTTTGAATTACCTTTCATAAAATTGTTTGGTTTTTCTTTTGTTTTCTTGTCATCATCTGAATCCAGATCAGTTTCAGATACATGATCTGAAAAACACTGGGACCCAGCAACAGGTTCACACTTCACATTCCCTGAACTCGGGTTAATTTCCATTTTATGACATCTACCGTCTTCTCCATCTTCTGCTTCAGATTCAGAGTCCTCTGAATCACTGAAGATTTTTGCTTTTTTAAGGAAAGCAGCATTCTTGCGACCTGTGTTGTACCTCCTACCACCATATTTTCTTGGTTCAGAATTTGCTTCCTCCTCTTCCTCTGAGATGCTTTCTGCCTTAGGTTTCTGCGAAGATGTTGATGGGCCAGCAGTTCTGTTACGTCCATTATCTGAATCATGACTTTTAGAGTCTTCCTCAGAAGACTCTATCTTAAGAAATTTTGTTTTAGAAGTTGCTGCAGTTTGGGACTTGTAACCATTAGCATGCCAATTTTTCCGGGCTACCCGCAAATCACTTTCTGACTCTGAATCTCCATTTTCAGTATTCTGGGCAGCATGAGAACTGGACAATGGTGATGGTTGATTTTGATCTTTTAGCTCCTCTTCTTCAAGTTCTGACTTTAAGCTCTGGTCATCCTCAGAATTATGTAATAACTTTTTTCTAGCTACAGCAGAAGCATTGCGGTGAGGCAGCTTACGGCCAGAACAGACACTTTCAGAGCTAGAATTCTCCTCTACGTCACTCATTAACTTTATCTTATTGGCAGCCACAGCAGCACACTTTCGTAGCACTTTTCGGTTACTTCCAGCTCTGGCTTTTAGACTTTCACCAGTCTCCAAAAAATTGTTATCAGAGTCACTTAAATAGACTCTCTTTCTAGTGGCTCTTCTACCACATCCATTTTCTAAAGAAACTGGACCTAAAAATAAAGTAACAGTAAAATTAGAGAGGTCTTCCTTATTTCAACATTTTTAAATGACTTCATTTTAGTACTGATGTTCCTTATTTTTTTAATGCCAAAACAAGTTTACCTTTCTAAATTTAAAAAGTTTAAAGGACAGAACAGAGAGTCCAGAAATAAACCCATGCATATATGGTCAGATAATTTACGACAAAGGAGCCAAGAATATAAAAATGGTAAGGGACAGTCTTTTCAATAAATGGTGTTGGGAAACTAGACAGCCACATGCAAAAGAATGAAACTAGACTACTATCTTATACCATTCACAAAAATTAACTCAAAGTGGATTAAAGAATGTAAGACCTGAAATCATACTACTAGAAGAAAACATGGGTAGAAAAATCCTTGACATCATTCTTGGCAATGATTTTTTAGATCTGACTCCAAAAGCAAAAGCAACAAAAGCAAAAATAAACAAGACTACATCAAACTAAAAAGCAAAGGAAATCATCAACAAAATGAAATGGCAACATACTGAATGGGAGAAGATATTTGCAAATCATATACCTAATCAGCGGTTAATATCCAGAACTCATACAACTCAATAGCAAAAAAACAAACAATCCAATTTAAAAATGAGCAGAGAATCTGAAGAGGCATTTTTCCATAAGAGGCATACAGATGTCCAACAAGCACATGAAAAGATGCTCAACATCACTGATCATTAGGGAAATGCAAATCAAAACCACAGTGAGATATCATTTCACACCTTTTAGAATAGCTATCATCAGAAAGACAAGAAATAACAAGTGTTGGTGAGGATGTGAAGGAGAGAGAGCCCCTGTGCACGGCTGGTGGGAAAGTAAATTGGTGCAGCCACTATAGAAAACAGTATCGAGGTTCCTCAAAAAATTACAAATAGAAATATTATATGATCCAACAATTCCACTTCTGGCTGTTTATCCAAAGAAAACAAAAACATGAATGTGAAAAGATATGTGCACCCCCATGCTCACTGCAGCATTATTCACAATAGCCAAGATACGGAAACAACCTAAGTGTTCGATAATGGATGAATGGATAAAAAAGGTACACACCCACACGAATACTTCTCAGCCATAAAAAAGAATGGACTCTTGCCATGTGCGACAACACAGATGGACCTTGAGGGTATTATGCTAAGTGAAGTAAGTCAGACAGAGAAAGACAAATACCCTATGATCTCACTTATGTGTGGAATCTACAAAAACAAAACAAAAAACAAGCTCATAGATACAGAGAACAGACTGGTGGTTGCCTGAGGGTAGGGTGCATAGGGAGTGAGTGAAATGGGTGAATGGAGTCAAAAGGTACAAACTTCCAGTTATAAAATAAATAAGTTATGAAGATATAATGTACAGCATGGCAAGTATCGTTAATAATACTGTATTGCATATTTGAAAGTTGCTAAGACTAAATCTTAAAAGTCCTCATCACAAGAAAAAAGAAAATTTTGTGACTATGTATGGTGACGCACAGTGACCATTCTGTAAAGTACACAAATGTCAAATCATTACATTGTACACCTGAAATTAATATAATGTTATATGTCAATTATACCTCAAGAAAAAAAAAAGCCTAAAGGACATGTAATCATGTGCAGATGCATTAAGTCAGTAAACCATCCAGGACTTGCCTGGTGGTGCAGTGGTTAAGAATCCACCGGCCAATGCAGGCAACACGGGTTCGATCCCTGGTCCAGGAAGATCCCACATGCCGCAGAGCAACTAAGCCCGTGTGCCACAACTACCAAGCCTGCACTCTAGAGCCCGCGTGCCGCAACTGCTGAGCCCAAGCGCCGCATACACTGAAGCCTGCACGCCTAGAGCCCGTGCTCCCTGCAACAAGAGAAGCCACCGCAATGAGAAGCCCATGCACCGCAACGAAGAGTAGCCCCCACTCGCCAAAACTAGAGAAAGCCCACGTGCAGCAACAAAGACCCAATGCAGTCAAAAAATAAATAAAAATTTAAATTAAAAAAAAAATGTTTTTAAGTAAATAAATAAATAAACCATCCAATATTTAGCTTTTGAATTCTCTTGATATACATTTCTCCAAAGTACCACTGAGCCTCTTCTCACCAGTTTTTCTTTTAGCGGCTCTGGTTCTGGTCATCCTGCTCCTGGCCAGCCCACTACGTAAGGAGGATTCACGAGCTCTTGAACTCTCTTTGCTTTCCTCTGAACTATTTGAAGCTGAAGATGATGAAGAGGTACCTAAGGAATCTTCCATTTCACTTTCTAAGAAAAATGAAGCATCAACAGTTCATTACATATATTCTCCTATCTTTACACACAAGCAGTTATTTTGTAACAATAGACTAAAAGCAGATTCTTAAAATACTCTGAAAAGGAGAGTATATTTTTTAAAACCGTTCCAAAGAATAGCTGATAACATTTTGGTATTAAAAGGTACATAATCAGCATCTGAAATCAAGTTTGTTCTCTTATTTCTGAAAGTAACATGTTAATACTGGTTTGGATTCAGAAAATACAATTTATATATTTTATAAACAAGCTTTCATTAAAAATTTTATTAGCTCCACTATCTTCTTCCTTCTGTTATGAGACAGGTATTTCCTATAGAAAAGACAATCATTTCAAGTCCAGTATTTCAGTAGGCTTTCAGGTCTCTTTCTAGTAGCCCTTCCTAACAGCATAGTTGTACCATACAGGCTTCCAAGCTCAAGAAAGAGCATTTCAACACACACACACACAAAAAAGGTAGAAAAGGTGTGAGATGAATAATTTAAATAGTACAGGTCATTTCCCCCCACCATAATACTTAATGAGTATATGCACAAGTGTAGGCACAAGATAGGAAACCACATTTCCTGCTCCTTCATCCAGGCTCAGTTCTTGCATGCCTATCACAAAATAAATATTGCATCAAAATGAGTGGGAACATACTGCTGAAAGACAAAATTCTGCTCCATATTACAACCCAACTCTACGTCAAAGAACAGAGTGGCTGTTAGAGGGGTATCAGTCACCAAATCGTGTTCCTTCCTTTGAAATTGCTCTGCAGTTTGCCCACTCTGCCTGCTCCTACTGTATCCCACTTCCCATCATGTTGACTATGTTTCCCGATTCTTCTCCTTCCCCACATATCACTGCCAAACTGATTAATCTTCCTGAAACAGAATTCGTCATGTGATTCCTTCACAACAAGGGACCCTATTAAGTAATCCAAACTTTTCTGCAAGACTTGCCAGTCTCTAAAATTTGGCTGCATTTTACCTGTTTGATCCTACTATTTTAAATCACAACAGTAATCATTATACCATCATCACAAGTCACCAAAATCACTCAGAGCAATATGCAAGTATGTACACACCATGGCCTCATTCGCACAATGCTAACAAAGGGTCAGCGTCAGCTACAGTTATACCACCAAATAGTAATAAAATAAACAGTTTAGAATTTACTAGGTCATCAGCTTTAAACTTACATGATTACCAAGTCCTTTTTTTAATTTAAAGAAATTTTTAAATGTCAAATTTTGCACAAACAGTGGTACTTATATCACATTATTTAAAACCTGAATGATTCAAATTTGCTTAAAATGTGGCTGCACCACTTGCAAAGAACAGTATTTATCAAATATAATCTAATTATTCCATGTATTACTTAAATCTCTTCTGTTAAATTTAAGTTCCTTGAATGTCAAGGTCATGTCTTACTTCTTTATTCTCTCCTCTAAACCCACAGTAACTACCAATGTTACAAACGTGAGTGCTCAACAGGTGAATATATAACATTCCATTTCTCACCAGATAATGTAGAGCCATTTGTTAGAGTGACAGGTGTATTTCTCCTCATTCTTTCTGATGATGCCGCTGAATCTGAAGAATCACCAGAAGTAACACCCGAAGAGACACTAGCACTTGTCTTGTGGCTTGTAGAATAAGCTGCCCTACTTGAGGTAGACTGGACAGGAGAACCTACCAACTCAGGAATTACTTTTGCCTGAGATTTTAAGCGCTTCTGCTTGATATTTCTGGTCAAAGAAAAAATAAAACAATATTTAACAAAACAGAGGATGCCTAAATAAAGTGTATTATTACTTAACCTGAGAATAACTTTATGATCAAGACATTAAAATATTCATTATTAACATCTTATTCTAGCATGGATTACTGTTCTCTTTAAACCTGACATCATTTTATTCCAAATTTGAGTAATGAACAAATGATCCAAGTAACAGAATTACAGAAAATCATGCTGAATACCTTAGATTCTTTGGATTAAATGCTAAGAGGAGCCAACATTTATGTAATACAGGCATTCATTCATATTACAAATTTTTTTAAAGTTATATCTGCAATAGAGCTTGTGATGTGATGTGATTTTGACTGATTGATTGATTTTTGGCTGCACCACGGCTTGCGGGATTCTCAGTTCCCTGACCAGGGACTGAACCCAGGCCACACCAGTGAAAGCCTGGAATCCTAACCACTTGGCCACCAAGGAACTGCCCATATTACAAATTTGAGTCTCAATACGACAACATTCCCTCTAGGCTCCTATTTATATATTCCTAAAGACAGTATAAAATTAGGAGAAATTGACAAAACCTGAAGAGAAAGAACAGAGAGGCAAAAAAGAGAACAAGCTAGTTTTTTTCTGAGACCAATCTGTTTACATCTAAGGGCCAATTCACCAAAATTGGCCCCTGAGCCATGGATTATGGTGAAAAACAGTGGAAGTTTAAGATAAGACAATCTTTGGGTTTAAATTACAGATCTGAGTAATATTCATGTTTTTTAAAGATAACCCTTTAAAACAAAAGGATTTGGTTTTGTTTTCCTTTAAAACAAAAAAGACAAAGGAGCTTTTAGGAGCTTAAAGATAACCACAATTAATCAACTATACTTCAATTTTTAAAAAACACAGTTCTTTTAAGCAGTTATTGTTTATCATAATCAAGAAAATTCAAGTTTCCACATGTAAACAGACCATGTTTAAAGACAAGTAGTCTTTCAGTTTCCATGTGTTAAATCCAATCTGTCAGCTACAAATGGGAGGGGGACAAATGACTGTAAAACGTAACATCTTGGTTTCCTCCTTTTATTAAAAAATAAAAATAAAAAAAGGAAAACTCAAACTTGTTATGTCAAAATTTTAACTTCCATTAATATCAGCTGAAGGGTAATACAAAAAGAAATAATTATATGCTTATATACTTATCATAAGTATATACTTATTTATTTATTTATTTATTTTTGCGGTACGCGGGCCTCTCACTGTTGTGGTCTCTCCCGTTGCGGAGCATAGGCTCTGGACGCGCAGGCTCAGTGGCTATGGCCCACGGGCCCAGCTGCTCCGCGGCATGTGGGATCTTCCCAGACCGGGGCACGAACCCGTGTCCCCTGCACTGGCAGGCGGACTCTCAACCACAGCGCAACCAGGGAAGCCCATAAACTTGATTTTTAACAGTAGACAAGGTGATAGTAGCTCAAGAGTGAAAACTTTTCCTTTTTATCCTATCCTTTATGAAGAAAAAAAATGCAGAAGGCCTCAGAGACCTTTGGGAGACCATTAAACATACCAACATATGGGAGCCCCAAAGGAGACAAAAGGAGCAGAACAAAGTATCTGAAGAAATAATGGCTGAAAACCACCCAAATCTGATGAAAAACATTATACGTCCACAAAGCTGGACAAATTTCAATAAGGATAAACGGAAAGAAATCCACACCTACAGTCATTTGCAAGATGAAGACAAAAAGAAAATCTTGAAAGCACCAAGAGAAAACTCCATATGCACAAGGAAGGGAACCTCAGTAAGATTAATAGCTGACTTCTCATCAGAAACACTGGAGGTCAGCAGGCAGTAAGATGACATATTCAAAGTGCTAAAAGAAACACACTGCCAACTAAACTAGTCTTAAATAATAAAAGTGAAATTAAGACATTCCCAGATAAACAAAGATTAAGGGAATTCACTGCTCGCATGTCTGCCTTACAAGAAATATTAAAGGACTTCAGGTTGAAAAGAAAGGACACCAGAGGGTAACTCAAATCTATAAAAGGAAATAAAGACCACTGGGAAAGATAATTACATAAGTAAACATAAATAACAGTATAAGTAATTTGTTTATTCTTATCTGATTTAAAAGACAACTTCATAAAACAACCTATAAAGATATAAACTGTATGACAGTAACAGCACAAATAAGAAGGGGAAGGGAGCTAAACTAGAACAGAATTCTTATATCTATGGGAATTAAATAGTATTAACCTGAAGTAGATTGTTTTCAATTGAGATGCATGGTGTAATCCCAAGAACAACCATGAGGAAATCCATCAAGGGTATAGCGCACATTCAAAATGTACATGATGGGTTTCCCTGGTGGCGCAGTGGTTGAGAATCTGCCTGCCAATGCAGGGGACGTGGGTTTGATCCCTGGTCCGGGAAGATCCCACATACCATGAAGCAACTAAGCCCGTGAGCCACAACTACTGAGCCTGTGCTCTAGAGCCCACGAACCACAACTACTGAGCCTGTGTGCTGCAACTACTGAAGCCCGCGCGCCTAGAGCCCGTGCTCCGCAACAAGAGAAGCCACCACAGTGAGAAGCCTGCGCACCACAACCAAGAGTAGCCCCCGATCGCCACACTAGAGGAAGCCCACGTGCAGCAACAAAGACCCAATGCAGCCAAAAATAAATAAATAAAATAAATTTATAAAAAAAAAAAGTACATGAAAACAAACTAAACACTGAAAAACTCAATTTCCATATTTCTACATGTCAAAATATCTATAAATTTGATAGTAATGTAAGCTACATAGTCATAAATGGCAAAATATAAATTAATATTAATTTACTATAAAGAGAATAAATCCTTCATTTTATATTTCTTCTCTACAACTAATCCCCAGTGAAAATAGAGTGCATTACATCTAACTGGCATTTTCCCTTACACGATCAAATGCTCAATAGCCATACACAGTCATCATTTTATCCTCTGCATTAAAAACAAAAATTCTTATGCAAAAGACAAGAAATATTTTGAATAATCCTTAGTAAGATTTAGTTGATGCTTTTCATTAAATACTTACAAATGTATATAATTAAAAATTAATGCAACAGCTCTATATGCAGAGAATGCTTTCAAGCCATAAAAAACAATGACTATTCTTTAGTGAATATACTGTAAAATGATTAAGAATTTTTAGCTTAATAAAATCAAAGAAGTATCACAACCTGAAATTTTTAAAAACTGCACACAAAGGCTGCAATAACCAATTTACCTGATACTTTTGTTAGACTGATTGACACGGTTACAATTTTGCCGTCTCTTGAACCTCTGGCTTCTTCGAAGTTTTTCACTGAATTTTTGACCAATCTTAAAATCAGAAGAGATTTTCTTCATTTTTTCTTCAAATAAGGCAGACAATCTCAACGTCATACTGTAAATCTGCAAGGACATGAAAGCAAAACTAGTACTATAAAATATCTTTTAAAATATTTTTACAAGTAAAATTATAGTCATTGAGGCTACTTGTAATCTATTATATCACTGTTATAGATAAATGACTGTTCCTTACTTCATTTCCCATCGCTTCCCTGCAAGGACAGTGGAAGTATCAAATACACACTTCTCCGATGAAAAGAAAGTAATTTTAAATCAATCAACCCTAGGGTTGGTTGTATCTAGGATTTATGTCTGTATGTCAATGGTTCTCAACTGGTTTTTTTCCACATCTACCTGTACAAATCCCCAAAACGCCTCCTTCTCCCAAACGTAGATAGGAAGTTGGTTGTTTTTTTTTTTTGTTTTTTTTTTTTTTGCGGTACGCGGGCCTCTCACTGTTGTCACCTCTCCCGTTGCGGATCACAGGCTCCGGACGCGCAGGCTCAGCGGCCATGGCTCACGGGCCCAGCCGCTGCGCGGCATGTGGGATCTTCCCGGACCGGGGCTCGAACCCATGTCCCCTGCATCGGCAGGCTTACTCTCAACCACTGCACCACCAGGGAAGCCCCCTGGTTGGTTTTAAGGCTGCTATTTAGGCAGCAGAAAAGCAGTGTCTCCTTGGGGCAAGGGAACAAAAGCACTTCTACACTACTCTCTACTTGAAATCTGACTGCCTCTGATGCCACTTAGATTATTATTGGGAAAAAAACGATTGCTTACATCCAAAAGGAGACATTATGCCCTATAACTTTATATAAGATTGTGTTCTAATAACTTTTATAATTAAATAACATCAAATCCTCAAAAGAACAGCAATGTAATGTTGAGTGCCGCTATAAATAACTTTTTGGCACAGCTCTGTATTCACAGGAAGTACTCTTTACTCATCCACAATCATTCCTGTAAAGTAAAAATCTAATATTCAAAAGCTAAATATCAATCATTCTGGTGCATGGTAGAGGAGGGTGAAGAGACTAACACTGGGGAACCTTTAAAAAGTATGTAAAATGTATGAATTTGCCATATTCATATATATATATATATATATACACACACACACACACACACACACACACACATACATATATACACACATACATATACAGGTATCCCCACTTTCAAAAACGCTACTTTCTGCCACTTCACTTTTACAAAAGACGTACTTTATTAGTACTTGTTTTCGCTAACTGAAAAAAAAATCCAAAGGAGATTTTCACTTCTATGAAAAAAGGTGAAAACAGAGTTCAGCATTTGTCTGCAGCAAGCTGTTATAGAGGTAGTGCGTACCCCAAACAGCAAGAGTAGCACCGCCAAGCTCCTTCCCCAGCAACTACACTCAGCATCTCAGCATCAGGTCACCTCAGTTTTTTGTTTGTTTGTTTTTTTAGCAACGTCCCAAACCAGAGAGATATATTTATTATGGTTGCTGAGCTTGCATTGACACGTTATCACCCCAAGTCCATCAGAACCATTAGGGTTCATTCTTGGTGTTGAATATTCTATGGGCTTTGACAAAAGTATAATGACAACAGATTTTCCCTTTCGGCACTTTGAATATGTAATTCGACAGCCTTCTGGTCAGCAAAATTCTGGCAGAGAAATCAGCTGACAGCTTTAAGGGGTATCTATTACGTTATGACTCTTTGTTTTTCTCTTGCTGTCTTTAGAATTCTCTCTTTATGCTTAGCTTTTACCATTTTAATTATGATGTGTCTTGGTGTACATCTCTTTGTGACTCATTTTGTTTAGGCAGGTCACCACAGTTTTGAACTGTATCTGTGAGCATCTGTGCTTTATCTTGATCTATTCCGTGTATCTGTTATCAAGATGTGTCCTAAGGTAGCTGGTTCTTCACCTAGAAATGGGGTATGTTCAAATACAGAAGGAAACCTATATACACATACATATAATAAGTATATGTGAAATCTGTAATCCCTCTTTATCTTTGAAGTGGTCTTTAACAGTTATTTCCAGTATTTTGTATATATATTATTCTTTTCCCTCAAACCTGAACTCTAGCATAAGTCACCAATTTTAACAAGAGTGATTTTTTTTCCTCAATCGTATTAAGTTTGAAAGCTCTGATACTCCTGAGTACCACCACTTTCATCTGAAAAATTCAATAATACATTTGAATTAAAAATAAAATTGTTTAACAAAATTGAGTGCTAAAATTATTGGTTCCTCAACATGAAAAAGGGCATGTGTGAAAAACCCACAGTTATCATTATACACAATGGTAAATGACTGAAAATCTTTCCCCCTTAGATCAGGAATGATACAAGAATGCCTGGTTTCACCACTGTTATTCAACACTGTACCTTAAATTCTACCAGAGCAATTAAACAAGAAATAAAAATAATTCAAATTGGAAAGGTAGAAGTAGAACTATCTCTATTTGCAGATGAAATGATCCTATATATAGAAGCAATCAAAGATTCTACAAGAAAGCTATTAGTGCTAACAAATTAATCCAACTAAATTACAGAGTATGAGATTAACACACAAGAATCTGCTCTGTTTCTATACACCAACAATGAACAAGCAAAAAAGGAAATTAAGAAAGCAACTGCAGGGCTTCCCAGGTGGCACAGTGGACAGTGAGAGGCTCGCGTACCACAAAAAAAAAAAAAAAAAAAAAAAAAAAGAAAGCAACTGCATCTCAAATAGCATCTGAAACAATAAAATATGTGGGAATAAATTTAACCAAGGAGCTGTAAGACTCTCCACTGAAAATTACAAAACATTGCTGGAAGAAATTAGACCTAAATAAATGGAAAGACATCTGGCGTTAAAGGATAGAAAAACAGTAGTCAGGACGTCAATACTGCCCAAAGCAATCTACACATTCAATTCAATCCCTATGAAAACAGACATGGAAAAAGTCAATCCTCAAATTCATAATGAATTGCACCCCCTGAACTGCCAAAACAATCCTGAAAGAGAACAATGTAAGAGGACTCAAATTTCCTTTACTGCCAAACTTACTACTAAAGCTACAGTAAACAAAACATTATAGTACTGACACAGAGACAGACACTCATATGTATAAACCAATGGAACAGAACTGAGTTCAGAAATAAACCCATATATCTATGGCCAACTGATTTTCAAAAAGGGTGCAAGGCCATTTAATAGGGAAAGAATAGTCACTTCAACAGATGTTGCTGGGACAACTGGATTTCTACATGCAAAAGAATAAACTGGACCTCTATCTTACACCATACACAAATATTAACTCAAAATGGATCAATAGCTTACATAAGAACTAAACCATAAAACTCTTAGAAGAACACATGAGGTGAATCTTCATGACACTGAATTTGGCAGTGGATTTTTTTTAAACTATTTTGAACACTATTTCCAAACATTTGCCTCTATAAATTACTCCTTAATATATATGTTTTGTGCAAGTAGTCTTTTCCACAGTTAACACTGTCTATAAAAAATAATTATTAAAATTAGAATTAATGGGGCTTCCCTGGTGGCGCAATGGTTGAGAGTCCGCCTGTCGATGCAGGGGACACGGGTTCGTGCCCCGGTCCGGGAGGATCCCACATGCCGTGGAGCGGCTGGGCCCGTGAGCCATGGCCGCTGAGCCTGCGCGTCCGGAGCCTGTGCTCCGCAATGGGAGAGGCCACAACAGTGAGAGGCCCGCGTACAAAAAAAAAAAAAAATTAGAATTAATGGGTCAAATGGCACTTAAGTTTCTGACACATATTTTTCAAATTGCTCCATAATAGTGTTGGGCATCTTACAGGCTGTGTGACGCTAAGTAGCAATGGGTTCTTAAACATGAAACCAAAAGCACAAGAAACCAAAGAAAAAAAATAGATTAATTGGACTTCATCAAAATTAAAAACTTTTCTGCATCAAAGGACATTATCAAAAGTGAAAAGACAACCTACAGACAAAATAACTGGAAAACATTCATCTGATTAGGACTTAATATCCAGAATATATTTAAAAATTCTTACAACTCAACAACAAAAGGACAAAAAATCCAATTAAAAATTGGGCAAACCACTTGAATAGATATTTTTCCAAAGAAAATATACAAGTGGTCAATAACCACATGAAAAGATACTCAACATCATTAGTGTACTGACTATATTTTCTTATTTTCTGTATCATTGATGCTCTGGCATTTGGAGCCTTGATCCTGGAGAGACTACCCCATCCCAGGGCTAGTTCCCAGAGATAGCAAGTGGCTTTTTTTTGCAGGTGTACCTCTGATACAGAAAACAATCAATCCAGAGATCAAACACCTAACAAGTCTTCTTTATCAAACTCTCATACACCAAGCCAATATTCCCCCTACCCAAATCACCCCAGGGCCAGGAATCAGACATCTAGAGACCACCCCTACAAATCAAAGCTCCAATTACTACAAACTAGCCAATCCCAGACTGTTTACTCTGCCCTGCCTTGCCGTCCTGTGAAAACCCCAATCTAAGCTCTGCGCCATACTCTTCCCTTCCCTCCTCTCCCCTCTGCCTACTCATCAACCTTGTATCACACACTTCTGTTTCTAGGGATCTGTGAGTATAAACTTCTTCCTTCGTGACAATTCATGTCTGCATGTCTTACTATATCTGATTTAAATAAATTCTAGATATAATTTTTAGTAAGTCATAACATAAATACAAATCAAAACTACAAGGAGATAACACTTCACAGTTACTACAATGGCTATAATTTTTTTAAAAAACACAGAAAATAACAAATTTTGGCAAGTATGTGGAGAAACTAGAATCCTTGTACATTGCCAGTGGGAATACAAAATGGTGCAGCCATTATGGAATATAGTTTGGTGGTTCCTGAAAAAGCTAAACATAGAATTACTCTATGAACCAGAAATTCCACTCTTAGATATATACCCAAGAAAACTGAGGACAAGAACTCTTACAAATACTTGTATTCCCATTAATCACAATAACCAAAAAGTAGAAACTCAAGTGTCCATCAAAAGATGAATGAGCAAAATGTCATATACCCATACAATGAAATATTATTCAGCCAAAAAAAGGAATGAAGTTCCAATACAGGCAACAACATGGATGAACCTTTAAGATACTATTTTAAGTGAAATATGCCAGACACAAAAGCCAAATATTGTGTGATTCAATTTGTACGAAATATCTACAATAGGCTAATTCAGAGGGATACAAAGTAAATTAGAGGTTACCAAGGGCTGAGGGAAAGGGAGAATGTGGAGTTACTTGCTTACTGGTGACAGAGCTGCTGTTTGGGATGATGAAAGAGTTCTGGAAATAGCAGTGATGGCTGAGCAACACTGTGAATGTAATTAATGCCAGTGAACTATACATTTAAAAATGGTTAAAATGATAAATTTTGTTTTATATATATATGTAACCACAATTTTGAAAATTTGGTAATATACTAAAGCCCACTAGATCGTGCACTTCAAATGCATGAGTTGTATGATGTATCCTCAAACATATTTTAAACAAAAGGGAAAAAGACATGAATGAAATTTATTTTCTGTCTGGAAAGAAAGTCTCGCAAATGGTGAATACTGACAACACAAGCTTGGAAAAATGTTAGACTTGTATGTTAAACTGATCCAATAAGCAATTTGGATACTGAATGCAATGAAAAGGTTCTCAGATTAAGAGAAGAATTAATGCACGCAGTCTGATAATAAGTAATGAGGGAGAAGTGAAATTAAGACAAAATGGTTAATTAGCAGTGATAGTCACTGATGATAGAGAAAGTGCTGTAACATCAAGCAAGGGCTTTATTTTAAAGTCTTACTCTCGAATTATTGCTTTTTTTTTTAATTACCCAGCACACTGGCTACAAAGGTTTATGAATATTCACTGAGAGTACGTGTATCCTTTTGTGTATTTATTATGTTTCAACAAGTTTTGAAAAGTTATCCAACATAGAACATTTGAACAAAAATTTAGGAATGTCCACTCTACTTGTGTTCTTAACTAATCAGATGGCCGATGTGTTTCTTCTTCAGATAAAAAATGTTAGTATGCCATCAGTAGTCCACGCTCACTTCAGATTTTCCTTTTCTTACTTTTAATATTCTTCCAGCCTCTATCACTAAGTTCCCAATCCACTTTTCAAGATTCCCATATGTAAGAAAACACATTTTTCTCACTCTATACATCAAATACAAATTTGTTCATTTTTCACTGGTGTCCTCACTCGCACCAATACTCTTTTGTTTATAAAACTTGAGGAAAGCGGAACAGTGTCACAAGGAAATGATGTTTCCTAAGCAGATGCCTGGGCAGTGGCACTCTATGCTTAACAGTGGTTTTACTCTACTCACTGATCTTTTATGCTCCCACCTCTACCAAACACTAGAAAATTACCATCTACACAGATCACACGTACTTTTTTTCTTTTTTATAAACCACTTTTAAAATTACCTTTGATCTTTTATTTGGTGTATATGCTTTTGCATTGCTAAATATCAACCGGATGTCTTTGCAAAATTCCAAAGGGCTGTCATAATTTCCCGCTTCTAAAGTTTCCCTTACTGTTCCAAAATCCATTGGAGTATCTATAATATCTCGGTAATCCTAGGTTTTAAAAACAATAATTAGTTCAAAGATTCGATTCCTGTTTTTAGAAATGTAAGTGCATCAAATCTCTAAAATATTCAAAATGACAGAAGAAAAAAGGGTACAAGGATCTTAAGAATCAACAATAATTTTAAAGAAGACATCCAAACATATGGACAAGAAATGTAACAAAATTATATACTTGGCAGCAAGATATGAAATTGTTTTTATTTCCTTCTTTATACCCTTCTATAATTTCTAAGCTTCCTACAGTAAATTTGTGCTTTCTAATTTTTTTTTTTTTTAGGTCATTTTCCATTTCCCTATTAGAAAGTAAAGACAGACACTTTTAACCAATTCATAGTTTTCCTGGGGCTGGGCCTACTAATCCTCCAATTATATTACGTAACACTGGTTAACTACGTCTTAACCCAAGTTACAAGGGTGTCTATTAATTCAAGAAAACTGTGTAAAACAACTCTTCCACAGCTGAATTAGTGGTCAGAGACAAAGTTAACAGGAAGCCTAGTCATCTTACTTTTTGGTTGCTGGGGGTTTTTTCTTTCTTTTTTTTTTGGGCCACGCCACGTGGCTTGCAGGATCTCAGTTCCCCGACCAGGGATTGAAGCCGGGTCACGGTAGTGAAAAACCCAGAATCTTAACCACTAGGCCACCAGGGAATTCTAGACATCTTACTTTTTAATTTGAATACCTCTATCCCAACCTCCTCTACACCAACAAGAAAAGCCCCAAACATTCAAATAATGACAACTTACTGGATATTCAACCAAATCAACAGGTTGTCTAAATGGTTCAGAATCTTCACATTGAAATATTAAGTTCACTAGTTCCTTACACTGTTTCTTCCAGTTGCTTTCAACATAATTGGTTGCTTTGATGCTCCTTGTTTTCCAATCATGAACCTAAAAATACATTCATAACATTAAAAGTTTTTTCAATCTTGGAAAAGCCACACTATGGTATGATATAGCATAATGGTAAGAATGCAACTGAGCTGTTGTCTTCTGTATTATGTCATAATATGTCATTACATGATTTTCTATCTACTTGGGGAAAAAAATCCACCTTTTTAAAAAACCCAGTGTCACATCTGTTACTCTAAAAACATTTTCATTCCACCACTTATCTCCTAAGTTTAGAAAACGTTCTCACAGAACATGAAGTATTACAACGGATAATGCAGTAGGCAGAATAATGCTCCCGAACACGTGTACATCTTAGTCCCAAGAACCTGTGACTATGGCAAAAGGGATTCTGCAGATATGACTAAAAGAGTCGATAGACTTTGAGATGGGGAGACAGTCCTGGATTATCAGGGTGGGCCCAATGTAATCACAAGGGTCCTCATACAAGGGAGGCAGAAGAGTCAGAGGCAGACTGGAAGATGCTATGCTGCTGACTTGAAGATGCAAGGGGACCATGAGGCTCCAGAAGCTGGAAAATGGAAGGAAATGAATTCTACCCTAGAGTTTCCAGAAAGGAACACAGCTATGCTGACACCTTGACTTTAGTCCAGTGAGACCCATGCCAAACTTCTAATCCACAGAACTACAAGGTATTTTTATTGCTTAAGGCACTAGATTTATAATTTGCTACAGCAATCACGACAAATACTAAACAGATACTAAATACTTAGAAGTCTGTTTAGAAATGAAATTATATGAAAATGGTAATAATTCAAATCTTAACTTTTCATTGTTATTTGAGGCAGCATATTATGAAAATTGATGTGATAAACAGCTTAAATTTAAGCATTTGAATGAAATATAAGATAACACTATTAAGCATTTTCCAATTAATAAGCTTTACTTTTAATTAACATTTACATAAGAGCTTCAAGAACTGCTGATGACACCACAATTTTAACTACCCAATATCCAAAGCTTATTTCCCACTTTGTTCTCCCCTATCCTCCCAACAAATCCTCATTTTTAAAAAAGGTTCAGTCACCAAATCCTAGTTAATTTTCCCATTAAAAGGTCTCATCTTCTTTCCTTCCTCTCTATTGCAGGCCAACACTATTCTTTTGTTTTTCTTTTTTAATGGCCACGCCACTGTGCGCTTGTGGGATCTTAGTTCCCTGACCAGGGACTGAACCCGAGCCCTCGGCAGTGAAAGTGCGGAGTCCTAACTGGACCGCAAGGGAATTCCCAGCCAGCACTATTCTTGACTAAGTTTCCCACCTTTTCTCTGAGATTCTTGCAATGAACTCCTAACTTTAATACAAATCTATCTAACTTTAATCAAAATCTGTTTTGGCTATGGAATTGACTCTCTACTGTAAATTTAAAAGAAATCTTTGGTTTACAATATCACCATAATCTGCTCCCAACGTAACAGCCAGACGCAACCACTTTGCTCACTCCAAAATTCAACCCCTACGCCAGTCAGGCCAATGCTCTCAGTAGCCCACTGACATGCCACACTTTCCTACTTTTTTAGCTTGAATCATAATAACCCTTACTTTTCAAGTGTCCTCTTCTTACTCTATCTCATTCTGAGGACACAGTCCAAATCCCAACCCTTCCACTAAACCTTACCTAGCCATCCACCTTACAGTGATTTCTCCCATTTCTCTTATAAAATATTCAATATCAATATCAATGTAACTTTTCAAAGACAACACCTAAAATCTTATGTTGATTTGAAAACACAGAGTAAATAAACAACTAAGGTTAATCACACAAATTAACTTACTCTCCTTCTTCCAGAAGATGTTTTAGGAAGATCACTATCATCCTAGGAATAAAAATCAGAGCATTTTAAGTGTTAATATTTTCATTAGATATGCAATAATCTTAGCATACCAAAGACATTAGGTTTACGAGGGTTATAACTTGTTAACAAAATCTCAAAATACAGAATATTAGATGGTCTTTGTGGCACTCACCCTCCAAGAAACCAACCCTTATTCTTATTCTTAATAACCATTTACATTCCCTAACGTAAACATGCACTAAATCCAAAATATAGCTATAAAAAGTTGCCGTGTGCATGTCCACAGAAGACATGCCCAAGGAGCTTTAAATTTGTGTTTTTACCTCTTCCATAAAACTCAGAAGAGTCTCCCACAGATTCCTACATTTTGTACGCTACACATTTTCTTATTCCCTAAATCACATATTAGCATCCCCATTTTTATTCCAATGAAAATCAGTGAACTACAATGATAGTCTGTGTAGAAACTGACACCACACTGTTTTTAAAAAAATATCCTTCCTGCAACTCCATACAACAACCTGATTTTCTCTGAAGTGAAATTACACAACATCAATGATATCTGCCTTTACTTACACTTCAACACCATATTGAGTGAAGGATTTTAGGGTACTTACAGCATGGTAAAGTTCATTAGTTTTTAATTACAATTAAATCCAACTCTCAGATACTGATTTTTTTTTTTTTGGCTGTGCCACATGGCTTGTGGAATTCCAGTTCTCCAAACAGGGATTGAACCCAGGCCACGGCAGTGAAAGCACCGAGTCCTAACCACTGGACTGCCAGGGAATTCCCTCAGATGCTGATTTTACCAAAAACATATCCAAGGTACTTCTTATAATACACCTTTCTCTATCTCAAATTTGGAAAGAGAATATATTCCACACCTAAGTGAATTCACTTAGACATAACTTGTTTATTTAATATCAATTATTGGCTATTACCTCATTGATGATCTAGATAATTTTAAAATGTAGTTTTATCAAGTGCCCTATTTTCATAGTTCATTGGAATATAGCAAGAATTGATTTAGGTAACCAACGTTTTCTACTTCACTCTTCATTCTAAGTTATCATTTGAAATTAACAAAAATCATTATAAAATTGACAAACTTCATACCAAATCCCCGGCATTTTGCTCATCATTTTCAGAAGTGTTAGAAAGTTCTGAGATATTTGTACAGTCTTGACTCCTAAAAGACAATTTTTTAATTTAACAGTATGCAAATGTAGTCCCTGTCTCCAAATATTCAAACTACAGATTAAGATACAAACAGTTCCCCAACTATGCAAACAGTTCCTATGCACACCTAATTTCAAGCAGTAGAATATCAGGTTTTTACTCTATCCTCTGTGGAAACAACTGACCATACTAGAACACTGAAAGTTAATTTTTTTTTCAATTTAAGTGTGTACAGAAATACTATATGTATAGCCTCAACTGGATGAATACACGGATGAGTTTTTCAAAGTTATCACCACTAGTAATATTTGTACAGTGAGTACCAGGAAAATGGTTGATTTGAGATAAAAAAGAATAGAAGCAAAAAAGGAAGTAAAAACTAAAATAAATTATATCTTAACCTCACTGTAAACACAGCAGAAGAAAGAATCAAAAAATAGGGGTATCTAGACACAACGGAGATGAAAATGGGTATGTGACCTTCCTGAAGTAGAAAGAAGAAACTTTGGGAGGAGAGGCAATAAGTTTGAGTCCTCCAGACATCAGACAGATTCAGCCCAGGAGAGTGAAACAGCTGCAATCAGTTATTCCCCAGTTTGTAGCCAGATACTGAAAATGATGTCAGAGTTTATAAATTATCTCCTCCAGTATATAATTCTTTCAAAGAATTTTTATAACTGGGGGAAAGGCATACAAGGTCATATAGCAAAATCATTCATTTTAAAGGAAAGAGGCTGAGTAATGTGTGCAAAGTCACCCAGAAAATTTCACCAGAACAGATTAGGTTAGAACCTGGATCTCAACCTGCAGGTCAGTTTTCATCCTACTAGTCCAAATCGATTTCCAAATGCAAGAAAAGTGTGGAATATTCACAGGATACAATCCAAAACAGATTAAAACTCAATCTAATCATGAGAAAATATCAGACGAGCCAAATTAATTACACACTACAAAATAAGTGTCCAGCACTCATTAAAAAATGATGAAGTGATAAAAGAAAGGAAAGACTAGAGAACAGATTAAAAGAGACTAAGAAAACAAAACAGTGAATGCAGTGGGAATTCTGGATTGGATCCTGAAACAGAAAAAAACATTGATGTAAAAGCTGATGAAATCCAGATAAATTCTACACTTTAGTCAATAGTACTGTATCAAGGATAATTTCTTAACACTTCATAAGGACACCACAGTTGTGTAAAATGTTAACCTAAGGGGAAAACAGGTGAAGGGTATATGTATACATAGGGCAACTCTCTGTAGTATAAAATTATTTCAAAATTTTTAAAAATAGAAAAAATTGGACTATTCAATTTCTCATTCCTTTACCTAAATTACAATCACAAAAGAAGAAATGTAAAGAAATGTCATTTAATGTAACACATTAAAAGGGTATAATTCAGAGAGCACAAATTAAGAACTGGATAGTTTTAAGAGCACAATATGCAAAGGCACTTTTCCACAACATCTATAATATGAGGTCACTTACTTGATAAATTTCAAAAGCTGGTCAGTTATCTTCTTAGCTGATCTTGCAATTACACTCTCAGGTTCATTAAATGTTCTGGCATTATGTTCTATATATCTGACTTCCCAAACTAATGCAGATAGCCTCCTTCAAAGTAAAAAACAGGCAATTTAGGGCTTAAAAAATGAAAAGACAGAAACCAAGTAAAAAAATCCATCATGTTAAGCCAGCATGATATATTAATTAAACCGTAAGTGTAAAGTTATAATGAATAACTTTCTAATACTGTCAACTTGATCACAGTCATAAGCAATTATACTGGAAGCTGAACTGCAGAGAATACATTTAAGGACTGAAAGTCGTAACAGATCACTTAATCACATCCAGAAAACCAAAAGGGCAACCCTCCCTTTTCACACTGCCTATAGGTATATTTGAAGCTACTGAGACTCAATGAAGAAAATGTGTTAAATACCATCAATCCTAAGAAAGTCAATCTGACTATAAACTCACAAACTGGTTTCTGAACGAATGCACTACAGAGGTAAATTAACATCAACAATGTGAACTCAAGAAGTCAGTTTTTTGTAAAGATAATTTCTCAAAGCAGCTGAATCATACAGAATACCATCACCTGCTTTAAAAAAAAAAAAATCACTGAGAATGGGAAATTTTATAGTTTTCAAAGCTCTAGAAGCCAGAGATAAAAAGTTGATGACTCTGAGGATTTAATCTTTCAAAGGCCAAAGTCATTATTAACTAAATTTTATATTTAAATGGAGCAGCTTTTGCAAGAAAAACAGACTACTAAAGACTGAGGAATGAAACGTGGTACTTCTCCTTATCCAGGTTCTATCCATACCTACCCACAGGCATCTAACACACTGTCTTACACAGGACCAAGAAATGACTATAACAAAAGAAGAGAATGAAACAGAAAATAATGTCAATCAGCCCCCACTCCACCACTGTCACTATCAGCCACCATTACCTCTGTTAACTCTACCTGGTTAACTGGCCAAATATCTTTTCAAATTTTTTTTAAAGTAGGTTTCTACTGACCTGTAAAATCGATTAACAAGTCTCATTCGAATTGTGTACAGATCAGTTGGATAGGCCACTACAGTACAGTACTTTGGATATGTACACAGATCAACCGGACCTGCAAAAGCTGCTGCTATATCTGTAATGGCAGAAGGAAGAATTTTCATCAAGAAATTCATTACCTCTAAGTGATATTTCTCTACAAATCATTCATAAAACATAACTACAATTAGCACTACAGGCTTACCCAAAAAGTAATAAATACAAATTGTAATAAAGAACACAACCACAATTATGCTACTGTTTTAAAATACTTTTGTGGAAAAGAATCTTGAACATAAACTTGTCACCGTAAAAAAACTTACCAAGATTCAAAAGTTGATCTATACCACTAATAATTCGTTCACATTCTTCATCTCTCGATTTCTGACCCCATTCACCATCTTGGGGTTTGTAGAGCAATTTCTCTAGCTCATCTGAAGTGACAGAAATACTGGCTCCTAATTCTTCAGGTGGATCAACTATGAGTCCATCAAAAAAGAAAAAAAAAATCAAACCAAACTAAATATACACTATATTTAAATTCAGTTGTCCAAGTTCACATACAAGATACTAATCAAAGGAAAAAGAAGTTACTTTATAGCAGAAAAACCTGGCAGACACCACCTGAATTAAATGATTAAAGTTAATATTCCCAGTAACAGGACAAACTGCTATCACGTGCCTCCTGATATGATGCACTGAGAAAGACACAACGTCACTTCTCTGACACTCTTGCCAAATATGCAAACTCTGGACTTAATCATGAAATATATCAGACAAACGCAAACTGAGGGAAATTCTGCAAAGTGGCCAGTGCTCTTCAGAAGTGTCATGGTCATGAAAGATAATGGAAAGATTCAGGGATTCCAGACTAAAGGAAACGAAGAAGACATGGCAATGAAATTCAATGTGTGAAAGAACATTAGGACCATGGTCAAAATTTGAAAAAGGTCTATAAGATTAGAATTGTATCAATGGTATTTCCTGATTTTGATAAATGCACTATACTTGTGTTACGATGTTAACATTTGAGAAAATTGGGTGTTCAGAAATTCTTTGTACTCTTTTTGTAATATTCTTAAGTTTGAAATTATTTCAAAATGAAATGTTTAAAAAGTGCAGTAAAAATTGATAATGGAAGAGTATGCACATTTTTTTTTTTTTTTTTTTTCTGCGGTACGCGGGCCTCTCACTGCCGCGGCCCCTCCCGTTGTGGAGCACAGGCTCCGGACGCGCAGGCTCAGCGGCCATGGCTCACGGGCCCAGCCGCTCCGCAGCATGTGGGATCCTCCCGGACCGGGGCACGAACCCGTGTCCCCCGCATCGGCAGGCGGACCCTCAACCACTGCGCCACCAGGGAAGCCCGAGTATGCACATTTTTAAAAAGAAAAAGAGGCAATGTAAATATTCAGAGAATAGTTTCTTGAAAACTATTTTTTTAAAAAAAGAAAAATGTCAACAGAAAGAAGACAAACGTATCAATCTAACAATCTGATAGGTAAAACGATGTTTTAATATTTTAAATTATTTAAAATATTATTATTTTAATATACCTTTCCGAGACTGATAATGCAAATGAGCTTTTCTTCATATGCTTCCAAATTTATTTTTCTGCCTGTTCATGTCTTTTGACAACTCTTCTAAAGACTTATTGGCCTCATTAACATGTAAAATCTCTTTATGCAAGTGCTTTTATTGATTTGGTATCGTTTACAAAGCGGCAGCTATAACTAGCAGTTAAAAGCACTGGTTGGTGCCAGATGGCTTAGGCTAGAATCCAAACTCCTATCCTTTTTAGAGGTGTGTGACTTAGCTAAGTTACTGAAAACGCTCTGAGCCTGAGTTCCTTCATCTGTAAAATTAATAATAGAGCATCACCTCAGAGTAAGATTAAATGAATCGATACATATGAAGTTCTTAGCAGCAGAGTAAGACCTCAAAAAAATGTTGGTTTTCACTTATCTATGTATGTTTTATACAACGCAAAATGTCATTTCATATTGCTAAGTGTAGTTATTTAGAAAACATTTTTTTGAAAAACACTCCTTAGTGGGAAGCAGCCGCATAGCACAGGGAGATCAGCTCAGTGCTTTGTGATCACCTAGAGGGGTGGCAAAGGGAGGGTGGGAGGGAGACGCAAGAGAGAGGAGATATGGGGATATATGTATCTGTATAGCTGATTCACTTTGTTATACAGCAGAAATTGTAAAGCAATTATATTCCAATAAAGATGTTAAAAAAAAACAAAAAGAGGAAAAAAAAGGAAAAACTCCTTATTTCCAAAGTAAAGCAAGGCAACAGTTGATGGAGATATGTCAGAGAATAAAACACAAAGGGGGCTTCCCTGGTGGCACAGTGGTTGAGAGTCCGCCTGCCGATGCAGGGGACACGGGTTCGTGCCCCGGTCCGGGAGGATCCCACGTGCCGCGGAGCGGCTGGGCCCGTGAGCCATGGCTGCTGAGCCTGCGCGTCCGGAGACTGTGCTCCGCAATGGGAGAGGCCACAACAGTGAGAGGCCTGCGTACCAAAAAAAAAAAAAAACACAAAGGAAAAAGGGCTTGACCCTTAAGGCAGACACAAGCAAAAAACACAGGGCAAAGATTTCATGTGTCAAAAATGGTGGATGTGGAAGGACACAAGTTCTTGCATGTTTTTATGCTGAATCAACACTAATATAAAAGAAAGCTTGATGGTGGAGAGATGGGAGCCAACAGATATACAGGGTATCCCTTCAAAAAGTTCAACAAGAGTGAAGTAATTCAGTAGCAAAATGTTCAAGAAAATGAAATGAAAGCTGTTTTAAGGTATAAGACACAAATCCAAACTTGAATGGAGATAGGAAGGAGGAAACTAAAATTGTTGGAGGGAATGAACTAAGTGTAAATATCAGGTCCAAGAGAAGTTCAAAGGAGTGGGACAGCAAGCACTGGAGAAGATACGGCCTTTGGAACAAAGAACTCTACTTCTCAGACAAGTTGAGGTAATGCAAAAGACAGAAGTCAGGTTAGAGCTCTTCTCTGAAGAAAGAACAAGGGTAAAAGAATAAGGATGAGGAAAGAGAAATGGAGGCTAAGTGAAGGAGATCAAGAAGAGACTAAAGCACAATTACATGAGAAATGACAGTTGGTGACTAAGATACAGCGAGCAACAAGCTGGAAACAGGATAAGAATTAAGGAGCCAGATACACATAATTCTGTTCACTTGTTTTAGTAAAGCTCAGTTACCATAAATTTAAAAATGTTTCTCAAAGACCACAAATGTGCTCTATGTGCATTAGTAACATAAAAACTTGAAAATGTATTTTCATTGTTTAAAAATTACATACCATTATCAGGTATTGGTTCCATGTCCCATGGGCTAAGTTTTTCAATTTCAGTATTGTCCCACCTGTTAAAACCAAAAAAAAGTCTGGTTAGCCCTTCATAAAGACAATTGATAGCACGTATAAAATAGATAACTAATGAGAACACTGTGTACAGCACAAGGAGCTCTACTCAATGCTCTGTGGTGACCTACATGGGGAGGAAATCCAAAAAAGAGGAGATATATGTATAGTTGATTCACTTTGCTGTACAGCAGAAACTAACACAACATTGTAAAGCAACTATACTCCAATAAAAAATTAAAAATAGGGGCTTCCCTGGTGGCGCAGTGGTTGAGAGACCGCCTGCCGATGCAGGGGACGCGGGTTCGTGCCCCGGTCCGGGAGGATCCCACGTGCCGCGGAGTGGCTGGGCCTGTGAGCCATGGCCGCTGGGCCTGCGCGTCCGGAGCCTGTGCTCCGCAACAGGACAGGCCACAGCAGTGAGAGGCCCGCGTATCACAAAAAAAATAAATAAATAAAAAATAAACCTGTGGCTAATAACTAGGTACCCACTACAAGAGTAAACAAAAAGATAGAAAATGCAAAAATTAACCTCACTGTAGCAGTAAGTTTAAATAGTATGGTTTTTTCCGAATAGATTATAACAAACAAGTATAAAAATGTATGGTGGATTCAAGGACAAAACCAGAAATGCTGTGTGGCCTGTACCCAGGGTAAGTGAAGAAAGATAGTATGAAGGCCTTGAATGCCACACTTCAGAATGTGGACTTTGTTTCCACAGCCAATGGAAAGGCAGCAAAGACTTTTTTTGAACAAGGGAAATGAAGTAACATGTGCTCCTGAACAATGATCCTGCAATATTGGGTTGAGGAAATATTAGGAGGCTACAAAAAAGGTCCCAGGGAAGCAAGCAGAACCTGTACCAAGGCGGGTACTAGTAACAGAGGCATTCTAGAGAGATGCTGCAAAGGTGAGACTGACGTGACTTAACAACGAACTCAATGGTGTTTTTTTTTTAACCTGAAACACGTCATTCATACCACAACCTGCTGCAGCGAACAAATGTTTGCAGATGACTGGTTTTCATCTGCATACATACCTAACAATGTAACACTGGAAATGACTATCAGGGTACTGTGGCTGATACGGCTCTTGACTCAGCACCGTTCCAAACCACCAAGCATCGTCAATGATAGAACGAAACCTGTCACCTATAAGAGAGACGACCAAGTCTGAGACATCAATTTGCTAACATTAACATTTTTAACTTACAAAATACCTATGACAGATAAAACAAATCAAATAATATTTTTATCTTAAACTTAGCCATTCTTCACCACTTACCTGCAATCTTTAGTGATAAAACATACGTGAAAAAGACATAGTACTACACTCGGCAATTTACCAAAGGTATAAAACCATATAATATAATTGATGAAAACGGTTTATGACTAGGTTCCATTATTTAATGGATCCAAATGCCCACTCCAAAATAAGTTCTATTACAAAGAACAAAATTTAACAAAACTCAAAAATCTTTTACAACGATGTATACAAATCAATAAATATTTAATAAGCATATTAAATGTACTTATGAAATATGTAACTTTTCCTGACTAAAACAAGTTATAAACGTATGATCAGAAGTTAATCCATGATTCTTCTAAAGTTGCTGCTATATAAATATCTCCACATAAAACGGTGTTCTAATTCTTAAGATCTCATAATAAAAATCAGGTCTAAATGTACCCTTAAATATACGTATTTATTATTTAAAAGATTTAAACATCCACATACCCCATTATCTCAGCATAATATAAAAGCAGACAAGCAGAGCTTAGGAGAGCTCCCTATACAAACCAAAGTAACTGGAAAGAATACTTCAACTGACTTCAGTGATTTTAGATTATACATATACATTTCTAAATATATTCTATAACTGTTAACAACTTCTAGAGAAAGAAACTGTATTCGATCTTTGTTTTACATATATTACAAAAGAAACACAGACTGCTGTAATAACCCTATCTCCTCCTTCCCATCCATCCCATCATTTTCAAAACAAAATCAATATGAAAAAAAGTTACTTATCCTTCATTAATAATTCTTTGGTAGATTAACAATTCCTTCTTTAAGAAAAGTTTTACAGAAATAGTATCAATCAAAATTAAAGCTACATATCACTCCCAAGAAAGAGAATATTCCCCACAAATGGTCTTGACTAAAGAAAGTATGCTTTCAATAAATTCTGTAAAACTGAAAAAAATAGCAATATCACAACTATTGGAGCTACATGTTTTGAGGTTAATATATTTTCAAATTTATATAAACATGATCTTTAAGTATATTTTACTTCAAAATCATTAGAAACCCATAAGCCCCTCATCCCACCACCCTTCTACCATTAATAAAATTCAACTTTTGACAGTATTTCATTAATACAGATATTCCAAAACACTTTAACTTTAAAAAGAAGTCTTAATAAATTTTAGCAACAAACCTTTTTAATAGAAGGAATATACCAAAATTTTGATGTAACACCAGGATTGCTGTCCAATTCTATAAATAACCTAATTTAACAAATATCAATTATAATATTTGTTACAATAAGTATTACTGTAATAATAACAAATCCAGGGGCTTCATTTTGAGAAACCTAATACAAAAATATATGGTTACTAAGTGAGCCAGTCTTTGACACCAAGAATTAGTTAGGTAATATTTTTCTTCCCTATTTATCTATCATTAGAATACTTTCAGTTGAGATAAAAATAGTTCTTTGGTATAAGACTAAAAACTTTAACTTAAAAGGAGGCTTAAAAAATTCATTTTCTCATGGTAAAAATGGGCATTTCTATTCCATTAAGATTTTTCAAATAAACCTATTTTGGCTAGTCAAAAGCAGGATAAACATCTGCTCACTAAAAAGTTCTCACAAGCAACTTCCTATAATAACTGCTCAAACTTCAGCAGAAGAGGTAAGATTTTTATGGGGGAGCAAAAACAAATTAATTAGCATAGAAGATATGATACAATAATTTCACAACCTCAAAAATAAAACAAAACCCACCAAATTACAAGGGGTAGTCAGGAATCAATCTCTAGCATTTACTTGTAGAGAATCAAGGTTAAGAAATCTTTTTGAATGGGTATGTTGGTAGAACAAAATGAGAGCTTCTAATTTACACATCATGGGGGTTGAAAACCAGACTGGCTAGGAAACTATAAAGTTCTTTGGAACTTGGCTGTACAACATTAACTTCTACATACTCCAGCTGTTTGGTTTGTTTTTTATTTTGTTCTGTTTTGTCTTTGGTGGCTAAATGCTTCTCTTCAAGAAAACTTTCCTTTACACCTCCAGTCCCCAAAATAACCCTGATTACTTGTGTGGACATTACCATTAAAAATAGTGTACTAAAAAAAAAAGTCTACTAAGAGCAGCCACACTCTCCGATAAGATTTCGTTACAAATAGGGACAACTCAGGGAATTTATTTACCTGTTTCTACTGCCTGCAGAAAAAGGCTGCAGGAATTACGAAAATTAATGAGGTCTGAACATCATTTATGAATGTGTACACCAGCTGACACAGCCTAGGTAGAACTCAGTATTTCACTAAAATTGATAAAAGGAGAATGACTTTTCATTCTCCTAGGTGACTAAAGTCAAACTCAATACATGAGCTCCCCGGACAGCATTACATACTGGAAAGTAATACATATACACCTGTGAAATAACTATTACAGTTGCTGGCCTAATTACAGTCATCAATTATATCCTGAGGAGATTAATAACCTACACAAGTCTAAGCAAGTGAGCCTACCAGCCTGCCTTAAATAGTCACCATGAAAACCACACTGAAACCACATTCAAAAAGCCACATTCAAAAGTTAGTGCCCACCTTTAGGTGATTTTATTTTTTCTGTCGACCCATACAATGCATGGTTATAAACCGTTAAGTTTTACACAAATTTTTTATGTTTTAAAGGAATGGTTACCTCAAGTCAACCTATTTAAGTCTGGGTTGATATGATTATCAAAGGTAAGATATTCTGGCATACCAGAACATTATTGTGTTATTTTTCAAATTTCTTATTGTTTTACATTACAGGTAATTTTGTTAATTATACCAGTGTCACATTAAAGATGGAAGTAATGCAGTGTGGACAAGTCTGAAAGGAAATAGAAGGTCTATTCCAGGAGTAAGAAATCATGCTTCCAAAATGTCACATACCATACCAAGCCCTAAGCAAAATATACTTAGCAGTCTTATATTTCTTTCCAGAATTTACATGTTTGCATCCACCATAATAAGCAGCACCACAACCAAAATATTTAGAGCAATAAAATGAGAGATTCATTTCTCAGGGTATATAAAATTCAGTAAGGACAGACTTACAAGACTGCCAGTTCCTCTGTCTTGCTTCATCGTAAAATTGACGCAATACAAGAAAGTCAATAACATCTGGCATATCATGATATCTAAACAAAAATAAAAGACTGTTAAATTTCCTGCACAACAGGTTATAGTCTAGAGCAGCAATGTCCAAAAGAAATACAATGGGAGCCACATATGTAATATTTAATTTTTGACTAGCCTTATTAAAGTAAAAAGAAACCAGTGAAATTAATCTTAATAGTGTATTTTATTTAACCCAATATATCCTAAATATTGTTTCACCACATAATCAATACAAAACAATGAGATATTTTACATTCTTTGCCTTCATACCAAGCCTTCAAAATCCAATGTGTACACTTACATCACACTCAATTCAAATTAGCGACAGTTCAAGTACTTGGCAGCCACACGTGGCTAACGGCTACCATATTGGGCAGCACAGGTTTAGCAAATTATTCTAACATTTTCTCAAAAACAAATGCGGAAGCAATTTCCACTACAGGCCAGAATTCTCTACACATTTAAGTGGCATGAAAAATGTATAAAACACGCTCCCGCCTAATTGCTGCTGCAGTACCAGTATTTTTACTTCCAGTGGGTCCCATCTATCAGAACTTCAACTTACATCTTGGGCTGTCCACAGTGCTCTACTATTTACCCTGCAGCTGAATGCAAAGGACATGCTGATCAGCGAGAGGGAAAATCTAAATTTAAATAATTCCATTTTTTAAAAAGTAACACATACCTAATAGAGAAAGATTTGTCCATAAGTTTTCCAGTCGCAGGATCTATAAATGCTAGTTTGAGGCAACAAAGTGTAGGGGGCCCAACCTCATATCGTATTCCAACTATTTTGACCAACTCTTGATCCTTTAACAGATATTTTTAAAAGAATAAATGGTTAAAATAAAGCAATTCCTCAAGATTATAATTCTCCACATATTGCCAAATTAAGTCAGCTCACAATTTAGGATTCCAAACCAGAAGAGGGGTTTAATTTACCATTAATTACAATTGTTTTTGCTAAATCTTCACATCTTTTTGAAGACCGGTATTTAACACTGTTTCTAACGTAAGGAATATACCAACTTTAGAAAAAAACACAACAAATGTATAAGAAGGAACACACAAATCACCCATCAGCTCAGTATCTAAACATAACCACTGTGCACAATCAGAATTTCCTTCTGGCTTTCTTCTCTTCCTAAAGAAACATTTTCATTTATTTAACTTTGTATTATGCAAATCAAAATATGTAAGCGTTTGGCTTATTATTCTTCAAAAACTTGACAATAAATTTCTACCTAATACATTTCAATAAATATTTGTTGAAGATCTATGTGCCGTGACCTATTCCAGGCAGTAGGGGTAAGACAGGGAATGGGAGAAACTTCCTACCATGATAGAGCCTCCTACTCATTATACTGTAATTAGCCTTCCCCCAATACCTGTTTCCTTAATACTAAGAATATGAGATGATTCATCCATTTATTCACTGCACAAAATATTATTGTTATAATGTGCCAAAGTGCTAAAAATACAGTTGGTTCTCATTATCTGCAGCATTCTTACTATTCTATAGTGCCACCCAAAATGATGAATTAGTGAGTTCCCAGTGAACACTGAACCACTGCTCCTGGAGGGAATACAAGGCTAGGTGGCTACAGGCCCCCAGTCGTAATATTTCAGTCACCTAATTAAGACAGTATCTTGTGTAATGTGAATTTCTATGTAAAGACACGTCTTTTTTCTTTTTTTGCGGTACGCGGGCCTCTCACTGTTGTGGCCTCTCCCGTTGCGGAGCACAGGCTCCGGACGTGCAGGCTCAGCAGCCATGGCTCACGGGCCCAGCCGCTCCGCGGCATATGGGAGCCTCCCGGACTGGGGCACGAACCCGTGTCCCCTGCATCGGCAGGCGGACTCTCAACCACTGCGCCACCAGGGAAGCCCGAGACACGTCATTTAATCTACGTTGTTGAGTCATTAACATTGAACTCACAACCAACAGCACTATGACTCATGCCTAAAAGAAGCTTATCTAACACACAGATTTTCTCCATAAGGTACATCATCACCTTCTTGTACATAGTAACACAAGACAGCACTTTAGCACTACGCTAGGCGGCCATCTTAAACAGCAAGTCACCAACACAAAAATCTGGAAAAAAAAAAAGCACAAAAATCTGAAAAATGTTTAATGTGGCACTGAATAGACTGCAAAAAGAACATTTATGTACAATATGAGAGCTCAAAAGAAGGAAGTGTCACCTTGTTCAACCTCAGCTGAGAACATGCTGGGCAGACAACTCAAATCTTTTGCCACACTGCATGTCTGCAAATGACTAGAAAGCACCTTGAGTAGTGATTTTGGTGTTACAAATAGCAAACAGTGAGAAAGGCAAATTCGTAAATACAGAAAACAAGAAATATGAGGATCAGCTGTCCTCAGGTACACAGTAATAAGTGAAAGAGACACAAATTTGAATGTATCTAAAGCCAAATTCAAAGAAGTAGAGCCATTGAGTTTTTTCATCTTCTAACAGTTAATGAAAGTATCAAAAATATGAAGTATAAAGATTAAAAATCACCTGTAATACTACTCTACATGTAATCACCACCAACATTTTAATGTATTTATTTTGGTTGACCATATATGTCTTTAAATTTTTATCATAACCAAAACCAGAATTTCACATTCCGTTTTTCCTCTTAGTAACACACTGTGAATACGTAACATTCATTCTACAAACATTTTAAAAGCCTCGGTTACGTGGTGGGCTCTACATAGGAGCCAAATGTGTGAATATATCATGGTTTGGTTCGTTCAGTACTGTGGGATATTTGGATTTTTTCCTAATTTTTTGTTTTTATAAACAGTGATATAGAATTTAAATTTGTATGCACTTCTGGTTGTTTCCTAAATTACCAAAAGTAGAACTGCTGATTTAAAAGGTCTAAATATTTTTAGTTTCAATTCCAACTGCCAAGATACCCTGTAGGGAGCCTGCACCTGTTTCATGCACCCTTATCACCAAGTTGAACAACTATTAACAAACCTAAACCTTTGCTACTTGTTAAAACATGGTATTTTCTTTAAGTGTTAAAAATACGTACATACATAAAATTGGTTAAGTACAGAGAAGCTAAAGTTTTTTCTGTATTTTATTACATGTGAGGTTGAACCTTTTTCTCCAATTTGTGTTGGTTTCTTTGAAAACTTGCACTTCTTTTGAAAATCTGTCCTGGGTACAATCATTTTAAGATTAATGATATATACAGCCAAGCTGCCTTCCAATAATGTACAGAGTGCCCAGTGACAAGCATGTCTTCTGACTAGACCTTAATGCTTAGCAGGTAACAGCAGAAATGTTTTTAAGTTGGAAATTAACAGAAAGGTAGTAATGAAGTATGCCTCCAGTAGGTTATTTTTAATGGATTTATAAATAATTTAACTATACATGTATGTGCTAAATGTTTAATGATTTAATAATACCATCATCTTACCCTAAGATCCATTTTCCTCCATGGCTCCTTGTTAGGGTTCAGTTCATAAATGTTATTTCTTCTGACAGCCTCAATATAAGCTTCATGACCCTGTCGAAAATATATTACCTACAAAAGGGAAGTATACGTTTAAAAATAAAAACCTAAGAGTAATATTAATTTTACGTTCCATATTCACATTTTTAAACTTTATTACTCTCACCTCATCACCCATTTGAGGAACAAAAGGAGACTTCCGAAGTGTGGTGTCAGTTATCCAAACCGGAGGATGGAATTCATATAAACGTTCCATGTTTGCAAGCTCTGCCTGAGTCATCCTCCGCAGATTCTGCCAAGGGGAAGAAAACAAAGTTTAGTAGAATAGAAAGGGGCAGCATGCACTGTTTAATTGAAAAACAAAAGACTTCACCATTCAGAATGGCTGTTTTATTAGCATGTCACCTAATGATTAATTTTTAAACAGCATACATAGGAACATTATCAGCTGTGCAAGCATTGTATATCTACCTAGCACTTTCCTAGCATCTCCTGAATTTCTAACAGATTCTGCATAGCACTTTACATCCTATGAAGTGGGTCTAATTTCCAGCTGGATCCTCTTCACACTAAGGCTGCTTTGCCAAGACTCCACAGTGAATTTCACCACAGACTAATCATCTCAGGGAGTCTCCTCTTGATTTGAGGTTTTAAGACTGGTAATCTTACATATGATATCACATGTGGAATCTAAAATATGATACAAATGAACTTTTATGAAATAGAAACAGACTCATAGACATCGAGAACAACTAGTGGTTGCCAAGGGGGAGGGGGGTGGTACAGGGATGGAATGGGAGTTTGGGGTTAGCAAATGCAAACTATTATATTTAGGATGGATAAACAACAAGGTCCTACTGTATAGCACAGGGAACTATATTTAATATTCTGTGATAAACCATAATGGAAAAACCATTAAAAAGAAAAGACCGGTAATTTTAAAATACAACCACAAATTATTTGATACTCCTTTCCTCTCTAAGAGGTGGAGCCTAAGTACCCTCCACTCAATGTGGGCTCCAACTACTTCTAACAAATAGAAAAAAGCAGAAGTAACGATGTGCGACTCCTAAGACTAGGTCATAAAAGGCTTAGCCCCTGCTTAATTTTTGGATCACTTGCTCTGGGGACAATCAGCTACCATGTCAAGAAGACACTCAAGCAGCCCTATGGAGAGGCCCATATGGTGAGGAACTGAGGCCAGCAGCCAACTGTCCCATTAACAAACTTCAAAGATCCACCCCCAGTCAAGCCTTTAGACAACTGTGACCCAAGCTAACATGATGACTGCAACCTCATGAGCCAAAAATCAGCTAATCAGTTCCCGAATTCCTGATTCATCAAAACATGAAATAATACATGTTTCTTGTTTTTAAGCTAAGTTCCAAGATGATCTGTTACACAGCAATAGATACCTAATACAAAGACATAGCATCTTTAAATAACAACAGCTACCTATATGACAGGAGCACATGTAGCACTGTACATGGAACAAGGTATAGCAATATTACAATTAGGAGAAAAGTATGAAGACAAAACATGTCAAATGAAAATGGGAAACAGGACAACAGCAGACAAAACAAGAAGAAAGGATCTTAAAATGCCTTGAAGTATATTTTTGGTGTTGGAACTGGAGGACAAAATAAGAGTTATGGTGGGGATCTGAGCAAAATAGAGCTTTCCCTCTAAGTTACAGATTCAGAAAGGTATAAGTGCCAAGTCCAACTCAGAGCAGATTAGAGAAGTTTTAATAACAAAGGAAATTTTCCAAAAATAAGTTTGTTTGCATTGTACATTTGACTCCTGATGATGTATATCGATCAAAAAAATAATAATAATAAAGCCTCCAAATTCCCAAAGATTTCTATTTCTAAATATGGACAGAAACTATAAAAGTGTAGATAGATGGTATTTTTAAAGATATACTTTTCTTACCTCTTTTTTAGGCTTATTTTCTTTCTTTCTCTTTCGTCTCCTTTTTGGAGGAGATAAATTCTCAGTAGACATTTCGTCCTCTGAACTACTACGAAACCGAGTAATTCGTCGACGGGATGACGTTCGTAAAGGAGGCTGCAGATTGATGCCTGCGTCAGCCGTCCAATCAGAATATCTAGATGAAGAGCCACTAGGGAGGAAAACAGTTTCAGTCATACAGAACCAGAATCTAAGCCCTAAGAGTAAATTCATCCTACAACCTTAAGAGAGGAGAGATAACAAGGAGGAAAGAAAAGATCCTGGGAAGATTCGACTGCCCTCCCTATCAGTGCATACTGAAATGACCAAAGACCATGAGAAGGAGAAAAATCTTCACTGACACTGGAAATTAAGGATATAAGCCTGAGAAATTTTTTGAAGTATAATTTGGATGAGACCTCATAGAAGACAACATCTAGAGCCAACTAATAATACCCTTTCCAAAAGTGAAGTGTAGCTACGAAAGCAGGAGAGACTGTGCAGAAAGGCAGCACACCCCCTAAACCGCAGGAGGCTCCAAAATGGGACTAGAATTTGTAAGTAGAATGACAAACTGTCAGTGACTACACTGAGAGCCACAAGGAAAGCACAGAACAGAAAGCTCTAAGTGGACAAAGCTTCTTGCCAACAGGGGGACTCTCCCTGATATGAGAAAAGATCCCAGAGAGGGCCTAGTCCTAACCTACCCTGGAGCAAAAGCAGAGTCAAACAGGAAACTAGGAAACTAGCCCCTGGCCCACTCCCAGCTTTAGCAAACACAGAAAAGGATAAAAATCCTCTACTGGGGCCATCATTGTCCAACCACATACCTCTCAGGCTTGATAACACACAGTTCCAAAAGCTATTTATTACAAATATTATTTTTGTATTATATTTTATGTTATAAAAAGAGCTGTTTTAAAAATCTTAAGAGCATCTGCTTTGTACAATAAAATTCAAGAAAAATTGAATTAAAAGATAGTGAATATAGAGACAGGAAGGACAGTGGTGGTTGCCAGGGGTGGGTGGGGTGGAGTGGCGAACTGCTGTTTAGTAGGTACACAGTCTCGGTTTTGCAAGACGAAGTAAGTTCTGGAGATTGGGTGCACAACACTGTGAATGTACTTAACACTATTGAACTGTACAATTAAAAACAATTAAGATGGTGAATTTTATGTTCTGTATATTTCACCACAATTAAAATTAAGTTAACAAACAAAAATAAGGGTAGACAAGTGCTCTAGAAATCACTCCAGCTCCTAAGCATAATGGAATAAAAGAAGACAAGAAAGGAAGCCAGGAGTATGGGATGGTGTTCGGTAAAGCACAGTATCAATGGAAATTAAAATAATCTGAGTCATATTTAGAAGGGAGAATTTTCTAGACTTGGTGATGGAAATGTTATGAAAAGAGAATGATATCCAGGTTTCTGGCTGAAGCATCTGCCAGGACAAAGTTGACATTTACCAAGACAAGGAACAGATGTTAACATCTTAGTCCCATGAAATTTGGATACCAAAACTAAACAAAAGGTAATACGTATGATAAAATAAAATTTATATTTTAAGGCAGGACAAGAAAAATTAAACATAAAATTCTCTCTCTGTGTCCATTTGGGCCTCCACCCTCCCTAATGTGCAGCGGGCATCGGCATTACACATTAACCAGAGCTGCTCAAAGATGGGAGTGCCTGCTCGACAGCAAAGATCAAATTTTTTCTTTCTTCTGATGTTAGCAATTTAACTTCTTAAAAGAATAACATTCTTTCCCAGCTCTGTAGGGGGTCATAGTGCTTGGTGCTCACTTTGCAAAAGTTTATCTGGACTATGTATCCTTCGTGAACTTTATATAAAATAGCAGTATGTCATCCTGATGTACCATCATTGAAAATGTATATGACTGTGCCTTCAGCTTCTAACAGGTGGAACAGTTCTCAGAGCTTCCTGAGAATCTGCTTCCCGGTTATAATCCTCAGTTTGGCTTGAATAAAAGTCCCTTTTTTTTTTTCTTCTTGATAGTTAATTGAACTTACATCAAGGTATGCAGTAACTAGTAATAAATTTAACTGTGATTTTACCAAACAGACGTTGTATACTCCTCTTTATAAATGTAGCCCAAGACTAAATTGATGTTTTGAGTACACATACTTACACTGTTGGCTCAAATGTTTTATAGTCCAAAAAAAAATACCCAAAATATTTTCTATAGAAATAGCAGTTAATCCAGCTTTCTTCTCCTTTTAAATGTATTAAAAACTCAATGTTAGTTGTTCCACAGTTGGAAGCTCTTACACCTTGAATGCCATTCAAGTATGATTCCATTCAACGTCATGACTAAAATGCTTAGAAGATTAAAACGAGTAAAAACAGGTACCTTGAACTTTCACTGTCACTTTCACTTCTTCTATCACTTTTCCATTCTTCTTCTTCAGAAGAACAAGAACCTTCACTTTGATCACAGGAAGTCTCCTAATTTTGTGAGGGGGAGAAAAATAAAATAAAAATCTTGATCTCTGAGATTAAATAACACAAGGCAAGAGAAACCACACAGTCATTCTAATCATCTCAGGAGTAAGTATGGTAACCGGGTAATAAAATAGGTAAACTTAAAACAAAAAGCAAGTGTCTTTACTACATCCTTTTTCTTATCGAAAAATTAGACAATAGAAAATATTTGTGAGACTTAACACTACTACTATTAACAAAAGAAACTGATACAAGAGGCCATTCTCTGAGCAAAGTTAATAAGTCAATGTAAATGTTCTCAGTGTTTTGGACTCAAGCCACTGTAATAGGTGGGCAGTGGTATCTCATTTTACTTTCAATTCTCTAATTACATATGATGTTGAGCACCTTTTCATGTGCTTATCTGCCATCTGTATATCTTCTTTAACGAAGTCCCCGTTAGATCTTTTGTCGATTTTTAAATTGGGTTGTGTTCTTATTGAGTTTTAAGAATACAACTCCTGGGCTTCCCTGGTGGCGCAGTGGTTAAGAATCTGCCTGCCAATGCAAGGGACACAGGTTCGAGCCCTGGCCCAGGAAGATCCCACATGCCGCAGAGCAACTAAGCCCATGCGCCACAACTACTGAGCCTGAGCTCTAGAGACCGCAAGCCACAACTACTGAGCCCATGTGCCACAACTACTGAAGCCTGCACGCCTAGACCCCGTGCTCCGCAATAAGAGAAGCCACGACAATGAGAAGCCCGCACACTGCAACGAAGAGTAGCCCCTGCTCACCGCAACTAGAGAAAGCCCGCACACAGCAACAAAGAACCAACACAGCCAAAAATAAGTAAATAAATAAATTTATTTTTTTTTAAAGAAGACCTTCCCAGTCCTTTTCTCAAAAAAATTAAAAAAAAGAAAGAATACAAGTCCTACCACCTAGAGAGGTGGGATAGGGAGGGTGCGGGGAAGACGCAAGAGAGAGGAGATATGGGAATATATGTGTATGTATAACTGATTCACTTTGTTGTAAAGCAGAAACTAACACACCATTGTAAAGCAATTATACTCCAATAAAGATGTTAAAAAAAATTTTTTAATAAAGAAAAAAGAATACAAGTCCTTTATCAGACATGAGTTTTACATGTATTTTCTCCCAGTCCATGGCTTGTCTTTTCATTCTCTTAACAGTATCTTTCAGGCTTTTCTATTTGTCAAGTTTTTCTTTCATGGATCATGCTATTGGAATTGTATCTAAAAAGTGATCATCACACCCAAGGTCACCTAGATTTTTATTATATGTTATCTTTTAGAAATTTTATAATTTTGTGTTTTACATTTACATTAAGTTTATGAGATATTTTGAGTTAATTTTTGTGAAAAGACTGTGTCTAGATTTTTTTTTTTGCATGTGGATGTCCAGTTGTTCCACACCACTTGTTGAAAAGACAACGCTTTGTCCATTGAGTTGTCTTTGTTCCTCCATCAAACACTAGTTGAGTATATTTGTATTGGTCTACTTCTGGGTTCCTTATTCTGTTCCACTGATCTATTTGTCTATTTTTTCACCAGTACGACACTGTCTTGAAAACTGGAGATTTATACTAAGTCTTAATGTATCTATCAGTCCTGCACCTTTGTTGTTCTTCAGTATCGTTAGCTATTCTGGGTCATTTTTTTCTCCAAACAAACTTCAGAATGTCTTTGCCAATATCCACAAAATAAACTTGCTGGGATTTTGACTGGAACTGTGTTGAATCTATAGATGAAGTTGGGAAGAAATATCATCTTAAAAAGATGTGAAGCACAGGAACTCTCATTCACTTTTCATCAGAATACAAAATGTAACACAACCACTATGGATAATAGTTGGGCAGTTTCTTATAGAGCTAAATATAGACTTATCATAGAGGAAAATTAAACTCATATTACTAGAAAGTAGTCAATGTGAAAAGGCCACCTACTGTTTGATCCAGCTATATGACATTCTAGAGAAGTCAAAACTATGGAAACAGTAAAAAGATCAGTGGTTGCCCGTAGCTCAGGAAGAGGGAGGGAGTGATGATTAAGTACAGCAGAGGGGGCGTTTAGGACAGTGGAACTATTCTGTATGATACTATTATGGTAGATACATAACATTATGCATTTGTCTAAACCCATACAACACAGAGTGATCCCTAAGTAAACTACAGAATTTAGTTAATGATAATGTATAAAATTGGTTCATCAGTTGTAGCAAATGTACCACACTAAATCAAGATGTTATTCATAGGAAACAGTTAGGGAAACAGTATATGGGAACTCGCTGTACTTACTGTGTAATTTTTTTTAAACCTGAAACACGGAAGTCTTTAAAGGAAGAGAGGGGAACAGGCAGCTAATTCCCACAATCCTAATAGCTGCCATCTACTTTAAATTCTGGTCTTGGATACTAAGCAGGTACTTTTAAATTGAGATACAACCTTTTCCTGTAACAGCTACTTACATTAAGTGAATCATAAACGGATGATGAAAATGCCATGGAGAAACAAAACTAAAAAGATGGAACTGCAAGGAAATAGCTATTTTGTTTACTTCATTTGAGTAGGCAAAATGCAAAGTAAACATATTCTTAAAAAATGTTCCTCAAAATGTGAGCCCAATGCTATTCAAGGAGTACAGATTCCTAGGCCAACCACACTAGATCTACTCAACACGAGTCTGCTTTTTATGCTCAAAATAGACTTCTAAAAAATCACAGTAATAAAATAAACTCTTAAAATCTACTACCTGGAAACGATGCATTCTGGGAAAAAGTTTTAAATGTTTTATCTGCATTAACTCTCAAAATACTTCTGTAAACAGAGGCAGGGTTAAGAAAAAGCTAATGAAACTTGTTTCAGAGGTTTTCAATTTAACTTGCCTACCAAGGCCCTGTGTCTATCTGTAACTTTGAATTCTTTTTCTAAAGAACGTCCCTAAAATTATACAAGATTCAAACCCCACAAATCTTGGCTCCGTCTTGCCAATTTGTTTTGTATTATCTCAAGTCACTACCTGCCCACTACTACCTTTTCATATATAGAGAAACCCAAGGCTAAGAAATGTAAAGAAATACGCCTGGGGTCACAGAAGAGTAAGTATAAGAAATGGAATCAGAAACCAGGCCAACTCTAAAACCCATACTTTTTCTACTATCAGTGCTTTCCAAACTAAAGCATAATGGAACCAACATACACATATACACAACCGTCTCCACCCATCTGCAACACTCAGGAGAATGAATTCATACCACTGTAGGAGGTAAACTACCATAACACAAAATTATGACTTATCTTAAAAGATCAAGTAGATTTAACATTCTACATTATACTTGTGTTAATTTAAAAGTACCCCATTAATTGCAAATAAACCAAATTAAGACATAAAATCGTAAGATTAATACTACTGATCTAAAAATTAAAACTCAATCTATAATCATTCCTGATTTTTCAGAAACACTTAAGAAAATAAGAATTAGTTGCTATTTCCCTAGCATAATATATATGTATACTGTAGAAACCTAAAACAAAGCATCTTACTTATTGTGAAAATAGCAGACACATTTCCACTGACAACAGGAATATGGTCCACTATCTCACTAGTATTCAACAATGTACTGGAAGTATTAAACACTGCAATTAGACAAGAAAAATCAATTAAAAGTATAAAAATTAGAAGAGAAGTAGTAAAACTGAATACTGTATAAATGAGAGTGTACCTGGAAAACTTCACAGAATCCAATGATAAAATTAACTCAAAAATACAGTAATGTAGCAGGGTGGAAAAAATTAAAACTTGAAGGGGGAAAAAGGCCAAAAACACGATAGAAAAATGGCCAAAAGACATGACACACAATGCACAAAGATGAAAAAGACTCTAAATATATAAAAATATGTACAACTTCACACATAAGAGAAATGTAAACTACACTGTAAATAAACCAAAGACAAAAGTACAAATATTGTGATTCCACTTACATGAGGTACCTAAAACAGGCAAATTCATAGAGACAAAGTATAAGAGAGGTTACCAGGGGCTGGGAAGAGAAGGAAATAGGGAGAGTTCTTGTTTAATGAGTACAGAGCTGCTGTCTGGGATGATGAAAAAGTGCTAGAAATGAAGAGTAGTGATGGTTGCATACATCTGTAAATGCAGTTAATGCCACTGAACTGTATACTTAAAAACAGCTAATTGTAAATTTCATGTTACATATAATATTCTATCACATAAAAGAATAGCCAAAACATATAAAAAATAAAACTAAGATACCATCTCTCGCCAATTAATTGGCAAAAATTAGAAATTGTAACACACTGTTAGTAAACAGTAAGAAAACGGACACTCTCCTACGCCACAGGGAGGAAAGCAAGTTGGAATTCTCCTTTATGAGGAATTTTTATCAGCATCTCATAAGATGCAAACGTGTTTATCTTTGGGACCAGCAATCCCATTTCAAGGAATGCTCCCCCCCGCAATAACATCTCCATCATTAGACAAATACATACATCTACAAGATTATTCATTGTAGCATTATTTAAAATGAAAACGCTGTAAACATCCTACATGCCCATAACCAGGAGAGTGGTTAAATAAACTGTTACAATCAGATAACTTAAATATGATGCAACTCTTTAAAAATAAATAAATAAATAAGGAAGGCACTTATGAACTGATATGAAGTGATTTTAAGAATATTTTAAGTGAAAAAACCCAAGTGCAAAAGAGTATCTGTGGTATGCGACATTTTGTGTACAAAAGGAGAAAAAATATACATGTATCTAATTGAGTATATAGGGGAAAGAAGAAAAGAAAACACAGGAAAGATATGCCAGAAACTAGTGAGGATGGATGGGAACATTTATCGTAATTATCCTGAATCATTAAAGGTTAAAACATGCTCAATACATATAAAGAAGAAGAAAATAAATAAGAAAGGTGTTAACACAAAATCATTTAAGTGAACGGTTAGCAGCTAACATATTGGATATTAGGCAGTGTTTTAAACACTTTACATGGTTAACTAAATGAATTCTCACAACACCTCTGAGGGACGTACTATTAATTACTTTTACAGATATAGGCAGAGGCACAAAAGTTTAACCAACTTGTCGAAGTAGAAGAATTTGGATTTAAATTCAAACCCTATGTTTGACTACTACCTTAATGCTTTATAGAGGAATTCAAATTGTTCATCCTTATGTAACATTTCAATCCTCAAAACATTACTGATTAGAGAATACTAACATTCTGATATTAACCTTTAAAAACTCTTTACAGAAATACTGGTTTCCCCCCAAAAAATCAAAAAGAACAGTAACTTACATATGATTACTGTAAGTCAAGAAAAGGGTTAAGACAAAGACTTCTTAGATATGATGGCAAAAGCACAAGCAACTAAGGAAAAAACAAACTAGACTTCATCAAAATGTAAAACTTTTGTGCTTCAGTGGAAACAAGCAAAGAAGTGAAAAGACAATCCAATAAATGGGAGAACATATTTCAAAGTCATACATCTGATATAAAGGATTTGTATCCAGAATGTATAAAGAACCCTTATAGCAATAAAAAAGACAACCAAATTGAAAAATGGGCCAGAGATTTGCATAGATATTTCTCCAAAGACATACAAGTGGAAAACAGCACACGAAAACATGTTCAACATCATTAGTCATTAGGGGAATGTATCAAAACCACAGTGAGATACCATTTCACATCCACCAGGACAACTGAAATCAAAAGGACAGAACATAACAAGCGTGGACAAGGATGTGGAGAAACTGGAAACTTCATACATTACTGACTGGGAACATAAAATAATACAGCCACTTTGGAAAACAGTCTGGCAATTCCTCAAAAGGTTAAAATACAGAGTTACCATATGACCCAGCAAACTGACTCACAGATATAAACCCAAATGAATTGAAAACTTATGGCCAAACAAAACCCTGTACATTAATGATGATAAGGAACAACATCCGTAACAGTCAAGAAGTAGAAATAATACAAATATCCACCAGCTGATGAGTGGGTAAACAAATTGTGGTCTATTCATATAATGGAATATTGGGCAATGAAAAAGAATGAAGTATTCATCCATGCTATACATGGAAGCAGCCTTAAACATTACATAGTAAGTGAAAAAAGCCAGTCACAAGATCATACTGTATGCTTCCATTAAATGAAATGTCCAGAATACAAAAATCCATGGGGATAGAAAGATTAGTGGTTGCCAGGGGCTTGGGTGGAGTGGGAATGGGAAGTACTTGCAAATGGGTACAGGGTTTCTTTTTAGGTGATTAAAATATTTTGAAATTAAATAGTGGTGGTGATGGTACAATTTTGTTAATATACTAAAACCACCAGATTGTACACTTACATGGTATAACAAAGCTGTTCAAAACTGTTAGAGAAATTCAAATGTGAAATTTCATCTTAATCTCTAGAGAATACTATACTTCCACAAAATTTCAAGGTAGATTCAAAGTAAAGAGTTAAGACAAATTATTCAAGATTATTTTATATATTTTAAAGTTATGAAACTCACATGTCTTACGGAGCTTGAAGATTCATTTCCAGAAGACAACTCAAACCGTCCAAGATTTCTTCTACCATAATTTGGATATTTACGCCTACATGTCCTCTGCCTAGACTGTGACATCAAAGCCACGGAATCAGACTGAAACACAAACATGCAGGTGAAAATCAACTCTTAAATAAGTACAATCTTCAATAAAGTATTTCGCACTCTATCCAATCCCAAAAGGATTTAAGGCAAAAATAATAATAATAGTTCAAAAAATAAAATATTCTTGAATGGGTATTTTTGCCACATACTGTTAACCAAGATTGGTTTTTGTTACTTTTAAGATATTTAGAAAACATGGCTAAATTTAGGCACATTAGATCATCATTTCCCAAACTAAACCGTAAGTTAATTGGCTTACCATAAATTAGATAATAATAACTATAATCCAAAAAAGAAATCACTTTAAAATATATATCTTAGAAGTGAAAATATATATTCATATATTATGATGCAGTAACCAACCTTAAGGAATATATCACTGTGTGAATACACAGGTATAGAGAAATATCTGAAATGATCCTCAAATATCAATCCTAGTTATTTCCAGGTTTTAACTTTTTGGATGATTTGTTGTCAGTACTTTCAGTTGTGCTTGAATTTTTTAAATATCTTTTTTTTAATTAAAACAAAATAATTAAATAATCTTTTAAAATCAGCCAAATAAAATAGCTAGATTGAAACGGCGGGGGGGGGGGGGCGGGGGAGGGCACATGCTATTCCTCCAACACCAAAGTCACGTATGCGAGATCACTCAGTGAAAGTACATATTCCCAGAACTGATATACAAATCAATTTTCACGTTAGTGCCATCTGTTTGATAATCATTGAGATGTTTTATCATTTCAACATATCCTGAACAATATACCCTGGCTGATTTTAATACAACTCTTCTTTCCTTAATTTGTCAGTACTTTTTTTGTTAGGGCAAAAACTCCTATTAATGAATTTCATGACTAATAATATGTAAATTCAGATGGACCAAAACTACCACTAAGAAGAACAAGAAAATCTGTCAAAATATGTATTTTTTTAAAAAACGGTTTGAGGGCCCTATATACCTGACAAGGCTATGAAGATTTACAGGACCAATACACGAAAAAGGATACAAGCAATAAAAAAGAACCCTAGAATTTCACTCTGGAAGAGGAAGCTGAAAGGTTTAGCAGGTAAGCAAAAAACTGACAGACTAAACTCTTGAGTTATGCTAACAAAAATTACAATTCGGAGTCTCCTATGTATAGGCAAACACCTCAAGCTTCAGCTGTTAGCCCAAAGAGCTATAATCTAGACCTATAGGTAAACTACAGATAAACAGTAATCCCAAGGAACTAAAAGCCCATCCTTGTCTGGGTGAAGGTGATACAGGCTTGAGAGTGGCCTTAGTAGCCTACCAGAAGCAAATTAAAACCTTCTCTGGAGAAGAAATGCCATCCTAGGCTTCAAACCATCTCTAACATCTAACATTCAATCAAAAATACAGGCAACAAAGAAAATGTGATTGTAATAAAATGAGAAAAAAATCAACACAGAATGCAAAGAGATTAACAGGGGAACAAGATAATGAAATAACCAGAAATGGGTTTTTTAAATAACCAGGGCTGATTTTCAAGGAATTAAAATAAAGAGAACTTCAGCAGAAAACTAAAAACTCTGGAAAATTCTGAATAGAAAAATACAATAACTAAAACTAAGAACGCAAGGTTATTAGCAGGATACACACAGCTGAAGAGAACTAACTGAGTGGAATATATTCGGTCAGAAAAAAATTCAGAACAGCAAGAAACAGTCTAAAAACAAAAAAGACAGAAAATAGGGCTTCCCTGGCGGCGCCGTGGTTAAGAATCTGCCTGCCAATTCAGGGGACACGGCTTCGAGCCCTGGTCCAGGAAGATCCCACATGCCACGGAGCAACTAAGCCCATGAGCCACAACTACTGAGACTGTGCTCTAGAGCCCGCAAGCCACAACTACTGAGCCCGTGTGCCACAACTACTGAAGCCCGCACACCTAGAGCCTGTGCTCCGCAACAAGAGAAGTCATTGCAATGAGAGGCCCGTGCACCGCAACAAAGAGTAGCCCCCGCTCACCGCAACTAGAGAAAGCAGTGCACAGCAACGAAGAACCAAAGCAGCCAAAAATAAATAAAATAAATTAATTTTTTTTAAAAAAAAGGCAAAAGGGAAAGACAGGAAGTAAAGTATAAAAACATGTACTATGCAAATGCTAGCCAAAAGAAAGCTAGCATAGCTACATTCATATACAAGAATTTGAAGAATAAAGCATTACTAGAGATAAGTTCATAATGGTAAAAGGTTCAATTCAGTAGGAAAAAGGGAAATTCTAAATTTGTACACACCAAATAACATAGCTTCAAACTACACAAAGCAAAGTAAGTAGAAACAAAGAAATCTACAAACATAGTGAGACTTTAATACTTATCTCACTATAAGCAAGAGTGCAATCGTTTTGAAACCACATGTGGTATTAACTACTAAAGTTGAATATACACATATCCTATGCTCCAATAATTTCACTCCAGTACATATACTCAAAAGAAATACAGACGGGGCTTCCCTGGTGGCGCAGTGATTGAGAGTCCGCCTGCCAACGCAGGGGACACGGGTTCGTGCCCCGGTCCGGGAAGATCCCACATGCCGCGGAGCGGCTGGGCCCGTGAGCCATGGCCGCTGAGCCTGCGCGTCCGGAGCCTGTGCTCCACAATGGGAGAGGCCACAACAGTGAGAGGCCCGCGTACCGCAAAAAAAAAAAGTAATAAAAAAAAGAAATACAGACAGATACCAAGAAATATGTACAAAATGTTGAAAGCAATATTGTTCCTAACATACTATTCCTAATTCATATTCCTAATATGAAAACAACCCAAATGTCCTTTAAGAATAAACAGCAACATTCTCATTAAGGAATACTATCCAACAGTGAAAACAAATGAACTTCAACTACTCACAACAAAGACAGATCTCACAAGGGCAAATGCAAGCCAGATACAAAAGATTACATATACATACTGTATGACATTTAGATCAGTGTTTCTTATCCTTTTTTTTTCTTTTTTCTTTTTTTTTGCGGTACGCGGGCCTCTCACTGTTGTGGCCTCTCCCGTTGCAGAGCACAGGCTCCGGACGCGCAGGCTCAGCGGCCATGGCTCACGGGCCTAGTTGCTCCGCGGCAATGTGGGATCTTCCCGGACCGGGGCACGAACCCGTGTCCCCTGCATCGGCAGGCGGACTCCCAACCACTGTGCCACCAGGGAAGCCCTTCTTACCCTTTTTTTAACATTACCACTACCCTATAGGAAACTTGACTTTCTCCTAATTTGCTCCCTCGAATTGTAATACCACAGACAATACATACAGTATGTAAACACTTATGTAGTATATCTGTACTTTGTACATCAACAGATTAAGTATAAGGCTTAGCCTTCTTATCCAATACAGGGTTTAAAATAGATAACATTTTTAAGACAAAAGCTAAATTGAAATTTTTAAAGCTCTCTGCATTTAACTTTATAACTTTCTTGAATAACTTTTGATGTATTTAATTACAGATTGTATCAAATTACATATCCAAATTAGAAATTTCTGAATACATAACAGCAATCAAATGCTTAAAAATCTTTCAAAATTTTTCCAGCAAAAATAAAACAAATGAAAAAATTTCTTAAAAATTTTAGTAAATTTAACTTTGAAGGCTTTTTATCATGAGAAAATATTCTAACTATAGCTGAAGATAGTCAACATTTTTTTCTTTTCAGTACTTGACATAATAGATTTGAATTATTTTTAAATTAAATAAGATAGAAACTATTTTTATTTAATTCTCAAAGCCCAAGTCATAAGCAAAAACACCATGCATCAAGGCAGTTAATGTGGCAGACAGGCATGCACAGGCCATTTCTCACAATATGGCTACAAAATTGAATGACCAATTGGGAGAATATCTTGCAAACACAACCATTTTCACCATAGTTTTGTAGCACTGATCGTGCATACATTTTGTATAAATTCCATTAACTTGTTAATACTTCACATATGATGGTCAAGAAATTAAACACTAAGGAATAAGATTTTCTCAGGTAGGGTTGGGCTTTGTCGCAAACCATTGTGACATCTAAGATTTTTTATAAATGCATGATTTGGAAAACATCAGAAACAGACAAAGCTAACCAGCATCTTTAAAAGTCAAACAGTTGGTTACCTGCAGGAGAAAGGAGAGAGTAGTGATTGGGAATGGATACAAAATGCTTTTGATGGGCTGGCAATGTTCTAGGGGTTGTTAGACAATAACATTTTGTTTTTAGGCCGTGCCGTGAGGCATGTGGGATCTTAGTTCCCCGGCCAGGGATCAAACCCGTGCCACCTGCATTGGGAGCTCAAGGTCTTAACAACTGGACCGCCAGGGAAATCCCAACAATAATTTTCTAGAATCCTTCATCACTGTTAGGCATCAGGCTACTTCCCGCAAGTTTCAAGCCACTTTTCCTAACACCTGTACAACTTTACGTCTACTACTTTAAATCCCAAACAGAAGACTAATATTACTAATATTCTCAGTGATCAAAAAGAAAACTATAAATTTCAGTTTAATTTCTAATTTGTTTATTCCTAAGGAAATGGAATTTAGGTTACCTTTTGTGAAAGATGGAGAGTCTTCCTCTTTCTTCCAATTATATAAAGATTTCTTTCTTCTTCACCTTTCTCTATTCTGAAGTCTTCCAACTTCCTACAAATTTAAGTACCCAGTTATATTAATTGCTGATAAATAAAGGATATATAGAGAAAAAAACTAATCATTATGATTCTGGGAATCATAACTTAAGTATTTTTTTAATTAATACAGAAAATTCCTAAACTTATAACAAAACTTAAGGCAAACTACACTTTTCTAGAAATTTAATATAACCCAAATCTCAGAGGCAGCTAGTAGGTCCTATTTTTCGTATTTAACACAGAAATATTCATTCATTTGTATTTTAATTGGCCCTATGAGGACCAACTCAAACAGAATCTCTCGTGTTAGCTACTCAGAATGTACCTATGATTTTCCAAGATTGCAAATCCATTCTCTAAAGGATTCTACTGTATCACTCAGCATCTCCTTCATAAAAACTCAAATGTATTTTAGAATAGAGTTCTAGAAAGAGCTATGCTCTTCTTTGGGAAAATTATACTGCAGCGGCTAGCTGACTCACAAAATCCATTCTTCTTTCTTCCTTAGAAGCAAAATCTCAATTTTCATCTAGGCTCTTTGCTGCTCTAAATAGAGACTGTATTACCTTGCCTCCTCTGTAGCTAAGTGTGGCCATATGAGGACATTCTGGTCAATGAGTTATGAGGAGACATGTCATGTGGGACCATTAAGTCTGCTTAAATGAAATCCCTTCAACTAGAAATGTCCTTTTTGCCGCCGGGGAAAATGCTGGGGAACCATGATTCTAGCCTTAAACTACTTCCAGTCTTCCTTTATGTTAACAAAAATAAATGCTCGTTTAAGGAACTATTCTTCAGGACTTTCACTCCTGATACCTATTTGCTTCCCTTGATTTTGACAACAAAAAGTATCCTAAAATGACACTTTCAGTTCTGATGAGCATGCAACTCAGACATAATTTTAAGGCTTAATTATAGAATGCTGCATACACGACAGTGATGTTCTGTATTTCTCATCCCAATTCCAGATTTTGCTTTTCATTAGTTTATCATATACTTATAAATATCCTTAAGTTCACTGTATGAAATATAAGTATTATCCAATATTACTCCACCAATCAACTGACTCTTCTGGCTAAACACATGAAAACTTTTACAAAATTATCTTCAAGGTATTAGTTATTATGAGACACAAACATGACAGAATACTGAAACATTTTAGATATCAATGAAAAACAGTATTTGCTGCCTCCATTCTGATAACTTGAAAATCAGTACATCACAATTCAGTACAAGGAAAACCCTACGATCCACACTATACTTATGAAATATCATTTCTCACTAAAAGAAAATAGGGCTGCTTAAGAGAAAAGACTAATCCTAAGTCTAGGTCAAGAAATTTACAAGAAGAACCTATAACACCCTGCCACGCCTGACAGCAAAGATGCTACACAAGGCTACTATATCATTTCAAAAGGACTCAGGAGCCAACCTGAAGAAGCTCCTCCTGGCCAGAGATAAAAAAAATTTAAACATTAACAAGGACATTAGAAATAAGCTAAATCACAGCAGTGTAATTAATACAGTGAACAACACAAACACACAAACTGGCCACTGCGGGAGAATATAAAGGAATAAATCTTTATTTTGAAGGTAAATAAAGCAAAATGAGCAGGCAGCTATCCTGTTTTTTATACAGAAACTTGTTTATTATATACAAACTTTACTACTGGATAATCAAATAGTAGATGTGGGTAAATTTTTATTTGGAAGTAGCCAAGATAATGAAGACTTCAGAGCTGAAATATCATTATTTATAATCCCTAATGAATTAATGAACCTGGGCAGTGAGTATCAGTTCCTGCTAGCATCACAAAAAAAAGAAAAGAAAAGAAATAAAGAAAAAGATATTATGTGCCTTCTGATGGAATTTTACCACTTACGAAATACTCTTGCAAAAAACTAAAAATATGACATTTGGAACAACTGGAAATTTAAACACTGGCTATTTGGTTCTACTGAGGAATTGTTTGTTTTTTAAGATACGACAATGGCATTATAGTTATATTTTAAGACAATTCCTTATCCTTAGAAATTACATACGGACATACTTTTAGACAAAATGATATTAATGTCTGGAATATCTTTCAAAATAATACTGAAGGGAGAACAGGGGGTGTTTGTATAGATGAAACAAGATTGGTTATGGAGTTAGAGAACAATTTTGACATTTTCCTACCACAATTAAAATACATCCCAACCCATTACTAAAATATATGTATATGATTATTTATACCACTAATGATTAAAATGTGTAAATAACCATATAGATATATTTTCGCAGATATAAACAATATTAATAGATATCCTAAAACAAACCTAAATATGCCTAGTGGTACCTCTGGTACAACCACTCTTCGTTTCCAGGCCTGCAGGTCACGCTCTGTAGCCATCTGACTACGTGGAGCATTCTGGTGCATCTGACGAACACCTTCCACTTGACCACTACGACGCAGACCAATATTTGGAGGGGACTGGATGTCTAAGCTTAGTCTTCTAAAACCTAGGGAAAAATTGTCAAGAATGATTACAAAACAAACTTCAATCTAATATGCATATACATTCCTCCTACTAAGACACAAACCAAAAAAAAAAAAGATCTACTGAAAAAACTTTGGAAAAAAGAATCTTAATGTGACTGAGATCAAAATGTAGGCTACATGGGGACTTCCCTGGTAGCGCAGCGGTTAAGAATCCGCCTGCCAGTGCAGGGGACACAGGTTCAAGCCCTGGCGCGGGAAGATCCCACATGCCGAGGAGCAACTGAGCCCGTGCGCCACAACGACTGAGCCTGCGCTCTAGAGCCCGTGAGCCACAACTACTGAAGCCCGCACACCTAGAGCCTGTGCTCTACAACAAGAGAAGCCATCGCAATGAGAGGCCCATGCACTGCAATGAAGAGTAGCCCCTGCTCACCACAACTAGAGAAAGCCCGCGCACAGCAACGAAGACCCAACGCAGCCAAAATAAATTTAAACAGATCTCTTTAAAAAATGTAGACTACAAACACTAACATAACTATTAAGCTCAATTTCCATTTTTATTAGACTTTCTGAAATTTAATGTACAAGCATTTTCTATAATAATGTTATATTTGCAGTCCTAAAAACCTCGCCTTCCTCAAAACTGCAAACTAAAAACACATCTTTCTGGAAAAATTAGCACTGCAAATAGATGCCTCAAACTGTGGTGGCTTTATGATAAGAGCTCTAACAAAAAACATTATTTATGACCTAAAGAGATAATAATCTAAGCCACTCAAGCAAGCAAGTTGCCAGAGCCCATTATTAAAAATTCACAAAAATGCAAAGTGGGGAAATGCTGGCAGCACCTGAATTGGAGCTAGAAGAGTGGGTAACAGGGCAATGCAGACCACATCAAGCCCTAAGCCTATGCAGAGCTGATCAGGTAGACACAGGAGGCAGGGCAACCTCCCAAGAGCTGGAAGTCACAAAGGATGGAGACCACCCTGGGGGGATGTGGAGGGAATCCCAGGCAAAGTACTTGTTTTCTTGAACCACAGGGTGAAGGGGATCCTGCTACTAAGGCAACAAAAAAAACTGGGGGCTATATCCTTTCCTACGGGAGGCTATTAAATTTTACTCCAAATACACCAGCTCTCCGTGCTTAGGGTAAAACTCAAATATGAATGAACAAACCTCTGCATTCTTCTATGTACAACATTCTGTTCACCAATCAAATGTGAACCAATTTGCCCTGCACAACATATTATACTCCATCTATTAAAAATGACATTAAATGCCCCTGCTATTAATCCAAAATTTGTATTAAAATATATTGATGTTTAAGAAACACTTTTTGAATTGAGAACTAAAAATAAATTCTAAATTTTGTGTGTGTGTGTGTCTGCAATGGGTCTTCGTCGCAGTGCATGGGCTTTCTCTAGTTGCAGCAAGTGGGGGCTACTCTTCATTGCGGTGGGCAGACTTCTCATTGCCGTGGCTTCCCTTGTTGCGGAGCTCGGGCTCTAGGCACATGGGCTTCAGTAGTTGTGGCATGTGGGCGCCGTAGTTGTGGCTGGTGGGCTATAGAGCGCAGGCTCAGTAGTTGTGGCGCACGGGCTTAGCTGCTTTGTGGCATGTGTGATCTTCCCGGACCAGGGCTCGAACCCATGTCCCCTATGTTGGCAGGCAGATTCTTAACCACTGTGCCACCAGGGAAGCCCTAAATTCTAAATTTGACTGCCCAAGTCATAGTATTATTCTCCAACAGTTTGAAGAAAATATATGTATCACAACATTACTTGTAATAGCAAGCATGAAAAATAACTTAAGTGGCCATAAACAGATTAATTACAAAGACTGGTTATTCCACACAGTGGAGTCCTATGAAGCTATAAAAAGTAATGAAGGGCTTCCCTGGTGGCGCAGTGGTTGGGAGTCCGCCTGCCGGTGCAGGGGACGCGGGTTCGTGCCCCGGTCTGGGAGGATCCCACATGCTGCGGAGCGGCTGGGCCCGTGAGCCATGGCCGCTGGGCCTGCGCGTCCGGAGCCTGTGCTCCGAAACGGGAGAGGCCGCGGCGGTGAGAGGCCCACGTACCGCCAAAAAAAAAAAAAAAAAAAAAAAAAGTAATGAAGACAAGCTCTGTGAATGGAAAGAGAGTGATTTCTAGAATATGCTGTTAAGGGAAAAAAGCAAGGTGCAGAAAAATGCATACGTATCTGGTGCCTCTTGCTCTGATGCGCTGAGAAGAACACAGCAACTATGCAGTATTCTTACCTAAAATGTTTAACCTGAATCCAATTTTGAGATAATCAGACAAATTCAAATTGAGGGAAATTCTGTGAAACAACAGGCCTGAACTCTTCAAAAGTACCAGTGCCATGAGGGAACTGTTCTAAATTAAAAGAGACTCAATAATTAAACACATGGACCAAGGCTTGATTAAACCCTAAAATTTTAAAAAGCCATGAAGGACAATTTTGGGACAAGTGGGGAAATGTAAAGATTGTACATCAGAGAGCAGTACCGTATAGTCTGTACATTGTGTAGTACTGTAAAGTCTGTTGACTGTGACCATTGTATTATGATCATATAAAAGAATGTTCCAGTTCTTGGAAGATATAGAATGAAGCCTAAGGGATAAAGTTCACATCTTACTCTAGAATTTAGGAAAAAAACATACCTGAGAGAGAGAAATTCTTTCAAGTGTATATGAGACCCATACAAGACTGTTAATAGCATTTCTGTTTGAGATTAGCAAAATCTCAAAACTACCCAAAAGCCCATCAAGAGAATGAATTAATAAAATCAGATATACAACAGAGTACACAATAGTCAAAATTAATCCAATGTGACAACTGAGCAATCTTAAAAATACAGCACTATGTGAAAAAAATTAAGTCGCTTTATAAACCTTTTATAAACCTTTTGATAAAGTTAACCTTTATAAACCTTTGGATAAAGTTTAAAAACAAATGCTTTTTATTCATACATTTAAGAGTGTCAAATCTATTTTTTAAAAGGCAAAGAATCAACATGAGATTCAGAATAGTTGTTATCTTGGGATAGGGAAACAGGACAGGACCACATAAAAAGATGTAGATTATTATCATGATTTAAAACAAATAAAAGAGGAGCATGTGTAAATGAAAAATAAGAGTATGTCAATGGGCTTCCCTGGTGGCGCAGTGGCTGAGAGTCCGCCTGCCGATGCAGGGGACGCGGGTTCGTGCCCCGGTCCCGGAAGATCCCACATGCCGTGGAGCGGCTGGGCCCATGAGCCATGGCCGCTGAGCCTGCGCGTCCAGAGCCTGTGCTCCACAACAGGAGAGGCCAAGACAGTGAGAGGCCCGCGTACATCAAAAAAAAAAAAAAAAAAAAGAGTATGTGAAGAACAAAGTTTTGATAGACCCAATTCTGTGCTGCTAGAATCCAAAACAGTTAAATGTATAAAAGAAGTAAGACTTAAAGTACAAGGCACTAATTTTAAAGTCATATTTTAAAAAGAAAAAAATGAAACTTGTAGACCTAACAGTCGCTGCAAATAAAAATCTAAAGCACTGCGAGTTCCCTGGCGGACCAGTGATTACGACTCCCTACTTTCATTTTCAAGGGCCTGGGTTCGATCCCTGGTTGGGGAACTACACAAGCTGGGATTTCCTGGTGGCACAATGGTTAAGAATCCACCTGCTAATGCAGAGGACATGGGTTCGATGCCTGGTCCGGGAAGATCCCACATGCCACAGAGCAACTAGGTCTGTGTGCCACAACTACTGAGCCTGCGCTCTCGAGCCCGTGAGCCACAACTACTGAGCCCACGCGCCCAGAGCCCATGCTCCACAAGAGAAGTCACCACAATGAGAAGCCTGTGCACCACAACAAAGAGTAGCCCCCACTCACCGCAACTAGAGAAAGCCTGCGCACAGCAATGAATACCCAACGCAGCCAAAAAGAAATTAAAAACAAACAAAAAAGATCCCACAAGCCATGCAGCCAAAATAAAAAACAAATAATAATAAAAAAATCTAAAGCCCAGTTACGAGGCAGATTAGATGAAAGGAAGATCAAGAGTGAAAGGGCAGGGCTTCACTGGTGGCACAGTGGTTGAGAGTACGCCTGCCAATGCAGGGGACATGGGTTCGTGCCCTGGTCCAGGAAGATCCCACATGCCGCGGAGCGGCTAGGCCTATGAGCCATGGCCGCTGAGCCTGCACTTCCGGAGCCTGTGCTCCGCAACGGGAGAGGCCACAACAGTGAGAGGCCCGCGTACCGCAAAAAAAAAAAAAAAGAGTGAAAGGGCAGAAAGAGCTGAAGAAACTGTTCAGAACACAGCACTGAGCGATAAAGAGACAGGAAATTTTATAGCATTTTACAGCCTCTCAAATCTTCTCTTATCTTCCACAAGGTTTTAGCTTTTCTAGAGTAAGTTTTCAGTTGCATAACAATCGCCCATCTCTTCTAGATTATTTCCACTAACATAATTATTACCACATTCCAATATCAAGTACTTTGCCCTGAAAACTCACTTCAAGCTTTCTGATTCAGTAAGAAACGTTAGGGCTATACTCAATTCAGTTTTTTAAGGATTATAAAGGAAAGGAAATCTAGTGTTTCCTTTAGAAAACACTTTGTTCTTTACTCTTATTTAATGTAATTTTGTAAATACTCTTATTTTAGAGCAAAAAGATTTCAATAGCCTTTCATAGTACTTGAAATTCAAATGTCCATTTGTTAGCCCATCAACCTTACACCTAATAAAGCTACCTCCAGACTACTACTCAAGTTGTAAGCGTACATTGCTTAAGGCTTTTTACACTGCATGTAGGGGACAATGACTTCATTTATTCTTCAATTTCAATCCAGCCATATTAAGGCAAAATACCTCTCATATATTTATTACCTCTTCGGGGTGTTTCTTCCCCATTTGAAAGTCCACTTGGAACAGCATCTTGACCTGCTCCCATTCTCTGATCTTGCTGCTGCTGCAACTGTCTTATCATTCCATCAAGAACACTGGACTCTGGGCTTCGTTCACCATTGTCATTGGTTTGTAGGCTTATAATTTGTTCAATTACCTCTCCATCACCTGCAAATTCAATGAATGAATATGAAATCATAATACATATGAAGAGGAAAAAACTTTCAATAGGCTACAATTAAAATTACATTAGCAATTGTCAGAATTCGTTTTCCAAAAATAATCAATTAAAGATATCCTTTATATTCATAACTAATTAAGTCACAGAAAAAAATTCAAAACAAACTTTAGGGTACTAAGTACCACAAAAACCTCAACAGAGGTTCTGAAATCCTTAGCAGTGAGCACCTGGAAACACACTTGAGTGAAAGTGAAAGTCTTGTTTTTCTGTTTCACATTAACGCCCCTCATTTATACAAGTATTTCATTAAAATCTTATCTCTCAAGGTCTCTCTGACTATAACAACCAATAATGTGCGATTTCTGATGTAGAGAAAAGCAGTGGCATTTCTCTGTCTTATGAAATAAAAAAAAGTAACACCTTTTAGGCCTTCAACAAATGACCACTCCCAACTCCAGCTCTCTCCCACCCCAAGTATGCACAGTTGAGGGAGGCAGTTTCCACATGCCTCTCCCACCAAGCTTAAGTCACTCTTTCAAATAAGCTTTAAGCATAGCCATAATCTTCCACGTACAAAATCAGATATTTTTAAGTGTCTTTGCTTCTTTATTTTTCAAATAATACATTTTCAGAGATATTTAATAGGTTCAGTTAGTGTTCATGGATAAAAAGTGTTAGATGGTTGTGAGGTCTTGAAATTTACCTAAACATTGACAGTTTCATGCAATCAACTCGTTACATATCCTCCCACCATAAAACGCATCTTCTTTGAACATAATAAATAACATGGACCACCCCCCCACCAGTTTATAAGCAGAACCTTAACAAATTGAAATTAATAGGGTATTAGGCAAAAAGAATGCAAAGATATACTTCCATCCATAGTAACACGTCAGAAACTGAAAAATGTCATATACTATTTCAGGGGGAAAAATACTTCTATTCTACTAATCTACTTTTAGATCCCTTAAATCTTATTGATGACATCTCCATTTTACTGTGGAAATCAATGAAGAATTTAGAAGAGCTAAACAAAATCCACGGAAATTTTTTGACCACTGTCAAAAAATGAACTAAGACAGCAAGAAGTGGAGCCCTAATCTAAAAGGATAACAAGGGACTTCCCTGGTGGCACAGTGGTTTAGAATCCGCCTGCCAATGCAGGGGACACAGGGTCAAGCCCTGGTCCGGGAAGATCCCACATGCCATGGAGCAACTAAGGCTGTGCACCACAACTACTGAGCCTGTGCTCTACAGCCCACGAGCCACAACTCCTGAGCCCACGTGCCAGAACTACTGAAGCCCATGTGCCTAGAGCCCATGCTCTGCAACAAGAGAAGCCATCGCAATGAGAAGCCCTTGCACAACAACAAAGAGTAGCCCCCACCTGCTACAACTAGAGAAAGCCCGCACACAGCAGCGAAGACCCAACACAGCCAAACATAAATAAAAATAAATAAATGTATATTTTTTAAAATTTCGTAAAAGGATAAAAAGACTTTAATTAGGACTAGGAATAACATAACATCCCTAAGATCACAACATAGAACCAAAGGGAAAACAGCAGAAAAGGAGACTTCTAATCCTCTCCCCTCCCCAAAAAACCCTATGTAACTTTTCTTTCGCAGCACTGAATTTAAACGTAACTTGGGAAATATCAAGAATGATACCTGTTTCTACTTGGCATAATGCAGTCACCATTCAAATACTAAAGAAGGGTTCTACACATAAAGGCTTAAGTACTACAGTGCCCTTCCACTATAAACTACTACAACACTGGAAAAAATATATATGAAAGAAGGGCTTTCAGATATTGGATAACAGCACAGGACTGTGATCCCTGAGAGAAGACAATGGAGCCCAATCTTTTGATTGCTCCAGGTAACAGTACCATCCAGAGGTTACAATGAGTTGAGAGACAGAGGTCAGAGTTTGAGAGCAGGGGAAAGACTAAAATATGCAAGGCTGAATATCAGAGAGGACTGGATTGCACAGAAAGCTCAGAGGTACACAATGAGGAATCGATTCTTTGGCTAAATAATATGTGCACACATTGGTTAAAACTCCACCATGCTGGGGAATAAAACATGAAAAAGCCAAGCCATTTTTTAATGCCAAAAAATTGCCAGAACTCTCACAGGGCTGGCAATAGTACACGTTCCCACTAGCCAGTACAGAGACTTCAGACACAAACAAGAACTGTTTTAAGCATATTTCCAATTTTAACACTCAGAATATTTTAAAATGTGTGTTCAAATCAGTGGAGAATACAATGACCGCTAGCAGTTTGGTGCCACGGCCTTGATTTGTGCTCAGGTACCAAATGTTTCACCCACCACTGCTTCTGTTTCATCAGTGCAAATGTCAAAGGTAAATAATAGTTTCATATTATTATGAAGATAGTCATAACCTCGAAGACCCCATAAAAGGTCATGGATAAAACCATGGGTCTGCAAACTACACAGTGACAATTTAGGCCCTAGAACAACCATTAAAAATAAGTAAGACTAACAGGTATTGCTAATAAAACATTAGTGGCAATAATGATAAAACACTAAAAAATAAGCAACTTCAAAAAAGTTTGGAAAAAAAGGAGAAACGGCACAAAGAACAGAAAGGATAGACAAAACAAGTAGCATTATGTAGAGCTTTAAGCCTGACTACGCTAATAATTATATTAAATGTAAATGGTCTACACAGTCCAATTAAAGGACAGGTTGTCAGACTAGATTGCTGCCTGCAAGAAATCTGTTTTAATATAAAGACATATTGGTTAGAAGAATTGAAAAGATACAACATGATAACACTAATTTTAAAAAGTTGGATTATTTACTTTAATATGAAACAAAGTTAATAGTCTTCAAAACAAGAAATACTCCTGAGGATAAAGAGGGACATTTCATAATGATGAAAGTATTAATTCAGGACTTCCCTGGGGGCACAGTAGTTGGGAATCCACCTGCCAATGCAGGGGACATGGGTTCGAGCCCTGGTCCGCGAAGATCCCATATACCGCAGAGCAGCTAAGCCCGCGGGCCACAACTACTGAGCCTGTGCTCTAGAGCCTGCGAGCCACAACTACTGAAGCCCACGTGCCACAACTACTGAAGCCCATGTGCCACAACTACTAAAGCCCGCGCACCTAGAGCCCATGCTCCGCAACAAGAGAAGCTACCGCAATGAGAAGCCCGCGCACCAGAACTAGAGGAAGCCCATGCACAGCGAGGACCCAACGCAGCCAAAAATAAATAAAATTGTAAAAAAAAAGAATTCATCAGGAGCACAATCTGAAATGTGTAGGTATATAATAACAGAATTTTAAAATACATACAGAGAAAATTGAGAGAACTGAAGAAAAAAATAAGACAAATTCACAGGATAGTTGGATATTTCAGCACTCCTTAAAACAGCTACAAAATGGAAAAAAGACTAATGGTTTTCAGCTACTAGTGAATAGATAAATGATGGTATATCCATACAATGCTGCACTATCAATAAACAGGAAAAAAACAACTGATACCTGCAACAGGAATCTCAAAAGAACCATGTTAAGTTAAAGAAGCCAGACACAAAAGACTACATATTGTATGATTTCATTTATACAAAATTCCTTAAAAAGGAAAAATCAAAGTGACAAAATAAAACAGTCATTACAAGGGGCCAGGAGAAGGGAGAGGACTAATTCCAAACAGGCCCAAGAGAACTTTTGGGGGCAATGGAAATGTTCTGTATCTTGATTGTGGTGGTGGTTTACATGACTGTTTAACATTTCGCAACTCATATGAATTGTAGACTTAAAAGTGGTAAATTCTGTTGTATATAAAGTACACTTCAATCAAACTAATAAAAAAATTTGAAAGAGTAAACATATAGTGATTTACATTAATCTTTAACCTTAAGGTGATTTAGTTTCAGTAAATTAATCCTCATCCAAACAAAATAGAAGCATCTTTTTTCTTCATTTAATAATATTAGGGCTTCTCTGGTGGCGCAGCGGTTGAGAGTCCGCCTGCTGATGCAGGGGACACGGGTTCGTGCCCGAGTCCGGGAAGATCCCACATGCCACGGAGCAGCTAGGCCCGTGAGTCATGGCCGCTGAGCCTGCGTGTCCAGAGCCTGTGCTCCGCAACGGGAGAGGCCACAACAGTGAGAGGCCCGCGTACCACAAAAAATTTTAAAAAATAAAAATAAATAAAAAATAGCATTTAATAATATTAGGGAAAAACATTACACTGCCATGAACAAATACAAAAGCAAACAAAACAAAAAACTCTGTACTTGGCTAGGACAGGCAAAGTACAAGACGGGACTGGAACATCTTTTGCCAGAAAGTAATGAAGTGCTCAAGGAATGATGGGGACTTGGGAAAATACACAAAACTCAGCTTGAATGGACTCTCCCAGCCAAATCCAAGGATAATATGAGCAACTAAACAATGATAGTACTGGATTGTAACCCACTATATAACAACCCGGAAGTCCATACTAAAACTTAATAAACGAAATAAATAAATGGGAGAGTAGTAGATGGCCAGCTAATGATAAAATGCAGATGCAATGATAATAGAGTCAGAAAACCGTTTTGCAACGTTCAGAGTAACAACTGATTCAGGCAAATATTATCAATGGATCCTAAAGGTCTGAAATAGAACAGGTTAGTTAAACCACAAGCTACTTAATAATTACAAAGAGAAAAAAAAATTCATAGTGGAAAACCTTGGCGGATACCAAGTGTTCAAAGTCAGCGCCACCAATAAGTGCACAAAACACAATCATGAGCATCCTTACATGATACTCCAGGAAGGCTACAACACCATTTATGTTGTCTTCTTTCCAAAATGCATAACCTGAACTTAATCAATGACAACTGAATTTAATGTGCAGTCCCAAATTAAAATCTACATCAAGAGAGGAAAAAAAAGCTATAACAGGCATTATTAGAACAATAATATTTGATTACAGACTATAGATTTGATAACAGTATTATATAATTGTTAAATGTCCTAATTTTGATAACAGTTTATGATTACATAAGAAAATATCTTTGTTCTTAGAAAATACATACTGAAGTATTTAGGGGTAAATGGACATGAGGGCCAGAACGTAAGTGTCAAATGGTTCAAAACAATAATATGTATCCAGCGATACAATAATAAAACAAAATATTAAGGACTGGTGAATCTGAAAGTACAGAAGTTCTTTGTATTATTACTTACATTTTTCAAATTAAAAATTAAACAAAACAAAAAAAAAGACTTAGAACTTACTTGTTGCCACATAACCTAGCTGTGGAACCAAATGTTCATCTGCAGAATTTTCTCGGCCTGGTACTAATCTCTGATACTTAGTTGGATGAGGATTTCCATCTACATCTACCAAGAATGGTGGAGGCATAAGATGAGGAGCCTGCTGAGTTTGCTCATCTAAGACATAATTATTAGAATCCCTAATCAGTGGCCGATAGTCAGTATGGAAGAACATCTGATCGGGAATCTAGAAAAGGCAAGTTTACAAATTGATATTTTGAGGTTTACACATGTTAAAGAAAATAAATTATTAACCAGTTAACTTTGTTTGAAAAGACAAAAAAAAATAAATCAATACATCTAACCTATTTTCAAAACATCCTTTATAACTATTTTACATGCTGTGAGAAAGTATATGAAATGACCTTTTCATATGGCTTGCTGCATCCAAAACCAAATATCAGAAGGTGACCGTGAGAATCTGTACAGGCAAAATGCTGTCCATCCTGTGAAAACTTACAGTCAAATACAGCTCCATGTCCTTGTCCTTCAATCTAGGAAACACAGAGGGAAAAATGTATGACCATTTCTGTGTAAGAGCTTTTGCTATATCAACTTCTGAAAAACCGAATTTTTAAACAAAGTTTTCGTTAAGCACATGTTAATATTTTCAGAAAATAAAATTCATTTTAGATACCACTAGCCTAGAAAAAAATCTCAAAAGATCTTCTAAGAATTAGTTCTCAAATTGATCAAATGAAGGATCATAAACCAATCCAAAATGGCTTTCTTTACTTCTTACATGTGAATGACAATTTCACAAACTTTTCTTTCAATATATAACAAAAATCTTTTGATTAATAACCTACAAGGGAGGGGCTTCCCTGGTGGCGCAGTGGTTGAGAGTCCGCCTGCCTATGCAGGGGACACGGGTTCGTGCCCCGGTCCGGGAAGATCCCACATGCCGCAGAGCGGCTGGGCCCGTGAGCCATGGCCGCTGAGCCTGCGCTCCGCAACGGGACAGGCCACAACAGTGAGAGGCCCGCGTACCGCAAAAAAAAAAAAAAAAACTACAAGAGAAATGATTAAAGATTAATAAAGTTTGGAATTCATGAACTAAAATCAATACTTTTATGGAGTTTAAGCTTTCCACTTAGATGACTAAGTGGAAACGCAAAATTTGTAATGCTGCAAAGTCTCAAGGGTGCATATGTAAATGCCTGCACCTGCAACTACCTTATTTCAAACTGCCACAAATTTCAGAAAGAATACTCTAAGTGCATCATGAATGTTGCCTTAAAGAGATAACTTTTAAACTGTTTTCTGTTTTATTCTTGTTTTTTTAACTGTAAATTATAGTAGTTTAGTATTATCAATTTATAGTTAAATGAGTTGTTTCATTAACTCAATAGTGTAGAGCTATGCTTATCTGTTGTCTCAGCCTATAACGTTCCAATAATTAAACTTTAGGACAAGTTAAATCAGCGTTGGAAAAAGGATTCATCCACCCAGCTAACTGCCAAAACAAACTCACATACATACCTAAATACCCACTCGAAAAGCAATAATTCACTACTGCTATACCACACATGACTGAGTGCCAATTAACAAAATGGGGTGGGGGGGAGGAATTAAGGTATTGGGATATTTAGGGACTTGCTGAATAAGATAATCCATGTATACAAATTTGCATTCTCTCATAACATAAAAAGGAAAAAAATGTGTAAATATTTTCCCTCCTATTACACAGATTCACCCCCAGGGTCCTTTGAAGAGCCACCTCCACCACAGCCCAACCTGCACCCTGGCACCACTTCACACCTCTGGCCTGAGACCTTCAGTCCAAGTAAAGCAGAGGAGGGTGGGGAGGGGAGAGCCCTTGGCTGGTAAAGCAAAGATGGTGGCAGCTACTCTCCTATCATACATGTGGAACTTACTGCACCAAAAGCTTTGCTCAGGGTACCTGCTGAGAAGGAAGTTTTCCCAAGTGGGCAAACCTACCTAGGCAGAGCAAGACAGACTCCAGTTTTTACCTGCAGTCTGAAGAGTCCTACACAATGATTCCTGACAAAATCCGACCTTCAACTGTGCCTGGAGAACACTTCAGTGTCACATTATGTTAACTATTTACTTAATGAAATACTGTTTTTGTTAGTAGTTTACAACCCTACGTAATTTGTCTAGCATTAGAGAATTAGGAGACTCTCAGCTGAGCAGTAAAGGTAACAAGAATTCAGTATACAAGGCCAATTTTTGGTGTCTGACTGGAAATAAGATCATCGTTGCCCATTTGAGACTTTTTTCAGATTACTCTTTGGCTTAGAGGTTATTTTAGCTTATATTCTGTTTAAAGCCTGAATTAATGTAGTTTTCTGTTTTAATAGATTAAATTTAGTATGTAATGTTCCTATTGAGTTTTAAAGGCTAATTAAAAGATGGATGTACCTATGAATTTTAAGGCCATAGAAAAACTGAAGAAGGCTTAGTTCTTTTTCCAGTAATTTGAACAGAGATGCAAGTTTCAGAGATGCCCAATGATGTACTTGGGTCAGGCTATTTGAGTTGTTTTAGTGCACTTAATGTTAATAAATAAAAAACTGTATTTTAAACTGTTTGCTGAAGAAACTGTCCAGTGTAAGCACATTGAAATGAAAATTTTAAGGTCAAAAAAACCCAACAAAAACATGGAACACATGAACTAAGATGGTCTTCAATCAAATATCTAAGAATCATTCACCTATAGGATGCTACTATATTGCCTCAAAAATTAATTATAGTTTGAATTGGATCTCAATATAAACTGAAGAGTAATTTTATAAAACCTATCATATATATATGATATATATATATATCATATATATATATAAATCAAAAGTCTTAACAATGTACAAGCCCTTTTACACATTTCCCTCAGAATTTATCCCAAGGAAATAATCAGGGATCTACCTAAACAGCCAAGTATAAAAACATTCAAAGTATTGTTACTGTGCATATTTTAGAAACCACTTAAATACTCGACAACAGTAAATTAAACATATAGGTAACATACTTCTAAGATAGGCTGAATTTACCGTCACAAATACATTTGCAAATTCTTAAAAAATATTTAAGGGTTTGAAAAACATTCTTTACATAAAATGAGAAAGGATTACAAAACTATGTGCAACAATGCCAACTACTAAATATGTAAAGAACGATGCCATTAGAAAGCCTTCGATGGATACTGATATTTGTGAAAGTTTCATGAGGAACCAGACATTTACATAGTCTCTGAGCAAATCAGTTTAAAATTTACAAAGAAAAAACAACTATTTTAAAAATCAGTGGGGAAATTTGGCAGATGCCACCTTAACCAAATATTAATAATTACCACCATATAACAGTGGAACATATAAATATCATGTGCCGTCTAATATAATGCATGGACGGCACACTATCATTTATGTTTTATTACATAAAAAAAATGTGAAACAGTATTGTATCATGAAGAAGTATCAGACAAAACAGAGATATCCTGTAACATTATTTGCCTGTAAAAGGGCAAGATATAGGGGAAAAAAAAGGCAGAATTATTGATCTTACAAAACTAGGGATACATAACTACTTAATACAATGCATGATCCTGAATCAGATGCTGGTCCAAGGGGTAAAATATAACTATAAAGGCGTTATTAGGACAACTGACAAAATTTGAATGTAAACCTGGATTAGATAACGCTACTTTATCAATGTTAAATTTGCCTATTTTGGTAACTGTATTGTAGTTATGTATAAGAAATTCTAAAAACATGCAATAAGATCGTAATCTGGTTTTCAAATATTCATGTGCAAAAAGCAGAAACACTGAAAAACAAACAATGATGTTCGATTCCCTAGATGACTCTGAGTATTATTTTTTATTATCAAATTTTTTTTTTGGCTGCACCACGTGCCATGTGGGATCTTAGTTCCCCTGCATTGGAAGTGCTGCATCTTAACCACTGGATGGCCAGGAAGTCCCTATTATCAAATGTTTTAATAAATTTAAATAGTGAAAAAGTTGTGTGAATTACCATAATTTTGCCAATTTAAACACAGACAGGGAAAATTCACACACACAAAGCTAAATAAATAAATTTTGAAAATCTTCCCCTCATGTGAATTAGTTATACAGATTAATTTCACATTTGTATGTATGTACGTATATATGGCTATCAGATATTTATCAGACTAGGTAGTACCCTGATTTCTAGAAATATAAACTGCCAAAATATGCAGATAGGTTTCTGGCTACACTTCATTATCCAAATACTTGGAACAAATGCAAACATGCATAAAGATACCTCTCACTCCACTTACCATATTAAAATAATGTTTCATCTTGGTGCCTTTTGTAATATCCCATATAAATATGCTGCCATCATGTCCTGCAGATAACATAATTCTGGAATCAAAGGGATGTGTCTCCAAAACAAATACTTCATCAGCATGTCCCTTTATTCAACAAAGTCATACAGTTAAGGAGGGTTTGCAAGTTACAAGTTTAAAATTAAAAGCCCATATTGTCACAGTGTATAACAGTTTTTAAATATGTATTAATGACAGTAATTTATACATTAGTATATATATAAATTTCTATTCATTTGATAATATAAATGAAACATGTTTATTAAAAATAAAATTATAGTTCAAAAATTTTTGATTTGTTGTATGTTATAAAAACTACCTACCAATAAGTTATGAAGCAGTTGTCCAGTATAAGAATTCCACACTTTGAGGACATGATCATTCACAGCTGTGACAACAATGCTATCATTCTGATTCCAAGCTATCATTGTTACTTTGGGTTTCATAAACCTTTCCTCTTCTAAAGATAAATCTCTAAGAAAAAAAATATGAAATGTGCAATGCTATATGTGTAGGAGGCTGTACAATGTACACAATCCCTCATCAATACAAAAATAATTGAAGTAATCCAGCTCATGTCCATACCTTACCAACTCGATAGAGAGTTCATCACATCTGACCCGCAAAAGATTATCTATAAACAGATAAGGGCAAAATCCCGAGGGGTAAGGGATGATTTACAAACAGTTCGGAGACTGAATACAGGCAGATTTCAGAATACCGCCGCTGCTCATAAAAGCAAAGCTTTTTCTCTCTACCTCTTTTCTAATTATTCCCTTCTCCTGACCCCAAGCCCTATAAGTAATACTTTCAACTGCTTCACTCTCTATAGATGACAAAAAACTTCAGGAAGACAGAAAGAAGGTAATTCATCTTCATGACCCCAACGTCTAGCAAAGTGCCTGACACAGACTCTCAATTTGCTGAACTGTAAATGAGCTGCATTCATCTCTTTCTACTTCCCTATAAACTGTTCCTACAGGTCCTTGCCAAGAACGGTCTTGGATACACGTCTGCAGTGTTTTGCTGCCTTTATGAAAGCAATATGCAAAGCTTCTGTATAAAATACAGCAGTCAGTAGTATGGGGTTGGGGGGACTGGGGGGACCTAGCTGCTTCTGAAATCACAGAGCACATTCTAAGAAATGATTAAGCATATAATAAACATGTATTTTAAAGAAAACGGCTACAAGAATATGGAATGAGTGCTATGTAACACCTATCTATGTCAGCACCATGGAACACAAATGAGAGAATAAATCTAACTAGATTGGTCAGAGGAAGTGTAACATAAAAGACAAAAGGGGACTTCCCTGGTGGCATAGTGGTTAAGAATCTACCTTCCAATGCAGGAGACACGGGTTTGAGCCCTCGTCGGGGAACCAGGATCCCACATGCCACGGGGCAACTGGGCCATGTGCCACAACTACGGAGCCCGTGCGCCACCACTAGAGAGAAGCCTGCATGCCGCAATGAAGATCCCACATGCCACAACTAAGACCCAACGCAGCCAAATAAATAAAATAAATAAATGACAAAATGGAATACAGGCTAAGACCCTCCACACTTCATTTGAATTTACTAACAGACATGTTGCATTTCATCAAGTTGATTAGCCAAGATTAGAACACTAAAACAAATATATCCATCAATTTTTACACACAGAAAACACTGCCTTTCAAGATTTGAAATAAGTAAAACTTTAAATGAGAAAAGAATATTTCCACCATGAGGGAAAATACAAGAAAAGTTCTCTCCATGAAGAGAGGGTGACAACAAGAAAAATAAATAGTTCTCAGTCTCACTTAAAAATTTTTATTCAAGTTTTTACAATGGTATTCCTATTTTGCCTAATAAAATAATTATTCATGGGCGAATACCATTTCAAATGTTCTTCACTGCCATTCTTTCATTATTATTTACTTTCACACTAAGATGCTTCTAAATATCCAGATGTAACATTTTTAAATAACTGTAAAGATTTGTTTGTGAACAAGGATTATCAGATTTCTAGTATGTATTCTTTCCATTCTCTACCACAGATCATTCCACAAAAATATTAATATCAAATTTATTTTGAAATCCAATACAACTGTTTGAGCCACAGCAGAGAATGGGTTAATTTCTCCTACTATTACTAAAAATAAAGCAGACATGAAGATCTAAAATGTGTAACATTTCTCAGAAAAACTCCTAAGAATATTGATATGCCTACTCTAGGCCAAGCAGTGCTGGAAATTTTCATATGATTTAAAATTGCCAACAATACTTAAAGGCAGGTAGTCTCACTTCCCAGATGATGAAACAGATTAATAAATATTAAATGATGTTGTCAAAATTATATAGCTATAAACAGTGTAAATGGTATTTGAGCAAAGGTCTGACTCCAAAACACATATTCTTTCTACCACCTGTACTGCCTCCCAAAATATACAAACCAAAAAAGCAATGTATTTGAAATTTGTAATATTTATCTTGCAAAGTACTAAACTTATCTCAAAGATGCTAAAGATACGTTTTTGAGACTTTGGAGGTTGAGGGAGGGGGACAGTTAGACAAACTTGCCTTCAATGCCATTTTACAAACCAAAATTTCAGCATACAAAAAGAAAAATTTTCACTCCCACTGGAGCCTAATTTTTTTAAACCTAAATAAAGTGTGTTTGCTTTTTTCGCCAGACGTAGCTGTGTCTTCTTAAAAATTCCAAAAATCCTACCTTCAAAAAGTAGAATTTTCTGAAAATTTTCACATTTGATATACTTGAGTTATTTTTATATATTTTTTGAAATAGTAGGCGGAGATTTCCCTGGTGGCACAGTGGTTAAGAATCCGCCTGCCAACGCAGGGGACACGAGTTTGAGCCCTGGTCCAAGAAGATCCCACATGCCGCGGAGCAACTAAGCCCATGCACCACAACTACTGAGCCTGTGCTCTAGAGCCTGCGAGCCACAACTACTGAAGCCCATGTGCCTAGAGCCCGTGCTCCACAACAAGAGAAGCCACTGCAATGAGAAGCCCGTGCACCGCAACAGAGTAGCCCCCGCTCGCCACAACTAGAGAAAGCCCACGCGCAGCAACGAAGACCCAACGCAGCCAAAAATTAATTAATTCTTAAAAATAAAAGAATATATGAGGTTTAAGTATTTAACTGTCAGATGTGCAGGAGGGAGCCATTCACTTAGATCGTAGCTCTTCTAATAGGAGGTGGCTCCAGTCCCCTGAACAAAGCGATCAACCAACCAGAGAGAGAGAGAGAGAGAGAGAGAGAGAGAGAGAGAGAGAGAGAGAGAGAGGGAGACCAAGTACTTAGGATGCACCTACTTAGAAACAAACCATCTCAACTTACCCTGAGATTCTTGTAGCCATATCCAGTAAGATGCTTCTCCATTCTAACTGCTCAAATCTCCAAATCCGTGCTGTTCCATCTCTGCTACCACTTAAAAACCTTAAAAGAAAAGAAGATCTTCTACTCACATACGTGCTACCAAGGGCTACAGTTAATATTTCAAGTGAAAAAATTTTTATTGTAGCTATCTTGACTGCAGGTAAATCTATAGGTGTTTATTCCAAAAGACACGGAATTTAGCGCGTATCTAAACAGAGAAAATCTGGTTTGCTATGATTTGCCTAGCCCTATTAAGTAAAGCACATTTCAAACTCAATCACTAGCTTCTCGAATAGATTGAGTTTTGAAAAGACAATGTACAATAAGTATTTGGAGGGGGGGTGGGGGGGAGAAGGACAATTAAAGATGTATGGAAGATGGGCTTCCCTGGTGGCGCAGTGGTTGAGAGTCCGCCTGCTGATGCAGGGGACACGGGTTCGTGCCCCGGTCTGGGAAGATCCCACATGCTGTGGAGCGGCTAGGCCTGTGAGCCATGGCCGCTGAGCCTGTGCATCCGGAGCCTGTGCTCCACAACGGGAGAGGCCACAACAGCGAGAGGCCCGCGTACCACACACACACAAAAAAAATGTATGGAAGAAACAGTAAGACCAAAAGCACCATTATAAGCATTTTAACTCTAAACTCAAATTAATTCATGCTAGCCATGTGTAAAAATAAATCAATCATTTAATAAAGTTAAGTGTTAAAAAATCACAGTTTAGGAAAGGTACCTGAAAAGACACTGGGGACCATAAAGGATATAATTTAAGTGATAATTCTGTTGCACTACATCACAGTGATTGGGAGATTAGAAAAGATTTTCTTTTAACTACTCAAATATAACAAATTTCTTTATCCTTACACCTAATTTTCCTATAAATCAAACATTTAGCCAGCAGCGAGATAAAGAAAAACTTTTTGGTCATAGGAGGCTGCAGAAACTACAATTCTAAAAACTTACATTTAATTGTTTCCTCCCTGCCCCAGACACTTTTCCTTCAATTATTACATTTACTAACAAGTACCTGCAATATGATATATACCTACAAAGTGATATATTAGTTATACTAATAGGAAGCATAGTATATTTACCTAAAAACACACTCACAAATACAAACACGGTGGGGGGTGGGGGTGGGGTGGGATGAATTGGGAGATTGGGATTGACATGTATACACTGATGTGTATAAAATGGATGGCTAATAAGAACCTGCTGTATAAAAAAAATTAAATTAAAAAATTTAAAAAAACAAACACACACACACTTACTTACCGATCACCATTGTTACAAAATTGGATACTATCAACTTTATCCTAAAGAGGGGAAAAAACCAAACACAAAAGTAATCATCTACATAGTCTGTACACAAAGAAAACCCACTCAGTTTTACAGCCAGAAGCATATTTGGTTTAAAGCTAGAGATATGCACTTACGCTGCTTAACCCTGCCATTCAAACATATATTGTACGTTTAAGTGCAAAGAATCTAACTACGAACCTAATAAGACTAAGATACAGCTCTTGTCTCAAAGACAGACACATGTGGTAAAAAGAAGCCTACTTCTAAAATTAAAGCAGTATTTGCAATTAATTACATCTGTATAAAAATTGATGTGTAGATAGTGATCAAAATAAAAGGTTTAAATAGCTGAAAACAAGGCATATTCACTTCGATGATTATGTGCAAAAAATAATAATAATAATTTCTTTTAAAGTGATTTTTTTTATCAAATAACTTCACAGAACTTCCTACAGGAGAAAAGATGACCTGACCGCTAACCAGCACTCCAGAATACTGAGAGTTATCTATCTTAGTACACATTGATAAAACAGCATTCTAATTTCATGAGTTTGGTTTAGATAAATAGACCCAATTCAAACCTAATCACCCAGATTAATTATCATAATCAAGAGTTTGGACTTAAAGCTGAAATAACCACTGCAAAGTATTTGGCACCATAAGGTGCTGAGTTTGTCAATATCATGTTTCACCTCCAATTCCCCCTAAATTTAAGTTAAAATTAAAATCAGTAACAATTTCCCTTAGCAATATGAGGCTATGTACCAACAGGAATATTAACAATCTACAGAATTTTAAAACGTGAATACTTACAGTGTGACTTTCAAGTTCTGCGATTTTTTCAGGTGCTTCAAAACCCAAAAAATACATTCTGATTACATGATCAGTACTACCTGTGGCTAAAAACATACCACCTGAAATAAAAATTTTAAGGTTTAAAAAATCCAGTTTGTAACAAATATCTTAACCAAATTTCTATATTAAATTAAGCAAGCTCTCTATGCCAAAACTAAATTTATCTCAATAAATCTGTTTTCTAATTCATTGTATAAAGAACTTTTAAAATTAATGCAGTGTAATGCTGTGACTTTTAGGAAGAAATACATATTTGGTCTTCATCCCTTTTTCTGGCAGAACTCCTCAAACCCTTAGAATGTCCTAAGTGAAGTGATACTGGTGTCTTGATTTTCATCAAACCCATTTCAAACACAACAGAGTTTATGTTAATGAGGTGACTTTTGGAAAGCATCTATGGATGGGAGCTAACTGCTAGGGGAACCAACCATGTGATAAGAGAGCTGGGAGAGAGCTGAATCAACAGTGACGACCAATGATTTAACCAACTGTGCCTATGTAATGAAGCCTCCATAAAAAACTCAAAAGGGCAAAGTTCAGGGCTTCTCTGGTGGCGCAGCGGTTGAGAGTCCGCCTGCTGATGCAGGGGACACGGGTTCGTGCCCTGGTCTGGGAAGATCCCACATGCCGTGGAGCGGCTGGGCCCGTGAGCCATGGCCGCTGAGCCTGCGCGTCCGGAGCCTGTGCTCTGCGACGGGAGAGGCCACAACAGTGAGAGGCCCGCGTACCGCAAAAAAAAGGGCAAGGTTCAGAGAGATTCCAGGTTGATGGACAGGTGGAGATCAGAGAAGAATAGCACACCCAGAGAGTGCCCCTTCCCATGTACTTTATCCTATGCATCTCTTCCATCTGGCTATTCCTGAATTATATCCTTTTATAATAAACCGAAAATCTAGTGAGTAAAATGTTTGAGTTTTGTCAGCTGCTCTAGCAAATTAATCAAACCCAAGGAGGAAGTTGTGGGAATCTCTGCTCTATATAGCCCATCAGTCAGAAGCACAGGTGACAACCTGGTCTGAGGCTGGGGGTAGGTGGGGCATCTTGTAGGACTGAGCCCTTAACCTGTGGGATCTCACACTATTCTCTAGGTAGGTAGTGTCAGAATTGAGTTGAATTATAGGATACCTAACTAGTGTCGGAGAATTGTTTGGTGGTGCTGGGGTGGGGGGGGAGGGCAGGAAGCACACATCAAATGAGGCTTAATTTTTAAAAGTTAATTCAGACTGGAAATGTTCACTATCTCCTTCTGCTGTATTAGTTGTGACAATGACTTTAAGATGCTGCGGCTCTGAAAATGCATGAAAAGGGGCTCTGCTTTCCGAACAGCTTTACACACCTAAACCTAGCTTTGGAATATAAAGTTCACTTGTTCAAATTTTCAGACTTCTATGGGGAAAGATCTTTGACCTCTCCCAAAAAGAAGGGTTTCACACAAGTCCACTGTACAAGAAAATGGAGAATAATTTCACAAGATGTGTGGAAAACAAATTTAAACTACCAAAAACATGCAGTTCAATTAAAAGAACCACATTCTTGGTTTATCATACACACAGGGCACATGGCACAAGAACTGCTCATATGGACACTTTAAGCCTCCTTTCTGCCAGCTCTCTCTCATAATGTGGTCATTCAAAATGCTAAAATAAAACTAAGAAAAAAACACTAAAGTTATCTTACCAACACTAAAAGAAGAACAAAGCATTTGAACGCCTGGTCTAGGCTTTTCAGTGAACTTCAGGGGACGTGGACTTGAAAAGAAAAATACATTAGTTTAGCACATTAACATGGTTTAAAATATTGGTTTTAATCTAGCATATTTAAATGTTATAATCTTATTTCTAGTACCTCACAGTATACCAAATATTTCCACATATGCTGTTATAGCTGGATGGATTTCAGAGAACTGTCCAATCCCCAAACTTATACAGAACATAGTATACAGAAAGAGCAAGCCTACTAACCCCCGTTCTGTAACTTAGGTGACTAAAGCTCAGACAGTGTGAGAGAATCCATTATCGAGGCCGCAGAGTAGGATGTAGAACCACCGGGTGATAGCATGGTCCAACAGAAAGGGCATGCGAGCCACACGTGTAACTTTAAATTTTTAGTAGCCACATCATTAAGTATAAAGATAAAACTAGGGTTTTTTAGTAGCCACATTATAAGTAAAAAGATAAAATTAGTTTTACTTCATTTAAACCAATATATCCAAAATATCACATCAATGTTAATAAAGTTTTATTGAGAACTTTAGGTTCTTTCATATTAAATCTTTTAAATCTTCCAGATCATACTAGACACTAATAATACATCTCAATTTGAACAGTTTTCATCAAAAATACTTGATCTGTACTCAGATTTCATAAAACTTATAGATGAAAAACTAAATTCACATATTCAAGTTGTTTGAAATACGTTTAAAAGTTTTGTAATAACTGAATCGTATCAGTTAAATTTAAATTAATAATTCGATTCCTCAATTGCACTAGCCACACCCGAAGTGCTCAATAGAGACATGTGGCTAGCGGGTAACACACTGGGCAGTGCAGGGCTATGATCCAGGTCTGATTCTTAAAGGATCCTTCCTAAATTTCTGCCCACGTAATTATACTTTTCTAACATTTTTCAAAATGTTCACATATATACTATCACTTTTTCTTTTTCAAAAAAATGTGCCCACCAGGACAGCATGGCTATGCTCCTTTCACATATCCAACTATCTAAATCGTACAGTGTAAACAGTAGTCAATATGGCACATATGCTGTGTATAACAAAAATTAAATTCAAAAGTAAAAACGGAACCACAATACACAATTTCTCTTTATAATCAGATTTCATTTCACTAGACTAAACTGTAACAACATTAAAAAAGAAAACTTATTACACAATTAAAGTCACTTACCTGAATTTCAGGGATTCTAAATCCCACTGCCAAAAACAAACTGTCCCATCAGCACCAGTAGAGACCATGTATCTTTGAGAGCCTTTGGCCATTGGGCTAAACTAAAAAGGAATAACATTTGCAATTCAGTTTCCTGAGCTGCTACTGAAGTTAAACAGTTTTTCAAAGTTAACTTCAACTAACACTTTAAGTAAAACACAAGAAATCCAAAACATAGGTAATATTATTGCAGTGAAAACTCATAACCTGTAAAAAATGAAGTCTATCTCTAATTTGTAAATGTAATGTGATCTCAATAAATGATTATTTTCAAAACTAACAAGAACAGTCAGAAAAACTTTTACAAAGAGAAAGTAAAGATCTAGTCCTATCAATGTGAAACCGACCACAAAGCCAATTAATTAAAACTATGGGGCACAGTAGGTACACAATGACAGAATGACCAATGGAAAAATGTGAAGTCCAAACTGGACCTTAATACACAAGACTTAAGATAAAGGAGCCATCTCAATCAGTTGAGGAAACAATGGATCGTAAATGCATAAATGGTAAAGGGACAACTGTGCAACGATCTGGGAAAAAATGGATCCATTCTTCAGACTGTAAAGCAGGATAAATTCCAAGTGATCAACATTTTAAATATTTAAATAACAAAACCATAAAAGTATTATAAGAAAACACAAAAATTATATCGTAACTTTGGAACAGGGCTAACATTTGTGCTACACAAACAAGCTAGAGAAAGCAAGATCAATTTGGTCCAGAGACATCCTGGACCAAAGGCAGCTTTTAAGGCAGCTTAAAAGACAGAAAAATATAAGGAAAACAAGAAAAACGCACTAGGCAAAGGAATAAGATGAACAAAAATACAAAAGTGAGAGGGAATGTGATAGTTAACAGAAAGATCTATAAGACTAAGTGTTCATTTTGGAAGTGGTATGGAAATGGGTTAAATGGATAGAAAATCTGGACCCAATAACACCAAGTTAAGAGGTTAACTGTAGTTCTCAAGTAAAACACTGAAGGCAACCCAAAGATCTGTCTGACAGCAGTATATAATATTGATTGAAAAGGAACAGATAAGATAAAGAACCAAGAATCAATCCAATTGATCCAAGAACCTTAACTGGATGGCAGTACCCCCTACCTTCATGAAAGAAGCAACACAACTTGCTGACTCATGAGACATTCAAGATAAAGGAACTTATGCAAAAGGAAGACCAGTATTGCCATTAAGAGAAAAGGAAGTGTTGGGAAGAAATGGGTTGGTTTTGTTTTTCCGTATGAGTTACATACTTACTTATCATTACAACATGCCAGAGAGAGAGAGTTTATTATCTCTGTTTCATGCTTTTCCCCAAGGTTATATACACTTTGTAAGAGAGATAAAATTTGAACCTACGACTTCTTCAGTGAAGCTTCTTCTAAGCTCCTTCTCTTCGAATATATGAAATCAAGGGTTTTTTAAGTGATTATTTACATCTAAGTAGATATGTTTCAGAATATGGACTAACAATGAGTTTTAGAGAATATCCCATTAAAAGTAGTAACTGAAATTATATTAACAATTGGATAATTCTTGTTAATTAAAACAAGGTAAAATTTGTAACCTTGCAAACACAGAGTAAAGAATTTTAATTAAAGTTAGTTAGAACACAGGTCACTTAATATGACAGATACACAAGACGTTTGTTGCTCTCTATTTTGTCTCACTGATGTCTTTGTCTAGCCCTGGGTTGACACTATACTGTTTATAACATCTTTTAAAGCATTTTTAAATACCTAGTATCGCAAAAAGTTGAGGGTTTTTTTTGAGGGATTGGGTGGGTGGTTGGCTATTTGTGCTTATCTTTCTCTTTCTAAATGAACTTGATAACATGCCAAGTTCGATTAGAACAAAGCAACTGGGATTTCAAATGTAAATACACTGACTTTACACCATGATCTGGAGATGTGACAGCTTTACAACATTGAATCTCCTGATTCAGGAGCATGGTAGAAATTTTCACTTATTTAGACTATTCCCTCCCCACCACCCAAGGTTCTGCCATTATTTTTAAGACCTTTCCCCGTCTCCTGTTAAGTTTACTCCTATGTGAAGCTTTTGTTGCTATTATGAATTATGTACTTTTTTCATTATATTTGCAAACTGATTATTGATGGTTTATAAGAAAGTTTTGGTTTTAGGACATGGGTCCTATATCTAAATGTTTTAGTAAGCTCTCAGCAGTTCTAATAGGTTTTATAGAATTCACCAGGTAAATCCTCTTAAGTTAAAAAAAAGAGATTTTTTTTTTTAGTACCCAACAGGCATTTTTAACTTTGAAGCCTTCCTTTTACTGTTTCTAAGTAACAACATTTCCTCAAATGCAGTATCGCTGACATAGAGCCATGTTTTATTAACCAACCTCAAAGCTACTCATCGATGACTGTAACATGCACCTCTAAATAAAGGAAACAGTAAGAACTGCAATTTCTCAAAGTCCCTTTTGGCTTTGTGATTCTGTACTGCAATCTCACATGTCTACTTCCAAAGTCAAAACAGTTTTCCTGAAATCACACATCCTGAGTAACTGTCTAGTATATAACATGTGCCTGAGAGCATAATAACTTCTACTTTTACAACTTATTCAGTGACAAAATAAGCAGTCTTTAATATATGTTGATCCTCTATTTTGCTATTAAAGAATGCATTATTTAAAGGTAGTAAGCCGTCCTACTAACTGTTAAAATGCAAATCTTTCCTGTGTGCTCACATGTGCATTCTAGACAGAGCTATTAGCATGGGGGAGTGGAGGAGGGGGTAAAATTCACACAACGTTAAATTCACCACTTTAACCATTTTAAAATGTATAATTAAGTGGCATTTGGTACATTCACAATACTCTGCAGCCATTATCACTATCTAGTCCCACAACTACTGTAAGATTAAACTGAAATCTGTCAAGGCATTTTCCATTGATTCTCTTGGCTTCTTCAAGTAGGTAATCAAACTGTTTGAAAAATGAGAATTTGGGGGACTTCCCTGGCAGTCCAGGGGTTAGGACTCCATGCTTTCACTGCAGGGGGCAGGGGTTAGATCCCTGGTCAGGGAATTAAGATCCCACATGCCACACGGCACGGCCAAAAAAAAGAAAATGAGAATTTTTTTCTCTTTCTTTCCAATATTTATACATTTTTGTTTTTTCTTGCTTAGTAGTACTTGCTAATGTTGAACAGTTGCAGTGATAGTATAGCATTTGTTCATTTTCCCCAAATGTCGCTTTGCAATCTTTCAAATCTGCATAAAAGCTGCAAGAATAGTACAATGAACACTCACATACCAGTCACCAAGATTCACCAATCGTTAATATTTTGCCACACTTGCCCCTGGCTACTGGATGGACTTGAACCATCTGAATCTAAGTTGCAGACATCATGACACTTCAACCCTAAAATCCTCAGCATGTATCTCCTAAGAACAATGATATTCTCCTACATAATACATTTATTAGACTCAAGACATTTAATATACAATTAATATTGAAATTTCCCCCAATTTCTCAGATGTCCATTATAGGTTTTCTTTTTTTTTTCCTCTCTTAAAGACAGGATCCAAATCACATATTTATATTTGTCACAGTTTTTAGTTCCCTTATAAAGTAGTTCTCCCACCTTTTGTCTTTTTGAAACTAAGCTTTTGAAGGATATAGATTGCTTTCATAAACTGTTAATTTGCATTTGTCTGACTGCTTCCTCATGTGATTCAGGTTAAACATTTCTGACAGAAATACTAACAGGTAGAGAAAGAATTTTAACTACAGATTCAATGCATTTTATAGTTACAGGTCCATTCAGATTTTATTTCTTTCTGTGCCAGTCTTAGAATAATTCATTTTCAAATTTTCCATATAAAACTTTTAAAATATACTTTTTAGTGTCTGAAAGGTCTATAGTGATTCCCTTTTTCAAATATGATAATATTTATGATATTTCTATTTTGATCCTAGATTAATCTCAGTCTTACACCATTTTTAGTATTTCATTCAAAGAACTTCTGGCTTTGTTGATACTCTTTACTGTTATGATTATTTTTTCCATCCTTAATTGTTTCCTGTTCTTTTTCTAACTTTCTGAGAAATACATCTAATCACTGAATTTCAGCCTTTTCTTTAATATATGCATTGAGGGCTATAAACTTCCCTTTGAGCACTGCTTCAGCTGGGTATTAATTATCTACTGTTGTATAACAAACTATCCCAAAACTTAGCTACTGGAAACAACAGTAAATATTCATTATTTCACAGTCTCTAAGGGTCAAGAATTCAGAACAGCCTAGCAGGGTGGTTCTGGCTCAGGGTCTCCTGAGGTTGAAGTCAAGATGTCAGCCCAGGCTTAAATGAGGATGGAGGACATGCTTCCAGAAAGGCCAACTCACATGGCTAAGGTAGGAGACTCCAATTATTCACCATGAAGACCTTTCCATAGGGCTGTCTGAGTGCCCTGTCGACATGACACAGCAGGCATCCCTCAAGACAAGTGAGTCAAGAGAAAAAGACAGATGTTTCCATTCACGTCAAGAGAATAAGACAGTGACTCCCACTGTCTTATAACCTTTCACAATCAAGCAATGGAAGTCACCCTACATCACTTTCCCAGTATCCTATAGGTTACACAGGTCAGCCCTATTCAACAAGGAGACTACCAATGGGTAACAGCATGAGGAGGGAAGAATCACTGGGCACCATCTTGGTGGCTGGCTACCAAACTCTATATCCCACAAGTTATAATTATAATATTTTCATTATTAATCAGTTCAAAATATTCTCAAATTTTTATTGTGATTTCATCTTTGATGCATGGGTTACATAAAAGTGTATTTCTTAATTTATAAAAGTGAGGATTATTCTATTAATTCTGGCTGCTAGTTAATTTCCAGCTTAATAGCACTACTGGAGAATATACTTAAGATTATTTTCAGTATTTTCAAATTTATTGAGAACTTAGTTTAAGGGTTGGAATGTGGACAATATTTATATAATAATCCACTTAAGACTGAAAAGAAATGATGTGAATATAATACGCAGTGTTCTAATGTATCATACAGATCAAGCTTATTATTTACATTGTTCAAATCTATATTCTTAATGACACAGATTGTTCTTCCAACTACTGAGAGAGCCAGAGATGTGCTTATTGCCCATTAATATTATGGAGGTCTATTTTTCCCCATATGTTCTATTTTTGCTTAATGTATTTTGAGGCTGTGTTACTGAACACATACAAATTCAGAACTCTTCTTCCTGCCTAATGAAACATTTAATCATTATAAATTGTCCCTCTTTATCTCTAAAATTGGTATTTGCCTTAATGCCTTTTTATCTAATAATATTAGTATGTTATACCAGCCTTCTTATGGTTAATTTTTGGATAATTGTTTCCATCCTTTACTTTTTTTTACATCCAGACTCCCTATACCCTTATATTGAAGGTGAGGTTTGTTTTTCAATTATGTCTGAAATCTTTCTCTCTTATCCGGACCATTTAATGCATTTACAAGTAATCTATGATTACAATGCCATTTAATGATATCCTAGTTTCATCTCAGTACTTTTCCTACACTTCTTTTTCTTTCCTTTCTTGCTTTTTTATTATTCCATATTTCCCCCTCTATTAAGCTTAGTAGTTATATATTCTCTTGCTAGTCTTTTAATTATTTTAGAGATTATGAAATGCAAAGATCTAACAAATACTAAAGTTACCTCCTCCCTATATACAAGCTATTACTACTGTTAGTTTAATTCCATACATAATTTAAAACCCTAAGACATTACATGTGTTGCATGGAGTCAATGTTTATTTCCATTTGCTCACACACATTGTTTTTTTAATTCTTCATTCTTTCTTATTCCAAGCCTGGGATCACATTCCTTCTCTGCCTAATAGATACTATTTCGAATTCCCTTTAGTGCTGTTCCATCACTAAGAAACTCTCCATTTGTCTGAAAATGTGTTTATTGTAGTTCAATGGTATTTTCAGTAGGTTCAGAATTCAAGACTGGCAGTCATTTCCTATTAACACTTTAAGAAGAGTACTCCTTTGTCTATCAACTTCCACTGCTTCTACTAAGAAGCTAGCCATCAGTTTTATACCTTCTTTATTTTCCCCTCTGGTTACTTAAGATTTCACTTTGTCTTCGGTTTTAAAGCTTTCACTGTAATGTTTAGTATGTCTGTATATTTATTCTGCCCAGGATCCTTAGTGTTTCTTCAATCTGTGGCTTTATTTCTTTAGCGTATTTTGCAAAATTCTCAGCTATTATCACTACAAACAAAGCTTTTGCTTCATTCTCTCCTCTTCTTCAGGAATTCCAATTACACATATGGTATATATGTATGTATACACGTGTGGAATCTTTTCAGCATTTCCTGTCTATTTCTTAATCTCTTTCAGTACATTCCAAACTCTTCCCTCTGTGCTTCCATCTATTTATTTTCTTCTAACCCCATTTCCAGCTCATTAATTCTCTCTTTGATTTCTTCAGTTGCATCTAATACACTGTTAAAACCATCCACTAAATTATTAAATTCAGTTATATATTTCAATTCTAGAATTTCCTTTTTACTAACTTCTAGTTCTCTGATGAAATTTGCATATTTATTATGAATTTATTATGCATACATACTTCCAAGATATATCCTCCCCAACCCTACAAGTCTGTCAAAATTTCAGCTAAGCTTCTCAGCCACCTCCTGTGAAACTGGCATATGCCTTCAAACTCAAGTTCCTCTCCCTGGGCTTTCCTTATTTACTGTATCTTGGTCCCATAATTTCTCATTAGTACTTCAGATACTTTTGTCACCCTCATCCAGCTTTTCTATAGTTGCCAGCTCTGCATTATGTCTTTTACTCCTGAAGAATGTTCACTTGATCCTCTTAGATAGACAAAAGGTTCTACCTCTAACCCAGTTAAGTCTAATACTGACATTTTTGAGAATGTAAATTATATTAAGTGACACTGTATACTGCTACCCATGAGAAAGGTGTGTGCTAAAATACTGAAAGTGATTATTTCTAGATGGTAAGATTATGGAAGTCTTTAATTTTATTTGCTATTAACTACTGTCTAATTTTTTTGCAAACCATATTACTTACATACCATTTTTTTAATAAATAAAAAGAAAACCTTTACTAAAATTTAAAATGGTTTATACATGCCAGTAACAACAAGGCAAAGAACATGAAAAAGATTAATAACTAAAATCATGCATTTGCTTGACTTTGAACTTCAGAGTAACCACTAGCAAGCACAGATAAGCCTTCTGAAGTATAAAAACCTATCACCACCCAAGTAGAGTTTTTTGATATATTCAGTAGGTAGTAAACACATGTGGGCCCCCATTACCAAAAGAATGGGGCTTTCAGTGAAGTCCAGAGCTCCACTTTCACACTGAAGAATTCCCTAATGGTTTTAAGACAGACACCCTCAAAAAGTATTATAAATGTTCTTATTTGCTGTTATGTTGCCTATAAGTTCATACCAAATAACAAAATGAAAAAAATTTTTTTAACCTCTAGAACATAGCTAGGATTTGAATTAATTTTTAACCTATGAAATCCTCTAGAGAACAATATACTCCTTGCCAAAAAATAAACAGGCAAATCAAAAATTTTGCTTACATTTTCAAAGTAAAACACAACCCCAATTAGAGTTGTCATCCTTCAAAAATAAGTCTGCAGTCTTTATTCTTCAAGAATATTGGCCACAGGAGTTGAGAAAAGTCACTTTTATCACAGAACTTCACACCAAATCTACTTATAGACCACTTAACATATACCCTAGGTAAATTCACATATGAAAATGAAACCACTCTGCTTGTCTTACTCAAACTCAAATCAGAAGCACCAACATGTCTTAAAAGGCCTTACAAATCATTATCTACTAACAAAACGTAATTTTCAAAAAAAAAAAAAAATGACTGAGTAGCACCATTCTCAGTACTAATGGATCTAAGACGACTGCAGAGTCCACCAGACGTTCAATGCCTGGAAGAACATACCTCAAGGTAACCAAGCCTCTCGATCAATGATCCTGAAAGTGTAGTCCCTAAGGGGGAGCAGGGCTTCCCTGGTGGCGCAGTGGTTAAGAATCTGCCTGCCAATGCAGGGGACACGGGGTCGAGCCCTGGCCCGGGAAGATCCCACATGCCACGGAGCAACTAAGCCTGTGCACCACAACTACTGAGCCTGTGCTCTAGAGCCTGCATGCCACAACTACTGAAACCCATGCACCTAGAGCCCGTGCTCTGCAACAAGAGAAACCACCGCAATGAGAAGCCCACGCACCGCAACAAAGAGCAGACCCCGCTCGCCGCAACTAGAGAAAGCCTGCACACAACAACAAAGACCCAACGCAGCTAAAATTAAATAAATGAATAAATAAATAATAAAATAAAAGATACAATGAAATAAAATTTTTAAAATAATAATAATATATAAAGAAGAAGCAGAAGCAGCACTCGAGAACTTGTTATGAAGGCAAATTCTCAGGCCCCGCCTCCAACATTCTGAATCAAACAAAATTTCTGGCACTGGGGCCTAGCGATCTGTGTTTTTTTGTCTTTTTTGTTTTTATATAAATTTATTTATCTATATTTGTTTTTATTTTTGGCTGCGTTGGGTCTTCATTGCTGCATGCGGGCTTTCTCTAGTTGCGGTGTGCAGGGGGCTACTCTTCGTTGCGGTGCGCAGGCTTCTCATTGTTGTGGCTTTTCATTGTCGTGGCTTCTCTTGTTGCAGAGCACGGGCTCCAGAGCGCAGGCTCAGTAGTTGTAGTGCACGGGCTTAGTTGCTCCGCGGCATGTGGGATCTTCCCGGACCAGGGATCAAACCATGTCCCCTGCATTGGCAGGCGGATTCTTAACCACTGTGCCACCAGGAAAGCCCCGCAATCTGTGTTTTAAACAAGGCCTCCAAGTGATTCTCATGCACATTAAATAAAACTACTGCTCTGGATCCAACAACCAACTTACAAGAAATACAAAGAAACATGTTATCTACTCCACAAGGAAGCAAATGGTACCCAAACTGTGAGAACTCTATAGATAAACCCAACTTCCTCAACAAAGAAACTGCAAGTGGTTATAAAAAAAAAATTGGACAACACTGTGCAATTGTTTTAAAATTCTTTTAATCTATAGCAATTGTAAGGTACAGGCTTTGTCTGATTCCTAATTCAAACAAACTAAACAAAATAATGCTATTTATGAAACAACTGGAAATTTGAACATCAACAAACAAGTGTGATGATAATGTTTCTAATAAAACACAGTATGTCTTTTAGGAAGACATACTGAAGTTTTTTACAGAAGAAATGATATGAAATCTAGGATTTGCTTTGGGTACAAGGTGAAATGGCTGAAGAAGAATTGGCCTGAGGTGAAGGGCACATAGGGGTTCATCATACTATTCTGTCTACTGTGTATGTGGTTCAAAATTAACATCCCCCAGGAAGGAAAAAAATTAATATATTTCAGCAAATTTAATCCACTCATCAAAATCCACAAGTCTTAAATTGATGATTTTTCTCCTTTAACACCATGAGTGTGTAATGACACTCATTCAGTTCAACTATAAACCTTAGGGAAACAATAAGTCATCCATCAAGCCTTTATATACAGCTCTTAACTGCATTACATATTTGTTACATCACCCTTCTAAGATTCATGGAACTATGATTAATTATATTTCTCTTCATTACTAAATTTAAAATAGAGCATATAACTACTAAGCATCTTACTATTTCTCATCTCCAAAGAAAAAGAGTTTTAAAGGAAAAGGAGATAATACACAAATGTGAACACTAAAGCTGGTTTACCTGTAAAGATGTAATTGACCCCGTGTGTCCTTGGAGCACAGCAACTGGAGCACAAGTTCTCAAGCACCACACTCTAATTATTTTATCACAGCTCCCTGCAGCAATCATTGTATTCTCATAGTTTACTGCCATATCTGAAATTTCTGCAGAATGACCTCTTAATGTGGATAATAGGCGGCCATTGTGTGTTGACCAAATCTTCACCAAACAATCGTCTGAACCCTGAGAAAAAATACACCCAAAAATAAAATGTTAATACAGCAAGGCTTTTTTATCATTTAAAAAAATACCATTTACATGTCACTCAAATTAAGTGTCTATAACTCCTCCTCTCTTTCCAACTGTAGAACATTCTGCAAATTATGAATCTTACAGCCAACAACACTTACAATAGTTTTTTCTGACAGCCAAGAACACTTATAATAGTTTTTTCTTCAAATCAAATAATAAAGATACCTTGAAGTTTTCATTTCTATGGCTTAGACTTATTATAAATACTATTTTCCCCAAATTCTCTGCCATGGAATAAGTCCAACTAAAAGTTCATGGCTCACCCATTTCAATTAACAATGGTTAAACGTTCGTTTAGCTCACATCAAGCTAAATAATTTGACAAATGTTAGTTAAGACTGATCTATGTTTCACAAGTTGATTAAGTGGCAATTCCAAAAACAAAAAATAATGGGACTAGAACACTCATTTTAAATAACTAAGCAACAGAGTCTCAAATTTATAGTACCAGCAAGCATCCATCCATTCAGCAAATATTTGAGTATCTACTGAGTCTCAACAACTGAAAAATGAAATTTAAACTTCTTACCCACCTTAATTTTCCCTTAAAACATTAAAATGGTAAATTAAATTCCAAATATTTACATATAGTTTTACAACAATTATAAAATAATCTTTCAGTGTTAATCAATTCCCCTAGATCATGATTAATCAATGTGAATATGAATCACCTGTAGAGATTTGGATTTGGGGGAAGGGGGTCTTTTTGATTAATGTAGAGGGGTTTTGGGGGGACTGTTTTTGGTTAATACATACTATAACCTAATTCAGTAGGTCTAGAATGGGCTGGAGGGGAAGTACTAGGAATGCATATTTTTAAGCATCCTTGATGATCATGCTCAAGAACCACTGCTCTAAATCAGTGTATCACAAAAAACACGCAAGGCCTGATTATCTGCATCTGAATCACTTGCGATACTGAATAAAAATGTAAATTCATGGGCCCCACACCAGACCTACTGAGTCAAAATTCCTGACAAAGAGGAAAGATAGAATCTACATGTTTTATAAGATTTTCTAGATAATTCTGAGGCACACTAAAGTGCTCCAGATGATACCAAATTGAGTTTAAAATGTTAACTCACTGTAAAGATTCTATGTCCTGTCCTATCAAATGCTACACAGTAAACAGCAGATAGATGTCCGAGAATCCTTCTGTGCATTTTTATATGCTGATACATAGTTCCTGGAAATGCTGTGCTAAAAGTGGAACACCCTGTGAGTTGTTTTCCTCGATGTATCTCCACTAGGAAATAAAAACAATGAAAGTGGTTAAGGGGGAGCCAATATGTAAAAAGCTAAGAAAACCTCCAAAACAATTTCTAGAGGGTCACAAAAATCAATGCTCGAGAAATCCTAAAGACGAAGTTTCTTCCCAATTCTCTTCTACTATAAGCACTAGTACAGACTTCTTATTAAAATAAGATTGTTTTCATTGACTTTTATTACTTTTAGTAATAATTTTAGGAAAACCACAAATCTGAAACAACATTACCAGTACTACCTTTTAAGTTTTAATATAGAAGTTACAAAGTTGGTCAAGAAATTTAAAAATGGTTTTGGGCCTCTAAAAAGTCAACCTCACTTACCAAGATTTGGTGGGGAACCATAATTCACCGGCATTTCAGGAGGTCTTCCTCTATGAAGAGCAGCAAAGGCAGAGCCCTTCCAAACTGTGTGCCTGCAGTCTTTAAAATGAATTTTAGATACACATAAAATCTTGAAAGTTAACCCCAAGAAAGATTTTATAGAATACTTACGTATATTGTAATAAACTGTTTATTCAAAGGTTTACCAACTAATATACTTTAACAGAAAAGCCCTAGAGGTTTATTAGACTATTTCTGAAGGAAAAAAAAATTTAAGACATCTCAGATACAACAGCAACAACTAACATTTGTGTAGCACTTTACAATTTACAAAGTGCTTTCCACATACATTATCTCATTGAATCCTCACAACAACCCTGTGAGGTAGGTATCATTGCCAATTTACAAGTGAGGTAACTGAGGCTCAAAGGTTCCAGGACCTTTAAAGAGATCCACTGTAAATGATTAGTCAAGATGGACCATAAAACCAGATCTTTTGACTCCAAGTCCCACTCAATGCCAAACAGGTTTTTATTTTTCATTGCAGAATTATACCATACAATTATTAATGATAAAGGTCTTAATCACAACCGATCCAACTCTCCAAAACCAGAAATTTTTGTAAGGAAAATTTCAATTTTTTTGGTTTATAAGAAAATCCTGACTTAATTAACTTATTGAAATGTTACTGAGTTTTAAAAATAATGATGGCCAATATTACCATGATTTTAATCTCCTTAGAAAGTACTGACAAAATTAAATGACTTTCCTCTTGTTTTAGGATCATAGATAATCCTTTACAAAAGAGCATATGTAGGATCTTTGAGTCTGAACACTAATTCTCAAATCCTATCCCTCTTAGCAAATATACTAAGAAAAACTGTCTACCCCCTCTATAGGAGATAGCAGCAGAATACAGATCATGCTGTGCTAGAAATGTGCTTCTTCACAACTGAAAGAGGAAGGTAAGAAAGGCATTATATAAACCCTCTACTGAGCCTCGGGTGCCCCAAACTAACAGGCATATCATGTGTTACATGAATGAATTCATTACCACTATCATTATCAAAGAGCAGTTACAAGGCATCCTCTTGCGTCACTAGTACAAAACAGAGAAATATGGTCCCTACCCTAGGACAGCTTGCTGAAGTTTCTTCTAAGGTCTGCCAGTTCTAAAGCAGTGCTCATCACAAAACGACATTGAGCTTGACACAAGTAAAGAAAACAGGAAAACAGGCTACCCAGGCAACTACTATATAACAACCTAAAACAGAATAATTACAAGGTGAATAGGGACACAGAAAAAGGAAGAATATGAACAGTTTCCTGATTCAAGCCACAGTGTGGCATGACCATAAGAGCACTGAGAAACAACTAAAGCTGACAAACCAGTCTGGCATGGAACCAAGAGGAAGGGTTGTTCTTTCTCAGTCAAACTTTACACTGGTGGAGCATCTAAGAGGCAGCATCACGTCAGCAACAGATCTTAAAAATAATCATGAGGGATGAACTTGACGTATACTCAGGATCAGAAGAGCCAACATTCTTGCCCATTAGCAGTTAAGCCACGTTGTATACATAGATCATATCACATACATATACTGAGTCTAAGTAATTTATACCAAGCTAACAGAAAAAGAACAGCAATTCCAAACATTTTGCTACCACATAATTTCGCAAAAAAAACTGGTGAAAAAGAACCATGCATTTGTACATTTTTGGTGCTCATTTTCAAACTGCTACCAAATTTAGAAAATCACTTCCCCTTATAAAAGGGCTTCAGAATCTAAATATCAAGTGAAATACTTCTAGCATTTAAAGAGTTTATTAGACACATACAATTACATTCAATGAAGTTATAAGTGAGCTACAAAATGGAAAAATAAGAACTCACATTGATAAAACCTCAAACACATCTCAGAATAAATTCAAGCTTTTAAGCTTAACATCTATACCTTTATCATTTTTTTAAATGCAGAAGGACCCATTAAACACTGATGTAATAAAATTCAACATCTATGCTAAATGCAGAGAATCTTATAGTCCACAGCATGGTTTTTAGTTACATATCACCTTTCTTCCACAATGCTTACATTACTTCACAATTATAATAATTATTAAGCTAGTAATACAAAGCAGAACACTTCTTCAAATTAAGGTACCTTTTGCTGTACGTAGCAAAGACTGCCTTCCTGCACCAAGTAAAGAAGTGACTCTTGAAATACTGGGTGGAATTTCTTTATCCAACATGGGACCGATGCGCTGGCAGATTTGCAACAGATGATCAGGAGCCACATGCTTATTGGACAACACCTGATTGGAGAGCAAGTTTCAAAAACAACATTTTTTACAAGAGTTTCAAAAACTATAAATACTTAGGGATAAGTCTGATAAAACATGTGAAAAACATGTACAAGGAAAACTACAAAAGACTGCTGAGAGAAATTAAAGAATGAAATAAGCAGTAAATTAATCTACAGATTCAAAGCCATCCAATCAAAATCCCAGTAGGCTTTTTTTGTAGAAATTGACAATTTTATTCTAAAATGTATATGCAAATGGCTTAGAAAAGTCAAAGCAGCTTTGAAAAAGAACAAAGTTGAGGGCGAACAATACCTGATTTCAGGACTTGTTATGTAAGAACAACTGATTTTTGGCAAAGGTACAAAAAAAAGATAATCTTTTCAACAAATGGTGCCAGAACAAATGAATACCCATTTGCCAAAAAATAATTATAATATTAACTTTAATGTATACATCACACAATAAATTAAAATTATCTCAAGACAGATCATAGATCTAAATGTATCATCTAAAACCGTAAAATTTGTAAAAGAAAACATTGGAGAAACTCTTTATGACGTGATGTTAGGCAAAGATTTCTAAAATGACACCAAAAGCATAACCCACAAAAGAACAAATCGATAAAATGGACTTCAGCAAAGCTAACAACTTCTGTTTTTTCAAAAGGTATTGTTAAGGGAATGAAAAGACAACCACAAACTGAAAGAAAATATTGGCAAAGCATATATCTGATAAAGGACTTGTATCCAGAATATATAAAGAACTATCAACACTATTTTAAAAAACCTAATTTTTAAGAATGATTTGACTAGACACTTCACCAAAGAAGACATACAGATGGCAACCAGACACATGAAAAGATGCTCAACATCACCAGTAACTGATGAAACACAAATTAAAATCATAATAAGCTATCACTACACACCTACGAGAATAACTAATTTTAAAGACTGACCAGACCAAGATCAGCAAGAATGCAGAGAAACTGCTGGTGAAAATGTAAAACAGAACAATCACTGTGGAAAACAATGGGGTAGCGTTTTTAATAGTAACACATACATTACCATATTATCTAGCTATAATACTCCTAGGTGTTTACCCAAGAAAAGTGAAAGCACACATCCACATAAAGGTTTGTATGTGAATGTTCTTGAACAGCTTACTTTTTAAGAGCCCCAAAGTGAACACGATCCAAATGTCCATTAACAGGTGAATGCCTACACACATTACTGTATGTCTGTACAATGGAATACTATTCAGCAATAAAAAAATTTAATAACACACAACGACGTGGATGAATATCAGAATAATTATGCTGAAAGAAGCCAGAAAAAAGAGCGCATGCTATATGATTTCATTTATATAAAACTCCAGAAAATGCAAATTAATATATAGTTACAGAAAGCAGGTCACAGGTAACTGGGGGCTGGTAGATAAGCAGGAAGAATTATAAAGAAGAGGAAACTGGGCTTCCCTGGTGGCGCAGTGGTTGAGAGTCCGCCTGCCGATGCAGGGGACACGGGTTTGTGCCCCGGTCCAGGAGGATCCCACATGCCACGGAGCGGCTGGGCCTGTGAGCCATGGCCACTGAGCCTGCGCGTCCAGAGGCCGCGGCCGTGAGAGGCCCGCGTACCACACAAAAAAAAGAAGAGGAAACTTTTGGGTGTAATAGGTATGTTCACTATCTTCACTGAGGTGTTGGGTCACGGTACACGTAACACATCTAAATTTATCAACTTGAACACTTTATGTTCAGTTTATTATGTCAATTATACCTCAAAAAAATAAATAGGGCTTCCCTGGTGGCACAGTGGTTGAGAGTCCGCCTGCCGATGCTGGGGACATGGGTTCGTGCCCCAGTCCGGGAGGATCCCACGTGCCGCGGAGCAGCTGGGCCCGTGAGCCATGGCCGCTGGGAGCCCGTGCTCTGCAACGGGAGAGGCGACAGCAGTGAGAGGCCCGCATACCGCAAAAAAAAAAAAAAAAAAAGACTTCAACATAGGCAAGTAGATAAAGACAAAGTCCAGATACTATAGGAACACGGACTCCATCCGGCAGCTATTAACTCCCATAAAGAGAATTACAGATTCTCTGCTTTTCTGAGGATTCTAACAAAATCAAATCAAAGATCGGGGTGGGGGTGGGGTTATCCTATTTTTGTACAAAATAAGGTGTATCTGAAAAATAATATGGTTCTAGTCCCAATACAGACCAAAAAAAAAAAAAAAGAAAAAATGGTCCTGAATATTTAAAAATATCATAGACAAAAATCAATATAATAAATAGCTAATTTTCCTTTAATATTTTCAAGTCCTAGATATGAACGTTAGTAACAGTTTCTAACAGCAACTTCAATGAGTAAGCCACAGTTACACAAGGTCCTCAGAAGTAAAGCCAGAAACGAAGTCCCTTCAATGGTCAAACAGCCCATCTCTCTACCATCTTGTTTTTCGCAGGCATATTCAGTCTCAGAAAGTTTATCAGCAACAATCCTAGAATCACTGTATTACTATCATTATCACCAAATACTGCTGTGAGCATAAGCCCCTTCAAGCCCTGGGTAGCAGTTACAGAAAGTGGTAGTAGGGTCTACATAACCTGACTAATTAACAAATTGAAGAAAAAAAAGTCATATTAACAAATTTAAGGAGAAAACCCATATGATCATCTCAATAGATGCAGAAAATGCTTTGGACAAAATTCAACACCTATATATGATAAAACTCTCCAGAAAGTGGGCATAGAGGGAACCTACCTCAACATAATAAAGGCCATATATGACAAACCCACAGCAAACATCATTCTCAATAGTGAAAAACTGAAAGCATTTCCTCTAAGATCAGGAACACGACAAGGATGCCCACTCTCACCACTATTATTCAACATAGTTTTGGAAGTCCTAGCCAAGACAATCAGAGAAGAAACAGAAATAAAAGGAATACATATTGGAAAAGAAGTAAAACTGTCACTGTTTGCAGATGACATGATACTATACGTAGAGAATCCTAAAGGTGCCACCAGAAAACTACTAGAGCTAATCAATGAATTTGGTAAAGTTGCAGGATACAGAATTAATGCACAGAAATCTCTTGCATTCCTATACACTAATGATGAAAAATCTGAAAGAGAAATTAAGGAAACACTCCCATTTACCATTGCAACAAAAAGAATAAAATACCTAGGAATAAACCTACCTAGGGAGACAAAAGACCTGTATGCAGAAAACCATAAGACACTGTTGAAGGAAATTGAAGATGATACAAACAGACGGAGAGATATACCATGTCCTTGGATTGGAAGAATCAATATTGTGAAAATGACTATACTACTCAAAGCAATCTACAGATTCAATGCAATATCTATCAAATTACTAATGGCATTCTTTACAGAACTAGAACAAAAAAATCTTAAAATTTGTATGGAGACACAAAAGACCCCAAAGAGCCTAAGCAGTCTTGGGGGAAAAAAATGGGGCTGGAGGAATCAGACTCCCTGACTTCAGACAATACTACAAAGCTACAGTAATCAAGACAGTATGGTACTGGCACAAAAACAGAAATATAGGTCAATGGAACAGGATAGAAAGCCCAGAGATAAACCCACGCACCTATGGTCAACTAATCTATGACAAAGGAGGAAAGGATATATAATGGAGAAAAGACAGGCTCTTCAATAAGTGGTGCTGGGAAAACTGGACAGCTACATGTAAAAGAAGGAAATTAGAACAGTCCCTAACACCATACACAAAAATAAACTCAAAATGAATGAGATACCTAAATGTAAAACCAGACACTATAAAACTCTTAGAGGAAAACATAGGAAGAACACTCTTTGACATAAATCACAGCAAGATCTTTTTTGATCCACCTCCTAGAGTAATGGAAATAAAAACAAAAATAAACAAATGGGACCTAATGAAACTTAAAAGCTTTTGCAAAGCAAAGGAAACTACAAACAAGACGAAAAGACAACCCTCAGAATGGGAGAAAATATTTGCAAATGAATCAACAGACAAAGGAGTAATCTCCAAAATATACGAACAGCTCATGCAGCTCAATATCAAAAAAACAAACAACCCAATTCAAAAATGGGCAGAAGACCTAAATAGACATTTCTCCAAAGAGGACATACAGATGGCCAAGAAGCACATGAAAAGCTGCTCAACACCACTAATTATTAGAGAAATGCAAATCAAAACTACAATGAGGTATCACCTCACACCAGTAAGAATGGGCATCATCAGAAAATCTACAAACAACAAATGCTGGAGAGGGTGTGGAGAAAAGGGAATCCTCTTGCACTGTTGGTGGGAATGTAAATTAACACAGCCACTATGGAGAACAGTATGGAGGTTCCTTAAAAACTAAAAATAGAATTACCATATGACCCAGCAATCCCACTACTGGGCATATACCCTGAGAAAACCATAATTCAAAAAGACACATGTACCCCAGTGTTCACTGCAGCACTATTTACAATAGCCAGGTCATGGAAGCAACCTAAATGTCCATCAACAGACAAATGGATAAAGAAGATGTGGTACATATATACAACAGAATATTACTCAGCCATAAAAAGGAATGAAATTGGGTCATTTGTAGAGACGTGGATGAATCTAGAGACTGTCATACAGAGTGAAGTAAGTCAGAAAGAGAAAAACAAATATCGTACATTAACACATATATGTGGAACCTAGAAAAATGGTACAGATGAACTGGTTTGCAGGGCAGAAAGTAAGACACAGAAGTAGGGAACAAACATATGGACACCAAGGGGTGAAAGCGGCAGGGGGTGGGAGTGGTGGGATGAATTGGGCAATTGGGATTGACATGTATACACTGATGTGTATAAAATGGATGGCTAATAAGAACCTGCTGTATAAAAAAATAAATAAAATTCAAAAATTAAACAAATAAATAAATAATTGGAACGTTATGGGGAAAAGTAGCTTTTTCTGTAAAGTTTGGGATGCTGTAATCTAATCAGGATCTAGAATTAATATTTAATATCTTTAATATGTACCTGTCCAATCTTTAGCTTTCCCTCAAATTATTTTAAGCTACACCTAGAAATCCTACAACAGAAAACGTGTAAGTAAACTACCATATCATAATTCCTATAACAATGAAAAGTACAGTATAACAATGAAACATAAGAAGTGACAGAAAGCACTGCCTTTTATAAAAAAAAAAAAAAATTTGGTGCCTTCCTTGCTTAAGAAATTCCCCCCAGCTTCTGATGAGACAGACATTCTTCTTTATTTAAAAAGTGCAAGTTTAGGGACTTCCCTGGTGGTCCAGTGGGTAAGACTCCATGCTCCCAAGGCAGGGGGCCCAGGTTCGATCCCTGGTTGGGGAATTAGATCCCACACGCATGCCACGACTAAGAGTCCACATGCCCCAACTAAAGATCCTGCGTGTCGCAACTCAGTCATGGCGCAGCCAAAATAATTTTTTAAAAAATTTTAATAAATAGGGACTTCCCTTGTGGCGCAGTGGTTGAGAGTCCACCTGCCGATGCAGGGGACACGGGTTCGTGCCCCAGTCCAGGAAGATCCCACATACTGTGGAGCGGCTGGGCCCGTGAGCCATGGCCACTGGGCCGGCGCGTCCGGAGCCTGTGCTCCACAACGGGAGAGGCCACAACAGTGAGAGGCCCGCGTACCACAAAAAAAAAAAAAAAAAAATTTAATAAATAAATAAATAAAAAGTGCAAGTTTAGTAGTCAATGGCAGAATATTCCTATATAAATAAGAGGAAAAAGGAGCTTAACAGTATTTACAAAAGGACCTAGGCAGAGAAGTGTTCTAGTGCTGGCATGAAGATCCTTCATTTAAAAGCATTTCAATGTATTTTAATTCAAAAAAGTTAACCAGTTTTAGCTTCCCAGAGCAGCGACTGCCTGCTTAGCCAACACTGAAGTCAGCATTAATAGCATTTTCCAGACAAGCCTCACTTTACTGAGATGGTTGGTGGGTGACTTTGTTACAGGTATTCAGATTGGTGGACATGCTTTTATGATTTGTAAGATTGCGCAGCACATGAAAATAGGCTGTTGAATACTCCATTTGCTGCAAAGCAGTGGCTTAAGTAATAATAAAGATATGTAATGGTGTCTTACAAGTCTGTAGATGGAATCGATGCAGTGATCTAATGGTGTCATTAAAGAGCGTGTCTTTCTGCTTCGGCAGCCTTGACATTTTGGCTTTTTTCCCCTCAGACTCTTAGTTTTTACGTTGCTGGATGGTTTTTGCAGCTCTTGCCATCATAGCCTGGAAATGCTGGAAGGGGAGGATTCTTTCTTCCTGTGACTATTTTATTAGGGAGGAGAATTTTTACAGGAACGGTCCCCTGCCTCAGGAGATTTCTTCTCAGTTTCATTGCCCGGACACATCCTTAGTTAGCATTTCTGTGCAATCTATTAATATTTTCTTCCTCCCTTAGCAAAACAATGACCCCTGTTTCTAGACCATATAAGCTTTTCCAACTTACAAACTATTCAGGAGAAAAAAAACCTAAAACTTCTGATATTCTTTTTTGTTTGTTTGGTCAACACGCAGCTTGTGAAATCTTAGTTCCCCGACCAGGGATCAAACCCGGGCCCCAGCAGTGAAATCACCGAGTCCTAACCACTGGACCACCAGGTAATTCCCATACGGTTTCTGATACACTTGACAGGGAGTTCTCCTGCTGTTTCTTGAACTACCATCAGATCACCTGAAAAGAATAAAACACAGAATGCAAAATTCTCAGGGACTTTAGACATAAATCACCTGACTTCTGAAAAGAAAACACTCACCTTGAGATTTTTGTTGTACCAAATCAAAATGACAGAATTTTCTTAGCAGAATGATCAAAATGTGCAAAGACTAATTAAAGTATGGATCCTATATGGCAGGGGTCCCCAACCCCCAGGCCAAGGACCGTCAGAGGGCCACAGAGCAGGAGGTGAGCAGCGGACGAGTGACCAAAGCTTCATCTGCCGCTCCACATCACTCGCATTACTGCCTGAACCATCTCCCCCTACCCCGTGGAAAAACTGTCTTGCATGAAACTGGTCCCTGGTGCCAAAAGGTTGGGGACCGCTGCATATGGAACTTAATGAAGACACAAATATTCCCAAAGAAGTTAAACTTCATTTTCTAAAAATACTGTTTAACAAGATGTATTAAAACAGAAGAGACAGGCACACTTTTTTTTTTGGTGCCACACATCTTGTTGGATCTTAGTTTCCTGACCAGGGATAGAACCTATACCCCCTGCAGTGGAAGCACAGAGTCCTAACCACTGGACCGCCAGGGAATTCCCGAAATAGGCACTTTAAAATGCATGAATTTTACACATGTATAGCCTACAGAAGATATGAAATAATAAATGTTCTTGGTCAAATAACAATTTCAGCCACATGTACATAGTAAAGACCACAGATTTCAACATCAATGTAAAACATCTCCTAGCCAGACTCAGTTATTTCACCCAGAAGTCTGCCCTATTCCAAATGGCCAAAAGAAATAAAACCTATTCATTTTACCTATGTCTTTAAAACAAATTCATAAAGTGCAATACAAACATAAATCAAGAGTTTACAAAGAATCAAATAAAAGAAATGTACTTGGTGGAGAGTCAAAGGTTCAGGTGCTGAGCCCTGAAATGTCTAAAATACTTAAGTAAATGCAATTAAATAATTTAGAACAGAAATATTATTTCCCAAATACAAGGCCAGAAAGCGTACATGGCTACACAGCTATTGGTTAAGGTATAGTTCAAAACCAATTCCTTCCTAATTCCCTAGCACCTTAAAGCACAACACAATGTATTTAATGACCACCTTCTTTTTGACCTACAATGCTGACTATATATTATAAAAGTTCAATCAACTTACCTCAACATAATAAAGGCTATATATGACAAACCCACAGCCAACATGGTTCTCAATGGTGAAAAACTGAAACCATTTCCTCTAAGATCAGGAACAAGACAAGGTTGCCCACTCTCACCACTATTATTCAACATAGTTTTGGAAGTTTTAGCCACAGCAATCAGAGAAGAAATAGAAATAAAAGGAATCCAAATCGGAAAGAAGTAAAGCTGTCACTGTTTGCAGATAACATGATACTATACATAGAGAATCCTAAAGATGTTACCAGAAAACTAATAGAGCTAAACAACGAATTTGGTAAAGTAGAAGGATACAAAATTAATGCACAGAAATCTCTTGCATCCTAATACACTAATGACGAAAAATCTGAAAGAGAAATTAAGGAAACACTCCCATTTACCACTGCAACAAAAAGAATAAAATATCTAGGAATAAACCTACCTAAGGAGACAAAAAAACCTGTATGCTGAAAACTATAAGACACTGATGAAAGAAATTAAAGATGATACAAACAGATGGAGAGATACACCATGTTCTTGGATTTAAGAATCAACACTGTGAAAATGACTCTACTACCCAAAGCAATCTACAGATTCAATGCAATCCCTATCAAACTACCACTGGCATTTTTCACAGAACTAGAACAAAAAATTTCACAATTTGTATGGAAACACAAAAGACCCCGAACAGCCAAAGCAATCTTGAGAAAGAAAAATGGAGCTGGAGGAATCAGGCTCCCTGACTTCAGACCATACTACAAAGCTACAGTAATCAAGACAGTATGGTACTGGCACAAAAACAGAAATATAGGTCAATGGAACAGGATAGAAAGCCCAGAGATAAACCCACACACATATGGTCACCTTATTTTTGATAAAGGAGGCAAGAATATAAAATGGAGAAAAGACAGCCTCTTCAATAAGTGGTGCTGGGAAAACTGGACAGGTACATGTAAAAGAATGAAATTAGAACAGTCCCTAACACCATACACAAAAATAAACTCAAAATGGATTAAAGACCTAAATGTAAGACCAGACACTATAAAACTCTTAGAGGAAAACATAGGCAGAACACTCTATGACATAAATCACGGCAAGATCCTTTTTGACCCACCTCCTAGAGAAATGGAAATAAAAACAAAAATAAACAAATGGGATCTAATGAAACTTAAAAGCTTTTGCACAGCAAAGAAAAACATAAACAAGACAAAAAGACAACCCTCAGAATGGGAGAAAATATTTGCAAATGAAGCAACTGACAAAGGATTAATCTCCAAAATTTACAAGCAGTTCATGCAGTTCAATATCAAGAAAACAAACAATCCAATTCAAAAATGGACAGAAGACCTAAATAGACATTTCTCCAAAGAAGATATACAGATTACCAACAAACACATGAAAGGATGCTCAACATCATTAATCATTAGAGAAATGCAAATCAAAACTACAATGAGGTTAACACCTCACACCAGTCAGAATGGCCATCATCACGAAATCTACAAACAGTAAATGCTGGAGAGAGTGTGGAGAAAAGGGAACCCTCTTGCACTGTTGGTGGGAATATAAATTGATACAGCCACTATGGAGAACAGTATGGAGTTTCCTTAAAAAACTAAAAATAGGCCTTCCCTGGTGGCGCAGTGGTTGAGAGTCCGCCTGCCGACGCAGGGTACACGGGTTCATGCCCCGGTCCGGGAAGATCCCACATGTCGTGGAGCAGCTGCGCCCGTGAGCCATGGCCGCTGAGCCTGCACATCCGGAGCCTGTTGCTCCTCAACGGGAGAGGCCACAACAGTGAGAGGCCCGCGTACCGCAAAAAAAAAAAAAACACTAAAAATAGAACCACCATATGACCCAGCAATCCCACTACTGGGCATATACCCTAAGAAAACCATAATTCAAAAACAGTCATGTAGCACAATGTTCCTTGCACCTCTATTTACAATAGCCAGGACATGGAAGCAACCTAAGTGTCCATCAACAGATGAATGTTTAAAGAAGATGTGGCACATATATACAATGGAATATTACTCAGCCATAAAAAGAAATGAAATTGAGTTATTTGTAGTGAGGTGGATGGACCTAGAGTCTGTCATACAGAGCGAAGTCAGAAAGAGAAAAACAAATACCGTATGCTAACACATATATATGGAATCTAAAAAAAAAAAAAAATTGGTCTGAAGAACGTGGGGGCAGGACAGGAACAAAGACGCAGACACAGAGAATGGACTTGAGGACACGGGGAAGGGGAAGGGTAAGCTGGGACGAAGTGAGAGAGTGGCATGGACATATATACACTACCAAATGTAAAATAGATCGCTAGTGGGAAACAGCCACACAGCACAGGGAGATCAGCTCGGTGCTTTGTGACCACCTAGAGGGGTGGAATAGGGAGGGTAGGAGGGACACGCAAGAGGGAGGGGATATGGGGATATATATATATGTATAGCTGATTCACTTTGTTATAAAGCAGAAACTAACACATCACTGTAAAGCAATTACACTCCAATAATGACGTTAAAAAAAAAAAAGTTCAATCATAAAAATAGTACAGAATGTCACAAGAACAGAAAAAGTCCATAGAGGAAAGTCAGAAAGAACTTAGAAAATGATAATGACTGCATTCTCTGCAGAGAAAGAAGATGACTCAGATGTTACCTGCAAACTGACTGACAATCTGGAAAAGGCTAGATTCATATATCATACCAACCAAATGCTAAAATAAACTCTACATAAAAACATTTAAAAAGAAATTATGGGCTTCCCTGGTGGTGCAGCGGTTAAGAATACGCCTGCCGATGCAGGGGACACAGGTTCAAGCCCTGGTCCGGAAAGATCCCACATGCCGTGGAGCAACTAAGTACGTGCACCACAACTACTGAGCCTGTGCTCTAGAGCCCACGAGCCACAACTACTGAGCCTGCAAGCCACTAGTACTGAGCCTGTGAGCTACAACTACTGAAGCCTATGAGCCTAGAGCCCATGCTCCGCAACAAGAGAAGCCACCACAATGAGAAGCCCGTGCACTGCAACGAACAGTAGCCCCCGCTCGCCACAACTAGAGAAAGCCCGCGTGCAGCGACAAAGACCCAACATAGCCAAAGATAAATAAAATAAATTTATTTTAAAAAAATAAAACGATAAAAATTTTTAAAAAGAAATTATAAATGACCTAGGAAAAATATAAATGAGTAAATACATAATATTGCCTTTATAATTTTCTAGTACAGAAAGTATGGTTTAAGAACAACCATAAAAGCAAAATAAAGATTAAGACGTGTAAAAAGTTAAAAATCTTAAACCTCTAAAAACAAAACCTCCAAAGAAAACTAAAAAGCAACTTGCAAACTGGAAAAAGGAATTTAGAATATGTGACAGACTAAAGAATAACCTAACATATAGAGAATTCTTGCAAAACAATAAGACAGCAGGAGAAAAGCAGGTAAAAGATATAAAAAGGCAGTTCAGAAAAGATGAATTATCAACCGCCAATAAACGTACTTCCTTAAAAAAATAGTCCTGGTGCTTCCCTGGTGACGCAGTGGTTAAGAATCCACCTGCCAATGCAGGGGGCATGGGTTTGATCTCTAGTCTGGGAAGATCCCACATGCCACGGAGCAGCTAAGCCCATGCACCACAACTACTGAGCCCACGAGCCACAACTACTGAAGCCCACACACTCTAGAGCCCACGTGCCACAACTACTGAAGCCCTCAAGGCTAGAGCCCATGCTCCGTGACAAGAGAACCACTGCAATGAGAAGCCTGCACACCACAACCAAGGGTAGCCCCCACTCGCCACAACGAGAGAAAGCCCGCGCGCAGCAACGAAGACCCAATGTAGCCAAAAAAGAAAAGTGAGAATTTATTTTAAAAAGATGTGATGTGCTATAAAAAAAAAACTTTGAGGCCTATCTATTTAAAAAACAAAGAGTTATGTGCTATAACGCTTTTGAATTCCTATATGTTTTCTTCACACGGAGCTTACCTAGTCCATGACTACATTTCCCAGTGATTCACTATTGTGTAAGTACACATTTGGTTCAGAAATCAGTTTTTATTTCTCCCATTTCTTGTTTTACCAAGATTTTGTTGTTGTTGTTCCGTCTGATTTAAAACACTATCATTTGAATATACATAATTTTAAAAAAATGCCATTTCCCCATTTCCATATAAAAAAGGAAAGATAATAAACAATCATTGAAAAATTCTATTTTGTAGGTTCCTAATGAAATGGATTAAGGAGCTTTAAAAAAAAAAGGGATGTATAACTTCCATGTATCTCGTGACCATTCGGTGCTAAACACTGCCCTACCTGCCCTACAAATGAAGTACACTTCTTAGAGAAATTTTAAGAACTCAAAGATCAGACAAAACACTATTTAATAACCAAACTGTTAATGACTGGTTCTCAGTAAAAAAATATACTAAGCATTAAACATTAATTATTTCGATAAATACTGAGCGCCTACTATGTGCCAAGAAATATAATTAGCTGTACCTACAAATAACTACAGGTGGTTGTATGTCCCACATAAATTAAAAAAAAAAAAATTATGTTTGGCTGCGTTGGGTCTTCGTTGCGTGCGGGCTTTCTCTAATTGGGGCGAGCGGGGGCTACTCTACGTTGCGGTGTGTGGGCTTCTCATTGCAGTGGCTTCTCTTGTTGCGGAGCATGGGCTCTAGGCATGGGGGGCTCAGCAGTTGTGGCTCGCGGGCTCAGTAGTTGCGGTGCATGGGCTTAGTTGCTCCACAACATGTGGGATCTTCCCGGACGAGGGCTCAAACCTGTGTCCCCTGCATTGGCAGGTGGATTCTTAACCACTGTGCCACCAGGGAATTCCTGTGCCACATAATTTTTAAAAGTCAAAAGTAATCATTTATCTATTCCAACTATTTCAAAGGAGATAATGCAAGAAAAACCATTGCTCTCACCTTAAAAATGAGAACAAGCTAGATTATCTACCCCCTTCACAGGGCTAAGGAAACAAATCTAAATTAACTGTACCCCAGGAACTGATGAGCCCTTCTGTGAACAGAAAAAACACTCACAGCTGTTTTCATCCATAGCAGACAGGCAGGAAGAACTGACGCAGACATAAGGAAAAAGGAAAAATCTGTCAAATTTTTAAACAGCCACCTGTGGGCTGACGACTGATTAGAACACTAAGGAGCCTCCTCAGAGTGAGTTGCACCCATGCCAATTCCCTTCCACAGGCCTTCACCAACTGCACAGGGCCAAAAACTGGATGCAGAGCAGCTGGCTAGGGATAGGACAACAAGGTAGAACTGGAGAGCAAAGAGAACTCTTCGTGAACAAAAATGTAGGCAACTGGACTATAAAATAGCGCAAGATCTTACAAATTTGGAAAGCAGGCAACTCAGCTATAAAGTATAGACCTCTCAAGAATCTCACTGGTGGGACCTCCCTGGTGGTCCAGTGGTAAAGAATCCACCTTACAATGCAGGGGACACAGGTTCGATCCCTGGTTAGGGAACTAAGATCCCACATGCCGCAGGGCAATTAAGTCCACACACCACAACTACTGAACTCACGCGCCTCAACTAGAGAGCACGCACACCACAACTACAGAGCCCACGTGCCACAACTAGAGAAGAGAAAACCCGCATGCCACAGCTAGAGAAGCCCGTGCACCGCAAAGAAAGATCCCACATGCCTCAACGAATATCCCGCATGCCATCAACTAAGATCCAACGCAGCCAAAGTAAATATAATTAATTAATTTTAAAAAAAAGAATCTCACTGGTGCCCGAATTCCAAACTCTGCTGCAAGAGTCTCAATCCCACCCTCAAAACACGTGAAGCCAGTTATGAAGTGAATGCAACTAAAGCTGCACCAAAGGCCAGAGATGATCAGCTACAAATCAGATTGACCCAACCCCACAAACTAACAGCTATGAGAGAGGAAAAAAAGCACATCCTTTACTGAGACTAACTACACTACTCTTTTAACGCAAAAAGGCCCAGTATACTTCAAAAGATGATGAGACAGGGCTTCCCTGGTGGCGCGGTGGTTGACAGTCCGCCTGCCGATGCAGGGGACATGGGTTCGTGCCCCGGTCCGGGAAGATCCCACATGCTGCGGAGCAGCTGGGCCCATGAGCCATGGCCGCTGAGCCTGCGCATCCAGAACCTGTGCTCCGCAACGGAAGAGGCCACAACAGTGAGAGGCCCGCGTACCGCAAAAAAAAAAAAAAATGATGATGAGACATACAACAAAGCAAAATATGAGACCCAGGGTCAAGAGAGGGAGTGGCGAAAAGCAGCAGACCCAGAGATGGCCCAGATGCTGGAAAATGCTCAGCCATTGTCTCTTCAAAATACTTATTCTGCCCTACTCTTCTATGCTTTCCATAGGAGACTTTAATTATACAGTGAACTACTTGATATTCTACAGATTCAAGAAGCTCAGAGAACCCCAAGCAAAGTAAGTGCCAAGAAATCTACCTAGGCACATGTGGTAGGCAGCTTCTGACATGGACCCCAACATTCCCACCTTCTGGTACTCAGACCTGTGAAATCCCCTCCCCTTGAGTAAGTTACTTCTAACCAACAGAACACACTAACATTGAGTAACACATCCATTATTAGGTTACAGAAGACTGTGACTTCTGTCTTGCCTGCAGACTACTGCCCTCTCTGCCTTCATCTTTCCATGAGGCATGCTGTTATGTTGGAGAGATCAATGTGGCAAGGAGCTGAGTGCAGCCAAGAGCCAACTAGGAACTGAGGCTCTCAGTCTAACATCCATTCCAGGAACTGAAGCCAGCCAAAAACGATGTGAACTTGGAAGCAGATCCTTCCACAGTCAAGCTTTCAGTTGAAACCCCAGCTCTGGCCAACACTTTGATTGCAGCCTTGAGAGAGACTGAGACAGAGGATTCAGCTCAGCTGTGCCTGGACTCCTGACTTAAACAGAGACAATAATAAATCTGTGAGACTTCCCTGGCAGTCCAGTGGTTAAGACTCTGCTCTTACAGTGCAGGGGGCACGGGTTCGATCCCTGGTTGGCGAACTAAGATCTCACATGCTGTGTGGCGCAACCAAGTAAAAATAATTACTTAATTAATCTGTGTTGTCTTAAGTCACTAAGTTTAGGATAATTTTTTATGTAGTAATCGATAACGACTACAGTATATCATAGTAAAACTTCTGAAAATTAAAGACAAAATGAAAATCTTAAAAAGCAGCCAGAGGAAAAAACATTATCTTGAAAGAAGGAATAGTAAGACTGCTGGCTTTACACTATTAATGTGCTGAAAGAAAAAAACACCAGAACCAACCAACCAACCAGAATTTCACAGCTTAAAAACAAAAAAAATCTGGGGGGCTTCCCTGGTGGCACAGTGGTTAAGAATCCGCCTGCCAATGCAGGAGACACCGGTTCGAGCCCTGGCCCGGGAGGATCCCACATGCCATGGAGCAACTAAGCCCATGCACCACAACTACTGAGCCTGCGCTCTAGAGCCCACGAACCACAACGACTGAGCCCACGTGCCACGACTACTGAAGCCTGCGTGCCTAGAGCCCGTGCTCCGCAACAAGAGAAGCCACCACAATGAGAAGTCCACACACTGCAAGGAAGAGTAGCCCCTGCTCACCGCAAGTAGAGAAAGCCCGCACGCAACAACGAAGAACCAACACAGCCAAAAAAAGCAAACAAATTAATTAATTAACAAAAAAAATCTGGGCTTCTATGGTGGCGCAGTGGTTAAGAATCTGCCTGCCAATGCAGGGGACACAGGTGCAAGCCCTGGTCCAGGAGGATCCCACATGCCGCAGAGCAACTAAGCCTGTGCACCACAACTACTGAGCCTGCGCACAACTACTGAAGCCCGTGCACCTAGAGCCCATGCTCTGCAATGAGAAGCCACCACAATGAGAAGCCTGCACACCACAACCGAGAGTGGCCCCCACTCGCCACAACTAGAGAAAGCCAGCGCGCAGCAACAAAGACCCAACACAGCCAAAAATAAATGAAAAGAATTTTTTAAAAATATTTTTTTAATAATAATGAGTAAAAATTATTTAAAAATAAAAAAAATACCTTAAAAATAAAGTCAAGGGACTTCCCTGATGGTCCAGTGGTAAAGAACCTGCCTTCCAATGCAGGGGAGGCGGGTTCAATCCCTGGTCGGGGAACTAAGATCCCACACGCTGCAAGGCAACTAAGCCCACGCGCCACAACTATTGAGCTCACGCACCTCAATGAGAGAGGCCAAATGCCGCAAACTACAGAGCCCACGTGCCCTGGAGCCCATGAGCCACAACTAGAGAGAGAAAACCCGCACGCCACAACTACAAAGAAGCCTGAGCACCGCAACAAAGAGACCGCACGCCACAATGAAAGATCTCACGTGCTGCCAACTAGGACCAGACACGGCCAAAAATTAAGAAAATAAATAAATCAAAAAAATAAATATTTTTTTAAAAATAAAGTCAAAACAAAGAAGTTTTCAAACCAAAAAAAAAGAAAGAAAGAAAAAGGAAAACTGAAGTCACTGCCAACAAACTTTCATTAAAAGAAATACCAAAATAAGTTGTGGAGACTGAAGAAAAAATAATCACATATAAGAGGCATGGAAAGACAGGAAGGAATTAAAAATACCAGGAAAGATATACAAGTGGATAAGCAAATGAAAATTGACTTTAAAACAACTACAGGGACTTCCCTGGTGGTCCAGTGGTTAAGACTCCGCACTCCCAATGCAGGGTATGCGGGTATGATCCCTGGTTGGGGAATTAAGATCCTGCATGCTGTGCAGTGTGGCCAAAAAAAATAAAATAAAACAAAACAACTACAATAACATCTGGAAAAATTTATAACATATGTAAAAGTAAAATATGCTAATAGCCCAAAGGACAAGAGGGTGACAACTAATAGTTTTAACTCCATTTATATGAGAAGTGGTTAAAGTACCTAAAGTAAATGGTAATGCATATTATAATCTCTAGGGTAACCACTAAAACAATAAAAAGATATATTATGGAAAAGCAATAAAAAAAATAAATAGAATAACAGCTGCTTAATCCAAAAGAAAGTAAGAGAGGAAAAATAAATGGGACATATATAAAACAGATACTTGGTAGGTCTAACACAATCATGTTTAAGTAATTATATTAAATACAAATGGTTTAAACACTCCAACTAAAAGACTGAATAAAACTACATGCTGTTTCAGGAGACACACTTTAAAAATGAGACCCCAGGAATACCAAAAGTAAAAGGATAAAAAAAAAATATATACCATGCCATCACTAACCAAAAGAAAGCTGGGCTGGCTACAATAACACGAGGCAATGTTAGACTTTAAGGCAAGAAGTATGAAGAGAGAGTATTTCCTAATTTTTAAAAAAAGGGTCAGGGCTTCCCTGGTGGCGCAGCAGTTAAGAATCCGCCTACCAGTGAAGGGGACATGGATTCGAGCCCTGGTCCAGGAAGATCCCACATGCCGCGGAGCAACTAAGCCCATGCATCACAACTACTGAGCCTGCACTCTAGAGCCCGCAAGCCATAACTACTGAAGCCCGCGTGCCTAGAGCCTGTGCTCCACAAGAGAAGCCACCGCAATGAGAAGCCCACACACCGCAACGAAGAGTAGCCCCCACTCACCACAACTAGAGAACACCCGTGTGCAGCAACAAAGACCCAATGCATCCAAAAATAAATAAAAATAATATAAATAAATTTTAAAATAAACAAATTTTAAAATAATAAAAATAAAATAAGGGTCAAATTCTGGAAAAGGTGAAACTATGGACACAGCAAAAACATTAGTGGAAGGGAGGAAGGGAGGGATATTTAGGCAGAGCACAAAGGATTTTTAGGGCTGTAAAATTACTCTATGATACTCTATTGGTGGATACATGTCATTGTACATTTGTCCAAACCCAGACTATACAATACCAAGAGCACTGAATGTAAATGTAAGAGAACACTAACATAAACTATAGACTTTGGATGAGCATGGTATGTCAAAATAGTCATCAACTGCAATAAATGTACCACTCTGGTGGGAAATGTTGATAATGAGGGAGACTATGGGAGCAGGAGTGTATGGGAAATCTGTATCTTCCACTCAATTCTGCTATGAACCCAAAACTGCTCTAAAAAATTAAGTCCATTTGAAAGAAGGAGGGGGATCAACTAAACAGGAAGATAAGTTTGGAATTTGTATGCACCTGATAACATAGCTTCAAAGTAAAGAACTAAGGGAAAAAAAAGAGAGACAGATAACTCCACATAGGAAGGAGATTTTTTAAAATCTGTAAGGATTTAGACAATTTGAAAGGAAAAACATCACATGACCTTTGTCCTTTAGAGCAGCGGTCCCCAACCTTTGTTGCACCAGGGACCAGTTTCGTGGAAGACAATTTTTCCACAGACCGTGGCGGGGGGGGGGGGGGGGTTGGTGGGGGGATGGTTCAAGCATAATGTAAGTGATGGGAGGGAGCAATGGGGAGCGGCAGATGAAGCTTCTCTCGCTTGCCTGCCACTCACCTCCTGCTGTGCGGCCCAGTTCCTAACTGGCCTCAGACAGGTACCAGTCTGCAGCACAGGGGTTAGAGACCCCTGCTTTAGAGGAAAGTAACTGTTATGATTAGATGAGCCTATGAAAACAAAATAACTAATAACTATTCTCTTTTAAAGTAGCATAGTCAAGGGACTTCCCTGGTGGTCCAGTGGTTAAGAATCCACCTTCCAATGCAGGGGATGCGGGTTCCATCCTTGGTTGGGGAACAAAGATCCCACAAGCCACGGGGCAACTAAGGCCGTGAGAACTGCTGAGCCTGTGCGCCACAACTAGAGAGAGTTTGTGCGCCACAACTAAGACCCGACACAGCCAAAAAATTAAGTAAATAAATAATAAAGTAGCAGAGTCAAGGCTAAGTGACTCAGATAGTGACACCACTACCGTTATTCAGCACTAAGGTATAGAGACTGCCGTTCCCCTTCCTACTCTGTGGTCATCCATAAGGGTGAATACCAGGTATCATTCATACAAGTGTTAGAGCTCATAAAGACTGTATTTTGTTATTTCATAAGACCCTACAAATATAAATTAGGTGAAGGGGAAGTCTAACAATATTATGACTTACTGTCCTATCAACATTGTTACTAATAAACACTGCAAAATCATTTATTTCCATATAAGGTTCACAACACTTTGATATAATTATTATTACCCTTGTCTTGCAGATCGAGGAACTGAGGTAGAGATTAAATAATCTGCCTTGGAACATCTAGTAAGTAATGCTAAAAAGTCAAGATTACAGCCTAGCCACCTGGCACCAAAACCCAAATTTCTGATTTAATACTGCTCTATTGCTAGACTGTAACTTATCATCACACTACCATGATCATTAAGTGTTCCCAAGTGTTGTCAATGAAATGCCTGTAGAATGATAGATCTCTATAGTCAAGTACAAAGAAAATGCAGAGAGGAAAGAAATAAGCTGCACTCAGGATGAAGGGTCTTTAGAATCCCACAATGAAAATAAAATGGTAATGTGACTAATTGCAATACAGGTGGGGAAAACAGAGTTTTATTTATTTATTTTTGGCCGTGCAGTACAGCATATGGGATTTTAGTTCCCCAGCCAGGGATCAACCCCATGCCCCCTGCAGTGGAAGAGGGAATTCTTAACCACTGGACCGCCAGGGAAGTCCCAGGAGTTGTTTTGTTTGAAATGGGTAAATAAGTAGCCTTGCTATTTTTTAAAAAAAAGGCTCAATTTGAGACTACAGTAGAGTCTATGTGGCAGTGCACCCAAATTTCAAGACCTGAGTCATAATCTTCAATCATAACCTGAGTCTTTAATCCAGTAGGGAGCTCAAGATGGTAATACCACTCTCCCCTTGGTTTGGACAGTGAATTCATAAACCGAGGAAGGTTGACAAATAAGTAGAGATGAAGAAAAGAAGTATGAATACACTTGTGCAAGTTATAGTTATTCTGATATAGTAATAAGTTTTGTAATAACTGAACTATTTTTAATGTTTGTAAGAGTAAAAAAGAATAATTTGCTACAATAAATTTAAAATACATTTACGGGACTCCCTGGTGGACCAGTGTTTAAGAATCCACCTTCCAATGCAGGGGACACGGGTTCGATCACTGATTGGGCAACTAAGCCCACGCACCACAACTACTGGGCCCGCAAGATCTGGAGCCCGCGCGCCACAATGAGAGATCCCGTATGCTGCAACTAAGACCTGATGCTGCCAAATAAATAAATTTTTTTAAAATAAAAATAAATAAAATAGGACTTCCCGGGCGGCACAATGGTTAAGAATCCACCTGCCAATGCAGGGGACACGGGTTCGAACCCTGGTCCGGGAATATCCCACATGCTGCGGAGCAACTAACCTCACAACTAGTGAGCCCAGATGCCACAACTACTGAAGCCCACATGCCTAGAGCCCGTGCTCCGCAACAAGGGAAGCCACCACAACAAGAAGCACTCATACCACAAAGAACAGTAGCCTCCGCTCGCCATATCTAGAGAAAGCCCGCACGCAGCAACAAAGACCCAAGGCAACCAAAAATAAATAAATTAAAATGAATTTATAATAAATAAAATAAAATAAAAATATACTGGGAATTCCCTGGTGGTCCAGTAGTTAGGACTCTGCACTTCCATTGCAGGGGTCACAGGTGCGATCCCTGGTTGGGGAACTAAGATCCTGCGTGTTGCATGGAGCGGGCAAAAATATAAATAAATAAATAAATAAAATATACTTACAACAGTTAAATTCTTAGAAACATTATGCTTAGATCTTATGTTTGCCATCTTGAGACATCTATAGATTAAAATCATCATCTATTTGCATATATAGTGTGGAAACCCCCAAGGAAATTTAATTAACAATATTAAGTTGGTGTTAAATATTTTAAGATTTAATTCTTGTGACAAATTAAACACTAATCAAAATGTAAAAACAAATATACTTGTTTCTATATGTTACTAGACTTCTAAAATTTGTAAATGAACGTAGAAGTTTAAAAACTATGACCACTTACAATTCTAATAAACCAGATACTGATTTCAATACAAATAACTCTGAAGACTTTCCCTCACACAAAAGGCCTACTCAAACATTATTTTAAAAAATATATATATCAAGGGACTTCCCTGGTGGCACAGTGGTTAAAAATCTGCCTGCCAATGCAAGGGACACGAGCCCTGGTCCGGGAAGATCCCACATGCCATGGAGCAACTAAGCCCGTGCGCCACCACTACTGAGTCTGCGCTCTAGAGCCCGTAAGCCACAACTACTGAGCCTGCGTGTTGCAACTACTGAAGCCCATGCGCCTGGAGCCCGTGCTGTGCACCAAGAGAAGTCACCGCAACGCTCGCCACAACCAGAGAAAGCCCACGCACAGCAACGAAGACTGGACGCAGCCAAAAATAAATAAATGACAACTTAATGATGATAAATCCCCTAATGATAGGCTACACTATACGAATCTTCTGATTTTTTTTTTTCTGGTTAAGAGATTGCCTACAAAAATTGATCTATCATGTTACTCAATCACAAAGTATATCAAATCACTTTCCCCTTTTTAAATACACCCCTCCTTTTACAAACCTCGTCCTTCCCAATTCCCATGCCCAGTTCTATACTTCTATTTCACTCTTCCCCTTTCTTCACCACCTATAAATCATAAAAATTCCAATTAAATTCACAGGTCCAACTGCTAATGCAGGGTTAGGTATTGAGAGAGAACTAGTCTCAATTCTCCTGAGAAGTATCAAAAACATTCTTACTTCCAAAGTACATGCTGGAATAACAGCATGGTCACAAGTCTAAGATAAACTGTAGCTTTATAAACAGTGATATGGGATTCACCTGAAAGGCTTTAAGAAATAGTAATGTCCAGCCCCACCACAAAGATTCTTATTTAACTGGTCTGGGGCATAGCCTGGGCATCCAGATTTTATAAAGCTCCCAGGTGGTTCTGATCCAAGAATGCGAACTACTGAGAAAAAGGAATAAATTAAACAAAGTAAAGAAACAAACAACATTATAAGAAACAATCAGACAAAACCAATATGTGAAACATTCTACAGAATAACTCAGTCTCTTCAGTAAATCAACAGCATGGGGAAAAAAATACTATGCAAGATAAAAAGAGATTTAATTTCGGCCCAATGCATGGAACTTGTCTGAAGCCCAATTCAAGCCAAATATAAAAAAATAAATAAGTATAGCAAATTGGGGGACTTCCCCAGGGGTCCAATGGTGATGCCTCCGTGCTTCCACTGCAGGGGGCGCAGGTTCAATTCCTGGTCAGGGAAGTTCCACATGCCACAGGGTGAGGCCAAAAGACAAAAAAAAAAAAAATTGCTAATGAATTTGTTTATGATATATGCAGATTCATTACATTATTCTCATTTGTGTATATTTAAACACTTCTTAAAATTTTTTTTTTAAAAAAAGGAGACTTTGTTGGAGAACTAGAAGCTACTCATACCTTTGACAAAAGAATAATTCTCTATACAGGAAACTCATCCTCTACCATTTAGTGCTGGGAGAGGAGGAGGCAGGAAGGTAAAGGAGGAAGAGGATACCCATCAGACAAATCATCCAGACAATGAGAAGACATATGTCACAGCCACATCATAGGGATATATCACAAAGAGAGATTCTGAATAATTTAAAGCAGAATTTTAAGTTTTAAGCAATTCTACCAGCAAAAGCCAAAAAATATACAAATCTATTTTTAAAGAAACTTTTCCAGTAGTTACAGCATTACGCTTATTTCAAAATGTAAGCAATTTTCTCTTCAGCAGCATGACTGCACTGTCATGTCAATGATGCTTTTCTGGGGAGGGAGGTGGGAGAGGGTTGGATTGGGAGTTTGGAATTAGTAGTGCAAACTGGTATATATAGAATGAATAAACAACAAGGTCCTACTGTACAGCACAGGAACTACAGTCAATATCCTATGATAAACCATGATGCAAAATATGAAAAAGGATGTATATATGTGTATAACTGAGTCACTTTGCTGTACAGCAATAATTAACACATTGTAATTCAACTATACTTCAATAAAAAATAAATTTAAAAAATATTAATGCTTTTCTGCTTCACTGACAACACTGTTTTCACCTACCAACAGGAGTAAAACAATAAAACGGAGCACTCCTTTAAACATTTCCTTAAGTCTCAAAATGTCAAACTCAAGAAAACATAAAAACTGCCATGATACAGAACCTTTAGAGCTCACTTGCTTGAAAATATTCACTTTTAAGTGTTTGCTTCAAAAAACTCTAGGAAGGCAAATATTAAAACTGACAATTGAAATAGAATCTTTTGTTACATTCAACCAACTTTAACTGTTAACGCTGAAGTGTTCAGTATCTACGAAAACAGAAACAGACTCACAGAGAACAGACTTGTGGTTGCCACGGGGGAGGGGGAGTGGTGGAGGGAAGGACTGGGAGCTTGGGGTCAGCAGATGCCAACTATTATATAGAGAATGGATACACAACAAGGTACTACTGTAGAGCACAGGGAACTAGATTCAATATCCTGTGACAAACCATAATGGAAAGAAACGTGAAAAAGAATGTATATATAACTGAATCACTTTGCTGTATAGCACAAATTACCTCAACATTGTAAATCAACTACAATTAAGTTTTTAAAAAAATACTTAACTGTTCACATACAGATAACAAATCCCCCTATTTCTGTTCTTTTGTATAATTCAACAATGGTGATCATATTCTACCAACTTCTGCTTGCAGGTATTAGAACTGTGGTAAAAAATCATTCAGGAACTCTTTTTTTTTCCCCCCCAGTTGTTTTGTGCATACAAGATGCTGAATATGACCTGGCAACTAAAGAAATCCTTTGTCCTAATATACAAATTGGAAAAATATTTTCCTGAAAAATGTTTTATTTCACTAAGGACAAAACGAATGAATCAAACCAAATCATATATACTGTGAGAGCAACTAAAAAAGACGACAAAATACAATGGAAAGAGAACTGTAATCTATGTTAAATGGTGCTCCAGAAAGAAACTGCGTATTTAGAGCCTATATTAAGTAACATACACTAAACAGCAACGTAAAAATTCATCACATTAACTTTCCTAAGGCATTCAACAAGTGTAGCACAGTTTACAGCGGCACAAGTATTGGAGGAGCGGCACAGTCTCACAGCAGCCAAGATTTTTTATTACTCTGCTGAGGGAAAAAAGAGAAACATTTCTCCACCTTTCAGACACCGAAGCTTCTATTCCTAGGAACAAGTGGTTGGAGAAGATGGGCGGGGCAAAAGGAGGAAGACCAATCACAGGTCGAGTTACAAGTCGGGTTCAGGAGAAACACGGATGAGAGCAGCTCGCTGAATGGCTGGCGCGCCCCCGGCTCTCACCAGAAGCACTGCACCTGGGGACCCACCCCGCCACCTCGCCCCCCGCAGCCGTTTCCTACCCAAACAAACCCGGCCACCCCAAAGCAAAATACTACCTACAGGGGGGAGTCCCGTCGTCCCGGTGACGCCCGGGCCGCCCTCCCGCCCCCTCCGAGCGCCGCTCGGTCACTTCGCCCCTCCAGCAGGAGACCAGAAAAGGGGGCGGGGGGCGGGCACTCGGAAACACCGGGATGGAAATGTCAAAACTCTCACCAATTCCTCGTAGCTCCTGTTGTGCTCGTTGCCCTCCCAATCCAACCTCTTCGGCAGCAACTGCAAAGACCCGAGACGCACACGAGTGACCACCGGGCGGGGGGCGGGGGGCGGCGGGGCGGGGGACGGGGGAGCCGGGCGAGCGGCCCCCGGGCAGGGCCGGCAGGGGACGCAGGGGACGCGGCGGGCCGGGCGCCGCCGCGCAGCACAGACCTGGTACTGCTCCAGCTCCTGCACCAGCACCTGCAGCCGAAGAGACGCGCAGTTAGGGGGGCGGGGGCCGCACCCCGGGTCCGCCAGGCGCCCTCCTCCCGCGACCCCAGGCGGCGGCGGGGCCGCGACCCCCGGAGCGCGGCCGCCGCCCGCGGGCCCGCACTCACCTGGGCGGCTCTCCGACACGGGCCGGCCGATAGGTACCGAGCGATAAGGAAGTACAGCTCTGCGGGGAGACGGGGAGTCGGGTCAGGAGCAGGCGCGGCGGCGGGGAGGGGGCCGCGGCCGGGGCGGGGGCGCCGCGGGCGGCGCGTCTTACCCGACTCGATGAGGGGCACCGGGCGTCGGGCGGGCGAGGACTCCGCCATGGCCGGGCGCGGAGCCGGGGCGGGAGCGGGTGAGCGAAGCGTGTAGGCCGTGCCGAGGCCTGACCGGGCCGGCGTCTCTCTACCTCAGGCGCGCCGCCGCCGCCGCCGCCGCTGCCGCCGCCATGCCGTGCGCGCCGCCAGCGCCGACGCCTCCGCGAAGTAGTGCCCCTGAGGGAGAGAAAGTAGTTCCTCCGTGGGGGGCCGCCGGCGCCACCGGACGAACGGCGGTCGGGCCGCGGCTGGAAGAGCGCGCCTCGCCTCCCTCTCCTCCGCTTCAGGGGGCGCAGGGTGGAGACTATGTGCGCCAGGGGCCGAGCCCCGGAGGAGGCGGCGCGTGGGGGAGGGGAGCGCGCGTGGCCGGGATCCCTGCGCGCGGTGAGAAGGCGCCCGGCCATTGTGAGGCGGCGGTCCGACTGCGCTGAGGGGAGGGTGGCGGGGGCGGCGGGGGCGGAGGTCGGGTGGGGGTCGTGCTGGGGCGGGGGCGGGAGAGGGACAGGTCTCCGCTTCGAAGGCCGGAGCGGACCCCCCTCGACGCGGAAGCGGGGGTCCCAGGGCGCGCGGCGAGTGCGGCGCGGTCGCCAGCTTCGGGTTCTCGGAAAGGACCTCACGGACGGTCATCTGGGGCCAGTGTGTTTGCCCCCCACGGAAGATCGCTTGCTTCGAGGACGCGAAACCCTTACAACTGAGAATCGTGTCGCCCGCAAAGAGAAGGCCGGCCGAGAAGCTTTCCCCCGAGAGTGGAGGAGGGATGTGGGGAAGTCACAGGATGGGGGTGGGGACCGGGGGGCCGCGGACACTGAGCCTCTGTAGCTTGGAGAGCACAGCAAACGTCTACTAAGAGTCCACGTTGCCGCGTGCAGTAGAAGAAGATAGAATCATGAGGCCGAGCCGCAGTCCTAGGAGAGCCCAGCAGTCTTGTAGAAAGGGTTAAAGAAAATGCAGTACAACGCTGAGGATGTCAACTTCGCTAGTCCGGGAAGGCAGTCCAGGCCGGCGATGACTTAGCCGGATAGGAAGGCGGGTGGGAGGAAGCGGGCAATAGACACGCAGCAGCCCAGTCCCTTGAGGGACACCCGGGGAGGGGCGGGGCGGCGGCGGGGGGGCGGAAACCATGCGTCACTAGGATGCTCTTGGAAGACAGTAGTAGGATTTGAGGCTGGAGCAGTGCACAAGGGTCCAGAAAATTCCCTTAATGCCGTGGTAGGCTGCGGATTCATTCACTCGGCATAGCCAACGAGCCCTATTCGGAATCCAAAGGTACAACAGCGAGCAAAATACTGTCCTCGTGGAGAGGACGTTGTAATCCCAATTCCTACGCAGTAGAATAACAACCACAGCATAGAAAAGTTAAAGGTAGTGGTTTAGAGCAGACCCTGGAGTGGGACTGACCCTGGGCCTTGCCGGGCTGTTCAGTGTGTGACTTTGAGCAAATCACAACCTCTGAGCCTCAATTTTCCTCACTTGCAAACTGTAGATAATATTTGTGCCTACTTCATAGGGTTGTGAGGGTGTAATGGGTTAATATGTGTTCTTAGCGTACAGCAAGCACCCTGTACGTGCCAGCTTTTAATTATTTAGACACCACATAGCAGAAGTTTTTATATATGTTTGTAAGGGAGCGATCCAAACGTGTTTGAACGAGTGCATCAGCAGTCTTTTCTTGTATCTGTTGGTTCAGCAAACACTGATGGGGATTGAGATGAAGGAATGAGCTACAGCTTTGCCATCCAAGATTTCAGTGTCTTTTAGGAGAAATGATGCTTACATCGTTGCAAAGAATGACCAGAAGGAAGGTTAACCCACCTGTGGGAGGGGGAGATGGTAGAAGTTTGAGTCTTCAGTGTGTGGAAAGGGATTCCAGGTACATGAACAACAAAGGGCCAAGACATGAATAACATTCCAAGTTTAAGGAATTCAAGTTTAATATGACTACTTGGGGTGACTTTGGAAGTATGAATGGGACCCATTAAATCAAAGTTTAAATTGGGGGGGGGGAGTTAAAATTGGGAACAACTGAAGGGTTCTAAGCCAGAAAGGATTCTTTTCATTGTAGGATAGATTTGAAAGGGTTAAGACCAAGAGGCAGGAAAATCACTTAGTCGACCCCGAAAATAGGAAAGAGATGAGATGCATTAGGGCAATCATTGTAAAGATGGAGAGAGAGACGGGTTCAGAAATAGGAAGTTCAGGGCTTCCCTGGTGGTGCAGTGGTTAAGAATCCACCTGCCAAGGCAGGGGACACGGGTTTGAACCCTGGTCTGGGAAGATCCCACATGCCACGGAGCAACGAAGCCCTTGTGCCACAACTACTGAGCCTGCACTCTGGAACCCGCGAGCCACAACTTCTGAGCCCACATGCCACAACTACTGAAGCCCGCGTGCTTAGAGCCCATGCTCCACAACAAAAGAAGCCACCGCAATGAGAAGCCCGCACACTGCAACGAAGAGTAGCCCCTGCTCGCCACAACTAGAGAAAACCCGCGCACAGCAACGAAGACCCAATGCAGCCAAAAATAAATATAAGTAAAATAAATTTTAAAAAGAAGCTCAGAAATAGGAAGTTCAATCAGTAAGATGAGGTTGAAGTGGAATGAGAGGAAAAGTCACAAAAGTCTCAAGTTTGGGGCTTAGTAGGTCAAGGTTGTGCCACCAACTGAGATAGGGCATCCTGGCTAGTTAAATTGTTACGATGGATAACTACTTGGAACAACTTGATTAGTTGAAGTTACAGCGCATATATTCCTGTGGGACAGTATGATCTGATGCTACAAGATTACCAAAGTTAGCAAATAACAAAGACATGAAGAGGAGAGAATTTAACCTTTCAGAGATAGACGAAGGAGTTGCATATTTCATTTTGTAGCAAAATCATAAAAGTAAAAGCCCCAAAACATGTTACAAGAATTTATATCCCAAGCACTGGTCATTGTCCAAAACTGCAATTTTGGTGTGGGCAGCATGGTAACCATTACAAGAGGTCAGAAAAGATGACAGGAGTTTTCCCTTGTACAAGCCCTACTAGTTCCTTTACAACTTACCCTGACGTCCATGACAAGCACTGTTCCTAGGTTTGGAATAGAGACACAAGGATTTCTGACAAGAGGCAGAATATCTTCCCCCTTCAGCTGTCAAGTGACAGAAACCCAGATTTGACTCCCACTTACAGACAATGAAGAGGAGGAAAGGGGAGAAAACTGTCCATCAGCAACTCCATAGTTGGGACCTGCCTTATTTGAAGTGGTCTCCAAATAAGGCGAGAATCATGTTTGGGTCCCTCACGCAATTGAATCCAAGCCATCCCAAATGCACACACTAAGGTTTGCTTTTGGGTAAATGGAAATAGCTTTTGAATTTCACCACAGGAAAGCTACACGGAAAACTAAATTATCAAAAAAGTGCTTTGTAAGCAAGGGTTGGAAGATCTTAATGGCTGGTGACATCAGCTATAATGCTGTCACCCATCTCCACTAAAAGGGAACTACTATGATGTTTTAGTCCTTGGCAAGCATCCTGGATACACATCACTGATCTTCACAACGGTCAGGTGCTGTTAATACGCTAACTTCACAACTGAGAAAGCTGAGGCCCAGAGAGACTGAGAAGCGCCCAAGGACATGTAGCTGCAAGCCCGGTGGGACAGTACTACCTTAAACTGAGCACAAGCACTGCAGAATGCTTTCTGCCCTCGCCACATTTCATAAAGGAGGAAATCAGAGCCCAAAGACCAGGGGGCCTAGACAAGATCACACAGCTAGTACATGAGAGAGCTGAAATTTGAAAATGCATAATACGTGCATTATCTCACCACAGGCAAGTCTGAGCTAGACTCTATTATTCTCATTTTAAGAATGAGGAAACTGAGGCTTAGAAAGTTTAAGAATTTGCCTAAGGATGAATCATAAAAAAAAAAATTCAGTGGGGCCTTCCAAGTCACCATTTAGGAGTCACAAAGGTATTAAGTGTGAAAAGCACATCTGGAAAATGGTGAGCAAACCAGACTGTTTCCAACAGTTCACATAGGAGAGTGGTCCAAAATGAGGATTAAAGAGTAGATTAGGGTCAATTTTAAAAGTAAAAAATGAGGTCGGTCTGTGAGCAGTGGAGATTATGCAAAGAAAATTATATACATCATTCAGATTCTAATATCAATATGTTAATGCAAATGTCCATTATTAACTGAATTTAGATTCAGCTAGCAGACATCCATGATGCAGGCACAGTATCAGCATAGTTCTGAGGGATGTAAAAAAGTAGATGACGTTGGACCTACAGAACAACGATACCACAAAACTGAATCAGTACATGGAAGTGAATTCAAGTGCACCCAAAGCCCTGCATCATTTCATTCATTCAACAAAAACTGAATTTCTCTAAGGCGGGCACCATGTGGTAAACACTGGCTCCCGGGCTTCCGTAAGATAAATCCCTAGAAATAGAAGAGTTAACATCTTGAGAGACTTCCAGAGGATTTTTTTTTTTTTTTTTTTTTTGGCTGTTTTGGGTGTTTTTTGCTGCGCGCAGGCTTTCTCAAGTTGCGGCGAGCGGGGGCTACTCTTCGTTGCGGTGCACAGGCTTGTCATTGCAGCGGCTTCTCTCGTGGAGCACAGGCTCTAGGCGCGCGGGCTTCAGTAGTTGTGGCTCGCGGGCTCTAGAGCGCAGGCTCAGTAGTTGTGGCGCATGGGCTTAGTGGCTCCGTGGCTTCCAGAGGATTTTAAAAGGAAAAATGAATGAAGGTGTCTGACTTTGGGATCAGCCCCTAGTCACTCACAGACCTTGCATCTAATTCCCAAGGCCCTTCCTCCCCCTTCTGGCAGTGTCACCTTTCTCTCAGGGCCTCTTCTTCCCTCTAAGTCTAACCCAGCCAGCTGTCCCCTTAATGCAACTTGTCCCTGCCTCCCTCAGCAAATTGTTTCCACATTTATCTCTTGCCTCTCCAGTTCTGCCTCTCCCTTGTTGTTGGCTTCGGTCCCTAGTGTTCCCACATTGCAGGCATTGGCCCGTGTCCGTCTCCAAGACTTACCAGTTCTTCCTTTGAAGTGTTTCTCAGGGCGTTGCAGAAAACACAGGTTGGACATGACCTTGGGAATGTGGGAGTCAGAATCAGAATGCCCCTGTGTTTGAACACCACTTACTAGTTGAGCAACTTTTCTGTGGCACAACGTTTGTTTTTGGTTTTTTAATCATCTTTAAAATGGGGATGACAGCTAACAGATAACACATGTTGAATGTTTCTATATCCTGGGCACTGTGCTAAACCACTGACGTGTATTCTTTCACGCTCATGCAATGGCTGGCGTTGTTTGGGAGTTCTGCCAGAGAGGATGCCTGTAAAACTCTTTGAACAATGCCTCTCTCTTAGCATGATGCTATCACATAAAAATGAGTATCTTTCTCTCCATTCCCTCGGTCACCAAAGAGCCTCCTCCTTGACTCCCCGCCCAATTAATCCTATCACAACTTTTACATTTCCCGAAGCACAACTTGGCATATTCTCTACTCAAGCCGTTCTTGGTCCCTATCACCTAAAGCTGAACTCCTGGCTTGTTTTGAAAGCTGGGTGGGCTTTCAAGGGGGGCTATCCAGGCTCTACCCTCCCCCCGCACTGCCCCTGCTGCACCCCCAGCTGACTGCACTAACAGTTAAGGGCTCTCTTGCCCTCTGGCTTCATCCAGTAGGAGGCCCCAGCGGGAGATGGCAGGGGTGGGTTTCTATTTTCCCAGCTCCCTTCCTGCCAAGCTGTAGGTTAGTGGCGGCTACTGTTCCTCTCCTGGAGGCCACAGTTCACGAGGGACAGCCCTCTTTCCACACAGCAACAATCTCGGGGTTTTGATACCCCTACCTTCCCTGGCCCCCCAGGACTTGGGCTTGTCTTCTGAGTCAGATGGCCATCGGAGGCAGCCCAGGGCGCTGTGCCATCCTTTGCTGATTTATTTTAACCGCCCACACCCTCGTAAATAGCATCATTAATGCTCCTCAACTATCCCAGCAGATTATGCGTTCTGTTTTCTTGCAGAACTCTTATAGGTACTAATTCTCTCCAAAATGATTCCTACCCTCCACTGTAACCCCTGTGGCTGTCCAGAACACCTGCTCTCCAGGTCTCCCCTCTGCTCCCGTATTTCTTCCTTGTCTGTATATATCTGTCCTCTAGCCTGAAAGAATCCTTCTAGATCCCCAAACTCCTTCCTTCACAGAACCTTTCTTACATCATTTGGGTCCTGGTTAATCTCTTTTCAAAAATCTTAGAATCATCTGTCTTTTATATCACACGTGCAATCAGTCAGTAAGCCCTGATGAGCCCACCTTCAGAGGAGATCTTGAATCTAACCACTTCTCACCCAGATGAGCACAGCAACCTCCTAAATGTCTTCCTCCTTCTGTCTTCATCCTGTTACCACCCATTCTCAACAGGCAGCTGAAGGATCCTTAAAAACAGTCAGGTCTGCCCTCCTCTCAAAACACTCCGATGGTTCCCATCTGACTCAGAGGAGAAGCCCAAGTCCCAGAAGCCCCAAGGAGCTGGCCTTCCTGGTACTTCTCTGACCTCTTGTCCCACTGTTCTCCCCTCCTTTGACTCTGCTCTGCCTACACTGGCCACCTTGTTGTGCCAGGCACGCTGCTGCCTCAGGGCCTTGGTACTTGCTGTTCCGTCTGCCAGAACGCTCTTCCCCTAGAAAACTGCATGGCCCAGTCCCTCTCTTCCTTTAAGTCTTGGCTCAAATGTTACCTTTCCAGAGAGACCTTCCCTGACTACCCTAAATAAAAGTAAAACTTACCCTCACTCTGCACCCCCATTTCCCTTTTCTCCTTCCTGCTTTCTTTTTTCCTTAGTACTTTCGACCTTCTAACCTACTGTGAAATTTGCTCATCTCTTTTGTTTATTGCCTGTCTCCTCCCACTCTATGAGAGTAGGCAGAGATTTGTGTGTCTTGCTCTCTGAAATCCCGCTAGAGCTACAACCAAGCCTAACATATGGTAAGTACACAATAAATAGTTGTCGGATGTTTAATGAAAAATTCCTTTTGACCAGACAGTTCCTCAATACGAGATAGTTATGCTCTCAACATTCACTCATAAACCTTTTGGATGGTGTGGTGGTTAGACCTGCGGACAGCCCACAAAGTCCTCTTGGCTCATAACATACCTGGAGACCGGGCCCCCAGCCCAGGCTGTTGCCATGAAGACAAGGCCAGCACGAGTAGAGCTTGGAAGGCCGGGAATGCCTTGTCCCTCTCCAGGCCCCAGCCCACAGTGACCCCGTGAGGGAAGGGCCTCCTGGCTTCCCTCAAAGGCAGGAGGAAAACAAAGTTTCAAGAGATGAAGGTGAGTGGAAAGAGAATTTTCAGGAACAGGATTGGAGGCTGCTTTGGGGAGAGGACTGAGCACTCCAGGGATGGAACATTCTGTCATGCCTTTCCCGTGGGCATGGCGTGGCCTCTGCTTCCCTGGCCACACGGCGCCCCGTGCCCCCGGGACCAGCTGGCTCACCGCCAGCAGCCTCCGGCCTGAGCCCCAGCTGAAACCGTGCACCTCAGATTGGGACTTGGACCCACGTGCCGGGACTCAACCCAGCCTAAAGCCAGATTTGGACTTGAACCCGGCCAAAACCCACAGTCTTCCAACTGAGGTCACATACCTGGTTTCAGGACTTAATGAAGCTCAGGTTCTTGATGGCTCATCGCAGAAAGTACTCAGCGGGAGACAAAGTGATCGGTTAGAAGTGGATTTATTTAGAGAGAAACACACTCCACAGAGCGTGGGCCATCTCAGAAGGTGAGAAAGGCACCAGGGTATGGGGGTTGTCAGTTTTTATAGGGGTGGGTGATTTCATAGGCTAATGAGGGGGAGGAGTATTCCAGCTATTTTAGGAAGGGGCGGGGTTTCCAGGAATTGGGCCACTGCCCACTTTTTTTTTTCGCGGTACGCGGGCCTCTCACTGTTGTGGCCTCTCCCGTTGCGGAGCACAGGCTCCGGACGCGCAGGCTCAGCGGCCATGGCTCACGGGCCCAGCCGCTCCGCGGCATGTGGGATCTTCCCGGACCGGGACACGAACCCGTGTCCCCTGCATTGGCAGGCGGACTGCCAACCACTGCGCCACCAGGGAAGCCCCTGCCCACTTTTTGATCCTTACGGTCGGTCTTGGAACTGTCATGGGGCCTGTGGGTGCGTCATTTAGCTTGCTTATGTGAGCGTATACTGAGGCTCAAGGTCTAGTGGACATGACTTGTCTGCCATCTTGGACCCATTTGTTTCTAATGAGTTTACGTCATGTCCTCGGGCTGTGTCATTCTTTCAAAGGTTGTGCCCCGCCTCCTTCCCTCCTGTTTCCCAAGACAGAAAGCACCCCCTCCCCCCTCCCCCATTCTCCAGCCTCTCCCCTCAAGCTGGCACCGCCTTCTGGGGTTTCCTCAGGGCTTCCTCAGGCAAAGATGAGGAGACCAAGGAAACTGGCTTCGGGGCCCGCCCGACAGATGAGCCTCTGGAGCTGCTGGGAGGGAGCGGAAGCCCTGGGCAGGAGGAAGTCTGTAAAGAGGAAAGGACGAAGGGTGGAGGCTGGGGTTGAAGGAGCGCTCCAGGGACCCCGGGTCACCTCGCTGGGGAATACCGCCCTCCTGGGTAGTGCAGGTGGAGTGTAAGCTGGGTGCCTAAGGGAAGACTTCCCGTTTTCTGTGATGATGTTTGACACCTAATTGCAGTAATAACTTCCCTGTTTACAACCTGGAGAAAGCTTCCTGGTCCCTCATTTTCACTTACGGGCAAGTCTGGCCTAGAGCAGGTCAAGAAACCCACAGTCTAACACAAAATAATGTTAATTAAAAAAAAAATTAAAGCCACCAAAGGTTTAAGATATGAATGATGGCAATGATGAGGTTAAGATAATGTTTGAATTAAGAACCCAGAATCTTTCTAGCTACGTGAGAGGGAAAGACTTTATCAACCTACTCCCCATAGGACCCAGCCTAACCTCCAGAAGAACTGGGCTTTGTGTGGGGTTAGACAGGGGTTGGTTTCTTTCTCCAGGCCTTTAAGAGAGCAGAGGCTAGAATACTGACCAGCCCATGGATTCGTACTACTCACACAGAAACAAAATTAATGCAGTCATAGGTAGTGTGAGAATTATCCCAAAGTGGGTATGTTCATTACAATTTTGTGAGTAGATTTATTTTCCATAACAATAACAACTAAAAGATAGAATTTCCTACAACAAACCGATTAGACAAGCTTTGCCAAAATCTAACCTCACAAAGGTTACACATCCCACAGAATTTAATTATAAAGACTTTGCAGAGAGCAGAATATGACAAAAGAACATCTTGCTCTTTGCAGTAAAATATTCAAAAACTCAATTTTATGATGACAAGGTACACTATAAATTAAACGTTTACCTTGATACAGATCTTGGTCCGACATGGCTAACACTTTCTAATTAGTAACTGGAATTACTAGAATATAAGTTCTTCAGCTTTCTCTTTTTTTCTTTATAAAAAAAAGAATAATGACGAGCCCAATACTCTGAATTCTCTACAATCTTACAGCCTTTCAAGGATTCTAACTGCATGGTTGTCTCATTAAGATGGGGATGGATTGACCTATAGGTATAAAGTTCCCCCAGTGGCAAAGAACACAGAACTAAACTTTGCCAGCTACATAAAGCAGGAGACACACAAGCTATCTGCTTGCTACCAGCCAAGCACAGCTTTCAGAGCTTCCTAAGTTCCCCGCAAGAGCCTAGAACCAGCAAAGATTCCATCAGGTGGAAGAAGCTATTTATTTTTTGCCATTCTCCTGGTTGTTTTTTTGTTTGTTTTTTAAAAACCTTTCTGATGCTCTTTCCCACCTGACACTTGAAGCTTTAATGCCCTGCCACCAAGTACAAAACACCCCAGTCGTCTTCTGAATGCATGTATTTTAACACACCATTGGCATGCACCTTCATTTGACCCAAGGGACATTATGTCACAGCCTAAAATAAATAGACAGTTAACACTTGCATCATTTTAAGAATCAACCAAGGCATGCATGAAGTACCTACATTCATCTGATCCCTCAGCTTCATTCCAGAGCTGAACTTTACCCCGTCGCCAGTTCCTGGGGCATAGGGTGTTGGGAGGCGGGATCAGAGGTTGCAGAATAACAAGGAGGTCAGGGACAGGGGTAAGGGGCAGCCTCAGGAATGGGAGGGATGCGGATGGAGCAGAACTGTGTTTCTGAAGTACCTGGGGAAGCTGAGTGTATGCAAACCCCGTGACCCGGCAGTCCCATTTCTCAGATTACACACAGCAGAGATGCATGTTTGTGTTCATCAGAAGACACGTGCAAGTATGTTCATGGCAGAACTACTTATCATAGTTCCCAACCGGAAAACATCCAAATGCCCAACAACTGTAGAATGGATAAAGAAACTGAAATTTATTCATAATACTGGTAAACTATACAGAAGTGAAAATGGATGTTCCACATAAATGACTCATAAGGATTGAGCAAAAGAAATCAGACGGACACAAGCGAATTCCCTGGCGGTCCAGTGGTTGGGACTTTGCCTTCCAGCGCAGGGCGTATGGGCTCGATACCTGGTCGGGGAGCTAAGATCCCACATGCCTTGTGGCCAAAAAACCAAAACATAAAAACAGAAGCAATATTGTAACAAATTCAATAAAGACTTTAAAAATGGTCCTCATCAAAAAAAAAAATCTGACACAAAAGAGTGCATACTATATAATTCCACTGATGTGCAGTTCAGAACCAGGCAAAATGAGCCTGTGGCATTAGAAGTTAGGACAGTGGTTGCCTTTGGGGGTGGGGAGAGTGACGGGAAGGACACTTCTGGATTTTGGAGTATGCTCTGTTTCTTAATCTGGGATGTATTATTCACTTGGCGAAAAATTCATTCATCCGTATGCTTATGACTTATCCACTTCTCTAAATAGATGTTACATGTTGATTAAAAGTTTACATTAGAAGAAAAGAAACAAGGAAAAACTTCCATGGTGCCTGTGGTAGTCAGATTTAAGGCTCCCCCCAAATACCCACATCCTAACCCTGAGAATTTGTGAATATATTATGTTACACAGCAAAAGGGATTTTGCAGATGTGATCTAGTTAAGGACCAGGATCCAGATCGGGAGCCTATCCTCAATTACCCAGGTTGGCCAATGCAATCACAAGGGTCCTTATCCAAAGAAAGCAAGAGTCAGAGTCCAAGAGGAGGAAAGCAGAGGTTAGAGACGTGCTTTGAAGTTGGAGGCAGGAGCCGCAGGCCGAGTAATGTGGGCGGCTAGAGGCTGGAAAAGGCCCAGAAACTCACCCTCGCCCAGAGCGGCCAGACGGAGCACAGCTACCCCCAGCACCTGGGCTTTGACCCATTGAAACTCATTTTTTTTCCTTATAAATTTTATTTATTTATGTTTGGCTGCGTTGGGTCTTCGTTGCTGTGCACGGGCTTTCTCTAGTTGTGGCGCCCAGGGGCTTCTCACTGCGGTGGCTTCTCGGTGCGGAGCACAGGCTCCAGGCGCACGGGCTTCAGTAGTTGCAGCACGCAGGGTCAGTAGTTGTGACTCGTGGGCTCTAGAGAGCAGGCTCAGTAGTTGTGGTGCACGGGCTTCATTGCTCTGCGGCATGTGGGATCTTCCCGGGCCAGGGCTCGTGTCCCCTGCATTGGCAGGAGGATTCTTAACCACTAGGGAAGTCCCTGAAACTCATTTTTGACTTCTGACATCCACAGCTATATAAAATAATAAATCTGTGTTAAGCTACTGTTTGTGATCATTTATTACAGCAGCTATAGGTGCCAGAAGCAACTTTTAAGATCCTAATAATCAACTCCAGTAACGTAATTAATAATTTGCCAAGTTACATGAAACTATTTAATTCATCACTCAAAAATTCCAGACTCTGGAAAAAATACCTCTCTTCCCTCTCAGCTTAATTAGATAATTCTCAAAAGTAGGTTCAGCTGTGACTCCAAGGTATTTAAAGATGAATGATCAAGTTATTTCCATCTGGCCACAGAAAACAGTTGTCTTCTGTTTTTTTGGTTTTTTCTTTGTTTGTTTGGTTTTTAAGTTTGGGCTTCTATCAATAATCGGGGTTCGATCACAGAAAGCAAACCACTGGGTACGTAACAAGGATCTGACCTTCTGCAATTGTGGAAGCTGGTTAAACGGTCTCTGTAAAGCTATCCTCTTGCTTTCTAACGCTGGAGCCTGACGTCCACAGGGCAGGCAGTCGGAAAGAGAAAAAACTGTACATAAAGTGGGTAGAAGGAGGACAGACAAATCCACAGAGACAGAGGGGAACCGATGTCAGCTCACCGCCAGGCTCCAAATTTGAGGATGTGGTGTCCTGTGAGAGAAGGTAAAGCACTCTTTGTCAAAGAGCTAAGTCACATCTGGAGCATCTGGGGCGAGAAAAGAGTAGCTCCGGAGAGGCTGGGCCAGCAAGTAACCTGCGCAGGTGAACTCCAACAGCACCTGGGTGCCTTGCATAGTCCTGCTGAGTGTAAACCACCACAGGGCTCTGGCTCCACCCCTCCCTTCCCAATTGGACGCAGAATGTCTTTTGTAGCCCCCCCCCACCCCCGCAATGAAAACACACAGAGAGGAGAATTCTGGGAAATGCTGTTCAGCTCACCAGGTCGGCCGGCTCATTACAAAGCCACCAGTGGCTGTGTTCTTACTAGCTGGCATCCCTTGGGGAAAATCCCTTCACTTCATCTGAAAGATGGAAACTGTAATAATTTCGCAGGGATCTTCTTGAGACTTAAAAGAAATAATATATGTTCTAGGCACCATGCCTAGAATATAAGACACTCAAATTTTTGTTGAATGAGTTCATTGATCCTTAGATGCTCAAAGAATATACTTTTGGTCTAAATGTACTTCTGGTCGCTCATAAAGATAATTAGCTCTTTGAAATGGTACAAGAATTCTTACATGCAAATTTAAGATTAGTGATAACATCATACATCTTTTATCTATTTCTGGAGGACAAAAAGGTCAGAGGACGTGAAGTTGACTCTGGATTCCACCTCGTACTAGGCACGTGAGCAAGTTAGATGAACATGGTGACTGTGCTGTTAGTGAAAGACAAAAGGGATAGCTCTCACTTCGCAGAGTCGTGTTATCTTAGAAAATGTGGGTACCTGGCACGTAGCAAAGTGTATAATAAAACCCTTCTTTTTCCCCCTCAATAATGAAAGACTATTTTTGTGGGGTCAAATGCAATATGATGTGAAAACATTATTTTTTTAATTAATTATTATTATTTTTGTTTTTGCGGTACGCGGGCTTCTCACTCTTGTGGCCTCTCCCGTTGCGGAGCACAGGCTCCGGACGCGCAGGCTCAGCAGCCATGGCGCACGGGCCCAGCCGCTCCGCGGCATGTGGGATCTTCCCAGACCGGGGCACTCACCCGTGTCCCCTGCATCGGCAGGTGGACTCTCAACCACTGCACCACCAGGGAAGCCCTAAATTAATTAATTTATTTTTGGCTGCGTTGGGTCGTCAATGCTGCACACGGGCTTTCTCTAGTTGCAGCCAGTGGGGGCTACTCTTCTTGCGGTGCACGGGCTTCTCATTGCAGTGGTTTCTCTTGTTGTGGAGCACAGGCTCTAGGCGCGCGGGCTTCAGTAGTTATGGCACGTGGGCTCAGTAGTTATGGCTCACAGGCTTTAGAGCGCAGGCTCAGTAGTTGTAGCGCACGGGCTTAGCTGCTCCGCGGCATGTGGGATCTTCCCGGACCAGGGCCCGAACCCATGTCCCCTGCATCGACAAGCGGACTCTCAACCACTGCGCCACCAGGGAAGCCCAAGGCAGGTGGATTCTTAACCACTACACCACCAGGGAAGTCCCTGTTTTTTTACATTTTTAATTGAAGTATAATTGCCTTACAATATTATATTAGTTTCAGGTGTACAACAATGTGATCTTTTTATGCATTACAAAATGGTCCCATGATAAGTCTAGTTGCCATCTGTCACCGTACAAAGATTTTGCAATATTATTGAGTATATTCCCTATGTTGTACATATATTTTGTAAATGGAAGTTTGTACCTCTTAATCTCCCTCACCTATTTCATTCATCCCCCCCCAACCCCTCCCCTGTGGCAACCACCCGTTTGTTCTCTGTATCTGTGAGTCTGTTTCTGTATTATGTTTGTTCCTTTGTTTTCTTTTTTAGATTCCCAGAATAGACATTTGCTCATCATCATCATCATCATTTTTACTAATGTGTAGAAAACAGCCTAGAAGCAACCTAAATGCTATCCTCTGTGGTGGCATGTTGGTGGCTCTGTTTTCTTCCTGGTGCTTTTCTATGTCTTTAAAATCATCTACAATAAACTTTACGTGTTATTTTTGAAGCAACGTTCCCCCTTAATAAAACCCCTTGTCTTATTTTCACAAGCCCTTTCCTTTGACTCCACTTACATAGTTTCCATGGTGCCTTCTGCTCCTCCACATATGAAAAAAATACTTAGAATTAGATCCTTTCTGTGTTCCCAAGACCAAGCATGCATCTCACCCTCTCCATATAGTTTTTATCGTTACCTCATCTGTTAGATTCCTCTAGCTCCTCCTTTCCATAAGAGGGACGATTTCTGTCCTAACTCCTGTTATGGTAAACAGTAAATGTATCTTGTGAATAGTTGTACTGTAAAATTCAAATATGCTTAGCATAGGGAGAACGTTTTCTTCTAGCCAGTAGGCAGGGCACACCCTGCCAAAATCAACTCTACCTTTTCAGCATCTGATTCAAAGGGCAAATATTTCTCCATGGCTACCCTGTAATCTAAATTTAGACGCTTCAGCAAAAATATCCACATTTTAAAAATATTTATTTCAAGATTCCAAAGAAATGCAATGCCAAGTTTAACAACGTCAAAGCACGTGTTTTATTAACCAAGTGATGCTCTTCTTTTACTGTTCTTTTGCATTCTTCCCCATCAAATTTTTATCTTGACATTCACCAAGCCTATAGAAAAGTTGAGAGAACAGTACTAAAGAAACCTTGTATATCCTTTAGGTAGTCCATCAATTGTTAACTTTTTGCCACGCTGCCTTATATTTATTTCACCTGACCCATGTGAAACAAGTCATATACATCATGGCTTTTCATCTCAAATAATTGAATATGTACCTATAACTGGCTGCTCGCCACTCAAAAGCCAATAAAGAGGCAAAGGTGGTGGAAAGGAAAGCTTGCTTTATCTTGGATGCCGGCAACGGGGGATGGGGGAGGGCGGATGCCTGTCCGAAGATCGACTTCCCCCACTGACTATCAGTGGGCAAGAGCTTTTATAGGCTGAGGGAGGGGCTACATGCAGAAACAGCACAGGTAGCTCTGACGGTCATCTTTTTTTTTTCTTTTTTTTAAATTTATTTTTAGTTGCATTGGGTCTTCGTTGCTGCACACAGGCTTTCTCTAGTTGCGGCGAGCGGAGGCTACTCTTTGTTGTGGTGTGTGGGCTTCTCATTGCGGTGGCTTCTCTTGTTGAGAAGCATGGGCTCTAGGTGCGCGGGCTTCAATAATTGTGGCACGCGGGCTTCAATAGTTGTGACTCGAGGGCTCTAGAGCGCAGGCTCAGTAGCTTTGGTGTATGGGCTTAGTTGCTGTGCGGCATGTGGGATCTTCCCAGAGCAGGGCTCGAACCCGTGTCCCCTGCATTGGTAGGCGGATTCTTAACCACTGCGCCACCAGGGAAGTCCCTGACAGTCAGCTTGAAATGGGTCATCGGTGGTCTGATCAGCATCATCTTGATTGTTTTAAGTAGAGTTGGTCTTCAGTTCCAGGGTCGGTTTGTTCCCACTTCCTTGAGGCCAATTCTTGGAACTGTGGCAGTTTATGTCATAGCTACAGTCTCATCATCATGTGGTTAACTCCTTCCACCTGGCAGGGGTTTCATTATCTATAAGACAGCTCACAGGACATGGCTCAGAATATTATCTGTAGCCCTTAAGAAGGAACAAAAGGTCCTTGACCTTTTGAATTGTTCCTTCCCCAACATTCTCCCCTACCTTTGGTTTTTGTTTTTTTAATTGAAGTATAGTTGATTTACAATATAAGGTAAGTTTCAGGTGTACAGCATAGTGATTCAGTTCTATATATATTCATATTCCTTTTCCATTCTTTTCCATCATAGGTTATTACAAGATTTTTTTTGTTATTTTGTAGTTTTTTATTTATTTTTTATTTTTTTAACATCTTTATTGGAGTATAATTGCTTTACAATGGTGTGTTAGTTTCTGCTTTACAACAAAATGAATCAGTTATATATATACATATGTTCCCATATCTCTTCCTTCTTGCCTCTCCCTCCCTCCCACCCTCCCTATCCCACCCCTCCAGGCGGTCACAAAGCAGCGAGCTGATCTCCCTGTGCTATGCAGCTGCTTCCCACTAGCTAGCTATTTTACGTTTGGTAGTGTATATATGTCCATGCTTCTCTCTCGTTTTGTCACAGCTTACCCTTCCCCCTCCCCATATCCTCAAGTCCATTCTCTAGTAGGTCTGTGTCTTTATTCCTGTTTTACCCCTAGGTTCTCCTTGTGCTAAACAGTAGGTCCTTGTTGTTCATCTATTGTCTCCCACATTTGTTTAGAAATTGACTTTTTGCAAGAGTCCAGGCCATTTGTCTTCTGAACTGTTTCACATTCTGAATTTGTGCAATTATTCTTCATGATTAGATTCAGGCCAAACATTTTGGACAAGATTGTCTCATAGGTGATACCATTTATTTTTCACTGCTTCATATTAGGAGGGGCACAATATCACTCTGGATACTGTGAGGTGATGCCAAGTTTGATTACATTTTTTTTTTAAGATTTAATTTTTTATTTATTTTTGGCTGTGTTGGGTCTTCGTTGCTGAGCGTGGGCTTTCTCTAGTTGCGGTGAGCGGGGGCTACTCTTCGTTGTGGTGCACGGGCTTCGCCTTGTGGTGGCTTCTCTAGTTGCGGAGCACGGGATCTGGGCACATGGGCTTCAGTAATTGTGGAGCACAGGCTTAGTTGCCCTGAGGCATGTGGGATCTTCCCGGACCGGGATCAAAGCCATGTCCCCTGCATTGGCAGGCAGATTCTTATCTACTGTGCCACCAGGAAGTCCCTGTTTTTTTTTTTAACATAAATAAAATCATGCAATGATTAATTTGCTTGAGATTAAGTACAATTTAATTATTAAATTAATCTGCTTCTCTCTCTCTAACAATATTTTGAAAATATTTGTTTTAGTAGCTCCCCTGTGTTTTTCATTTTTTAAACTGCCCTGCTCTTCCATAGGGTGATGTATTAAACACTTGACAAGATCTGGGATGTCTACTCATACAGACTGAATATTTGAGTCCCCCCTGTCCAATATTCCTATACTGAAACTTTACCCCAAGTGTGATGGTCTTAGGAGGTGGGGCTTTGGGGGGTGATTAGGTCATGAGGGTGGAACCCTCATGAATGGGATTAGTGCCCTTATAAAAGAGACCCTGAGAGCTCTCTTGCCCCTTCTACCACCTGACAAAACAGCTAAAAGATAGCTGTCTAAGAACCAGGAAGTGGACTCTCAACAGACACCAAATCTGCTAGCACTTTGATCTGGACTTCCAGCCTCCAGAACTCTACTAAATAAATGTTTGTTGTGTAAGCCATCCGGTCTATAGCATTTTGTCATAGCAGCCCAAATGGACTAAGACAACTAGCCCAAATTTTTCTTAATCAAAATCCCAGTGAAAGATGGGAAAAACATTTGCAAATCATGTATCTGATAAGGGATTGCTATGCAGAATATGTAGAGAACTCTTAAAACTTAACAGTAAATAACCTAGAGATTTGTCCAAGGGTTTTTTTTCTGCCTCTGGGCTGTACCAACTAGATTATTTCATAATGTTAGGTTATAACATTTACTTCAGCCTCCTATGAGATTTTTTCTTTTCTTATGTTTTAGCAGATCTGTCCCTCCCCCATATTTTAGCTTTCAAAGTTGATTCATGTAAAATAATTTATGTATTAAGTCATGAAGCTAGTATTAAAATGAACTCCCTTGAACACACCATCCAATTAAAGAGTTAGACCATGATGGGAATTCCCTGGTGGTCCAGTGGTTAGGACTTGGTGCTTTTGAAACCATGCATCTCAGATTGGGACTTGAACCCATGAGTCTGGGACTCGAACCCGGCCCAAACCCACAGTCTTCCGACTGAGATCACACACCTGGTTTCAGGACTTAATGAAGCTCAGGTTCTTGATGTCTCATCGCAGAAAGAATTCAATGAGAGACAAAGTGATAGGTAAGAAGTGGATTTATTTAGAGAGAAACACACTCCATAGACAGAGTGTGGGCCATCTCAGAAGGTGAGAAAGGCACCAGGGTATGGTGTTGTCAGTTTTTATAGTGGGGGGTAATTTCATAGGCTAATGAGTGGGGGGAGTATTCCAGCTATTTTAGGAAGGGGTAGGGATTTCCAGGAATTGGGCCACCACTCACTTTTTGATCATTATGGTCTCCTTAGAACTGTCATGGAGCCTGTGGGTGTGTCACTTAGCTTGCTGATGTGTTACAATGAATGTATACTGAGGCTCAAGGTCTAGTGGAAGTCGATTTGTCCACCATCTTGGACCCATTTGGTTCTAATCCTTTTATGTCATGTCCTCAGGCTATGTCATTCTTTCAAAGGTTGTGCCCTGCCCCCTTCCTTCCTGTTTCACTTTTACTGCCAAGGTCCAGGTTCAATCCCTGGTCAGGGAACTAAGATCCCAAAGCTGAGTGGCACAGCCAAAAACCAAGACAAAACAAAACATGATCAACATTGTTGAAGTTAACCTCCCAATTTTATCCCCTGCTTGGCCCCCAGAGGTACCCACTGGCCTGAACTGTATGTTTATCAGACACTGCTTTGGTTTTTAGTTATAAATAGTTTTACTAGGTATATAAGGTTCCTTCCATAGCATACTGTTTAGCATCCTTGGTTCTGAGCTTTGAAAAAGTGAGATCATATGTAGCTGTATCAGCTGAGATCTCTCCCAAAACAAACATCCACTCTCATGGTTCAAAGGAAAAGATTGTATTGAAGGAGGTACAAGTTGGGGCCTAAGTTGTGGGAACCAAGAAGGACAAGACCAGAGCGGCCTTGCAGAGCAGCCAAAAAAAAAAGAGAACAGAGATCAAGTGGATGGAAGCAAATAAGTGAAAACCTGTGTATGCTTGGTTGAGATTTTCTTTCACTCCATATGGTAGTGTTTCTGTTTCAGCCTTGTTGCATGTGACTGCGGTCCATTCATTTTTAAGAACTGTTTAATATGCTGTTGGATGGATGTACACCATGTATTAACCCATTCTCTTGTGGACGGACGTCTGGACTGTTTCTAGTGTTTTACGGCTATGAACAATGCATGCTGCTATGAAGATTTCTGGGATAGTGGGTGGAAGGCTTTGCCTGCAACCAAGAGTCTCGTTGAAGCCGGGAAGAATCCTGGGGTTTTACAACCTTTCCTGGAGCAGAGATGACCCAATCACTCCAGGGGGGATTCATTAGCAGGACAACAGTTTCTGTTTTTCATTTTGCTAAAATACATATAACACAAAATTTACCATTGTAACCATTTTCAGCGTACAATGCAGTGGCATTAAGTGTGTTCACAGGGCAACTGTTTATTAAAGTAGTAAAATTGAACAGGTAGCTCGCATTATTGTTTTTTTTTTTGCGGTACACGGGCCTCTCACTGTTGTGGCCTCTCCCGTTGCGGAGCACAGGCTCCAGACGCGCAGGCTCAGCGGCCATGGCTCACAGGCCCAGCCTCTCGGCGGCATGTGGGATCTTCCCAGACCGGGGCACGAACCCGCGTCCCCTGCATCGGCAGGCGGACTCTCAACCACTGCGCCACCAGGGAAGCCCTGTTTTTTTTTTTTTAGCTGGCATTATTGTTAAGCCGAGGTTTCTCCCACAAATTTTACACACAGAGTATGTACAAATTTTCAGATATCTTGATTTATTTATGAGAAAGGTACACACAGTTCTGGGTAGAATTTAGCTGAGAAGAGAATACAAGTTTGGGTTTAAAAAAAAAATCTCTTTTGGGAATTCCCTGATGGCCCAGCGGCTAAAACTCTGTGCTTCCACTGCAGGGGTCACAAGTTCGATCTCTGGTCAGGAAACTAAGATCCTGCAAGCCGTGAAGTGCGGCCAAAAAAAATCTCTTTTAATAGGTTTTTTTTTTTTTTTGAGCAGTTTTAGGTTCACAGCAAAATTGACTGCAAGTTATGGAGAGTTCCCTCTACCTCGTGTCCCCACACATGAATAGCGTCCCCTGATATCAGTCAGCATCCCTACCAGATGGTACTTTTGTTACAACTGATGGTGCTGCACTGACACATCATTACCATCCAAAGGCCATAGTTTACATTAGGGTTCACCCTTGGTGTTGTACAATCTATAGGTTTAGACAAATATCTAATGACAGCTATCCATCATTATGGTATCACACAGACAAGTTTCACTGCCCTAGAAGTCCTCTGTACTTTGCCTGTTCATCCCTTTCTCCTCCACTAAGAGTGCAAGTTCTTATTTTCATGTTTCCTTTCTTTTCCTAAGGGGGCCCCCAAACATGAAAGGTGTGGTGAATGTAAAGGAGGTCTTAGGCTTATGAAGCAGGATGTGATGAAGTTAATTTAGCCAATCCCCTACTGAGAGACACTGGGCTCCTATCAATTTCCGCCATTACTATCAATACAAACATTTCTGCCATTAACATAAAAGAATCTGAAAAAGAATATATGTATATGTATAACTGAATCCCCTTGCTTTACACCTGAAATGAAGACAGCATTGTAAGTCAACTATACTTCAGTAAAAAAAAAAAGGAATGAACTGATACATGCAATAACATGGATGAATCTCAATCCCAAAAACATTCCTGAGTGAAAGAAACCTGTTACAAGAGTACATATCACGTGATTCCATTTACATGAAGTTTTAGAATAGGCACAGCTAATCTATGGTGGATAAGGTAAGACTGGAGTGGGAGTAATGATGGAACAGGAAGGGGTGTGAGGGGATTTCTGGGGTGATGATGATTTTCTATATCTTGACTGGGGGGGGGGGTTGGGTTACACAGGTGTGTCTCATCAACAGTACACTTGAGATTCGAACATTTCAGCAGATGCAAATTTCACCTCAAAAGAAAAAAATAGAACCATAAACAAATATTGAACTCTAATTAATTATATGCATGCTGAAGTATTAGGGGGAAGTGTCCTGATGTCTGCAACTGACCTTGAAATAAATGAAGAAAACAAGATGAATTGTTGGTTGCAGGGAGGAACGGGTAGAGGAACAGAAAGATATGGAATAAAGCAAGTATAGTGAAAACATCAATTGTAGAATCTAGGTGGTGGGTACATGGGTGTTCTCTATAAAATTGTCAACTTTTCTGTATATCTGAAACTATCATAATAAAATGTTGGGAAAAAAACTGTACCACAAATTGGGGAAACAAAACTTTTATTGGAAGGTTAAAATTGAGCCATATAAAACTGAAATAAAACTCAAGTTCTAGCCATGCAACTTTCTAGCTAGTTGCTTAATCTGTGTCTGCTGCAGTTTTCCCATATATTATGTGGACATGATTCTTCTTTTGTAGGGTTTTGTGAGAATGAAATTAGGTAATATACTTAAAGTATATTAAAAACATAGTGGGTAAACAATGAATGGGTGCTTTTATATTCCTCTTTGTGACTATAATCTAAGAGTTCAAAGAAGACGGCCCTCGATGCGGATTAGAAAAATCTAAGGAGGTTTCCTAGGAGGTGTGATTTTAAAGAAGAGTAGAATTCAGGCAGAGCAAATCAAGGGCTTTCCTGGTGGAAAAAAAGCCTGAGGAAAGGCCTAGAAACAAGAATGAGTTCACGTGGGCAAGTTTGGTGAGAGGCGAAGACCCTGCATTTTGTCTTTTTCAAAATAAAATTAAAATATCTGCATATGTCAATCTCCTGATAAAGGAAGACTTGAACAATTTACTAGGCACCCATGAACACTTTCAGGGGCAGGGTCTTTACATGTGAAGTGAAGACAATTTTCAATTCCGTTGTCTGAGAGTAGAATTTTACTGTCTACTGCTCTACAACTTCCTGGAAACAAAATTTCATTCTCTTTACCCTCTTTGCCAAGAGATGCAGGACCTGGCAGGCACTGAAGCTGCGAACAAGAGTCCTTTCTCGGGCTTCCCTGGTGGCGCAGTGGTTGAGAAGCCGCCTGCCAATGTTTGGGGAACGAAGATCCCAAATGCCACGCGGTGTGGCCAAAAACAAAAACAAACAAACAAACAAACAAAACACGCCCTCCAAGGTGCAAACCGTCTCCCCTCTCAGCCTCCTTTGCTGTCTCACTTCCACCCTTGTCCTGTGTAGTAGGCAGGACGATGGCCCCCAAAGGTGGCCACGTCCAAATCCTGGAACCTGTGACTTTGTTACTTTACATGGCAAACGGATTTTGCAGATGGGATGAAGTTACAAATTTGACACAGGGAGATTCTTCCGGATAATCTGGGTGGGCCCAACGTCCTTGTAAAGAGAAGTGAGGCAGGAGGGTCAGAGGCAGAGAAAGATGTGACGGCAGAAACAGTGGACAACATGATGCAATCGCTGAGGGGCGGCACACAAGCCAAAGAATACAGGCGGCCTCCAGAAGCTGGAAAAGACAAGGAACCAGAATGTCGCCTAGAATCTCCAGAATGAACGCCGTCCTGCTGACACCTTGGTTTTAAGCCCAATGAGACGCATCTCAGATTTCTGACCTCCAGAACTTCAAGGTGATAAACTTGTGTGGTTTTAAGCTACCAATGTTGTGGCAATTTGTTCCAGCAGCCAGAGTTAGCTTTTATTTATTTTTATTTTAAAAAATAAATTTATTTATTTTTATTTTTGGCTGTGTCGGGTCTTTGTTGCTGTGCGCGGGCTTTCTCTAGTTGTGGCGAGCGGGGGCTACTCTTCGTTGTGGTGCGCAGGCTTCTCATTGCAGTGGCTTCTCTAGTTGCGGAACACGGGCTCTAGGTGAATGGGCTTCAGTAGTTGTGGCGCGTGGGCTCAGTAGTTGTGGCTCATGGGCTCAGTAGTTGTGACTCATGGGCTCTAGAGTGCAGGCTCAGTAGTTGTGGCGCACGGGCTTAGTTGCTCTGTGGCATGTGGGATTTTCCTGGACCAGGGCTCGAACCCGTGTCCCCTGCATCGGCAGGCGGATTCTTAACCACTGTGCCACAAGGGAAGCCCCAGATTTAGCTTTTAAAAGTATAAACTGGAGCACATTGATCCCCTTTTCAGTGTTTTCCCATCACACTCGGAACAAAACCCAGACTCTTTCTGTGATCTGGCTCCTGCATACCTATTTCTCCTCAGCCCCTACTGCTCTCCCTAACCCTGATTAAGCCTGCCTTTAATTCCTGGACTAAACCCAGCTCATGTCAACCTCAGGGCCTTTGCACTTGCTGTTTCTTCTGATCAGAATGCTCTTCCCGCAGACCCTCACATGGGGGGCTCCTTTCCTCTATGTCTCTTCAGAGATGCTGCTGCCCCAGGGCAGCTTTCGCTAAACACCCTCTGCAAAATAACATGGCTCCATTTTCTAGAGTCTTGCCCTCATTTTGTTTTCTTTATAACCTGACTTCCTGAAATTATCTCACGTATGTAGTTTTCATTTGTCTCCTGCTGGCCTCCTCAGAACGTAAGCTCCAACAGGGCAGGGAACTTGCCTGTTCACTGAAGTATCTCTCACCTTACCCAGACACAGGGGCCATCCTAATAACCACATGTTGAATGAGTGCATGACTCTATCTTCCTGATCACACACCGTTGTTTCACCAGTGAGCCTTCCACTGATAAATCATTTTTCATGCAACAAGAGCAAAGAGCTAGATCGTCAAGCATATCGGGTCACTGATTACTTTATTTCCAGTGCTTCCTGCCAGAGCTGGGGATAAATCAGCATATAGCCCCCAAACCAGTCATGAAGTAAGTAAAAAAGGACCCTAATTCAAAAATATACCCCCTAGGGGACTTCCCTGGCAGTCCAGTGGTTGGGACTCCACGCTTCCACTGCAGGGGGCCTGGGTTCGATTCCTGTTTGGGAATGGAAGCCATGAAGCACAGCAAAAAAACAAATAACCTCCCCTTCATCATGCAGCTGAAGGCTTTTAAAAAATTTATCTTTGGGCTTCCCTGGTGGCGCAGTGGTTGGGAGCCCGCCTGCCGATGCAGGGGACACGGGTTCGTGCCCCGGTCCGGGAAGATCCCACATGCCATGGAGCGGCTGGGCCCGTGAGCCATGGCCGCTGAGCCTGCGCGTCCGGAGCCTGTGCTCCGCAACGGGAGAGGCCACAGCAGTGAGAGGCCCGCGTACCGCAAAAAAAAAAAAAAAACCCAAAACAAACAAACAAACAAAAAAACCTTATCTTTGGATATTCAGATGCCTTGCCTCATCCTCAGACACTTAAGCCCTTTCGCAGCTTTTGGTCTGTCTACGTGGAGACTGTAGTCCTCTGTGAAAGGGATTTTTTTCTTGGAGGGATTTAGGGAAGGGTAAAGGAGGGAGGGTGAGCACAGGACTATAAGAGATGTGAATAGATTCTTTTCAAGTGACCATCTTCTCCTTGAATGCCCCCTACTCGTCTTTTACGATATTTTTATGGATACTTGAAGATTTCTTTCCAGAGCCTTTCATCCAAAAGGAACTGTGACAGAGCAGATGGTGGAGATGTCCATACTGAAATGCAGAGGGCACACTGCTGTTTAATGGCAAACCGTTGTGAAGTATACTGTTCCTCTTTCCTGCCAAGGCATGTCTCACCAAGGGTTGACTGCAAGATCTTCTTCAGAAACGTCTTCAACTTATCAATAAATTGCTGACGCTGCTGGAAGCTGTAACCTCCCATTAGCTGCCACTCCGTTCAGTTGTTCTGAGTCAGGTACCCTTCTCTCCTCAACCTCCATGACCCTGATTCTTGGCCAGTTTGGGGTGGGGTGGAAGGGAGGTGTTAAAATTACCCGGAGAAGACCTAAAGCTCTGACTTTGTTCAGGACCCCCAGACCCACCAAGGGATTTGTCCAGTTCACCCTGAAGTGGGAACCCCAGCCTCTTGGTCCTTTTTTGAGACTCTCTAGCTAACCTCTAAAAAAAACTGATCTGGACCTGGATTTCTTTTTCTCTCCTTGGTTTCAAAAAGTTTTTTACAAAAGTATTATGGACTTGCTTCAGTAAATTCAAATCATATAGACATAAATCAATTCAAAAGTTAAATTCCCTTTCTAACCATTGCTCCCCTCTGCCTTGAAGCCCTCTCTCTGGGGGGAGTAGCCACGGTTAACTGTTTACAAGTGCCCTTATTCCATGCTCATCCAAATACATTCATGAGAACGGCATCATATTCTTTTTAGCCAAGTGCTATTCCATAATACGGAACAATGATGATATACTATAATCTATTGTTGGATATTTGGACACTATTACAAATTCTATTACATTGAATGTTCTTGTATGTATATCCTTGTGCAATTGTAGTATGAGTAGATTCTTCAAAAGTAAATTGTTAGGTCAAAGGATGTATTAAACACATTCAGAGAAACAGAATGTGTAATATATATAGAGAGATTCATTTAAAGGAATTGGCTCGCGCAGTTATGGAGGCTGGCAAGTCCCAAGTCTGCAGTTCAAGTCCCAAGACCATCTGCTGCAGAAAGCCCTCTTGCTCAGGGGAAGTCAGTCTTCTGTTCTATGCAGGTCTTCAACTGATTAGATGAGGCCCACCACATTATGGAAGGCAAGCTGCTTTACCCTGAGTTCACCGTTTAAAATGCAAATTTCATTCAAAAACACCTTCAGAGAAACATCTAGAATAATGTTTGACCAGATATCTGGGCACCATGGACCAGCCACATTGGCATATAAAATTAGCCATCACAAAAGATATGTTAATTTAAATTTTTGATAAGTTATTACCAAACTGTGCTCTAAAAAGGTCATTCCAATTTATACTTTGACCCAGCAAGTGTAAAGGCATGCCCTTAAACCCACATCCTTACCAACATGAAATATCATTCTTTTTCATTTTTTAACCAATCAATAGGTGAAGATGGTATCTGTTGTTTTTATTTGCACTCATCTCTAGTGCAGTTAAAACTATTTTTTACAGAAAATAACAAATGTTATTTGTTAGGATGTGGAGAAATTGGAACACTGGTGCACTGCTGGTGGGAATGTAAAATGGTGAAGCCACTGTGCAAAATCGTATGATGATTTCTCAGAAAATTGAACCTAGAATTACCATATGATCCAGCAATTCCACTGCTGGATATATACTCAAAATGACTGAAAGCAGAGATGTAAACAGATATTTGAATACAGACGGTCCCTGACTTATGATGTTTTACTTATGATTTTTGACTTTACAATGGTGTGAAAGTGATACACATTCACAGATTTGAATTGTGAATTTAGATCTTTTCCCGAGCTAGCAACATGCTGCCTGATACTCTCTCGTGATGCTGGGCAACAGCAGCCACAGGTCCCAGCCAGCCTCGCAATCACGAGAGTAAACAACCGGACACCAACAACCGCTCTGTACCCAGACAACCATTGTTTTCCACTTTCAGTACAGTATTCAATAAATTACAGGAGACAGTCAACACTTTATTACAAAATAGGCTTTGTATTAGACGATTTTGCCCAACTGTAGGCTAACGTAAGTGTTTTGACCATGTTTAAGGTCAGCTAAGCTAAGCTAGGATGTTTGGTAGGTTAGGTGTATTAAATACATTTTCAACTTAATGATATTTTAAATTTAGGATGGGTTTATCAGGATGTAACTCTATTGTAAGTCGAGGACAATCTGTACTCAAGTTTATAGCAGCGTTATTTACAGTAGCCAAGAGATGGGGGCAACCCAAGTGTCCATCAACAGAAGAATGGATTAAAAAAATGTGTTACATACATAAAATGGAATATTATTCAGCCTTAAAAAGGAAGGAAATTCTGACACATGCCACAACATGGGTGAAACTTTGAAGTTATGCTAAGTGAAATAAGCCCAAAATGACAAATACTATATGATTCCACTTACACGAAGTACTTAGTCAAATCCATACAGACAGAAAGTAGAATGGTGGGTGCCAGGGACTGGGGGGAGGAGAGAATGGGAAATTATTGTTTAATGGATACAGAGTTTCAATGGGGAAGATGAAAAAGTTCTGGAGATGAATGGTCGCAGAACAATGTAGATGTACTTAATGCCAAGAGAACTGTACACTTAAAAATGGTTGAAACAGTAATGTTATGGTATGCATATTTTCCAATTAAAAAATAACTATTTTTAAAATTTGTATTTCTTTTGTGAATTGTCTTTTCATATCATTTGCTCTTATTTCTGTTGAGTTTTTTCTTTTTCATATTGACCAAAGGAATTCTTTCTATACTTTGGACATTTAACAGTTTGTTATACGTATTGCAAATATTTTCTCCCTCTCTAACATTTCTCAGATATTTGTTTAAATAACACCAAATAAAAGTTTAAAATATTACAACATCAAATATGCAGCTTTTCCTTTATGGCTTCAGATGTATTACTTTGTGGAGAAAGGTAGGCCTTCCCCATTTCATAATTATAAAACTATTCTATACTTTGAGAGTTTTTCTATATTTAGATTTTTTAATCTATTGGAATTTTTCTTTGTGTGTAGTGCAAGGTAGAGAACCTAATTCACTAATTGATAGTTTCCTAAATGGATGGCCAATTGGACTGAAACTTTTTTCTGAATGATCTCTTCCTCAGTGATTTGAAATGCCACAATTTATCATAAATTAATGTTTTGGCCTATTCTGTTTCATTGATCTTTTTGTTTATTTCTGCTCCAAAATCCCATTGCTTTTAATTTTTAAAAATATTTATTTATTTGGCTGCGCCAGGTCTTAGTTGTGGCATGCGGGATCTTCGCTGCCGTGTGTGGGATCTTTAGCTGCGGCACGCAGGATCTTTGTTTTAGCTGTGGCATGCGGGACCTAGTTTCCCCGACCAGGGATTGAACCCGGGCCCCCTGCATTGGGAGCGTGGAGTCTTAACCACTGGACCACCAGGGAAGTCCCTCACATTGCTTTTATTACTGTAGTTTTATAGGACATTTTGATATCTGGTAGGGCACGGACCCCTTATTCATATTCTTTTATCAAGAACTTCTAGACTAGTCTCACAATTTTCTCTTTCTGATGAACTTTAGAGTCAGATTTCCAACTCCTGATGGCAATTCTACTGGCACTCTGATTGGAATTGCATTACATTTTTAGATATAAAGACCTGACCCCCTTAAATATTGACTCTTCTTAGGAACATTGTATTCCTCATCTATTCAGATCTTTCACGTCCTTCCGTCAAGTCATATTTTTCTTTGTAAAGAAAAATGCCCATTTTAAAAAATACATTTATTTATTTATTTATGTTTGGCTGCACTGGGTCTTCGTTGCTGCGTGCGGGCTTTCTCTAGTTGCAGCGAGCGGGGGCTACTCTTCGTTGCGGTGTGTGGGTTTCTCATTGCTGTGGCTTCTCTTGTTGCGGAGCGTGAGCTCTAGGCACGTGGACTTCAGTAGTTGTGGCACGTGGGCTCAGTAGTTGTGGCGCACGGGCTTAGTTGCTCCGCGGCATGTGGGATCTTCCCGGACCAGGGCTCGAACCTGTGTCCCCTGCACTGGCAGGCGGATTCTCAACCACTGCACCAAGCCCCTCTTATTTATCTTTGAAGCCAAAATGAACTAAATATTAAATTCAACTAATTTAATTGAGCTAATATGAATAAAATGTTTTTTTTAGATTTTGGGATAAACAGAGCCTGGATACTTGGCAAAGGAGCACACTGCTCTTCTGAACTTCGGGACTCAAAATGGGTCTTGGCCAGCATCAAAAACGGGCATTTTTCTCTGGGACTTCCCTGGTGGCGCAGTGGTTAAGACTCTGCCTGCCAATGCAGGGGACACGGGTTCGAGCCCTGGTCCGGGAAGATCCCACATGCCGCAGAGCAACTAAGCCCGTGCGCCACAACTACTGAGCCTGTGCTCTAGAGCCCACGAGCCACAACTACTGAGCCCACGTGCCACAACTACCGAAGCCCCCGCACCTAGAGCCCGTGCTCCGCAACAAGAGAAGCCATTGCAATGAGAAGCCCGCGCGCCACAATGAAGACCCAACAACGCAGCCAAAAATAAAATTAAAAAAAAATAAGATAAATAAGAAGTGAAGCAAAAAGTGAGAAATCATGCTACAACAGCTAAGACTGTCTTTAAATATATTTCTTGTGAAAACCCAAATCAGCATTGGTGGAAATTATAATCTTGCATATTTTAATACACAGCCACATCCTTATACAGACACATCCAAGCATGCAAGACTTTCAGCTTTTCCTCTCTATGAATCATGCATAGCAGAGTAGTGTATTTAAATTTTTTCATACATAAATTGAATGTATCATTAGCTTTCATACATTTTTCAACTTGAATTTTCTCTGTGTAACAAAGTGCTTTCAGAGATAAAATGTAATATTAACAGAATTTACAGTTATGAATTAAACCTAAAACACAGCAGTAATCTTCACAGTTAAAGATGTAAGGAAACATTGCGGGACTTAACCAACGCCATAGTCTAGTAAGTACCACAGCCAGATCTTATGAGCAAGAGTTCTCATTTACAGCGCTCAACTTAAAGTTAGTTCAATCAAAAGTATTTTCTGGGCTTCCCTGGTGGCGTCCGGAGCCTGTGCTCCGCAACGGGAGAGGCCACAACAGTGAGAGGCCCGCGTACCGCAAAAAAAAAAAAAAAAAAAAAAAGGGCCTCTCACTGTTGTGGCCTCTCCCGTTGTGCAGCACAGGCTCCGGACACGCAGGCTCAGCGGCCATGGCTCACGGGCCCAGCCGCTCCGCGGCATGTGAGATCTTCCCGGACCGGGGCAGGAACCCGTGTCCCCTGCATCGGCAGGCAGACTCTCAACCACTGCGCCACCAGGGAAGCCCCCATAAAAGATTTTAAAAGCTGCCTGGGAAACCCATGGAATTTCAGCCTTCCAAGAGACAGAGGGTTCACATAATAGATATCCTTCGTTTAAAAGCTCACTATCGAGAAGAACGAGGTCCTTCTTCTACTTCATTTAAAGAGTTCCTTTATAAGATTCACTGTCACAGATAAAAGCTAGTAACATTCAAAGATCCCCAGACTTAAATTCATAGAATATTCAGGAAAAGGATTTAAAGAGTGATACTTAGATGTATTCTTTTACACCTTGGCTTTGATGAACTTTCTTTTTACTCACATCTTTTGCACAGACTTTTTATTTTGGTCTCTGGTATTCAATTCTTTAATGCTTCCTATCTAATCTAATGCTATTCAATAAACTTGAGCAAATGTTTTACTTAAAAAAAAGAAATCAATGTGGAATCAGCATCCGAAGGTAATATGTTGATGCTAAAGATGGAACTAGCCACACTGGATTAAAAAGAAAAAGAAAAAAGTAGCTTCTCGTTAAATTGAATCTGCATGTAACTCCCTGACAAAATGTGTAAAAGACCAAAGATAAATTAATAATTTTTACTACCTATGTAAATATCTGCTTCCTGTGCATTTTGTTCACTTTTAAGTTCCTATTTATAGATACTATTTTTAAAATATCCATCCTTATTTGCTTCAAAATAATAAGGATGGTCTAGATTAGCAATGGTTGGATGGCTCTGGGGACTGGTTAACTAGAATATGGGGATTTAGTATACTGTGCTGCTTCTGAGTATGGGTAAAATTATCCTTAATTAAAAAGAAAAGCTGTAATGGCCAAATTATGGCACAGCCATACAATGAACAAATAAGCAAACATTAAAACATTTTACAACTAAAGAAAAACCCAAACATATATGAAGAAAATTCAACACGGTGAAAATAATTACTTTCAGCTTCTGGGATTAAATGATTTTACTTTATTTTTGTTTTTTTAACAACCCTAAACATTTATGATCTGAAAATCAATTTGTTACTGAGCTGCTTCCCATTATCTATTTAAGACTCTTCATCACCTATTTAAGCTTAATGTCTTGAAACTCTCAACCGTCTTGCCATTATGTATTTTTACTGCAAACTCATGGAACAACTGTGGACTGTGATAGGCAAATATATATTTAGGGTATATCTGTATGCATTAATAGAAATCACCCATATTTTAGTTTCACAATGCTTGTCTTAATGGGGAAAACGTCTAAATGACAAATTACATTCTTGAAATAAAATAGTATGCAGTGCTTACAAACGCTATGTAAGTATACTCATTAACCTAGGATAAAGTTCACACAGTATGAGAAAGATTACAAAACAGGATGTAGCAGGAATTCCCTGGCCGGCCAGTGGTTAGGACTCCATGTCGCCACTGCAGGGGGGCATGGGTTCAATCCTTGGTCGGGGAACTTGCAAGCCGTGAGGCTCGGCCAAAAAAACAATAACAAAAAACACACCAAAAAACAAACAAACAAAAAAAACACGGATGTATAATGACACCAATTTTGTAAACTTGTAAAAACACAGAAAAGGATCTGAGAAAAATGCATCTTTAAACAGTTGCCTAGTGAGTGAATTATAATTTCGGGTGTTCTTAGCTTGTCTGTTTCCTGAGTTTTTCCCCCAGTGAGCACGGATTGCCCCTGTACTGAAATTACACACACACACACTTCTCCCTGCCCCCGCCCTCACACATGTATCCACACTTACCAAACACCCAGACAAGACTCCTTTCCCAGGGCCTCCGTGATTATCATGCATCTCCGCATCAGGCACCAGGTTCCATGCCTTAATTCCTGATTAGTCTACATCTGAAAGGTCAAACTCAACCTCAAACAAGCCAAGAGAATGCAGGGTTCTTGCTAACTGCCTTTTCTAGTTAACAAACGAGACTGTCTGATTTGTTAGCATCATTACTAAACAGTTATCTTCCTTGTCCTTCTAGGACATCTGAACTGACCTCCACTCAACCATTCCTATCACTCGGTTCTCATTCAACTAGTTGTTGAAAGGGCAAGAAATTAACTTTTTCTAAGTACTGATCCCAGAAAAGATGCCTCAACGTGTTTTTTGGTTTTTTTTTTTTAAAGTAATTGTTTTCTTTTGACAGCTGAAGAGAACACCCACTTGAGGGTTCATTTTATCATTAAAAAATCATAAAAGGACGCTTAAGGCAAGGATCTAGAAGTACTACATTCCAATTTTCTATAAAAGAGGCAATTTCTTTTAGGTATCAATCTATACAAGAAGTGAAAAAACCTTACCTGTTGTGCTTTTTAGAAAATTAATTAATCTTTTTAAACATATTACTAGCAATGAGCTCAGAATAAGAAAATCTTTGCATCTGTAAACATTTATCACATTCCTAGGGGTGGACGGTTGGGTAATACGAAATGAACACTGCCAGATGGGTTACAGGGTTAAAATTCACTAGTTTTTTTCCCCATTGGTTTATTTTTTAATTTTTAAATATTTATCTATTTGGCTGCACCAGGTCTTAGTTGCAGCATGGGGGTTCTCAGTCAAGGCATATGGGATCTTGCTCCCTGACCAGGGATCGAACCTGGGCCCCCTGCATTGGGAACGTGGAGTCTTAGATCACTGGACCACCAGGGAATTCCCCTTATTTTTTAAGCTAACCCTTTAACTGCAACAAGTAGCTGCTAGAAATTCTGGTACCAAAAAATCGCATGAAGTATCCATACACACAGCAAGAGAAAATGTTTCAACTCCATTTAAATTTGCATATCCAAACAGTCTAACAAAACTTAGAAACTACAGGCAAATCTGCTTGCATCACTGTTTCAGGTCCTCCACCAAGAATTTTCCCACTCCCCAAGAGTTGCCAAAGCCCTCTTTTGGGTGTCATTTCAACCCAAATCAATGTCCTCTGCATTTCTTTCTGTAGTTTCATGTTTTACGATGCCACACCTCACCTCTGTGAGCTCTGTTCACACTGGGCATTCCAGCAGCACACAGCCCTTGCAGAGTTCTATGATCCCCCGGGACTCGTCGTTAATCTTTGGCCAGGCCACACAGCAACGTAGCATGTAGGACCTTAGCTCCCCAACTAGGGATTGAACCTGCAGCCCCTGCACTGGAAGCTCAGTTTTAACCACTGGACCACCAGGGAAGTCCCCCCAAGGACTGATTTTTAAAGCATTCTTCCCTCCTACTAATCAAGTCCACAGGCAAAATAACATCAAACGTAGAGTTCTAAACTTCGTTCCAAGGCCTCTCCCTCTTTAGTGGTGACCTTGGCAAGATGCCATCTCTGGCTCCACTTCTGCATTTGCCAAAGCAGCAGTGTCCAGTACCACCTCTAAAGACTATTTAGACGGCAAAACAGAGGGAAGGACTTGCATGAAAGCGAATCTCGAAAATACACAAATACAAACCTATAAGATCCCGTGCTAGCTTATTCAGTATTTATAAGCGTAGTTCACAGGAAGAGTGAATAATTAACAGGGGACTGATTTCCCATTAAACCAATTTAGTCACAAAAGCATCTTCAAAGTACACTGTTGAAGTATTACAGAAAAAATGAACTATTCCACTCTTCCAAAATTTTATTAAGACTTTGGAAAAACAAATGTGAAAATTCTTTAAAATGAAATTTAAACCACAACTTAATCCATGTGCTTCAAGAAATTCTTTCATAGTTGAGATTTTATTTGTTGTTTTGAGGATCAGTACACAGACATTTCAATTTGTACATAATTCTCAACATACGTACCAAAAACGTAAAAAATCATGTAGTTGTGATTCTTTTCTGAACAGTTATTCCAGTGACTTTCCAGCTTAAAATTTGGGGGCAAATTTTCCTTCACAGGATATCAAGTACCAATATCTTCAAATATTGATATGCTGTTACATCGTAAGTCCCACTAATTCACAATTTAATATCACATACACTACATACTCAAATTGTCAATCGTTCACAGCACATTAACAGTTACTAGAAGAACTGGACTACCACGACCGAAGATGTTACAGAGTGCACAAAACTCTGCCCAGGAGAGCCAAGATCAAGGGGTGAGTGGTTTGCTTTAGGAAACAATTCTACCAAAAACAACGTGGGAAGAGAAGTAATTTAAAGTGTTTAAGACATTAAATGCGCAACTGACTCCAAACTGCCATGTAGTATGCTTTGTATTATAGGATATAAAAGCTACCCTCCATCTGTGGAATGTTAAGCTGACACCCAAGACAATCAAAGCCTCCCATATTCAATATCCCACTATTTTCTGGTTGTACCAAAAAATAAACAACCAGCAAATGATTTCACCTCTTAAAAAAAAGCATTTACACTTAAAAAATGGGATGAGGTGGGATTCCTTCCTTTTTAAAAATGTTTCTAGAGCTACTAAAAAACTTGCATTTACAAAATAGTTGATAAAAATATTCCTCTGGATTGTACAAGAAGGGAAACAGGGACCACTGATAGGACCAGGTGTGTGATATTAATCAGACTTGGCTTCTTTCTCTCCTGCTTCATCAGAAGCTGGGCTCTGCAAAATCAAAGGAAAAACAGTGATAGAACATTTGACTTCTGTGTCAGTGTTATAATGTTAGAGATATTTAGCATTTAATACAGTGTAAGTTTTACTCATTACTATTATTAAGTCTTAACAATACATTCAATCCTCATTATTTGTAGATTCTGTATTTATAAATTTACTGACTCACTAAAATTTATTTGTAACCCCAAATCAATACTCATGTTTCATGTTCCATGGTCATGTACGTACAGATACAGAGCAGCAAAAATATGAGTCACCCGACACAGACATTCCCAGCTGAGGCCCTCCTGCCTTGTTTCAGCTGTAACACTGTAAACAAGTGTCTTTTTCACACTCCGTTTAGTGCCACACATTTCACATTTTTTTTGTGCTTTTGGTCAACAATGTTTACTAGACAAGTATAGTGCTGTCCAGTACTATGTGCTATGCAAGAAGCTTGTGACGCGCCATGTGGAGAAGACCCACGTTAGACAGCTTCACTGAGGCACGAGTTATAGTGCTGTTTCTGTTGGCCCTGAGTTCAATATTAACTTACCCAAAACATACATTAAACAGACACACATAAAATAAGGTTATGGTTTGATCTGTTGATGGAAATGTTGTGATGAGAACATTTTGAGAATTTCCACTATGAGCAACTGTCCAGCATACAGAGCAACCTTATAGAACACAACCATCATGAATAACGAGAATCAACTGTAGTTGATAAAAGGGCTCAGAAGGCCTCATTCTCCCCTTATAACTGGATTAATTTCATCTTACTATCACATAATATTTGACTTGGGGTTAGATTTAGGAATTTGTGACTGCAAATCGGGGGAGTAAGTAGTTATTACGTTAAAATCTGATCTATAAATATAAAAGTCTAAAAATTAATATTCTATTTATATTTTCTGCTTAGCCAATGTTAAAAAAAAAAAGGCTTGGCTTAAAAAGTTATTTACCACAACCTTGCAACACACTTTTTTTTTTTTTAAGGTAAAACCTCTTTTTCTCAGAGATTAAAAGGATAAAGATTAAGGACATCAATCTTTTTAATTGCTTAATCTAAGTTACTACTTAATCCTAGACAAGTGGCTTTTAAGAAAAATAAGCCTTCTTTATTAGAAAGTGGGAAAAATAAGACAAATGAGAATCAATTAAAAAAATTTAAAGCAATATCCAGAATATAAAAACCAAACAAGATTATATTAACAGTTCTACAGATGGCAATTTGGGGAAAAAAAAAAAGACTAGAATATTTGTTTAAAGAAAACCCCTAGGTCATGTTAAAGAAAGAAAAATGTGTTATACCATTTAGTAAATTAAATCTTTTTTAAAACTCACACAAGCAATTAAATTAATGAACCCTATATACAATAAAGATCATGAATCTGATTTTGAAATTCTGAATACATTACAATTTCTTGTTCACTCACTTAAAAAAACCCATTTACACATATATTTTCAAATAGGATCTAATGCATAAAAATAATCTGTCCATTCACTTGGGAGTTACTGTACAAAACTCTGTTCAATATCCTAAAGGATAAAGACTGCCTTATCTGCTACATAAAAATATAGTTTATTATCTGCTCTTCAGAGTCAAAATGAACAACACACAAACACTTCTGACCTCCTCATTTTTAGTTTCTCCATTTTCTGCAGGTAAGTCTTCTTTAGTCTCTTGGTTAGCCACTTCAGCCTGCTTTCCCTTTGCTCCCCTTTTCCCTTTTGTTTGCACTTTTTTGTCGGAAGATTTATCCTGTGACAGAACAAGAATATATTTTAAGTATCAACTCTGCACTTACTAACATTTTCTGACTTGCTAGAGCGATTGCATCCACCGCAGTTGCAATGTTAATGTGGTCGTGTGTCACTCTGAGTTACAGGACACACCTTAAGGTCCACCCCCAGTAATCAGGACCACACAGCGCACTGAGGAGACCACTAACAACACCTGCACACCAAGCGTCATCAGACTTACAACAATTAAACCTAATTAAACCTAAAGCCTCAGCTACAACCCTTCTCCACTTTCTCAATTACCCGCTATTCTCTAAAGTTCCACATGAGAGAACAAATGAAGTGAAGAAATGCTGGAGGAATCGCTTCCCCAATATAACCCTACCTACCCCCAAACTCTTTAAGCAGGAAAAATAATCAAAACCACTGTCTTGACAAGATGGTTACCCTCACAGTTAAGACCTTTCACCTGAGAAAAGCACCATGTTGTTAAGGTCAGACTGACTACTCTACTACAGTTCTGCTACAGTTAGTCCCTTGATATCATATAAGAAGTAGCTAAAAGGATCAATTTTGAGTTTATCGTTTTCATTTAGGTGTTTGAAGAACCTGAAAAGCACAGGTGTTAGTATGATGATAAGAGATTCAAAGGTTAAGCCACTTTAAAGTAATATAAAACAGTATTTCTGGACACCATCAACTGGGAAGGAGACACTTAAGTATTTCCTGTAAGTAGAGAATGTAGTTAACAGCCGACTTAGATAAGACCAATAGTGACCGATACTTCTATAATGGCATTCCATACATGAATGCATGACAACTACTAGTAATTCAGTATCTTTAGAATAATAAATTACCTAAACAAACATATTTGGGACAACACCGCTACATACATTGCCACCATGAAGTGTGACAATCGTTTCTGTATTTAAAAATGATTCTTTTATAATCTGATTTCTTTAGATTTCTCATTAATTTAATAACCATTATTACAGTAACATAAAAATGTAAAACCTGAAATGTGAAAACAGAACTATGCAATAGCCTGGACTGAAATAATACCATTTTAACTATCAACAGCCGGAAAGTGACACAAAACAAAATAAATCAACACGTCCGTAGTATGGTAATCAATACATCAAAAGCTTTACCTCCTTTTTAAGGCTTTAAAACGATTCGGTTATGAAGACAAAGATATATTATTGAAACTAAAAGGGGAAAAAGGCTCCTCCCCTCTCCTCATCATTTTTCCTTTGGGAAAACTGAACTGACAGGTTTGTTTCTCAAGAAACACTGACGTGAAAACTTACCTGTTGATTATAACTGATGTCCCAAACCCAACTGGAGGTAAATTTGAACTGTTTTCATTAAAAAAAAATTTTAGGGCAAATCAAAATACAGACGCAGGTAAATAAAGAAAGAAAACTTTGGGCTTCCCTGGTGGCACAGCGGTTAAGAATCCGCCTGCCAATGCAGGGGACACGGGTTCGAGTCCTGGTCCGGGAAGATCCCACATGCCGCGGAGCAACTAAGCCCACATGCCACAACTACTGAGCCTGTGCACTAGAGCCCGCGAGCCGCAACTACTGAGCCCGCGTGCTGCAACTACTGAAGCCCGTGGTCCTAGAGCCTGTGCTCGGCAACAAGAGAAGCCACTGCAATGAGAAGCCCGCACACTGCAACAAAGAGTAGTCCCCACTCACAACTAGAGAAAGCCTGCACGCAGCAACGAAGACCCAAGACTGCCAATAAAAATAAATTTTTAAAAAAATTAAAGAAAAGAAAAATTTGAGAAAACAGGCATAGTATTCCATCCAATCAGTTTATTTAAAAAAGCAAATAATAAAACGTGTAATAATAAAACAGTACACTGTTCAAGCAGACTTTTTGCAACAAGAGCCACTATTTTTCCCGCCTACTCTTATTTCTCATACAGAATTATCCCATTATTTTCTGGTGTAAGAAATTTCAAGTTGACATACTACGCCTACACCTTCCTTGAACCCTCTTAAAAAGGATCACAAAACAGAACTTTCTATTGAAAAAACGTTAAGATTTTTACACTCAGCTCTGTACAATGTTTAAAGAAAGAAATGAAAGGAATCTTTGATTATGCAGTGTTTATCTTTCACCTACACTTTTAGGAAAGGGGTAATGACGATAAGGATTTTGGGGAGAGACTTCTAATAGCAAACTCTCACTTAAGTTTTGAGTAAACAGAAATTAATCACACCATGAATTTCCCCTGAAGAACAAGGAAGAGCTTTACAGAGGGTGGCATCAATGCTAAATCCAAACACAAAGTTACAAATAACATGCACACATTTAGCTTTTCCAACTTAAAAGTTTTCAAACCTACATATATATATCCAACAACTACCCAAAGACCGGCAATGTGAATAAAGCAATCATGGATCTATTCTAGAGCAGCAACCATGATACTATTCACGATAAAATAACTTAGTGAACTCCTATACATATAATGGTATATAAAATACTTTTAGAAGACTGTTAATCATGTTTTCGGAGAACACAGCTCTTGATCTACCCCTGGACATAAGATATGTCCCCCTACCTTGCCTCGAGCACCTTACATGCAAAAACTTACACATTCCCTATCTCCTGGCCTCAGTCCTAGCCTTGCTGATATTGTCAAAAGAGGAAGTACAAGCACGCAACCAACAGAGGACCCCTAACCAAAACATACACAACACAAAGAATGGATTTCCCTGGTAAGCGAAAGTTATTCTTCAATATTTTTAGCCGTCTTAAGTTTCCCAAATTCTGCAGCAGCATTAAGGTGATACATTATATTCCCGTAAACCGGGATGATAACTACATCTACTGTATTTTACCCAAACCAGAAAAAGCATTGTTTATTGAAGTTACTATAACATAGAATTAAAGTGATAAATAAGGTAACACTATGACTTTTTAGGAGACTATGACATCAAACTGTAGTTGATTTCGAGATTCTCAAAGTCAAGATCTCAGCTGCTGGCAATGCGCGTGAGGTAGCACTGCAGCATTTCGAAGACACCACGATCTCTTAAGGTGAGTGTGAAACCTACCTTTCCTGCCGCCTTTTTTGGCTTCGTTTCCACTTTTGCAGGAACCGGTTTCTGAAAGGCAAAGATAGCACTGAGTTTCTTCCCTGGGTACAATCCCACGGAAAAGAGAGGTCAGGGGGCTCGCTTTACTTACAGCTGACAACCTCGCCGATCTCCTCTTGGGCTTTGGGAGAAAAAAAGGAAAATGAGCAAGGAATGCGGGGTGCGGTGCAAACCGAAACCACCCCCGGGAGAGAAGAGGAGCGGGTTCTTACCTCCTCCTTCGCCGCCCCCTCGGCGGAGCTGACCTGCGGGAGAAAGCAGACGGCGAGTGGACGCAGCCCGCAAACAAAAGTGCCCACGAGCCCAGCGCCCGCCCGCCCGCGAGAACAATGCTCGGCCGCGTGACGTCAGCGGCTTCCCGCCGCCGCGTTCGAATCTCCCACCCTGCTTCTCGGGCCGCCGAACGTTCCAGAACGGCGCGCCCGGGGCCGCCGTACGCCCGCCCGCCGCAGGTCCGGACGCCTCGCGGGCCCAGCGCTGCCGAGAGCGCGGCAGGCCTGGGCCTCGCGGGGCGCCGGGGCCGGCCGGGCGGCGGAGGGGGGCGTGTGAGGGCCGCGGCCGCCGCTCACCTTCCTCTTGGGCATCGTCGCGGCAGGGCGGGCGCGTGCCGGGTGCCTGCGGGCCGCGGCGCGCCGAGAGCCTTCGCGAACCTGGGCTGCCTGGCCGCTGCCGCTCCTCCCGCCGCCCGAGCTGCTGGGACCCGCGGCGGGGGCGGTGGGAGAACCGGATGGAACCGGATTGCGAGCCCGCCCCCTCCTCCCCCCGCGTCCCCCAGCCGCGGGCTCCCCCTCCCCGTCGGCCGGGCCGCCCCCCGCCCCCGCCCATTGGCTACGGGGCCCACCACGCCGCGGCCCGGGCCCCGAATAGGTGAGGCGGGCCGTCACTCGACCACTGCGCCCCGCCCCCGCTCTCGGCGCCCCTACCCGCCCGCCGTCTCGCAGGGCCCCAGACCCAGGCGAGGGGGCGGGGCCCCACAGGCAGCTCTCGCCTCACGGTAGTTTGTTTGAAGCTGAGCTGCAAAGTGCGGTCTACGCGCCGATTGGCGGAGGCCCACCACGTGGTTGCCGGGTGAGCCCGCTCACCACCCTGCTGGATACCTGAGCGCCCGTCAGCTCCCGGAAAGCCCCAGGATAGGGTCTCTCCCCTCTAGGGTCAATTGGATCTCACAGACTGGGAAGGGAGAGACAACAGGTTCAAGTACGAACCAATTTCTCCCAACTCAGTCAGTAAGAAAGGCTATCTAATAGGTCTCCCGTCTTGCTGGCCTGCGGGAAATGCGTCCTAGTGCGCAGGAGCGGGAAGGGAGGCCGTGGGAAGGAAAGTCGGCGCGGGCACGCGCGGGTCTCCAGTGCGCAGGCGCGGGTCTTTGCGAAGGCCATGGAATTGCGGCCCGGCTACCATACAAGGTTGCTCGCGGTCCGGCCTTTCTGTAGCTTCTTTTAAGTCATCCGTCCTTTGGGGGGCCGTGGGTGCAGGCGGTTTGTCTCAGGAGCATAGTGGGCGTCTGAGTCCCGGCCCCCACCGGCCCTAGGACGCGGACCCACTCTCAGACCCCCTGGCCGGCTGATCTACTGTGCAGAAGTGAAACAGGAAGCACGCCCATCCGGCTCCTGCCTGTTTTTTAACCACGTGGCTCACCTAAGCACCTTTCTGAGGTGGAAAGAGCTTCAGGCTGGGGGGTCTGAGCTGGGAACCCCGGAACCTGTGAGGTCACATGTTACCCAGTTTCTTTAATGAATAAGAAAATTATGTTTAGAAGGACTGATTCAGTTGGGTTAATGCAGAAAAAGGTTTTAATCGGAAAATTGTCAGCTGAAATTCATGGAGAAGAAGAGAAAATTCATGGAGTACTTTGAGTCCGAAAATTTGGAAACAGACTAAATGTCCACCATTTGAAAGGCCCGGAGAAACTATGACACCTTCACCTTCACGTAGTAGATTAATGAGCTACGTATTCTAGTCATTCGAAAAAGAATGAGGCCGCTCTTCACGGAAGAAGTGAATTTTGAAAACCACTAGTCAGACTCTGACTCCTGATCAGTAACTCTAGTGCCTTCCCTTCTCATTCAAGAAATTATTGGACTTCCCTAGTGGTCCAGTGGTTAAGACTCTGCGCTTCCACTGCAGGGGTCGCGGGTTTCTGGTGGGGGGTCTACGATCCCGCATGCTGCGCTGCGCCGCCAAAAAAAAAAGAAAATAAAATCTCAAGTCCTTAAAGTGACATATACTCCTCTGCCATCTGGCCCACTTCAAACGGTTTTCACCGCTGCTTCCCTCGGTTCACCTTCCCAGCCTCAAGTAGGCGGGGCAGTCCTGCTTCAGGACTTGTCGCCTGCTGCTCCCTTTGCCTGGAATGCTTCATGCACTGCGTCAGACCAGTGCTGCTCTATTCCTCATCCCCTTTGGATCTTTGCACAGATGTCACTATCTCATTGAGGCCTTTCTTGGCCTTTCAGTTTAGGATTGCAACTCCCCATCTCCAGTTATCTGCACAGCATCTATCGAGACTAAACAGCTATATTGAGTATAAAGTTATACGTTCATTGTATATTTCAGGAAGATGCACAAGGACGTGGTGCCAGTGGTTGCCTTTGGGAAGAACAATTGGGGGGAGTAGGGTAAGATGGAAATTTATCCTTTTCTCTCTCTCTCTTTTTTTTTTTTGCTGAGAACACTAAGTTTTTTCTTTTCTTCTTCTTGAGATCCATTCTGGCAATCCTGTCCCTCTCTAATCTCCCCTTTTTCTGTTGCTTCCTTTCACATCACCTTGCATATTTCCTTTATGGCTCTGATCACATTCTGTAATTGCTTTATGTGTTTAGTTATTTTTTGCCTGTCTCCCTCACAGGAGTATGAGTTCCATGAGGGTAGGAGCCCTGTTAATCTTGACACCACTTTGTTCCCAGAAACTATTACATGTTTGTTGAATTAGTAAGTTTTTTAAATTGAAGTATAGTTGATTTACAGTGTTGTGTTAGTTTTGGGTGTACAGCACAGTGATTCATTTATACATATACATATATTCTTTTTCAGATGCTTTTCCCTTATAGGTTACTTTTCTTTATTTTTCCCCTCTCCTATTTGCATTAAAAAATGATAGCATCAGAGAGTCCAAGTTTGTGGCACAAACATGTAGTGAGCATGTTCCCTGTGCCAGTCATTGTGATAGGCCCTGGGGTAGAGAGACTGAAGGCAGGACACTGTTCCCAAGGACTTGGGGTGGTAGTTTAGTGGAGAGAATAAAGTACACAAATTGGCCGGGCCTACTAAGGGAAAGGGGAAGCCGGAGGAAGAGGGACAGCACATCTCAAGGCGTGCAGACTTAACAGAACGTGACGGCCGTCCAGAGCCCTCAGAATGGCACGGATGGGCCCATCGACGGTGGAAAGTGAAGATTAAAGAAAAGAGGCAGAAAAAAGAAGGGCAGCCTGCAGAAAGCATTTGATGCCAGGCTAAGGGGTTTGGCCATTATCCAAGGAGTGGGAGACATTGCAAGGTTTGGGTTTTTTTGTTTTGTTTTATTTTCTGCTGTGCGGTTTGTGGGATCTTAGTTCCCTGACCAGGGACTGAACCTGGGCCCTCAGCAGTGAGAGTTCGGAGTCCTCACCGCTGGACCGCCAGGGAATCCCGTACGGTCTTAATTAAGGGATGATGTGCTGAGATCTCAACCTCATGAAGATCTTTCTCCCATGAGAACTGAAGAGGCACGAGGCCAGAGGTGAGAGACTTGCGGCCTACAGATGTTTGCTTTGGTCGGGATTTTTTTAAAGTTGCCAAAACAAGCACGTGGAGCAACCGAGAACACAGTAGGGAAACTGTTAGTATCTTTTCAAAGCTAAATAGATACTCCATGACTCAGTAATGCCACTCCTAGAAACATACCCAACAAAAATGCTTAGGCCTGTTCACAAGAAGACATGAAATAGAATATTCATATCTGAGCTATTTTATAGGCCCAAACTGGCAGCAACTTGAATGCCCACCAACAGGAGAATGGATGAATAAATGGAAAAGTATGAACAATAAGAAACAGCTGTCTGCAACTGCACACAAGAGGTGGATGAATCTCACAGGCACGATGTTGAGAGAAAGATGCCAGCCCACAGTACTTGTGATCCTGTTCATACACTGTACTGAGGCAGGCACAACGAATATAGTCTGTCTGAAGTCAGGATAGTAGTGGGGGTAGGTGGGGGGGGAGTGACTGGAACAGAGCAGCGGAGGGCTTTAGGGAGCTGGCCATCTTCCATTTCTTTTTTTTTTCTTTTTTTTTTTTTTTGCGGTACGTAGGCCTCTCACTGCTGTGGCCTCTCCCGTTGCGGAGCACAAGCTCCGGACGCACAGGCTCAGCGGCCATGGCTCACGGGCCCAGCCGCTCCGCTGCATGTGGGATCTTCCTGGACCGGGGCACGAACCCGTGTCCCCTGCATCGGCAGGCGGACTCTCAACCACTGCGCCACCAGGGAAGCCCCATCTTCCATTTCTTGATCTGGATGTTACTTGTAACTGTTGTGTTCGCCCTGTGAATATTCATCGAGCTGTGCACTTAATGTATACATTTCTGGCTAGATATCAGCAGTAAAGTTTTAAAGACTTTTTCGGCAACATGTCAAAATCAGATGATTTCACATACAAATTGAGCTCTTCAGCTTCTCCTGGCCTCCCTTGTGTGTGCATTCCACAGGCTGCACTTGACCTTATAACTTGCAAGGAGGCTTCCTTTCTCCAGAGTGCCAGGGTCCCAGTGCTGCTGATTTTTCTCACCTGTGTCTTCTGCCGAGCCTCCAGAGGCAGTTTGAGATGCCTGTGTGTGAGCGTGCGTGATTATAGATGCCACCTTTTATATTTCTGTTTATTTTTGGAAGAAATATTTATGTGGCTCAAAATTCCAAGTGCAAAATGATTGCTGAGGGCATCCCTGGTGGCGCAGTGGTTGAGAGTCCGCCTGCCAATGCAGGGGACATGGGTTCGTGCCCTGGTCCGGGAAGATCCCACGTGCCGCGGAGTGGCTGGGCCCATGATCCATGGCACGTCCGGAGCCTGTGCTCCGCAATGAGGGGGCCGCAGCAGTGAGAGGCCCGCGTACCGCAAAAAAAAAAAAAAAAAAGATTGCTAAGAAGTCTCCATTCCACTTCTGTCCCCCCCAGATGTCTGGTTCTCTCAAGGAGGAGCCAATGTTGCTGCTTCTTGTGGCTCCTTCCAGACATATTTTATGCACATACAAGCAAATATATGTGTATATATATTTTTTTCCTTCCTTTTTCTCATTTTTCACACTGTTTGACAACTTGCATTTTTCACTTAATGGAGTTTGTTTCCTACGAGTACTTATAAGATTCCTCCTTCTTTTTATTGCTGCATTGTAGTCCACTGTATAGATGTGCCAAACATTTTAAAACCAATTCTCTATTGACTGGACTTTTCGAATTGTGCCCAGGCTTTCGTTCCCACAAAGGACGCTGCAGTGTATAACCACGTATGTACACGTCATGTGGCACGTTGTATAAAACAACAAAATGTTCTTGCAAGTCCTGACTTAAATTATTTCTATTATAGAGTTCACTTACGTCTTTGAAAACTTAAGATAAGGTTGGAATGTTTAATGCTTAGAGGTTTTAAACAACTATAAATCTGAAACTAACTTTTGAACCCCCAAATCTCTACAAAACCAATAAAATGTAAACCAACAGCATTAACATGAAGAATGAGTTTTGCTAAAAGCAAACTGCTGCACGCCTATGGTGTTTGGCCCATATGATCTCTGTGGCGTTTGTTCTGGCACCTTATGTGTACAATTGACAAGCGATCATTCATTCAGCCCTTTGTGGTGCGACTTAGGTTTCGTGTGATATAGATAACACCATTTATGAATTAAAATCATCTATAGTTTTATAGATGCTTTTACAATTACCTGTAAAACTGTGGAAAGCTGGCCCCACTTGGGGCCAAACCTAAACACGCACCCAACACAGGCACAAAAATAGGCAATGCTTGGTCAAAAGTAGCAGTCTATGCTGGGTGATCCTGAATGTCGACGATCACCTGAACACACAAAATTTAAAAAAAAATCCCCAAGAGGGCTTCCCTGGTGGCACAGTGGTTGAGCGTCCGCCTGCCGACGCAGGGGACGTGGGTTCGTGCCCCGGTTCGGGAGGATCCCACATGCCGCGGAGCGGCTGGGCCCGTGAGCCATGGCCGCTGAGCCTGTGCATCCGGAGCCTGTGCTCCGCAACGGGAGAGGCCACAACAGTGAGAGGCCTGCGTACCGCAGAAAAAAAAAAAAAAAGAAATCCCCAAGAACCTTCAGGACCTTTGTATACATTCACAGAAGTATGCTTACCACCACTCCACCCTGGGGTCCACGTGTCCCGCTTTGGAAAATCACGCGTTGATTCAGCCTGGTCGATGAGGAGCTGATTGCAGGAATTTTAGTTTATTTTATTCATTTATTTATTTTGGCTGCGCTGTGCAGCATACAGGATCTTAGTTCCCTAACCAGGAATGAACCTGTGCCTGCTGCAGTGGAAGCGTGGAGTCCTAACCACTGGACCACCAGGGAAGTCTCTCTCTCTTTTTTTTTTTCCCCAAGGGATTTCAGAAAAAAGAATTACAAGCATAATGTAGCGCAGAATTGGTGATGATAGACAAAGTTAAACAGTTTGCCTACCCAATGCCAGGTGCTGTCCTAGACCTAGGGATATAGTGGTGAACACAAGAGTCAAGTTGCCTGTCCTCATGGGGCTTCCATTCTAGTGGGAGTACAAATAAAAAAGATAATGAGATTCCTTCACAGGGTGGCAGTGCCTTGAAGGAAGAAAACTGTCACAATATAGAATGTGCTGGAGGCACACTGAATGGGGCTAGTAGATGGGATAGTCAGGAGGGGTCTCTGGGGAGAGAAGTGAAGGGTAAGATGACCTGGCCTCTGGGGGATCTGAGGGAGAAGCCTCTGGACAGAGGAGACAGCTCCTACAAAGGTCCTGAGGTAGGATTGACCTTGGCGTGTTGGAAGGAGAGATTAATTAACTACGTGTTGTAGTTAGAGAAGAAAGCAGTGGCCAGGATGTGAGGGCAGTGGCGGAGCTATGAAGGGGACTTATGTCACTGATCTGGACTCCAAGTAGAGGTCAGGCTGAGAGGCTGCGATGTGAAGTCTGGTTGCTGGGAGGAGGCATGGGAGACCAGAGGAGACATTTTAATGTTGTCTACGCAACGAGTGAATAGGATGTTGGCTGTGGGGATGCAGATCAGTGGAGGGAGGGATTTGGGATGTGTTTTGGTGGAGGTAACTGGCAGGATTCTTCAGTGGATTGGGTGGGAGGGAGAGGAGGGAGAGTTTCGGCTAGGAGTAATAGAAACCCAAATCAGCATAAACAATAAGAAGGTGGATTACCTCCCATGACAGAGTGTTCCAGACTGGGGGATTCAGCGGCTTACTGTATTATCACAGTCTCAGGTTCTTTTCTGCCTTTTGCTGTGCTCCTGGCTGCTATAGACTCCTTCTTCTGAGTTGGCTTCATCCTCAGTCTGGAAGTGCAATTCCAGATGTCACATCCAGATTTATAGCATCCAGGCAAAGCATGTCTCTTTTCCCAGAAGCCCTCACTTGATTGCCTTTACTTACTGGTCAGAACTGGGTCACATGCAAGGGGGGATGGGATACTCTTAGAGCAAATCAAGTCCACCCCTCGAGTCGGGGGTAGGGCCAGGAGTAGAGGGCGTGGATGCCTGAACAAAATACAGGCCCTGTGAGGAAGGACAAAGAAGGGAATGGGCTGATCATCATCTGTGTCCTGTAGGCTGTGTCGATGGGGAGCCACTCACCAGGTTGGGGACACAAGGGGCTTGAGGGGAAGCAGGTGGGTTTGGTGTTGACACTTTGAGTTTGAGGTGCTTAGGGAACATCCAGTGTTCAGCAGGCAGTTGGATCTACAGGTCTGGAGCTCTGGGGAAGGACACAGCTTGAAAGAAGTGATGTGCTGTGAGGGCTGAGACCACAGGTATGTGGATAGTCAAATAGGGATTGGAAAGTGTCTACTACACTGACAACTAAGGATGTCACCCACTGTCCTGATGGAGCAGTTTCAGTGAGTGGTAGGGAGGGAACCAGACTTAAGTTAAAGAGAGTAGAAAGGGAGAAGTGGGAAGAGTTCCAGACCCTATTGCGCTGTGCTGAATTGTACTGTATCCCAAGAAGCCCAGTCTCTGGGCCAGTTTGTCCATGTGGTGAAGATGGAAGATAAACTAGGGCAGGTGTGAGCCCGTGAGCAAAAGGTGCGAAGGGAGGTGATGGTCAGAGCACTTGAATGCCTATTGTTCACTGCTCTGCTGGATATCCAAGTTGCTGCAGAAAGATGAGATGCAAAGGACGCAGATGAAAGCAAAGATACAGGCCCTGATACAGGAGCTCTCAAGGACCACTATGCTCAATGAGTTGGCCAGAAATGCCCCAACACAAACAAAGAGCCCAAAGATGACTACTAGACATAGAACTTACCATGCAGTATATATTTCTAGCCTGCTTGCAAACTTTACGGATACATGACTATATAAATACTTGTTATTAGATAAGATCATTGGAATTATTGTTATAAGCTTTCCCTTCCAGCAGTCCACAATATCGATTGTTATTTTAGAAAGAACACTAAGAAAAAAATTGGAAACTGGAAAATTGTCACATTATTCTTTCCTGCTCCCTAGTTGAGTTTGGCTTTCCAAATATGAAAAGGAAATGTCTTAATCTGTTTGGGCTGCTGTAACAGACATGCCATAGACTGAATGGCTTATAAAAGACAGAAATATATTTCTCACCATTCTGGAGGCTAGAAAGCTCAAGATCAAGGTGCTGGCAGATTCATTGTCTGGTGAGAACCCACTTCCTGGTTCATAGATGGCTGTCTTGAGCTGTGTCCTCAAGTGGCAGGAGGGGGAAAGCAGCTCTCTGGGGTCTCTTTTATAAGGGCACTAATCCTATTCATGAAGGCTCCACACCCATGACCTAATCACCCCAAAGGCCCCACCTCCTAACACCATCACATGAAGGATTATGTTTCAACTTTTGGATTTTGGAGGAACACAAATATTCCGTCTATAGCAGGAACACTCCCTGCATCTCTTCCAGATTGCTCAGCTTCTGTGGCTTCAAAAAAGAATCACCCCTTCAAATGGGCAGCCACTTTGTAATATTTGAGGCTTGAGCAGAAAGAGTCTACTCCATCATTAAGGGGCACTTGTTCTACCCAACTCTTGAAATCACATGAAAGTGTTCAAGGTTTCCCTGGCTTGTGTGAACTCTAAAAACAGAGGCAAAAAAAAAAAAAATTAATTAATTAATTAAATAAAATAAAAGCAGAGGCAATGGTGTAGATGTGTTCAGCTGACATGGTTTGAGGGTTGCCCCATTCATAAACCTACAGGAGGAAGCTGTCCCAAATTTGGTGAGATGTTGCCCCACATCTGTGGTTTGGAGTGTTGGCTAGAATAACAATTAAAAGCAGAAAAAAAATGTTTTCTTAATTCTACTTTTACATTTTTCAGATAATAATAATAATAATAAAGATTTCTTTCTGAATCCTTTCTTAGTTTGTAACTGACACATTGTAATTGATGAAGAACTCCCTTTGGTGTAATTTTCATTAAGGAAAAAATGGGAAGAAAGGGATCAGAATGTGACATTTCATTGCAGTTAAATGATATAGAATGTGATTCCCATCTGAATGACCTCTCATTTTCCTTTCCATTCAGAGAATAATTAGCAAAAATAGATGAGTCTTAGATATCTTTTCCTGCTTTTTGAGCCCAAGTGTAATCCAGTTTAATTCTCTGATTTATGGTCTTTACTTCACATCATTTGGCATAATTTTCCTGTCGCTTGTATTGATCATATTTGCACGTCATACAATGCTCTTTGCTCCTTTCAGTGATACTAGCCTATGTGATCAGCTCAGCCTACCACGTTGTGTATGAAATACCATAAATTTAGGTTCGATCTAAAAAGAGCTTTCCTATTACCAAAAGTTACCTGTCCTGTTAACTGGACCAGCAAAGTTATTCTTGCCATTAACAGCCCTAAGTGGGATGAGTGATCTCAGACTTGTAGATTCACTGAATCCACTTGTGTGCTTGTCTTGTATACAAGACATGGTGAAACTTGATGTGGAACCTTCCACCTCTCTCATCTCTGAGCCCACCTAAGGGAAAAGAGAATTGCCTCTTCCGGTGTAGTGCGAGTAAGTTCACGGTTGGTGGGAGGGCATCAGAAAGCTGTATTTTTCTCTCTTTCTTTTGGAACTTTCTAACAGAGACCCATTAATCAATCTAGTGTATTTTTCCGGGGGTGTGAGATGAAAAGACTGAAGTATATGAAGTCCTTCGTTAGTTCTTACAGGCTCAAGCCGCACACTAGATCAGGCCCCTTTGTATTTAATAGCATCCTGTACTACATTTTTAAAGTTGAAGTATAGTTGATTTACAAGGTTCTGTTAGTTTCAGGTGTACAGCAAGGTGACTCAGTTATTTATATATATATATCTTCTTTTCTCTTATAGGTTGTTACAAAATATTGCGTACGGTTCCCTGTGCTCTACAGTAGGTCCTGTTAGTTACCTATTTTATATATAGTAGTGTGTAAATGTTAATCCCAAACTCCTAGTTTATCCCTCCCTCCTCATACTACATAAAAAATATATATATATATATATTTATTTATTTGGTTGCACAGGGTCTTAGTTGTGGCAGGCGGGCTCCTTAGCTGTGGCTGGTGGGCTCCTTAGTTGCAGCACGTGGGCTCCTTAGTTTGTGGCATGCGAACTCTTAGTTTCGGCATGTGTGTGGGATCTAGTTCCCTGACCAGGGATCGAACCAGGGACCCCCTTCGTTGGGAGGGCAGAGTCTTATCCACCGCGCCACTGGGGAAGTCCCCCTCCTCGTACGACATTTTTGAAAAACAATTTTAAGTGGTGCACATAACGTTATTATTTCATCCATACCCTATTATATTTTATTTTATTTCTTTTAAAGGACCACTCTGACTGCTCTGGGTCTTAGAGGCTCAAGGGCAGAAGCAGGGAGACCCGTTTCGAGGTCTTTTATTTATTTATTTTTATTTTTTATTTTTTTGGCCGTGCCATGCGCGGCTTGGGGGATCCTATTTCCCCAACCAGGGATCGAACCTGCGCCCTCGGCAGGGAAAGGACAGAGTCCTAACCACTGGACCGCCAGGGAATTCCCACCCTCTTTCGTTTTATGTTATTTACTAACAATCTAATGAGCACCCATAAACCTGTCATCCCGCCTGGGAACTAGGAGAGCGGCAGTTGCTTAGATGAATCTGTGTGCACCTTCTAAACACTTGTATGCTGCAATTATTTTATTTTATTTTTATTTTGCGGTACGTGGGCCTCTCCCGTTGCGGAGCACAGGCTCCGGACGCGCAGGCTCAGCGGCCATGGCTCACGGGCCCAGCCGCTCCGCGGCACGTGGGATCTTCGCGGACCAGGGCACGAACCCGCGTCCCCTGCATCGGCAGGCGGACTCTCAACCAGTGCGCCACCAGGGAAGCCCTGCTGGCAATTACTGACAGTACTTACAGTTATTTGTTTAGTTAAGCCCCAGGAGAACAAGGACTGAGGACATTTGGTTCCTCAACATGTTATACTCTGCAGGGCTTCCCTGGTAGCACAGTGGTTAAGAATCCGCCTGATAAGGCAAGGGACGCGGGTTCAAGCCCTGGTCCGCAAAGATCCCACATGCCTGTGGAGCAACTAAGCCCGTGTGCCACAACTACTGAGCCCACGCGTCTAGAGCCTGTGCTCCACAGCAAGAGAGGCCATCGCAATGAGAAGCCCCTGCACCGCACTGAAGGGTAGCCCCCGCTCACCACAACTAGAGAAAGCCTGCGTGCAGCAATGAAGACCCATCGCAGCCAAAAATAAAAAAATAAATAAATTTAAAAAAATAAATCAATATTCTATTTAAAATATTATATCCTGCAGTTAGTAAAGTGTCTGAGACACAGAAGCCTTTAATCCCTTTAAATTAATCATTTTTTTAATCTTTAAAATTAAAAAAAATTTTAATTGTGGTAAAAACCCACTGAATAAAACTCACCTGCCTTAAGTGTAAAATTCAATGATTCTTAGTAAGTCTACACAGTTGTGCAATCATCACCACTATCCAGTTTTAGAACATGCAAATCACCTGGATAAAAATCCCTGCTGTCCTTTCTCAGCCAATCTTGATCACATCGTCAGCCCCAGGCAGATTAACTTTCTGTTACTATAGTTTAAAATCTACTCCTCAAAGGACACCTTCTAGGACACCTAGAAGAATGAAACGATAAACCACAGACTGAGAAAATATTTGTAAAGGATATACGAAAGAGAGGACTTGTGTCCAGAATGAACTCAAAGCTCTATACTAAGAAAATAAACAACTCAGTAAAAACGGGGGCAAAAGATTTGAACAGATACTTCATCAAGGAAGATATAAGAATGACAAATAGGCATGTAAAAACCTGCTCAATATTAGTAGTCACTAGGGAAATGCAAATATAGCAAAAAACTATAGTGAGATGCAACTACACACCTGTTAGAATGACTAAGATTTAAAAGACTGACCATGCGAGTATTGGTGAGAATGTAGAGGAACTGGACTCAAATTCTTCCAAAATGTTAATGTAATAAGAGACAAAGCAAGGCTATGGAAATGGTCCAGACTAAAGGAGGCCAAAGAGACATGTTAATTAAATGCAATGCCTGACCCTGGGCTAGATCTTGTAATGGAGGGAAAATGTTACAAAGGACATTATTCAGTCAACTGACAAAACTGGAACGAACACAAATGGCAGATTAAAGTATTGTATCAACGTCAACTTCACTGAAGTTGATGAATGTACTGTGATTATATAAGGGAATATTCTTAGTGGTATTTTGAAAGAGATAAAGCAAATGGGCTAAAATGTTAATGTTAAAGTAGGTGAATATAAAGAAAGGGTACTGGGTGTTCTTGATACCATTTATATTTTTTGTAATTTTTCTCAGTTTGAAATTATTTTAGAATAATTTTTGAAAAAGAAAAAGCTAATGACAGTTTTATTTAGGGATAAATTTCTGGACATAGTAAAAGCCTGTGAAAATTTGAGGTCTAAATGAAGTTTATTGCACTAATAACAATAAGAAGATTAATTTTTAACCTGTTGAATTTTGCATATTCAGAAGGGCTTAGCATAACAAAGAGACAAAAATAAAAACATTTTAAAGGTTATTTGGCTGTAGCAATATTTTTCTTAAATTGAGGTGAAATCCACATGACATGAATTAACCATTTTAAAGCATACAGTCCAGTGGCATTTAGTACATTCACAATGTTGTTCGACCACCATCTAGCAATAACCTCGCTGCTTTTAAAGATATTTAACATTTGCATTTAAAAATTTTGCAGAAATGCTTTTTTAAAACTAGTTAAACAAGTTTAACAAGTTTAAAAAACAACAAAATAGCTTGAATTACAATCTATGATATTTTCCTCTCTGATTACTTCCTCACACACATACACACCACACACACACACACACACACACACACACACAAGAATGCTTGAACATTCAACTACGTTAAAATGCAGTTTTCCAAGAGATCCTAATACTTCATTCATCGTTAGCTATCTTGGACCTAAAACTGGCTGCCAACATATGGACATGTCCAGTCCTCTGACAGCCACTGAGCAATATGCTGGCTGTAAAATTTGTGCAAATGAGGTATCTGCCTGCGCTTAGTTTGTGACAGCCAGTTACTGAAATAAACACTGCAGATTTTTACCTAAGTTACTCTGAATATTGATGTACCCCTAGTTCCCGGTGGAAAGATAGTCTGTTCTTTGATTCAACCTGGTATGTGATCATCATCATCATTTTCATTTAGTAAAACCAAGCGGGCAAAGCTAAGAAGAGGTAAATTCAGTTCCTGCTAAATTGTTTCTTCTCTTTGTCCCCTCTGTTTTCCCTGTTTTGGGAATAGTTGAGGCAATCTCATTTTCACTTTGCATTTCAGTGTTGCCTTCTGGGTGTGCCTGTCTTGGGAAGACTCTGCCTCAGGTGGGCCACCCTCAGTCACTGGCCCTAAATCGCTCAGTTCTGGGCACGTCTCTGGTCCCTGCTGACACTCCTCTGAGTCTCTGACGGAGAGTTGGTCTCTATTAGAGTACTCATTTCTCCAATCTCAGTCGTGATTGGTTTAAAATCAACATAAAAGTCACTGATATAGGGCTTGCTAAACACATTCTCTGAAGTCCTATGAAGAGGAATTGTTGTATTATGTTAGAGGTTCCAAGACTTGTTTGTTCTGAACAAGAAATGGTTTGATGAAAACCCCCAATGGTGTTAGTATTTTCTGCCAGTCTTGCTCTGGACTGAAATCCATTTGTGACATTATCACAGTCTTTATTTTCTATGGGACGGATACTTTTTTCTTTTTAACTTGATGGCCTAGTGTGGTACTCGGATGGTGTTGGCAGCCTTTGTTAGCGCACTTCTTAAGAGCTGCCCAGATGGAGCAATAGGAGAGAGCTGAGTTGTTCACACTGGCCAGGTACAGCTGGTCCTCTCCTACCACTGTTGTACAGTCCAGGACATTCTCCAGGGTTTTCTGTCAAATTCTCATCTCACCAGGAATTGGTGATCCTCCTCCTGCGGGGATGTGGCACTGGGATGGGGTGTGGTACGGGTGGGGAGCAGGCGATGCTCTCCTCTTCCGCCTGAAAAGCAGAGACTGGGGGCCGGGAGATGGAGGCCGGAGGATCTGCTGTCACTTTTCACGAGGTGGTTTCTACTTCCAATCCTTCCAAACCTTTAGTGGGTAGAGGAGCTAGCAGCCAGGCTGCCTTGGATGGTCCAGCTGGAGGGGAAGGCTATGGAGCAGAAGCAGGCTCCAAGCCTGTCTTTTGTTTTGGTCAGTTCAGCATCACCTACCGGCCAAGAAACCTCTCCATGGAAATAATTCCCTCTACCTCTATCGAATAGTTTCGCTTCACATGTTTTCTTTAATCAGAAATTTGTAGAACCACAGCTCCTCCATTCATTCTGATTGGGAATTAGTTCTCAGACTCCAACCAGGGCAGAAGAGGCAGCTAATCATCTTTTGCTTTACCTACTACACATAACTGTGAGTTAGGATTCTTTCGCTGTAAAACCTCATCTTCCCATAAATGTAGGCTATTTTATTACAGGCTGAATGTAACCAGGACCTCAGGTATGCAGTTTTGTAAATTACTTAGATTTACTACAATGTTTAGCTTTGAAATGTAAACACGACTTACTAAAAACTACTTACAAAACGTTTTTCTTTTTACGGTTACTTGCTACTATCATTACCGTAGGCTTCTATTTACGGAAAGGTTTATTTAAAAATACATTTATTTAGGAATAAAGGTGAGTCAGTTTAAAATAAGTATTAATTACATAACCACACAAGTGGTTTGCAGATACAACAAAACCAGAGACATGGTGGAGGCCGAATCTGGAAAACAGCTTCCGCGGGATGGTGGGGCGGGTGCGAGAAGTCTACGGAAGCCGGGAAGGCCAAGGGCAAGGCTGGCGTTAACCAGAGCGCGGAGCAAGAGACGGCCCCGCCTCCCCGCGTGCGGCGCAGTGCGCAGGCGCGGCGGCGCCCCTCTGCGGGCCGCTGGGCTCACTGCGCACGCGCGGCCTCCGGCTTGGTCCCAGGTGGAGCTGATTTAGCCGAGCTGGCGCCGCCGTGAGCCTCCGAGATGAGCGCGGCCGAGGCCGACCGCTGGGCTTGGCTGCTGGTGCTCAGCTTCGTGTTTGGGTGCAATGTACTCAGGATCCTCCTCCCGTCCTTCTCCTCCTTCGTAAGTGGCTATCTGGCCTTCCAGGGGCCGGTGGGGTTGCCGCCCCAGCGTGCCGTAGACACGGGTCTCAAACTGGCCGCCCGACGGCCGGATTCGGCCTGCAGAGGCGTCTTGGTTGGGCCGTTCTGTGTTTTAAGATGTTTTTGAGTGAGTTGCTAATGTCAAGTCGCAACGCTTTACCCCCATATCCGGTTTTCTGGATTCTTGGGGAGAAAAAAAAAATGCCTGATAACGCTTGGCCACGTTTTCGCGTGGCAGCGGTCTGGAGTTCTCAGTGCCCTTCTGCCAGCCGCACTCATTTCCATTATTCTCTGGTTCCTGGGGGCGTCGAGCAGCCTCAGGCTGCTGGGGTGGGGGCGTGGGGAGGGCCAGTGCCTGCAGCACGGCGTCCGGGGCTCCGGGAAGTCTCGCCTTCTCGCGTGCAGTGCAGCTGTGCAGGGTCCCTGGGGACGGGTCTCAGGATGCAGGGGCCCCCATTCTTGGGGCGGGAGGGGTTGGAGACAGTGTAGACTTAGAATCCCAGTGCTCTGTGATGTTTCCTATACCCAGAGGAGCGACGGGCACTTGGGAGCACTCTCTGCGGGGCGTTTTGTCCATCATGAGTAATTTCCTCGTGTCCAGTCGCCACGGTTGCCGTGACTGTCATGCCATCTTCCTGTACCTCCCAGAGGAGGTGTGTTTGACTCAGAGTCTAGTAGTTGTCCTAAGACATCCAGCTAGTGATTGCTGGGGTGGAGGTTTGATCCTTGGTGTGTGATTCTCCGAGGTCTGCCCCTCTGCCTGTTGGAGCGTGAATAGGGGGTTTGGTGGCATATTTGATGGGAGGTGCGTGTGGAGAAGGTGAGGAGCTGTTCTCCGCGGAAGGGCGCCCTCTGTAGGCCGACAGTGGGAGTGAGGGGCTGTCTGACTTAGGCCGAGACTCGAAGATGGGGTGCACACACTATACCAGTGTCCTGGGAACTCAGTTCTGCTTTTCTCTCCTGGTATAAATTGGTGGTGGTGGTGGGGTATATGAGACTAGACAGGGTTTCTACTTCTTTTTGTTCTACTCTACTGGTATCCATCGGGTGCCTGTTTTGTGTAAAACTCTATTCTAGGACCTTATCACCCAAGTTGTCCTGAGGCAATTCTCTCTTAATCCCATCCCCTGTTGGGAATCTTTCCTGATGCTTCCTTGTCTTTAAGATGGTGTCCGAAGTACTCAGCATTGCATAAAAGACCCTTGAAGAGTAGGCCCCAGCCCACTTTTCTTTTTTCTTACTTTTTAAAAATTGTGGTAAAATATACATAACATAAAATTTACCATTTTAACCATTTTTAGGTATATAGTTCAGTGGTATTGAGTACATTCACATTGTTGTGCAACTGTTCATCACCCTTCGTCTCCAGAACTGCAGCTTCCTAAACTGAGACTCTGTCCTGAGTAAACACGGGGCGTTATCCACATGCCCCTTCCCCCAGTCCCTGGCAACCACCGTTTTACTTTCCGTCTCTATGAATCTGACTATTCTAGGCACCTCATGTAAGTGAAATCGTATAATATTTGTCCTTTTATGTCTGGCTTACTTCACTCAGCATAATGTCCTTAGGGTTCATCCCTGTTGCAGCCTGTGTTAGCATTTCTGTCCTTCATAAGGCTGAATAATATTCCACGGTATGTATATACCACATTTTGTTTGTTCATTCATCTTTTGATGGACATTTGGATTGTTTCTGCCTTTTGGCCATTGTGAATAATGCTGCTAGAACGTTCGTGTACGAGTGTTTATTCAAATCTCTGCTTTCAGTTCTTTTGGGTAAATACCCAGAAGTGGAATTGCTGGATCATATGGTAATTCTGTTTTTAATCTTTTTGAGAAACTGCTGTACTGTTTTCCACAGTGGCTGCATCATGTACATTCTCACCAGCAATGCACAAGTGTTCCAGTTTCTCCACATTCTCCAACACTTGTTATTTTTAGTTATTATTTTTCCTTTTTGGATAATAGCCATCCTAATGGATGCAAAGTGGCTTCTCTTTGTGGTTTTGATTTGCATTTTCCTAATGATTAGTGATGTTGAACATTTCATTTGCTTATTGGCCATCTGTATATCTTTGAAAAACAGTCTATTCAGGTCTGTGGCCCCTTTTCTAATGGGGCTGCAGGCGCTCTCCCTAGGGGAAGGGCACTCTGGAGGCCCACATCGAGTGTGAGTGGCTGCGTTTTTGTGGTTAAGTTAGGAGTTCTCTATATAGTCTGGATATTAGCTCCTTATCAGATACATGATTTGCAAACATCTTCTCCCATTCTGTGGGTTGCCTGCCCATCTTACATGCAGTATCACTTCGATTCTTCCTATGTACCCCATCTCATTTCACCTTATATTGGAACCGCACACACAAAACTAACCTCAATTGCTGAAAGAGGCTGTGTTGGTTTTGTAGTCCTCTGTGAATTTTTCCTAGTTTCTCATAAGCTGAGGGGGAAGGAGGAGAGTGTTTGGGATATGGCAGTGGCTGTAAATAAGAACTGTCATCACCTCTGGCTCCTTCACCAAACCTGTGCCCTGCAGCTAGCACACTCTCATAAGAAGTTACTGCTGCAGTCTACACATGCACGAGGTTTGTGCCTTATCAGGGTGGCTGTTTGTCGTTCAAGTGAATGAACACTGGGTTTGTCCTTGGACCTGTGTCACGTCCTTTGCTGCATCCTACCGGCTGTGTAACCTCTCTAACCTCCAACCAGTTAGCCTTCTTAGACCCGTTTTCCCTTGGTTGTAACACTGTCAGAATTGTTAGCCAGGTTCAGAAGGATAACATTATCCTAGCAGAGTACAGTTGCTGGTGTTCAAACAGGGAAAAGTAATAAAGAGATATGGTTTGTGTTGAGGGTCAGTGAAAAGCTGTAAGGAACGCGCTGGTCCCGTGTAGGGTAAAATGCTGCTGCTTCTTGACCGTTACAGGCTGCCCCATCACAGGCGCTGATCTGAGGATGCACGTGGGAAAGACTCCAGTGAGGATCAGTTTGACTGGGAACGGGCCATGCCCCCTGCACCTCAGACTGTAGCCTTCCTTCCAGGGTTTCCAAAGCTTCTTCCCTTCAGCCAGAGCAGGGAAGGGGCGCACCTTCCCATTAGTCAGGAGAGGCCCTTTGAGGAAGTCTCTCAAGTTCAAGAAGTCCTCTCCCAGCAGAGTGCTGCAAGGTCCTGGGATGGGACCTCAGCCAAATACTGGGGTGGGGGCTGGGTGCCTGGATAAGGACGCCCAATCCTCGGCGTTGACTTGGTTAGAATTTTCCTGCGAGTTCTTTCATGTTTCCTTTCCAGCCACAGGATGCATTTGCGATCCAGCACAACCAAAGGCGGAGGCAGAGGGGACAAAGACCACCCTGCGGAGCGCCCCCCTCCGTGGCCGGAGGCGCGCTGTGCAGGCGCCCCGGGCCCCAGGACTGGCGTGGCCGAGGGCGGGGGGAGCTCCTAGTTAGCCATGTGCCCTGCTCAGGCGTGCCAGGGCCTATGCGCTGGAGGGCGGCCTGCGGGTTGCGGAGAGATGCGTGCCCTGCGCAGGCGCCCCAGGACCTACGCGCGGGAGGGCTGCCTGCGGGTCCCCGAGAGCCGCGTGCGGTGCTCAGGCGCCAGGGGCCCCTTTCTCACAGACCTCCCTGCTTTGCAGATCTTGAGCATGGGTGCAGCGCAGGCTGTCCTCTGGGACTTGGTGTGTGGGACTGGCCGCCACTTTTGTGTTTGACAACTTCAAAATCACTTAACTTGCTGGTCTAAAAAGGGGCCGTTTCCCTTTTCTCTTTAGGGGCCTGGGCCACTGAGGTGAGGGGTGGACACTGCAGGGCCTGCCGCTGAGGGCCTTGCTGAGACCCTCCCCGTTTCCAGGGAGCACGGTCGCCTAGAGAGTTCTTGCTGTGGACAAGCATGAGCCCCAAGTGCTGTTTGAGGGGGTGACAGAGGCGGCGAGGGGGGTTGAGTGCGCACGAGCAGGTGCGGCCTGGCGGATGCGGACTCCCCCGTGCCGGGGACCAGGGCTGCGAGGAGTGGGCCCGACTTGGCCGGTCCTGGCTGAGGGGCATGTGGGGTTGTTCTGGACCTTGGCCCTTCCCGGGGTGAGGGGTCTCCCTGCGGTGTTAAGGACACGCCTGAGCCGCCATTCCCAGGGATGCCTGCTGTGTTCCGGGAGGGAGGAGCCTTTGGGCTGTAAATGTCGTCGGGCACGATTTTCAGATGGGACTGGTCCAGAGAGTTGCCAGCCATTGAGTGGGGGAGTGAGGATTTGAACAACCCCAGTGCCACCGCAAGTCCTGGCATTTTGTTGGCAGAGGGAGTGTCCAACTTGGACAGGATCAGAGGGTGACTGAGGAGGACACTGTGATCTCACAGAGGCAGAGGGCCAGCGTCTGGAGACAAGAGAAGCAAAGAATTGGTTCTGCCCTTGTTTTCTCTCCAGATTCTCCCACCGTACTTTTTTTTATGAAAGCAAATTTTGTTTGTTTGTTTGTTTGTTTATTGATTGATGGCTTGCGGGATCTCAGTTCCCTGACCAGGATTTGATCCTGGGCAGCAGGCAGTGAAAGTGCCAAGCCCTAACCACTGGTCCACTGGGGAATTCCCTCACTGATCTTTAAAAACTTATTTTCTTTTCTGCTTTAGAATTACTTGTGGACCCATCTCCAGGTCTTTGAAAAACCATACCCTACACAGTTTATCAGCTTCTGTCAAGTGGGAGATTTAATACACCTTTGAGTACATAAAAACTTCAGGGGACTTCCCTGGTGGCACAGCGGTTAAGAGACTACTGAAGCCTGTGCGCCTAGATCCTGTGCTCCACAACAGAAGAAGCCACCGCAATGAGAAGCCCGTACCCTGCAAGGAAGAGTGGCCCCCGCTCACCGCAACTAGAGAAAGCGCGCATGCAGCAACGAAGACCCAACGCAGCCCAAAAAAAAAATTAAAAACCTGATAGACATTTAAAAAGAAAAGACTTAAGATATATATTTTTAAAATTTATTTATTTAATTTATTTATTTTTGGCTGCTTTGGGTCTTCGTTGCCATGCGCGGGCTTCTCATTGTGGTGGCTCCTCTTGTTGCGGAGCATGGGCTCTAAGCGTGCGGGCTCAGTAGTTGTGGTGCGCTGGCTCAGTAGTTGTGGCTCGCGGGCTCTTGAGTGCAGGCTCAGTAGTTGTGGCGCACTGGCTTAGTTGCTGCGTGGCATGTGGGATCTTCCCGGACCAGGGCTCAAACCTGTGTCCCCTGCATTGGCAGGTGGATTCTTAACCACTGTGCCACCAGGGAAGCCCCAGATGTTTATGTTTTAAAAATTAATATTGGGACTTACCTGGTGGTCCAGTGGCTAGGGCTCCGTGCTCCCAGTGTAGGGGTCCCAGGTTCGATCCCTGGTTGGGGAACTGGATCCCACATGCCGCAACTAAGACCTGGCGCAGCCAAGTAAATAAATATTAAAAAAATTAATATTAAGAACATTTAAAAAATTCAAATCTCCTTAAATCTTACATTTCAATTCATAATTCTAGTATATTTTAACAGTTATTTGTAAGGAGGTCTTGGATTAATGTTGGTACCTATTTGCAAACTTAAACACTTCCAAATTTGCTTTTTTTGTACTTGTAGATGTAATATATTCATTTTTTCTTCAAGCGCTGCATTTCCTAATTTTAACCACAAATCTCTTCAGTTCCCCTCAAGTTTATTCTCCTGTCCTCACTCACTTTCCACTCCTGAGTAACCATTTTTGGTCTTTCCAGTTTTTAATTGTTTTATGTACAGCGTACCTCGGAAATATTGTGGGTTTGGTTCCAGGCTACTGCAATAAAGTGAATATTGAAGTAAAGTGAGTCACATGCAATTTCTGGCTTCCCAGTGCATAAAAAACTTACGTTTACACTAGAGTCTATTAAGTGTGCAGTAGCATAGCATTGTGTAAAAAAAGTATACATGCCTTAATTAAAAATTTGTTTATTGCTAAAAAATGCTAACCATCATCTGAGCCTTTAGTGAGTTGTAGTAGTAACATCACAGATCACTAATCGGGGAATACCCTGCTGATCCAGTGGTTAGGACTCTGCCGTTTCACCGCTGAGGGCTGGGATTCGATCCCTGGTCCAGGAACTAAGATCCCGCAAGCCCCGTGGTGTGGCCTAAAAAAAAAACAAACCACTAATCAAAGAACACCATAACAAATATAACAATAATAAAAAAGTTTGAAATATTATGAGAACTACCAGAATGTAACACAGAGACGTGAAATGAGCAAATACTGTTGGAAAAATGGTGCCAGTAAACTTGGTTGATGCAGGGTTGCTACAAGCCTTCGATTAAAAAAATCTGTGAAGCACAGCCGTATTCTCTATAATGCTGTGTACGTAATGTGTTTGCCCCTCTATTTCTTTTTTTTTTTAATTTATTTTTGGCTGCGTTGGGTCTTTGTTGCTGTGCGAGGGCTTCTCATGTGGTGGCTTCTCTTTTTGCAGAGCATGGGCTCTAGGCACGTGGGCTTTGGTAGTTGTGGTTCACAGGCTCAGTAGTTGTGGCTCGCGGGCTCTAGAGCGCAGGCTCAGTAGTTATGGCACATGGGCTTAGTTGCTGTGCGGCATGTGGCATCTTCCTGGACCAGGGCTCGAACCTGTGTTGCCTGCATTGGCAGGCAGATTCTTAACTGCGCCACCAGGGAAGTCCCCCCTCTATTTCTTTTTAAATCCTAGTTGTTTTTTTTTTCTGCGGTATGCGGGTCTCTCACTGTTGTGGCCTCTTCTGTTGCGGAGCACAGGCTCCGGACGCACAGGCTCAGCGGCCATGGCTCATGGGCCCAGCCGCTCCGCGGCATGTGGGATCTTCCCAGACCGGGGCACGAACCCGTGTCCCCTGCATCGGCAGGCGGGCTCTCAACCACTGCGCCACCAGGGAAGCCCTACATCCTAGTTTTAAAAGTCAGGTTTATTGATGTGTAATTTGCATTCAGTGAAATTCACTTCTTGTACATGGGCAGTTTGATGAGTTTTGGCACACTTAATCAGGGTAACCACTGAAACAATCAAGGTAGAGAATATCTCCATCACCTCTGAAAGTCCTTTCTCCACCCTGCACCTGTTTTTTTTTAATCAAATTTTTAAAAAATACACCTTTATTTGAATTTTTGGCTGTGCCTCACTGTTTCACATGGCATTCGGGAATCTTAGTTCCCGGACCAGGGATCCAACCCACACCCCCTGCAATGGAAGCACAGAGTCTTAACCACTGGATCGCCAGGGAAGTCCCTGCCCCTGTTTCTTGATTTACAGAGTTGAAGCAGCATCTATGAATTCCTTGCTCTTTAAGGTGATTCTGTGATTTTTAAAGATAATTTGGTGCATTCCTGTTTTCTGCTCTAGGGTGGATCTGGCTAGAGTGTATGTCCTTGGCCAGCTCGAACTGAAGAGTCACCCTCCTGTGCACCAGGCAGGGGGGATCAGGGGCTAGAGGAACAGACTGATTTATTGTGCACCAGCTATGTACCAGTACAGGGAAATATATTAATATAGTTTATTAATGTATCTTTATTAATATATTTTTAAGAAGATGAAACAAACACAAATGTGCAAAAAAAGTTATACATTCATTAGAAAGAACTGGTTTTGTTTCCTGAACCATTTGAAAGTAAGTTGTCAACCCGAGTGCCCTCTTTCCCCAGTACATTAGTGTATAAACAGTGGCCTTGGCCGCAGTACAGCTGTCAGGTACAATCCTCCCGTCTCGTTCAGGGTTTCCTCGTCCCAGTGACGTCCTTTGTAGCAGAAGGACCCCAGTCAGCACCATGTATAGCACATACTTGTCATGTCTCTTCAGTCTAGAAGGAGTCTTGGTCTTGCCTTGAATTGCGAGGATGACATTTCCGAATGTCGCAGGGCAGTGACTTTGCACAATGGCCTCCTGTGGACATCTTTGTCCAGTGTTTGGCGAGGATGTCACATAAAGGATGCTGTGTTCTCTTTGCATCTCACCAGGTACCATGGGCGTTGATTTGGGGAGGTACACTCATCACTCCGGGTCAGTCCCTGAGGAATTCTCAGTCCCCTACGAGGTCGCCCGTGGACCTCCCCGCGCTGGTGCGAGTGTGGTCCCCTTGCTCTCCCTTCGCTCTCCTGGGACCTTCACCTGTCCCGGTGGGTTGTTGGGTGCTACCTGGCAGCCACTGCATGTGTACCCGGGCCGCTGGCGGTGTCCTGGCCGTTGTGTGTGTCTGTGGGGGGCGTCTGGGGACGGTGCGGGCAGGTGCCGTCACACTTGGGTCCCCTCCACTGTCCAGGCGGCCAGGAGGGCTCCTGGGCCGGTCGTGTCCCACGTGGGGCCTGGCGGTCAGAGACTCCTCTTCACAAACATTTACGTCTGTTATTTCATCTGTCTGTGTATCTATGGAAAACCACGAGGTCACACCTGTGCCTCCAGGTCTCATCCAGTCCCACGGGATTCATTCTGGTTCTCTCCCGATGCATGTTTCTCACTCCCTTTTCTCACAGTGAGAAAACTGGCTCACAGTATCCTCAGTAGGTCTCCGTGACTTGCGCAATCCTTTGTAACTCGCCCTCGGCCTCCACCACCACCTCCTCTTGTCACGTGTGCCCCTCCTGCTGTGGGACCCCGACTCTCACGCCAGGCAGCCCCTCTGCGGGAATGCCCTCTTCACCTGCCACCGCTTCATCCCTGACCGCCGGCACCCCCCTTGCTCGGCCCACCTAATTTAGCACAGAATTGTACAGGAATGAGGGGCGTGCACGGTCCTTGTCACCTGAATGGAGCTCTGGGGATGGAATCGGTTTTCACCCTGTAATCACAATTTTGCAGTAAAAGTGAGGGATACATACATTTGTGCTGTAGCAGTCCGTGGGCATATCTGCAGAAGGAAAAACGTAATTGAATAAAGACTCACGGGGCGGGGTGTGGTGGGGGGGAGTTTTCGTTTCTGTGGTCGGGGGCAGCAGGACCGGGACCGGGCAGCAGAGCCTGGCCGTGGGGGTAAAGGGCAGCGTGCCCAGCTGCAGGAGGCAGCAAGCGGATGGGGGAGGGGGTGGGGGAGAAGGCTGATCCCGGCTGCCACCTCCACCAGATGTCCAGGGTGCTGCAGAAGGACGTGAAGCAGGAGTCACAGATGCGAGCAGAGATCCAGGGCATGAAGCAGGAGCTCTCCACCGTCAGCATGATGGATGAGTTTGCCAGATACGCCAGGCTGGAGAGGAAGATCAACAAGATGACTGATAAGCTCAAAACTCACGGTACTGTTCTCGTGTGTAGCGTGGGAAGCTTCGTACGAGCTGATTAACAGAGAAATCTTTATAGAAAGAGGCACGGCACATGTGCTTTGATCTTTGAGGTTCTGATGCTGACAGAGACTTTTGAGTTGTCTAGAAGAGACCCAGTAATAATAATTGTTACTTTCTCCTTATTTGCTGGTGAACCTTTGCTTTCTAAACACAGAAGCCTGGGGACTTCCCTTGTGGTCTAGTTGTTAGGACTCGGCACTTTCACTGCTGTGGTCCCGGGTTCGATCCCTGGCCCGGGAACTAAGATCCCGCAAGCCGAGAGTCATGGCCAAAAAAAAAAAAAAAAAAAAGAAGAACAAAAAAAAAAACACGCAACCACACAGAAACCTCTAACATCTTTGATTTTCTTCATTCTCTGTAGGTTGACATTTTCAAATTCAACACTTTTCTGAGAGAAGCCTAGAAAAATCTCATGGTGGATTCCCAGGAGCTTTTGTGAAGGCTCTAAAAAATGCCCAGCAGTGTCCTTATCCAAGTGTAGACTTCAGGCTGGGGATCAGGTCTCACTCAGCTTTATGTTGGCCACCGTTCCTAACAGTCTCCTCTGATGGATAGGAGGTCAGCTTGTGTGCTGAGAGAGTGCGTGGCTAGTAGAACATGCACAGGGGCCTGCCCAGGCCTGAGACAGACCTGACTCCCACGTACGGATTAGTGTGCTGTGTGGTCTGGGAAATCCAGGAGGAAAAAGGTAGTCCCGTTGGTAAGTGCCTCGTAAAAGAGTCTCTGATTTAGATGAATAGCTTTAAGAGTTTTTAAAATTAAAGCTTCAGATCTCATAATCTGTGGGTGATTCTGTTTTAAGTAACGGCACAGTGGGTGACTTCAAAGAAATTCTATTTTATATTTTCTAAGTGTGTGTGTGTGTGTGTGTGTGTGTGTGTGTGTGTATTTTGTTTGTTTGCTTTTTGGCTGTGCTGCGCAGCTTGTGGGATCCTAGTTCCCCGACCAGGGATCAAACCCAGGCCCTCGGCAGTGAGAGTGCAGAGTCCCAACCACTGGACCATCAGGGAACTTGCTTTTCTAAGTATATTGAGCAGATGTTACATACATAGTTAGAAAATAGTTTATGAGAAGAAATAACATTTCTGTGTGCTTGAATATCTTCTTCATTTTTTTTTAGGACTGATACCATTTCATCCTGTTTTTCCTTTCAGTGAAAGCACGGACAGCTCAGTTGGCCAAGATAAAATGGGTTATAAGTGTTGCTTTCTACATATTGCAAGTAAGTGTCCTATTCTGTCACCTGGGGTCATTGAAGTTGGTAACGGACTGTCCTCCAGACCATGTGGCCCAGAATCCGGGCCTGGGAATTCTGGCTTTTCCCCTTTCAGCTGCTGTGCTGTGTGGTCCTGCTAGCGTGTAACTCTGAACACTCTGTGAATTTCTATGTTAGACTAAAATGAAGCCTTTGTTTCTCTTAGTCTCTTTTAGCCTTTGTCTTTTAGAGTTGTTAAATGTTGGGATGTTTTAGCAGATGCGCTTCTCTGGAGTTCTTTCATTTTGCCTTTGTTTCAGTGCAGTGTTGGGAGCCTGGGGGTGTATGGAGTGAGGAAGCTTATTTAGACCTTGTATTTTCTAAGGGGGTCAGTGACTGTAGATATTTAGGCATTGTATTTTCTAAGGTGGTCAGTGACTGTGGCTGTTGCTTGTCACCTGGTGTGCAGACATGTAGGTGACGTGTAGATGCCTGCTCTCAGGCAGGGAACACGTCATTCTCACGTCAGTCCAAGACCTTTGATTCCCAACGTTCTTACCTGGGGGATGTTTACTTGTTCTGTTTGTGGCTGCTTCCTTCAGCCGAGGGTGTGGAAGTGCCGCTCGCACACTTAGTGGCTGCTGTAAATGGTCTCCGAGTTTCAGTCCTATGTGTGATCTTTCCTGGGGGAAAAGATTTGCGCCCAGCCCCCCCAAAGCCCAGGTGGTTTGGGTTTGTTTGAGGACATTGATCCTGAGGCGTTGTCCCTTTGGTGCGAGAGCGGTTTCACAGGGAGAGGAGTTGAGCAAGCCGCGGTCTGAGGTCCGATCGCTCGAGTGGCACGTTCAAGGCCACGAAGGGGATGGAAGACAGCTGCCCGAGCGCTGCTGGGAAAGGAGGAGAGGGCAGGCAGCGCTTCTCGTCCCGCCACTTAACCTCGCAGAGGGCTCACCTCTGCACTTGGGTGTGTGGGTGAGAGCGGTAGCTAGTTTTTCAAGGATCTGAGAGGCGTGAGGTCACTTTTGTCACTGATGAGGTGTAGTTAGCGTAAGCTGGCTGCTTAGAGGAGGTGCTCAGTGAGGAAAGAACACTTACGCTGGGGGAGACCTTGGTTACTCTATCAGCTAATCTGGTAGTGTGTATGTGCTGGCTGTGAGGACTGGATGGGTAGGGTTTGAGGTCACCGATCTGGAGAGTTTCCTTGGTTTGTTTCCATGTTTCCTCGTCTTCCGTGGTGATCGGTTGTGTGCCTGGCGGGATGTTTCCACTCACCAGCCGTGTCTTTGCAGGCTGCCCTGATGGTCACACTCATCTGGACGTACTACTCTGTCCCTGTGGCCGTGGTGCCGAGTCGGTGGATAACTCCACTAGACCGCCTGGTAGCATTTCCCACTGGAGTGGCAGGTACGTGGGCGCTGGCAGACGTGGCGGGAGAGCGTGGCCAGGTTGACCTAGGGGCGTGTGGCGGGAGGTTCGGTCAGCTGAGCTCAGCCTGACGCCCACAGTGAGAGCTCTGCGTCTCCGCCTCACACAGGGCTTGCAGCAAAGGAGCTGATGTCTAGAGGACTTACGTGTCCAGTGTCACCGAAATGTGAAGTAGCGGGGCTACAGTCCAACCCAAGCCTGCCTCCGTGATCCAAGCCCAGTACCTGGGGTCTGATACCCCGTTTATTGGAACATCACCTCTGGTTCCCAAATTCTGTGACTCCTTTTCAATTCACGCTATGCTTAGCCCCTCTGCAGCATTTCCTGCTATCGGCCATTCTTTGACTTCTGAAAGAATTTCTTTTGGGTGTTAAAATTAGTACATGTCATCGTAGAATGATTAGAAATATAAGAAAAAACTTTTAAAAAGACTCAGTAGCTGTGGAGAACCGCTCTTAACATTGCAGTATATTTTTTCCAGTTTTCTTTTCTATTTATTTTTGTATGGTTAAGGTTATCTGGCACATACAATTTTTTACCCCTCTTATTATGTAAGTCTTTTTCCACATCAATAAATTTCTTCAGAGTAGAGACGGACGTGCTGCTGGGTGTGCTGAGAGGGCAGCTTAATAAATTTCTTTATTAAGGAATTTTGAATAGCTGTTCTTGATTTGGATGTGTCATAATTTACTAATTTCCCTGTTAAAGGATATTTATTTAAGTCCCCAGTTTTTGCTGTAGAGATGACGCTGCAGTACACATCCTGGTCAGCCAGTCTTTGGTTATGATTTGTGATCACGCTGGAGGTGAATCGCTAAGTCAAAGGGATGACCGTGTCAAAGATTTCCAATTTAGCCAGGCCCCTTCCTTCCCCTCCCCCTCCCTCTTCCCGGACCCAGCCAGGATTGTTGTAGCTGGTGGCTCTCAGTGTTGCTGAGCTGAGGAGCCAGAGGCCACCCTTCCGGGCATCTTGTGGCCTCTCTTCCTGTCTCTCAGCATCAGTGGGGCAAGAAAGGTGTGGGTAAACATTCCTTCGTGCTTGTAATGCTTTGGTGGGAAGGGAGAAACAGATCATCTGACAGGGTGGTCTTACAGTCTATTAATATCATAAATAATGATGCACATCCCTCTGGCAGGAAAGATAAATTCAAATCATTGTTTGTTGTTTTGAGTAGTTCCTGCTTAGTAAAGAAGGCAGCTCTGTGAATCAGTAGAAAGTCTGCGGGCTTCCCTGGTGGCGCAGTGGTTAAGAATCTGCCTGCCAATGCAGGGGACACGGGTTCGAGCCCTGGTCTGGGAGGATCCCACGTGCCACGGAGCAGCTAAGCCCGTGCGCCACAACTACTGAGCCTGCGCTCTAGAGCCTGAGAGCCACAACTACTGAGCCCACGCTCTAGAGCCTGAGAGCCACAACTACTGAAGCCCGCGTGCCACAACTACTGAAGCCCATGCGCACCTAGAGCCCGTGCTCCGCAACAAGAGAAGCCACTGCAATGAGAAGCCCGCGCGCCGCAACAAAAGAGTAGCCCCCGCTCGCCACAACTAGAGAAAGCCTGCGTGCAGCAACGAAGACCCAGAGCAGCCCCCCCCGCAAAAAGTGATCAATTTGAACCCAGGAAACACAAACTTGGTGTTAGCCCAACACTACTCAAAAAGGACTGAAGTGCTCTATTTCCTAAAGTCAAAGGTAGCAGAGGCAGGAAATGTGGGCGGAACTCCTGGCATGCTCTCATGTTGAATTTCTTTATTTTTAGGTGGTGTTGGAATTACCTGTTGGATTTTAGTCTGTAACAAAGTTGTGGCCATTGTGCTTCACCCTTTCAGCTGAAAAAGAAGATGAATTTGGCTACAGCACTTTCAAAAACGAATTTTCACTTAGGAGATTACAAATCTGATTTATACTGTTTTATTGTTTTGTTTATTTTTGTTTGCTTGTTTTTTTAAAAAAGGAAACACAAGCCACAGGTTAGTTGTTGTTGTTGAACGTGTTTGTTCTTGGACTTCATGTTGAGATTCTTAGAAGAATCACAGTTTTGTACATTTGTTGTGAGCCATGGAGGCCAGTCTCGTGTGTACCAGCCAGCACGGCACCAGATTTGTGATAAGAAGTGTGTGACATTATGGGCTACATGTTGTTACTTGTGATTTGCACTCTCGGCATATTTTAAAGGTCACATTGCCAACTGGAAAGTCAAACTTTTCTAATAACTTAAGTACTTTAAAGACTTTGTGCTATTTTTAATCCAGATTAGAAAGTAACTTAATTTTAATACTACTACTAGAATTTGAAAATTTGTTTTTTAATCTCATGCAGTACTACCAGGAGAATAACACTAATTGACATTGCTTGTGCTTTTTCCTTCCTAAAATGTCATTTGTTGGGCAAGCCTTTGGATGGTGTTATCCACTTATTTGAAGCTGTTAACTTTTCATTACTGTGTTTTATAAATGTATTCATGAGCCCATAATGCATTGTTTTGTGTTTGAACAGTGTGTTTTATATTTAATGTATTTCGAATGAAGGGTATTTTTAAAGCATTTAATATTTATGCTCTGTAGAATGGAACAAACTTAAAAAACAAACTGGGAAGGCTGATTAAGTTAATTTCAACGGCTACATGTTTGCCCCGTCAAGTATAATTCTGCTCAGTATTTTTAAAAACACTTTTTTCTAATTACAATCTTGCAAGTGCTTGTGTGACTTCCTTCCTTACGGCCACTTACTTGCTACGACCGATCGGTGGCAGAGGGCCTGAAACGATCACTAAGTGGGCCACGGCCCTGTGAAGCGAACTTCTAGCACGAGTGTTTAAAAGATCACTTTTGTATCCTTGTGTTCCCTGACGGTGTGATAGTAAGTTCGTTATTATTTCTGGTAATCGAGCTGTGTAGAGACGGAGCACTGTGCTGCTTTAGTTGATGGTCACAGAGTGGGTTTTGGGTTCCCCTCATCACTCAGACTCACCCGGCCCCAGGCTGTTGCAGCTCTGGGAGAGGATGTAGAACTGGGAATACGGCTGTATTTACAGCAAACACCAGTGTCCAGCGTCCAGTCACCTCACAGGTACGTTTTAGCCACAGAGCATGAGCAGATGACCTGCCGAGGACATGATAGCAGCAGAAGGAAGCTTCGGGGTCTTGGGCCCCTTCGAGGCCACAGGCCCTATGTGATTCGTGAACTGTGGCGTGAATGGCAGGTCACATAGTCAACAGTCGGGTGGCCAGGTACGCGCACTGTGGACCATCCTGGGATCACTAATTGGTGAAAGTCTCCCTGACAAGACCCGTATTTATCTCCCAGGGATATGTTCTTGCAATTAATACTGCAAGATTTTTGACAGGTTTTACTGAGGCTAGAGGAAAAAATTTATAATTCACAGCTGTTCACTCTTTCCACATACATTAATAGTTTGTGAAGATGAAATAAGGGAAATTTAAATGTCCATCACATTTCACATTCTTGTGGTTTTTGAAAAATGGTGTGTGTTTTTAAAGTTTTTATTATTTATTTATTTTTGGCTGTGCAGTGGCTTGTGGGGGATCTTAGGTCCCTGACCAGGGATCAAACCTGTGCCCTCTGCAGTGGGAAATCCCTGGTGTTTGTTTTTAAATAGGTAGTAAACGTGGCACTGAATTCAAAAGATACAGAAAGGGATGTGATGAAAGTACATCTTCTGACCTTCTACTGTCGTGTCACCCATTTTTCCACTATTACTAGTTTCTTTATGATTCTTCCCATGGTATTCCATACATTTATGAATATCGATGTACGTGCTTTTAAAATAGCTTTTAAAAAGTAATACCTAGGGCTTCCCTGGTGGCGCAGTGGTTGAGAGTCCACCTGTGCTGCGGAGCGGCTGGGCCCGTGAGCCATGGCCGCGGAGCCTGTGCGTCTGGAGCCTGTGCTCTGCAACGGGAGAGGCCACAGCAGTAAGAGGCCTGTGTACCAAAAAAAAAAAAAAAAAGTAATACCTAAAAAAAACCCCCACAAAAACTGTTTGCTTTTTTTTTTTTTTAAATCCTACCTGGAAAGCACAGAAAAGGAGTGAGGAAGCAAAGTCTCCTGTGATTCCACAGAAGTGGGACGACTGGTGTTAACATTTGTGCTTTTCGCTCTTTTCTAAAATTTTATTGATAGCTGTAGGTTTTGTGTTTCTATTTAAAATTACTGGGTATAGTTTATAGTTTCATGTGAGAATAGACATCTGTTTGATTTAAAATACATCTAAAGTGGGCTTCCCTGGTAGTGCAGTGGTTGAGAATCTGCCTGCCAATGCAGGGGACACGGATCCGGGCCCTGGTCTGGAAGGATCCCACATGCCGCGGAGCAACTAAGCCTGTGCGCCACACCTACTGAGCCTGCACTCTAGAGCCCGCGAGCCACAACTACTGAGCCCACGCGCCTAGAGTCCGTGCTCCGCAACAAGAGAAGCCACCGCAATGAGAAGCCCGCGCACCACAACAAAGAGTAGCCCCCGCTCACCGCAACTAGAGAAAGCCCGCGCGCAGCAACGAAGACCCAATGCAGCCAAAAATAAAATAAAATAAATAAATATATATAAAAAAAATACATCTAAAGCTCTCATCACGCCAATTTTGTTTGCTTTATATTTATGGTGAGTCAAGCAGGGAAATCTTTATGTACAAACCCACAGTCATTTTTGTATGGGGTTAATACAGTTCTTCTGTTGCCAGTGCAAGTGGGTGGAAAGCTAGCTCAACTAGTTTCCTCTTCCCTGACCTGGCCAGACTTTGTGGCCTCCCATGGTTTTTCTTACACATACATAGCTCTCTGTGTGTGGGGGGGCTGTGTGTGTGTGTGTGTGTGTGTGTGTGCGCGCGCATGTGTGTGGTGCGCACACTGGCCCCTCCTGTCCAATCTATATTTTATTGGACCTTTAAGCCTTCTCTGACCGCTTTAGATAATAGTGATTTCTTTTTTCTTCCCTTCCTCGTCAGAACATCTTAAGTAGTATCAATATGACTGCTCTGTCAACTAATTTTGTATTGACTTGTGGTGTCTATTGTTGTGTGTTTTTATTTCTAATGTTTTAGATACTTTTGTGATAAAGGGTTTTCTGTCGATGCCGCAAGTGCCTTTACGGCCAGAGACTGTTCCTTAGACTTTTTTATACCCCTTCCAGCGTGTTAAGTCAGTACCCAGGGATATTTAACTTGAAAAAAAACACACATAATGGTTTTCCACTAGGGCCACATATACCTTTTACAGGGAGTACATTTTCATAGTTGGGGGGTTACCAGTTAACAGGGAAATTTTCTAGGGTGCTGTTTTCTTACCGGTCCTTCATGACAGAGCCTTTTGGTGGTGTCACAAGATTTAAAGCTCTTTGTGTAGTTGGTTTGCACACCATGTGGATCGCAGGGCAGACGGTTCATTTTCTCTCTGGGTTCACTATTGTTTGTGTGGGTCACCTTTTCTGCCTGCATGTTTGGAATGTAAAGTGTATGCATCCCTCTTTCAACACTCAGAATACTGACTCTTACCACTGAGTTCAATCTTTTTTTTTTTTTAATTTTTAAACGTGTCACTATTTAAAAAATTTTTTTATAAATTTATTTTATTTATTTATTTTTGGCTGCATTGGGTTTTCATTACTGTTTTAGGTCTTTGTTGCTGCGGCGAGCGGGGGCTACTCTTGGTTGCAGTGGGTGGGATTCTTATTGCGGTGGCTTCTCTTGTTGCGGAGCACGGGCTTCAGTAGTTGCAGCACCGGGCTCAGTAGTTGTGGCTCATGGGCTCTGGAGCACAGCCTCAGTAGCTGTGGCCCATGGGCTTAGTTGCTCCGCGGCACGTGGGATCTTCCGGACCAGGGATCGAACCTGTGTCCCCTGCATTGGCAGGCGGATTCTTAACCACTGTGCCACCAGGGAAGTCCCACATCTCTTGTTTTGAAGCTATTATAAATGGGATTGTTTTAAAATTTAATTTCAGATTGTTACAAGTGTACAGAAATTGATTTTTGTACATTGATCTTGTTTTATGTAACCTTCAGAACTCATTTAGCAATTCAACATTTTTTAGTGGATTCCATAGGATTTTCCATGTAAAAATCATGTAATCTGTGAATATAGGTAGTTTTACTTCTTCCTTTCAGATTAATGCCTTTTATTTCTTTTTTGCCTAATTGCTCTGGCTGGGATGTTTGGTATGATGCTGTAGAAATGATGAGTGTGGAATTACTGCCTTTTTCCTTATCTGGTTTGGTATCAAGGTTCTGCAAGCCTCATAAGAATGGGTTGGAGAGTGTTCCTCCTTCTATATTCTGGACTAGATTGCTTACGATCTGAATTATTTATTCTTTGAATATATCATGAACTTGCTCGTAAAAACTTGCTTGGGTTTTCTCTTATTTTTGTTGGAAGATTTTAAACTACTGATTTCAGTGTCTTAATAATGATTCTGGGGTTATTCAGTTTTATATTTCTTCTTGAGTCATATTAGGCATGTTAGGGTAGGGATTTATCCATTTCTTTTCAACTTTCAAATATATTTGGATAGAATTTTTGTAAATACTCTGTTGGTGGTGGAAAATACAAGTTTTAAAGTTTTGGGGTATGGCTTCTGTATATGTCCATTAGGTCAGACTTACCAGTTGTCTTATTCAAATCTTTATCTTTACTGCTGTTCTTTTATTTCCTGAGCCATCCATTACTGAGAAAGGTATATAAAAGTCTGCCGTTATGATGCAGACTTGTAGTTATGTCAATTTTGCTTTATGTTTTTAAGTTATTGTTAAATGTATGCATGTTTAGAACTCATACAGCTTCCTGGTGGATTGAACTCTTTGTTGTGTTATAGTAACCTGTGTTATCTGTAGCAATAATTTTTGCCTTCAGGTCTTTTTTTTTTTTTTTTTTTACACCAACTTTCATTTGGATGGTATTTGCCTGGCAGACCTTTTCTCACCCTTTGACCTTCTGTATCTCAGTGGCTTAGATATGTGTATAAAAAGCACATGGCTGTATTTTAAAAATCCAATCTATATTGTCTTTTAATTAGAACATATAGCCCATTTACACTTATTGAAATTACTGATATATTTGGTTTATGTCATATTATTTTGTACTTTTATTTTTGTTTGTATTCGTTCCACTTTCCTGTTTTCTTTTTCCTCCTTATTTGTTGTTTTAGGAGAACCTACAGTTCTTTCCTCCTCCTGCGTTTCTCCTCTGTCCCCTTTACAACACACACAGAATACTTAACTCCTGACACTTCTGATCACCAAATGCGTGTGGGTTTTACCCCATAACAAGCAGTTCTCTGGGACACCAGCTGGGTGTCCAACAGTTTAACTCAGTTCTGATACTCTTTTACCTGGAGATGGCATCAGATCCCACAGGTTGAGGGCTCAGTCCCACAAGACTGCCCTCCTCCCCCTTCCCCTGCCCCCCAACTTCAGATGCCAGCCCCAAGTCCAGGTTGTCACCTGTGCTTCTGAACGACCAGCTAGAACTCAGAGGTTCCCACGACCCCCTCCTCAGCTTCGATTAATTTGCTAGAGCAGCTCACAGAACTCAGGAAAACCATTTACTTACTGTTTACCAGTTCATGATAAAGGATGGGATAAAGGACACAGATGCACATCCAGAGGAAGAGAAGCACAGGGCAAGGTATGTGGGGAGGGGCGGGAGATTCCGTGCCCTCTGGGCACACCAGTCTCCCCAGATCTTCATGGGGTCACCAACCCGGAAGCTCCCCAACCCTGTACTTTTGGGATTTTATGGAGGCTGCATTACGTAGGCATGTTCGATCATTAACTCCATTTTCAGCCTCTCCCCCTCTCTAGACAGTGGGGTGCGGAGCTACAGTCTAAGCTTCTAACCAAGACCAGCCCCCATCCAGGAGCCATTCAGGAGCCCGCCAAGAGTCGCGTTCTTAGGACAAAAGACACTCCTGTCACCCAGGAAATGACAAGGGTTTTAGGAGCTCCGTGTCAGGAACTGGGGTCAAGGATGAAATACTAGAACCAAAGATGCACCTGGTGGTCTCATCACTCAGTTACCAGGTTTCAGGAGCCCTGTGCCGAGAACTGGGGGCAGAGACCAATACATACACTCTGTTATCTCACAATTACCTTTTGTTTTTCACGTCCCTCTCGCCCATACGTGTTGAAGTTATTTGACTTTTGCTATAGTGCTTATACTAGAAAATTTATCAGTGCTTAAAGTTAATATTCTTCTCTCCTCATCAGCAGTGTAAGACTCACAACAGTTTAGCTCCAGTCTTTCCCTCCCGACGTATTTGCTACTCTTGTCATAAACCTATGTGATAGATACCTGATACTTTAGCTATATCTTACTTTTTTGTAACGCCACGAGTTGTATAAAACGGTAATGTTCTCTTAGAATTACCAGTCTCTTGCATACGAGACCTTTTATCTCAAATCACTTTCCTCCTGCTTGAAGTTTATCTGTTAGAACAGGGTTAACAAACCACTATTTGCAAAATCAGGGAGCAGCTGGACTTGGCCTATAGGCTCGAGTGTGTTGATTTTATTGGAACTCAGCCATATCCTGAGGTGTCCGGGCTTACTGAAATTATTCCTTTGATATGCATCTTTCCTGTCTAGGGCCTGTGTCCTGTTTTTCTCCATCCTGAATCCCCTCAGCAGTCAGGGGCAGCTGCAGTGGCTGATGGTTTTCTGGCCACAGCATCCTTCGTTTAGTGAAACGGCAGGCGGCATTCTCTGTCCACAGTAATAACGCTGATATGTGAAGTTTTCGTAGATCTGACCCAGATATCTGTTGTTCCTGTTGGTTCTCATAGCACCTTGTTTTCTTGTGTCTTTCTCTGACCTCTCTAGGGGAATTTCTTGAGGCCTGGATTAAAGGTAGTTTCTTCCAGAGAGGGTTTGCATCTCCACTGCCCTGGGGGTACTACCAGCCTAAATCGCTTTAAACTTTAAATTACAGAGACCGGGTAACCCAATTTCAGGCTCTCCAATAGGATGAGGGCTGATTAATGTCAACAGAGTTTAAGTTTGGTAGCTCACTCAGGTTGGATGTCCCAGTTTGTGAGAGGGACCTCTTCCTAGGCCCCTACTTAGGCTGGTTTTGTCCCCTGGGTTTTGTCCTGGAGGCTTTTTGGGTGCTCAGCAAATGCCCTGTGAACTAAAAATGTCTCCTGCCGTATCAGTAAACAAAGAATGTTGCAGCCATCATAATACAGCCTCCCTGAAGGTGAGCCCTGAGGGAACTCAGGATGGAAACAGGATGCCCGCCATCAAGCTGTCAGCCACGGCAGCTACACACCCACCCACCCCCCACCCCCCCCTCCAAGGGTGCACCCTGAGGGGACTCAGGATGGGAAAACACAGGCTCCTGGCCCCAGACAGAACAGGTGCACATCAAAGGAATGATTTCAGTGAGCCCAGACTTGCATCTTCCCATATACAGAAAAGCACTAAATTCCTTAACTTGAGATGTCTGGTTTTCTTTAATAGTAATCTTTTGATGTTCCTATTACCTGGTCTTTGCTGCAAAAACTCCTGTATATCCTGGCCCCCGCTTTGCCTCTTCAGCTCAGTCCCTCAGAGCCATCTGAGATGCTGTTGTCCTGGGCTTAGGTCTTCAATTTTGTCCGCCGAATAAAACGCAACTCTCAATTTTTAGTTTGTTCATTTTTTTTTTTTTTCAGTTGACAGCCCATTAGGTGAGCTGACTTCAGAGCTCTGTTTGCCTGCCTCCCTGATGCCCACTTTCCTGAGTGTTTACCGGCTGAACAACTGATTAAAAAACATGTTTGTATAGTTAATATGGCATTTTTAGCTTTTTTACAGCAGGAGTGCCAGAGTACCTTCTCTACCAGACTACAGGAAATGGATCTCTTGTTTTTATTTTGAAACCTTTTTTCCTCCTGATTACAAGGTCATGTTCATTATAGAAAATCATAGTAAAAAAAAAATTACCAAGAATAAATTTAAAAATTGGCCACAATCTCATTCCTCAGATATAAAAAGTTAACATTTTAATTTATTACCCCACAACTTCCTATGCATATAATTTTTTAAACAAGATGACCAGAAGGTAACAGGCTTAGATTATATTTCAATAGTTATTCTGTACAAAAGCACTTTTAATTTTTTATTTTAAGTTTTAATTTTTTTTGGCCATGCCCCTCATGGCTTGTGGGATCTTAGTTCCCTGACCAGGGATTGAACCCGGGCCTTCTGTCAGTGATAAGTGTGGAGTCATAACCACTATACTGCCAGGGAATTCCCCAGAAGCACTTTTAGACTGCGCTGATTTAATGTTATCATTTGTGCTTTTGTTGTGAGTAGGCATAAGAAAAGATCCCTTGAAAAATCCTCCATCTGCTATAAAGCAGGAGTAGGCATTGCAATATTATAATATTACTCTGTACACCATTTCTAAATCCTTTGAGTACATTTCTCTAGAATTTTGAGCTTGGTAGTTGTGTCATTTCATGTGTATTTGTGTATCTCCCCATGTTACGCCTCTGAGAATTCTAACTCTCCTCCCTCCCTCTCTCCCCTTCTTTCCTTCTCTCTCTTTTTTTTTTTTCCACTGTGATTTTCATAAAGATCAAAGCTTATGCCAATTGTAGTATTTATCTCATCTTTGGTTTTAAACACAGTTTTTTTCCCACCATGACTTTCATTCCCTTTTGAAAGTTTACTATTCTCAATTTTCAAAAGTGTGTTGATATTAATGAAATAAAATTCACATTTTATGGCAAGACTTTAAACATAAAAATTTTCTCTGCCCATTTGGGCCTTCTCTCTCCACTTTAGTATGCGTTGTGCATCTGCATTAACCAGACCTCCTTGGGAGATAACACTCCTCCTTAATCTTAGGAAGGGTCACAACTGTTTAGGAGATAACCTTCCTTCTTAGTCTTATAAGGGGTCATGATGATGCACGCTACTCGCTTCATACTGTAGATCTGGGTTGTGTAAACTGTCAATAATACATCACTTGATATATAGCCCTCTGCCTCAAAAACTTATATAACCGCACTTTGACTTCTAATGGGTGGAACAGTTCTCAGAACTTCCTGAAGGACTGCCAGGTTATAATCCTTAGGTTGGCTTGAATAAAATTTTCCATTTCTTTCTTAGATCAACTATTGATTAATTTTTTTCATTGCCTGTATTACACACCAACCCATAAACATGTTTGGAAATAGTATGGTCTACATTGCAAATAGGTTGCCCTTATAAATAAATGAAAGTAAGTTAATTGATTAACATTGGGAGTACAGCCTCCTCTGTATAGTCCTAATATAAAATAATCTAAGTATAATGAATATAATCATTAGGACTGAGCAGCTAACTTGCATGGACCCTGATTATACCAATGTGCTCTTTTTAAAGAGCAAGATTAACAGAAAAACGGTCAGGGTACAGGGTATGCAACAGATAAAAAATACTGAATCTTGGGTGTATATGAGGAAAGTGTCACCCACAAGGGCAGGATATTAGATGCCCAGTTTAGCTGAATAAGAGAATGCTCAAAAGTAATTTTCATAAAACCAAGTTTGGTAATTGCTGTGCTTTTTTTTTTTTTTTTTAAATAGAGGCTTCTTATATTGTTTCCTTTCAGAGCTGCTTCCGTGTTTTTAAGTTACAATGTAATTTGATTCCTGATAAGGTTCTTACATGCGTGACATGTGTATGTCTTAGGTTGACTACCTTACACTTAACTAGCTATGGAATCCCATAGTATATTGAAGCCATGTAGTAAATCAGTCTTCCAAAAGATAATGGACATGTGTCAGTTGTAGAAGAAAAAAGATGTAATTTTGTGTTTGTTGTCATTGGCTAATATACAATGAACTTCTAAAAATTAGATTAGCAATAAAACAAAGCCTTAATTATTCAAAGTCAATTTAAGTACTGAAAACACACACACACACACACACACACACACACACACACATTAAAACTACGAGATTAAAGGCACATAAGACCAGAATATCAAACCAGAGTGGATTAGGATATTGGAATATATTTAAATAATTATTTTTCTCTTTCCTTCTGTAGGTGAAGATGACTTAATAGAACTTACCACAGTTACTTTAGAGTCTCCAAAAGCATTGCTGGCAGAGGCCTGACTAGCGGGTAGGTGGTGCATCTTCTTACTCTGCAAAGTCTCTTCAGGCCCCTTCATGACAGCAGTGCTTGTTTGGTTCTGTTTTAAGACACAGCCTGATCCAAAGAGTTCTTCCATTAGACTGCTTTTCTTCTCTCTGAAAGCTGTGTCATTTGCTTTTGTTCTGGAAGATGTACCAAAAGAGGGTTCATAGGTGACAGTAGGGTGCTCCAGCCTCACTTCTCCCCTGTGGCTGTGGTGCTTGCCTGTGCTATGAGTGCACCTCGTGCTGCCTGCATTGGCCAGCCCGCTGGAGGCAGGAAGCCCATGATGCAAGTTTTCGATCGCTTCTGTGAATGAATAATGCTTTCTTTGTCTGAAGGGTATTTTGATATTTGGAGCAGGATTTTTATCTGGCATTTCACCCATTTCACTTATTTCTGGACTTCTTTTAGACTTTTCATTTACTGTATCGTCTTCCTGACCACTTTCCCCTTCGGGATGGATTACTTGAATTCTTTCTGGTGGTAGTTCCTGTTCTTCTTTTACTAAAGTGGTTTTCTTTTCTTGATCTTCTGTTCTCTCTCTCTGTTGTCCAATATTCTCTAGAGATGGCTGTGCTTCTTCTATATGTTCCTCTTCCTTTGATAAATCTGTAGTAGAAAAATAGTTAATTTACTGACGTTTAAAATGAATGGATTTCTATTTCAAGATGGCATGTTGAACACAGTTATTTACACCTACTGACAAGCACGTTACAATGACAAAAAGGAAAGCAAATACAGGGAAAGGTGGTATTAACAAGCTTGAAATGTTATACTTTCCTAGAACATACCAGATAAATGAGAATTATGAAACCAAAAGAAAATGATATTCATAAACTTTGCCAATATGTTATTAATAGGTGTTCAACACCACCAGCTAGAAGTAGTGCCCGTTAAAACAAGAGAATATTTTTTACTCATCCAATTGGCAGATAATTTCCAGAGTTGGCCAGAATATGGGGACATTGGAACTTTGGTTCCCCATTGGTGGCTTTGTAAGCTGGTGTGCAGTTTGGATGGCAGGTTGGTAGTATCTATCAAAACTTTAAGGGAACATGCTCTTAGACCCAACAACTTCACTCGTAGAACCAAACCCTACAAATATACACAAAGATGCGTCTAAGGATGTTCACTGCAGCCTGTTTGTGTTTTTTTTTCCCCCAATAAATTTATTTATTTAATTTTTGACTGCATTGGGTCTTTGTTGCTGCGCATGGGCTTTCTCTAGTTGTGGCGAGCGTGGGCTACTCTTTGTTGGGGTGCGCGGGCTTCTCACTGCAGTGGCTTTTCTTGTTGTGGAGCATGGGTTCTAGGCATGCGGGCTTCAGTAGTTGCAGCACACAGGCTCAGTAGTTGTGGCTCGCAGGCTCTAGAGCGCAGGCTTAGTAGTGGTGGCACACCGGCTTAGTTGCTCCACAGCATGTGGGATCTTCCTGGACCAGGGCTCAAACCCGTGTCCCCCGCATTGGCAGGCAGATTCTTAACCACTGCACCACCAGGGAAGTCCTGTAACCTGGTATAGTAAGAGTGAAACATCCTGAACATCTGTTCAAGGATTCCTGGTTAAAAGAATTAGAGCGCGTGGGATTGTGGAAAATGAGTTACTGAATGAGGAGGTGAGCATGCACTGCCAGGAGGAGATGATCGCAGAATACTGTTGTATGGAAAGATGTCCCTTCCTCTGCAGATCCTTCCCCAGGCACCGAGGAAGCCCTGTGTGCAGCTCTCCCCTCCTCAGAGGACCAGACCCTCGCGGGTTCTGAGCAAACAGCATCGCTAACGGCGAACCGCTCAGTGAGGCCATCGTTTGTGAGGGAGGATGGGGACAATATCGGGTGTGCAAAGAGTTGGAACATTTCCTCATGTGACTACATTCTGGAATAAAATTATTCACTTATACTCTAGGAGAATGAAAATAATACTAGCAGGAGAAAGAAGTATGTTTCAAGAATGGTGTACTCCAATATAAAATAAAAAGTTAAAAAAAAGTAGATTTAAAAAAAAAGAATTAATGCTGAGCCTGGAAGCCAGTCAAACGTACAATTAACTCTAAATAGCTGTTAATATTATGCCCTATGATACCTGATGAGAATGTTAACATTTGAGAACATGGGGGAAAGTACTTATTTTCCACGATCTCCCCAGCCCCGCCTGGCCTCCCCGCTGCCGCCCAGTAGCAGGTCTGGTGCCTCCTCCGCACCAGCTCCTTCCCGGCTCCACGGTCCTCATCGTGGCCGAAGCGCCCTGCCCACCGCCCCCTCCGACACACCACCTCCTACTTCCTCGCCCCCTGTGCGACCCCTCCTCTGGGCCCAGCGTCCGTGGGACCATCTCTTCTCGGGGTTCCACGTGGATCACTTCCTTCTAGTCTCCTGAGCTGCCGTCAGCTCACCCTCAGCCCCTTCCCTGTCCCCTTCTCGGTGGGGACCTTCTTTCCAGCACCCACCGCCCTCTCGCAGCCCCACAGGTCTTCTCCAAGGGCACAGGCTCCGAGGGCGGGGCATCTTGTCCCCAGGGCCCGGAGCAGTGCCTGACACAGCATATGCGCAGAAAATATTTGTCAAGTGAATGAGGAAACTTTCTAGGACAGTAAGAATTACCAAAATGGGGCTTCCCTGGTGGCGCAGTGGTTAAGAATCCACCTGCCAATGCAGGGGACACGGGTTCGAGCCCTGGTCCGGGAAGATCCCACATGCCGCGGAGCAACTAAGCCCGTGCGTCACAACTACTGAGCCCGCGCACCTAGAGCCCATGAGCCACAACTACTGAAGCCGGTGCACCGAGAGCCGGTGCTCTGCCACGGCAATGAGAAGCCCGCGCACCACAACAATGAGTAGCCCCCACCCGCTGCAACTAGAGAAAGCCCGCGTGCAGCAATGAAGACCCAATGCAGCCAAAAATAAATAAGTTTATTTAAAAAAAAATTACGAAAATGGACTAAAAAATAGGTGGAAAATGTAAACTGACCAGTGACCACAGAAGGAACCGCATGGGAGCCAGTGGCTTTCCAGGGGTTCTGCCCACCCTCGGTGTTATTTAAACCTCGTTCTAAAGCCAGCCTGGCCTCACTGCTAAAAGGTGGCCCCTCCCGGCACGGCCCTGGGCCCCTCGGGGGCTGTTCCCGCGGCTGCTCTTTCCAGGGAGGTTGTGCTTGCCCAGCCCGGTGGGGTGTCGCCCAGATGTCCCTTTAGCAATAACTTAACATGGAAACAATGGGGCAGTGTCATCAACGTTCTGAGGGAAGATGATCTCCAGCCTAGAATTTTCTTTCCAGTCAATTATTAATCAAGTCTAAGTAGAAACATGACATCTCCAGAGGAAATGCACACAGATTTGCCTTCCACGCAAGTGTTCTCAAGAAGCCAGTAGAGGTTGTACTCGTAGGACATGATGGCGTTTACCAGAAAAGGGAAGGACACAGGGTAGGAAAGAGATCTGGTGGCGAAGGGGTGACAGGAACCAGCAGGAAGGGTGAAGGGAGGCCCCAGGACCGCAGAGGGCACCAAGGCAAGGGCTTAAGCATTAAGGGCTTGCACCACCAAGCCCCTGCCCCGCTAACCCCCCAGCCTCCAGTGTCCTTGGTCTGACCTGACCACGTGGGGCCTGGCCAAGCTGTCGCCCTCACTATGGTGCCTGCAGCCTGGGTGGGCTGAGGACCCTCATTTCACCACACAGAACCCTCTGCTCTCTCTCGGGGGTCCAGCACACGGGGCCTCTCCCCACACCCCATGTGCAGAGCAGCCCTGCCGCTGCCTGTCTCCGATGGGTCCCCAGCTCCCAGGACCCGGCATGACGTTGGCCCTGGCTGGGCCCCGGTGCCTTCAGGGAAGCTGCGGCCAGCCTGCCTGCTGTGGAATCTTCTTTAGGGGCAGTGCTGCCCTTTACTCAGCTGGGTTTGAGATTGAGACTCAGTTTTTTAAAACTGAACATGTTGTCTAAGAATACACATGGGATCGGGAGTTGTGCGGAAAAGCTGGCATAAAATGGAAGATCGTGGTTGTTTGTGGTGGGCGGCGGGAGGGTTATGGTTATGAAGGGCCCGCAGGGTGTCCCAAGGGACAGTAATGTTCCACGTCTTAAGCAGGTAGTGGAGTTCGTTTTATAACAGTTCTTTAAATTGAATATATATGTTTTATATATACTTTTATACACACACTGAGTAATTCACAAGTTAAAAAAAATAAAGTAAGAGTAAAGGAGAGGGGCTTCCCTGGTGGCGCAGTGGTTAGGAATCTGCCTGCCAATGCAGGGGACACGGGTTCGAGCCCTGGTCCAGGAAGATCCCACATGCCGTGGAGCAACTAAGCCCACAAGCCACAACTACTGAAGCCCCTGCGCCTAGACCCCGTGCTCCGCAACAAGAGACGCCACTGCTATGAGAAGACAGCGCACTGCAACGAAGAGTAACCCGCTTGCCGCAGCTAGAGAAAAGCCCGCATGCAGCAATGAAGACCCAACACAGCCAAAAAAAAAAGTAAAGGAGACTTTTGAAAGTTGTTAAAATTACCTTCATATTTTCTCTTGGAATCCTCTTGGTTTGGTAGTTTACTGATACAGTGAGAACTTGCATGGATTATTTCAATCGATTTTTCTTTATGACCAATGTTTCCTCTTGTCTTTTTACCCTATAATTTAGAAAAGTGGCAAAAACATATTTTTGGCAGTAGAGGTAATTTTAAATTGTGTTTTATTTAATGAATACAAATACTTTTTGTATAGAACAAGTGAGTAAAGCTTATTTTTGTAAAGATATGTTTAATTAGACACTGCAAGAATTCAAATTTGCTGTACCTTAGTTGTCAAAGATGGAACATCTTCCGATATTTGGGTTTCCTGGTGTCGCATACTTGTAAGTGAAACACTTTTCCTTTCTGCTTGTACTGACTTGGTTGAAGAAACTACAGAACAGGTGTATTATATGTAAGAAACATATTTTACATTTGGAAGCAATACTGACTTTAAATGTAAAATAACAACTGAAGTTTGTAATGTAATTATAAAACAAAGTATAGTAGATGTTTTCTAAAGATTTTCAGTAAATGTATAACATTTGCCAGTTTCACTTTTTGCCCTAGCATCTCGCCTGTTTTGTCTTATTTTGGGCCCCAGAGGTTATGGCGATCACAGTGGTAAAGTACCAAAGAAGCAGGCGTTAGGATGGGTCGGCATTGCCATTGGAGGACACGGCTGTCCCTGCTGGCAGAAGGGATTCAGAACCGTAGCTGTGCAGAGAGTGTGCGCCATCGTGTCTCCTGTGTCAGAGCTCTTGGTTGTCGATGGTTGGATTGCCCACGCTAAAGTGCACGAACGCTAAACCTAGTAGTCACTTTCCTTGAAGTGTTATCCCATTTAAATGACCCCACGTTTGATTTTATCATCTTCTCTGCTGGCTGTTGTTCTGGATTATAAACCAAAAGCAAACAAAGGCAGGCAAGGAAATCTGAGGTTGTTGCCTTGAAAAGTAAACACATAGTTACTTGTAGCAAAATGAGAGGCAAGTGTTCCTACTGTGCCTCTTCTGAGCAGAATCTTACGCTGGGAGATCTTGAGGGGGAGGGAATAAGTACATCTTGTCTTCAAGGAAAAGATACTACTCAGCAATAAAAAGGTACAAACTAGTGATAGTAGCACAGCACAGATGCGTCTCAAAAACATGCTGGCCAAGAGAAGCCAGACAGCAAAGAGGACCTGCTGTACAATCCCACTCATGAAATTCTACAACAGGCAAACTGAGCTATTGTGACCGAGGAAATCCGAGGTTGTCTTGGGCTGGGGCTGGGGGACCCCTGACTGCCAGGGGCATGAGGGGGCACCTCCTGAGGAGATGGGTGGGTGTTCTAAATCTTGAGGGAGGTGGTGGTTGCATGGGTATAAGCACTTGTCAAAACCCATGGAATTGCACGCTTAAAACGGGTGCATCGTATTGGGGTAAACTGTACCTAAATAAAGTTAACCTTAAGAATCCACACAGTGGCTAACAGATCTACCTAGAAAGTCCAGTATTTGGCAGACGTTTTGCATCACGTTGAAAGTTACCGTCTCATTCACCCGAGTAGGGACATAAAAGACTGAGTGGAGGATGGGAACACGGGAAAGCCTCTCTATTCTCTTCTAGCTGTTTCAACCGTGTCACAGTTTTGTTATTCTAGAATCACAAAATGTGTCTCAATGCTTAACAAAAACGAGTTTTTAAAATGTCTGTTATCTTGGTGATATAAGTTAGAAAATCTGACTAGATACTTCAAAATAGATTTCGAGCAAAAATAATTAAAACATACTTTACCTTTTGGATAATCTTCTTTGTCACGTAAATTTCTAAGTATCTGGTTAGTATAGATGTTTCTAATTTCCAGCTCTCGACCCTTCTCCTAAAGAGAACCACAATACCAATATTTCTATAATTGTTTGCTTTTATCAACCTTGATTTCTTGTAAAAAAAACAATTTAAAGTGAGCTCAGTGTTCTTTGGATAAAATCTATAGGTTCCAGCAGAAACAGAAATGGGCCATATCATTATATATCATTCCCGACATCAAAAAGCACTAGCTTTAAAAAAAAAAACAAAAACACTAGCTTTTTAACAGAGTAACAAACCATTGTGAGTGGACAATATATATTTTTTAAATTAATTAATTAATTAATTTTTGGCTGCATTGGGTCTTCGTTGCTGCGCATGGGCTTTCTCTAGTTGCAGCAAGCGGAGGCTACTCTTTGTTGTGGTGCGCGGGCTTCTCACCGCGGTGGCTTCTCTTGTTGCGGAGTGCGGGCTCTAGGCACGTGGGCTTCAGTAGTTGTGGCTCGCAGGCTCTAGAGCGCAGGCTCAGTAGTTGTGGCACACGGGCTTAGCTGCTCTGCGGCATGTGGGATCTTCCCGAACCAGGGCTCGAACCCATGTCCCCTGCATTGGCAGGTGAATTCTTAACCACTGAGCCACCAGGGAAGCCCCATTTTTGAATTGGGTTATTTGTTTTTTGGTTGTTGAGTTTTTCCTCACAGTCTCTTTTATTCTATAAGTTCCCACCCTCATCTCTTTTATTTGTTTCACATTGATATTTATTTGTTGTGGAAACAGGGTAGTTTGTGCTGTAGAGTTTGCCACAGTCTGATGTTGCTGATCGCATCCCTGAGGCGTTGCTTATCATGTTCCCCTGCTACCATATTTCTCTTAAATTGGTTGTTAGAGCTAAATATTTAATCATATCTAGGTATGTTTTTTCTGGCAATAGTACTCCTTAGGTGGAGGTGTGTACGTCTGTCAGGAAGTGCATAGCATCGGATGGTTTCCCTTTGTGGCGATCATTGCTCAGATCCACTATTTCATTAGAAGTTCCAAAATAGTGATATTCTCATCCTTTCATTCCTTCATTATTGATGGAAATGCCTTTACAAGGAAGGTCTTCCCTTCTCACAAGTTATTTGGTTACTCTGAGTATAGGAAAGGTAAAAGTAATTGTTTCTTTTCCTTTATTTACCAGTTTTTGAAACAGTGTGCTGGTTCCCTAGCATCCCCTAAAGGTGACTGAGTAATCACTGAGGTGTTTTGTTTTGTAAATATCCTTATGAACTTTCTGATTTCTGTATATTTGCTAAGTTTCAATCCACACAGTTATCTTTACTGATCCTAAATTGCCCCATCTTTGGCCAGTAAGAACCATCTTTGGCTCCTGAATCTCTTTGACATTACCCTAATGGTTCTTTGTAGTTTCCTTGCTTCTCTATATGTCCCAGGCTCACGTAGTATAGTTCATGCTCCAGACCTAGAATTTTTTTAAGGTGCCTTAGTTCTTTTTAGTGGGTTATGGATTTTGAAGATGATAGTATGTCATTAGGGGTATTCATTGTTAGTGAGTGGGTCACATTAGGAAATATGTATTTATTTTTAAAGATAAAAATGTATCATAAAATCATACCTTCACTTCAGTTCACAATCAGGACTACAGGATTTTTATTTGACCTTATCCTACTTCTGTATTTTCTTTCTTCCATCTCCCAAATCCCAGTTCTCAGTGACACCAACATAGTTCATTATGTGCTTTATTCCATAAGATACATACAACAGTCTCAAAATAACCGTACCAACTCTGTCATCAAGAGTGTATTTCACTAGGCATATGCAGTGAAATTGACGTGTTTTAAGTCTCTTGGAATGGTGTCTCTCTGTGACATTATGCCTACACTGGAATACACAGTGGGCTCTTTTTTTTTTTCATTTTACTCTGGATTTTTAGGGAACGTTTTTTGATTTTTTTTTTTACATTTCATTCTGCTTCATAATTACACAAAATATTTACATATTTCCAAAGTCAAATCTACCAAAAAGATATTCAAGGAAATCTAGGTTCTATAGCTGTCCCTTCTACTCTATTTTTTCTCCATTTCCACTATTATCCTACTATGCTTTTTTCAAAATAGAAGCAAATTTGTAGATATATTTGTATTGTCTCCTTTCCTTACATGATGGCATACTACACACTTCCCTCTGCCTTCCTTTTTTCACTTATCAATATATCCTGGCGATTACTCCATATTACAACATAAAGAACCCTCATGCCATTTTACAGATGCACAGAAATCCATTGCGTATATTTACTTTTCTTTTTAAAATAAATTTGGATGTTACTGAATATAGAATTTTGTATCTTTCTTTTCATTAAGCATTTCATTAATTATTAAGCTTTTCTCCTGTCAAAATTGTTTTTTAATGACTGTATAGTATATATGTGCACATGGCTGCATATGAAAGCACAAACTTTATTTTAAAATTCCCTGATTGTGTCTCCATATGTGTGTGTGTTTGCTTTGACCAGTGGATCTTGAAGCCTCTTCTGTTAGATTCTAAGGTAGTTCCTGTAGCCACGCCCATTTTCTGGCATATTCTTCTCTCTGAAGTTTCCTGAGGCTCCAGAGAAGAATGAAACAGAACTCTTTCCCCTGCTTTACAAAGGGAGAGTTTACATCCAACTTTCTTCCCTGTCTCTGAGTGCTCTCAAGGCTCCTGGGAAACCTGTATTTCCTATTTGACATAAAAGCTAAAGATTCTTGTCTTAAAGAATCATGCTTAAGATTTACTAACTGAGGCTTGAACGACCTATATTTCTTAAGTATTTTATCTAGCTTTTCCAACTTGTTGCACATTTTAGAAATCTTGAAGGCAGAAAGAACAAAAGTCTGAAAAGTAAATTTTTTTAATTTTTTTTTTTTTTTCTTTTGGCTGCACTGCACAGCTTGTGGCATCTTAGTTCCCCAACCAGGGATGGAACCTGGGCCCCGGCAGTGAAAGTACTGAGTCTTAACCACTGGACTGCCAGGGAACTCCCCAAAGAAAATATTTTTAATTCTCACTTTTAGGGCAGATTTTTAAAAAATTGAAGTATAGTTGCTGTACAATATTATATGTTACAGGTGTACAGTATAGTGATTCACAATTTTTAAGGGTTAAACTCCATTTATAGTTATTATAAAATATTGGCTATATTCCCTGTGTTGTACAATACATCCTTGTAGCTTATTTTATACCTAATAATTTGAACCTCTTACTCCTCTACCCCTATATTGCCCCTCCCCCTTCCCTCTCCCCCCTGGTAACCACTAGTTTGTTCTATCTGTGAGTCTGCTTCTTTTTTGTTATATTCACTAGTTTGTTGTATTTTTTAGATTCCACAAATAAGTGATGTCATAGAGTATTTGTCTTTCTCTGTCTGACTTTTCACTTAGCATAATACTCTCCAAGTGAGGGCACATTTTAAAAGACAGTTTTGTAAGCATATTTGCAAGTGAGGCCTTAAAATGATTTATGTATATATAAAGTAGATAAGCAACAAGGATTTATTGTACAACACAGAGAACAATATTCAATATCTTGTAATAAACGATAACAGAAAATAACCTGAAAAAAATATAACTGCATCACTTTGCTGTACACCCGAAACTGACACAATATTATAAATCAACTATACTTCAATAAAAAAAATGAAAAAATGAATTTATGGGCTACAAAAATTACTCTAAATATTTTAATGTTATAAGTGAATTTTTTAAATAGAAAAACTTATTTTGGGTTCCACTAAAATGTTAACAAAGTACAATATTACTTCATGTGATGAGATAAAAATGATAATAAGTCTTGTGAATGAATAGACAAGAGTTTTAATTTTTCTAATTACATATTCACCAGGCTGTTAACTGATTCTCATAATTTCAGATCCTCTGTTCATATGGTTGTAGGGAAAAAAGTTAATTTGAGAAAGCTATACTTGAAGTTAAGTAATTCAAAGATATATTAGGCATAAATAGCTCTGATAGTTTGGGAAGCAGCATTTCACAAATTTTGTTACATTTTGCTTTAAAAGAAGTACCTTAAGTTTTTGTTGAAGGTGTTTTATTTCCATTTGCAGAGTCTTTGTAGCTGCTTGAGCTGCTAAGGTCTTCTGGTTCTCAAAGGCCAACTGCCGAGTAAAGGCTTTATTGTTCAGCCTCAGTTGTTTCTCCAAGCTCTGAAAATAGTATATATTTCAACTCTCTGGAACCAGTGTAGTATTATAAAATAATTCGACTCTAATGGAACTAATTACATTTATGAAAAGTGCAAAATTTTAATACAATTTTAGTGGATGGCTTGTCTAGAGGACACATATTAGAACTAAATATTACCACACACACAAAAAGCCAAAAAATTCCAGATCCCAACTCTAGGGAATAAATATCATGTTTCCAGCCTAATGTTTTTTTACACTCTGGAATTTGGTAAAAAAAATTTTTGGAACAGATCCTGAAAAATCAATAAGTAAAATCAACGTTATACTTTACAACTAAACCTAAGCAGTTCTGTTGAAATGAAGTATACCACTAACTTAGCATGGTGCACTCCGTGAAAACCTTTCAAATCTCTCTTGCCAAAGGGTTGACCAGCGTCAGTGCAGACCATCACGCTCGGACTGTGATTCTCAGATAACTGAGACGGGAAGTTACGATGGGGTCTCACAGAGCCACACCACGTGGATGAATTATAAGCCAATGAAACGACTGACTTAGCACAGTAACCATCTATACATACGAAGGACTCACTGTTGCGTATTTGCCTTCTCTGTGGAATGAGAACTGTTTTACTGGAGAACTATTTGAGCGGGTCTTTGACAGGAACTTGGCCAAAGGCCTTTTCTTTCCTTCTTTTCCATAAAGTGTGGTTTCCCTCGTTACAACATTAATACTTTCTCATTAAAGTGGAAAATATGGTAAGCTAATAGGGCGAAATAATCGCTAAAAATCCCATTTCCTAACATATTAACATTAAAAAAAATACCGACATGTTTTGGCCCACAAACTTTTTCTCCCACCAAATGCCCTACAACCAAATGAAATTTCTCATACAACCAAGTGCCTCCGATAAGAAAATAGCTAATTAGTTCTCAAATTCTTTTTGGTTTTGGTTGTAGTTTAAAAACATGAGCTACTTGAACATGTTTGTGTAAAAAATATGTAGATGAGATACAAATACATTTACTTTCACATGACAGACAGATGCTAAGATGGATCCAATCCTACCCGAAAGGCCAAACTTTAGAAGTTTGGTACACTATTTACATGAATGAAAAATGAGGTGGCTCATTATTTCCTGTAGCTTCCATATCCATTTTATGTGAAAAAATTCTCTTTGAAAATAGAGGAGGGTTTCACCAAAAAAGAAATAACAGAAAAAACAGTGGCTGAAATGAACTTGATATCTTATTATTATTTCAAGATCATTGAAAATACTTGTCTCTCACCTTTAGGGAATTAAACAGTAAATCACTTCCATTTGTGTTTATGTCCATAGAGACCGAAACTACCTAATGTAAAATAGGCAGAATTCTCAATATGATCAGAGTGTTCTCCCAAATCATCCCTTGTAATGTAATCCCCAGGCTTTTGACCACCATGTACCCTTGAGGATTATCTATCTATTCATTTCTAAAATTATTTAAATTCCCTTTCCCTATCTGTCCCCAGGAATATTACCTGGGGAAATTTTCTATTTCTAGGACATTAGAAATGTCTCGACAGACTGATGAGGGACAGAACAAGGAGGGGGCTGGCGAGGAGATGCACTCAGGGTTTAGGGAAGTAGCCTTTTAAGAAGGCAGTTTGGAGTAGAGGCTTGCTTTCTAGGAGAGGTTTCCCACAACACAGCACAGCACAACCCCCTTCAGCATGTGAACAAACTCCCTTGACCTCAGCAGCTGGACTGCCTGAGAGATGGTCATTTCCAGATAAATGAGCCCAGCCGTAGCTAAGCAGAACCGCACAGGGCCTTCCCAGGACAGAACCCCTCACCCCACCCCCTGCAGTGTCCTCCACCTGCCTCTGGTCTGTAGAAAAGCTTTATCCTCTTAGGCCTTTCCTGAGTTCCAAAGAGTAAATTTAATCAGAGAAATGAGAAAATGAAGAAAGAAAGGAAAATAGTCAAGAAAGACAAAGTAATAACAGTTTAGCCATTAAACAAAGTAAAGGAACTTTAGTCCCTCCTCAGGGCCTACAGTTAATATTCTGAGCCATGTCCTGTGAGCTGTTCTGTAGATACTGAAACCCTATCAGGTAGAAGAAGTTAACTGCATGCTGCCCACCAGCATGGAGACTGCAGTCGGGTTGGAACCAGAAGGCTGATGATACTGACTCCCGATTACCTCACCACCAACCAATCAGAAGAATGTCCACGAGGTGATCACACAGCCCACATCCCCCCTCCCTCACCCTGTCTTTAAAAACCTTTCCCTGAAAGCCATCAGGGAGTCTGGGCCTTTTGAGCACTAGCTGCCTGGACTCCTTGCTTGGTGCTCTGCAGTAAACACCGTCCTTCACTGCAGCCCAGTGTCAGTAGATTGGCTTTACTGTGCACGGGCAAGCGGACCCGAGTTAGGTTGGGTAACATAGCCACAGGACCTCTCGCTCAGTGCACAACAGAAGGAGCTGTTTCTCTCTCTCCTGTGCCCCTCCCCTTCCCCTTCCCCTTCCCCCCCCCCCCCATCAGACACCACCATCCGTGTGCTCTTGCTCAGCACAGCAGCTGGTAGTGCTTCATCCCACAGGCATATATGATGAATGTGCACCCTCTCTCTATTAACTTTGGAAACTTAACGTTTCTAGACCTCTGAAATACAGACCTGTATTTGTCTGTCATTCCCCTCCATTTTTGTTGTAAGAACAGACAATCTTTGAGTAAGCTCATCCCTCTCTGCAAGATGTTTGTCTTCAGAAAGTTTCTGCAGTGCCTGCAAGGCATCTTTAGTCTTCAACAGCTCGCTGTCTGTTTCTCTAAGTTTCCCAGACACGGCTCTTTCCTTTCCCTGGGATTTCCTGAGTAGCTGCCTTAAAGTTTTTACTTCGTTCTGATGTTTAACCACAATTTGAGGTAGATTATTTTGTGAATTCTCATATTTTCCTATAGCTTTCAAGTGCTTAAGCTGGAGTTGTTTCAGAAATTGGTTTTCTGCGACGGTGGCCTCCAGCTTGCGGTGTAGATCGGCTAATTCATTTTTCAGTTCTTTAATTTTGTGAAGCCTTGCTGAGAGTATGCGGTGAGTTATGGCATCTCGTCTCTGGGCAGCCACATTGATCTGAGAATTTAAAAATGGTGCATTCCAGTTGTGCTTTTTCTCCACCGCGATCTCCTTCTGGCCTGTGTAAGCAGATAATCCAGTTTGTTACTAGTAATGTGTATATAGATATGTAGATATGTAAATATACAGGCGTGTGTAATGCCCCCCGCCCCCTGCCCTCACACATATACATACACACATGCCAACTAGAAGGGGAAGGAACTAACACTGAATGAACACCCATGCTTTAGGCTGGGTACTTTATGTTTAGGTATCTCATTTAATACAATCCTTTAACGTCAGTAGTCTATTTTAGAGCTGGAGATTATAAGTCATTTTTCAAAGGTTACATAACCACAAAGTGACATAAAATGAACTGAAAACCAGGTCTTCTCTGACTCTAAAACCTGTACTTATTTCTATCATAAAAGGTATACTGAAAATCATAATACTCGATAACATTTACTAAGGGTTTACCATATGTGAAGCATTGAATTAAATGCTTTATGTAGATTATCTGACGTAATTCTTCCAACAAAACGTTACAAGGCAATCACAGTGTAACATTAGAGCCTAATGTTATATATATGATGATCTCATATATTTAAAAAGAACCTTAAAAAGCCATTAAACTGCTTAGAGTATTCATATAAGGATTCCATCTCTCAATAAACCCAACACAACCAGTTTTTCCTCTGTTACTTTTGAGTGAGCACTAAATTAACCAGTTAGATGGTTTGTATTTGGGATTCTATTTTGAACAAAAAGCATCTAAACGATATTACACGAAGCTTATGTAACCGAATTCGAGTATGTCAAATGTATGTGTAACCTCATTGTATTATTATCCCATTTTAAAGATGAAAAAACTGTGCTGAGTGATGTCATTTATCAATGGGCACACAACTGGTAAGTGGTGAGACAGACTCACGTCTATGTACCTTTGTCACTGCCCCATATGTATTGTATGTGCATCTGTATGATATTCATATGTGCATCTGTGTATGTAACTATATGTGTGTGTGCATGTGCACATATTAGTATATCTATACTCTGAGAAAGAAAGAGATTGAAACTGGATTCTAGAATCTGAAAAAAATATTGTCCTCATCGTGGAGAGAGAAAGGCTCTTAGTGGCCAGTGTCATTGGAGTCCTAACCCTAAGCTATTGGCCGAGTGTGGACACATCATCTGAGACATGGCTTATTAGCATGTTTGGTCTAGGTGGTGGGAAAGGCATTTCTGCCTGTGATGGAAACAATGAGTCAACAGAAACAGAAGATGCTTTCTGAGGATAAAGCATGTGAATCTTGAGCATGACAGACCACACAGATTTCACAATGATCACAGGATCAGTATCAAATCAATAACCAATGGACTGTCTTTACAACTATGCCTCCAGAGGTTTTTATTTTCCCACTGGGAACAATGTAGTAGGGGCTAAGGTTGAATACTTGAGTATCTTGGAATAGACTTTTGAGCACACTGAAAACTGGGAAGCAGAGGTCAGACTCTTAAGACACCTACTAGAAGGCCAGAGAAGAGGTGTCTGTGGTTGTATCAGGCCGGATACTCTAATACCTTGGGCACTGGCTGGGGGAGTTCTAGACCCAGGCAGTGTGGATCAGGCTGGATGAAAACAGGGGTGGCTGAGGGCTCTCAGGCTCCACACCATGTCCGGCATGATTGAACTTGACCCCAACTTGTAATGCCTTCCAGCTCTTGGGTGGTGTGACAGTGGAGGAGAAAGAGATTCTCCTGAGCCTGGAGGGATGAGGGGTGGTGGGTTCCGTGGGCACTGGAGGCTTGTGTCCCCACCTCATGCTGGACTCGAGTGATGGGAGGGCAGAGTCAGCATGAGTGGGGACTAAACCCCACGGGCATGGGGCACTGGCCAAGGCCCCAGGTCGAGATGTGCACCGAGGGCCTGGGTGCTTCGAAAACAGGAGGTGTCAGCCTTTTAAGGATCACATGGGCCTGGACAAGAAACAGACGTGATGAAAATGGAAGGGCCAGAGACCCTTCCCCAAACGTCCTTGTCTGTGTAAGGCCCCCCATACGCCCTTCATTCCCCAAACATGACTGAGATTCAATGTCTTATCTACCCTAGTGGGTGCGTGTGAGAGAATGAACCAGACTGTTTTGCTTCAGGAAGGTAAATATCCCACTTGCATTGGAGTGATGTAGAATGAATCCATACTATATATGTCATGCATGCTTGTATAATAATAAAGGTTAGGAAACTTGAAATAGGGTTTAATCCTTAAAGATTTGTATCTCATTATCCTAACCTATACGTAAGAATGGTAAAGCTTACAATTTCTGTCCCATTTCACACAATAAGGCAGATTTAGCTGAATGATTTAGCTATTCTTAAGATAACTAATTGTTAAACCACAAAGCTAAAACACTTAATTCACCAAAAACATGTACATTTAAGTCCATGTTAGCCAAAAAGGGACTCTTCTCATTGCTTAAGAGTAGGCATGCTTCCTACTACAAAGAGTGAACTGTGTTCTTTTGAATAGACCTAAGGACAGCCGCGCACTCGCCTCTTCACCGGCTCCAGCCCGTCCATTTCCCCAGGTGCATATCCTCATCCTCAGCCCCGCCTTTTTTGGTGTGTGTGTGCGGTACGCGGGCCTCTCACTGCTGCGGCCTCTCCCGTTGCGGAGCACAGGCTTCGGACGCGCAGGCTCAGCGGCCATGGCTCATGGGCCCAGCCGCTCCGCGGCATGTGGGATCTTCCCGGACCGGGGCACGCACCCCTGTCCCCTGCATCGGCAGGCGGACTCTCAACCACTGCGCCAACAGGGAAGCCCCTGCCCCTCCTTTTAAAAGCACGATTGTCCTCCTGTCTCACTGCTGTACCCATGCTGTCTCTTCACCCGTTTTCCCTGGCCCCGTCGTAGCCCCGTCTCCTGGTCACTTTCCTCTTTGGCCTCTCGGTCCCATTCTGTTCGCGAAGTCGTCCACACCCTCAATCTGGTTCTGGTCCTTAGCCTGAGCCACGTCCCTGCTGGCGCTGGCTCTGTCCTCTGCCAGGTTCTCTCTGTCTTCCAGGTCACCTTAAAAGACGTAGCTCACTTCCTTCAAGGACCAGGGTAAGAAGAGGTTTAAAGGCAGGCTTTTCCCTTTCCTGTTCTCCAGAGCCCTGGCATTAGTGTTGGAGAGGGCATCCCCTCAACCCCACCGCAGGGCTTCCACCTTCCCCCGACTAAAGACAACAGGGCAAAAGCTGTCCAGAGCAATTGAATGCAGTAGAATAACTGTTTTCTGTATACCAGTTTTGGAATGACTATCACATAGTTTAGCACTGTATTGACAAAACACATCAAGGAGGGATATATAATTGAAGGAATTCTGAAAGTACATTTTTCTACAAAAGGAAGAAAAATCAAATTATAGGAATATATTGTTCGCTATTTACATTGATTTAAATAAATCTCCAATATCTGACCAGAGCAAATATTCTATCATACTGAAGTCCTCTTTTTATCCCTATAATTTTTCTCTATGAAATGTTTTTCTGCTATAAAATTTGCTTTTCTAAGATGGGAATTGAAAATAATCTCTGATGTTACTATTCTTGAGTGAATTCTGGGTCTGTAGTGGTGGTTCCTGATCCAGTGTTACCAGCCCCTGAGGGTCAGAGGTCTACTTTTATATATAAGAAAGCTGAACAGAAATTGAACCTTCACTGGAGAATGGACTGCACTGGCTAAAACGTAACGCCTTTTTGCTTAGAATTACATTAACCCAGCATTAATTCATCAATTACTTGCTGATTAAATTTTTTTGGCAAACACTTGCAAAACATGAGCTGGGAGAGAACAAAAGAATAAACCAAGAGACACTTTTATCATTCTGTGACAAAGCTTGATGTTACAATGAGTGTTTTAAGGTCATCATACACCAGTACGAGGATCCTCAGGGACATATAATTTGGGTTAATGATGCAGCCAAGATTTGCTTAAAATAATTTCAGAGTATTTATACACGAAAGCGTACCCAAGGGAGAGCAAGCCCTCACTCGGATCATGGAATTTAGGTTCTAGTCCCCTGTGAAGTGACAGTTCATTTAGGCTGCTCCCAATTTATGAACAGGTATCTTGCATAAAGGACACAATAAATATTTGCGGAATAAATAAATGAGGAATCAGTTTTTAAAAGTCAAATTATAAGGTGCTTAGAACTCAAAATACAGTTCGTTTCTTGTAGAAATGGTTTTATAAATGCTAACTGCATTCTCACGCAGTCCCACAAAAGCCCAGACTCCATGTAAGATGTAGTATATCGTTTGAGGATTTCTTGTCATAAACCCCTGGGGCCAAACTGTTTCTGAATTTTGGGGGGTTTATTCTTCGTGATGCATATATAGTATTTTCCAAAGTACGCCCAGTAGGGCTGGGGACATCACACTTTGTTTTTGTAATGAATATTTTTGTAGTGAAATTTATATGATTATATTTTGCACAAAGTGAAATAAATAAAGATGAATCTCATGTCAGTTCAAATCAGGTTTTTGTTGCCAAATCAGTGTTGGTGCCAAAGATATAAAAAAACGTTTGGTTTTCAGAGTTCCGTAAATTTCAAATGTGGCTGAGGGAGTATGACTGTAGAGCCTGTCCATGATGTATGTGCTGTTGTGATTATATCTACAAATGCCCGAACAGACTTCCCATGGCAGAGTCTTCTGCCCTGGGCCTTGCCAGGATGTGTGGGACTTCCACCTCTCCAGAGAAAGGGCTGTTAACCTTCCGAGAATCTGGATGAAAACTATGGGTCCTTCTCCCTAGAAAGTTCACAAATGCAATTAAATACACACAAAAATGCAAAGGATTCCCTGGGGTTTGCAGATGTGGGTCTTAGACGAAGAATCCCTGCTCTACAGCTGGGAAGAAGGGCAATTGAAGATTGTAGATCTTCACTGGGGGTCCTAGGCACAGCTGGTCATGGCAGGCTGGGGATGGGAGGCAGGTACTGGGTAAATGTGACACTACATGTGCTCCAGTTAGAGTAGGCTCTTAATTATTTTCCAGCTACTGAGTGGGCAGTTCTGATAGTCACAGTGGAAAAAGAGTTCCAGCTGTTTCTACATAGGGAATATTTATAAGCCTAGGATTGCCTGTCTGGGAATAATAACCGCCTGGGCAGGGGGCGGGGAGTGAAGAGGTCTAGGATGTTGCAAAGCTAATCCCAATTCGGATAGCTAGGAGCTGATGGAGTCCTTTTAAAATCCACAGGGAAATGACATTATTAACAGCCTCTTGAACCTTCCTTGTTTCTAAAGAGCATCTTTGCCAATATGCCTCACCGGATGTGAAGACCATCTTCCTGGGGTGCTGAGACAGATATTTACATTTCATTGGTGATTGAAACCTTGATTCTTCAGCTGAGATGAAAGGCAAGAGGCCAGTGAATTCCAAGTACTGTGGTATTCTGTAACAAGTCCACCTGTTAACTAAAAACCGCAAGAGGGCTAGGCTTTATGTTTTAAGCCTAACTTTCTGTTATTTTGTAATTATCCTTAATTTCTCTATTTCCCATTCCTTCTATAAAAATTCACTTATAATGTGTATGATTTACAATCTGGAAAAACAATAAAACTGAATATGGACCACTTCAGATAGTAGTGCATTAAATAATAATGTCATTATAACCAGAAATTTGGTCTTGGTTGGGAAGTTTTGCTTCTTACCTTTAGGTTGGGAGATTTTAGAAACATTATACTTTTTCTTCTCCTTTTTTGCTTTCACTACAGGCTTCTCTAAATAATTCTTTTTAGCCGCGGTTTCTGAGCATTCAGAGAGAAAGTCTTCTGAATAATCGTAGTGAGAACTTGAACTTCTGCAGGAACACTGAGATCTGCTGTAATCAACACTCTTGTCGGAATCATTGCTGTTCCTGGGAAAACCTGGGCGGCTGCTCTGGCATTTTGCAGACCTCCTGCCGTTTTCTAAGGCCACACTGGGGAAATGTCCATCTAGATTCCTTTCTGTTAGATCAGCCAATGACATAGTAAACAACCTAATAGAAGAAAGGTATTTTTAGATTTATAGCTATTGACATTGAAATGAACCTGTGCTTTAATATATTTAACTATAAATGAATAATTAGGAATACAAAACAACACATTATTTTGAAGTATTTTCTGGAAAAATTTTCAGTTTGGTTTTTATATTTTTTTCTACCTAAAATGTAAGACTCCTGAGACTGGACTTTGGGGAGATTATATTCACAGGAAATATAAAGTTCACATCAGGTGACAACAATGACAACAATTTAAAAGTTAGTGAATTACAGTCTCATTCTCTAAGGCTGGCTGTTTTGTTTTTTTTTTAATTGAAGTATAGTTGACTTACAATGTTGTGTTAGTTTCAGTTGTACAGAAAAGTGATTCAGTCATATGTATACATATATATATATATATACATATACATATACATATACATGCTAGAACAAAAAAAGAATGCTCTAAGTCCCCAAACCAGTTCTATTCCCGAATCTTTCTGTAAGAACCGCTTCGAGCTTCCTTAGACTCAGTCTGAACTGTGTTTGGCTCTGGGAAAGGGTGATCAGGCACTGTCTGGAAGATACCAAGGCCTCTCCACTGGTTATCAAGAGGCAGAAGTAGCCCCTCACTGTAGTCTACTGGATGCTGAGGGTCACCTAACTGCAGACATTCATTCAGCTGGGAAAACAACCGGGTGATTCTTCCATGTGTAGTCAGTCACTTTTCCTTCCGCAGAGAGTGATAAAGAAGGGAGTTACCACGTACCTTTCTGAGGCTGTCTTTGGAACGCACACAGCATGGGGGGCAGCTTCTAAGGGCCTCCGCTGACTCCCACTTCCTGGTATAATCCCGTCCCCTCCAGTGTGACTCAGGTATCGCTTCCAAGGTAAGGTAACTAAAGGATTCTGACTTCCTTCTTAATCACCCTCGCTTTTTCTCTCATTTGCTCACATTGATGGAAGCCAATTGCCGTATTGTAAGCTGACCCACGGGGAAGCACACATGGCAGAAAACTGAAGCCTCAGGCCCACAGCCAGGGAGGACCTGAGGCCCTCCGTCGATCGGGCTGCAGGAGCGGAATCCTACCACCAGCCATTCGGGTGAGCTTGGAACTTCCCCCCGAGTCTGGAGGTAACTGCAGCCCCAGCCGACATGCTGAAGCAGCCTTGCGGGACATCCTGAGCCAAAGGACCCAGCTGTGCCCGGATTCCTGACCCACCGGATAAAAAACGTTCGTTGTTGTTTTTCCAGCCAGTAGGTGTTCATTTGAGAACGGGAGACAGACTTATAAAACAGCAAACTTCCGTGTGAATCGATCCCAGGAGGTTATGAAACCACAGTGATCTTGCAGAAAAATGGAAGAACGGGATTTTATGCTAAACAACTTAGTTTATTTAGGTTAATAGATGCTTTCTAGAATGTGTATTTACTTAATTTTGAAAAAATCTATATAATACCATATTTTCTCTATCTCTAATCCATTAATTTTAATAAAATCATGATCTTATCAAAGTAGTTTTTTGGAGTGGTGGCCGAACACACTGTTGTTTTCAGCTGTTAAGTTTTGGGGTGATTTGTTACACAGGTGTAGGTCACTCATACACTCAGATGTATCTTCCCAGGGTGGTTCAGTTTCCAAAAGAGTTACTTGGGCTTAACACAAATTATACCTACCAGAGAGAGAGAACATTTTTATTTACTTTTTAATTTATTTGGCTGTGTCAGATCTTAGTTGCGGCTCACAGGCTTAGTTGCCCTGAGGCATGTGGGATCTTAGTTCCCAGGCCAGGGATCAAACCTGCGTCCCATGCATTGAAAGGCGGATTCTTAACCACTGGACCACCAGGGAAGTTCCCCAAGAGAGAACATTTTTAGAATTCTGAAAATCCCAGGACCCAGAACTGTTCTAAAATTTCTACTTATATAATCGGAATATGGGTTTGTTTGGGTTCACCTGTGAGAATTCCATTCTAATTCATGAAAATGAATCTAAGAGTCATCAGCAAGGTAAAACCAAGTTTGATTTTTTTTGTTTTTTTGCGGTACGCGGGCTTCTCACTGCTGTGGCCTCTCCCGTTGCGGAGCACAGGCTCCGGACGCGCAGGCTCAGCGGCCATGGCTCACGGGCCCAGCCGCTCCGCGGCATGTGGGATCTTCCCAGACCGGGGCACGAACCTGCGTCCCCTGCATCGGCAGGCGGACTCTCAACCACTGCGCCACCAGGGAAGCCCCCCAATTTTGATTTTTGGCTATTCCTAGTCAGCATGTACCTTGAAAGCACATATTAAGCAGCTCTCTGGAATATTCAGTCTGTTAAATGGTAGTTTTCTCATTGATCTGTTAAAAATTGATAGAGGGCTAGTATCAGGCCTATAACTACCTTTAAGTTGATTAAATTGTTTTAGAGTATATTTGTATTAATGTAAGTAGGGCTACACCACATTGTTATCAATAAAAAAATGTAAGCAGTCTCCACATATATGGATTTCTGATTATGTGGTGTATTATTTAAAAATCTAGGCTTTAAGCAAACCATCTAATGTTCCTTTTTTTTTTTTGGAACTAAAGAGCCGGGAGAAAGATGACTATTTATTTACTTTTTTTTTTTTTTACATCTTTATTGGAGTATAATTGCTTTACAATGGTGTGTTAGTTTCTGCTTTATAACAAAGTGAATCAGTTATACATGTACATATGTTCCCATATCTCTTCCCTCTTGAGTCTCCCTCCCTCCCACCCTCCATATCCCACCCCTCTAGGTGGTTACAAAGCACCGAGCTGATCTCCCTGTGCTATGCGGCTGCTTCCCACTAGCTATCTATTTTACGTTTGGTAGTGTATATATGTCCATGCCACTCTCTCGCTTTGTCACAGCTTACCCTTCCCCCTCCCCATATCCTCAAGTCTATTCTCTAGTGGTCTGTGTCTTTATTCCCATCTTGCCCCTAGGTTCTTCATGACATTTTTTCCCCCTTAGATTCCATATATATGTGTTAGCATACGGTATTTGTCTTTCTCTTTCTGACTTACTTCACTCTGTATGACAGACTCTAGGTCCATCCACCTCACTACAAATAACTCAATTTCGTTTCTTTTTATGGCTGAGTAATATTCCATTGTATATACGTGCCACATCTTCTTTATCCATTCATTCGATGATGGACACTTAGGTTGCTTCCATCTCCTGGCTATTGTAAATAGAGCTGCAATGAACATTTTGGTACATGACTCTTTTTGAATTATGGTTTTCTCAGGGTATATGCCCATAGTGGGATTGCTGGGTCATATGGTAGTTCTATTTGTAGTTTTTTAAGGAACCTCCATACTGTTCTCCATAGTGGCTGTACCAATTCACATTCCCACCAGCAGGGCAAGAGTGTTCCCTTTTCTCCACACCCTCTCCAGCATTTATTGTTTCTAGATTTTTTGATGATGGCCATTTTGACTGGTGTGAGATGATATCTCACTGCAGTTTTGATTTGCATTTCTCTAATGATTAATGATGTTGAGCATTCTTTCATGTGTTCGTTGGCACTCTGTATATCTTTGGAGAAATGTCTATTTAGGTCTCCTGCCCATGTTTAATTTGGGTTGTTTGTTTTTTTGATATTGAACTGCATGAGCTGCTTGTAAATTTTGGAGATTAATCCTTTGTCAGTTGCTTCATTTGCAAATATTTTCTCCCATTCTGAGGGTTGTCTTTTGGTCTTGTTTATGGTTTACTTTGCTGTGTAAAAGCTTTTAAATTTCATTAGGTCCCATTTGTTTATTTTTGTTTTTATTTCCATTTCTCTGGGAGGTGGGTCAAAAAGGATCTTCCTGTGATTTATGTCATAGAGTGTTTTGCTTATGTTTTCCTCTAAGAGTTTGATAGTTTCTGGCCTTACATTTAGGTCTTTAATCCATTTTGAGCTTATTTTTGTGTATGGTGTTAGGGAGTGTTCTAATCTCATACTTTTACATGTACCTGTCCAGTTTTCCCAGCACCACTTATTGAAGAGGCTGTCCTTTCTCCACTGTACTTTCCTGCCTCCTTTATCAAAGATAAGGTGACCATATGTGTGTGGGTTTATCTCTGGGCTTTCTATCCTGTTCCATTGATCTATCTTTCTGTTTTTGTGCCAGTACCATACTGTCTTGATTACTGTAGCTTTGTAGTATAGTCTGAAGTCAGGGAGCCTGATTCCCCCAGCTCCGTTTTTCATTCTCAAGATTGCTTTGGCTATTCGGGGTCTTTTGTGTTTCCATACAAATTGTGAAATTTTTTGTTCTTGTTCTGTGAAAAATGCCAGTGGTAGTTTGATAGGGATTGCATTGAATCTGTAGATTGCTTTGGGTAGTAGAGTCATTTTCACAATGTTGATTCTTCCAATCCAAGAACATGGTATATCTCTCCATCTATATGTATCATCTTTAATTTCTTTCATCAGTGTCTTATAATTTTCTGCATACAAGTCTTTTTTCTCCTTAGGTAGGTTTATTCCTAGATATTTTATTCTTTTTGTTGCAGTGGTAAATGGGAGTATTTTCTTAATTTCACTTTCAGATTTTTCATCACTAGTGTATAGGAAGGCCAGAGATTTCTGTGCATTAATTTTGTATCCTGCTAGTTTACCAAATTCATTGATTAGCTCTAGTAGTTTTCTGGTAGCATCTTCAGGTTTCTCTCTATATAGTATCATATCATCTGCAAACAGTGACAGCTTTACTTCTTCTTTTCCGATTTGGATTCTTTTTATTTCCTTAATGTTCCTTTTAATTAATTGATTAATTAATTAATTTAAAATGTTCAGTCAAATGTCATTTATTTAGTGTCTGCCAGGCACTGGGGTTAGGAAAAAGGCAAACTCTGCCTTCAAGGATTTGAAAATAAAGTTAGTAATTATGTAATTAATGCTCACTATATAGTTAGCATACCAGTTTTTGATATCAAATTTATGATAGTGTATAGTTCAAATTTTTGGCACCATATTTTAAACAATTAGTGTTTACAGTATAACAGTGCCCATTTTATTGCACTTGAAACATAATTTCACTATATTGCTATCATTATAGAGTTTATAGTAGTTTCTTTGCTGTTGTGTATGACTCAGGAATACAACCCACAATTAAAAACCTAATGGAAAAATGTGACCCTGTTGATGATATGTTTTTTCTGGAATGCACAGTGGTGAAAAGGGGTGGCTGCTTATAAATACAGTAAGTTTGTATATCACATTCATTTAATTATAGAATGAGAAATGAGAATGTTCAAGATCGAGATATACATCTGAATAATTCTGAATACTACAGTCTTGTGTAGTTGCCTTCAATTCTACTTTTACAACAAGGCGGACCAAAAACTAAACACATGCAAAAATGTTTTAAAATGAATTAATGCGTATCTGCCGTTCTTTACCAAATGTTCCTAAGATGTATGAGAAATCAACTTTGTGTCCTGAGCGGAGGGTTCTTCACACTGTAATATTTATGAAGTTTCCAGGGTAGTGTTTTCTGACATTCTTTGGTCTATTTCTAAGAAAATAATATATTTCAGGGACGTCCCTGGTGGCTCAGTGGGTTAAGAATCCGCCTGCCAACGCAGGGGACTCGGGTTCAAGCCCTCATCTGGGAAGATCCCACATGCCTTGGAGCAACTAAGCCCAGTGTGCCACAACTACTGAGCCTGCGCTCTAGAGCCTGCGAGCCATAACTACTTAGCCTGCGAGCCACAGCTACCGAAGCCCACGTGCCTAGAGCCCGTGCTCCACAACAAGAGAAGCCACTGCAATGGGAAGCCCGCACACCGCAACGAAGAGTAGCCCCCGCTCGCCGCAACTAGAGAAAGCCCGCGTGCAGCAACAAAAACTCAATGCAGCCAAAATTAAACAGATAAATACATTTATATTAAAAAAAGAAACTAATACATTTCAAAAAACCTAGAATGATATTACAAAAGGCAAATGTTAAGAGCTCATCAATAAACATTTATATAATTGGAAATTAAAAGTTTTGAACCAGTATTAATTTATATATATTCATTTGCATATGGATTGCTTTATACTTCACACACTATAAGGCTTTCTCTCTATCAAAGTGAATCAGTTATTGGCAGTTGATTGGGAAATTCTTGGTTGTAGTTATCAAACAGTCCTGCTGAAATAAGATTTGAAGGGGCCACAGCAGAGCAGTGCATCTCAAAATTTGGGGCACAAAACAAAAGATCGTGTGGCCCACCTGCCTGTTCTTCCATTCTAATAAAAATTTGAACATGAATAATGAAAGTTTTTGGATTATGTGTTACTTGCCTGAAAGCAGCAGGTACTACTGGTGGGCACTGGATCTTATCTTAGAAGCACTGATATTGATAGACTCTAGTATTATGTACTGAAATGTAACCTTCTGACTCAACAATCTATCTCACAAATTGTCAGATTCTTGGCTTTTATTACAACCAGAAAATCCTAATTCTTAAAGGTAAATATTCTGTAGTGAAGTTATAATTAATTTATAGGGACCATTTAGTTTTCAAAAAGTGGTTACGGCTATGTTTACCAACCCAAATTATTGTGTGGGTAGGTAACTGTATTCTTAACTGTATTCTCAGTCCTGCTTCGTGGGAAACGGTAGTTTGACTTACAAGTTTTCCCTCTTTTCTCACCCATTCTCAACACTTCCTATTCTCTTTCCCACTATATTTCCTCTTAGAACATATCACTAGTCTAATTTCATACATATTTTACTTATTCATCTGATTTGTTGCCCGACTTCTCAATTAAATTGTATGCTTCATAATGGCAGTATTTTTGACTGTTTTGTCTACTGCTGTATCCCCTGTGCCTAGAGGAGTTCCTGGGAAATAAAGTGTTCAATAAAGATTGACTAAATAAATGAATGTTCAGGGTGCCTCTATGCTTCTTAAGTCCTTTCTCCATATCCATTACTCCTGAAAAACTTCTCACTAGTGCTGACCCAACTCAAGATGCCCTAAATGAATGCTTTCCCAATATGATAAAGAAATATTAATACATATCTCAAACTAAAAACTAATCTCATGCTTAACAGTGAACCATTAATTTACATTGCTGTAAGGATTTAGATAAAGATGTCAACGATCACTTCTGCTAATTAATATTGCTCTGGAGGTACTAGCCAATGAAATTAGACATGAGAAAGAAATAACATGTATAAATATTGGAAAAGAAATGGCAAATCATTTATTATTTGCAGGTAACATGATTTTAAACTTATAAAACCCCATACAACAGTATAAAATAAAGGGAATTCAATAAAACTATTGGCTATTAAATGGATATAAAAATCAATCTTTTCTATATGTTAACTGAAATGACTTGGAAAATAGATAAAAAGATCCCACTTACTATATATCAGCTAAAAATTTAGAACATCTGATACAGGTTTAATACAAATAATATGAAAAAAACTTTTAAACTACTGAAAGAAATAAAAGAAGATTTATGTAATTGGAAAGACATATAGTGTTCTTATATAAGAAGGACCAAGGTGATAAAGATGTAAATTCTCCCTAATTTAATGTACATAATCACAGTATTCCTAGTAAAAATGTCAAGAGTAATTTTTTTTTGGAAATGTGACAAGATCATACTAAATTCATATAATTATGAATATGAAAAATGCATAAGAACAAAAGGATTTTTAAAAAATGATGAGAAGGGACTACCTCTATCAGATATTGTGATATAAAACTATAGTCATTAAAAGAGTCTGATAATAGTGCTTGAATAGACAGAGCAATATAATGTAATAAAGAGTTCAGAAACAGAAACAAATACATATGGAAACCTAGTATAAGATAAAGGTGGAGAAAAGCAGACTTCCAAGAAATGATGGTGTGGGGCAACAGGCTAGACATCTGTCTGGAAATCAGAACAAAAGTGAATTCTTATTACATTTCTTACACTTAAATATTAGATGAATTAAAAATGTAAATGTTGAAAGAAAACATGGAGTGTAAGAAATAAAGCTCACAAACCACAAAGGAAACAATTAGTAAAAATGGCTGCATAAAATTTTTTAAAAGCTTTTTTATTCAGATATACTTGATTTACAATAGTATATGTTTCATGTGTACAACATAGTGATTCTCACAATTTTTAAAGGTTATACTCCATTTACAGTTATTATAAATTTTTGGCTATATTCCCTGTGCTGTACAATATAGCCTTGTAGGTTATTTATTTTATACATGATAATTTGTACTTATCACCTACCCTTCTCCACTCCCTATCCTCACTCATAACCACTAGTTTGTTCTCTATATCTGTGAGTCTATTTCTTTTTTGTTACATTTACTAGTTTATTTTATTTTTTAGATTCCACATATAAGTGATACCATACAATATTTGTCTTTCTCTATTTTTACTTAGCATAAAAACCTCCAAGTCCATCCATGTTGTTGCAAATGGCAATATTTCATTCTTTTTTATGACTAAGTAGTATTCCATGTATATGTATATGTATGTATGTGTGTGTGTGTGTGTGTGTGTGTGTATACACACACATATATACCACATCTTCTTTATCCATTAATTTGGTAATGGACACTTAAGTTGCATCCAAATCTTGGCTATTGTACATAATGCTGCTATGAACATTGTGTTGCATATATGTTTTTGAATCGATGTTTTCATTCTCTTTAGATATATACCCAGGAGTAGAATTGCTGGGTCATGTGGTAGTTCTATTTTTTGTTTTTTGAGGAAATTCCATACTGCTTTCCACAGTGGCTGCACCAACCTGCATTTTTATCAGCCGTGCACAAGGGCTCCCTTTCCTCCACATCCTCCCCAACATTTGTTATTTATGGTCTTTTTGATCATAGTCATTCTAACAGGCTTCAGGTGATATCTCATTTTGGTTTCGATTTACATTTCTCAGATGATTAATGATGTTGAGCATCTTTCATGTGCCTTTTGGCCATTTGTATATCTCCTTTGAAGAAATGTCTATTCAGATCTTTTGCCCATTTTTTAATGGGGTTGTTTGTTTTTCTGACATTGAGTTGTATGAGCTGTTTATATATTTTTGGATATTAACCCCTTATAGGTTATATCATTTGCATACATTTTCTCCCAGTCCATAGGTTGTCTTCTTGTTTTGTCAGTGGCTTCCCTGGCTGTGCATAAGCTTTTAAGTTTAATTAGGTCCTGCTTGTTTATTCTTGTTTTTGTTTCCTTTGCCTTAGGAGACAGATCAAAAAAAATATTGCTACAATTTATGTCAGAGTGTCCCACCTGGACTTCTTGGTGGTCCAGTAGTTAAGACTCCGCACTTCCTACAGGGGGGCATAGATTCGATCCCTGGTCCGGGAACTAAGATCTCACATGCTGCATGGTGCGGTCAAAAAAAGAAAAGCATCCCACCTATGTTTTCTTCTAGGAGTTTTATGGTTTCCAGTCTTGCATTTAGGTCTTTAATCCATTTTGAGTTTATTTTTATTATTTATTAAAAGATTTATTTGTTATTTATTTATTTATTTGGCTGTGTTGGGTCTTAGTTTTGGCACATGGGATCTTTGTCGAGGCGTGCAGGATCTTTCGTTGCAGCATACAGGCTTCTCTCTAGGTGTGGCATGCGGGTTTTCTCTTCTATAGTTGTGGCGTGCAGGCTCGAGAGCATGTGGGCTCTGTAGTTTGTGGCACGCAGTTTCTCTAGTTGAGTTGTGTGGGCTCAGTAGTTGTGGTGCCTGGGCTTAGTTACCCCGTGGCATGTGGGATCTTAGTTCCCTAACCAGGGATCAAACCCACGTCTCCTGCATTGGAAGGCAGGTTCTTTACCACTGGACCACCAGGGAAGTTCCTTGAGTTTATTTATTTATTTTTAAAATTTTATTTATTTTTTTATACAGCAGGTTATTATTACTTATCTGTTTTATACATATTAGTGTATCCTTGAGTTTATTCTTGTATATGGTGTTAGAATATGCTCTAATTTCATTCTTCTACATGGAGCAGTCCAGTTTTCCCAGCACTACTTATTGAAGAGGCTGTCTTTTCTCCATGGTATGTTCTTGCCTCCTCTGTGTTAGATTAGTTGACCATAAGTGCATGGTTTTGTTTCTGGGCTCTCTATTCTGTTTCATTGATCTATGTGGCTGTTTTTGTGCCAGTACCATACTGTTTTGATTAATGTAGCTTTGTAGTATAGTCTGAAGTCAGGGAGTGTGATACCACCAGCTCTGTTCTTTTTCAAGATTGTTTTGGGTATTTGGGGTTTTTTGTGCCTCCATACAAATTTTAAAATTATTTGTTCTAGTTCTGTGAAAAGTGTCCTTGGTATTTTGCTAGGGATTGCATTGAAAATGTAGATTGCCTTTGGTAGGATGGTTATTTTGACAATACTAATTCTTCCAATCCATGAACACAGTATATCTTTCCATCTGTTTGTGTCATCTTCAGTATATTTAATTGGTGTCTTATAGTTTTCCAAGTACAGGTCTTCTACATCCTTAGGTAGGTTTATTCCGAGGTATTTTATTCTTTTTAATGTGATGGTAAATGGGACTGTTTCCTTAATTTCTCTTTCTGATAGCTTGTTGTTAGTATATAGAAATGCAACAGATTTCTCTATATTAATTTTGTATCCTTCAACTTTATTGATTGATGAGTTCCAGGAGTTTTTTGGTGGCGTCTTAAGGATTTTCTATGTATAGTATCATGTCATCTGCAAACAGTGACAGTTTTACTGCTTCCTTTCCAATTTGGATTCCTTTTATTTCTTTTTCTTGTCTGATTGCTGTGGTTAGGACTTCCAACACTATGTTGAATAAAAGTGGTGAGAGTGGGCATCCTTGTCTGGTTCCTGATCTTAGGGGAAACGCTTTCAGCTTTTCATCATTGAGTATGATGTTAGCTGTGAACTGTATATATATGTATATATATATATATATATATATATAATATATATATATATATAGCATTTATTATGCCGTATATAGCATTTATTATGTTGGGTCTCTATACTCACTCTCTGGAGGGTTTTTTTTTTGTAATCATAAATTGATGTTAGCTTTTGTCAAAAGCTTTTTCTGCATCTACTGAGATGGTCATATGGTATTTATTCTTCAATTTGTTAATGTGGTGTATCACATTGATTGATTGATTTGCAGATATTGAATCATCCTTGCATCCCTGGGATAAATCCTGCTTGATAATGGTGTATGACCCTTTTAATGTATTGTTGGATTTGGTTTGCTAATATTTTGTTGAGCATTTTTGCATCTATGTTCATCAGTGATATTGGCCTATAATTTTTTTTTTTTTGGTGATATCTTTGTCTGGTTTTGGTATCAGGGTGATGCTGGCCTTGTAAAATGAGTTCAGAAACATTCCTTCCTCTGCAATTTTTTTGGAATAGTTTGAGAAGGATAGGTGTTAACTCTTCTCTAATGTTTGGTAGAATTCACCTGTGAAGCCATCTGGTCCTGGACTTTAGTTTGTTGAAACTTTTAAAAAAATTATTATTTCTGATTCAATTTCATTACTAATGAAATTGTAATTGGTCTGTTCATATTTTCTATTTCTTCCTGGTTCAGTCTTGGGAAACTGTACATTTCTAGGAATTTGTCCATTTCTTCTAGGTTGTACATTTTATTGGAATATAGTTGGTCGTAGTAATCTTTTATGATCCTTTGTTTTTCTGTGGTGTCAGTTGTAACTTCTTTTTCATTTCTGATTTTATTGATTCGGGCCTCTTTTTTTTTTTTTTTTGATGAGTCTGGCTAAAGTTTTATCAATTTTGTGTATCTTTTCAGAGAACCAGCTCTTAGTTTCATCGATCTTTTCTATTGTTTCTTAGTCTCTATTTATTTCTGCTCTGATCTTAATGATTTCTTTCCTTCTACTAACTTTGGGTCTTGTTTGTTCTTCTTTCTCTAGTTCCTTTAGATGTAAGGTTAGGTTGTTTATATGAGATTTTTTGTTTCCTGAGGTAAGCTTGTACTGCTATAAGCTTCCCTCTTAGAAATGCTTTTGCTGCATCCCATGGATTTTGGATCCTTGTGTTCTTGCTTTCATTTGTCTCCAGGTGTTTTTTTAATATCTGATTTGATTTCTTCAGTGATCCATTGGTTGTTTAGTAGCATATTATTTAGCCTCCATGTGTTTGTTTTTTTTGCTGTCTTTTTTTTTCTCCTTGCAGTTGATTTCTAGTCTCATAGCATTGCAGTCAGAAAAGATGCTTGATATATTTCAATATTCTTAAATTTACCGAGACTTGTTTTGTAGCCTAGTATGTAATCTGTCCTGAAGAATGTCCCATGTGCACGTAAAAAGAATGTGTATTCTGCTGCTTTTGGATGGAAAAAGCACCCCCCCCCAAAAAAATCTATCTATCTATATATATATGTGTTCTAATATGTCATTTAAAGCCAGAACTTCCTTATTGATTTTCTGTCTGGATGATCTGTCCATCAATGTAAGTGGAGTGTTAACGTCCCCTATTATTATTGTGCTGCTGTCAATTTCTCCCTTTTTTTCTGTTATGTATTTAAGTGCTCCTATTTTGGATGCATATATAAAAATTTAAAACTTCTCTATAACAAAAAAAAAATCATAATGTTAAAAGGCACTTCAGAAACTGAGAAAACTATTTTCAACACATATGACAAAGAGCTAATTCCTTAACTTACAAAGAACTCTTATGATACTCCATAAGTAAAATGGGCAAAGGGTATGAACACATTACAGAACAAGCACATTACAGCAACACAGACAACCAAAAATATATATAAAATGTTTTTCAAGCTTGCTCTTAATTAATGAAATGCCAATCAAAAGAATTAGATTCCAGTTTCACCTATCAGAATGGCAAAAATTTAAAAATTGGATGAAACGTTGTTATTGTACCCATGATTAATAGTAATGCTGATACTGCATGGTTGTTAAAAAAATAAAAGACTGGGGCTTCCCTGGCGGCGCAGTGGTTGAGAGTCCGCCTGCCGATGCAGGGGACACGGGTTCGTGCCCTGGTCCGGGAAGATCCCACATGCTGCGGAGCGGCTGGGCCCGTGAGCCATGGCAGCTGAGCCTGCGCGTCCGGAGCCTGTGCTCCACAATGGGAGAGGCCACAGCAGTGAGAGGCCCGCGTACCGCAAAAAAAAAAAATAAATAAATAAAAGACTGAAATATATCTTTGTATGTGTGGATATGCAAAGATCTCCAAGTCATGTTCCTAATCATTGTCTACATGTTGCTCATCACCTGCCATAAAGAAAGGAGTTAAAATCCTAGTTTTAAGATTTAGGCCACATTTGGTACTGTGTTAGGCTGAATACTGTCCCCTGCCCCGAAGGATGTCCACATCTTAATCCCTAGAAACTGTGAATCCCCAGGACCTGTGAACACAATGTGATACCTGCATAGAGCAAAAGGAACTTTGCAGATGACCACTTGAAGGATATTGATTGAGGTGGGGAGATTATCCTGAATTATCCTGGTTTATCCATGTGGGCCTGATACAATTACAAAAACCTTTATAAGAGGTATACAGGGGGAGTCAGTCAGAAGATAGCAGTGGGATGAGGGAGGAAGAGGCAGAGACAGATGTTTTCCTGCTGGCTTTGAGGTTGTTGGAAGGGGGTCACAGGCCAAATACTGGCTGTTCTAGAAGCTGTTAAGAGGCAAGGGAATGGATTCTCCCCTGGAATCCCTGGAAGGGACCAACCCTGCTGATATCTTAATTTTTAGCCTTATGAGACTCACTTCAGACTTCTGACCTCCAGAACTATAAGAGAATAAATCTGTGTTGTTTTAAGCCAGAGTTTGTGGTATTTGTTAGAGCAGCAACAGGAGACTAATAGAAGTTATCATGAAAAACATCATAAATCAAAATGAGACTAAAAGCAGGCTATTAAAATGTAAATGAAACATACTATTATCAACTTCAAGAAGTCAATGAAGAGGATGACTTCACGTGCTTTGGGGAAATAACTTAACGCTCTCAAAACCATCTTGCTATACCTTGTCTGGACTACACCTAGGAGAAAGATCACCAACTCTGGGGAGCTGGTGGGATGGTTTCAGAAAAACTAGCTGGGGAAACGAGCAAACTCCCTTATCAAGCACTCAGGACGGGGATTTTAAAGAGCAAGAAGGCTGGCCCTTGCGCAGGGGCTTCGGTGGAGGCATGCCCGGAGGCAGAGAGGGCTGGGTGGGGAGGAGAAGTGTGGGGGTGTGTGACAAAAGGTGACAGGTAGTGGCAAGATCAGGAAATTAATTACACAGAGCAAACAAGATAATTGAGGAAATAAATAAATATATTTAGAATCATAGAAGACAAGTTTATTTCTGCCTGAAAGGGTTTTACTTACATAGAAAGGGGGACGTCTAGAAATAACTCTGAGGTGTGCGATTAGAATAGGGAATATTGGGTTAATATATATATACACACATATTTTATATATATTATATATATATATATATATATATACACACACGAGGATAGCTAGTTACCAATCTATGTGCGTATATGTGCATATGTGCGTGCCTGTGTGTGTGTGTGCGCGCGTGTGTGTGTGGGGGTAATTTTCCTAACTCTGCTGAAGGCCTAGAAGCAATGACACCCCGGTAACAATAAGCACACTCAGCATCATTCTCCACTAAATACCATTCTCTACTAAAGGGAATTAGGGTTCCTCAGAGAAATGGACGATTTCAGGCTTGGGGCAGGCAAAGTACAAGATAAGGCTGGTATGTGAAAAAGGACACAGAAGCCAACTTGAAGTTTTCACTGATCAAATCTAGGACAATTTGAGCATCAAAATAAATAAGGATGAAATAAGATGACAACCTATTAAATAAGATAGGAACCCATGAGTCCATACTAATACAAATGAATAAATAAACAGAGAAAGGAAGAGAAAGCTCTTCCTTATGGTAGAATGACAGCTAATAAATGTACAAGGAATGGCTGAAAGGGTCAATGACTGATGGCATCAGAGAGGTAGTTGAAACAGGCAGGACTTGTCAGTGGAGGCTAAAGGCCAGTGAACAGAAGTCCGATAAAGAACGGGATCTGGGATAACACTAATCAAATACAAAAGGAAAGAGGGTGGCTTTGTGGAGAAACCTGGCAGACACCTTGACCATCACCAGGTCAGCAAGGCCCGCACCACCAGTGGGACAGGGGGACCTCATGTGCCTCCCGGAAACTGAGAAGAGCACAGGGTCATCCCTGTGGTCTCCCTGCCAGGATCAGGCCCGAGTCAGGTCGGGGGAGACACCGACCAGACCCAGGTTGAGGGTCTTCCTACAGAACAAAAGGCCTGAACTCTTTGACTTAAAGTTCAGCAGAATGTTAAATGACCAGAAAAGCTCTTCCCTTAGCTTATTAAAATAGTTATAAAAACAGGCAAGATGATCACATACCTCAAGGCTTTCAAGAACACGATTTCTAACACTGTGTCCACTTTTAAGATGATGTGTCCCAATTTTTGGCTTCAGAAATGTGGTTGCTCTAATATTGAAGAAAGGAAGTTTAAGAATGAACACTGGGGGACTTCCCTGGTGGCGCAGTGGTTAAGAATCTGCCTGTCAATGCAGGGAACATGGGTTCGATCCCTGGTCTGGGAAGATCCCACATGCCATGGAGCAGCTAAGCCCGTGCACCATAACTACTGAGCCTGTGCTCTAGAGCCTGCGAGCCACAAGTACTGAAGCCCATGAGCCACAAGTACTGAAGCCCGCGTGCCTAAAGCACGTGCTCTGCAACGAGAGAAGCCACCGCAATGAGAAGCCCGTGCACCGCAACGAAGAGTAGCCCCTGCTCTCCACAACTAGAGAAAGCCCACGCGCAGCAACGAAGACCCAACGCAGCCGAAAAAAGAAAGGAATGAACACTGGAATTAAGAAGAGAGGAAGTATGCTACAGAAGGAAAAAGGCTTGTGTGGCGAGATGTCTGAGTTCTAGTTCCAGCTCTGCCACTACTAGCTAGCTGCCTGGCCTCAATGGTTTAATGTACGAAATTTGCTGTTTTCAATGACGTTTAAGGTTTAGTCCGGCATGAAAGTCCATCAATTAAATATACCTATATACATCAGAAATCTCAGGCTTTATTGGATAACATGGAATTGTGCCATTCAAGCTTTGGATGGTTATAGACAAGTTATGTAGGTTTTGGTTATTTAACAATTTTATATATTTAATTGATTTTTGACAAAGAGCTCAAATTCATCCCCAGACTCAGCTTCCCAAGGCAGCGCCTTCAGGGTTAGAAGCTGTGCCTCTCTGCTCCCACCAGGTGGCGGCAAATGCAGCTCCTGCATGGGCTACAGGAAGAGCCCACACTCTAGGGCTACATGCACAGACGCGTGAACTTTTAGCGCCCCCTCCCGGCCACTGCCACATTTCTTTTTAATTTACAGTGTTGACCTGATTCCTTTTTACTAGAATTTTCACTCTGTCTATTTTAATAAAATTCTACGAAAATATCCCACATTTGATGTTACACATTCGAATGTCCGTTTCATTCATTCTTTCAACACACATTTGAGTGTGTACCATGTGCCAGGAGCTGTGTGAGGTGTGGAGGGTATAATGAACACAGAAACATGTCTGTTTTCGTGGAGCTAACACGTCGGTAATAAAATTATCACAACAGTGACTGTTCTAAGTGTTTTAAAGGAAAGAGCTACAACTCTGTGAGGATATGTGGCAAAGAAGCCTGATCTAGACAGTGACCTGGGAGTTTCCCTAGAGCGGTGCATTCTAAGTTGAGATATGCAGGGTCAGTGGGAATTGACTGGGCAAAGAGGAATGGAGGGTGGGAAGGAAGAACAGCACAGAGAAGGCAGTGCCAGGGCTGGCGCGTAGAGGAGGCCCCTGTGGCTGGGCCCCGTGACAAGGGCCAGCGGTTCCAGATGGGGCTCCAGAGGTCAGGGGGGTGAACAGCTGCAGGGTCACTGGAAGGCATGTTTATGGTCTGGATCTTTCATCCAAGAGGAACAGCCAGCTAGCAGTAAGCAAAAGAGAGAGAGGCTGGGGAAGGGATGATGTGCACTGCCTCCCGAAGAGGTGACTCTGGCTGCAGCGGGGGAGAACAGAAGAGGGAAGAGTCAGAGAGCAGCGGATGCAGGAGGCGGGACGAAGGAAGGCGGGAGCTTGGACCAAGGCGCCCGTGATGATGTGAAAGATGCACAGGGGACAATGTCACCAGGGCTTGGTGACCCACTGGATGCTGGGGTGAGGGAAAAGGTCAAGGGGTCCCAGTGGGTGGGGTGGTGGGAGACTGCCAGGTCTCGCGCGTGTTGAGTTGCAGGGGTCTGAGAGGTATGAAGAGGCACTGCTGCCCAGCAGCTGGACCTATGGGAGCCGGAGGATCAGAAGGCTGGGCGTGGCTGAGGGTGCAGAAGCCCAGGGAAGACAGTGCTTCGCCAGTGGGAGGGGAGCAGCAGTGTCAAACTTACGTGCTGCTGAGAGACTGAACAAGACGTGGCCGGGAACGTCTGATGAGCGGTGTTAGTGCAGGGCAGACTGGAGTGGGTCGAGGAATGAGAGGCAGGGAATGCACACACTGAATATGGCAATTCTTTACCAAAGTTTGCCTGTCAAGGGGGATGAGGAATTGAGCAATAACTGGAAAATGAAAGAGAACTGAGGTCAAGGGAGTTTGTTTCTGTTTCTTTTGTGATGGGAGGTCTTGAGCATGTTTTTTTTTTGCGGTACGCGGGCCTCTCACTGTTGTGGCCTCTCCCGTTGCGGGGCACAGGCTCCGGACGCGCAGGCTCAGTGGCCATGGCTCACGGGCCCAGCCGCTCCGCGGCATGTGGGATCCTCCTGGACTGAGGCACGAACCTGCGTCCCCTGCATCGGCAGGCGGACTCCCAACCACTGCGCCACCAGAGAAGCCCTTGAGCATGTTTAAAAGCCGAGGGAAAGCGCCAGTCAAGATGGAAGAGGTGATGACACAGGTGAGAGAATGGACAGCCGAGAGTGACAGCAAGTGGGAGTGGGTGAGATCCAAACCACAGGGGGGTTGCAGTTGTGTCAGCTGAAGATGGAGGAGATTCCCCTCAGGTGGCTTTAAGAGCCTCTATGAAGTGACAGGACAAGGGCAGGCTGGAGGGCGGAACATCCTATAGACCCTCTGCAAGTTGCAGCTGCCCTACCATTATACTTTGGTCCGTCAGGGTTTCACTAGATGGAAAAAGAGACAACGGAAGCTGGGGGTTTGCAACTGGCAAGGGGACAGGTGTCTGGGGCCATTAGCTCCCTGAGGGCAGGGACCTGTCATATCAATCACTGCCTCACTCTGTGCCTGACTGGAGTATCAGCGCCCAGGTACTTACTATCAAAGTGATCAGCGTAGGAATGCTCACTTGTCTTCATTTCAATTTGCCTCTTTTGGTGCTTCTCTAAAAAACCAAAAAAGAAAGAATACAGAACAGACGGAGCGTAAATTCCTACGTGACTTTTTTTCTCACTTGGAAGAATTCTTTCATTCTTCCGTAAAGTCAGTTTTAAAGTTCTTGCCATAGATCTATCCAGAGACACTGTCATATATCTCAGAAAGCTAAAGGGCATCTTTCAATTTTTAGCTTAATCGTAAGGTGCTTACGTAGCTTCGTCTACTTTGTTTAAAAGTCGCAAAAATGCATACTAAAGATGTTGTATTTTTATCTATGGAAACTATAAAATTCATATACTTCAAAAAAAAACGTACATGAAATAACACAGAAAAAGAAAACAGCATAAGGCTGTCTATACTCAAAGCAGGGAGACCAATTAGGAGGCTACTGAAATAATCCAGGCCTGGACCAGGGTGCTGACAGTGGGCGTTGGATACGTTCCGAAGGATGTGTTGACAGACTGAATGTGGGGAGGGAGAGAAACAGGAGTCAAGGAGGACACTAATGCCCAGACAACTTGGGAGAATGGCTTCCAGTAACTGGGGTGGGTAAAAGCAAGGGAGGAGCAGGTTGGCGGGAATGTTCTCGACTTGCTGTGCTGGAGATGCCTTAGACATCTAAGCAGAGATATGGGCAGGCAGACATGCGTCTGAAGTTCAGAGGAGGGTCAGGACTGCAGATACACATGTGGGGTTCACTCGCATTTAGATGGGTTTTGAGCCTATGAGACTGGATGAATTCACCTAGGAAGTGAGGGTAGATTAAAAAAAAAAAAGTTCGAGGTCATGGGTGGCAGTGAAAAACTGGCCTGAAAACTTAACCGCTGGCACACGTGTGGCAAGGAAATGTTAACGCACCACCGGAAAATTGTGGACAGAGGGCTCCAAGGCTGAGTTGAGCGGGTGAGGGACAAAAACACAGAAGACACTGCAAAGGATTCAGATTTCCCAGGGATGGGGATTAGGGAAATGTCAGCGCTAAGGTTAGAAGGAAAAAACAAAGCAAAAGCAAGCAGGCAGATGCAAAATTTAAGGTAACAGATTCAGATATAAAAGAAAAATGTCGGCGAAAGCCTGCAAGCTGGTGAAGGGGTGAAATCGGCCCCAGCGTGGCGGGGCAGGAAGAAGGCGTGGCCGGAAGGCGGGGTAAGGTGACTGGCCGGGCCCCTCCCCCGGGCCATACCCGGGCCAGCTCCCGCGGGCGGGTCCGCGGGTCCCCGGGCCAGCGTGGGCTTGTGAGTGTGTTGCGTGGGCGCAGTCACAGTGTCTGAACTGGGAAGAAGGACGCCGAGGGCCGCTCTTCACCAGGCTGCGCTTTGCAGGAGGAAGCGGCCTCACGGCCTGCCTACGTTACCAACTGCAGAGCCAAGCAGCGAGGCCCGAGCTGGGCAGGGGCCAGGACTGAGGAACCGGGCGACACCGGAAGACTCGGAAAGTTTAGCAGCAGGCTCGGCTGGGGCAGGGCGGAGACTTTGGGCTGTGGGGCGCGGCGGCAGCGGGTCTGTTACCTGCTCCGCGCGGCTGCCGCTGCAGCGCCAACCTCGCGGCCTCCTGGCTCTGACGCGTCGCCCTGGAAACCGGCGCGCGGGGCTTTCTGGGACTGGCCGGGCAGGAGGGGAGGAACGAGAGGCGGGGCCGCGAGGCCTGCGCGCACGCGCACCCGGGTCCGCGCCTCTGTCCTGGGCCAGGTGTCCAGGGTCGGGTTGTGAGGCCTGCCTCACCTGACTCTTCCGTGAGGGTGAACTTAGCTGGCTGCATAGACTTTCGCAAACAAGCCTCCAGCCACCCCTCCTCGGCGCCCAGGATCCCGCCTACGCCCTGGCCGCGCTCGGGCCGAGCGAGCTGACCCCGCGGTTCCTTCCCGCGCCCGGTAGCTCTCGCCCGCGCACCGGGTGTTTTGAATCTGAGTCCGATGCACATGTCCGGTTCCCAGCCTGGGAGGGCCGTGGACTAAGCGCAGAGCGCTTCTGTTAACCTTTATAAAGATGGATTTCTTGGTGGAAGAAAATCTGATCACAAAGCAATGCATGTTTGGTGTAGAGAAGTTACCATGTACAGGAAAGTACCAAGAAAAAGTAAAAATCACCTATAAAAATTATAGGTGATTTTGTAAAACAAAAAATTATTTATGGCCGTGTTGCGTCTTCGTTTCTGTGCGAGGGCTTTCTCTAGTTGCGGCGAGCGGGGGCCACTTTTCATCGCGGTGCGCGGGCCTCTGAATACCGCGGCCTCTCGTTGCGGAGCACAGGCTCCGGACGCGCCATGGCTCACGGGCCCAGTTGCTCCGCGGCACGTGGGATCTTCCCAGATCAGGGCTTGAACCCGTGTCCCCTGCATCGGCAGTCAGACTCCCAACCACTGCGCCACCAGGGAAGCCCTATAGGTTATTCTTAGTGATTGCATAGGAGTTTTCAGTGATGCGTAGGCATAATTAACGAACAATAACATTATTTCTTTTTTTCCTCTTCCCTCCTCCTCACCCTCCCATTGTATCAATGCCCTGTTGAATGTCCTTGTAGATGAATCCTAGGGGTCACCCGACTGTTTTTTTAGGATAAATTCCTACATGTGAAGTTGAAGGATCAAAGGATAGACCCACTTTGAGGCTTTCTGAAGGTATACGAAAGTTTGCCTTCCAGGCAAATGTCTCCAATCCTTAATCCACATTTGCGGATAATCTTATTTCTTTTAAAAATGGATGTCCATGTAGGGGCTTCCCTGGTGGCGCAGTGGTTGAGAGTCCGCCTGCCGATGCAGGGGACACGGGTTTAAGCCCTGGTCCGGGAAGATCCCACATGCCACGTAGCACCTAAGCCCATGTGCCACAACTACTGAGCCCATATGCCACAGCTACACACACCTAGAGCCCATGCTCCACAAGAGAAGCCACCGCAATGAGAAGCCCACGCGGTGCAACAGAGTAGCCCCCGCTCGCCACAACTAGAGAAAGCCTGTGTGCAGCAATGAAGACCCAATGCAGCCAAAAATAAATAAATAAAATTTAAAAATTAAAAAAAAAGTATGCCCATGTTATTGTCAAAAAGTGACACCTTACTTTGAGTTTTTCACAACTTCGATTACTAGGAAGGATAGGCATTTTTGTTGTACTTTCAGTGACCATTTGTACTTATTTTGTGATTTGCCTTTTGCCCACTTTTTCAGTTGGCGTTCATCTTTGTAAAAATTGATTTGTTAGAACTTTTGACATTCTGTAAAACTCGGACTATGGTATATGCTGCAGATATTTCCTTCAGTTTGTCAATTACCTTTGAATTTTGTTTATACTGTATCTTGTATTTGTGTAGCTCAAATTTATCACATTTCCCTTTATGGTTTTTTCATTTTGTTTTTATGTAATAGGGGGCAGTGGGCATCTCCAAGCAGACCCTGTTTTTTCTTTTTTTTTTTAATTTTATTGAAGTATAGTTGATTTACAATGTTGTGTTAATTTCTTCTGTACAGCAAAATGACTCAGTTATATATATATATATATACACACACACACACACACACACACACACACACACACATATATATATATTCCTCTTCATATTCTTTTCCATTATGGCTTATCAAAGTATATTGAACATAGTTCCCTGTGCTATACAGTAAGACCTTGTTGTTTTTCCATTCTGTATATAATAGTTTGCATCTGCTAATCCCAAACTCCCATTCCTTCCTTCCCCTACACCCCTCCCACTTGGCAACCACAAGTCTGTTCTCTATATCTGTGAGTCTGTTTTTGTTTCCTAGGTATGTTGATTTGTATCTTATTTTAGATTCCACATATAAGTGATAGCATATGGTATTGGTCTCCTCTGTCTGACTTACTTCACTTAGTATGGTAATCTCTAGGTCCATCCATGTTGCTGCAAATGACATTATTTCATTCTTTTTCATGGCTGAGTAATATTCCATTGTGTATATGTACCGCATCTTCTTTATCCATTCATCTGTCGATAGACATTTAGGTTGCTTCCATGTCTTGTAAACAGTGCTGCTATGAACGTAGGGGTGTATGTATCTTTTCCAATTATAGTTTTGTCTGGGCATATGCCCAGAAGTGGGATTCAAGCCAACCCCATTTAATTCTGGCTTTTTAGGGGTTGGTGCCAGACAAGGCTTCCCTGTCCCATCACCACCTGCTCCTCCCTATCCTGTTAGAGTGCCCACTCTTTTTTTTTTTTTTTTGCAGTACGCAGGCCTCTCACTGTTGTGGCCTCTCTGTTGCAGAGCACAGGCTCTGGACGCGCAGGCTTAGCGGCCACGGCTCACGGGCCCAGCCGCTCCACGGCATGTGGGATCCTCCTTGACCGGGGCACAAACCCGTGTCCCCTGCATCGGCAGGTGGACTCGCAACCACTGCGCCACCAGGGAAGCCCTAGAGTGCCCACTCTTAATTTTGCTGCGTTATGTGTTTCTACAACCTTGGGTGGTGAGTTATTCATATAAGCTGGGTAGTGGTTTTTGTTGTGGGTGAGCTGGGCACCATCTCCAAGTAGACATACATTAGACAAGTGTTGCCCTAGACTTGTCATTCATGGAAAGATGGCTGGTTCATTGCTGCTGGTGCTCCCAAGACAGTAACAAAAGTGGCTGTTTAGTATTATGATTATTTTTAACAAATTTATTATTTATTTTTGGCTGCGTTGGGTCTTCGTTGCATGCAGTCTTTCTCTAGTTGCAGCAAGCAGGGGCTACTCTTCGTTGCAGTGTGCGGGCTTCTCATAGCGGTGGCTTCTCTTGTTGCGGAGCACAGGCTCTAGGCGCGCGTGCTTCAGTAGTTGTAGCGTGAGGGCTCAGTAGTTGTGGCACATGGGCTTAGTTGCTCCACGGCATGTGGGATCTTCCCGGACCAGGGCTCGAACCTGTGTCCCCTGCATTGGCAGGCGGATTCTTAACCACTGCGCCACCAGGGAAGTCCAAAAGTGGCTGTTTATTATTAAGAGAACATCCCAACCCTGGTTCTCAGGACTGGAGGAACCTGAAAGATGGAGGCTCCTCAGAACGTCCTTTCCCATCTGAATGGTCTCTCCCTCTCTTTTTTTCTAGCTCTTTCCAGTCTATCACCTTTGTTTCTGCCTTGGAAAGAAGTACTTCTTTCCTGTCTGTGTGTTATGAAAGGGGGAGAGGCCCTTACTGTACGAAGCTGAAGAACTGCCTTTTAGTAATTATGGTGGTCACCTCCATCATGCTACATATTAACATAGGCCTTTATAGCTCTGTATGAGTTTCCTAAGGCTGCTGTAACAAATAACCACAGAACTGATGGCTTAAGACAGCAGAAATTTATTCTTTCATGGGTCTGGAGACCGAAGTCCAAAATCAAGGTGTCAGCATGGCTGTGTTCCCTCTGAAGTCTCCTGGGGAGGATCCTTCCTGCCTCTTCCATCTCCTGGTGGCTCCTGGTGTTCCTTGGCTTGTGGCCACATCACTCCAATCTCTGCCTCTGTCTTCACATAGTGTTTTTCTCTGTGTCTCTCTGTGTGTTTTCTCCCCTTCTTATGAGGATATCAGTTATTGGATTTAGGGCCCACCTGAAATCCAGGATGATTTCATTTCAAGATCCTTAATCGATTTCATCTGCAAAGACCCTGTTTCCAAATAAGATCACATTCTGAGGTTTGGGGGGAACATGAATTTTGGCGGGACAATATTCTACCCACTACTGCTACTATGGTGGTCACCACTGTTATAATAATAAAAATATAAATAAATAATATAAATAAGGAAAATAAAAAATATAAATAAATAATAAAAATTTAAAAAAAATCAGCCTTTATTTCTCATTTTATTTTACCTGTAAAATTATATAAATAAACCAAACATAGCATCTGGTATCATTTATTATAAGATCCCTCGAGGATCTCTGTGAAGTTTGGAGCCAGTACCTCATACTTTTATCACTAAAATTATGTCAAATCGTCCTTTCACAATGTATACACATATCAAATCATCACAATGTACACTTTAAATATCTTACAATTTATTTGTGAACTGTACCTCAATAAAGTTTAAAAAAAAAGTAAATTCTGTTAAAAATTAGGTCAGATCTAAAAGTACTGTTATTTGACTTTAACATCAGGGATTAGAGATCTGAAATAATTAGCCTCTTGCATCTTCATTCGATTAGACAACTTATTTCTTTTTCTTTTTTTTTTTTTTTTGCGGTACACGGGCCTCTCACTGTTGTGGCCTCTCCTGTTGCAGAGCACAGGCTCCGCACGTGCAGGCTTAGCGGCCATGGCTCACGGGCCCAGCCGCTCCGCGGCATGTGGGATCTTCCCGGACCGAGACACGAACCCGTGTCCTCTGCATTGGCAGGCGGACTCTCAACCACTGCACCACCATGGAAGCCGTAGACAACTTATTTCTGAATTGAATTTTCAAAGTCGGAGATTCATTGAGCTTTCTTTTAAGACTCATTTGGAATGTTTTGTATTCCTTTTAATTATCTTGAAGCTCACTGATGTCGCTGTAACAAAAGATGTGTCAGCTGGAGTTTTCAAATTTCTGATTTGTACATTTTCATGGTCATTATTAAAAGGATAAGCTTCTAAAAGTAATTCATAGTGAAATAAAGGAGCACTGGGAATTTGAGGGTAGGAAATCAGGAGTTTTTCTGGTGTGGTGTGGACATAAATGGGGTTGGGTTCAAATCCTGGATACACCGGTACCTTTCCTATCATCTCCCATTCTTCTTTTTTTTTTTTTGCCATACCTCGAGGCTTGTGGGATCTTAGTTCCCTGACCAGGGATCGAACCCGGGCCCTCGGCAGTGAAAGTGCCGAACCTTAACCACTGGACTGCCAGGGAATTCCCTCATCTCCCATTCTAAGTCCTCACCGGTGAGGATGGATAGTAATAGGACCCGGTTTTAGGGCTGTTGTGTGGTTTAAGGGAGTGGTTTATGCAAAGCCCTTAGAGCAGGTCTGGCTTGGCAAACACCTCAAAATTGTTAGCTATTAGTTCAAGTAGGAAATATTTTTCTCCCTAGGGCAGGCAGCTGGAGGGGGTGTCAAGATTGAGGTAGGTTTTGCCCTGTTGTTACCAATATTGGGTCCTCTGGCCTTGTGTGCGGTAAAGCCAATCTACTGACAATCTACTGGGTTGTGGTATGCAGGTGTGAAGGAATGTGCAGGACTTACTGTAGGCACCAAACAAGGAGTGTGGGCAACTGATGGTCAAAACCCCAGAACTTCCTGATGGGTTTCAGGAAAGTGTTTTCAAGGGTAAAGTGAGGGAGGGGGGTGCTGTAGGGTGGGTGGTCAGCTTGTGCACAAGTATCTGATTGGTTGATGGTGAGGGAACCAGTCATCAGGATGGTGTCATAGGAGTTAACATCATCAATCCTCAGGCTCCAGTTGCTCTGGGGGCTACGTGCTCACCATCATCATGCAGTTAGCTTCTTCCATTTGGGGGAGGCTTTAGTATCTGTAAAACAGCTCAGGAATGTGCATCAAATACTTTTATCTATGTCCTTCAGGGAGGAACTAAAGGTTCTGTGACTGCCACATGGCTGATTTACTGTTTAAATTGTTACCAGTTCTCCTGGCCCAACTGATACTTTTGTCACTACATGTTCACATCCTTTCAATCATTAATTCTTGAGCCAGGCTTTTGTGACTCAGGGGAGGCCTGAGATAACTATAGGTTTTCTACAGACAAGAGGCAGGCAGAGGATATGGGGGGAGGGGTCTGTCCAGGGAGGCCCCATAGGGTCTTCCTCAGTTATACTATATGATCAGCAGATGTATATTCTCTAGGGCACATGAGCCACAGTTTATGTCACTAACTTACAAAGGCATTAAGAAATACACAGAGCTTATTACTTTCTTAAATAACATTTGCAGCAAAATAGTATGCTCATGTGGTGGATTTAAGACTAAGGTGTTTGAAAAAATATTTCGTGTGACAAAAATAGTATATACTCACTGTAGAAATTTTGGAAAATACAGCAAAGAAGAAAAGCAAAAATGATGGTGGGCTTTAACATAAAATTTTGGTGGGCTTTCAAATAAAATTTACTGGGACGAAGTGAGAGAGTGGCATGGACATATATACACTACCAAATGTAAAATAGATAGCTAGTGGGAAGCAGCTGCATGGCATGGGGAGATCAGCTCCGTGCTTTGTGACCACTCAGAGGGGTTGGATAGGGAGGGTGGGAGGGAGAGGCAAGAGGGAGGGGATAGGGGGATATATGTATATATATAGCTGATTCACTTTGTTATAAAGCAGAAATTAACACACCATTGCAAAGCAATTATACTCCAATAAAGATGTTAAAAAATAAATACAATTTATAATGCTTGTTACTTAAATTTGGGGAACCATGAGTCATCTTCACCTAATTTGGGGAGTAAACTTTGCATGCCCTAAGTTAAATTGTTGCGGGGTCATCTCAACCATTCATCCTGATCTAAATGAAGCTGAGCTATATTCTAGGGTCAGGGTGACCTTTCGTGGAGGGCACCTACCTGAGGGGAAGGGGAGCAGGCCTCCAGACCTTCTGGGCTCTGGTGAGGGGGCTGGAGGTCAAAACCCAAAAGATCCCTCCCCGGTCCCAGGATCTTACAGCCACGACCTTCATGAGCAGTCAGGGACTTAAACTAAGAGAGAGACTCAGCCATGTTAAGAAGACTAAATATACCCTCCTGCCTTTGCCCCTAAAGACCTTGATCTTGACTTTGAAACCCACCAGGAGAGTGGGGTGGCTACCATTTGGGCTTCTTAGTAGATTTTTAATGTCTCTAACGTTTAACACAATTCAAATTATCTATACAAATAAGACACAGAGAGAGAGCCTGTTACAAACAGATCATTCATTTCTTCCCCCCAAAGTCTCTAAAACAGTGGATGCAATTTGCTTGAAAGCCAGCCCTCCCTGCTGGGTTGGGGATGTCAGCGAAACCTGACACGGTCCTCAGCTTGTCAGCCTCTGTTCTTCAGGAGAAACAGGTGGTAAAGGGGGAAAACTGGGAACAGGCCACTCCTAAAGGAATCTACTGTATGACAGTTCATTGAATTTTTTTTTTTTTCAATGCAAAACGATGATTATTTTTACTTTTTAATTCTATCCATAGGAATTGTGTTTGAAGGTTTCACTAAGTTTCCAGGTATTCCTCAGAGTAGACTTGAATGTGGTAGACTTGAATGTCACTATTCATAAATGATAGTGACAATTATTAAGTATTGTTTAATTAGCATGCCGCCTTCTCTGATTAAAATACACGCTTTGTACATTAGGTGCCATTGCCGAGCGGTGTAAGAATAAAAATCATGCACCCTTTAAAAACACTCTTTAGTAACAGACCCTTATTGCTGATCCAGATGGCCTATCATTTGTATTAATGACAAACTTAATTTCTTGAGTAAATTTTCACCCACTGTGCTCCCTTGATTTTTCTTGCTCAGTGAAATTTATCTGAAGCAAAATATAATAAAGCATGACATATGCATCACAGAATTAAAGTGGAGATTAATTAAAGCTGACTCCAGTTGACGGGCATTGAGTTTTTTTGAATCTGCCAGAAAATTTTAAAGTAAGGAAGCCGCTCTTTATTTAGGTAAAGGCTTCTGTGGCTGTTCTGACCCGTGCTGTGTGCCTGCCAAAAACCCTGTAAACAAGTCCCCCTCCGGCACCGAGCTGGTGGTGTTCGGGCTTTTCCAGCTCCGGGGAGCGCCTCCCTCCTCTTCTCCCCTCCTCCGCTACCCGGGGCTCCACCTCCCGCTGCCCGAGGCATCTCCCCGCAGGTCTCTGATTGGTGCGGAGCGCAGCCTTGCCTTTTAGGGACTGTTGTCGGACTTTCAAAGGGATTAGGGAAAGGGTCCAGCGGCTGCTTATATCAACCAATCAACTGTTTTCCTGACAGACCCCCAAATATTCCCTGGCCAATGGCGGGGAGAGCCCGAGGTGCCTGGGCCGCTCGTGGGAGAGGCAGGGCTTCAGTGGAGCTGAGAGGCGTGAGCTCGGACAGCCTTGGGCCCCTCGCCAGTCCCCACCTGGCACTTGTTTGTGTCACTGTCAGGATTTGTCTGACTCCGCGTTCCCTCGCAGGGGTGTGTTGGGGGGAGTCCTCTTTGCAACCCTCAAAATGGTTATCAAAGTGTTTGTTGCCACATCATCTGGGTCCATAGCGGTAGGTGTCTGATGGAATTTGGGGGCTTTCTTCCTGTCCTATTTTCTGAATAACTCAGACTTGGAAGTAGAAGGAGGGGGTATGGCCCAGTGCTGGCTTTACATGTCTTTTTGGGGCGTGTGTAAGTAAGCCTGTGAGCCCTTTGCTTTCTGCCTTGGTTTGAATGGTGTTGAAGGAGTGTGTGTGATCTGGGACAGCTGTGTGTGGAAGGGGATTCAAGGAAGGGGGTGTGTTTGATACTAGAACTTTTTTTTTTTTTTTATGGCCACGTTGGGTCTTCGTTTCTGCACGTGGGTCTAGTTGCGGCGAGCGGGGGCTACTCTTCGTTGCGGTGCGTGGACTTCTCATTGCGGTGGCTTCTCTTGTTGAGGAGCACGGGCTCTAGGTGCGCGGGCTTCAGTAGTTGCAGCACATGGGCTCAGTAGTTGTGGCACACAGGCTCCAGAGCGCGGGCTCAGTAGTTGTGGCGCACGGGCTTAGCTGCTCCACGGCATGTGGGATCTTCCCGGACCAGGGCTCGAACCCGTGTCCCCTGCACCGGCAGGCAGACTTCTAACCACTGCGCCACCAGAGAAGTTCCCGATACTAGAACTTTTAACATGTGATTTGTGTCATGTTGTGTCTCATATATGATAGAATGGGAGGCTTTTTTTTTTGGTGGAATGTTTCTGCCATTCTTTCTGCAAGACAGACTAATTTAAAATTGCAAATAAATGACACTTTGTGTAACAATAATTGGTATGTATTGTATGTATGTATGTATCATCTGGCGTATGATGGGCCAGATTACTAAAATGACTCCTGGGTGTAATAACTTGTGTATGTAATGTAATCCTAATGAAAGTGTCAAGTTAGCATGTGTAATGCTATTATTTGAGGATAATAATGTCACAGTGACAAGAACAAACATCTCTAAGGCTAAAGGTTTAAATTCTCTAGGAATCCAGACAGACCAAAAACAGGTACTAAAAGCCGACCTCCAAAGCATTGCTTTGTCTGATTTCCTTGGGACCAGGCTGGGAACCACACGTCCATCTCTCTAAGTCCAGCTTTCATTCTGTGCCTTAAGAAATAGGAGTAAGGGAGGGACTCGTTTATCCTTGGAAATGATTCAGGCTTTGATTTTAGGCTTGAACCTGCAGTGTCTATCTGGGACCGACATTTCGACCAGCATTTTATCATCTAGGAGGCTGTGGAGAGAAACAGAGTTTTATTAATCCTGAGAGTTGAAGACCAGCAAAGGGGCTGTTTCCTTTTATATCTGATTCCTGGAACTTCTCGGGTTGCAGCTTGGGTTTCAGTGGTCCCTCAGCCAGGGATGATACCCTAGACAAATGGTTGGCCCAGGGAACTGTCCTAATGGCAGCTCCTGAATGCCACCCGCGTTGCCCCCACCTCGCCCCCTCCAGCCCTGAAAGTTCACGCGGTTTCCAGAGAGGACGAGAGGAAAACACGAGAAAAGAGCCTGGTCACTCCTTCTGAGCACAACTGGTGGGCACCTGTTTAGTGAGCTCTCGAACATCTTTTAACAGAAAACGATGAGGAACAATTCCAAATGCAAAACTGCAAAATCTTTTGTGGCTGTTGATGACCTCAGAAACTTTTAGTTGATCTACAAAAAGCACATTTTTGGATTGTTTAGATTAAAAAAAATTTTTTTTTGTAGAAAATGGCTTTTGTGGGCTTCAAATATGCTGTTGACACACTCATTGCTGAAAAATTTTTCCACTAACCTGCCAATCTTCTACATGTTCCATAGATCAGGTCTGAGTGGCCCCATGCATCCTTCCGGAGACAGTGAACAAACTGATGGATTTCTTAGGATTATCTGATGTCCTACATTCTTGAAGTTTGGGAACATGATTTAGTTAGCCTGGGGGGATCTGGAGGGGTACTGTTTTTTCCAGGATCTTAGAAAATCCAAGTTCATTCTGCTGCCGGAAGCAAATGTTTTGGTGCCACTTGGGACTATGTGACCTTGGGAAAGTTATTGCCCCTTGCTGAGCCTCAATTTCCTTATCTGTAAAATGAGGGTAAGAATAGTACTCATCTCATAGTGTTGTCATGAGGACTTAGGAAATAAGCGAAGGGTGCCCAGCAGGGTATCAAGTGCTTAATAAATATTATCATTATTAGTTTTTTAAAATTTATTTATGGCTGCGTTGGGTCTTCGTTGCTGCGCACGGGCTTTTCTCTAGTTGTGGCGAGTGGGGGTGTCTCTTCGTTGCGGTGCACGGGCTTCTCATTGCGGTGGCTTCTCTTTTTGCAGGGCACCGGCTCTAGGTGCACAGGCTTCAGTAGTTGTGGCCCACGGGCTCTAGAGCACAGGCTCAGTAGTTGTGGTGCATGGGCCTAGTTGCTCCGCTGCATGTGGGATCTTCCTGGACCAGGGCTCGAACCTGTGTCCCCTGCATTGAGAGGCAGACTCTTAACCACTGCGCCACCAGGGAAGTCCTATTATTATTAGTTAATGTTATAGTTATCAGCTATGGTTAGTTAGTATTATAATTATTATAACTATTGGTTATTAGTTAATGTTAGTTAATATTAATCAATATTTTTGTAGTTATATTTATTAGTTAATATTAGAAGATCTGCATCTGTGACGATGTTTCAGAACTGTCTCAAGCCACATAAATGGAAGAATTTCTGTCTTATCCTAAAGAATGAGAACTGATTTTTCCCACGGTGTCAGTGCTAATGATTTTTCCCGGCTGGGGAATCTCACCCAGAAGCTTCTTTGCAGGACGACCCCAGAGCAGCTGCCAGTACTTACGCTGTGTGGCAGTTGGTCTTTGCTACTTACTTCTTCAGTCTGTATACTTTAAAAACAGGTTCTTGCCTGTGACCTCATCAAAGAGGGCATTATGACTTCTGTTGGATGAATGAAATCAATGAAAAAGGAAAAAGCCAATTGTAATCTCTTGATGAGGTTTAGGCATGCAGCTGTGTATCACATCTCTATTTTAACAGCTGATGCCAAAGCGTGGTTCCATGTTTTACCACTTTACACACAGATTTGGGTGAAGAGACCCTGGGAGTAGGGGAGAAAGTTGTTGTATCTTCGTGGATGACCCTCCTCTCCTTCTGAAGGCCATCGCCACAGGGGTTGGGGGACAAAGGGAGAGAGGACGGTCCTCCCTGTTTTCAAGATGCACAGTCCCTGGACCACCATCTTTAAGGACAGACCCTCATGGTGGCCCCCGGATTTTGCAATCCTTTTTCCAGTCTTGATTGAGTGTAAATATAGAGGGAAAAACATGGTTTTTGAATTAGATGGATCTGGATGTGAACCTTGGAAAATTCTTTAATTCACTGGCACCTCAGCTTTGTTATCTTAAAATGGTGATCAGGGGCTTCCCTGGCGGCGCAGTGGTTGGGGGTCTGCCTGCCGAAGCAGGGGATGCGGGTTCGTGCCCCGGTCCGGGAGGATCCCACGTGCCGCGGAGCGGCTGGGCCCGTGAGCCATGGCCGCTGAGCCTGCGCGTCCGGAGCCTGTGCTCCACAACGGGAGAGGCCACAACAGTGAGAGGCCCGCGTACCGAAAAAAAAAAAAAAAAAATGGTGATCAGAATTCTTGCCTGGCATGGCAGTCAGGACGCGTCAGGCCAGGGTGCCCGACTGCACAGCTTCTCGACTTGTGGTGCAAAATGCTTTTCCACGCTTTCTTAATTCTCACCAGCACCCAGGATGAAGGCGGCGTTCTATCCATTTTGCAGATGAGGCAATGGACGGGCAGAACTTGTGCTCAGAGAGCAACCTTCCCGGCCAGGATGGAAATGCAGGCCACCTCTCACTCAAATGCACCGTGCTTTTTACTACAATACGGTGAGCTTGTTCGGAAAGGTTCCTCACTGTACAGACAATAAACGGAACATGCCAAGCGAGAGACCCAAAGATCACTCTGATGCAGCACAGTCACCAAGAGTGGCTGGTGACTTCAGGACAGAGAAGGATTTTTTTTTTATTGTTTTATTGATTTTTTTGATTTACAGTGTTGTGTTAATTTCTGCTGTACAGCAAAGTGATTCAGTTTTCAGATTCTTTTCCATGATGGTTTATCACAGAATACTGAATATAGTTCCCCGTGCTCTACAGGAGGACTTTGTTGTTGATCCATTCTCTATGTAACAGTTTGTGTCTGCTAATCCCAAACTCCCAGTCCGCCCCTCCCCCACCCCCTCCCCCTGGGCCACCACAGGTCTGTTCTCTAGGAGAACGGCACATTCTTGTGAGTCCACGTAACAGGATAGGAAGTGAAAGCACGGGGTCCTAAGCACTGGTTCGCCAGGGAATTCCCAATGTAACAGGATAAGAAAACAGAACTCTCTCAGCCTCCACTGAGGTCCCAAAGCCTCCAAGTGACACACACCCGAAGGACCCTGGATCCTCCAGAGGGGCTGCCCAGAAGGACGGTGCAGCCTGTGGGACCAGCAATGGCCATGGCGCCCTGGAGAGGGGAGAGGGGGTGAGAGGTGCAGGGGGGAGTGTATCTGTGGTGAGGGCTACTGGGGTGCTGTGCACACCCCTACCCTTGAAACCACAAAGGGGGGGTGGCCTTTGGGGACCGATGCTGTGTCCCTAGGGTCAGCTCAGGAGGCCACACGGAGAAAGGCTGTACTTTGTGGTGGGAGCGGCATCTAGTAGGGACCCTTGAACAAGGACCACCGGGGGGGGGGTCCGGGGGGTGCGCCCTGCTCACGTGGGCATCAGAGTGCTGCAAAGGCCACGTGCCAGCCAGGTGAGCTCGTGCACTCCCTGCTCCCCCTCTCCCTCCTCTGGGTTCATCCTAAGACACTTCTCCAGACCCAGGCAGAAGCCAAGAGCTCCAAACAGCCAGGAGAGCCATGCTCTTGACTGAGTTTAAGTTGCTGGTGTTTGGAGAGTCCGGAGGGGCAGATTTTATTTTTCTTTTCTTTATTTGGGGGCAGTGCTGAGAAATAAAATGTAGCACAATACCATGCAGCCAACACTCAGTCAATTTCCTGTAGACGTAATTGCTTTTCTTGAGAGAAATCATCATAAACAGATTCTTTTTTTTTTTACATCTTTATTGGAGTATAATTGCTCTACAATGTTGTGTTAGTTTCTGCTGTATAATAAAGTGAATCAGCTATACGTATACATATGTCCCCATATCTCTTCCCTCTGGCGTCTCCCTCCCACCCTCCCTATCCCACCCCTCTAGGTAGTCACAAAGCACCGAGCTGATCTCCCTGTGCTATGAGGCTGCTTCCCACTAGCTATCTATCTTACGTTTGGTAAGCAAACATAATAATGAGAGGAGGAATAATTTCACAAATCCCAATCTTATAAGGCAAAATGTATGGAGTAAAAGTGTCTGGAGTCCTGAAATTTAAGAATACTTATTCACTGTAACTGTTACTTTCAATGAAATGGTCAAAGAGTGGAAAACTTCTTTTGTAGAGACTGGTAGCATAGAAATTCTGGAATATATTCTGTTTATCAAAGCGTCCCAGTTAGCTCTGAGCTGCCCCATTTTTATATTTCTAATTCTAAAAAGATATTATAGGAAAATATTTAGCAATTGAATTAACTGATGCATATAAATTAAACATTTGTTGGACCGCAAACTTTGGTCGTGTATATATGTCCCTGCCACTCTCTCACTTCGTCCCAGCTTACCCTTCCCCCTCCCCGTGTCCTCAAGTCCATTCTCTAGTAGGTCTGCGTCTTTATTCCCGTCTTGCCCCTAGGTTCTTCATGACCATTTTCTTTTTTTTTTTTTAGATTCCCTATATATGTCTTAGCATCTGGTATTTGTTTTTCTCTTTCTGACTTACTTTACTCTGTATGACAGACTCTAGGTCCATCCACCTCACTACAAATAACTCAACTTCGTTTCTTTTTATGGCTGAGTAATATTCCATTGTATATATGTGCCACATCTTCTTTATCCATTCATCTGTCGATGGGCACTTAGGTTGCTTCCATGTCCTGCCTATTGTAAATAGAGCTGCAATGAACATTGTGGTATATGACTTTTTGAAGAGTTTATGGTTTTCTCAGGGTATATGCCCAGTAGTGGGATTGCTGGGTCATATGGTAGTTCTATTTTTACATAATAAACAAATCTTCCTCTCCTGTTTTCTCCATCTTTCTTTGACTTTCCAGCAGAAGAAACGTAAGTCAAGACTTCGGGAAATGTTCATTTGTGTAGAAACTGTGCAACGAAATGAAATCCTTTTCCAACCCACCTCGGGTCCTGAGGCATGATTTTCTTTTAAAATTCTTTTTTTAAATTGAAGTATAGTTAATTTACAATGTTGTGTTAGTTTCAAGTGTACAGCACAGTGATTCAGTTAAGTCCTGAGGCATGATTAATAGAGATGGAAATAACGCTGGTGAGGGAGTGGACCTCAGCCAGGCTGAGGCTCCCGGGAGGGTATTTGAGGGGGAAGGAAGACAGGGGTTTGGACAGAATAAAGGATATTGCCTTTTGAATATTTAATTAAAAGTAAATCTGCCTGAGTGATTAAGAATCCGCCTGCCAATGCAGGGGACACGGGTTTGAGCCCTGGTCCGGGAAGATCTCACATGCTGTGGAGCAACTAAGCCCGTGTGCCACAACTACTGAGCCTACCCTCAAAAGCCCGCAAGCCACAACTACTGAGCCCACGTGCCACAACTACTGAGCCCATGTGCCTAGAGCCCGTGCTCTGCAACAAGAGAAGCCACTGCAATGAGAAGCCCGTGCACTGCAATGAAGAGTAGCCCCCTTCACTGCAACTAAAGAAAGCCTGTGCACAGCAATGAAGACCCAACACAGCCAAAAATAAATAAATAAAAAGATAAATTTATAAAAAAAAAAAAGAGGGCATCATTCATTCTGGGAGTGAATTCTTTGAAGCGAGAAAACTGTAATTGTTTCTGGGGAAGGAGTTCTAAGCCTTCAAGATGGCCACATTCACAAAGAAATGGCATTTGGTAGATACAGTCCTTGTACGTGAAACAAGGGTAGAGAAAAGGGCCCTAGGATGTTCTCTCTTAGGTGTGGCTGGCACTATGATCTCAGGTGAAGAGCTGGGTGTGAGTGCGAAAGGAGAACAGGGTTATTTTACTGCATTTCTCTTCAATATTCTGGGAGAAATATCCACCAGCTTTTCTAGCTTTTTTTCTCTCTTTCTCTTCTAATAATCTCCATGTGGGCTTTTCAGTTTCCTGTATTATTTCTAAAACTGCTTTTGTTCAATGTGACTTGTTCCTATTTTCATAACTGTGAGTAAAGTGCCGTTTAACGTGGGTATACTTGGTATTTGAGTTTCATAGTAAATTGTCTTTTTTTCCTTCTCTCTATCATCTTTTTCTTTGTAAACGATTCTTACTTATTTTTTGGCATTAAAGCTTAGCAGAGAATTAAAAGTATTTTGAAGGCTTCAAATAAAAGCTATGATGAGAGCATTGCCATTTTTATTACGTCAATTATACATCAATGATTTAAACATTGATGAGATTAAGATTTCCGAATTTAAATGATGACCCTGTTGATCCTATGGAATGAAGAGCTATGATTTTATGGATTTCCTTGTTTAAATATTTAGCGATATTATTTGTGTTGTATGGTACAGTTGAAGGAAGGGATTAAGTTATGTAAATATAAATAAAATGGTTTTTTACAAACTGTCTAATAGTAATCTCTCTACTCTTGACCAGATTAGGAAGAAACAGCAAGAAGTAGTGGGCTTTTTGGAAGCTAATAAAATCGATTTTAAGGAGTTCGATATTGCTGGAGATGAAGACAATCGGAGGTGGATGAGAGAGAACGTTCCTGGAGAGAAGAAACCTCAAAATGGGATTCCTCTGCCCCCACAGATATTCAACGAAGAGCAGTACTGTGGGGTGAGGTTTGGTTTTTTGGAAAAGTCTTCTGCATGTGTGTTTATCAGAAGTCATTTAAAGCAGATCGATTTCAAGGCAGCATTTGAATTTTTTGACATTTTTCAGGTCATGATCTATTTCTACCATTCAGTACCTGGATGGTAGATCCATGGTGAAGGATCAATAATAGTTAAGACTTACAAAATGATGGAAACAATAAAATAATGATTCAGAAGTTCTTGGGTTTCTTTTAGCTTCCTTATTTTGTTTTGAAGAATTGAGGTCACTTGTTTAAGCAAAATACACATTTAGTTGGAAAGAAATTCTGGTCAACCTTGCAGGGTACACATACATGCTCCCACAGGGACACTGGGTATGTTTTCAATTTTGTAAAGAATAATTTGCAAAAGTAGAGTTTGGTGTAAGTGTATCTAAACAGTTTAAAAACTGGTCTGGACACCCTTCCTCCTTGTGAGGACACAGCAAGAAGATGGCCATTTATCAACCAAGAAGGGGGCTCACCAGACACTGAATCTGCTGCTGCCTTGATCTTGGACTTCCAGAACTCTGAGAAATAAATAGCTGTTGTTCATAAACCACCCAACAAAAAAACAAAATCTGTTCTGGACATTTCATCATAATAACAATTTTATTTTATACATTTAGTAGTCCATTTTACCATAAAATCACCTTTTCCTCAGAGTTTATAGATTCTGCTTAGTAAATCAAATTGTTGAAAGGAAACATTTAAAAACTCAAAGGGCTTTGGAGCATGAAACTGGAGTTATCTTAGGGGTCCTCTAAATCTTCTAGGCCGTTTTTCAGACGCAGCAATCAGGGTTCTGGAAGGCAGAGGGAATCAATGGCCCAGAGCGGACGACTTCTTTTTTTCCTAATTAATTAATTAATTTTTGGCTGCATTGGGTCTTCATTGCTGCGCGTGGGCTTTCTCTAGTTGTGGTGAGCGGGGGCTACTCTTAGTTGCTGTGCGTGGGCTTCTCATTGCGGTGGCTTCTCTTGTTGCAGAGCACGGGCTCTAGGTACGCAGGCTTCAGTAGTTGTGGCTCGCGGGCTCTAGAGCGCAGGCTCAGTAGTTGTGGTGCATGGGCTTAGTTGTTCCGTGGCATGTGGGATCTTCCTGGACCAGGGCTCAAACACATGTCCCCTGCATTGGCAGGTGGATTCTTAACCACTGTGCCATCAGGGAAGTCCCAGAGCTGACTACTTCTGAAGGCTAGAGCCTGGTGTAGGAATCTTCACTCACCTCTTCTCTTCTTGCTGCACAAAACTGTTGGTCCTTTAGCTTAGCTTCTCTTTACTGTTATGTTTCTCACCTAAAGCAGGTGTCATCAAACGATAGCCAGAGGGCCAAGGCCTGCAGCTGGCTGTTTTGGTAAAATTTTATTGGACACATCTGCACTAATTCACTTACCTAGTGCCTATAGCTAATTTTGCATGATGGCAGAGTTGAGCAGTTGCAACAGAGACCATATGACCCACAAAGCCAGAAATATTTGTGATCTGCCCATTTACAGAAAAGCTTTCGGGCCTTTTATTTGAATCATGAATTGTTTCGTTGTTGGGGGTTTGCATTAGTTTCCTAGGGCTGATGTAACAAAACACCACAAACCTGGTGGTTCTTATGGACTGTGTGTTTGTGTCCCCCCCAAATTCATATGTTGAAGTCCTAATGCCCAATGTGATGGTGTTTGGAGATGGGGCCTTTGGGAGGTGATTAGGGTTAGATGAGGTGCTGAGGGTGGGGTCCCCATGATGGGATTAGTGCCCTTACAGGAAGAGGAAGAGAGAGAGAGAACGGTTTCTCTTCACCATGTGAACAAACAGCCAGAGGCAACTCTCTGTAAACCAGGAAGAGAGCAGATCCCAACTATGCTGCACCCAGGATGCATTTCTGATATTTAAGCCACCCAGTCTATGGTATTTTGTTATGGCAGCCCGAGATATTACAGTGTCTTAAAATAACAAAAATTTATTCTCTCACAGTTCTGGAGGCCAAAGTTTGAAATCAAGGTGTCAATAGTGTTGGTTTCTTCTGTAGGCTCTGAGGGAAAATCTGTTCCCTGCCTTTCTCCTGGCTTCTGGTGGCTGACAACAATCTCTGGCATCCTTTGACTTGTTGACATATTATGCCCATCTCTGCCTCTATCTTTACATCGTCTTCTTGCAGGTCTCTTTGTGTCTTCACATGGCCTTCTTTTTTTAAAATAAATAAATAAATAAATAATTTATTTTTGGCTGTGTTGGGTCTTCATTGCTGTGCATGGGCTTTCTCAAGTTGCAGCGAGTGGGGGCTATTCTTTGTGGCAGGGCTTCTCATTGTGGTGGCTTCTCTTCTTGCAGAGCACAGGCTCTAGGTGTGTGGGTTTCAGTAGTTGTGGCACTTGGGTTCAGTAGTTGTGGCTCACAGGTTCTAGAGTGCAGGCTCAGTAGTTGTGGCGCAGGGGCTTAGTTGCTCTGCAGCATGTGAGATCTTCCCAGACCAGGGCTCAAACCCATGTCCCCTGCACTGGCAGGGGGATTCTTAACCACTGCGCCATCAGGGAAGTCCCCACATGGCCTTCTTATAAGGACAAAAATTCATTGGAATAGGGTCCATCCTAGTACAACACGGCCTCATCATAACTAACTACCTCTGTAAATACCTTTATCTCCAAATGAGGTCACTTTCTGAGGTCCTGGGTGGACATGGCTTTATAGGGGACAGTACAGGCTGTGTGAATTTACATGGCTGTGTTAGGATTCCTCAGAGGCTTAGCTCAAAGTCCTGTGAATGTGGGAGTGTCTTCAAACAGTCTTAATGTGGCAAGCAGTTATTTAGTGGAACATATGGTCCAGTCCAGCTCTCCTGGGATTGAAGTTGGAGCTTCCCAGAGTGTAGAGAGCACTTGCTCTGTGAGGAAAAGTCCCTCCCCTGCACCCCCCACTTCTCTCCCCACCCAGTCCAGACCTCCTGGCCTCCAGACATCCCTCAACCCTGAGCTGAATTTTTTTTTTTTTTGCGGTACACGGGCCTCTCACTGCTGTGGCCTCTCCCGTTGCAAAGCACAGGCTCCGGACGCGCAGGCTCAGTGGCCATGGCTCACGGGCCTAGCTGCTCCGCGGCATGTGGGATCTTCCCGGACCGGGGCATGATCCCGTGTCCACTGCATCGGCAGGCGGACTCTCAACCACTGTGCCACCAGGGAAGCCCTGAATTTTTTTTTTTGAATTTGACCTTATGTTTGTTTGTTTATTTATTTATTTATTTATATTTTTGGCTGCATTGGGTCCCTGTTGCTGCACGTGGGCTTTCTCTAGTTGTGGTGAGCCAGGGCTACTCTTGGTTGTGGTGGGCGGGCTTCTCATTGCGGTAGCTTCTCTTGTGGTGGAGCGCGGGTTCTAGGCGCAGGGGCTTCAGTAGTTGTGGCATGCAGGGTTCAGTAGTTGTGGCTCATGGGCTCTAGAGCGCAGGCTCGGTAGTTGTGGTGCACGGGCTTAGTTGCTCTGTGGCATGTGGGATCTTCCCGGACCAGGGCTCTAACCTGTGTCCCCTGCATTGGCAGGCAGATTCTTAACCAGTGCACCACCAGGGAAATCCCTGAGCTGAATTTTTAAGAACTGCAACTCTTCTTGGATAAAGAAAGGGAGAGTAAGTTTTTTCGGGGGAGGTAGTGGTGATGAGCAATTTTTATTTTTCATAAAATTTTTTAACAATTGAAAAATTGATAGATGTGCACACGGAAAAATTAAAATGCTTCCAAAGTTGCCTGCAGTGAAGATTCTTCTCCCTCCCATTTCATCCCCCTCTAGTTCCTTCCTCTCAGGTGGGCCAGCTTCATGGATCTGCCATCTGGGAAGTCACACCAGACCCCGCTCAAGAGAGCTCTCAGCTTGGTTTCACGCTCTACTGGTACTGTCTTGAAATTCACAATGATTTTTGAACAAGGGAAGCATTGTTGTTATTTTGCACCGGGGCCTGCAAATTATGTAGCCAGTCCTGCTCTGGACCAACCAATGCTGGCAATTTCTTGTTTGGCCTTCCAGGAATTTTCTATGTGCATTAACAATTGCATATCACTTAAAAGAGGGGGTGTACTCTATACACTTTGTTCTTTTCACTTAATAACCACATCTCAGAGATCATTGCATAGCTGCACATACTCTTTTTTTAAAAACAGTTTCATTTTATATTGGAGTATAGTTGATTAACAATGTTGTGTTAGTTTCAGGTGTACAGCAAAGTGATTCAGTTATACATATACATGTATCTATTCTTTTTCAAATTCTTTTCCCGTTTAGGTTACTGCAGAATATTGAGCAGAGTTCCCTGTGCTATACAGTAGGTCCCTGTTGGTTATCCGTTTTTGTTTTTCTTAAATTAATTAATTTTTTGGCTGCGTTGGGTCTTCATTGCTGCAGGCTTTCTCTAGTTGTGGCGAGCGGGGGCTACTCTTGGTTGCGGTGTGTGGGCTTCTCATTGCGATGGCTTCTCTTATTGTGGAGCGCGGGCTCTAGGCGTGTGGGCTTCAGTAGTTGTGGCACACGGGCTTCAGTAGTTGTGGCTCGTGGGCTCTAGAGCGCAGGCTCAGTAGTTGTGGCACACGGGCTTCAGTAGTTGTGGCTCGTGGGCTCTAGAGCGCAGGCTCAGTAGTTGTGGCGCACGGGCTTAGTTGCTCCGCAGCATGTGGGATCTTCCCGGACCAGGGCTCGAACCGTTGTCCCCTGCATTGGCAGGTGGATTCTTAACCACTGAGCCACCAGGGAAGTCCCTGGTTATCCATTTTAAATATAGCAGCGTGTACATGTCAACCCCAAACTCCCAATCTATCCCTCTCCCCTATCCTTCCCACCTGGTAACCATAAGTTCATTCTCTAGGGCTGTGAATTTGTTTCTATTTTGTCAATAAGTTCATTTGTATCAGTTTTTAAGATTCCAAATATAAGTGATAGCATATGATATTTGTCTTTCTCTGTCTGACTTACTTCACTTAGTATGATAATCTCCAGGTCTATCCATGTTGCTGCAAATGGCACTATTTCTTTTTTTTTTTTAATCCCTTCCTCCCTGTCCCCTTTGGTAACCATAAGTTTGTTTTTTATGTCTTTGCTCTATTTCTGTTTATAAATAAGTTCATTTATATCATTTTAAATTTTTAAATTTTATTATTTATTGATTGATCGATTCAGTATTTGTCATTTTTCAAATGGCATTATTTCATTCTTTTTAATGGCTGAGTAATATTCCATTGTATATGTGTACCACATCTTCTTTATCTATTCGTCTGTCAGTGGACATTTAGGTTGCTTCCATGTCTTGGCTACTGTAAGCTGTGCTGCAATGAACATTGGGGTGCATGTATCTTTTCAAGCCATGTGTTTCTCCAGATATATGCCCAGGAATGGGATTGCTGGATCATATACTGTTTATTTTAATGGCTGCACAACATTCCATTGGATGTGATATAATTTATTGGCACAGTCCTCTAATGGGGAACATTCATGTTGTTTCCAGTCTTTCTCAGCTACGAACGATGCTGCAGGAAACCTCTTTATGGGTACAGTGCTTTGTATTCAGTCTGAGTATATGTATAGGATAAATTCCTAGAAGGTGTGCTGACTTACAGCATATACGCTTCTCACCCTTCAATAGATATTAAACCTGGACTATAGTTGCACCAATTTACATTTTCAAATGTAATTTGAGTGTGACTGTTTCCCTGTGACTTTGACAACACTCTATATGCACACTTTTGGATCTTTGCCAATCTAAGTGAAAAATGTGTTCTCATTGCTTTGACTTGGATTTCTGTCTTAATGGGTGAGGCTGAACATCTTTTTCTCTGTTTATAAGCTCTCTGTGTTTTTTTCTATGACTTACTATTTTTCTATTTGGTTCCAGGTAACGTTTACTGGTTTGTAATAGTCTTTACTTTTGAAGGAAAGTAGCCCTGTCACTACCATGTTGCAAATATTTTCCCATGTTTCTTATTTGTCTCTTGACTTTTTAAAGTGACTTTTTTGGAATGCAGGACTTAAATTTTTTTGTGCAGACAGATCTATTAACCTTTTTTAAAAAAATGGTTCCTGTCTTGTTTAGAAAATTGTTCTGCACTCTAAAATCATCAAAGGAATCATCTCATGTTTTCTTCTAGTACTTTTCCAGTGAAAGTAGGATTTAAAACCTCTTACTTTTGCTTATTTTAGCTGTCCTTTTCAATCAAGGCAAGTTACGGTAGAAACAATATTGAAGCATTTTCTTTCAATCTATGTTAACTTCCAGGGTAAAAGTTCTGCAGTTATTTTCTGCTATAAAAATAAAACCTCAAAGGCATTTTTTATTCTGTTTTGCTGTGATCTAGCAATGCTTTTCATTTTAATTGTGGAAGAAGAAGAAAAGAGTTCCCAAGTAAGAAAAAAGGCTTCTATTTTTAAGATGTATTTTCCTATTACAAGTATGGCTCTAATGAGTAAGCATACAAATTATTTTATGTTTAACTGTTTTTAATTCTTTTCAGTTCTGCCTTCAGAGAGGTATTAGACGTTTTTCTTACTAGCAACTTTGCTAAATTTGCTTTTCTGCAGTCTGTGGATATTCTTAACAAAAGTTCATTAATGAGGCAAAGGACTTTGTTTTCAGAAAGTAGGTAAAAATGACTATTTGTATTGTAGGTTCTGATTTTGAAAGGAGACTCAAAAGTTATGAAGGATATGTCAGGTTTAAAATGGCATAAATCTACTCAATATTCTGTAATAACCTATATGGGAAAAGAATCTGAAAAAGAATGGATAGATGTGTATGCATAACTGAATCACTTTACTGCACACCTGAAACTAACACAACATTGTAAATCAACTATATTCCAATATAAAATAAAAATTAAATAAAAAAAGAAAGTGATAAACCTGCTTTAAAAAAATAAAATGGCATAAATCTGGATGGTCGATGTGTCTTTCCACACGATTGAAATGTGGACGGTCAGAATAATGCTACCATTTAAGTTGAATCACTGGACTCTGGATTCTTGAATGGTCACCTATATGCCGTACCTGATGACGGCAGCAGGGAGAGGGGACCTCAAGGGCAAGCAGTGGCTTTCTCTGCACCAGGGCAGTGAGAGGGCTGGATGTCGCAGGTAGTTCTGAGTACCATCGTGTCCCTGCCAGCCTGAACCCCTGTTGCTCTGGGCAGAATAGATGAAGATGTTATCGTGAGGGCGTGGCAGACAACTGTTGCCTACAGAAAGGGCACACCACCGAGAAGCAGCACAGTGGAGGCCGGGTCACCCGCCTGGCCGAAGAACACTAACAGGAAGTAGCCAACTTGTCTGTTGATGCCAAGTCGGAGTCTGTGCATTTTTGCCTAGGTGAGGGCTGGGGTGCCTGCCTGGGCCTGGACGCAGCAGCCAAAGGGGACCTTGACCATTCAGCTGAGAGGCAAGTATCTGTGGGGACACAGGACTGCAAGGGAGGACAGGATGCCCGTCCAATTAGGGCAGGGGGAGGGCGTTCTCAACACACTGATGTTACTGAACAGGGTATTTTATTTTATTTTTTTTAATTAAAATTTCTTTTTCAGTATGATCACAATTTTATTATATCTTTTTTTTTTTTTTTTTTTTTTTTTTTTTTTTTTTTTTGCGGTACGCGGGCCTCTCACTGTTGTGGCCTCTCCCATTGCGGAGCACAGGCTCCGGACGCGCAGGCTCAGTGGCCATGGCTCATGGGCCCAGCCGCTCCGCGGCATGTGGGATCTTCCCGGACCGGGGCACGAACCCGTGTCCCCTGCATCGGCAGGCGGACTCTCAACCACTGCACCACCAGGGAAGTCCATATATATATATGTATCTATCTATCTATCTATCTATCTATCTATATAAAATTATATCTATCTTATATATAACTTTGACAGTACATATACCAACACGTTAATAAAAGTAACTTTTTGTTTTGCCATTATGGGCAATTTTTCCTTGCCGTTTTTTTTTTTTTTTGCGGTACGCGGGCCTCCCACTGTTGTAGCCTCTCCCGTTGCGGAGCACAGGCTCCGGACGCTCAGGCTCAGCGGCCATGGCTCACGGGCCCAGCCGCTCTGCGGCATGTGGGATCTTCCCAGACCGGGCATGAACCCGTGTCCCCTGCATCGGCAGGCGGACTCTCAACCACTGCACCACCAGGGAAGCCCTCCTTGCCTTTAAAAAAGAAAATTTATTGAAGTATAACTTATTTACAATGTTGTGTTAATTTCTGCTATACAGCAAAGTGACTCAGTTATACATATATATCCTTTTCATATTCTTTTCCATTATAGTTTATCACAGGATATTGAATCTAGTTCCCTGTGCTCTACAGTAGGCCCTTGTCGTTTATCCATCCTCTGTATAATCGTTTGCATCTGCTAATCCCAACCTCCCAGTCCTTCCCTCCCCCACCCCCTCCTCCTTGGCAACCACAAGTCTTGAACAAGCTATTTTATGTTATTAAAATTTTATTATGAAATGTGCCATAGATGATAAAAAATACGTAGTTTCAAGAGGGATAATAAAAATGAACAACCATGTGCACACCATCGGTTTGAGTAGCGTGATATCTCCAGAAATTTAAAAGCACACTGCGTGCTTCTCCCTGATCGTGTGCAGCTCCTTTTGCACAAGAGGGAGCCAGGGTAGTGAATTTTGTGTTTACCGTTCCTTTCCTTTTCTCCCATCTCCCATGTATACACATCCAAGGAATACATTGTTTTGTTTTGCCTATTTTTTAGCTTTATATAAATGGACTCATACTACCTGTATTTTTTTTTGTTTTTGTGGTACGCGGGCCTCTCACTATTGTGGCCTCTCCCATTGCGGACACAGACTCCGGACGCGCAGGCTCAGCGGCCATGGCTCACGGGCCCAGCCGCTCCGCGGCATGTGGGATCTTCCCGGACCAGGGCACGAACCCGTGTCCCCTGCATCGGCAGGCGGACTCTCAACCACTGCGCCACCAGGGAAGCCCCTATCTGTATTTTTTGAGTTGCTTCTTTCACCAACGTATTTCAAAGATACAACCATGTTGATTGTTGTTGTTCCTAGTTTATTCATTTTCATTGCTTCAGAGTAGACACTGGTGTGTGTCTTTGTCTGTCTGAGCTGCTATAACAAAATGTCACAGACTTAGTGGCTTATGAACAAGAGAAATTTATTTCTCATTGTTCTGGAGGCTGGGGAATCCAAGATCAAGGTGTCAGCGTGGTTGAGTTCTGATAAGGGCCACCTGTTTCACAGCTGGTGCCTTCTTGCTTTGTCCTCATGTGATGGAAGGGGTGAGGGAGCTCTGGGGGATCTCCTCATAAAGGGCACTAATTCCATTCACGAGGGCTCCACCTTCATGACCTAGGTCATCACTCTCAGTATGTTTAGCTCTAACAGACAATACAAAGAGTTTTTTAAAGCTGAGCTGAGGGATGGTCACACTTTGAAACTAATGATGGCAGTGATTCCAGGAGAGGGAAGACAGATTCGTGGATGTTTGAAGCACTGGTGAGATCGCCCCCACATTTCCAGTCACTCTGAGAAGGTTTTTGTTGTTGTTTTGATCTGACCTTCCCTCTAGGTCCTGGGAGTCAGGACTGGGGTCAAGTGGAGTAGAACCTTTGCGAGTTGCACATTTTTACCACTTTTTTTTTGGTAAAATATATTTTTCAATTTTATGAAAAAAGATGGTGACAGTGGCTGACAATTTAAAAATATTTTCCTCCTTAACAAAATAATCCATCAACTCTATTTCAACCCCTCTCCCATTTAAAAAATGTTCTAAACCATCTGCTCTGGCTTCCTGTGGCAGCTCAGGGTAGGCCCCACAGGAGGCATCCTTTAACTGTGGCTGTTAGTAAAGAGATTGCGTAGCTCTTCATGTTTGTGTGTCCTCTTCTGTATATATTTAGAACATTTTTCTATTGAGTTTTTGCCTTTTCCTTATGATGGAAAAAGGACAAGCATTTTATATATATATACACACACACATAATTAAGAAGAACATAAAAAATGTGAAGTCCCTCCAGAAGAATCTAACAAGAGATGTCTGGAGAAAATTTAAATGTTACGGAAGACTTAAATAAATGATGCTAGAGAACATATCCTTGGGTTGACCATCTCTATAAAAAGGTAGTATCTTAAAGATCCTAATTCTTCCCAAATTGATCTATAGATCCAATGCTTTTTCAATCAAAATCCCAGAAGGAATTTTTGTAGAACCAAGCAAGATAATTTACCTAAAATGAACAAGGCAGGGTCTAAGAATAGCAAGAAGAAGCAGAAAATAAGCAAGTCTCATTATAAAGCTCTGATCATGAAGACAGTGTGATATTGAAGGATAAATAGACAGGTAGACCTAATGTCCGGAAATAGAGTCCCACACAATACACAACTGGTTAAGACAGTGCTGGCATGGCAGATAGATGGGGAAAGAATGGACTTTTTAATAAATGTGGATGAAACAATTAGATGAAATAACTGGTGATTTAAAAAAATCAAAAAAATTATTAAAAAATTTACCCTTATTTCTTTTTTAAAAATGGAGATGTAATTGGCATATAACATTATATTAGTTTTAGGTGTGCAACACAATGATTTGATATATGTATATACTGCAAAATGATTACCACAATAAATTTCATTAACATCTATCACTTCATATAGTTACCATTTTTTCCTTGTGATGAGAACTTATATGATCTAGTCTCTTAGCAACTTTCAATTTTTTTTTCAATTTTTTTTTGCCTTATTGATTCTTACTGATCTCTATCTATATACATCTCTATCTATATATAATTTTTTTCCTATTTGCTAAATCTCTGCTCATCTTTATTTTTTCCTTCCATACTCTTTGGTTTCTTTTTTCCCCCAACTTTAATGCTTGACTCACTACTTTTAAAGCTTTTTTCTTTTCTAATGTAGGTATTTAAGGCTATAAATTGCCCTCTGTGTACTTCTTTAGCTCATTCCATGTATTTTGATATGCAGTATTTTCATTGTTGTTTCTAAAACAATTGTAGTCCATAATATGATTTCTTTTTTGACCCATGCATTGAGATTTGGATATATTTGGAGTAACTTCTATTATTTTGTTATGTACTTTTTATTTTTCCAACTTTTGCAGTTTCTTTCTTTTTTTATCTTTTCTTGACTTTATTTTGACTAGAGTCTTTTTTCCTAATTATATTTCTCCGTTTACTTAATATAAGCTATCTGTTCTCTTAGTGGTTACTTTAGTTATTTTAACAACCATACTTAATTTAAATTAGGTAAGATTGTATCTTTACTTTAACCCTAATCACCGTTTCCCTATTTACATGTGTTTGGTTATTTTAGTATTTTAATTTGTTGACCATTATACCACCTCACAACATTTCTACTTGCTGTTTTTATAGTCAAGGTTTGTTTAGATTTAGATTTGCTCACATATTTATTAATATCTTTGCTCATTATTTCTTCTTGCATCTTAGATAATCCACCTGGAATCATTTTCCTTCTGCCTAAATGCGTCCTATAAGAGTTTCTTTAAGTGAGGGTCTGTTGGTGGTAAATCCTCTAAATTTTTTTTGTTTAAAAAAGACATTTTTCCAGACAAGTGTCTTTATTTCACTCATGTATGAAAAATAGTTTCACTAAGTCTAGAATTCTGAGTCGAGGGTTATTTTTTTTGTAAGCATGTTGAAATTATTTTACTTTCTTCTGACTTCTGCATTGCTATTGAGAAGCCAGTTGTCAATCTAATGCCATACTTTGCAGGGGAAACGTTTTCCTTTTCCCCTCCCTTCTACCCCTCCCTCCATGGGCTGCATTATAATCTTTCTCTAGGATGTGTCTAGATTTAGAGGTTTTTTTTTTTTTTTTTGCCACATGGCAGTGAAAGCGCCAAGTCCTAACCACTGGACCAGCAGGGAATTCCCTAGAATTCTTCTTATTTATCCAGTTTAGGATTATTTTTGGGCTTCCTGAGTCTAAGGATTGGTATCTTCAGCAAGTCTAGAAGATTATTAGCCATATATGTTTGAGTATGGCTTTCCCCCATTGTCTCTGTTAGCTTCTCCTATAAGATGTGTGTTAGACCTTCTCATTCTGTCTTCCTATAATAATATTTCTTCCATATTTTTCATCCTTTTTCCCCCCTCTCCAGATAATGTCTTTGGTTGAATCTCCCAGTTAGCTAAATTGTTTTCTTCTGATGTGGTCTAATTAGCTATTTAATCCACATTTTCATTGTTAGGAGGACTTTCTGGTTCTTTCCAAATTTGCTTAATTGTTCTTTCTAGTTTATTTCTTGTGTTTTCAAGCTTTTCTTTCATTTCTTTATGTATATTAAATATAGATATTTGATATTTTCTGCCTGATAATTCCAGTGTCTGATTCTGCTTTCCATTATTTCTGCTAGCTTTCACACATGGTATATTTTTATTTCCTTATTTATTTTGTGATTTTTGACTCTGAATTGCTCATTAAAAAAATGCTATTTTCAGATACTCTTTGAGGCTGGAATTTGTTTCTGCTAGTTTCCTGGGAGATCCATAAAAGTTAGAACCCTTTTAACTTGATTTCCTTTGAAGATTTTCTGGACAACACATGTCGTGGGAATTTGGATCAAAAACTCTCATGAATTTTGGCTTGTAGTTATAAATTCTCAGAGAATGTTTTCTCTTTCACTGAGCACCAAAGTTGAATCAGGGAAGTTTTCTTCCATTCTATTTTTCATGGCAAAGTTTTTTCTCATTTATATTTACATTGAGGGTAGAGCCCTCAGTGGGGTTCTGGTGTGTGTGTCTGTGTATATATGTGCATGTATGTGTGTATCTATGTATATGTGTGTATGCATGTGCATATGTATGTGTATATATATGTGTCTGTATGTGTATCTATACATCTATGTATATACGTGTATGTATGTGTTTATATGTGCACATGTATATGTATGTGTCTATACGTGCAAATGTATATCTCTGTGTGTGTATGTATGTGTGTGTATCTTTATGTGTGTGTGTTTTATAGAACTCCCCACCTTAAGGAGGCCCGGGCTTTATCCACTTGCCTCTTTTCTCTCTGTGGCATCAGAGTGGAAGATAAAGATTTCCTGGTTTTGTAAGAAACTCTCAACGTGGATGGTGGCCTTGTTGTGTGCTTATTCTTAGGATTCTTGATCTCACTTGGCTATACTTTTTTTTTTTTTTCCCGGTACCAGCTTAGCAATGAATTTATACTTTTTTTCTTAATCTGGCTTAAAAATTTCTTTTTCGAGATGGTGTTTTAGGGCATCTAATCTGCCACACTAACGTAACTGGAAGTTGAAAAACCATTTCATACTCATTATTTTCTATATCTATTTGTTAACATCAAGTAAAAAATATGAACAAACTGTTCTTCAGTCCTCTGAAATTCTGAAGAAGCTATATGGACTTAAGTTGAAGCAAAACACAATCTGTTCAATTATAAGAAAACTTATCTTGACTTGAAAGCTTCTAGAGTTGACAACTAGCGATCGTCAGATATTTATCTATGGAATTTTAAGAAACTGGCATAAATTTACTTTATTACCTTTTACCTACTTACTAGTGCTATACTATTAATGAATTCTATCATGTAATCTTTAACAACCACCTAGTAAGTATGTGCTCTGGGAATTAGTGAGAATTTCTGATACCAAAGAATCACTTACCATGCTATATTTCCCTCAGCTAAGATTTGAGGCAGTTTACAAAAACACCTTCAGTACGACAGAAGAAAATTAATCACTGAGAGAATCAGGGCTACAGGTAGGAAAATAAATCTTAGGCTAAGATAAACACATGAGAAGTACATAACATTTTCTTCCCAATATAGGGTGGCCTGTCTTTGGTTTTATGCTCTTAACACATGTAAGAGGAGGGTAGGCAATAAGATGACGACGTTGGTTTGAGTGTCCTGTTCAGTTCAGGCCAGACTAACCCTGTACCTTCTGAGCCTTTTGGCAACACTGTTGAAATTACATCACAGCCCCAATGACAAAGATTGGCAGTAAGAAAGTGGCCAGGGAGTATCTTTTATGTTTAATGATAAAAAGTGAAACTCTTCCGAGTTATTGACAACTACACTACTGGAGAGTTGGTTTAGGGCTGGACCCACCTGGTGAAGCACTGGCCTGGATGTGGTCTGGCATAGGGGTGGAGTTTCACTGAGCTTCCGGTTTCTGTCAGCTACCAGGTTTCAGATCGCTGTGCAGTTTTTCCCATTTTGGCAAAACAAGCGCCTTTCTAAACCCTCTGTAATCTTGTGGCTCCTGATATCAGAAGGGCCTGAGACAGGTCTGGGCCCTTAGAAGCTACTATAATAACAGCAGAGAAATCCTGTGTTGGTTTAATTGTTTTAGTCCTGTGTTGTTTGGACACTGATTAGGGTCCAAATCCATAGGGTCAAATTATAAGGAAACAGCTAAAGATGTGAAACTTTTAGAGAAGCCTTCCACTATGTATGTTTCTTTTTCACATCTTTATTGGAGTATAATTGCTTTACAATGGTGTGTTAATTTCTGCTTTATAACAAAGTGAATCAGCTATACATATACATATATCCCCATATCTCCTCCTTGTTGCGTCTCCCTCTCACCTTCCCTATCCCACCCCTCTAGGTGGTCACAAAGCACCGAGCTGATCTCCCTGTGCTATGCGGCTGTTTCCCACTAGCTATCTATTTTACATTTGGTAGTGTATATATGTCCATGCCACTCTCTCACTTCGTCCCAGCTTACCCTTCCCCGTCCCCGTGTCCTCAAGTCCATTCTCAACGTCTGCTTTATTCCTGTCCTGCCCCTAGGTTCTTCCTCAGTAGGTATGTTTGCGTGTTGTCAGCAATTCCTGAGCAGGAACAATTTGTGTGTGTGTGTGTGTGTGTGTGTGTGTGTGTGTGTGTGTTCTCACTGTACTGTAATAGGCACAATGAAGGTGTGTAAAAACAAGTGTAAACTTCATGCTTCAATTACCTAAATTTGGACTTGATCATTTTGGTAAAGCAAATGGGGATAACATTTTGTGTTAGCTCCTCACTTAATGACTAATAAATAAAAAATATTAACTTAGGTCAATATACTGGCTCACAAGTGTGCACTGGGTTTAATCATTCTTTTTCTTTGCTTCAAGGATTTTGACTCTTTCTTCTCTGCAAAAGAAGAGAATATTATTTATTCCTTCCTTGGCTTGGCTCCCCCTCCAGGCTCAAAGGTAAGCTTGAACACCCCCTTGGGGTCCAATATAGGTCATAAGAAGTGAGGATAAAATCAGCACCAACACTGTTTAATAAGTGATGATCTTTAAATTAACATGATTTTAATACACTTCTTATTCTGATGAAGTCTTATGCATAGAGATAATGCATGGTTTCTACTAAAGCATGTTTCAAAACTATGCTTTTATTATTTTTGCTCTGTTTACACCTTGTTATAGTAAGCTTTACAATACCTAAGAAATATCATTGCATTCAATAATCTTAAGTGTGTTAATTAAATATGTAAAAGTATAAATTCTCAGGTGGTGTCTATGAAATTATTTTGTTATGAATTTCTCATGACAGCTTATGTTAGTTAATTTTATAATGATATGTACTCCTATATTAATTATTTCTATTGAAAATGAATTGAATTTTCCTTTTTTTTTCTGATGAGGAGGGAAAAAGTAAGATCTAGACTCAAGAACAAGATAAATTTCATCAGGTTTCTTTTCCCCTCTGGTGTTGTTTCATCTTTGATTATGTATAATTATATCAATTAAATAAAGAATTATGCTAATAAAGCAAATACCAAGAATTTGAATGTCTGGTGGAGATCACCTGTTTTTTTCTGTTTTTTTTTTTGCGGTACGTGGGCCTCTCACTGTTGTGGCCTCTCCCGTTGTGGAGCACAGGCTCTGGATGCGCAGGCCCAGCGGCCATGGCTCACGGGCCCAGCCGCTCCACGGCATGTGGGATCTTCCCGGACTGGGGCACGAACCCGTGTCCCCTGCATCAGCAGGCGGACTCTCTACCACTGCGCCACCAGGGAAGCCCCAGAGATCACCTGGTTTTATTCCTTACCTTCACTGCATTCCTCACCTCTACCAAGCATCTCATACATGACTCTCCATAGATACAAGACAAGCACACATTTGTCTAATTCATTTATTTCTTAACTAATCTGTTTATGCCCAGCTTCATTTCAAAAGAGATTTGTGATGACTGAGTCCCAATTAATTCTCACCATAGGAGACACAACTAAAAATCCTACCTTATAGAGATGGGTGTGTCTCAGAGGCATGTGGATGTGCTGTCTTCCATGTGTCCACATTCTTCAGGTAATGACACCTGAGGTCTCTTAGTGCTTAGGTTACACATGCAGGTGTAACACGAATTCCTTCTCTAAATGGTAACATGTAGATTTTACAGTTGGTTAATGTTCTATAAGGGGATAATGGTTCTATACAGAGAAATAAAGATATTTCCCTTTTAATGAAATACCTTTCTGGCTTTGGTCAACTTAAATGCAACATATCTCATACACGTTATTAACCATTTAAAAAAGTGCTAAAAGCTGTTATATGCAATTTGATATTTTTTATTTGGTATAGGAGTTTGTTAACTGGGTCACGTTAGTTTAGCTATTATGTTTAAGAGATGGTACCTTACTGTTAAGGTATATTTCTTGGTGGGGACACTCAGGTCACTTGGGTCTTGAAGAAGGACAGGAAGGGTGGAGGGAAGAGTGTTCCAGGCAAAGGTAAGAGCAAATGCAAAGGCCCTGAGGCAGGAAAGGGCTTGGAGACTCCTAAGACCTGCCATGACTGCGCTGAGTCCTGAGTTGCCGAAGTGAAGAGGGAAGGGGCACCATGGGAGGTGGGAGCAGCAGGTGGGCAGCCCATGGGCCACAGCAGTGCTCTGGAGTCTATCTTAGGGGCCGTTAAGACATTGTAAGGGTTTTAAGCAGAGGAGTAATTTTATTTCCTTGTCTAGAACTCTTTTTGGCTACAATGGGATGAATGGATTGAAGTGGTACAAATTACTGTAGTAAAACGGATGAGATGTCATGGTGGCGTGGACTAGGGTGGTGGGGATAGAACAGTACAGAAGTGGATGATTTTAGTATCTGTTTTGGAGGAAGAATTGGTAAGAATTGCTGATGGATTGAATCAGCAATGAGAGGGTTTAACCTCCTTGATTTTAGGACCATCAGATTCTATTTTACAATTTGGTTTCTGGTTCTGTTGTGCTCTGAAGAGGGACTGTACCGTGAGGAGTTTTTATCTTAAGTGCATCTTTGTACCCCAATGCGTATCTTCATTTCTCTTGAAAAGACTGTTCTTTGAATATTAAAATTTAATTTTTATCCAATTAATATGTGTATAATTTTGAAAAGGTCAAGGGTTATTACAAGGGTTATTACAGAAAATGGTAGGTCCTGCCTTCACCCCTCATGGATGACTTTTCTGTGTGCTAAGGTGCAGAGCTCCAGGCCAGACATCACTTCTGCTCAGGACTGGAAAGCTGCGGGTCCATATTCTTAGTAGTTTCCAGGGCTGTTGTTGAGAAACTTGGTGCCAGTCTGCCTACTGACCCTGTATTTGTGTCTGTTTTTGTTTTTCTCATTCCTGGGAGAATTTAGGTTCCTCTCTTTTGCTTTGAAGGTGTATGATGAGCTGCTTGGAATGGTCTTTTCTTCCTTGTTTGTGCTGGGCACTTGCTGGGCCTTTTTTCAATCTGGAAAGTCATGTCCTTCAGTTCTGGAAGATGTTGGAGGTACTCTTTCTGTGGTCATTCTTTTCCCATTAGTTTCCATTTTCTTTTCTTTGCTCTTTTTGAAATTCCTCTTATTTGACTGCTGGGCCTCCTGGACTAATCATACAATATTTTGTTCTTTGCTTCTGGTTCTTTCACTTAGCATAATGCTGTCAAGGTTCATCTATGTAGTAGTATGCATCAGTACTTATTTTCTTTTTATGGCAGAATGATATTCCATTGTATGAATAGACCATATTTTATTTATTGATTCATCAGTTGACGGACATTTGGGTTGTTTCCACTTTGGGACTATTATGAATAATGCTGTTATGACCATTTGTATCTTTTGTTTAATTTTATCTTAAATATTAGTATTGTATTATAGGCTGCTCTGCAGAAGAATCACTTGGACAGTTTTTAAAAAATTAAGATGCTTGAGTTCTGCTTCAGACCTACTGACCCTGAATTATAAGGGGAGAGGGTCAGGGACCTTCTTTTTTTTTTTTTTTGCGGTACGCGGGCCTCTCACTGTTGTGGCCTCTCCCGTTGTGGAGCACAGGCTCCAGACGCGCAGGCTCAGCAGCCATGGCTCACGGGCCCAGCCGCTCTGTGGCATGTGGGATCTTCCCGGACCGGGGCACGAACCCGCGTCCCCTGAATCGGCAGGCGGACTCTCAACCACTGCGCCACCAGGGAAGCCCGACCTTCACTTTTAAAAAGCTCTTTGGTTGATTCTGATGCACACTCCTGTTTAACAACCACTAAGTTAAGGACTCATTTAGCAAATATTCATAGATATGCCTCGCCAAAGTGAAGGTGATATCATATTTGCTTTAGTTAAAGAACTCACACATTACAGAGAAACAATGAGCTCACTTTGTTTCTCTCCCCATCCTTGTTTCCCTCGCTCCTTAGGGGCCACTAACATCATGGGTATTTTAAGACTATATATAAAACTATGTATTCATCTCCACAAGCAGTACATGTGTTGTTTTGTATTTTTAATGCTTAATTGGTATCATATTTTTTTTGGAATTTTCTGCAAATTGCTTTTTTCATTACGTTTTAGACACAGCCACCCCAATATATGTAATTCTATCTCACCCTCTGCTCTGCGTCATCTTGTCCCATTAAAAATATTACCTAATCTCAGATTTTAGATCTCACCCTGGTTTGTGTTTAGGTTTTGTCCTATTGCATGAAATTCTTTTTGGCTAAGTAGAAGAAAGGGTGGCCATGGAATTATAGAGCTCAGCCTAGAGGGACTTAACATCCAGTTCAGAGCCTTCTCTTCACAAAGGAGGAACTCGAAGCCCGAGAAGTTTAGGTGATTTGCACAAAGATACCCCACTAATTAGCAGCACAGTCCATGCTAGAACCTGTGGTGCTGTCAGCATTGCTCGGGTTTATAGGTGTTGGTGTGTACTTGGGGCAAAGTCCTTCAAGTATCCTTTGGGAAGACAGACACTTGATGATTTATGGAAGCGATGTTATTTGTCAAGTATCGTTTTGTAGCAAACAATATGGTGGAGAAGTGTCAGCAAGGAAATCAATCTTGTTCAAGCTAAAAATAGATACTCTTGACTATTATGGAGAAAATGTATGCTTATAAAATGATATTAAGCATTACAAGCAGCATTATTGCTTGTAGAACAGTTTTCTTAGGCAGGCTGTACCAGGCCAAGTACCAGGTCAGTTCTCCCAAGAGAGCTTTGTAAGTAAGCATTGGCTCCATAAAATCAACCTCAGTTCTTCACAGGCATCTGGTCATATCTGCTTCAATGAGCATCATTATTTTATTTTTCTTATTGAAGTATAGCTGATTTACAGTGTGGTGGCAGTCTCTGCTGTACAGCAAAGTGACTCAGTTATACACATATAGACATTCTTTTTTTATATTCTTTTCCATTACGGTTTATCCCCAGATATTGGATATAGTTCCCTGTGCTATCCATTCTAAATGTAATAGTTTGCATCTGCTAATCCGAAACTCTCAGGGAAAGAAAAGACAAAAGAGCAAAGAACGTAAAATTGTGAAAGGATAGACTCTTTGTTAAATGTTATTGGGACAATTGGACAGTAAGATGTAAAAAAATTGAAATCAGACAACCATCTCACACCATACACCAAAGTTAACTTAAAATGGATTAGAGACTTGAATGTAAGACCTGAAACCGTGAAACTTCTGGAAGAAAACGTAGGTAGTACACTGTTTGACATTGGTCTAGCAGTATTTTTTTGGATCTTTCTCCTCAGGCAAGGGAAACAAAAGCAAAAATAAACAAACTGAATGACATCAAACTAAAAAGCTTTTGCACAGCAAAGGAAGAGATCAACAAAACAAAAAGTCTACTTCTTCTCCCACCTACTGAATGGGAGAAGATATTTGCAAACAATGTATCTGACAAGGGATTAATATCCAAAATATACAAAGAACGCATATAATTTGACATCAGAAAACCAATAAACCCAATTAAAAGTGGGCAGAGAACCTGAATAGACATTTTTCCAAAGAAGACATACAGATGGCCAACAGTTGCGTGAAAAGATGCTCAGCATCACTAATCATCAGGGAAATGGGAACCAAAACCACAAAGAGATATCACTTCACACCTGTCAGTAGGGCTGTCAACAAAAAGACAACAAGTAAAAAGTGTGGAGGAGGATTTGGAGAAAAGGGAACCCTTATACACTGTTGGTGGGAATGTAAGTTGGTGAAGCCACTATGGAAGACAGTATGGCGATTCCTCAAAAAGGAATTCAAATTCTAAAAGATATATGCACCTTGATGTTTATTGTGGCATTATTTACAATAGCTGAGATATGGAAGCAACCTAGGTGCCCATCAATAGATGAATGGATAAAGAAGATGTGATACACACACACACACACACACACGCACTCACTGGAATACTATTCAGCCATAAAAAGACGAAATCTTGCCATTTGTGACAACGTGGATGGACCTTGAAGGTATTATGAGAAGTGAAATAAATTAGATGGAAAAAGACAAATACTGTATGATTTCACTCAATATGTGCAACATAAAAATCTAATGAACAAACAAACAAACAAACAAAATAAATGAACAAACAGAACCAAACACATAGATACAGAGAACAGAGTAGTGGTCACCAGAGGGGATGGGTGAGGGAGAGGACGATATGGGTAAAGGTGATCAACTGTATAGTGATGGATGGAAACTAAATTTTTGGTGGTGAGCACGTTGTAGGATATACAGAAGTAGAAATGTAATGTATACACGAAACTTATACAATGTTATAAATCAATGTTACCTCAAAAACTACTTAGTGATAGGTTAAAAAATTATAGGTTGTGGGCTTCCCTGGTGGCGCAGTGGTTGAGAGTCCGCCTGCCGATGCAGGGGACACGGGTTCGTGCCCCGGTCCCAGAAGATCCCACATGCTGCGGAGCGGCTGGGCCCATGAGCCATGGCCGCTGAGCCTGAGCTCCGCAACGGGAAAGGCCACAACAGTGAGAGGCCCGCTTACCGCAAAAAAAAAAAAAAATTATAGGCTGTTTCTGTGGCATGCAAAATGAAGTAATAGTCACTCCAAAAAAGTTTTAGGCAAAATATAAATGTAATCACTAAGTCTATTTTCAAAGACAACAGCAATCATTCTATCTTATTTTATAAAAATGAATGAATAGAGGAAAAATCTTGATACAACAAAATTATCCAGAGAACTATACTGTGAATATACCAAGCATATGTACCATGCAATATGCTATGAATGACAAGCATATTCTTACCATATATGGTAGGAATATATCAAGAATATCAAGTAATGAGATTCAGTCGGTCTGGAGTAGATCCTGAACAACTATATATTAGTAAAACTACATGAGTATATTGTTGTAGTTTATCTTATGACAGGGCCGAAAGTAAGCGCATCGCACGAGATGAACTGTGCGGAAGCACAGCAGCAGAGGGCTGCCGCTCGCTCAGGCAGAACAGCGCCGTCTGTCCTGCTGTGGTAGCTTTTATTAAAGCATTATCTAGGTTTACATTTTAAGAGTTGTTTTCTTAACATTTCAGAAGTGCCAAAGCAGCGACCTATGTTTTTATTAATTATACAAGCAATAATTGGCTTTCGTGAGCACCTGCCGTGCTTCGTCCTTGAGCGCAAAAGCAGCACAAAGTTCCCACCATTATTCTGATTATACTGAAGTAGCCCAAGGACACTTCCTTGCGTTCCCACCACTCTGATTATACTGAGGACATCTCACGGATCAGTGCCCAAAGCACTCAAGGCTTCTTCGCAGGCCCCCGGTTTGCCGGGGGGTGGGGGCGCTCAAAGCAATCAGGACTGTTTGCAGTTCTGGCTTATTCGCCAGCCTCCAGTTTGTTGGGGCGGGGGGGCTCATGGGTCACGTCTCCTTTCCACGTCCTCAGTTATTCCACTACAGTATATGATGGGAATCTCTAATTGAAAATTACTACCCTGGATCATGCTAGATTGAAATTAAAGAAGTAAAAGATAATCGAGTTAACATTTAAAGCAAATAACTAAAGTTAGGATTGATAACCTATACCATCATTGTCACATATCATGCAAGGAACCACTAGGACCAACGTCTTCTATATGTTATTTTAGTCAGGGGAGTATTATTAAGACACCAATGGAAAATATCCAGTTATATATATGTATATATGTAAATAGATTTTCCCGTAACTGGTAGAGGTACGTACAGTCATCACAATGACAAAGCATCACGTTTACAGAATGCTGTCAGGGTGTGACTATTCAGTATCAGAATCTGAACATCCCAGTGGGGACCGTCGTCACAGCAGCCACCCCAGGATGTTCTGACATTTCCCACAGTGACACTGACATTGCTCAAGAGGGTTCCAATCGTCTGATGGGGTCGTGGTCGCATCCTCTAGCAGAAGATGGATTCTCTCTTAGGATGCATCCAAGTCTGGTGAAGAAGGTGCAGATACTATGTCTGGATAATGTAGTTTGGGGCCCCAAATAACGTGTGATTAAAAGTTTTGATCCTTATTTTCTGGTGTGACTAGTGAGCTTCCGTTGAAAGCAATTTTGAGTCACGGCAAAAATATTTCAATAAGTGCAGGGTTTCCCAGTAACCTGAAGGAGGAAGACCAGACTGAACAGAGGATCCTGTTGCCTTCAAAGGAAGGAGCGTGAAAGGAAGAAGGAGAGGGAGACAGAAACATTTGATGAGGACTGTACAAGACATGAATTTGGAGCAGAAACAGACATTCTGAAATTTCCTAATTTAAAACTGCAAGATGAGCGGTGGAGTGGATGCCATTGAGACCCACGTGTGGTTCAAGATCAACAGGAGGAAATACCTCCAACACAAAATAAAATGCAAAGAAATAGAAATCATTTGGGAAAGCCAGAGCCTGGAAGTCAGCCACAGGAGACCTAGGACATGAACAAGAGTAGTTCCAGAAAGAGCGAAGATTATCATACTAGGTGAAGTTAAGTAAGACAGAGAAAGACAAATGTCGTATGCTATTGCTTATATGTGGAATCTAAAAAAAATGATACAATTGAACTTATTTACAAAATAGAAAGAAACTCACAGACTTAGAGAATGAACTTATGGTTACTGGGGAGAATTGTCGGGGGGAGGGATAGATTGGGAGTTTGGGATTGACATGTACACACTACTGTATTTAAAATGGATAACCGTCCATCAACAGAGGAATGGAATGGATAAAGAAGATGTGGTACATATATACAATGGAATATTACTCAGCCATAAAAAGGAATGAAATTGTGCCATTTGCAGAGACGTGGATGGACTTAGAGACTGTCATACAGAGCGAAGTAAGTCAGGAAGAGAAAAACAAATATTGTGTATTAACACATATATGTGGAATTTAGAAAAATGGTACAGATGAACCTATTTGCAAAGCAGAAATAGAGACACAGATGTAGAGAACTAACGTATGGATACCAAGTTGGGGAGGTGGGATGGATTTGGAGATTGGGATTGACGTATGTACACTCCTATGTATGAAGTCGATGGCTGGTGAGGGCCTACTGAATAGCACAGGGGCAAAAAAGGAAGGTACAATCTGTTTGCCGGAAATATATTAAAATGTAATATATGTGTTCAAATGCGTTCCAGTATACATTAGGTGCAGACAAATACTGTTTGATTCCACTTATACGAGGTACCTAGAATAGTCAAATTCATAGTCAGAAAGTACATCGGTAGATGCCAGGGGCCAGGGGGTGGGGAGGGTGGGGATAGGGAATGGGAATTAGTGTTTAATGGGGACAGAGTTTCAGTTTAGGAAGGTGAAACATTTGGGAGATGGTTGATGGTGAGAGTTGCACAACAATGTGAATGTACTTTGTGCCACTGAAATGTACAGTTAAATATGGTTAAAATAGTATGTTTTAGATTATGTGAGTTTTAGCACAGTAAAAAAAAATAAAAAAAAAATAAAATGGATAACCAACAAGGACCTACTGCAAAAATAAATAAATAAAAAGAGTGAGGAGAAAAAAAAAACGTGAAGAGCAGGAGAAGAGAACTCATGACTAAGAGAGAGCAGAGGGCTCTCCACTTGAAGGTGATGCTGCAGCCTCCCCTCCAGCCCCTCGTCTCCTGACTGGGCAGGAAAACCAGAGGGTGCTGTCTGAGGACCAGAAACTAGGCAAGAGTCCTTGCAAGATGGAAAGCAGAAAGGGCTGCTTTGAAGGAGGAACCGAGCCCTGGTGTTGGCCAAGGTGGGCTCAGCTCTCAGGGCCCTGCAGGCCCAGATGGGGCATTCGCACTGCAGGAGGGGCCCTGGGCAGTGATTTGGAGCAGCCTGGCAGCTGAACCCCTCTCACCCCACCTCCATCCTGCCCTTAGTCCCGGCGGTGGCCCACAGAGGGATCTTTCCTGGGAGAAGTGGTGAGTGTGAGCTGGGTTGGGGGCGGGGCAGGCCCCCGAGAAACCTGGAGCAGGCAGACCCTGGCAGTCGGCCTCAGCCCTAGATGCACAGCAGAAGCACCAGGGGAGCTGTTAGTACCAGGAGATGCCAGGGCCGTAGCCAAGATGGGCTGAATGGAAATCTCTGGGCGGGGAGGCCCCAGAGGACTTTAATGTGCTCCTAAAGCTGAGAACCACTTCTGTAAAGGAAAACCTTGTCAAAATAGTGATGTCAGGAATTTTAAACAACCTCAGAAATAGCCAGGAGTTGTGGAAGGCCATATGGGAACAATGACATATGTGAGAATATCCATTCTGGTTTGGGGATATGGAGAAAAGCAGGGAAATACCAATGTTCTGAAGGTCTGGGCTCAGTGGGGGGCAGGGGAGGTAAATCATTTTGTTGGGGATCGTTCATATTATGTAACTGTGATTTATTAAGAGAGAACTGTGAGTTTTATGAACAGAAAGGTAAGCAATAGTGAAAGAGAAAAGCATTTCAGAACATCTAGATTAGCAGAACGGGGGCAGAGCTGAGGAAAACAGAATGGAGACAAACTTAAGTCAGCAAAATGAAGGGAAGGAAAAACATGAGAGAAGACAGACGAGCTCTAATGAATTAATGTGGTAGAAAGAATCAAACCAACTCTATCAGTTGTTCTAAAAAATTTGGAGAGGCTGAAACTTCCTAGCCTGGATTCTTGAATAGTTGCTGTACAGTTGGATCTCCAGTTATGTGAATTGTCTGTTCTTCCCTTTAATCTGGCTAATTTATGCTTCATACGTTTTAAAAGCACAATCATATTTATGATTATGACTTTCTAATGAATTGACCCTTTTATTATTATCAAATATCTTTTTAAAATCCCTGGTAATACTCTTTGTCTTTTTATCTGTATATAATGATTAAAAAAAAAGCTGTTTTAAAAAGATGTTCCAGACTTCTTATGCTTACTGTCTGCATGGTATATCTTTTTCCATCCATTTACTTTCAGCTTACCCATGTAGACAACATAGAATTGGATCCTGTGCATTTTTTATTCATTCTGACAATCTCTGTTGTCAACTGGACCATTTAGTTTGTTAATATTTAAGTAATCGTTGAATTGTGTTTAGATTTATCATTTATTACTTGTTTTTTATTTGTCCCCTCTCCTTTTATTCCTCTATTCTATGTGCTCTTGCTTTGTTTTGGGTTATTTGGATGTACTTTAGAATTCCCTTTTAATTTATTTTTTGGCTTTTTAGCGATACTTCTTCCATTTTTTTTTGTAATGCAAAACTATTTTTGGTTGCTCTAGTGATTGTAGTGTACATTCTTACTATTTCATGGTCTATAGTTAATCTTATAACACTTTATAATATGAACAAACATTGCAATCATATATATCCATTTACCATCCCCCATCCTTTGTGCTGTATGTATCATGTATATTACATTTTTGTATATCATCACCTCAACTATACAGTATTATAATTTTTGCATTGAACAATCCTATGTATTTTTTTTTAAAAAGAGTAAATCTAACCTTTTACATTTACTTAGACAATTTTTTGACACTTTAAATATGTTGTTTCTTTCTGTCTTCTGGTCTTCATTGTTTCTAATGAGACATGAAGATTACTTGAATCTTTGTTCCCTGTATGTAATAAGTCATTTTTCTGTGGTAGCTTTCAAGATTTTCTCTTCATCTTTGGTTTTCAGTTATTTGATTATGGTGTACCTGGGCATAGTTTTCTTTCTGTTTATCCTTATTGGGATTTGCTGAGATTCTGGAATCTGTAAATATATATGTCTTTTACCACATTTAGGAAGTTTTCAGCCATTATATTTTCAGATATTATTTCTGCCCCATTTTTTTTCATCTCCCCTTCTGACACTCTAATTACATATGATAAGTCTTTTGTCATTATCCCATATTTCCCTGAAGCTTTTTTTATTTTTTAAAAATCTTCTTTCTCTCTGGTCTTCAAATTGGATAATTTCTGTTGACCTGCCTTTAAGTTCACTTATTTTTTCTTCTGTCATCTTCATTCTGCATCCAGTCTAGTGAGTTTTAAATTTCAGATATTGTATTTTTTCTGTTATAGAATGTCCCACTTGTTTGATTTTTATAGTTTTTATTTCTCTGCTGAGATTTCTAATTGTTTCAGCATCGTATGCATATTTTCCTTTACATCTTTGAGCACAGTTATAATAGCTGCTTTAAAGTTTTGTCTGCTAATTCCAACATCTGGGTTCTTTCTGGATTGGTCTCTATTTATTGTTTTTTCTTTTGAGGATGGGTCACATTTTCCTGTTCTTTATACTTCAAGTGTTTTGGATACTTGGAGATAGTGAAGGTTGTGTTGTGCAGACTGTATTTTGTTACATTCCTCTGAAAAATGTTGATTTTTTGTTTGTTTGTTTCAGTAGGCATTTACTTTGTCGTACTCAAACTGCAAACTCTATGTTTCTAGTAGCAGCTTAAATATGAGTTGAGCTCTTTTTTCTTTAGCTGAAACCAGTCCCATACACACATTGTTCTGGGCTCAGCTGGAGATTTTGACAGAGTTTATAAACAGAATTTGGGGCTCCCTCCATCTGCCTCTCACCTGTCCAGGATTCTGTCCTCATTTTCTAGGGGCTGTGGTTGCCCTGAATTCTGTTTTTTTGGATTTTTCAGGCAAAAAACCTGTGGGTTTACTGTTGTGGTTTTATGTCTCTCACAAGATTTGCTTTTTCTCAGGCTTAAGCCCTGAGAACAGCAACTCACCCAGTGCCATTCTCACTTTTTTTTTTAACCATTTTTCAAAAACCTTACTGTTCAGTAGTGTTAAGTATATTTACATTGTTGTGCAAAAGATCTCCAGAACTTTTTCATTTTGTAAAACTGAAACTCCATACTCGTACAACTCCTCATTTCTCCCTATCCCAGTCCCTGGTAACCACTATTTTACTTTCTGTTTCTATGAATTTTTCGATTTTCGATTCCTCATATAAGTGAAATCAAACAGTATTGTATTTTTGTGACTGGCTTCTTTCACTTAGCATAATGTACTCAGGGTTCATCTATGTTGTAGCATGTGTCAGGATTTCCTTTCCTTCTTTTTTAAGGCTGAATAGTATTCCATTGTATGTATGCTCATCCATTCATCCACTGATGATATTTGAATTGTTTCCACCTCTTGGCTGTTGTGAATAATGCAGCTGTGAACCTGAGTGTGCAAATCATTCTCATCTTTTAAGTCAACTTCCTCTTGAATCTTCTTACTTTGGTTCATTTTCCTCTTGTTTTTCCTTTACGTCTGTTTTAAAGAAAATTTATTTAAAAAAGTTCACCCAGAGTTTATAGTCATTATTTGTTAGACAGTTTATAGGATATTACTTGCCTACACTGGAATTGGAGTTGTCAGTGGTATTAGATTTTAACATAGATTGAGACATATGTTATTTATAACAATAAAACAATAATTCAAAGAAAACTGGAAATGAAGGGCATAAACAAACAAAAAGAAAGCTGGAGTGACATTAATAATATTAGATATAGAGGAATTCAAGACCAAAAGCATTAACTAGGTAAAAGAGGTATTATGAGAAATTGTAAAAATCTATAAAGAAAATCTAGTAGTCATGGATCTTTATGGATCATACTACATGGCAGTCAAATTCATAAATCAGAAACTCCTAGACATACAATGAAAACTTGTTAAAAACATACCTTTCAATAAATATATTGTACTTATTACATATCAGGCACAATTTACAGCAAAAAAAACAAATGTAATCAGCCAACTTAATTTTTAAAAGTTTAAAAATTAAAAATTTTTCTTCTAGCTTTATTGAGATATAACTGCAGCACTGTATATATACAGCACTGCAGTTTAAGGTATACAGCATAATGATTTGACTTACATATATCATGAAATGAAGTTTAGTGACCATCCATCATCCTGTACAGACACAAAATGAAAGAATTAGAAAAAAAAATTTTTTCCTTGTGTGAGAACTCTTAGGATTTGCTCTCTTGACAGCTTTCGTATATAACACAGAGTAGTGGTAATTATATTTATCATGTTGTACAGCACATCCCTGGTACTCATTTATCTTGTAACTGGAAATTTGTACCTTTTGTCTACCTCATCCAATTCCCCTCTCCCCACACGCTGCCTCTGGTAACCACAGACTTTTTTCTATGAGTTTGTTTGTTTTTGAAGTATAACTGACCAACAACACTATGTTAGTTCCCGGTATACAACATAATGATTTAATATTTCTGTACATTTCAAAATGGCCACCATAAGTCTAGTTACCATCTGTCACCATACAAAGATATTACAGAATTACTGACTGTATTCCCCATACTGTACATTTCATAACAGTGACATTTATTTTGTAACTGAAAGTTTGTATCTCTTAATCTCCCTCACCTATTTCTTTCCTCCCTCCATCTCCTTCCACTCTGGCAACCACTCTGTATTTATGACTCTGTTTCTGTTTGGTTATGTTTGTTCATTTGCTTTGTTTAGATTCCACATTTAAGCGAAATCATACAGTATTTGTCTTTCTCTTTCTGACTTATTTCACTTAGCATAATACCCTCTAGGTCCATCCATGTTGTTGCAAATTCCATTCTTTTATAAGGTTGTGTAATATTCCATATATATATATGCCACATCTTCTTTATCCACTCGTCTATTGATGGGCACTGAGGTGGCTACCATACCTTGGCTATTGTAAATAATGTTGCGATGAACATTGGGGCATATATTTTTTCAGATTAGTGTTTTCATTTTCTTCAGATAAATACCCAGGAGTGCAGTAGATGGATTGTGTGGCAGTTCTACCTTTAATTTTTTGAGGAATCTCCATAATGTCTCCTTTAGTAGTTGCACCAATCTACATTTTTATCAACAGTGCATGAGGATTCTCTTTTCTCCATATCCTCACCAGTGCTTGTTATTTGTTGTCTTTTTGATAATAGCCATTCTGACACGTAAGAGGTGATATCTCATTGTGGTTTTGATTTTCATTTCCATGACGATTAGTGATGTTGAACATCTTTTTATGTGCCTGTTGCCCATCTGTATGTCTTCTTTGGAAAAATGTCTATTCAGGTCCTCTGCCCATTTAACATTTTTTTATGTTGAGTTATATGAGTTTTATTTTTTTTTTAACTTTTTAAAGAAATAAATTTATTTTATTTAATATATTTTATTTTTGGCTGTGTTGGGTCTTCGTTGCTGCATGTGAGCTTTTCCCTGGTTGTGTCAAGCGGGGGCTACTCTTCATTGTGGTGTGTGGGCTTCTCATTGTGGTGTTCTCTTGTTGTGGAGCACAGGCTCTACGTGTGTGGGCTTCAGTAGTTGTGGCATATGGGCTCAGTAGTTGTGACACACAGGCTTCATTGCTCTGCGGAATGTGGGATCTTCCCAGACCAGGGCTCGAACCCATGTCCCCTGCATTGGCAGGCAGATTCTTAACCACTGAGCCACCAGGGAAGCCCATGGGTTTTTTTAATTTTTATTTTTTGGCCATGCCATGTGGGTTGTGGGATCTTATCAATAGTTCCCTGACGAGGGATCGAACCCATGCCCCCTGCAGTGGAAGAGTGGAGTCCTAACCATTGAATTCCCTATATGAGTTCTTTGTATATTTGGATATTAATCCCTTATCAGATGTAGTATTTGCAATATCTTCTTTAATTCGGTAGGCAGCCTTTTTGTTTCGTTGATAGTTTCCTTTGCTGTGCAAAAGTCTTTTAGTTTGATGTAGTTCAGTTTATTTATTTTACTTTTGTTTCCCTTGTCTGAGGAGACAGATCCAAAAAAATATTGCTAAGACTGATGTCAAAGAGCATACTGCTTATGTTTTCTTCTAGAAGTTTTATGGTTTCAGGTCTTACATTTAAGTCTTTAATCTATTTTGAGTTTATTTATTTATTTATTTATTTTTTGCGGTACGCTGGCGTCTCACTGTTGTGGCCTCTCCTGTTGTGGAGCACAGGCTCCGGATGCACAGGCTCAGCAGCCGTGGCTCACGGGCCTAGCTGCTCCGCGGCATGTGGGATCTTCCTGGACCGGGGCACAAACCTGTGTCCCCTGCATCGGCAGGCGGACTCTCAACCACTGTGCCACCAGGGAAGCCCTGAGTTAATTTTTGTATATGGTATGAGAAAGTAGTCCAGTTTGATTCTTTTCCATGTAGCTTTCCAGTTTTCCCAACACCATTCACTGAAGACACTTTTTTTTCCTTATTGTGTATTCTTGCCTCCTTTGTCATAGGTTAAGTGACCCTAAATGTGTGGGTTTATTTTCAGTGTCCCTATTTTGTTCTATCAATCTGTATGTCTGTTTTTGTGCCAGTACCATACAGTTTTGATTTTGTAGCTTTGTAGTATAGTTTGAAACTAGGGAGCATAATACTTCCAGTTTTGTCTTTCCTTCTTAAGGTTATTTTGGTTACTTGGGATCTTCTGTGACAGCAAACAATTTAATAGAATATATTAGATAGATATTAATAGAATGTATTCTTCTCTTACACTTATTAAACAATTTCCAAATCTATTACATTCTTAAACAATTTCCAAATCTATTACGTTCTTGGTCACAAAGGAAACTTTCATAAATTTCAAAAAGGGATGATTTTACAGGATACATTTTTATCCCAAGTATAGAATTACAATCTGGAAGAGAAATACCATAAAAACTTAAGAAATAAATATATGCCATTTCAAATAACTCCATATCCAAGGGAAAACAAAACTGATATTACAAGTCATCAAATAATAAGCAAAAGATATTATTTCGTATACAAACCCCAATATACAGCCAAATCTCTATACAGAGGAAAATTGTTAACTTTAAATATTCTTATAATTAAAGGAGAAAGGTAAAAACTTAGTAAAATAAATATTCAACTTATAAAATTAGGAAAATAGAAAAAAAGAGTAGGCAGTGAATCAATAAAAAGAAAAAACAAGATTAATTTAATACAAAAGAGAAAGTGTGTGTCTGTGTGCCTCTGTGTGTGCATATATGAATACAATTTATATATAATTTGAATATATACAACTTGAATACATTTATATGTAATTTGACTATATATAACTTGAACAGACATATGAAATAGATGAAATCCCTGACCAGTTGATATATTACTTAGAAAACTTTCAGTTATACCTAGATCAATTTCTGTTACGAATTCAGATGGGAAGTCTAAATAATATATTAGCAAACTGTATCCAGCAATGAATTAAAGGTAATACACCAAATTGGAGCAGAATTTTTTCTATCAAAGTAGTTCATTACATGAACTTATTGATGGAGAAAAACTGTAAGATTGTGTCCATAAATACCAAGAAGATATTTGATATAATTCATCAGACACTCCTAGTTAAAATAAACATGGATTAAAATATAAGTAGAAGGAAACTGAGTAAATATTATAAAAACCAATTATCAAAAGAAAACTGTATCCTAATGAACCATGAAATACTGAAGCATTAAAATCAGAAGAAAGATAGGCATGCCTGTCATCACCATATTATTAAACATTGTTTTAGAAGCTGTAGTTATTACAAAAAAGTAAGAAAATGAAATATCTTATATATATTTAGCATATATGAAATATAAAAATTATCTTTATTTGTGTATGATGTAATTGTATGCCTAGAAATCTCAACAAACTCCAATAAAATCCATTAGAATTATTATTATAGTTTATTAAGTTTCTGGATTAAAAAAATGCAAAAATTAGTAGCTTTTATTTATATCAACTATAATGGATAGGAAGTTAAAATGTAAAAAACATATCTCACTCACAATGGTGATAAAAATCTCTAAAATGTTTAGGAATAGATTTATCTGAAAGACACCAACAAATATTAAAGCAATGGAGAGACCTATGATGCCCTGAGTAGGATGACCTAACAATAAGAAGTGATAATTCCTAAACTAATAAATACATTTAGTGCTATTTCAATGAAAAGCCTATTTAATATTTTTGACACTAGGAAAAATGATCTTAAAATGAATTGGAATAATACATGTCTGAGAAGAGCCAAGAAAATCTTGAAAAAGGAGATTTTGTGTAGCAAAGTCTTGCCTTTCTGAATATTGAAATTTATGTTAAAAACTACAGTGATAAAAGCTGTATATCGGCATGGGAACTGATAAATACATCCATGGATATGTTTATATATTTATATATAGACTAGTGTGTTAACAGATCCAAATGCATACATAGAACTTTATAAACGACAAAAATAACATCTCAATTCAAGGGAAAAATAATGGTACGGGAATAATTTGTCATCTATCTGAAAGAAAACAGAGCCCTACTTTATAGCATATACAAAATTAGATTCCAGGTGGATTAAGTCTCTAGATGTTAATAATTAATACAAAATAATAGAAATACATTTCAGAGAATAAAACTTAGATAAATTTGTGTATATAAAGGGCGACAAAACAAAACAAAAAAACCCAACAAAATTTGTAAAAAGTTATAGACTGGAGAAAAAACCTTGTAACCTGACAAAGGGCTAATATTTCTATTGTATAAAGAACCTATAAAAATTGATAATAAAACACAAACAACTCGTAAAAATGGGCAAAACATATGAAGGCATTTATCTGAATAGCAAATATAAGTGGCTAAAACTCATGAAAAATATGCCTTTCCTTTCCAGTAATGAGGAAAATGTAAATTAAAACAAAAATGAGGGCTTCCCTGGTGGCGCAGTGGTTGAGAGTCCACCTGCCGATGCAGGGGACATGGGTTCGTGCCCTGGTCCGGGAAGATCCCACATGCCGCGGAGCGGCTGGGCCTGTGAGCCATGGCTGCTGAGCCTGCGCGTCAGGAGCCTGTGCTCTGCAACGGGAGAGGCCACAACAGTGAGAGGCCCGTGTACCGCAAACAAAACAAAACAAACAAACAAAAATGAAATTCCATTTTCTCCCAACAGGTTGGCAAAGATTAAAAAGTGCAATCATCTTCATTGCTCATGGAGATAAAGGGAAAGGGGCCAGGCACATATTACGATGGGAATGTAAATTGCTACAATTCCTTTTTTTAGAAAGAAATTAATCCTCCCCACCATTTTATTCATTTTAATATAGCATTGTTTGTACAGGCACAAACGTGTGAACTTTCTGAAAAACCATAAACTGGGAAATATTTGAATAAGTTGTTATATATTTAATATTAAGCAGATGTTAATAACAGTGAGTTACAACCATATGAATTAATCTGGACAAATGTACATGATGTACTAAGCTAAAAAATCAAATTGTGCATAGTATGTTCCCATATCTGTTTAAAAAAACCACAAAAATGAAACAAAAATAGCCTCTATGTATGTATTAAGGTAGAGTTAGGTACATATAAAATTTTTAATATTGAGTATCATAGAAGCTTGGAACTGGAAATTGTGTATATGGCTTAATTTTTTCCCGTGAGCTTGAAGTGCCTTTGTAATAAAAATCACCGAATCCTACTCCCACTCCATTTTTACTGATATAATTGAAATATAACATTGTATGAGTTTAAGGGGTACAACATAATGATTTAATATATGTAGGTGGTGTGAAATGATCTCCACAATAAGTTAACATCCATCACCTCACATAGTTACAATTTTTTTCCTTCTGGTGAGAAAAATAACCTAATATTTTAAGAGACTGGGAACCACTGGTTAAGTCAAGAGAACATAAAGTAGAAGGTATATTCTAGCCCTGCCCCTAACTTGCAATGTAACATATTTTGCCTTTATTTTCTTGCCTCTAAGGTGTGAGTGGTGGTGACTGACCTATGGAATTAGGTTACAGTGTCGTAGTGAAGATAAAATGAAGGATGAAGACAAACATAATTTGGATAGTTAAATGGTATTGAAATGCAAGCTATTTATCCTCAAGAAAATTCTCAGACATTCTCAATTTCTATGATGCAGGTGACAAAATCGCCCAAGGAAGCATCTTCCCTTCCCAATGGTGATGTGGCAGGAGAAGCACAGAGCAACACAGAGGTAAGAGCTGGTATCTTGAACCATCTCCTGGAGACCCGTTTACTCAGAATGTCTACTAGGTTCTAATCTTTTCATATCTGTTTGTCTATCTGTCTACCTCATCTATCTATCTTTCTTTTTTAATCTCTAAAATTATAAAGCTTCTTTCCACAAAAGCAATAGAAAATAAATATTCCCTAAATATAGAATCCTTTGGAGTTCTCTTCACAAGACTTAAATGGGTGAATTAACTCCTATTAGGGTCTTTATTACTCTACCATGCACATGAGTCGGTTCTATGGACTTACACCGACAGATCCAATCAACAATGTCGAGGGTTGGTGATCCCATACTCTAGGGGTTCAGTGACTAATACACAGACGTCCACGTTTGCTTTGTTTATGTATTGTGTATCTAAATAAGGAAACCACAGCACGTGTGGTCTGGTGTCGCCTTAGAAGCTTATCCAAGGTTAGTGATACCATGGGTTTCCTTTATGACCAGGGAACAGAGAAGGCTGAAGAAAGTGGACAACACGAGGCACAAAAAGAAGGCAGTGAAGATGCGGGCGACCTCACCGGATCCCCAGAAAAGAATGTGAGTGTTTGCTGTTTTCACTGTAGTTTCACTGGATTCAGTTCTGTTCAACAAGCATTTATTTAGCTCTGCCAGGTGCCAGGAATCTTTCTGGGCACACGAGAGTGGGCGTGAAAGTAAGGAACTGAGGGTTTAGCCAGGAGGCAGCAGGTAATTTTCACTTAATGTGTTAACTGCTGTGCTCAAGGTGAGTAGAGGGCTGAAAGGAAGCCAGAGGAAGGACCCTGAACCCAGGCCTGGAGTGACAGGCTACGCAAGGCTTTAATGATTTGTCCTTGTGTGTTACGGTTAGGTTGGGTTCATGTTCTTTCTAAAGCAAGGGACCTTATGCCTTGGTCATGCGTAGTGATGGACTCTTATCACACTTGTCGACTTAAAAAAAATGTACAACGTGAACGTTGTGAGTTAAGTTTTGTTTGGGGCAGAATGAGGACTATAGCCCGGGAGATAGCACCTCAGAGAGCTCTGAGAAACTGCTCCTAAGAGGTAGTGGGAAACGTCAGTACATATGTGATTTTGATAAAGGGAGTCCATGCCATCAAGAGCATATTTTTTGCAGAAGGTTCTGCTCGTCTCGTGAAGGTTACTGCTTGTCACGAGGAGCAGACGTCACCATGAAGGATTTTAGTGCTTTTCTAGATACAAGGAGATGCAAGAATTGGGCTCATAAAATCTTCTCCTGGAAGCATCTAACTATCTGAAGACCTGTTCTGCGAGTTTTTCCCAGAGCACAGAGTGCCTCGTTCCTGATCTCTACCCTGAACTCCTTTCAAGGGGTGTTGAAGGTCAGCAACTGCAACAGCTCATGATTTAATCCTTGTAGAGGCAGATGGCAAGTGCCCGTTTGTAGTTGGCAATTCCACCAAGAAGATTTGTGGGAAGCCAATGGGAGCTGAGGATAATAGGGTCCCTGGGGGAGGGAAACTGACACCAATTCAAAGCCAATCAGGGGACTCTCAGGGCCCCACTGATGCAAGGCCTGTGAGCTAATTCTAATGCGTTCCAATGCAGGGGCCGCAGGGTAAAGGGCCGAGGGGAGACTGTGGTTCTGGAAGCACCAAGCTAAGATAATGGTGGATCAGATGGGCTACTTATTCAAGGAATTCTGAAAATGTGGTTGGGAAGCCAGGCAAAGGGGAAACCCTGGAGCCTCCGAGGGAGCCTGAATGGGCTGAGCCTCCTCTTGGGAGAATTTCAGTGGGCTTCTGCCTTGGGCCAATTGTAGGGAAGACTATTTACCAAACCCCGATGGTTTGCATTTGTACCTATTTATTGATTCCAGGAGAGATGTGGACAGCTTTTAAGATCACTGGATTCTTGTTCCCAGCAGATGGAATGTGACTAGGAAAGGGGCCAAGACTGACAACCATGTTGTGGAAAATGGGGGTGGCATCAGCTTGTCTTTATCATAAGGAATTTAAATTTGGGAGGAACCGAGGCAGTAAATTCCCTTGTGTTTGAATACTGCTATTTCAAAATGTTGATGATTTAAGACCCTTTGACGTTTCTGTTTTGAAGAAAGATGAAATCGTCTGTCTTGATCTAGAAGTTAGGTGGGCTTTCATGGCAGCCTGTATAATTCAGAAACAATCAATTTAAGGTGAAATAGAGTGACAATTTAATTATCCTGTAATTTATAAACATCTTTAAAAACATTTTATAATTTGAACTTGTCATGGATTGCTTAATGCACTGGTACAGCATTATTGATTTGCATGTTGAAATTCAGTTTGCTCCTTTTAAGACAGAGAGACAAAGGTAAAAACATTACACCCCAATCCCTTTCTCCCACGAGACCAAGAGGAAGACAGCATTTTTAAAATCAGACCCTGACTTCTACAGCAGGGGCAGGGTTGGCTTCAGTGTCTCAGCCTCTGGGCTGGTTAGTTCAGTGAAGTGATGAGCCATCCAGCTTGGGGATTCTCTTTGCTAATATTTTTAAAAATTGTGAGCCCTTTACAAAGTAAATTATAGTCTTGTGAATCCTAACAGGAATTAAAAACATCGCTGTGTTATGTTTGCTTGGGCTGCGATGAAGAAATGACTACATAGAAGACATTTTTATTTTAGATGAATATAGTATTAACATTAATGATCAACTCTTTAATAATATTTATTCTACATAAAGAGAGATTTTGACTTTTTTCCGTTTGACAAGTGGTACGTGCTCTTTGACTTGCTGTAATTCAGTTAAGTAAGGAAAAAACTATGATTGGTCAGTGAACATTAAAAATGACATAACGTGATTAGCTTTGGGACTGAATATATAGGAAACTCGATTGACATTTAAGAAAGAGACAAAAACTATCTGATATTTGGGATGCTTGGATTTTGTGCTTCAAGAACCTTCTGTCTTTTTCTGGTTTTGGGGTTGTTTTTCAAGGTTAAGATGGGAAGGCTGTCTTGGCTATTTGACATCACATCTTTCCCGGCTGTGCACCCAGGCTTACATGGGCTTATTTGTGATGATCAGAAAGGCCAATTAGATCATGTGTTTTACCTCTTTAACATGATTTTTTATTTTATTTTATTTTTAAAATTTTATTGAAGTATAGTTGATTCACAATGTTGTATTTAATTTCTGCCGTATAGCACAGTGATTCAGTTATACATATTATATATATATCCTTTTTCATATTCTTTTCCATTATGGTTTATCACAGGATATTGGACATAGTTTCCTATGCTGTATAGTAGGACCTTCTTGTTCATCCATTCTCTATATAATAGCTGGCATGTGCTAACCCCACATTCCCAATCCTTCCCTCCTCCACCACCCCTTCCCTTTGGCAACCACAAGTCTGTTCTCTATACTTGTGAGTCTGTTTTTGATTGTAGATAAGTTCGTTTGTGTTGTATTTTAAATTCCACATATAAGTGATATCATATGGTATTTGTCTTTCTCGTTCTGACTTACTTCACTTAGTAGGATTATCCCTAGGTCCATCCATGTTGCTGCAAATGGCATTATTTCATTCTTCTTTATGGCCGAGTAGTATTCCATTGTATGTATGTACCACATCGTCTTTATCCATTCATCTGTCGATGGACATTTAGGTTGTTTCCATGTGTTGGCTATTGTACTAGGTTGGCCAAAAGGTTCCTTTGGGTTTTTCCCTAAGATGTTATGGGAAAAAGCCGGACGAACTTTCTGGCCAACCCAATAAATTGTTAAAGTGAATTTTTAAAGTACCAGTCACATCCAGTAGATTCTTCTCAGATAAATCCAAGGCTTTTAGATAAAATCTCTGGCTCTGTTGAAACCATCTTGGGGAAATCTCATGGAATTGTACCTTTTGCTCCTCCAGCCCATTGTATCTAAACAGCAGCTCCCTGTGCTTCCTTCTCTAATCAACATTCCGTGAGGGATATAAATAACATAATCTTTGCGGGTTCAGATCTGGTTCATAACACTTCTGGCCGTGGACCGTCAGCGTCACTAATTTCTCTAGACACCATAATATCTGCTTTATGCCCCCACCTCCTGGCTGGCAGGAGATTCAATCTGGGTGAAGCGTTTGGAGACTCACTCCTTCTTGGGGACTTAGAGTCATCATGGGGTCTTCAGTGGTGACTGGAGGGGAGAGGGCCCTGGTTCTTTGTGGTGGTGGCTTTCTGACATGGGTTTCCTGCTGCCTATTGGCAGCTGTTGACGCTGGTCCCTCAGCTTGGTTCAGGTCCTCTGCCCTGGCTGGAAGTGGCCATGCCTCTCACAGTGACCAGTTGTATGCCTCCTCGTACATCGTGCCCAGGTGCTTCCCAGATGCCTCAGTGGTCCCTGGTTCAGCGTCTACATTAAGCAGGGCCTGGGTAACACCTCCTGGAACACCCACCTCCTTCTGCCCCCTTCTGTTTTCAATCTGCTTCATCTCCTCAGCTCCAAGCCCTAAGCTCCAAGCTCGTTTTTCCAGGGATTATCTAGCTTCCTCACCTCTTTCAGCCCAGGATTTTGATAAGCAAGGCTTATAACTTCTTCCCTAGAGGCGGAGAACCAGAACAAGTATGTGGCTGTCTTCTTGGAGTGTGGGGAATGACAGTAACTCTATTCCCTCCCTCTAATTTTGGGTAGTAGGGAGAACAAAATGAGAATTCTTATTCTGGTATATACAGCCATACTATTCATGACAAGGAACACAAATGTATTTTAACCTCTTGTTCTGAAATGATTACAGACTCACAGGGACGTAGTACAGAGTCCTGTGTGCCCTTTGCCGGGCTTCCGCTAATGATGACATCTCAGATGGCTGCAGTAGGAGATGGAAACCAGGAGTATGACATTGGTGCATCTCTGTTAAGTAGACTTGCAGACCTTATTCAGGGTTGGCCATTTTTTTCAAACCTCTCATTTGTGTGTTAAAAGTCATTCCTCTGTGTGTTAAGAACCATTTTCAAGTGTACAGTGGTAACAGCTCCCTCCAGCAGCTGGCAGTGTTAAAACGAGTGACAGACCAGCTAAGTGAGTGTCTGAGTTGTGTTCATCTGATCTCAACTATTGCACATGTTTACTCAGTACACACTTGCAAATGTTCAAAGGATGCCATTTTAATGGGGAAAATATTTACCGAAGAATATCACGTTGATTTGATAAAAAGAGATCAGGACAGAAACTGTTATCTCCTTTAGCGAGATGGACTTCCCCTGACCACCAGCCCAAGCCTCTGGGGTTCTTACACACAAGATGCCGAGGTGTATATTTCCTACTTGCTGACAGGTTGGGGCAGCGTTTGGGAGGCAAGATGGTGCACACTGAAAAGGTCATTCATTCCTGCCTAAGAAGATGTCACCTGTAGCTTCAGTCCCCCTGTAGAGAGGAGACTTCATGGTCCCCTTCCCTGCTGACCCAGGGAGAGATGAGGGGATAAAGAGGAGAGGGGAGGCTTGTGAACAGTACCAGAGGAGTAAAGGAGGAAAGCAGGCCCCCTCAGCTTCTGGGCACACTGAGAAGAGGACTACAGACTGGGGGTGTCATGAGAACATTATGAAACCCTGGAAATGGAGAAGACGCAGCTTGTGTATCTTGGTGTTTGGTTTCCATCGAGGTCAAAGTATTTTACATGGTATTCTCTGCTAACTCAATGGTCCTCTCCAAAATCTTCTAAGACCTTGGCTTGACTGACTACATGATTATGGTCTATAAATCTTCCCCACTTTGCTTCCTCCAAAATCTATCTTGAGGATAGCTGCTCAACCAAGGGGTGGGCATTGGTTTAGGTCCTCCACAAGCTCGTGAGCCTAAGGCTGCGTCCCTGTACTGTCTGCAGATGGAGAGAACCCTGCTCTTGCCCCTGACCTTCAGCTGCTCTGAGGCTGGCTGCCCTCCTCAGGTCCCTCTGGACTGGCCCCCACCCTCCTTCCACACCAGCCACTTGTCCTAACCAGCCACTGCCTGACACTCACCGTGGCTGACAGCTGTCCTTAGTCCTGGCCACGTGCCGCATCAGCAGCCTGCCTCCCTGGCCAGGTTCCCAACAGAAATAACTGTTGGTGAGGTTCTAAGACTTTGAAGGCTTCCTCTGATTAGCTTTCTTAGAAGAGCAACAAGGTAAAATGATTTTAAGTTGTAGCTTCGTCAAGTGAATGATTCATACCCTATCCTAAGATCCTGCAGAATCTCAACTTAATTGACCATGTGATTATAATTATCTTAAAAATAACCTTTTGCCAATACAATTATTTGCCAACCATAAAAATCAATTCAAGCGTTGTATATAGATGACTTTTAAGGATCTACCTAATTCTGACACTTTATAATTCTGTGAGCTAAGGATGGATGTTTAAGTTTATTTTATTAATATATCCCACCTCCTCCTAAGAAAGATTTGAAGCATGAGTGGCATACATAAATACCTTCATTCAACATTTTATTGACAGACTGAATGCTGCCATATGCGAGGCAGTCCAGGGACTGAAAATGAGCTTCTATTCTGGTGGAGCTGGTGATGGTCATAGCCAAGGTTCTTCAAAGCTTACCTGACCTTTTGAGGCTAAGTATTTCTATAAATTCTCTGAGCAGTTACTTTCTCTATTTAATATCTCTTTCAAGAAATTAAGGTCAATTCAGATACTGATAAAGCCCTAGGTCCCTCGGTAATTGCTGCTAGCTAACCTGTAAAAGTTGAGATTAGCACTTATTCCTGTAAGAACCCCTACTGCTCTCCAGCCTAGCTCTAAGGATAATCCCATTTTTAATAGTGTGTTTTTTGTTAATTCATTTGTTTCAGCTGTACACAATTAATAAAAATAATTGGATTTAGAGAAGTGTAAAACTCTACATAGCTAACAATTCTGTGTTGCATATAGTGAATTTTAATTTGATCTCATGTGGATAAGAAGAAAATGAATGTTCTTTGAGATCTAAAGAGTTAATAAGAGACTTTATAGGTTCATTTATCTAGTCACTTAACACATTTATTGAGCTTATACCTTGGTTCCAGACAGTGGCTGGGTCCCAGAGATCCAAAAATGAATAAAGACACAAGTTGTGCCCCAAGGAGTACACAGACTAGTTAGGGAGACAGAAAAATAAATGATGATTATGGTAGCAAATAAGGGAGTCCCCTAACTCAGGCTTATGGGTCAGGAAAGTCTTCCTTGAAAAGATTGTTTTAAGCAGTGTCCTGGAAGGTGTCGCTGATGTGAGAAAGTTGTATGTGACTGTTAACTGAAATAAAGAATCATGAGGCTAGAGGGGTGAGCAGGGGTCAGATCATGGTGGCCTTATCAACCGTTCTAAGGATTATGGATTTATCTTGAAAAGATGGAAAGTTTTCAACACGAGGGCAGCATGGTAAGGTGGGTTGTCTTCTAGAGTGGTATCTCTGGCTACTGTGTGGAGAACAGGTTGGAGATAAGGAAGACTAGAGGTGATGTAACCCTGGTGAGAGAAGATGGCGGTCCTGGCAAAGGAAGGACAAGGCATGGGCAGAATGAGACAATATTAAAGAGGTGCAATCAACACATCACCAAAAAACCAACACCTGGATTTTGCAACAAGTGAAGGACTCTCTTTTCCTGGACTTTATTTTAGCTTTAAAACTTGCTATGTTGCCAGAATTGATTTGGAGATTCCCAGTGCTGGGGAACGTCTTGGGCTGACTCAGTCTTGGCTGGCTGGATCAGGTTTTCACATTTTGTATTTTCTTTGCCAGTCTCAGAAATCTGAGAGTATTGTTCTGGAACTGGCCAAAAACGTGAGGCTGGGCCAGAGAAGGTGGCAGTGTGGTAGCTCCTCCACCACTTGCCTTCCACGAGAATCTTGAGAGGCAGCGTGGTAGAGTAGGAAAGAGACTAAATTAGGAACCAGGAATCTTGAAGTGAGTCCTGATCATGTTACTTACTTGTGCTCTGATTCTGGGCAAATTACTTAACTCTATGGTCTCGGTGTCCTCATCTGTCTATAGAAGGGACTGGGTAAGAGGATATAAGCAAATATGAGATTGCTTTCAACTCCCTCAGTCCAAAATTCCATGAGCTCAGGGATGGGAAGGTTCTTATTTCTTTGCAATTTTAGGAGATATCGCCTGGTTCTCCCACTTTGATCAGGGGGAAATAGAAATTCCAGTGGGTTGGCAGAGTGGAGACATGTTTGAGCCCAGGATGGCCTCATCCTTTCTTACTTTAAAGTTTCTTTCTTTAACCAGAAATCCGTGTTTAAATATTACATCGTTCAGAAATGTTATCATTTTGTTCTGATGGTGAAAAAGGTTTTGATCTGTTTTTATTAATTGGGTCAAAACTTAATTAAAGGCATGATTATAAGGACATAAAAGCCAAAAAGCCATAATTTTGTTCAAATTTTCTAATTGCTTACGTATATGGTTTGAATTTTCCCTGATAGCTCTATAGGTCTGCAATATGCTTTGGATATAGATACAGTATCAAACATATAATTAAGCAGTATTACTAATTAGTTATATTTCTCAGGAGTAAGAGTGATGAAAATATGTCTTTAATTTCATAATATTGAAATCTAATGCATGAACTACGTAGGCATTGCTCAGTTATCATATCTTTGCTATTGATATGTTTTCTCAATAAATAGATGTCTTTCGTTTTGATAAACATGCATTTTATTATAGTTTGCTTAATTTCCATTTATTTTTTAAATTAAAAAATTTTTATGTGTTTTAATTTTTTTATTTTTATACAATTTTTAAAGGTTACTTTTCATTTACAGTATTACAAAATATTGGCTATACAGTTTGCTTAATTTTTAGATTCAACTTAAAAACTTATGCGAATTTATGTTTTTCTTTCATTTCTGTTTGTGGACTTAAGGAAGAAGAGGGAGAGACAGCAACAGAAGAGGTACAGTAGCATATTTCACAATCGTGTTGTGCTTAACAAAAGCATCTTTCAGGTGAGAGAGTTGCAGCTTTAGCCACATTCTCCTTGTTCTTCATGACACAGAGAAGCGGATGCAACCCACACTCCCAGAAAGTCCTCCTTTAGCCTGCCAAGAAGAGAAATAAAATAAGATGGAGATACATTTATCAAAGGGAGATTGATGGGGAAACAGGGTGTGGCTTTCTGAGCCTCCTGTGATGAAGGTGTCGTCAGTGAAGTCTGGCCGGGCTGGGCCAAGTCCTTCAGTGGAGTTTTCTTCTCCATTTTTTTCTTCTCACCCCCTTGAGTAGCACACACTTTATGCAGCTTGCATGGTGCTTACTGGTGTTGTTTGATTGCCTCCTATTCACTTTGTTGGTGAGGGAGGGATTCTCTCCCTCTGGTTACAGGAATGGCACAACACCTGCCACTGGACAGGTGAGATGGACAGTGGCTTATTAGACACACGTTCTCCAAGCCCAAGGGATGAGGCTATCCATGCATGCAGGGCCCCACTGGGGGGGGGGTCACGTGGGACCAGAGTGAACAATTGGGGGCAGTGGGAGGTAGGCTTTGTAGTATCAAGAGGGTGGGGTGTCCCCTGGTCCACATGGAGGATGTGATTGGCCTGTTTGAATAGTTTTGGGGGATAAGGAGGCACTGTGTCTGGTCCCTTGATAAGGAGGGCTGCTCGGGTGGGAGACCCAATCTGTGGGAGCAGAAGGGGAGGTGAACCAGTGGTCAGACCATTTTAAGTCTTCCCGATTTTACCAGATGTTAAGGTAGCAGATAGTACTGAGTCTTAATTTTAGGTCTTGCACTACAGGTGTGTACCTTAGACACCATGAGGTTTAAACATGCAGCTCCTCGCTTAGCATCTGGAAGATATTTGACATTAGGTAACCACATGGTTCCAGAGTTTCTAGTGGGGATCTACCCAGGGGGAGCATTATTATTTGTATGTGTGTATGGGGGGCTTTTTTTTTTTTTGGAGTAGAGTTGATTTACAATGTTGTGTTAGTTTCAGGTGTACAACAAAGTGATATATATATATATATGTATTCTCTATATATCCATATATATTCAATACATAGAATATATATGTCCATATATACATTCTATATATTCTATACATAGAGTATATATATCCATATATTCTATATATTCTATATATAGACTATATATATCCATATATATTCTACACATAGAATATCTATATTCTACATATTCTATATATAGAAATATATCCATATATATCCTATGTATTCTGTACATAGAATATATATATGCATATATATTCTATGTATTCCAGACATAGAATATATATATCTATATTCTATGTATTCTATACATAGAATATATATCCATATATATTCTATATATTCTATACATAGAATAGATATATCCATATCTATATTCTATATATTCTATATATAGAAAAAATATATATCCATATCTATATTCTATATATCTATATATATATAATATATATCCATATTTATATTCAATATATTCTATATATAGAATATATATATATATATTTTCAGATTCTTTTCCCTTATAGGTTATTATGAACTATTGAGTATAGTTTCCTTGCTATACAGTAGGTCCTTGCTGGTTATCTGGTTTTTACCTAGTAGTGTGTATATGTTGATCCTGAGCTCCTAATTCATCCCTTCCCACAAGGGGAGCAGTAGCGACTTGAGAAGAATTCTTTTTTTTTTTTAACCCTGTTTGGGAACATTTGCCCTTTAATTTGCATTTAAAATCTGCTTCTTTAAATATTTTAGTTACAAATTCTGAATATGAAGACATAGGAGATGCTGCAGGCAATCAGTACTGGCTCCCATCCCTTCCCCCTACCCCAACCCCGAAGCCTTGCTTCTTTGCTCAAAATGCATATGGACATCCTGCACTAAATAAATGGCTCCCCGTGTCAAGTGTCAGCAGCCTCAGGACTGGATGCAGTTGGATACGAAGCGATGAAGCCCAGTAGCTTTCATGACAGGATGTGTGCATTTAACCATGCTCTGAAGAACGCCAATGATTGTGCCCAGACCCAAGGCAGTACCTCAGAGTTGACATCGGCCGTTTCCCCACTGTGTACTGGCATCTTGGGCTGGTTTCCACCACAATCCATCCTCTCCCAGACCTGTGTTCTGTGGCGGAAGAGCTAAAGCTCTGCCCCCTAAGGGCCATGATACAGGAAGGAACAGAACTGCTTCTTCAGCTCACAGGCTTAAACCAATGGAATTTAAAAGCTCAAGACAATGTGAGCCAGTCCACAGGAAGCCTCCTTCACTCCAATCTCTGCCAGGCGCCATCCAGCCCTTGGTTGGGACACACTGTCTCCCTGCCAAGATGTGCTAGGATCTGCTCTAGTTGAGAACAATGTGGTAGAAAGGTCCCAGCAGTCTGGAAAGGTCGGCACCACAACGACTGGGCGTGCTTGTGCCAAAATGGGTCTTCCTGGTACAGAGCTATGACGGAGAGTGTGCGGGCAGGCCTGGGCTCTGCTCCAGTCTCATTGATAACCTCTGACCTCAGAATCTGTCCTCCCCCTCAACACTGCCTACCCATCCCCTGCCCCTCCAGATCCCCCAGCCTGTGCTTCCTGGAAAAGGTAGAAGAGGCAGCTTGAAGTCAATGACAGCTGAGAATGAAGATGCCATTTAAGAAGCAAAGCAGCACCTCCTGGCCTCTGGTCAATACCTCCACACGGGTGGAACCGAGTAAGGACGTGCACAGCCAGGACAGAGGCTGCTCCGAGCTTGGGAGGCACAGCACCCTCCTAGGCATCTCTGGAGAACAGACTTTCAAGAGATAGAAACTTAATCACATGGTCCCCGGCAGTTTCCCTGTGGTATACTGGATGGGGGAGAAGCAAAATTATCTCTGCGGAGGGCTGATGGAGGAAAGGTGGGAATATTAATGAGCATCCGTTAAGGCTCTCTCTCTCCCTCAAGCCTGAGGAAATCAGACATTCGAATGTAAGAGAAGGTGCAGAGAGGGAGAGAGCCTGGCAGGAACACCAAGGAGAGAGCTGTGACTGCTGGATACATAGTGCCCTGGTTTCCTTGCTTCAGAACAACAGCATATGCCTGTCTGTCACCAGGCTAACCCGGGGCCCGTGAGGGGACAGGGAGAAGGCTGGTTTTCAGTTCCTGCATGGTTGATGTGTAGGGCACCTGGCTTCCTCCTACAGGTCCAATAGGAGGTCTCTGGGATCCTCTACTGCTGCCTTGATTTTGCGGAGGAAAGTCACGGCCTCTCTGCGGTCCATCAGCCGGTGATCATACGTCAGGGTCACGTACATTATGGGCTGCATCTCCAACTTGCCTCCCACGACCACTGGCCTATCAAAGATGGCGTGCATGCCCAGGATGGCAGACTGAGGGGGGTTGATGATGGGCGTTCCGAAGAGCGAGCCAAAACGCCTCCGTTGCTGACAGTGAAGGTACCACCATCCGTATCTTCAATGGCAAGTTCATTCTTCCGGGCCTTCTCTCCCAGTTCACTGATGGTTCGCTCAATATCGGCATAATTCCTAGTTTCCACATTCCTGATAACGGGAAACACCAGACCCCGAGGGGTGGCCACCGCAAAGCTGATGTCAATATAATCCCTATACACCACCTCTTCGGTTGTATCGTCGATCGCTGCATTTACAACAGGCTGCTGCTTCCAGGCACAGGCCGAGGCCTTCACGAATGCCGACATGAAGCCTAGTGTGAGGTTATGTTGCTTCAGAAAAGCATCTTTGTGCCGAGCCCTCATCTCCTGGGTGTTACTCCTGTCAATCTCACTGAAAGTGGTAAGCGCTGCCCAGGTGTTCTGAGCCTCCCTTAGATGCTGAGCAATGCGCTGCCGCATCCTATCCACTTTCTCCCGATGTTCTGGACGCAGACCCGTGCCAGCTCCTGGCTCAGCTACTGGAGGGGCAGCCGTGGGTTTTACGGCAGACACTGGTTTGCTAGTGAGAGGTTGTGAGGGCGAGGGCACTGGTGGCATCTGAGTGGGTGTGGATACTGCAGGGGGAGGAGGAACTGCCGACGCTGCAGGTTCTGCTTTTCGGGCTGTGGCAGCAGGAGCTCCGGCTGGCTTGGCCTTAGCAGCAGCAGTGCCAGTTTTCCTGAGTGTGAAAAGAGGAGTGCCTCCTACTTCTCCCCCATCAGGTACCAAAAGAGCTTCAATCGTGCCATTTGCTGGTGATGGAACCTGCACAGATGTCTTGTCAGTTTCAGTCTCACAAACCACTTCACCTTCTGCAAGGTGAAGCTTTCTCCCACCTGACATCCCCTTCCGTGACAGATTCTGCAAGGACATCGTCCTCGCACACAGCTGTAGCTCCGAAAAAGCGAACCCTGAAGACACTACTGCTGTAAATGACAATCTTCCTGCTGTCAGAGGAACCTGGTCCCTGACATAAGGAGATCCCAGGCAGGGAACGTCTCCCTAGAGGGCAGTTCCCCTTCCGGAAGGCGGAGAGCGAGCCGCTGAACGCCCGGGACAGGCAGCGGGACCGGGACAGCATCGCGGCGGCAGCAGCGGCGGCGATGGCAGAGCCTTGAGAAGGATTTTTAACCTGCCTCTCCAACTTGAGGTTATAGTAGAACAGTGGTTCTCACCTGGTGGTGTGTGTTAGAATCACCCGTGGTGTGTTTGAACCTTCAGAAGCCTGCCTCTGTCAGCCCATGGATAAGACCCTCCAGGGCTGAGCACGCCTTCAGCCTGCCTGTAGAGCTGAGGTGGAGAATCTTCATTGTGGGGAGCCAGGATCGAAGGGGAGGACAGAGCGCATGGAGACAAACAGAGAGATAATAAGAGCCTCCGCCTGTGTGGGACAGAGCCTTCCTCTTTGCTGTCCTTCCTATGCCCGTGAGAGGAAACAGCAACAACAAGAAAGAAAAAGATTATAAAAAGAATTAAAATTAGGAATGTAAAAGAAACATATACAGTTTAAGATAAAGAATTTAAGAAAGACATGTCTTAATGAATAAAGGTAGAATAAGAGGAACTGAAATATAAGGGAATCAAGTTTCACAAAGATAAAAGATTAAGAATTGCACAAAATAAGCAGTATTAAAAAATTGAGTACTGAGGATATAAGATTTAAAAGTACATTTAAAACATTAAAAGAAAAATTAGAAAACAGTATTAGTGTTATTAAGGATAAAATTTCAAGGGATAAAATTTATCCTCTGTAACATGCAATTTAAACTATGTGGGGGCTGGCTGACATGTTTGTTTATAGGGTCTATGCTTAAATAATAACGAACATTCCCAGGAAGACCTCATATCCCATGTTTGGAACTGGAGGCTAGTTGACCAGCTGAATAATTCAATTAAAGTCGTAAATCATAAAAATGTAGAGGCCTTAAACATTTATTTTAACTTGAAATATGTAAATGTATATTTACTGCCAATTTTTTGGATGTAGGACAAAGGTCTTTTCTTTAAATAATAGTCCCATGATTAGAACTACCCACTGTCTTTCTAACGAACATACTCATTGGTCTGTCTAGGAATTCCAGTTTTGATTTCTTTAAAAATAGAGGAGAAATTTAAAGCACTCGCAAAGTACTCTAAATGCATAAAGCTCGTTGGATTTCAGATTCCCCCCTGCCACCCGAGCTTTATGACACATCATTTGATGACAAGTTTTTAAGGTGACTTACATATATGGGTCTTTTCAAAGTACTCCATTAATTTTACATAGGGAAAAAAGTTCTTTTCTTTTTTTCTTTTTTTTTTTTTTTTTTGCGGTACGCGGGCCTCTCACTGCTGTGGCCTCTCCCGTTGCGGAGCACAGGCTCCAGATGCGCAGGCTCAGCGGCCATGGCTCACGGGCCCAGCCGCTCCGCGGCATGTGGGATCTTCCCGGACCGGGGCACGAACCCGTGTCCCCTGCATCGGCAGGCGGGCTGTCAACCACTGTGCCACCAGGGAAGCCCCAGGGAAAAATGTTCTTTTCATGCTCATATTTCATTGACTTCCATGATACTTATTTAAATTGCGTAATTACAATAAGACTAACTTGGATACACCAGCATGGGAACAAACATAACCCACCCTGGTAAGTGAAGACTTTGGTGGGTGGTGATGCCAAACCTGCTAGTTGCCAGGGCTCACAGTGCCTTAATCAACCAGTGTGATTTAAGAGAAAGAATACAGACTGCAGCAGAGGTTCTCAAAGTGGGGTTCCCAGAGCAGCAGCAGCCTCACCTGGGAACATCTACAAATACACATTTTCAGGGTTGGCCCCCAACTACTGAATCAGAAATCCTGAGGTGGAGCCCGGCAGCAGATTGCTTTGAGAAGCCCTCCAGGCGATTCTGATACTCCGTCAAGGCTGAGAACCACTGGATTAGAACATAGGTTCTAGGTGACCCATGTGTTGCCAAGTAGAGGTCAAGACAAGAACTCCTACTGTTCTGATGCTCATGATAAAAAGTCCGTCTGATCTCCAACACAATCATATTTATTTTACATTAGGAACTTGCAGTTGGTTGAAAGAAAAAGAGCTTTTAAGTTTCTTTTGGTGATGGAAATGAGTAATAGAAAATGAGCAAGGAGAAAGAGCAGGCTGCCAAGACCGAGGACAGTCTTTAACTCAATCTAAGTTTTCACAAATGAATCCTCTCCTTTCCCATTCTTTCCCTGCTTGTTGAAACACTCAAATTCTACTGGTTTTATTGTGAAAGCTTCAAAGAATGGTCTCTTTTTTGTTTGAGAAATTTTGTTTTGCTTCCTCACAGGCACTGGGGGAGGACTCCATGGTGAGGAACTTTATGACAATTTTCATTAATTGAGCATGGCAAGGTCAGCATGCTGTTTCCCCTTTTGCTGACAATGGGGAAGAGGTACATGTGTCACAGTGAAGCAGGACTGAGATTCTCACCTGCCGCTTGCCTGTGGAATCTGCACTTTATTAGCTGGGTGTTGGGGAGTTTTCACTTTAACCCCTAACAAGGATGGCATCATGTGAACGTGAGGATGAATCTTTTCCGAGGATGTTAGTGGATTCTGGGGGCAGGTCCAAAGTGACATTCTCGGATTCTCTCTACTTCTATTCCATCCTCTCATGTTAGCTAAATCTCAGTGACCTTTATTGTAATCAAGACTTTTAAGAATATTGTTTTTGAACATTTTGGGGTTAATCATTTAAAAATGATCAGAGGGCTAAATTAAAAATGAAAACTCAAGGACAGAGAGAATATTTACCAAAGGTCACATGTATTGTCTAGGTATTTCAGTGGAGATCATCAACATTAAATAAGGTCCCAAATGTCAAAAGAAACTCCTTCCCAAAACTTCTGTTGATTTTTGAAATTACAAAAAATTCATAATCTTTATAGAAAATTTAGAAAATACAGATAAAAACAGAAAATAAAAATATCTTACAACCCCATTACCCAGAGACAACCACTAGCTATATATGCATACACATATTTATCAAACTTTGATGAATACGCTCTGTAATCTACTTTTGTTCATGTAATTAATCTATATGTTTTTGGGGGGATGGTAAATATAGATCTGCTTCATTATTTTTAATATTATTTTATCAAACTAATCCCTATTCTTAGACCTAAAAGTTATTTTTAACCTATTCCATACAGTGACTTTTCATTATCTATATATCTTTCCAATAATAATTTCTTTAGTTTCTCTCTTACTAGATAAGCTTCCATTATTTAAAATCCCATCTTTATATATAAAAATAAGACAAATGTATTATTAATTTGAAAGTAGTTTCAGATTATATATGTAGGTTACTGATAACTTTGGCTTCAAGAAATTAGCTTGCTATAACAAATATAACCAGCGTATACATTTAAAACCTTCATCTTTTCTGACAAAATTCTATTTGCTGAGATTCTTTTTGTATTTTATTCTTCCACCTGCCTTCTGAATTTTTAAAGGCAACAAGATGAGAGCAGTCTGTTAATATGAGTAAAGACTATATGCTCAAGGGGAGTCATGAAACCTGTTAGAATGAATGCTTTGCCCTGCAGAACCATCTCAGCCTGTGGGGTCTGTGTTTAGGAAGATGATATCTTTGCGTGTGTGTGTGTGTGTGTGTGTGTGTGTGTGTGTGTGTGCGTGCGTGTGTGTCGGGTGGGGTGTGTAGGAGGCCCTCAACTCTAGTCTGATGTTTTGCACTCTTTTCCTTACTGTATCTGTTGACCTTACACTTTTCAATAATAATGTAATTTTTGTTAGAATAAGACGGAAGAAATAACTGCGGAGGGAGCAGAAGGGGAAGCGGAGGAAGAGGAAGCTGAGAAAGGAGAAGAGGAGGGGCCAGGAGAAGAAGAAGAAGGAGAAGAGGAAGAAGGAGAAGAGGAAGAAGATTCTTAGGCCTTTTCATGCTTTATTCTTCCACTTGTCCAGGTAGCCACATCGCTCTGGGGTTGAAGGTTCGTTTATTACAGTCTGCCATGTAGAGCACATTTCTCTTGGTGATAGAAGTGGATTTCAATTCGATCTATTTGTCTGTCTTCCCGAGGCCCTGGGCTGCCCCTTCCTGGAGCCGCAGGGCTGGTGAACTCTACCGGACCCGTTTCTTGGGCACTAGGGCGAGAAAGGCCTGTGGTTGGTATGATTTCTAGGAAAAAGCATAACTTTGAGGTGAGGAAGAGTTTGTTTTGTACTTGCTCCCTCCTCTTCCTCTTTATTTAAGTGAAAGCACAGGACGTGTTGTGTTATCAGCGTTCTATCACATGGACTCCTTTACTGACCAACATACTTACGTATCCATAGGAGAGTTTACAATCGATGTTCATGACGATGGCAATAAATTACAATCTAAAAATACCACAGAGCTGGCTGCTCATGAAAAAAGATATTGCTACTAGAGATTCAACGATAAGTGCTTGATATTACATTTATTCAATTATATTCATTGATTTATATCAAAATATTCGTTTATTCAATATTAGCCCAAACACTCATGTGGAAACACTTTGGAATATGGTGAAATCACTTGAGGTAACTTTGACAGGTACACTTGCTGCCTTGTAATTTTTTTTTTAACATCTTTATTGGAATATAATTGCTTTACAATGGTGTGTTAGTTTCTGCTTTATAACAAAGTGAATCAGCTATGCATATACATATATCCTCATATCTCCTCCCTCTTGCATCTCCCTCCCTCCCACCCTCCCTGTGCCACCCCTCCAGGTGGTCATAGAGAACCAAGCTGATCTCCCTGTGCTATGCGGCTGCTTCCCACTAGCCATCTATTTTACATTTGGTAGTGTATATATGTCCATGCCTCTCTCTCACTTCATCCCAGCTTACCCTTCCCCCTCCCTGTGTCCTCAAGTCCATTCTCTACATCTGCGTGTTTATTTCTGTCCTGCCCCTAGGTTCTTCATAACCTTTTTTTTTTTTTAGATTCCATATATATGTGTTAGCATACGGTATTTGTTTTTCTCTTTCTGACTTGCTTCACTCTGTATGACAGACTCTAGGTCCATCCACCTCACTACAAATAACTCAATTTCGTTTCTTTTATTGCTGAGTAATATTCCATTGTATATATGTGCCACATCTTCTTTATCCATTTATCAGTCGATGGACACTTAGGTTGCTTCCATGTCCTGGATATTGTAAATAGAGCTGCAATGAACATTGTGGTGCATGACTGTTTTTGAATTATGGTATTCTCAGGGTATATGCCCAGTAGTGGGATTGCTGGGTCGTATGGTAGTTCTATTTTTAGTTTTTTAAGGAACCTCCATACTGTTCTCCATAGTGCTGCCTTGTAATTTTAAACTTATACTGACCATTAAAAAAGAATTATGTACTTCTTAATAGTCTGGTGAGTGCCACATAAATATATTAATAAGATAATTATAGTGGATATTGAGATCACAGGGGAAATGCTCAAATATTGTGGGCCATACAGATAAGACGGTAGGTATGAAAACATCAAAAGATCATTAAGAGCTATAAAAATATCTGGTTTAACAGACAGTTAGCAAATACCCATGTAAATGTTATGTTTTTATTGACCTTTTTTATTTTATTTTTTAATTTAATTTTATTTATTTTAGTTTTTATTGACCTTTTTTATTTGACCTTGCAACCAAGGCAGCTGTTTATTCTCTAGGGCAGTGAGGCTTACAGTTTGCTCTGGTGCCATAAGTGTTCTTGTTAATTTAAATTAAAAAAATTTTAGTCTCCTTTCTGTCCACATTATGCCTCCGCTGAAACATGTAAGAGAGATTTGGGGGCTGTTGATATCAGGGGAGCAGGAAGAAGAGGAGGATGACGGAGTGAGCGCTGGACACACAGCAGGTCTTCAGTTAAGGTCTGCGGTCACACGTGGAGCCTGCCTAGTGAAGGGCGGACAAAAGGCTTCCGCTGGATAAAGAAAAAGAAATCCCCAGTGCTTGTAAATATCGGCTAACAAACAGCTCTGCTCTATGTACCAAAGACCGATTTGAATATTAGAATCTCCCCTCTTAATATACTTACACTTATACATAAAATACTACTATTAAAAATGAATATATTTTTAGGAAATCTTGGAGCTGGTGGGAGTAGCCATCACATTTTATTATCGGACCACGAAAGTTTCATCACTCCTTTATTCAAATTACAAAGCAAATCCAGCCCATCATTTGATGTTTTCCCAGGTGGTTTCTTTCATGTTGTGGACACATAGACATCTATTTTAGGGCCAATGATTGTCTTTTTGGAAGTGATCCCATTTCCTTTCTTTATTTTTTATTTTCTTCTAAATAAAAGAAAATAAAAAATTACTATTGAGCAGTCTGTTGTCAGTCTGATTAGTGTCCCTAACCCCATTTCTAAGGAATGAATAGGGGCTCAGTTTTGGCAAAAAAGAAAACTGGTGAGTTTTACTTTTAGACATTTTATCTGAAGAATGATGGGAAAGGAAAATATGCCAATATTTATCATTATACCAACTCCCCCAACAGTAAAAGACTCATAAATACTGTTTAAATTCATTTCCATTCACTCCGTTTGTAAAGTTCTTTTAAAATTATTCAATTTTAATGTAATTATTAAAAAATGTTGAATGTGAAATGACACAGCTGAGAGGAAATCCTTCACGTAGCCAGATGGCTTGATAGGCTGATTATGGGAAAAAGAAAAAGGCATGTATCGCTGTGGCCAGCCCATTTTGACTGTTTCTCTGATGGCTTCTAGTTTGGAATTACTATATTTGTCATGAGGTCAAAATGCCTGACACTGAAGGAGGGAATCAGACAGTTTCCTAAAACCCACTCCCGACCCCCGGAGAGATCCAATGTCCTTCTTGAAAACGCAACATGGCTGTGCAATAAGGCATTTCACTGGGCAGACCATTCAGTGTCTAAAGACAAACCCATCTCATAGCTCATGGATCTGCCAGGCATTTTATTTGAAAAGATGGTTCTAGGACTGTGGCAATGAATGGAACTATGAAACATTTCTCATTTCCTGTGTTTGAAATTGATGCTAAATTGATGCCCCAGGAGAAACAGTGTATAGTCTGAGACTGAGTTCTGTCTCCTTACAGGCTGCTGCTTAATACTGTCCTCCAGTCTAGCTGTGGCCCATTTCAATTTCCTCCCCCAGGACTAAGTTATAAATTCAGCCTCTCCATTTTCCATGAAAATGCGGTGGGGAAACTATAATTGAAGGTGTCAACTTCCTTCTTTTTTTTTTAATGTTGAAATCCAATTTATTTCCAAAGGCTCTTATGTCTTTATTTTTACATTCTTACATTTTCTTGCCTGAAGCAATGGTATTTTATGACTATTTAATTTCAAAATTATAAGAGAAACGGCCCACAGACATCCCTACCAGTATTAGGAGACAATGTCTACATCCCTTTTACGATAATACCTGCTTAGTATTTACTTAACACTTCCCTGTTAATCATTCTCAATTCCTTTTGCATTTAAAATTTTTAAAATTTTTTATCAATTTTTATTGGTGTATAGTTGCTTTACAATGTTGTGTTAGTTTCTGCTGTACAGCAAAGTGAATCAGCTATGCGTATACATATATCCTCTCTTTTTTGGATTTCCTTCCCATTTAGGTCACCACAGATCATTGAGTAGGGTTCCCTGTGCTATACTGTAGGTTCTCATTAGTTAACTATTTTATACATAGCGGTGTATATATGTCAATTCCAGTCTCCCAATTAGTCCCAGCCCCTCCTTCTCTCCTTGGTAACCATAAGTTTGTTCTCTACGTCTGTGGAAGATACCAACTTCCTTCTATGTTTGATAGTTTAGCACAGAGAAAGGATATAAACATCATTTGGTTTTCCATGAGAAAAAATTAATTTCCTTTCTTTGCACTTGATGAGTAGTGGTTTCTAGAATAAAAAGCAATACTTCCCTTGATTGCCTGTTGAAGAGTTCAGTTTTTGATAAACATTCTCTGTCTCTCGTTAACAGTTTTCTCCCTAATATTTTCCCTTTCTTTTAGGAAACTCAAGCCACGAAGCACCATTTCAACTCTCTTCCCACAAACCAAATTCAACAAAATGCTTTGGCCCGAAGCTAGCACACGTCTGTCAGTACCTCCAGGGTTCACCGAGGAATTGTATGATCCGACACGGTTAGATCTCCATGCATATACCTGCTTAATCATATCAACATGAAATCAAATGTGAAGATAGCACATGCACACCTTCATGGGCCTGACATTTGTGGCCTTTGCTTAATTTTTTGCTCTGCATGAATAGACCTTCTAATACCCTGAAAAAATTTCAAAATATAGAACTTCTCTTTGTGATATGACAAAAGTATTTCTTTGTATGTGCCTTATGCTACTTTTCTCAGAATTAGCTTTGAAAATGAAGAGATTTATAGAGAACAATCATACTAATAAAGATGAATAGCAAATATCTTGTCCCAAGGAGGAGATTTCTTCATTTCTAGTCTCTCTGTGTATAACCTGAACTCAGTCTGTCTCTTGCAGAGCCTGAATGCTCAGCAGAACTTTTCTGTCTCCATTGGGATTGATCCTTTTTGTTGCACTGATTATTCGGTCCATGTTTTCAAATGTCATGTCTTGTTATGTCGTATTTATATTACACACCGCTGCATACACTGTCTCTGAAGCCTTGTTTAAATGTCACTGCCGTCCACATGTGTAGGGGTCAGGATGCAGACAAATAAATTCTCCACCCAGTGCCCTTTGCTCGTTTCTATGCTGGAGGGAGTGGCTGCTTCTGCTTCTCTCGCGTTGGCGTTGATTGATTTGCAGTCATGGCTGCTACGTGCAAAGCCCGTGACTGTAATTTTGCCTCTTGATGCTGAGTGTCTGTTCAGCAAGAGCGGGTCCGGCCCCATGACTTGTTCACCAGGTAGGTTTGAAGCGATTCTCTGCTCACCTGTCCCATCTCAGTGTCTGATAGCTATGTTTTTCTTTATGGTAAGAAGTTGCTGACATCTCTCCCCTACACGTGAATGTGCTGCTCTGTGTCTTTTTCTTGCAGCCAACGTTGCTTCTGTACTCTCAGAAGGGCCCTTCCCCTGCTGTTTTCCTAATTAAGGACAATGATGGCCATCGGTGGAGTGGCCATGAGCTTTTCCTCCTTCTGAATCTGCCTATTGATTTTGCAGCTAAGCCTGTTGGTGTCTTTGGGGAATGTAGTCTCTGGTGGCAGAAGTCGTGTGGCTCACAGGATCTCTGGCAAACAGCTCTTTTCTTGTTACCTTAGTAACAAAAAGAGGCATTTTGAGGAGAATGAAGATGATTTTATTCCAAATTGTTGAAGTACACTACTTTGAAGACATTTCTCCCTAGTTAAAAATAAGGTGAGAGGGGCTTCCCTGGTGGCGCAGTGGTTGAGAGTCTGCCTGCCGATGCAGGGGACACGGGTTCGTGCCCCGGTTCGGGAAGATCCCACATGCCGCAGAGCGGCTGGGCCCGTGAGCCATGGCCGCTGAGCCTGCGCGTCCGGAGCCTGTGCTCCACAACGGGAGAGGCCACAGCAGTGAGAGGCCCGCGTACTGAAAAAAAAAAAAAAAAAAAAAATTAGGGTGAGAGACTGCAGTGGGATGGAAATTCATATAATTAAAAATTAGTTCCTATTTTGTACTTCGTTGCATTAAATTATGTCCCGTCTAAAAAGCATCACAATTTTATAGCACCTCCGCACCCATATAGGCTTTAAGTTTTTGCTGTTGCTTGGGCTGACTTTTAGCTCTTGTGGTAGACTAGGATAGAGAGATTTATTTAGCTAGGTGCCAATTTCCCTCCTATTTCTCATATTTTTAAATGAAGATAAATATTTGTGCTAATAATAAGCAGAGTAGACCACTTATTTAAATTGAATTAATTTTTTCTTATGTTGTCTTCCTGTAGTTAGGAAATTAGTATTCTCGTAAATATTCTTTAGTCACTCACATTTCATTTTCTATTAAATACTATTAAAATGCAAAAATCACTTAGGTCAATAATACCATGTAGCTAATATCAGTTCTCTTTCAGATTTGGTTTCACCTATAACCTCCAGTGGCTAGTGGGTCCAGTGGCACAGTGACAAATAGGGGCTGTGTGATATCAAAATATAGTTTAAAAAAATCCACTTGCTTTATCAATATAGGAAGTTTCTAGAAACTAAACAGCATTATAAATATGCAAAAAAGAATAACTCAAAAGAAAAACCCAAGTGAATAAGCAAAATCCGTCTGCAAAAAAAGAGAAAAGACCAGAGACATGGAGCAATTCTATGATGATCTGAAGCTAATAGAGTTTCAAAGAGTTGATTAGTCTACAGAGGGCCTGAACATTCAAAGTAACTGTTTCTTTTTTATTCTTTAACTTGAAAAGCAAGTACACAAAAATTTGAGTGCATTTTTTAACCACTGAACAGTAAATACTTCCTTCTCCACTTTTCCTCTTTGGGGTTTCCTTGCATTTCTTTGGGCTGTAATCTTCCTTTGTTACAAGGATACAAGGTATGCAATAAGGAGGGTTTATCGTTGTCATCGACTTTTCTAGATTAAAATGTGAGAGGTGTAGAAAGGGAGTGGAATGTTTTGCCTGCAAAGTTCCTTGAGGAATATTTAGAGAAGTTTTCTTTAAAAAACAATGTAAGTGTCAAACCTGTGCAAGGGTGGTGAGGGTAAGGTGACCCTAGTGAGTTGTAATAGTAGAGAATGACCACTAGGTGGTGATAAAAGACAAGCTCCTTGATACAGCATTGCTGTCCCGGAGCGCCGCTGGCTACGTGTGCTGTTTAGGATACTGTTGACGTCAGAAGGTGGGCATACATCATTACACTTACAAATGATTTTATGACAAACGTCTCTGTATGTAAAGCATTTTATAATGGAGTATTTTCTTATAATACATGCCAAGGAATAAAGTTATTGGATTAAAGCAAAAACAAAACACAGCAAAACAAAAAAACCACACACACAAACACACACACAAAAGAAGGTGGGCATAAAGTATTTGTCCACCAGACAGAAGAAAAACAAACAAAACACCTCCAAACCCGTTGGTCAATTAATCAGTATATTGTTTATAATGTTTTTATCCAAGACAATTAATTTTGGGCAAAATGTTGTACATTCTTTTTTTTTGCGGTGCGCGGGCCTCTCACTGTTGCCTCTCCCGTTGCGGAGCACAGGCTCCGGACGCGCAGGCTCAGCGGCCATGACTCACAGGCCCAGCCGCTCCGCGGCATGTGGGATCTTCCCGGACCAGGGCACAAACCCGTGTCCCCTGCATCGGCAGGCGGACTCTCAACCACTGCACCACCAGGGAAGCCCGTTGTGCATTCTTAAAAGCCGTTAAAACCAGTCATTGATGTTTGAATTTCACACCCTTGCGTTACATAGGAGTCTAAAGTCGGTCAACAACTGATTGCCTACCGACAATTTTGATCAAGATACAGGATTGTCCTTTAGCCTGTAAATGGCTCCAGCTCCTCATTGAAGTGTAAACAGAACCCCGATTAGCCAAATGGCTGATTGTCTTCTGTTTTGAGCCTTTTATTCCTAATACAACATATTTCCAGATGCTTGGAAGTAGACTCATGGTCCTTGCAAAAGCCTTCTTTTCACTGGTGCCTGAGATACTCGGCTTTTTGACTACTTGTTTTGGAAGGACTTTCTCGTAAGTAGAAAAAAATGAGTTGTGAAATCTCTAAAACACATCAGTCGGTCAGACAGGTCTTCCAGAACCAGACATCTGGAGCTTGTTTACAGATGTAGTAATGCTCTCAGGGGTGGAAGCTTCAAGTCAGGGAAGGGCTGCGCCAGGTGGGTGTGAGTAGCGTGGAGGGCGCGCGGGTCAGGAAAGAACGCGGGGGGAACACGGTCAAGTCCAGCAGACGCATCTTGTCAGCTCAGGAGGGTGACGCCTTTCCTCACCGACTCACGGGAAGCAAACTCACCGCTTAGGATTAAAATTAGGCTGCTGGATATTGTGTTTCACAGTACTTTTGCTTGGTGACATTTATGGGATGCCCGCTGTGAGTCGGGCTCTGTATCAAGGGCTCTACGTAATCCCTGCAGTAACCTGGTGAGGTGGACACGGTACCCATTTCACGGATGAGGAAGCTGAGGCACGGGGATGTCCAGTCCTCGTGTGAGGTTACACAGCCTGAAAATGGCCACGCTGGGACGGAGGTCTATGTGTGTTCTGATCCAAGGCCAGGGCCAGCCTCCCAGCAAACACTTTCCTCTCTGCCCTTGACCACTGCCACATCCCTGGGACAGTGCCTGGCTGGGCGGTGGGCAGTGGGACCTTGCCCACAGAGCGCCTCCTTCCCCGGCCTCCTCTGGTCCACGTGTTCTGTCTTTAGACTCAGGGCCAGGCCCCGGAGTAAGGTGACTCGTACTTGTTGGCTGTGATCCACTGTGTGCTGGTTTCTTAGCTAAGCCATCAAAGAAATAAAATAAAATAAGATAAAATGGGAGCTCCCTGGTGGTCCAGTAGTTAGGACTCGGCACTTTCACGGCCGGGGCCGGGTTCGATCCCTGGTTGGGGAAATAAGATCCCGCAATCCGAGCGTCCGAACAAACAAACAAACAAAACCCCCCAAAAAACAAACAGAAAAAAAAACCACATTAGAGGGTAATTCCATTCCCCTCATTCTCAAGTTCTTGGGCTGCTCACTGTGGCCACAAATGCCAGCCCCAGTTTTCGAGGGATTTGAGCCACCGTCAGCTGACAATACTCTAGAAATTGGTGGTGGCTTCAGACCCCAAGTCTTAGGTTGCAGAGAGAAAAACTAAAAACTGTCATCTGTCTTTTCCAGTCTGGTCATCCTTGGGTACACTGAAGGAGTGCCCAGAAGTCCTCTGGGGCTGACCTGTCAACCACCGTCCAGTGATGCACCCGTAGCAGCCAACCCCTCACGGTAGTTGTAGCTGAGGGGATGGTTCCTTCAGGCTCCTAGAATGACTTAATGAGGTAAAGCATACCTTCGTCCCAGGACATGAATTTTAGTTTGCTTGTTTTGTAGCAGGTCACTTTTCTCTGTGGTCTGTTATAAAAAATGTTTGTCTTCTTGGTCTACCCCTGGAATGAAACAACAGTTATCTAGGGAGGAAAATAAAGCTCTTACTCGAAAACATCACACTCATAGAATAATTTCTCCTGAGCCTGCAAAAATAAAGCAGAGAAACGCAATCTGGCTTTATTTTTCTCTAAGGGCTACTCCTTAGATAGATATCTCTATAGATAACTTTCTCCAGCTTTTAACCACATTCAGAGAGATTTAAACCTTGAAATACTGGTAGGTCAAATCCACTAAAAATGTACCTGATGGTGTTTCAGAGTGGTTACAGGAGGATTTCCATGGTATGTGGAGATTATCTGCAAAATATCTAGGTACGAAAATGGGAGTTGTGCGTGGTTTCTGAACACACCTGTTGGTGGTTATCCACCTGGATTGAATTCCTGGAATGTTTTTAGTACAATGATGGCATCTTCAACTCACTGTGAAGATTCTTGGTGGGGTCAGGCACCAAAGTATTTTTAGAAGCTCCTCAGATGTGAAGCTGGGTTTAAGAAATCCTGGCCAGGAGGCATTTAGATCCTGGGAAACACCCAATTCTTTCTCCCGCACCTGTACGGGACAATAAAGTTGATCACTCCTCGTGGACTTTTACAAAGGAACCAGTGGTTTTCAAATATATATATATATATATATATATATATATATATTTAAGCCATGGAACACTTTGTTTAAACGGATCTCCACATAAAAATCAGGTGGAAGGAGAGCTGCTCTGAATGTAATTACAGGGACCTTGACCCCCAAGGGGACTCAATTCAGAGTACAGTTTGAAAACACTTTGCTTGGTTGTAGAGTTTTCTTTTTAGGTCAACTTCATTGAGGTTAATTTACACAATAATATGCACCTGTGCTGTTTTTCCAACACTAGCCAATGTTTCAATTTTCTGACACTAACTGGATATCTTCCAAATCAATTCCGACACTGTCTCTTGGGGTTAGCTCAGTCCCATAAGACTGCCCCAACTTCAGACACCAGCGGAAAATGGGGTCCTCAGGCTTTCTGCATTTCTGTCCGGTGGACTACAGATCCAGAGGCCCCTCCTCTCCACCCCACCCCCAGGTTTGATGATTTGCTAGAATAACTCATAAAACTCAGGGAACCACTATATGTATAATTATAATCCATTATGTAAGATACAAAGGAACAGCCAGATACACAGGTATGAAACCCAGCAGGACCCTGTGGGGGTCCTGGTCACAAAAGCCTTCTGTGTCCCCTGTTTCTTGTTTGTAGGAAATAGGTTTCATTTAGCCTCCTTGACCTTCCCTGAGTTCCAAAGGGTTAGATACAAACAGTTGCTAATCAGGGAAGGGAGGGGATGCAGAGACAAGGGAGGAGCAGTGAAGGAGCAATAGTGCAGCCTTGGGGCAGGGTCCTGGCTCCCCCTCAAGGGGTACAATATAAATAACAATATCTTTGAGTTCTTCTGTAGAACCAGAGCTCCCACCTGGGTGGAGGATGGTAACTTCAGGCCCAGGGTAAGATTCTTGGAGCACTGCGCTGTTACCTCACCAGCCAATCAGAAAACAGCCACACACCCTGCAGCCCTCACCCCAATTTTTGCCTAAAAAATCTTTTCCCCCCAAGCCATCAGGGGGTTCGGGGTTTTTTTGAGCACACGTTCTCCTTGCTTGGCCCTGCAGTAAACTTTTTCTGCTCCAAACTCCGATGTTTCAGTTTATTTGGCCTCACTGTGTGTTGGGCACACAAACTTTATTCGTTAAATGGTACATAGGGCTAGGTCCAGAAGGGTCCTGAGTACGGGAGCTTCTGTCCCTAAGGAGTAGGGCAGCACCACTTCCAAGTACATCACCGTGTCCAGCAACCGGGAAGCTTCCCGAAACTTATCTGAGTTGTTGTTTTTGTTTTATCTTAACATACACACACTACTATATATAAGACAGAGAACCAACAAGGACCTACTGTACAGCACAGGGAACTCTGCTCAATATTCTGTGACAACCTATATGAGAAAAGAATCTGAAAAAGAATGTATATGTATAATGGAATCACTTTGCTGTACACCTGAAACACAACATTGTAAATCAACTATATTCCAATAAAATTAAAAATAAATAAATAAAATAAAAAAATTAAGGTTTCCTTATGTAGGCACAGTTGAGTAAACCATTGCCACTGGTGACTGAATTCAATCTCCATCTCCTCTCGCTTCCTGGGACGTAGGATGGGAAGCGATGAACGTTCTAAACTTCTAATCATGTGGTTGGTTTTCTTGCCCATCAACTCCCATCCTGAAGCCATCTAGACCCCCCCCAACTCCTCAATGAGTCACCTCATGATTCAAAGGGGCTCTTTTGGATCCACTTTTATCACTAAGGAAATTCCAAGGGTTTTAGGAGCCTTGTGCCAGGAATTGGAGACAAAGACCAGAAATATTTCGTATTATACCACAGCACCCATTTTAAGGGTGCAGTTTGATGAGTTCTGACAAATGTGCATATCCATGTAACTAACACCCCTGTCAAGATACAGAACCTTTCTATCACCTGGTCGAATTCCCTTGTGCTCCTTCGTGGCTAATCCCTCCCTTCCACCCCATCCCCAGACAACCACGACACTGCTCTCTGACACTATAGATTTCCCTTTCTAGAACTTCATATCCATGAGTAAAACAACTCTTTACTCTCTTTTGTCTGGTTTCTTTCCCTCCTCAAAATGTTTCGGAGATTCATCCATGTTGGTGCTTGAATCAGTAGTTTAGAAACCGTGCAACCCAGACTGGGACTTGAACCCATGGTCTTTTCTTTTTTTATTTTACTTAATTAATTAATTTTTGGCTGCATTGGGTCTTCGTTGCTGCATGCGTGCTTTCTCTAGTTGCGGTGAACGGGGGCCACTCTTTGTTGTGGTGCGCAGGCTTCTCATTGCAGTGGCTTCTCTTTGTTGCAGAGCATGGGCTCTAGGCACAAGGGCTTCAGTAGTTGTGGCACACGGACTCAGTAGTTGTGGCTTGTGGGCTCTAGGGTGCAGTCTCAGTAGTAGTGGTGCACGGGCTTAGTTGCTCTGCGGCATGTGGGATCTTCCCGGACCAGGGCTTGAACCCATGTGCCCTGCATTGCCAGGTGGATTCTTAACCACTGCACCACCAGGGAAGTCCCACCGTCTTTTAATTAAGATCACACACCTGGGCTTAGGACTTAATGAAGTTCAGGTTCTTGATGTCTTGTTGCAGAAAGAATTCAGTGAGAGACAATGTGATAGGTAAGAAGTGGATTTATTTAGAGAGAAACACCCTCCGCAGACAGAGGGTGGGCAATCTCAGAAGGCGAGAGGCCCCGAAATATGGGGTTATTATTTTTTATGGGCTGGGTAACTTCATAGGCTAATGAGTGGGAGGAGTATTCCAGCTATTTTGGGGGAGGGGCAGAGATTTCCAGGAATTGGGCCACCGCCCACTTTTTGATCTATGATGGTCTCAGAACTGTCATGCTGCTGGTGGGTGTGTCATTTAGCTTATTTTAATGTATTACAGTGAGTGTATGAGGCTCAATGTCCCCTGGAAGTCAACACTTCTGCCATCTTGGACCTAGCTGGTTCTAACTAGTTTTTGTCATGTCCTATGGCTATGTCATCTTTTTTGTTTTTGGCTGCGTTGGGTCTTCATTGCTGTGCATGGGCTTTCTCTATTTGCGGCAACTCTTCGTTGCAGTGCACAGGCTTCTCATTGTGGTGGCTTCTCTGGCCACAGAGCATGGACTATAGGTGCATGGGCTTCCGTAGTTGTGGCACTTGGGCTCAGTAGTTGTGGCTTGCAGGCTCTAGAGCACAGGCTCAGTAGTTGTGGCGCACGGCCTTAGTTGCTCCGCGGTATGTCGGATCTTCCCAGACCAGGGATCGAACCTGTGTCCCCTGCATTGGCAGGCAGATTCTTAATCACTGCACCACCAGGGAAGTCCTTTTGTCATCCTTTTGATGGTTGTGCCCTGCCCCCTTGCCTCTCACTTCAGTGTGTACCCTTCTACTGCGGAATATGGGATTACCAGAGTTTGTTTATTTATACATCTGTTGATGGACATTTGAGTCTTTTCCAGTTTCTGGCTATTTTGAAGAAAGCCGCCATGAACATTTACAGACAAGTCTCTTTTGTACACAAATGTTTTTTATTTCTCTTGAGGAAATACCAAGTAAGGGAGTTTCGATGGTAGGTTTCGGTTGTAGATGCATTATAGAATGCACCTGTCATTCACATTTGTGACCCAGAGCACAGCGCCTTGAGCCCAAGTGTTATGTGAATTTCTTGGTCAGAAGAGAGAACTAATACCTAATGAATGTTTGCTAGGTGTCAGATACTCTTTAAAGGATTTTTCATTGATTGCCTTACTTAATCCTTCCAATGACTGTAAGACCTAAGTGTTATTTTTACAGAATTTTATTTCCAGCTGGGGAAATGGAGGCTCAGAAAAGTTAAGTGGTCAGCCCTGGAGCACACAGCTAGGAAGTTGTAGAACTAGGATTCAAACCCTCTTTGACTCCAAAGGGCAGGTTTATTTGTTCCTGCTATTTCTGGTCCCTCCTCAAACAGCTAAGACAGTTTAATTTGTGGGAAAATCTTTAAGTTCTCCAGAGAGCCTCTGTGGGACCAGTAGAGCCTCTCTGGCCACAGACACAAGTCAGACCCTGCTGTGATGGCCTCTGAGGGTTAGCCCATAACCCTGGGATGCTGTATCATCTACTGTGGTAAATGATATACGGTTAAAAATAAGAGAATCATCAGGTGGGTTTAACGTTTTTGCCTGCAGTGTCCATGTTATCAGTGTTTGGCTGTTCAACGGATTCTCCATCGCCATCTTGTGGACGTTTATCTGGCTCTTCACGTGTTGATTCACCATAGATAACGCTTCCACCATGTCATTGGCTGTTCTGTATTCTGGAGCCGTTTTCTTGAGCCGTGGGTATCTTTTGGGGGAAAAACGAGATCTTTGTGGGATCCAGGGTTCAAGATTTTATATCCATCCATCTCCTTCAAGTGGGCGTGAAATATAGGAGGGCAGGTGCTACCAGAGTTCAGTGTGGCACACAGGGCCAGGATGAGGATGGGGTGGGCTGGAAGTAGGGCTGACCTTGCTGGGAGGCACTGGTTTGCTCCTACCGATGAACAAGATGTTGAAACACTTCTGCGGCCGTAGGTAAATAGCATACTGCTCTGGCTCCCTTCCTGGGACACCCTCCTCTCCACTGCCCCCCAATCCAGCAACTAAAGGGTTAGCACCTGTCTCCACAGGGGGCCCCCAGGACCCTGTTCCAATGTCTTGGCCACTGTCCATTCCCACCGGTTGGCCCCATGACATGCAATTGTTAAGAAGTTAGAACATAACTCCTGGCTAAAAGTCATTTTCAAAACAGAAATGTACAGGCATTGGGTCAATCATATTTTTATCCCACTTTTCATTATTAAAAAAACCAGCTACCTGTTGTTTTATCCCTTCATGATGCATGCATGTGCTTTAGGCATAAACAATTAGCTAAAGTCTATTTCCAAGTTTTTCTGGCTGTGCCAAAGCGCAAGCAGACATTATAACACAGCAGTACAAGCACTGATTTTGGGGTTAGACAGCTTCACTTTTGATTCTTGGTTCTGCTACTTCCTAGCAGGTGTGATCTCTGGTGAGTTATGGAGAGTCACACAACTTCTCCATGCCTCAGTTTTCTCATCTGTAAAATGGTTATGGTAATATCTACCTCACCGTTGTTGTTAGGGAGAAATGAGTTAATGGGTGCAAAGACCTCACACCAGGTGTTCCCGAAGTGTTGGCCACTGTATTTCCATTGAATTCTCGTGGATTCGCTCAGCGAGCGCTCCTTTCAGACAGTTGAGGCCGCAGCTGTGGATTCCAAAAGAGCTTATTATTATGGCTTCAGACCGACTTTGTTGAAGTTGATTTTGCCTCCATGCTTTTCTGTCTTCATTTTTTGGTCAGAGATTCTTTCGCTAAGGATTAATTGGTTCAAAATAGTAGAAAGTAAAGAGAAAACAGGCTTTAAAAATGAAAGACAAACATAATGCTTGAGTTTTGCATTTTGGTCTTTACTCTTTTCGCCTATAGATTTGGAGGGAAGCAGGCAATCACCGTGGGCCTTGCCTCTAAAATCAACTGAAAGCAAAGAAGTATATGGCTTCCTGGGCAGAAACCCTGCAAATTCCTTGGGGTTTGAATCTTTGATTTTAAATCATTAATGACAGATATCGAGATTCCTATTCTTCCCAGACATTCTTTTCCTTGGTAAGACCGTATTTCTGAATTGAAATGACAGGCACAGCTTTTAAAAAAATTTTTATTTTATTGAAGTATAGTTGATTTACAATGTTGTGCTAATTTCTGCTGTACAGCAAAGTGACTCAGTTGCACACACACACACACACACACACACACGTATACATATATATATACACATTTTTTTGTATTCTTTTCCATTATGGTTTATCACAGGATATTAAATGTAGTTCATTGTGCTATACCTTGTTGTTTATCCATTCTGTGTATAATAGTTGGCATCTGCTAATCCCAAACTCCAATCCATTGCTCTCCCACCTCCCCTCCCCTTGGCAGCCACAAGTCTGTTCTCTATGTCCATGTGGCTTTTTCTATTTTGTACATAAATTAATTTGTGTCCGATTTTAGATTCCACATATAAGTGATATTGTATGGTATTTGTCTTTCTCTTTCTGACTTACTTCACTTAGTATGATAATTTCTAGGTCCATCCATGTTGCTGCAAATAGCATTATTTCATTCTTTTTTATGGCTGAGTAGTATTTCACTATATAGATGTACCACATCTTCTTTAACCATTCATCTGTTTATGGACATTTAGGCTGTTTCCATATCTTGGCTATTGTGAATAGTGCTGCTATGAACATAGGGATGTATGTATTTTTTCGAATTAGAGTTTTCATCTCTTCTGGATATATGCCCAGGAGTGGGATTGCTGGATCATATGGTAACTCTATTTTTAGTGTTTTAAGGAACCTCTATACTGTTCTCCATAGCAGCTGCAGCAATTTGCATTCAATTTACACACCAACAGTGCAAGAGGGTTCCCTTTACTCCACACCCTCTCCAGCATTTGTTATTTGTAGACTTTTTGATGTTGGCCATTCTGACCGGTGTGACGTGGTACCTCACTGTAGTGTTGCTTTGCATTTCTCTGATGATTAGTGATGTTGAGCATCCTTTCATGTGCCTGTTGGCCATCTTATGTGACAGGCACAGCTTTAAGGGCAAAAACTATAGAGAAGCTTTCGTCCTAAAAGTGTCAAGAAATAAGATGGAAAGGTAGGCTTTGTGGTGTGTGTGTGTGTGTGTGTGTGTGTGTGTGTGTGTAGAAAAGAATAACACCAAAGAAATGGAAGCATGGAGCAAGAAATGGAGAGCAGGGAGCTTCCAGCTCAAATGCACAGTCCTCATGATGGCAGTGCATGAAGCCACCGCTTCTTCCTTCATCCACACGCAGACCCAAGGAGAAAGGGCTATAGATGGTAGATAAGGTTTTCTAAAAGATTATGACCATTTTCATATGAGTGCTTCCCTTGTGAACACCTATTCTTGGTTAAAAGTTCATTGGATGTATCTTGGGGAAGATAAAGGAAGAAACTAGAAATATACCTAAGAAAAGGAAAGATTTTTTTTGGTAAGTGATGATGATGGGAGATTATTTTCAAAGATGCAATTCCAGATAAAGTTTTCTTTGTTTTATGAAAAATAGTAATACAATGGAGGTCCCAGAGTCCTCTTTCCTTTTACCAGTATAATCTCGATGTCAGCTAAGAGTAGTTGTCCTTTAAGATCTACTTAAATTTGGCTCAAACCCCTGTTTCATTCATAGAAGAAAACCCATCCCCCATTGGGAAGTTTTCAAAGCAAAAGATTATCTTGATGACATGTTAGTTTAGTGGAGAGAAAAACTACAATGATTGTATGTTTCTGTATACATATAACATGCATATATACACATATCTGTTATAGTTGCTTTCACTCAATTAAAATAATTTTTAAGGTAAAAAGAAGGACTCAGCAAGGATAGGTAGGCAAACCAACCCTCTTAACATGGGTCTTTTTCAAAATAATTACAGCGTTCATGTGGCTGAATTTGGACTGGTCTGATCTTGTCAGATTTGGCTCACTGGGGTGTATTTGTTGTGTCAGTGAGTATTTATGCTCTTCATATTAAGTAAAATTGGTGGCAGAGGTGGGATTCAAATCTGCATATTATGACATCCCAAAGTGGTACACTCAGTCAGTCCAAAGTCATGGAGAGAACTGTGAATTTTATCTAAGTGCCTTTCCTCTGGTCTTGCTCATGTTCAATCCATAACCATCAGCCACATCAAACCTTATCATGTCACTTCCCTCCTTGAAATCCTCCCTTTCCTGCCTGTTGCTTTTAGCATGAAGTCCAGACTCTTCTGTGTGTCTAAAAACGTTCTACAATGAGGCTGTGCTTTCCAGGGCTGGTCTTCTCTCTGCATTCCCCATCACACTTGAGCCATAGTTAATTGCTTTTTTAAAGGGTCCTACTGAGCCACTGTCTGTGCTATTCTTTCTCCTCGAGTGCTTTGGCTCATACCTAGAAAACCTTTTTGTTCAGATCTTAGCCAAGACATCATTTCCTCAGTGCAGCATCACCTGCCCAACAGCTCCCCTGCCCCCATCTCTTCTGTGTCCAGTGAGCCTCCCCTAGCCGTTCACACACTCCATTTGTTTAGAACTCTGATCACCCTATTAAATCATAACCCAAGGCTGTCCTGGGAAACTGGGTGATAGCCACAGAAATCAAGACTTCCGGGAGGAGTGAGTGGTTAAGCCCATCAGGTCACTCTTTAGTTCTCCTGTTTGACCAGCACAGAAGGAGAGGTGATCGAGGAACTGTAGTGACCACCGTTGCAGCCTGCTGGGGTCTGTGATCATGCAGTTGTTCCTGAACTTTCACTTGGTTTGCTTTGCCAGGGCTGGGAAATGGTGGACACTACCAGAACTTGGTGATGGGCTTTCCAGTTCACTTTCTTTACCCGGCTGGGGCAGCGGTGTACCTGTCTATGCCACCCCTGAAGCCAGAGACACCTCTGTAACTGAGCCTTTGTTCTATAACCATTGTGCTCTTAACATTATGCATATTCCTTTATGAAACGTGTCAGGAGAACACAGAATCATGGATGACACTGGATGAAATGGGAATCAGTCAATCAAGGAAACTCTTGTGAATATATTGAGGCAAGAAATTCAGTTCATGAGGCTGGACTATGTGGCCCCATTTGCTCAAAAACGTATTAACAAGTTGTACTTAAATGTGATGTTTCTAACTCAGTGGTTGGCCCTGTAGGTCAATGTGTGGTCTCCTTCTTGTTCTATCTCAGCCACGCAAGTGTACTTGGCTGTTGCTGGGACACACCACGTGTGCTCTTGCCTTCTCTCTTTCTGTTCTCTTCCTGGCATGTCCTCCCTCCGTCTCCATGTATGACTCACTTAGGTCACCACCTTCAGATGTCTGCTCAATGTCACCTTATCAATAAGGCCTCCCCTGACCACTCCATTTAAAATGGAGCCCTCTCCCTCAAAATTAAACATAGGGTTACCATATGGCCCAGCAATTCCACTCATAGGTCTATCCCCAAGAGACAGGAAAACATATGTCCATGTAAGAACTTGTACACAAATGTTCACAGCAGCATTACTCACAATAACCACAAAGTGGAAACAGCCCAGATGTTCAATCAACTGACGAATAGATAAATAGATGGTGGTCTCTCCATACTGTGGAGTATTATTCACCCACAGCAAGGAATGGAGGGCTGACACAGGCTCCAACACAGATAAGCCTTAAAGACATTACGTGATTGAAAGATGCCAGACAGAGAAGGCCACATATTGTAGGACTCCATTTATATGAAATGTCCAGAACAGGAAAATCCAGAGACAGGAGGGAGATCTGTGATTGCCAGGGTCTGGGGAGAGGGGGTAAAGGTGAGTGGCTGCTAATGGGTATTTTTTTTTTTTTTTTTTGGTGGGGAGACTGGGTATGAACATGTCCTGAAAGTAGATTGTGGGTTTGGTTGCACAACTCTGTGAATACTCTAGAAACCACAGAACTGGGCAGTTTGAAAGGGTGAACTGTATCACAATAAAGCTGTTATTAAAAAAAAAAGTGAACTCCCTGTCCTTTTGATACTCATTATCTCCCTTTCTTGATTTATTTTCCTGCTAATCTCAACTTACTATACCATTTATTCTGTGTACCGTCTGTCTTACATCCCTGGGTTATAAACTCCATGTGATTAGAGATTTTTGTCTGTATTGTTCACTGTTGTATCCCATGAGCCTAGAATAGTGCATACAGTAGGTGCTCAATAAACATGTGTTGTCTAGTTGATTCAATAAGTGTGACTATATAGTTGATCCTTGAACAATATCAACTGTGGGGTTTAGGGGCGATGACCCTTCACACAGTTGAAAATCTGACTATAACTTGCAGCCGTCCTCTGTATCTGGGGTTCCATATCTACAGATTCAACCACCCTGGGTTGTGTAGTACTGTAGTATTTACTACTGAAAAAAATCCATGTATCAGTGGACCCATGCAGTTCAAATCTGTGTTGTTCAAGGGTCCACTGTCTATACGTTGAAGCTGGCACAGATGTCCTTTCCAAAAGATGATAAAAAGATTGTTGCTTGGATGAGGAAAAGAGAGCAAACATGGAGACACTTTCATGGTAGGTTACCATAAGAAAATGACTTAGTGAAACTAGGTTTGGGTTGAAAACCTCAGTATAGACTTATGACTTTATAAGACGTAAGACTCTCTTCTCTCAGTGAGTAACTAAAGGCTCCTTTCTGGGGTCAATTTGCCTACAACTGTGTGGGCCCAGCAACTAACGTTCAATCTTTTACTCTCTCTTCCCCCCAGGAAAACTTACAGTGTATTAATAGAAAACTTGAGGTTCATTAAGGCCAACTGATCAGGAAATGATTGCCATTGAAATGATAGTTTGTTACTCACAGTTCCCAAAGGAGGGGGTGCTTCTGTGCCATGGCGGGGGGCCACACGGGGAAGCACCAGGGTGGGTCAGAAAGCAAAGGGAGTGGGAGAAATATGGGCAAAAGGCTTGACTGTGGTTCTTGTGGAAAGGAACAGCCTAGGCAGGCAAGCAGGCTTAGGGTGGGCTAGTTTGAATAATTCCAGTGGACTCTGGGGCCTAGGGACTGCCTACGTGTCTGGTACCTGGCCCTGATTAGGACAGGGGGATAGTAGCCCAGAAGGTGAGAAGAAGGGGTCACAGAGTGGGTTCTAGACATGTTGCTGTGCATTTGGATAGCTTGTGAGTTGTTGACTATCTCTAGGAATTGGCCAGCCCTGGGAGGGGCAATCTTTCAAGGGTCAGCGAGATCCTGGATGCGAAAGCATCAGGACACAGAAAATGTCATGGTTAATACACCTGACGGGTAGATAGCGCTAGGTCTTAGATCTTGGAAACCAAGATAATCCTGAGGTGTCTTGCTTTGAGAATACAGAAGGGTTTGGGGGTCAAGTATATACTGGAATGTGATTGGAGGCCATCTATAAAGGGGTTTCCAACAGTTGGGGTGGCCAAGCATTGAGGAGTTGGGTCTGAAAAGCAATTATAACAGCCAGATGGAACAAGCCAAGTCTATGTGAACCTTAAGTCTATGAAGATGCTGAGCAGATCCTGGAAGGTGCCAGGGACCTGTGTCCTAAAGTGGTTGTAATGTTCACAGGGGCTTATATGTTATCAATTCCAGGCACACTGTAAAATAATTGAACTAAGTTATGAGCTCTTCACTAAAATTTTGGCCAACACCCAGACATTATTACTCTATATAATGGAGATCTGTGATTGCCAGGGTTGCTTTAGACTTGTTCAGGTTGTTCTGTTGGAAGTTGAGAATGTATACCATACTTTATTATTCTGGCCAGCTTGTATTTTTATCAAAGTGTTTGTTGTGTGTGAAAACTGAGAGTTTGATGTCTAACAATTTCTAACTGTTAATTGTATTTCAAATGCTTGGGTCACACACACACACTCACACACACACACACTTTGCACGCATGCATGCACACACACAATTGGATCTGCCGCTCCAAACTCCTAAAATGGCACAGCTACCCTGCCCCTGGAATCAGGGAAATAACTCTGCTTCTTAGCTTGAAATATGCTGGGGAAACGTCTCAGCGAAAGATGAAAATCAGCACAGCATTGTTTCCCTAAGCCTTGTTTCTTTGGTAACCTTTACTCTCTGCCTCCCAGGCCCAGTTCTGAAGCCAACAAATGTTGCAAAAGGCAGCAGATGACCTCATCTAGTTCCTATTCCTTGAAGTCCGGTCAATACTTGATTTTACTGCTCCTTGTTGCTTGGTGGCACTTGGAGGGGCCAATTTTATGAGGACGGTGCTTAAGTGGCCCCAACGAATTCTGAGTCACAGCCCAGACTCTGAGGCTTCCTCCTTAGCTATGCTCTGGAGAATGGACATTGGGACAGAATGACTGTTCTGCAGAGAAAGTGGGTAGAACTGAGAGTTTCTTAAAACTGGATCCTTGTTCTATCCTCTAAATAATGTTCTTGTTAAAGTCGGGGGTGGTTGGGTGGATTCTTTCATTTAGTTAAACTATAAGCAGAAAAGTGAATCTGTATGGTCTGCAGGGAAGGTGAAACAAATAGAGATGTTTCCAGAGTCATGAATAGATACACATCAGAGTCAGGATTTGAACCCAGATCACTCCGTGTCTCAAGGCCATGACTCACCATCTCCATCCCTGTGTATACATGACAGATGTTGTAAACATTGTAAGCATTGTAAATACTCGTTTTCTGAACCTTCTTCCTCTTTCTCGCTTCTTCCTCCCGCCCAGGGCTCCTCCTTCCACTGCCCCCTCCCCCCCTCCTCCCGGCCTTCTTTCTTCTCATTATTATTATTATAGCCACCACTTATCAAATGTTTACTAGGTTGTGTCTTGAGTATTGTATCAAGCATTTCACCTACAGTACCTCAATACATTTTCTCATACAACTGGTGTCATCATTCCCATTCTGCCACGAGGAAACTGACACTCAGAAACATTACGTGGCTCACCTAAGTTCTCAGGGCTAGCAAGGGGCTGGGATTTGACCCCAGATTTCCCTGACTTCATAGCTGGTGCTCTTAAACTATCATGAAGCACAGTGCCTTGATATCCACTTCTCTGTAAATCTTAATTGTGCAAAAAAAAGCACATAGCTTTCCCTCTTGGCATGGGTTCAGTGGTACTCAGGCCTTGTACGTTTTGTAAAATTCCAAGGTCAGGGACTTCCCTGGTGGCGCAGTTGTTAAGAATCTGCCTGCCAATGCAGGGGACACGGGTTCGAGCCCTGGTCCGGGAAGATCCCACATGCTGCGGAACAACTTAAGCCTGTGCGCCACAACTACTGACCCTATGCTCTGGAGCTTGCGAGCCACAACTACTGAAGCCCACAAGCCACAACTACTGAAGCCCACGAGCCACAACTACTGAAGCTTGTGCTCTACAACAAGAGAAGCCACCGCGATGAGAAACCCGCGCACCGCAACGAAGAGTAGCCCCCGCTCGCTGCAACTAGAGAAAGCCCGCACACAGCAGCGAAGACCCAACGCAGCCAAAAATAAAATAAATAAATTAAAAAAAAATTCCAAGGTCAGTAATAACGCCCCTGGTATTGTTTTATACTAGAGTAGATTGGGTTGACTTAACTTCATGATGACAGTCGGGACCTGGGGCCCATATAGGCATGTGCTGCCCTCACCTTGGCTGGTGTGTGCGGCCAGCTTCCGGCAGGTTCTCTGTGAGAGAGCCCTCCTGGAGCTGCGGCTGCTGAAGTGATGCAGACAATGTCCCGGAGATCTTTGCTTTCCTCTAGGGCCCAGCATGGTCCATCCGTGCTTCACCTTAAATAATTCTGACCACTGGGAAAGAACTTATGCCTGCAAGCCATAAACGACGGTTTTTAGCTGGTCACTGCAATTCTTACTTTATTATATCAGTAATACATGTTTGAAGAGGAGTGTTTTTCTTTTTTTTTCTTTTGCTTATTGAAGTAACTCATCACAGGATTCCCTGGCAGGAAACCCCACCAAGATGTGAAATAGACATAACGTAAGGACGTTTACATAAAGGCATAAATTCCATTTGTCAAACCAAGCAACGTGCACCATGGTTGATAAAAACACATGAAGCTCACAGTGCTCTTGAGTACCGGAACCGAGATGGATTTTTCTTTGATGTCAGAAGGTCACGATGGTTTTTCATCCAAGAATAAAACAGTGGAAACTGTGTGAATGGAGACCAAGAAGCCAGTTTGTTTTCAAGCAATATCTGTAATCTGGAAAGCACCCTAGGAGGGCCTGGTAACTGTGGCAACGGCATTGCCACATGAAATGGCTCTCAGAGCTCAAGGGGCTCAGGCTGGAAGGCTAATTCCTACAACAAAGTCTTTTCTGTGTTCAGGTGGACCCAGGAAAGGCACAGGCTGTGACAGTGGCCATGACAGACCTTCAGCCCGAGGACCCGTGAGGGAAAAACGTGTCTTAATTGTTGCACCGTTAATTATTTTATGAAAAGATGAATGAAAAATGCCAGCAAACCCGATGAATGTGCCCATGTGACTCGGGCTCCTCTCCTAAAAGGTTATCTTTGCTTCATTCAACATGTTACCACATAAATGCATTTGATGGTCCACAGAGTCTGAATGTGTTCTTTAACTAGTTTTCATTTTATGTACAAATTGCACAGTAGCCAAAGCTGTCTCGAATGTCTAGAAAAGCCTGTGAAAGCCATCGTCTCTCAGAGTTTGCTTTAAAATAACCTCCACTATTAGAATATTATGCTTCCATTAGGTGCTGCTTTAGTTGGTTTTGCCACTAGTTCCCCACTCAGAAATGAAGTGGGATTAAAAGTAACACCTTTTTCACTTTGCTGTACACCTGAAACTAACACAGCATTGTAAATCAACTATACTCCGATAAAAATTAAAAACAAAGTAGCACCTTTTTCATGATGTGTGATTCCCAACGTTCTCTACTTTAGTCTCATTGTTTAGGGAGTTTATTGTCAACTAACAGATAATCAGTGTGTTACAAATTCAAGACAAAAATAGATCCCAAGTTAATAAAATGTTTGGGATGGGAAGTATTGAGCCTGAAAAAAGGTTTAATTTTGAATTTTAAAGAAAGAGAATTGTTAAGTTTGGAAGTTTTAGTGACAGTGAAAATGTGTCTGAATTCCAGTTCATTTTGGTCAATGACAACAGCTATGTTGGAAGTTACAACGGTAAATCCTAGGCTTTGTGGTTTGATCTTGTTTTTTTAATCTTCTATGTGTAAGATTTTGGATTAATTACTTAACCTCTTTTTAGGTGATTTCTTTTTTTAAAAGATTGAGGCAAACTTGGTATATAACATTATTATCTTTCAGGTATACAACATTATAATTTGACATCTGTGTACACTACACAGTGATCAGCACAATAAGTCCAGCTGTCATCCGTCACCATACAACTGACACCCTTCACCCATTTCGCCCACCTGCAATCTCCTTCCCCTTTGGTAACCACCAAACTGCTCTGTGTATCTATGAGTTTGTTTCTTTTTTGTTTTGTTTGTTCATTTTTTTTTAGAGTAAAAAAAGTATGAGTAAAATCATATGGTATCTGTCTTTCTCCGTCTGACTTATTTCACATAACGTAATACCCCCGAGGTCCTTTGTGACAATCTTCATTGTCACAAATAGCAAGATTTCATTCCTTTTTATGGCTGGATAGTTTTCCATTGTGTGTGTGTGTGTGTGTGTGTATATATATATATATATATATATATATATATATATATATATATATATATATATATATATATATATATATATCCCCCACATCCTCTTTATCCATTCATCCATCAATGGACCCTTAAGTTGTTTCCATACCTTGGCTATTGTAAATAATGCTGCAATGAACATGGAGGTGCATACATCTTTTCAAATTAGTGTTTTTGTTCAATTCTTAATTTTTTGAGGAATCTCCATAATGGCTTCCACAGTGGCTGCACCAATTTACATTCCCACCAACAGTGCAGGTTTCCCTTTTCTCCACATCCTTGCCAACACTTGTTTGTTGTCTTTTTTATGACAGCCATTTTGACTGGTGTGAGGTGATACCTCACTGTGATTTTGATTTGCATTTCCCAATAATCAGTGATGTTGAGCATCTTTTCAAGTGCCTGTTGGCCATCTGTGTGTCTCCTTTGGAAAAATGTCTATTCAAGGATTTTTGGCCTTTTTTTTTTTTTTTTTTTTTTGCGGTACGCAGGCCTCTCACTGCTGTGGCCTCTCCTGTTTGCGGAGCACAGGCTCCGGACGCGCAGGCTCAGCGGCCATGACTCACGGGCCCAGCCGCTCCACGGCATGTAGGATCTTCCCAGACCGGGGCACGAACCCGCGTCCCCTGCATCGGCAGGCGGACTCTCAACCACTGCGCCACCAGGGAAGCCCTATGGGCATTTTTAAAATTGTGTTGTTTGGTTTTTTGTTGTTGAGTTGTATGAGCTCTTTATATGTTTCAGATCCTTGAGTTCTAAAACAGGGATAAAAATAACACTACCCTTCAGAATATTGTGAGCATTAAACGAGATAATCGATGTGATGTGCTTAGTTCTGTGACAACAAGGGTTCAGCTCTGCTTTCTAAAATTGGTACATGCTTAATGGACCAATTATGGGTACATTCATCAGATCATGTGTGTATTTCTTTGGCAACTATTATACAGTAGAGAATGTGGTGGTGGAAGGGTACAGTAAAAGTTAGCCGATCTCTTGCCTTGGATTGGAAGTTATTCAAGATGTTAGCTTCAACTTCTGGACTTGACAGCTCACCATAGGATTCACTATGGGATTGGAAAACCATTCTGCTCCTTATGCAACATCCTGCCCTGGTAACAGGAAGGAAGTTCTTTTTCCAACAGGCAAGAGTTAGAAATGCACTGTGTTCCTTGGACAGCTGCTGGCCTGGGGTCTAGAGCAAGGAAAAGGGAGCACTAAGGGGAATTCTAAGGACAAAGAATCATAGACGAGGGTCCAGCCCATTTGCATCCCTGGAGGCTTGAATTGTGGGTACAAATCCCTGACAGCAGAGTACACCGTGGATCTTAAATTCAAACATGAAAACAGTTGGAAGTCGGACTGTGTCTTCCAGTAGGTGTCTTGGGTTTTGGTTCCTCAATTTATAAGGTCCCAAGAATGGGATCTGCCAGGAGCCTGTGTGTGAGGTCATGAGTCTATGGCTCTGGGGGGGGAAGGGCAGGCCTCCCGGCTCTTCTGTTTTGTGGCTGTGTGGCCTCGAGAAGCCTTGGTTCATCAGGAGAGCTGTGAAGAATACTAGAACCTAACCCACAGGGGTGATGTGTTGATCATATGCATATACTCCAAGTGTCCAGCATAACTCATGGTGCCTCCGAAGCCCTCAGCTCAAATTAGGCATAAGGGCTTCCTATTAGGTGTAGGGACTTCTAACTGCCTTAATGCAAGGGCTTCCCTGCAACTTCCCCCTGTAGCTCCAAATTAGGTGAGTTCCCTGTGGGGCTGGCATGGGGTGGGCAGGGACTTGTGGGACTCTGGGCTGTAGACACAAGCGTTCTGCCTGCCCCACCACCTTGGGCTGCAAAAATTCATGGAGTCCCCCTGGGCAACATGTTTGGGAAAAGTAACCAGCTTGCCAAAGGCTGTTGGCTCCTAGAGCCTTCAGAGATCTCTGTGGCAGGACCCAACACCTCTGCAAAGCTGGCTGGGAATAGAGAGGTAGTTCTCTCTGTCCCTGTCTCTGTCTCTGTCTCTGTCACTCTCAGTAAGGCAGCAATAGAAGCTATAGGGCGGGGCAAACCCTACCACACTCCAGAAGACCAAATTAACTGTACACATGTAGAGTAACAACCCAAGGAAAGTCAAGAACTTTCCTGAAGGGGTAAAGTCTCCAAAGTGTGGGTATAAAATATGTTGGGATATCAACAAACAAGGACTTATAGGAACAAAGCCTAGAACTTTGCACCAAGTGCCCTTGACCTACAAGGCAAGCCCTCCACTATCGGGATCCCCTTCAACATTAGCGTCAGTTTTAAAAAATTATGAATAGAATACATGTTCATGGTAAAAAAAAAAAAGTTCAAACAGAAGAGAAAGTCAAAATTCCCTGTCTTGCTGATCCTTTTCCCAGTCTTTAGAAGTAACCATTTAATAATGGCTAATATTAGTAATTTATTCATAATGAATAAAAACTATTAATATGGTTTTTGTATATTCTTCTGGAATTCAAATATATATTTTCTATAAGTGAAAAGCCAAGTTGTAGAATGGTTAAGAAGACTATGTATAGTATAGTAAATATAGTATATTATGGGATTTACATTCTTTTCTGACTTTTTTCTTTCTACTTAAAATATTCTGGCAATCTTTCCGTATCAGCATATATAAATTTTTCTTATTTTTTTGAAAAACCATATAATATTACTACACTGACTTAACCAGACATACACTGTAGAATTTGGGGGTAGCTTCTACTTATTTGCTCTATCAAATAGTGCTATTACGAACATTTTTGAGCCGTCATTTTATATATTTATGCAACTATCCATAGGCTAAATTCTCTTTTTTAATTTTTAAATTAAAAAAATTAATTGACATCTAGTTGATTTACAATGTAATGGTAGTTTCTGGTGTACAGCACAGTGATTCAGATATATATATATATATATACATACATATTCTTTTTCATTATGTTTTATTACGGGATATTGAATATAGTTCCCTGTGCTATACAGTAGGACCTTGTTGTTTATCTAATTTGTATTATTTTAAAATTTTTATTGGCGTATAGTTGATTTACAATGTTGCGTTAGTTTCAGGTGTACAGCAAAATGAATCAGTTATACATATACATATATCCACTCTTTTTAAGATTCTTTTCCCATATAGGCCCTTATAAAGTATTGAGTAGAGTTCCCTGTGCTGTATAATAGGTCCTTATTAGTTATCTATTTTGTATATAGTAGTGTGTGTATGTTGATCCCAATCTCCCAATTTATCCCTCCCCCCGCGCAGCCTTCTCCTCCGGTAACCATATGTTTGTTTTCTACATCTGTGACTCTATTTCTGTTTTGTAAATAAGTTCATTTGTACCATTTTTTTGTTCATTTGTATCCACATATAAGCGATAGCATATGATATTTGTCTTTCCCTGTCTGACTTACTTCACTCATATGACAATCTCTAGGTCCATCCATGTTTCTGCAAAAGGTGTTACTTCATTCTTTTTGATGGCTGATATTCCGCTGTATATATGTACCACATTTTCTTTATCCATTCCTCTGTCGATGGACATTTAGGTTACTTCCATGTCTTGGCTATTGTAAATAGTGCTGCAATGAACATTGGGGTGCGTGTATCCTTTGGAATTATAGTTTTGTCTGGATATATGCCTAGGATTGAGATTGCTGGATCATATGGCAACTCTATTTTTAGTTTTTTAAGGAACCTTCATACTGCTTTCCATAGTGGCTGCACCAACTTACATCCCCACCAACAGTGTAGGAGGGGTCCCTTATCTCCACACTCTCTCCAGCATTTGTTATTTATAGACTTTTTAATGATGGCCATTCTGACTGGTGTGAGGTGGTACCTCGTTGTAGTTTTGGTTTGCATTTCTCTGATAATTAGTGATGCTGAGCATCTTTCCATGTACCCATTGGTCATCTGTATGTCTTCTTTGCATAAGCTAAATTCTTTTTTTTTTTTTGTGGTACGCGGGCCTCTCACTGCTGTGGCCTCTCCCGTTGCGGAGCACAGCCTTCGGACGCGCAGGCTCAGCGGCCATGGCTCACGGGCCCAGCCGCTCCGTGGCATGTGGGATCTTCCCGGACCGGGGCACGAACCCGCCTGCATCGGAAGGCGGACTCTCAACCACTGCGCCACCAGGGAAGTCCACATAAGCTAAATTCTTAAAGAGTATTTTAAGAATCTAAACTGTGTTAGTTTGTACATTTTAAATACATATTGCCAAATTCCTCCCCAGATATTGTACTTACACTCCAGCCCATGCTGTATAAGAATGCTTGTTTCCCATACCTAACCTTTAAATTTTTGCCAACATTGAAAGGAAATCATTTTTATTATTTTTGTCTTAGTTTCTGTAATTATGTGCCAGTTTGAGACTATTTTCCTATACTTTTATGTGAACTACCTATTTAAATTCCATTTTTTTCTGCTATTGGGTGGCTCTTTACTGATTTGTAAGACCTCTTTGGAAAGTGAAGGAACAGGCTCTTGTGTATATACACCATGCTTATTGAGAACAGCTTAATCATTTGTCATTTGTCTTGGTTAGGATTTTTTTTTTTTTCTTCACACAGAAGTTCAGAAGGGTTACGGAGTTAAATTACCATCATCTTTTATGGCTGCTGGGACCAGCAGTCTTTAACTAGCCAAGGAGGACCCTTTCTTGAGGTTGACCTTGTGCTAGAGCGGTGGCGGTGCTTTATTTATTGAAGGTCTTGAGGTTGGAGAAGCAGCTGAGTCATTGTAGAACAATGGCTGCTTTCCTCACTTTGTGACCCTGAGGAAATTTCAGGAAGTCTAACCAAAATATCTCCACCCTACTGCTCCCAGGAATGCTTCTGGGTCTGTGGTTAGCAGCCCACTGTGGGGGCACACCTCCGTAGATGTCTCCTATGGGAATGAGATCTTGCTCTGCCTGATTTACTGAATGTCATGGGATGTGGGCCTTTGGTCCCAGTTCATAGAGTAAGCTCTGCTTGGTCCAGCTCCTGAGTTTTCTGCTGAGACAGCTGCTTGGGTGAAAATCCCAAAGAATAGGTGCAGGGTATGTGGCAACCTAAATATCTTCCTTTTCCCTTGTTTTCCAGGGAAAACCCAAGGGATGTCAATTGAGACAAATCCAGAGACATTAGTCCAGTTAGCGACTCGGTCAGACTCTCTCTTGCAGACATGGAATGATAGGTTAGCAAACCACAATCACCAAAGTTTTCCAATTTTGCATTATTTTTTATGATTCTTTCAGATTGTTTGCTTATGAAATATTTCCATGATTCAAATAAGGTTCATGTCTCCACATTTAATTTAACTGTATTAGTTTCCTAGGCAACAAGTTATCACTTGTTGGTGATAACTTGGTGATTTAAAGCAGCAGAAATGTATTCTCTCAATTCTCTCATAGATCTGGGGGCCAGAAGTCCAAAATCAAGGAGTCATTAGGGGCTCTAGGGAGCATTCTTCTTGGCTTCTTCCAGCTTCTGGTGGCTTCCAGTATTCTCTGGCTTGTGGCCGCATCACCTTAATCTTTGTCTGCATTTTCATGTAGTCACCCTACAAACCCCATGTCTCTGTGTCTCCCCTCCTCTGATAAGGAGACTAGCCATTGGATTTAGGATCCACTCTAAATCTAGAATCATCTCATCTTGAGATCTCTAACTTAATTATAGTTGCAAAGACTCTATTTCCATATAAAACAACATTCTGAAGATCCAGGTAGACATGAATTTTGGGGATTTAGTCCATTTGGTTCACTACATCACTATTTAGTCCATTATATTAATTGAGGCAAATAATCTTAAAACTTTAGGTAAATGTAGACTCATTTTCAATATGCTAATCATCTGAGAGCTCCAAGTAACTGGTACAGAACTGACAGTTGTTGACGGAAATTTGAAAGAGTATTACAAGCCGAGCCATTTTGAGAAGAAACTTATCTCCAGCAAAATTTTCCACAAAATGATAATGCAAATCAGTAAAGATCTTGATCAAAGATTCTTGGTAACATCCCATAGATAAGTATAATCCTTATTGACTGGGTGATCTTGACAAGAGCCTTAGAGCCCTCACTAATAAAATGGATGACGATGTGCTTTATTTATTGGAGTTGTGTGAGTTAAAAAGGAAAAATGCATTTGGAGTGTTTAGGTGCTTAGTTGGAATATCATAAAGGTTCAATATAGGACAGCTTTAAAACTCTAAAGAACTGAGAAAAGACTCCAGCAAAGCATACACAATGAAAATGATTGGTGATATATGTGTTTCTTAAAAGCAAGTCATTAAATAAGCCCATGTGAGGGCCCAGGCCCTCAGTTACAGAGAGCTGGATCTTATCATAACGATAGGGTATCAATATCAGTCCGAGTCCCTGCAGGAAGTACATCACACAGGGCAAAGCCAAGAAGGGCTTAATAAAAGCACCAGGTACGAAGGTGTGGAGGCAGGGTATAGGGAAACCATTAGGGTGAGTGCAGTAGTAAGAGCAGGAGGAAGGTGTAATAGCTGTTGCTGCACTAGGACCAAAGAATGAGAAAGAGGAAGTGGTCCAAAGAATCAATAAGGGGAGAGTCTCTCTCCTAGAATGATTAATCCTGCCTTAAGGTGACCAAGTCACCTTGCAGGAGGCAGTCAAGAGAATTAATGCCAAGAAAGTACTGCTCTTCCTCCCTCCATTCTCCTGTGGGGCTCCCCTTTGCTGAATCAACTTTGAAGCCAGAGAGCACAGGGCTTGTTGATCACCAGGGCTGTGTGTGCGGTCAGCCCAATCCCCATGAAAGCCATGGCGGAGAAGTCTGGGGAGCGGGTCTTGAGGTGGCACATTGAAAGGTACCTGACTCACTCTCTTTATCGTTTGGGCTCTTGGTCAGATTGTGGCACATCCTCTCTGTAGAATAATATTCAAGAATATTCTCTTGAATAAGAGACAGATGGTGGCTTAGCATCATCTATAATGACCACACATTGGCATAGCTTCTGGCAATAGCACCAGACCTTCACCGAGGGGCTTATGGATTCTGCCACCTCTGGCAAAGGATGAAAGAATGTGGGAAATATCACTTTAGGAATGGCTGCAGACACTTCCATAAACCTAGGCAGCTCCTCCTGGGTCCTCTGGAAAGATACAACTCTGGGCTTACTGTCACGTGAGTAATCAAAATCGCCCATTGCCAAGGATGTGACCTGTTGTAACTTCCTGGAGTGCAGCAATCCAGGGACTAAAGGATTAGTTTCTGGTGCCTCGAAAAGCAGCTATCTCACTGGGTGGCACCTGGGCAGTACTGGTTCATTTCCGCTTCCTGCATTCTAGCCCCTGACCTACCCCTATTTACCTACAGTGTGGGTTGGACTGGGACTGGATTCAATATCACTTGATTCTTTCCTGTGTAAGTTTAGTGCCCATATTCCCATCCATTTGTTTATCCAGAGGTTTCCAGAAGACAGTTTCCAGAAGATGTGGTGGTTTAGCAGGAACTATCTCTGAAGCAGGGTAGCTGGTGGGTGATTCAAATTCTACATCTCGAGTTTGGGAAGCTTGGGGCATCACCACTGAGCACACCTCAACCCCAGTGTCCCAGGCCACTTCTAGGGCCAGTGTGAGTGCTTCCTGGGTCCATCTTCTTTCTTTTTTAAAAAATTTTTATTGGCGTATAGGTGATTTACAATGTTGTATTAGCTTCTGCTGCACAGCAAAGTGAATTAGTTACACATATACGTATATCCACTCCTTTCTAGATTATTTTCCCAGTGCTTTCTTTTTCCTTCTTTCTTTGTTTCTTTTTATTTTTTGGTTGCACCACGGGACATGAGAGATCTTAGTTCTCTGGCCAGGGATTGAATCCGTGCCCCCTGCAGTGGAAGTACAGAGTCTTAACCATGGATCACGAGGGAAGTCCCATGGGTCCATTCTCTTGAAGGTAGACTACACTGACAATGTGTCCACCTTAGACCCGAGGGGGGCTGGGAGGTTGCTTGGATGTGGGGGCTGGTAAGGGACAGAGTTACAAGGAGAAGGGAAGGGGCGCAGGTTGTGAGCCTGCTGTCCTACCTGCTCCCTTGATCTGGTCCACAGTGTTAGGGGCATCCCTGCCCCGGAAGAGGAGCACGGCTCTCTTGGTCTGTATAATCCACCAAAATGGGTTTCAACAGGCCCCAGCGGGAGCCTCAGATGCTGTTCTCTCCCAGAATCCTTGCCTCCTCCTGGGCGGGTTGGGGTGGAGGGAACCTGGATCTTGTACCTCTTTCACCTTCAACACCCACAGCCTCAACAGCACTGGCCTGTGTCTCCTGTGACTCATGTCTGTGTGTCTTTTTGTTTATTTGTGTCAGTCACTGCCAGGTGCCCTGGAACTGCAGCTTGTTCCTGCCCCCCTCATTCCGATCACACAACAGATGACAAGTAAAACTCTGGACAAAAACACAATAGCAACACACGAGAATGAGAAAAAGCACACAATTCAGCCTTGACCCTTGAAAGATGAGAGTGGCCTGGGACGAGCTCCCCATTTCCATGGCGTTTAGTCTGGCAGCTGGCCAAGCCCTGTGGAGAAGACAAAACCCCAGTAAAACCCCCTGTTCTTTCTTTCCTGAAGGGTCAGAGGACAGAGTTTGGTGAAACTACAGGCACTGGAGAGTGAGGGGTGATCCTGGGAAGGAGGGGACTAGAGGGAGGGTGTCCCCAGTTCTGGGTGGAAGCTTCACCATCCTGCCTGATTCCCTGAACTGAGCAGAGATGGGACAGAGCCCAGCTAAGGGAAAGGACGTCAACTGAGAAACGAGCTCCTGCTGGAGAGACAGAGTGTGCAGTCTGAGTCCAAAGAAATGAATGACCTGCTCCACAAACAAACATCCACATCCTTCAGAGGACTCAGTCTCCGAAACACAAGGCTCACAATGTCCAGGATATGATATACAATCCTTTGGAGTATGTTTCTTTCCCTGGCTATATTCTCACACACTCCTCCCCATATCACCTGAGTTTTTCTGAGGTCGTTTAAAATTCCTGACATCACTATTTTGACAAGGTTTTCCTTTACAGAGGTGGTTCTCAGCATTAGGAGCACATTAAAGTCAACCTGGGACCTCCCTGCCCAGAGATTTCCATTCAGTCCATCTTGGATGCAGCCCTGGCATCTCCTGGAACTAACAGCTCCCCCAGTGCTTCTGCTGTGCATCTAGGGCTGAGGCCGACTGCCAGGGTCTGTCTGCCCTCCTCCAGGTTCCTTGGGGCCCCGCCCCCAGCCCCCCAGCTGCAGCTCACACTCACTGCTCCTCCCAGGGTAGGCCCCTCTGTGGGCCACCAACCACTGCTTAGGTTCTGGCCGTTTGTTAAGATTTCTGACTAAAAAGGAATGCATGGTACCAAACGTGTCCATCAAACAAGGCAGCACACGGGAAAAAAAGTGAAGTGATGCTCCTTTTTCAGTAAAAGGAAGTAGTGTAGCCACATGAGTCATTTTGCTGGCCCCTTCTGAGCCCTTGCTGAGATTCTCCTGCCCTGCCTCTCCCACCACCAAGAAGGAAAGGTGATCCCCGCGGGTTGACACGTGCCTGCCTATCCACTGCCTACCAGCATCCAACCAGAACCTCTTCTGAGCCCATTTGAGAAAAGGAATGCACCTGGTCACACAGGAGAGCCAGGTCTGTAAGGTCACATAGCCCAGGGTCTGGTGACCACTGGGAGCTCTGTATGTGCTGATAAATCACACCGAAGCTGGACGGTGAAGGAGGCAGACGTGCGGAAAGGAGCACAGACCAAAATCCTTGGGGTCTTAGAAAGGGAGTGGCTCCTGGGATGTCCTCAGTGCCTGGGAGGCCCAGGCATGTTTCTAAACCACCTTTTTACTGGATCTGATGTTCCTTCCAACCAAACTGCTTGAGATGAGAAAAAAGTTCTGAAAACAATAATGCTGCTTACAATGCTTAGAATCATAGTATGAATATAAATGTTCTATTCTTTTTAAAAAATTGACTTTTTGTTTTAAATAAGTATATTAAAACATATTTAAATTCCTGCTGATGTAAAAAAATTGTAGCTCTTTTGAGTTTTTTATCTTCGTGGTTGAGCTAGGGATTATAAATGACTGTTAATTTATCATAACCCACTTCAGACTAATACTAACTTAATTCTGGCAAAAATGTAGAAATTTTGCTCCAATATAGTTCCATTCCCCTCTTCTTTTATTCCCTCCTCCAGTTGTACTGTTATTGTCTTAAATATTCAATCTATAGATGTTAGAAATCCAACAATACAGTGTTGGAGTTATGGCTTTGTAGAATCTATGTCTATTGAAGAAGTTAAGAGGATAAGTGAGAAAAAAATATATTTATAGACTTTAACCTCCATATTTACCATTTCCTGAACTATTAATTTCTTTCCCTGGATTTTTTTTTATCATCTGGTACCCTGAAGGACTTCCTTTAGTATTTCATGTAAGGCAGTTTTCCTAGCAATGAATTCTCCTACTCTTTGTTCATCTGGAAATATCTTTATGTTGCTTTCATTTTCAAAGAACAGATTTGGTGGATATAGAATTCTTTTTCCCCCACCAGTTTTTTTTTTTAACATCTCTATTGGAGTATAATTGCTTTACAATGGTGTGTTAGTTTCTGCTTTATAACAAAGTGAATCAGCTATACATATACATATATCCCCATATCTCCACCCTCTTGCGTCTCCCTCCTACCCTCCCTATCCCACCCCTCTAGATGGTCACACAGCACTGGGCTGATGTCCCTGTGTTCACCACCAGTTTTACTGAGATGTAATTGACATCTAACAGTTGTATTAGTTTTAAGTGTACATGGTGATTTGATGTATCGATATATTGCAAAATGATTACTACAATAAGTAGAATTCTTGATTGATAATTTTTTTTTTCAATTTTAAGCACATTGAATATGTCATTCTCCAGATTTCTGGTTTCCACTTGTCAGATGAAAAGATACCCATCAATCATACTGATGCCTCTCTGTACATGAATTGTTTTTCTCTTGATACTTTCAAGATTTTCTCTTTGTCTTTCTACAATTTGACTATGCAGTGTTTGAATGTATCCTATTCAGTATTCATTGGACTTCTTGGATATATAGATGTTATTGACTGTATATTTTTTGAATATTGACTGAATTCATATGTTGAATTCTAATTTCTAGTGTGATGGTATTTGGAGGTGGGATGGTCTTTGGGAGGTAATTAGGTGATTAGTGCCCTTATTAGAGGAGGCCAGAGAGCTAGTGTGGTCTTTTTCTGCCATCTGAGGATACAACAAGAAGTTGTATCTCATCAGAACCCAACCTTGCTGGCATGCTGATTTGGATGCTATCCTCCAGAACTGTGAGAAGTAAATGCTTGACGTTTAAGTTACCCAGTTTATGGTAATTGCTTTAGCAGACTGAATTAAGATGGTAGATTAATGCTTTTTCATAAATTTTGGCCATTATTCCTTCAATTTTTTCCTGCTTCTTTTTCTCTCTTCACCCTTTCTGAGACTCTCATTGCATGCAGATATTATACTCCATGGTTTTTCATAGGTTTCTGAGGCTCTGTTCATTTTTACTTAATCGTTTTCCTCTCTATTCTTCAGATTGGAAATTTCTATTGATCTACCTTCAAGTCCATAGAAACTTTCTTCTGCTCTCTCAAATCTGTTGCTGAGTCCTCCTGGTGAAAGTTTCATTTCAGTTATTGGAGTTTTCACCCTCAGAATTTATAATTTTTCTATCTCCTTATTGAAAAATCTCCATTTGTTGATTCATTGTTCTCATAATTTCCTTTAAAGTTTTTACACGTGGTTTTCTTTAGTTCCTTGAATATATTTATAATAGCTACTTTGGAGTCTTTGTCAGCTAAACCCAACATTTGGGAACACTCAGTGACAGTGTTGATTGAATTTTTGTTTTTCTGGAGTATGGGTCACTGTTTTATTTACATCTTGTAATTTTTTGTTGAAAATTTGATCTCGGAGGTTGTATATTGTATCAACTCTCAATTCTGATTTTCCCCCAAATGTTTTAATTGGTTTTTTTCCCTTGTTCCTTTGTTTAGTGACTTATTTTGGTTAAATCTGCAAATCGATATTTTTGCCCTGTGGTATCCAGCTGCTGTTGAATATGCTTTCTTTAAAAGATTTTTTTGTGTGTTTTGTTTTAAAGCCTGGTTTCCTAGAGCTCACCTCTCCATCTGTGCAGTTTAGTACTCAGACAATGAGGTAGCACAAATGCTGAACTACATTCACGGTAGAGTGGGACTTGGATTCTGTCTCTGAAAATCTGTGTTGAAATTCAAAGTTGAGGAAAAAAAGTGTTAGTGAGGGCCAAAGTAGGAAATGGACCAAAAAAAGGCACACACTTGAAAAAAAATATTGGCATATAATGTACATTCAGAGAAGAGAAGTTATCCTAAGTGCTCAAGTCAATGAATTTTCATAGACGAAGCACACCTGTGTATGAGCTCAGATTAAGAATCAGAGCATAACCAGAACCCCAGGTGTGCCCCTCAGGCCCCCTTCCATTCACTCCCATGCCACCAGGGTGACCGCTCTCCTGACCTCTAACACTGGAGGTTAATATTGCCTTTTTTTTTAAATTTTGTGTCATTAGAAACTTACTGTATGTCTTCTTTGCTGTCTGGCTTTTCTCAACATTATGTGTGTGAGATTTCATCTACATTTTTGCATGTTGTTGTAGATAGTTCATTCCTCTTGTTGTATGGACCTTCATTGCTTGAATCTGTGGTCTGCTAAGTACTCAGTTTCCTAAGCACTCTCAAGTTTTACAACAGCAGAATATACAATTTTGCTCCTTGAAAGTAAATAATGTGAAGATTTTGGTAACAGGCACATGAAAATATGCTCAATGTCACTCATCATCAGGGAAATGCAAATCAAAACCACAATGAGATATCACTTCACACCTGACAGAATGGCTATTATCAAAAAGACAACCAGTAACAAGTGTTGGTGAGGATATGGAGAAAAGGGAGCTCTTGTGCACTTTGGTGGGAATGTAAATTGGTGGAGCCACTATGGAAAACAGTAGGGAGAGACTTCAAAAAATTAAAACTAAAACTACCATATGGTCCAGCAATTCCACTCTTCGTATTTATCTGAAAAAAATGAAAACACTAATTCAAAAAGATATATGCACCACTATGTTCATTGCAGCACTATTTACAATAGACAAGATATGGACGCAATCTAAGTGCCCATCAATAAGTGAATGGATAAAGAAGATGTGACATAGTGATATATAAAAATATATATGTTATAAAAAATGAAACCCTGCCGTTTGCAACAACATGGATGGATTTAGAGCATATTATGTTAAGTGCAATAAGTCAGACAGAGAAGGACAAATACTGTATAATTTTACTTATATGTGGAATCTAGAAAACAAAACAAATAACAAACATAATGAAAGACAGTCATAGATACGGAGAACAAACAAGTGGTTGCCAGAGGACAGGGGGGTTGGGGGAGGAGAGAAATAGGCGAGGGAGATTAAGGGGTATAAACTTCCAGTTACAAAATAAATGAGTCACAAGTATGAAATGTACAGTGTGGGGACTATAGCCAATAACTATAATATCTTTGTATGGTGATATATCGCAACTAGGGTTATCATGGTGATCATGTTTGTTAATTTTCTTTTTTTAAAAAAAATTTATTGGAGTATAGTTGCTTTACAATGTTGCATTAGTTTCTACTGTACAGCAAAGTGAATCAGCTATACGTATACATATATCCCCTCTTTTCTGGATTTCCTTCCCATTTAGGTTATCTTGGTGATCATTTTTAAATGTATAAAAATATCAAATCACTATGTTGGGTAACAGGAACTAACATAGTGTTGTAGGTCAGTTATACTTCAAAAAGAAACAAATGCATAGAAAAAGAGATGAGATTTGTGGTTATCAGAGGTGGGGGGAGGGGGTTGGGGGACAGTGGTCAAGAGGTACAAACTTTGAGTTATAATTAACTACTAGGGATGTAACGTACAACATGATAAATATAAGTAATACTGCTGTACGTTATATATGAAAGATGTTGAGAGAGGAAATCCTAAGAGTTCTCACACAAGGAAAAAAATCTTTTTCTCTTTCTTTAATTTTGTATCCATATGAGAGGATGGATGTTCACTGAATTTACTGTGGTCATCATTTCATGATGTATGTAAGTCAAATCATTATGCTGTACACCTTAATCTTATACAGTGATTATAAGATTATATAATTATATAATAATAATAATATAATAATAATTACTATATAATACAGTGATTATAAGATTATATAATTATTATATAACTATATGTCCATAAAACTGGAAGGAATAAAAAAGGAACTAAGGAAGACACAGAAAGAATAAATGCCTTCTCCTTAGGGAGAGCATCTCACAGCTCTAATCAGGGATTCAGGGAAGAAGACAGCACTTGGAATTTGACAAAAGACAAAGATGAGTGAGGAAAAATACTCCCTCAGTACATTGCTGTAATTTCCTTTCAAGCAACTGAGTTCCTCCAAAGTCCCTCAGAAGCTGGGTACCATAGGTGCACATCTTGTAGGGAGAGGAGCTAAAGACGGTAGCTTGCCTCTCCTCTCAGCACCGCTTCTTTGCTCTCCATTTCTATCTTGGAAATGTTACAGACCAGGAGGAGACGATGGACGGTTGTGGGGTGGGATGAGAGAGAAGAAGATGGGGAGAAGAAATTTAAATATTGGTGAGAAAGGAAGGAATGACGATTTTGGCTAAATTTAGAATTTTTTGAAGTGTGGTTTATATTTATTGTTTATAAATGCATCCTGAAAAAATATGTACAAACTTTAAAACCAGTTGATGGCCATGTCTATTTTAATTTTGGGTGAAAGATCAGAAGAACTCACCAGGGAATAGCTGGAAGCATATAGAAACCAGTCCTTGGGCGAGTGGCTGGCCCATCTGCAGACGGCACAGAGCATCAGTCCACTAATAAAGAAAGCCTTGAGTTGAGACTACAGGAAATTGAATTATGAACTGTTCTGGAACCCAATAAATGGATTATAAAATGACTGTTTTATGCCCTCAGCCAAACTTCTCTTGTGTTTGGGCAGCTCCCTGGCTCTGTGGCATGAGGGTGGGTGGGTTTCCCTCACACTCAGACAGGGTTCTACATTTGCATGGTAACATTTGCATTTTGCACACTGATTTAATTCACTTGGCAAGTTTATGCAAATCATAACAGAAACCTTTATATACTGGTGGAGGAAAGAGAACCATAAACTGCTGCTTGAGAAATTATACTTTAGGAAATAGCCTTTTTCTTGGAGAAGAAAAGCAAAATTAATGACTTAGTAGCCTTATCGGAATAACGCACAGAAGACAATATGGTGTTCTTAAGCCTGAAACACCCTTGCAGGTTGCAAGCCCAGAGTAGATCATGGCTATTTAAGTGGGATAGAGATGGATTTTTAAAATGTGGAGAGGCAAATTCTAAAACAGTATTGTGAATATTAAAACAAAGCCAGGAATTTAATATGCTTTCTTTTACAATGTAGCTGTCCCTTCTTTTTTTTTTTTTTTAAATAAATTTCTTTCTTTCTTTCTTTAATTTATTTTTGGCTGTGTTGGGTCTTTGTTGCTGAGCACGGGCTTTCTCTAGTTGTGGTGAGTGGGGGCTACTTCTCATTGCGGTGCGTGGGCTTCTCATTGTGCTGGCTTCTCTTGCTGCAGAGTGCAGGCTCTAGGTGCACAGGTTTCAGTAGTTGTGGCTCACAGGCTCTAGGCATGCAGGTTTGAGTAGTTGTGGCACACGGGTTTAGCTGCTCTGTGGCATCTGGGATCTTCCCGGAACCAGTGATCGAACCCATGTCACCAGTATTGGCAGGCGGATTCTTAACCACTGTGCCACCAGGGAAGTCCTGCGGTTCCTTCTTAAACAGGTGTGGTTATAAGCTCTCAAAGGGCATCATTGAAAAACTCCCCCAGTGACTAGACTCAGCATGGAGATGCTTCTCTTGTAATGGCTACCTAAGTAATTTAAGAATGTATGTGATTCAATAATTCACAGTAAAGTCAAAACATTTGCAATTATTTACAAGTCTCAGAACTTTGTTCATGGAAACAAAATATTTTGAGGATATGAAAGAAAAACTGGTTCAGTAAATACCTGCAAAATAAATTGTTGGCCAAAGTATGGGAAAATTTGCCATTTTAGAAGATCCTAAGGGAAGAGCAGTCTGCTCTGCTGACCTTCTCAGGCCCCAACTGGCCGTGGCTATAGGGTCCACACAGGAGGGAGGAGAAAATTGTCCCTGAGCCCCAAAGTCACAAAGTCTTAATCAAAACATTCTCTTTGCCCTTGACTTACAACCCTACTTTCTGAAGGGCAAGTAGGGGAGGGGCTGGGTTCCCCACATCCTCCCACAAACTTCTCCAGGTTCCCTCCAAGCCTCTTCCCCAGGCCCCAAGCACAATCTCTCCCCTCCTTCATTAACTCCAATGCCATTCCCCACCCCCAAACAGCTTATGAAAATGGATGCCTGGGTGGGGTGGAAGGGACCAGAGTCCTACACCCCATCAATACTCAATCTCCACTTAGACTCCCAGTTACACTGAAATACAATATTTAGCACAGTGCCTGGTCCAGAGCAGGAGCTCAATAAATACATGTTGGCATGTAGTGGACCAACGCTTGGGTTGCATGTAGATTCACTCCCATATCCTGCAACGCCCTCACCCGCATCTACAGTGTGGAAGGGATCTCAGTGACAATGAATGATCTACACAACAATCTAGTTGGTCGGCTACGACTGTGACCTTGTAGGTGTGAAACATGGCAGCTAACGACCCCGAGTGCCTGTACAGGTCTGGATGGCGGGCGTGTGGAGTCCTTCTTGTCTGCTGTCAGGGCCTGGGGCTTCCAGCCACAGGCACGGCTGACTTTGTTTCCCAGAGAGGGATTGCAGATAATCAGCAGCTCCCTCTGCAACGCTCACCCTGCTTGGGGGACTTTTCTCTGCTGTACTTTTCTTTCCTTTCATATTTTTTCCCCTTTCTTATGTCTCCTGTGTTTCTTACTCTCCTGGGAAAGGCTGGTTTTCCATAGATACTCAGCCAGCTAGAACATGGATTTCTACAAGAACTGGGCATAGTCTTTGGAGCCTTGGCTCTTCTCAGCTGATTTTGTTGTTTGTTGCTGAAGAGCTGCTTCTTTTAGATTAAAGTGACTTTCAGGGCAAAGGCTGGAGGTGGGAGTGTTTTACGGGCTGAACTGTGTAACCCTCCTAACCCTATGGTGACGTCCTGACCCTTAGTGCCTCACAGAGTGGCTGTTTTTGGAGACGGGTTTTTACCAAGTTAAAATGAGGTCATTATGGTGGCCCCTAATCTAATATGACTGGCGTCCTTATAAAAAGGGGAAATTTGGAGACAGGCTTGCAGATGGGGATAGTGCCATGTGAGCATGAAAAGAGCCATGAACAAGCCAAGGAGAGAGGCCCGGAACAGATCTTCTCCTCACAGCCCTTAGAGGGGACCAACCCTGCCAACACCTTGATTTCAGACCGCTAGTCTCCAGAAATGTGAGACAACACATTTCTGTTGGTTAAGCCACCCCATCTGGGGTACTTTGTTATGGCAGCCTGAGAACATTAAAACGGGGTGACTGACAGATTCAGAGCTATTTAGGAAACCTCATGTTCAAGAGAAGTATGATGGCAAGAAAGAGGGATGTATATGTACATATGTATACAGATACAGATGAAGATACATATGTTTGTATAGTCTCATTTTATTTATGTATGAGGAATGGGGCATCCTTTTAAATAGGAAAATATGCAAACTCTTCAGTAAGTGTATTTGGCTGGGGGCTAAGCTGCCACCCTCTGTCCTCCAGGGAGGGTGAGTTCTACAGCAACATTATGAGCGGCTGCTTTAGAATTTCACCTTGGGTAGGTGCCCTGAAGACTGAATGACTTATTTAGAAATGATTTTGTCAGTTTGGGTTTAGAACGTCCTGCTTGCTAAACATTACTAAGTCTGATGCTTCTGATCTCTCTGCCATGAAACCTCATTTGAATCTTCAGGTTCAATAAAGACTGTCTCGAAGAAATCCTACATCTTAGGAAGAGACATACAGAATTGTTTACTGTGGTTTGTAACTGGGTAGTGATCATGGCGTTTGTAGAACTCAGTGCAGCTCTGGAATGTCTGGGTTCTTCTACAGCAAGCACGTGTACTTTTGATGCTTTTAGTGCAAGTATGGGAAAAATCATGTGCTTCTTTGCTTTCATTCCCATATATCGCTTTTATGTTCCGATAATAACTAAAGTGCCTTCCTACTTTTGACATTCTTGTATTTGAAATTTTGAATGTGAGCTTTTTTCATCAGCTACAAACTTCTCAAATTATTTTCTTGGCATCCTCTCGACTTAATCTCTTGCATGTACACAACTTTCCCTACTTTCTGGATTTTTCTATTTATTTTAAAAGGATGTTAAGATTCAGTGATCTGACTACAGATTCTTTTTTTTTTTTCCAAACATCTTTATTGGAGTATAGTTGCTTTACAATGGTGTGTTAGTTTCTGCTTTACAACAAAATGAATCAGTTATACATATACATATGTTCCCATATCTCTTCCCTCTTGCCTCTCCCTCCCTCCCACCCTCCCTATCCCACCCCTCTAGGTGGTCACAAAGCACAGAGCTGATCTCCCTGTGCTATGCGGCTGCTTCCCATTAGCTATCTACCTTACATTTGGTAGTGTATATATGTCCATGCCTCTCTCTTGCTCTGTCACAGCTTACCCTTCCCCCTCCCCATATCCTCAAGTCCACTCTCTAGTAGGTCTGTGTCTTTATTCCTGTCGTACCCCTAGGTTCTTCATAACACTTTTTTTCCCTTAAATTCCATATATATGTGTTAGCATACGGTATTTGTCTCTCTCTTTCCGACTTACTTCACTCTGTATGACAGACTCTAGGTCTATCCACCTCATTACAAATAGCTCAATTTCATTTCTTTTTATGGCTGTGACTATAGACTCTTAAAAGGGATATTCATCTGTAAGGAATAGAAGCTTTGGAAAAAAATAAAATAATGATTTAGAACTCACAAATAATATTAAAGGGAAAGACATCTAGAGAAGACAAAAGGCTACATAAGAAGGTCTTTGAGCTCAACTTTATGAAATAATGTACAAAGGATGGAGGGGGAGGTGCTCTATATAAATAGAATAAAACTCTTTGGCAGGGGCCTGTAAGAAGAGGGTCAGGTGACCGAGAAGTGTAAGACCTTTCTATGAGGAAGATGCTCTTGTCCCTAGATGGAGGAAGGCCAACAGACTCACTCAATCTATGCTCTTCCAAAGGGGGTCTTCTGGTTAGAAAGCATAGAACAACATAGAAAGGGAGGTAGACACAGGAGAAGTGAAAAGATAGTCAGAAAATTGGTCGAGCATTTAAGTGGCAAGTAGATGCTTCAGCTTCAGACCAGTCACATCCCAGAGCATTTCTCAAAGCTCCCACCAGGTAACTTTGAGGAGTCACAGTCCTGGGAAGGGGCTCCAGACACTGGACTCATGTGAGTCCCTTCAGAAAAATGGGAAAATGGAGACTCTGAACTGGTGAACTTCAAGTCAGTCCCTGGTAGCCTTGGGAATGGTGCATGAAACAGATGGCGTCTGAATATGTACAAGAGGAGATAACAAACACTGGGTGCCAGCTGAGGTTCCTGATGAACAAAACCATCACCATTAGCCTCATTTTCTTCTTGCTTTTAATTAGTGAATTTAGGAATACTGTATGCATGTTTTCATCTCCTTAAAATACTTAATGAAGTTTCTTATAGAAATGTTCTCTGATACGGTGGAGAAATAAGGAAATATGGGCTAAGATCCAGGAGGTGGATTCTGACCTGATGAAGGACTGTCTTCAAATAGCGTTGATGAAGGACACAGTCTGGAGGTAAAGAGTTGTAATCTAGGGCCACAGGTCTCTGCCCCGGGGTGGCTTTTGTTGTCAGTCATACAAATGAAGACTTAGATGTGTTTGTTAGAGTGTGGGGTCCCTGCAAACAGACATTGTGTCTTGTAGAAATTCATGTCCCACATGAGGGTTTAGCTAATGACTTGCACATGGTGGGTTATCAGTGTTTGTTGAGTGAATAAATGAAGAAACAGAATGCATGTGAATTAAATTTGCAAATCACAAAAAGCTGAATGGAAATTCCTATTGGATATTCAAGATTAAAATATTTCTCCAATTCCTAGAACATTTGACAAAAGCCAATATAAGATTTTAAAAGGGTGAACATAAATTTCTGCATTGAGTTTATTGTCTCCCCCACCCCTTCCAACTACAGGTGCTATGCTTATGAGAAAAAAGTGGGCTGTGAATTAACTGACAATGAGTTAAAAATGGGACAAAACTTGGGGCCATGGAAAAGCTCAGTCCACACTGATAGAAAAATGGTGTCCATCTGGTCTCATTATGGCCTGTGGTGGGCAGATCATACGTAGAGTATTGAATCCATTTATATGTGTGACATAGTTTTTGAAGCAATGTCCAGATTAGACTGAATACAGACGAAGGCAACTGGAGAACATCACTTTACAGACCCAGTTAAAAGGATGAGGACTGTTTCACTGAAGAGAGGAGAAATTTGGAGGAGAATTTGTTGCCAGAATAGTGACCAAATTAGTGCTGGCCCATGAACTAATTGCATCCAAAGCCACTGGGGAAATTCCAAAAACTGACCCAACCTCAGATCCTGTCCAACTCTAAGAATCTATTACAAGATAAGGGAGAGGTTTTTTAAGATAGGTTATCATGCAGAATCAAGTATAATCCTAGGAAGCATTACTGCAGAAGAATCAACTGGGACCCAGATGGACTAGGTGTAGGAAGTAGAGTGACTCAAATAAAAAAGCCCAAACCAACCAAACAACTGGGTCTAGTGGGGGACAGGTCTAGGGGTGAGTGGAATAGATTTCTGTATGCTGTTGAGAGCTCTTTGCCACTGGAGATATTTAGGTAGAGTTTGGATTACTCTGATGCCACTAAAAGGGATTCCAGCTTTGGGAGGGAAGTTCATTTGAAAAAGCTTAAAGTTTCTTTCATTCATTCAACAGATATTTGTTGAGTGCATCCTACAGGGCTGAGGATATAGGGCTGAATAAGAATGAGTCCCTGCCCTTTTGGAGCTCACATTTTATGATTTAATGATTTCAACAAAGTCCAGACTTAAAGAATGCCAACGCAGGAGATGGAAAAACCGAAGGCATGTAATTATGCAGCGAAACATTTAACTTAGAAATGAATATATTCTCTTTTTCTCAGCAGAGTTAAGTTGAAAGAAAAGAAATAGGGAAATTTGATTTTGAGTGTGAATTTAGGCAAAAAGAAAAAAAAGCTGGCAAGTATATAAAATGCTATCAAGTATTCTGAAAAAATATAAATTTAATGTTGGTATGTTTAATGGAATGAAATCATGATGCTTAATTAGCCCACAGACAAGAGAATAGAAATGGGCCTGTTGGTGACCCGAAAAAAGAAACGCATGGTGTATCTTCTTTTACTCACTGGCCTTGGTTAGAGGTTTCTGCAGGCAGATAAGTTTTTGGGAAAAAGGTGTTGGCACAATAAGGTTTCTGAACATCCTTTGAGCGTCAGTCAGAGGAAATTTAAGTTCAAACATTCCCTTGCTTTCAATGATCAGCTTAGCACTCTTATAAGAATAATGTCATTGTATGCAGTGTATACAGATTTTCCCATTTAAGTAAGTAATTTGGGGCTCTAAAGAGTTCTTTGGTATTATATTTGAATTTAATGCTAAATTTAAAGAACTTGAAAAGTGCACAGATTAGGACTTTTCTTTCTGTCAATGAGGTGATCCACATACACGGAAAACCTTCCTGCTATTAAAGAAAACCCTAGAAATACGGGATGACATAAAAAAAGATCCTTCTAAATGCAAGGTTGGGCTTGCGAGAGATAGAGGTAATATTCAAGGAAATAATGGCTGAGATAGAGGTAATATTCAAGGAAATAATGGCTGAGATAGAGGTAATATTCAAGGAAATAATGGCTGAGAATAGATAGAGGTAATATTCAAGGAAATAATGACTGAGATAGAGGTAATATTCAAGGAAATAATGGCTGAGATAGAGGTAATATTCAAGGAAATAATGGCTGAGATAGAGGTAATATTCAAGGAAATAATGGCTGAGAATAGATAGAGGTAATATTCAAGGAAATAATGGCTGAGATAGAGGTAATATTCAAGGAAATAATGGCTGAGATAGAGGTAATATTCAAGGAAATAATGGCTGAGATAGAGGTAATATTCAAGGAAATAATGGCTGAGATAGAGGTAATATTCAAGGAAATAATGGCTGAGATAGAGGTAATATTCAAGGAAATAATGGCTGAGATAGAGGTAATATTCAAGGAAATAATGGCTGAGAATAGATAGAGGTAATATTCAAGGAAATAATGACTGAGATAGAGGTAATATTCAAGGAAATAATGGCTGAGATAGAGGTAATATTCAAGGAAATAATGGCTGAGATAGAGGTAATATTCAAGGAAATAATGGCTGAGAATAGATAGAGGTAATATTCAAGGAAATAATGGCTGAGATAGAGGTAATATTCAAGGAAATAATGGCTGAGATAGAGGTAATATTCAAGGAAATAATGGCTGAGATAGAGGTAATATTCAAGGAAATAATGGCTGAGAATTTTCCAATCTCAAGGAAGAACACAAGTTCTTCGATTCAGGAAGTTCGGTGAGACCTACATAAATAAAAATAAACAACAGATAGATACATGGGAACGAAATTGTAAAACACCTAAAACGAAGATCCTACATGGAAGCAGGGAGCAAAATCAGGCTACCTAAATAAAAAGAACAAAAATTAGACGTCATCGGACTTCTCAACAGCAGCAGTAAAAGTCAGAAGACAGTAAAGTGATGATAAAAAGAACAGCTAACCTTACGGCAGGCATTGTTATGTTCTCAGGGTTTTACATGTACTATGTCTTTACAACAATCCTACAAGGTAGGACCTATATTATCCGGGTGTTGCCAGTGAGGACGCTAGGCCCAGAGTCTCTGAGTCACGTGCCAAGTTCCTACAGCTAGTAGTTGGCGAAGCCAGGTAGAGCCTGTGCCTATAACTCTCACACCATACAGGAACATTTTCAAATAGCTGAGAGAAAATAGCTTCAACTTAGAATTCTATACCTGGGGGGATCATTAAAGCGTGAGTGCGCAAGGGCATTTTCAGACAAATAAAATGGAAACCAGACGGAAACCAGTAGACCTCCACTGAATTCACTGAAGAGAACAGCTATTAACAACAACAAAAAAAAGCATGGACTATATAAAATAACAAAAATAATGATGACTAGTTTGGGGCTGTAAATAAAGGGAATGAGAATGCAGGACAACAAGGCAGGGAGATACAGCAGGAAGAGGGCTGGAGACCCCACATTGTAAGGTCTGCGCTGCCCGGTGGGATGAGAGAGTGGATTAATTTTGGGCATCTGCCATGTATGTCTAGTCTAATTTTAAGGATAACCACCCAAAGAATAGAAAGGGGAAGGCATAATTTCCAAATGTATAGAGAGAAAACTTGATTTATCGAATAATTATTTTGATATAAAATAGTCAAAATCATATTGAGCCTCTTCTCTTGGGGTTTTATTATTGGATGTGAATTTAAACGTGACTCCCCTGTTGAGACGGAGGACACAGGCCTTTGCTGAGTGCCTGCTGTATGCCAGCTCTTTGGCTTACGTTGTCTGAGTTCATCATCAGAGGACGCCTACAAGGGAATGAGTATCACCCCCAATTTCCAGATACAGAAGCCAAGGCTCACTCAGAGAGCTTTCTTAACTTGCTCACAATCACACAGCTTTTATGAGGTCAGATGTAACTTTAAACATGTCACTCTGACTCAGAGGCCAGGATGTTTTCCCCTCATTAGGGTTTCCAAGCTCCTGAGGAGCAGAGAGCTTTGTAAAGGGAGTTTAAACCCATGTGTGTGCCATTAGCATCGTGCAAGTCCCAGAAAGAGTTTTCCTCCTACGTGTTCTCTGTTGTTCAACTATGTGTAGAGACACTTGTGAAACAGAAAGTGCAAAATCATTTAAAATTTATGAGGCTTTTAAAACAGTGTTTACCTTCCCAGGCAACAGATGTCAGGAATGCAGGATGTCTTTTTTATGTCAGGAAAAAAAAAAAAACCCCAAAACAAGCAGTTCGCTTACTAAATATGTGGGAATCTCTGAACTTGGCTTTCCACGCAAGACCCTCCAAGACCTCAGTGCACTGCACTGAAAGGGGTGTCTTCCACATCCACATTGATCCTGCTTTCAGGGGTGTGGAGAGTTCACTGCTTTCCTGCCAGAAAATCATATACTCCTTTTGGTTTTAACTCTATGGGTCTTGGCCAGCCTTCATACAATTTTAGTTAGCAATAAAAGATTTAAAAAAAATTTTACCTTTTTTTTTTTAACACCTTCTGCTCTGGACTCAGCCCATCCTACACTCATTCACTCCCTCCCTCCCTCCCTCCCTCCCTCTTTCATCTAGCACTTGCTGGGGTCACCGTATGCCAGGCCCCATTGTTACTGAATCTGGACAGCCCTGAGGTCTGACAACGTGTAAGAGGCTTGCCCAAGGTTATGAGCTTGTATACGGAAGGGCATTGCCTTTAGATTCACTGTATAGGGCTGTCTCATTTTATTTGTACATATTTCTATTTAATCTCCTTTCTCTACTCAACAGATCTTTATCTAAACTTTTGCTTGCTCTGTTTCTGGCCGAGCACTGCATGGATTAAGTCAGTCCAGGGCTGGGCAGGTGGGGTTCCCAGACAATGTGGGGGAACGGAGAGCTCAGGCTGGCTTCTGGCCCTGGCAGGGACACAGCTGTAAGGATGTGTTGTCAAATGGACATCGTGTAATAGACAGAAAGGACGTATCTCACCATTATTTATTTCCCTTTGATTTATTTTGCTTTAGAACATCATTCTCCAAAGTGAGGACCTTGGAACAACAGTTCTACAACGTGCTCTTTGAAAAATGGGTTACATTATTAGATACATTTGGAAAAGCCTGCATTCCTCATGCCCCTCTTGAACATTCACAATTCACCATAAAGGCTCTGAGAAGTCCTGCACTAAAAAACTGTATGGACCAGGTTGTTAGTACATGAGACTTTAGACACTGTTTTTAATTTTTTAAAATACACTTTTAACGCCCAGGGGACGGACTTTTGTAAATGCTGCCCTAGGACACACAAACCATGAGAACCTTAAAAGTCGTGTTCTTAAGTCCATAAAAAAGGAAGAAAAATGGGAAAACCGTGGGTAATGGAATGCAGGGCTGGTCCTGGACATCTAAAGAGGGTCTTATCATTTGTCGCATGGCTCTTCCTTTTCCATTTTTTACCTTGTCTCTAATTAATTTTTCTTATTGCTCTCCACCCTATTCCTGGATGTTTTGCCTCAGAGGGAAGCAGGGTAATTGGCTTCCTATCTCTTTTTTAAAGGTTTCTGATCCAGCTTGCAGCCCAGGCACTAATGATGGATTCTGGGGTTTCTTCTTTTGAAACAAATCTCTGCTAACTCCTGCCATTCACAGGAGGCAGGAGTTCACATCAGGTTAGAAGTTCCATTCACATCAGGTTAAAAGTGATGCACATACATGATTACTTTAGGTTATTTCTAGTTGGCCAGAGACTGTTTTCTGGGGTCCAATTATTTGACCTCTCTGTGGTTCAGTCTCCTCATCTGTAAAATGGGGATAAAACAGCACTTATCTCACACAACTGTAGTGAGAGAAAGAAACAAGTTAATGCTTATAAAACATTTAGTGTAATGATTGGCATGGAGGTTTGATAATAGTTAATAATAATATTACCTCCAAAAAATAACAGTGAGTTAGTCACACTGACTATGATTAATTCTTTCTCCCAGGCTTCACTCAATGAAATCAACAATTAAAAATTCTGGATAACAGAGCCTTCACATCACAGTGTTGTTCATTCATTCACCAATAAATAAATGCTAACACTTTTTACTTTCTTTTGGAGACCAGAAGTGCTTCTGTGCGGACTCAAGCAACCACACAAAGGGCCCTGGAATAGCAGGACTAGGGAGGCCGTTCAAGGGGGGACTCAGAGGCTTCGGTCTTGGTGCTCAGCTCCCCACCTCCTAGAGATGTGTTCGTGCGTCAGTGACCCGGCCACCAGAGCTGCCATGTCCTGAGGGCTTGCGAGGTGCCAGGCAGGTACAGTTCAAAACACTTTTCCTGGGGAGACACCTTCAAGATGGCGGAAGAGTAAGACGCGGAAATCACCTTCCCACCCACAAATACATCAGAAATACATCTACACGTGGAACAGCTCCTACAGAACACCTACTGAGCACTGGCAGAAGACCTCAGACCTCCCAAAAGGAAGAAACCCCCCACGTACCTGGGTAGGGCAAAAGAAAAAAGAAAAAACAGAGACAAAAGGATAGGGACGGGACCTGCACCAGTGGGAGGGAGCTGTGAAGGAGGAAAGGTTTCCACACGCTAGGAAGCCCGATCGCGGGCGGAGACGGCGGTTGGCGGAGGGGGGAAGCTTCGAGGCCGCGGAGGAGAGCACAGCCACAGAGGTGCGGAGGGCAAAGCGGAGAGATTCCCGCACAGAGGATTGGTGCCGACCAGCACTCACCAGCCCGAGAGGCTTGTCTGCTCACCCGCTGGGGCGGGCGGGGCTGGGAGCTGAGGCTCGGGCTTTGGTCGGAGCGCAGGGAGAGGACTGGGGTTGGGGGTGTGAACACAGCCTAAAGGGGGCTAGTGCGCCACGGCTAGCCGGGAGGGAGTCTGGGGAAAAGTCTGGACCTGCCGAAGAGGCAAGAGACTTTTTCTTCCCTCTTTGTTTCCTGGTGCGCGAGGAGAGGGGATTCAGAGCACCACTTAAAGGAGCTCCAGAGACGGGCACGAGCCGTGGCTAACAGCGCGGACCCCAGAGACGGGCATGAGACGCTAAGGCTGCTGCTGCCGCCACCAAGAAGCCTGTGTGCGAGCACAGGTCACTCTCCACACCGCCCCTCCCGGGAGCCTGTGCGGCCCGCCACCGCCAGAGTCCCGGGATCCAGGGACAACTTCCCCGGCAGAACGCACAGCTTGCCTCAGGCTGGTGCAACGTCACGCCGGCCTCTGCCGCCGCAGACTCGCCCCGCACTCCGTTCCCCTCCCTCCCCCCCCCCCCCGGCCTGAGTGAGCCAGAGCCCCCGAATCAGCGGCTCCTTTAACCCCGTCCCGTCTGAGCGAAGAACAGACGCCCTCAGGCGATCTACACGCAGAGGCGGGGCCACATCCAAAGCTGAGCCCCGGGAGCTGTGCTAACAAAGAAGAGAAAGGGAAATCTCTCCCAGCAGCCTCAGGAGCAGCGGATTAAAGCTCCACGATCAACTTGATGTACCCTGCATCTGTGGAATACTTGAATAGACAACGAATCATCCCAAATTGAGGAGGTGGACTTTGGGAGCAACTGCAGACTTGGGGTTTGCTTTCTGCATCTAATTTGTTTCTGGTTTTATGTTTATCTTAGTTTAGTATTTAGAGTTTATTATCATTGGTAGATGTGTTTATTGATTTGGTTGCTCTCTTCCTTTTCTTTTAAATATATATATATATATATATATATTTCCTTTCCTCTTTTTGTGTGTATGTGTATGCTTCTTTGTCTAATTTTGTCTGAATAGCTTTGCTTTTACCATTTGTCTTAGGGTTCTTTCTTTCCGTTGTTTTCTTTTTTTATTACATTAATTTTTTTTATTTTTAATAAATTTTTATTTTTTATTTTAGTAACCCTTCCTTCCTTCCCTCCTTTCTTTTTCTCTCCCTTTTCTTCTGAGCCAAGTGGCTGACAGGGTCTTGGTGCTCTGGCCGGTGTCAGGCCTGTGCCTCTGAGGTGGGAGAGCTGAGTTCAGGACATTGGTCCACTGGAGACCTCCTGGCTCCATGTAATATCAAACAGAGAAAGCTCTCCCAGCCATCTCCATCTCAACGCTAAGACCCAGCTGCACTCAATGACCAGCAAGCTCCAGTGCTGGACGCCGCATGCCAAACAACTAGCAAGACAGGAACACAACCCCACCCATTAGCAGAGAGGCTGCCTAAAATCATATTAAGGTCACAGACACCCCAAAACAACCCACCGGACATGGTCCTGCCCACCACAAAGACAAGATCCAGCTTCATCCACCAGAACACAGGCACCAGTCCCCTCCACCAGGAAGCCTACACAACCCACTGAACCAACCTTAGCCACTGGGGGCAGACACCAAAAACAACGGGAACTACGAACCTGCAGCCTGAGAAAAGGAGACCCCAAACACAGTAAGGTAGGCAACAAGAGAAGACGGAGAAACACGTAGCAGATGAAGGAGCAAGGTAAAAACCCACCAGACCAAACAAGTGAAGAGAAAATAGGCAGTCTACCTGACAAAGAATTCAGAGTAGTGATAGTAAAGACGATCCAAAATCTTGGAAATAGAATGGAGAAAATACAAGAAATGTTTAACAAGGACCTAGAAGAACTAAAGAGCAAACAAACAATGATGAACAACACAATAAATGAAATTAAAAATTCTCTGGAAGGAATCAAGAGCCTCTTGATCAAGAGACTGAGGCAGAAGAACGGATAAGTGACCTGGAAGATAAAATAGTGGAAATAACTACTGCAGAGCAGATTAAAGAAAAAAGAATGAAAAGAATTGAGGACAGTCTCAGAGACCTCTGGGACAACATTAAACGCACCAACATTGGAATTATAGGGGTCCCAGAAGAAGAAGAGAAAAAGAAAGGGACTGAGAAAATATCTGAAGAGATTATAGTTGAAAACTTCCCTAATGTGGGAAAAGAAATAGTCACTCAAGTCCAGGAAGCACAGAGAGTCCCATACAGGATAAATCCAAGGAGGAACACACCAAGACACATATTAATCAAACTATCAAAAATTAAATACAAAGGAAAAATATTAAAAGCAGCAAGGGAAAAACAACAAATAACATACAAAGGAATCTCCATAAGGTTAACAGCTGAACTTTCAGCAGAAACTCTGCAAGCCAGAAGGGAGTGGCAGGACATATTTAAAGTGATGAAAGGGAACAACCTACAACCAAGATTACTCAACCCAGCAAGGATCTCGTTCAGATTTGACAGAGAAATTAAAACGTTTACAGACATGCAAAAGCTAAGAGAATTCAGCACCACCAAACCAGCTTTACAACAAATGCTAAAGGAACTTCTCTAGGCAGGAAACACAAGAGAAGGAAAAGACCTACAATAACAAACCCAAAACAATTAAGAAAATGGGAATAGGAACATACATATCGATAACTACCTCAAATGTAAATGGATTAAGTGCTCCCACCAAAAGACATAGACTGGCTGAATGTCTACAAAAACAGGAACCGTATATATGCTGTCTACAAGAGACCCACTTCAGACCTAGGGACACATACAAACTGAAAGTGAGGGGATGGAAAAAGATATTCCATGCAAATGGAAATCAAAAGAAAGCTGGAGTAGCAATTCTCATATCAGACAAAATAGACTTTCAAATAAAGACTATTACAAGAGACAAAGAAGGACACTACATAATGACCAAGGGATTGATCCAAGAAGAAAATATAACAATTGTAAATATTTAAGCATACAGTATAGCAGCACCCCAATACATAAGGCAAATGCTAACAGGCATAAAAGGGGAAATCAACAGTAACACATTCATAGTAGGGGACTTTAACACCCCACTTTCACCAATGGGCAGATCATCCCAAATGAAATTAAATAAGGAAACACAAGCTTTAAATGATACATTAGACAAGACAGGTTTAATTGATATTTATAGGACCTTCCATCCAAAACCAACAGAATACACTTTCTTCTCAAGTGCTCATGGAACATTCTCCAGGATAGATCCTACCTTGGGTCACAAATCAAGCCTTGGTAAATTTAAGAAAATTGAAATCGTATAAGTACCTTTTCCAACCACAACGCTATGAGACTAGATATCAGTTACAGGAAAAACTCTGTAAAAAATACAAATACATGGAGGCTAAACAATACACTACTAAATAACCAAGAGATCACTGAAGAAATCAAAGAGGAAATCAAAAAATACCTAGAGACAAATGACAATGAAAACACGATGACCCAAAACCTATGGGACACAGCAAAAACAGTTCTAAGAGGGAAGTTTATAGCAATACAATCCTCCTCAAGAAACAAGAAACATCTCAAATAAACAACCTAACCTTACACCAAAAGTAATTAGAGAAAGAAGAACAAAAAAACCCCAAAGTTAGCAGAAGGAAAGAAATCATAAAGATCAGATCAGAAATAAATGAAAAAGAAATGAAGGAAACAATAGCAAAGATCAATAAAACTAAAAGTTGGTTATTTGAGAAGATAAACAAAATTGATAAACCATTAGCCAGACTCATCAAGAAAAAAAGGGAGAAGACTCAAACCAACAGAATAAGAAATGAAAAAGAAGAAGTAACAACTGACACTGCAGAAATACAAAGGATCATGAGAGATTACTACAAGCAACTACATGCCAATAAAATGGACAACCTGGAAGAAATGGGCAAATGCTTAGAAAAGCACAACCTTCCGAGACTGAACCAGGAAGAAGTAGAAAATATAAACAGACCAATCACAAGTACTGAATTTGAGACTGTGATTAAAAATCTTCCAACAAACAGAAGCCCAGGACCAGATGGCTTCACAGGTGAATTCTATCAAACATTTAGAGAAGAGCTAAAACCTATCCTTCTCAAACTCTTCCAAAATATAACAGAGGGAGGAACACTCCCAAACTCATTCTATGAGGCCACCATCACCCTGATACCAAAACCAGACAAGGATGTCACAAAGAAAGAAAACTACAGGCCAATATCACTGATGAACATAGATGCAAAAATCCTCAACAAAATACTAGCAAACAGAATCCAACAGCACATTAAAAGGATCATACACCATGATCAAGTGTGGTTTATCCCAGGAATGAAAGGATTCTTCAATATACGCAAATCAATCAATGTGATAAACCATGTTAACATATTGAAGGAGAAAAACCACATGATCGTCTCAGTAGATGCAGAAAAAGCTTTTGACAAAATTCAACACCTATATATGATAAAAAATCCTCAAGAAAGTAGGCATAGAGGAACTTACCTCAACACAATAAAGGCCATATATGACAAACCCACAGCCAACATCGTTCTCAATGGTGAAAAACTGAAACCATTTCCTCTAAGATCAGAAACAAGATAAGGTTGTCCACTTTCACCACTATTATTCAATATAGTTTTGGAAGTTTTAGCCACAGCAATCAGAGAATAAAAATATATAAAAGGAATCCAAATTGAATAAGAAGAAGTAAGACTGTCACTGTTTGCAGATGACATGATACTATTCATAGAGAATCCTAAAGATGCTACCAGAAAACTACTAGAGTTAATCAATGAATTTGGTAAGCAGCAGGATACAAAATTAATGCACAGAAATCTCTTGCATTCCTATACAATAATGATGAAAAATCTGAAAGGGAAATTAAAGAAACTCCCATTTACCATTGCAACAAAAAGAATAAAATACCTAGGAATAAACCTACCTAAGGAGACAAAAGACATGTATGCAGAAAACTATAAGACACTGATGAAAGAAATTAAAAATGATACAAACAGTTGGAGAGATATACCATGTTCTTGGATTGGAAGAATCAACATTGCGAAAATGACTATACTACTCAAAGCAATCTACAGATTCAATGCAATCCCCCTCAAACTACCAATGGCATTTTTCACAGAACTATAACAAAATATTTCACAATTTGCATGGAAACACACGAGACCCCGAATAGCCAAAGCTATCTTGAGAAAGAAAAACATAGCTGGAGGAATCAGGCTCCCAGACTTCAGACTATACTACAAAGCTACAGTAATCAAGACAGTATGGTACTAGCACAAAAACAGAAAGATAGGTCAATGGAACAGGATAGAAAGCCCAGAAATAAACCCATGCAGATGGTCACCTTATCTTTGATAAAGGAGGCAAGAATATACAATGGAGGAAAGACAACCTCTTCAATAAGTGGTGCTGGGAAAACTGGACAGGTACATGTGAAAGAATGAAATTAGAACACTCCCTAACACCATATAGAAAAATAAACTCAAAATGGATTAAAGACCTAAATGTAAGGCCAGACACTATAAAACTCTTAGAGGAAGACATAGGCAGAACCTCTATGACCTAAATCACAGCAAGATCCTTTTTGACTCACCTCCTAGAGAAGTGGAAATAAAAACAAAAATAAACAAATGGGACCTAATGAAAGTTAAAAGCTTTTGCACAGCAAAGGAAACCATAAACAAGGTGAAAAGACAACCCTCAGAATGGGAGAAAGTATTTGCAAATGAAGCAACTGACAAAGCATTAATCTCCAAAATTTACAAGCAGCTCATGCAACTCAATATTAAAAAAGCAAACAACCCAATCCAAAAATGGGCGGAAGACCTAGATAGATATTTGTCCAAAGAAGATATACAGATTGCCAACAAACACATGAAAGGATGCTCAACATCACTAATCATCAGAGAAATGCAAATCAAAACTACAATGAGGTATCACCTCACACCAGTCCAATGGCCACCATCAAAAAATCTACAAACAGTAAATGCTGGAGAGGGTGTGGAGAAAAGGGAACCCTCTTGCACTGTTGTTGGGAATGTAAATTCATACAGCCACTATAGAGAAGAATATGGAGGTTCCTTAAAAAACTAAAAATAGAACTACCATACGACCCAGCAAGCCCACTACTGGGCATATACTCTGAGAAAACCATAATTGAAAAAGAGTCATGTACCACAATGTTCATTGCAGCTCTGTTTACAATAGCCAGGACATGGAAGCAACCTAAGTGTCCTACGACAGATGAATGGATAAAGATGTGGCACATATATACAATGGAATATTACTCAGCCATAAAAAGAAATGAAATTGAGTTATTTGTAGCAAGGTGGATGGACCTAGAGTCTGTCATACAGAGTGAAATAAGAAAGAGAAAAACAAATACCGTATGCTAATATATATATAGGATCTAAAAAAAAAAGAAAATGGTTCTGAAGAAACTAGGGGCAGGGCAGGAATAAAGATGCAGATGTAGGGAATGGACTTGAGGACACGGGGAGGGGGAAGGGTAAGCTGGGGTGAAGTGAGAGAGTGGCATGGACATATATACACTACCAAATGTACAATAGACAGGTAGTGGGAAGCATCTGCATAGCACAGGGAGATCAGCTCGGTGCTTTGTGACCATCTAGAGGGGTGGGATAGGGAGGGTGGGAGGGAGACACAAGAGGGAGGGGATATGGGGATATATGTATACGTATAGCTGTTTCACTTTGTTATAAAGCAGAAACTAACACACCATTGTAAAGCAATTATACTCCAATAAAGATGTTAAAAAAACCCACGAATGCTTTAAGGAACAAAGATGTATGAAGTAAAAAACCGCAAAAAACTAACCCCTCCCCACCACTTTTCCTGCACCTCCCTTATGGGCACAGGTCACGGCGGTGACAAAGGGCACAGGGCTGGTAAGTGGCTTGGGATCCCGTGATCTCAGTCACCACTGGGTCAGTTTCATCTGAAAAATTTTAAAGCCTCCCACGCAGTCCACCAGGGGTGGAAGGGGTAGAGGGGTGGAATATGGGAAGCTTGAATGAAACGGTTTACAGACCCGGTGCTTTGAAAGTAGGAGAGTTCGGACAAAGTAAGAGGCCCTCCAAACTGCACTGTAGCTTTTGCTTTTATCTTGATTCCACCTCGGGGAAGGGAGCAGGCAAGAAGTCACGGCTGATTAATATTTGATTTCCTCGCCCTGCCCTGGTACACCCTAAAGGGAAGGAAATGTCTGAGAGGCCAGAGTCGAGGGCAAGGGCCCCAGCATACAGCTTCGGAAACAAGTGGCCAGTGCCCTGACTTCCTTAGCCTCCTCCCTGCTCTGTACTTCTCCCCCTTAACTGACATGATGGTTAGAACCGGAAGGAAACGTCCCTGTGCTCAGGTCTAGAGATGCGGAAGCGCTTGGGCAAAGTCCTAGGGGTGTAAGATGGTATCCCTGGGACGATGGAAGAGAGCTGTTGAGTGGGCTGGGGGGTCCCGCTAACCTCCTACAGAACAACTCTGACCTAGCTCGTTTTGGGGTATTGGAGGCCCACACACATTGCATTTGCAAGGAGAGTTTCTAGTGCGAAAAAAGGATGGAAAACAATGATGAAGTCTTGATTCTAAATGGTGACTGATGCTGGGTAACGGTTATGAGCTTACTTCCTACCTGTATATCTTCTTCAGTGAGGAGACTGTTCAAGTCTTTTGCACATATTTAAGTTTAGGCATTTGTTTTCTTCCTATTGAGTTCTGAATGTTCTTTATATATTCTGATACAAGTCCTCCTTCGTCCCCCACTTAGAACTGAGCGGCCCTTCCTTGTTCTCCCACCACGTTCTGTTAAACTTCATTCACGTCCAGATCCAACTCCTGAAATGGACAGCTACTGACAAGGTGGTCCCTCTTCTGCCAGGGGGGCTCCCTGAAGGAGAAAGATGATGACTTTTACCTTTTTTTGTGCCCTCTTCAAAAGATGATCAATATATGAAGCCAACGCTCCGGAGTTTATATGCTTGAAATGAATGTCCTCTCTTGCAAATGGTCCCCGTGACTCTCTTCAATGCCTCTCTAGGAGCTGTTAACAGAGCTCAGGGCACGTGAAAGTCTCCTCAATCGTAAAAGAATCTCTGAGTGTGGAGTTGATTTCAACACCTCAAAAAAGAGAAGGTAGATAGCTTCTCTGACAAGGATGGTGCATACCTCTGAAGAATGGGTTTCTTGAGAGGGTCGCCAATGCTCCTGCAGGCAATGCTGAGACAAGGGTTGGTGGCTGTCTTCCACATAACCCTCCATCCTGATGTCCACTGTTCAAATGAGGGAGCTGGAGGACCTAACGCCCAGAGCCAGAAGTTTGCAGAACCAGGATGACTGGCCCCACCTCTCTGTCACCTCCCTGGCTTGGAACGTCTATCCTTAAGATGCAAGGCGGGACTGCTCTGGTGGCAGTGGTTAAGAATCCGCCTGCCAATGCAGGGGACACGGGTTCGAGCCCTGGTCCGGGAAGATCCCACATGCCGTGGAGCAACTAAGCCCGTGTGCCACAACGACTGAGCCTGCTCTCTAGAGCCACGAGCCACAACTACTGAGCCCACGTGCCACAACTACTGAAGCCCATGCGCCTAGAACCCGTGCTCCGCAACAAGAGAAGCCTCCGCAATGAGAAGCCCGCGCGCCGCAACTAAGAGTAGCCCCCGCTCGCCACAAGTAGAGAAAGCCCGCGCGCAGCAACGAAGACGCAACAACGAAGACCCAATGCAGCCAAAAATTAAAAAAAAAAAATTAAAATGCTTTAAAGAAAAAAAGAGGCAAGGCGAACACTTATTTTTAGACTTTAGAATCCAGTTAGGTTTATTTATTTATTTATGTATTTATTATGTTTTTGGCCATGCTGTGTGGCTTGTGGGGTCTTAGTTCCCCGACCAGGGGTCGAACCTGAGCTCTTGGCAGTGAAAGCTTAGGACTTGCTCTGCTTGGTTAGCCGCTGGACCACCAGGGAGTTCTCTGGGTTAGGTTTAGGTGTTCCAGCGCTCACTGGAGACGTCAAGGGGAGCGTGTCCCTGCATGGATGGTGTTCATTGTGCTGAGGAGTAAGTACAAATGACCACGCCAGCAGCTGAAAGTCAGGGGTCTTTTTCTGAGCCCTTGGGTTTTTCATGTGCCATAAAATTGCATTATGATGAAAAAATCCCAAAATAAAGCAAAATACTTACATGAAAGTACAAAATACAAAACTTACTGATGCGAGTTTATACGCTGTTTACTACACTCCGGCTGTGGCCTAAGGGCTGAAGGGCTCTATCTGTTTGGAGGTGGCCGGGGTCATCGGAACTCAGCCCTTCTGCCTAACCCGACCCTCTTTTGACCGGGGTAGACTGCCATTTCTGGACTCACTCGGAGCGTGAATCCCTTCGTTGTCTGGGAAGGTGGGGTCCCATCTACTTATAAGAATGAGGGGCGGCCCTAATATCCCAGTATGTAGGGTATGACTGGCCACAGCCTTGTAGGACCACATGGGCCAACCTGGCTATAGCCAGGATCTCCTCACTGAGGCCTCACACAGCCAGCACATACACCAGATCCCGAGCCAATTTCAGCCACTTCCTCGGAGCTCGGGATATCAATTCCCACAACCCTTCACCTTGCTCCCTGAGAGCTTTGCTTAACGCTTCAGAAAACTGCTGCTGGCCTGAAACACCTCCCCCGGCACAATCACTCTAATTAGTGTAGTGGATGCCCCAGGAGCACCGTTTTCCAGGCCTCAAAGAAACTCTGGTCTGTTCTGTAAATTTCCATGCGGGTCCCCAGGACTGTGTGAGTCACGGTGCTGGTTCCACCGGGTTCTTTATCGGAAGTGCAGGACTTCCCGCTTGGGGCAGCTGTCCCCTGTCTGAGATGAGTGAGAAGTAGGCACTACCTCCACCCGCTGTGATCACCAAGGAGGGAAAGGATTGCCCCCTGCTTCCCATAACGCCCAGACCCAAGCCAACAGCGTAAACGGAGCTTTCTCCACGCCCTCCAGCCCCTGTGCACATCTCTGCCCCCTATCCATCCTCCCACTTGTCTATCCAATAAGTACGGTCCAAGCGTCCACTGCGTGCCAGGCCGAGCCTCTGCTGGGGATGAGGTGGCCTTCCCGTGGATATTCGGCAGAGGAGCACTCCGGACAGAGGGAAGAGGAGGTACCCAGACCCTGCCATGGGATGAGCTCGGCCTGTTCAAGGAGCACAGGAAGGATGCTGTGACCGGACGAAGTGGACTTTGGCCAGGGGCCCCGTTCTGTAGTGAAGGCTTCCAATCTGAGAAACAGCCCCTTTCCATGGGGCCATCACTGATAAATACGTGTTCTGCAGTATTTGTGGGGCACTGGGTCCCCTTCCTTCTTATTAGAGCAGTGCTTCTTCATCAGGGCCAGCTTCGCTCCCTTTGGGACACGTGGCAACGTCTGGAGACAACCATGTGTGTGCGCATGTGCACGCCTGGCATCTAGTTGGGAGAGGCCAGGGTTCCTGCTAGACATCCTGCAACACACGGGACAGTCCTCACAACTCTGATCCCAAATGTCCACGGTGCTGAGGTTGGGAACCCTTGTTTTGGGTCTCAGCAGCCTACGACTGGCAGTCACGGGTCCCCTGCGGCGGAGAGGGCGTGGGGTGGAGGTGGGGGACATGGGGCAGAGCTGCCTCTGCTTCTGCAAAATCCTTTCCTCAAGGGGAGTGCTGTGCGTCACTCACAGGTGAGACCCACCCCGCGGTGGAGGGGACAGAGCAGCCACTACCCGGGTCCTCCCGGAGCTTAGCAAACACCCGCCAACCTCAGTGAGCTCTGCTCCAGGGATGGTGCTTTCATTTTCCCGACATGTGTAACCAGAGCTACGTGATTCGCGCACACTGACCCGTGTCACCACACGGTAGTACTGAGCCACGGGCAGGCAAATTCGTGTCTCAGCCTTCCCTCTGCCTGGATGGCTTTTCATCGTTGCAATCTCAGGGGACACTGGCCTTCCAGCACTCAGTCCCATCCTCCCCAGACCCTTTTCTCTAGGTCTTGGACCCACCTTGCTCTCCTCGATTAAAAAACATCTGCCCTGTGTCACAGCCCCTCGGGATACCAGAAGCGAGGCCTAGAGCCCTCTGAGCTGAGGTGAGCTGAGGTGTGTGTGTGAGACAGGCGTGGCTTGGTACCAACGCTGGACGGAGGAGGCACAAGACACGGAGCGCGAGACTGAGAGGGGCTTGGGGGAGGGAGAGGACGGGGATGCCTGGGGAGGCCAGGCATTCCCTCACTCACCCCTGGGCTCTGGCCGCCTCACCTAAAGGCTGTGGAGGCTGCATCCGCCTGGCTGCGCCAGCCCATCAGCGCTCAGCTGCGAGGCTCATTTGCTTACCGCAGGAAACGAGCTGCATCAACCGAGTGAGGCTGGTGTTCGCGCCACGCCACCCTGCTCTCAGCGCTGACTCCTGTCTCATCAGCCTCTTCACGGGGCATTCGCCAGCCACCCTCAGCTCAGCTCCGCCCACTGGATCTCGGGGCGGGGGCGGGTGTCTGTGACTTCCTTTCTCTCCAGCTCAGCAAGGGTTCTGCACCTTTCAGGCTCTGGCGCTGTAGCTCACCAAGTATCGGGGGGTCTTCGTCCTCCCCCCGAGAAGAGCTCACTTCATCTTTGCGCAAGAAGGATCACATGCTAACCGTGGCAAAAGAAGGCCTGGCATTGTTCTGACGTTACTGCAGATATGAGATTAAGGTAAAGAAGTCAGTTCCTTTGGCCTGGGGTAGGGCCTGAACGTTTGGAATTTTAAAACTTTCCCAGGCAATTTTAATGTGCGGCCAGGGTTGAGATGAATGAGATGATCCGTGACGTGTCCCCAGCTCTTAACAAGCGTACATGTATATTTTCGCACATGAATCTCTAGCCAGCGATTTTTTCCCTGCCAGAGGGAGCTGGGTGCCCACCGGCATCTTCTCATCCATCTCGCTGCTCATCCCCTCAGCCGCTGCACGCCCCTTAACTTTCCCCTTAACTTCACAGATGTTCACAGATGTAACGTTACATCTTCACAGATGTAACGCCCCTTAACTTCACAGATGTTTCCTCATCTGTGAAGTGGGAATGGGGACACAGCCTGCTTCGCTCGGCCGTCCTAAGGTTTTAAGAGCCCCCCTAACTCCCCATTCCGTCGTCTGACCTTGACTCTGCTCATAACCAAGTTGTTTGCTATGAAAATAGCATCTCTTTTCTGAAAGGCGGGGGGAGGGACTTCTTTCTGGAGGCCTCTGGGGTTTAGGAAGTGCTGGACCGCGGGGCTTCTCCCCGCACGGAGAGCGTTTTCGAAGTTAACTTTGGGATCGTCCCCAGGGAGGGCAGGACGGTAAACGCAAAGCCCCGGCCTGAGGGGCATCGGAGCAAACTCCACCGTCGTGAACGTCTGGTGCTCCGTGAAAGATGTTCTTCCCCTGGGGGCGACCAAAGAGGAACGAGTCAGAGCGTGCCTGCCGCCTCCCCTGGCGCTCGGCGCGGGGGTACCGCCACTTACCGGAGCCCCGCGCGGGGCGCTGGCGGGGACTCGAGGGGGAGGAGGAGAGGGAGGGGGAGGGCGGCCCCCCCCCCAGCAGCAGTCGCAGCAGCACCGCCCTGCGTCCCCGCCCCTCCCCCCCCCGCCTCCTCACCTATCAAATTTCCCGTGCGCACGGCGCGCCGCTCCTCCCACCTCGTAAATGCCTAGCGGAGGGGACAGCCGCGCTGGGCCTCGACCCGCTGCTCCGCGGACGGCCGCAATGCGGCTCTGAGCTCCCGCGGCTGCACCGGCTTCGCGCGGGGAGTGCTGGGCGCACGGTGAGGGTCGGCAGGGCCGAGCGGGCGCGCGGGGAGCGCGGGCGGGGCCGGGGCAGCTGGGGGCGGCGGCCGGGGCCGGGCGGATTTCCCCTCCAGCGCACTTCCGAGGAGCGCCTACGGCGGGCTTGGGTTTGACCTCTTTCTTTCTTCTTTGCACGTTAAGGCAGTGGTTACAGACTAGATGTGATCAAAGTTGGTCCAACAGTGTATTCATTTAAAAAATTTACCTTTGTTGTTGAGAGCGTTTATGTTCTAACCGCTTAGCAAATTTCAGCTATCCGATACAGTGTCACCAGCTATAGACACCTTGCTGTGCAGTAGATCCTCAGGAGCTCTATTTCCCTCACGCTCTAGCGCCTGGCAACCACTCTTTTACTCTCTATGATTTCCACTGAAAAAAAAAAAATTTAAGCTTCCCGTGTAAGCGATACCATGCAGTATTTGCAGCATTTGTCTTTCTCCCTATGGGTTACTTCACTTAGCATAATGCCCTTCAGGGTTATCCATGTTGTTACAAAGGGCAGGATTTTTTCTTTTTTAAGGCTGAAAACATTCCATTCCATCATTCCTATGTGTGTATCACATTTTCTTTTCGTTTTTGAAGATTTTTTTTTTTTTGATGTGGACCATTTTTAAAGTCTTTATTGAATTTGTTATAATATTGCTTCTGTTTTATGTTTTGGTTTTCTGGCCACGAGGCATGTGAGATATTAGCTCCCACACTATGGATGGAACCTGCACACCCTGCACTGGAAGGCAAAGTCTTAACCACTGGACCGCCAGGGAAGTCCCCCCACGTTTTCTTTATCTGTTCATCTCTCCAGACTTAGGTTGTGTTTGTACCTTGGCTATTGTGAATAATGCCGCAGGGAGCATGGGACTAGACAGCTCTCTGAGATGATGTTTTTATTTCCTTTAGGTTTTATACTCAGAGATGGGATTGCTGGCTCCTGTGGTAGTTCTGATTTCTTGAGGAACCTACATACTCTTTTCCATAGTGGCTGCACCTATATATATTCCCATGAACAGGGCACAGGGGCTCATTTTCCTCCACATCCTTGCCAGCGTTTGTTATCTCTTCTTCTGTTGATAATAGACAACCTAACAGGTGTGAGGTGATATCTCACTGTGGTTTTGATTCGCATTTCCCTGATGAGACCCTGATGATTACTGATGTTGAGCATGTTTTCACATACCTGTTGGCCATATGTCTTCTTTGGAAAAAATGTTCACATCTTTTGCCCATTGGATGATTTGTTTCTTTCTTTCTTTTTTTTTTTTTTTTTGCGGTTCGCGGGCCTCTCACTGCTGTGGCCTCTCCCGTTGCGGAGCACAGGCTCTGGACGCGCAGGCCCAGCGGCCATGGCTCACAGGCCCAGCCGCTCCGCGGTATGTGGGATCTTCCCAGACCGGGGCACAAACCCGTGTCCCCTGCATCGGCAGATGGACTCCCAACCACTGCGCCACCAGGGAAGGCCTGATTTGTTTATTTCTTGCTGTTGATAACAATATATTTCTGAAGGGTTATCCCTACTCACATCACACACCCAGGAAGTTGGGTTATTGGGTGGACACAGTGCAAACAGAAGATTAGGGAATTAACATTGGATAGAAATGTCTCACAGTTAAAATGAATAACTGATCTAAAAAAAAAAAAAATGTCAGCTCCTTAGCAGTCTGCACAGACAGCTCCTGCAGAGCGTGGGCGTTGTGCAGGGACTGACAGACAATATGATGAAAAGACATCTTTTCACCAAGTGCTAGTAGGGTTTTGACTTTGTGGAAGAGATGAGAAAGGGAGTCTCTTCAGATCATTTCTAAGTGCGGTGAGATTTTATAATCAACATTTTTGCAATATCTATGCCAGTCGTGTGTGTGTGTGTGTGTGTGTGTGTGTGTGTGTGTGTGTGTGTGTATGTGTGGTAACTATTGCATCTAACTTAAAAAAGAAAAAATCCTGTTTCTGTTTCACTTTTTTGTTGGTTTCTTTAGGTTTCTGACCTGTTGGGGATAAATACAGCTTCCAAAACCCTTTCCAAATCAGTAGTAATCAGATATTGTGAAGTTATTTTTCACTCTTCCTTTGTATTAGCATGACAAACTTAAAAAAAAAAATCTTTGTTATGTTTTTACCCTTTGTAAATATTAATATCACCTCCCATCCCCTTGTCTCCCTCATTTACTATTTCTGCCCCCGCTTCTTGAAATGGAGGAGTAGAATTTAAGGAAGATAGAGATCTGGGGAGTGTCATATTCCAGCGAGCGCTGGGGGGTGGGACATGGCAGCTGTGTGGAGTGTCTTATAGACAGGAAATCCCTAGAACCACATTTGTGGCTAAATGCATACTGATTCTGCCCATCCTTACATGTACTAAAATATTTCAGTTAAGTTGTCTAGTCTGGCAGATGGCCATCTTTTATGGTGTTTCCTCTGAAACAGCTACAAGTAATAGGCAAATTGTTTCAAAGAGAGAGCATTTAATATCTTCCTTTTGGTGAAGTAAGTCAGACAAAGACAAATACCGTATGATCTCACTAATATGTGGAATCTAAAACAAAACAAAACAAAAAACTGAGCTCATAGAGATCAGATTGGTGGTTGCCGGAGGCTGGGGGTGGGGAATTGAGGGGTGGAGGTGGGGTGGGCAATAGGCAAAGTGGGTCAAGGGGCTTAAAATGTACAGATTCCAGTTAGAAGAGAAATAAGTTCTTATTACAAGAGAAACAAGTTTTTTTTAACATAGTAAAAAAAACACCCTATCTATCTATCTATCTATCTGTCTGTCTACATATATCTTCCTTTTAAGGAATGGTTGCACATCTATTAAGACCTGTTTTCTCTGTCCTTTCATGTTTTCTTTCTCTTTTCAAGTCAGTTCATCTTATATAGTTCCTTTGTTAGGTAAACTTAAAAAATAATTAAGCTCTGATATGTGCAGAGAGGATTTCAATATGAGGTCCACTGACATTTAACTCCTGCATATGCAACTCGGAGTGTAAAGATATTTCACTAAGTTGTCACCTCAAAAAATTGACAAGGACAGTGCTGTCTTTGTGAAGATTCTTCCAGACACTGGCACCCTTTCTTCTGTATGATTTCTAAGTAGGTGCTTTGAATAAACCAGGACCACGATTAATATCTGTTTTTATGAGAGGCTACATGCCTGGACAGACTTCCTCGTGTGGGTGGCAAAGTTCATCCTTTCATCAGGGCACCAGCGCGCAGCCCTCCTTCCTCCGTCCTGCCTGCCCAGCTTCAGGCAGAAAACAAGCGCAGACTCAGGTCAGTTCAGACCAATTCTGGAAGGGTGTCAGGGTCTCCATTGCCTACTGCCTGGACATGGACTTGGACTTGGGCTCCGAGCCAGGCACTGGTGTCCCAGGGGAGTCCTTTGCCTTCTCAGGATGCTTGTCTATTTGACCCAGCCTCTGATCACATTTTTACTTGATTCTCTGCCAGAACTAGATCCTCGTCCTGGGTCCTGGTTCCAATGGCCGAGAAACTCGGCTTGGCCCTGGTGCTCTGTTGACCTCCTCTGCTGCACCTCCCCACCCCCAGGAAAGCCCCTCGAATGGGTAGGGGCTACTTCCAGCCCTCCTAATTCCAGACTTTTCTCCTTTGCCCTTGGCCTGAGGACCAGGCTCCTTTGAGTTTTTTGTGGCTGGTCTCTTGTGGGTTTTGGCAAGACTTTTCTTTGTTTACGAAGGGAGTGAACCTGTGTCTGAAGTGACAAGGTGAAGTGTGTGGGGGGGCGGGTGATTTGTAGAGATTTTGACAATAAACGTGGCCTTCCTTGCAAACCAGAATTATGGGATATGGATATGGTGGAATGAGACTCATTTGAAAGAACACATCAACCAGAATTTTTATATCTAACTTTGAATGTTTTCCCATAGCCTCAATAGAAGAAAAAGAGCCAGAAGTTGTGTGAGACCAAGTTGGGTAAACGAAGTAGCTGGCCATCTATTCACGCATTCATGGAGGGATGAAGAGTTTGGACGCTGGACCCAATTGCCTGGGTTCACATGCCAGCTCTGTCAGGTACTTGTTCTGTGACCTTTGGCAAGTTACTTAATTTCTCTCTGCATCAGTTTCCTCAATTGAAATCAGAGGTCATAGTGATATTTATTTCATTGGGGGTGGTTATGAGATTAGATGGTTCCATATCTATAGAGTTTTACAACAGTGCCATTATGTAATATGTACCATAAAACTTATAGCTATTACTATTATTTGCCTTTTATGTGCCAGGCACTTAAAACCATGTTGTATAAAATTGTTTCGTGGGCTTCCCTGGTGGGGCAGTGGTTGAGAGTCCGCCTGCCAATGCAGGGGACATGGGTTCGTGCCCCGGTCTGGGAAGATCCCACATGCCACGGAGCGGCTGGGCCCGTGAGCCATGGCCGCTGAGCCTGCGTGTCCGGAGCCTGTGCTCTGCAACGGGAGAGGCCACAACAGTGAGAGGCCAGCGTACCGCAAAAAAAAAAAAAAAAAAAAAAAAAAATTGCTTTGGATCAAGAATGAAAATGAAGTAACAAAACTGGTTTTCTTTTATTGAATTAAAAAAAAAAGCACCTTGGTTTTAAAAGCAATTGAACCCAAAATGTGCCCAGACTATTTTGAGCAACAGCAGAATTGTTGGAATAAAATGACTAATGTTAGGGCCACAGTATTTAATTTGATGTCTCAGTTTTGGTTCCTACGCCTTATATTTAACTTCTGACTCTGTAATTATTTGAAGCCATTCCTGGGCATTACTATGTAAGTTTTCAGCTTTGTCTATGCCGTTTCTTACCATTTCTAATTTATTGATTAGTTTTAAAGATTAGTTGTAAAGTTTCCCCACCTTGTTCTTTTAAGCCACTTTTCTAGATCTTATAGCTATGGGGAGAAATGGAATCATATTTATGATATTGCATCTTTCTACCTATGAACATCGTATGTCTATACATAGTTTATGTCCTTTTGTTATATTTGTTATTTATTATATTGCTATCTGTTGCATTGTTCATTGAATGTTCCTTAATAACATTTTAAAATATAGCAGTCTTGCACATCTGTAGTTAGATTTAGTCCTTGATACCTTTCTTCTAGTTTTTGATGCCCTTGTGAACGAGATTTTTGTTCATTTTTGTGCTGCTTTAAAAAGTATTCATTTTGAAACAATTCTAGACTTACAGAAATGTTGCAAAGGTTGTACAGAGAGTGCCTGTAAACCTTTCACTCAGCTTCCCCTTTACATGGTTATGTAAGATGTTAACACTAATAGTTCAGTTATTGAGATCAGAAAATTAACATTGACACAGTACTCTTAATTAATCTTCAGACCTTATTTGAATTTTGCCCTTTTTCTTGCTGATGTCATTTTTCTGGTCCAGGATCCCACCAAAAACCCCATTTTGCATTTGGTTGTTATGTCGCCTTATCACCTTCAATCTGTAGTAGTTCCTCAGTCTTTCTTTGTCTTTCACAAACTTGATATTTTCGAAGAGTCCAGTGCAGTTATCTTGTAGAATGTTCCTCAGTTTGGATTTGCCTGACATTTTCTTAGGACTAGATTGAAGTTATGCATTTTTAACAATAGTAACACCGATGTTTGATAAATTGGATATGTTTTCTTATTGGTTATAATAGTTTATATGTAGATTCTCTAGAATATTTTATATAGAAAATTGTATTAGATATTTTGGTTGTCTGTGTTTTCCTAGCATGTGAGAGGGTTTTACTTCTCTAAACTTTTGAAGTTAGGCACAGTCACATGACTTTTTTTGGTCAGTGAAATGGGAGCTGAAGTGGTGAATGCTAAGAGATTTAATTGCAGCTGCTTGACTTTCCAGCTCTCTATTCTCTGCTTGTGTAAGCACATATTGATATGAACATGTCATAAGAAAAATAGCATAAAATGATAAATCAACATATGAAGGATAGCTGCCTTCAAAAGTAGCCTGGATCAGCAATGGACTTTGCTTATGTGAAAATAAATGTTTACAGTATTTAGATCTGAGATTTTGGGGTTGTTTGTTAATGTGGCATAATCTAGACTATTTGGTTTGATACAGTATTTTCTGTAAATAAGAATAGCATAGTTTCATTTCTTCCAGTTCTTATATCTCATTTCTTTTTCTGGTCTTATTGCATTGGCTGGGACCTTGAGTACAATGTTTGATAAAAGCAGTGATAATTGACATTCTTGTCTTGATCTTGACATTGAAGGGAAGTCTCTTAATTTTCACTATTAAGTATGATGTTTATGATTGGGGTTTGATGAATACCCTTCTCTATCATGAATTAGTGCTGAATTTTATTGATTCCGTTCTTTTGGTTGCATCCCTAGAGATAATCATGTATTTTTTTCCTTCATTTAATTTACTGATATAGTATATTAATAGAAACCTGATATATTATTTAGGAACTTTACCATTTATGTCTGAAGGAGATATTGTTCATAATTTTCTTTTCTTTTACTTTTGCTCTCTGAAGTTGAAATTTTTATTTCTGTTTCTCTAAAACAGCTTGTATAAAAGAAAGATTTTTATCAGTATTTTGTTCCTTTAAATTTTGTACGTTTAAATCTAAATCTTTTTGAATTGTTGTCTTTTAGGGTGGGGTAAGGTACAATATCTTTAATTACTGTTTGTTTATTCAGGTTCTATTTCTTCTTCAGTGAACCTTGTTATTTGTGATTTTTTTACAATATGATTTCATCTAAGTTGAAATTTATTGCATAAAGGTTGTTCATAATATTCCATTATGATTTAAAATGTTTATTTCTTTATGGTTATGGACCTTTTTAATTTTTAATATGATTCATTTGTGCCTCTTTTCTGGTTAAATCTTGCTAGAACTTTATTTTATTGGTGTTTCTAATAAACAGTTTTTGAATATGTAGGTATCTCATCTGTTTTATTCTCTATTTCATTCATTGCTACTCATATCATTTCCCCATCGTTTTTCCCTTTTTAATGTTTATTGTCTTTTCACTAGCTTCTTGAATTACATGTGTAACTTATTTTAAATCCTTCTTTTTCTATCTGTAAATTTATTCTTAAGTGATTTTTAGTTGCATTCCAGAGGTTTCAATATGTTGTTCTTTCATTGTTATTTGGTTTAAAATATCCGTTGTGAATTCCTCTTTAAGCCATAAATTATTATTATTATTTTGATTTATTTGATTATTTATTTATTTTTGGCCATGTTGGGTCTTAGTTGTGGCACACGGGCTCTTTGTTTTAGCGCGCGGGCTTCTCGCTAGTTGTGGCGTACAGGTTTTCTCTCTCTAGTTGTGGTGCACAGGCTCCAGGGCACGTGGGCTCTGTAGTTTGTGGCACACAGGCTCTCTGGTTGAGGCATGAAATCTCAGTAGTTGTGGCATGTGGGCTTAGTTGCCCCGTGGCATGTGGGATCTTAGTTCCCTGACCAGGGATCGAACCCACATCCCCTGCATTGGAAGGCAAATTCTTTACCACTGGACCACCAGGGAAGTCCCAGCCATAAATTATTTCATATATAAATTTAAAAGTTTCAAAACATACGTTTTTCTCCATTATGTTTTTATGTTTTTTTTTTTTTTTTTTTTTTTTTTGTGGTATGCGGGCCTCTCACTGTTGTGGCCTCTCCTGTTGTGGAGCACAGGCTCCGGACGCACAGACTCAGCGGCCATGGCTCACGGGCCCAGCCGCTCCACGGCATGTGGGATCTTCCCGGACCGGGGCACGAACCCGTGTCCTCTGCATCGGCAGGCGGACTCTCAGCCACTGTGCCACCAGGGAAGCCCCTATGTTGATTTTTAGATTCTAAAAATGGTACACGTGCAATTAAAAAAAGTGTTTATTCTTTATTTCTCTACATATATATTAAATGAAGTTCATTAGTTTTCTTTATTAAGTCACTATTACTACTGTTTTTTGGTTTGCTTGTCTTATACTTTCTGAGAGGAATGTGTACACATACAATTTATCCTTGTAATACTTGGATATACTGTATCCAAGTACACAATTTATACTTGTAATACTGTCTTTTTTTGTGTTGTATGTTTTGAGGCTGTGTTGTGAAAGGCTTCCAGGTATATCAAGGATCTGTATTATAAGATTAAATGGTGAACTGCTGTGTTGAGTTGCTACTTTTGGCTTGAATCCTCCTTTGTCTCAAATAGCTGCACTAGGGATCTCCCCCAGCCCACCTCACTGCTTAGTACTGCAGGTATCCGTCCCACCTATTTTTGTACCTTTACTTCGGGTGTGTTATTTGAACCTGCATATAGATGGACTTTTTCTCCCAATCTGATAAATTCTGTTTATAAATGAGTTTAATCCACTTATAATAAGTATGATTTCTGAGGTACTTGGATTGAATTCTATTTTCTCATGAGTGTTCTCTTTACCAAAGTGTTTTCTTTTTTTTTATAGATTAAAATAAAATCTTATTTTATTTTTGGCTGCGTTGGGTCTTTGTTGCTGCACATGGGCTTTCTCTAGTTGTGGCGAGTAGGCGCTATTCTTTGTTGTGGTGCACAGGCTTCTCATTGAGGTGGCTTCTCTTGTTGCGAACCATGGGCTCTAGGCATGTGGGCTTTAGTAGTTGCAGTGCGTGGGCTCAGTAGTTGCAGCACATGGGATCTAGGGCCCGCGGGCTTCAGTAGTTGTGGCGTGCGGGCTCAGTAGTAGCTGTGGCTTGCGAGCTCTAGAGCGCAGGCTCAGTACTTGTTGTGGTGCACAGGCCTAGCTGCTCCGCAGCATGTGGGATCTTCCCAGACCAGGGATCCAACCCATGTCCCCTGTATTGGCAGGTGGACTCCCAGCCACTGTGCCACCAGGGAAGTCCCCATTTTTCTTTAGTTCTCTTTTCTTCATTTTTTGTCTCCTGTTGAATTGATAAAGTTTTCTATGTTTCTATATTAGCCCTTTGCTGATTTGCAAACTACAGACTGTATTTGCATTATTTTAGTGATTATCCTTAATTTTGAGTCATGCATTTTAACCATATATAACTTAAAGTTTTTCAGTATTTCTATCATTTTCCCTACCATGACAAGGACCTTAACACACTTTAATTATCAAACAACCTCTTTCCCTTATTTTTAAATTTATTTTTATTTTTTGCGGTACGCAGGCCTCTCACTGTTGTGGCCTCTCCCGTTGCGGAGCACAGGCTCCCGACGCGCAGGCTCAGCGGCCATGGCTCACGGGCCTAGCCGCTCCGCGGCATGTGTGATCTTCCCAGACCGGGGCACGAACCTGTGTCCCCTGCATCGGCAGGTGAACTCTCAACCACTGTGCCACCGGGGAAGCCCTCTCTCCCTTATTTTGTAACTGTTTCTAGAGTTTGTTTTTAACTTTTTAAACATGAAATAGTAGTTCTTTATATGGACATAAATTAATTAAAATTAATTAATTTATTCACACAACTTAATTTATTAATCACAAATTTGGTCAATTTCTCTGCCATTGTTGTGTCCCATATCCCGGGATGTAGGTTTGGGTTTGGACATCTTGCTGAAGTGCATCCATTAATAATTGTTTTAGTGATACTACATGGGTGATAAACTTTCATACTATTTGTGTGCTTGAAAATGTCTTAATTATGGCTTTACATTTGCATGTTAGTTTAACTGGGTATAACATTTTAGATTGGCAATAATTTCCTTCCAGCATTTTGAAGATAACACTCCATTATCTTCCGTCATGAGAAATTTCTGTCAGTCTAGTTGTGTGGCTTTTGTGGACAATTTGCCTTTCTTTCTGATAGCTTTTGAGACTTTCTCCTTATCCTCCATGTTCCACAGTGCCCCCATGATGTGTTGAGGTGTGGATTTATCTTTATTTATCATGCTGGGTACTTACGGTGCCGGTGCCGTTTTGATTTGAGAACTCATATCTTCATTCTGAAAAAGTTTCAGCTGGTATTTCTTCTGATATTTCTTCTCTGCTATTCCCTCAATTCTTTTCTTCAGGAACTCTTTTCAGATTAAGCTGATCCTTTTAATCTGTTTGCAACATCTCCTTTGTCTTTCTGATAAGTTCTGGTTGTTGTTGGAGAGTTATCTCTGAGGGGAGATAATGATTCTCCTTTCAGTAAGGGTCTACCTTTCTCTATGGAAACTGGGAAGGCCAACCTGGAGGTTTAACCCTCATTTTACTCTAGAGCAGGGGTCCCTATCCCCCAGGATCTAATGCCTGATGATCTGAGGTGGAGCTGATGTAATAATAATAGAAATAAAGTGCACAATAAATGTAATGGCTTGAATCATCCCCAACCCCCCCCCAACCCTGGTCCTTGGAAAAATTGTCTTCCATCAAAATGGTCCCTGGTGCCAAAAAGGTTGGGGACCGCTGCTCTAGAGGATCACTTCCCTCAGGTTTCCTACCTACCACCTCTGTTCACTTTTCTCCAGCTTGGGAAGTGCAACAAGTAAGACTTTTATGAATTTCAGTTCCTCACCTTTTCCCACTTTCATCTGCCCATTCACCTGTGCATGTAAAGTTCTGGTGTTTCCAGTGCTTTTCCTGGACCAGCACTTTCAAGGAGTATGCCAAGAGTTGTGTCCCTTCATTTGAGTGTTGCTTGTATAATTTTGGCCCATTTGAACTTACTGTTTCATTTCAGTGTGGACAAAGTAGAGGAAGAAATGTCTCGGTACCTATTACACATTTAAGCAATGATATCAATAATTGCTAATATTATTCAACCCATCAGCAGTGGGTCATGATGCTGAAAGCTCAGCCTCTCTGTACACTGGTGCCGAATTGAATCTCGGAGACAGCGTTTTGGGTGAAGTAGAAAAAAATAGCTTTCTTGCTTTGCGAGGCAAAGGGGGACACAGTGGGCTCCTGCCCACGAAAACTATGTGTCCCAACCCAGGGGAGTTTGGCGAGGAGTTTTATGGCAACGGTTCAAAGGTGGGGTTGCTGACAGGATGAGGATGTGAGCAGGGTCTCGGGTGGTCGGTCTCCTAATCTGGATGAGCTTCTCTGGTCCCTTTAATCTTGCTTCGGGTGGTTTCCCGGCTGTTCCTTCCTTGATTAGCAGCTGTTCGAATCTGCCCTTTGGAACTCAGGGCAGGCCATGGAGGCTGGAGTCTTGCCTACAAGAAACACGGGACAAAAAAGGCCTCCATGCCTGGGAGCCCCACAGGGCCCCACTAGGTTTCAGTCAGAGTGGGTGTTCAATATTCCTATTTTGTATGAGGTCTGGCACCATGCCCAGGTGATTGGAATCTTTAGAAAGAAAGAGGTACCCACTATAATTGGACATGAATTAAGGAACTGAGAAATTTGAATGAGGCAAATAAATGGTAGAGAGATGGCCTTATTAAGGTGTAGGTGTAGATGGAAGAATGGTGGTCAACATTCCATAGATACAACCTGTCATGAATGCTCCACAGTTAACTCTCAAAGTTTTCTGGAGAATCCTGAAACTGGATTTTTTGGATACCCTTATTTGGCTTTCTCAAGGACAAAATGCCCAGTTTCCCTCCTTGCTAGTTATTAACTAATCAGTTTACCCCTCAAAAAAGTGCAAGTAAGATTCGTTATCCCAAAATTGAAGTTTTTCTCCCTGTACACATTCTCTTGTATATCTCGTTTTTGCTTCTGCTCTGAGAGTCAGTTTACCAGTTGCTTCCCATGCGAGAACATCATTTATAAGAAAGATAACTAAACTGCATGCAAATATGCAATTTCCCCTGCGTTACGCTTTGACGGATCTACACGTCCCATTTTAGACTTAGGGCATAGCACTTACATCCAGTATCGCATGCCCACTTTTCCTGGTTCTTGTTTTGCTGACTTCTAACATGCTCCTCACACCTGTCTAATTGAAACTCCTTCTTGGATCACCCGTAGTTTGTACTTGTTTTTCCATCAGGTGAAACGGAGGAGCTTTTTCAGGCTAATGAAAACCTATGATGCCAACCACCATGTGGGAGATTTGAATGGTTAGAGAAAAAGACTTCTGAGGTTAGAAAGGCATTTTGCATGTGGTTGGTTATTCAGATTCGTGGGGCTGATGGCTTTTGCTGTCTTGCTGCCCCACCCCATCTGGGCTGCTACCCCACGCAGTCAGTCTGTTCTTTGTTTGTTCAACGTCTTCATTAGTCTGTGGGATATGTTTCCTACTGTTCGAAGATCAGAGAAATTTGGGCAACTCTGCCTGTGAATCTTCTCTTGAGGTTCACTCTGCACGTGGTCTTTGTAAAGTTTCCCAAAAGTCGTGCATTAAAGAAGCCTGTTTAATTTTGTTTAATACAGTGGTTCCCCAACTTGCAGTTCCACCTCTCTCCCACTCTCACCCCTCTGCCCCCAACACACACACAGTCTGCTTGACGTATGTGTGGGCACCTACATGGGCACGGTGGGGCAGTGTGGGCAAACCTCCCCCACACTGACGGAAAGGACTCCATGTTCCCACTCACTCTCATCTTGGCTTCCCTTCAACCCTTGATTCTTTCCTTTTTCTTTTTTTATTTAATAGTTTCATTGGAGTATAATATCCACATCATATATTTTTTTGCACAGAGTTTACAATTCATTGACCCTCAAACTCTTTTTTATAAATTTGTGTAAAATATACGTAAATTAAATTGACCATGTTAGCCACAATTCCACAATATTTAGTACATCCACAGTGGTTTGCAACCATCGCTACTATCTAGTTGCCGAACATTTTCATCATCGCAAAAGGAAACCCTGTACCCGTTATCAGTCATTTCTCCCCAGAGCCCCCAGCCCTTAACAACTACCATTCTACCTTCTGTCGCTATGGGTTTGACCATTTGTATTTGTCCTCGTGTGACTGTCTTGTTTCACTTAGCATCATGTCTTCGAGGTTCATCCTTTCTGTAGTGTGTCAGAATTTCTTTCCTTTTCAAGGCTGAATACTATTCCATTGTATGAATATGCCACATTTTGTTTATCCATTCATCCATCAATGGGCTATTGTTCCCACATTTTGGCTACTGTGAATAATGCTGCTGTGAACGTGGGTGTACAAATATTTGTTCAAGTCCCTGCTTTCATTTCTCGTGGGTTTATACTCAGAAGGAGAATTACTGGATCATATGATATGTCTAGGGTTTCTTACTTTGGGAATTGCCATACTGTTTTTTACAGTGCCGTGCCACTTTATAGTTCCACCAGCACTGCACAGGTTGGGTTCCAATGTCTTCACATACTTGCCAGCACTGGTTAATTTTTAAAAAGTTGTGTTTTTGTAATAGCCTTCCCAGTGGGTGTGAACTAGTATCTCGTTTTGTTTTTTGCATGTGGGATCTTAGTTCCCTGACCAGGGATCCAACCCATGCCCCCTGCAGTGGAAGCGTGGAGTCTTAACCACTGGACCATCAGGGAAGTCCCCTCATTGTGGTTTTGATTTACATTTCTCTAATGATTAGTGATGTTGAGCATCTTTTCATGAGTGTATTTGCCATCTGAATGTCTTCTGTGGAGAAAGGTCTATTCAGGTCTTTTGCCCATTTTTAAATATGGGTGTTTGCTTTTTGTTATTGATGAACCCTTACTTGTTAACAAATAAGATACTCTCACTGTCATGAACTTATGGGAAAGATATTGACTTGCATTTATTTCTTTTTTGCTTTTCTCTCTCCATCATAGTTCCCCATTGGTTATTATTTATTGCTGTCCTAGTTTGTCCTGTTCTCAGACTTGACCCAACAGATCCGCTCCTTCCCTCCCTTTCCCACATCTCATGTTGTGGACTCTTGTCTCTTTAGCTGTTGGTTCCTTGGACAGAGAGTTTTATTTAAGCCAACGGCCCCCATTGCCTTCTTTTTCTTCCTAAGGATTGTCATCTGCTCTCTGATTTTAGCCACAGTTCCTCCACTGAAGCTGCATTTTGGGAGCCCAGGAGCTTCTGGCTCCACAGTTTTTTTTGTTGGATTGACACTGATGATGACCTCTTCCTCCTTGAAGCTCCTTTGGTCCCTGGGACACTTCTCTGTGAGGGGAGGGGAGTGAGCAGTGGGGTTTAGGACTGTGGACCTTTGCCTGGCTGTAGATGCTAGCTTTGACTGTGAACTCACTCTAGTGACGTCATTCTGTGGGATTCCTCTCAGTGAAGGAGAACATTAGCACCCACCTCGGAGATGTGTGGTGAGCACTGAATGAGTCATCACATAAAACCTGCTTAGACACAGTAGTTGGCACATAGGAAGTGTTAGTTTTTAGACACTATTGGAATGCTACATTTGGCCTTCTATATCCGTGGGTTCTGCATCCTCGAATTTAAGCAACCACAGATAGAAAATATTCAGGAAAAGAAATTATAGAAACCTCGCACCTGCAACTGTTTACATAGCATTTACACTGTATTTACGAGCATTGACATAGTACTTACATTGTATTAGGTATTAAAAGTCATCTAGGGACTTCCCTGGTGGTGCAGTGGTTAAGAATCTGCCTGCCAATGCAGGGGACACGGGTTCGATCCCTGGTCTGGGAAGATCCCACATGCCATGGAACAACTAAGCCCATGCACCACAACTACTGAGCCTGTGCTCTGGAGCCCTCAAGCCACAACTACTGAGCCCGTGTTTCACAACTACTGGAGCCCGCATGTCACAACTACTGAAGCCTGCATGCCTAGAGCTCATGTTCTGCAACATGAGAAGCCACTGCAATGAGAAGCCTGCGCACCGCAAGGAAGAGTAGCCCCCGCTTGCCACAGCTAGAGAAAGCCCGCGCGCAGCAGCGAAGACCCAACGCAGCCAAAAATAAATAAATAAAGTAAATAAATTTAAAAAAAGTAATCAAGAGATGAGTTAAAGTATACAGGAGGATGTGCGTAGGTTATGTGCAAATACTACGTCATTTTATAAGAGACTTTAGCATCCTTGGATTTTGGTGTCCACAGGGGTCCTGGAGCCAATCCCCGTGGATACCGAGGGATGCCTGTAATCTGGTTTTTCTCTTATGTGTCCAGTTGGTCCCTTTTCACCTCCATTTGTTCCCCTCCTGACTCTTGTTTCCTAAATTCTGTTCTTTGCTCCTCATCATTCTCTTCCTAGACATTGTCTTGCTGTCGTCATTTCATTGTCCACCTTTGTGCAGACAGATTCTCACTAGGTTACCTCTCTACCTTTTAGTAGGAGGCTTCTTGTAGCATGAAACTGTGCTGTATGGACATATTTTGGGGAGGACATTTTGACCCTTGTCAGATCACTCCATGTCAGCTGCCCCCTCACCAGCTCATACACAGCCATGTCAGTTCCACCACAAACCTGGAAGAATTTGACCTTTCACCTATTTCTATGAATTGCGTTATTTTGAAGATGAAATCACAAGTGTCACCCTGCACAGTGGACCTAATAGGACCACATTAAGTGATTATATCCTGAGTAGATGTAAGAAGGGATGGTGGGGCTTTATGAATCAAACAAACTAACGTCATGGAAGTCTTAGGAGTGATTTAGAATGTAGCTGGTGCTTACTAGTTACTGGATAATGTGAGGTACTTAATTGACTTTCACAAAAACTTTAGAAGGTAGTTAGTATTATCTTACCATTTTAGACTTTTTCCATTTCTCACTTATAGAGACAATAGTCTTTTTTTTTTTTTTTGAGATTCCAGAAATATATTCAACCCTCTGTGGCCAATTGATTTTCTTTCTTTCTTGTTTTTTTAGTGTTTTCCAGCATGTTTTTTTTTTAACATCTTTATTGGAGTATAATTGCTTTACAATGGTGTGTTAGTTTCTGCTTTATAACAAAGTGAATCAGTTAGTCTTAAGACGGTAAATATGCCCAGAGTCTCATAACTAGCAAGTGACTGACGTAAGATTTAACCCATTTCCTTGGATTCCAAACACAGAAGTCTTAACATCTTGACTGTCTTCAGCATGTGTCATTTCCCATTTCCCATTTCTCATTTTATTTTTTCCTGCCCCCTCTTCCTATATTTATTGGATATGCTAAAGCTTAGTCCATTTCAAAGAGAGGATGTGTGTGTATTTATCAATAATATCTTGTTTTAATGTGTGAATTAATTCAATCCTGCTTTTAGTTTTTATTATTCTAACTCTTTTCTATAATTTTCATTTGTTTTCTAAATTCTATGAGAGCTTAGTCCTTTTCTTTAATAATGGAAATACTTAAGGCTATGCATTTGCCTCTGAAAGCAACTTTGAACACATTCTAAGGAATCAACTCGTGTTATCCTTTGTTTTGTTTTATAATTAAACGGTTATTACACTTTTAATATCTCCTTTTCACCTCATAGTTAATTTTCTTTATTTCTAAGTGGTTAGGATTTGATGATCTTGTTAAACTTAATGTTAATTCCTGGTTTTATTGGTTTATTGCTGGGATGATGGCCTGTTGTTTCCCTCTTAAGTCGGTATACAGTTATACTGCTATTCAGAAGTACATGTAGTTATAATAATGGGAATGCTGGCTTAAAATGAAAATTACCAGCATTTGAAAACAGTGCTTATAACTCACTTATTTTAGTCTAAATTTGAGTTCTCATTTCTCCAACTGATATGCTGTGTTTCTTTTATTATTAAAATAAACTATATATTCTCAATAAAGTACTTAGGGCACATTCTAGCTTTGTTTTTTATAGGAAAATGGTCCCAGCCTGTTCTGTAACAGCCAGCACTCTGTAAAAACGAAGAGCTGTTGTTAAGTGGAACCGTAGGAGTAGCTAAAAAATCCGTCAATGTTTAACAATTTTAATGAGCTTTTCAAAAGTGTCATATTTTCACTGTGAATCGTTTCACATTAAAATCTCTAGTTTTCTTGCCAACGTTATCGTTAATGAAAGCTGTGTGCTTCCAGCCAGATTTGGAGCGAAGTGAATGTGAGTGAGCTGGAAGCAGAATCCATAAGAAACCCGTGTCCGAGGGGAAATTTCCTGAGCATGTGGGTCTTGGTTCTGTTAATTCCCTCTGGCAATTTTAGCCACATTCCCCCCAAGTCCCAGGGCAGTGACTCATTCAGGACTACTTGGGAATTGGTGACTTAGGTCAGTGAAATGCCTTTCTCACATATTTCTGCTTCTTCCACTGATTCATGGTGTCTGTGCTGGGTTTTCAAGTGAGAAACAGTGAAATACACAAGGAGGTGACTGGCATTTGACCAGGAGATGATGTTTGCATGTTAGTATTTTCTTTTTCCATTTCAGGAAAGGTGGTTTCCATAGATTCATTGAAAAGCTATGATGACCTAGAGGTGGCCAGAGGAGAGAGGGTAGTTCTGGAGAGGTAAGATGAGGCAGAAAAAACTAAGGAAGGATGGGACGCAGCTGAATGGAAATAGCCCCCAGCTCTTTTTGACTCTTGAATGTTGTAACCATCTGTCTAGTCTTTTGTAGGAGTTCCTGCCTTTAGAGTTTTCTTTAAACAGAAATAAAAATCAAGTGGGGAAGAATTACGGAAAATTATGGAAAAAACATTTTTCCTTTCAGAATATTCATAGAGAGAGGAGGAAGCATGTCCTGACAGATCTAAATGCAATGTGGCTTGTGGGAGGAATTCCACCTAGTACCGTATTGTGTTTGCTGCCTAGCACAGCTCGCACAAGATGCGTTGCAGATATTCCGGCAATAACTGCTTTGAGTAATTTTATTCATTTATTCACTTAGTAAATATATAAGTGTTCTAGGGCTGACATAACAAGGGACCACAGAGCAAGTGGCTTAAACAACAGAAATTTACTGTCTCACAGCCTTGGAGGCTGGAAGTCCGAGATCAAGGTGTCATCAGGGCTGGTTCTGAGTCCTGTGAAGGAGAATCTGCTCCAGGTTTATCCTCAACTTCTGGTGGTTTGATAACAATTTTTGATGTTCCTCAGCTCGTAGAAGCATTACCCTGATCTCTGTCTTCATCTTCACATGGTGCTCTGTGTGTGTGTGTGCATCTGTGTCCAAATCTCTCTGTTTTCTAAGGACCCCAGTCATATTGGATGAGGGACCACCCTATTCCGGTATGACCTCATCTTAACTAATTACATCTGCAATGTCCCTATTTCCAAATAAGGTCACATTCTGAGGTCCTGAGGGTTAGGACTTCAGTATACGGACTTGGGGGGAACAAAATTCAACCCATAACAGTAAATATTTATTTACGCAGCCAGTGAATGTTTACTGAGCATCTGCTATGTGAAAAGTACGTTATGAGGTGTTGAGGTTTAAATAAATACTAATAAAATATTTCCTGTCACAAGCCACTTACAGTATAGTATAAACAAATAACGTAGCAACAAATAACTATAATCCGGTGGTGCTATGGTAAAGGTGTGTACAAGGAATTGTGGTGGAGATGACAGGAAAACTTCACTCAAAGGGCAAAGTTTGAGCCGGATCTGAAAGGATTAAAAGATCACTTGGTAGACCATGGGCATTCTGGCCAGAGAGAGCAGAATGGAGGTCTGAAACAAAACAGTGCACTCATGGGACTTTAAGCCATCTTGTGGCAGGAGTGTAGGCTGCACTGTGGAGGTGATGGTTGCCACTGCAAAGGTTTTGTTTTAATTGCAGTACAGTTGATTTACAGTATTCTGTTTGTTTCAGGTGTACAGCAAACGTGATTCACTTATATATATGTATATATATATTCACTTATATATTATATATGTATATATATTCTTTTTCATTCTTTTCCATTATAGGTTATTACAAGATATTGAATATAGTTCCCTGTGCTCTACAGTAAATCCTTGTTGTTTGTCTACTTTATATATAGCAGTTTGTATCTGTTAATCCCATACTCTTAATTTATCCCTCCCCCACCTCCATTTCCGCTTTGGTAACTGAAAGTTTGTTTTCTGTGCTTGTGAGTCTGTTTCTGTTTTGTAAATAAGTTCATCTGTGTTGTTTTTTTTAGATTCTACATATAAGTGATATCCTATGATATTTGTCTTTCTCTGTCGGACTTATTTCACTTAGTATGATCATCTGCAGGTCCATCCATGTTGCTGCAAATGGCATTATTTCATTCTTTTTTAAAGGCTGAGTAATAGTCCATGGTCACTGGAAAGTTTTAAGCACTGGAATGACACTACTGGACTTGTGGTTTTGAAAAGTTCTGATTGACAGCATAGAGGCTGCAGTGGAGGTGGTTAAGTCCAGAGTTTGTGAGATGAAACAGTCAAAATGGGCTTGAGTTTGGCGCTTGTGAGTGGATTCTAAGGCCCTTCAGCCTGAAAAGAGGAGTGGAATTTGAGCTGTCTATGGGAGGTCCATTTGGCATTTGGATTTGGAGATAGGCAAAAAGTGCGGAAAGACAGTATGGATTAGGGGATGATTTTGTGTATAACCGGGGGAGGTGGGGTGGATAAGGGAGACCATGTCAAGTAACAAGAGAGGGTCGGCAGCACACCTGAATTTTAGAGGCAAGATGAGTAGCAGAGCCAACAAAGGAGAGTCAGAGTGAAAAATCAGAGTGATCAGAGGAGAAGCAGATGAGCACAGCATAGAAGCCAAGGACTGTGGCTGTTATGAGAAGAAACACCCGACATCTCCAGCAGGTCATGGAAGATGAAGCCTGCGTAGAGCTCATGTGCCTTGTGGCTCAGTCTTGACGTTATATCTTTTACAGTCTCATCTGATATATATGAAAATATCAGCCGTTTGATATCCAAAAGGCAAGAAGAATCTTTGCTGAAATCTTTCAAAGGACGCCATAATGCCCAACAACATCTTAAATTCTCCCTGCTCTTTCCCTGTAATCTGCCACCTTCCAAGTTACCCGGTCCCCGTCCTGTAAATTCTCCAACATCTCTCCAATCCAGCCCTCACTAGCTCTTTCTTTCACCCCAGCACCTCTTATCTTCCATGTTGATTCTGTTCTGTTCTACTAGTAACTCTCCGCCTTTTCCAGTATTTCTCAATTCTTCGCTCATCTTTGCAAGGAACTCATTTCTTCGCTCATTCTTTGCAAGGAACAAGCTGGTAAAGACAGCATTCTTGGCAGAAGTGTGGAGGAGGAATAGACTATCAGTATTCCTCCGTTAATCCTTTCCTGACCCAAAGCAGGCTGTTGGTGACCTTTGGTAGAGTGCTTTCAGGTAAGCAATGGGGGTAGAGGCAGATAGCAGTGTGTTGAAAGTTAATTAATTGGGGGATAAGGCTGTACAAAGTGGTGAGTACAGACTATTTATTCCAGAAGCTTGATTTGGAAGGGAAAGAAAATAAAAGGCTGACCAGAAGATGTTAGGTTATTGAGATAAGGTCCTTTAAACATGTTTTTGGAGTGAATTTTTGTTTTGCAATCATACTTACAGCAGAGATTCATGTAGGCCATGGCTGTCATCTTAAGAGGAAAAAACAATACCGTCTGCATTGCTCATTATTATTATTATTTTTAAAGGTTTTTTTTTTTTTTTGATGTGGACCATTTTTAAAGACTTTTAAGTCTTTTTTGTTACAATTTTGCTTCTGTTTTACGTTTTGGTGTTTTGGCCATGAGGCATGTGGGATCTTAGCTCCCCAACCAGGGATCAAACCCACACCCCCTGCATTGGAAGGCAAAGTCTTAACCACTGGCCCATCAGGGAAGTCCCACATTGCTCATTATTAATATGTATTGTCATTGGAACTGATGAAGAAGAAAGTCACAGTACCCCCAGGCCAGAAGCCTGGATCCCAGAACATGGACATTTACTACTAGAGAGGCTTAAACATTATGAGGACAGGGTGAGGTATGAATGTGGGTCCACCTTGAGGGGAAGGAATGAGCCGAGCGATGGGGCTTATTGACGCAGGGAAAAGTGCCTTTTGTTTTATGCTCATAGACTTTACCCAGATTACTTATTCAATAAATATTTGTGCATCGCCTACCATTTCGTTCCCATTGTTCTAGGCCTCGGGGTTCCTAGGGCTCCTGGGGCTGTAGCAGGGCAGATATAATATCCCATCATTCCTTTGCTAATTTTTTTCTTAACCCAAAGATTCCCAGAGGGAAGTGGCTATTGAATTCTTCTATTAAGAGGCTGAGGATTTAGGTCTGGGAACAGGGGAGTGGATATCATTATTTATCTAAATGGGGAGGTGGATGTAGACAGGTGGCTCCGTCCATCACAGGAGGACCATGAGGGTTTGCCGTGACTAGCTGTCTTACACCTTGGCCCTTTGGTAATAAGGGAATCCTAAAAAGTATGTGTGACTCAGCAGCACCTGTTGCCACTGTGGTGAGGTGACCCCAAGTTCAGAAATGTAGGGAAAGGTCAAGTTTAAATTAGTGAATGGTTATGTGCAATGGCATTCACTTTCTTTGCTTCTGCACTTCATAAAACTAGAAATACAAGAAGGTTAACAGAATATTGCCATGGAATATTGCCTGCACTAGGATCTGGGTAGGAATGTTTGTAACCGGCACAATATTTATACACATGTGGCAGTTGTGAAACTTGTTATTAGGGTGTCATGTGGAAATCTGCTTTCTTAAGAAGACTACAAAAATGTTTGCCCAATCCTTCCTCCCAGTTGCTAATTCTCCTTAAACGTCTATGTTTTACTCTTCATGGCTGGTCTTTGTAAATGAAAGTTTGGGTTGAACAGTCTTGGGAGTTTGAGGGAAGTCTCTTGGCAACTGTGTAGGTCAGTGTTTGAATCAAAAAAGGGGTCTAAACCCTCCCCCATCAGTGAGTCTTTTGGCCGAGTGTCATGGCCTCACCATTTTGTCCGGACCCTGGGCACAGGGATCTGCTTCAGGCCAGGCCAAGTGATCTTGAACCCAACAGGCAGAAGTCACGAGGTTCTACTTCTACTAGAAAAACAAAGCTCCTTTCCTAGTCATATGTCCTCAGTAGAATCCGCCCACTTTCTAAAGGCAATCAGCAAGTAATGACAGGCTGGAGGAAGCTATGTGATTACTATATAGGAAAAAATGACAGGCATAAGTAAGCATTCATCACATTGAGGTAGAAATCACCCACTTGTTACAAGAGCATCCACTGTGAAATCAGATTGTTCTACCACACCTCCTGCGATGAAGTCAAGAGCCTGAAATAGCCCACAGTTCAAAGGACATTCCAGCAGAAGACAGATGATGATAATCGCAGTTACCGTGGGCAGCTCAAGAAGGGACCTGCCTATGTGGATGAGACTGTTGATGTTTGGCTTCAGCTTTTCACCTGTCTGCTTGTAGATTTCTGTGATTGTCTGCTGTCAGGATTGAGAGGGAGCTGTGAGTGATGAAATCCGTGGTGAGAAGTCATCCCACAATGAGAAGAAGTTGTGGGTTGAGGGTGATCTGCGTGTGTCGTGGAGGGCGCAGGTGCGAGTCAAGAGGCAGTTCCGCCAGAGGTGTATCTGCTCCTGAAAGAGTCACTCTGCTGTGTGACAGGTCACGTAGGTTTTTGCATTTTGTGTCTGGACAGCCATGGTTTATTACTGTGTGTGCATGATTTTCTGAACAAAGACTATCTTTCTCTCTCTCTGTTTTTAAACTGAAGTATAGTTGATTTACAATGTTGTGGTAATTTCTGCCGTATAGCCAAGTGATTCAGTTATACATATATATACTATTTTTCATTTTCTTTTCCATTACGGTTTATCACAAGATATTGAATATAGTTCCCTGTGCTGTACAGTAGGACCTTGTTGTTTATCCATTCTGTGTGTACGAGTTTGCATCTGCTAATCCCAAACTCCCAATCCTTCCCTCTCCCAGCCCCCTCCCCCTTGGCAATCACCAGTCTATTCTCTATGTCCCTGATATTGTTTCTGTTTCATAGGTTCATTTGTGTCATATTTTAGATTCCACATATAAGTGATAGCATATGGTATTTGTCTTTCTCTTTCTGACTGCACTTAGTGTGATATCTCTAGTTGCATCCATGTTGCTGCAGATGACTTTATTTCATTCTTTTTTATGGCTGAGTAATATTCCATTGTATATATGTACCACATCTTCTTTGTCCATTCATCTGTCATGGACATTTAGGATGTTTGGTTATTGTCTTGGCAATTGTAAATAGTGATGCAATGAACATAGGGGTGCGTGTATTGTTTTGAATTGTAGTTTTGTCTGGATATATGCCTAGGAGTGGGATTGCTGGATCATATGGTAATTCTAGTTTTAGTTTTCTAAGGAACCTCTGTACTGTTTTCCACAGTGGCTGCACCAACTTACATTCCCACCAACAGTGTAGGAGGGCTTCCCTTTCTCCACACCCTCTCCAGCACTTGTTATTTGTAGACTTTTTAATGATGGTCATTCTGACCAGCATGAGGTGATACCTCATTGCAGTTTTGATTCACATTTCTCCAGTAATTAGCTATGTTGAGCATCTTTTATGTGCCTATTGGCCATCTGTATTTCTTCTTTGGAGAAATGTCTCTTTAGGTCTTCTGCCCATTTTTTGATCGGGTTGTTTGTTTTTTTGTTGTAGAGTTATGTGAGCTCTTTGTATATTTGAAATCAAGCCCTCGTCGGTCGCATCGTTTGCAAATATTTTCTGGCATTCTGTAGGTTGTCTTTTTGTTTTCTTTATGGTTTCATTTGCTGTGCAAAAGCTTGTAAGTTTGATTAGGTCCCATTTGTTTATTTTCATTTTTATTTCTATTGCCTTGGGAGACTGACCTAAGAAAACATTGGCATGATTTATGTCAGAGAATGTTTTGTCTATGTGCTCTTTTAGGAGTTTTACAGTGTCATGTCTTATGTTTAAGTCCTTAAGCCATTTTGAGTTTATTTTTGTGTATGGTGAGAGGGTGTGTTCTAACTTAATTGATTTACATGCTGCTGTTTAGCTTTCCTAACACTTGCTGAAGGGACTGTCTTTTTCCCATTGTATGTTCTTGCCTCCTTTGTGGAAGATTAATTGACTGTAGGTGTGTGGGTTTATTTCTGGGCTGTCTGTTCTGTTCCATAGATCTACATGTCTGTTTTTGTGCCAGTACCATGCTGATTTGATTACTGTAGCTTTGTAGTATTGTCTGAAGCCTGGGATGGTTATGCCTCCTGCTTTGTTCTTTCTCTTCAGGATTGCTTTGGCAATTCTGGGTCTTTTATGGTTCCATATGAATTTTAGAATTATTTGTTTTAGTTCTGTGAAAAAGGTCATGGTAATTTGATAGAGATCACATTAAATCCATAGATTGCTTTGGGTAGAATGGGCATTTTAACAGTATTAATTCTTCCAATCCAAGAGCATGGGATATCTTTCCATTTCTTTGAATCATCTTCAACTTCCTTTATTAAAGTTTTATAGTTCTCAGAGTATAAATCTTTCACCTCCTTGGTGAGGTTTATTCCTAAGTATTTTATTTTGGGGTTGCGATTTTAAAAGGTATTTTTTTTTACATTCCGTTTCTGATATTTCATTGTTGGTGTAAAGAAATGCAACGGGTTTCTGTACATTAATCTTGTATCCTGCTACCTTGCTGAATTTGTTTATCAGTTCTAGCAGCTTTTGTGTGGAGTCTTCAGGGTTTTGAAAGAAGGCTGTCTTCCATCCTCTTAATCATCCTGTCTACCTCCTGGCACCAATAGGCAGATCTGTGCCCTGTGTGTGCCCTTCGTTCCCTGTCTTTCTTCTTGCACAGCTTTTTATTCCCCTTCCTGCTAAAGCAGCCTGACTTAGGTTTCTGAATGCTCCTAAAAACAGTCCAAACTTTGCCTCTAGTAACCCACCAGCCTCCTCAGTATGAACAGCAGGGGGTGAAACTCTTGATATGGCTTCTTCCTCTTCCATTGAAATACGCCAGGTCCTATTTCTTCTGAGATATTATTGAAGTCCTATGCAATGTTCATAAAGCAAAAATACTTAATGCACTGAAAAATTTTGTAAACAGTTTAATCCTCAGGAGACGCCATATAAACCAAGTGTTTGTTTTCATGTAAGAAACTGTTATCCAAGTTGCAAAGAAGGATAATTTGGCCTTTGGAGACTTGGGTGGCTTCTCTATTCATTCAGATCTTTCCTTTGGGTTTCTTTGAGTCAAATACTGTGAGTCAGCAGATGCTACAATGACGGAAAATATGGAAGATGGTCCCTGCTCTGTCTTTCTGGAGTGATCAGCCAGTGAGAAAGGTGGGCAGTAGTCCAAAGTCTGCACAAAGAAATGATAAAATCCCATTCATGAAACTGATAAAATACCATGCAGTGGGTGTCGGAAGTAAAGGAGAGAACACCGCTGCTGGGGAATGGGCCCTGAAGGGTAAGGTAGAGCAGAGTGGGGTGGGCGGGGGTGTGGCAGAGGCTTTGGAAACTCACACAAGGAAGGTCATTTGCACAGGAGGGAAGGATCTGAAAGGGAGCAAGCGTGGCCTGAGAGGAGAGGCAGGGAGAGGTCAACTGTAACGGAGAATGCAGGGTGTGAGCTGTTTTATAAGGAGCTCGGTGGGTGAGTGGATGGTCATCTTAAAGATCCACTGAACTTATTTGTCAAGAATTGAAATTTCAAGCCATGAAGAGTTCAGCGCAGTCCAACCTGAATCCTGCCTACTGTTGCCATGGCCTCCTGTTGAGGGTGCTTCATGTAAGTCGAAATCTGGGCAGGCTGTATTTCCAGAATGATCACACTCCCTTGTTTTAGTGATTTTTCTTCCTTCTCTCCCCACGCCTGTGGTTTGCGCGCTGAATCCCTATCACTCTCGAATTTCTGATTGAGACCCTATTCCAGCATTCTGGATTCTGTGACTCTACCATTCAGGCCGCAGGAGTCCAGAATGATTGGGGAGCAGATGTTCTTTGAGAAAAATCTCTTGTATTTGTTTTCAGAGTGTTTTATATGGGGCTAAAGAATACTTTATTTCACCAGACTCAGGCAGTCAAAGAGTTTTTCCAAAAATTTCAGATTTTTCTAACCTGGTTATTGCACAGAAGAATAAGCAAGGATATGTTCTGCTGTATCCTTTTTTGGTATGTTAGTAATTTGTTTTGTTTCATTTTTGGTCAGAAGAAGGGTCCTTATTCTTAGCTTATTGAAGTCATCAGAAGCTTATCGTCTTTAAAAACCCATTGTAGATTGGCTTTCTTAAATCTATGGACACCATTTTTTGGTTCTTTTTAACACTGTGGATAAAACTGTTCAATAAAATTAAAATTGTTCATTGTTATTTGGGCTGTTCAGAAAAGAATGCTTCAGAGTCTTAAAAGAAATAGGTTCAAAATACCTTGAGTTGGGCCCTTGGTTTCTTAAGGATTGGGAGCCGCAAGTAAAGGCATTATTATTATTATTATTATTTCTGAAATAAAGAAGTCTTCAGCAGTGGGTAGATTGCAGAGTGAGGGGACAGAGCCTGAATGGAGTATGGACCCCTGCAAACACACGTCTCTGTCTCACTGTCAGAATTCCAGTCACAAGGCCCGGTGGGGTGATCTTTTCCACAGTTGGGAGAGAAAAAGAGACAGAAGGTCCAGAAATGGAGCTTCCCAGTGGAAAGCACAACTGATAGCCTGGAAAAGAGCGATGCTTTCCTCTGGATAATAGTTCATATAATTGAGGGAAATCTAAGGAGACCCCCTGGGACCAGCAGTACCTTTCAGATAGTAAATGCTGCGAGATGGTCCCTGGTATGGACTGAATTGTGTCCCTGCCAAGTTCACATGTGTGTGATAGTGTTTGGAGTTGGGGCCTTTGGAAGGTAACTAGGTTTAGTTTTAGTGCATTCTCTTTGCCTCTCTCTCTCCTCTCCCTCTCTCATCCCTCCCTCTTTCCTCACTGTGCCACGTGAGGACACATGGAGACATCGGCCATGGCAAGCCAGGAAGAGAGCTCTCACTGGAACCCAGCCCTGCTGGCAGCCTGATCTCAGACTTCCAGCCACCAGAACTGTGAGAAAATAAATGTCCGTGGTTTAAGCCTCCTTTGACTATGGTGTTTTGTTATGGCAGCCTGACCTGCCTAAAATGCCAACCCCTAAAATGCCTTCCTAAAGCTAAACATTTATTGATTCTGAGACCTGGGATCGTTGGTATGAATCCCTGGGCTCTGTTTTCTCAGTCACTTGATGTGGTTGGAGCTGTCATGTTCAAAGTAAGCGGATGGGGAGAGAGGCCCCACTGGACCCCAGACTCAGCAGTCCGTAAAGCCTAGAGAAGCCGACCCCCTGATGTCCTCAGAAAAGCCAAACTCCTCACGTGCTTCTCAAGGCCGTGCTGGCCCCCAGCCTCACTTCCAAGCTTTCCCTTTGCATGTTGCCCTGTTTCTGGGACCCATGGGCCTCCCCAGAGCAGCAATCCTGAACACCCTCAGGTAGGACTTCTGTTCTCTCCTCTGTGCTGTTAAAGCAAAGCCAGAGCCGGACAGCAGATAAAGCAGGAAGAACACGTTTTATTGCAGAACTATCGCGATAGGGGAAATGAGACCTCAGTACAGAGCTGGGCTCAGCTCGGAGTACGGCCCGGACAAGTGGGGATTTATAGCCGAGGAGCAGGGTGTGGGATCCGTGGGTAGGAAATTACTGAGAGGAAGCATCAGGGGTCGGGGGGATTCTGGCTAAACTGAACTTGACAGGATTCTTGCTGACGGTGGGCCCCAAGCCTGGGGGGATAAGGAATTTGACCAGCTATTGAGGATGGGAGATTCTGGCTAAACCCACAGGATTCTTAGCTGAAATTGGGTGACACAGAGATTACGTGGGAGTCCAAGGTTGAGGCCTCGTTGAGAAATGGATTCAGAAGAGCCTGACGAATTTGGTCAGGGAGAGGGTCTGTCAGGTCCGCAGACCTCCTTGTTGTGTCGTGTCGTACTTAACTGCTCTGCTCATCCTGTGGGCTGTGAGCCCCTCAAAAGTTTGCCTTCTTCATCCTGGAACCCGGGGCCCCCGGACCCCTGCCGGGTACAGAGGAGGTGCTCGGAAGAGGTTTTCTGAGGCAGTGAAAGTGTCTGGGATGAGGGCGCAGGGCTCGCTCCCTCCCAACAGCAAGGGGCTACACTGAAAGCTCTTCCAATGGGAAGCATTCCTGTCCCAGCTGGTCAGCCTCAAAGGATGGGCACAGGATGCCCCCGAGGCCACGTCGGTGGGGACACTTCACCAATATAATTTCCTACAGCCGCCGGCAGCATGAGAGCTGAATGGTAAATGGAATTTTTGTTCACGGTTCTTGGTTGAGCTCATGAGGTGATGTGAAAGGCACAGAAAGAAACCATTCGTGGTGGGGTTGGGACGTTCAAATTCCCTTCTCGCCAAAGAGGAGGCCCCCGGCGCCCTCTAAACACCTCTGTGTGCAGACTCCAGCCACTGGCTCGGCGATGACCCACAGTGTCAAAGGCAGCTGGGGTGCGCGGCCACAGCCCAAGGGTGCCTCCGGGGGAGGGGCAGCCTCCCCTGAGCTGCCGCAGGGAGCCAGAACAGATGATCTCAAACAGTTTTTAAGTGGGAGAGGGGCTGAAGTAGAGTTGATGGTTTCTTTGGTTAAGCAGAAAAAATTTTAAAAATGGTCAGCCACCGTCACCATTCTTTTTCATAAAATGGAAAAATATATTTTACTGAGAAAAGTGGTAAAAATGTGCGAAGTTTCCACTCCACTTCACCCCAGCCCTGACTCTCAGGCCCTCGAGGGAAGGTCAGATAAAAACAACTACCGTAACCTTCTTAGAGGGACCAGAAATGTGGAGATGACCTCACCCAGCGCCTCAGATGCCCACGGTGCCGTCTTTCGCCTCCTGGAATCACTGCCATCATTAGTTTTGAAGTGTGACCATCCCTCAGCTCAGGTGTGAGAGCCTCTGTCCACCAGTGGTGACGGAAGACCCTGAGCACCAGAATAGGACTAATAAAGTGGATCTGACACCTTGGATGGGACAAAAATTACATTCTTATTTTCATGAACCTTTCACTGAAATTTAGCACTTCCTTCCATCACGAATATGGCATGGTATTAGTTTCCTAGGGCGGTGGTAACAAAGAACCTCAAACCCAGGGCTTAGGACCAGAGGAGATGGGGTGGTGTGACCGCAGAGAGACAACAGGTACTTATCTTCTCACAGCTCTGGAGGCTGGAAGTTGGAGGTCAAGGTATGGGCAGAATTGGTTCCTTCTGAGGGCTGTGAGGGAGAGTCTGTCCCAGGCCTTGCCCCCAGCTTCTGCTGGTTGGCTGGCAATCCTTGACGTTCCTTGGCTTCTACAAGCATCATTCTAACCTCTGTCTTCATCTTCACATGGTGTTCTTCCTGTGTGCTTAACTGTGTGCAAATTTCCCCCTTTAATAAGGACCCCAGTCATAAGTGGACGAGGGCCCGCTCTAATAGACCTCATTGTAACTTGGTAAAGACTCTCCAAATCAGGTCACGTTCTGAGGCTCTGGGGATTAGGGCTCCAACAGAGACGTTTTGCAGGGTGGGGGCCACAGGTCAGCCCCTAACAGGCACCGACCCGCTCAGCAGTGGAGCCCGCGACTTCGCCTCCGAAAGAGCTCATCGGCATTTGCACAGCACAGTAGTAGCTGTGGACCCTTCCAAATACGGGCGGAGCTCATGCTGCTTTCAAAATGAAGATAGTTATTAGACATGCAGCTACAAATCATTAGCAGATACAATAATAAAGGGCATTCCAGCATAGAAGAGTTTTTTTCTTATAAAACTATTTTTAAAGAAATTGATGTATTTCGATGTTGTTAACATGATAGCCCAAAGAGAGCGTCCACCTGATGCCTGAAATCCAGCATACTGTTGCTCTGACCCACAACAGTAGTGCAGGTTACCCTCACCAGCATTTATACAGAGCAGGGAGTTCTAGTTTTTGCCAATTGATAGTGTTGTGTGTATGAGGAGATTCCACCCTACAGACAGCTGCGGGACTCCAAGGGGAATCCAAGTCCCCTCCAAGCTGCGGAACTTCTTTCCCTCACAAACCGGGTACAAGCACATTCATTGCTCCAGGGTTTGAAGCTGTGTGTCTTCTTATGTCTCCATTTCTATAAGATAATCTGTAGTTTGAATTCATGCTGTATTTTCTTTCAGTGACTAAGTTTAAAAGGCTTGGGATTTGTTCAGCAGCGTAGAATATTACTTTGGTACACTTTTAAAAGTATTTTGATACATTTATTTCAACATCGTTGATTTCCTTTGTAATCCTGTATCATTTATTTTATGAACTGTGGTGAAAGGTTCCATGATATAAAAATGTTTGTGGAGGGTTTGTGGCTCCTGCTGGCTTCGGGAAGAACTTACTTACACAGAGAACTGTAGGAGACCCAGTTCTGTTCCTCTCGCTGGCTGTCCAAGAGCCCACTGTCCTCTGAACACTGAGGACACTGTCCTCTGAACCCACCCGGCTGCGTTTTCTCTCCGGTGCCCTTGAACCCTCTGTGGATGTGGCCTGTGTTGCAAGCAGCCAGCCAGGAGGGAGGCTCTCAGGGCAAATCTGGACCACTCTTCCCACGCTTCTCCAGGATGGGGTCATCCCGGGGGCAGGGCGCCCTCTGCTTGTGTGTGACAGAATCCCTCTGGCAAGGTGGACTTGAAGGGGCGAACTGAGGTGACACTATGGGGTGCCCCGCAACCTGCCAAAGGGCACACTTTGATTAGAAGTTGTCAGGAGGGCGAAAATTCCCCCTCTACCCTTCTTGAGTTCTTGTGGCTGGACTCATAATAAAACTGACATAAGACAGATGAACAGGAGAAAAAGAAACAAATTTTACCTTTTGTGTACAGAGGGAGATCTCATAGAAATGGGACTTGAGAAGTGGCTAAAAAGCAGGCAGCTTTTAAACCTTTGAGCCTATAAATTTGTGGGGAATTGACAAGATAAAGAAACTTAGGTTTGGGGTGCTCTGTTAGGGAAGAATATAAACGGAGTTTGGGCTGGGGTAATAAAGAAGGGACAAGATCTGTTTATATAGGTTTCTCAGCCCTGGATTCCCCATCTCTGGAGATAAAGGTGGTCTTCTACCTCTAGATGCAGGGGGTGCATCTTTCACATGGGAGATTTATTTTTCTGATTTCAGAGAGACAGAAAGGAGGGTCAGAGTGTCCCTCGTGCATTGGCTGTTTCTTAAGTAACCGTAATTCAAGATAACCCATACGCCATTGAGGCATATTTTGGAGCGACCTGCCCTGAGCCCCCAAAAAGTCATGACAGGAGTAATTATCACCAGGCAGGCATGATTCTCCCCAGTTGGAGACATAGACACAGGTGTGGAGTATTTAAATACCCTGTGTCAAATTGCAAACTGTTGTGATCCAGCCAGATGTGAACAAGATCTTTTGTTTCCAAATTCCCGGATCTTTCCATCCCAGCAGGCTGCCTAAAGTTAACAAAAGAGGACTTTTTTTTTTTTTTTAATCTGCTCTGCAGCATCTTAAGCTGATTTAAAATGGAAAACGGAGTGGGTACTGAGTTGGCAATTAATGAAATACTGAAGCATCATCATAGCAACCTCATTCTTGATTAAGGAGCCTGCCTTTCATATCTGGCCAACTGGTGTGTTAAAGCAACCGTCAGTGCTTTAGAGTTTATAGAAAAAGCAAATCCCAGACTTTATTTCCTGGGGTTGTATTAATCCTATTTATAATTTTCTGTATATTATGATGTTTTGACATTTAAAAAAAACCTTTCTGGCTGGGGAGAAGAGCTGTCAGTTCCTAGAGATCACAAAGTGCCCAGCCAGGAGCTTGTCTTTAATATGTAAATGAACCCATCTGGAGCCCCACTTCCTCTCCGTGGCCCTGGGGCCCCAGGAGAATATTCCTGTGCCTGTCATCCCAGGGCCAGGCACCAGGCAACTAAGGGCACCCCTGTAGCCCAAGGCCCACCAAAATTATTCAAACTAGCCAATCCTAAAGTGTTCACCCTGTCCTGTCTCGAAGGGTCCTGGCCTTAGTCCCCATCATCTGTAGGGGTCTTCTGGCCATCACAGGGCAGGTCACCATCCTCATGGAAAACGAGGGACCTAAAAGTGTCATGTTTCAAAGGCAGGTCTGTTTGTGGTCGCTTACTCAGCTGCTGTCCCCATCCCATCCTTAGATACCTGTGGCTCAATGCTTAGTCAAAAATAATAAAAGACAACCCTCAGAGTGGGAGAAAATATTTGCAAATGAAGCAACTGACAAAGGATTAATCTCCAAAATTTACAAGCAGCTCATGTAGCTCAATAACAAAAAAACAAACAACCCAATCCAAAAATGGGCAGAAGACCTAAATAGACATTTCTCCAAAGAAGATATACAGACTGCCAACAAACACATGAAAGAATGCTCAACATCATTAATCATTAGAGAAATGCAAATCAAAACTATAATGAGATATCATCTCACACCAGTCAGAATGGCCATCATCAAAAAATCTAGAAACAATAAATGCTGGAGAGGGTGTGGAGAAAAGGGAACACTCTTGCACTGCTGTTGGGAATGTGAATTGGTACAGCCACTATGGAGAACAGTATGGAGGTTCCTTAAAAAACTACAAATAGAACTACCATATGACCCAGCAATCCCACTACTGGGCATGTACCCTGAGAAAACCATAATTCAAAAACCATAATTCAAAAAAACCATAATTCATGTACCACAATGTTCATTGCAGCTCTATTTACAATAGCCAGGAGATGGAAACAAGCTAAGTGTCCATCATCGGATGAATGGGTAAAGAAGATGTGGCACATATATACAATGGAATATTACTCAGCCATAAAAAGAAACGAAATGGAGCTATTTGTAATGAGGTGGATGGAGATGCAAGAGGGAAGAGATATGGGAACATATGTATATGTATAACTGATTCACTTTGTTATAAAGCAGAAACTAACACACCATTGTAAAGCAATTATACTCTAACAAAGATGTTAAAAAAAAAAACAAAAAACCAAGCAAGGAGCACTTGATCCCACTCCCCTAAAGCCCCTGGGGAGGTTGCTTAGCTCAGCTTCGATCACAGATGTCCCACTCCACGTCCTCAGGCACTTTTAGGTGTGGCTGCCTACTGACCTGCTCAGTCTCTTCCTGAAACCAAATAATGATAAAATTATGATGCTGCCCGCGGCTCTCCTGAGTGTAGACCACAGCCGCTCTGAGCTTGATTGGGACACCTGGCCAAGGGAGGCCCTGTGCACAGCAGAGGCCATCAAGGGCTTATCAGGAAGATATCCAAAAGGATAAAAGCAAACAAACAACAGTTGGGGATGGACAGGAGATACAAAAGAAAAAAAAAAAGAAAAATTAAGCTGCTTAGAGATACCAGCCGACCAACGATTCTCAAATATTTTGCTTAAGGAAAAAATAAAAGAGGAAAGGGTTTTCTCCAGGAGAGGTCCCTGCAGACACCGGGGTTTCCCTTCCTTCCTCTTACTATTATTTTTTTTTGCGGTATGCAGGCCCCTCACGGGCACGAACCCGCGTCCCCTGCATCAGCAGGCGGACTCTCAACCACTGCGCCACCAGGGCAGCCCCCTTCCTCTTATTGACCTGAGAGAGAAACTGATGATGTAACTTTGGGTGGCTAAAGCCTCAAGCAAAAAACAAACAACTCCCACCCCAGTACAGCTTTAGGAGGCTACAAGACCAAGAGAAAAAAAAAAGGGAAACTGAATTTTTTTTTCCTGAGCACATGGCAGGTCTAACCAACATTACTAGAGCCCTAGATTACCTAATGAATTCAAAACACACTCCTAGATACAGAGGGAGAAACTGGAGAGGGAATTAAAGAAATTATGGATACATAGAATATTTTAATATAAATATATAACACGTTGTGTAACTGCTAAAACAAATATTTGATTAAAATATTTAATACTAATAAATATTGATATAAGCATTTTCTTATTTTTACTATTAAATATTTAATTATTAATATAGTTCATGAAAATGATTATATATGATTATATAACTAAATTAAGACAAAGATTTCATATACATAGATACTAAAGAATATATAATTATGTAACTAAATTAAAAACAAGTTCCATAATTTGATCCAGTTAAAAACCCAAAATTTGCATACTAAAAAAAATCGTGACAAAAAATAAAAAAGGCGCCTATTGGCTTTTGTGCTTGTACCACAGAGTTTCTCAAATTAACTTTAACATTTGCTAAAATGCACTAATTAACAAAACTTCATGGACTTAGTCAGTACTGGGCCTCAAATTATAGTTATATCTGAGGATCCCACTGAATTGAAACATTGTACCCCCATAATCTTAAAAAAGTAACTAAATATCAAATGGAGGAGAAATGGGTATACTCTGTTGTCTTCCTAAATTACCCGCCATCACAGGACCTATTGCTTTGAAATATTCCAAATTGGACATAGATGGTCTGATACAATAAATAATGAATTAAAATAAAAGGACTTTTTTCTGACATTTACAAACTGGCTCAGTAAAATGGAATCCCACAAACACCCAGTTAAAATAGTTAACATGGCTCCATGTACGTTAATACAGGGCCTTATTAACTATATGAAATCTAACGAATAAAGTGTGATTATCCCCACTGTTTCTCCATTTGACAGCTCAATTTTCCTTGTTCTGGAATCTGGAAAAAATAAAGGGCGCCTCATGGTGGATTCCTACAATCTTTTTTTTTTTTTTTTCCATGAAACAAACCAGTATTTCTTGCAAGTTAACCAAAATACATTCCGTGTTAAAACACAATTTTTGTATAGATACAGTTGCATTTAAAAAACTCGTAACGGTTTTCTTACCAGTATTTTTGCATTCATAATATAAAAGTGAAATAAAGCACTAAGGAGAGCGCTCTTAACTTTTTATTTTTAAATTTTTATTTATTTTTAAAATTAAAATTCAAAAATTTTATATTGGAGTGTAGTTGATTTACAATGTTGTGATTTCTGGTGTACAGCAAAGTGATTCAGTTATACACGTATACGTATAACTTATATGTATATGCATACATATATATATATATTCTTTTTCAGATTCTTTTCCCATATGGGGAATTCCTACAATCTTAATGCTGTGCTTCCATCGATTAGGGCCCAATATCCAATACCCAATATTATTAAAATTATTGATATTATTCAGTCCACAACTGGCTAGCATTTTGCTCTTATGGATATGGTGGACGTGTCTGTTCAGTGTCAATTTCAACAGCCTCTCAGCTGAGTTGCTCCACTTCCCAAGGGACATGTTTTCCATGTTTCCCATGGGGCACCCCAGCAGCTTTGCCATCCTGATCTTTTCAGACAAGACCTTCACTGCATCCACCTTTCTCTAGGACACAGTATGACATTACATTAATGATATCCTCCTCCAAGGACACTCATTTGACACCCTCATTAAGGACACACAAGTCTAACATCTTTTAGTCATTATCGGGTTCTGGTGGCATCACATATTTCTCATTTACAAATTTTACTTCCCAATTAAAATCAACAGACACTTCCATTTGTACCCTCAAAAACTCCTTCACTATAGAAGCTTTGAAGTTCCATTTATCATCCTTTTCTTTTATGGTGTGTTTTGTATCCTGTTTTAAAAAAAAATCACCCAGTCCAAGATCAGAAAACTTTTCTTCCAGAAGCTTTATTGTTATACCTTTCACCTTTAGATATTGCAATCCACCTGGATTTGACTTGTGTATAGTGTAAGGTAGGGGTCAGGTACTTCTTACCCATGTGGATATCAGATAGACCCAGGACTCTTTTTTTAAACATCTTTATTGGAGTGTAATTGCTTTACAGTGTTGTGTTAGTTTCTGCTGTATAACAAAGTGAATCAGCTATATGTATACATATGTCCCCATATCCCCTCCCTCTTGCGTCTCCCTCCCACCCTCCCTATCCCACCCATCTAGGTGGTCACAAAACACCGAGCTGATCTTCCCGTGCAATGCAGCTGCTTCCCACTAGCTATCTGTTTTACGTTTGGTAGTGTATATATGTCCATGCCACTCTCTCACATCGTTCCAGCTTACCCTTCCCCCTCCCCATGTCCTCAAGTCCGTCCTCTACGTCTGCCTCTTTATTCCTGTCCTGCCCCTAGGTTCATGAGAACCATTTTTTCTTTTTCTTTTTTTGGATTCCATGTATACATGTTAGCATACGGTATTTGTTTTTCTGACTTACTTCTCTCTGTATGACAGACTCTAGGTCCATCCACCTCACTACAAATAACTCAATTTCATTTCTTTTTATGGCTGAGTAATATTCCATTGTATTCATGTGCCACATCTTCTTTATCCATTCATCTGTCCATGGACACTCAGGTTGCTTCCATGTCCCGGATATTGTAAATAGTGATGCAATGAACATTGTGGTACATGACTCTTTTTGATGGTTTTCTCATGGTGTATGCCCAGTAGTGGGATTGCTGGGTCGTATGGTAGTTCTATTTTTAGTTTTTTAAGGAACCTCCATACTGTTCTCCATAGTGGCTGTATCCATTTACATTCCTGCCAACAGGGCATGAAGATTCCCTTTTCTCCTCACCCTCTCCAGCATTTAGACCCAGGACTCTTTTTCTCTCCCATTGTGAAGCACAGGCTCTGGACGCGCAGGCTCAGCGGCCATGGCTCATGGGCCCAGCCACTGCATGGCATGTGGGATCTTCTTGGACCGGGGCACAAACCCATATCCCCCGCATTGGCAGGCGGACTCTCAACCACTGCGCCACCAGGGAAGCCTGGACCCAGGACTCTTGATTGAAAGATCACTCTATCCCCACTAAACTGTGTTGCATTTATCATATGTGTGGGTTTCTTTCTGGGCTCTCTCTTCTGCTCCATTAACCTATTTTTCTATTGTAATGCCAGTTTTCTTACATAGTTAACTGCACATCAGCTTATGTGTATAGTAAAGGAAACTGCTGAACTTTGTCAAAAGATTAGATAGACACCCTCAGCTTTTGTATAAGATATCTAGTTGCCCAGGCTACCAGACAGCCTGGGGGAGTCATCTGGGTGCAAACAGAATTGCAGGACATGATTGTTCTGTGCCTCACTCCCCTCCATTTACTCATTGTCCTGTGAGAAACCTGTGATGGGGTGTGTACTCCTGATGTCTTCCTCATATTTTACTCCTCTCTCTTATGCTTCCAGAAAAATCTCTTTGCCCCCTCCCCCGTAAACGCTGCCCTGGAAGCATCACTGACAGGCTGTTCCCAAGACGCAGGGGTGGGGTGGGGTGCACTCACCACATAACAGAACCAACAGGAGATGCTTGATAAGTTGAGGTTTATTTTAAGGAGCTGGGTCACATGGTTATGGAGGATGAGAAGCTCCAAGATCTGCAGTCAGCCTGCTGGACACCCAGGAGGGCCAAGAGTGTGGTTCTAGTCTAACAGCTCGAGCCTCAGGAAGAACTGATGTTTAGCTGGAGTCTGAAAGCAGGGAAAGCCGTGAAGTACCAGTCCAAGCAGTCAGGCAGGAGGAGTTCCCGTCACTTGGGGGAAGGTCAGCCTTTTTCTTCTCTTCAGGCCTTCAACTGATTGGGTGCAGCCCACCCGCACTAGGGAGGGCAATCTGCTTTATTCAGCCTCCTTATTCAAATTTTCATCTCATCCAAAAAACACCCTCACAGACACACCCAGCATAGTGTTGGACCAAATGTCTAGGCACCTCATGGCCTAGGCAAGTTGGCGCACGGCCATTGCACTGCAAGAGCTGCGTTGTTCCCACTGCCTTGGAGGCTGACACCCAGGTCTCCTCCAGTGGGCAGGGGCTGGGCACCAGGTGGGAGCTGAGAGCTGCGGCCCAGCGTAGGTCTGGGGCAGTTGTAGGGAAGCTTATTCCAGACTGCTTTACCCGAGTGCTGCCCACTGGTGTTTTCAAAGAAACCAGCCTAGAGTAGAATCACCTGGGACATATGAAAACACAGATTCCTGGGCTCCAGACCTGCCTTACCTGAGTCTGTGTGGGATGACACCTTTGTGTAAAATAATTTATTGTACTGAAATATAGTTGATTTACAGTGTTGTGTTAATTTCTACTGTACAGCAAAGTGATGCAGTTTACACATATATACGTTCTTTTTCGTATTCTTTTCCATTATGGTTTATCACAGGATATTGAATCTAGTTCCCTGTGCTCTACAGTAGGACCTTGTTGTTTTTTCCAGTCTTTATATTATAACAGTTTGCATCTACTAATCCCAAACTCCCAATCCATCCTTCCTCTATACCCCCTTCCCTTTGGCAACCGCAACTCTGTTCTCTACGTCTGTGAGTCTGTTTCTGTTCTGTAGATAAGTTCATTTGTGTCATATTTTACAGTCCACATATAAGTGATATCATATGGTATTTGCCTCTCTCTTTCTGACTTATTTCACTTAGTATGATGATCTCTAGGTCCATCCATGTGCTGCAAATGGCATTATTTCATTCCTTTTAAGGGATGGAATCTTTGAACTTGCATTTTTAAGCAGCCTCCTGGGCGATTCTTCCACCTACTGAGTTTGAGAGCCTCTGGGTTTCTCAGGCTGCATGCCATCCATTCATTGTGCATTCCGTGCGATGCCATTCTGCTCTCCGATGGCCCGTGGGTTGGCAGCAGTCTTCTCAGATGTGTGAGGATAGCTCCGGAGCAGATGTCCTGAAGGTGGATCCCAGCCCTCTGAACTGCCCACCACCCTCTGTGAGTCCCTGGCTCTGGAATTCCCACCTCTGCTGCCACCTGTCACATCGCACCTGCCCTTCAAGAACAAGCTCGAGTACCACATCCTTCACCTGGCCCATCCAATGGGCTGGGCACCTCACCAGTTCTCTCTCCCTTGAGGCCATGGGCCTCTTGGCTGTGTGCTTTGGCCCCGGACACTCCCTCTGGCCTCAGAGTGGACCATTGCTGTTCATTCCAGGTCTTTCCCTTCAGATCCAGGAGGTCTTCCCCACCAGCCCACTTGAACTTAACTTTCCAGACTGTCCCTTTGGCTTTCCAGGCCTTGGGGTGTGGACTTCCAATGCCTTTGTCTCCAGGCCCTGTGGCCTCTGGTCCTTCGATGGAAGGTTGGATTCCTGGTCCTGGTGACACACCATATGCTCGATCAGAGATGCAGATGTAAATGGGAGTGTGAGGTATAACTTCTGGAGAGTGTGTTTCCTTTTTTTTTTAAAAAAATAAATTTACTTATTTTATTTATTTATTTTTGGCTGCGTTAGGTCCTCGTTACTGCGTGTGGGCTTTCTCTAGTTGTGGCAAGTGGGGGCTACTCTTTGTTGCGGTGGGCAGGCTTCTTATTGCGGTGGCTTCTCTTGTTGTGGCGCATGGGCTCTAGAGCGCAGGCTCAGTAGCTGTGGTGCACCGGCTTAGTTGCTCTGCGGCACGTGGGATCTTCCCAGACCAGGGCTCGAACCCGTGTGCCCTGCATTGGCAGGCGGATTCTTAACCACTGCGCCACCAGGGAGGTCCCCAGAGTGTGTTTCTTGGTCACTGCACTGTAGGCAGGAAGTTTCTTCCAATTGCACGTGAAAACGAACGACCCCAGGGAGTGTTGGCCAGTCGGGCCATGGAGCGTGGTGCTCGCTCTGCCGTCTGAACGCCAGTGCTGTGAGTGAGCTGAGCGTCCCTTCCTGGGGACTGAGATCCAGGCGAAGGATCCCGGGAAAGGGCACAGGAGGTGGAATGAAAACCAAGGTTTGCTGCTGAGGCAACCACAGAGGAAGAGCAAACTTATCTGCGAAAGGAAGCAAAATCGAGAAATAGCGTCTTTTCCCCTGCATTGGTTTTCATGTTTCTTTCTAGAGTATACTGCGGGAGAAAATGCAATTTCGTTTCCCTTACACCTCCCCCCCGCCCAACAAATCGACTACACATCCTAGCCCTGCAAGTAAATAACCTCACAAAGAAAGGGTTGTAGACTTCTCAGCCTCCTGCAGGCTCAGCCACGTTCTCAAAGTCCTTTTGTGTCCTGTGGTGATTTCTGTGAAGTCAGTGAGGGCTGCAGCTGGTCAGGAGCTCCATGGGGGACCCAGAAGAACAGCAGCTGGACCGAGTTAGCCTCCAGAGAGTGGGCTAGTTCTGGAAAGCTCCATCATTGTTCCATTTCTTTTAGGAAGAATGTACTTGCAACAGATTTTTACTTAATGAAATTTCAAGTCCTCTTTGGCTATCAAAACAACCAACCCTTTCTACATTTCACTTTGCGGGTTTCTTGCTAACCCCTATGTCCTCTTTTTTTTTTTTTTTTTTTTTGTGGTACGCGGGCCTCTCACTGTTGTGGCCTCTCCCGCTGCGGAGCACAGGCTCCGGACGCGCAGGCTCAGCGGCCATGGCTCACGGGCCCAGCCGCTCCGCGGCATGTGGGATCTTCCCGGACCAGGGCACGAACCCGTGTCCCCTGCATCGGCAGGCAGACTCTTAACCACTGCGCCACCAGGGAAGCCCACCCCTATGTCCTCTTATCCAGCATAACATTCTGAAAACGTGGACACTGAGTTGAGAATTGATGGGCTGGTTTCCTCCCTGTGTTAGGTTCTTTAAGCATCCTCCATGGACTCTGTTACGTGACTGTCTGGCTTACATGTCTGTCGTGTCTCCTTAAAAATTTCTGGCTGCTGTCCTAACCCATTAGGCTAAAAAGATTCCTGGATATTTGCTTGCTGTTATTATTGTCAACAGGGGAACCATGTGTTGGGATTTGTCTTGACTGGACCCATTTTACAGATGAGAAAAGTGAGGCTGGGGATTAATGTCTTGCAGCTGGGTGGTGCCTCGGCACTACAGCAAATGCTTCAGTACAGCAAAAGGTGAAGAGCTGCCGGTGAGGCATGAGTGCTTTTAATGACGCTATTCTTTTTGGTTTGCCCTTATAGGGCGTCCCAAGGAAGAGAATCATTTTTTTGGCAAACAAACCAAGCCCAGAACCTGATCGTGCTGAATGTCATATGCTGACAGCTCTTGGAATCTACCCTTTGGCTTAGCTTTCAACCCAGAGGTTCATCTTACCCAGGAAAAGAGTGAGTTATTTGCTTTCTTAATGTTATAACACTGACATGGATAATCCTGAATTTGTGGAGAATAAAAGAGAGGTGAGCAAAAGATAAAAGAACCAGGAGATTTAAACAGTAAGCTAAAAACAGAAAAAACAAAACCAAAAACGGCCACTGCTAGCAGAGACGGATTTCCAAGGTAGTTGTGCACATCTGAAGACTGGTCTTGCTTCTTTCTGGGAGTGATGAAGTGGTACTTAAATCAATCAGAGAAGAATGCCAGTGGCCTGTACATGTAGGTCTAGCCTTGCAGGTTCTCTAGCCAGATGTCGTTATGGAGTCAGAGAAGGGCAGAACCGGAAGGACGGACCCAGTGAGCCCTGTGTTTCCATATCCTTCTGGGTAAGGAATGTGAGGCTCCCATCGGTGAAGGGCTGGCTAAGCCTGATCTTCCGCTAGGGGGTGAGAGATGCTGGCAGCCATCTCTGCCTCTGTGTGGAACCATGGTTCTCCACTTCTGTCTGCAACAAGATTCCAGAGTTTCTAAAACCTGAACCATGAAACGTGGGTCTTGTCCCCCATCTCAGCCTCCCAGGGTAAAGCTAAACAGGCACTCCTGCTTTTGAGGTCTAACCATGTGACTTTGTTCCTTTCAGATGGCTTATGTGAAGATGAGATGGATTTATATTTCCCTGGTGGTCCTGGGAGCCCTTTGTCTGTATTTTAGCCTGGATGGTCTGAGTCCTTTTAAAGGCGAACCATTGGTTTTCAAGAACGAAGGTGGGAGCTTCCTTCAGCTCCCAGATATAAACTGCAGGCAGGACCCCCCCTTCCTTGTCCTGCTGGTTACTTCATCCCACGAGCAGATGTTTGCCCGCTCGGTCATCCGGAACACGTGGGGGAGAGAAAAGATCGTGAGGGGAAAACGAATAAAAACATTCTTCCTCCTGGGAACCACCCCCAGTAAAGGCATGTCGAGGGCCGTGTCCCAGGAGAGCCAGCAATATCACGATATTATCCAGAAGGACTTCGTGGATGTTTATTCCAATCTGACTCTAAAGACCATGATGGGTATGGAGTGGATCTACCGTTTTTGTCCGCAGGCATCTTTCGTGATGAAAACAGACTCTGACATGTTTGTCAACATCTACTATCTGACCGAACTGCTCCTGAAGAAAAACAGAACAACTCAGTTTTTCACCGGCTACTTAAAACTAAACGAATACCCAATCAGGAAAAGGTATAATAAGTGGTTTGTTAGTAAATTCGAATATCCGTGGGACAAGTACCCGCCCTTTTGCTCCGGTGTTGGCTATGTTTTCTCCAGCGATGTGGCGGGCCAGGTGTACAACGTGGCTGAAAGTGTCCCATTCATTAAACTGGAAGATGTCTTTGTGGGGCTCTGCCTGGAAAAACTGCAAATCACACTGGAGGAGCTTCACTCCAAGCAGACTTTCTTCCCCAATGGGTTACCCTTCACCATATGCCGTTACAAGAAGATCGTGGCCTGCCATCACATCAAGCCTCACAATATCCTGCTGTATTGGCAGGCTCTGGAAAATTCCCTGGAGGAAGAGTGTCCAGATATCTGAAGGGAGCCCAGCGGCACATCTGGACACACAGCAGACAGCCCGCGGTGATGGTGTTTGAAAGATCTTGGATGGCACGGCTGAGACTCCTGGGGTAGGGAGGGAGTAAGGAAGGAAGAGGCCAAAGAGTGAGGGTGATATCCTGAAGGCTTCCCAATCTAAACCTGAACGCCACCGCGGACGAATCCCCATCTGGTGCCCCAAGCCATCACAAATACTCTCTCTTGAGTACCTACCCTGTTGCACTAAGTGATGTATGCCTGCATTTTCTCATGTCAGGGGTCAGCATCCATACGGAGTGGTGGGTGTTAGCACCCCATCTCACACACAAGGAAACAGCAGCTTAGAGAAGCATGCGGGCCTGTCCCAAGGATTACAGCCAGCAGACACTGGAGCAGGGATGAGAGCCCACCTCTCAGTACACCCCTGCGTGCTGCCTCTTGGGAGAGGACGGTGGTGTGGGAGGCTCCGAGGGAAGCCTTGCTGCTGGCATCTGTCAGTCCCTTGCTCGAGTCCCCTCCTCCTCAAATCCCATTCCTGTGCCTTTTAGTGCAGAGACTGGGGTGAACCAATGCGCCCCCAGCTCCCTTTGTTCACTGCAGTGGGTCTGGCTGGCCTGAGACCGTGTTAGCAGCTTGGCCCTCAACTCACTGCAAAGCACGTGCCAGAAGACACCTCCACAGTGGCTGCAGCTCAGCCCCCCAGAGACACCCAGCTCGAGACAGCAATCAGCCTTTCAAGATTTGGCTCAGAAATAGCTGTGAAGCTTGGCCCACTGTAGAGACTCGCTGGCCACTCTGCTGAGCGCGCGACCGCGAGAGCATGGCATTTCTTCCCAGCCATCTGCGGCAACCCCGCCTGTCAGCTCCACGTGCCCTTGGTCTGCACGTCAGGTCTCCAAGTGCAAACCGGAAGGCAGCTGGATGCAAGGCTTCGTCTGTGAAGGATGCTGGGAGCTTTTCTGGGAATTTGGGTGGATTTAACTCAAGACACTCTTAAGAACCCCCTGGGACTCTGAGCACTGAACTGAGTCCTGGTCAAGGGAGCGTCTTCCTGGGTCCGTTTCCTAAATCAGATCCTAGCTCAGCTTCTTTGAACTTCTCAGATGGCCAAGGAACAGCTGAGTTTTGTGGTGTGGAGTTAAACCTTCAATATTCTTCTGGTGGTTTGGAAGAGCCTGTTCTGCAGGGTTGGGTGGCAATGAAGCACTTTTTTTTTTTTGCCAGGGTCTTTGCCCGTTCAGTCACTGTCACATGACACGCAAAGCTATTTTGCTCGCGATCATCGAGATGAACGGTTCTTACTTTCTACTTTACGGAACTGGATGTTAGCAGCCTGCAAAGCCGAGACCTCACGTGGCTGTGAAACTTACAAAAGCTGGGTGAACCTCTTACCTGAACTCAGAAAGAGATGTTCGCTGCAAAATGGTCATGGCCGTGTTAGATTGCAAACTGGCATCTTATTTTGCACAGTGTTTCTCGTATCTGGATGGGGCTGCTTCTTGCAGATGTGTTTTCTTATCCTGGCTGCTCTGAACGTGCTGGGTCACGTTCAGAGAAGCCACCTCCTCAGGTGGGAAATCAGGGACTGAACTTGTTTTTCTGAAGCCCAGATTTTGCCAGGGTGGGTCCCTCGGTCCTGTAGGATGGGCTGCCTCTCAACGGTGGGCTTTGAGGGTGAAGGAGTTTGTCTGTGCTTAGAATCACAGAACCAGCCCTTGTCTGGTGCGCGTGTCCAGGTGGCCACCGGGCTGGGTGGGTGAGTGTGGCTGACTCAGGATCTGGTCTTCTCAGCATCCACCCGGAAGCCCTCGGCCGTAGGAGTCCATGAGCACAGGCTCAGCTCCACCGAGAGCCGCTCTGTGTTCTTAAAGGACTTTCTGCAAAACACATTCGGCCCCCTGCACCCCTCGCCGACTCTATTTCTTTATGTAGTCAAGACTTTTTCTTCTCGAGGGAAAAAAAATGTTTCGTGACTGTAGACCTTGAAGGGACCACAGAGCTCATTCGGTCCTGCCTTTACGTAGGATGAAAATAAAGCTCGAAGAGACCCAGAGGCTTGCCCAAGACTTTGCCCGAGACTTCACAGCTTGTTTGTTGTGGAATGCGGGTTCCAGCCAGAGCTGTATTCCATGATGCCGTCTTGCCTGGGTGAGAGTAAGAAACTGTGAATTAGGAGGCGAAGCGACGCTTTTCCAATAACACCCAAAGCGAGTTTCATAATGGGATCGGAGAGGAGCCCGGCTGGCGATGCAGTGGCTTCACTCACAGGCACCCAGGGACGAATGATGCTGATGGCAAAGGCTCTTTGCTAGGCACTGAGATAAGGGCTTTAAAAGTATTACCTCCTTAGATGCGCACAACCACTCCAGTGGGGAGGTGACTACCCACTTCCTTGCTTTACAGATGAGGAAACGGAGGCAGAGACAGAGCATGAAGAGCTAGTTCAAGCTTATTCCTTAGATGCGCACAACCACTCCAGTGGGGAGGTGACTACCCACTTCCTTGCTTTACAGATGAGGAAACCGAGGCAGAGACAGAGCATGAACAGCTAGTTCAAGCTTATATAGCTGAAAAGCAGCAAAAATAGAATGTGAACCCAAGCTCTTGGGGGCACGATGCGTGCTGGGTACACTCAGCGCTGCGGCCCCTAGGCGGTCAGCAGGCCCCAGGGATGCGGTCAGTGTGCAGAGGGATGCAGGTGCCCACTGCCTTGGCTGCTCAGGTTGCACATCTGGCCCGTCATCAGTCTCTCCACATCACGCACACCCACCCTCCAGGATCTGAACCCCGAATCCTCCTCTCTGCTGGGCTCCCACAGAGCCAGCCTCTCCACTTTTGGGCTTGATTCCCAGCTCTTCTTACCTCAGCAAGAGCAAGACCCCTGCCTAGGCCTCACTCTCACTCTCACCATCCATCTCCCCTCTGCCGGCTCAGCCCACATGTGCCCAGATGTGCTGTCATTTCCCATCTTCCAAACCATCATAAAACCCTTCCCCTTCACTGCCCCACCTCTCCCTTTGCTGTTCAGCCCCACAAGAGCGTGTTCCATATTTGTCTCCTTTTCTACCTGAAATCCCCTCCCATCAGACTCTGGAGCCTGACTCCACCAGATGGTTTTTTCCAACGTCATTGATGACCCGAGATGCAGGATCCAAGGTCTGGTCTCTGTCCTCATCGTGCCGCCTGCACTGCGGGTCTTGCCCGCTTCCAGGACGCTGGATGCTTTGTGTTCTCCTCCTCGCGGGTCGCTTCTTTGCTTGTTCCATCTCCTCGCTCTGCCTTGGCCTCCTTTCTTCCCTGGTTGTACTCTGGTGGTCTCATCCAGCCCCACGGTTTAAAACATCCTCTCTCGTGTTGAGGACGCCCGTTTATCTCCAGCCCGGAATCCTCTCTCACTTTTCAGTCTCACATGTCCCACTGTCTGCTTAACATCCCATAGTGAGCAAATCCGAGACTGAAGTCGGGATGAACCCCTCCCTCCATTCCTAACCCACACCACCTGCAGCCTTCACTACCTCAGGTAATGGCCCTTCCATCCTTTGGTGGCTCAAGTCAAACACTTCGGAGCCATCTGTGACTCCTCTCTCTCTCAGCCGGTATGTCAGGAGAAAGACCATCATTTTATATCCAGAAGCCAATCACTGGCCCTCACTGTGCTATTGCCACCCTGTCCAAGCCCCCGTCACCTCGCACCTGCGTTCCGGCAGTAGCTTCTACCTCGTCTCTCCACCTCCATCGCTGCACCCCCTTGGTCTGTTTCCTAGGCAGCATCCAGACTACTCCTTTAAAAATATGGACCAGAGCATCTTACGTCTCTGCTCCACACCCTCCAGTGATGTCCCATCTCTGAGAAAAGCCACATCTTTAATATCATTGTCTGCCTCTGTTATTCTCTAACCTCATCCCTTCCTACCCTCCCCTCACTCACTCTGGCCTCCCTGAAAGGAGATACTATTCCAGCAGCACAAGCCTCCTTGCTCTTCCTGGAACATCCAGGCACCCTCCATCTTCCTCAGGGCCTTTGCACGGGCTGATCCCTCTGCCAGGCTCGCCCTTTCCTTAGACAGTCTCATGGCCCATTCCTTTGCTTCCTTCACGTCTTTGGCCATATATCCCCTTCTTAATGAGGCTCATCCTGATTACTTTCTTTGGAATTGCAACTCAACCCACCCCCTGTCCCCTTGCCTTGTTATATCGTTTCCATTGCACTTATCAATTTCTAACAGAGTATACAATATCTATTTATTATCGTGTGGCTATTTTGTTAATGTTTATAGTTCAGCCCACTTGAGCAAAAGCTTCGTGCAGGAATGGGTCTTTGTTTTCTCCACTGATGAACCTCAAATTCTTAGCACAGTTCCTGGTACATAGTAGATGCTTAAGAAATATTTGTCGATTGGATGTGAGATGACCTTTATGGAAGGTGGTTTTAGAGGGGAAGTGATGAACCTCGACTAAAATGTGAAGGATTTCTGACATGTAGCCAACACTATGGGTCCAACGTATGGTTCCAGTATCAATCAGTAAATGGGATGCTGAAATCCTGTTTTTACTGAAAACTGGGACCTGAAAACCTAGAAATGCTGTATGACAGTGCTTCTTGACCTCACATCCCCCTTTTTCTAGAATGGAAAACCTCCCACATTGAGAAGTAGACAGAATCCTATAATGTACTCAGGGTGCCTATCCCCCAGTCCTACCCACCCCCGGCCCCTGCCATGGCCAATCTTATCTCATCTACAACCTCCTTCTGTTTTCATGATTATAAAATTTTGGATCTTTTCCTCAACCGTATGCAACTTTTAGTCTCAGGAGAAGGACAGCAATAAACCACATTGTTACGAAATAGACCTCATTTCTAAAGATGATGACAACTGCAATAAAAGGTAAAAAGATAGTTTCAGGTGAAGGTACAATTGCTGTGCTTCCAAACTTCAAGAGGTTTTAGAGCTCTGGTCCCATCCCTTTAGTTTATGTGTGAAAACCAAGATTTGCAGAATTTGAGCTTCAGGTCAGCACTCAGAGGGACGCTGGCCCTCAGCCTGATGCTACACCCATGGTGCTGTACTGCCTCTTTCTATCTCATGTACCTAATTCCTATTTGTCTTAAAACACACCATTGTAGCCACATCGCACTCTGTGTAAAAAGGGAGGGAGGAAAAATCCAAACAAACAAGACCTGTTAGACCTCCTTTCCTTGAGTTCCCGACTAGCGTCTGCTCTTGGACACCCCTCCCAGGTGCATCTAAAAGGCACATCGAAACCACATCTTCACCCTTCCGACCCCAGCCCTGTCTTCCCCCAGTGTTTCGGGTTGCAGGAAATGTTGTCACTGTCCATTTGCCTATTCAGTTCTTCGACTTTTCCTCTGCCTTGCTGCGGCCCTGCCGTACCTGATGGTTGCCGATTCCCATGGATTTGGCCTCTTCTCTCCACATCCATCGTTGCAGCCTCAGTCCAGGGCACCATCTTGGATCAGCTGGTCTCAGGCAACATGTTTTTAACTGGTCTCAGATCTGATCATGTTGCCTTCCAACCTCTCCTCCACTTTACACCCAGAATAATTTTAAAAAATTATTGAAGTATAGTTGATTTACAATGTTGTGTTAGTTTCAGGTGTACAGCAAAGTGATTCAGTTATACGTACATGTATATAAATCTATTCCTTTTCAGGTTCTTTTCCATTATAGGTTATTATAAGATATTGAATATAGTTCCCAGTGCTATACAGTAGGTCCTTGTTGTTCAACTGTTTTATTTATAATGGTGTATATCTGCTAATCCCAAACTCCTAATTTATCCCTCCTCTCCCACTTTTCCCCTTTGGCAACCATAAGTTTATCTTCTATATCTGTGAGTCTATTTCTGTTTTATAAATAAGTTCATTTGTATCATTTTTTAAGATTCCACATATAAGCGATATCATATGCTATTTGATTTTTTTCTGTCTGACTTACTTAGTATAATAATCTCTAGGTCCATCCACATTGCTGCAAACAGAGTAATTTTTTTAAAAAACGTGGATCTGATTAGGAAGCTCAGAGACCCAGGGAAGCTGAGTGATTGCCCTGGGGGAATTCTGTCCTCCTGTCCATGAGCCAGGAGCTGTTTCAGAAATCAGACTGGCGATGCCAGCTACTTCTGGGCACCCCAGCACTGCTTCAGTGATCTCCACATGCTGGCATGAAGTGCTAAAATGTACTTTTAAGACAAACTGAATTAACTTTCATATGAGTTTTTTTTTTTTTTTTGTGGTACGCGGGCCTCTCACTGTTGTGGCCTCTCCCGTTGCGGAGCACAGGCTCCGGACGTGCAGGCTCAGCGGCCATGGCTCACGGGCCCAGCCACTCCGCGGCATGTGGGATCTTCCCGTACCGGGGCACGAACCCGTGTCCCCTGCATCGGCAGGCGGACTCTCAACCACTGTGCCACCAGGGAAGCCCCATGTGAGTTTTTTGATCCTCTTGAAAGTGGTTGCTCTGGGGTTGGGCTGCCTGGGTTTGAATTTTACTTTCCTCCCTCACTCCATAAGCAAGTTACCTATCTTTACCTCATTTATTTATTTATTTTACACCTTTATTGGAGTATAATTGCTTTACAATGGTGTGTTAGTTTCTGCTTTACAACAAATTGAATCAGTTATATATATACATATGTTCCCATATCTCTTCCCTCTTGCTTCTCCCTCCCTCCCACCCTCCCTGTCCCACCCCTCTAGGTGGTCACAAAGCACTGAGCTGATCTCCCTGTGCTATGCGGCTGCTTCCCACTAGCTATCTACCTTACGTTTGTTAGTGTGTATATGTCCATGACTCTCTCTCGCTTTGTCACAGCTTACCCTTCCCCCTTCCCATATCCTCAAGTCCATTCTCCAGTAGGTCTGTGTCTTTATTCCTGTCTTACCGCTAGGTTCTTCATGAGATTTTTTTCCCCTTAAATTCCATATATATGTGTTAGCATATGGTATTTGTCTTTCTCTTTCTGACTTACTTCACTCTGTATGACAGACTCTAGGTCCATCTACCTCATTACAAATAGCTCAATTTCGTTTCTTTTTATGGCTGAGTAATATTCCATTGTATATATGTGCCACATCTTCTTTATCCATTCATCCGATGATGGACACTTAGCTTGTTTCCATCTCCTGGCTATTGTAAATAGAGCTGCAATGAACATTGTGGTACATGACTCTTTTTGAATTATGGTTTTCTCAGGGTATATGCCCAGGAGTGGGATTGCTGGGTCATATGGTAGTTCTATTTGTAGTTTTTTAAGGAACCTCCATACTGTTCTCCATAGTGGCTGTACCAATTTACATCCCCACCAGCAGTGCAAGAGTGTTCCCTTTTCTCCACACCCTCTCCAGCATTTATTGTTTCTAGATTTTTTGATGATGGCCGTTCTGACTGGTGTGAGATGATATCTCACTGCAGTTTTGATTTGCATTTCTCTAATGATTAATGATGTTGAGCATTCTTTCATGTGTTTGTTGGCAGTCTGTATATCTTCTTTGGAGAAATGTCTATTTAGGTCTTCTGCCTAAATTTTTTGATTGAGTTGTTTGTTTTTTGTTATTGAGCTGCATGAGCTGCTTGTAAATTTTGGAGATTAATCCTTTGCTTCATTTGCAAATATTTTCTTCCATTGTGAGGGTTGTCTTTTCATCTTGTTTATGGTTTCCTTTGCTGTGCAAAAGCTTTGAAGTTTCATTAGGTCCCATTTGTTTATTTTTGATTTTATTTCCATTTCTCTAGGAGGTGGGTCAAAAAGGATCTTGCTGTGATTTATGTCATAGAGTGTACTGCCTCTATTTTCCTCTAAGAGTTTGATAGTTTCTGGCCTTACATTTAGGTCGTTAATCCATTTTGAGCTTATTTTTGTGTATGGTGTTAGGGAGTGATCTAATCTCATACTTTTACATGTACCTGTCCAGTTTTCCCAGCACCACTTATTGAAGAGGCTGTCCTTTCTCCACTGTACATTCCTGCCTCCTTTATCAAAGATAAGGTGACCATATGTGTGTGGGTTTTTCTCTGGGCTTTCTATCCTGTTCCATTGATCTTTCTGTTTTTGTGCCAGTACCATACTGTCTTGATTACTCTAGCTTTGTAGTATAGTCTGAAGTCAGGGAGCCTGATTCCTCCAGCTCCAGTTTTTTGTTCTCAAGATTGCTTTGGCTATTCGGGGTCTTTTGTGTTTCCATACACATTGTGAAATTTTTTGTTCTAGTTCTGTGAAAAATGCCAGTGGTAGTTTGATAGGAATTGCATTGAATCTGTAGATTGCTTTGGGTAGTAGAGTCATTTTCACAATGTTGATTCTTCCAGTCCAAGAACATGGTATATCTCTCCATCTATTTGTATCATCTTTAATTTCTTTCATCAGTGTCTTATAATTTTCTGCATAACTACAGGCCAGTATCCCTGATGAACATAGATACAAAAATCCTCAACAAAATACTAGCAAACAGAATCCAACAGCACATTAAAAGGATCATACACCATGATCAAGTGGGGTTTATTCCAGGAATGCAAGGATTCTTCAATATATGCAAATCAATCAATGTGGTACACCATATTAACAAATTGAAGGTGAAAAACCATATGATCATCTCAAGAGATGCAGAGAAAGTTTTCAATAAAATTCAACACCCATTTATGATAAAAGCCCTGCAGAATGTAGGCATAGAGGGAACTTTCCTCAACATAATAAAGGCCATATATGACAAACCCACAGCCAATATCATTCTCAATGGTGAAAAACTGAAAGCATTTCCACTAAGATCAGGAACAAGGCAAGGTTGCCCACTCTCACCACTCTTATTCAACATAGTTTTGGTAGTTTTAGCCACAGCAATCAGATAAGAAAAGGAAATAAAAGGAATCCAAATCGGAAAAGAAGAAGTAAAGCTGTCACTGTTTGCAGATGACATGATACTATACATAGAGAATCCTAAAGATGCTACCAGAAAACTACTAGAGCTAATCAACGAATTTGGTAAAGTAGCAGGATACAAAATTAATACACAGAAATCTCTGGCATTCCTATACACTAATGATGAAAAATCTGAAAGTGAAATCAAGAAAACACTCCCATTTACCATTACCTCATTTATTTTCAACTGAAAAATGGGACAATAGTAGTTCCCAACTCACAGGGTTATTGTGTTAGTTGAGACATTGTGTGTAAATTGCTCAGTAATCTGGGTGCTTTTGATGATGGTCAGTGTTCGGGCTGTGAATTTTGGTGCATTTTATAGTGATCCGTGGGCAAGTCAAGGGATCTTCAGGGTGAGTCTTTAAGACTTTGTTTCAGCTCTTGTTTCTTTCTCTCCTTTTAATCTTCCCTGGCACTCTTGAAGAAGTTCTTCTATCCATTGCATTCTTCAACATCGCAGAGTACAGTGTTTCTAGACTCAGTTAATTCAGAAGGTACGACAACCTGAACAGGTATAAAACAGGTGGAGCCGGAGGTGCCATAGAGATTACATGCAGTTTAAAAAACAGCCTTCTTTTTCCAGATGAGAGAACCAAGACTCAGGAAAATGGAGTGACTTTGCTAAGTCCTTCAATTAGCGGCATCTCCAAGATCAGTAAGCAGCATCAGAAAGCTCATGTCAGCCATTCATTCTTCTATGTATTCACCCCTTGGGAAAATATGCTCAGTGCTTTTTACAAGACGCCAGGAATGAGAGTCAAGCTCAGGTTCACGGCCAGCCATCTGTTCTGCAAACAGAGCGTTAGCTGGGTAAACACACAGTGTCAAGAAGATGAAGGGGTGTCTGTTCTCTGGACAACTGAAAGAAGAAGCGTTTGTTTAGTGCCTTCTCAGTTGACAGACGTCATAAACCTCTTCCATACCTGCTGTGTCCTCAGTTCCTCACAGTAGCTATTCTTATTATAAACAACACCCTGGTTTTGAGCTGAGGTTCAGAGTGGCTTACTGACCTGCCAGGGAGGCTCAGATGTGGCAGAGACCACCCGCCCCCTTAGCCTTCAATACCTCCTCCTTCACCAGGGCATGGTTGGTGAGCCCTCCCACAGTGCTTAAGGACCGGCAAAGCCGCCTGAGTCTCATGGGAAGCTCAGGACTGGCCCCGCCCAACTGCCCAAGGGGTCTGCCATCTTGTCTTTGTTCCACGTGCCACCACTTCTTTTCCAAGTGTTGACAGCATCTCTGTCTGCTCCTTCCCTGTCCTATGTGACCTTCTGGGACTTGGCCCTTTGTCATCTATGGTGTCCCAGGAATCTCCTGTGTAGCTGGGTCGTCCAACCTGTCCTGTCCTGGCCAGCCCCATCTTGAGTTCACTCAAGTCTGCATCTGACGGCTTGAACAAGTGTCTGGCTTCAGAACACGAACCCCTCCAGGCCAGTCCAGCCCACTTTTCACCTCTCTTTACCTGAAGCCCTTGCAAAACAAGCTGTCTCTCCAAAGAGTGTGGGTTCAACACTCCAGGCATTGGCTTCTATCAGCGTGCATGCATGTGTGCATGTGTGTGTGTGTGTGTGTGTAAAGGTGTGATCTGAGGCTCTAAATAGAGGCTCCATGCTCAGTGGCAGCCGGTTTTTGTATGTTATCTGCCCTCGCCAAGTCTGTGAAGGGCAATAAGTAGAGCGAGGTGATGTTTGCCCACGTGGGATGTGAGGACCAGGTGCCCCCAGTGTTCTCAGCCCTGGCCGTGACGGTGTGGAGTCTGAGAGGTGTCCCTTGTCACCTATTACACAGCAAGTATGTGCCACATGCCGTGCTTGGTGTGGTGGAAACCCGGGCTGCAGGAATGGTCTGCAGTCGCCTGGGTCAGAGATTTTCCTGAGCTCCACCTTTCAGGCAGGATACTTAGAAAAAGTGAAAGAAAGTGAAAGAGATCAAACAGCCTCTTGAATTTGGATGCATTTCTTAGAAGCAAGGACTGTGCCCACACTACTATTTAGAGTGGTCTGCTCCACCCACTGAGCCCTGATACACCAGCTAAAGGGAAAAGGCCGGGTCTGGGTGCTTTTCCTGGGCTCTCCAGGCTGAGCGTCTATGGCTCTATGGGAGACTAAATAATTAACAAGCCTGCTTGTACACAACAGCTTCTGTGCCTCCTTATTTTAAAAATAGACGGGATGTTTACCTCTTCTCCACATCTCCCGTTTGGAAGTATTTGTTTTCTCATTTTTTTAAGAATTCATTTTTGACATTTGTCATATCAGGACTGACATTTTAGCAATTTCCCAAGTGATTGTCAGATTCTCCCAGGCTTCTCTTCCCTCTGTCCAGTCTCCTGCCTGGTGGGGAGGAGATGCTTAATAAGCTAGTTGTTGGGTTAGGTGTTCAAGCAGAATGGTGGGGTGGAGTAGAAGATAAAGGGAACCGCAGGCTCCTTCAAGTACCCATCCCTGAAGCCTCTTTTCTAGATTGTTGTTGCCACTCACTTTTATGTCTGTTTGGTTCTACATGATCCAGAAATCTGTATGTGAACTTGGGCTGAGGTGTATTAGAGATAAGCTCTCAAGGAGGTGTCTGGGAGGTGAAATATGCTTCCATTCTCTGTTTTGAATTTGATGGAAGGATTTGTAGCTTGTGGGAACTTAGAAGCATGAGTTCCTCTATTTTCCTGCTTTTCAAATATGACTCTGAGGAAAAGCCCTTTGCTCTCAGATTGGACACTGAGTGGTGAAGCTCCCCGCCCCCCATGTGGGACAAAGAGCCATGAAGCCTGGGTGAGCCCAGGGGACAAGGAAGCGGGCTATGTCCTAGTGCCTGCCGGATGGAATAGGGACAGACCAAAAAACTAGCTTTTAATTAAATAAAAAACCCCAATTCTTCTCTTATCAGACATAATCAACCTTAAATATAAGTAGAAAAATGAATTCCATAGCCAAATGTAGCTTTTGGTGTCATAATGTTTCACCTTGTCTCTTTGTCCCACTACCTCTGTACTCTGGTTGAAGAAACCCGTGCCCAGTGCAGGCAGAGTTAAGGTCACCAGGGTGGCGTTTACCCGGCCTGGCCCAGAGCTCCTGCCACACACATTCCGGGGGAGTTAATGCAAGGTCTTCAAGTCCTCAAATAGAGACAAACCAAAGAAGTAGTGATACTCTTAGTTAAATTCTGATTTGGAATATATCAGATGCCGGGGGCGGGTGGGGATTGATTTATGTTCCAGCTGGTCAAATAAGACATCAAGAAAAATCCAGCGTGACTGGAAATTACTTAATGCCAACCGAGGACCCTTTGTGGTCAAATTTTGCTTGTCCTAAAAGACAAGAAATAAAAATAAAACTCTATACTACTGAATGATACCTGAAAATGTTGTCTCCCTGTATTTTAGGGGAATTTACTAGACTCTTAGGTCATCATATTTTGGGAGTAGGCATATGTATTTATGATATATTAAGAATGGTATTTATCTTTAATAAAAGTTAAATTATTATGACAGCAGCGTGCACTTAAGTTGGTTCGTTCTCAGTTGTCGATGATGCAATAAACTTGTGTTCTTCTGAAAAGTCAGCAATGTAATATTTAAACTGGACAATCTTCCTTTTTCCCCCCGATATTGATGTTTTTTATATTTATTTTGTTTGGGGAAAATATTTTTAAAATTCGACTTTGATTTTATATGTTTAGAAAAATATGCTGAACAACCTCAACACGCTTATCTTTGTAAGAGATGGAGATTTCTTGTTTCGTTTGGAGTTTGGAAGCAAAGAAATGGAGCTGTAACTCTTGCAGAGTCTTTCGGGTGCAGTGCCTGGGCGAGTGACAGGAGGTGAGGTATCCTGTTGGGAATCATAAGCCCAGGGTGTTATGAGGCAGCCATCCTTTGGAATTTTCTTTCTCTCAGGTATATTTATAGTCTTTAAAAGCTACCATTTAAGTTTAAGAAATCAAGCCTTGTGAATTGATATGATTGTACCTTTAGAATCTTCCTGGTAACTCATCTCTGAGGTATAGCTTGGATCCTTTATCTTTCAAAGTTCATTTAAATGGAAATAAAATGATTGAAACAGATGTGTTTTTCTTTGCCTTGAGCATGTATTTGCCATGATTCCTGTGGTACCGCAGAACTGCAGGTCACTGTCCATCCATGCTTCCTGCAGGTGGCATTCCCAGCCCATCATAAACACAAAACAGAAGTTGGAGGGGGCTTCCCGGGTGGCGCAGTGGTTGAGAATCTGCCTGCCAATGCAGGGGACACGGGTTTGAGCCCTGGTCTGGGAGGATCCCATATGCTGCGGAGCAGCTAAGCCCGTGAGCCACAACTACTGAGCCTGTGCGCCTAGAGTCTGTGCTCCGCAACAAGAGAGGCCGTGACAGTGAGGGGCCCGCACACCGCGATGAAGAGTGGCCCCCTCTCTCCACAACTAGAGAAAGCCCTCGCACAGAAACGAAGACCCAACACAGCCATAAATAAATAAATAAATTAATTAATTAAAAAAAGAAGTTGGAGGGATCAGGCAGGGGGTGCAGGGCTGTGTGTCAGGGGGTGTGGATGCCTGGAGATGGGCAGAGAAGGGGACATCTTCAAAGTGATGCTGAAAACTTGGCCTCTGTGCACTGGTGCCGAATTGAATCTTGGAGAGTTTTGGGTGAAGTAGAAAAGAATACCTTTATTGCTTTGCCAGGCAAAGGGGGACACAGTGGGCTTGTGCCCTGAAAAACTGTGTGTCCCAACCTGGGAGTATTTGGTGAGGAGTTTTATAGCAATGGTTCAAGGACAGGGGTGCTGATAAGAATCAGGGTGTGTGCAGGGCCTGCGCTCCTTTAATCTGGCCTCAGGTGGTCTTCATGAAGAGCTTCTCTGGTTCCTTTAATCTGGAATGAAGAATGCTACATCTTCCATTTGTTGGGGGTTTTAGTTCTGTAAAGAGCTCAAAGCTATTGTTACGTGTATCCCTTGTGGTGGAACCAGGACCTGCCCCAAGGCTGCACTACTGTTTCTTGCCTACTCCTCCCTTGTCTCTGCATCCCCTCCCTTCCCTTATGAGCAACTGTTTGAACCTGCCCTTTGGAACTCAGGGAAGGTAATGGAGGCTGGACAGAAAGACTCCCATGCCCAGGAGCCCCACAGGGTCCTGCTTGGGTTCAAAAGTGTGGGTGACTTTGCAGCCAGGCCTTTCCCTCCCTCCAGTGATGAAGTGGTCTTGTCCCTGGTCCCCTAAATGGCCTGACCTGCCTCACCTGCCGTTCCCCTCACAGACTCCACTCCCACTATTGTCTCTTTCCCCCATCTGCAGCTCCAGTCACCCCTCCCTTCTAGAACATTCCCATGACACACAAACCTGCTCTCACTTTCCACTCAAAGACAGCCCTCTAGACTTCCCTCCTTTTTCCAGTACTGTTCCCTTCCTCTATTTTTTAAGATTATAACATCTCCAAAGAACAGCCATCCGCCACCCATCCTCAGCTCCCGTTTTCTCCTCACCTGGCCACTGCACTGACAGTTCTGTTGGACGCACCAGTGCCCTCCACCTGACCAACACTGATGTCTTGCTGGAGCCCTTGGCCCCATCTGACACGGCTGAGCCCACCCTGCTCCCTTGGGCTTCCTCCCTGCTCCTTTGGGCTCCCCTCCCCTGTCTTCCAAGACCACATGCTCTGCTGTATTTCCTCTCACCTCACCTCTTGGCCTCTACTTCCTGGTCTCCTTTGCTGATTCCACGTTCACTCCCCAGCCTTGCCAGCCAGCATTTGGAGCACTCCAGGGCTGAAACTTCAGACCTCTTCTCTTCCTCGCCATTGACTCTTGCTTGGAGTCAAATGACCTCTTTCCATGTGTATTAGTCTGCTCCAGCTGCCGTAACAAAATACCACAGACCAGGAGCCTTAAACTACAGAAATGCATTTGCTTTCAGTTCTGGAAGCTGAAAGACCTAGATCAAGATGTTGGCAGGGTTGGTTCTTCTGAGGCCTCTTGGCTTGTAGACAACTGTCTTCTCCCTGTGTCCTTACGTGTTCTCTCCTTTGTATCCTATTAGATTAGGACCCACCCTGATGACCTCATTTTACCTTAAAGACCCTACCTCCAAAGAGCAGATAACCTTATCTTCTCTTATTGAATCAAGTTCTCTGCCAGTGACAGAGGCCATGGACCATGGGGACTGCAGTCTGCACAGGGAGAGAGCATCTTTCCCAGCTTTTGTGGTTCCATACCTTCAAAGCTCTCTGACTGGTCTGCTTGTGTCACAGGCCCATACCTTGGGTCAATCCATGTTGCCAATGCTGGGGTTGGGGGCAGGGGAGGAGATCTGATGGGCCACACCTGAGTTGTGGCTCATTCTTGGGACCCTGCAGCCTTGAGGGGTCATAGGTAGTGACTGATACAGTCTCAGCAGAACCACATGGATGAGAGCCAGGGATACTTTGTCCTAAGGCAAGAATGCTACCTAGACCAAATAATAGAGGTTGTTTACCCTGAAGGTTGTTAGGCAATGTGCCGAAACAAGAGGAATAAAGATGTAATGGAGACATGACAGAGTGGTGGGTGTGTGTCTGTCTCTGGGAGGAGATTCTCTCTTTCTCATACCCTTTTTTCAAAAAAAAGTTTATTTATTTATTTAGTCTGTGCCAGGTCTTAGTTGCAGCATGCAGGATCTTTTTTTTAACATCTTTATTGGCGTATAATTGCTTTAAAATGGTGTGTTAGTTTCTGCTTTATAACAAAGTGAATCAGTTATACATATACATATGTTCCCATATCTCTTCCCTCTTGCGTCTCCCTCCCTCCCACCCTCCCTGTCCCACCCCTCCAGGCGGTCACAAAGCACCGAGATGATCTCCCTGTGCTATGCAGCTGCTTCACCCTAGCTATCTACCTTACGTTTGGTAGTGTATATATGTCCATGCCACTCTCTCGCTTTGTCACAGCTCACCCTTCCCCCTCTCCATATCCTCAAGTCCATTCTCTAGTAGGTCTGTGTCTTTATTCCTGTCTTACCCCTAGGTTCTTCATGACATTTTTTTTTCTTAACTTCCATATATATGTGTTAGCATACGGTACTTGTCTTTCTCTTTCTGTCTTACTTCACTCTGTATGACAGACTCTAGGTCCATCTACCTCATTACAAAGAGCTCAATTTCATTTCTTTTTATAGCTGAGTAATATTCCATTGTATATATGTGCCACATCTTCTTTATCCATTTATCCGATGATGGGCACTTAGGTTGTTTCCATCTCCTGGCTATTGTAAATAGAGCTGCAATGAACATTGTGGTACATGACTCTTTTTGAATTATGGTTTTCTCAGGGTATATGCCCAGGAGTGGGATTGCTGGGTCATATGGTAGTTCTATTTGTAGTTTTTTAAGGAACCTCCATACTGTTCTCCATAGTGGCTGTACCAATTCACATTCCCACCAGCAGTGCAAGAGTGTTCCCTTTTCTCCACACCCTCTCCAACATTTATTGTTTCTAGATTTTTTGATGATGGCCATTCTGACTGGTGAGATGATATCTCATTGTAGTTTTGATTTGCATTTCTTTAATGATTAATGATGTTGAGTATTCTTTCATGTGTTTGTTGGCAGTCTGTATATCTTCCTTGGAGAAATGTCTGTTTAGGTTTTCTGCCCATTTTTGAATTGGGTTGTTTGTTTTTTTGTTATTGAGCTGCATGAGCTGCTTGTAAATTTTGGAAATTAATCCTTTGTCAGTTGCTTCATTTGAAAATATTTTCTCCCATTCTTAGGGTTGTCTTTTGGTCTTATTTATGGTTTCCTTTGCTGTGCAAAAGCTTTGAAGTTTCATTACGTCCCATTTGTTTATTTTTGTTTTTATTTGCATTTCTTTAGGAGGTGGGTCAAAAAGGATCTTGCTGTGATTTATGTCATAGAGCGTTCTGCCTATGTTGTCCTCTAAGAGTTTGATAGTTTCTGGCCTTACATTTAGGTCTTTAATCCATTCTGAGCTTTTTTTTGGTGTATGGTGTTAGGGAGTGATCTAATCTCATACTTTTACATGTACCTGTCCAGTTTTCCCAGCACCACTTATTGAAGAGGCTGTCCTTTCTCCACTGTACATTCCTGCCTCCTTTATCAAAGATAAGGTGACCATATGTGTGTGGGTTTATCTCTGGGCTTTCTATCCTGTTCCATTGATCTATATTTCTGTTTTTGTGCCAGTACCATACTGTCTTGATTACTGTAGCTTTGTAGTTTAGTCTGAAGTCAGGGAGCCTGATTATTCCAACTCCGTTTTTTGTTCTCAAGATTGCTTTGGATATTCGGGGTCTTTTGTGTTTCCATACACATTGTGAAATTTTTTGTTCTAGTTCTGTGAAAAATGCCAGTGGTAGTTTGATAGGGATTACATTGAATCTGTAGATTGCTTTGGATAGTAGAGTCATTTTCACAATGTTGATTCTTCCAGTCAATGAACATGGTATATGTCTCCATCTATTTGTATCATCTTTAATTTCTTTCATCAGTGTCTTATAATTTTCTGCATACAGGTCTTTTGTCTCCTTAGATAGACAAATTCCTAGATATTTTATTCTTTTTGTTGCAGTGGTAAATGAGAGTGTTTTCTTGATTTCACTTTCAGATTTTTCATCATTAGTGTATAGGAATGCCAGAGATTTCTGTGCATCAATTTTGTATCCTGCTACTTTACCAAATTCATTGATTAGCCCTAATAATTTTCTGGTAGCTACCTTAGGATTCTCTATGTATAGGATCATGTCATCTGCAAACAGTGACAGCTTTACTTCTTTTCCGATTTGGATTCCTTTTATTTCTTTTTCTTCTCTGATTGCTGTGGCTAAAACTTCCAAAACTATGTTGAATAAGAGTGGTGAGAGTGGGCAACCTTGTTTTGTTCCTGATCTTAGTGGAAATGCTTTCAGTTTCTCACCACTGAGGACGATGTTGGCTGTGGATTTGTCATATATGGCCTTTTTTATGTTGAGGAAAGTTCCCTCTATGCCTACATTCTGCAGGGTTTTTATCATATATGTGTGTTGAATTTTTTCAAAAGCTTTCTCTGCATCTATTGAGATGATCATATGTTTTTTTATTCAATTTGTTAATATGGTGTATCACGTTGATTGATTTGCATATATTGAAGAATCCTTGCATTCCTGGAATAAATCCCACTTGATCATGGTGTATGATCCTTTTAATGTGCTGTTGGATTCTGTTTGCTAGTATTTTGTTGAGGATTTTTGTATCTATGTTCATCAGTGATATTGGCCTGTAGTTTTCTTTCTTTGTGACTTCCTTGTCTGGTTTTGGTATCAGGGTGATGGTGGCATCGTAGAATGAGTTTGGGAGTTTTTCTCCCTCTGCTACATTTTGGAAGAGTTTGAGAAGGATACTTGTTAGCTCTTCTCTAAAGGTTTGATAGATTTTGCCTGTCAAGCCATCTGGTCCTGGGCTTTTGTTTGTTGGAAGATTTTTAATCACAGTCTCAATTTCAGTGCTTGTGATTGGTCTGTTCATATTTTCTATTTCTTCCTGATTCAGTCTTGGCAGGTTGTGGATTTCTAAGAATTTGTCCATTTCTTCCAGGTTGTCCATTTTATTGGCATAGAGTTGCTTGTAGTAATCTCTCATGATCTTTTGTATTTCTGCAGTGTCAGTTGTTACTTCTTTTTCATTTCTAATTCTATGGATTTGAGTCTTCTCCCTTTTTTTCTTGATGAGTCTGGCCAATGGTTTATCAATTTTGTTTATCTTCTCAAATAGCCAGCTTTTAGTTTTATTGATCTTTGCTATTGTTTCCTTCATTTCTTTTTCATTTATTTTTTATCTGATCTTCATGTTTTCTTTCCTTCTGCTAATTTTGGGGTTTTTTGTTCTTCTTTCTCTAATTGCTTTAGGTGCAATGTTAGGTTGTTTATTCGAGATGTTTCCTGTTTCTTAAGGTAGGATTGTATTGCTATAAACTTCCCACTTAGAACTGCTTTTGCTGCATCCCATAGGTTTTGGGTCATCGTGTCTCCATTGTCATTTGTTTCTAGGTATTTTTTGATTTCCTCTTTGATTTCTTCAGTGATCACTTCATTATTAAGTAGTGTACTGTTTAGCCTCCATGTGTTTGTATTTTTTACAGATCTTTTCCTGTAATTGATATCTAGTCTCATAGCATTGTGGTCGGAAAAGATACTTGATAAAATTTCAATTTTCTTAAATTTACCAAAGCTTGATTTGTGACCCAAGATATGATCTATCCTGGAGAATTTCCATGAGCACTTGAGAAAAATGTGTATATTATGTTGGTTTTGGATGGAATGTCCTATAAATATCAATTAAGTCCATCTTGTTTAATGTATCATTTAAGCTTGTGTTTCCTTATTTATTTTCATTTTGGATGATCTGCCCATTGGTGAAAGTGGGGTGTTAAAGTCCCCTACTATGAATGTGTTACTGTAAATTTCCCCTTTTATCGCTGTTAGTGTTTGACTTATGTATTGAGGTGCTTCTATGTTGGGAGCATAAATATTTACAATTGTTATATCTTCTTGGATCGATCCCTTGATCATTATGTAGTGTCCTTCTTTGTCTCCTCTAATAGTCTTTATTTCAATGTCTATTTTGTCTGATATGAGAATTGCTACTCCAGCTTTCTTTTGGTTTCCATTTGCATGGAATATCTTTTTCCATCCCCTTACTTTCAGTCTGTATGTGTCTCTATGTCTGAAGTGGGTCTCCTGTAAACAGCATATATATGGGCCTTGTTTTTGTATCCATTCAGCCAGTCTGTGTCTTTTGGTGGGAGCATTTAATCTGTTTACATTTAAGGTAATTATTGATATGTATGTTCCTATTCCCATTTTCTTAATTGTTTTGTGTTTGTTATTGTAGGTCTTTTCCTTCTCGTGTTTCTTGTCTAGAGAATGTCCTTTAGCATTTGTTGTAAAGTTGGTTTGGTGGTGCTGAACTCTCTCCGCTTTTGCTTGTCTGTAAAGTTTTTAATTTCTCATCAAATTTGAATGAGATCCTTGCTGGGTAGAGTAATCTTTGTTGTAGCTTTTCCTCCTTCATCACTTTAAATATGTCTTGCCAATCCCTTCTGGCTTGCAGAGTTTCTGCTGAAAGATCAGCTGTTAACCTTATGGGGATTCCCTTGTGTGTTATTTGTTGTTTTTCCCTTGCTGCTTTTAATATGTTTTCTTTGTATTTAATTTTTGAAAGTTTGATTAATATGTGTCTTGTCGTGTTTCTCCTAGGATTTATCCTGTATGGGACTCTCTGTGCTTTCTGGACTTGATTCACTATTTCCTTTCCCATATTAGGGAAGTTTTCAAATCTAATGTCTTCAAATATTTTCTCAGTCCCTTTCTTTTTCTCTTCTTCTTCTGGGACCCCTATAATTCGAACGTTGGTGCGTTTAATGTTGTCCCAGAGGTCTCTGAGACTGTCCTCAATTCTTTTCATTCTTTTTTCTTTATTCTGCTCTGCAGTAGTTATTTCCACTATTTTATCTTCCAGGTCACTTATCCGTTCTTCTGCCTCAGTTATTCTGCTATTGATCCCATCTAGAGTATTTTAAATTTCATTTATTGTGTTGTTCATCATTGCTTGTTTCATCTTTAGTTCTTCTAGGTCCTTGTTAAATGTTTCTTGCATTTTCTCTATTCCATTTCCAAGATTTGGGATAATCTTTACTATCATTATTCTGAATTCTTTTTCTGGTAGACTGCCTATTTCCTCTTCATTTGTTAGGTCTGGTGGGTTTTTATCTTGCTCCTTTATCTGCTGTGTGTTTTTCTGTCTTCTCATTTTGCTTATCTTACTGTGTTTGGGGTCTCCTTTTTGCAGGCTGCAGTTTTGTAGTCCCCATTGTTTTTGGTGTCTGTCCCTGGTGGCTAAAGTTGGTTCAGTGGGTTGTGTAGTCTTCCTGATGGAGGGGACTAGTGCTTGTGTTGTGGTGGATGAGGCTGGATCTTGTCTTTCTGGTGGGCAGCTGCACATCTGGTGGTGTGTTTTGAGGTGTCTGTGGCCTTAATATGATTTTAGGCAGCCTCTCTGCTAATGGGTGGGGTTGTGTTCCCGTCTTGCTAGTTGTTTGGGAGAGGGTGTCCAGCACTGTAGCTTGCTGGATGTTGAGTGAAGCTGGCTGCTGGTGTTGAGATGTAGATCTCTGGGAGATTTTTCCCATTTGATATTATGTGGAGCTGGGAGGTCTCTTGTGGACCAGTGTCCTGAAGTTGACTCTCCCACCTCTGATGCATAGCATTGACTGCTGGCTGCAGCACCAAGAGCCTTTCATCCACACGGCTCAGAATAAAAGGGAGAAAAAGTAGAAAGAAGAAAGAAAGAAAGAAAGAAAGAAAGAAAGAGAAAGAAAGAAAGAAAGAAAGAAAGGAGGGAGGGAGGGAGGGAGGGAGGGAGGGAGGGAAGGAAGGAAGGAGGGAAGGAAGAAAGAAAGAAGAAAGAAAGAAAGAGGAAAGAGGATAAAATAAAATAAAGTTATTAAAATAAAAAATAATTATTAAGAAAAACGTTTTTTTAAAAAGAAAAAAACAAAAACAAAACAAAACAAAACAACAAAACAAAAAAATGGACGGATAGAACCCTAGGACAAATGGTGACAGCAAAGCTATACAGACAAAATCTCACACAGAAGCATACACATACACACTCACAAAAAGAGGAAAAGGGGAAAAAATAGTAAATCTTGCTCTCAAAGTCCACCTCCTCAATTTGGGCTATTCGTTGTCTATTCAGGTATTCCACAGATGCAGGTACATCAAGTTGATTGTGGAGATTTAATCTGTTGCTCCTGAGGCTGCTGGGAGAGATATCCCCCTCTCTTCTATGTTCTCACAGCTCCCGGGGCTCAGCTTTGGATTTGGCCCCGCCTCTGCGTGTAGGTCGCCTGAGGGCGTCTGTTCTTCCCTCAGAGAGGACGGGGTTAAAGGAGCAGCTGATTCGGGGGCTCTGGCTCACTCAGGCCGTGGGGAGGGAGGGGTGCAGATGCGGGGCGAGCCTGCGGGGCAGAGGCCGGCAGGACGTTGCACCAGCCTGAGGCGCGCCATGCGTTCTCCCGGGGAAGTTGTCCCTGGATCCCGGGACCCTGGCAGTGGCAGGCTGCACCGGCTCCCCGGAAGGGGTGTGTGGATAGTAACCTGTGCTCTCACACAGGCTTCTTGGTGGCGGCAGCAGCAGCCTTAGCGTCTCATGCCCTTCTCTGGTGTCCGCACTGTTAGCCGCAGCTCACGCCCTTCTCTGGAGCTCCTTTAAGCGGCGCTCTTAATCCCCTCCCCTCCCGCACCAGGAAACAAAGAGGGAAGAAAAAGTCTCTTGCCTCTTCGGTAGGTCCAGACTTTTCCCTGGACTCCCTCCCGGCTAGCCGTCGTGCACTAGCCCCCTGCAGGCTGTGTTTCCGCTGCCAGCCCCAGTCCTCTCCCTGCGCTCCGACCGAAGCCCGAGCCTCAGCTCCCAGTCCCGCCCACCTGAGCAGACAAGCGTCTCGGGCTGGTGAGTGCCGGTCGGCACCGATCCTCTGTGTGGGAATCTCTCCGTTATGCCCTCCGCACCTCTGTTGCTGTGCTCTCCTCCGCAGCTCCGAAGCTTCCCTCCTCTGCCACCCGCAGTCTCCACCTGCGAAGGGGCTCCTAGTGTGTGGAAACCTTTCCTCCTTCACAGCTCCCTCCTACTGGTGCAGGTCCCATCCCTATTCTTTTGTCTCTGTTTTTTCTTTTTTCTTTTGCCCTACCCAGGTATGTGGGGAGTTTCTTGCCTTATTGGGAGGTCTGAGGTCTTCTGCCAGCATTCAGTAGGTATTCCGTAGGAGTTGTTCCACGTGTAGGTGTATTTCTGGTGTATCTGTGGGAAGGAAGGTGATCTACGCGTCTTACTCTTCCGCTATCTTCCTGATCTCCCATCAATCACTCCTGCAGGATCTTTAGTTGTGGCATGTGGGCTTCTTTAGTTGCGGCATACAAACTCTTAGTTGTGGCGTATCCTTGCAGGATCTAGTTCCCCAGCCAGGGATCAAACCTGGGCCACCTGTATTGGGAGTGTGGAGTCTTACCCACTGGACAACCAGGGAAGTCCCTTTCTCATGCTTCTTGAAACATACTTCTTAAGTAGCTGTCTACCTTTTCTGCCCATGAGTCCACTAGTCCTAAATAGCTTAAATGGTCAGCTAACAATAAGCATTTACTAGGTATTAGCAATTGATTTATGTACATTATTTCATTTAATTCTTATTTGAATAGCCACTAGAATTATCCCCACCTTACAACAGACAAAGTGACCTGTGTTAGGTGATTAAGAAGCCAAAGGAGAAATAAACTGTGACATCAACAATTCCCTTCACGTTGGCCTGGTGAGTTCCTCTGCCCACATGGAATAGAGACTGAACTCAGGAGTGTCCTATGACTGATGAAATCCTTATTCAGGTGTACTATCTCATGACGCAGAGCTATAAGGTAGGTCTAGAAAAGAGTCAGTTAGGTAGGAAACCACAAAGATAACAGATCCGGTACTGTCTTTTTTTTTTTTTTTTTGTGGTACGCGGGCCTCTCACTGTTGTGGCCTCTCCCGTTGCGGAGCACAGGCTCTGGATGCGCACGCTCAGCGGCCATGGCTCACGGGCCCAGCCGCTCCGCGGCATGTGGGATCTTCCCAGACTGGGGCATGAACCCATGTCCCCTGCATCAGCAGGCGGACTCTCAACCACTGCGCCACCAGGGAAGCCCACCAGTACTGTCTTTAGAGTTCTAGGTGGTTCTGCTCTGCATGTTCGTGCCATATGGCCAATGTCTATGAACCATGACAAAATATTCTTCCCATCATGCACCTGCAGCCAATCCTCACTCTGGGCTGACCAATGCTTCTGTTTATCCTCTTGTTATTTGAACAGCACTGTGGCCCTGAAGGTTTCTGGGGGACACTGTCCTTCATCAGTAGAGATGAGGATTGGAACTCAACAGTTAGATTCCTGTTCAGTCGTGAGAACCTGACTGCGTCTATATTAAGGCAGTCTTTTAATTAGTGCTTTTAGCGGTAATGCTTTTAGTGATGCCTGCTCATCTCAGGTAAGAAGCCCAGAGTATCAGACAGGAGAGGGGCCTTGGAGACCCACGGGTCCAACCTCCTTATTGCAGAGACGATGAAACTAAGTTAGATCAGACTTATCTACAGGAGAAAACACCAGAAACAAGGTCACTTATTCATTTCTCTGTAATTTTAGCTCCTTTTGGATTTTGAATGCTACATTAAATCATAGCACTTAAGATATTTTATATATATATACACATAAATATGTATATATATATATACATATTTATGTGTGTGTATATATATATATGCACATATATATATATATACACACATATACCATTCTGCATTTGATCTTGCAAAGTGTAAGCAAAGATCTCAAAGTTAAAACCATCCGACTCGGAAAGTTTAAAGAATTTGCCCAAGTCTGTCTGAGTCAGCTCAGCCTTCTGTAACAAAAATACCACAGACAGTGTGGCTTAAAGAACAGAAATTTGTTTCTCACAGATCTGGGGGCTAGAAGTCCGAGATCAAGGTGCCACAGTCTGGTTTCTGGTGAGGTGTGTTTCCTCGTTTTCCTTACTTGGAGGAGAGCAAGCGAGCTCATATCTCTGATGTCTCTTAATCCCATCATGAGGAGGGAGGGGAACAAAAACATTTAGTTCATAGCAAACGTGCACATCTAGAAATTGGCCCTGGAGTTCTAACTCCAACTGCATGGCAGTAAAGCCTAGAATTCAAATTTAGAGCCAGAGGTATACATCGTAAAGCAATTATGTGCTTAGCTTTCCAACAGTTCACTGACAGCCAATTGCTATGCATTCATTCATCAAATTTTTGTTGAACATTTACTGTGGGCCGGGTTTCCTGCCCTCATGGAATTCATTTTCTATTAAAGGAAATGGTTTGTTGACAGGCATTCACAGTGCAGTGTGATAAGGGCTGTGTTGGTAAGTTTCATGCTGGGTGCGATGGGCACACACAGAGAAGGATCTAACGTATTCTTGAGGGACCAGGAAAGCTCTCCAGAAAAAGTGAACTCTAACCTGAGACCTGTGTAAGACTCAGCCTCATGGGAGGCGCAGGAGGGCTTCAGGGACAAAATGGTGAGTTGGGGAAGGAAATACTGCTCAGTGAGCAGAAGCCAAGTCCATAGGGGCAGGACCAAGGGATATGACATGCTATGGACTCAATGTCTGTGTCCCCCTCAAATTCATATGTGGAAGCCCTAATCCCCAGTGTGATGGTATTCGGAGGTGGGATCCTTGGGAAGTGATTAGACTGTGAGGATGGAGTCCTCATGATGGGATTAGTGCCCTTATAAGAAGAGACATGAGAGAGAGAATTTCTCTCTCCTCTGTGTGAGGATACAGCAAGAAGGCCAAGAAGACATTTGTCTGAAAACCAGGAAGAGATGTCTCACCAGGAACCGAGTCTTCTGGTGCCTTGGTCTTAGACTTTGAGCCTCCAGAACTGTGAGAAATAAATTTCTGTTCTTTAAGCCACCCAGTCTATGGTATTTGTTATGGCAGCCTGAGCTGATGAGACAAGACTAGATAATTTGGAACCAGATAATGAATGGCTTCACAGCATGTGGTGGGACATAATTCTAAAACGGTCCCCTGAGATCTCCCACCCTGATCTCAAGGACTGTGAATATGATGAGACATCACAGCCATGATTACATTACATTACATGGAAAAAGGGATTTTTGCAGATGTAAGTAAGGTTACCAATCAGTTGGCTTTGAGTTAATGAAAAGGGAGATTATCTGGGTGAGTCTATTCTAATCACACGAGCCCTTTAAAAGCAGAGCGTTTCTCCTGGCTAGTGGCAGAAAGAAGTCACAGTGATGCCAAAATTGAGACTGCAACATGCTGTTGCTGGCTTAAGGATGGGGGTGGCCATTGTCAGGGAATGTGCACATCTTCAGCTGACAACCAGCACAGAAGTGGGGCTTCAGTCCTACAGATTCGAGGAACAGAATGTGCCAACAACCTGGATGAACTTGGAAGTGGATTCTTCCCCCAAACTTTCAAATAAGGATCCAGCCTGACTGACACTTTGTGACAGTGTGAGGTCCTTAGTGGAGCCTTCTCCAGCACACCCAGACTTCCCGCCTGCAGAGCTGTGAGAGAATAAATAGCGTGAGGCAATTTGCTACACAGTGATAGAAAGCTCATACTCAAGCCAAGTTAAAAAGAAAATAGATGTAAAAACCAAAAATAATCCACTACCAAATGGAATGCTGTAGTACATTAAAAAATATGACAGGGACTTCCCTGGTGGCGCAGTGGTTGAGAGTCCGCCTGCCGATGCAGGGGACACGGGTTCGTGCCCCGGTCCGGGAGGATCCCACGTGCCGCGGAGCGGCTGGGCCCGTGAGCCATGGCCGCTGAGCGTGCGCGTCCGGAGCCTGTGCTCCGCAACGGGAGAAGCCACAACAGTGAGAGGCCTGCGTACCGCAAAACAAACAAACAAACAAAATGACAATATTGTTTAAGATTCGAAAGTCGGTGTAATTTACATTAACAGGATGTATTAGGGTGTAAGTTTGGCTCCTGGAGCAGAGAGATCTAAAATAACAGCAATTTTAACAAGACAGAATTTTGTGTCTTACACAAAACTCTGCACAGATGGTCTAAAGCTGGTGTGGTGACTCATGGTCAATAGTGACTTACACTCAGTCATTGCCTTGCCCCCTTCAACACATGGCTTCCATCTTCTGGTCCAGATGGCTGCTCCAGCTGCCGTCATGATATATCCCAGGCAGTAGGAAGGAAGAAATGGGAGAAACGGGCATGCCTTCCTATCCATCCCCTGCTCTTCCCGGGTGACTTCAAGGGCAAGACAAAGACATGGCAACTGCACATACTTCAAATCACAACTCAGCAGCCAGAACTTAGTCACATGGACACATCTAGCTTCAAGGGATTTGAGGAAAGTATTGAGTGGCCACGTGTCCCCTGAAATTTTACTACTATGGAACAAAAAGAGAACAGATAATAGGGGAAAACTAGCTGTCTCTGCCCCAAGGAGAAAAAAGAAGATTCTCTTATTAAATGCAGATAAAACTTTTAATAAAATGAAACACCGTTTGTTATCAGTCAGTGTTCTCCAGAGAAACAGAAAAAGTATATATTTTTACTCAAATCTATATATTAACAGAATACATACAAACACACACACACACACACACACACACACACACACACACACACACACACACACATTTATTGCAAGCAATTGGCTTAGGTAACTGAGGGGCTGGCAAACCTGAAATCTGTAGGGCAGGTCAGCAGGCTGGAGACGTTCATGCAAGAGCTGATGTTGCAGTCCTGAGGCAGAATTTCTTCTTCCTTAGGAAACTTCAGTAGACTCTTAAGGCCTTCAACTGATTGGATGAGGCCCACCCTCATCCCACTGGCGATTACTTCAATGGCGAGTAGCCTGCTTTCCTAACCACATTTACAAGATACTGGCACTGCAACACCTTGATTAGTGTTTGATTGGATAACTGGGGACTCTAGCCTAGCTCAGTTGACAAATCAAACTAATCCTCAAGCCAAAGGAAAAAAAAAAAGCAAATTAGGCTTTGAAAATATTTCCTGAACCTGATAAATGCAGTTGTATTCCATATCGATTATATTTTACATCTCAATATTCGTGTATATTTTTAGTCAGCTCAGCATCTGAATCTCCTTCCTACATTTGGGAAATCCACTTTTCTGTGAGTGTCAGTGACAGCCCAGCCCCATCTACCTTTCTAGAGGCCCCAAAGTCTGATCCTGTCCCTGCTCGCCCCCAGCTGCTCTGTGACTTAAACCTAGCCGATTGGATGCTCTACCAGTGACCTTGATAAGGAATGGGTTTCACAAAGAAGCAGCTCTGGTTTGGGGCTGTCCCTGGTGGCAAGGGCAGAAGCATCCCGCCAGTACCCTCACCAGGCTGTTTCTGGAAATTTCCCTGGGCCCTGGGTTCCTGCATAGCCTCCTTGGTTCATGCCTATTCTCTAAGCCTGCTTTTTTCAGCCTTCTCATTGATTCTGTTAGAAACCTGCCATCTCTTTTTTGTTGTCCCTTTTGTGATAAGTTTAGCCTGAATCAGATTCTGAGGTATGTAACCCTAAACCCTAATTGGTATATATAGAAAGGTTACAGCAAAAATCAAACCTAATGGTGAAATGTTAGAACACCTTTTAAAGTGGTGTTTCTCGACTGGAACAGAGGCAATATTGCCTCTCAAGGGACATTTGGCAATGTCTGGAGATCTTCTCGGTTGTCACAACCTGCAGTGGGTATGGTGTGGATGGGGGTGAGGGCTCTGTGCTATGGCATCCAGCATCTACTGGTAGAGGCCAGGGATGCTGCTACACCTCCTATGAAGTCAATAGTGCTGAGATTGAGAAACTCTGCTCTAAAGTAAGAAACAAGACAAGGAAGCTTGCTTTCACTGTTTCTATTCAGTGCTATATTGAAGAATGTAAAAAGCAAAATAAAGCAAGAGAAAAAGAGATGTAAGGACTGGAATGGAAAAAAATGTTTACTTCTTGCAGATGATATGACTGAACACCTGAAGATAATATACAGAAACTAGTAAAACCATAGATAACTCATCACGGTTGCTGGATGTAAGATCAATATACATAAGCAAATAGCATACTAACAACAACCACTTTAAAAGTAATACTACTACTTCTCTGTGTTATTTTTGCAACTTCTGGTGAATATATAATTATTTCAAAATTAAAAGTTTTTAAAAGATAATTTCAAAAATTTCTTTAGTAACAGCAACAAAAACTATAAGCTATTTAAGATTAATTTAACCAAAATGTGAAAGAAATTTGTGAGGAAAATTATATATCTTCATTGAAGAACAAAATAAGAATTAAATAAATGGAGAGACATATCATATTCATGTTTGGAAAAATCCAATGCTGTAGGTTGTCACTTCTTTTAAAATTCATCTGTACATTCAATGCAATTCCAGCAAAAATCCCAACAAGGCTTTTAATAGAAGTCAACAAACTGACCTTAAAAATCATATAGGGGACTTTCCCTGGTGGCACAGTGGTTAAGAATCCGCCTGCCAATGCAGGGGACAGAGTTCGAGCCCTAGTCTGGGAAGATCCCATATGCCGTGGAGCAACTAAGCCCATGTGCCACAACTACTGAGCCTGCACTCTAGAGTCTGCAAGCCACAACTACTGAGCCCACATACCACAACTACTGAAGCCCATGTGCCACAACTACTGAAGTCCACGTGCCACAACTACTGAAGCCCGCATGCCTAGAGCCCGTGCTGCACAACAAAGAGAAGCCACCGCAGTGAGAAACCCCCACACTGCAATGAAGAATAGCCCCGCTCTCCGCAACTAGAGAAAGCCCGCGCACAGCAACGAAGACCCAATGCAGCCAATAATAAATAAATAAATAAATAGATTTATTAAAAAAAAATCACATGGAAGAACTAAGGGCCAAATACATAAACTCTAGGCTGTGAATTTTAAAAAGCTTCTGTAAAAACTTCTATAAACAAAATTTTGCTCTGGCTTTTCTGTATAGGTTGGGTTAAAGGCAGGTAAAACTGGAAGACAGGAATTCCATGATAGTAATCTGTGCAAGAGGAAATGACCCAGGCCATGGGGATAATTGCAGGGAAATATTTAAGGAGTGAGATGTACATACAGACTTGGTGATTAATTAAATATGGGGACTAAGAGAAGGAGAGAATAGGATGATACCAAGAGTTTCAGGCCTGGTAATTGGGTAGATAGTGGTTCCATTTTCTGGGATAGAAAACACAAAAGGAGGACTGGCATTTGGGAGAGAAGATATTGAATGTAGGTTTTGTTGATGAAAATTCAAGTAAGTATCAAGAAGAAAAAGAGGGAGTTTTATTGGAGCCAAACTGAGGATGCTAACCCAGGAAGCAGATTCTCAGGAAGCTCTGAGAACTGTTCTGCCTGATAGAAGTCGAAGGCATAGTCAGCTACAATTTTTTTTTTTTTTTTTTTTTTTTGGCGGTACGCGGGCCTCTCACCGCTGTGGCCTCTCCCGTCGCTGAGCACAGGCTCCGTACGCGCAGGCTCAGCGGCCATGGCTCACGGGCCCAGCCGCTCCGCGGCATGTGGGATCCTCCCGGACCGGGGCACGAACCCGTGTGTCCTGCATCGGCAGGCGGACTCCCAACCACTGCGCCACCAGGGAAGCCCAGTCAGCTACATTTTTGAGACAAAGGATCGTACATCAAAATGATGTACTGATATTTCACATAAAGTTCCCCAAAGATTCATAGTCCAGGTAAGCATGTACAAAGCGAGAAGCAAGTCATCATCACCCCCTACAGAGCTGGGAAAGAATGCTATTGTTTAAGAAGTTACGTTGCTAAGGTCAGAAGAAAGAAAACAGATTGATCTTTGCTGTCGAGCAGGCACTCCCGTCTTTGAGCAGCTCTGGTTAATGTGTAATGCCGATGCCCGCTGCACATTAGGGAGGGAGGAGGCCCAAATGGACACAGAGAGAATTTTATGTTTAATTTTTTCTTGTCCTGTTTTAATAGATAAATTTTATTTCATCAGTTTGGACAGAGAGAGTTTGTAATGGATGGGGTCATCCAAGTGGAGCTGTCTGAGAGGTAGTTGGTTGTATAGGTCTGAGAGCCCAGGAGAAACATCTGGGCTGGAGACCTAAATCTAGGAATCTAGAACATAATAGAAGCAGTAAGAATGAATGAAAATCACCAAGAACAGTCGTTAGATAAGAAGAGGGTGTGTTTAAGAACCCGGAGGAACAGACAGAGCAAGAAAGAAGGAAAAGAGGAACGTCCAGAGGGGTGGGAGGAGACCAGAGTCTTGTGCCAAAACCCAAGGAGAGGGAGCAAAAGGAGTAAAAATGTGGCTAGTGAACGAATGTGGCTGAAGTTCATGGAGAAGATGACCTGAGTCTGGTCAACTAGATAAAGCAGCAGGGGCATCTTGGGCACTTGGCAAGAGGCCTTTCAGCAGTGTGGGAGGAGAGGAACCCTGCGTGGAGGGAGAAATGGCATGCACCAAAGGCAAGGCAGTGGGGCAGTGACGTTTCTTTTCTCTCTTAATCAATTTGGGTAAAAGTGTGTGTGGAGGGGAGGTCAACGATTCACTGGTTATGAACAAGAGACTTGGCATCTTGGCTAAAGTTTAGTTTCATTCTCTGTGCTGAGAGGTGGGTGGAGAGAGAAGGTCCTCTTCATTTGTCCTGGACCTATCTGATGAGAATCAGTTATGAATTACAGAAGATGTTCCTCAAAAGGCTCTCTTGCATGAAGCAGGGTACATCCACATAACAAATCACTCTGAAGACATGAAAAAGAATGGAGAAGGTTTCTTATACAGATATGGGTTGTTCTCTAGGATATATTGTTAGGTGTGAAACCACACAGGATCCTGTGGGGCTCCTGGGCATGGAAGCTTTTCTGTGTCCCCCATTTCTTGTTTGTAGGTAATAGACTCCAGCCTCCATGACCTTCCCTGAGTCCTGAAGGGCAGATTCAAACAGTTGCTAATCAGGGAAGGAAGGGGATGCAGAGACAGGGGAGGAACAGTCAAGAAACAATAGTGCAGCCTTGGGGCAGGTCCTGGTTCCACCACAAGGGATACACAGAACAATAGCTTTGAGCTCTTCTCCAGAACTGAAACCCCCAACAAATGGAAGATGTTAGCATTCTTCATTCCAGAGAAGGTCACAGTTTGATAACCTTGAGGAGCTCCTCAGGAGACCACCTGAGGCCAGATTAAAGGAGTGCAGGCCCTGCACACACCCTGATCCTCATCAGCAACCCCACCCTTGAACCATTGCTATGAAACTCCTTACCAAATTCCACCAGGTTGGGACACAAAGTTTTGCGAGACATGAGCCCACTGTGTCCCCCTTTGCCTGGCAAAACAATAAAGCTATTCTTTTCTACTTCACCCAAAACTCTGTCTCTGAGATTTGATTTAGCACTAGTGCACAGAGGACGAGGTTTTGGCATCAGGTGAGAAACACAGGGTGTAGAATGATGTTTATGGTATGCGACTCCTTGTGTAGATATACATATTTACTTGTGTTTTCAAAAAGAAAGGCTAGAAGAATACACAAAACTAATAGTGGTGGTCATCCAAGGATAGCGGTGTAGGACACGAGGTAGAAGATTTCCAGGAATATGTTTAGTATATAGTTTTATTTTGGAACCATGCACATGTTTTACATAGTTTAACAAAAGAAATAAAAGTAAGATAAAAAGCAGTTCCTAAAAACTGAAAACAATTGACCCTACCCCTATCAAGGTAAAGAAGAACCACACAGAAAACATACTTCCTTGGTGTGACTTTCAACACAATGTTTGGAATCCATATCTCTAGGAAAATTCTTCTAAGGATCAATAGCAGATCAAATAATTCTTAAACTCCATTCAGCACTCTTCTTGTCAGTAGTAATATTAATATTGCTAATATGAGACTATAAGTTATTAGTGTAAAACAAATACATAATTATTGGACTGTCATTAGAAATTAAGATTTCTAGTATAAAAGAGATACAGCATAAAATCAAAGAAGTTAAATCAAAACCTTCTAATATTAAATTTGAATGGGATATATCAGAATGGTCTTATGATTTTTTTTCTCTTAAAAAGTATTTCCTAGTTCTGTCCATCAAAAGGGCCAAGAAACAATGACATCCAGATTGTGGTTTCTAATACAACTTCCCTGTGAAAGGAATCAGAGGGTTTTTTGGGGGGAATAAAAAAAGACTGACTCATGGATTGAAGCAGAAAATGGGCAAGATTTTCACCCTGTTGTGTCAGAAAGCAAGGAGGCTCTTGTAGGCGCCATGGGGCAGAGTAAGGATGTAGGACTAGCAATCCAGGTGGCAAATGGCTTACTAGAAAACTCTAGACTGGAACTTGACTCCTGTTTTTAGTTCTAGCTCTCGACTTTCGGCAAGATGCTTAATCTCTCTGAGACTAGGTCTCCATGAAATTTATTTTTCATTAGTAAGATGAAGATAAACACCCTTTCCCTTTCCTCAACTCAGGGCTATTGCCATCCCATAAGACTACCTTTGCATAAAATAGAAAATTGCCCCTTCTTCCTGGCCTCTTAGCTAGGTGTCCTTGGGAACACAATATCACTAACATTTATTATCTCACAGTTTCTCTAAGAATCCAGATACAGCTTAGCTGAGTGTCTCTCATAAGGCTGCAGTCAAGGTGGTGGCTTGTGTCTCATCTGAGGGCTTGATTGGGGGTGGATCCACGCCCAAGCTCACTCAGTGGTTGAGGGCTGGATTCATGTCTGTATATGTTACTGCTTCACCAGAGGGAAACAGAACCAGTAGGATGTGTCTACGCCTATGTCCTTGTCCAAGTCCATGTTCACATCCACACCTGCACCCACATCTCTATCTATCTATATCTATATATTGCAAGGACCTGGCTTATGTAATTGTGGGGTCTGACTAGATTAGTCTGAAATCCATATGGCAGGCTGTGAGGAAGGCAGGTGAAATCTTTTGGGCAGAAGCTGATGCTATAATCCACATCCTCAGGGAAACCTTGGTTCTGTTTTTAAGGGCTTTCAGTTAATTGAATCAGACCCAGATTATCTAGGAAAATCTCTTTTGCAAAAAATCAACTGATTCTAGATGTCAATCACATCTACAAAATACCTTCACAGCAACACCAAGATGTGTGTTTAATTTAATGGCTGGGTACTGTAGCCTGGCCCGGTTGGCACATAAAACTGACCATCACAAATTCCTCGAGAGCTGCCAGCCAGCGGGTGTCCTCACTTCCTTGCCTTGTGGGCCTCTCCATAGGGCAGCTCACAGCACAGCAGCTGGCTTCCTCGGAGCAAGGGAGTGAGAAGAGCCAGGGAGAATGTCCGAGCAAGACAGAAGTTGCAGCCTTTTGTAACCTGACCTCTGAAGTGACATCTTGTCACTTCTGTTGTATTCTGTTTGTTAGAAGCAAAATATGTAGGTTCAGCCCACACTCAAGGGGAGGGGATGACCCAAGGGTGTGAGTAGGAGTCTGCAACCATAGGGGCCCTACTCAGTAAATGCTGGGAAGAGTAAGTGAGATAATGTGTGTGAAAGAATTGTGTAATCCAGTAGATAAATATTAGCTAGAACCATATAAAATTGCTAGTATTAGGTTGTTCATTTTTTACCCACAAAAATGGCTGTCACCTAACGTAAGTTGTAATTAAATAGGGAACTGATAGGGTGTAAAACAACTTTATAATTTTTGAGGGCGCCAGGCATGAATGGAATCTTGGATAAATGGCAGCGGTGAGGGGTAGAGAGAGAGAAGCAGTGTCAATTTTACTAGGTTTGCATTTGGCTTGTTCCTCTCTCTCTCTCACTCTCTCTCTCTATCATTTCTATCATCAATCAATCTATCTATCTCTCTATCTCTCTATCTATCATCTATCATCTACTACCTATCTATCATCTATCTATCTATCTATCATCTATATCTATCTATCATCCATCTTCTATCTATCTATCTGCCATCTACTATCTATCTATCTAGCTATCATCTATCTATATCTATCCCTATATCATTGTCTACTGATTGATCTATCTTCCTATCTATCATCTATTTATTATGTATCTTGACTGGTCAGCTGCTGGGATTGATTTGGGCATATTTAAAATGCAACCCAAGGCTAGCGCTTTGCAAAGGTTTTGTCTGCACCTTGAGCAATGAGTTTGTTGTGAACTAAGGGAGTGGCCACAGCATACGCCTCTGAAGCATCCGTCCACAGTGGATTCTTTTCTCTCCTTTCATTTTCTTTTCTTCTTCCGTGTTTTCTCTTTCTGATCCATTTGGCACCAAAGGCAATAGACTTCCCAGCCCTTTGTGGATGAGAGAAAAAGAGTAGGTCCTCTGTAACCCTAAAGGTATAACTTTTAAAGTGATAAACCATAGTTAGCTTATCATCCTGAGGCCACCCTCAACGACACACCAGTCCTGTAGAAACAGATATGTGTGTTATTTCTATATTATTCTACAGATAGAAATATTTATCTAGAGAAACAAAAGTGCACACGGAGCAACTTTCCACCCGGAGGAAAGGTGTGCCGCTTCTGTCATCAATGATCCTGAATTGGGTTCTGCCGCTGCCAACTGACACTTTTATACTAAACTGTATTTTTTTAAAGGGGTGTGGTCAGAGGAAAGGAAATTCACACCAGTTTGAAATAAAGTAGGGCAAGTCAACATACTTCTACCCATTTTCTTTGAGTGCAATTCTTGTGTTCCTCTGTTTCTTTCATAGTTTTTAATGGGCATCATCCTCAGATTCAAAGACCAGATGTGCTTTCTTATCATCCAAGATGAGCTGTTATTAATGGAAGAGAAGAAAATCAGCAATGTGGATTTTTTTTTTTTTTTTTTTTTTTTTTTGCGGTACACGGGCCTCTCACTGCTGTGGCCTCTCCGGTTGCGGAGCACAGGCTCCGGACGCGCAGGCTCAGCGGCCATGGCTCACGGGCCCAGCCGCTCCGCGGCATGTGGGATCCTCCCGAACCGGGGCACGAAGCCGCGTCCCCTGCATCGGCAGGCGGACTCTCAGCCGCAACGCCACCTGGGAAGCCCAGCAATGTGGATTTTTAAATAGAACTTGGAGGGAACAGAAAATAATGCCACTCTGTATTCAGAAATCCCAAACGTAGTGCCATGCTGACCTGGAGGAACAACCAACTTCGTGGCATCGAACCCCTTCAGTTAACAGGACGGCCCCGGGATTACTCACCTGCTGTCCCCGACTCTCTCCCACTCAGTCCCTCCACAACGTGGCTCTTGTCTCCCAAGTGTGAGGAGTAATAAAGTGTGTGAGGTTAATAAAGAGGCGAAATGCGTGGGAAACTGAGGTTTTCCTTTTTCTTCTTCCTCTTTTACTTCTTTTCATTCCCCCAATACTTGTTCCTCCCCTCAGCCCCTCTGTCTGCAAATAAAATACTGTCTTTTTAACCTAAATACAAGAAACACAATTAAGATTCGATAATCGACATGTTCACGAAAGACATGCACAGATAAGTTCATGGCAGCATTATCCATTCTAGCCCCAAACAATCCAAACGGTGTGATGGACAATAGTGACGTGTTTGCACAGTGGGGTCCTACATGGTAAAGAAAATGAATGAACCAACTCTACATGCAACATTGTGGGTGAACCTCACACACGTGATTTTGCATGAAAATTACACAAACACAGAAGTTCGCCAAGGGAAAAGCAAAGGAAAGTTGGGTGGAGTCAGAGTTGAGTGGAAGTGATAGAATTAGTTCTTTTTCTGGACTCCTTGGAGCTTTGATACAGGTGTATAATTGGAATTTGGGCTTTATAATCAAAACTGAAGTCCTTTGAAGGATTTCCAAGTAACTCAGTGTATTGCTAAACATAAAAAAAAAAAAAGGGCAGGGAATTCCCTGGCGGTCCAGTGGTTAAGACTCTGTGCTTCCACTGCAGGGGACTTGGGTTCAATCTCCGGTCAGGGAACAAAGATCCAGTGTGCCTCACGGTGTACAGAAATCGTAAAGGCCAAAATATGTACATATTTCCAAAATGACTTAGATAAACTAGGAAAATCAGAGCCAAGTCTAACCCTCCAGGAATGTGTGCACTACTCTGGTAGCTGGGCCTCGGGTCAGAGGAGGAATCCAGGACTGGGTTTGCCACTGTTCTGGCACCAAATGCCATTTAAAAAAATTCCAGTGCAAAACAGTGGTATCTATTTAGACCTGAGCCACCAAGACAATATTTCAGAGAGGGTCTTCTCCTCCTTAAAGAGCAAAATCAACAGGTCCTGCAGGACGGAGGATGGAAGGGATGTTTTCTGGTCTTCCTTGCCCTGCAGGGTCTCTGTTGCCAGTCCTTTCTGGAGACCAAACCGATAGGAGATGGACTTCTCAGCCTTTTTCCCAGCATCCTTCTCCACCTGGCCCTCCATCCTGACCTGCACTGCCTTGTCTCCTTCCTCAGGACCTTGTCTGAGGGCATCACCTCCTCAACGTTCATGGAATTGACCCCTGGGCGCATTTTCAGCTCCTTCCTCTGCCTCCCCTATCCAATGAGTCACCAAGCTCTGTGGCTTGCCCCTTGCCTCAGCTCTGGACGAGGGGTTCTCATCCTTAGCGAACACTGCAATCACCTGGAGAGCTTTAAAGAACGGATACCTGGCTCTCACCCCGAGGTTCTGGTTCAGCTGGTCTGCAGGTGTAACGTGGGCATCTATACTTTGGAAGTCCTCCTGACTCTGATACGCAGCCCAGATGGAGAACCTCAGCTCCAGATCTGGCCTCTTCCTCTCCACTGCTGTCCTGTTTTCCCTTGCTCCCACTGACACTATCTTTCTTTGCCCTATTGAGACAGCCTCCTAACTGGTTTGCCTATGTCTGGCCTCACTATTCTGATCCATATGTGCTGTCCTCTTGATATCCTAACCTAAAATCCTACCTCTGACATTCAAAGTCTGCCCTAAGTAACTCCTATCTACTTTTTAACCTTGTCTTACCCCACCCACCGGTGCCCTGCACTTCCGAGTATGTGTTCCATCCATCTACGTGCCTGCATTTTCCTGGTACCTGTTGAGGGTGTGTCACCCATACCCGCCCCTGAGACCTGAAGGATCCAGGTCTTGATTTATCTCTGTGTTTATTTCAAAGCACCCGGTATTTGTCGAATGTTTTACAGTCGTGCTTCAAGAGATATGCAGTGGTTTATGCCCTGAACCGGCACTGACTTGACCACAGATGCACAGATGAGACCTGGAGGTGTCCAAAAGTCCCCTTTGCTTCATCACCATGCTAAGATCTCCACAGGGGGTGGAGGAGGTGGGGTGGGGTGGGCTAGAGAGACTTGCCCTCTGCTAGGCACAATCTGCGCCGAGTGCAAAGAAGCCTGGAAGACTGCGCATGCCCTGGCTGCCCCCAGCTGCCCTCAGAAATCTCCGCCCCTTTCCTAGAGCCTGCCTCCTACCCCTTCAAATCCTTTACTCCCCTCCCTTTGGAGAGAAGGTACTTTTAGAGCATGAACTCCTTTCTCCATTCTTTGATCAATGAATCAAGTTTCTGCTCTGCTCTACCTGACATTTGATTGGCATTTGCAGCTCTGGGCAAAGGACCCATTAAGGGGTCACCCACCCATTGGGGATCAGTAACAGCTGTCTTCTCTCAACACCCAGCTGGATCTCCATACCTCTGGAAACCTTCCTTCCTTCAGTTAACACATCTGTTTCTTCTCCATTTCCCCCCAGCACACTGTTTATACCCAGGAGACACAGAGTCTGCCCTGTGTACCATATAGGTAAGGATTTTCTATTCCAATGAGACCGAGAGATCCCAGGAGATGGAGCCCCTCCATTGCAGGTAATAAGTGACCTGGTCTCCTCTGCATCTAGGATGGTGTGAGTAGTATTCCATCCAAGGGAGAATTGAGAAATAGCCACTCAAATCATTCTCTGTGCTCTGTGGTTCCGAACCCAGCTGAGAAAGACATTCTTCAAAGTGGATGCTCTGTAAATGCAAAATTCATGAGATAATATATTCTGAATCTGAATTCCAGAGGCAGTGGGATTTGAATCTGTGTTGGAACAATCACGCCACACACTTTTGCCCTTTTCTTGCTCTGCTCTGTACTCTAGAGGCTATCAAATGAAAATATTTAATTTTGCAGGCTCCTTTGTAGCTAGGGTGGCTCTTTACAGAACTCTGGTTCAGGCAGAAATCCCTGGGGGAGGCCTCTCTTGTGCTTCCCCTCGTCTGTCGACCTGGAATGCAGGCGTAATAGCTGGAGGAGCAGCAGCCATTTTTTCACACTTAGAGTCACATGGTAATTATGATGAAGCCAGAAGACACAAGGATGACATTGTTTTGGATTGGTCTCAGCCTATTAATAATGATGCTATTCACTAGGAATGCCTGGGGGTGTTCACCTGGGACCTTTTGGTGAGTCCTCAGAGACATTTCCCTGACCAGAGCCAATGTTGAGGCTGGACTGGCTCTGACAGATCATATTATAATTGCAAGATGCACCTCAGCAACAACGATTAGGGAACTTTGCAAAAATCAGATTTATTACGCTGGGTTCTGGAGGGTACATGCCAAGTTTAAGACCATACTGTGAGGTTGCAGGTAGAGAGGCAGAGCGAGAGAGACTGAGCATGTACCTGGGGTTTTTGCCTTTATTGGGATCGAGGGTGGGGTGTCTAGGGTTGCAGGTTCATTTTTTTACTGACAAATTTACAACATAAGAGTGGAAATTAAAGGACAGGAAAGGACACACAGGGTCAGTCCGGTGGTCAGTTATCATCCAGAACCTTCTAAAAGGAGAACTTTATGGGTGGGGGGCAGCCTGGCCCTTGACCTCGTTATGTAGTTGGCAATGTGTTTATTTGAGATGGATTTGTTGGCGATCAAAAGCTTAACGTCAGCACTTATGCTCAGAAAAGCCAGTTGTCAGGCACTCTCACTGCAGACATCCTTGAGTATTGGCCTCAGCCTTGGACCGTTTACTACTAAGCTTCACATTGTATGAGAAAAATAAAACTCTTTACTTCTTTAAACTAGTCTTTGTCAAGTTTTTCACACACACACACACACACACACGCACACACGCCTTATATCTCTAATGTGGGGGTTGGAAAAATTCCTTTCTTCCCTTCTAGGTTCTTTGGATGGTTTAATAATGAAATTGACACAACACAAAGTAACAAGAGAAAATTTAATTACATACATATATACGAGAGTCCCATAAAAATATGAGACTCAAAGAAGTGACCAAAGCAGGAAGCTTTTATATCTTTTACACAAAGAAAATAAATTTGTGAAGAATTGATAAGACAAAGGGGTTTAGCCTTGGCATAGCAAATGGGTGAAAAAATAACCAGGTTTGTTTACACAGCCTGCTTGGCCCTGAATTCCCAGGCTCTGGTGATAAGGATGCCTTCTACTCTCCTGGTACAGGGAGGGCACCTTTCACCCTGGAGATTGATCAATTGCTTTCAGGGACACAGAGAAGGGTCAGCGTGTTCTTGCAACAGCTGTTTCTCAAATACCTTTAATTCAAAATAATCAATCATATTTGGGGGTGGCTTATTCTGCTCCCCTTTATCTCCATAAAATCCTCCTCTCCCATGCTTCTGGTTAATTAAAGGAGAGGGTTCTTCAACTCTCCTGCTTTAAGCTAATGCTTTAAACGCAGGGTGTGCACATTCAACAGCAATAAGGTAATTAATAAGTAATTTATTTTCTGCAGTTCATTTTTCCTTTAACCTCTTATAAGCCTCCTCCACTTACTAAGTGATTTCTGAGAACTTACTATCAGCTGTGCTCTGGCTCTGGCGTGGTCAACCAGCCATGTAGCATCGCTGGCTGTGGTGTGCTGGTAAATGCTTAGGGGTGGGGGGACCCCATGCCATTTGTGCATTTCCATTTGTGCATTTCCCGTTTCTATGGTGTAAGTACTACCATCAAGGTGATTTCAAGCTCCCAATAGAGATGCACATAACTGGTCCCTGGGAGCCCTGAGTGCCACACCTGCAGCACACCCTTGGAACTCGGTGCTCCCAAAAATAACATCAGGGCTCTTGCAAAATTCATTTTCTTAAGAGTGAGCCTTAAACACATTTCTCCAGATAAAAGGCTTTTGATGACTAGATCCAACCCGAGGGGAACGGCTGGGAGGCTGAGTGGATTTGGTTCTAGACTAGTGGCTTTCCTTTACCCTGAATTCCCCAAAAGTCTTGTCAAGAGCTCCACCACCTTCCCATTTTCTTTCTTTTGTGTCATGCTGATTATGAAACCCACCATCTTCACTCTAATTTCTTTGGGGAGGGAATTTAATAGACCCATTTTTTCCAACAGTTATGTTTAATCATCCATTCCAGGCTGATCTGATGTGTTCAAAATCGCTATGAATTATTTCTACCTTTGGTTATTTCACATACTATTTCCTTATGCTGAAGTTCACATAAGGGATTCTGCCACTAGCAAGTATCTGAACTAAAAGAGGCTGGCCGCGGAGCATTGACAAAGACCGACTTGGCTGTTAGTGATGCTGGGGAGGGAGCCTCCCCTGCGTGGGTCCTCACCTTCCCCAACCACACCCACTCACTCAGACTATAGCGACTTGCCCTTCCTCTTGGGCTGAGCTGGTGAGATCCCAATTATGTCACCTGAAGTTACAATTTCATTAATTGGGTCTCATTAACCAGGGATTATTTATACCTCTATTTGTTTAGTTCAGGTTTCCTGTTATACTTGGAAGCAAGTGTTTGCTAAGCAAATTAACAGTGTAATCAAGATCCCAGGGAGAATGTTTAAGTGATTAAACGTCAAAGGTAAATTACAATAGAATATAATTACTATTTAAATAAATACCCCAGGGTCTTTCCCTAGAAACATCTTGGGAGGCAAATAATTTAGTTATTTTATACACCTAGAAATCATAAAAGCAAGATTTTTTAAAATGTTATTCTATTATAATTGAGAATATTCAGATTGACGTGACTGCACCCAAATTGTGCAAATGAGAACTTTGAGTATACTTCAAAGGATAGTTACAGAACCACTAATTATATCCTGTATGGGTTATATTAGTTTTTAACCATAAACAATATGTACAGTCTTATATATATGTATATATATATTTATTTATTTATTTATTTTTGGCTGCTTTGAGTCTTCTTTGCTGCGCACGGGCTTTCTCTAGTTGCGGTGAGCTAGGGCTACTCTTCGTTGCGGTGTGCAGGCTTCGCACTGCGGTGGCTTCTCTTTGTTGTGGAGCACAGGCTCTAGGCACGCAGGCTTCAGTAGTTATGGCTCGTGGGCTTAGTTGCTGCGCTGCATGTGGGATCTTCCAAGACCAGGGCTTGAACCTGTGTCCCCTGCATTGGCAGGCAGATTCTTAACCACTGCACCACCAGGGAAGTCCAAGATGTACAGTCTTTCCCTGTGATTCCAACTTAAGTGAGGATCACTTGCTAATTAATTCACTTCTGTTGTTCAGTTTCCCAAGTTTAAAAATAGCATTTATCTGCCCATACAAAGACTTGGACATGAATATTCATGGCAGTTTTTAATTTAGAGTAGCCCAAACTAGAAGTAACCCAAATGTCCACCAATAAGAAAATGGATAAATAAATGTTGATATATTCACACAACATAACAGTACTCAACAGTAAAAAAAGAACAGACTACAGATACATGCACCATGGATAAATCTCAAAAATACGATGCTGAGAAAAGGGAGCCAGACACGAAAGCATTAATACTGTGTGATTCCATTGATATGAATTTTAGAAAAGACTAAAGTCACCTACAATGACCAAGAGTAGAAGAATGGTTGTCTTGGGCGGCCAGGGGTTGAGAGTATGGACATCTTTGGGGGACTATTCACTGTTCAGTCTACCACAGTCTGCCTCAGGCTCCCAAAGAGTCGTACCCATCCTACGTGCAAAATACAGTCAGCCGGTCCCAGAGTCCCCCAGATTCTCAAATCATTACAGCATCAACTCAACTCCAAAATCTTATCATCTGTCTTATCAGATCAAAAGTCCTAAATCTCATTATCTAAATCACTGAAAGCAGGTATCAGTGAGACTCTGGGTATGATCACCCTGGGGCAAAATTCCTCTCCATCAGTGGATACGTGAATTGGAGTCCAGAATTTCAATGATGGGAAGCATCATCCCCCAAGTGAGTCATTGAAAGTGATGATAAGTAGGGCCAATGTTACTTCCACACTTGATTTCCACACTTATATGTAATACCTACTGGGGATGCAGGATCATGTTTTGTTGTTGACTTACTACATCTTGGAGGGTAGTGCCCACCCTTGATGGGTACCACTTCCAAGGTGATGCTTTACCTGTGTCTTCAAAGAATTCTTCCATTGTGCTATCAGGTCAGAAGCTTTGGTGTGGTACAGTATGTGATAGGACCGGTGACTTTGTGGTCATTGGCCCACTGTCAAACTTTTTTGCTGTAAAGTGAGTCCCTGAGCCCATGAGATGTTACGTGGGATCCATATTCGTGGATCAAATATTCTGTAAACCTTCAGCTAGTGGTGCTGCCTGAAGCCCTGTGGACAGGAAAGGCAAACACACATTGGCATATGAGTTAATGCCTATCAAGATAAGTCATTCCCTTCCAGGACAGCTGGTTGGTCTCTGAATGACGGTACCATTTTGAGAGTTCAGGGTGGCACTCTATTGTTTGAGGGTTGGACATTCAGCCATAGCAGTAACTAGATGAGCCTTGATGAGTTGGAGCCCATGCTGCTGGGCTCTTGCATAGCCTCCTTCCTGTCACCATGGCTATTCTATTCATGCATCCATTGTGTAAGCAGTGGTGTGGTCAGTGAATGAGAGGACTGACCTCAGTTGGCTGAGCCATTTTATCTACTTGGTTGCATGGTGAGTACTCTCTGGTGGATGCTAACATAGAACACAATGATCTTTACGCCTAATGCTCATTCCCACAGGACCATCTACAGACCTCCTTGTCCCTTCAAAACTTCCTTCCTCCAAGCCACTGAACAGTGAGCCAAGCAGTTCACCATTGCCCACGAGTCCATGTATGTTCTAACCTCAGGTCACTTCTGCTCCAAATGGATGACAGAGGTTTGAAGCTCTTCCCATTGGGAGGAGTTCCATCACCATGACTTTCAGGGCCCCCTCCCTGAGCGCTCAGCGACTGTAGTGAATCAATAGTCTGTTTTCAGGGTGTACCACGTAGCAAGCTGACTCACCAATAAACTAAAACTTAGCCTATTATCTCCTCTTTAGCAGGTAGTAATGTACAGTCCTCATCCTGTGGCCACAGGTGTGAACAGCAGCCAGCATTCAGCAGAGGTGGGAGCTAGATCAGCCTTGGTGAGGGGCCATGCAGAACCTCCCTCCATCCCTGCCATCTTGGCTACTCCACCCATGGGCCATTGCATGTGCAATGGGTGACTGAGGACAGAGGCCATTGGACACCACCAGACCAGTCACCCTGTCTGACTGGTTGTAGAGGCACAGAGGCCCTCAGTGGACAGTGCCATGGACATGGGCATCTGCATGCCCCCTGCCCACTCCCCAAAGCCCATCCACATCCCTTTTCCCTGGGCCTCCAGTGTCTTTGTCTGCTGGGGCTGATAAGACGCAATACCGTAGCCTGGGGGAGGGAGGGGGCGTAAGCAGCAGGCATCCATTTCTCACAGTTCTGAAGGCTGGAAGTTCAAGATCAGGGTGCAGGCATGGTTGGGCTCTGAGCTCTCTTTCTTGCTTGTACATGGTCACCTTCTGCTGTGTCCTCACATAACAAAGAAAGAGAGAGTGCTCCCTGGTCTCTTCCTGTGAGGACACTAATCTCATCATGAAGATCCAACTGTCATGACCTCATCTAACCCCAGTTATCTCCCAAAGGCCCATCTCCAAATACCATCACATTGCAGGTTAGGGCTTCAACATATAAATTTTGGAAGGGGGAGGGGATGGAGACACAATTCAGTCCATAGCATCCAGTCTCTGATCTACAACCCTGCTTCTTCTAGGTCTCCACCAGAGGTCTCGATCCACTGGTGTAACAGTCCTAAATGACATGGATCTCTAGGCCACCTGCAGGCGCAACTTACTTTCTGGCCCTGCTGGTGCCTCATCTGTAGGCTCCACTTCCATTGTAAGAATTATTTGCTTGTGAGTGTGTAGGTCAAGATGGGCAGTGATGGCTACGTGGTCACTTGGTGTTCATGGTCAGGTAATCAGTCTCGATCAGGATCCAGCAGCAGGACAAATGCTTTTCCTTTCAAATACTGTATATTTCTCTGCTGCAGTTGGCATGGGCTTGCTCTAGACTCTTAGGGGTCTACATTGTGATTCTCCTGCTGGGGTTTGTCTTAAGTGGCCACCACAGACACACACGGTCTCCCAGCTGCATGGCCAAGCAGCAGGTACACTTACACCACAGCCTGGACCTACTGCGGCGCGCTTTCCTTTTCTCAGTGTCCCTGAGAGCTGGCACCTTCCATGCCACACAGTAAATGTAAATGTGTTCGGTAATACCCTGAAGTTTGAAATACGTTACTTCCAGAAAGCGGAGAACCAAGCTGTGCCTCCTTCTTAGAGGTGGGAGATAAAAATGCAATAATTCATCCTTTACTTTAGAGGGAATGTCCCAGCAAGCCCCGGCCCATTGAGCTCTTCAAAATTTACTGAATATCCTGAATTTTTACAGCAATTTCTCCCACCTTCTGGAGCACTTCTATCTTTCAGAAACCTCCAGCATACTTGCCACTTTTGTTCATTCAGTCTACTTACCATGTCATCTATAGAGTGGACCAACGTGATGTTCTGGGAAAAGTCCAGATGGCCCAGGCCTTTTCGGATTAAATTATGACGGGGGAAGGAGAATTCATGCAACCCTGGGGCAGAGCTATAAATAAATGCTGTTCTCCATCTCATGTGTAAACTGCTTCTAATCCTCTTCCCGGATAAAGATGAAAAATAACGCATACGTCAAATCAAGGGCTGCATATCACATCCACGCGAATTGATTCTAGAAAAGAGACCACATCTGGCACAATGGCTGTTGTCAAGGCTGCTGTGTGGTTGAGTTGGCAGTAGTTCACGTTTATCTTCCAGAACCTCCACGACTTGGAAGGAGCCCAGTTAGTAAACAAGACAGAGGAGGTGATAGAAGCCTTCACCCCCTGCACTGGTCTTTAAAGATCTTTCATTTCTCTGGGAAATATTGTTTTTTATTTAGTCTCTTGTCCTGAAGCCAATTACATGAGTTTCTGTTTGGCTTTCCCACTGTGATAGCTCTTACCACTTAGGCCAAGGAATCCATACGTGGTAGAGCAGAGTCCTAGGGCTACCACAACAAAATACCACCAGTGGGTTAGTTTAAACAACAGATATTGATTTTCTCACAGCTCTGGAGGCCAGAAGTCCATCATGAAGGTGTGGGCAGGGCTGGTTCCTTCCGAGGATGTGAGGGAGAATCTATCCCCTCCCTCTCTCTTAGCTTCTGGTGGTTCTGTGGAAATCTTTGGCTTTCCTTGGCTTGCAGAAGCATCACTCTAATTTCTGCTTCCATATTCCCACGGTGTTCTCCCTAAGTGTGTCTCTGTGTCCAAATTTCTCTTTTTTATAAGGACACCAGTCATATTAGATTAGGGCCTGTCCTAATGACCTTAACTGATTACATGTGCAACCATCATTTCCTAACCAGGGAACATTCTGAGGTACTGGGGATTATGACTTCAAACTGTGAGTTTTGGGGGACACAATTCAACCCATCATATGTGGGCTCTTCCAACTACCAAGTCTGTCCATTCCAGTTATATTGATACATGGAGAATGGGGAGACGGCCACTGGGTGAGTCTGTGCACCTGCCAGACCTGGGCCAAGTCTGGCCTTATTATCAGCCCCAATGTGCCCCCACTCCAACAGGGGCACCCTGGTGGTGCTTCAGATCCCTGAGTGTCAACCACCGTGTATAGCAGCCCTCAAACTGTGTGTGTCTCCTTTCTGTTAGTGGCTGTGGGTCCCTTTGGGGAACGACTGGGGAATCATTACCAGTTGCATTTGCTGTGGTGCTGAGGGCCCTTCCTCCTGAGAATCCAGCGTCTTCTTTAGTCCATGGGCTTCAGCCCTGAGAAGTGGCTCAGGTACAGAAAGTGGGCAGGGGTTGGGACTTATTGCCCTCAGCATCCCCACCAGCCATCCTTGATTTTGGTTGAATGTAGAGATGGGGCCATACCCCACTGGCTGCCTCTGTCTTGTTCCTCGGAACTCTGTCCTAGTTTCCATGTCCAGGGCTCTCTGAGGAGTGAGCTCTTCCAGCTGCCCTTCCAGTCATGCTTCCCATCACAGTAATCGCATCCTTGTGGCTGCTGGTGGGGAAATGCTGCCCCCAGGCCTCTGTACTTTGTGGATTCCCTCCTCCCACTGCTATCAGGGAGCCTGGTCCTGCCACAGCATCCTGTGGTCAGCCAGCCCCTAGCTTCCCAACAGTGCTTGTGGCTTCTCACCTGAGGATTTCTAACCATTGTCTTCAGATGGTTCCCAAGAACACAGGTGGCATGGTCACTCCTCTGGACAAGCCCCCCGACATGTTCCCCCAGCTCTGGCTGGTGCATGTCCGCTGGGTCCTGCAGCTCCAGTGGGGCAGAGCCCCTCTCTCCCCTGGCCGACCCAACCCTTCCCTGGCTGGGTTATGTTGCAAGTAAACCCAGGTTGCTGGCGGGATGGTGAGTTTGGAGTAGGTCCTGGGGAAAGGGTGGGGGATGCATGTTTTCTTACAAGGCAGGGGCCTCTGCACTGTCGTCAAGCAAGGTTGGGGCGGAGATGCATTCATCAGAGAAGAGTTGGCTACTTATATAGACCCAGAGGGTTGAGGATTTGCGTATTGACTCAGCTGTGCTATCTGGAGTGTTTGAGTCTCTGTCCTTTCCCATCAGGGCCCTCACTTTGTTATACCAGGCTTGCGGGGGTGGAGTCAAACACCCCTGCAGGTTTGTTATCCTTACACTTAATTCCTGGGCCGGAGCCTCAGCTGGTTCAACCCTCCATGAGTCTCTCTACACACGGCCAAGGAGGTCCTATGGCTTTCACCTTTGTCTTTGATTTCCTCTTTTTAAAAAAATTCAAGTATAGTTGATTTACAGCGTTGTGTTAGTTTCTGGTGTACCGCAAAATGATTCAGCTATACATATATATATTCTTTTCCATTATGTTTTATCACAGGATATTGAATAGAGCTCTCTGTGCTCTACAGTAGGCCCTTGTCGTTGATCCATTCTCTATGTAATAGCTTGCATCTGCTAGGCCCAAACTCCCAATCCACCTTTGCCTTGAGTTGATGACTGAGCCACGTCAGGCTTTCGCTGTGTTCTGCCAGCTCTCTGACAGTGCCCGGCCGCAGCCTCTGAGCCCACAGTCCTCATGTTGCCCCATCCCGAACCTCTTGGTGCTCCCTTCCAAGGGGATCTTATCCCATCCATCGTCTGTGAGGGCGTCATGATTGCACTTGGGCTGAACCATCTGAGTACATTGAACTGTTCCAGGAATTGTCCATCGTTGCCCATCATCAGCCTGAAGTCCATGGCCATCCAGAGGGTGGATGGTCCAACTACCTACTCCCATTTTAGAGTCCGCTTCTTTGGTCCAGTATCGCCCAGACTGTCCTCAGCAGGACACAGAGATGGAGGCGTGTGTGCGGAGCTTCACTGGGGTGGGGAGGTGCTGTCAGGGTGCTGGCAGGGAGTCAAGCAGGAATGTGATGGTAACAGAGACCTCGGCCAGCCCCGTGGTTCTGTGAAGAGGGGACGGCCCTTCACAGTGTTCCGAACTGAGGCCTGGGGCTGGGCTGGCTGTTGTCTTCCCACACCGTGGGCCTTTGGATACAGGTTGCCCTTGGGAGGGGAGTGAAACCTTGGGCAAGGAAGCTCGCTTTGGCTGGGGACCATTCCTGGAGACACAGTGAAGTGTGAGCCATGCAGGTGACACTCCTGGAAGCCGGGGGGACATCTGAGGGTGTCCCTCAGCATCTGCTACAGGCCTGCTTTGGAGAAGGCTCAGGTGTGCCAGGCAACACGTCCCCAGCCCGTCTCAGAAAGGAGCCTGTCCACCTGTATCCTGAAAGTCACAAAGCCCAGAACCTACTTCCCAGAAAAGAGTTCAGGAGCCCCCAGGTGTGCCTGAGCCCAGACCAGGCCAGCTTCCCACAGGGAGGACAGGGGTAGGTAGAGCACGCGGGTGCCTGGATCAGGGCATCTGCAAGCGTGTCCTGATGGGGCAGGGCCGGGAGGGCTCTAGCTGTCCCCACTCCTCTCTCCCTAAATCCCTCCTCTTCTTGCAGGAACAAGGTGTGAGGCGCAGACAGAATAGTGGACCTGGCCACAGACGTTCCAAGAGGCTGGGAATGTCTGCTCCGGGGTCAGGCAGGCCTCTGGGGAGAGAGAGGAAGTGGTTCCTCCAATTCGGCACAATGGGCATTTGTGGACATTTTGCCTACACAGCATCCATTCCTACTTGTTAAAAACATCGCATCTCCTCTTGGAAAAGGACTTCTCCCTGATGTGTGTTGCCCTGGGGGTGTCCATCTGTCAAGGTGTTCTGCCAGCTCCAGCCAAGGGGTAGGCACATGCCCCAAACTCAGCCATGCAGACTTTCTCTGGGACTTGAATTTTGAGGGGAATCATCTCCAGATGGAAAAAGGTGGTGGGAGCACGTTCATCCCACCGATGGGCCCTGAACTATCAGTGGCTGAGAGGTTGAGAGGTCCTGCTGTGTAGATACCCAGGATCTGGTCCTGCTTCCAAACACTGTTCTCAGCTCCATCTGTTCCTTGAGCTGCCCAACTTTCCCCTGAATTTTGCTTGTGACCCAGAGTTAGATGCTGTTTACAGCCAAAACCCTTGAATGTGATAAGATGCAGCCCAGTCTGGTCCCCAGACACACGTTCATAACCACTAGCTATGGACATGTTGGCTAAGAAACCCAAATCCTGTTTCCTCCAGGATTTGCCACGTAGGCTTTCAATGGGGTTCATTTTCATCTGGACCCCAGATCGTTTTGTTGAAATGTTATTGCTGAGAGCTGGGAGGATGGGGCAAGGCAAGGTTTCTTATAAAGGACAGATTCAGGTGGGGGAAGGTGTCATTAGCCCTAAACAATCCTTTCTCATGAAGAACTTTCTGTCTTGATGATAACCCTAGATATTCATTTTCTCGTAAAAGCTGTGCTTCAGGCATCGTCGGGACTGGACAGCATCAACGCTGACACTGCGGTTGAAAGTGTGTCTTCCATGCTCACTTCGGCAGCACACACACTAAAATTGTAATGATACAGAGAAGATTATCGGGGACCCTGTGCAAGGATGACATGCAAATTTGGGAAGTGTTCCATGTTTTTAAATGTCCATTGACAGATAAATGGATAAAGAAGATGTGGTATACACACACACACACACACACACACACACATATACACACACAATGGACTATTGCTCAGCCATTAAAAGGAATGAAATAATGCCATTTGCAGCAACACGGATGGACCTAGAGATGATCATACTAAGTGAAGTAAGTCAGAAAGAGAAAGACAAACACCATACGACATCACTTATGTGTGGAATCTAAGATACGACACAAATGAACGTATCTACAAAACAGAAACAGACTCACAGACATAGAGAACAGACTTGTGGTTGCCAAGAGGTGGGGGTGGGATGGATTGGGATTTGGGGATTAGCAGATGCAAACTAGTATATATGGAATGGATAAACAACAGGTCCTACTGTAGAGCACAGGGAACTATAGTCAATATCCTGTGGCAAACCATAATGCAAAAGAATATGAAAAAGAATATATATATGAGTCACTTTGCTCTACAGCAGAGATTAATACAACATTGTAAATCAACTATACTTCAATAAAAAAAAGAAATGTACGTCTTCTGTCTCTCAGCTGCTGCTGGGAAGTTTTTGTGGATATCCCTGTGATGTGGGAGTGTTTTATTATGATCATGAATTTATTTTGTACCAACAATATACATATTTGGTTCTCAGGTGAAATTTTCTTTTTGTTAAATTTCAAAAGGCCAATAGGACTCAGTGTTTGAAATGCTGCTTTTCTTCTGTTTTGCTGACAGACATGTTTTGAGGTGCTTTTGGGGTGTGTGTGTCTTATTTATTAATAGAACTGAAAAAGAAATTATTTAATGTTTTTCTTGGTGCACTGGCCTGGAAAAATATTTTTATCTCTGACCAGTTCCTTGCTTGGTGTATGCTGGTACCTGAAGGCTGGGTCTTCAAATCTCTCTTGAATGTGACTTTCTTTCCTTTCCAATAAAGGGAAAAGAAAACCCTTTATTTTCCTATTGAGGGTAGAATAAACAAAGAATCGAGCGGAGGAAAATTTTAGCTTTTTATTCTAGTTGACCTCTGTTTTCCAAGAAGAGCATTTGATTCTCCCTTAAGACACAGAGCTGATAATCCCTGGTACCGTAACCCTCTCTCTAAATGTAAATAAATATGTGCTTCTGTTTTCAACTGGGTCACATCACTCCAGCTTCCAGAAAGTTTCAGTCCAAATTATGGCGGTCCATATATTTATCTTCTTAACAATCAGCCCTGGCATTCATTCATTCATTCTCCATTGAGCACTTATCATGCTTGGTACTGTTCTAGATACTAACAATGCATTGTAAGCAAATAAGAAAATAGATGTTCTTGTAGAATGCCAAGAAAGTTCTGGCTAATTTTAGCCTGAATTATGAAAGTTAGAAATACTACTTTATTCTATTCAAGAACAAAATATGGCCGGAGGATAATCATTCATGAGTTTTATGACTAGTGTTATTTACAGTTTTCTTTTTTTGTGTTCCAGCTTTAGGGTGAGCATTCAGAGAATCACTGAGTCACCCAACAACACCGAATAAAATGAAATGTGTGTGTGTGTGCGTGCGCGCGTGTGCTGGGTGGGCAGGGAACGGACCCAGGGATGTTATTAAGGTAAAATTTTATGTACATCTTTCTCATTCGGCTTATCACCCTGCAGTGCCATCTGGTGGTTGAAATGAAGGAAAACATTCCAACAAACACTGACTTAATGTGGTATAAACATTTGGCCCCTGTACCTGTGATGAACATATAATTTATACAAACTGGGACAGTTTTGAATGTAAAAAGGAAAACTATTAATAATTTCCCAGGGGCAACAGGCATAAACTAAGACTGTCAAAGGCAAACCTATGCTAGATACAAGAATAATAATTTTAATATATTGGGCATTACTTTACATGCATTATTTAATAAAATCCACATAGTAACCTCATGAAGGGTAAGTTCAATTATTCTCATTTTGCTGTTGAAGGCATGGGGCTTGCAGATTTTCCAGATGACATATAAGATGTCCATTTAATTACAGACAATCAACAAATCATTTTTTAGTATAAGTCCAGATATTCAGGTAAGCAACAAATAATTTTTAGTATAAGTATATCCCATGCAATATTTGAGGCCTATTTATACTAAAATATTATTTTTTGTTTATTTGAGATTTCAAATTTAGCTGGACGGTCTGTTATTGTTATTGTTACTGTTGATTTTCCCCTAAATCTGGCAACCCTAGCTTGGAGAGGTGCAGTAACTTACTCAAGGTAGTGTAGACAGCGAGGATGAACGGGTATTTGAAAGCAAATGTTGCTCAGAATGAAGCTCAGGCTCTTAACTGCATGGCTTACTTTTGGTGACCACGAGCCACTCCTGGCCAAGCAGGACGCATCTGGGTGGGGAGGCAGAATCCCGAGTTATTTAATTGTCTTTCCTCTTCAGTTATATATGTAGGTCCAGACTGGGTAGTATATGAAGATATGGACTATAATGATTAACCCCACAGTTTGTTTTAATTTAGTGACCTTCATAGAATTTGGGGGCAGAAAGTGCTGTTGGGCCATAGCGAGAACTAGACCCAGGCCCCGGAAGGTGCCGGAGGATTGGAGAAGATTTCCACGTGGAAAAATGGAGATGCCAGCTTGGAACTTTGGGTGCCAAGCCACAGATGCGAGGGTGGGAGTGTCACGTACAGAGTCCAGCGCTGTGAACGCAGAATTCTTAAAGGAAATGCCCCTGCTCACTCCCCAGCAGGGTACCATTATGAGGGGCACACGAAGGCCTCCAGCAGGGGCCAGCTTCTCTGATCCAGGTCGGTGGGCAGCCCAGCCATGGCTGGAGGGCCAAGCCTGGGTCACCAACTTCTAGAATGTGTGTTGGGAGGAACTTCTCATCCACGAACCCTTCTTAGGAAACCTACCCTCCAACCCATAGATGAGGCCCTGGCAGCCACTCCTGTTCTTGGTGGCCCAGCCCTGTGTGCCCATGACGGCAGGTGGCAGTGGGGACACCTGAGCAAGGTGGACGGTCAGAGTCCATCCCACAGGAACCTAGAGAATGGACTCGAGACACTAGTCTCTGGTGGTCCCCTGAGGAGGAGATGAAACCTGGAGCTGGGAGGGCCCTGATAGGAGGGAGGGAGGGGGAAGGGAGAAAGGGGAGGAGGGAGGGGGAGGGAAGGGGAAGGGAAGAGGAGGGAGGGAGGGAGATCCTGAGGCCTCCACAGTGCCGGGAGCCCGGGCCTGGCTTTCTGGTGGCCTCCCAGCCCCCAGTTCTGGAGCCCTGCTGCCCAACAAGCATCGTATTCCAGTTCTGGAAGCTCTGTGCGCTCCCCGGCAGCCCCTCAGCCTCCCCGTCTGTGTGATGCTGTCAACACCATCATCCCGAATGACATCCAGCACGTGGTCCAAGAATCCCAGCCCTCACCCATGGAGTCCCCCTCATATTAGATACAGAGAAACACTGCGTTATCTCCATTTACCCAGAGGCAGGTTTCTTTGGATCCGATTCCCTGGGACTTCTCCCCCATAAGTGAATCTTGGCCTCAGGACCATACTGAGTCCACTACGAGGTGCGTCAGAGTACCGCAAAGGAGGCCGCCCTCTAGCCCGAGCTGAGGGCTCCTGCTCTAGCCTCCGGGGCTGCTCCCTGCCTGAGTCCTTCCCTGCAGCCACGGGGTCTGTTACCTTCCCGCCTGGGCGGCAGGCCCGCTCTTCCAGGCTTGCTGGCTGTTCCCTCTGTGGGACTCGGGGGTCTGGTGTCCCAGAGGAGGCGGTGACCAGGGGACTGTGCGGCACGCGGAGGTCTGTCGCCACCTAGTGGCCAGGTGTAGCCAGTGGCGAAATCGTGCCCAGAGCAGATGACGTCCTCTTGGGCCGGGGGAAGCAGCAGCATCCGCGGGCCCCTGGGGAGAGTTGGAGGACCACTGAGATGGGCAGAATCAGAAGCCACGTAAGTCAGAGAACAGGAGACTTCCATCTGTGGGCTGACAAGCCTGCTGCGGATAGGAGGCTGGCGGTAGTGGACACAGCGTTGGCTTGGTCCCCCACGGCCCCACCACCCTGCAATGGACCACGTGGAGTGCCATTTCCTCTTGTGACCTTGCTCATCGGGCCACAGTGGACCGGCCTGGAGCTGGACACCAACTAAGATGGAGCAATGAGCATTCCACCCTGGAGTTATGGACGTGAGACCTGCAGGATACAGTCAGTCTTTTTCCAGGGCTGGAGGGCAATGCCGATGGACCGTGGCTTTTGACGAAAGGGCAGCAGCAGGAGCTGAGCTTCACCCACACACGGGGAAGGGGAGGAGAGGGGAAGGGAAGCGGGAAGGGATACAGGTGTCGGGCTCCGCTGAGCCTGAAGCCCAGACCCGGTTCTGTCCATGCCGTCTGTGAGCCACTCTGGGCCCTTATAATAAATCGCTCATTTTTGCTCAGATGACGCACCTTGGATTTCTGACACTGACAGCAGAATCAAAGTTGCATGAATGCACGTTCAAAGCCAATCGGCAGCCCCCCAGTGTGTGCCGTCGGATCAGCCAGTGCTGTGTCCGCAGGGAGCCGAGGCACCTACAGCCCCCTGAGGCCCTGGACATGCTCATGGGGACCCCGCCCAGCCGTGGGGTGGGTAGACGAGCCGAGGCCTGCGGGGGTGACCTGAGGGGTATTGGAAGGCCACCTGCCCCTCCCGCCTACACATCTTCCCTTAGTACCTGTCACAGCACCTGGGATTCTTCCAGTGGGGAAGCATCATTCAGGTCCGGACATCCTCTTCCCTGACCATCCTCCTTCCCGACCTTCCCTGATACAAACACCTCAGCGGAGGGTCAAACTGTAACTCTCCACCCCTCACCGCTGTTAGACCACGGGCTTATACTGGTGAGATCTATTTTTATTGCATGCCTTTCTCCTCCACCTGACTGTAAGCTCCATGAGGGAGGAAACCATGTTTGCTTTATGTCCCTGTTGCACGAAAAACAGGCCCTGACAGGCCATAGGTGCTCTACATGTGTTGAGTAAATGGATGGGTATCGGGACCACCTGTAAATGACAACATTCTTGAGGTCACTTCACCTTTTCGAGGCTTCACCTGGGCCAGTGTAGGCACAGAAGGAGACCCCAGGCTCTCCCTGCCTGCAGTTAGGCTTGGCTGAGGGCCAGCCTGACCTAATTCTCTTCCAGGTCATGATCAGGCTGCTAACTGATGAGCTTAACTGATATGGGGAGATAGAAGAAACAGACAGGAAATATACATGCATCTCCTGTGTATATAATACCCACAGACTCACTGCATACTGCGCTGCGCAATAAATGTCATTAGTCCCTAAAATATTTTCCTACAAATATAGCATATAGAATACACTGAACTACCCATCTGGTTTGGTATTAATGTGTTTTTTTTCTGCCACGCAGTAAGTCCTCGCGTGCTCCGGCCTTGAGAGCCGGTGAGGCCGACGGAAGCATTGTTCCCACCAGCACACCAACACCCAGAGCTGAGCATTGTACTAATAATCACAGCGCAATCTTCGGCCATTTGACATTGTGAAGATGGTATCTTGATGATATAGTTTTCAACTGACCATTCTCTTGTCTTAGGCTTTTTAAAATGAACTTTAAATTTTAGAATTGTTTTAGATTTACAGAAAAATTGAATACAGTCCAGAGGGTTTCTATATACGCCATACTCAGTTTCCCCTGTAATTAACACCCTACATCTGTATGGTACATGAGGAACATCAAACAAATCGCAGCTGAAGGGCATTCTGCAGAGTATCTGTCCGGTAGGTCTCACAACTGTCAAGGTTATCAAAAACAAAGAAAGTCTGAGAAGCTGTCACAGCCAAGAGGGGCCCAAAGAGACATGGTGACTGAGTGTCATGGTGGATCCTGGGTGGGGCTCAGGAAAGGAAAAAAAGGATTCAGGGAAAACAGGAGATCTGAATGAAGTATGGACTTCAGTTAATTAAAATAAATCAATCTTGAGTTGTTAATTGTGACAAGTGTACCTACTCCTGTAGGGTGTTAATAAGCAGGGAAGCTGGAGGAAAGGGTACCTGGGAACTCCCTGTACTATCCTGGGGATTTTTCTGTAGATCTAAAACTACTCTAAAATAAAAAGTTTATTTAACAACAACAACAACAAATCCATGTGGAATCCAAAAAACAAAACAAAAAAACCCCTTGAACTATAGATACAGAGAAGAGGTTGGTGGTTGTCTGAGGTGGGGTTGGCGGAAGGGTGCAATGGGGAAAGGGGGTCAAAATGTACAAAATTTCAGTTATAAGATAAATAAGTCCTGGGGACTATAGCATGGGGACTATAGTTAATAGTACTATGTTGCATATTTGAAAGCTGCTAAGAGGATAAATCTTAAAAGTTCTCATCACAAGAAGAACAATTTTTGTTAACTCTGTGAGGTCATGGATGTTAACTAGACTTATTGTAGTAATAGTTTTATAATATATACGTATATTGAGTCATTATGTTATATACCTGAAACGAATATATGTCAATTATATCTGTTAAAAAAAGATGCTTCAAAACAAAACAAACAACAATAGTTGCCCTAACAGAGAGAAATCTTAGTATAAAGTGGCTGATGGATTGAACTGCAAGAGGCAGTAATGTACGCTGTAGAGACAGATATCCGAAATGACATCTTTCATGATAAGGGCAGTTTTCTGAATGAGGGGTTAGATGAGCAAAGCCCCTTATAAACTTTCTCATAAATATCCTAATAAAAAGACAACTCAGTAGAGCAGGAAAGGAACAGGCAGACTTTGGTGTCAGAGACAGAAGCAGAGCTCCTGGCTTACCGATGGCATGGCTCTTGGCAACGCAATGTCTAGAGCCTCCGTTTTAATCTCTAAAATGTGTATGATACCGCCTCTCAGGACTGTAGGGCCGGTTAAATGAGACTGTAGAAACGGCCCCCGACACAGCGCTGGGCCCAGGGGAGGCAATCCCTCCACCCACCACACCTCCACAACAGGTCAGACTTTCCACCTCCAAAACTGTGAAAAATAAATGTCTATTGTTTAAGCCACCCAATTGATGGTCTGCCTCTCTCTATTTCTCTAACACACACAAACACCCATAAACACTCACATACTTACACATTTTACAAAAAATTACAATTATGTTGCAAAATTTTTTCTATCATCCTTTTATCACTTAATAATATAGAGTGTACATTGTTACATGACGTTCTTCTGCAACTTGGTTCTCAACGATTTTATAGAATTCCATTACAGGATTTCCCATTCTTTAGTTAAATTATAACCATACTATATTTTTTTCCTCTAAGAGTTTTATTTATTTATTTATATTTTTACATCTTTATTGGAGTATAATTGCTTTACAATGGTGTGTTAGTTTCTGCTTTATAACAAAGTGAATCAGTTATACACATACATATGTTCCCATATCTCTTCCCTCTTGCATCTCTCTCCCTCGCCCCTCCCTATCCCACCCCTCCAGGCGGTCACAAAGCACTGAGCTGATCTCCCTGTGCTATGCAGCTGCTTCCCACTAGATATCTATTTTACGTTTGGTAGTGTATATATGTCCATGCCACTCTCTCACTTTGTCACAGCTTACCCTTCCCCCTCCCCATAGCCTCAAGTCCATTCTCTAGTAGGTCTGTGTCTTTATTCCTGTCTTACCCCTAGGTTCTTCATGACATTTTTTTTTCTTAAATTCCATATATATGTGTTAGCATATGGTATTTGTCTTTCTCTTTCTGACTTACTTCACTCGGTATGACAGACTCTAGGTCCATCCACCTCATTACAAATAGCTCAATTTCGTTTCTTTTAATGGCTGAGTAAAATTCCATTGTATATATGTGCCACATCTTCTTTATCCATTCATCCGATGATGGACACTTAGGTTGTTTCCATCTCCTGGCTATGGTAAATAGAGCTGCAATGAATATTTTGGTACATGACTCTTTTTGAATGATGGTTTTCTCAGGGTATATGCCCAGTAGTGGGATTGCTGGGTCATATGGTAGTTCTATTTGTGGTTTTTTAAGGAACCCCCATACTGTTCTCCATAGTGGCTGTACCAATTCACATTCCCACCAGCAGTGCAAGAGTTTTCCCTTTTCTCCACACCCTCCCCAGCATTTATTGTTTCTAGATTTTTTGATGATGGCCATTCTGACTGGTGTGAGATGACATCTCATTGTAGTTTTTTTTTTTTTTTTTTTGCGGTACATGGGCCTCTCACTGTTGTGGCCTTTCCCATTGCGGAGCACAGGCTCCGGACGCACAGGCTCAGCGGCCATGGCTCATGGGCCCAGCCGCTCCGCGGCATGTGGGATCTTCCCAGACCGGGGCACGAACCCGTGTCCCCTGCATCAGCAGGCGGACTCTCAACCACTGCGCCACCAGGGAAGCCCCTCTCATTGTAGTTTTGATTTGCATTTCTCTAATGATTAATGATGTTGAGCATTCTTTCATGTGTTTGTTGGCAATCTGTATATCTTCTTTGGAGAAATGTCTATTTAGGTCTTCTGCCCATTTTTGGATTGGGTTTTTTGTTTTTTTGTTATTGAGCTGCATGAGCTGCTTGTAAATTTTGGAGATTAATCCTTTGTCATTTGCTTCATTTGCAAATATTTTCTCCCATTCTGAGAGTTGTCTTTTGGTCTTGTTTATGGTTTCCTTTGCTGTGCAAAAGCTTTGAACTTTTATTAGGTTCCATTTGTTTACTTTTGGTTTTATTTCCGTTTCCCTAGGAGGTGGGTCAAAAAGGATCTTGCTGTGATTTATGTCATAGAGTGCTCTGCCTATGTTTTCCTCTAAGAGTTTGATAGTTTCTGGCCTTACATTTAGGTCTTTAATCTATTTTGAGCTTATTTTTGTGTATGGTGTTAGGGAGTGTTCTAATCTCATACTTTAACATGTACCTGTCTAGTTTTCCCAGCACCACTTATTGAAGAGGCTGTCCTTTCTCCACTGTACTTTCCTGCCTCCTTTATCAAAGATAAGGTGACCATATGTGCGTGGGTTTATCTCTGGGCTTTCTATCCTGTTCCATTGATCTATCTTTCTGTTTTTGTGCCAGTATCATACTGTCTTGATTATTGTAGCTTTGTAGTATAGTCTGAAGTCAGGGAGCCTGATTCCTCCAGCTCCTTTTTTCATTCTCAAGATTGCTTTGGCTATTGGGGGTCTTTTGTGTTTCCATACACATTGTGAAATTTTTTGTTCTAGTTCTGTGAAAAATGCCAGTGGTAGTTTGATAGGGATTGCATTGAATCTGTAGATTGCTTTGGGTAGTAGAGTCATTTTCACAATGTTGATTCTTCCAGTCCAAGAACATGGTATATCTCTCCATCTATTTGTATCATCTTTAATTTCTTTCATCAGTGTCTTATAATTTTCTGCATACAGGTCTTTTGTCTCCATAGGTAGGTTTATTTCTAGATATTTTATTCTTTTTGTTGCAATGGTAAATGGGAGTGTTTTCTTGTTTCCCATTCAGATTTTTCATCATTAGTGTATAGGAATGCCAGAGATTTCTGTGCATTAATTTTGTATCCTGCTACTTTACCAAATTCACTGATTAGCTCTAGTAGTTTTCTGGTAGCATCCTTAGGATTCTCTATGTATAGTATCATGTCATTTGCAAACAGTGACAGCTTTACTTCTTTTCCAATTTGGATTCCTTTTATTTCCTTTTCTTCTCTGATTGCTGTGGCTAAAACTTCCAAAACTATGTTGAATAAGAGTGGTGAGAGTGGGCAACCTTGCTTTGTTTCTGGTCTTAGTGGAAATGCTTTCAGTTTTTCACCATTGAGGACGATGTTGGCTGTGGGTTTGTCATATATGACCTTTATTATGTTGAGGAAAGTTGTCTCTATGCTTACTTTCTGGAGGGTTTTTATCATAAGTTGGTGTTGAATTTTCTCGAAAGCTTTCTCTGCATCTATTGAGATGACCATATGGTTTTTCTCCTTCAATCTGTTAATATGGTGTATCACATTGATTGATTTGCGTATATTGAAGAATCCTTACATTCCTGGAATAAACCCCACTTGATCATGGTGTATGATCCCTTTGGATTCTGTTTGCTAGTATTTTGTTGAGGATTTTTGTATCTATGTTCAACAGTGATATTGGCCTGTAGTTTTCTTTCTTTGTGACATCCTGGTCTGGTTTTGATATCAGGGTGATGGTGGCATTGTAGAATGAGTTTGGGAGTGTTCCTCCCTCTGCTATATTTTGGAAGAGTTTGAGAAGGATAGGTGTTAGCTCTTCTCTAAATGTTTGATAGAATTCGCCTGTGAAGCCATCTGGTCCTGGTTTTTGTTTTTTGGAAGATTTTTAATCAGAGTTTCAATTTCAGTGCGTGTGATTGGTCGGTTCATATTTTCTGTTTCTTCCTGGTTCAGTCTTGGCAGGTTGTGGATTTCTAAGAATTTGTCCATTTCCTCCAGGTTGTCCATTTTTTTGGCATAGAGTTGCTTGTAGTAATCTCTCGTGATCTTTTGTATTTCCACAGTGTCAGTTGTTACTTCTCCTTTTTCATTTCTAATTCTAATGATTTGATTCTTCTCCCTTTTTTTCTTGATGTGTCTGGCTAATGGTTTATCAATTTTGTTTATCTTCTCAAGGAGCCAGCTTTTAGTTTTATTGATCTTTGCTATTGTTTCCTTCATTTCTTTTTCATTTATTTCTGATCTGATCTATATGATTTCTTTCCTTCTGCTAACTTTGAGGTTTTTTTGTTCTTCTTTCTCTAATTGCTTTAGGTGGAAGGTTAGGTTGTTTATTTGAGATGTTTCTTGTTTCTTAAGGTAGGATTGTATTGCTGTAAACTTCCCTCTTAGAACAGCTTTTGCTGCATCCCATAGGTTTTGGGTTGTCGTGTCTCCATTGTCATTTGTTTCTAGGTATTTTTTGATTTCCTCTTTGATTTCTTCAGTGATCACTTCGTTATCAAGTAGTGTATTGTTTAGCCTCCATGTGTTTGTATTTTTTACAGATCTTTTCCTGTAATTGATATCTAGTCTCATAGCATTGTGGTGGGAAAAGATACTTGATACAATTTTCTTAAATTTACCAAGACTTGATTTGTGACCCAAGATATGACCTATCCTGGAGAATGTTCCATGAGCACTTGAGGAAAATGTGTATTCTGTTGATTTTGGATGGAATGTCCTTTAAATATCAATTAAGTCCATCTTGTTTAATGTATCATTTAAGGCTTGTGTTTCCTTATTTATTTTCATTTTGGATGATCTGCCCATTGGTGAAAGTGGGGTGTTAAAGTCCCCTACTATGAATGTGTTACTGTCGATTTCCTCTTTTATGGCTGTTAGTGTTTGCCTTATGTATTGAGGTGCTCCTATGTTGGGAGCATAAATATTTACAATTGTTATAACTTCTTGGATCGATCCCTTGATCATTATGTAGTGTCCTTCTTTTTCTCTTCTATAGTCTTTATTTTAAAGTCTGTTTTGTCTGATATGAGAATTGCTACTCCAGCTTTCTTTTGGTTTCCATTTGCATGGAATATCTTTTTCCATCCCCTCACTTTCATTCTGTATGTGTCTCTAGGTCTGAAGTGGGTCTCTTGTAGACAGCATATCTATGGGTTTGTTTTTGTATCCATTCAGGCAATCTATGTCTTTTGGTGGGAACATTTCATCCATTTACATTTAAGGTAATTATAGATATGTATGTTCCTATTCCCATTTTCTCAATTGTTTTGGGTTTGTTATTGTAGGTCTTTTCCTTCTCTTGTGTTTCTTGCCTAGAGAAGATCCTTTAGCATTTGTTGTAAAGCTGGTTTGGTGGTGCTGAACTCTCTCAGCTTTTGCTTGTCTGTAAAGGTTTTAATTTCTCCATCAAATCTGAATGAGATTCTTGCTGGGTAGAGTAATCTTGGTTGTAGCTTTTTTTTCCTTCATCACTTTAAATATGTCTTGCCAGTTCCTTCTGGCTTGCAGAGTTTCTGCTGAAAGATCAGCTGTTAACCTTATGGGGATTTCCTTGTGTGTTATTTGTTGTTTTTCCCTTGCTGCTTTTAATATGTTTTCTTTGTATTTAATTTTTGACAGTTTGATTAATATGTGTCTTGGCATGTTTCTCCTTGGATTTATCCTGTATGGGACTCTCTGTGCTTCCTGACTTGATTAACTATTTCCTTTCCCATATTAGGGAAGTTTTCAAATCTAATCTCTTCAAATATTTTCTCAGTCCCTTTCTTTTTCTCTTCTTCTTCTGGAGCCCCTATGATTCGAATATTTGTGCATTTAATGTTGTCCCAGAGGGCTCTGAGACTGTCCTCAGTTCTTTTCATTCTTTTTTCTTTATTCTGCTCTGCAGTAGTTATTTCCACTATTTTATCTTCCAGGTCACTTATCTGTTCTTCTGCCTCAGTTATTCTGCTATTGATCCCTTCTAGAGTATTTTAAATTTCATTTATTGTGTTGTTCATCATTGCTTGTTTCATCTTTAGTTCTTCTAGGTCCTTGTTAAATGTTTCTTGCATTTTCTCTATTTCCAAGATTTTGGATCATCTTTACTATCATTATTCTGAATTCTTTTTCAGGTAGACTGCCCATTTCCCCTTCATTTGTTAGGTCTGGTGGGTTTTTATCTTGCTCCTTCATCTGCTGTGTGTTTTTCTGTCTTCTCATTTTGCTCACCTTACTGTGTTTAGGGTCTCTTTTTCGCAGGCTGCAGGTTCATAGTTCCCGTTGTTTTTGGTGTCTGTCCCCAGTGGCTAAAGTTGGTTCAGTGGGTTGTGTAGGCTTCCTGGTGGAGGGGACTAGTGCCTGTGTCTGGTGAGTGAGGCTGGATCCTGTCTTTCTGGTGGGCAGGTCCATGGCTGGTGGTGTGTTTTGGGGTGTCTGTGGACTTATTATGATTTTAGGCAGCTTCTCTGCTAATGAGTGGGGCTGTGTTCCTGTCTTGCTAGTTGTTTGGCATAGGATATCCAGCACTGTAGCTTGCTGGTCGTTGAGTGAAGCTGGGTGTTGGTGTTGAGATGGAGATCTCTGGGAGATATTCACTGTTTGATATTATGTGGAGCTGGGAGGTCTCTTGTGGACCAGTGTCCTGAAGTTGTCTCTCCCACCTCAGAGGCACAGCACTGACTCCTGGCTGTAGCACTAAGAGCCTTTCATCCACACGGCTCAGAATAAAAGGGAGAAAAAGTATAAAGAAAGAAAGAAAGAAGATAAAAGAAAATAAAATAAGGTAAAATAAAATTATTAAAATAAAAAAAATTATTAAGAAAAAATTTTTTTTAAAAAGTAAAACAAAACAAAACAAAAAAAAAACGGATGGATAGAACCCTAGGACAAATGGTGAAAGCAAAGCTATACAGACAAAATCTCTCACAGAAGCATACACATACACACTCACAAGAAGAGGAAAAGGGGAAAAAATAATAAATCTTGCTCTCAAAGTCCACCTCCTCAATTTGGGTTGATTCGTTGTCTATTCAGGTATTCCACAGATGCAGGGTACATCAAGTTGATTGTGGAGATTTAATCCGCTGCTCCTGAGGCTGCCGGGAGAGATTTCCCTTTCTCTTCTTTGTTCGCACAGCTCCCGGGGTTCAGCTTTGGATTTGGCCCCGCCTCTGCATGTAGGTTGCAGGAGGGCGTCTGTTCTTTGCTCAGACAGGACGGGGTTAAAGGAGCCGCTGATTCGGGGGCTCCGGCTCACTCAGGCTGAGGGGAGGGAGGGGTACAGAGTGCGGGGCGAGCCTGCGGCTGCAGAGGACGGCGTGACGTTGCACCAGCCTGAGGCGCGACGTGCGTTCTCCCGGGGAAGTTGTCCCTGGATCCCGGGACGCTTGCCGTGGCGGGCTGCACAGGCTCCCCGGAAGGGAGGTGTGGAGAGTGACCTGTGCTCGCACACAGGCTTCTTGGTGGCGGCAGCAGCAGCCTCAGCGTCTCATGCCTGTCTCTGGGGTCCGCACTTTTAGCCGCGGCTCGCGCGCGTCTCTGGAGCTCCTTTAAGCAGCGCTCTGAATCCCCTCTCCTCGCGCACCAGGAAACAAAGAGGGAAGAAAAAGTCTCTTGCCTCTTCGGCAGGTCCAGACTTTCCCCCGGACTCCCTCCCAGCTATCCGTGGTGCACTAACCCCTTCAGGCTATGTTCACGCCACCAGTGCTCAACCATACTATATTTAACAAATTTCTCGTTCAGTTGCTTCCGTTGTATGTAGGTATGTATATATGTACATACTGTTGACCTAAAACAAATAGACTGCCAGATATTTCTGCAGCAAAGATGGGTTTATTTGGGATTAGCAGAGAATTGCAATTTAGGGTCTGCAACCATGGTGAGCTACCTTCAAATTCCCTCCACAGGTAGGGAAGGAGAACGCTTTTATATAGTGGTAAAGGAAGTTGGTAGGGCTCTAGTAAACAAAGAGTCCGCGGTGTTGCACTGGCTGAGTCCTTTCCAGGAAAGGAGAGGAGTCTCCTTTTCTTCCTGTTGGGCTCTGCAATCATGGCATGGTGTGAGAGCTCCCCCTTCTGGTCTCCCGAGGTTATTTAATTGAGGTAGGAAAAACACTGCTGTGTTTCTACTCTACTTTCAATATTCACACTGAACACTTCTGTGGCCAGATATGTGGGGAGGTGTGTTTACTCCCCGCCAAGCAATTCTGTGACACCACTTGGGTGCCCTACAATTTAATTCAATTCTGACACTACCTACCTGGAGAGAGTATCAGATTCCACATGTTAAGAATGCGGTCCTCCTATAAGACTGCCACTTCCCCCCACTTCAGACACGAATCTCAAGTCCAGATTGTTACCTGTGCTTCCAACCAACTGCTATACATGGAAGATTTCCATGGACCCATTCCTTGGGTTTGATCAATTTGGTAGAGTGGCTCTCAGAGCTCAGGAAAACAGTTTACTTCCTAGATTACTGGTTTATTACAAAGGAAAGTAAAGGACAGAATGAACAGCCAGATGAAGAGAAACATAGGGGGAGCTGTGCAAGGGTCCCAAGCACAGGATCTGCTGCCTCTGTGGAGTCTGGGGTGAACCACCCTCCTAGCAATGGATGTATTCTTGTTCATTGACCTGGAAGCTCTCTGAACACCATTCTTTTGGGTTTTTATGGAGGCATCATTATATAGGCACGATTGATTAAATCGTTGGCCATTGGTGATTAATTCAACCTCCAGCCCTCTCCCCTCCCTAGGTAGATGCAGGGCATGGAGCTGAAAGTTCCAACCCTCTAATCACAAGGGTGATTCCCCTGGCAACAAGCCCCCCCCCCATCCTTAGGGGCTTTCTAAACATCACTGCATTCACAAACGCAGCCTTGGTTGAAGGAAGCCTTCTGTGAATAAGAAAGCCATCTTTATCTCTTATCACTTAGGAAGTTCCAAGGGTTTTAGGAACTCTGTGCTAGGAATGGGGATGAAGAGCAGACACATGTATGTCTTATTATAAATCACAGTATTATACCATCTATTTACCTATCTATATCAATGAGAGTCCTACCAGAGAAACAGAACTACTAGGAGATGATATATGTATATCCAGATAGGCAGGTCTGAAATTCACAGTATAGACCATCAGAAAGTGCAGCTGGAACTCAGTACAAGCTAAAGATGAAGTCCACAGGTGGAATTTCTTCTTTTGAGAAGCCTCAGTTCTGCTCTTAAAGCCTTTAAATTGATCGAATCAAGCCCACCAAGATTATCTACAATAATCTCTTTTACTTCAAATCAATTATAGACATTAATCACATCTACAAAATACCTTCTCTGCAGCACCTAGGTTAGCATTTAATTGAATAGTTGGGGACTGTGACTTATCCACGTTGACACATAAAACCATTTATTATCTATCTATGCATTCATTCATCCATCTGTCATTTATCATAAATACTACCCTACTATACCTTCTTTTATATAAACTATGTGCACCTTCCTTGTTGTTTCCTCAGAAAGGGGAATTACTGAATGAAAGGTCATGCTCATTTTTTAAAATTCTGAGTATAGATGTAGATCAGGGGTCAGCAAACTTTCTCTGTAAAGGAGGATAATAAATACTTTTGGCTTTGTGGTCCATATACCTGCTATGACTACTTAGACTTGCTTTCAACAGCCATAGACCATATGTAAGTAAATGAGCATGGTTATATTTTAATAAAACTTTATTTACAAAAACACATGCTGAGTTGGACTTTGCAGTATGACAAATTATAAAGGGGTGCTTTTAGAAAACACTATAAATGGAAAAGCTAGCAAGAGACCCTGCCAAAGGCAGAGAGAAGGAAGGGCATCTCATTCATGCTTAGAGCAAGGACAGGAGACTCGTGGTGATGACTGTGTAAAAACAGTGACACAGCTGAGCTCTGTGTGACGTTAGCAGTGCCGTTCACTACATGGGGGTTTCCCTCCTTCCAAGCGCTTTGATGTTAGGTGTTGCCATGTGGTTTGATTTGGACAGTGCAATATAAGCAGAAATAATCTGTTACTTATGCAGGTAGTGGCAGGGGGTGGGGGTGGGGGACTTTAAGAGCAAGCACAGGATTTGTCACATTTCTGTCTCAATGAAGGAAAAATTTTTAAGATGAAACTTCCACAAACCTGGGTGTCTGAGGAAGCAAGATGAGCAGAATTCTCCTGAGTGAGATATAAACTTAGACTGGGTGCAGCCACCATGATTTGGGGATTATTTGGTATCATGACAGAGCCTATCTTATCCTGACTGATATACTTAACAATAGCAACCCTTAACTAAAATTGTATCCCTTGTTACTATTTATCTTTTGTACCCTACCTTATTTGTCTTTATAACATTTACCACCACACAACATACATTTGTCTGTTCATTTATTGGTTGTCTGTTTTCCCCTGTAGAGTATGAGGTTCCCCAAAGCAGAGATTTCTATTGTGCTCACTGCTGTCAAAGCTCAGTATTATTTATTATGTGAATTAATCAACATCACTGAAAGCATCCACACTATAAATGAGCACCTTCTAAGTGTGGGGTATTCTCCAAGGAGTTTATATGCAGTATCTCATTTGGAGCTCACGATGGTGTATGAGGTAGATAGTATTATTGTCCTTATTTTTCCTTATAGGTGAATTATTCTCATTTTACTTATGAGAAACGTATTTGTTAGCTTTTTCTGTGTAGTAAATTATGACAAAATAGCTTAGAACCACACATACTTATTATTTCCTAGTTGCTGTGGGTCAGGAGTCCAGATAGTTAGCTTGTGGTTTTGTTTAGGGTTTCCACAAGACTGCAATCAGGTTTGGCTAGGACTCAGATCTCATCTGATGGCTTGACTGGGGAAGGATACACTTCCAAGCTCATGTTGTTGCCAGCAGGGTTCAGTTTCTTGCAGGCTGTTGACTGAAGTCTTCCCACAGTCTCAGTCCCTTGCCATGGACCTCTCCAACACGACTGCTTACTTCCTCAAACTGTGCCTGCTGAGAAGGCAGTGGAGAGCATTGGCTAGCAAGGTGGAAGTTACCACCTTTTGCAACCACAGAAGGGACACCCCATCACTTTGGCTGTATCTGTTGGTTAGAAGGTCCCCTCACACTCAAACGGGGGACGTTACACAAGGGCATGAATACCAGGAGGGAGGAGTTATTGAGACCATCTTGGAGTTTGCCCACCACAAGGAAATATATGTTCAGATAAGGGACATCACTTATACAAGGCCACATAGCAGGTAAGTGGTAAGGACCACGCTCCCCAGAACCTACCTCACAGAGGCATTATTAGAACTATATGTGATTACAGATCAAAAAGTAGTTTGCATTCACTAAGCAAGACTCAAATATTAATTTTATTCCCATTAGGGTCAGAATCAGGTCCCTGAATAATACACATCCTTTAAAAAAAATGAAATCAGGAAATTTAGACTCACTTTAAGAAAGAGATTGGTTTTTGATGGCATGAAATTATGAAACTAATTGCTTGGACCTAAGAGTACTTTGCTTCTTCATAAAATGTAATACATTCTTCTCTCTACACTGATAACAGAAGTCAGTGGAACTATTTCTATTCACACCTTTATCCTAAGTCCTTTTATTTGGGCCCAAAAGAGTACATTTCTCATCCTCCTTTGCAGGTACAGTGGATATTTGACTAAATTCTAGCCACTGTGTTATGTGTACCTCCTGGAAAGGTGCCTTACCACTGGGTGACTCAGCTGGTCAGTGCATCCTCTGGAGCTTTCCTTTATCCTGCTCCAGCCACCAGCTGAGGCTGCAGAGCAGAGAGAAGGAAGGACTCTGGGAACTGGTCCAGGACTTTTACCTCTGGACGTTTTTCTGCGAGAGAAAATGCCTACATGAATGAGCCCCTGTTTTCTGGGGTTTCTCTCCTATATATCTGAAGCATATGTGGCTGCAACTAATCCTGACACATAGGGGATATTTACAACCTAAGGATGTGTCATAAAGAACAATTTGCCATCTCATCAAGTTAGCAGTGAGGCGAGGTGCTCAGTAAGACTCAGGTGGACTGTATTGTGTTTTCTGCTAAATGTGCCTGATTGATCTGTTGTGATTTTCTGCTCTTCCAAATCAAGAGATCATGACTCACTCGCCTGGTGGCTTTATTGCAGAGCCTGCTGTACCCATCTGGAATGTAAAACTCTGCTTTTGTATGAGTGCCAACATGCTTAAGCATGTTTTAGATATTTTTGCAGTCATTAAACATGGGAAATGGTAACAGCTCATAAATACTACTTGGTGTTAATCACTTCAAATGTCACCGCATTTACTCAAAATGGAACCAGGATATTTTTTCTTCCATTGTGTAAAATCAAGCCCCTTTGTTCCCCTGACATAGAAACCCCCAAATGATTTTCAGCATTTGAAAATGGTTCCTCTTTCTTCTCTGCTGTGGTTACAATAAAAGAGCTTCTAACAGTCCCAACATGTGAACCCCAAGTCCAAGTTTTAAACACTTTAACCGACCCAAAAGAAGACAAGTTTCCTCTTCTAGAGTAAAAAAAGGACTAAATATATAAAATCTGACTTTGGGCCAGATGACCATTTTTCCTACAAGTGGTCTATTAGATGATTCTAGATAGCACAAACACAATTTTAATTTTCATAGTTATGACTTTTATTTTAGTGTCAATCAGGAAAAAGCATTACAAGAAAAAATCATGGCCTTAATTTCATGGATATTATGATTTAGGATGAGACTAAAGTAGGTAATTGTGCAAATTAAAGTAAAATATGAAGTGAATATTGGCTGCGGGTGACAGCTGCTGTTTCGGAATTCTGGACTCCATGGAGGGTGAAATTGGTCGAGATGGTAAGAGACCATGAACTCAGGTAACCTGCAGGATCCCAGAGGGAGTGCAGACAAGGAGGCCCCAGGGGCTGGTTGATGCTTTACATCCCATCAGTCTATGTGAATGAAATGAGATTGAAATGTTTAATATGAAATTCACATTGATATGATTGATGTGAGATTGATATGAGAATGACATGAGGGTTGTGATTTTCCTTCACTGAATGCGGTCTGCTTCCTAACTCCCTCTAATTATACTAATTTATAACCATATGAGTGTGTGTGCAGGTACATGTGTGTGCCTTCAACTCCAGTGATGGGGGGTGGGGAATGTGAAGAAAGGGGGCTAGAGTAGGAGAGATGATGAGGAAAGGCTTTGATCCATAGATATGGACTTTGAGAGATTTCCCCCTCATTTAGTCTGTGGGTTGGAATTATTTAAAAAAATTAACTGGAAATTCAGAAATTGAATGGAGACCTCTGGTGGAGACCTAGAAGAAGTAGGATTGTAGATCAGAGACTGGATGCTATGGACTGAATTGTGTCTCCACCCCCTCCCCCTTCCAAAATTTATATGCTGAAGCCCTAACCTGCAATGTGATGGTATTTGGAGATGGGCCTTGTGGGAGATAACTGGGGTTAGATGAGGCCATGACAGTTGGCTCTTCATGATGAGATTAGTGTCCTCACAAGAAGAGACCAGGGAGCTCTCTCTCTTTCTTTGTTATGTGAGGACACAGCAGAAGGTGACCATGTACATTATTGGAAGTCAAAGTCAATTTAACTCTCACCCTCAGGAGCAAGAAAGATCCCACTACCAAAGCCCATGTTAGCATCCAGGGAGTATCATTTCCCAGGCAGCTCTGAGCCCTTGTGCAAGCACTGATTGCCAAAAAAGGGCGATGTGATCGTTTCCCAGACACGTGCACCTGTGATGTGTCAAGCCATTTTGACATGCCTAAAATGAGAATTCCGCCATAAAAATAGAATAGAAGAAATTAGATGATGATGTTCCGAAGGCAATTTATGCTTTCCCATGCTCTGGAATTCATTTAAAAAAATAATTTATTTGTCTTTGAAAATCTAAGTTCACTTTCAAGGACCACTTTTATTTTGCTTTGCATACAATCATTAGTGTGTGAACTGTATCAGTGTGTGAACAGGATGGTACCTAAGAGGGGAACTCCTGGCTTGGGGCCAGGGTACCAATAGAAGCCCTCCAATTTAATGACTGCTTTTAAAAGATTTTGCACATTTTTAAAGTCCACTCATCCATCAACAAGCACTACTCTGCCCAGTGACAAAGCCAGGTTGACCTCACAGAGCTTCTTGTCACGTGGAGGACACCTGACACCTGAGGTCTAGGCTGCTTGACAAGGATGTACTTGTCAAGGAAGCCACCAGTCATTTGTTAGCAAGTTGATAACATCGGAGTCCTTCAGTTACAGCAGGAGGAATTTATCCTTACTGGAATTGACATCTGCTCCTAATATAAGTTTGCCTTTCCTGCTCCTGTCCCGCCAGCACCACCATCAGAGGGCCACAGGATGAATGATTTATCAAATTGGATCTGCATGACATCAGCTCAAACCAAGGACCCATTTTATGGACAAAGAAGTGTGTCATGAGTACATGACCATATAATCCATTATCTCTACCATGTACTACATAGCCTGGAAGCAATCAGCCTAAATCAACAACAGAAAAGGCCATTAAAGGCTCAGCAACTGTGCCAGCTCAGAGCTGATGTCCCCTGGAGTCGGACACGTCCTCTGGGGCGGCAAACATATGGTGTTGCAACAATAGCCAACGTGATGCTGAACCAGCAGCTAACATCTGGTGCTTGGCTTCTAACGGTCAGAATCTGCAGGTCTGGAAAGCAAATCTTGGAAGTGGGATCAGCTGCCCTCACTGTCACTCCCAGTAGATTTTGCCAGAAAAATTACATTCTATAGGATTAGAGATTCTGGTTCCTGGGGTTAGAGTTTGGGGGCTTCCACTCAGGTTCACAGTAAAGATTCCATTGCACCTGAATATGACATCACCCCGTCTTTTGGGCCTCCCCTGTGGATGGACTAGTAGGCAAAGAAAGAAGATACTCTTCCAGCTAGGATCATTAACCTCGGTTACCACCGGGGCTATGGTTGCTGCCATGCAACTGAAACAGGGGAGGATGCCTGGGACTTGGAGGTTGTCTGGGCTTCTCTTGGTGCTCCCCCATCTGGTGATAGCGATGACTGGACAGCACTTAGGCAAGCAGCCTGGACCAGTGGAAGAGCTGATGGAGCATGAGGGAAATGGAGAGCCAGCGGTGGAAGAGTGGGGATGACAGATTTCAATCACGGTCCCTGCTTAGCTGCAGGTTGCTTACTCACCCACACCTTCTCTATGGAGTCATCTATAGAGATTGTGGCTTGTCACAGACTTGAAGATTGAGTGGAATTAACATAGAAAAAGAGCAATCTGAGAGGTGCGAGGGATGTCCAGCAGACATGTGACGTTCTGACTTGTGTCCTCTTGGCCTGGCCTCTGATTTCAGCAGGGGCCAGGACTGCATTTCTGCTCTGTGTTCAAGTCACTTCATGCTGATAACAGCTTACATTAAGCATGTCTTTCAGGTGTTTACTTTCTACTCCGGGGCTCCTTGGATGCTGTGACTTGGGGGAGCTCAATGTGGGGAGTTATGTCCTTGGAGAAGATACTCTACCTGCAGGGGCAGAGGCTGGTGGGAAGTGCTCACTCCTCCTGTCCTTAGGTGAATGGTTCTGGAGGCAGTGTGTACACTTCTCAGGAGGTCCAAATGTGATGGAGTACTATGATCCACAGTGGTCTCCTTGATAAGACTGTTTCTTCCAAGAACACCTACTGAACACTGACAGAAGACCTCAGACTTCCCAAAAGGCAAGAAACTCCCCACGTACCTGGCCGTGTTGCTGACAGGGTCTTGGTGCTCCAGCCGGGTGTCAGGCCTGTGCCTCTGAGGTGAGAGAGCTGAGTTCAGGACATTGGTCCACCAGAAATCTCCCAGCGCCATGTAATATCAAAAGGTGAAAGCTCTCCCAGAGGTGTCCACCTCAACGCTAAGACCCAGCTGCACTCAACGACCAGCAAGCTACAGTGCTGGACACCCTATGCCAAACAACTACTAAGACAGGAACACAAACCCCAACCATTAGTAAAGAGGCTGCTTAAAATCATAATAAGGTCACAGACACCATAAAACACACCACCGGACGTGGTCCTGCCCACCAGAAAGACAAGATCCAGCTTCATCAACCAGAACACAGGCACGAGTTTCCTCCACCAGGAAGCCTACACAACCCACTGAACCAACCTTAGACACTGGGGGCAGACACCAAAAACAACGGGAATTACGAACCTGCAGCCTGCGAAAAGGAGACCCTAAACACAGTAAGGTAAGAAATATGAGAAGACAGAGAAACACGCAGCAGATGAAGAAGCAAGGTAAAAACGCACCAGACCAAACAAATGAAGAGGAAATAGGCAGTCTACCTGAAAAAGAATTCAGAAAAATGATAGTAAAGATGATCCAAAATCTTGGAAATAGAATGGAGAAAATAAAAGAAACGTTTAACAAGGACCTAGAAGAACTAAAGAACAAACAAACAATGATGAATAACACAATAAATGAAATTTAAAATTCTCTAGAAAGAATCAATAGCAAAATAACTGAGGGAGAAGAACGGATAAGTGACCTGGAAGATAAAATAATGGAAATAACTACTGCAGAACAGAATAAAGAATAAAGAATGAAAAGAATTGAGGACAGTCTCAGATACCTCTGGGACAACATGAAACACACCAACATTTGAATTATAGGGGTCCAGAAGAAGAGAAAAAGAAAGGGACTGAGAAAATATTTGAAGAGATTATAGTTGAAAACTTCCCTAATGTGGGAAAGGAAATAGTCACTCAAGTCCAGGAAGCGCAGAGAATCCCATACAGGGTAAATGCAAAGAGAAACACACCAAGACACATATTAATCAAACTATCAAAAATTAAATACAAAGGAAAAATATTAAAAGCAGCAAGGGAAAAACAACAAAAAACATATGAGGGAATCCCCATAAGGTTAAAAGCTGATCTTTCAGCAGAAACTCTGCAAGACAGAACAGAGTGGCAGGACATATTTAAAGTGATGAAAGGGAAAAACCTACTACTAAGATTACTCTACCCAGCAACGATCTCATTCAGATTTGACAGAGAAATTAAAACATTTACAGACAAGCAAAAGCTAAGAGACTTCAGCACCACCAAACCAGCTTTATAACAAATGCTAAAGGAACTTCTCTAGGCAGGAAACACAAAAGAAGGAAAAGACCTACAATAACAAACCCAAAACAATTAAGAAAATGGGAATAGGAACATACACATCAATAATTACCTTAAATGTAAATGGATTAAATGCTCCCACCAAAAGACATAGACTGGCTGAATGGATACAAAAAGAAGACCCATATATATGCTGTCTACAAGAGACCCACTTCAGACCTAGGGACACATACAGACTGAAAGTGAGGGGATAGAAAAAGATATTCCATGCAAATGGAAATCAAAAGAAAGCTGGAGTAGCAATTCTCATATTAGACAAAATAGACTTTCAAATAAAGACTATTACAAGAGACAAAGAAGGACACTACATAATGATCAAGGGATCAATCCAAGAAGAAGATATAACAATTGTAAATATTTATGCACCCAACATAGGAGCACCTCAATACATAAGACAAATGCTAACAGCCATAAAAGGGGAAATTGACAGTAACACATTCATAGCAGGGGACTTTAACACCCCACTTTCACCATTGGACAGATCATCCCAAATGAAATTAAATAAGGAAACACAAGCTTTAAATGATACATTAAAAAAGATGGGCTTAATTGATATTTAAAGGACATTCCATCCCAAAACAACAGAATACACATTCTTCTCAAGTGCTCATGGAACATTCTCCAGACTAGATCCTATCTTGGGTCACAAATCAAGCCTTGGCAAATTTAAGAAAATTGAAATCATATCAAGTATCTTTTCTGACCACAATGCTATGAGACTAGGTATCAATTACAGGAAAAAATCTGTAAAAAACACAAACACATGGAGGTTAAACAATACACTACTTAATAACCATGAGATCACTGAAGAAATCAAAGAGGAAATCAAAATATACCTAGAGACAAATGACAATGAAAATACGACGACCCAAAACCCATGTGACACAGCGAAAGCAGTTCTAAGAGGGAAGTTTATGGCATTACAATCCTACCTCAAGAAACAAGAAACATCTCAAATAAACAACCTAACCTTACACCTAAAGCAATTAGAGAAAGAAGAACAAAAAAACCCCAAAGTTAGCAGAAGGAAAGAAATCATAAAGATCAGACCAGAAATAAATGAAAAAGAAATGAAGGAAACAATAGCAAAGATCAATAAAACTAAAAGCTGGTTATTTGAGAAGATAAACAAAATTGATAAACCATTAGCCAGACTCATCAAGAAAAAAGGGGAGAAGACTCAAATTAATAGAATTAGAAATGAAAAGGAGAAGTAACAACTGACACTGAAGAAATACGAAGGATCATGAGAGATTACTACAAGCAACTCTATGCCATAAAATGGACAACCTGGAAGAAATGGACAAATTCGTAGAAAAGCACAACCTTCCAAGACTTAACCAGGAAGAAATAGAAAATATAAACCGACCTATCACAGGCACTGAAATTGAGATTGTCATTAAAAATCTTCCAACAAACAGAAGCCCAGGACCAGATGGCTTCACAGGCGAATTCTATCAAACATTTAGAGAAGAGCTAAAACCTATCCTTCTCAAAGTCTTCCAAAATATAGCAGAGGGAGGAACACTCCCAAACTCACTCTATGAGGCCACCATCACCCTGATACCAAAACCAGACAAAGATGTCACAAAGAAAGAAAACTACAGGCCAATATCACTGATGAACATAGATGCAAAAATCCTCAACAAAATACTAGCAAACAGAATCCAACAGCACACTAAAAGGGTGATACACCATGATCAAGTGGGGTTTATCCCAGGAATGCAAGGATTCTTCAGTATATGCAAATGAATTAATGTGATAAACCATATTAACAAATTGAAGGAGAAAAACCACATGACCATCTCAATAGATGCAGAAAAAGCTTTTGACAATGTTCAACACCCATTTATGATAAAAGCCCTCCAGAAAGTAGGCATAGAGGAACTTACCTCAACATAATAAAGGTGATATATGACAAACCCACAGCCAACATCATTCTCAATGGTGAAAAACTGAAACCTTTTCCTCTAAGATCAGGAACAAGACAAGGTTAACCACCCTCAGCACTATTATTTAATATAGGTTTGGAAATTTTAGTCACAGCAATTAGAGAAGAAAAAGAAATAAAGAGAATCCAAATTGGAAAAGAAGAAGTAAAGCTGTCGCTGTTTGCAGATGACATGATACTACATATAGAGAATCCTAAAGATGCTACCAGACTACTACTAGAGCTAATCAATGAATTTGGTAAAGTAGCAGGATACAAAATTAATGCACAGAAATCTCTGGCATTCCTATACACTAATGATGAAAAATCTGAAAAGGAAATTAAGGAAACACTCCCATTTACCATTGCAACAAAAAAATAAAATACCTAGAAATAAACCTACCTAAAGAAACAAAAGACCTGTATGCAGAAAACTATAAGATACTGATGAAAGAAATTAAAGATGATACAAAGAGATGGAGAGATATACTATGTTCTTGGATTGGAAGAATCAACATGTGAAAATGACTATACTACCCACAGCAATCTGCAGATTCAATGTAATCCGTATCAAACTACCAATGGCATTTTTCACAGAACTAGAACAAAAAAAATTCACAATTTGTATGGAAACACAAAAGACCCCGAATAGCCAAAGCAAACTTGAGAAAGAAAAACAGAGCTGGAGGAATCAGGCTCCCAGACTTCAGACTATACTACAAAGCTACAGTAATCAAGACAGTATGGTACTGGCACAAAAACAGAAATATAGATCAATGGAACAGGATAGAAAGCCCAGAGATAAACCCACACACATATGGTCACCTTATCTTTGATAAAGGAGGCAAGAATATACAATTGAGAAAAGACAGCCTCTTCCACAAGTGGTGCTGGGAAAACTGGACAGCTACATGTGAAAGAATGAAATTAGAACACTCCCTAACTCCATACACAAATATAAATTCAAAGTGGATTAAAGACCCAAACGTAAGGCCAGATGCTATAAAACTCTTAGAGGAAAACTTAGGCAGAATACTCTATGACATAAATCACAGGAAGATCCTTTTTGACCCACCTCCTAGAGAAATGGAAATAGAAACAAAAATTAACAAATGGGACCTAATGAAACTTCAAAGCTTTTGCACAGCAAAGGAAACCATAAACAAGATGAAAAGACAGCCCTCAGAATGGGAGAACATATTTGCAAATGAAGCAACTGACAAAGGATTAATCTCCAAAATTTACAAGCAGCTCATGCAGCTCAATATCAAAAAAACAAAGAAGCCAATCCAAAAATGGGCAGAAGACCTAAATAGACATTTCTCCAAAGAAGATATACAGATTGCCAACAAACACATGAAAGGATGTTCAACATCACTAATCATTAGAGAAATGCAAATCAAAACTACAATGAGGTATCATCTCACACCAGTCAGAATGGCCATCATCAAAAAATCTACAATTAATGCTGGAGAGGGTATGGAGAAAGGGGAACCCTCTCATACTGTTGGTGAGAATGTAAATTGATGCAGCCAATATGGAGAACAGTATGGAGGTTCCTTAAAAAACTAAAAATAAAACTACCATATAACCCAGGAATCCCACTACTGGACATATACCCTGAGAAAACCATAATGCAAAAATTGTCATGTACCACAATGTTCACTGCAGCTCTATTTACAATAGCCAGGACAGGGAAGCAACCTAAGTGTCCATCAAAATATGAGTGGATAAAGGAGATTTGGCACATATATACAATGGAATATTACTCAGCCATAAAAAGAAACGAAATTGAGTTATTTGTAGTGAGTTGGATGGACCTAGAGACTGTCATACAGAGTTAAGTAAGTCAGAAAGAGAAAAACAAATACCGTATGTTAACACATATATATGGAATCTAAAATAAAAAACAAAAAAAACACAAAAGAAAAACTGTTCTGAAGAACCTAGGGGCAGAACAGGAATAAAGACGGAAATGTAGAGAGTGAACTTGAGGACACGGGGAGGGGGAAGGGTAAGCTGGGATGGAATGAGAGAGTGGCATGGACATATATACACTACCAAATGTAAAATAGCTAGTGGGAAGCAGCCACATAGCACAGGGAGATCAGCTCAGTGCTTTGTGACCACACTGAGGGGTGGGATAGGGAGGGTGGGAGGGAGACGCAAGAGGGAGGAGATATGGGGATATATGTATATGTATAGCTGATTCACTTTGTTATAAAGCAGAAACTAACACACCATTGTAAAGCAATTATACTCCAATAAAGATGTTAAAAGAAAAGACTGTGGCTTCCTCCTTCTCCATCTCACTGTTGTAGGTTGAATTGTGGAATTGTGTCCCCATCAAAAAGAATGCTTAAGGCTCAACCTATGGTACCTGTGAATGTGGCTTTATTTGGAAATAGGGTCTTTGCAGATGTAATCACGTTAAGACAAGTCATACTAGATTGGGGGGGTCCAACCTAACATGTCTGGTGTCTTTATCAGAAGATGAAATGAAGATATGGGGAGAGAAGGCCATGTGACAACAGAGGCAGGGATTGGAGTGATGCCGCCACAAGCACAGGAGCACCAAGGATTGACAGCAAACACCAGAAACCAGGAGGAAGAATCAAGAGTCTCTTCTACGGGTTTCAGTGGTTGCACCGCCCTGCCGACAACTTGATCTCAGACTTCCGGCTCCAGAACTGGGAGAGAATAGATTTCCACTGTTCCAAGCCCCCAGTGTGTGGTTACAGCAGCCCTAGAAAACTAACACACTGGTTCTTTTCATTTCCTCTCTCTTGACCTGGAATCACCTTCCAAATAAACTACCTGCTCACAAATGCTTTTTTTCTCAGGATCTTCTTTTTTAGAAACCCAGGCCAAGAAACCCCTATGCTGTGTAAAGAAGGTTACACTAGTGTCTAATAGAGTTAAGTTTATGCATAAACTCCTTTTTTCCTTTTTTTTTTTTGAAATATTTAATTATAATGATACTTGCCCATTGCTGGCCATCTATTATGTGCCTGGCACTTTACAGACATATCAAATTTAATCCAATGCAAGCCCATGTGCTAGATATTAGTATCACTATTTTACAGAAGAAAAACTGAGTCTGGTAAGGTTAAGTAACTTGCACCATTTATGACCGCAAATCATTTGTCCTTCTAACCATCTAGGACCAAAACCTTGGCCAGTAAATCTTGAATTTTCCTTATGGTCTCTAGCTTTTATCTATGAATCCTCTTGTATTAGTTGGTGTATAAGTTTGGCTGCTATAGAGACCAAAATAGCAGTGGTTTCAACATGGTAGACATTTATTTCTCTACGTATGAGGCAGTCCGGCTCTTCAGAGTCCCTGAGGGCTCAGATTCCTTCTACCTACTCTCTCTGCCATGGATGTTGGGCCTTGCCAGTAGCTGTGCGTGGGGCACCCTTTGGGCTTGGCACTGTATCAAGCCTTGCTGGGAACAGAAAGGTGAACACATCGTGGTTCCTAAATCCAGAGGAGGGAGACCACAAAGGTAAAGTTTTGCTAGCAGGTAGACACAGCCAATGTGGTCCATGGAATGGGAAGAATACCACAAATGGAGAGAGTAGATATCCAAGTAAGATCAGCCAACAGGTCCTGGCTGGGAGAATACACAAAATAAACAAAGTAATAAAGAGGTCTTTTGTTGTTTTTGTAATTAAAACAACAATTATTTAAGTATTTTTTTTGCCATTCAAATTGACAAAAATTAAAATAGCTGATAGTGTTGATTGCATTGGACATTAGCTGCTAGGGGCAATATAATTATCTTGGAGAGCCTCTTGCTAATCCGGAATGTTTCAGACTTCCTGAGATGTGCATGTCTTCTGACCCAGGGATTGCATTAAAAAAAAAAAAAAAAGGAAAAAACCCACTTTATCTTTTAGAGCAGTTTTGGGTTCAGAGCAGAATGAAGCAGGAGATTCAGAGGGTCTATCCCCTGCCCAGCAGCTCTCCCCAGCCTCTGTGTAGAGCCTCCCCGCTATCAATCCCTCACCAGGGGAACATTTGTGGCAATTGGTGAATCTGCATTGAAACATCACAACATTCAGAGTCCATAGCTGACTTTAGAGTTCACTCTTGGTGTTGTACATTCTATGGGTTTTGGCAAACGTATAATGACATGCATTTCCCCTAACAGTATCATGCATAGTATTTTCACTGCCCTAAATATACTCTCTTCTCTGCCTATTTATCCTCCCACCCCTAGCAGTCACTGAACTTTTTACTGTCTCCGTAGTAAAAATTGCATTTTTCAGACCTGATCCTAGGGAAATCACTAGGTGTTTATGCTCTGATCCAGCCATGACGATGTTCACCACCGTGATAAAATGTGCCAGTCATGTGACACCCAACAGCAGGAATATGCTTAGATAAGTGATGCACCTTCCTTTGATGGAATTTTGCTTAGCCATTAAAAATAATGTGAGTGTTTACTGACTGGGGGCAGAGGCTTACAATATATTAAGTAAATAAAATCTGGTTCCTAAACAGTAGATAAAATAAGAATATTTTTTAAACAGATATATGCCATGCTACTAACTGCTTGTCTTTGCATGTTGGGCTTAAGAGAAATCTTTAAAAATTTTCCTCCTTTTCTGCTTACCTGAATCTTCTAATTTTTCCATAGTTAATATGTATCACTTAATGAGGAAAAACAACAGAAGCTATGCATTAAAAATTCCTAATGCTTATCTAGGGGTGATACTTTCACATGGGTTTTATTTTCTTCTTTATAGTAGATTGAGCCTAATATGAAATTGCTGTCTATGTAAGTGAAAAACAGTTAAATATGGGCACTTTTCTAACAGGGAAGAATGTATCTGACTGCGTATTGGATATGTTTCTTTAAACTTTGTATTCTATTGCTTTTGTTAATGTTGCCTATAGCCTGAAATATATAGGGTAGTCCATTCTCAAGGCTCTGACCTTTAAAGGTATAACCCTTTCCCATTCATATAGAGATAAAAATTGCAGAACAGAGAATAGCATTTGTCTTGTGGAAGCTTTATAGGAACATTGTGACCAGACCCATGTGGACAGCTGCAAGAACAAAGGATTCTCAAGAAGTTTGCAGCAACCATCCCCACCTCCCACCCCCTTTTAGTACAAAAGCAGCCTGAATTCTAACTCAGGGAAGATGGTTCTTTGGGACACCAGTCCACCTTCATCTCAGTCTGCTGCCTTTCTGAATAAAGTAGCTATTCTTGCCCCAACACCTCATCCCTTGATTTATTGGCCTGTTGTGTGGTGAGTGGTATGAGCCTGGACTTGGTAACACTTTCATGATTCAACCTATTACTTTTAATATTTAAAAAATATTCCATAGAGATCATGCCACTCATTCACTTAAATTCCTCAGAGGGCTCCTTTTAAGAGCTCTAAAATCGCGGCTCTCATACAAATCTAAAAGAAACATGTGTCCCAGATTTTATTTAACTCACTAATTAATGAGGGAACCAGCAAGACGTTACAACAGACTGAATGGACAATTCAAGGGACACATATCTATGTACCATCAAGAATGTTAAAAAATTTACAAATAGATGCAAAACTAGTCAATATCTGTAGGGCAAAAATCAACTGCATTTTTGCCAAAGGTCATCGGTGTTTCTACAGACTAGAATCATTTATATTACTGTCAGTTTCTTACAACTTTGTATTAGTCAGTGTTAGGCAGAAACAGAACCAATAGGTTATTTATTTATTTATTTGTTAATTAATTATGAGAAATTGGCCCATGTGGTTATGGAGGCTGAAGAATCCCATGATCCTCTGTCTGCAGGGCGGAGGCCCAGGAGAGCTGGTGGTGTAGTTCAGTCCAAGTCTGAAGCCCTGAGAACTGAAGGACCGATGGCCTAAGTTCCAGTTTGACTCCAAAGATCTGAGAACGAGGAATGCCAGTGTCTGAGGGCAGGAGATGACCAATGTCCCAGCTGAACAGTCAGGCAGAGAGCAAATTCACCGTTCCTCCACTTTCTGTTCTTTTCAGACACTCAGTAGATTAGATAAGGCCCACTCACATGGGCAAGGAATCTGCTTTACTCAGTCTACTGATTCAAATGCCAACCTCTTCTGGAGATGCTTTCATAAACACACCCAGAAATAATGTTTAACCAGCTATCTGGGTGCTCCATGGCCTGTCAAATTGACACATAAAATCTACCATCCCAAACTTAAAAGAGTTTTCAATACCTCAGAGGCAGCTCAGGTCCTATTAAATCAGATAACCCCAGAATCTTTTTTGCCCATTTCAAAGTTTTCATCAGTTTTCCTGATGTTTCTTTCTATATTAGAAGATCAAGACCAACCTCTTGTCTGAACCCTTGGTCTGGACCCTGCCTCCCCTCTGGGCTCATCCGAGGCCCCCCTGGCACCCCCAGCTAACTGCATTCAGGTCCCATGAGCCTCTTTAACATCCTCAGGGTACCAAGTCTCCTGCCATCCATCCTGCTGCCCAGATGTACATTGTTCCCTCTGCTCCAGGAGTGGTCCTCTGCGCCCTCCACCTTCCTGCCCAATTTACTACTGACATCCTCCCACTCCAATCTGAGCTCAAACCCAGTTTCCTCAGGGAAACTCCTTCCTCACCCCAACCTTCATCAGAGTTCCTTCAGAGATTTTACTGCAATAGGAATTACAGTGTGAATATGTTTTATGTAAATTTGAATTTTACAATTTTAAAATAGCACAGGCTAAAAATATTAGTAAAATCTCTCTTTATGTTCAAACTTTGAAATAATGCAAATGTCCCAAATTAAAAAAAAAAAAAAGAAAAAAAATAATCCGTCAGGACCACACAGTTTGAGCTGCATTTCCAGTGACCTGTCAGTAGTGTTTCCACTCTTGCCCTGGGGGAACCTCTCAGTAACTGGTAGATAGGAATACGCCGAGGAGACCGCGCATCTTCGGTGGAATTGCTGACGGTGCTTTTGATCATTATGTATGCGTGGTTGTTATGGCACTTGTGGGGAATCAGAACATGCCACCCTAAAATATTCCACTGTGGCATATGCATTCTTTTAAGTTGAAGATGAGTGAGAAACAGCAGACACCAAACTCTCCACCCTCCACTCTTTTGTACCATGAAGGGCAAAGGGATCTTAATACTGGAGACTTTTATCAGAATCAACACAAACAAAGCTTATCAACACAACACTTACCTTCCATTAGTCTCACCCATGTACTCACCTTCCCACAGGTGGCCACCCCAAAAGCCTCAACTCCTTTTCCTTTCCTTGTCACTTCTCTAAAATTTATTTTCTTGTTAGACACTAGGTAAGCCCAAGTCCTAACCGCCCCTTTGAGCTACCCAGCAATGAGTTTCCTCTGCCTGTATTTGTACTGCATGTGTTAGTAAATTCTTGTTTTCCTCTTGTTAATCTGTCAGTTTAATTTCCAGCGTCCCAGCCACAGACTGAGGAGGGTAAAGCTTGTTTTTCCCCTCCCCTTTGTTATTATACCTTAAATTTTTCTAGAAGCTCTAATGATATTCTCCAGCAGTACTGCTGAGGCTGAGGGTAGGGCTGGAAACCTTGGCTGGTAGTGTGCTCCGAAGGCCAGTTCGCAGAACTGGTGAATGAAATTCTAAATGTCAGGAAGGAATGAAGCCAAAAAATATTTAAAAAGCACATTAGGGCAAACATGAGTGACCCTGGCCTTCAATTTTTATTCCTGCGGCTCACTGCCCTGGAATTATTTGAGTTTTCAAGTATGTTAGGCCTTCGGGACACAGCTCCTAAATAAGATGCTATAACCCTGTGTATATGTGTGAGATTGTTTGACAAACATATCGACTCTCTAAGTCTATCTGCTTGTTCACCATTTTTCTGACCAGCTCCTAGCACCAGAGCCTGGTAGGGAGGGGAAAAAACCTTTTCCTCTACCCTCTTATGTTCCTTTACTGAGACCTGATGAATTAAACTGACCAAAGAAAGGTGACTAGGAGAAAAAGGTTTATTTTGTGTGCACATGGGAGCCTACAAAGGAAGTAACTGGCTCATTGAATGGTTAAAGACTTACGTAGCTAATTTAGTAGGAGAAAGGGAGGGGGTGAGAAAAGGTATTTTAGGGGAAGAATTTATGGCAGCCTTATTTCCCAGGAGGTCCTGCTTTTAGTCAGAAAAGGGAAGCTCTGAGAAAGCTTTTTTTCTTTATTTCCTTTTTTCTTTTTTTGCATCTGTTGACTCTCAAATGTCTTCAGCTTAAAAATAGTCTTTATGCCAAAGTGACATGTCTTGGGGTGGCATGTTCTGATCCCCTTCAACTGGAAGACACAGCATTTCCCCTATTTATTCGCTTCAGGGTCTTACTCTAAGTATATGGTCCATACCTTCTGTTGTCACCTCTTCTGTGCAGATGCCCTTGACCCTAAGTCCCATGACAGGATTAGAATGTGATGGGGGAGACCAACCAGATACTCAAAAACAACTGTAAGAGAGCAGACAATTCAGTACACTGCTGCTTCGGGATTTTGGGGGATGGTTTTTCCCAGGAATTCTCAATGCTCTGAAAAGCCAAGTTCCTCAGTTCGCTTGCCAGGGGCTGGGAGTGGGGTCTGGGATGCCTGCAGAAAACCTCTTAGCAGTTCTGCAAACGCTCCACAGGAAACTGGACTTGACTTCTAAAGCTGGCCCCGTTCCAGAGGACGTCACTCTCAGGACTTTTTTTTTTTTTTTCTTTCACAAAAGAACCTGTTCTTGTGGATGTGGAGGGGCCGGGCTGCGAGAAGAAACCCGCTTTGCCAGCTCCGGGCCTGTGCCGGAGCCCAAGGAGCAAGGTTGGCCGGTGGCCGGCCACGTCCACGTCCAAGGGCAGGAGGGGGCCGCCAGCCTCCCACTGGCCTCCTGCAGGACACAAGAAAGGCTTGGGGCAGGAACAGGGTGTGGAGGCCAAGTGCGAGGGCAGCGTTGGCCCTGAGGCAGAGCGTGGTCAGCCTGGCCGGACCTGGGGCTGGCTGATGATTAATGGGGAGTCTGCGGCTCCAGGGCCCTGGTGCACAGCCCGGCCTGTGACGTGAGCGACTTCCTGGTTACAGGTGAGAGCGGTCCGGATTCTCCGTGGCCGAGAGATTTGTTCCTGCGTTTCTGTGGGGAGAGCTGAGAGGCAGGAGAGGGGCCTTTGGGGACCGCAGTACCTTCGCTGAAGCCCCAACGGGCAGATCCACCTGTCACAGGTGAGACACCGCGTGGGCCTGGTGTGTGGCCAAAGGACTCCCCGCAGGTATCCGCTTCCTCCTGGGGAGCCCCTGGCTCAGCCCCTGGCAGGCCGCTTGCTGGTCTGGGGTGGGGGTGGAGGGGGAAGTGCTGGACAATCCAACACGTATCTGTTTCCCAAATTCCACAGAGTTAAAAATTGAAAGATCGGGCTGCTCTGCGAGCTTAGGAATTTGAGATGGTTTCTAATCAAGCTTCACAGGGAGCTGTTCTCCGAGTGTGTTGAAAGCCGAGACTCGCTGGAATTTGGAAGGTCTGGATTCAAAGGCTGGGAAATTCCTGGCACTCCCGTTATTGACTGGACAGACTTTAAATGCCATTTATTCTTCCCCAATGAGAGGCCTGACGGAAAGGAAATTGCTGTAAACCTCTGGAAGTTCTAAGACTCCCCACGCCTGGCAGGCAGGGCCAAGGCGCCTCCAAATACGGGGGCGCCCAGAGCTGGGGTACTGAGGTGGAGGAGGGACCCTGGTGCCTTTGTATGTGCACATCGAGGTTTGTGGAGAGCCCCTTGTGTGCATTTAAATTCCCTCCTGTCCTACCTGTTTTGGGGCTTAGGGTTTATGCTGATGCCTAAAAACAGGATGTCTGCAGCCTCTGGATTTTATGATTTCAAGCTTTTTCCAAAAACGCAGACATAAGGGTTTGTGTGTGTGGGTAAATAAGTGAAATGATCTCATCTGGCAACTTTCTTCCTGAGATAACCAGCTTGGTGGGTGCAGACGGGTCTCCTGAGTGTTTCTGCCTTGCCTGGAGAGTAGGAAGTGGTTATGATTTAAATCCTGTCTTGATGCAATTTTCAAAAATATTTTGATATGTTGTGTTAGTTTCAGGTGTACAGCAAAGTGAATCTGTTATACATATACAGATATCCACTCTTTTTAAGATTCTTTTCCCGTAGAGGTCATTACAGAGTATTGAGTAGAGCTCCCTGAGCTATACAGTAGGTCCCTATTAGTTATCTATTTTATATATGGTAGTGTGTATATGTCTATCCCAATCTCCCAATTTATCCCTCCCCCCAGGTAACCATACGTTTATTTTCTACATCTGTAACTCTGTTTCTGCTTCAATGCAATTTAGTAAGATTTAAGATTTTTGAAAGACTTTGCAGTTTTTCAACTAAAAGTAGATAATCCAAGTCTTCTGTAACAAGATGAATGAGAAGTAAAATCTCAAACTACTCCATAGAGATATGAACTTGCAAATTACCTGGCAAACCTTCCTTTAATTAAAGCAAACTGTCGGAGTTCAGTTACAACTTAGAATCAATCTGTTGACAGTTCCTTCCTGTACACACCCTTCAAAAAATACTGTCCCCTCAAGATCCACGTCTGGGTTCCTGTAGCACTCGGGGTGTTCCTACATGCCCCCGCCCAGGGGGTTCTGCTGGGCTCTTAGAAATGGACTCGTTCTGTCACACACAGAATACGCGAGTTAAGTCATCTGGTGCTAGTCTGCAGCCTGGCTCACTAGACAATCAGTGACTAGAAGCCTTTCCTAGTGGACCTTGAGCTTATGCTGCAGTTTCAGTAATGCTGGGTCCGCACTTCACATCTATTGCTTTCAGGAAAATGTGTGATTTTTATAACTCGGCAGCTCAATCTCTCCTCCATCCTCCTCTTGAGCCTAGATTTCTAGGTGACTCGTAGAGCGATTGACTGGTCCTCTTGTGTTCATCGAACCTTGAAAATTAGTAAATGGTTTATTTGGCGCTTGGTAATTTGGGATCTTGGATCCATCTGGGAAGGCCATGATTTCAGTTTGGTTTGTGTTCAGCTGCTGGACAGCTTGGTATCAAGGCGTATTTGTAGGGATTTACTGAGTCTTTTTTAGATGATGTCAGGAGCTGAGTTGCTTGGTGGGAAGGTCCTGCAGCACAGATGCTGGGACTCTTCTATTACACACACGAGCAGTTATGGTTTACTATACAGGCTGAATTTTGCTTTCCAAAGACATCAGAAAACGGGGATGGAAACCCCACGTTCCTGCTCGTGAGCTGTGAGCACCCCGTGCTGCACTTACATGTAAAGTGGGGTCACGGGCCGGGCATCCCGCTCCCTCACCCCCACTCTATTGGATTCAGCAGCTTGTATGAGGTGCTCTCTGAGGGAGCAGGCGAGGCAGCTCTTACCTGTGTCTATTTCAGTTATTGTATTTCGGCTTGTGGGTTGTGGTGGCCTATGTTCTCTTAGAGACGACGATATGGAGCCCGGGGGTGTGTGGCAGCTCATCGCGGAATCCTGCATGGGCTCGCTTAGGGAACCCGCTGCCCCCTGATTTGGGGGGAAGGGATGCATCCCTACCAGCGGAGCTGTGAAATCCACGTGGAGGCCAAAGCCAAAGTGAAAACTCCCCACAGCTCGGGTCTCTGTGCTAAGGATGTGTGAAATAAAGAAACCCCTTCCTGGGTGGAGGAGCCGGCGTTTTTGTAGACAGTTCATGATGTGTTCAGTGGGAGATTTAACTTACGTGCTCTAAGCAGCGCTGGTGGCCTCCCCGGATAGGCCTGTCCCAAGGAGAAGGAAAAAAAAAAAGCAGGGATGGAGAGTGAGCCAGAGGGTTATCAAAGAGCAAAGGAAGGGCCGAGAGATGAACATGACAGGATCCCTGGGTGCTGCCAAGGGGCCAGGAAGGCCTTACTTGGCCTACCCTGACCTCTCTCCTGTCCCAGCCCCAGAGCCCCCTCTACGGTTCCCCAAACGTGCCAGGCACGGTCCCACCCCAGGGTCTTTGCACCTGCTGTTTTGCCTGGGAAGCTCTTCTGTACATACCCGTGTGCCGGTCGCCTCACCGCCTTCCCTGTTCACTGGGCACCTTCCTGGGGGCCTTTCTTTGACCTCTGCGTTCGAAGCACCAGCCAGCCCACCAAACACACATCCCCTCACACACACTGCTCTCTTCTATTTGTCTCCATACCTCTTACCACTTAATAAGCTTGTGATCTAGTCCCTCCTTTTGCTGTCTGTCTTCCCTTTTGCTAATGTACACTTGTTGTGAGTAGGATTTTTTTTCTCAATGATTAAAGCATCCCGATTGAAGTGAGTAGCAGTATGCCCACGCTCAGACCTTTCGGTTAGTGATTCTGTGGTCGTGGTACAGCACGTGCTTCCCACGACTTACACATGGGCTTGGGAGGAAGATCGTTGAATACACTGATTCTCACACAGGAGCATCTACAGGAATCTGTACAATGTTTAACTTCAGGCAGATTTCTGAGCTTGCCCCCCAAAGCTTCTAATCCAGCAGGTCTGGGGTGGGCCCGAGAATTTGCTTTTCTAACAAGTTCCAAGATGAGGCTGGTGCCACTGGCCAGGCTGACTTATCTCTCCAGGGAAACACACGAGCTGGGAGGGTCCCCATGCGCCTCTGGATGGAGACAGGCTGTGACCTGCCCGCTTTGCTTTCCCAGGTGTGGAGGAGCATGCGAGATGCGGGCCGCTGCCGAGGCATCCTGGCCGCGCTGGTCGTCCTGGCTGGGCTGGCAGGTAGGGACCGCGGAGCTGGCTGGCACGCTCCCGGGCATCCACCCGGAGTGGGCGGGAGGGGCTCGGAGGAGGCCACGGGGGCGCGTGGCTGCCAGCAGGTTCTGCCTTAGGCTCTTCCTGTTGGGTCCCCTCCACCCCACCCCCTCCATTTCCTGCTGCGCCGACCTCACTCCGGAAGGGTCCTTCAGGTGTGCAGGAGCCCACCAGTCCTCCTCCAGGGGTCCCTGCTTGGGTACCTTCCCAAGTTCATTGCTCTTGTTGAAGCATCCCATTCCCCCGCCTGGATATTCTCCCCTTCCATTTCTACCTAGTCTTCGAGGAAGACCTGACTTGGGCGTCACCTCCTCCCTGAAGCCTTCCTGGCCTTGCAGTTTTCTGGGTGATAACCCCACATCTCCCATTGTTGGCAGAGTGAGGGGCCCATTGCCTGTGAGACTTCCCAGTCCTCCCGACAGTCCCTCCTCATCCTGGAACTTTCCCAGAGTATCAGTGGGAACAGATTCCAGGTGCCCCAGACCAGGGTCTCTGGCTCAGATTCCGCGTTGCAGGAGATGGAGTGTGCAGACCCCCGGGTGCTTAGGGTAACAGGAGTTTGTATGCCAGCTTTCTTTTGACTATGTCTTGTCTTGATTTCATGGCTTCTGTCTGGTGTGATGTCTTGTTTTCCTAGGTAGGTTTTAAAGTCCTCAGGGTATTCTTACTTCAGGGATTTCAAGGCGCTGTATTGAAGAATAATATACATACGGAAAAGTGCACAAGTCATAAAGGTACAGCTTGATGAAATTTTACAAACTGAGCACCTTTGTGTCTCAACGATGAGCCCAAGAACACTTCACAAATGCTTTCTTCAGCCCCTCCCCCCCTCAAAGTGATCATTATTCTGACTTTTAGTTGCGTAGATAAGTTTTGCTTGCTTTATACTTGACACACCTATAAACTCTGTTTCAGACGGCTAGATAATAGGTTTTTTTCTTTTTTTTTTGACTCCATCCACGACAGCTTGAAAAAATAAAACAGAATAAAATAGTATAGGAATGATCAGAGTGTGTGAGGTGCAGTAAGGACTGTCTTACAAAGTTTGGTTTTGGGTGTGTTTACACATTAAGACAAGGGACCCAGGCTGTGGTGTTAACATGTATTTAGGGGCAAAGATGTCTGGAAGCCCGTGCCTTCTAGTACGTGGTGCTAAGCGTTTAGTAGGTGCTTGATAAGCATTTGTTTGCAGGGTGGAGAGGAAAACATTTTCCCTGCTTGTGTAGGGACTCATGCGGTTAGCAAACCAGGCTCAGCACACATTTTAGGGATACGGCTCCAACGTGGCTGTCTCAGCCACGGCGGTAAAAATCTCTTCCGGCAGCTTAGTGGGAAACTGATGAACTCTGCGTCTACAATTTTTCTGAGCTATTTTTCCTGAAGTACTGTTTTGAAGGCAGGGATGGCTTGGGTTGAGGTCTGGAGATAGCTATTCCGGGAGGGGAGAGGATTATGGGTAATCCTAGAGCCCTTTGGGGGATGGGGTCCATTGCAAAAGCCTGAACTCCTAGGATGCTTCATCATGGAAAGTGTCGGGTAGAGACACCTCCAATGGCTTTGAAGAGCTGAGGACAACCTCCACGTGCCCGCAAAGGACTCCTGCCAGCCCTCACCTGTCCACCTTGCTCCTAGTGTGATGGGTTATTTGTTCACTCGGTGAATATTCACTGGGATCTTCTTACATGCCATTTAGGTGCAGGCACTGGGATGAGCAAAACCAGGCGCAGTCTCTGCTAACAAAGAGCTTAGACGTCAATTGATAGAAAAATCAATACAAAATCACCACCATGACAATTGCTTCACTCATCCGAAAGTCTGTTATGGATAATTTGACCTGCACAGGGTGGTCTGGGAAGGCTTCCTGAGGAGGAGACGACTTGGCTGGGAGCTGAGGAGTAAGCGAGACTAGTTCTTCAGGCAGTCACTGCCTGTGCAAAGGCCCTGGGGCCAGAAAGAGTTGGTGAGTTGGATAAATTGAAGATGGTCTGGTGGGCAGAGTTTGGGGCAAAATGAAGTTGGAGAGTACGTTGATGTGAGACTAAGAAGGGTCTTAAGGTATGGTAGTGTTAAGGGTGATCTGGTCTGTATCCTAAAGGATGGAAATATTTTAAACGAAGTCTGGGGTGTTGGGGTGGGAGGTTGGAAAGGGTACCTGGTCACATAGGCATGTTGAGAAGACCCATCTGGCTGCCCCGTGGACAGCGCAGTCTTGGGTGATGGCGGTGGCACAGCGGTGGTGGTGGCATCTCCTGCTATGGTCAGCAGGACATGGGGGGCAGCTCTGATACACCTCGGGACCCCCTCCCTCACTTGCCAGTTTCCTTCTGATGCTCCCAGCCCCCGATGTGTTTTGACTACCATTTTCTCCATCGGAACTGTCTTACCTGGGCACTTCCCTTCTACTGCCCTCTGCTTTATTTCCCTTTCTCCCTTCTGCTTTTAATTGTCTGCTTGTCTGTTCATTTCCAATGTTAAGTAAGGGATGGGAGCAGGTGAGGGGTCTACATGTGCAGGAGGGAAGCTGGAGAAGAAGTAAGTGGAAGAGTAGAGGGGTTAGTGGGTGCAGACCCTCTGTGCCCCACATGCCAGGGAGACACCTGGCTGCTACTCCAGGGAGCTGAGAAGAAGCAGTTGCAGAAGAATGGTACTTATGTTTAGGATCTATCTGCAGAGGATTGGGAGGGGCCGGGCATCTGGCCCACATGCTACCGTGTGAGTGATTTCAGTTTTGCAGCTGTTAGGGCACAATGAGTAGAAGAGAACCTTCTCAGTCCTGGGTGGCAGCCAGCCATTTACACGGAGATGCCTGGTGGAGCGGGATTTGCAAGGCAGGAGGAAAGCAAGGGGGGGCGGGGCTGAAGCCCTGGAATTGGAGGGTGTTGGCATGAATGAGCATCTTGCAAGTTGATCATCTCCTGCAAGGGAGGACCCGGTGTTGGGTGATCACCGTAGCTGGTGGCCGAGGTGGGTGCGGGGACACTCATCGTTCCCGTGGCTCTGCCCCTGGTTTGGCCCTTTGCTCTACAAAGTGAAAGGGAGAGCAAAGGGGAAAGCGGACTGTTTGATGAAAGGTCTTATTTACAATTTTCTCATATTTGTCCTGTGTGGGGCAAGTTACACACACCACAGCTGATAGGATGCAGGTGAGAGAGCAGTGAGATTCCGGGGCCTCACATTACTGGAAATAGAGCTTCTGAGTCACGAGGCAGAGCTGGAGGGGAGTTTACTCATGGTGGCAGCAAGGATCGCAGGCAACGACGTCAGGGGAGTTTAGTGATTAGGATTTGATGCCGCCTGTTTAATTTAAAGGCCAAGTTCAAAGTGGAAGAGTTTCCATTTGGTCCAGGTCCCTCCCAAGCTCCCACCTCCTGAGCTGCACAGTAAGGTCTGTACCTGGTGCATTCTTTCTCCTATGTGCAGTCCGCAGGGAATTTAAAGACTGGCTTGGAGTGAACAGTGTTTTGGAGTGAATAACCTACCCGGCACCAGGAAGTGATGGAACCAGGGTTTCAGATGCTTTGCTTATCCTGCTGGAGTGTCCTGGACGGAGCAGCTGGCCGGGCAAGCCCTGGTCTCACCGTCCCTGTGCTCCCAGCACCCAGACCCATGGGCTGTGTTCAACCTACTCCCATGGACCCGAGTCCGAGATGGGAAAGATGTTGTTATTACAATGTGGAGTATGAGGACACGTCTCGTCTTTTCTTCCTCGGGGTGTAGATTTGGCTGTTTCTTTCCTTTGAGCTTTTTATTTAAAGATGCAATTCAGGGCTCGTGGAAAGAGCCAAGTTGGCACAGAGGCTGTGGCTTCCCTGGGGAATCATTTCTGCCTTCCCTTCTTCAGGCTTTTTCCCCTTTTTTAAAAATCCCGGATCAGAGTGATCCTTGGATCAGAAAGATGTGCCCAAGGGTAAGGGAGAATACCCAATTTGAGTGGTTATTAAGGGTCATACTTTCTCTCTCTTTCTATCATGCCCAGAGGCAAAACAAAGAATAGTGATCATGTTTACCCCCAAACAGGATTAGTCCTAGTTAATTCTGACCTTCCCTCAGTTCTGCCTCTTTGGAGCCTGGGATCTCCTAGTTGACCCAGTCTTACAGGTCTCAGAGACACTGTACACCCCATTCTCTCCCATTGACCTGGCCCTGCTGTGGGCACCATCCCTGCAGTGCATTCTGGGTACTCAGGTGAGTGTCAATGTGTTAATGCATGTCTGGTGGGGAGGTTCCTTCCCAGAAGTCTTTCAGGTGGTAATTAGATTCTTCTAGAACCTGCCTTACAACTTGACCTTATAAGATTGGAAGGAAAGAGGGGCTGCAGTTATTTGGGGGCACCCAGTGTGGATGGGGGCTGCCTGGTAGACCTGCAGGTTCATATCGCTCCGGAAGGTGATAGAAACATGTAGTCTTTTTTTTTTTTTTAAGATTTTTTTGATGTGGGCCATTTTTAAAGTCTTTATTGAATTTGTTACCATATTGCTTCTGTTTTATGTTTTGGTTTTTTTGGCCGTGAGGCATGTGGGATCTTAGCTCTCGACCAGGGATTGAACCTGTACACCCTGCATTGGAAGGTGAAATCTTAACCACTGGACAGCCAGGGAAGTCCCTGGAACATGTAGTCTTACTGATGGTGGCAGACATGGCTGCCAAGAGTGTGGGCTGTTGGGGGGTCTTTTTACTATAATCTCTGAGTGAGATCAGAGGGCAAAGAGTGGGAAAGAGGGAAAATTCAGAGTGGGAAGGACTGAGTTTGTGTCTCAGCCCCACCACTGTGATCACAGGTCCTGAGGCGTTGCTGGTCTTGGTTTCCTCAGCATTAAAATGTAAGAGGTAACAGATGAGAAATCTTGGAGATTATCAATTGCTCTGTAAGTTCTACTTTGAATTATTATTACAAACATGGGAAAGTCTAGGAAAACTCTGACCACCCATTTGCTCTTCTGGGGTGATAAGAAAATCAGTCCTAAATGGCCGAAAGATTTCTTGAGTTCTTCAGGCCCAGAACACACTCCATCTTGAGTGTTTCTGACTGAGTTCCCATGAGCTGGAGAGGTCTTGATGCCCTCCTTGGGGAAGGCCAGTTAGGAGTTGTCATTCCAGTTAAAACCAGTGTCAGAGTGCATCTGGTGAGGAAAAGGTAGAACGTTGTGAGAAGTCTGAAGGAAACATTTTACTTTCCTCTATGATTTTCTTGGTTTGTGTTGTACGTCACATAGTAGTGACTGCTTACTGAGTGCTTGAGGGTCATGTTAAGGGCTTTATGTGGATCGTCTCATGTGGTTCTTAAAACTAGTTGCTGTGGTACTTTTAACCAACCTTGGGTCCACTTGCGCAACACGTGGTCAAGCCAGTCTACTGACATGAGGTTGTGGTGAAGGAAGGTGTAGCGTTTATTCCAAGCACCAAACAAGGAAAACAGGCAGCTAATGCTCAAAAGACCCAGACTCCCTGATAGCTTTCAGGGAAGGGCTTTAAAAGGCAGTGTGAGGGAGGGGGTCATGGGGCTCATGAACAGCTCTTGGACATTCTTCTGGTTAGTTAGTGGAGAGATAACAGGGTAGTATTTCAGGAGTTAACATCATCAGCCTTCTGGTTCCAACTGGTCTGGAGTCTATGTGCTTGTGGTCAGCATGCACTTAACTTCTTTCACCTGGTGGGGGTTTCAGTATCTGCAAAACAGCTCAAGAATATGGCTCAGGATATTATCTGTAGCCCTGGAGGAGGAGCTAAGTGTCCTTGACTTTGTTTTATGGCTAAACTATTATTATTTTGTCTTGTTTGACTGTTTTCCTTTTTTAATGCATTTTCTCACTTCTCTGGTTAAATTTGCTATTTGGAACTCAGGGAAGGTCTAAGAGGTTAAAGTTTTTATACAAACAAGAGGCAAGAGGGATAGGGGAGGGGAAGGCCTGTCTCTGGGAAGGCCCTGTAGCATTCTGCTGGGTTTCAGTACTAGTGTCCCTGTTGTGCAGTGAGGGGAGTGGTCAAGGAGAAGTGTGAAAACTTTCCCAGTGAGGCAAGACTCTGGAGTTCACAGTATTATGCTCTAGAACTACCTGCCCACCCGCTGGAGTTTTAAACACAACATTAGATGCTCTAAGACTCTCTACGAGGCTGCCAAATGCATCCCCCCAGTGTTGTCATTGAGGGATCCCACTCTCCTGCATCCTTTACATCCCCACAGGGTTCTCCTTGAGGGGTCGCATTCTCCTACATCCTTCTATGTGTTTTCCCTCTCTGTGTCTCCCCCACGTGTCTCTTCTCGTCCTTAGGAAGTGGGGTGTGGCATTAGTGACAGTTCCATCCTAAGGGTGCAGGGGGCATGCAGTGGACCATGGTCACGGCAACCTGGGGTCTCCACCCTCTATGCAAAGAGCAGCTTCTTTCCACTTCCCCCTTTGAGCCTTGGGATCTCCTCTGAGGTGGAAATCACATGTCCTTCCCACTTCACTGGGAGGAAAATTCTCACTTCATGGTGAGGCTGAAAAACTTGCCCGAAGTCACAGAGCTAGGCTAGTGGTCGCTCTCTGGACAGGCTGGGGTCAGATACTTAAGGTAACATCCCGCAGGAGGTGGAGGAGGGACACTGCTCCCTCCAGTCCCAATCCCACTGGGAGTTCCGTGGACTGTGGACTGGGGAGAGGGCCATGGAAAGGAGGGCATGGGTGTGGCTTCCTGTCCACTGGAAGCTCCTGAGCTACTGGGAGACCTGGTACTGAGACCAGTAGGACATGGAATCTGAGCCACGGGATGGTCACCCCGTGGCCACAACTGGTACACAGAAGTGCTGCATTGTACAGTCGACTTCTGTAGTCATCCCCTCACCACCTTGAAAAATTGGTTGTCTTTTAGCTTGTGGATCCAGCAATGAAATCATAGAGGGTCCCAAGAACGTCACGGCGCTGAAGGGCTCGGAGGCTCGCTTCAACTGCACCATCTCGCAGGGCTGGAAGCTCATCATGTGGGCTCTGAAAGGCACGGTGGTTCTGAGCATCACACCCACGGAGCCCATCATCACCAACGACCGCTTCACCACCATGAGTTATGAAGAGGGCGGTAACTTCATCTCTGAGATGATAATCCACGATGTACAACTCAGTGATGCAGGGCAAATCAAATGCAGCCTCCAGAACAGTGACCGGGATGGATCTGCCTTTCTTTCTGTCCAAGGTGTGTATGCAGGTGACTCCAATGGGAGCATTTGGAGTTCACTGGGTTAAATGTCGGGGGGCTGGAAGGGACCTTCTGAAGTTCATGTCGTATATGGGGACATATAGGGTCGCAATTCAGTTGGTGCTATGCTTAGAATTATTCTGAACTGATGGATATTTTGTTACTTATCACCATGCTCCCTCCCCCTCTCCCTTCTTCCTGGCCTTCCTTCCTTCTTTCATATGTGGACTTGCCTTCAGCTGGTATGCTTAGAGCTATTCTGAACTGACTAGTGTTTGTTGTTTTTAGGTGTTTATTTCTCTCCTCCCATCCTCACTGACTGTCTTTCTACTTTCTTTCTTTCTGCTTCTCTCCCTTTCCTCTTCCTTTTCCTTCCTTTCCCTTTTCTTTCCTTTTTTTCTTATTAAGACTATTAAAGACAGCTTTTATCACTTTTTCATCTGACCAATTTCAGTACTAATAACTTTTCTGGAAGTACATCCCGGAATTCTGGGGCCAGTTGCAGTCACTTGTCTTTGATTTAGAGAGAGAGTTGACGATCATTGCTCTTTTTCTAGCTTTTCGTATACTTGACTCTATTTTTTTGCCTGACATCATTTATCAACTTTGAATCATGCTTTAACTTTTTCCTCTTTCCAGCTGAATTTTCCTAATCTATTACTCTTCCTGCCCACAGTGGTTCTTATAATCAAAGGTGTGTGTTCACTAAGCCCTACCAAGTCTTTTAGAGAAAATAAAAGAGTAAACAAAATTTATAATAATGGATAACTTATTTTTCCTTTTATCATTTATTCATTTTCATCATAGGGCCGTTGTGGAATCAAAGGTAATTTTCAGGTGCTGAAGATTATGCTACTTAGTGAAAAAAAAAAAAGGATACAAGGATTCAGAACATCTTTATCAAAGTTTAATCATTTTGCATTCCTTAAAAATGTAATTATGTACTATTTGTAGATGCACTGGAGCTTTTAGAGTTCCTGATTTCTATAGCAGCATTTCTTTTAACAGACTACATTGTGTCTTTGAAATTTTTTCTTATGCCTGTTTATTAGTTTGTTTAGGAGAAATTTCCAATGATTTGGTCTATATTCATATTGCTATCAAATCAAATTTGATAACGTTTGGTGGAGTTACATGTCTACTTATTTCTACTTGCATTTTTTAATTTAGTCAAATTGTTGTATCTTTACTTTTATGTGTCTTTAATTTTGTGTGGTTTCATTAGGGGCACAATGATATTCTCTAAATAAGTGATTCTGTGAAGCTACCTGGATTATTGGCTTAGTTTGCATGACCAAATTATTATTCTAATAATTTGTGGTATAAAGGAAAGAACACAGGACAAAGAACCAAAGATATGAGTTCTGGTTTTGTTTTCATCAGTTACCTACCTTGGTGACTCCTGAAATGGCTCAATTTCTTTATCTTTGAAGTGAGGATAAGGCTCCCCTGCCCACATCACAGGTTTACTATGAGGATCGGATGGAACAATGACTAAGGATGGTTTGAAGACTCCAAAGCCCTGTCTGTTTCAAGTTACTGCAAATGAAGCTGGTGGGGCAGAGAGGTCTAGTGGTAAATAGCACAGAGGTGGGAGCCTGACTGCCAGGTTCAAGTTCCAGCTTTATCACTGACTAACTGTGTGACCTTGGACATGTTACTTAATGACCTTGTGTCCTAGTTTGCTCATCATAGGGCATTTGTGGGATCAAATGAGTAGGTCTATATAAAGCCTTTAGAACAGGACCTGGTTCATAGCAATGCCCATAAAGTCATTTGCTATTATCTGTTGCATTCCCAGTAGGAGCATGCCATTGTGTTAGGCATTTAAGGGGCACTCAAGGTGAATGCAATAAGACACAGTCCTGCTCTCAAGAATCTTACAAGAAGAGTAGATAATGCAAGTGCATGAATGACAGTGGTGCAATGTAGATGCTGGCAAGTGCAAAGAGAGGGAGACAAGGTAAGGTTCAAATTGGGAAGGGAGATGAGAGACTTAGTGAAGGCTTCTAGGATGACTCCACAGAGCAGGTGCCATATGAGATGTGCCTTGAAGGTCTGTAGATAACAGGCAAAGTGGGGAAGCAAGAGGGGAGGAGGGCACCCCTGGATCAAGGAAACAGGGTTAAAGGCATGACTTATTATTGCTATGCTTACGGCATATCAGATTCATAAATCCATGTGGTTTTATAGCATCTTTCCCAAGATGCAACTATGAAGTTGTCTGAATACCCCTAATATGCATTTTAAAAAAATTAATTAATTAATTAATTTTGGGCTGTGTTGGGTGCTCGTTTCTGTCTGAGGGCTTTCTCTAGTTGCAGCAAGCGGGAGACACTCTTCATCACGGTGCACGGGCCTCTCACTATCGCGGCCTCTCTTGTTGCGGAGCACAGGCTCCAGACGCGCAGGCTCAGTAGTTGTGGCTCACGGGCCTAGTTGCTCCGCGGCATGTGGGATCTTCCCAGACCAGGGCTCGAACCCGTGTCCCCTGCATTGGCGGGCAGATTCTCAACCACTGCGCCACCAGGGAAGCCCCCCAACATGCATTTTTAAATGTTGGTAATTACTGTAGCTTTTGGTTTTAACACAGATGGAAGAACAAGAATCTAGGGAAGTTAAAGTCTTCCTCAAGGTCACGTGGAAGGAACCCATAGATCGAGACAGAACTCCATCCATTTACCCTGGTTGCACTGGGCTGAATGGCACTTTGCTCTTAGAGAAACAGAAGTTCTCTGAGCAACAGGGTCTCTTCAAGGGAAAAGAGCCATGAAAAAAGAGGAAGCATCCAGTTTATTCTGAAAGTGAATTTTCTAAAGTTTGTTTTTTTCTTCCCATATATCCACAAGAAAAAGAAAGAGAACTTATATAACTCCATGTTGAGTCATCCAAAATCTACGTGAATATTCTAGCCATCACCCTGTGTAAAGTGCTTGTCATGCCACTGGATGACCTTTGTGAACGCCAGTGGGAAAGGTGGATCACAAAGGCTTCAGATTGCTGTATTTTTGCCCATACACCAATTAATCACACACCAAACTCTAGATCTCTTGTGTTTTGAAGTCCACTAAGCCTTGAGTTCAAGATCAACTGTTACTAAATGAAGCAATACCAGCCCCCTACCCCCAGTTTCTGTCATCTTAAACCTCTCCATCAATGAAACAATGTATGAACTAAAAAGAATAAACACAAGATCCTGTAGTCTGAGGGGACAAATCTGTTCCCTTTTCACTGCTGCGTTTACAGTAATCCTTGAAATAGCTAAGGTGCTTTACTTGCTCCAAGACATTATTCAAGAAAGGAATAACTGGAAATTAACATTTCAGAGTAAGAAGAGCTTTCAGAGCTGATCCAGCTCAGTCTAGCCTGGAAACTCCCAGGCAACCCCTAGATTCTTTCAGGGTGGTCTCTGTGGTCATGACTGTTTCCATGGTAATACTAAGATTTTAGTTGCCTTTCTCACTCACTGTCATGAGTGTACAGGGATTTTCCCACTGTACATTGGAAGGTCTGCCTAACTCAGTGGACCGGCGTTTTCCAGATGACTGATGTACAATGATACAAAATCGTGCAAGGGTAAAAAAGATCCATTCAAAATGCCATCTGGAGCAATGGATTCTAATGTAATGGCATGAAAGTGCCTTAATACGGTTTCAGTTTCCACAGTGTAACTAACCATTAGGCAACCACTGCTTGTCAAGTTTTGGTGTATCAGTAGTATCAAAGAATATCCATGATTATCTGAAAAGCTTCCTAACCATTCCAACCATATATCCGTGTGAAGTCAGATTTTCTTCATATACTCCAAAGAAGGCAATATATCGCAACAGAATGAAGGCAGAAGCAGATATGAGAGTCCAGCCAGATGTTAAAGAGATTTGCATGAATAGAACACATGTCATCTAATTTATTTGGGGTTAAAAATAAAGATATTTTTCATAAAAATATGTTAATCCATATTAACAGGTAATAGGTTATTCATGTTATTTTAAAACAAATGTTTGAAAAGAATACGCAAATATTTAATTCTTATTTCAAATATGGAAAATATTGATAGAACCCACGTAAATCAAAGGTCTTTGGAGTCCTCAGCGGTGTTTAAGAGTATAAAAGTTACTGAAACCAAAATGTTTGAAAACCACTGATCTTGTTAAATCATCTTGTTCACTAGGTAGTAAACAGAGAGCCTGAACATTTCAGTGACTTACCCACGGTGACGGCAAGTTTGTGGGAAAGCCGATATCGAGAACAGATCTTTTGATTCTTAGTCCAGTGTTCTTTCCATTATATTACATGGCAGGGAGTTTTAGGGCATTTTAATCTGAATGTTTCACTGTCTATGTAGTTCGCTAACGCTGTGTTTTTACCGGGGCCCATCCTCAGGTTATTTTAGTAACATTAGCAATACAGGTGCTATTTTCAGATGGGTCATTTACAGTGTGAGCCCTGGCACATGCAAGCGTGTCTTTACTAAAAACTTTAAAATAATTGATCTAAGTAATATATTCTGATACAGAATTTAAGGTAGTTATTTCTATAATTAGATTAGATTAGATTTTTCTTTAATTTGTACCTAGAAAAATATTTTAAGGCAATATCATAGGAAATTATCCTTAAAAATGTGACTCAAAAATAAAATGAATCTGACTGACCAAAGGCCAGGAGAGACTTGCTTCCCATGAAACTTTGAGATGTGTTCTCCTTACGATGAAAAGAATGTAAAGGTTGTTTCCCGTTTTACTTTGGCTCCTAGGGCAGCCCAGGGCAAGTTTGCAACTCCACTGCAGACGTTGTGCAGCCCTCCATGGTGGGCACATCCGCCCTCTCTTTCCCATGTAATTTATATTCCCTTGGATCCTGATTTTTATTTATTCATTTTCTCTGGAATCTATGTTTTCTCATGAGCCACCTCCCCTTCTTCTGTGAACCTGACAGGTATAAGTTAAATACACAGATCAAACCTGATCTGAAGGAAAATTTTAAAGACATCTATCACCGAGAAGCATGATCATTCCTTCCAAACATTTCTCTTTTCTTCTTTAGTTATGGGGCGGTTGTTCATTCCTGAAGGCAGTCTAGTAGTCATGGAGGATAAGCCTTGTAATGTGACTTGCCGCGCCTTGGGCTGGACCCCACTCCCACGTCTTTCCTGGGAGATTGGGGTTCCGGTGAGCCATTCGAGCTATTACTCCGTCCGGGAGCCTGAGGACCTTCAAAGTGCAGTGAGCGTTCTGGCTCTGACGCCGCAGGGCAATGGCACTGTGACGTGTGTGGCTGAGATGAAGCGGCTGCATGTCCACGAGTCTGTAACTGTAAATCTTACTGTGGTTCAGCCTCCCTTGGGTAAGTGAAGACTTTTTGCTTTATACAAAGTGGATTATTATTGCATGCTTTACATTTTGTATGTTGTGCTGCTTAATCAGTGTCGCACGGTGATCTTGATCTCAGGTGGGGATGGTAATGGAGACAAATGACTTGTGTCAGCTTCATGACCTTGTAATTTCACTTTTAAAACTCCGTCTTCAAGTGCTTCTCTCTTTTCTACTTACATATGGAAACCATTGAGAATCTTGACAACTACTTATAAAATAGCATCAAGTTCAGATGTAAAAACTTGAATTCAATGTTTTTCTCTAGCTTTCACTCATTGTTCCTGTCTGATCCCATCCCCTGGGCCAAGAAAGTGAGCTCTTTCAGTATCTGAGGAGGTCATGCACGTTCTCAAGGATTCCTTCCAATCTTAGTGGGATTAGAAGAGCTCAATTTTTTACCCAGCAAATCCACAGTGTATCTCAAAGTACCAGGTCTATGTTTTTTTTCTTTTTTTTTTTTAACTTCACAAAATGACATAAGTTTAAAGTTTAGATCCTGAAGAAAATCTGTTGCAGGGTCCTTGGGAAACACCAAACTGACCAAACCTTCATGGGGCCTCTGAACCTGCTTGACCCCTAAGGCCACCTGGGCCAACTAGAAAGCACAGGGGCGGGGGCTGAGTTTCATGCCTTTATTTTACAAAAGAGGAAAGGAAGGGAGGCCCAGAGAAGGACTATACTCCATTCCAGGTCTTATGCTGATGGCACAAAGGGATCCCAAAGCCAGGAGGAACTTCTCCCTTGGTCCAAAACTCTTCCCACTATGAAAACACTTCTACTTAGATCTTCCAAAGTTTGGAATAAAGTTACAGCCACAGCAAGATTAATAATAACAATAATAAAAATAAAAAAACAGTACTACATAGCTCTTATTAAGTAAAGATGCATTTTTTTACCCCAAACTCAGTGTTTCACTTTATTTTTTAAAAAAAATTTATTGGACTATACTTGATTTAAAATGTTGTGTTAGTTTCTGCTGTACAGCAAAGTGAACCAGTTATACATGTACATATATCTACTCTTTAAAGACGCTGTTTTAAGCAGTTCTCAAATGTTAACCAAATTACACAACGTTCTTATGAGTGGATGCGGTGGTTATTCCTGATGTAAAGATGAGGCGACAGAGACACAGTGTTTGGAACTTGCCCACGTTGATAGTCGATGGCAGAGGTGGCCTCGCCAGTGTGTCTCCAGAATCTGCTCACCCGTCCCCTCTGCCCTCCCCCTGGGGGCAGCCCTGGAGGGTTTGTGAGTGTCCTGGGGCTGCTGTAACCTCAGACTGGGGACTTAAACAACAGACATGGTTTCTCTCACAGCTGTGGAGGCTAAGAGTCCAAGATCAAGGTGTGGGCAGTGTTGGTTCCTTCTGAAGACCCATCTGTTCCAAGCTTCTCCCCCAGCTTCTGGTGGTTGGCTGGCAATCTTTGGTGTCCCTTGGCTTGTAGACCCTGCATCACCTGATCTTCGCCTTCATCTTCACATGATGTTCTCCCTGTGTGGGTGGCTCGTGTCCATATTTCCTTTTTTTTAATAAGGACCCCAGTCATATTGGATCAGGGGCCACCCTATGACCTCATCTTAACTAAATTCCATCGGCAACAACCCTGTTTCCAAATAAGGTCACCTTCTGAGGCACCAGGAGTTAGTATTTTAACAAATGAATTTTGGGGACAGACAATTCACCGCATAAGAGATTATGTCTCTGTGAACCTGTAAAAAGCCATTTAGAGCCTAAGCTGTGGTTAGCGCCAGTCATCCTGAGCTTTGCACGGCAGGGATTGATCCCCGCTGCAGTACCATCACAAGCTTGCACTCCTGATGTCTGGCCCTTGTCTCCAACTCAGATGTCTCCAGAGACCAGGCAGACAACAGAAATTAAAGCATGAGTGAATCCACATGTCAGGTAGAAGACAGAGTGCAGGGGCCTGCTGGGAACCAAACAGCATCCCCATCGACACGGAGCAGCTGTACAGGCACCAGCTGGTTGTTGCCATTAGGAATGGGGACTCAGCCTGCCAGAGCTTTGACCTGGTTCTGGTGAATATCAGTGTCTTTGAGGGTAAAGGACACAGAAATCTGTGTTTTCTTTGGTTTTAAGTCGAGGTTAACTTATTTCAGCTTATTAAATTCAAAGGATTTTAGCTGATTTCCTACCAAGACTGTATATGAAGATGAAGCTAGAATTCAAACCTAGCTTGCTTTCTTATTATTTTGGACAATCAAAAAACCTTTAGAAAAGTTGGTGCAAGAATAGGACAATGAATACCAATGTATCTTCACTTAGATACAACAGATGTTAACATTTTCTCATGTTTGCTTCTCTCTTAGCTTTTCTTTCCCTTCCTCTCTCTCTCCTTTCTTTCCTTCCTTTCTTCCTTCCTTCCTCCATCCTTCCCTCACTCCTTTTAAAATTTCTTTCTTTCTTTCCTTCTTCCTTCCTCCCTTCCTTCCTTCCTTCCTTCCTTCCTTTCTTCCTTTCTTTATCATTTGAGATTTAGTTGGAGATTTTATGACATTTTACCCCTAAATACCCCAGCATGTGTATCATAAGAACAAGGCCATTCTACATAGCCCCAATGTAGTTGGCAGTCAGGAAATTTAACATTGATACAATACTATTATACAATATTCAGTCCATATTCAAATTTCCCCTACTGTCCTTTCTAGATTTTTTTCCCCCAAACCAGTATCCAGGTAAAGGCCATGCGTTGCCTTTGGCTGTCAGGTCTTCTTCTGTCTCCTTTAACGTCCAGCGGTTCCCCCACTTTTTGTCTTTCCCAATATAAACATCTTTGAAGGATCCAGACCATTTTTGCAAGATACCCTTCAATATGGATTTGTCTGAATTTTCCCAACATACTTTGACTGAGGTTAAATATTTTTGGCAAGACATGGGTAATGTCATGTGGGCATGTGATGCCAATTTTCTCTATTATTGGTAATAAGTTTGATCATTTGGGTAAGGTGGTGTCCCCCAGATTTCTCCATTGTAAAGGTGCCTTTTTGGCCTTTATAATTAATATCCGATCTACAAGTACTGTGTGATTATCTTGTTTCTTGACTGTCTATCACATAATAACATTTGCATTCATGGATAAGTCATTGCCTGAATCCCTTATTTCTATAGTGGTTGTAAAAGAGAGATTTTTCTGGTTCCATCATTTTTCTATATTTATTAGTTTGGCATTGTTCTGTAAAGAAGAGGCATTTCTTTTCTTCCTTTTCTTATTTTTTCAAAAAAATCTTTACAGTTTTAGTATGGACGCAGTTTTATCCAATACATTATGATTGATTTCCATCGTTACTCATTGTGATGCTCAGATTCCTCCAGATTCGGCCAGTGGGAATCCCTTCCAGCTGGCTCTGCTGTACTTCCGATGTGTCCCTCTTAGTTCTTTTTTTAGCACCTTTATTGGAGCATAATGGCTTTACAATGGTGTATTAGTTGCTGTTGTATAACAAAGTGAATCCGCTATATGTGTACATATATCCCCACATCTCCTTCCACTTGGCTCAGTAAGATGTTCCGAACTGTCTTCACCTTTCCCCTGTTCCAGCCTGGAATCAGCCAGCTCTCCAAGGAGCCAACCCAGCTTGCTTTTAAGCAATTTAACTATGACAAAGTATGGTCCAGGCTTTGAAAGGGAAGATTGAAAAAAGTTCCATTGGCACCAAATGGAATGGATTTGTTTAAACCACACACCTTAACAAGGTAATAATGCAGCGAAGAGCTCTGGTCTATGATGATGCCTCACAGAAATGGATTTGGTTATTAGCTTGCCTGCAAAGCTTCTCTTTTTAGGGGAAGGGCAAGGGACATTCGGTTTCCCGTGATGGGGTTTGATTCAGCTGAATTCTTCTTAGCCTGGGACCAGTGAAGTGAGTGGCCTTAATTATGGCAGCTGGAGTCACGACAGTTTCACAGAGGAGAGCCTTAGGGGTGTGTTGCAATGAGTCTGACTTTATTGGACTCATTTTGGAGAAGGGTAATTTGTTTCTAAATTATTCATCAAGATCGAGAGCAGCTGGTGGCTGGCTGCCTGTTGTGTGTTTTATGCAGGTTTTAGTATCTGAAAGCCTTGTTCCTGCCTTGGCTGGGAGAGCTGGCTTGTAGAAGCAAAGCCACGTTTACAAAGAGCTGAAGATGCACGAGGCTGTGCTTGTTCAAGCTTCTTCAGGAATCAGACAAAAGCATCAGTCCTGCCACTCATTCCTGAAAGTACAAGGAATTTGTGTTCATGTCCGGAATAATCCTTTCAAGTCCCTGAAAGAAGAATAATACTGGCAGCTTAGGAAGTCTAGTGAGTTCAAGCCAAAAGGCTGTATTACACACACTGATTCTTTAAAGAAAAGCATATTGAAAGGTCGCAGGCTAATTTTTTTTGAAAATTCTATTTTCTCCATTATAGAGGTAACACAGACTTGAAGCATCCCAGACGTACATACAACTAGAAGGTGAAGGCCCCCATCATGCCTACCATGAGCTAAGGTCCCTCAGTCCTCTGTCTGGTCGTCTGGATTGTTTTCTCTACATACTTACAAGTGTGTAGGCCGTGAATTGTGAAAGTGAAGTCATATTTTTCGGACACGTGAGCACCTTGTAGGCTGTGGTGATTCCTGGTATGATCTGAGTTTTGTGGGATGTCGTCATTTCGAGAGCAGACAAGAGTGGTGGGAGTGACCGTCCTGGTGGGAACTCTGGCACTAGCTGTGTGATGTTGGGCGAGTCACTGGCCTTCGGGGCTCAGTTTTCTTGCCCGTAAAACGAGGTGGGGAGGAGCAGAGGGCAGACGTTCCCTCTCCTTGGCTGCCTGTCAAGGGCGCTTTAACACGTTTGCTGATTCTCAGGCCCCACCCCAGAGGTTCTGACTTACTTGGTCTGTGTGGAGTCTGGGAATTGGCATTTAAAAAAAAAGCTCCCAGGGCTTCCCTGGTGGCACAGTGGTTGAGAGTCCACCTGCCGATGCAGGGGACATGGGTTCCTGACCTGGTCCGGGAAGATCCCACATGCCGCGGAGTGGCTGTGCCCGTGAGCCATGGCCGCTGAGCCTGTGCGTCCGGAGCCTGTGCTCTGCAACGGGAGAGGCCACAACAGGGAGAGGCCCGCGTACCACAAAAAAAATAAAATAAAAAAAATAAAAAAAAAATAAAGAAACGCTCCCAAATTACTGAGCAGTCAGGATCAGGGGTTACTGAAATGGAAACTCTCCAAGGCCCCACCTCCTGACCCAGCCTCATCAGGTACTACTATTCACAGTCTTGGACACCAGACAGCCTGGCCTCAACCCCCAGCTTGCCTACTTACTTGAGGTGTGACTTTACGCAAGTGAAAACCTCTCTGTGCCTCAGTTTTCTCATCTGGGAAACTGAGATAGTAATAATCCCTACCTTATAGGGTAGTTGTTATTGTGAGAAGTAAGTCGGTTAAAACACCGAGAGCACTTAGGACAGTCCCTGTCCCAGAGCCCACAGGACAGGAGAGTGAGCGATGGTTATCATTTATTTTATGGATTCAGAGATCTCCTGTGTCCCTTCTAGTCAGGAGCATGCTTTGCCCACGCTGGTGGTGACATTTTGTAGTCATCCAGTTGGTTTTGAGAAATTCTATGTGCCCTTTTAAAACTCTGAGCATTCCTGTGAGAGCATCTGGGAAATACTATTTTCCTTGTCTTCACAGATGGGAAAAAGACAAGCTCGGAGCTGAGATTAAAACCACACAGTAAATCCAGTCATGCAGCCCTTACGTGCATGTAGTGTGTGAAGGAACGTAGGGAGGAAGGCGAGCTGTGTTGACCCTGGAGATAACCTTCCTTAGTCACTATTTGTGGGTTCTCAGGTATAGTATACCTATCCTCGCCTGCAAATCTGCCATTCACCTTGAACCATCACACCCACACCCTTCAGTAAGGCTTGGTGTCCACCTAGATTCCCTGTTTCCTTTAAGACGTGGGCTGTAACTTCCCCAGAAGGATTCTTCCAGATTGGAGACCCAACACGGCAGAATAGAAAGACATGAGTGAGAGCCCCTGGGGCTTTTCTGCTCTGAGCGCCCTTGACCCTTTTATCGAGTCCTTATCCTGAGTGTCTTATCTGCATGACAAAGGGGTTGGGTCATGGATGAGATCATTCCAAGATTCTGTTTTCTGTCCACCGTCACGATTTTTGCTTTATCAATATATGACTATTGTTTCTTTTTCTTTCAACCCACTGTAAAGGTGCTCATTTAAAAATTAGCCTCATGCTAAACAAAAGTACCCATGATATATATGCGTGTGTGTACATATATGTAAGTACTCTATGATAAATTAAAAGTTATTATTAAAGTAAGGAAGGTTCTTCTGTGTAGCTCCAATCCTAAATTACATCTCTTCACAGTGCACACCCCACACTTTTCTCTGGGCTCCCCTGGAGTAGAGAGTTTTAGTCTTTCTTAGGTAGGAAGCTCCATGGGAAATTAGACACGCCCCCCCCCCCCCCCCCCCCCCGCCGTGGAAGCGAAGAATGAGCCCTATGGCTGCCATTTTGCTGAGAGCCTGGGGCTTTTAGGCGAGTGCAGGCATCACTTCATTGAACTTGGTGGTTGAATTAAGGGACACGAGAGGCAGGCAGGGCACAACATCACCCGCTCTCTTTCTTGATTCTGTCCCCAACCCCAGAGAGGTGGCCTCCCGTCCTTTAAACAGGCCCTCCCTGGGGATCGCTGGCTGCCTCTGTGCAAGATCAGAGGAAAGTTGTTATGCCAAGGCTCAGATGACAGAAGCTGGCATGCGGAGAGCTTTCTCCAGCAGCGGAGGAAACACCCCTGACAGAGAGGGTCTGAGGAGGTCAACAGTGTGTTGACTTTTTCCAGTAAGAATTTCAAGCCTGTCTTTTGGACCTTGAGCCAGACCTTAATGTTTAACCCCAGCTGGCTCCCTTTTACTATGAGAGCTCCTATGATTTGCAAACTTCAGTGTGTAAAAGAGTTCAACAGACCGAATTAAAATGACCACGGCCATCCTGAACACGTGTGCTGGACTTCACAGCGTTCTGCACGTTGACCCCCATCTCTCGAGTCTCTGAACAGCCTGGTGGGGTGAGAATGGTTACCGATGAGTGAGCCCAAGGCCGAAGGGCGCACAGGGACACGGTGGCCGTGAGATTTGATTGGTTCCACTGACGCAAAGCCCAAAGGACTCTGTCAGTCAGGAAGCTTCCACAGAGTGGTCTGATTGTGAATATCCTAAATGCAGTTCTGGGCTTAATAATTTTATCATCACATCAGAGAGAGGGAGAATATAGGGGTGCCCTGTAAGGTGGCAGGTTGCTTGGGCAGTGCTTACATTTTGGCTGCATTTGGGGATCCTCAAAGTGTGGGTCGCCAACCACCTGCATCAGAATCCCCTGGGGTACCAATTCCAGACCCCTGACTCAGCATCACGGGAGGTGGGCTCTGAATCCGTGTGCACAATAGACATTCCAGGAGATGCTTGGGATTCTGTCTTCTGTGGAGCGAGGGGATGAGCCATATTCCTCTCTGGATGTGAAGGGTCTGGCTTGTTTTGTTGTTTTTGGACCATATACTATATTTTATTTTATTTTTATTTTTAAAAATTGAAGTAGAGTTGATTTACCATGTTGTGTTACTTTCAGTTGTACAGCAAAGTGATTCAGCTATATATATACCTATATATGTATATATATATTCTTTTTCAGATCCTTTTTCCCTTGTAGATTATTACAAAATATTGAGTATAGTTCCCTGTGCTATACAGTAAGTTCTTGTTCTTTATTTTATATACAGGAGTGTGTATATGTTAATCCCAGTCTCCCAATTTAGGGACTGGCTTGTTTTAAAGTTGCATGTATGGGACATGGGAAGGGTATAATCCTGTTCCTTCCCCCTTCATTTTTTTTGGAGGGTAACTCTTTTCTTATCTCTATCAGTCCCAGCTCGCCTCAGAAAAATGGTGACTGATGCGGAGATAGATGGCATTAGTTCTGACTTTTCTAAAGTCCTGTAATTCTTGTCTCAGCATCTTAATATGGGAGAAAGGTGAGTCCTAGGTCTGGCTCAGAGGCAGCTGACTGCCTGGTGTACAGATTTCTCCATGTAGAGTTAGAAGGAAATTCAGCCTCTTTTATCTGTCCATCCATCCATCTATCCATCCATCTATCAATTCATTTGTTCAAGGTGTCCAGTATGTGCCAGATGCTTGGAGTATAAGGAAAATAAGACACAGTCCTTGTGGGGACTAAGTCTAATTTACATAGGAGCAGAAATGTAAGAAGAATGGACCTGAGAGTGGTCAATTTCATAGACATTTAAGATGGCGTCGAATGTGAGATGTTAAAAAAAAGAAGGAAATGTAAAAACCATTGTAGGTAATGCAGACAAGCCTTGCACAAAGGGCAAAAGACAAATATCTTTTTATATTACATAGTTCTTCAAAACACAGAGTTCCCTGGATCTTAGCACTTGCTTTGAGATAAGCCTGTGGATTACTCTGCAGTAGGATCCTAGCTCGCCCATGAATCAGCAACCAGATGTCGACACCAGAACATTACTGATCATCTCTAACCATTCCTGCAACTTATTCTGAGAATGTAACTTTGAAACTATGATTTCAAAGAAAACTCTAAGTAAGAACATCCAAGAGACATTTTCCAGCTATATCTCTAGTTCCAAAGTGCGGGAATGCCGTTGATTTAAAAGCAAACCCTATCTTCCTTCATAGGAAGTCTGCTGTTTTAATACTTTTCTAATGACTAGCATCTAATAAAATAGCACAAATTTACACTGAGGTGCTACCCACGCACTCAGGGTAGAGTGACAGACTTTCTTGAATAGCAATTCACATTTAAGCTGACCAACGTACATGTGGTTTGACTTCAACGTGGTTCAGTAGAAGAAGTGAAATGCTGGATGAGGGCTGTCTGGAACACGCGTGCAGTTCCCACAGCCCATGCCTAGGCGGCGTGGTCCCACAGGACTCCCTGATGAAGTTGAGGTTCTACACCTGTGGCAACTGAGCCCTTGAAATGTGGCCACTCTGACTGGCGCTGAGTATTTAATTGTATATAATTTAAATTAAATTAAATTTGAATCTAGACAACCATATGATGTGTAGTAGAAAGTTACAGCTAGGACATGGCTATGAAAAATCAAAATGGCTTTTCTTCTCTCTTTCCTTCTCTCCCCAGCTCTCCCTCCCCCCTTTTTTCTGACTGCACTTTTTTATTTGGTCCAGAAATTAACATAATAATCACAAATTTTCTTAGTACTTCTAGCTTGCTTAATTAGTACAATGTATTTTGCACAATCACTATTTCAGCACCCTAGTTAAAGTAGTGTACGGCAAAACTCTTTTTAAGGAAAATGTCTTTGCTATCAACAACTTGTAAAACACATCATTGCAATTACTGTCTGGGGGAAAAAACCCTTTACATTGTTAAAGTACTACTAGACACGTTAGTGTAAATAAGATGAAAGGAACTTCAAAAGTGTCACAGTCGTTTCCATTCCTAAAAATAAGTTGGTGACGAGCCGTAGCTTGAAACAGGTGAGAGTAGGTGAGACTTTCAGTTATATGTCCGTTAATCTCTGTACAGATTTGAACAAAACAAGCAGCAAGCGATATCCTGGCTCCTTTGTTTTTCTGCTTGCCTTGCCCCACCTGATCCTTCCCCTCTCCCACCTCCATGACTACTGGATAGAACAAGAAGGCAAAGTCGACACTAAGGAAGGTGGCTCCCAGAGAGCCATGTGAGGGGCAATTACTAGAAGAGAAGCGAATTGCAGGTGAGGTGTGGGTAGCACTGGGGTGGAGACTTGCACTAGGTTCCTTTGGGAGTGACTCTTTCTCAGTTTGTTCTGATTTCCTCTGGGCTTTGACTCTCCATGGGTGGGGACATGGAAATGAGAACCAAGGTCATCCTTCCAGTCTTGTCCAGAAGTAGCTGCTCAATACATACTTCTTTTTTAAATAAATTATTTTATTGAAGTATAGTTGATCTACAATGTTGTGTTAATTTCTGCGGTACAGCACAGTGATTCAGTTATACATATATATATATATATATATATATTATTTTTTATATTCTTTTCCATTATGGTTTATGACAGGATATTGAATATATAGTTCCCTGTGCTATACAGTAGGACCTTGTTTTTTATCCATTCTGTACGTAATGGTTTGTATCTGCTAATCCCAAACTCCAGTTTATCTCTCCTCCATCCCCTTTCCTTTCGGTAACCATAAGTTTGTTTTCTAAGTCTGTGAGCCTGTTTCCGTTTTGTAAATAAGTTCATTTGTTTCATTCTTTTAGATTCCACATATAAGTGATATCATATGATATTTGTCTTTCTCTGTCTGACTTACTTCACTTAGTATGATAATCTCTAGGTCGATCCTTGTTGCTGCAAATGGCATTATTTCATTCTTTTTTATGGCTGAGTAATATTCCATTGTGTATATGTACCACATCTTCTTTATCCATTCATCTGTTGATGGACATTTAGGTTGCTTCCACGTCTTGGCTATTGTAAATAGTGCTGCTATGAACATAAGCGTGCGTGTATCTTTTCAAATTAGAGTTTTGATTCAGCAATCCCACTCCTGGGCTTATATCCAGTCAATAAGCATTTCTTGAATAAGTAAAGGATGTCAGAGCATGGAAACCACTGTTCCAACCTCAGGGAGTCATGGCCCAGCCCAGCTTATTCACCTCTCAGGAATTTTAGAGGAGTTAACCAGAGAATGCTTGGACTGTGTTACTAGGCTGGTATTTATTGGCAGCAACAAACACTGTAATGAAAAATACTGTAGAGCATTGAATATTTAAGCACACCGAAGGGAGCTTGGCCTTTGACATCTGGCTGTAGCAGATTGAACAGTTACAACATGGTTGGAAAACATAATCTAATTTATAGTGTGGCAGAATCAGTGATTACATACCCTTGACAGTGGCAAGCATCACTAAAATATATATTTTTCTCCTTTCTACCTTATAGACAGTATTGATAAACCAGGTACAACATTGCCTGCCTGGGCCATAGTTCTACTTGCAGTATCATTGTCATTGCTTTTGATCCTGATCATTGTTCTGATTATAATATTCTGCTGCTGTGTCTCCAGGAGAGAGAAAGAAGGTAACTTTTTTGTTGTTGTTCATACAGATTTATATATATTTTTGAACTTTTGGTACAAGCATTTGCAGTTCATTAGCTCATCAGCTCTTTCAAAAGATATATTGGCTTTTAGAGTCCTTGAAAGGAAATGCATGCCATTCATAGAGAGGGAAAGAACTTTCTCAAGGAAGGAAGACATTCCTCTGGGGCCTGAGTCAACCGCCCAAGGAAGACAGATCTTCACACTTTGAGAAGGTGAAGAGACAGTGCCTTTCTCATCAAAGACACTGACTATTTGAGTTTTGTGTTTACTGGCAAGGATATAAGGCTGTCCCAATCTGTCATTTAGATGCTATGTTTTTTCTAGAATAATACCCACCTATATGAACACATCAAAAGATTATTTTCTATTTTGTAGAATTCTGAGTCTCCTTTTGTAGGTGAATATTGGTGTAGTGGTAGAAAGAAAAACATGGTCTTCTGTTAACAAAAGTAGTACAAATAAAGTAAATAAAACTAGTTACACATGTCTTCTAAATGAAGTCTTTTGAGATACCCCAAGATATATGAAGGAGTGGCCTTGTTTCGGGGGCAGGCCAACATAGAGGTGAGCCTATTAATATTAGGGTGAGTTCATCAACATTGGGGTGGGCTTATTCTGGAGTTAGTTTGTGATTTCAGAAACCACAGGGACTTTGTCACATGGACAGCTCAGGACTTTCCAAGTGTTGAGTGTGTGTGTCCATCTTTGTCTTTCTTTCTCTCATAAAACCTCCACGTACTCCTACTGAATATTTAAATTAAATATTTAAATTTGAATATTAAATTAATTTTCTTAATTTTAGAGTTTTGATGTTTAGCTACATGTCAGTTTAATTGCACTTTTAATTTTATTAAGACTAACTGTCACTCGATGAGCGCTTTTTGCATGTCTGCCAGGCACCATGTTACCCAACTCTTTTACTCAGAATAGTTCTCTTAGTGAGATATTCCATGTGAAGTTCATGGTCCAGCCTTAACTAGGCTAATTGTCTAGCCTTAGCTCCTGAATGGGTTTGGTTTGTCCTTGGGGAATAAATTCTGTGGTATACCTTTATTCTTTAGGAAACAGAAGTGAAAAGTAGTAAATACCTGTTGACCCATATTTGATGGGAATTTGTTTTTACCTAGGAGTTACCCTGTGTGCCACAGATGCATTACTCAAAAAAAAAAAAAAAAAAAAAAGAAAACCACTGGATTTTAATGAAAACTATGAATAAATTAAATTTTAATTTAGAACTGACTAGGATTGTTCATTGCCTTCAGATTATTATTTCTGACATTAGCTATTGTGGCATATTTGGAGAACATTCTATTTATTTGGACTTCTGCATCTCTCAGGCTTTTGTCTGTCCCATGCCAGCCTAGTAAGAAGGTTTGTGGCCACACAGGATGTGCACCAGGGAGATTCTCTGATTCTTAGCTTCCTCGTTTACAAAATGGGGATAAGTCTTATCCTATAGATTGGTTATGAGAATTAAGTAAATTAACATAATAAAAGTTTGTATGATCATGATCTGTCCTAGATTTTATCCTTCATTTAACTTTGAAAAGTTGATTCACAATGGCCGCTACACTTCACCTTGACATAAATGTATAGGATCCAGCGAACACTTGGATTGTCCCATGATAATTATTTCCATGCTTACAAATATTAAATAGCAAGTGTTTTAAATAGTATTTTAAAACAAAGCTCTGCTTTGTTGGTGCCTGGAGAATTCTCAGTACTCTGCCTGGTTTGCTGGAGACTGACTGAGGATGGCTGAGGACCCCACTCAGCGTGGCCTGGAGGCTTTGGGGTCGAAGCTTCATGGGAACACTAGTGACATTCCTCTATTACCAGAGGGACACTAGATAATCTCTCCCCTTCAATTCAAATAAGATTGCTTCTGAGGTTCAATTTGAAGTGTGAATCAGCGGATGTTGTCAGAACTGCAAATAAGTGAGAACATTATCCAAAAAATAAGGAAAATGAATATTTTTTTGATCTTGATAAAGCTTGGGATGGCTAAAGTGCAAAGCACACTGGCTTTAGTGCCAGGTGGGTGGGGGCTGCTGTGTGTTACTCCCCATTGTGAAATGCTAGAGTCCCTCCAGTCCAAGAATCCATTGATGAAAAACATTAGCAATTTAATGAGAGCTTTTGGGGTGTGGACACAACTGTATGAATTGATAACATTGGTACATATTGATTGAAAATGTATTTCAGAACAAAAGAAACATAGTGCTGAAGCAATGAAATTCCTTATCTGTTAAAGACATGGTTATACTCTCGTAATAGTACCTAGTTTGTTAAAAATATGATGATGCTAACACCTACCTCTCGGGTTGTTGTGACGATTAGATGAAATAACACCTTGCATAGCACTGGCATGGTGCCTGAACAGGTAAGTACTGAATGACTGACAGCACAGACTGGGAACACAAAGCATCTCTTTATGGTGAACAGTAGAGTCTTTATAACCTCAGAAATTAGATTCAGTACTCACTAAGTACTTACTGGGCACCTACTATATTTCAGGTACCCAAGTATCACAAATACTTATATTTATGATAGTGAATAGCGAATTCTGCTTTCCTTAAGCTTGGAAGTCATTTGATAGTTCACTGTTGGGAAGCTTAATATCTATTGGATCACAAACACTCAGTAATGTGAGTATTTAAAATCAGGGGACCTAGAAAAATTGATGAGATTTTATTTTCAGAATAACTATCCTGATTTTGCTAATGTGATTTTCTTCTTTTTTTTTTTTTGGCAGAATCTAGCTATCAAAGTGAAATAAGGTAAGTTTGAGATCACATCAGTTTTCTGAAAATAAAAAACAAATGAAAACCAACCAACACAGACACACAGAGCTGTGGGATTTTAGGATTATGTTACTCAAAATTAGGTACTAAAAAGGGACAACTCTGAAAAACACATATGCCAATCACAAACTCATGGGGCAACATTAATTGCAGAATAAAATAGGTGGGTTCCTACTGCCTAAGTTTGACTTGCTCACTTAGGAAGGTGGAGTGGAATTTAGTTGGTGTCTGGCATTCGCAACTCTTTCCACAAGAGGACACTCTGTACTGTGACTGTTGGCCCTCCTGCTTTGAGTCAAGGCTAGAGATGTGAGGGCCATTTCAAGGATGTCAAAGAACCAGGCAGAGGTCCTGCTGGAATTTTTGGGGTGGTAGAGACAGTGAGACCAGCTGGGTGACTAAGGCAATGAAACCGAACAGGCAGACAGATTAGGAGTGTTCACAGCTCACTGTTCAGGGCGGAGGGACAGAGAAATTCCTGCCATCCTCACGGCTGTCCAGAAGTAACTGCAAGCACTTTTAAGGTAACTATGTCAAGCACTTACTAAAGCCAGTTTCAATGTCTGCAATATTTACATAATTATAAATACACTCAGGGGAAGGATTTTTAGACAGTGGTGATTCTGTTGGGAGTGTTAAAACCCCATCTACTTTTCAGTATTTTATTAGATAATTTTAATATGTGAAATGTTGTGATTTAAAATATCTTCTGGCTACGTGTGGTGAAGGACGATGTATGTAATCATCATGTAACAGATACCATCCATTTTCCCTCGACCCCAGTCACTCCCTGGTGATAACGTGGTTCGCTTTCTCTGAGGATGCCACAAAGCAGAAATCTGAAAATGCACCTCCTTTGGGGCCTGACTTGGGGCAAGAGGAGAGGAAGGAAAACTGACCTCTGTAATTATACTGGAATTTCTCTCAACTGCTATCACCAGCAGGGTGGCGGTCTGAATTCTTCTGTTCGTCATTATTGACTGTGTAATGTCAATTCTATTCTCTGGGATCTTAGGTGATTTCAAAACGTGGCACAGTGATCAACAGCTATTCAAGGCAGTGGGTAGAGAACAGCAATAACAATGGCAATAATAATCATGACACAAGTAGCGACAGTAAGAGCTAGCATGAGTGCCTAGCATGCGTGTCAGGCTATTTTACACTTGGTGGAGGTTATCTTCCTGAATTCTCCCAATGATTTTATGAGACTGTTTTTCCATTTGGGAGATGAAGAAGCTGAGGGGTATAGGGAGGTTAAGTAATGTGCTCAGTATCTCCTGTCCAGAGAGTGGAAGGGTCTGAATGTGAACCAGCTGACCTTGCTCAGGGCCTGAGCTCTTGTCCGTGTGCAGCTCTTACCCTTAGATCCAAGTGCATTGGGCCCAGGGAAGAAAAATGGGGCAGCTCACTGGGGCCCCTGTGTTGTACCTGTTTCCCCTCCCACTGGGTCAACAGTGCTAACTCTAGCTGCTCACAGATTTCTACTGCATTAAAAGAACACATATATATATATTTCGTATATATATTTTTCCTATAGGATCAATGCATACTTATTTTAGAAAAAAATTTTTAAGTAAAGATAGTTTATAAAAAATGGTTTTAAAATCACCCCTAATTCTATTGCCCAGAAGTAACTGTTACCTAAGTACGTATATATTTACACATATGTGTGTTCACCAAGATACACACACGTATATGTTCTGTGAAATTTGGATCATAATAAACATCATTTAATATCTTTCTCTCCTCACTTGACACTATTCTGAAGATTATTTCTGTTGACAAATACTTGCCTGCAATGTTTTTGTTTCATTTGCTTAATAAAGTTTTTTATTAAAATATAACTATAGAAAAGTACACAAATCGTGAGTACGTAGCTTGATTAATTTTCATAAAGCATGTGGACCTGGACTGCTGACGCAGAACTAGGACACCCCCAGGACCCCAGCCCCTACTCAGGCCTCCATGAAATCATCTGCTGCCTCTTCCTCAAAGGTCATGTCTTCTGACATCTATCCCCACATCCCCAGAAGTTAGAGTTGTATAAACTTGATATAAATGAAGTCATGTGATATGTCTGCCTTCTTGAACTTCAGGCTGTGAGATCAATCATATTATTGAATGTAGATGTCAGTGGTTTCTTACTATATAATACCAAGTAAGGGGTATATAAGCAGTTGATTTTTCCATTTTACACTTAAAGGGCATTTGGGACCGTGACGAACATTACTGCACTAAGCGATCTTGTGTGTGTCTTTTGGTGACATGTATACCAGTCCTCATTCCTGTTTTGTATTCTGTTGGGTATAATCTATTAGTGCAAGCTGGGTCATAGGACAGGTATGTGTTCAGCTTTAGATGACGTTACCATACAATTTTCAAAGTAGGTGTAGCAGTTTACACTTCTACCAGCAGTGTAGGAGAGTTCTCACCTGTAATAACTTTTACAGGTGGCATGGAATTCCACTTTAGAGATGCATTGTCATTTATTTTACTAGTTCCCTACCTATGGCTGGGCACCTGTGTTTGCACTTTTGCTAGTATAAATAGCTCATGAATGAACATTCTTTCAGATAAATCTTTGCACATACCCTTGCGTATTTCCCTTGCTTATTATAATCAATTCTTAGTGGTTAAGCATAAATATTTAAAAATCTTTGGGTATCCATTGCCAAACTTCTTTCCCCTGGGAAGCTGCACCAACTTCTGCTTTATTTCAGAGGCAGGCATACTTCTTCTATCAAGGACCAGATGGTGAAACTTTGGGGTTTTGGGGGCCACGTGCTCTCTGTTACAACTACTCAACTCTGCTGCTGTAACAGGAAAGCAGCCATAGACAATATGGAAGCAGACGGGTTCCAGTAAAACTTTATTTAAAAAAACAGACAGGGAGCTGGATTTGGCCTGTGGGTCATAGCTGGCCAGCCCTGCTTTATCTGGTCACTGGTGTCTGAGTGTTGAGTACCAACCACCAGGGGACTGGAGTCTATGGACCTATCATGATAAAGTTCCATTTCTCCCCATGAGAGGAGTGTGCGAGACACAGGGCATCCACACGGCCGTGCTGGTGGCTGTGAGGGTACATCCCGTTGCTAGCCACCCTCCAGAGGCCAGTGCCTGAGCGTCGGCCTTGTGGTGAGTGCATCGTGTGTGAATGCTCTGGGTGGAGTAGTGAGACACGAGCGTCCATTGCTGATTAACATTTGGCTTTTTCAAATGGTCTAATTCTAGGAAATCTGCAAATATGAAGACAAACAAAGACATTTCTGGGACAAAATTAAAAAGCGGGAATGAAAACTATGGCTACAGTTCAGATGAGCCATGGACCACAAGTCAGTGGCCAGGTGGGTGCAGCGGAAAGATCTGGAAGAGAAAGTGTCCGGAGAGAGGCTGACCCATCAAACACCGGCTTCTGAAGGCGGCTGCCTTAGTGGTTGGCGGTCATTATTTGGGGAGTAATTTTTAGAAGAAAGCGACATTCCAGAACTAGAAATATTCTAGGAGAAGATAACAGTCAAAACCCACCTATTTGTCTAAAGTTTAAAAGAAATCGAGGTGGAAATCTTAAGAATTTTTTAAAAATAATTTTTTTCTCAGTGTTTTCTCTCTTTTTAAAAAAATGCTTCTACCTTAAAGTGTGTGAAGAGGCATTTGAATACATCGAGGGTAACTGCCCCCAAACTTCAATTAAGTCTGAAATTCAGCAAGAAATCTTTTCCTCTTCAATCTGACAGTCATAAGGTGGGGGGGGGGGTGTCTCTGAAACCACTGTCCCTAGTGAGGGACAAGGGTAGTATCTGAACCAAGATCCTTTTGAAAGCAGTTGAGAGAAAGAGAGATGGTACAAATTACCCCTTAGCGGTTGGGGAGGGAGACTGGCCCTCACAAGTTGCCGGCAAAACAAATTCCAGAGATAGAGTTTTGGTTAATTGATTCTTACCGAGAGGCTAGAAAACTTTTGTTACTGAGATTGGGACCCTATTCTTGGCAACCCCATCATTTCCATCTTTCCGTGGCTGTCTCCTATGTACATTCCAAATTGTATGCTTCAGAGATTTAAAAGAATTCCACAAAGCATAGACAGTTTCCTTTGATAATCTGATCAAAGCCTCTTGCAGAATTTCCTGTGATAGAATATTTATTCATTAATATTTTATATGATTAATTAAGTAGCTTGACCAAAATCATGGCCCAAACTGAACCTCTCTGGCTCCTTTTTTCCCCCTGTGTTTATTTCCCTCGACGAGCCATTAAAGCAATGGATTCATCTTGTCTCTGGATGAGACTAACCTGTCAAGAAAGGAATCGATTTTGAGTCCTTTTGCTATGTTTTTAATTTCATTAGAAAGATAAAGTTCTAAAAATATGTAACCTCAAGTAAACTTAAAAAAAAAAACCGTGTGTGGTTACAGATTATTGATGCCAGGGGTACTACTTAAAAGCAAAGGTATTTCTTTATGGATTGGAATTGGTAGAATAGGTAGTGTGGTTTTGGTCACTTGTGACTCTAAAATTATTTTGCTGTTGCAGAGACTGCTTCTCTCCCTGCAAAGTCCTCTGAATCCAGTGTTCCAGAACAACGTGTCAGTAGGCAACCGTATCAGGTGATTCAGACATTCTTCTCCCTTTTGGACTTTTTTTTTGCTACTTAAAAACCCTTCCCCTATGGTAGGTGATTACATTACATTCATGATGGACAAATGTGGCCTTTGCTCACCTCCAAGTCAACGGGCCAGCATGGAGGAATGGGGCTGGGACACGTAGTATCTCTTTGTAGTGGGTTTTTTTGGGAAAGACCAGAAGTTCAGTTGGGGGCTGGTAATCTTGATGTGTCAGTTAGACGTCCACACAGAGGTATGGGGCGTGCCGATGGATGTGTGAGTCTGGGGCTCCAGGCAGAGGCATGATCGCAGGTGTTCCTGGTTGCTAGGCAACTTTCGATGGACACCTCCTTCCAAGGGACATTAAACATAAAGAAAACCATCCATTAGGAACCGTGAGGACACCGTACGTTCATTTTCCAACACTGAGTTAGCATTGGTTGTCACTCATGAATGAATTAGAGTTCATATGCAGAAAATATGATTCTTTATATCCAAAAATCATATTAAACAAATGTGCATATAACCAGGACCATTTTCTGGCCTGTGCATCTTCAAAGGAGAAGTACTGGGATGCGATTCTGCCATAATGTCCCCAGTGGGTGTTTTCCCCATTTAGCTTTTGGGAAAGCCAGACTCACAGATTGGGCTTCCGGCAGTTTGCTGGATCAGGTGGCCTTGGCTTTGTTCTGCCTTGGAGTTGCTACTGGCCTGAGGAGCTACTGCTGAGCGTGTGCCTTCGAAGCCCCATCTTTCCTTCCTGGCGTAGATGTTCACTTGAGTTTCCAGGCGGCTCCAGGCTGTAATATTTCTTTCTGCGGTCGGGATTCAGCTCCATACATACAGCTTGCCAGTGACGTGTGCCTCCCAGGCCTTTGGGGGGAAGGGGAGCTTTGATTGTTGCTCAGCCATGTATCGGGAGGAATGAAATGATGCTATTAGCGGCAACCAAGGTAGCCAGGCGGGAAGACGTATGAGGGGTCTTCACAAAAGCAGATGGGCCTACGTGACAAATTGTGAGCCCCTGGTACGAGTTCAAGCTACTTCCTCAGGCTGGGTGGCAGGAAAATAGAGACATAAAATTCTTCCCATCAAGGCTGCTCTCTTGGGCACGTATATCTCTTGACTGTAGAGATGCAACCGTTTCCCCTTCGAAGGGCTGGTGGCTTGACTAAGAGATGGTGGGCGAAAGGGAGTAATTGCTGGGCTGTGAAGGGTGTTTCCTGTCAAGACCCCCCGACTGGACCTGAGTGGGGAATGCAGTCTGATGAAGTGGCTCTCTCTTCCCCAGCGCCAAGCATGGTCACTCCAAGAAGACACTTAAGCCAATCTTTACTTCCGTGGCCTTTCTGTGGTTACCTTTTTCTGTTCTGTGTCTTTCCACCTGACAAGCCACAGTGCTCAGGTCTGCAGTGGAGGATGGGGCAGGTGGGGAGGAGATACAGAAGAGGGTCATGTCAGTTGATTCCCCTTGATATAAATGAGGAGAAAGGGGAAGTCTGGATGCATTTGGATACAGGAATGGAGGATGACGTTTGGAGCTCTGAATGGGTGCTCTTAAGCTTGAAGTGTTGTTTTGAAAATATACAGGGAGAGAAATTTAAGAAGTTTCTGCTACTTAGACATGTAACCGGTTAAATAATCTATTGGTGGAAAAAGCACAGTGGCCATTGAGCTGCTGGGCCCTGGGGGCTGGTAACACACATATCTGTGTTTCTTGAAGTGTTTGTAAGGCTACTAGGGAAGCAGGGCATCTTGGCCAGAGCACCAGGGTCCTTAAGAAACAAAGAGGATGAAAGGAAGATGAACTGTTTTTGCCTGAGCTAGAAACTGACAAAGAGTTTTTAAATAGCTGGATTTTTCTAAGCGAGGGAACTTGGACAAGCACATTTATGAAGAGGCCTATCTTTGGTCATTAAGCAAAGGGTGCCTTGCCGGTGTGGGCCCAGGCACTCTGTCCTGGATGCCCATTTGAAGAACCTGAACGTGAGATGTACTGTGAGCTATGCTTCCCGTGAGGCACTTAAAGGAGGAGGGAGCAGACAAATATCATATAATATCACTTCCGTGTGGAATCTAAAAAAATGATACAAAAGAACTTATTTACAAAACAGAAATAGACCCACAGACACAGAAAACAAAATTACGGTTCCCAAAGGGGAAAGGGGGAGGAGAGACAAATTAGGAGTTTTGGATTAACAGGTACACACTACTATATATAAAATAGATAAACAACAAGGTCCTACTGTATAGCACAGGGAACTCTACTCAATGATTTGTAATAACCTATGAGGGAAAAGAATCTGAATATATATACATTGGGGCTGGCCAAAAAGTTCATTTGGGTTTTCTGCAACATCTTATGGAAGAGCCCGAACGAACTTTTGGGCCAACCCAATATATGTAACTGGATCGCTTTGCTATACACCTGAAACTAACATGACATTGTAAATCAACTGTACTTCAATTAAAAAAAAAAGGAGGGAGGGAACAAGATGGTCAGTAGAGGAAAGGGCTGGGCCTTCAGTAGGTCTCTTCTGTGTCCTTATTCCAAAGAGGACATAGTCCTGCATGTCATCATCTGGCCACTGAAGAGCCACCAGGTGGTCAAGCCATAGCTTGTAGAAGCAGGTCCAGGCGACCCTTAGCCAGAGGTTCCTTTAGAACTTGCCAAGGCCGGGCCTGCAGCCCAGCCTGGTCTGTGTGGCCACGCCCCCTGCTGTGCAGGCTCATGCGGACTTTCCTCGGAACCCCTTAGGCCACAGAGCAAGGACAGTGCAATTTGTGCTTTCTTTCCTCATAAACTTTCTCCATGTGCAATGAGCTTTGCTCCCTGGAGGGCCCAGGACAGGAGAGCTCTTCAGAGCCCCGTCCTTTGTCCTTTCATCCTGCCTTCCTCTCCACTTGTCTCCGTGTGACTCATTTTGTCCACTTTGCCGTCCTTGCTGTTGTGGGGTGTGGCCACCCACGTGGGCCTCAGGGGCCCAGAGCAGGTGCCCAGCGAGACTCCTGCCTGAGAATCTGGCTTGTTAGAGCTCAGGGTGGTTGACTACAGATGACACAGTTTTGCAGAAAATCTGCGCTAGGCTCAGGTCCCGAAAAACCTGTCAGTTAAACCGAGAGAACTCAAGCTGTGAGTCAGCCTGCAGCAAAAGCGCAGCCCAGGCTCCATCACTGTGGAGCTGGTTGGGTCAGATGCAAGTCCTGTGGGCGGAGACAGGGTGTGCATGACAGCAGCTAAGGCTCCTGCTCTGGGTCAACAGGTCTCACTCAGAGCAGCGCCATCTTGGCTTTGGCAAGTACAACAACTCACAAGTCCGCGTGTGCGTGTTCTCTCCACGCTGTCTCCTCTTCTGCTCGGCTGGTGTCTTATTTGCCCTCTGCATCGCAGGAGGTCATACGTAGTGGACGGCCATTGGCTACACACAGTCTGGCACAGCATTCATTCTGGGCATTCCTTACACAGTAATTCCTTCCAGTGGAGAAGGTTCTCAAAGCCCAGCATTGTGCTGTCACCAACAGGGCGACACCAGGAGCCCGTGTGCCTACGGACTGATCACCACAGTGAAATCATGACAAAAAATATTATTTGACAAACATAGACGAGGATGCAACATTTTGTTTTGAATCCCTGAAGAAAGATACATGATTCCAGGTCAAACGGCCATTTGGCTCCTTTGGAATCTTGGTCACTTTGGGTTTTCTTCAAGGCTCTCTCGTTCAAACATGATCCAAGAAAGGGGAAACCCGAAGGGCCTGGGGTGCTTAGGGGACTCACGCTGTGGCCTTTGGGATGTCCAAGCTCTTGGCCCCCACCTGCAGACTTCCTGTCTCAGTAGAACTGGGGAGGCAGCCTGGGCATCTCTGCCTTTTAGAGCCAGCTGAGGGGGCTCTGACACGTGGCTAGATTGAAGTGTTATTGGCTGCCTTATAGTAAGATGGCAGTGGGGCTTGCAGGAGGGAAGAGTGCGGCTTTGCCAAAGATGGACTTGCCTACTTTGTCATTTCACCCCATCCAGTACTTATGATTTGCTCAGAGTCCCAAGGCATTCATGGTAACCACACTGGGCAGAGGCTGTACTGGACCCCTCCCCGGGGTTGATGGTGCCTGTACTCTTGCTGACATCATGTGGACTCCCTTACAAGGAGAGAAGGCCCTGGAGTCTGTGGCCGTGTCTGCTCAGAGCTGCGCACAGTTGCTGAGGAGAGGGCGGTTTTCGGGGTCACTCCCACCCAGAGTTCCACCACCTGTGTCTACATCTGCAGGCTGCAGAGAGCCTGTACACGCTGTGTCTTCATCATGCATTGCCAAGTACGATTTAAATTACATCCTATGCTCAACAGTTACTAGAACAGGAGCCTGGATTCTTAATGCTTTAGGAAGGGGTGAAACCCCGTCGCCACGACACCAGCCCCCCACGACTCTCGCTCCTCCGACATCCTTCCCGTTAAGGTCTGGAACGCCAGAGGCCCACTCTGCTGTGGGGAAGGGCAGCATGGATGTCGTGGCGAACCTCTTTTCTCAGATCTCCAGTTGTCTCCCGACGCTTTCAGTGCTGACCGTCCTTGAAAACGTCAGAAGTGGTGAGGGCTCAGCTCAGGGACAGTGTCATCAGGGACAGTGTCATCGGGGACAGGCTGTGGGCTGGAGGTTGGCTCCATAGAAGGCCAGCCACTGTGGTCAGAGGCCACAGGGGGCCATGGCTGATGTAGGCCAGGTCCATTGGGAGTTGCTGGCTTGTAAACCGTGGGAAGACGCCCCCGCTAGCCGCCTGGAGCACCTCCCATGCTCATCCCTACCTCTCAGCCCGCTGCCTTGCCAGGGTGCCCCGTGAACTTGGGGCTCTTTACCAGAGGCTGAGATGGAGAATCCTCATTCCTATAACCAATGGGCAGAAATGCGGGAAGTGTTTCCTGTATCCTGGGTACCAAAGAATGCTCACTGAGCGTGGAGGTGCAGCCAGCACCTGGAGACACACTTATCTGGGTACCTGCTCATCGAGCCGTGGTCCTCAGTACAGAGAAGCCCTTTGGGGGCGGGGGGAGGGCTTGTTAAAGTGCACACTCCTGAGTCTGTTCCAGAATTTCTGGATCAGAATCTCTGGAAGATACGACCGAAGAAAGGGCATTTTTACCTTGTTCCCCAGGCAATCTGCTTTAAGGAAATTGTTTTGTGGCTCAGCGTGAAGACAGACACGTATTGCATTGTTTCTAAGGGAAAGTCATTCTGAGTTTTGGGGGTTTGCTTACATCTGTGCATTTGGAATGATCCGTGTTCACAACCCCACTGCATGGCGCTTGCCACAGAGCATGGAGGATCTGAGATGCTTGTGGTGGGGCTGTGATGAAGATCAAATGGAAGCGTCTCAGCACCAGAATATTCCATAACCACATGGCACCATAGCTGAGGAACACTTTTTAAATCTCCCATGTTTTAGGTGGGTCTAAGGCACATCGCATTCAATATATATGAAGGATAGAAAGAGGATTTGGGGCTGTAGAGACCCCAGAGCATGCACTAAATTTTAAGAAGGTTCAGAAGGTAAAAAAAGAGACTGATTTTACAAACTGACATAAACCAAAACATGCCGCTTTTCTACACTGATTATTTCTATCCTGGCTGCATCTCCAGTTAGGATATATAACACCGACATTATTTTCCAGACAAGAATTTCTGTTGGTGAAGTACAGATAACGCAGATGTAACTGCCCACGAAACACACTGGCACAAAACTGATAAATAAAATCAGAAATTCTTTCTGAAAATTACAGTTAATGGGAAAGGGAAGCACCTTTTATTTTGATAGGAAGTCATAGGGTTTGCAAATATTTTGCATCATGATGAATATTTCAATCAAACGATCCACCTTTTCCTCTCCTTGACTCGCTGTCAGTCCATTTTTCTGGTTATTTCAGGCAATTCTGTGTCTTTCCTCCTGACTCTTTCAGTTTTGGGGGGTGAGGTTATGAATAACTTGAAACCTGGATGATGTCTCCCCTGCTAATCTTTTCCCCACTGAGGTCAACAGAAATAAACTCTTGATAAACTTAGAAAACAACAATGGTTGGTGCAACCATGTCATGGGGACAAAAGGCAAACGACAGCAAAACTCCCAGGCATCATCACAGCAGAAGCACTGCCTTTATGGTGCAATGTAGCCCCATCAGACCTGTGGGGCTGCATCCTTGTGTGATGGGGAGTCAATGAATTAAAACCACGAGTCAGCGTGATTCCACTCCCCAGACTTGCTGACGTTCCATTGTGATGTAAATTATTTATGGTGCCCAGTTACATTATTTAAGATGTTAAATGCAGCTCGGGTGCCCTGGAGTCTGAGTCAGCATTCTCAGGGTGGCAGGAAAATACGCTGCATGTATTATATTTTATTTTAATTATTTATTTATTTTTTATGTAAAGGACTGATGACTTTTAATTAATTAATTAATTTCGTTTTGGCTGCATTGGGTCTTTGTTGCTGCACACAGGCTTTCTCTAGTTGAGGTGAGCAGGGGCTACTCTTTGTTGTGGTGTGTGGGCTTCTCACTGCGGTGGCTTCTCTTGTTGTGGAGCACGGGCTCTAGGTGCACGGGATTCAATAGTTGTGGCACACGGGCTTAGTTGCTCCGGGGCATGTGGGATCTTCCCGGACCAGGGCTCGAACCTGTGTCCCCTTGCACTGGCAGGCAGATTCTTAACCACTGTGCCACCAGGGAAGTCCACTGCATGTATTTTAATAGGGCAACACTCTTCCACAGGGATTGGCCCCTCAGAGGAGTGAGTGGTCTGCTTGGTAGTACATTTCAGAATGTAAGAGCCAGGAACACTGTCCGAGGAGACAGGTGGATGATTGACACGGAGTCAGTTCTTCAGTTTTGCTCCTTTCCTTTAGAAAGAAAGTGTGCTATTTAAAGAAGGTTAAAAATATTTTACATTTTCACACAATGGTGAGAATTTCCATAGGAATATTGAAAAACAAAACAGTGAATCTTTACTGTAATTTGCCTTCATACAAACACTGGATTCTTTGAATTGGATCGCTCTTCAGGCCCTGTACTTGGGAAACATCTGCAGTGTGTGTTATTGAAAATCATAGAGGAAGGACCTGTGTTAACGTTTGTGCTCCTCTCTGCACCCTCGTTTTATCTTAGCTGACGAGTTGAGCTTCCTTCTCAAGTGTGCCGTTATGATGATCTCAACCAACTCAATCTACCCTTTTCTCTCTGTCTCCAGGGATCTGACCAGCACCAGCTGGGCCCAGCAAGTCGCCCACAGGTTTCCTTTAACGTGGCCAGTCCTAAGAAGGTCAGGAATGTGACTTTGGTATAGTACAGCATCCCTTTGGCTCCACACGGCACTTGGCTGATGACCTACATCACGACGATATCGTCAGTGCTCATGATGATGTCATCCCTGCTCATGATGATGTCATCATTGCTCACAATGGTGTTGCCATTGCTCTCCATCATCCTATGGCTGGGCTCCAGCTTTGCCAACATGACCTAGAAGAAGCGATGCTGGCATCATCGGAATGGATATTTTATAGGGACGGAAGGAATCCATTTTCCCAGCTTCTAAAGTGGAATTTGACTTTTAAAATGTTTTGAGATTTCAGTGAATTCCATAGTTACTAAGTAAAAGCTGCAAATTCATCATGATCGTGCTTCTCATCACTCAACACTCCTGCTTGCTGACCCAACAAATGGTAGATAAGTCTACATCCCACCATGACATTTAAGAAGTTTTTATTATCTGAAATCCTATGAAGTGATATTTATGTATGTTTACTATGTGGGTATTATTGCATATTATCTGTGAAAAAAAGAGGATAAAAATTAGGATCAATCAGACATCGAAAATTGCCCAGAATGGGGAGCTCCCTGGTGGTCCAGTGGTTAGGACTTGGCGCTTTCACTGCCATAGCCCGGGTTCGATCCCTGGTCGGGGAACTAAGATCCTGCAAGCCGCATGGCGTGGCAAAAAATAAAAATTGCCCAGAAAATCAGGACTTATAGGTTATAAGTAATTTTAAATTCTAAAGCTAATGTGCACCTTGAGAAATATCTCATTATTGAATATTGACATGAAGACATTCATTTTTATCTGCTCCCTCATCAGTCTTGTTCTCTTGTCCTCGGATGAGTTAGATGTGGATTATGTTTTGTGGGGGACATACTCCAGCCATGAAAAAACTGGAAATGGGCAATATGTTCTTTCATAAATAAAAGGGAAAACACCAAAAAACTTGTATTGCTTTTCTTAACTCTTTACTATTCAGGGGGTAGTTTAAAGAATCATAGAGCTTAGGAACCAAGAATTTTCCAAGAAACAAAACAGAGACCTCTATAAAATTTTCTTTCTTTTTTCATGTAGAGATTTTCAGTGTATTTCACTGTCCACCCCATCACTTCATATTTAACGTAGAGGCTAGTATTTGGCTGTGCTCTGCACTGGTTGGAACAGATTGCTATGATGGTCAGTAATTAGCAACTGCTCTGGGCCCCCAGGCCCAACCACGCTATTGCTGAAGTGGAATTCGAATTTTTTTTTAAACATTTTTATTGGAGTATAATTGCTTTACAATGGTGTGTTAGTTTCTGCTTTGTAACAAAGTGAATCAGTTATACATATACATATATCCTCATATTTCCTCCCTCTTGCGTCTCCCTCCCTCCCACCCTCCCTATCCCACCCCTCTAGGTGGTCACAAAGCACCGAGCTGATCTCCCTGTGCTATGCGGCTGCTTCCCACTAGCTATCTGTTTTACATTTGGTAGTGTATACATGTCCATGACACTCTCTCACTTCATCCCAGCTTACCCTTCCCTCTCCCCGTGTCCTCAAGTCCATTCTCTAGTAGGTCTGCGTCTTTATGGAATTCAACTTTTAAAAGTGTTAAGATTGTGGTGAATTCCTTGAAGTTACCTGGTAAAAGACACAAATTCATCGTAATGATGTTTCTTATCACTCCACACCGCTGCGTGCTAATCCAGTGGTAGAGAAGTTATACAGGCAGACCTTGGAGATGTTGCAGGTTCGGTTCCAGAACACAGTAATAAAGCAAGTAACAGGAATGTTTTGCTTTCCCAGTGCATGTGAAAGTGACATTTACACTATACAGTAGTCTATTAAATGTGCCCTAGCACTATGTCTAAAACACAACGCACAGACCTTAATTAAAAAATATTTTCTTGCTAAAAAATGCTCCCCGTCATCTGAGAGTTCAGTGAGTTGCAATCCTTTTGCAAGAGCCACATCAAAGATCACTGATCACAGGTCACCATGTCGATTGAAAAAAGCTGCACAGCCTAAAAGTTGAGAATTATGTTTTACCTGGCAGATTTTCTGAGGACTTCAAGCCTGGAAGGCAGCCTCTCAGTGAACTCTGAGGGACCGCTCCAAAGAGGGCAGGGGGGAGCCAGGATATATAGCAGTTTTGCAGCAAAGATCAGGTAGTTGGAACATCAAAAAGTTACTGTTAATTAAAGAAAACCAGACACCTCAGGCTAAGGAATTTATTGCTTTTCTATGCATGGGAAGATGCAAGAGCCTGGGCTCATTGCAATCATTCCTTTGATGTGCACCTCAGCTCTCTGGGGCCAGCATCCTCTTCTTTCCCATCCTGAGTCCCCTCCGGGGCACCGCCTGGGGGGGCTGCAGTGGCTGAGGTCTTGATGGCTGCACGACCCTTTGCTGATATGGCAGGCAGCGTTTTTCATCCACAACCATAACGAGTATAATAATAATGAAAAAGTTTGAAATATTGCAAGAATTACCAAAATGGACTCAGACGTGAAGTGAGCAAATGCTTTTGGAAAAATGGCACCGATAGACTTGCGCTGGGTTGTCACAAACCTTCAATTTGTAAATAATGCAATATCTACATAGCACAGTAAAGCAAAGAGTAATAAAACAAGGTGTACCTGCATACTATCATGATTTTTAAAGTATTTCTTCATCATAAATCACATTTGGTCTCTACCCTGGACCCCCTCCTATGAATTGACAACTAACTCAAGGGGTATTTGCTGGTACAACGTGGGGCTGTGTGCTGTTCTGTACTGTTCTGATTGGTCGGTGCCCCTACACTACCCACTCTGATTGGGTGGTGCCCCTACACTACCCACTCTGATTGGGTGGTGTTCCTGTTTTATAGGTTGTCAAATATTTTGTATATGCCCGCTACTTACAGGATCCTAAAAAAAAGATCACCTCTTCTAAGACTGTGTCCCTAATGTGAGGGAATTGGTCACTATTTTCTTTAGAGTAGAACTAAAATGCAAAATTTCGAAACACCATGAATATAGCTGTATCACTTTTGTCACCTACAAATCGGCACTTGCCATCTAGATTTACAAGGATTAAATTATGAGCCACTGCAGCTGCTGACCTTCAACACCTTCTGAAAGGAGTTCAGGAATGAGGCACTCTGTGCTCTAGAAAAAACTGGCAGAACAGGCCTTCAGATAGTTATTTTCAGGAGATGATTTTTATGAGCCTAATTCTTGTATCTCCGCATATCTAGAAAAGCGCTAAAATCCTTCATGGTGACGTCTGCTCCTCGTGACTAGAAGTAACCTTCACGAGACTAGCAGAAACCTTCTGCAAAAATTATGTACTTGATGGCATGGACTCCCCCTTCACCAAAGCCACATATATACTGACCTTCCCCCCTACCTCTTTGGAACAGTTTCTCAGAGCTCTCTGAGATGCTGTCTCCCGGGCTATAGTCCTCATTTTACCCCAAATAAAACTTAACTCACAACTCCCATGTTGTGCATTTTTTTTCAGTTGATACTTTCCAAAGAGTCCTTTTTATGAGAAAAGTTGACAATTCAACTGCTTAAAAGTGAGACTCTTGTTTATTATAATAACTTCTTTACTCCCTGTCAATGTGATCCTGTCTCCTGCCACCATCCTTGAATGGGTACAAGTCAAGGATAAAGCCCAGAAGGTTCAGGAGACCTTCTGGTCTCCTGTTAAGCAGAGCTGTTCAGTGAGTGAATTCCATATTCTTTTCTTCATAGTTTACTCTCTCCAAATTGCCACAGAACACGGATCCCGAGACAAAACAAATGTCATGTCATTTACACTTTTTGTAACCTTTACAGAACCTAGCATTCTGGAGGCACTGAGTAAATATTGACCTCAAACAAGTCAATACTGGGAAACACAGTATATTGAAGTATAATGAATATTTGCCATCTGCCTGCTATAAGAATCATATTCTTGTGATTATTTTAGAAGTCGGTGGGGGGTTGCATGTAGAATATAGTTGAATTTCAAGTTTTAGACTCTGGAGAACAATGCCGAATGATCTTCACAGAAATTTCTTCAATTTGCTATGTGCTTGGTGAATCAGTCTATAATATTTTTTTCATTTATCAGGCTCGGGAAGGTTTCCTGTGTCACAAGTAAACAGGTTCTTTCTTATAGTAGCTTGTTCTATGAGTAAGTTTTCTCAAAGGGACCCCTGGCTAGTTTTTATTTTGCAAGAGGTATGGATATTTTATAAACAAAACTATCTAGAGTTTCTCTGTCCAATACCATAGACATACGTGGCTATTTGCATTTAAGTTATTTGAAATTAAGTAAAATATAAGATTTATTTCCTCAATCCTACTAGCCGCATGTCAAGTGCCCAATACCACGTCTGGCTAGTGGCTACTGTATTGGACACGCAGATTACAGCCTTCATTGTTGCAGAAAGTTTTTTCTGGACAGTGCTGACCTAGAGCTAGCTACTAGGAAATGACCTAGATGTGTCAAGGGTGGGCTCTTTTACACAAACACGCCATCCATGTTTTCTCTCAGTGTTATGTCTGTGTACTTTCCAGTTTCTATTTAGGAATCCTGCAAACCCCAGGGCAGCTCTCAACTGATAATGGGATTTTGCTGATGTGGTAGATTTATCTCTCACTCCTGCAGTGCAGAGAGCTGAAGCAGGCTCAAGGGGAAGGGGTGAAAGGAGTCAAAACATCATGGCCAAGGGTGTTTCTCTGAAAGATAGATATGGCTCTCTGCTAATAAATGGCTGATGAAGGCCCAGATATATTTAAACAAATGTTCCTCAAAGCCTTGAGTCATAAAATGCTACCCAGGGAGACCACACCTGCCCATGCTTCCAAGGGTCTTTGACCCTGGTTATGCTGTCAGATTCCAAGCCTGCCCTATGGAGTCAAGGATCTTTCATCATTTACTTACGAGTAGGACTCAAGTCATAATGTAAACACATTGAAGATAGTTGGAGAGGTCCAATAAAAGCACTTCCTTTGCTCTATGTGGCCCTGTTCTTGGAAACCAATTAGGGACATTAAAGCTGCGTTGCCAGTTCCTAGGCGGTGATGACCTCAAGGTGAATGGAGGCTGCTGAGGATACAGGAGATGCTGTGTCAGCATCTGGGCCTGCCATTTAAGTGAGTATGATGCCCTTGGGGAAGAACATGTGTCCTGTCCAAAGAGGGAGGAAAATCCTCTCTGTGGAACAGTTGAGAACATGGAGTTCAGAGACGAGAGGACTAGGTGAGCGGCAAGACAGGAGGGAGGGTTCAAGGGCACATAGGATGGGATAGATGGCGGTTCAGCAGGCCTGTGAAGGATGTGTGTGTCTGAGAAGCTGTCACCATCCATAGAGCTGACAGGGTAGGAGAGGTGGCCAGCCCCGTATGGAGAGGGTCTCTGACAGTCGCTGGGCCACAGGTAGAGGGACACAGCCAAGCTCTGGAAAGCTGGCAGGGAGGGAGTCAGGTGACAAAGAGGCCACCTCCCCACTCTTCTGCTCACCAAGCCCATCCAGAGCTAGGGGTCCAGGGAGCCCACTGACGGTGTCCACATGGGATGGAGAAGGGCAAGGGCGGCCAATGGATGGGAGAGGCAGGGAGAAGACACCCAGCCAGGAGGGTTTGGCAACATTTAGGAAACAAATCAAGGCATGGAGACATGCCTTGTGCTCGTGACATCACGGGGAAAGATGTTTTGACTTGTAGGGTTCTGCTTTTTCCTCTCCTTGGGATGAATCCATTTACCAAAAGAGGACACACATGGGGGGAAAGGAATTTGGCTGCGTTGAACCTGAGTAGGTCATGTCTTTGGTGACACATCAGTAGAACAAAGGGATTGAATTGTGGACCCCTGAAGTCCCTTCTGGTGCTTACCCTCGTGGAGATGTTCACACACAGACACACATGCACACATACACACCCTGCCCTGTCTTCACCTGACATGGCCCAGTTCTTAGGCCCGAGGCTGCCCTGCTCTGAGTGCGTGCAGGCCTCCCTCATCTCTGCAGCCTTTGGAGGGAGCTGCATTCCCCTGAAGATGGTAAATATTTAATTCTCACCCTGCACAGCCTGTAAATCATGCCACAGGCCACGGCCTCGGATAAGACTCACTCTCCAACATTTATGAAGCAGGTGCCCTGGTTTCTCAGCCTGGAAAATGCAGAGTTTGGGGTAGCAGGCTGGGTCTTGAGCCGAAACAACCCCACAACTGTCTTCCTTCTTTTGTTGAGTGAGACGTTATTTCTAATACTACATTGAGATTCAGAACCCTGCGGGCTGGTGGGAAGATTTGTGAGAATCATTGCTCAACCAATGGCTTCAGAATGAGAGGTTCATGCTTGGCCACGTAATCATACTGTGTTGACAAAGCAGAAGTTTTATAAAATTCCAGTAAAGTCTATGGGGAAAATGTAGTACGGAATGTATTGATTACATTTCTCTACAGAAACCTTAAGAATGTGGGATGTTTCACAGAGTAACTTAATTTGGGAACTCTTGGTAATAACTGCTTCAATTTCATGGCTAATAAAGTCTGTGGTCATTCAAATCATAGCACATTATTGTCTAAATCAAAAACCAATTTTAAAAATTCCAGTTGATCTAGTTTTGTTTGTTTTCCTCAGAATGTACAAATTGGACTGAAATAAAGGAAATGCAGTCAGCACAAAGGCTTATATCATGGCAGCAGTCTCTTCACAGTTGTGTGGTGTGCATGCGTGCATGTGTGTGTGTTTGTGCATGTGTTTGTGTGATGTGTATGTATGTGTGGGTGTATATGGTAGTATATATATGAGTGTGTGTGCATGTGTGTGTAAAGAGCAAAGTTAAGGGGAGAGACACTAGTTTTGTGTCTACCACAGGGGCCAACAAACTCTAGCCCATGAGTCAAACTCAGCTGTTGCTTAGTTTTATAAGGCCTGTGAACTAAGAACGGTTTTTACATTTTTAAGTGGTTGAAGAAAATTGAAAGAAGAATAATATTTCATGACACGTGAAAATTATGTTAAATTCAAACGTCAGTGTCCACAAGTAAGAATTTTTCGGAACCCAGTCGATATTTACATGTTTTCTGTGGTTACTTTCAGGCCTGATGGCAGAGTTGAACCATTGAGACCATTTGGCCCACAAAGCCTGAGACAGTCACTATGTGGCCCTTTGCAGAAGTGTGCCCACCTGCCTCACGCACACTCACAGTTTCATGGGTTGTTTCCCTTAATCCTCGCTCAGTCCTGTGCGGTTCCAATGAACAAAGTGAGCTCATAAGCTGTGGTCACAGAGCAACACGTACACCTTCTGACCCCAGGCCTTTCGGACTTCTAGGCTGCTGCTCTGCCTGTGCAGGGCAACATCTCGCCCGCATCTCCACCACTCTTAGGACGAAATCTAAAATCCTGCCAAGGCCTCCAGGGATCAGCTGGGTGTATCCCCAACCCTCCCTGGCCAGACGCCACTCTGTACAAATCCCACTGTGGTCTCCGAAGCGCGGAAGGTTCCCCTGGCGTCTGTGGTCCTGCCTGGATCACTCCCTCCTCCTCCCTTCACTTTGTCCGACTCTGGCTGATTCTTCAGATTCTCCTTGCTGAAGCCTTCTGGATGCTTCTGTACTCTGTCAGTTAGCCACTCTTCCTGCTGTGGTTCCGGGTGGGAGCTGCCCGCACAGAAAGAGGCCCGTGAAGGGCCAGAGGCAATGCGCGTGGAAGGGTGGTGTGCGGCCCCCCGTGCCCTTGGAGCCGCCCCCCGTGCCCTTGGAGCCGCTCCCCCCGTGCCCTTGGAGCCGCTCCCCGCGCCCTTGGAGCCGCCCCCCACGCCCTTGGAGCCGCTCCCCGCGCCCTTGGAGCCGCTCCCCCCGTGCCCTTGGAGCCGCTCCCCGTGCCCTTGGAGCCGCTCCCCGTGCCCTTGGAGCTCACACCTGCGGAGGCTGGCCTGCTGCCTGCTGGATCTGCAGCCCCTCCAGCACTGTCGTGACCTTTTCCTTGGCTTCTCTGGGTCCTGGCAGGTGTGTGTGGCTCTGGGGGAAGGGTGCCAGCTTCTGCAGGGTGCCTGCGTCACTGGGGGTGGGTGAGCTGAGAGAAAGGCAGGCGGCCGTGTATCTCCCGGGGTTCAGGTTTGCGTGGCTGCTGACTGTTGCTTCACACTCCACTCTTCTACTGGGGCCTGATTGCAGGGACCACGCTTGCGGTGGACTTCTCAGCTTCCCTTCGCAGGCCCTGGTTAGTGACTCTTTTCTGACCATCTAACCCTCCGCTTCTGGACCTTTTCTTCCCCGGCATCTCCTGTGATGTGGGAGGTGGAATTCTGATAATTAATCCCTTACTCTGTATCACTCGGAACTTTCTGCTTCCCTAATGGAACTCTGACTCCCTCCCTGCTGGGTTAATGCTTCCATGCTGCTAATATGTCACTTTAGGCGTCTCCTTCATTGCATTAGTGACGTAATTGTGTAATTAATTACTGACTGCCTACTTTCGCATTAAATTCCGTGAAGGTGGGCGGGCTTCTCATCCACCTGCTCCCCCATGGCCCTGGCGTTGCTCCCATAGGGGCAGGTGCATTCCGTGTGGTCTATAAATGTTTGCAGAATGAACGATTTATTCCAGAACCAGCAAGGGAACATGGAAATTGGTTTTGCTCTTAGGCTGTGGTTCACATAATTTTCAGAACCTCCAGGCTGTCGAGACCCATTGACCAAAACACACGTTAGTGGCCACTCTCCCCTCCTTGGCTCACCTGGTTCCACAGTGTTCCCAGCCAAGGGGACACAAGCTGAGGCTCAGAGACGCACAGTTAAGGTAATCATCACGATTTTAAAAAATCTGGGGGGGAGGTTGTTGCAGAGTTAGATTTTCCCTTTTTGGAGCTTAGAAGCCCCCAGAAACATGATGCAGAGGAAACACCCTGCAAAGAAGCGACTGGACTTGCAGCCAATTTGCCCTGTGACCTCTGAGTCATGGCATCTTTGGTCAAAGGTGTGGCCCTTCTTCTGGTGTAGGTGCAATGCTTGAACTTCTTAGCGATTGACAGTCCTGGTGACTTTCAGTTGAGGGCGGGTTCCTAGATGTCCTACAATACTTGGGAAAAGCCTGAAAAATTTCAAATGTCCCATCGGACATCTACATAAGTGATAACTCTGTTTACTTGAGCCTATATTTCACTATAAATATTTCACAATAAAAAAATCATAAAGTATATTTATCATGTGTGTAAGGTACATCTAATTTTCTATGAATGAAGCTACCTTGAAAATCAAGGGAAAGTTAAAGTTGGTTTTGGGAGGAGCTTCCTCAAGACTTGTTTGCCATTTTGGAAAACTGCATCACCGATGGCACTGCTACTTAGAGTATCTGAGCTGCTATTACAGCGTACTGGGATCCATCTGGATTTATAGCTGCTGCGTCCCCGGTAATTCTTATTGTAGATTCAGGGATTTGACTACTTCATATGTCTTCTGGTGTTGTCCTACTGGGTGTTATTTTTGCTGTCTTATAAATGACTTCCCTTTTATATCTCCTTTACTTTTTTTTTTTTTTTTTTTGCGGTACGCGGGCCTCTCACTGCTGTGGCCTCTCCCGTTGCGGAGCACAGGCTCCGGATGCGCAGGCTCAGCGGCCATGGCTCACGGGCCCAGCTGCTCCGCGGCATGTGGGATCCTCCGGAACCGGGGCACGAATCCATGTCCCCTGCATTGGCAGGTGGAGTCTCAACCACTGCGCCACCAGGGAAGCCCTCTCCTTTACTTTTTAAAAAATTTATTTTATTAAAGGTAGTTGATTTACAATGTTGTGTTAATTTCTGCTGTACAGTAAAGTGATTCAGTTATATCTATATATATGCATTCTTTTTCATATTCTTTTCCATTATGGTTTATCACAAGATGTTGAATGTAGTCCCCTGTGCTCTACAGTAGGACCTTGTTGCTTATCCATCCTATATACACTAGTTGGCATCTGCTGACCCAACCTCCCAGTCCATCCTACCCCTTCCCCTACCAACCCCCCCAACCACAAGTCTGTTCTCTTCGTCTGTTTCTGTTTCATAGATAGGTCCATTTGTGTCATATTTTAGATTCCACAGATAAGTGATATCCTATGGTATTTGTCTTTCCCTTTCTGACTTACTTCACTTAGTGTGATTATCTTTAGGTCCATCCATGCTGCTGCAAATGGCATTATTTCTTTTTTCTTTATGGCTGAGTAGTATTCCATTGTATATATGTACCACATATTCTTTTTTTAAAATTTTATTTAATTTATTTTTTTAAACAGCAGGTTCTTATTAGTACCACGTATTCTTTATCCATTCATCTGTTGATGAACATTTAGGTTGTTTCCATATTTTGGCTATTGTGAATAGTGTTGCTATTCTATGAACATAGGGGTGCATGTATCTTTTCGAATTATAGTTTTGTCTGGATAAATGCCCAGGAGTGGGATTGCTGGATCATATGGCAACTCTATTTTTAGCTTTTTGAGGAAGCTCCATACTGGTTTCCATAGTGATTGCACCAATTGACATTCCCACTAGCAGTGCAGGAGGGTTCCCTTTTCTCCACAACCTCTCCAGCATTTGTTATTTGTAGACTTCTTAATGATGGCCTTTCTGACCTGTGTGAGGTGGTATCTCATTGTAGTTTTGATTTGCATTTCTCTAATAATTAGTGTATACCTCCTTTATATCATACACAGGGCATTATGTTGGAGTTTTTTATTTTGAAATTTAGGTATGTAGTTAAGTTACATTATCTATGAACTTAATTTCAGAAAAGTAAAGTAGACATTGCAAAATAATTTTTACTCATATGCAAAATAATCTTTACTTATATGGCATTGCATTTGAAAGTGTAAGAGTCTTTAGACTCTCTGCTTATGATTGTCCTTTTAGCTTTAAAATATCTCTGTGTTTCCCCCATCCCACAGAGTCACATGTGGCTTCTGAAGGAGGTTTGGCAAAGGGAAAAGAGAGGAATTCACCAAACTGTTTAGGTATGTTCAGGTATTCATTTTGTCTCTTCCCATCTGTCGTTTTTCTTAACTGGATATTTACACATTCCTTGGAAGATTTTTGACTGCTGGAGAATTATCAGTGATATCAGAGCCTCGTGGTAATTATTGTGCTGGGCTTGACATTGTGTTTTTGCAAAATGTGTTTCTGCCGGTGCTGAATTCAGCATTTATGTGCAGCAAAGGTGCCACTTAAAATTGGATGTGGGTTCCACTCCTGCCTAGGATGGAGAAAGCTGGAAAGAACATCACCCAGACGTCCATGAGAAGAAGCCAGATAAGCTACAAAATCATAGCTTTTCCTGAACACATCAGAGGGGTAATCGAGTAGCCTGAATTCCCAGGGGGCAGAGTCTCTCCCCTGAGAATAGTCAGGACACAAGTGCTGCATCAGAACAGAGAGAAATTCACCTCTGCCATAAAAGTGTTTCAAAGAAATCAGCAAAATTTTGACTAGTCGTTACAGGCCTAGTGCGGACTAGCATGGCAGCAGAGAGACCCCCAGACATCATGGAGCTCACACTCACCCCCAGACTCTCTCCTATGGAGCTCCACCTGGGACTCTCCAGGTAGATTGGGTGTGAGGCTGGAAAGAGCCTCCTTGGTGATGCAGGCCTGCAGACAATCTAGGTATCATTGCAAGGGTAGAGTGGGCAAGAAGTTGGGGGGAGGGTCAGGAAACCCCACCCTAAGGCCTGATCCTTCACTCAAAGCCTTAAGCTTCTGGAAGAAGAGGCAGTGGGATCTGTAGCCTCCAAGGTGCAGATACACACCCATTGCTGCTGAGGGAAGGAGAGAAGACAGACCCTCTACCCGGGAGAGGGGCAGAGAAAGCCGTGGGCCTGGAATCCTACACACGCTACTAGGTGGGTAGGGAGTGCTCTTGTGTAGGACTCCCTGAAGATACAGAGCAGCTTGACCTTCATGGGAAGAAGGCTCAGGGATACCCAAAAAGCTCCACCCTCAAGTCCCAAGCACAGAGGACCATCTGAGGCTGATGTTGGGCTGGGTGACAGAGATGCCGGGCACATCCTCCTGCCAGCCTGACAAGTACTGAGCAGCCAACAGCAGGCTGCAGGGGAAGGAGTGAGAGCCCCCAGAAGCTCAGGAAACTCAGAGAAGCAGCTGCACAGGGCTGGGTGAAAGCTGAGGATGGGGCATGAACACAGAGGAGAACCTTTCTGCACTGCAGCCCCCACCTGAACACAGAGCATCTTAGGGAAGTCAAGCCTTTGGTTCCATGAAGGTAACTGGATCAGTCAGCTTGGGCTGCCATAACAAAGGGCCACCGACTTGGGGGTTTGGAACAACAGAAGTCATTTTCTCACAGTTCTGGAGGCTGGAAGTCTGAGATCAATGTGTCAGCAGGGTTGGTTTCTCCTGAATCCTCTCTCCTTGGCTTGTGGACGATGGCTGTCTTCTCACTGTGTCCTCACATGGTTTTTCCTCTGTGAACATGCATCCCTGGTGTCTCTTCCTCTTCTTATAAGGACATCAGTCAGGTTGGATCAGAGTTCACTCTTTTGACTTCATTTAACATTTATTACCTCTTTAACTGTCCATCTCCAAATGCAGTCATGTTCTGAGTTACTGGGGGTTAGGACTTCAACATCTGGATTTTGGGGTGAGCAATTCAATCTACAACAGTAACAATAAAAAAAAAAAACAAAAACTGAAACCCAGTTCGATCCTAACTAGATTTACTCAATTCCTCACACTTTTAAAAAATCACCTGTCATTATATTATAAATTCTTTCCCTGTTGCTGTACAATCTTTGTAGTTACCATGTTTAATGGCTACATAATATTTTTCTTCATGTGGTTTTGTCATCCTTATGCTCCTTACTGTTTTTGCACATTTTAAGTTAGTGCTGTATTTTTTTCCTGCAAGTAAAAATCTTTATGCACATGTTTTTCCATGTGCATAAATGATGATTTTAGAATCATCCCTTAGTATAGATTCTAAAAAGAGACATTATTGCATCAAAGGGCATGACCCCTCTCATGGGCTAAATTGTGTCTCCCATTAAATTCATGGGCTGAAGCCCCTAACCCTAATATGATAGTATTTGGTGGTGGGGCCTTTGGGAAGCAATAGGGTTAAACAAGGTCATAAGGGTGGGGCCCTAATCCAAAGGGGTTGGAGAGGAGGAGACACCAGAGAGCTCTCTCTCTCTCTCTGAGCAAACGCCCACAGAGGAAAGGTCATACAAGCACACAGTGAGACGACAGCCTTCTGCAAGCCAGGAGGAAACATCACCAGGAATCAAATTTCCTGGCACTTTGATCTTGGATTTACAGCCTCTAGAACTGGGAGAAAAAAATTTCTGTAGTTGGAGCCATCCCTTCTGTGGTATATTGCATGGCAGACTGAGCAGAATATTACAACCCATTTCCACACACGCATTACTTATCTATAAATGCCCGTATTAAAAGTCAGCTGCTTTTCTTCTGGCTGTTTACATAAACTTCTCTGTGCCTACCCCTTCTGAATGGACTTTTCTGTCATCTGTAAACTTAAGATATTCAAATGCACTTTTCTCATTTAAATAGTTTTTGAAAATCTATGTCAGATCCTAACACTGATATCCCATAATTCAAAAGTGTATATTTTGTAACTTTAAGCTTATCAGTAACAAAGTGGTACCCTAATTCTGACATTTATTTTCTCTTTTTTTTTAGATCATCCCTTTCATGTACCAGGAAACAAACACATGAGCAAATGAACAAATAAGCAAAACAAAAAACAAAACCAAAAACACCCAAACACCCCCCAAACCAAAACACTCTAGAATTATAGAAATTCATGCCTAAAGCTTATAAATATTTTTTAATATAGAGATTTTTCCAAAGTATATTTTTATATGTTAATACATAAAGACTGTTATTTAAATACTTGTTGTTATGACATGATTCGTGTTCGTTTAAAAAATAGAGGAAAACTTTAATAAAACATTTTTCTGTCATGTGAGTCAGCAAACACTGTGAGTGAGAGTTATATAAAAATTACAAATGAATAACTGAGGAGAGATTTACCACTGCTGGATGATCTGACTTTTAAGATAAACCCTTGATTTGCTCTGGGACATAGCTCTTCTGGGACTACAGATGTATCCTGCCAAATTTGCTTCAGAACCTTTATTTTGCTATCTTCAGTTGAAGAGTCAGTCAATAAACATTCATTGATTTTCCAAGGTTCCTTAGGACACAAAGAATAAGATACAGTGCACATCCAATTTTCAAGTCATTTGTTTGTTAAAGTCTTGTTTTAAGGCTGGCTGCTGCTTGCCATGGTCTCCCTGTAGACTTGTGTTTGGGTTCTCACATGAGCTAATATTGTCTGAGAGAGAGAGACATCTTTGCTTCTTGGGTCTGTCTACTTTGTGTTTCTTCAAAGACTGGCTATTTTGCAGCCAATGTACAGGCCAGGACTTTCTGAGGAATTAGGGAAATTTTCAGATGATCCAAAACTGTCACTTAACAAAATTGGCTCCTAAATTCAGTTACCTCCTCACCCAGTTTCTTGACGACACACATAGCAAAATTGATGGGGTAGGGGGAGAGTTTTAGTGTGAGTCTCCTCCCCTACCAAAGGCCAAATAAGGTGATTCCACGAGGCGGGAGTTAGGGAGTGAGAGAGGGAAGCAGGGAAGGGGTGAGCCAATGTGCAGGCATGGATGTCACCAGTCTCATCTATAAAGCCAGCGGGGATGCTGTTGACCCAGTGAGGGCTCCTTGAGGAAGGGTACGGGAGTCCCCCGAAAGAACCCCCTGAAGGACAATAGGCTGCAGCACCTGTCACCTGCTCCATCCCAACTGATGGGGACATTAATTTCCTTCTCCTTTTCTCTCAGCTTCTGAGAAGACCCTGCAGCACAAACGGGAAAGACTAAAGTTGGCTGCCTGAGTCGGGAGTGGAAGGGGGCTGCAAAGTGCAAGATGAGTCTGAGGGCTCCCCTAACTCCTCACATCAGTGGACAGTGGGTCGAGGAGGTGGTACTCAGGGCACCAGAAAGCATCTGCCTCAGGGAGCCTCATCTCCCTTTTCCTTTTCCTATTGATCGATTGACTCCACAATCAAACAAGAGAAGATAGAGGAGGAGGAGAAGAGGAGGACTTGAAAAAGCTTAGATTTGATGAATATAACTTCGGTACCCAGATTTGAAGACTAAGTCTTTCTGCTTTATTGGCAAACCGCTGAGAAATTGTGCAGAGCTTGCAACTGCTCTTTGATTGTGATAATTATAAGGAAATGAATGAATGAAGAAGCCCAGGGGTATAGATGAGCATGTGTCCCTTGTCACTGATATGCAAGTCGTCCTCTCCATGGTCTATGGGAGTAACTAGACCTAAAAATGAATGAGTGTAACGGGCTCTAAACTCATGCATCTTTTCAGGGCCAATGTGGGCAGGCGCAAGGGAAACCTGAAAAATGCAAAATTTAGATCTGTTCTCTGGAAAATGCATGACTCTAGGCTTCAATGACCAATGGAAGATCGTGGTGAGAGCGCGTTGGCTACAGTTGGTCATGTGTTCGGTTAGCATCAACGTACCCTTGACTTTTATTTCATCACTAAGATAAAAATACTTAACGTCTGTCTGAATGTGACATGCCATGATATAAAGATGTAATTGATACCTACTTAAAGGATTAAAACATAGAACAGACGGCTGAAGTAAGAGACTAGATAATGTACCATCAACTGTGTAAATGTTTGAATGAATGTTTTGAAAAGTGAGCTGTTAGCCTCATTACCAAGTAGCAAGTTTGTGATTGAGGACAGTTGACTTCAGGGAGTGGAGTCTGGGAGATTTTGCTGTTGTTTTCATATAGCAGTGAGTTATTTGGAAAAAATGCATCTCAAGGACTTTTCACATTTAGGAAGAGATAATGCTAAGGATAGCGAGACTGGGACCCCAAAGATGACCCAGAGATGGGACTGTGGTCAGCAGTCCATCATACATGTTTTCCAGAGAAGAACACATCCTTTAGGCAATTTAGAAAGAGTTGTTTTCAGAGGGCAGGCTGTTAATAATGTTGAATGAATGAGTAGAGAAGATGGTGTGTGAAGCAAGGAAGCCCAGGAAAGGTTGTACAAAGATAGTGATGTGGTGGATTGTGTACTGATTCACGGTGTGAGGGAGGGAGGTCTCCAAGGGGAGAGAAGTCCTTAGAAGAGGAAGGAACATTACCAGTGGGCTCGAGTGTAGCCCAAGAGATGTTCAGGCAGCAGAGAGGTGGTCTAGGGAGGAGCAGGTTCCAACGAGGAGCAGGGTGGAGCCCAGAGCAGAGAAGGTGGGAAACATTACAAAGGACCTGCCCTTGGGCTGGGTTTTCCATGATTCATGGGGGATGGGTTACTGAAGATCTTCTCAGGGAGAGTGTTTGTACGGCCAGGGTCTCCTCACATGACATTGACCACAAATCATCTTCCAGTCTGTAACCAAAGTCCTGAGTTTCACCTCCTGTTTTCTTGGTAGTAAGAGCTAGTCACTGGTGACCTGAGCGGAGTCTGCCTGGTCAGAGTCCCTACAGCCCCCTCCAAGGGCACAGCCAGTGATTCCTGCAGGAGGAGCTGCCTCTCTTGGGCTCATGTGTCATTGAAATATTTAAGGGGACCTCCCTCCCCCAGCCTCCCTGCCTGAGGATGGAATTAGAGCTGCTTAGTCACTTTCTTCTAAAAGGCCATCAGAAATCATCTCATCACTCTGTATGTACATCTCATTTAGGTCAGTCTCCATCAGAATGCCAAGCCTTTAAAGTGGTCTTTTTCAACCCTTATTTGTGCCCCATAAATTTCTTTATATCCCTTAATAGGATTCAGTCTCCCATCCCTTCCTTACCACTCAAAATCTTCCAGTGTATCTTCTGCAATCGATTCTGTCATCCTCAAAATCCCCTGAACCTTCAATCTCTTCTCAGAAAGCTCCCTTCTTTCCCAGAATGAGATCTGCTCTCCCCTGAGGACACTGCCGTCCTTTTGAGTGGTGGCTGTTTCTTCTCCCATTCCCCATGGAGCACAGGTTGGGAGCTGGGGTAGCATCCTTTCTGCTTCATGTGGTTTCTCCCTGACCATTTTCTCCCTGCTTTCCTCGAAGATTCTGGCCTTTTGAGGTAATTGCCATTACCATATGAATTAGTCTTGGATTTTCCAGAGAAACAGAATCGATAGAATATATTTGGATATTTATATCTATATCTATTTATATCTCCTGTAATAGGATATATTATTATAATACAATATAATGTTTTGTATATATTATATGTTTTATTTTAAATATATAGTATATATTTCTCTCTCTCTCTATATATACACTAAAATTTACTATATATATATTCTAAAATATGTATATATATTTACTCTAAGGAATTGGCTTACACCATTATGGAGACTGAGAAGCTCCAATATCTGCAGTTGACAAGCTGCAGACCCAGGAGAGCTGATGGTAAAGTTCTAGTCTAAGTTCAAAGGCCTGAGAACCAGCAGAGCTGATTTGTGCAAGGTCCCATCTGGATCCGAGTCTGAAGGTAGGAGTAGATGGCTGTTCCAGCTTAAAGACAATAAGGCAGAGAGAAAGGATTCTTTCTTACTCAGCCTTTTGTTCTATTCAGACCCTCAACAGATTAGACAAGGCCACCCATACTGGAAGGGCAACCTTCTTTACTCCCATCTACTGATTCAAAAATTTTTTCATTTTCTCACATATACCTTTACTTCTCCTGTCCTTCCTATATTTTTTTATTGGAGTATTGTTGATTTACAACGTTGTTTTAATTTCTGCTGTACAGCAAATTGATTCAGTTATATACATATATGTACATTCTTTTTTTTTTTTTAATCTCACCAAGAAACACCCTTGCAGATACACTCAGAATGATGTTTAATGACATGTCTGGGTGCCCTGTGGCCCAGGAAAGTTGACACATAGAATCAGCCATCACACCACACTTACTTGTCACCATCCTCAGCTCATCTTTTGGTCACTTCTCCTTGCTCATTGAAGGTTTGAACACTTAGTTCATTCTTATTATCTGGGCAACTGTAGAGAAGATATTTTTATGTTTCTGTACAGTTAGGGTTTTCTGAGCAAATTTTATTGAAACTCGGGACCTGGGCTAAAAGAACAAGGCTTGGAAGATGAAGGGTGGTGAGACAGCGAGAGGCTTTCCTGAGAGATCTACCTGCCTGGAGGTGTGTGTTTACATTTCAAGGTGGGAATGGGACTCAGCACCTTTGCATGTCCCTGGGTTCTCAAGCTGGAGACACTCACTTCCACTCCTTCTTGGAGTAATTTATTTACATTCCAAATGGTAAGAACCCAGGATCCTTTCCAAGGGGAATTTTTTTTCCCAAGGGAGTGACAAAAATCCTTTCCTTGACCAATTTCAGTTGGGCTCCTGCACATTCTCCTAGACTCATCTGTGTACTTCCTTCTAGAAGCCAGTTTTGGCAAGACTCTTGCTAAGTCAGTTTAGCCAGAAGCCCCATCCTTGATATCTGAACAGGTTCCTCATCCTCCACCATCCCCCAGATGATGTCTGATAACTCTGTGCTGCCTCTAGCAAGAGTCTTGATAGGTTAGTTTACCCAGAACTCTCCCTTACCCCTGATGTTTCCTCTCAGTAATTTCACCTCCACTGTACCCACCCTGCTCCTTGGCTGTGATTCCCAATTGCCCACTCTGTACTCGGAGTTGAACCTGGTCTATACTGAGGCCTCTTTTTCCCTTTTGCAATAGTTCTGAATAAAATCTTTTTTTTACCACTTTCTTGTCCAACTCTGTTTTTTCTTAAATAGGAGATGAGTTTTAATTTTCTTTTTTAAGGGGAGGAGGGCTACGATACAACCATCCTATTAAACTACTCAGATGCATATTTCCATTTGCAACTGCAGTACGTGTATGGGAATATCTGATGTAGCCTTCATTGCATCACCCCAGGGGCAAGAATTGGAGTGTGGGATGGGGAGGGGTGTGATTATGATAAGTGAGTAAAATTAATTTATTCTTTCTCAGGGGACTCATATCTACCTCCAACTTCATATGAGAAAATATAGATACTGAACACTTCACATTGTCTTCAACGCTGTTCTAGGTTCTCAGTGATTCAACATTCATGACAAACCTACATGCAGCTCCTTCTCAGCTCCTTTCTTTCCTCACTGCTCACACACAGGTTTTCTCTGTTTCACCTCAAGCACTTGCTCTTTTGGTCATTCTTTAGACCTCCGTAATTTTAATTCTAAATATATTCATCTCAAACTCCTCACTTCTTATCTTTACGTACTTAAGTCCTGTGTCCCCACAATGTGTAGTCTACACCAGGACCACTGGTTAGGGTTAGGTCCTCCTTTTTCACTGAGCATTACTCCTTTTTTTTTTTTTTTTTAACACAGTTTAGAGTTCCTTGTCCTTACCTATAATCACTCCCTTGTGAACGCCCTCAGCTCTTTGCCCTTCTTAGATTTGTTTGGCAACTTCAGCCACGGCTGAAGTAAATTTTCTGACTATTTCACACCTGCTTCCAAGCAACCGAACGTGCTAGAAACAATTGCCAGCAGTGCTGACTGGTCCCACTTTGAATTCTTTACATCACCTCACGTAGTTCCTCAGCACTGCCCAGCTATCTTGTCACTTCCTCCATTCAATTCTTTCTATTACATCCAGAAAGAACTACTTCACAGTTTCTCCTCTCTCCTTGGAACTGCCAATATCCTTTTGCATCAGTCAGTTTTTGCTGTGTAACAAGCAAGTATAAAAATCCCTGTACTTGCATACAACAGTAAGAATTTGTGATCGTGCCTATCGATCTATGGATCAGCAGGTTTGCTTGTTCCATGTGTCCCTTCTAATTCTGGAGGTCAGAGAAACATTCTTCTCATGACAGTGGGAGAAGTAAAGAGACGAGGCCCAGCTGGGCAAGGTCATTTCAATTCTCTGTTCATCTCACATTCACTCACATTCCACTGGCCAAACTAAGTCATAAGACCAAACCCCACATCAACATGGAGATGTTGGGGGAAGGAAGCAAGTATTTGCTGAATGATGATCACTCCCAATTGATAATCATGTTTTATTTCAATTGCCAGCCCAACAAGAGTCTCTGTCTGACTCGTGCCCTCTGCCTTCTCTCTTGTGATAAAGGATCTGCTGTGTCTAAACCCCACCCTCCAGAGTGCCCTGGATCCTCTCTCTTCTGGCTACTGCAGGTGGCTTCCCTGCACCATCAATTTTTCCTTCTCTCCTGGGTCACCCCCATCAGCAGACATGCTGACCAGTTCCCACACCAAAACATTGTCCTTCTTTGATTTTTCATCCCACTCTTGTCCCCAACTCAACCTGTTGTTCTTTATAGCAAAATTCCTCAAAAGAGTTGCCCCAAATTACAGTCCACTGTCTCACCTCCAAATTTCAACAAGCTTTTATCCTCCCGTTAGGATCACAGTGGTCAAGGTAACCAACAACCACCATGTTATCAAATCCAATGGATATTCTGGCATTCATCTTGCTTGACCCATTGGTGAGATTTGGTAGAGTTGCTCACTTCCTCCTTAAAATCTCTCATTTGGTTTCCATGAGGCTCCCTTCTCCCCCTCCTACTTTACTAACTTCTCTTCCCGTGTTTTTTTCTTGTTGTTTGTTTAGGCTTCTTCTCTTCTTGTCATGTCTAAATGTTGATTCATTTTGGACTGAGTCTTTGATTTTCTTCTCTATCTACAATCTCTATCTATAATCTCTCCATAGGTCTCAGGCTTTAAAAACCAGGTGTAAGCTGATAGTTCCACATTTTTATATTTGTCCTTGACTTTCCCCCTAAGCTTCAGACTTGTTATCCAAATTACTACTTGACTTCTCACTTAGATGTTGAATAGACACCTCAAATCTACCTATCAGTGCTAAATTTCTCCCCAAGCCCACTGTTTCCCATGTCAGTAAGTGATGTCACTTGGAGTCAGGCCATCTGGTTTTGGTTCTCCTTTTCACATCTTTCATCCATTGTCTTTTTGGAAATATCCTTCAAATACATCTGGAATCCAACTATTGTCACCACTTCTGTAGTTGACAGCATAATGGCCCCCCAAAAATGTCCATGCTCTAATCTCTAGAACCTATGACTGTTATCTTACATGGCAAGAGGGACTGTGCAGATGTAATTAAGGTTGCAGACCTTGGATGGGAGATTATTTTAGATTATCTGGTGGCCCAATCTAGTTACATGAGCCCTTCAAAGTGGAAGCAGAAGGCAAAAGGTGAGTAAGAAAGATAAGATGTAAGAAGGACTCAACCACTGTTGCTGACTTTGAAGATGGAGAAAAGAGGCCATGGGCTAAAGAATGTAGCAGCTTCTAGAAGCTTGGCACAGCCCTCATTTTAGAGCCTGAAAGGAAACAGAGGCCTTTCAGGTTCTGTACCCACAAGGAACTGAATTCTGACAACTCGAATGAACAGGAAGTAAGTTCTTCCCTACAGCCTCCAGAGAGGAATGAAACGTTGCCAACACCTTCATTTTAGCATCATGAGACTGTATGGGACTTCTGACCTAAGGAATTGTAAGGTAATAAATCAGTGTAGTTTTAAGGCACTGAGTTTATGGTAACTCATAACAGCAGCAATAGAAAACTAATACAACCTCCATTACTATCACCCTGTAGAAGGCACCATCGTCTCTCGGCAATAGTCTTCCCGTTGCTTCTACTTTACAAAATAACCAAAGTGATATTTAAAAATATAAACTAGATCATTGCCATTATCCTGTTTCAAACCTATTCTTCTGCTCTAAAATCTTCTCAGCACATTTAGAAAAAAATTCCAAAATTTTTTATCATGACACACGAATCTCTACATGTCTGATGTCTATGTAACTTTATAATGTTGAATTCTTTCATGTGTCTTCTCTCTCATTTTGCTTCAAAGACACTGATCTTGTAAGTTCTAGAACATACCAAGCTCATCCCTGCCCCAGGGCTTTTATCTTTGCAGTAACTTTTCCCTTGAATCCTTGCTGTTTTTCCAGATATTCACCAGGTTTGTCCCCTCATTTCATCCAGTTCAATGGTAACACAGCACCTCCACGGACAGGACTCTTGGTCGGCCATATCTGCAATCATCCCATGTCCCACTCCTGCCACCTCTATTCCTTCATCTGTTATACTATTTTTGATAGCATTTATTAGTATTCAAAATGGGCATTATAGTCTCTTTCCTTTGCTAGTTTATTGTCTGTCTCTGCCACTAGAAAATAAGCTTCATGAGGGCCCCTAAAATTTTGCCTTGTGTGTTGCTGTTTTGTACATTGTTGGCTAGAACAGCTTCTGGCCAGTAATAGGGTTTTAATATATTTTTGTTGAATGAGTGAGGAAGCACAGAATGTAGCTAGAGTATCTGAGTCTTTGAGTCAATGTATCCATCTCTTCTGCACTTCAAGGGCTTGGAGAGGGAATGGAGAGATGCTCTCCATTTTCCACATGATTACTTCTTTATCAGACATATCGACACATCAGTTGGCTCACCGGGTGAAGTATCTCTGCAGAGCTTGGAAAGAAGTGGGACTAGGTTGGGCTAGCACGTTGCTCATGTCCCAGCACAGCAGATTCAGAGCCCAAGGGGCAAGGAAAACAGGGGGAGCATCTGACAGTGTTGATCAGCTGCTGTCTCAGAAATCTGGGGCTCAGAGATGCAAGAGGCCATGGCATTTTGCTTGCTTCTTTGTTTTTTGGCTGAACTCACATGCTCTATGAATATAATGATGGCAAGAAGAAGGTTCTCCTCTCCTCCCATATACAGGATGCTCTGGTACCATGCTGTTACAGCCTGTGGGAGAAGTCACTGAGTGTGATCTTCCAATTAAGTCACACATCTAGCATCTCTCATTTCTTTTCATTTTTTTAAAAGAACATCTTTATTGGAGTATAATTGCTTTACAATGGTGTGTTAGTTTTTGCTTTATAACAAAGTGAATCAGCTATACATATACATATGTTCCCATATCTCTTCCTTCTTGCATCTCCCTCCCTGCCACCCTCCCTATCTCACCCCTCTGAGTGGTCACAAAGCACCGAGCTGATCTCCCTGTGTTATGCGGCTGCTTCCCACTAGCTATCTATTTTACGTTTGGTAGCGTATATATGTCCATGTCACTCTCTCACTTTGTCACAGTTTACCATTCCCCCTCCCCATATCTTCAAGTCCATTCTCTAGTAGGTCTGTGTCTTTATTCCCGTCTTACCCCTAGATTCTTGATGACTTTTTTTTTTCTTAGATTCCATATATACGTGTTAGCATACGGTATTTGTTTTTCTCTTTCTGACTTACTTCACTCGGTATGACAGACTCTAGGTCCATCCACCTCACTACAAATAACTCAATTTGTTTCCTTTTATGGCTGAGTAATATTCCATTGTATATATGTGCCACATATTCTTTATCCATTCATCTGATGATGGACATTTAGGTTGCTTCCATGTCCTGGCTATTGTAAATAGAGCTACAGTGAATATTTTGGTACATGACCCTTTTTGAATTATGGTTTTCTCAGGGTATATGCCCAGTAGTGGGATTGCTGGGTCATATGGTAGTTCTATTTCTAGTTTTTTAAGGAACCTCCATACTGTTCTCCATAGTGGCTGTATCAATTCACATTCCCACCAGGAGTGCAAGAGTGTCCCCTTTTCTCCACACCCTCTCCAGCATTTATTGTTTCTAGATTTTTTGATGATGGCCATTCAGACAGGTGTGAAATGATATCTTATTGTAGTTTTTATTTGCATTTCTCTAATGATTAATGATGTTGAGCATTCTTTCATGTGTTTGTTGGCAATCTGTATATCTTCTTTGGAGAAATGTCTACTTAGATCTTCTGCCCATTTTTGGGTTGGGTTATTTGTTTTTTTGTTAGCTGCTTGTAAATTTTGGAGATTAATCCTTTGTCAGTTGCTTCATTTGCAAATATTTTCTCCCATTCTGAGGGTTGTCTTTTGGTCTTGTTTATGGTTTCCTTTGCTGTGCAAAAGCTTTGAAGTTTCATTAGGTCCCATTTGTTTATTTATTTTTTTAAATTCCATTTCTCTAGGAGGTGGGTCAAAAAGGATCTTGCTGTGATTTATGTCATAGAGTGCTCTGCCTATGTTTTCCTCTAAGAGTTTGATAGTGCCTGGCCTTACATTTAGGTATGTAATCCATTTTGAGCCTATTTTTGTGTATGGTGTTAGGGAGTGTTCTAATCTCATACTTTTACATGTGCCTGTCCAGTTTTTCCAGCACCACTTATTGAAGAGGCTGTCTTTTCTCCCTTGTATATTCTTGCCTCCTTTATCAAAGATAAGGTGACAATATGTGTGTGGGTTTATCTCTGGGCTTTCTATCCTGTTCCATTGGTCTATATTTCTGTTTTTGTGCCAGTATCATACTGTCTTGATTACTGTAGCTTTGTAGTATAGTCTGAAGTCAGAGAGCCTGATTTCTCCAGCTCCATTTTTCTTTCTCAAGATTGCTTTGGCTATTCGGGGTCTTTTGTGTTTCCATACACATTGTGAAATATTTTGTTCTAGTTCTGTGAAAAATGCCAGTGGTAGTTTAATAGGGTTTGCACTGAATCTGTAGATTGCTTTGGGTAGTAGAGTCATTTTCACAATGTTGATTGTTCCAATCCAAGAACACGGTATATCTCTCCATCTATTTGTATCATCTTTAATTTCTTTCATCTGTGTCTTATAATTTTCTGCATACAGGCCTTTTGTTTCCTTAGGTAGGTTTATTCCTAGATATTTTATTCTTTTTATTGCAGTGGTAAATGGGAGTGTTTTCTTAATTTCACTTTCAGATTTTTCATCATTAGTGTATAGGTATGCCAGAGATTTCTGTGCATTAATTTTGTATCCTGCTACTTTACCAAATTCATTGATTAGCTCTAGTAGTTTTCTGGTAGCATTTTTAGGATTCTCTATGTAGAGTAGCATGTCATCTGCAAACAGTGACAGCTTTACTTCTTCTTTTCTGATTTGGATTCCTTTTCTTCTCTGATTGCTGTGGCTAAACCTTCCAAAACTATGTTGAATAATAGTGGTGAGAGTGGGTAACCTTGTCTTTTTCCTGATCTTAGTGGAAATGGTTTCAGTTTTTCACCATTGAGAATGATGTTGACTGTGGGTTTGTCATATATGACCTTTATTATGTTGAGGAAAGTTCCCTCTATGCCTACTTTCTGCAGGGTTTTTTTTTTTTATCATAAATGGGTGTTGAATTTTGTCAAAAGCTTTATCTGCATCTATTGACATAATCATATGGTTTTTCTCCTTCTATTCGTTAATATGGTGTATCACGTTGATTGATTTGCGTATATTGAAGAATCCTTGCATTCCTGGAATAAACCCCACTTGATCATGGTGTATGATCCTTTTAATGTGCTGTTGGATTCTGTTTGCTAGTATTTTGTTGAGGATTTTTGCATCTATGTTCATCAGTGATATTGGCCTGTAGTTTTCTTTGTGACATCTTTGTCTGGTTTTGGTATCAGGGTGATGGTGGCCTCATAGAGTGAGTTTGGGAGTGTTCCTCCCTCTGCTGTATTTTGGAAGAGTTCGAGAAGGACAGGTTTTAGCTCTTCTCTAAAGGTTTGATAGAATTCGCCTGTGAAGCCATCTGGTCCTTGGCTTTTGTTTGTTGGAAGATTTTTAATCACAGTTTCAATTTCAGTGCTTGTGATTGGTCTATTCATATTTTCTATTTCTTCCTGGTGCAGTCTTGGCAGGTCGAGCATTTGTAAGAATTTGTCCATTTCTTCCAGGTTGTCCATTTTATTGGCATAGAATTGCTTGTAGTAATCTCTCATGATCCTTTGTATTTCTGCAGTTTCAATTTTTACTTCTCTTTTTCCATTTCTAATTCTATCAGCTTGAGTCCTCTCCCTCTTTTTCTTGATGAGTCTGGCTAATGGTTTATCAATCTTGTTTATCTTCTCAAAGAACCAGCTTTTAGTTTAATTGATCTTTGCTGTCATTTCCTTCATTTCTTTTTCATTTATTTCTGATCTGTTCTTTATGATTTCTTTCCTTCTGCTAACTTTGGGTGTTTTTTTTTTTGTTGTTCTTTTTTCTCTAATTGATTTTGGTGCAAGGTAGGATTGTATTGCTATGAACTTCCCTCTTAGAACTGCTTTTGCTGCATCACATAGGTTTTGGTTGTCGTGTCTCCATTGTCTTTTGTTTCTAGGTATTTTTTGATTTCCTCTTTGATTTCTTCAGTGATCACTTCGTTATCAAGTAGTGTATTGTTTAGCCTCCATGTGTTTGTATTTTTTACAGATCTTTTCCTGTAATTGATGTCTAGTCTCATAGTGTTGTGGTCTGAAAAGATACTTGACACAATTTCAATTTTCTTAAATTTACCAAGGCTTGATTTGTGACCCAAGATATGATCTATCCTGGAGAATGTTCCATGAGCACTTGAGAAAAATGTGTTCTGTTGTTTTTGGATGGAATGTCCTACAAATATCAGTTAAGTCCATCTTGTTTAATGTATTGTTTAAAGCTTGTGTTTCCTTATTCATTTTCATTGTGGATGATTGGTCCATTTGTGAAAGTGGGGTATTAAAGTCCCCCAATATGATTGTGTTACTGTCAATTTCCCCTTTTATGCCTGTTAGCATTTTCCTTATGTATTGTGGTGCTCCATGTTGGGTGCATAAATATTTACAATTGTTATATCTTCTTCTTGAATCGATCCCTTGATCATTATGTAGTGTCCTTCTTTGTGTGTTGTAATAGTCTTTATTTTAAGGTCTATTTTGTCTAATATGAGAATAGCTACTCCAGCTTTCTTTTGATTTCCATTTGCATGGAGTATCTTTTTCCATCCCCTCACTTTCAGTCTGTATGTGTCCCTAGGTGTGAAGTGGGTCTCCTTTAGACAGCATATATATGGGTCTTGTTTTTGTATACATTCAGCCAATCTATGTCTTTTGGTGGGAGCATTTAATCCATTTACATTTAAGGTAATTATCGATATGTATGTTCCTATTCCCATTTTCTTAATTGTTTTGTGTTTGTTATTGTAGGTCTTTTCCTTCTTTTGTGTTTCTTGCCTAGAGAAGTTCCTTTAGCATTTGTTGTAAAGCTAGTTTGGTGGTGCTGAACTCTCTCAGCTTTTGCTTGTCTGTAAAGGTTCTAATGTTTCCATCAAATCTGAATGAGATCCTTGCTGGGTAGTGTAATCTTGGTAGTAGGTTTTTCCCTTTCATCACTTTAAATATGTCTTGACACTCCCTTCTGGCTTGCAGAGTTTCTGATGAAAGATTTTCTGTTAACCTTATGGGGATTCCCTTGTGTGTTATTTGTTGTTTTTACCTTGCTGCTTTTAATATATTTTCTTTGTATTTAATTTTTGACAGTTTGATTAATATGTGTCTTGGTGTGTTTCTCCTTGGATTTATCCTGTATGGGACTCTGTGTGCTTCCTGGACTTGATTAACTATTTACTTTCCCATATTAGGGAAGTTTTCACTCTTATCTCTTCAAATATTTTCTCAGTCCCTTTCTTTTTCTCTTCTTCTTCTGGGTCCCTGATAATTCACATGTTGGTGTGTTTCATTTTGTCCCAGAGGTCCCTGAGACTGTCCTCAGTTCTTTTCATTCTTTTTTCTTTATTCTGCTCTGCAGTAGTTATTTCCACTATTTTATCTTCCAGGTCACTTATCCGTTCTTCTGCCTCAGTTATTCTGCTATTGATCCCTTCTAGAGTATTTTTAATTTCATTTATTGTGTTGTTCATTGTTGCTTGTAACCTCTTTAGTTCTTCTAGGTCCTTGTTAAATGTTTTTTGCATTTTCTCTATTCTATTTCCAAAATTTTGGATCATCTTTACTATCATTATTCTGAATTCTTTTTTCAGGTAGACTGTCTATTTCCTCTTCATTTGTTTGGTCTGGTGGGTTTTACCTTGCTCCTTCATCTGCTTTGTGTTTTTCTGTCTTCTCATTTTGCTTATCTTACTGTGTTTGGGTCTCTCCTTTTTTCAGGCTGCAGGTTTGTAGTTCCTGTTGTTTTTGGCATCTGTCCCTGGTGGCTGAAGTTGGTTCAGTGGGTTGTGTAGGCTTCCTGGTGGAGGTGACTAGTGCCTGTGTTCTGGTGGGTGAGGCTGGATCTTGTCTTTCTGGTGGGCAGGTCCACATCTGGTAGTGTGTTTTGGGGTGTCTGTGGCCTTATTATGATTTTAGACAGCCTCTCTGCTAATGGATGGGGCTGTGTTCCTGTCTTGCTAGTTGTTTGGCATAGGGTGTCCAGCACTGTAGCTTGCTGGTCGTTGAGTGAAGCTGGGTGTTGGTGTTGAGATGGAGATCTCTGGGAGATTTTTGCCATTTGATATTCCGTGGACTGAGAGGTCTCTTGTAGACCAGTGTCCTGAACTTGGCTCTCCCATCTCAGAGGCACAGCACTGACTCCTGTCTGCAGCACCAAGAGACTTTCATCCACAAGGCTCAGTATCAAAGGGAGAAAAAGTAGAAAGAAAGAAAGAAAGAGGATAAAAGAAAATAAAGTCAAGTAAGATAAAATAAAATAAAGTTATTAAAATAAAAAATAATTATTAAGAAAAAAAATTTTTTAAAGCAAAAAAACAAACGGATGGACAGAACCCTAGGACAAATGGTGAAAACAAAACTGTACAGACAAAATCTCACACAGGAGCAAACACATACACACTCAGAAAAAGAGGAAAAGGGGAAAAAATAATAAATCTTGCTCTCATAGTGCACCTCCTCAATTTGGGATAATTCGTTTTCTATTCAGGTATTCCACAGATGCAGGGTACATCAAGTTGATTGTGGGGATTTAATCCGCTGCTCCTGAGGCTGCTGGGAGAGATTTCCCTTTCTCTTTTTTGTTTGCACAGCTCCCGGGGTTCAGCTTTGGATGTGGCCCCGCCTCAGTGTGTAGGTCGCCTGAGGTTGTCTGTTGTTTGCTCAGAGAGGACGGGGTTAAAGGAGCTGCTGATTCGGGGGCTCTGGCTCACTCAGGCCAGGGGGAGGGAGGGGCACGGATGCTGCGGGGCGAGCCTGCGGTGGCAGAGGCCGGCGTGACATTGCACCAGCCTGAGGCGCACTGTGCGTTCTCCTGGGGAAGTTGTCCCTGGATCCCGGGACCCTGGCAGTGACGGGCTGCACCGGCTCCCCACAAGGGAGGTGTGGATAGTGACCTGTTCTTGCACACAGGCTTCTTGGTGGCGGCAGCAGCAGCCTTAGCGTCTCATGCCCATCCTTGGGGTCCACGCTGATAGCCGCGGCTCACGCCTATCTCTGGAGCTCATTTAGGCGGTGCTCTGAATCCCCTCTCCTTGTGTGCCCTGAAACAATGGTCTCTTGCCTCTTTGGCAGGTTCAGACTTTTTCCCGGACTCCCTCCCGGCCAGCTGTGGTGCACTAACCCCCTGCAGGCTGTGTTCACGCTGCCAACCCCAGTCCTCTCCCTGGGATCCGACCAAAGCCAGCGCCTCAGCTCCCAGCCCTGCCCTCCCCGGCGGTTGAGCAGACAAGCCTCTCGGTCTTGTGAGTGCTGGTCGGCACCAATCCTCTGTGTGGGAATCTCTCTGCTGTGCCCTCCGCACCCCTGTGGCTGTGCTGTCCTCCGTGGTGCCAAAGCTTCCCCCTCCGCCACCCGCAGTCTCCGCCCGTGAAGGGGCTCCTAGTGTGTGGAAACCTTTCCTCCTTCACAGCTCCCTCCCACTGGTGCAGGTCCCGTCCCTATTCTTTTGTTTCTGTTTTTCCCTTTTTCTTTTGCCCTACCCAGGTACGTGGGGAGTTTCTTGCCTTTTTGGAGGTCTGAGGTCTTCTGCCAGCGTTCAGCAGGTGTTCTGTAGGAGTTGTTCCACGTGTAGATGTATTTTGGTTGTATCTGTGGGGAGGAAGGTGATCTCTGCGTCTTACTCTTCCGCCATCTTCCTCAACTTCCGCATCTCTCATTTCTGATGACATTGTTGAAGTGCTGAGACATCAGGGGATGCGATGTTAAAAAAAAAAGAAAAAACCTATTCACAGAACAACTCCTTCATCTAGCGAGGTGTGGACTTGGGTCTACATGAGCAGCACAGCTCCTCCAAATCACTGTGCGCTCCTCCCACCCATGTTTCAGGACCCAGTTGGCACTTTAGGTCTCAAGCTTCTGTTGCTTCTTCATTTACATCATGTATTTTCTAGTTTTTTTTTTTTTGTTTTTTTTTTGCAGTACAGATCCCAGGCTCTGGACGCAAAGGCTCAGCGACCATGGTTCACCGGCCCAGCCACTCCGCGGCATGTGGGATATTCCTGGACCGGGGCACGAACCCGTGTCCTCTGCATCGGCAGGCAGACTCTCAAGCACTGCACCACCAGGGAAGCCCTTTCTAGTAGTTTTGATCATCAGTTTTTTACTATGATTGGGTAACAGAAATGTAGTTTTTTTTGTGTGTGTGTGCATTATGCGGGCCTCTCACGGCTGTGGCCTCTCCCGTTGCGGAGCACAGGCTCCGGACACGCAGGCTCAGCGGCCATGGCTCACGGGCCCAGCTGCTCTGCGGCATGTGGGTTCTTCCCCGACTGGGGCATGAACCCGTGTCCCCAGCATCGGCAGGCGGACTCTCAACCACTACGTCACCAGGGAAGCCCTAGAAATTTACATTTTTTTTAAATTAAAAAAATACTTTGTCCTGGTCAAGTTCCTCTGCTACCCTTTTCCCGGGTGATGTAGCATCTTGGAGAGCATGTTAACTTTAGAATTTCTATCTGTAGCAATCTACAGCTTAGGAGTCACGTGGGGCTGCAGAGGAGCCATGCCCTGTGATGCCTAGTGATACATCCTATCATTCATTGGAGCTTACTCTGTGCCAGGCTCTGTGCTAAGAACAGCACTTTATATGCACAGTTCCTCCTCCTCCATTCTCTTTTTGATTCAGTCCAGCTTCTGCCCCCAGCACAGTATGGAATCAGCTCATGTCAAGGTCACCAATGACTACCATTTTGTCAGTATCAAAGACATCCACATGGGTTGCCTCAGAGGTCCTCTTGGCAGTGTTAGATCAAGTTGACCACTTCCTTCTCTTGGAAGACTTTCTTCTTTGGTTTCCAAGTTGATTCATTTTCTTGATTTTCTTCCTCCCTCAAACTGCCTTCATTATTGCTTGTTTTTACCAGATGACATGTTGGAAAACTCCTGGTGGTTGACTGTCCTTCTTTCTTCATTTATGTTTTCCCCTCAGGAGTTTTTTTATGGTCTCATGACTTTGAATAACTAAGTGCTGATGACTTCCAAATTGATGTTCATCTCTGACTTCTTCCCTGAGCTCTAATCTCATATATGCAACCACCCCCTTGGCATCTCTATTTCAAGGTCTAATAGGCTGCTGAACCAAAAAGTTTAAAACAGAACTTTTGATCCCTCACTATAAAATGAAAAAAATAATCTAGAAGTAATAAAATGAAAAAAATAATCTAGAAGTAATCCTTGCTTCTTTTCTTTCCATTATGCTTCTTCTCTTTTCATAAATGCATCAGCAAGTCCTGCTAGCTCTCCCTCCACAATGTACTTCCCCAACCCATCCACTTGGCTCATCCCCACAGCTCCCAAGCTGGTCCAAGCCATCATCACCGCCTCTCTAGACAACTGCCCTAGCCTCTTCACTGGTCTTCTTGCTTTCACTCTAGCTCCATTACACATCATTCTGCAAATAGCAAGGAGAGTCTTTAGAAATGTAAATCAGATAATACTTTTTTCCTTTGTTAAAACTATCCAATGACTTCTCATGAAATGGAGCAGGACCCTATGGGGCCTTCCTGGGACAAACCCCTGCCCCCCTGCCCCATGGCTTCTGCCTGCCTCTTGTCTGTAGAAAACTTTAGCCAAAGAATACATTTAGAGAAGTGAGAAAATGCAGAAGTGAAGGAAAATAGTCAAACAGGACAAAATAATAATAGCTTAGTCATTACACAAAGTGAAGAACTTTTAGTTCCTCCTCAAGGGCTATAGATAATATTCTGAGCCATATCCTTTGAGCTGTTTTGTAGATACTGAAACCTCCACCAGGTGGAAGAAGTTAACTACATGATGACCAGACTGTAGCCATGACATAGCTGCTCCACCTTACACAATTTCAAGAACTGGCCTCAAGGAAATGGGAAAAAACCAACCCTGAAACTAAAGATTAACTGTAGTTAAAATAATCAAGATGACACTGATCAGAACATCACATGACCAATTTCAAGATGACTGTCAGAGCTGACTGTGATGCTGTGCATGTAGCCCCCTACTTCTACCTATACACCCCTGAAACTCCCCTTTAATAACTCTTGTACCCTAATCAGCAGTGGGGAGTTGGCTATTGGACATGAGTCCAGCTTCTTTCCAGGTTGCCAACCTCTGGAATAAAGCAACCTTTCCTTTCCTACCAACACTTTTCTTTTGAGTATTGGCTTTCGAGCAGTGAGCAGCTGGACCTGAGTTCAGTAACAATTATACTTAAGAAAAAAATCCTCCAAGCTCTCTTAATCTGGCTCTACCTTACTTTTCTGACTTCAGTTGGCACCCCTACCCCTTCATCACCCATCGACATACTTATGCACTGTAATACCAACTGCCAACTCCCCTGCCTACTTGTCTTCACTGGTCAATTTTGTTTCTATCTCAGGGCCTTTGTACTTGCTGATCCTCTGCCTTGAACACTGTTTCCGTACATTTTCACATCACTCAAGTCTCAGATTCATATCACCTCTTCAGAGAGGACTTCCTTGCCAGCTGATGCTCAGAGAAGTCCAGTAACTTGTGTGAGGCTGCTCCTCTAGTAAGTAACACATTTGAGATCTGAGCCCAGGTAATTGAAATCCACATCCTGTGTCTTGACCACCATCTTTTCTGTCTTTATTCTTTCATAGTAGGGGCCAGAGAACACAGTATGATGCAGGGTTTGTTGCAGAAGATACAAGGGATGAAGGGAAGCAAAGGAGATGAATAAGGAAGAAGTGGTTCTGTGAGCATTTTTGGCAACAGCAGCAGAACTCAGTAACAGAATAACTGGATGTTGAGTAAAATGAAGAGTAAGACTGTTAACTCCTCAGTACAGCCAAGAATAAGATGCTAGATCATAATTCATAGACTACAGGACCAGGACTACAAAACTAAACTGCTGTCCCCAACTAGAGAATATTATTTATTTCCTAGGAAAGTAAAATACAGGTAAGAACCTAACTCATATTTGTATTGTGGTTAGCGTCTTATACTTAGTTTAACAACTTAGTAAATACCCTCAGCAATTTATCACAGTGTGGTGGTTATTCTCAAGTAAGTCCTTTAGTTTAACCTTACTATTAAAATAATCCCAGTGGGGACTGGTTTGAGTAGAAATACCTAAAACTGGTGACCAACATTGTCACAGGATTGGAATTGGAAAAGACCAGGGGAATAATAATAGGACCAGTGAATGTATCAACTCTTGTGTTAGATCATTTAGGTGTTCCTTATGGGTGCATCTCTACCCCAACCTTCCTGGGAGAGAGAAAGACATGAGGTTTCTATGATGGGGCCAAGAAAGCTGGTAATTATATAAACACTCTGAAACACCAGCCATGATCTTTAGAGCATGTCCTGAGTTTAATAATAGTGTCCTCCCCAAATTCATATCCATCCAGAACCTGTGAATGTGACTTGGTTTGGAAATAGTATCTTTGCAAATATAATAAAATTATTTGGTCTTAAGTCCAATATGACTAGTGTCCTTACAAAAGGGAAAATTTGGACACAGAGCCATACACATAGGGAGAAATCCCTGTGAAGACAGAGGAAGAGATTGGAGTGATGCATCTGAAAGTCAAGGAACACCAAGGATTGCTGGCAACCACCAGAAGCTAGAAGAGCTGGAGGGATCCTCCCCTAGGGTCTCCAGAGAGCATGGCTCTATCAATACTTAGATTTCAGAGGTCTGGGGCTCTAGAACTGTGAGGGAATCTTCCTTTATATACATCTAGTTTGTAGTAATTTGTTATGGGAGCCTCAAGAAAATAATACAGTGCATCTAAATAATTAGACATCATCAGATGTTCAATATAAGTAAAAATACCCCATAATCACTTTTTTGGGGGGTTATTGTTGAACCAGCTTATTCTTATTTTAAAACGTGGTTTCTAGCAATCTATATGAACAGATGGTGCATTCACAGGGTTGTCAATAAAAACTTAAACAGGAATACGTGAAAAGCCTCCCTCCTTTCCCTGCTCCATTTCCCTTCTCCCAGGCAATATTTTTCATTTCTTTCTTGTGTAATCTTCCAGGAGAGTTTTATGCATATACAAATCATTCAAGGGCATATTCTCCCCCCATTTTTAAAGCAAATCATAGCATACTATATACTCTGCTTTGTACCTTGCTTTTTTTTCATTCAACTATTTATCTTGGGAAATTTTCCATATGAGTATATAAAGAACATCTTGATTTATTCTTACAGTTGCAAAAGTTTCCATTGCATGCTTGGAAAGATGATTTATTTAGCTGGTGCTCTCTTGATGGCCATTTAGATAGCTTCCAATATTTTGCTATTATAAATGAGGCTGCAACAAATAACTGTATACATATGTAGTTTCATGTGTTTGTGACTATATATGTAGGATAAACTCCACAAAAGTAAAATGACATAATCCTAAGGGCATGTGAACTGATTGTTTATAAAAATTGTTTCATTGTGGTAAAATATACATACCATAAAAGATACCATTTAAATGATTTTTAAGTGGCACTAAATAGAGTGTACATTTCAGTGGCATTTAAGTACATTCACATTGCTGTGCAACCATCACCACCATCCATCTCTAGAACTTTTCATTTTCCCAAACTGAAACTCTGTACTCATTAAACACTAACCCCTCATTTTCCCCTTTCCCTAGCTTGGGAAACCACCATTCTACTTATGAATTTGACCACACTTGGTACCTCATACAAGTGGAATCATATAATATTGTCTTTTTGAGCCTGATGGATTTCATTTAGCATAATGTCTTCAAGGTTTTTTCCATGTTAGAGTATGTGTCAGAATTTCTTTCCTTTTTAAGGCTGAAAAATATTGCATCGTATGCATATACCACATTTTGTTTATCCATTCATCCATCAATGGACCCTTGGGTCGTTTCCCCCTTTTGGTTATTGTAAATAATGGTGCTGTGAACACTGGCATACAAATATGTGTTTGAGTCCCTGCTTTCAATTCTTTTGGGTCTACACTCAGAATAAGAATTGCTGGATCATATGATACTTCCTTGTTTAATTTTTTGAGGAAATACTATACTGTTTTCACGGCAGCTGCACCATTTTACATTCCCACCAACAGTGCGCAAGGGTTCCAATTTCTCCACATCCTCACCAACACTTGTTATTTTCTTTTCTTTTCTTTTTTTTTGATAATAACCATCTTAATGGGTGTGACATGGTATCTTACTGTGATTTTGATTTTCATTTCCCTAATCATTAGTGATATTGAGCATCTCTTCAAGTGCTTATTAGCCATTTGAATATCTTCTTTGGAGAAATGTATTTTCAAGTTTTTTACCCACTTTTTAATTGGTTTGTTTATTTTCTTGTTGTTGAGTTCCTTATAATTGCATTTATATATTTAAAAAATCATAATATTTTTGTGCTATTTTTGTCAAAAAATATATAACCGGCAGTAGTTATATCATTCCACTTTCCAGTTCATTAATTTAATTAAAATTTAATAAGAACCTGCTATGTAGCAGTTACTATTCCCGGGTTGATGAAACAAAAATGAATTAGAAATCATCATTGTCTTTGCAGAAGTGGCAGATGAATAAATAAATGATCATAACAGTGTTCAGTAAGGGCTGCCTGTCATGGGGGAACACAAGGAATCTTCTTGGGCATAAATTAAATCAGGAATGTCTTGGGCTCTATTGCATGAGTCCAATAGAAGAATGTTACTCTATTAGATAGTCATATATGAGAACCGTAAGAAACGTTATTTGCAGTGTCTCCATCCTAAAGTGATCACTTTCCCATAAACTCTTCAGCTACAAAATGGTACAGAAAGTGTGGCATGAATCTCACCAAGTGAACATTACTAGAGTGGAGACTAATTAATCTAATTAAATTTTTCTTGAGCACTTACTGTATGCCCAATACTGGGCTAAGGCACGGTCAGAAAAAAGCTCCTCTGATCTTCTCCATGTCTGCCTTGTACTAATGTCCACCTCCTAGGGCAGGACTGACAAAAATACGGCATGTGGCACCCATGGTGTCTGTTGCATCACTAATTGATGGTGGTCTTTTCCCACTTTGCACATGGCACCCGTGACTCCAGGCAGACACTACCAGCCAATAGGAGTAGACTTTGGAGACTAACCCCATTTTCTATTTGGCTGTTGATGGTCTCTGTGTATAGGAAATTTAGGGGTTCTCTATTAATGTCTGCTGTTTCGAGGAGAGAAAAACTGGGGGCTACCAGAAGTGAAATCAGAGAACCTGTCCTCTCTGGGCCTAGATACTGGTGAGTCAAGATTGCCACCACTTTTGTTTCTCTTCCTAAATTTATAATTTCTGTTTTCATATTGCATTTTTTTCATATAAATGTATAATTTTATTTTTTTCTTCTAGTTTTATTGAGATATAATTGACATACAGCACAGTATAAGTTTAAGATATACAGCATAATGATTTGAGTTACACATGTCAGGAAATGATCACCACAGTACATTTAGTGAACATCCATCTCATATAGATACAAAATTAAAGAAATAGGAAAAAAAAATTTTCCCTATGATGAGAACGTGAGGATTTGCTCTCTTAACAACTTTCAAGTATAACATACAGCAGTGTGAATTATACTTATCATGTTGTTAAAGGTATTTCTTTTTCCTACAGGTCTTTCAGAGTTTTTATTTTATTTTTATTTTTTGCATTTTAAGAGTGAAAAATTCAATGTACTTACCACTGGAAAAAAAAACTATTGGAAGGCAAGCTTTGATTTGATTGATGAGTTCACACATTTCTTTGCGTCTTGTTCATCTTTCTATTCTCAGCACCTGGGACGTGATAGGGTCTCAGAGAACATGAGCTGGATGAATGACAACTTACAGGAAGCTGGAGTCTGGAGCCTCCCCATTTGGTGAAATAACTGATGTCCAGGCAAGGAGGAAAACTCTGAGACTCAATGACTGCTCCTTGGGAAGCATAATTCATTCATGCATTCATTCAGCAAATGTTCACCCTTTAGACTAGCAGCACAATCCCCAGCCTCTTGGAGCTTCCAGTCTAGCAGGGGAGACAGACCTTAGACACATAAACACGTAACTACAAACTGATCAATCAGGAAGGATGCAGTTTAGATGGTTCCAGAATTGGCTGGTGCAGAGGTGGGTGGGGCTCTGCGCTCAGTCACTTACTTTGCCATCCTCTGAGCGCTGACGTAGGTCCCCTGTGGGAAGGACCAAGGGCACAGTGATCAGCTGTCCAGGCTGCCTTAGAGGCCACGGGTTTTTAAGTGTGAATGGCTCTCTTCCACAAGTGAGAGGTCTGTTATCCAACACCCTCCACAGACACAGCCAGAGGTGAGACCGGAGTGTGCTTTCTAACACCATTAAAATTTTATCCGCTGAGACTCCAGTTCCAAAGAGGCAATAAACTAAATATTTAAGAGCGCCTGAATTAAAATTGACAGACGGACCCAAAGAAGTCTCCTACTTTGTAATTATAAAAATGAGCATAGCTTCCACTTCATGAAAATGTGCACTGACAGGCTTTATTGGTTTTCATTTTATGGTGGCTTAGCTAACTCTGAGCCCTTAGAGTTTGGATTTTTAAAAATTTCATGAAAATAGTGACTTCATTCTCTTCTTTTTTTTTTTTTAAACATCTTTATTGGAGTATAATTGCTTTACAATGGTGTGTTAGTTTCTGCTTTATAACAAAGTGAATCAGTTATACATTCTCTTCTTTTTAAAGCTTCAATTTCTTTTCTCCTTTTTATGAAATGATGGGCCAGTTTCCAAATCCTCCTAAGATTTTGAGATGCTTATTCTATTCGATTGGTTTCCTTTTTTGAGTGCTCTGTTTCTCTTTCTTTCTCTCTCTCTGCAAAATATAAAATTTGAACCCTACAATAAAATCCCTAAAATTAAACGCCTAAAAAAAGTTAGGGGCTTCCCTGGTGGGGCAGTGGTTCGGAGTCCGCCTGCCGAGGCAGGGGTCACGGGTTCATGCCCTGGTCCGAGAAGATCCCACATGCCGCGGAGCGGCTGGGCCCGTGAGCCATGGCCGCTGAGCCTGCGCGTCCGGAGCCTGTGCTCCACAACAGGAGAGGCCACAGCAGTGAGAGGCCCGCGTACCGCAAAAAAAAAAAAAAAAATTTAGAACCTGTATTTTCTTTACTAACACATTCCATGAAGTATTTGGAGGATAAGACAAAGGAGACCAACTAAAGCCCTCTCTACCAATAAGGATGTTATGAAGATCAAAATGTTTAAACATTTAGTTGTTAGTAATCTTCCCGTCACGTGACCGCAATATTGATTTCAAGGAAGTCAATACTGTTAGTTTCCCACTTGCTGTTGTACAGTCGAGTTTACCCCTTGTGTATTTTTCCTGCCTGATCGCTGATGTTTGTGGTCCCTCATTGCTTCGTTGGCTTTGGACAGTGTTTCCCAAATGTTTCTCTCAGCATTCTCCTTGCAGAAGAGAGAGATGCGTGTCCCTGCAGTTCTGGGGGATAACCCAGAATGACTTACCAAAAGCACAACATTTTTGCGTAATTTTCTATTTCAGTTTCCCACTTACCCCTATGATTTACGTTCTTATCACATTCCCACTTGTTTTAACATAAAAATGTCTATTTCCCCAAACCCTCAAGTCACACTGATGCTTTGGGATGCTGTGTTGAGCAGGTGTGCCCTACAGGGGTGTGTCTGAGGGATGGGGGGTACTTGACCAAGCTGAGCTGCACAGTGTCTGGGGATGGGATTCAGCATGAGGTGTATTGAGCTTTCCATGCAGCAGGGTAAGGAACAGACCCTGACCTTCTCTTGTCGCCCCAAGAGCCTAGCAACTGGTTGTCCTGATGGCTTTTTCAATCTCCTTCTGCATTTCCAAATGCCTTGTCCTTCCTAAGGTTTCCTTTATTATCCCAGCTAGAGGCAGAATCTCACCTTCCTTAAAATCCACGTGGCCAAAGCAAAGCAGAACAAAATGAAAGGAGGAGACAGAATTAGATGGAAAAGAATGGAATTAGAAAATCCTTATTTTGCAATCATGACTATAATAGAGTCAGGTGAAGGTCATGGGATGAAAAATTGTTGGGGAACAGGATAGACACATGGTCTCAGAGTAACACTCCCTGGGTTATTCATTAATTACAAGGGGAAACTTCCCTTCCCAGCCCAGCCATCTGTCAGCATCAGGGTCATGGGAAAAGCTGACTTCACCGGCTCTTGCTCTGATGCAAGATGAAGGGCGCAGCATCAAATATTTAGCATTCTGGCCCAAGTTGTTTTAACCTGAATCTAACATTGAGGACACAGTCAGACTCAATCAGACTGTAGGACATTCAACAAAGCAACCGGCCTGGCCTCTTAAAAAGGATGTTGCCAACAAAACAAAAATAAAAACACAGGCAAAGGATCTGTTCTAGGTAAAGGGAGGCCAGAGAGCCATGATGATAAAATACATTGCATGATCCTTGAAAAGTTCTCTGATGGCTGGGACATTTGAATACGGACAGTATATTTGATAATATCATTTATCGGTGTTAAATTTCTTGGATGTGACAACGAGATTCAAGCTATGTAGAAAAATATCCTTTTCCTTAGAAGAAATATTTGGGGATAAAAGATTTGGGAATGAAGTGTTATGATGACTTCAACTTACTTTCAAATGATAAACAAATAGGGAGAGAGAGAGGGAGGGGGGGACTCAAATGTTGGGAGGATTTAATTGGTGAATTGGGGTCAAACATACATAGGTGTTTGTTGTAATCTTTGACTTTTTCTGTAAGTTTGAAGTTTTTCAAGCTACTGCAGGAAAAACAAATCCGCATATCAACATAACCATCTACAACTCTCATTTGGCGATTTTAACCTTGTATTCCAGTTGTTTGTGGGTGTTCTACTGTCCCTAATGAGATGTTGACTTTTCTAAGATGAAGTCCCATCTTGTACATTCCATAGGCACCCACAGAGGCTAATTCATGGCTTTCCACACTATATGTGTTCAATAAGTGTTACTTACATGAGTGCCAGAGTACTAATCCCTTGTACACTGAATGAACGAATGAACCTCTCTGCTACTCACCCTAGGGCAGTAAAATGCTCAGTCTCTGTTGCAAAGGGTAAGGAATTTTAACCTTCGAGGGTCATGAGCATCTCGTGAGTGCTTCTGGTATGCAAGCCTCACATTTAGAATGCCGGACTTCTTGGCCTTGAAAGCCTGACCTTCATCTGTACAAGACAATGGGATTTGTGTGTGTGTGCGCACGTGTGCGTGTCTTGTGTAACGGTGCTGCCCAAATAAGTTGAGAGCTCTGCAATAACAATGCTTTTATAATAGAGGAGAATGGTACAAAAAGTTTCATATAATAAAGCTTTTACGAAGCGATGTTTTAAGGATATTGGGCATGAACAATAGGAAAGAAATGCACATTGAAGTTAGAGCAATCATATTTTTCAGAATTACATATTTATACAAGGTTCAGACCGCTGTGTATTTTTCTCATGTTCATTTGATTTGGGAAGCACCGGTTTATCTTCTAGAGGGGCTCGGTGATGGAGAGGAGGGGCTTTAAATCTTCACATGGCTTTAACTATGTTTTACTGAACTCATCATGGATGGGGATGGAGGCATAGTTTCTTCACTGAAGGGTCAGGTCGATTTCGGGAGACTGCTCCTCTCCCCTTAAGAGGGCAGACTTTCTTCAGTGTGGTTCCTTCATGAGGCTTGGATGCTGAGAGCTTCCAGGTTGGTCTGGATGCTGGTGGAGAAGGTTACTGCTGCTGAGACCCCAAGGGGAAGGGTCAGCATTGTCCAGGGGGTGCTCAGGAAAACAGACTCCCCACCTCTAGTTTGGTCCAACCACCAGCCACATGGGCAGTTGACCGCCTTCCTAGGCCACCTGCAAAGCCAGCACCTTCCCAAGGTGAGTGCTATTTCTACTTGGTGACAATGTAGTTGGTCTCACCCAATGAAAGCATGTCATTCCCATTACACGACCTTTCATTGCCCCATGCAAAACAATGAGCCCTGGCATCACTGTGTCCAGGAGTGTCTGGCTTCTTCCCAGGACCAGCTTCCATTACAGGCGCCTCCTCGCTGGCTGTGAATGGGTCTCTTTTTGCCCACAGGGAGGAGGACACTGCTCTAATGAGATTGTTTTACTTCCAAATCTTCCCCAGTGATTGCGCAGTGGCAGCTACACAGGATACAATAAAGTAAGACCACAGTTCTACACTATGTATCACTCTTTGTGTTGTTTTTCCATTTTGATTCCATTTTGATGTGTTGATTCTACTCTGGGGCATGTAGAGATTCTTCCCTTCTCTGCCCCTTTTGTGGACCAATGGGGCAGGGGAGGAGCAGATGGGTGTAATTCCTCTCTCATTCTGGGTCTCACTGTGTCCCAGTGATTGACTTCCCTGAATATTTAAATTTTCCTTTATATTCATTTATTTGAACAGGAACCCCATTTGCATGACTTGAATATGAAAGCAATACAAAAGTGTACACTGAGATGTCTTGAACTTGCCCTCAATGACCATTCTCCACCACACTCTTCCTGCCTGCTCAGCCTGGAAGCTGCCCCATGGAGCACACTGACCAGGCCTCTTGACTCCGTTTAGTCAGAGGGAGATGCTGACAGAGTTTCCTGAAGTTATTCGTCCTGGGTGGTTAACTTCCTCTGCTGCTTTGTTAATCCTGCCTACACTTGGGTACACAGTCTCGACAGTAAATTCTTTTCTGTTAAACCCATCTGAGTGGACCAACAGCTTGTAGTCAGACCCAGGTTGACTGAAGGGTGAGAAAGCAGGGCTCAGAGAGGTCACTCGGCTCTCTCAAAGTCCCACAGCTCACTTGTGGAGCAGAGCTGTGCTATGGACTGGATGCTTGTGTCTTTCCCCATCCCCAAGTCACATATTGAAGCCCTAATCCACAATGGGATGGTGTTGGGAGGTGGGGCCTTTGGGAGGTGATTAGGGTTAGAAGAGGTCATAAGGGTGGGGTCCGTGATGGGATTAGTGCCCTTATAAGAAGAGAGAGAGACATGAGAACTCTCCCTCCACAGGCATGCACTTAATAAAGGGCATATAAGGATGTAAGAAGGAGGTGGCCCGTGTAAGCCAGGAAGCAGGTTCTCACCAGCGCCTGATCTTGGAATTCCAGCCTCCAAAACTGTGAGAAATCAATGTCTGCTGTTTAAGCCACCCATTCTGTGGTATTTTGTGGCCCTAGTAACTAAAACAACCCCGAAAGACAGGAAGTCATGTGTTTTTGCCTGACTTAGGACACTCTGACTTCCTGAGGAGGGCATTGGGGTCAGCAGGGTTTTGGGTTTCACCATGAGATGGTCTATAATCAGGAAGAAGCCTTCGCCCTGGAGGTGGCTCCGTGGAGATGCGAGGCCATCAGCAGGAGGCTGCAGGGCGAATTCTCAGAGGGGGCAGCAATGGGGCAGGTGGAGGGGACACCTGGGCAGGGCTTGAGGACAGCTGGCCCAGGTTGGGGGCAGACTCCAGGCTGAGGGACCCGCTCATGGGCACAGAGGGGAAGATCTGTTTGGGCGCATTTCCCCTCCTTCTGAGAATGAGTGTCTTTGAACGCAGTGGGTGGCTGCACTCTGGCTTCACCTTTGCAAATCTTTCTCCTCTGCCCTTTGGTCTGTAAGGCTCGAGCCCTGGGGAGTCCTCAGTTCTGTGACCTCAAAATGTGCTGGGGGTCCAGCGGAGCAGCTGAAAACTGACCTACATTGAGGTCTATCAAGTGAAAGAGGATGTTTTTGCTATATTCGAACCAGGTTCTAATTTATTCATGGGGTGGGTGGCTTCTCAGCATGTTGCCATCTGATACGGCTTCACCAGAGGAGCTGAAAGCCTTTGACCTCCCCGCAACCCCCATTTTCCATTCTCAGTGGCTGACTTACTCTTATCAAGTAAACGTTACCATTTCAATTTTCCATCCAAGGAAAGAAAGGAAGGAAAGAAAAGACCGGTTCTGAAAAAAGTGAAGAATGTCTCAGAAGGAGAGCTTGGAGAGAAAAAAATCACAAAGTACAAATAACACAGGAAGAGGGGTAGAGAAGCATTTCTCTCCACTGGCCAGCTCTGCAACATGAGATCTGTTAAGGTGATGAGGGGAGAGGTTGCCTTGTTTTCCTACCTGGGAACATTTTTCTTTGAGCTCTAGCAACCTCTGAATGTGGAGAAAATCCTTCCTGACTTTGTGATATTCCTACCTGCATTTAGAAAACCAAGCTCTGTGGGGGGCAAAGCAGGAATAAACTTAAGAAAAGACTGATCTGGAAGGGAGTCTAGTGCAGGACCAGCTTCCTAAGGTGACCAGCCTGCCAACAGCTTCCCTTTCCACTGGGGGACGTGCCCCACCTCCTGAAGTTTTCTATAAAGGGGCCTTTAAATCTTGAATGCTCCAACAGGAGTTGGGTATAGCTGCCCTGACATTCAAGCTTCCTGAAACCGGAAGGGGAGAGTAGGGGCAGAGGAATACTTTTATCATCACCCCTTTTCTAAACTGCAAGAAATAATTATCGAGATCTTTTTAAGACACACTAATTCCCTTGTCTGAATAGAGATTGAAATTTGTTAACCAATAATTAGTGTCTTTTTTACCTTTTAATTAAAAGTTAACTGCAAGTGGAAAAGTGCCAAGGAACTTTCTCCCGCTGTACCCAGGCAATTCACACACTCTGGGCTTTCCTGACCTGCTGGCCAGTTGAAGGGCCAGAAGGTGGCCTTTGTATGCAAGTGATGAGGACCTTGGGAAGCTTGAAAGAAAAGCTATTTCTTTTATGCAAAATGATGCAAAAGGTAAGGCTGAAACAAGAAAAATGAAAATCATCTCCAAGTCCACAATCCCTTCAGCTACCAATCGCAGCCCCACTTCCTTGCTTCTGGAGAGGAGAGGAATGCTTTGTTTTGTCTTCCTGGGGATGACTGTTGAGTCATCACAGATGACTTTCTCTAGCTTTCTCCAGCATCTCCTATAAACGGAGGACAGCTGGTCACCATGCTCTAAGGCTCCACTGGGAAGGTGCCTCCTTTTCGCTCTTCCAATTGTCATGAGCTGTCACAGATGGCATTTAACTAAAATTTCCCCAAAGGATACTGTCTTCCCATCATTGTTTATACCTTAGTTCATGGCATGTGCTATATATTCTGTCCAAGATTGGAGGATGGGACACAAAGTCCTTACCTAGAAATTATTATTTTTTATTGTATTTTGCACAATCCAAGTTTAACTTACGTCCTTGTAGGGTTCATATTTACCATTTATTGAGCTCTTCTTAGGTGCCAGGCGCAGTGCTAAAGCCCTGGGGTGTTGGTCTGAGCCGTATGAAATTGCAGATATTCAACTGCAATTGACCGACGAAACCAGACGTTTCCCATGGTTTAACCTAATACCTAATTTCACTTAATCCTCACAATACGTTTATAGGGCAAGTGTCATTTGATTAATTTTTTGGATGGTGAGGAGCCATAGTTCAGGGAGGTTAGGGTATTTGCTTAATCCCGCAGAGCCGGTAGGCTGGCAGAGACAGCTGTCTTATACTAAATAGCTTGCACTCTTTTGCACCTTACTTAAGGGCTTGGGAGCCGTCCCTGTGTGTTTCAAGAAGTTTGGACTGAAAAGCACTGATTTTCAACAGGATGCAGTGCTGTACTCTGAGGAAGTACTTAAAGCAAAGTGGGCAGGTTCAGAGTCACAGTGACCAGGAGGGGCCCCTTTGGCATTTACTGGGTGGGCCAGGGGTGTTAAGCATCCTGTAAAGTGTGGCGTGGTCATGACCCAGGATCAGTCATTTGCTCCAGGGCCAGTTGCTTCCTCTTTAGGAACTTGGGCTCTACAGGGTGTCAACCCCAGGTTTCTTTGGCGTTAGAATCCAGTCACTCTGAGGCTTCCAATGGGGCGTTTATTTCTGTGAGTAGCTGACAGGCTGTCTGACCAGTCCCCTTTTGAGGACGTGCTGGTCCTGCCAGGCTCAGGGGGGGCTTCTGGGGAACATGATTCTGGTACGTGACCACATCCCATGCATAGCTGATTCATCCAGGGGTGTACCCCACGCTGGGCTGATTTCTGGGCAATCTGACCACATGTACACACAGAGACCAAATGTGGCTGGAATCACTACACGTGAACTTGGGCTTGCAGTGGTCATCTTCCATCCACGTGGGCCTTGAGTAGCCGAGAAGCCCAGTTTGCAGCGAAAGAGGGTAGAAGCCAATCACTAGTGCTTCCTGGTTCCCTAGCAGCCTCCACCCCCCACCCCCAGCCTTCTGTGTTCATCCTCATCTTGCCCTTGACTTCTAGGAGGCGGGATGCTTCCCTGCCATCAATCCTCTTGGGCTTAAGCGAGCTGGATATGGTTGTTACTTTTCAAAACCAAAATAACCCTAAGCAAGAGGACTCTCTCTGCTCTACCTTTGCACACACAGGGGGATGTAAAAATGAGCATGCTTCAGAATCCCTCTTTAGAAAATAAAGTTAAACTTCACGCAAACGTGAAGATGCTCATCTAAATTTGACTCCACAGGAGGTTAATATTTTTAGAGTAGAAAAACTTAGCTTTCATGGATCAAGGTGAATTTTCCATACTTCAAAAGGCAAATTACTTGTGACCCTGAAAGCTGTTATTAATTAAAACAATTTATAAAGGAAAAATTCTTGGTTTCCCAACTTAAACACATTTTTTTTTCTTGAACTCCTTCTTTGAAATCGGTGTTGTTATTTAACTGGAAGTGGATCCAATATTCACGTGTTTATCGTGTGGCTAATTTTAATAAAATGGACAAGCATTATTATAGTTGAGCTACAATTCAAAGTAAGAACATGGGTGCATTCCACATCAAATAACTATGACCTGTGAATGTTTTTCATCCCACTGATCTTTTTGTGGGCATGGGGAGCAGCTACTTTCCTTGCATTTAGATTGTTACCACTTAAGTATTCTAGCTTAATTATCTTCAAGGTTTCATCTTCATAAAAATGACAAAACTACTTGGAAGTAATAGTTTCAACATCGACTAAGAGAATTATATGTGAAAAAGTTCCATCCTCAGATGCTGAAAGGAATGATGACAGCAGGAGATATCTACACTACACTTCTTTTCTTTTTATAATTGTAAATATCAGATCTCATTGTTATGAAAAAATAATATACTTAATTTATTTAAAAAATGGATTGTACCTGTTACACAATGGGAATCAAATTCTCAGCTCATCAGGCACTTAGGGAAATTCTTTGAGATATGAGAATTTTCTGGAACTTTTCTTCTGGAGTTGACTTTCAAGGTGAATCATCAGGAGTATATGATGACATTTATGCATTTTTAACCTTCCTTCTCTGCAATTATGTCTTAGAATATCTCATCTATGAGTTTAGTAACTCTGCAGCCACTGTGGGGAGAACATTGCATTCGTCCTCCCCACCCGGCCAGCTGCTTAATTAGGGAATTAAATTTTTCTAAAGACTTTATTTCACTGAATTGAACTGACTGAGATTTTTTTCTAATTTTTACTATATTGGTAATAGGTTCTTTGGTGGGATTTAGTATTTGGAATTAATTAAAGCAAGTGTTCATATTAAATGGAGTGAACTTACTTTTTATGCTAATGCTTTACTGTCTTGAAATGACTAAAATGACAGGAAGGTTTTGCAGGAGATCAAATGTGGACAATTTTGCTTTCATCTTGCAAGATTCTAGCACAATTTCCCAGCATCTATTGACATATGCATTAGGTCCAGAGAGTGGGCACCATATATAATTCTTTCATGACCCATTTAAATGCTGTTTGACTTAGAAGGTGCCACTGGGAATACGTTATGATTGTTTACTTTCTGTCTGCCCCTTTCTCCAGCCCTTGGGACACACACACGCGTACACACAGCCCGCCCCCCACTCCAGATCTTTGTCCTGAACAACACTTGGTACAAGGAAAGGGCTCTATTAAGGGGTTTGACGGAATGAGACAGTGGTATCCATCAGGTTATACACCCAAGAAGAAATTTGATCAAATTTTAAAATTTTACTACCATATAAACTTTTTTTTTTTTTCTCTTGAGGGAAAACAGGTGGATTGTCTGAACTCAGGGAATTGAAAGTTATATCGTGGGTGAGTAACAACAACTAAACCACCTGTTCCCTGGTATTTTTATTTCCGGATCACTTGGGGTTTCTCACGTAGACACTGTCTGAGATGCAAGACTCATTTCATCCCACATGACCCCGAGGACTTCTCCTGGGTGCTCTCGTGATCACGGGCTGAGCGTGTGTAGTATTTACGAATCCTCCTAAGCCTTCTCTAGCCTCTGACGGACACTTCCCCCGATACCAGTGCGTCCAGGCATGTTATCATTACAGGCTGCCATGCAGGCAGCACACACATTTTGGAGTCATGCTGCTTGTTTCTAAAAACAAACCTTTACAGTTACTAACTGTGGGACTTCAGGCGAATTACCAATTTCTCTGAACCACAGGTTCTTTATCTGAAAAAACGAGCTTACTAGAATTCCCTACCTTATTCAGTTTTGCGAGCGCTAACTGTAACCAGGCGCCTAAGGGGCTATCCAGGCGGGCTTCATCAGGAGGCAGAAATCACACCAGTTTTTGCTCAGATTGGAGTTGGTATAAAAATTGATAATGAGTAGAGTTGTTGACTAGGGACCAAAGGAGCAAAAAGAAAACCTTAAGGTGTCCTAGAGGAAGCAAGTGTGGGAAGCAGCTCCCACCCTTGGGGCTGAGGGAACAAAGGGAAGAATTGGGATTATTAACACTTAGAAGCTTTAGAGGAAGGGCCTCGCGGAGCTGAGCTTCAGACCTCTGAGGATGGGGGTGCAGCGTGGCTCGGGCTGGTGTGTCTGGAAGGAGCCCGGTGAGGCTTGTTCTGCAAATGTAGGCAAAACCACCAGGGAGATCCAGCCAGGAGGAGTTGCGCTGCTGGGGTGAAGAGGTGCTGCCACCGAGAGGAACAGGAATCAAGCAGGAAGAGCAAGAAAGAAACGGGAAGGAACACATCTCTCCTTCCTCCTCCATCCTTGAAGCATCCCTCCCGTGCTCCCTCGTGGCTGACTCTGGAAACGAGTGGCTGGCCAAGCTGAAGTGTGCATTGCAGAGTCCCACATAAAGGATCGTGGAGCAGAGACATAGGAGGGAGAGCCTACTAATTCCATCCCCTTTGCGATCAGTTTCTACGAAGTGAACTAATTGTATTTTCCTGTTCTTTTGGTATGTGCCAGGTGAGTTTTTGATGCCAGATGCTATGAATATCAGATTGTCGGGTGCCGGACTTTACTGCATTCTTCCAAAGAGCGTTGGGTTATTTTTCTGGCACACGAGTAGGTCACCTGTGGATCGGTGTGAGTCTTCTGAGGCTTGCTGTCAGGCTTTGTTATGTGAGCCAAGAACAGTCTTTACTCTGGGACTGGTTTAACGCTGTCACTAAGGCATGGGCCGTTGAGGCCTTGACCCCATGCCCAAGATTGCTCCTCTTTGCCTGGTGGGAACGGGCACGGTTTCCAGTTCCGTGGGACCTCCAGGGATTCTTCAGGGGCTCTTCCCCAGTGCTGGGAGGTTGCTTCCACTTCGGCATCAGGGAGTGACTTTTGCATAGATCACTGTTCCGTCCAAGATTCAAGGGAAACTGCAGATCTCTGCAGCTCTCTCCCTGCTGCAGCCTCTTTTCTGCTTTGCGGTCTTGCGAACCTCAGTCTCCCCGGTGCCCTTGGCTTCACACTTAGTCTTCAATTCCTAATTAATCACCCAGCCTTGCCTTATTTTTCTCCAATCCTTGATTTCCTCAGCAACAGCCAACACATTCTGCTGTCAATATGGTTACGCTTTCCTACCTATGTCTTGAAAGCCTGACATGCATCTCCTTACCCTGCATGCTCGCTTCTGCAGGGGTAGCACCCCATCTCACCAGGGTGAATGCTTCAGCCACCGTGTGGCTGCACCCCAGGGGCCTCCGCGCTCCACCTGCTGCCGTTGGGGGTTCTCCTGGCCAGCTGGCCAGCAGGTGGTCCAGCTCCCAACCCCAGGTCAGGGTCTGCTTTCTCCCGTCACAACTGTCTGTGTCAGGTTGTACCTGTAAGTAGACTCTGAGGTGGAGGTTAAAATATTCTCAGGGTGATCGAGGGGGTGTCCTGTCATCATAGCCATGTGGGAGTTGTGAGTGAAAAAGGGCTGCCTGGCATATCAGTAAACAAAGGATGTCGCAGCCATCACACTACTACAGCCACCCCCTCGGTGAGCCCTGAGGGAACTCAGGAGGGAGACAAATGGGCTGCCCACTGCCCAGCTCTCAGCCACTGCAGCCGCCCCCAGCTGTGCACTGTGAGGGGATTCAAGATAGAGAAAAGCAGGATACTGGCCCTAGATGGTTAAGGTGCATATCAAAGGAGTGATTTCAATGAGCCCAGACTCTTGCATCTCCCCATACATAGAAAAGCGCTAAAGTCATTAACTTGAGATATCTGGTTTTCTTTAATTAACAGTAATCTTTTGATGTTCTGACTACCTGGTCTTTGTTGCAAAAACTCCTGTATATCCTGGATCCTCCCTGACCTCTTCAGAGCAGTCCTTCAGAGTGATCTGAGATGCTGCGTCCCAGGCTTAAATCCTCAGCTTTGCCTGCCAAATAAAATGTCATTCTCAATTTTTAGGTTGTGCTTTTCTTTTTCCCAGTCGACAGAGTGAAGGCCAGGGTGGAGCCGAGGGGGCATGTGGGCTGTGATTCCAGCAGATCCCACAGAAAGCTTCAGAGCTGGGATGGATAACCCTGCAGAATTGTCCTGAATTGCGACAAGGGGGCCAGGCCCTTGTTGGATGTGGCTGTGTCTCCGGCATGGCATAGCGGCTTTGGGTGAGGCAGCTCCCTTGGGTTGAGAGCAGGCTTCCCGGGGGACTGAGTACAGGGCTGAGTCCATCATGACCACCGACACTCAGCAGCCGGGGAATCAAGCTTCCGTCCTGGGAGGGCGAGGGTCTGGGGTGGCCACTGGAGCGTCCTCCATAGAAAGAACCTCAGCCATGGTCCAGTGTCCAAGTCTGCTTGAGCTTCCATAACACAGGACCACACACTGGGTGGCTTAAACAACTGACATTTATTATCTCACCGTCTGGAGGCTGGAAGTCCAAGGTCAAAGTGTCAGCAGGGTTGGTCTCCTGGGACCTCTCTCTTTGGATGTAGATGCCATTTCCTCCCTGTGTCCTCACGAGGTCATCCCTCTGTGTGTGTCTGTGTCCTAATCTCCTCTTCTCATAAGGACTCCAGCCATATTAGATTAGGGTCCATCCATATGACTTCATTTCACCTTGATTACGTCATTAAAAGCCCCATCTGCAAGTACAGTCACATGGGTGTTAGGACTTCAATGTATGAATTGGGGTTTGGGGCGGGGAATGGGGGCCACAATTCAGCCTGTAACGCCGGACAAGTGGCATGGCTCTGCAGAATCACTGATTTGAAAATTTGAGTACAGTTGTTGGAGAGTGAATTGGAGGAGTTCACCTGTGTAGGAAGGAAAGACAGGGAGAATAATTAAGGACGCAACAAAGCACGATTCTGAATGCTGTTACAGCTGCCGAGATGGGACAGCCCTCCCAGCAGGCCCCAACGTTGGCCTTCTGAGAAGGGGCTCTTTGAATACAAACACCCACTGACCTTTCCATCAAAGAGCACGCTGCAGGGTGTGGCACGGTGGCTCTGGGAGCTGTCCAGGAGGCCTCATCCCGGGGACCGACTTGGACATTTAATTGGGCTAAAAGGGACCACAGGTGGTAAGATGACCTTTTCATCTATAAGCAGGGAGTGATTTAAAAATCTTTTTTATTTTAAAGATTTTTTTTGATGTGGACCACTTTTAAAGTCTTTATTGAATTTGTTACAATATTGCTTCTGTTTTATGTTTTAGTGTTTTGGCCATGAGGCATGTGGGATCTTAGCTCCCTGACTAGGGATCGAACCCTCAGCCCCTGCACTGGAAAGTGAAGTCTTAACCACCGGACCATCAAGGAAGTCCCTAAACTGGGAGTGATTTAAACCTTGAGAACAGTAGCAGCTTCAGGTAAGACTGTTGCACTTGAAATTAGAAGAAGAGACAAGAGAGAGGGTCCACAGAATCGTGGCAGAGGGGTTTGACCCGTATGTGTCCGTCTCCCATATAATCCCCCTTTCTCTTCTGCTGGTGGAGCCTTTTGAAATAAAGAGTGACCTCACCAAGGGTCAAGGTGGGGTGGAAGGTTGGGTAAGTAAACTCAAGTTATTTTAGCTGAGACAGAGAGATATGGGGTGGGTGGGAGAGAAGAGAAAGCTCAAAGATAACAAACTTGCAATGCCTTCCAGAAATAATAAAATGTACACATATATCATCCAGAGTGGCCAGTTAAGGGTGACCTCTAGAGCAGGGGTCCCGAACCCCCGGGCTGCGGACCAGTACCAGTCCACGGCCTGTTAGGAACCGGGCCGCACAGCAGGAAGTGAGCAGCGAGCGAGTGAAGCTTCACTGCCTCTCCCCACCGCTCGCATTACCGCCTGAACCATCCCTGCCCCGCGCTCCTCTCCCACCCCGCCACCAGTCCTTAGAAAAATTGTCTTCCACTAAACTGGCCCCTGGTACCAAAAGGGTTGGGGACTGTTGCTCTAGAGCACAGAAGGTGGGGAGCCCACATGTTGGGCAGGGGCGAAGTAGCAGGGGCACGACGGCAGCTGTGCGATATTTACTAAAACCTTGGAAGGCCATTACCGAATATTTCTATTAATCTATATTTTTCTTTAAAAAGGCAGTAAAACACAGTCATGGAGGTTTACCACAAGTCAATCTCTTGCCAGCAATTAATTAATTAATTAATTAATTTACAGTAGGTCCTTGTTGGTTATTTATTTTAAATATAGCAGTGTGTACATGTCAAGCCCAAACTCCCTAATTATCCCTACCCACCTCACCTTCCACCATTCTCCCCTGGTAACCATAAGTTCATTCTCTAAGTCTGTGAGTCTGTTTCTGTTTTGTAAAAAAGTTCATTTGTATCATTATTCACATGTGATATCATATGATATTTTTCTTTCTCTGTCTGACTTACTTCACTTAGTATGATAATCTCCAGGTCCACCCATGTTGCTGCATATGGTATTATTTCATTCTTTGTAATGGCCAGCAATTTTTTGAAATGTTTTAAAAAGTTGTCTTAATAGCATAGAGATTTTTGAAATATCCTCTTTTCTCCTTTTCAAAAGAGAAAATTCTTACACATTAGCTTTGGAAAGTGAATCTAATTTTATAGAAAAAAAAAAGAGTTTTCTTTATATAGCAACATTCACACTCAGTGACCAATAGGATGCTTATTTGTTGGAAAGTAGTGTTGGGAGCTGACGCCATGCTGGGCGGGGTCAGTGGAAGAGTGTACTGGGTGGGATGGTGTCATTCTCTTTCAAGAGACTTAAAATCAAGGAGAGACTAGATTTGTGTAAACAGCAAACACATGAATGAAGCATTGTGATAAAGAAATGTTTCTAGGAACGGTTTGTAGAATTAGGTTGCATTTGCACTTTTGTAGATACAACCAGGGTAGCCTCCCAGCTCTGGACCATGTGACATCCAGAGGTTGGCAGAGGGCTGGGATCTGGAGGAGGGATAAGAATTCAAGGCAGCAGGAAACAAGGTGGGGGATCAAAGACAGGAGCCCGCTGGGTCTGCCCATTAGGGTGGGGATGCTGAGACTTGGGGTGGGGACCTATATTCCCCAAGGGACCAGTGTTGACTTCTGGTTGGGGAGCAGTAAAGGCAGAAGGGAGGGGGAAAACCAGCCACTGATGCTGAGCTGACGAATCCTCCATCACGGGAGGATGGCCACATTCTCTGCCCTGAAGCCTTTCATGTTCAGGGATTAGGACGGCACTGCGGTTGCACATGGAGTTCACAAAAAGCCACAAAAGATGAAGTGGTAGAGAAGCAAACGTGGAGAAATGAAAGAGGAGGTGGATATTTTTAAAACTCCCACATCTCCCATTGTACGCAAGTGATGCATTGGGTCTGAAAGTCTGAGGAAAAGCCTTAGGTCATCAATATATAGTATCCCTCTAAGTAAGCCCAAAGGAAGATTTGAAAGACCGCCTGGTCCAAATTTGCACCTTCAGGCAGGATCATGCTTCCAAGAAGATGAAAATAATCTATCCATATTGTATAGTTTTTCATAAATTATAGAACCACATGTCTGTATTTTAATTCAGCAGGGCTGAAGGATTCCCCCAGGTCTAATATAGGAAGCTGTAGATCTAATCCTCCTGAAGTTCCTTCAAAATTTATTTCCCAGCTCAATATATTTAGTGTATATATTTTTGCTTATGTTGGCAGATGTGAGGTTTTAATACTTCTATATTACCAGTGAAGGAAATGAGACACTGAGGAATGCAGAGGCGTGGCCAAGGTCATAGGGAAAACGATTGCTCCTGTCAAGGATTAAAGTTCTAAGCTTCTGGTTCCTGGCTTCATCTATCATGTAATATGGTGTTTGGCTGATCTGACGAGGGTCATAGGATAGGGTTGTGTTGAAGCTGTTTAAATAAGACTGGTCCATGTAAGAGTCAGCAATGTCTGTGCACATCCTAACAGGAGGTAAGGGGAGTGGGGGTAGGTGGCAAGACGGAGCCTGGGAAGTTTGGAAGGAGTGAGTAAGTGATGTGTGTGTGTGTGTGTGTGTGTGTGTGTGTGTGTGTGTGTGTGTCCTATCACTGCTTCAAGCAGTGATTCTCAAACATGACTGCGTATCAGAACGACATGGCAAGGTTTATTGTTTATTACCCTTGTCCTTGGGGAGTCCAAGAGGAGGACTTTTGCCATCCGTGGTCTCATGGCTGGTTGGGGCACCAGTGCCCCAAGTGCATGGATGGGGCTGGCTGAGATTTGTGGTCCAAGAGCCCACCTGGGCACGTGAGAGAGGAGCACTCTGTGTCAGGGTGCCCGTGGAACTGGCTGCGAGCATCGTGGAGATGTGTGGGGTGCACACGCAGATGCGTCCTGTGTCACCCGTGGGCACTGATTTCCCACGGGCAGCTTGCTTCGCCCTCTGTGGCCACACTCGTCATTGCCTTGTGTTTTCTGTTTTTTTTTTTTAACATCTTTATTGGAGTTTAACTGCTTTACAGTGGTGTGTTAGTTTCTGCTTTGTAACAAAGTGAATCAGTTACACATAAACATATGTTCCCATATCTCTTCCCTCTTGCGTCACCCTCCCTCCCACCCTCCCTATTCCACCCCTCTAGGTGGTCACAAAGCACCGAGCTGATCTCCCTGTGGTATGCGGCTGCTTCCCACTAGCTATCTATTTTAGGTTTGGTAGTGTATATATGTCCATGCCACTCTCTCACTTTGTCCCAGCTTAAGCTTCCCCCTCCTCGTATCCTCAAGTCCATCCTCTAGTAGGTCTGTGCCTTTATTCTCATTTTGATCTTAGGTTCTTCATGATCCATTTAAAAACAAATTTTTTTTAAGATTCTATATATATGGGTTAGCATACAGTATTTGTTTTCCTCTTTCTGACTTACTTCACTCTGTATGACAGACCCTAGGTCCATCCATCTCACTACAAATAACTCAATTTCACTTCTTTTATGGCTCAGTAATATTCCATTGTATATATGTGCCACATCTTCTTTATCCATTCATCTGTTAATGGAGAATTTGGTTGCTTCCATGTCCTGGCTATTGTAAGTACAGCTGCAATGGAAAATCTTGTACATGAATCTTTTTGAATTATGGTTTTCTCAGGGTATATGCCCAGTAGTGGGATTGCTGGGTCGTATGGTAGTTCTATTTGTAGCTTTTTAAAGAACCTCCATACTGTTCTCCATAGTGACTGTATCAATTTACATTCCCACCAACAGTGCAAGAGGGTTCCCTTTTCTCCATACCCTCTCCAGCATTTATTGTTTGTAGATTGTTTGATGATGGCCATTCTGACCGGTGTGAGATGATATCTCATTGTAGTTTTGACTTGCATTTCTCTAATGATTAATGATGTTTAGCATTCTTTCATGTGTTTGTTGGCAATCTGTATATCTTCTTTGGAGAAATGTCTATTGAGGTCTTCTGCCCATTTTTGGATTGGGTTGTTTGTTTTTTAGTTATTGAGCTGCATGAGCAGCTTGTAAATCTTGGAGATTAATCCTTTGTCAGTTGCTTCATTTGCAAATATTTTCTCCCATTCTGAGGGTTGTCTTTCATCTTGTTTATAGTTTCCTTTGCCGTGCAAAAGCTTTGAAGTTTCATTAGGTGCCATTTGTTTATTTTTGTTTTTATTTCCATTTCTCTAGGAGGTGGGTCAAAAAGGATCTTGCTGTGATTTATGTCTTAGAGTGTTCTGCTTATGTTTACTTCTAAGAGTTTGATAGTGTCTGGCCTTACATTTAGGTCTTTAATCCATTTTCAGTTTATTTTTATGTGTGGTGTTAGGGAGTGTTCTAATTTCATTCTTTTACATGTAGCTGTCTAGTTTTCCCAGCACCACTTATTGAAGAGGCTGTTTGTTCCCCACTGTATATTCTTGCCTCCTTTATCAAAGATAAGGTGACCATATGTGCGTGGGTTTATCTCTGGGCTTTTTATCCTGTTCCATTGGTCTATATTTCTGTTTTTGTCAGAACCATACTGTCTTGATTACTGTAGCTTTGTAGTATAGTCTGAAGTCAGGGAGCCTGATTCCTCCAGCTCCATTTTTCTTGCTCAAGATTGATTTGGTTATTTGGGGTCCTTTGTGTTTCCATACAGATTGTGAAATTTTTGGTTCTAGTTCTGTGAAAAATGCCAGTGGTAGTTTGATAGAGATTGTATTGAATCTGTAGATTGCTTTGGGTAGTATAGTCATTTTCACAATGTTGATTCTTCCAATCCAAGAACATGGTAGATCTCTCCATCTATTTGTATCATCTTTAATTTCTTTCATCAGTGTCTTATAATTTTCTGCATACAGGCCTTTTGTCTCCTTAGGTAGGTTTATTCCTAGATATTTTATTCTTTTTGTTGCAATGGTAAATGGGAGTGTTTTCTTAATGGGAGTGTTTTCACTTTCAGATTTTTCATCATTAGTGTATAGGAATGCAAGAGGTTTCTATGCATTAATTTTGTATCCTGCTACTTTACCAAAGTCATTGATTAGCTCTAGTAGCTTTCTGGTAGCATCTTTAGGATTCTCTATGTAGAGTAGCATGTCATCTGCAAACAGTGAGAGATTTACTTCTTCTTTTCTGATTTGGATTCCTTTTATTTCCTTTTCTTCTCTAATTGCTGTGGTTAATACTTCCAAAACTATGTTGAATAATCGTGCTGACAGTGGGCAACCTTGTCTTGTTCCTGATCTTAGTGGAAGTGTTTTCAGTTTTTCACCATTGAGAATGATGTTGCCTGTGGGTTTGTCATTTATGGCCTTTATTATGTTGAGGAAAGTTCCCTCTATGCCTACTTTCTGGAGAGCTTTTATCATAAATGGATGTTGAATTTTGTCAAAAGCTTTCTCTGCATCTATTGAGATCATATGGTTTTTCTCCTTCAATTTGTTAATATGGTGTGTCACATTGATTGATTTACGTATATTGAAGAATCCTTGCATCCCTGGGATAAACCCCACTTGATCATGGTGTATGATCCTTTTAATGTGCTGTTGGAGTCTGTTTGCTAGTATTTTGTTGAAGATTTTTGCATTTATGTTCATCAGTGATATTGGCCTGTAGTTTTCTTTCTTTGTGACATCCTTGTCTGGTTTTGGTATCAGGGTGATGGTGGTCTCGTAAATGACTTTGGGAGTGTTCCTCCCTCTGCTCTATTTTGGAAGAGTTTGAGAAGCATAGGTGTTAGCTCTTCTCTAAATGTTTGATAGAATTCGCCTGTGAAGCCATCTGGTCCTGGGTTTTTGTTTGTTGGAAGATTTTTAATCACACTTTCAATTTCGGTGCTGGTGATTGGTCTGTTCATATTTTCTATTTCTTCCTGGTTCAGTCTTAGAGAGTTGTGCTTTTCTAAGAATTTGTCCATTTCTTCTGGGTTGTCCATTTTATTGGCATATAGTTGCTTGCAGTAATCTCTCATGATCCTTTGTATTTCTGCAGTGTCAGTTGTTACTTCTCCATTTCTAATTCTATTGATTTGAGTCTTCTCCCTTTTTTTCTTGATGAGTCTGGCTAATCAATTTTGTTTCTCTTCTCAAAGTACCAACTTTTAGTTTTATTGATCTTTGCTATTGTTTCCTTCATTTCTTTTTCATTTATTTCTGACCTGATCTTTGTGATTTCTTTCCTTCTGCTAACTTTGGGGTTTTTTGGCTCTTGTTTCCCTAATTGCTTTAGGTGTAATGTTAGGTTGTTTACTTGAGATGTTTCTTGTTTCTTAAAGTAGGATTGTATTGCTATAAACTTCCTCCTTAGAACTGCTTTTGCTGCATCCTATAGGTTTTGGGTCATTGTGTTTTCATTGTCATTTTTTTCTAGGTATATTTTGATTTCCTCTTTGATTTCTTCAGTGATCTCTTGGGTATTAAGTAGTGTATTGTTTAGCCTCCATGTGTTTGTAATTTTACAGATCTTTTCCTGTAATTGATATCTAGTCTCATAGCGTTGTGGTTGGAAAAGTTACTTGATACAATTTCAATTTTCTTAAATTTACCAAGGCTTGATTTGTGACTCAAGATATGATCTATCCTGGAGAATGTTCCATGAGCACTTGAGAAGAATGTGTATTCTGTTGTTTTTGGATGGAATGTCCTATAAATATCAATTAAGTCCATCTTGTTTAATGTATCATTTAAAGCTTATGTTTCCTTATTTATTTTCATTTTGGATGTCTGTCCATTGGTGAAAGTGGTGTGTTAAAGTCCCCTACTATAAGGGTGTTACTGTCAATTTCCCCTTTTATGGCTGTTAGTATTTGCCTTATGTATTGAGGTGCTCCTATGTTGGGTGCATAAATATGTACAATAGTTATATCTTCTTCTTGGATTGATCCCTTGATCATTATGTATTGTCCTTCTTTGTCTCTTGTAATAGACTTTGTTTTAAAGTCTATTTATTCTGATATGAGAATTGCTACTCCAGCTTTCTTTTGATTTCTACTTTCATGGAATATCTTTTTCCATTCCCTCACTTTCAGTCTATATGTTTCCCTAGGTCTGAAGTGGGTCTCTTTTAGACAGCATATATATGGGTCTTGTTTTTGTATCCATTCAGCCAGTCTGTCTTTTGGTTGGAGGATTTAATCCACTTACATTTAAGGTAATTATCGATATGTATGTTCTTATTCCCATTTTGTTAATTGTTTTGGGTTTGTTATTGTAGGTCTTTTCCTTCTCTGTGTTTCTTGCCTAGAGAAGTTCCTGTAGCATTTGTCGTAAAGCTGGTTTGGTGGTGCTGAATTCTCTTAGCTTTTGCTTGTCTGTAAAGATTTTAATTTCTCCATCAATTCCGAATGAGATCCTTGCTGGGTAGAGTTATCTTGGTAGTAGGTTTTTCCCTTTCATCACTTTAAATATGTCTTGCCACTCCCTTCTGACTTGCAGAGTTTCTGCTGAAAGATCAGCTGTTAACCTTATGGGGATTCCCTTGTGTGTTATTTGTTGTTTTTCCCTTGCTGCTTTTAATATTTATCCTTTGTATTTAATTTTTGATAGTTTGATGAATATGTGTCTTGGCTTGTTTCTCCTTGGATTTATCCTGTATGGGACTCTGTGTACTTCCTGGACTTGATTAACTATTTCCTTTCCCATATTAGGGAAGTTTTCAACTCTAATCTCTTCAAATATTTTCTCAGTCCCTTTATTTTTCTCTTCTTCTTCTGGGAAACCTATAATTCGAATGTTGGTACGATAAATGTTGTCCCAGAATTCTCTGAGACTGTGCTCAATCCTTTTCATTCTTTTTTCTTTATTCTGCTCTGCAGTAGTTATTACCACTATTTTATCTTCCATGTCACTTATCCGTTCTTCTGCCTCAGTTATTCTGCTATTGATTCCTTCTAGGGAATTTTTATTTTCATTCATTGTGTTGTTCATCACTGTTTGTTTGCTCTTTAGTTCTTCTAGGTCCTTGTTAAACGTTTCTTGTGTTTTCTCCATTCTATTTCCAAGATTTTGGATCATCTTTACTATCCTTTTCTGAATTCTTTTTCAGGTAGACTGCCTATTTCCTCTTCATTTGGTAGGTCTGGTGGGTTTTTGCGTTGCTCCTTCATCTGCTGTGTGTGTCTCTGTCTTCTCATTTTGCTTAACTTACTGTGTTTGGGGTCTCCTTTTCTCAGGCTGCAGGTTCGTAGTTCCCGTTGTTTTTGGTGTCTGTCCCCAGTGGCTAAGGTTGGTTGAGTGTGTTGTGTAGGCTTCCTGGTGGAGGGGACTAGTGCCTGTGTTCTGGTGGATGAGGCTGTATCTTGTCTGTCTGGTGGACAGGTCCATGTCTGGTGGTGTGTTTTGGGGTGTCTGTGGCCTTATTATGATTTTAGGCAGCCTCTCTGCTAATGGGTGGGGTTGTGTCCTGTCTTGCTAGTTGTTTGGCATAGGGTGTCCTGCACTGTAGCTTGCTGGTCATTGAGTGGAGCTGGGTCTTGGTGTTGAGATGGAGATCTCTGGGAAATATTTGCTGTTTGATATTATGTGGAGCTGGGAGGTCTCTTGTGGGCCTGTGTCCTTAACTTGGCTCTCCCACCTCAGAGGCACACCCATGATGCCTGACTGGAGCACCCAGAACCTGTCATCCACATGGCTCAGAATAAAAGGGAGGAAAAAAAAGAAGGAAAGAAAGAACAAGACAACATAAAATAAAATAAAATAAAATAAAGTTATTAAAATAAAAAGTATTAAAAAATATTTTTTTAAATAGTAAAAAAAAAAAGAAAAAGAAACAAGAGAGCCACCAAACCAAAAAACAAATCCACCAATAACAAGATAACAAGCACTAAAAACTATACTAAAAAAACAAACAAACACCAAAAAAACTGGACGGACAGAACACTAGGACAAATGGTAGAAGCAAAGCTATACAGACAAAATCACACACAGAAGCATACACATACAAACTCACAAAAAGGGGAAAATGGGAAAAAATTATATATCGTTGCTCCCAAAGTCCACCTCCTCAATTTGGGACGATTTGTTATCTATTCAGGTATTCCACAGATGCAGGGTACATCAAGTTGATTGTGGAGATTTAATTCGCTGCTCCTGAGGCTGCTGGGAGAGATTTCCCTTCTCTGTTCGCACAGCTCCCGGGGTTCAGCTTTGGATTTGGCCCCGCCTCTGCATGTAGGTCGCCTGAGGGTGTCTGTTCACTCCCAGACGGGATGGGGTTAAAGGAGCAGCTGATTCAGGGGCTCTGACTCACTCAGGCCGGGGGTAGGGAGGGGTCCCGAGTGCGGGGCGAGCCTGCGGCTGCAGAGGCCGGCATGATGTTGCACCAGCCTGAGGCACACCGTGTGTTCTCTTGGGGAAGTTGTCCCTGGATCCCGGGACCTTGGCAGTGGCGGGCTGCACAGGCTCCGGTAGGGGAGGTGTGGATAGTGAGCTGTGCTCGCACACAGGCTTCTTGGTGGCGGCGGCAGCAGCCTTAGCATCTCATGCCCGTCTCTGGGGTCCACGCTGATAGCCACAGCTCGTGCCCATGTCTGGAGCTCATTTAGGCGGTGCTCTGAATCCCCTCTCCTCGCGCACCCCGAAACAATGGTCTCTTGCCTCTTCAGCAGGTCCAGACTTTTCCCCGGACTCCCTCCCAGCCAGCCGTGGCATACTAACCCCCTTCAGGCTGTGTTCACACAGCAACCCCAGTCCTCTCCCTGGGATCCAACCGAAGCCCGAACCTCAGCTCCCAGCCCCCGCCCGCCCCGCGGGTGAGCAGACAAGCCTCTTGGGCTGGTGAGTGCCGGTCAGCACCGATCCTCTGTGTGGGAATCTCTCTGCTTTGCCCTCCGCACCCCTGTGGCTGCGCTCTCCTCCGCGGTTCCAAAGCTCCCCGCCTCTGCCACCCACAGTCTCCGCCCGCGAAGGGGCTCCTAGTGTGTGGAAACCTTTCATCCTTCACAGCTCCCTCCCACTGGTGCAGATCCCATCCCTGTTCTTTCGTCTCTGTTTTTTCTTTTTTCTTTTGCCCTACCCAGGTACGTGGGGAGTTTCTTGCCTTTTGGGAGGTCTGAGGTCTTCTGCCAGCGTTCAGTAGGTGTTCTGTAGGAGTTGTTCCACGTGTAGATGTATTTCTGGTGTATCTGTGGGGAGGAAGGTGATCTCCATATCTTACTCTTCGGCCATCTTGAAGCTGTCTCTGCCTTGTGTTTTCTAAAACAGACACAACCTCACAACTTATTAACAAGAGATAACTGCTTTACTAAAGATGCCCTGGGGAATGAATAGTGTTAAACTGTGGGGGACATGGCAAACACTGATGAAATCCCCTTTAAGGTCCTTCTAGCCTTTCCCCAAAGGTCCTCTCCAAGTGCTTGCTAGGTTTTCTACATGTTTGCTTGAGTCACCATAACAAAGCACTGCAGGATGGGAGGCTTAACCAATAGAAAGTTACTTTCTCTCAGTCCTGGGGGCTGGAAATCCAGTATCAAGGTGTTGGCAGGGTTGGTTTCTCCTGAGGCCTTTCTCCTTGTCTTGTAGGCCATCTTCTCTCTGTGTCTCCACATCTTCCCTCTGTAATGGGACTGTGTCCAAATTTCCTCTTCTTATAAGACACCAGTCCTATTGGACTTGGGACTATCCATATGACCTCATTTTACCTTAATTACCTCTTTTAAGACCCTATCTCCAAATACAGTCACATTTGGAGTTATGATGGGTTAGAACCTTGATACATGAATTTTGTGGGGGACACAATTCAGCCTATATCATCATCCATCCATAACTTTTACACCCCCCCCCCCAGTTTGTCCCAATCAATTGCACGCTCTACTCAGTAAAGCCACAGCCCATACTCTGTACACCACCAATCCTGGCCCCTCCCCTTGGAAACCCCCGCTAAAGTGTACTTACTGATCCCTAAATCTCAAGCTGTTGCAATTCTGTACGTGTGTCTGTGGGAGGAGAAAATCCGTGTCTGCACCAGAGCCAGGGCAGCAGAGCACAGGCTGGTTCTTGGTGCCCCTTCTCTTGTGCCCTCTGCCCTAGCACAGCCTGCAAAACCATGGGATGCCGCCAAGGTTGCCGCTGGGAGAGCTCCCCCGCTCCCTCCAGCCACCGGGTGCTCTGAATTCCCAGCCACACAGGCTCCCCTTCGGAGGGTGTGGTTCTGCTTCTCAAGGGCAGGATGGAGCCCTGCTCTCCCTCCTTGGTCTGTGGTGCATTTGCGGATAGCACTGCAGTCCCATTTCTCCACCTTGACCTTCCTCTTCCCAACTCCACTTTCTAACCCGCTGGGGAGTCCTAAAAGCATCCCACCTGGGCCCTCCCACGTGTGAAATGGGGAACAGGGGGCGGGAGGAAGGAGGGTGAGAATTTAAGGAGCACGCTGTCAGGATGTGCCAGCAGGCAGATGCTTTGATAGCTTGCAAATGATTTGTGTGGTTAGGATATGTGCATGTATGCATAATTTATATATTAAGTCCATTTCTGTTGTTCTGTGAAATAGGATTTATTATAATGAATGTACCAATCTTCCCATTGAAAGGGGCCTTTCTACAGACACAATTCCCACCTAAAGCGGCTATAAATTAAGAAGATGGGTTCCCACAAGCCATAGGAGACTCGTGTTTCTTGCTGCTTCGTGGTCCTGCTCACGTGTGCTCACAGGGCACAGATGAGGGCTCGGACCCAGCGCTTCTGCCTCAGCCTCCTCGGGCAGCCTGTGCTCACAGGTTTTGAAGTTTCCATCCGGTGCTCGTGCTGTTGATTGTATTTATCTGTCCTGGTTCCATCTTGAAATGTACATTCTCGTTTGAACACTCCCCAAAGAACCACGTTCAAGCCTCTTCTTTGATGGTGTCCAGAGGGGTTCTGTTCTCTCCTTTCACTGTGCTTTTATTCTTTGGTATGAAGCTCATCAACCCCCTCCTGGGAACTGGGGAGCTGCCAGCAGGGCCAGGACCAGGCTGCACAATTCCGGCACCCAGGGCACACAATTTAAGGAGGCGCTGATTCTCGGGTTTGAGCAAGTGCAGCGTCAGCATGTGCATGGACCTGAGAGTGAGTGCCTCCTTAAATCTTGCACCTGCCCTGCGGTCACCACTTCTTACTTCCTCCTCCAAACTCAGGAAGTAGCTTCTGTGGATCCAACAGGTCGGGTTTCAAACAGTAGGTCACCCAAATATTCCCAGGTCCCACCAGGGCATCTGCGTCCCAGGGTGGCTGTGAGGCAGAGATGGTGGGACTCCACCCCGGAGCGGTCACCGTGGGCCATTCCCAGGCAGTAAGGACAATCAGGAAAGTACAGGGAATGGGGAGAGAATTAAGATTTGCCATGATTGTTGGGATACAGAGCTGGGGGTGCCCACTGGGAACAGAAAGCCTGGACAAGAAGGGCATGGAGGTGGCCTGAAAACCCCCTGGGGCGTGAAGTGAGGGAGGAAGGAGCCGTGGAGGAGGAAGTTGAAGGGAGATGCTGCTGAGGTGATGGAGGTGATGGAAGCCAATGCAGGAGAGTCAGAGACAGGGCTGTGACTAGCATTGATTCCAAGAGCAGCTGTTGATTGAATGTCTGTGTTCTGGGTGAAAGTTGAGACCCGTGGGGCATCTGAGGATCATATAGCTGTACCCAGGTCCTCATTTATTTATCTACATGAGCTATTCCATAGTCACCACTTGGGTATGTTTGTATTTCTGGTAGGTCCTCGGCACGTGAGAAGTTACTGTTATCCTTCGGAGGATCTGCCATGAGAAGGCATCGTTGTTACCACTCTGAGGCTCCTGTGCTTGAATCTGGGCCCAGTTGAAGCCGGCAAGCTGCAGGAAGGACCAAGGAGACAGGCAGTCACACGCATCTCAGTTCTGTGCATCAGCCACATTCTCATCTGTGACGTATACCTTGTGAAAATCAAGCGCCCACTCGGATGCTTCTCAGGGTCTTAGGAGTCCAGACCTGGGCAAAAGGATCTTCACAGCCAGGTTGGACGGGCAGATTCCAGGGTCAAAGCCATTTTCCTCCTGCTTCTTGTGAGGCTATGACACCCAATAGGCAAAGCTGGGGGAGCTGCTCTCCTCTGAGGTCCCAGCGTGACTCTCCAAGTCCATGACCCCACCAGGGGATGAGTTTCTGGGGTGCAAGCAGGCTGGCAGGTTTGGGACTGGAGGAGGAGTGGGGAATGTTCAACTCTGAAGGCTGAGACTGTGCTACAGAGGATGAGGAAACGGCAGCTCCTGAGAAAACCAGGAGGGGTGTGGAACGGCCGGCACCGGCATTTTCAGAACTGGTCTTCCTTTGAAAAAAAAAATCCCTTCTGTCCACCGACATTGAAAGTGCATTTTCCACATGTCTAAATCCTGTACCCCTTGAAATTATGTTCAATGGCAAACCTGTGATGATCCGTGTGCCTCTGACTTTGACTATTTTGTCATCTGTGGTTTCCTTCCCTCCCTGGCAGGACTTGGAGATGTGACCGAGCCCGCCTTCTTCCTTTGCTCCACTAGGTGGCCCTGGGAGCCCTCAGATATCTGCCAGGCGTTCAGACAGGTGAATGAATCTCATTGGTTCACGGGAGGCATGATGCCACTGGGCAGCCCTTTTTAAGAGAAAAGCCAGGACCGGGGAGCTGCGACCCCTGAGCAGTGCTCTCCGTGTGGCTGGTAGAGATATTGGAGCTGCTGTTACAGCATCATGAGTGAGGTGAGTGGGGCTTTGACTCCTGGAGGGAAACCTGGGGGTGAGAAGGGGCTCAGTTAGGCTCAGAAAATGTAGAACACTTCGACCCTGGAACCATTTGCTTGGGAGACTGACTCTGTTCATATCTGGGTTTGCATGGCAAGTGCAGACATTGGTTAAGTTTGCAACTTTTAAAAATTCACCTTAGGTAGAGAAAGGGATTCATTGTTTTGCTTGTGATTTAATTGTGACTTTGGAAAGTGCTTTGGGGTCTAGACCTCAGGAGAGAAAGCTGAGTGTTTTTAGTCCCTTGCGAAGATTTGCACTCTTGCAGCGTGTGTGTCTTCACGTGTTTTCCTTGGTGGGTACCTGTCAGAATGTGAGCAGACAGGCCAGCTGACGAAAGTCAGCCTCAGAAGAGAAGTGAGGGAAGGATTGCATTGCACGGCCATGTGGAAGCATTGCCTGTACAAACTACATCTGCAGTTAATCAGAGTAAAACCAGTAGAGAAATGCAAATTGTATGAACCACAAAAAATCTGCGCGTATGGGCGTGTGTGTCTAAGACGGGAGAAACTCTGGCTCCAATTTTCAATTGAAAGTCACTGCTCTGTATCTGTTTATCCAGAAGAGTTTGTTGGCGCAAACTGATAGCTCATTGTATTTTTTAAAAGACCCTATTCTCTGTCTTTCTTTTCAAAAAGGCAGTTTTGGGGTTGTACACCAACACCCTCTAATTCCACTTGGTAGCTGAGATAAATTCACTTTCATATCGTTTTGGCCGGCACTTAAATCATTATTTTAAAAAATCTTTTATTTTGCCTTTTTTTTTTTTTTTGACAGACGGTTGATCCTTTTTTTTTTGACAGATGGGTCATCTTTTTTTTTTGAAATCTACAGTAAAATTAACAACTTCAGAAATAAAATGCCTCTTCCCTGCTTTCATCTCTCTGATGGGTGACTTTTGATATAAACATGACATGAAGACGGAGCAGGCAAAGCGTTATAAAATTTAGGAACAGGGTTTGGGTTGGAGCCAAGGGATCGGGCAAGAAAGAGTGCGAGCGTGGATGGAGGATGGGGAGGCAGAAACCTTCCAGCAGCAGCAAACCTTCCACCACAGCAGCTCCTGTTTGCCCAGTGTCCCCAGTACCAAGCAGGGCATCCAGTAACCTTATTTGAACTTCCCCACAAGCCTGTGAAGTAGGTGCTATTATGATTCCCAATTGATGGATGAGGAAACTGAGGTTCAGAGAAGTTCAAGGTCAGCTGGCTCAAAGCCACCAGCTAGTGAAGGGCAGATCCAGGACTCGGGTGGGTCTTGATGTCCAAATTGCGTATGGAATTTTCTGATCCGTATGAACAATGCATGCCAGAGAAAGCGAAAGAGGTGGAGAGTGGGGAGCTGAGGCCAGGAAGCTGGGGCTCTGAAACAGAGACAGGGCAATGAGAGCCAGGCCTTCTTTTCCTGAATGCTCAGGTGAGGGGCTTTCTGTAGACTGGACAGAGATTTCAGTATATTCTCTGTTTGCATCGGCTCACCATACTTGCAAGTAGAAGGGATGGCCGTGTGGGGTGGGGTTTTTTTATACAACTTAATAGTTTCAGATAGAAGAAGGGCTTAGAAGCCTGTGTAGCCCAGGGGGCCCCCCTCTTCCATCAAGTTAGCTAAAGGGGACTCTTCGGGTGTGGGGATCCCCCCGTTGGCTCTCCCCTCTGGCTGTCACCCATCTTCAGCAGAGGCTCCTTGTCCCATGCCACACTCATGAGCTTTCGAGAATGCCTCAGCTTGGCAGTGTCACTTAACTGTGGGTCCCCAGGGAGACAGCAAACTTCCCAGAGCTCACCCATCATGAGGATCACAACCTCGTTTCTGCTGAACATGTAATTAGGGCAGCTCTGCAGCCGCGGCCCCGCCCCCCAGCATTCCGTCAGAGGCCTTTGCGGGCTCTTCCAAGAACTCTGCCTTCTTCCTTAAATGTTGATAAAATCCCACAACATGAACATCTCACACCTTTGCCCCCCTTTGCTTCCCTTCCAGCTCTCTCCGCCTTTCTTCCTCCTGCACCCATCCCCCCCCCCCCCCCCCCACGTCACGTGCAGCCCCGGTGACCAGGTCTGCAGCTCATCTCCAAGTTTCTGGGAGCGTGCCCCTCGGAGGGCGGGAATTTGTCCCTTGACTCAAACTTAAATCTGCTTAAAACATTTAATAAAGTTGAACAGAAGCTCCTTTTCTGGGTAGAGGACGGGATCTCTCCCCCCTTCCCCCTAAGCTTTTCTTTAGTTGGATGACTTCCATGTAGCTTCTAATTTTAATAATTCTCAGGCGGGGATGGATTTCAGATGATCATTTACTTACCCCAGAGGGCCAAAGCAATGGATTTTGTCAGACTTTCCCCTGACCTCAGGATTTATTTGGGTCTGATGGGCACAGAGTTGCTGCTCCAGCTGTCAGGGTATAGTGCCGGCTGCAGAAATTCCCTAGCTCACAGCTGGGCTGGGAGGAGAGGTCCCTAAAGGGCCACAGGCTCCCTGGGGTGAGCTCTCTCTTTGAGTTCTTGCAGGCTTTGGTGGGGGGACTGAGCCTGGAGCTGGTTTTAAACTGGGTGACTTTACGACCACACATCTTTTTCCCCTTTGACGCTTTTTAGGGGTAAATGGCATGTGATGGAAAAGAGCAGCTCAAGTATAGCAAGGAAAGTAAAGTCCAAATTTAGGGTAACCTGAGAGAGTGGAGGTGGTTTGCAGGGGTGTCTCATTGGCATTTCAGTATTAAAGTGTGTCAGATGCGCCTGGAACAATCTACGAAATGAGCTGGAAGACAATTTAGCCGGGATCAGGATACAGCCTTCGGTACGTTCACTGGATCAAAAATCCTAAACACCAAGGTTGAAGTTTACAAAATGTATTCTCATCTCTTCCCTGCCCAAGAAAGAGAAAGGCTCCTTTTTTTTCGTGACCTAATAATACCATTTGAAAAAAAGTTCCACCAACAATGACACTCAGTTCCATCTTCTCATTCAGGTGTCTGTTTTTAAGTTGCTTTTTAAAAGAACTTATTTAGGAGAGCCAGGAGCAAGATATTAATGCATAAAGGCACACATTTGGAGAGTTGATTTAAAAAATGACACACACCATCGCCCTGTTTGTGAGAGGATGGGGGAGTTCCTGGTTGCATAATGCATCTGTTGACAGCTGTGAATTAGACTTGAGACTCCTTTGGGAAAGCGCTCTCCTGATGCTTCCCTGTTGCTGTTCACAGTCTCTTTTCTTGCATCGGCTTGGATGGGATGTGCAATTTGGTGCCAGGTTTCTGGGCCTTTCTCGCATCCAGACATTGGCCACGACAAAAGGACCACACCTGTCAAGCCATGGTTTGAACACACCGAGGAATTTTGTGGGTCAAATCTTTAGACCCACATGTGTATCCTTAGCACAGAATCAGAAGCTACTTGCCTGATACATTAAATCTCTAAAGCAAGAAGAAAGCAGTGAACAGTGTTGCTCTGGACAGAGATTGCAAGGGAAAGCTTTGCCCACTTATATTGGAGGGCGGGGGATGGAAAAGACTTGATTTTTTTCCCGGAAGTAGCCATTGGTTTAAAAATCACATATGACACGGGTTTAGGGCTCATCTACTCAGCTCTCAGGGTAACCCTTTGGTGAGAGAAATAGTAAGATGAAACAGGCCTAAAATGAAAATTAGTATAGTTGTGTGCTTCCTATGATGTAATAGTGAACTGAAACAGATGCTGACGGGTGAGTAATAGGTTTGCAAGGAACAGTATAATTTAGACCAGTTAAGCACGGATTCTGAGGGTAACTGTGCACAGTGTAGATTTTGCAACTGGCCCCAAAGGCTTAGCAAGAGAAGGTCAAATGAAAATGCAATTCCTTATGTAATTTTAACCTCATTTGGGGATATACCTGAGAGGAGATATAGGAAGATCCAGCAAAATCCATATGGTTTTGCTGGATCACACATTGATAGATGCTCTCTCTACTCTAATTGGGAACAGTAGGTCTAGAAAGACACCAATTGCAACCTGGGTTCGAGTTTCAACATTTCCTAAGTGGGAAGAGGCCACAGTGGAGCAAGAAAATGTGTTTGCTGGGCTGGTGATGGTAATGGATTATTATAAGATTGATTTCCCCCATCCTGCATTTCATTAACGAATACTGTGGGATTAAGTCTCACCGTTTTTCTCTTTTGAATTCTAAGAGTGACAGAATGCAAGATGTATTTTTTTTTAGAGAGAAAAATTGAATAAATGACTCACAATTGATTTTATTAGGGGTTTAGTAGAATAGTGTGATCAAGATGAAGAGGAAACATGAGCTTTTGTAATGGGAAGTGCCTCGAATTTATGATGAACACATTCTCTGCATTATTTTTTAAAATTCTAATTTCCTCTCTCAGTGCTTTATCAGAGGTGTTGTCATAGGTGGAAAGAATTCACAATTTGTTTGGGGTCTTTCTGTTCTTGGTCCACGGGGCACACTGAACTATTTGAACACCTGAATGATATCATGAACCCAAGCCTGGGGCTTTCCATTAATTTAGAATGACTTTCCAGAAAGGGCTTCATAGTGGGGGAAAAGAAAGATTTTATGGGATGCATATGCACAGGTATATATTATATTTGATTGATATTTTTATGAAACACTGCAGTAAAGATCATGCTGTTAAAGTACCACAGACTGAGTGACTTATAAACAATAGAAATTTATCGCTCACGATTCTGGAGGCTGGCCGTCTGAGATCAGGGTGTCAGCATCCTTGGGTGAAGGATCTCTTCTGGGTTGCAGACTTCCCACTGTATCCTCACCTGGTGGAAGGGGTGAAGGAGCCTTCTGGGGTCTCTTTTATAAAGGCACTAATCCCATCCATGAGGGCTCCACCCTCATGACTTAATCACCTCCCAAAGACCCCACCTCCTAATGCCATCACTTTTGGGTGTTAGGATTTCAGCATGTGAATTTTGGGGGACACAAACATCCAGACCATAGCAAGTATTATGGGTTGCATTTTATTTATTAGAATTATCCTACCTAGACTTTGAACTTCCTGAGTCATCCACAGACCTGGCTCCTGGCTTGGCACTTTGTAATGTTCAGTAGATTAATCTACTGGATGAATCAGTAGATTTCAGGTTGTGGATTTATCAGTTACTGTGACCAACAGACCAGCACCCTCTTCTCTAAATGTTGAGATTTGTGGTCCAGGTGAGTTTGGAAAGCAAAAAATTCTCTCTTTTGTTGTTTATGGGTTTGAAACCTGTGTTTGCCATTTAAATCCTTTTAAATTGGAAATGGGTGCATTGTTATACATGCAAAATAAATACCTTCACGGCAGGCAAAGAAAATGAGAAAAACTTAGAAGAATCTCAATAGAAAGAACTCTTGACATTTGGGAAAATGTCAAGGAAAATAGGGAGCTGAGGGAGGGATGGAGAATTCTAATATCCTTCAGTTTGGGGTTATTCTACATTGAGATTATTTTGATTCAGACAAGTTCTGTGAAATTCAAACAAAAAGGGGTGGTAACCTGAGGGGCAGAACCCGTGACTACCTTGAAAAATGGCTGATGTATTGAAATGGAAAACTAATTTGACTGGGATTAGAGGCGAATAAGAAATAGTCCAAACTGATCTTTAGTAAGTTAGCTCCATATGCCCAATCGTCATCAGCCAAACTGTGAATCTGGAGTATTGTTGCAGGCGCAATATATCTAGCATACAGGAAGCAAGTTGCATATTTAAATATTTTAATTAATACTTAAAAATGAAGCACCAATGTTAGTACTAATTAAAACAAACATTTTAATTATAGGTGCATATTTAAATATTTCAAATTAATTTATATTTGAAATAGGAATACAGGACAATTCATATGCTAAAAGACATCAATTCATATTTGTCCTCCTGGGAAGTAGGACATTGAATTGTGCATCCAGGCTGCTGTGCAGTCTCGTGGGGTCTGTCTCCACTCTTTTATTGTCCCCAGGCACAAACTACTTACCGTTCTTCCAGTCTTTGGAATGAAGTGAGGTATAAATAAGGAATGGGGAAACATTTTCCATTCGATTTGGTACAGGTGCCCTTTGTGTACAGATAGGAGAATGTTCTATAGCTCTTTGCTTTGTGTCATAGGCCAAGCAAGCTTGCCACATCTGGCAACGGCCCAAACCCATAAATCCAACATCCATTTCTGGGCTGTTTTACATGAACCATTCAGTATAAGTTACACATTCCAGGCATCAATCTGCTTGAATATTGTTTGTGCCTTGCAAATAGCCCTACATTTATGCTTCAGAATCTCACTAAATGACTTCTTGTTCCATATCTGAAAGGGAAACGCTTGGCCATATTTATAACATTGCCAGTGGAAAAATCAAGCACCCACTAAATGCCATTATTTTATATTTTACTCTTAATCTGCCACTTTTTAAATAAAAGGAAGACAAATTAGAATCATAAAGCAAGAAGGTAATCATCCACACATTGAAAACGCTCCTGCAGGACATCTAAAGGGAAGAAGCCCCAAAGTTTGAACTGCCCCACTCAAAGAGGGCAATTTTCATATCATGATGGAGCTATAAGGAAGAACAGGGAGTCCTTGGCTCTGGGAGGTTTCAGCCTCCAGTTTGAGGACACTGGTGGATTTCCTAAGACTGAAATATCTCAAGTCATCCATATTGCAGTCCTTCACCAAATGGCCTGGAATGTCTTTTGAATGTTAGTTTTCAAATACTTGCTTATGGAGATTTGATAACTGAGTTTCTTTCTGGATTGACGTGAGATTACACTTTGCTGGCTGTTACGATCCAAAACTGTTGTGGAGTGGCACGGTGAAAGAAATGGTCATCTGTCCCCATAACACTGCACTTGTATCGTGGCCAAGGTTCTAGCAAAGTGACTAGTTATTTTAATTTTATACGATGCATGAGAAGAGGACCCCAGAGACTGACAATACTCATTAACATTGGTCTTAACCAAACAAGAGAGTAAAAATATAGCGAGGAAATACGTTCTTTCTTTTTCCCAAGATCTTTTTGAAATTTTTTTTTTAGCCAATACACTTTTCTGTCAGTCATGTGGTTAAATTCCAATATTTAAAAACTAATTAAGAAATTACACTTGTTTTAAAGATTAAGATTCCTTTTTTTTTTCGGTACGCGGGCCTCTCACTGTTATGGCCTCTCCCGTTGTGGAGCACAGGCCCTGGACGCGCAGGCTCAGCGGCCATGGCTCACAGGCCCAGCTGCTCTGTGGCACGTGGGATCTTCCCGGACCGGGGCATGAACCCATGTCCCCTGCATCGGCAGGCGGACTCTCAACCACTGTGCCACCAGGGAAGCCCTAAGATTCTTACATAAATAATTTCCTTACTAAGTATTATCCACTGTTTCCTTAGGGGTTGTTAGAAAAATATCACTTTATTTTCTTGAGCCTGGCAAAATGGATAATTGTGCCCAGGCTTTTCTTTTCCACATTTCCGCACGCTTGTTTGATGTGCAGAAGAATCCCTGAGGCCGTGAAGTGGTCAAATTCTGAGCCTGAGAGCATCCACTGTGATGGTCTCCTCATTTGGGAGGGTTGAGAGGTCATCAGTAGACACAGGTGTTGACACAAACCTGCCCACGTTCAAGGTGGCAGAGTGTGTTGAACCCTCTATAAAGATCCTCTCTCTTCATGAGTCTCAAAGAGCTGTAGATGGAGATGCAACAAGCAAAACTTCAAACTATTATGCCATGGGAACACATCCCTGAAACAATTCAAGGTGGTTTGAAATGATTCTGGTCTCTCCCTAGTGAAACCATCGCTATCCTGCCCCTTGCTTTCTTTGACTTTTTCACCATTAGCTGTGGTAATTCTAATAATAAACATCCACAAGTACTTAAAAACTAACATTCAAAGCTTATCAGCTTTTGGGGAACCATTTCCTCAGTCATCCTGCAGATCCGTGACAGAGCAATGGAATGGTGTACACAGTGACCGTGGGTATCAATTCTCAAGAAGAGTGTACCCTCTCAGGGAAAAAATTGGAGCATGCGTGCACAATAATTTTTTATTAACTTATTTTAAAATTATTTATTCATGCTAATGTGCTCATCTCTTAAGTGCAGTTATGAAACATACCAAAAATAAGCATTGAAAAGAATGACAGAATGATGAAATAAGCTATACTTTAGATATCTTGCTAATTGTGATGGCTTTATTAATCTTAGTCAAAATTTCAAGGCACCGTATATACTTGTGTGAGATAATTGTTGATGGAAAACATGGAAATCTATAGTTCAAATAGTCTTGGTAACTAATAGTCTTGGTAACTGCACTTCTTTTTTTAAAAAAAAAATTATTTATTTATTTTATTTTGTTTATTTTTGGCTGTGTTGGGTCTTTGTTGCTGTGCGCGGTCTTTCTCTAGTTGTGACGAGCAGGGGCTACTCTTCATTGTGGTGCACGGACTTCTCATTGCGGTGGCTTCTCGTTGCGGAGCACGTGCTCTAGTAGATGTGGCACATGGGCTCATTAGTTGTGGCTCATGGGCTCTAGAGCACAGGCTCAGTAGTTGTGGCACACAGGCTTAGTTGCTCTGCGGCATGTGGGATCTTCCTGGATCAGGGCTCAAACCCTTGTCTCCTGCATTGGAAGGCGGATTCTTAACCACTGCGCCACCAGGGAAGCCCTGCGCTTCTTTTTGAGCTGAATTTGTTGAGTGTGATTTTTAAGCTTGTATTGGCACTTGTGAAGATATTCTAATAGGAGAAGTGTTAGGTAGCATTTCCATTGTTTCCCTGTTGCTTTTGCTGGAAGTATTAATATCTGTGAAAATTTTATGCAGGAATTTTTTTATTCCTGTAAAAAACAGAAAATTTACCATCTTTCTCATTTTTAAGTGTGTAATTCAATCGTATGGTTTATTTACTTCGTTGTGAAACAGATCTCCAGAATTTTTCATCTTGTAAAACTGAAATTCTACCCATTAAACAACTCCCTGTTCTCCTTCCTCTATCCTCTGTTAACCACCTTTCTATTTTCTGTCTCTATGAATTTGACTACTTTAAGTACCTCACATAAGTGGAATTATACAATATTTGTCTTTTTTTTTTTTTTGTAACGGGCTTGTATTACTTAGCTTCACGTCCTCAAGGTTCATCCATGTTGTAGCATGTGACTATGCAGGAATTTTTTAAAGCCACTTACCTACTGTGGTGCGATTAGGTTGGTTAAATGTAGGTGTATAAATATAAATCCTCTTACCGGAGCACAAGGAACTGCAGTGCAGCATGTGGTGATATTCCAAGAGCAACTTAAGAGTGAGGGAGTCATAGAAATCAAAGTCATGGTTACCAAAGGGGAAAGTGGTGGGAGGAGGATTAATGGATACATACCACTATATATAAAAGAGATAAGCAACAAGGTCCAACTGTACAGCACAGGGAACTATATTCAGTATCTTGTAAAAACCTATAATGGAAAAGAATCTGAAATAGTATATATATATATATTATATATAATATGTATATATAAAACTGAATCATTTTGCTGTACACCTGAAACTAACACAACATTGTAAATCACTATACTTCAATTAAAAAAAAAAGGGAAAAAAAGAGGGAGGGTGTTCTGGACAATCCTCAGTCGTAGGATTTCCACTGTTTCCCACCCACCAAATGATGATGTCGATATCAATCCAGATAATAGCTACTGGTAACATCTAATTTCTTTCTTACTGATCTTAGATCCTAAACTGATATACATAGACATTCTGAAATTCTCTTCACCACGCATAGTTGTAAGAGTTGAGCACCTTGCAGCCCCTGAGGTGCCATCCATTCTGCAGTCTGTGTCAGTGGTGCCCTCTGGAGTTGTGCAGTGCACAACCTGTGTAGCTGAACGTGGTGGTCCTGCCCCTTCCTGGGGCGCAGCTGGCCTGCTTAAAGACCATTGACCCAGAGAAAGAAGGTTGTTTCTACCGTCCTGCTTAGACTTAAAGGAGGCCCTATTGTCATTTCATTCCAGGTAGTCATTTAAAATAGGGAACTGAGTGCCCCAAGGCTAATCCTGTTCAAAATCACAGAGATTCTTGAGCAAAAGTCAGGCTAGGTTTCACTTACACATTTCCTATCCTATTAAATTTCTCATTTTCTGACATATCCTGGATACAGTCCAATTTCTTTTATACCTGTCCCAATTCCATTTAGGACTTAGACATGAAACATATTAAAACTAATATTGTCCTGGATTATTTTTTTCCGAGTAAAAAAAGAACAACCACAGAAATCTTGACAAAGTTATTCTTTCCTTCACCAGGGCTTCCACTTTGTTTCTAGAGGTTCACGTATCCAAGCCGACCCCCTCACCCTCCCACCCCAATCACACATGAAGTTGGTAAATGTCAGTATTGCTACTCTTGTACAATATCTCGTAAAGATCTCTGTTCACAAAGTTTCCTTCTGCACCGTCCAGCAGAGTTTCCTTGACTTTGAGTTTACACCAGTGGCCTTCATTCCTTGCCTTACCCTCCTTGGCTCTGTTTGAAAGTGCAAGACCATTCTAAACCCCCAAAATCAAACTCTTAGAAAATGTTTGCTCAGGCAACAGAGTCCTTTTCTATGGCAAAACCATTGCAGGTACAGGCAGACCTTGGAGATATTTTGGGTTCAGTTCCAGACCACTGGAACTGAAATAAAGTGAATATCTCAATAAAGGGACTCACGCAAATGTTTTTGTTTCCCAGTGCGTACAAAATTTACATTTACACTGCACTGTAGTCTATTATTAAGTGTGCAATAGCATTATGTCTAAGAAAAAGTACCTACCTTAATTAAAAATGCTGTATTGCTGAAAAGATGCTATCATCTGAGCCTTCAGCGAGTCATACTCATTTTGCACAGTCACATCAAAGATGACTGATCAGAGATCACCATAACAAATATAATAATGAAAAAGTTTGAAACATTGTGAGAATTACCAAAATGTGACAGAGACACAAAGTGAGTAAATGCTTTTGGAAAAATGGCGCCAATAGACTTGCTTGACACACTGTTGCCACAAACCTTCAATTTGTAAAAAATGCAATATTTGCAAAGTGCAGTAAAACGAGATATGCCTGTTATTGGTATTTACTTACCCTCTCAAATTTGTTTGCCTTCTAGATTATGAACATTTAAAAGACAGAGACTGTGTCTTTGACACTCTTTCATCTCCCCAGCACATACCATTCAACCCACATTGATGGAGAATCCATTATATGTTGGACATTGTGCTGGGTGAACAGGCCCCACCCCTCAAAAAGCTTATAGGTTACTGGGGGAGACAGAGTTCACATAAAATTAACTGGACGACAGGGTCCATACAGGGTACGGGGCTACTCATTGTATAGACCAAGTGCCAGGGAAGCATTGGTTAACATCATTGTGCAGACCTGGAAAGGGGAAGAAGGATGTGACCTGCAAAATCTTCCCAAAGAGTCAATGCTTACAAAAGTAGGGGCTCAGTACGTGTTGGTTGAAGAATAACCACCATAACTAATGGTTAATCTTAAAAGTCATCTATGTTAGAACCTCACGCGGATTTAGCAATCTTCAGGTCCAATGAATGGATACACATCTATTAGGATACTATTCAGTTATCCCTTGGTATCCTAGGGGGATTGGTTGGTTCCAGGACCACCCTGCCCACGGATGGATACCAATCCAAAGATGCTCAAGTCCCTTATATAAAATGGCATAATATTTGCATATAACCTACACATATCCTCCCATATACTTAAATCATCTCCAGATTACTTATAATGCCTAATACAATGTAAATTATGTCAATAGTTATAAATACAATGTAAGTGCTAAGTAAATAGTTGCTAGCATGCAGCAAATTCAAGTTTTGCGTTTTGGAACTTTCTGGAACTTTTAAAAAATATTTTAAATCTGCGGTTGGTTGAATCTCAGATTCAGAACTGTCGGATACGGAGGGCTGACAGTAGTTGATTTCTAACTCCTGCTTAGTGATGTAAATTGCTTTAAACATGCTGGACATTTTCTTCATCCTTATTAATGAATAGTTGGGTTCTACTGACTTGTCATATCTTTCTTTAAAAGTGTTAAGTGAAAATAAATCTGTTCAGTACTTTGGAAGCAGATTACATGAGGACAGTCAATACGATTTTTGGAATTGTGCATATTGTGTTATTTTAAAAGTTCCATATTCTGATTGTGAGAAATGCCTAAGTGAATTTAGATATGCCTGTAATCTATCTTCTGTGAGGGTATTAACGTTTGTCTATGGCAGAATATCATTGCACGCTTTGTATCTCAGAGCCCCGGAGGGCTTCTTACTTATTATTATTATTTTCTTGTCTTTGGAGTTCGTTCAGGGCGTGGGCTCATCCCTGTATTTATAGCTCAGTTCTCACATATGCATAAGTCCTGTTCAAAATACCAAGATAATACAGTGTCACATCACAAATATTATTTCTGGCAATGTTCTCTACCTCCAAAATGTGGGCCATTTTACTTCCTCTTGATGTCTTCTTAAAATAGATGTAGCCATTTGTCAATCTGTACTTCCACCAAATACCTCTTGCAAGTTCACTGTTATTTTTTCATCTAGATTTTGTCTTTCCCAACTTCAGAGCAGATTCAGTTCACTTGCGGGGCACTGTTCTGTGAATTTCCACATCACCCTTTTTATGCTGAGTTCTTGCTGAGAGCCAGGTTTGACTGAAATGCATGCAAGAGCTTCCCCGCAGTTGAATTTTGGATGAGGATTTGGAATTCTCACCTGACACAAATATATATGCCGTGTGATATAACTGTACGGTCACAAGCAGGGGCCTCAGGGGACCTTGCTCTGCTCCTGTGTCCCTTCAGTATTACAACAAGGAAGCAGGACAGGGGCTGAAGAGTAGAGCAGATTCCCATCAGAAATGAGGCCACTTAAAAACAAGCCACAGCTCTGTCATCTTTTGCTCCAGTCCATCTCTACCATAAACCTCTTTCCAGGTGACAGGAGCTCAGAGCTGGGCAGTCTAAGTGAGCCTGTCACTGGGTGGTGGGGAGAAGACCAGTGACACGATTTGGGGGGACAGTGAAAAATAGAAATGTGGTGCTCCCTGTTGAACATGATGAAGAATTTCGAGAACGTGATGCCAAGTGTGGGCCCTTTAAGTGAGGGACCCTGTAGGGGACTGCAAGTGTCACAGGGCCACAGGGCTGGCCCTGTGACGTGGGGGAAGGGAGGTGTGGAAATGGGGGCTGCCGATTGCCTTTTAGTGAAAAAAACAAAACTAAAAATAGAACTACCATATGACCCAGCAACCCACTACTGGGCATATACCCTGAGAAAACCATAATTCGAAAAGAGTCATGTACCAAAATGTTCATTGCAGCTCTATTTACAATAGCCAGGAGATGGAAGCAACCTAAGTGTCCATCGACAGATGAATGGATAAAGAAGATGTGGCACATATATACAATGGAATATTACTCAGCCATAAAAGGAAATGAAACTGAGTCATTTGCAGTGAGGTGGATGGGCCTAGAGTCTGTCAAATAGAGTGAAGTAAGTCAGAAAGAGAAAAACAAATACCGTATGCTAACACTTATATATGGAATCTAAGAAAAAAAAAGTTCTGAAGAACTTTTCCAGGACAGGAATAAAGACACAGACGTAGAGAATGGACTCGAGGACATGGGGAGGGGGAAGCTGGGACGAAGTGAGAGAGTGGCATGGACATATATACACTACCAAATGTAAAATAGATAGCTAGTGGGAAGCACCCGCATAGCACAGGGAGATCAGCTCAGTGCTTTGTGACCACCTAGAGGGGTGGGATAGGGAGGGTGGGAGGGAGACGCAGGAAGGAGGATATACGGGGATATATGTATATGTATAGCTGATTCGCTTTGTTACAAAGCAGAAACTAACACACCATTGTAAAGCAATTATACTCCAATAAAGATGTTAAAAAAAAAACAAAAAAAACAAAACAGAGAGACAGAGTGCTGCAACATAATTCCATGATCTCTTTGCCATGCTTGGAACTTTTTATATATAATTTTCCCCTCTCCATGTGGAAGCTTCCGGAATGGCCCACACCTGACCATGGAAGCAAGGTGGCTTGAGGGTCTTAGCTACAAATCAGATGCAGCTTTCATGCCAGCTTGGAGGAAGCCCACCCAGGGACATGCTTGAACAAGGAATCGATGATGCTGTCTGACCCCGCGGGACTGTCATGAGGTTGGAGCCATAAAACTGATTCAAAAACACTTGGAAAGCATATATTTTTTAAAGACCATATAAATGCTAAGCTATAACCTCAATGTGAAAAATTCCCCTGAGTTGGATTCCAAACGTCTTTACTGAGTGAGGTTGCTGGCTCTGAGGGGCCCGTTTCGTCCTGAGACTTTTCCTGCACTTAAGCCTTCCGTCCTCACCCTTTTCTCCTTGTGTGTGTGATGTCAAGGGACACAGAGGGCAGGTGTGTTATGCTTGTCCAATTAAGGGAACATTTTTGGGCTTGGGAAGTACAAAGCTCTAACCATAGTAAGAACCAGGTGGGCGGGTATGAGACAGGTTGGTGGCGTGAGCTCCCTTCATTTTTAACAGCCCCGTCCCTGGAAGGCAACCTTCAACTAAATTACAGCTGGGTTTTGTTTTCCAGCAAATTAAATTGTTCTGGATTTCGGAGGGATTTGAAAATAAAATTTGGAGCAATATTGCTTATGAAGAAGGCAGAGACATTAGACTGAGCTGGTCAGTGCTTCTGGGTGGGTGGGGCCTGTGTATGTTTTGTTTTAAGTGGAGAGACTGCTAGAATTTTCACCTCCCCAGGGGGCAGCTGATTCAATGGCCCATGTAGCTTTTTTCTTTTGTTCATTTTATTTATTTATTTTTGAAGCACAGTTGATTTACAGTGTTGTGTTAGTTTCAGGTGTACAGCAAAGTGAGTCATTTATACAGACATATATATATATATATATTCTTTTTCAGATTCTTTTCCCTTATAGGTTATTACAAAATATAGAGTTCCCTGTGCTCTACGGAAGGTCCTTGTTGTTTATCTATTTTATATATAGTATAGCTTTTCTGCTGTCTTCTAATTTCTAATTCACTTCTTGAGCTGTGACAGCTTATTTAGGACAAAGCCTTCCCCTCTCTTCCAAAAGTATAAAACCTCAGACTTTTACCATGTTTTGAAGCTATTTTTGTTTTACTTGAGTGGGGAAAAAATCCCTGGCTGCTTCTTTATTACCAGAAAAAAAAGACACTAGCTTCTGAAGCCTGGAACAGCCCCCTTTTGGAGAAGCCCACGGAGTAGCGAGTGGGGCTGAGTCAACGTCTGCGCTCCGTCACAACAAGTCAACGTACAGGGACCGAGCTTTGGCTTTTTCTTAGGAGGAGTGTCCAGGCAAGAGTTTATGAAGCTAGATAAACGTGTGAAAATAAACCGGGACACCCAGACAGAGTGAATTACGGAGAGAGAGCTGTCTGCAGGGTCCTGGAGCCCTGTTCTAGCATCTTACAGATCCTTGGGGCTTTCAGAGATGGCCCAGGCAGGTTGAGTTGACTGTGGCTGTATGTTGACCCCCACGTCCTTTTATTCAAGCTCAGACTTGGGGAGAGTCTGCCGATTGGGTGAGAGGCACACACGATGTAAGGGGGTCACTAGGTCCTTCCAGCTTCCTTCCACCTTCCTTCTCTGGTCATCGTCTACCCTCCTCCTGCATCTTCTCTTTCTAGAAAGAAAATAAATCAGTGATTTATACCAAACACACAAATGCATCCACAGCAGAAACAGAGGCCCAGGGAACTTCAAGTGAAAGTAACAACAACTAACAGGCAGAGGCTGCATAGTTTATGAAAAAAAATGAACATGCAGACCAGTATTCTGTCTTTGGATTCTCATCATAGCCATGTGAAATACATGCTTAATTTAATCGTATTTATTTTAATTCTCCACGAAGAAGAAACTGAGCAGGTGAAGAAGCAGCTGAATGAAATCACTTGTTCAGGGTCCTTCAGCCACATTTGAGAGCTGGGTTTCCTCTTTCCTCAAACTGCTGAGCCCCGTATGCCTCCGTTACCTTAACTTACTGCAAGTTGAATACGATGGAAAAGAAGGAGGCATTTGTCTTTCCAAGTCTCTTTTACCATTACTTGGCAGCCTGACTATTTTCTAGGGACCACATCTAGGTAATGTGACTATTTTTATCTCATTGAATTCTCACAACCTGATGAGGTTGGTGTATTGTTACGCCCATTTTATAGAAGCAGAAACTGAGGCTCAGAGAAGTGTTGTGAGCAGGGTCACACAGCTGCTAAGTGACAGAGCTGGAGAGCCTGGACAGCCTGATTCCAGGGCTCTCTTTCTTTTCTTTTTTTTAAAGTCAGGTTTATTAAGGTATATTTTATATATAGTAAAATTACCCTTTTTAAAGTTGTACGGTGGATGAGTTTTGACATGTTTACAGTCTTACACTTGCGATATAGACTATCAGACTATATAGACTATCAGACTCCCAGAAGTTCTTTTGTTTCCCTTTGGAGTCAGTCCCCTGGCTCTACTCTTAGCCCCAGAACCCAGGTTCTTCAGTATCACACCTTAACTAAAAGTAAGCCCAACAGGTTATGCAAGGTGTTCACAGTGTCTAGAGAATAGCACGATCACATAGTTGAAAATAAGTTAAATCGTATATTGCAACAATTTCCAAATGGTGCTTTACAGTTGAGAGCTGATGTATTAGACATGTAAAAAAAAATGACCAGGGAGGGGTGACGATCCGGGTCCTTGTCAATCACTCCCGGGTCTCACAGAGCAGACAGGGTATGCTGTGAAGTAGGGGGTGCTCAGCTTCCGCACAGCAGCCTCAGCGCAGTCTCCACTTGGGTGTCTGTCCTGGCCCTTAAACTGACGCTCAGCATCGCTACCTGGTCCCACTCGTGGGGCCTGGCTCTGGCCAGGCTCCTGTGACCACGCAGAAACCAGCGAGGAGCTTCCAGCCAGCAGGGCCCCTCTGCCGTCGCTCTGCCCTGCATCACTGTCTGCACCCGTGTGGCTGCAGACAAGGACGTCCGTGATGCAGCTGGGAAAGCCCTGGCTCTGGACTGATTCTGGGTCACGCCGTGTGGTTTAAAAGAGAACACTTACCTTCTTTCGAGCCCGAGACAGCATCCTGCCTCCGTGCACTTCGGGGTTCAGGAGGGAATTCAGCCCCGTCCCACAGAATGGCACACCCATGGAGAGCAGGCGCCCAAAGTGATGCGGAAGGAGGACGCCCCTGTGCTCTCTGGGACCAGGGTCCAGGGCACGCGGGGCAAGGCCAGTGCAGAGCTTTCTTCTATGTGCATCTAGAGTTCAGCCCAAGTGGAGGACTCTGTTCTTTGACGTGCTGCTTATTTGCATTATTCGTTTGCCAGGACTGCTGTAACAAATCCCACAGACCAGCTGCCTTAAACCGTAGAAGTATATTCTCTCTTGGTCCTGGAGGCCACGAGTCTGAGGTCAAGGTATCAGCAGGGCTGGTTTTTGCTGAGGGCTGTGAAGGAGAATCTGCTCTGGGTTTCTGTCCTTGGCTTGTAGATGACATCTTCTCCCTTTGTCTCATCATACTGTCCTCCCTCTATGCATGTCTGTGTCCAAATTTCCCCTTTTTATAAGGACACCAGCCTATTGGATTAAGGCCTGTCTTAATGACCTCACTTTAACTTGATCACCTCTGTAAGGACCCGATCTCCCAATCAGGCCACTTTCTGAGGTCCTGGGGGTTAGGGCTCCAATTCTGGGGACACACAATTCAACAAATAACACTGCAAATGTGGTGGTGCCTTCCACCCAATTTCAAAGACCATTTGGAACCTTCCATGCCTTTCATTTTCAAGGAGAATTGACAGCAACACATGTCATCGTGACTCTTTGTTGAGCTAAGTTGAATAAATGAAGCAAAGTGATTTTATTGGCATATTTGAGGTACGTGGATTTGAAAATTTAGAGGTATTTACTGCAAATGAATTTAATAGGACATGAACTCATCCCACGATGAACTCATAGGACTCATCATCGCATCTATGAAATTAGAGGATCCCATACAGAAGCCGTTACATAGCAACTATTCTTTAAATTGCAACCTTTACCTGTTGTGAAATTGTATGGGTGGTATATGCCATTTTTATAAAACGGAGGCTATATTTATGCATGTCCACACAGAAAAAAATGGGAAGCAAATACTCTGGAATATTTCAAGGAAGATTACCTAGATTAACTCTGAATAGTTGGATTATAAGTAGTTTTTTGCTTTCCTCCTTGTGTGTTTATTTTCCAAAATTTTCTTTTCTTGGAAAAGAAGATGGGCACAGAGGAGATTTTTAAGGGTAGAAAATACTAATTTAAAATATATGGCTATAGGATAAAGTATAAAGCAAATTTCAATAAGGCAAACCACCAATCCCTAAAAATGAGGGATCTTTTTACCATAAAGGTCAGGATGAAAATGCTAGAAGCTGAATACAGTATTTAAGGCGGAATTATTTGTCTTTCAGAGGTGAAAGCAGGGGGCGGAAGAATTAGGAGGAATAATGAAGGTTAATGCGTTTGTCATGCAAGATCCTGTCATTTTCTTTTTAACCAACTTTTTGGCTTTCTTTGAAACCCTGCAGCTGAAGTTCTCTTCTGAAATTGGTTTCTATACCTTTAGGGATTAAATTAGTGGATTTTTTTAATACTCAGTTTTTGGAATGTTACCAGGAGAAATATAGATGATTTTAAAATACTGGTGGCAAGAAATTAAATCAATTCTGTCCTTATCACAAAATGCTGGCAGAAAAGACTCTTCTGCTCTTCAGACAGATTCAGGGCCTTTGATTTGGAAGGGGCCTTTCATGGTGTGCCTTTGAAGTCACTGAGAAGCCACTGGTTTAATGACTGTGGTGGCTCTGAGCACCATCAGCTACCTGCTGGCTGACCCAGCTGTTTATCTTATTTCACTGCACGATCGCTGTGATTTCGCATCTGTGTCCATTTAAAATCTGATATTTCATCTAAGACACTCACGATCTTTTGTCAATAAAACATTATATGTAATGCCGTAGAAACACGCCTTAATATAATACCATAGGAACATGCCTTTTTTGTTTCTTTATAAACACAGTGATCAAAAAACACCTCAGAAGGGTGGGCTGAGATCTTTGGGGCTGGTTCTGCATCTTGTCATCTCTCCTGTGAAGGATATTGACCCTGGTAAGAATATGCAGTATCTGAGCCGTCACGGTCCCTGTGTCCCTTCTATGCCAGACATGCAGAGAGGTGTTTTTCCTCTTATTTATGACCCATCTGAGGCTCTGCTTGTCACGATGCTGCCATTTCAGGGGCTCCAGGATCCCTGAACCCATTAGCAGTCTGAATATCAGGATGCAACAGCACAAAAGGAAAACAGTGCCACACAGAAAAATAACTTCAGAGGAAATGCATCATCGGGGGATAGACGGTGTGAAGTAGCACTTGCTAAACAAGAGCTTCCAAGCCACCCTGAGGATGGGATGGACTTTTCTTTCCCTCTTTTGCCAAATCTCTGCAACTCCTTGGTAGACAGAGTCCAGCAGAGGCCAGATGTTGGGGACAGAGGGGAAAAGGTTAAAAGATGCCTTGAAACATGTATTTTCCTTTCCCTTGATACAGAGATGCCATCCACTTGATATTGCCCAATAAATAGTGCCTCTACTGGAAAACTCCTTCACTGATGGACAGATGGGGAGAGCACACTTGCTGCATGTCAGGTCCCTACCTGTGACAGCAGAAGCCAGAGGTTAGCATCTTTCCTTCTCAGGAGGGAACAGAGACTCGATAAGGGATTTCCCCAGCCATGCCCAGCTGGTGGGGTCGCTGGGACTCATGGTCCTCCACAAGATGTGGAACCCCCCTTGCCCTCACCCACCCCAGTGTGAGTTGGGGACCCTTTTCCGTGCCCCTGATCTTGGTCATCTTTGGTCAAGCTCTTACCCACCATATGAGATGGTTGGTTTAGTCTCTGTCCCTCTAGGTTGTGAGCCAAGCAAAGTCAGAGGACGTTCTCTTCTCCTGGGGATCCTCAGGGCCCGGCCCAGTGCCTGCCTCATAGAAGGAAAAGTAAATTGTTAGTCCAGGAGCGCGTCACCCCCGGGTTGCTTCCGGGCCTCTGTCTGACGCTAAATCCGTGACCTTCACTGCCCATGGTTTTGTGCATTGGTGAATGTACCTAATTTTGATAATCTGCTTTTGAAAAGAATCTTTCATTTCTTAGCCTGGGAAACACCAGAGTCCTCTAACTGGGGAATTTTCCTAATGCAGCCCCAGTGACAGGCTGACCCCAGGACTCTGAGAAGCCCATTCACTTCCCTCCCCTGATGGCTGGATAACAGGACTGAGAAGAAATGCCTCTGTGAGCCAAAGGCTTCTGTGGGTCCCTCTGTCCTTTGTCCCCTGTGGACCTGGCTCCATGAGGGTTGTCGTCTTTTCTCCAGTGTTGTCAAAGCAAATGCATGCCTAGGGAGAGCTCGTTCCAGAATTTTGTGGCACAATGGGCGAGTTGCTTGGGAAGATGGAGGAAGAAGGGGTGGAGACTTGGGGGGACCCTGGGGACCCTGGGGATGAACGGGGACCCTTACTGCTTCAGAAGGCACTTCGTTCCCCAACTCTAAGGGGCCTTTGGAACTGGTCACCCTCTAGTCGCATTGCACCAAATTAAGCATCCAGCCAAGTTCTAGAGTGAAGACAGGTTTATCCACTTAATAGGTATAGATTCAGAAAATATTCTTGGACTGTCCGTTGTGCCCCAAATTTCACCTGCTGGAATTCATTTCATATTTCATTCTTTCCAACCTTCTAGAATGAAAAATAAATATCTTTTCATGGGAACTTGTGTCTTATCCTAAAGATGAAAACAATATATACTGGCTGAATGATTTCCCAAGTAGACATAATCTGTCCAGGGTTCTGAGTTTGCATTAATGAGGAAGCAGGTTTTTGTGATTCCGTGTCCTGTGCGACATATGACTGGCATACCCAGTTTTATGGGTATCAATGGCAAAGTATGAAAGATGAGACCCTCCATGGCAGTATTCTAGAAATCGTATAATAAAAACCCACAGGGCTTCCCTGGTGGCGCAGCGGTTGAGAGTTCGCCTGCCGATGCAGGGGACGCGGGTTCATGCCCTGGTCTGGGAAGATCCCACATGCCGCAGAGTGGCTGGGCCTGTGAACCATGGCCGCTGAGCCTGCGCGTCCGGAGCCTGTGCTCCGCAACGGGAGAGGCCACAACAGTGAGAGGCCCGCGTACCGCAAAAAAACCCCAAAAAAACAAAACCCACAGAATGACAGCACAGATTCATGACTCACAGTCATAGCCCGTGAGAAAGCTGCGGATGAAAAGTTTCTAAGGCCGTATTAGAACAATTTTCTAAATCCTTGAAATGACTTGACTTCTTGAATCTTTTACTTGCTTTGGGGAAACATGTGGCCAGTCCATGGTAGCGCTGCACAGGAGCCTGAGGGAACTTCAGTGGTACGAGCTACCCGTCTTTGTGTACAATGTTGCTATTTTGTTTATGACTTTTTGCAGTACTTTTGACTTTCTAAAATATTGCATTAAGATATTATTTGCCTTTTTTCAGCTTTATTGAAGTATAATGGACAAATGAAATTGTAACATACTGAAAGTGTACAACCGGATAATTTGACATATATGTATGTTATGAAAAGATTCCCACCATCGAGTTAATTTCCACATCCATCACCTCACATATTTACCTTTCTGTTTTTTTTTGGTGAGAGCTCTTAAGTTTCACACTCTTGGCAAATTTCAATTTTATAAGAGTGCTATCAATGACAGTCAGCGTGGTATGCATTGGACACTCAGACCTTCCTCATAACTCGGTTTGTACCCTTTTACCCGCGTCTCCTGTTTCCCCCGCCCAGCCCCTGGCAGCCACCATCCTTCTCTCAGCTCCTATGACCCCCAACCCCAGATTGAACATATAAGTGATCCCAGACAGCGTTTGTCCTGATTAATGCGTTTCTTGGGGCCCTCTTAAATTCTGTGCCCAAGGCGAATGCCTCTCTCTCCTAACCCACTGGTGATACTCCAAGAACTCAGGTTTTGTGATAGATTTCACAAGGAAGAGTAGAGGACTGAGAGGTGACAGCACATGGAGGCTTGGGATGGACACGCAGCAGGCTTGTGTTTGAGACTGTCTGTGATGGGCAGGACGCCAGCATGCTTCCTATTCAAGCCGGCATCGTTGAGACAAGTATTCCTGATATGTTCACGGCCTCTACGTGTAGCACCAAAGGGGTCAGACACAGTGTAATGTCCACTCTGAGCTCAAAGTATAGGAGGAAATAGATCTGAAGATGCCTACGTGCCGGAAAATAGGCGTGGCCTCTTCCACTAGTGAAGTATCTAATATGAAAGGACCGTCCGTGACTTTGCAACTTGGTGGAAAAGAGCCGCCCAGCCAAATTGATATGTGAGTGAGGCACCTCTCTCGTGTCACTTGAGGCCCCTGTGGGTGGCCGGCTGGCGTGGGCTCCGCAGACTTCAGGCAGGTCTGAAGTGACAACGTGTCACCTCCTGCCCACACCGTGCGTCCCCACCTCCTTCCCCAGGGCGTCCTCCTTTTTCCCGAGCAGATGCCAGGTTGGAGACGCGGCCCAGACTAGAAGCATCAGGAATTAAGTTCTGTGGCGCATGTCTTGGGTCAGTGCAAGATGGGAGCTGGTGGATCCCGGGACACAGTTCAAGCATTGCCGGAGGGCGCAGGCTCGGGGTCTGGGTGCGCTTGGCGGTGCCAGAGGGATGACGAGTCCTCGCGTGGGCTGTCTGGGCCCCACTCCCCCACTCCCGCCTCATTACTGGCACCTCCCTCCCCAGCTGAGTTGTAGCACAAACGGCTCTTGCCTCAGGCTCTGCTTTCTGAGAAACCAGACTGACCAAACTAAGACATGTTCCTTGTTATTTTCCTGTAGCCTTTGGTGCAAGGGGGCTGTCAGGAAAAATGACTTCAAAAGTCATACTTGTCATGATTTAAAAGCATGATTTAAAATCATACTTTTTTTTTTTTTTTTCGGTACGCGGGCCTCTCACTGTTGTGGCCTCTCCTGTTGCAGAGCACAGGCTCCGGACGCGCAGGCTCAGCGGCCATGGCTCACGGGCCCAGCCGCTCCGCGGCATGTGGGATCTTCCTGGACCGGGGCACGAACCCGTGTCCCCTGCATCGGCAGGCGGACTCTCAACCACTGTGCCACCAGGGAAGCCCTGGGCTCCTTTTAATTGGGGTTTTTATTAGACTCTGTAATGCTATCCTTGTATTAGTTAACATCACCGAGGAAGGAAACCTCCTTCCCGAGACCCGTGGGAGTTGCCAGGTGAGGGTTTAAGGGCTGAGGACCCAGAGAAGACCTCTCCCGACCGTTGTTCTGCCTTATTCCCTCACATCACCTCACAACCGCTCTGCAGACACCCCAGCATCATGCAAGCCTCCAGCTTGTGCTGCAGAAGAAGGCGACTCCGATGCTGTGTGTGATGTTAACTTCTTGGGCCGTGTCCTTAGATGGGGACCTAGCATTTCCTGATGGTGAAATGGGCGCGAGATAGAAGGAGGGGGTTTTAATGGTGATGCATTTTCTCTTAAGTTATTTTTCTCTGTGGCGCTGTCTTCTTTCCCTCCATGTGGAAATCTCCCCACCTGCTGGGGTGGGGCCTCAGGAGGATATTGGGGGAGGCACAGGCTCAGTGGTTCCCAGGGCAACTCTGGAGCCAGTGCTTCTGGGTTGGAGCTCAGGCTTTGCCACCTCCCTGCTGTGTGACCTTGAGCAAGTCCTCTGTGCCGGGGGATACGATGTGTAGGGTGATGCTGATGAGGACAGTGGTGCTACCTACCTGGTTAGGGATGCCGTCAGAATTCACTGATGCCCAGGACCACTTGGGGCATGTCTGGCTTTAGCACCTCGACATCCAGCCTGACTCAGACCCTCTCCAGGTACAGATTCAAGGGAATTTCAGCCACCTCACCTGGTGATAAAAAAAAAAATCACGTGTGTTGACTGCTGTAGACCCCAGGAACAGGAGAGCTATTGGATGTTCCCCCACTGCTCTCAGCCTTGCCTTAAAAATGTCTCCAGGTCTCAACGAATTCTGAAATGAGGTGCTTTCAAAGACTACTTTTTTTTTGTCAGGATCATTTTCTGATCCGAGACACCATCTCCTTATGACATCTATCAGCTTCATTTTACCTTCATCATATAAGACCTGACCCAAAACCCCTATCTTAGAAATCCTTAAAAATGAACCCCTCTTCTCCCCTGTGCACACTTCATCTTGGTGTTCTTTAGGTTTCTAAAAGGTGATCTTTTATGGAACGAAGTATTCACAACATTTGAAAAATGTCAGTGTTTAAGGCATTTAAAGACAGTGGGGCTGGGTGTGCACCTATTTTGTACTTCTATGCCATTGAATTTGACTTTATTCAACTCTAAAACCCTGTCCTTTTATTCCGTGGAATTCACTTTGTTTTCTGAGTTGTCTATGAATTACGTGAGGAAGGCTGGAGGGGTTAAACCCTGGAGCGGTTCAGCCCCCAGGGGTGGCTGCTGTGCCTCTAGCTTGATCTTTCACGATGGTGATCAGATTTCCATAGAGCAGCGAACTTACCAGCTTTGTGTTTAAAAAGAGGAGACAGAATAAGTACAGGCAAGAAGAAAGTGGCATTTTTACTTGCAAATCGACTGTATTTAAGAAAGGTGTAATTTGGTTTAAATCAAGATGATGTGTATTACAGGTTGAGATTTTAGATAATGATGCCATGACGTGGGGAGCTCAATGGAGTTTATTGACGATCAGTTGATGCTTGGCCAGATGCAGCCTTCTTCCTCCGCGGGAACATGGGCAGGTCTGGATTCTGAAAATTCAAGAACTTTCAAGTGAAATATGAAGAAAGAACCCACACTTATCTAGCCTTTCCTTCCACTTCCTGCCAGAGAAAGGTGGTTTTTCTTCGCAGGACGAGGCAGAGCACCCCCGTGACCCCGTGAACTCCCCCGTGGGTGGGAGTTTGAGCTTCTTGTTGACTGAGATGGGGTGTGTGTGTGGAGCGCGCGCGTGTGTGTGTGTGTGCACACGCGTGTGCGGCATGTGTGTGGTGGGGTTGGAAATAAACGGGAGGCTTGGCTTTGCCTCTCTCTCGAGTTATCAAATGTACCAGGTAATAAGCGTACACAGGGATGGTTAATTTTGTTCACATAAGTCTATATCATTCATTCACCCTGTTTATTTACACTAATCAGAACTTGAAAGCAAGATTTTCCCAGATGATCCGGCTTCTGTTAATCAAGTGTTGGCCAAGGACCTGGGAATTTCTCATGACAACCCTGAGCAATATTGGGAACTGATGATTTTTTTTTAATATTGTTTTTAGGCTGAAGTCTTGGACCCAAATATAAATTTTAAGGGCACACTTATCCCTGGTGGAAGTCATCTATATTGATTTTCTCCTTGGTCAGCGCCTTGCCTCTCTTTCCATGATCCCATCAGATAGTTACATAACGATGACAATTCCTGAAACACACTGACCTTGGCAAGGAAGTCCAGTCTCCAGTGGTAACTTCCATCTAATTAGCTACATGACCTTGGACAAATCAGGCTCCCTGCCTGGCCTCATTTTCTTCACCTGAAATTTAGAGACTTTACAATCACTTTATTTTTTTTCAACTCAAAGCATATTTTCTGATAATGACCAGAAAATTGGATTAATGAAATACTTCTCTCTCTAAGGACTCGAACAATTCCAAACATCATGTTAATTAAAGACAGTCGCTGGGTAAGCCTCAAGGAAACATGCCTATACGTTTGCATATAGAATACAGTGCACATAGCTCCCCAGACCACATATCCAGAGAATCATGCCCAAAGATTCAAGACTAACCATAATATATTCATACTTTTGGTCGACCTGGTAAAATGAAAACACACAGCTGTTATCAACTGTTATAAACACAGACAGAAAAATAACTCAACAATAGGAGAAACTCTATTGACATAAGATTTTTTAGTTGATTCCAATTTATTTGAAGATGAGGCATTGAACATAGTGATTGGAACAAAACGATAGCAGTGTAATCGTTGACAAAAGGGACAGCTCTGATCTCGCGGCTGGCACAAACTCTTGGCTGTTTCCCTCATATTTTTGATGCTGTTCTGATCCATCAACAGTCTCCTCTCTGGTTTCCTTGTGACTAGTGACTAGTGAACTGCATGCATAGAGCAGTGGATCTGGTCCAGTGGGGTGGTGGTCTGTGACGTTCCGGTACATCCTTTCACGGGCTGATCTTTTCCTGGTCTCACGAGCATCATGCTTTAACCATCTGAGCTAAAGTAACACAGAACTTGATATAATGCAAGAGGTATTTGAAGCAATAAGAGAGACGAAAATAATCCTGAAAGTGTCTGATAACAATTTCTTTCTTTTTTTTTTATAATGCCTTTAGCGACAAGGAGCTGGGGCAACCAATGGAAAAGACAAGACATCTGGTGAAAATGGTAAGACCCCATGAATAGTCCAACTACTTACTTTTTTCCCGTCTGTAGCCTTGGGCATATGGCAGGTGCGGATCATAGCTTCCATCCTGATCGGCTACTATGTACGTCTGCACTTTGGTTTGGAGTGGATTTTAGCAACTCAAAGTAAGCACCGTGGTCTGGCTTTACAAAGAAAACTGAGCTAAATGCAGTGATGAGAACACTTTCCTTCCCAAAGGAGGACTCCCATTTTGGGCAACATGGTTACAATGCAAATATCGTTCTCTGTTTTCTTCATTAGGGTTGGTGAGAATCGTCCGAGTTGGTGTGAGGATAAAATGAGATCAAATGAGAGAAGCGCTTTGAAAACTGTGAAGGGCTCAACTTCACAGGAAAGGAGGGTTAAAACTCGCTTCTCTCTCCCTCGTACACAGAGCGCGGTGCTGGACCGGGGGAGGTCCTGGCTCAGTGTCACCGCAGGGATTCACCAGCAGATAACAATAACTGGCAGAGACCAGAGCATTTGCCTCCTTGATTCCAGTCTCCACCTCAGCCTTAAATTGTAGGAATGATCATTACATTTTATGGATGGGGAAACAGACTGGGAGCAGAAGAGCTGGGATATGGCCAGGAATGGGAAGAGTGTGGACTTGGAAAGAGACAGAGCTGGGAGGAAGCCCAGCTCCCCAGCTTTAGCGGTTGTGATAGAGGGTGACTGGTCATAATGAAAAATCGCCAAGTAAGTGCCGAGGGTTAGTTATGGTTCTGTGGGGTTAGGTTCTGGGTGTTCCTACTTTTTTTTAGTTACAAAATGAACACACTTTTTACGGAAAACTACTCCTGCTTCCTGCTGGATGCAATTTAGGCTGGTGTGCGTCCAATTGTGGATAATGCCAATCTCAAAAACCAGCTGTAAAAATTCCTTAGAGCCCTGAAAACAACTTAGGGTCCTCAGTCATGAGTCTGAGTGCGGCCTGAACAAGACTAAGGTACTAGAATCTTTCTCTGTGGTGCGCTCATCTGGGGCCTTGCTGACTCAGCTGCCTGTTTGGCACCATCGTACTGGACAGGGTCTGTGTGGTGGTGACCGCTGGGATGAAATGGTCATTATATTAATAAGCAGAGGGATTGGTGCCCAAGAATGTCCTGATCAGACCTGGGGGATTGAGGAGGGTGGGGGAGGAAATAAATTCTTTCATAAGCCTTTCACGATGCCCACGGCGTTTCTCATCTTCTCTGTGTGGGCTGTGGTGGGGGCGGGTTATTAACAAGGAGGTCAGGAAGCAGAGAGGAGCAAAATGAGAGCTGCTCAAACAGAGAAGGAAGGACGGCCACACGGGTGCTTCCCGGTTTGCTGGGCTCACAGATTCATATCCACCTCATCATTGGAGTTCACAGCCATGGAATCTGCCAACCTCGGAATCATTGTATTTAGAGTCAAAAGGCTTCTCAGAGATGCCCTTGGGCAGCAGTTCTCAAACATTTTCCTGTCACAACTTCTTTCCATTCTTAAAACTTCTTAAAGACCCCTAAGAGCTTCCATTTTTGTTGGCTATATCTATTGATGGTTCCCACATTAGAAATTAAAATGGAGAACTTGTTAAAGGGTTTACTTATTCATTCATTAAAAATAAAGTGACAAACCTATGACATGTTAACATAAATAACATTTAAAAAATAAAAAGTGATGATATTTTCCAAGACAGAAAAAAAAATTTAGTGGAAGAGTTTTGTATTTTTGCAAATCGCTTTAATGTCTGGCTTCATGGAAGATGGCTGCTTCTCCATTCAATCTGTTGTAATAGCACGTGTTGTGTAGCCTCTAGAAAATTCTATGAGAATTTTCTATGTGCACCTATGAGCAGATGAAAATTTTAAAAGCTACTAATACCTTAGTACCATGAAAAAATAATTTTGCTTTTGTGGGTTCCCTCAAAGGAAGGAAGTGCCCCCAGGGTACCTCATCCACACTTTGAGAACTACTGCTCTAGGCAACTCCCAGGTCATACAGGAGTTATGGAGTCTGAGATCAAGCAGAGAGGTGACCAAGGCAAGACTAGGTCCTTTGTGCTTGATACATCAGCAGCGCTGTTTTCCCCTGGCATCCACGGGTCCTTCAAAGCAAGTCTACATGCTCTGCTTTGCACCAGAGGGAATTACCAGCTGTTATAGAAGACACTACCTTCTGCTATTCTAAGGCATGAAATTTCCTTCAGATAAAAATTGATCCACTCTAGTGAAAATTGCGTGTGCCTTTTCTGGAGGTATAAAAGTTGATAGAAAGAAAAATATTCAAGGTGCTACGGATAAAACTTTTCTTTATGTAATTCTAGATATTAGAGGATATTCATTTTTGAATAGAAAAAGTTAGAGATTATTTGATAGCTATAAAATAAAGGTGCTGTATACATTCAAATTGCTATTAACATGTTCTGTCTTAATTTCAGATAAAACTGCTCATGTGTGATATACGTACATGGTATTTTATTATAATATTAAGTTTGTGCTTTTGCCTCTAAAGATGGACAAAGACAAAAGTCAGTAACAACCCAACAAAGATTGGGGTAAAGATTTCTAGAAATGGTCTAAAATATGTTTTCCTAAAAATCTAAGTTGTGTAATTCCTTATTCTTAAATTCATAATATGAGACGATCATCTTGGAATTTCTGTTTTAACCTAATATTACATTCCATTGAAATTCAGATGATTTTACTCTGTCATCACGGGTATCTAGAGAGATCTTTTATCTAATGTATATTTCCTATTAATACAAATGAAGCTGCCTACACATGTGGAAGGAACAGGGACCCATGAGAGCAGAAATATAAGGTGTAGACTATCAAAATGTTATAAGGTGGGGATAGTAGTCAATTCATTGTAAAATGAACATCCCTCAATTTTGTTAGTTGACTACAAGCCAAAGTGTTCTTATTTCAAATATTATGAATTTATTTGAGATCTGTAACACAAAGCAATGAAGGCTATGGTAGTGAATTATGGATGACTTGAAATTCTAAATTGGATCAGAGAAGACACAAGTCAGCTACATTAAAACCCCAGTGGGATCTAAAGTCTTGGGCTCTGCTGAAATTTTATTATATTGAGTATTATCTCAAAAGAGCCATTGGCTGGGGATCTGGATTCTCTTAAGATTTATTTTTGTGTCGCTGTTGTTGTTGCCGTGGTATTTGACATATATCCACCACGTACTATCCAGAACAACCCTGAAATTGTCCTTATTCTCCAGGACACCAACTTCTGGATACACAACCCAGCAAATCCGGATGTTCCTCGTCTCACCTGCAGTGTGAAGACGTTTTTTTTTTTCAGAAATATTAGGGTTGTATTATGTTTTAATTTAAAAAATAAATTCATTAGGATCTTGTTGGTTCAGGGATTTTCATTCCTATATGAACAAAGTACCCTTATGATTTGAGTAGTTTAGGCTAAGGACTTAGTTTGGTTCTAGATATAATGCCCTACTTGAGTGAAACAACAGTTCAGACCTCCAGTTACCGTTCATCTGCTACATTAAATTCAAACATGTTTATAAATACAGACACTACCATCTGAATCTAGATTATTCACCAGTCGTCACCAGTTTGGACACAGTCAAAAGATCTTTTTGTAAGACAATAATTTCACTGGATCTCTTGATTTATATCTTGATAGTCATCTTTCAGAGAGACTCTAAGAGTTAAATTCCTTTATTGACCTACAAAAATAGGAAAATACTGGAAGTAGAGTGGTTGCTGGGAGACTTCCAATCCGAAGGAAAGATTATAAGTAATAAACTTCTGGTGGAGCTTACTTTCAGAGCTTGGAGGCTTACCGAAGCTAAATTGAATTTCTAAAACTGGAATGGATTTCTTTTGACTTAGTGAACTGTGATATATTTGTTTCCAAAAGTCTGTCTTTGGAGGTGAGAGGCATGTGGACATATCTGAGTTTGATAAGAGAATCCCCCCGCCACCCAATCCAGGCTGTAGGTAAATGCCCAGAAGGAAGGTATCGTTCTGAAATACCATGGGGCTCACCGCCATTGTAGTTTCTTTGAGATGTGAGTAGCCGAGCAAAAACTCAGCACAACTTGAATAGGTGCTTCTTCTTTGGAAAAGAGGTCATGGCTTGAGAAATTTCTAGTAGGTGTGGGATTATGCTAGGAGCACCTAAGATTTGGTTTGCTTTGATATGATTATACAATTACTAACAATGAATAAGATCAAATGTTGTTGTACTGGGTACTCTCCTCTCCTTGCTTTGAATAAAACTAAAAATCATACACATTTAAGTTTATCTCACCTTTGGATTTGAGGGAACACACACACACACACACCCAGAGTAATTTTGTTTTTCTGCTATCAAGTAGGTAGAGAGAGATTGATTCAGAAGGACCTGCATTCATAGGCAGAGAGATACACTAGCACTTATCTGAGCCTGACTTTTCAAATAAGAAATAAAATTCAAATAGTTATTCCCAAAGCACTTTACACACTGCCCACCCCCTTTCCCCCTTGGCTCCAGAGCGCGCAGCAGACGCCCCATTTTTTTCCCTGTGGTATTCTTGATGACCTTTCTATGCCTATGCATCGACTTGGGCAGATTGTCTGGGGGTTCATTTAGTCTATCACCTCCCCTTGGTCTGTGGAAGTGTGTGGGGCAAGGTCGTGTGTGCAAGGATGGAAGATCAGCTTGGAGTAGAAAGGGATTGCTTTGAGGCCGGGAACAGAAGGGGACTTACTGTGTGTTTACTACCACACCCAAGAGAGAAGTTCAGTTCTGGCAGGAGGTGCTGCCGGGCTGGTCTGGTTCCCTGGGCCCAGGGAGGTTAGGATGGAAGGCAAGGGGGGAAATGCAATTTCCAGAAAGGCCATGGAGGGATCATCTCCTGTAACTGCCTGTGGTGGACACATGGCTCGGTTCTGCTTCTAATACCAGATGGGATAAATCAGAGTCTGAGACTGGATGGAGAGAATTTGGATGTGTGTCGGTTCTGCAGGCTGCTCAGGGTTCTGGAAGCCGGGGCGGGGGGCTGTGAAGCTCTCCTCCACCCTGAGGATGTAATATGCCAATTCTGCATGAATCTCAGTACGAGTTATGTGGAAAATTACCGCGCTGAGCCTCTAAGCCCCTTCAAACAGGGAAAATGATAACCTTGAATGTTGAGCTGCCACAGGTCTCAGAAATGTGCAGGTTAAACTTTCAGAGACTGCATCTGGCTGTGGGAAAAGCACCCCCCTAAAGTAATCGATCACTAGGGTGTGCAACGATTCCCAGGCCAAGAAGCTCTAAACCGGTTTCCTGTTAGAGCGCTAAAACCTGCATGAGGTCTCGAATTCACCTGGACTGATGTATTGTGTGTGCTGCCCTGAATCCCGAGTCACACAGAGCTTTCGAGGTGAAAAATCAAACGGTTCTGGTCTCTGTCGGGGGTCGCTTGGCCCTTTCTCCCCTTCTTTTTCTGCATTTGAAGTAACCAGGAAAAAAAATTCGAAACAAGAATGGATGAAATACGAACACGGCTTCCAAATACTATTAGCAGGACGTGCCCTTTGTGCTATTGGCTCTGAACTCTCTAAAGAATCTCTGTTCCGGAAGGAAGATATGGATACACATGTTTGCTTCTGATATTGATCCAGATGAGGAAGGAATGAAACTGGAATTGCTTCTGAAGCCTGGCTTTTAATCAGGGTATCCACACACACCTGGTCAATGGGTAATATCGTTCAACAAGTGAATCGATTCTTTGTGAAGGTTATTTTAGGGATTAGTGCTGACAGGGAATTTATTACTGCCAATCTTAGTTACAGGGGTGATTTTCCCCCTTCAGGCTGAGCGTTATAGTAACGTCAACGTGCTAGTAACGTGCTTGGACAAACACGATGCTTCTAATTCAGTGTCTTTGGAGTAAACATGCTTGAAGCATCGTTAATAGACATGGAGCCTTTTACCTGCTCTTGGTTATAATTCTGTACGTCTTTAGGCGCTTGCATAGTTTAAAATGCTCTCACACACAACCGATTCCGTGGCCGACTTGGGAGGTGGGTAGGGGAGGTGATGTCAGGCCAAGTTCCTTGAGAAGTCAGGTGATAGGCCCCAATGTCACATAAATCATCTGGACCGCCATCTAAACACACCAGCCTGTCCCCAAGTTCGCTCTCTCCTGAGTTCTCCTTGACGGGGAGTCTTGGGTGTAAACTGGCCACTGGGGTGGGCTGTGGTCTGAGCTCATAGAACTGAAGGAAGTTAACAGACTTACACCTTGGCCAGGCTGGAAACCGTAGTCTCATCAGCACCATCTTTTCATCAGTTTACTTAACTGTTCTCTGGCAAAGAGGTGTGATCACAGGCTGATTACAGGGACAGCCCTGCTGATTTTCAAAACTAAACAACTGAAGCGATATTCTAATTTGTAGGCTTATCCTTATTTCCTCTTCCCTTCCCTCCTCTCTTCCTGTCTTTTAGAGATTATATGTTACAGCTTTAGACTAACTGAAGATAGAATTTTGTATCATACGGAGAAGGCCCATATGCTTTAGCGTTATAAATTATAACTGTTAGTTATAAGTTATGCTGAAAGAATTGCTACTGAAAGATCTTTTTAAGCCTATGAAGTAGCTTGTACCAGGAAAATGATGATCCTATCCTTTGCCCCGATCAGGAGATAGGAATACTTCCTATTCTGCTTATCAGTTATCTGTATGGACGTAATGCGTCTCAAGTGCTTGAATATGTTTTGCTCTTTTAAGTAGGTGATACATTCATAATTTTATTTATAGAATTAATTTGCACAGCAAACAGCTTTTCAGAAGAGAGAAACAACTAGAATTTCAGCCTGAGCTACATTTCAGCCTGAGTTAAGATGGTTGAAATTTGTAGGGTTCCTATCAGTGGGTGTATCTGTGATTACAAAGGCATGTAGAAATCCTTTTGAGCAACAGAGTGAGCTGAATTGTCTTCAGAGACTGGACCTCCTCTTAGGCTGGACCTGCTGTCTTATCTGAGTTGTGCAGGAAAAGGAAATCTCCGTGTCTCTGTGATCATCTCCTGGCATCCTTAGAGCACCCTCAGAACTCACTCAGACCCAAGGGCAGAAGTCTCCCTGGGTCTCACCAGAAAGTTCTCTGCCAGCGATTCTAGAACGTCATTGTGGGGTGAGCCCCGGGGGACTGTTGTGTGTTTCTGTAAAATCCACGCAACACGACTGATTGGTTTTGTCCAACATTCTTAATCAGTAACGAGTTGGAGTTTCCAATCAATCCTAATTAATTGCCATGATTTGGCCCTGAATTCAGACGATTCAGTCAAGAAATGGTGCTATTTCACTCCAAGTACAATTTTTTATTCTTTCCTAAGTGAGCCCCTCGTGCTCAGGAAGTGACCACTTTTCACTAACTTTGGCAAGCTGAGGACAGACTGGCTCTGAGTCCTCTTTTAAAAAAACTTTTAAATTGAAGGATAACTACTCTACAATATTATATAAGTTACAGGTGTACAATAGCAATGGACATTTTTAAAGGTTATACTCCATTTATAGTTATTAGAAAAAGTTGGCTGTATTCCCCATGTTGGGCAGTATACCCTTGTAGCTTTTTTTACACCTAGTAGTTTGAACCTCTTACTCCCCTATCCCTATATTACCCCTCCCCCCCTTCCTCTCCCCACTGGTTACCACTAGTTTGTTCTCTATATCTGTGACTTCTTTTCTGTTACATTCGCTAGTTTGTTGTATTTTTTAGATTCCATGTATAAGTGGTATCATAGAGTATTTATTTGTCTTTCTCTGTCTGACTCATTTCACTCAGCATAACACCCTCCAAGTCCATCCCTGTTGCTGCAAATGGCAAAATTTCATTCTTTTTTATGGATGAATAGTATTCTACTGTGTGTGTGTGTGTGTGTGTGTGTGTGTGTGTGTGTGTGTGTGTATCTCACATCTTCTTTATCTGGAATCCTCTTTTTAAGAGTGACTTCAAAATGTGATAGTGGGTTTAGCTGGCCCTGCGCTAAAAGCTAGTCTAGCAGACCAGCAGCATCACTGTGGCTTTGCCTCACAGAGGGCAGGTGCCTCCCACTTTGGGGGGAGGCAGGAGAACAAAGGCCGTGGATCACCACAGTGGAGTTTGTCTCGAGGTTGGCACGGTGTCACCCAGCCACAGGCTCTAGAAGACAAACCTCTATAAGCTCATCCTCAGCTGTTCTCTGATTGCTGCCTTTTTACATCTTTGGCTCTCTGCAAAGGACAGGGCTGGCTGTATCAGTTGTAGGGTCCAGGGAATATTGAAAGCATGGGCTCCTTCTTAAAAATTATTAAGCAGATCATTCAGTCCAGCCCTGGCTATGCTGAGTGAGGGTCCCTGCGCACGTTGCCTGCCGTGCAGCCGGCCCGAGGGGTGCCACAGACAAACTCCTTTTTAAAAACAATTCAATATGTATCATTCATTTCACAATATGTTTTTTCCCAGCACTTTCTAAATTGCTACCCTGGTTTAAGCACAGCAGATAGATAATGGGAACTTTTTAGTATGAGAACTGATTTGCATCTAATTAATTCTCCAAGTCAGGGGTGCAAAACTTCCCTTCTCTTTATATGTTTCCTTACCTTTTAATGGCCTTGGCGAATATTCCTGGATCACTTTGTATATTGGTTGTGACTCTGTAGGATTTCTGGTTTGGGTTCTGGCTTTGAAGAGGATTAGAGATGGCTACAGGGTCTTCGGCTGCTGGAGAGGGAGTTCTAAATCCCCTCCTCCTGCTTTGGGGCAGCTGGGACTCCTCAGGCCAATAGCACACAGCAGAGGGGAGGCCTGTGAGTGTCCGGGCTGGGACCTTAGGAAACTGGCAGCTTCTGCTTTTTCTCTCTGGGAACGTTTGCTGTGGGAGAAGCCAGTTGCCACTTAAGAAGTCCTGCTACCTTAAACCATCATGCTGTGAGGAAGCCCAGCTAGCTCGTGGGGCAGCCATTTGGAGAGATGCCCACCCAGCCAGTGACTGTGCCAGCTCTCCCCACCCGGCTGACAGATGTGTGGGTGAAGGTCCTTGGGTGACCCCAGCCCCAGGGCCTTCTGGCTGCAACCGTGTGGGTGTCTCCGTCCAAGAGGAGCTCAGCTGAGCTTGCCAACCTACAGAACTGGGGGCAAAGAATACTCAGATCTTGTGCCTAAGCTGCTAATTTGGAGTGATTCATTCCCCGGGAATAGTTAACTGGGACACACGTAACCCACTCATCTTTGCTAACCCATCGGTTGCTTCTCCTTCACTCACTCTGCCCTCCTTCAAGTATATCCTGGATCATTTTCTTTGCCGGTTAGTATAGCATCCCTTCAGAATTCAGACCTTTGGGTCCTTAATAACCAGAAAAGGGATGCTGCAAAACACTCTGGACTCTAGCTTGGTTTTGCTCCTTCATTCCTTCATCCATTTATTCAGGAGATATTTGCTAAGCACCTAATATACGTTGGAGATGGTACTCAGAGCTGGGGATGCGATACTTCAGAAAAGCAATGCCGGGAGAGTGAGGTCGGATGTCCTTAGTAACGAATGTATCAGTCACAGTCCCGGGAGAAACCAGAGGGCACCTTCCATGTGAGTAATTCGAGGAGAGTTAACTACCAAGGGACCATTTGCAAAGGTGCGTGCAGGGTTCAGGGAAGCCCACCAAGAACAGCGTAACACCTCAGACTAGAAACCGCAGGGCCTGCAGGGAGGCAACAGAATCCAGAGAGGGCGCTGTGTGCAGAAGCAGCCTGACAGGGGCTGTGGTCTTCTGAAGGACATAGCTAAGCCTCGGGCAGTTTTGCAAACTTCTAGGGTTGCCAGATTCAGCAAATAAAAATACAGAATGCCCAGTTACATTTCAATGTCAGATAAGCAAAAAAAAAAAAAAAAAAAGTATAAGTATATCCCATGGAATAGTTGGAGCGTACTTATGCTAAACTTGTTTTTTGTTGTTTATCTGAAATTCAAATTGAACTGAACAGTCCGTATCGTATCTGACAACCCTAGCAGGGAAGGAGGCAAGGGAATAAATACCCAGATCTCGTTCTGTCTGTCTTCTGATTGCCTCTAGGACCACGCTTGGGATGAATCCAACCAAAGCCACAGCACAACGGTTAGGGAAAGGGTGGAGAGTGAATCAGGAGGGGCGAGAGGTGAGAACTGCCTTGCATCTTACCCCTGCACTTCTCCGACTGGGCTGTGGGCCAGGTCACCCGTGCCCTTCTCAGTCTTCCCTAATTAAAAATGTAGCCTGTTATACTGTAAGTGATTGCAGCTTTACAAAGACAGAATAGGAGTGATTTTTGTACCCAAATTCTGGATTGGTTTCAGGACAAAAATAAAAGGAAAGAAAAGAAAAGCAGTCCATCAATATCATCCTTTTATTTTAACTGCGGTGTTGTTGGTTGGCTTAATAATTCTAAAAGAAGGAAAACTGTCAGACCTTTTGGGAAAGATGACATATTTGACATTCTTAGAGCAATTAGGCTGTCCCTGTAAAGGTTAATGTGTGTTCACACAGTCAGTTTTAGCCTCCCAGCTCAACTCAGGTGTCATTCAAGGGTCAAGGGAGGTGGCCAGAGATGGGGGGTGCTTACCGGGAATGCAGCCAGGACGGGGGTGAGGCTGGACGTATCTCAGTCCAGTCTCAAGAGAAACCTTATGGAGAGGCCAGCCAGAAAAGGGGGTGGGGGGCAGAGCAGGCCTGGTTCCCCCCTGAAGTCAGGGTTATTGGGACAGTAGGGAGAGGACAGCAGCTTACAGCCTCCTGGGGTTTGGGGCCACCAGGGCCCAAATAGGGATGGGGCATGTCCAGGCCCCCTCCAGTGAACTGGGGCTGGAAGCCACACCAGTTTCCAGAAAAACTGCTTTCAGTGTGCATGTGGGATCTACTGTGTCAGTGGGTAACTCAGCCAGCCGCCCTGGCCACCAGAAAGGTGGGAGAAGGGGGGCTGCCAGGACTCCAGGTGTCCCCCGGGAGACCTGGACAAACTTCCGTCTGGCCTGGGGCAGGAGTATTGATCTGGGATGGACGGCACCGTGCTCTCCCAGCCAGCGCTGCAGATTAGAGATGCTAACCTTTGCCTTCCCTGTCCTGGGGAGGCATCAAAGAGCAGATTTGCTTTCATTTTGGTCCCTCTTGGATTCCTGGGTCCCAGAACTTTGAATTAAACTTCAAACTTGTGACTGTGAGATCAGCTGCTTAAAAGAATATGAGAAATGACCATCTCTTTCTTTTAATTAAGTACAAACCAGAACCCAAATCTTCATCCCTCCCCTTCCCCACACAACCAGGGAGATTGTTCTTTCGGGCACAATGGTGAAGATATTTCCCAAAGAAATGAGGATTTGAGCCCCTTTAATATAAGCCAGACTTTGAAACTTCAAGAGGGAAGAAGCAAGGCTGTGGGATCATTGAATTTAAAAGATAATTATTTATAGACTTCACTTTTTCCAGCATTAAGGTGAAGGAATATTTATTATTATTATTTACAGAAATTGCCACTTATGAGTGAGAAGGCCAATTACTTGCATATTACTAGATTTAATTTAATAAGACATTAAAAAGTTATATTTTTCTTGAAGATTACCCCCTTTCTCTCAAAAAGCGAACTAAAGAATAGATGCTTCTTATCAACCCTCTGGGATGCTTTTGGGTTCTTGCTACAGCTGTCCTGTTCCAGCTGCCACTTTCCTTCTTCCTGCTGGGATCTAGAATTGAGTCAACCAATGATCAGCTGAAATATGTATTGATTCGACAGAGCCAGACCTGGGGGGCCGCAGGGGAAGGATGGGAAATGGGCAGATGACGAGGTGGCCTTCCTCACAGTATTTATGAGAACACTCCTTCCAGGAACTTACGATTATGCGAAATGGAAGCTCGCTCTATTTCTGTGCTTGGCAAGTGGCTTCTTCAGTCTTTCCAAAGCACATTCTTTTCTCTCTATCCTTCCCCCCGTCCCAGACCCTGAAGATAATTGAAAAATTGAACTGTGCTCTGGCATTCATTTAGAAAGCAAAATCTCCTCGGATGTCAGAGGGATGCTTTCGTGGCTTTGGTGCTGATGCGAGGGAAGTCACTCTCCCTTTAGACTCGTCCAATCACAATCAGCTCACAGAGCCAAGCATCCTACATGGCAGGGCCCATTTCCCACAGCACAGTGATCACTAATCGTGCTCATCACAGTGAGATGAGGCTTCTTGTCTCTGGCCTTCCTTAGGCTTCGGGGTTTCGGGGTTTCAGAATTTCAAGGCAAACATGAACTTCTTGGCAGTTTGAATTGATGTGCGCTCACCAAAATTCAATTTCTCACCAGCCCATAAAGACCTTGTTTTTATAGTGAGCTTTAAAGATGAGCTGGGTCATCAGACACAGCCCATGGCGATGCCTGTTGTAGATGACAGTGCATTTTCTGGCTGCTCTAAATGTTCCTCCCAGGTAGTCACGCTCAGTAATTGTTTCCTAGGAATTTCAAAAGGAATAGAGAAATGTTTAGAATCAAATTTTTGCTGGGTCTATCCATGGAAGAGCTGACACCACATCTGCCTCCTCTGCAGGGCTTTTCCCCTTTCAGTCAATTGCTTTTAAGTTTCTTTACTTTTTAGCCATTCCCCTGATCGCAGAGCTTCTGAACCTGCTCGGCGGCGTGGTCTGGCCTGAACACCCCTTCTGTGTCTCAGTTTTCTCGTGAAGCGGGTGGGGGAAGGGTGAATCCCCAGAGTCTCTGGTCCCTCTGCCATTCTATGGTTTGGCCATTTGCTGGCGGCTCACTCACAGTGAATCATTTCACTTTTTTGGTCCCCATGTCCTCTTTGTGGGACGATGTTCTCTTTGGACTCTTGTCTAATTTGGCTACGTTCTGATTCTGTCTCTTTTCTGTACACATCGAGGGAATGTTGCCAGTGAGTCCAAAGAAGAAATGAGATGCTATTTCTTGGTGGAAGCAGTAGAGGGGAAAGAAAGTACAGTGGACAGAATCTGAATCAGATTGTCACTGGCTGTGGACATGTGATAACTAACGTTAACTATCTCAACAAAATAGGTTAAAATGGAAAAATACGGCCTTTTGTCTGGACAAACTGCGTTTCCGAACGTGACTTATTTCCGTGGATGTTTCTGTGGTGTTCATTCAGGTTGACAACGAGGCTGCCCGGCTGGGGACCAGCCTCCAGGCGAGGACAGGTGTAGACGACAAGAGTCCATGCATGAAAGGGACACAAAGAGGTGGGTGGCCTCCTAGGGCGAAAATGGGCACACCTGTGCGCATAAAGAGGCTGCTGTCAGTGCTCCCTTAACCCCTGAAATTAAATTGTTACTGTGATTTTGCAGCCAGAAGGTATTGCAATTTTCTTTTGAAACTTTATAACCATTTCCCTTGTGGGCCAGGCAATGCCACCATTTGCCCTGCATCATTGGAATGGTATGTGAGGTTGTCAGCGGTGTACCCTCCCCAGCCCCATGGCAATTGAATATTGAGTTGCAGCTACTTCTGGAAAATGTCTCACTTGCATTTTCTATCAATCCAGCCCATTGACATCTTAAATGACAACAAGGCGTGCAGGAACGGCACTATAATTTTGAAATCATGAGCTAGATTAGTGTAGGGAGGGCTAGCGTAGGGAAGGCTAGCGTAGGGTCTTTGAAGGCATTGTGAGCGAGCTGCAGATAAGATGTTCAGTCTTTCAGTCTTTTTCTGTTCACACACCTCAGAGGTGAACAAAACAAAACAAAAATCTTGCCAATTCCATATCTGGGCTGGAAGCAGCCTGCTAGGTTGCCCTGGCCATTCACAGCTGGCAGAATAGAAGTCCCTGCTGTGTAGATTTTCAGTTCAGTTTAAAATGACTTTAGTGAAAGGTCAGATGCTATGGCTCTGGGAGCACATTGTTCTCGAGCAGACGGTTAGACTTTCTCTCCCCCCAGCATTAGACTGTTAGACTGTTAGACTTTTTCTCCCCCCAGCATTAGACTGTTAGACTGTTAGACTTTTTCTCCCCCTAGCATTCTATCTAAATTGGTTTCTCTCATCAGTTTCTTGTCATCAGCCTCTACTTAATGCTCCCTTGAGCTGCTGCCACCAAAAATGGATATTTTTTCACTGCTTCCATTTTTAATCTAGACAGGAATGCTTCTACTACCTCCGTTGATCATTAGAATGCTTCAAGGGACAATATTTTCATGCTGGTCCTTTGAAAAATTATGTGTTATTAAAAATTTATTTCAAAATTAAATACTGTTTTGATTAGGTTGCCTGACACTGGAAATTGTTTTCTTTTTGGAATTCTTGTAAGAAAAATATTCTGCTTTATTTTTGGTCTGTAAGAACTCCTGGATGGGGGGGGGGCAGATGGTCTCCGTACAAAGTTCAAGGCCTTGCTTTCCTGGCACAGGGTCACATAAAGCCCTGGTTAAGCAGGGCTCGTGGGACCGAGCACAGTCCACATCTGGATTCTTCCCAGGTGTTCTTCACCTGAACCAATAGAGGACTCTGGGGCTTTCACACATTTCCACTTACCTGGGAAAGCACGTCTTATTCATTTCTTCTTGGGATTCCTCGTCAGAACGTTATGATTAAACAATGCTTAAAACTAAAACCCAAACTCTACTGTGAGCTCTTCCTCCCGCATCTGAGACGCTCTGTGGGATTGAGCTACCTCGCCCAGAAATCGCATCACTTTATTCTTCCTTGGGTGTTTGATTTTATTCTCTTTTTACATATATGTGAACCCATCTTCCCGGTAAGTAGAATGACGAAGCCCAAAGCTTAAAATGACTCACGTCTAAAAAGCTTTCCAACAAATCAGCAAGCACTTGGTCATGGGCTCTTAAGATAGTGTCACCTTAAAAAAGCAAACAGAAGTGATGTGTTTTTGACTGAAACCTACAAAATGGGGTGTGGAAGGAAGACTGACACTGTGGGATCAAGAGACCAGAATGTGTTGAGTCTAAACCCACGGGCCGGCAGTTCCTGGAGCTGAATGTGCATCTCTGTTGACATGTAAAGACGCATTTGTGCACAGAGGCTCGCACCGCGATGCAGAGCCCGTCCCTGTCTCAGGACATTTGTGAAGCACAAGGTGCATCACCAGATGGGGAAATCAATGCTGATGGCAGCCTCGGGTTTAAGCTGTTGAGCTGTAATGGGGATTGATCGGTCTGGCTGCAGCTGGACCTGGTAGGTACCGAGCTCTGGCCATGCTTCCCAGACCTGCTTTCAAAGCTTTGCTTCCGAAGTCAAATTCTATATACACAGCGGACACATCTGCCCAATAGTCTTGTGCGTCTAAGAAATCTTGTAATCCCTGAAAATCTGCCAAGGAAAACACCGGTCCGCCTGGATTAAAGGCTCAGGTCTGAAGAGCTGGAGCAGTATGTGTCAGGGGAGAGAGCGCACCACCTTGCTCAGCTGCTGGCGGGGGCGGGGGGGTCCAGGAAGGGTGCAGAAGCACCTGTGACGCTGCTGGAGAAAGGCCTCTCTAATCTGTCAGTGCCTGCTGCAGAGAGCAAAGGGGAGGAAAAGAGAACCCCGGGTCCAGAGTCTGAAAACAGCTTTGGTCCCTCTCTGGCGTCCATGTGATGATTTTCCAACCCACAATGCTGTTTGCTTTCCACGTCATTCACAAAGCTTGGCTAATTTCACGAGAACCCTAAGGCTTGTCTGGCCTTTGTCCTCATCAGCTTTTCTCCTCTGGCTCGGAGTTCTGGAATGCATTCCATCTACCTTAGCACCTACCTTCCCCCCACCCTTTCTTTTTTTTTTTTTTTCACTTTTTATTTTATATGGAGTATAGTTGATTAACAATTTTGTGTTAGTTTCAGGTGTACAGCAAAGTGATTCAGTTATACATACCCATGTATCTATTCCTTTTTAAATTCTTTTCTCATTTAGGTTATTACAGAATACTGAGCAGAGTTCCCTGTGCTCTAAAGTAGGTCCTTGTTGGTTATCTATTTTAAATATAGCAGTGTGTACGTCAATTCCAAACTCCTTTAACTATCCCTTCTCCCCACCATTATCCCCTGATAACCATAAGTTCCTTCTCTAAGTCCATGAGTCTGTTTCTGTTTTGTGAATAAGTTCATTTGTATCAATTTTTCTTTTTTAGATTCTGCATATAAGTGATATCATACTATGTTTCTTTTCCTCTGTCTGACTTACTTCAGTCAGTAAGACAACTTCTAGGTCCATCCATGTTGCTGCAGATGGCATTATTTCATTCTTTTTTATGGCTGAGTAATATTCCATTGTATATATGCACCACATCTTCTTTATCCATTCTTCTGTCGATGGACATTTAGGTTGCTTCCACGTCTTGACTACTGTTTACAGCACTGCAATGAACACTGGGGTGCATGTATCCTTTCGGACCATGTTTTTCTCTGGGTATGTGCCCAGGAGTGGGATTGCAGGGTCGTATGGTAGCTCTATTTTTAGTGTTTTAAGGAACCTCCATACTGTTCTCCATAGTGGCTGTACCAATTTACATTCCCACCAACAGTGCAAAAGGGTTCCTTTCTCTTCATACCCTCTCCAGCATTTATCGTTTGTGGATTTTTTGATGATAGCCATTCTGACTTGTGTGAGGTGATACCTACCTTCCCCCTTTAAATCAAATTCTCTAGAATGATGCAGTGAGGGGAGTTAGAAATTCGATGGGGTCAAGTGAGGTTTTTTAGTATTAATTAGGTGCATTATTGCTGCTTTGAAGCTACTTGAACATGTCCCGTGATTATGATTGCATTTGACTTTTCTTTCATTTCAAACTTGGGAACTTTAGAAAATTCTCTATATTGGTGAAATTTTCAGAATTTAATCCTTTAAAGCTGGTATTTTGAAGTTTAGACGCTGGGGAAAAAGTGAGTCTGAGAAGGTTCCACCCTTCTGAAGTGGTAAAACCAGGTAACATAAATGAAAGGAAAACCCTCCAATTATTTCAAAGCTCTGAAAGGAAGAGAAGAAAATGGACCTGAGGCAGAATGGAAGGAGTGGGCCAAAACCTGGTTGGGGAGAATGCCTTCCTAGGAGCTCCACCTAGCTCATGTTCATTTCTTAAATTTTCAAGCACTTGAAAAGCTACATACTTTCAAAAGCTAGAAGGGGAAGGGTATGGTGAGAGAAGCTGATGCCCCATGAGGAGAAAAGGAGAGATGAAGCAGGGAAACCTGCGAGTGATGGTTGGCAAAGGTTACTGGATATGCAGGCAATATTTCTGTAAAAACCCCTGAGATTTTTAAAGTATTAAGTGCTATAAAGAAATGGCCAGCCATATCAGAAATTGGACAGATGTATATATCAGAAGAACAAGCATGTAGTTAAGTGAAGACAATGAAGCCATACTATGCACAGGGATGTGTATTTGAATTTGTTATCAGCTTGAAACAAAATGCTTTTAAATGAACTATACCCTTATAAGGACATATGTGTAAGTAGATGAGGTTTATCTATAAGAAGCTGAAACCCTAAGATAACAATGGCTTAAACAAAAACGGTTATTCCTCTCTCATACAAAAGGAATCTAGAGGTAGGTAGTCGAGGGCAGTCAGGATAATTTCAAGGAACATCAAGCATCTGTATTACTGTTTTGCTATCCTTAGCATAAGGCTTATGGTCCAAAATAGTTGCCCGAGCACCAGCCATTTCATCTGCATTCCAGCTAGTAGGGAGCAGATAGGAATAAGTAAAAAGGGCAAAGGGTTAGCTTTCTTTTAATGAGATTTCTTTCTTTCTACCCACATTGCATTGATCAGAACCTACGTCACCCAACAGTAAGGAGGATAAAAAGCTTATTCTGGGTAACCATGTGCCCAGCACCAAATCAGGGGTTTTATAACTAAGAAAAAGGGGGTCAATAGAGGCAAGAAATCAACTCGGCCACAACACATTTCTACTAGTGGAGTTTCTTGAGCACTTACATACCTGGCTGGCTTGCATGGAGGGCAGGTCTAAGGTGTTAGATGACTCATAAGTTCTCCACATTCCCCTTACCCCTAATCAGCTTGAAGTCTTCAGAGTGTGAAGGAGGGAAAACGGGGGCTTTTCTGAGAGGTCTGCTGTTAAGTGAGTTAGCTGCTGATTCCTGGGAAGGAATTTTCACCACGTACTCCGAAGAGGAAAGAAACATCTGAAGTGTGATCCTTGTGTCCGACAGGTTCTTATTTACCTACTTTCATTCAAGTTATTCTCCAGCACATAGTAAAGAATTTTCTATGTAAATAAAATGAAAGTCTGCTATCTGATGTCAACCCTTTCCCTACATAACTCCCCTCTCCTCCCACAGCCCCACATAAGCTAGGTGTGCCTGTAGGAAGGAGATGGTGGCACAGACAGCAGAATCCACTCTTGCTAGATTCAGCTGAAAGGGGTTTATTACAGGTTATCGGTGCCTTGCAGAATTTCTGGGAGGCAGAGAACCCAGCCCTGGCTGTGCACAGCCAGGAACAATGCATACGGAAACACTCAACCACACGGCAAGTTCTTCCAGCAGAAGCCCTTCTACTGCTGCTGCTGCCCGGCCCTTGGAACTGGGCACAGGATGCTTGATGTTTGCCGACTGCCCTGGCGAAACCCTGTGGATGCCTCTGCCTCTGTGTCTGCCGGACGGGGCCTCTTCCTATGTTTGGTTGCCTCCGCTGGGTTCACTTCTGCCTTCTCAGATCCTGCCACGCTGCACCTATTGGGCTGGCCCTTCGCCTGGGTGGCAGAATTCTGCTCCCAGGACACCTGTGGTGGAGGGAGAAGGTGGAAAGAGAGGGTACTGGGCAACCCAGCCTGTAGGCCCCCATCTATTACCACCAGGGGATAACCCTGAATTTGTCATTGCTCTTTACACATTACAAAGCAGCCAGTGCACACTCTCTTGTAAACGTCTTGAGACAGAAACAAGCCTTGATTCATGATCATGCCCATTTCAAACACAGGGGAGGATGTGAACCTCAGAAAGGCAAATCTGACCACACTCAGTCAGTTGGAACTTGAATTTGAGGCTTCTCTAGCGAAGCTGTTTCTTATCATACCTCATCGCCTTTATTTTTTTCCTAGAAAATGGAGACATTTTGGCTAGTGTCATGGGCTGAATTATATGTCCTAAAATCCATCTGTTGAAACCCTAACCCCTAGTGCTTCAGAATGTGACTGTATTTAGAAATATGGACTTTAGAGAGGTAATGAAGGTAAAATGAGCTCATTAGGGTGGGCCTTAATCCAAGATGCCTGGTGTCATTATAAGAAGAAATCAGGACACAGGTACACATAGAGGGAAGAGCGTGTGAAGACACAGTGAGAAGACGGCCGTCTACATGCCAGGCAGAGAGCCCTCAGAGGAGCCAAGCCTGCCCACACCTTGACCTTGGACTTCCAACCTCCAGGACTGGAGCCAATAAAAGTCTGCTGTGTAAGCTGCACTGTCTGTGGTGGTTTGTTAAGGCAGCCCTAGCAGACTAATACAACTAGGAAACCGATTTTGCCTTTCCAATAGAAAAACTTTTTTCAACGATATTTATATCGTTTTTTGGTTCTCTTCCTAGACTTAATGAGTTTGGGGAAATTTTTGGTCTCACCAGTGCTTATTCTTTTCCATTGATTCCCACAGATGTGCACTTATCTGATTACCTAAATGCCACAGCTGGGTAGTCATCTGAGCAAGGTACATCCAGGTAGGGGCCAGAGAAATGGGATTATGGGAGAGAGAGGCTTCATATTAACAAAGCCTGATGGGAACAGTGGGGGCTGTGGGTTTCAGAAGGCCTCTATTTTAGGACAAAAGAGAATTTCTCTCTCTTGGAAAAAGCTGTAAGTACCAAAAGGGCGCTAACTTGGTAAATGCAAAGTTAGGAGAAATGGGAAATGTGTTTTCATTTGATGCGAGAGAGAACACTGCAGTTGTGGAAAGCCACCCCCTTGCCTGCCGCCGCTAATGCCTGACCCTGCTCATTAGTCTCTGCCGCTTAGCACAGAACTGGAAAATTGCAATTCTCCGCACCAGCAGCCTCCATTCAATAAATCCTGAGCCAGCGGGCAGGAGCGAGAAATCGCCCAGAGCTCGGAGCTCGGAGCTGGCTTGCTGGGATTCCATGCTCCCGCCCAGCAAGGGAGGCACTGTTTTAACTCAGGAACAACTGGCTGAGGATGCTGTGGCCTCTTCCTGTTCATTTCCAGCTTTTTAAAGAATGTGTTGTCTTTGTTTTTATTGGCATTTCATGAAATGGCTCTCTGTGTCAACATCGTGATGAACTAGGTATACCAATTTATTTTTATTATTATTTTTTTCCCAGGAGGAATTGACCTTTTCCCTAACATTAGCTGCCTTGTTCTCTGGATGTATTTTGACCCAATTTGAGGCTTAAAGGATAAACATTCCAATTCTTACTTTTCTTATTTGTCCCTTTACTTTTCCTGCCTGGAGGGCTGGGTTTGGATCCTTATGAAGGAAGCCATGCTGGCTGTCCTTGGGCCACTCTGTGGTAGTCCTGGTCGGGAGAGGGTCAGTGGCCAGCTCTCAGGGTCCCCAGGAGCCTGAACACAATGTGTCAGTTAGCTTATATGTATCAAGGGCAACCCAACTGACCGATGTTACTTCTTTCCAAGTTAACATTTTTCTTTGAAAGAAGGTAGGACATTCTAAGAAATTTGGCATTAAAATACCCCATTTGCAGGGCATACTAAGTTAAATGACTGTTATTTCTTGATGGCGTGCTAAAATTTAGGTCCTTTTATAGTACGCTCTGTGCTTTGCCTCCTAATCAAGGCAAACTCCTACTCAGGACAATTATATCCCAATTTACTGCTTATGTGCAAATTTCTGATCGACAGGATTAGGCCTTAGGAGGTAATATGTTTCTAGAAAATAAATCCTAAAATATGGAGGGTTATAAACGTGTAAACGAAAGCCTTTACCTGTGTGTGTGTGTGTGTGTGTGTGTGTGTGTGTGTGTGTGTGTGTGTGTGTGCACAAGCCCCTGGGTTCACGAATTACTGCCAGTATCTTTAGGCAATGACTTTGCCTCATTGTAAACAAATGTGAGAGTTCCTTTGATCAAGCGTGGTGGTTAATATGATAGATTTTGGAATGATGCTGAATTTCCAACTTTTAAAATCATATCCTGAGCTGTTGCAGGATCCATGAGTAGCTCTGTTATACCTTGGATGACTACATGTCTGGTAATTTCTACAGAATTTATGCTAATTATTTGAAGTCTGCCACTTTGATGGTAACTGCATGGATGAAGAATACTTTTTCAACAAGTGAAGAATAATTTTTCAAAAAGTGTTTTCTCATTGGTGAAGGGCCCCTGCCCCCCGCTCCCAATCTGGGCAGGTGGGTGTGAGGTTTGCTTTGGGTTCGGGCCTCCTCCCTCCACTCTGTCCCCTTCCCAGAGACCTTACCTGGCCACCTTAAAGCATGCACACTCGCTCTCCCACTCAGCACCCTGCTTTATTTTTGAAATTTCTGAAATTCTAATCCTTATCCATGAATTTACCTTTTTATTTTCTCTTTTCTCAGGAGAGCAGGGTTTTGTGCTTGCGCTCTGTTTTCTCACAGCCCCTAGAAGAGTGATGGGCCCGTACAAGGCCTTCCAGGTCATTTGCCGAACGACAGAATTTGGTATAAATTCTCCTGGACCACCTAGTAAACGGGCAGATTTTCCAAACTGGTAGATGGTACCATGTGTTTAGACTTGGACTATTTAAGATTTCTTTTTCCCCCTAAGCAACATTAACTGGTCCATACAGAAGGCTGTCATCTTGGCCTCTGTCTAAGGCCCTGAAAGGAACAACATCCTGGGGAATAAAAACAAGACCTGGATTCTGAATCAGCCCATGGCCAGCACTCACTGGGTGCTCCTGGGTGAGGCACCTTATGGTCTCTGAGCCTTTGTAAAATGGGGACGGTGGATATCCCCTGCCGCTCTCATAAACGTTTGCAGAAGCCAGACAAGGCACAGAATGCAAAGTTACTTTAAAACCTAGAGAGCCCCAAAGTTAGATTAGGTCTGAATTCTGTCTCCCCCCAAATTCCTATGCTGAAGCCCTGACCCCCGCCGCCCCCCAACTGCCATTGTCCCTCAGAATGTGACTGTGTTTGGATATAGTGCCTTTGAAGAGGTGATTCAGTTAAAATGAGGTCATCAGGGTGGGTCCTAATCCAATCTGACTGGTGTCCTTATAAGAAGAGGAAGAGACCCCAGACCATGTGAGAACATGGCAAGAAGGCAGCCGTCTACAAGCCAAGGAGAGAGGCCTCAGGAGAAACCACAGCATCTGACACCTTGGTCTCGGGCTTCCAGGCTCCAGAACTGTTAAAAAAAAAAAAAAAAAGTCTGCTGTTTAAGGCACCCAGTCTGTGGCATTTCATAATGGCAGCCCTACTGGTTAATACAGCTGCTCAGTAAGAAATTTTGATGGGCTGTAGGGATGATCTGTGTTTATCAGTTCACACTCTGTGTTTATCATGCAAAGAGGATTGTAGTCTATCAAACCGTTCTCCCATTGGATGGATTTTCATGACAGCATCATAGACTTGTCATATCCATTTGGGATTGTCTTTACCCGGTAGCAGTTCCTTCCTTTTATATTTATGATTCTCGATTTTCCATTTGTCATCAAATGATCTGTAAAAGAAAATCCACTTACGTCTAGGAAGGAAGATCTGTTTAATGCTCAGGGAAGACTGGTTCTTAACATAACGACATCTTTAAGAAGGGCTACCTCAACGTTTCTCCTATGATATAATAAAATGAAAACCAGCAGGGCCATTCCCTGTCTCAGTTTCTGCAAGGAAAAGGCAATATCTCAGGAAAATGGTGTAAGGAATACCTAGAGCCGTGCAAAGTATAAATCTGAATAAGACTGGATGTTTTCCTGGTGGGGAGGTCATGGCAGCGCTGAATCCTGAGACATCCCAAGCCCCAGGAAGCACCATTTTTTCATCAGGCTGGGGCCATCGGTAGTGCTCTGTGTTGTGCCTGGGTTGTTTGATGAAGTGTCTTCCCAGGGAGGAAAGTCTAATTGCTTGGGACGCTTTTGCAGCTGTGCCTTTTGTTCTCAGAGAGAAGGTAGATGGGGACACGGAGAGATGGATAACGGGTAGGTAGACGGATACTGTGGTGGAAACAGTCAGCTGTCCCGCCTGATAGGTTTTTTTTTTTTTTTTTTTTTTTTTTTTGCGGTCCACGGGCCTCTCACTGTTGTGGCCTCTCCCGTCACGGAGCACAGGCTCCAGACGCGCAGGCTCAGTGGCCACGGCTCACGGGCCCAGCCGCTCCGCGGCATGTGGGATCTTCCCGGACCGGGGCACGAACCCGTGTTCCCTGCATCGGCAGGCGGACTGTCAACCACTGTGCCACCAGGGAAGCCCCCGCCTGATAGGTTTTAATCCTCACCTCCTCAGATTGCCTCATGTCTCTGAGACCAGATGCTCCAGGCAATGGGCCTGAAGGTCTGTGGGGGGCCCTGGTCCACGGAACATGGCAATTGGGGTCCTACTCACACCTCCTGAGCTCTACTGTCAGGAAGTGGGTTTTCCTCTCGTTCTCCAGGGGAGTTGGCAATTGCTATCTTTTTGTATCACACCAGTGGATTGGAATAAATAATCTGTTGACCATTCTTCTGGTAAGCTTTAGAACTCCTGCGTGGAGGGACATACAGAAATGATTGAATTCCAGGACCCCAGACAGATACAGGTGATAAGGACTGCTCAGTCCCCGGCAGTTTACAAGGCGCTCAGGCTCAAAAGCCACCGCCAGGAACCGAGCGGGATGTGTTTTGTCCACGTCAGGCATCGGGACCCTGAATAAAAACGTCAGGTGCAGCCCACCCAGTGCAGATGTGAGTGGCAGCAGAGGACAAGCGGGGTGGCTGCAGGGAGATCTGGAAATGAAGACGGCTCAGGTCCCCTGCACAGCTCACCAAGGTCTACTGTCCCTTCTGATGGAGAAGCTGTGCAGAGCCCGGTGCCCTCAGGGCCTCCCAGCGGCAGGGACTGGCACCGCCCTTCTGCACTCTCCCAGGTGTCTATTCACGGGACCTGGGGGTCCTCTTTAGGTGGAGGAGTCTCTGTGCTTTGTGCTGCTGAGCAGGGACCGTCCCAACAAACACAAGCCCAGCAAATGCCACAGGCCACCTGAGGGGCCTGATGCCTTGACGCCCCTGCCGGGCTGTGTTTGGAGGTTGCATGGCCGGCCCTGCTGGACAGCATCCCTTCCCCTTCACGTTGGGGCCCAAGCACCCGTAAGTCTCACCACTGAGCAGATGCAGGGCCCTGGCCGGGCTGGAGAACCACGTGACTGTCCACAGCCGTCTCTGATGTAGCAAGGCCTGCCCGTCACAACTGGGCCTGCATGCAATTTACACCATGGCCTGGATTTGCACATGACACTGGTGACTAGGTGCAGCAGGCTTTTAAAAAGGTTTTTTAAAAATTCTTTTGGTCGTGCTGTGCGGCTTGTGGGATCTCAGCTCCCAGACCAGGGACTGACCCTGGGCCACGGCAGTGGAAGCCCAGAATCCTGACCACTAGGCCACCAGGGAACTCCCGGAGCAGGCTTTTAAAAAAATATTTTTACTTCTCCATTTTTGAGATGAGCAAACTGAGACTCAGAGAAGCTAGGAACCTTCCTGAGAGCCACAGAGCAGGCAGAGACACCCCCAATCCACCTCGCCTTGACCCACAGCCCTGCTTCTGCCAGCGGCCTCATCCGGGCCGGGAGGGTCTGAGGGTTGGGAAGGAGTCAGCTCCATCCGCCAGGGGGCTGGAGGGCTCTGTCTGCCTGACGTGAGGCCTGCCTTTTGTTTATTCTCTGACATGGTGCTGGTGGCAGGCACTGCTCTGGGCATGGAGGGGCTTAGCCCACCCGGGGCTCCCTGGCATGAGAATCCACCATCAGTGGGAGTATCGGAAGATGCCCACCTCTGCACGCCTGGGCACCCCTTCTCCCACCAGGGCCCTGACCATCCCCTAAAACCCTTTAGAAAACGCTTCCTGACGTCATTCCAAGTGGCCACATTTTCCATCCGAGAGAGGAACCTCACCTCTTCCTCACCATGTCACCTGAGGTCAAGGCCCCACGGAGGCTTTGCCGTGGCACCTCCCAGTCTCCTCCTCGAGAGGCCATGTGGTGGAAGAGGGGCTGAGGACCCCCTGCCACGTGGAAATGAAACGGTTCCCACCCAGGGTGAGTGACTTGGTGTAGTCCTCCAGGAAAGGCCTGCACTGGACAGCCGCCTGCCTTATTGATTAACGGACTCACTTGCAATCATTGGTTACTCATGGAACAACTACGATGTGCCGAGCCCTGGCTGAGCCACTGGAACAAGGCAGGTGATGTCCCTGCCCTTATGGAGCTCATGCTGTAGTGGGACAATGGACCACAAACTAGGGAGGAGAGCAGGAAGTAGAATAAGATAGTGATCGCCCCAAGGAGAGCCACAATGCGGTGGAGGGAAGGGATGGGGTGGGCCCTGGAGGGAGCACACCCTCCTGGGGCCCTTCCTGTCCCCAGCGGACATGGCTGAGGTCCTACCTCTGGGTCTCAGCTGCTGCTGGTGGTAGGCATCTCTCCTCTGCCCTGGAGTGACGGGGAAGGGAGGCTTTCGTATGGCCACCCTGCACCCTCCGTGGTCACCATCACCCAAGTCATGGGAGAAGAGCCTGACAGGCAGCTTGATGACTGAGATTTCTGCAGGGCCAGGGGCTCTGGGCACTGGCAGTGGTCCCTCAGATGCTCACCTCCATCATCCCTTCCCTCCTGCAGAGTCTGGGGTGCTCAGAGCTCTGCTTTTCTAGCTCCCAGGACCACATGGACCCATCTCCAGGCCCTCACATCATTTGCATTGAACACTGTGCCACCGATTCTAATTAGCTGTCCCCTCTCCACCACAGTCTGGGTCCCCCTCCTGCTTTGCACGTCCCTGGACGGCTCAGCAGGAGTAACCATGGCAGACCTTCCCCAAGACATGTTTGACTCTACAAAGTAGAGAGAGTAACGATTCCTGAAATATTAGTGGTTTCTTTTGTAAACACTGGAATACTTTTCAAACGAGGGAGAAATCGATAAATCACTTTTGGCTGAAGATATTAGTTGAAGATATAATTGGGAAATTCATGTTTATGACCCGCCCTTACTGTCTCATTATACATTCCCTAAATATACATAATTTTCCGCATCTTCATTCATCATGTGTCAAAAAATAATATTGCTGTTTTCTTCCATTATTGTAAAAGGGAAAAGATAAACCAGGCTATTCAAAAGCTTCAGGCTGCAGCGACATTTTAAATCTGAAAAAGAAATCTCCCATCTTCTGTTGAGTCAGAGCTCATTTTAGCCCTTTGCAATCACGGTACAGTAGATGCAAGGGTTCCTCCGGGAGGACAGGGGCTTGGGTCTCCAAACCATCTTATGACAATCTTGGTACAGAAGCTGCTGCTTCTCCTCCCTGCTGTGGGCCGGTGAGCTGGAGCCATCACATTTCAGGTTCGCTAGATATTTGCACTTTAGTCCCGGGCTCATGTGATAACATTAGTGAAACATTTTTAAAGGATGAACTTGAGGTTCAGGAAACTCCTATCCCTCCGAATGGCCCTGCCCCTTAGAGAGTCTCTGAAGAAAGGGCCCTGCAGTGTGGAGTAAAATGTGGATGGCTACCCGATGCAGTAAGAGACAATCCCACTATTCTCCATATCATCTGGGTTCTCATGGGTTAAAAAAGATTGCCCCAAATAGTCCCTGGACATTGATGCACTCAAAATCTCTGCACTTAGGGACCTCGGCAGTCAATTTGGGATAGAGGAAAACAATTCTGCTGATTTAGGTCATGGACCGATCAGTCCGGCAAGGCTTACAAAGCCAGCATCCTCTCCTCCCAGATGCAGGTGGGATTGGAGGGCTCCGGGCAGAACCTGCTTAGTCTCTGGGAAAATTGAGAGGAGCCTGCTCGAGGATCTACAAGGGAAATGTCACGCAACCAGATGCATCTCTCTCCCTCTCTCTCTCTCTCTCTCATCTATCTACTTATTCTATCATTCTATCTATCTATCTATCTATCTATCATCTATCTATCTTTTCTAACTACCTAGCTATCTAGCTAGCTATTTATGAGAGGGAGAGAGAGAGAGAGAGAGAGAGAACGAGATTGTGTGAGAGAGAACAGGACAGAGTAAACAGGAGAGAAGGAACCTGTCTCGCATATATTCCCAGTGTCCTCTACCCTCTATGCTGGGGGCGCTGCCTGAATACTTTCATCCAAGGGCACTAAGACAGGCATTGAAAAGACGGACCACATTTAGGTTAAGTGATGAACTCAGGCTGCCTGGTGACAAAGTCAAGGAATAGAGCCTTGTCCCTGCTCCCTGGCTGGGCTTCCTCTCCTGCCTCAAAGGCCCCCGATTTTCCCATCCCCAAGCTAGACGTGCTGTTCATACTGTCCGGCCCGTCTGCTCCAGGTGTGAGCCCAGGGTGGCAGGGTTGCTCTCCGTCCAGGTGCCGAGGTGGGTTCTGCCCCCAGTTCTTCCTGGAATTAACCTCAGGACCTTGTTTGTTACTTCATCTGAAGCCAAGTAGCTGGATCTCAACTCTGCCTGCATCTTGGAATCACCTGAGAGGCTTTCTTAAAAAGTAGGGCTGTCTGGCCCTACCTGCAGGGACGCTGATTTATCTAACTTGGTCTTGTTCTCAGGAGCTCTTCCGCTGTGGCCATACAAAGAGGCAGCCCTGAGTCTGGGGTGGGTCCTTGTGTCTGTATTAAAAAATAATACCTTTGGGACTTGCCTGGCAGTCCAGTGGTTAAGACTCTGCGCTTCCACTGCAGGGGTCATGGGTTTAATCCCTGGTCCAAAAAAGAAAAGCAAAATAAATAATGCCTTTAATGATTCTAATGATTAACTTTCACTAGACCGAAGGAGTGATTAGAGGGTTTTATTTATCTGTTTGTTTTCAGCATTTAGCTGGAAAGGTCACAGCACACAGGGACAATCAGCACAGGTGATCACTTCGCTTTGGCTTGTATCCTATTTTCAATGATCGTAACCGTGAATGAGTTCATTCCTCTGCCTTAGCAAAAAATGCAAAGCCTACCTTGTTGGAACAAAACGTAAGACTTGTGAAAGTCCAGCTTGATTGTGAAGGTCGAATGGTGTCATCCATCTGTGACAATGATAAAAACAGAAGCCCTAATTCAATAAGTAAATCTCATTGGTAATAGAAGGGTGTGTGCACAGAAACTCAGTGACTTTTTTAGCTCCAGTGGTTGTATCACTGGGTCCATATCTGTAGCACTGTTTAAATTGTATCTACATGAGAAACCAGAGGAAAGTAACATCACTGCTAAAATTTAAAATGAAATTTTAATTGAAGTATAGTTAATTTACAGTGTTGTGTGAGTTTCAAGTGTACAGCAAAGAGATTCAGTTAAACATATATATATATATATATATATATTCTTTTTCAGATTCTTTTTCATTACAGGTTATTACAAGATATTGAGTACAGTTCCCTGTGCTATACAGTAGGTCCTTGTTGTTTATCTATTTTATACATAGTAGTGTGTATCTGTTAACCCTAATGTTAAATGGGGCCATAAGAACAGAAAATCATGCACAGAAGATATCTACGATGTTGCGACTGTGTCTTTGAGTTTCATCGTCCCTCCCTCACAGGGGTAGAGGCCAAGCAACCAGAAGATGCTTCTTCTGAGCTCGGAGGAGGTTCAGGACGCACTCCACAGGCTTGTATTTTGCAAACTAGGTCTTGTGCTGGGGGTGGTGCCACGTGGTGCCCCGGAGGCTTTGTTGATCCAGAGCTGCTGTCCGTCTTCCTGCTTGCAGCTCAGTGATTGCCTTATGTTTGTGTTTTTCTTGCTCCAGATGGGCAGAAGAAGGTTCAAGAGGAGTTCGACATCGACATGGATGCACCAGAGACAGAACGCGCAGCAGTGGCCATTCAGTCTCAGTTCAGAAAATTCCAGAAGAAAAAGGCTGGGTCCCAGTCCTAGCGGGAGAGCCCCTTCCTAGTCTGCCAGAAGTCACCACCTTCAACCACCCTGTCAAGAAATTAAAAGAACAACACCTTCGAGGGAAATCATCTGCACATGATACCCACGTGCACCACAGTCCCACAATGCATGTACAGAGACCCGTGATATTTATACCCTTGTAGGAAGGCATAGACTATGCAATTGTGAGCGGCTTAATATCTGTTTATCTCCAGTATCATTCCTCTCGCAACTGATTATTTTCCTTGATGTTGTAATAAAATGGAGTTGAGATGCATGATTCAAGTGTCTGCCTCCACTTCTCCCTTTATATTAACTTGGGAAGTTACCGTTGCTAGAAGTAAGGCTAGATGTCTATTTTCTTCTCCCTCTAAGGGTTAGAGCTGAAACACGGTGGGTGCCTTCTGTGAGGAGCTTTCCTGCTGAGAATGGAAGATGCGTTCTCAGCTGTGCCTGTCTCATTTGGAGAGTTCTAACCTCTGACTGGCGATGGCGATGAATTTTCTTCTTATGATTGGATTAGAGCCCTGGATCCTGGGGTGCTAGAGAGTCAGAATGTTCCCTGGGGAATTAAGACTCATCCAGGAGAACAAGAAGGGGGAGGGCGATGCATCTGTTTAGGGGCAGTCACCCAGGTTTACACAGCAGGCGCATTTTGCATTTCGGAGCTCCGCAGGGGATGCCCCCACTATTGAGGGCTGGTCTGCCGCTCATCAGCAGCTCTCCGTACCTGGGGTGCTCCAGGGCCAGGTGGCTCTCTGGTCTGCCCTCCCATCCCCTCCACAGCTCCTGACACCCCTCAGGGAGTGAGTTGCCACCTGTTAGGATTATTTAGCACATCCTGCAATTTGGAGAAGCTGCAAGTTCTCTCCCATTCCATCTCTTCCCCTGCAAACCTCGTAGGTGAATTGCTTCCCACACCCCAAAGAGTAGGCAGGGAGGAGAGGACTGTCACATGCAGAGAACACTCCTTCGAGTCAAGAGCCAGGGGGCGGGGTGAGTGCCTGCCTTGGGGCCCCAGGTGGCAGGAAGCCCCCGCCCCGGAGACTGGCTGTTGGTTGGAGCTGTGCCGCATGAGAACCTGATGTGGAAGCTGCATTTCATCTTCATTCCTTTTCCTGGACAGTTCTCTGGGGCTGCTAGGGACAGGGCGAACTCGGGCTCCTCTGATGGGTTTCCAATTAGACAAGCACTAGGTAGGATCATTGCAGCACTGGCAAGCAGCCAGGGCTTCTTGGGACTCCTGATGACCTGTGGTCCCCGCTGAAAAGAGGACAGTGGGTTGAGGGAGCTCTCCATAGAAAGCTTCATTAGACAGCAGGGGTATGAATGTGATGTAGTGTTCTTTGCAGTTCCCTGGAGCACCAATGTAAAGAAAGTTGGGAACAAAACAAGTGCTTAAGGAATTCCGATGAATTCCCTCTACATCCCATCTCACAGCAACCCCATTTCTCTCTCATTCTCTCCAATATTTCACATAAAGGAAGTGGGATATCCCCTTGCTGTATGTGTCTGGACCTGATGGCCAGCACAGTTCAACAAATCTGGAAGCAAATCTGGTTTTATAGTGAGGATGCTCCCCCAAGAGGGGACTTTTCGTTCAAAGCAGGGAGTCCTAGGGAGGGGTTCTTCCCCAATATTCTAAGGGACAGGAAACTCTCCCTCCCTCCCTGACAAATCCCCATGAGAGCAAAAGGAAGGGAGTAGGGTGAGGGCTGTGACATTTGGAGAGACCCCTCAATGATTCTGATACACCTTCATTCCAATCACAGGACAAGGGTGTATCTAACTTCTTGTGAACCACAGGGATGAATTTAAATTTTTACTTCCCAGGTGGATTCATGAGAGTCTAAAACTCCAGCCAACAGCAATGTGGTGGGGGGACTCCAAATGTACCTCCCTCTGCATTGAATTGGGTGTGTTGGGTCTATGGACTCGTGGAGCCAGAGGAAAGAGCAGTGGCTCATGACTCCCGCCTTTGGAGGGCCTTTCTGCTCCCGTGGGCTGCAGTGTTCATTGCAGAGAAGAGGATGGAACTTTCCTCTCCAGGGTGCACCCGAGCTGGGCTGCACATGGTGTCAGTTGTATTTCATGCATGTTTATTGAACTCCTACTACATGTATGTACTTGGTGCTGTCACGGTGCTGGCAGGCTGGTGGGGAAGAGGCACCGATAAATAGACAGTAAAATGGGGAGATTCATACTGCAGTGCAACAGAGAGAAGACAGCTCATCCAGGCTTGGAGAATCATTCAAGTCTTCCTGAGGAATTGCCACCCTCAGCAGCCATCTGAAAGATGGTGGGAGTTGTAGTTAAATAGCCTGGGTGGTTGGCTGGTGGAGGAGAGTCAGGGCAAAGCCCAGGAGAAAGAGGTGCTGAACTTTGCAGACCCAGAGATACGATGTATTAGCACACCCCAGCTTGGGGGGGGTGTACTGCTACCCAAACTTGGGCAGGCCAGGAGACAGGACCCCAGCACTCGGGACTTGGAACTGGATTCATCTCTGACCTACAGGTTGGCCAAGTGACCGCAGAGAAGTTTACCTTGAGCAGCTGGTTTCCTTACTATCAAGGTGATGATAAAATCTTCTTGGCAAGGTAGATGGGAAAATGTTAGGGATTTAAAATATCTCATTGTGGGTGTGTGATAAATGGAAGATTATTAATGATAAACCATGAGGTAAAGAGTCAATCGTCACCTCCACCACCAGCATGCTTTTTCTTGAGTCAACCCAATTCATGGGACTCTGCTCTTGGCTGTAGCCAGCTGGGCCAGTGGTGGGCACCTGACCCAAGAGGTGGGCTCTGACAATAGGAATCTTTTCCTCGTGAGTTTGAACCAATAGTCATGGGACCTGAGCCAGTTAATGGGAAGGAGATATTGAGTAGGGGCTGAAGCTGGTATGGTGGCAGGTTAAAGCTGCCCCAAATTCTTAAAACAAACTTTTTTTTTGCAAGAAGCTGCAAAATTTCATGTGGAGAGAGATGCAGGGGGATGCATAAGAGGATCCAAGACCCAAGATATATGGGCCCACGAGAGATGGGAGAGCAGCCTAGGTTGACTCATTTGGTTGAAATGAGCAGAAACCCACTCACATGAACTAAAAAAGGAAAGAATTATTCGGGTCTCACAGACATCCAAGAATAGAACATCCAAGACATGCAGGAAAAAAATAAAATGCCACGGACAAGCAGACTTACACGAATTTATAACTAAACTGGGGTACAGTGAGGGAAGAATTGATGTCTTTATAATATTGTCCTTAGAGCATTTTATGACTTTCAGTCAAGTTTTATAGTTTTCTTCATATAGGTCTTGCAGATTTCTTTCTGTTCTATTTCTAGGGATTTCATAGTTTTTTGGTCCTTCTAAATAGAATCTTTCCCCAAAGTGTTCTCTAGCTGGTTTTGCTGTTTTCTAGGAAAACTACTGATATCTGTATATTTAACTCATTAACTACTCATCTTACTGAACTACATAATCTCTGATCATTTTTCAGTGGATTCTTTAAGATTTCCAAGCAGACAGTCTTATCTATGATCTGTAATTAACAATATTTTTTCTCTTCTTTTCTATTCTTTTTAGCTTCTTTCTTTGTTCTTTCTTGTCTTCCTTACACTCCATCCTTGTGTTTTGAGGGAGGCGAAGGGATTTTTCCATCTCAAGTGACAGTGAGAGACCATCTCATGCATGAGGTAGGCATCTCCATAGGTCATTTAATTGAGTTGTTTGAGTTTAACTTCATGCCGTTGTCTTTTCTCAAGTCTTGCAAGCCTAGTATTGTACCTTTGAATGCACACATTTTGTATACCCTGAAGTTTAACCTCGATAAGTTAGTATAATTGTAGGGGAAGGTTAGATAGGGGGAAAGAGTTTACGATTAGAGTTCATTTAGAATTTGTGTTTAAGGTGAGGATTCATATTAATGGCATGTTAAGGAGTTTTCACTTGACTCCAATTCAAATCATGGATGATCCAGGTGGGGTTTCTCAGTCACTGTGCAATGTCCAATATCCTAGCTTGGGCTGCTATAACATAATATCATAAAGTGGGGGGCTTAAACAATAAATATTTATTTCTCACAGTTCTGGAGGCTGGAAGTCCATGATCAAGGTGCCAGCAGATTTGGTTCCCCAGTGAGGGCTCTCTTCCTGGCTTGCAGGAGGCATCCTTCTTCTTCTTTTAAAATTTATTTTATTGAAGTATAGTTGATTTACAATGTATTAATTTCTATTGTACAGCAAAGTGATTCAGTTATACATATATATACACACACACATACATATACATACATGTATATATGTGTGTATATATATACATTCTTTTTCATATTCTTTTCCATTACAGTTTATCACAGGATATTGAATATAGTTCCCCGTGCTACACAGTAGGACCTTGTTGTTGATCCATTCTCTATATAATAGTTTGCATCTGCTAACCCCACACTCACAATCCGTCCCCCTCCCCCCTTGGCAACCACCCGTCTGTCTCTAAGCAGACGGCCTCCTTCTTGTTGTGTCCCCACATGGTGGAGAGAGAGAGCTCTGGTGTCTCTTCTTCTCTTATAAGAGCACCAATCCCATCATGGGGGTCCACCCTCATGACCTGTTCTAAAGCCTGTTACCTCCCAAAGGTACCATCTCCTAACATGATTGCATTAAGAGTTAGGGTTTCACCCTATGAATTTTGGGGGAGCACATTCAGTCCACAAGATCCACCTTCTCAGGGGCAGGGCTCACCAGCTCTCCTGAAAGTCCTTTACCGTAATGTGATTGGACTGAATAACACACTGGCCTTGCTCCGCAACCCCACTGATCGACCACCTGGCTCTGATGTGTTCTCATTGCCACTGTTTCCTCTCAGTTGCTGCCTTGACGTTTTCCTCACAGCTGTGACAGTGGACTCTGCTCAGTGCCACGTTGCCCTTTTGGAAATAGTTTGTTCTTTTGCTAACAGATGCTTAATTGAATATCGGTGACTGTTACTTTGTTTTATGTGACCTCCGTGGGAGTCAGGGGTGGGTCTGCAGGGCAGGGATAATGATGGGTTTGCATAGGGCCTCATCAGGGTTTATGGATAAAATGACCAGAGGATTGTCAAAAGTACAACACTGAACTAGCCCTTTCTCTGCTCCTTGCCCTGTAAAGCAGATGTGAATATGAAGATTTTGAATCCCCGAAGCTACCATTCTCGTTATTTCTATGTGCCAGTGTTGCAGGGTCTCTGCTGCTTGAGAGTTTATAAAGATGCCATCACACGAGTTGTGACAGCTCACAAAGGGTGGATGGATGGAGAAAGGCTTCTCTGTTAGTGCTTTTTGGGTTTCAGGGAGGGTTTTTTTCTTACAGCCCCTCAACTAAAGAACCATTTCCTAGCCCACCTGCAAAATGAACTGAGGAGTTCCAGTGAGATGACTGTCTTGTCCCAAGCCAGGCTGTCATTGACTTATGAGATAGATTCCTGCACAGAGACACCTGGTTGCAGGTGAAAGCACAGTTAGACTGGGAGAAGTCTTCCCTGCCATGTTCTCATGTGTACCTTACCAATGCCAGAAGCATCACCCTGACTACATGTTTCCCTCTGGTACTGCCACGGCCACCCGCGCCCTAGTCCTCTAACCATCCACTGTGCTGTGGAAGCCACACACGGAGCATATCCACCTCGAGACAGGAGAGCTTGTGCCCCACTCTCTAATGATCCACTGGTCCAAAGGTCTGGGTTGACCTGATAACTGGGAGAGAGCCTCACCACTCACACTGGGATCACTTCACTGTTCCTCTGATTCCTCCACTTTGCACCCGCTGTTCTCTTTCTAGAACATTCCCCTGTAGCAGCCAGAGTACTCTTTTAAGAATGTGAATCTGATTGTGTCACCTTTTCCTTGCCTTATTGTCCCCACACTTAAAGCCTTGCACCAGCTTCCCTGTGCTCTTAGGATAAAGCCAATCTCCTTGACGTGCCCTCTCCCCTCACTTTCTGGATACTTCAGCTTTTCAGATGTGCTGGCCTTCCTCCCATGTCAAGGCGTTTCAGCCTGCCCCTCAGTCTTTGCATCCGGTTACCTCCTACCATGCTTTAGTTCTGAGCTGACAAGTTACCTTCAGGAGCAGTTGAGGTAAAACTAACTGCTGGAAGAGCTCAGCGCCCAGATCCAGGAGACCACACCCAGTAGAAGCTTATTTCTTACTCAGTGCAGAGCCTGAGGCAGGTGTTCTGAGCCATGGCTGTCCTCCTCATGGAAGATGGCATCAAAGGTTTGTAAAGGGCCAGGCCCAGAAATGACTCAAAGCAGTTCCACTGGTCTGAACACAGGCACGTGGCTACACATATTTTCTAGGAAAGCAGGAAATTTGTCCACTTGTGTGCTCAGGAGGTGGAGGAAACACACCACTGTTTCTGGTGCAACTCCTCCCCTCACACCCCCACTCCACACATAAGGTCCTGTTCTTGAAGGCTCTTATTACAGCTTCACTTTCACATGCATTTATGTGCTTCTTTGATCAGTGTCACATCCTCTGCTCAGCTCCGTGAGGTCAGGGACATCCATTTGACGGCAAGTTAGTTGCTTGCTAAATATTTGCTGGGAGAGTGAATGAATAAATACATATCCAAGTTGCATGTACTCTGAGGAAATCAGCTCCCATTGTAGTTGAGGGCATGAAAATCCATATTTGAGAGACATAAAGGGACCCTGTGGTTTCATTCAGTCAACAGCCAAGCAAGACCTTGATTTGGTCAGAGTTCAAAATCAGCCTTCATGCTTCATTTTTCTTTCTTAAGAGGGTCTTAGAAAGGCAGTCATCTGGTAGATTTTTTAAGTCAGCCCAGCGGACAATGTGTAGACATACAATAGAATCAGGATAGATGGGCACCAAGACATGTACATTTCTAGGACACTTCCTTCCACAAAATAAAAATAAAAAAGCAAACGAATCCCCAAGCCTGTGGTGGCTGTGAAGACAGCAGGTGTCTGAACACTGCAAATCCAGGATCCTGCTTAGCATATTTTTTGTCATTCCTTCCATGTGGAATGAAGCTCCTCCTCTCCACCTACCCTCTCAGGGGAGCAGACCGCCCTGCACCTGTGGTCAGCAGAGCCAGGCTTTGACTCCAACTCAGTTACTTCCACCGGTGTTGTCCTGGGCAAGAACCATAACTTCCACTGGCCTCAATTTCCCCCTCTGTAAAGTGGGTATAATAAAGTCCCCAGGGTGGTAGGGAGGGAACAGAGTCCCTTCTGTGTGTCAGGCTGAAGCAAGCCACTGAGCACTTTATACATATATTATCTCATTGAGTCTTAATAATCTTATAAAGTAGGTGCTTTATCCCCATTTTACAGATGAGAAAACTAAGGCTCAGAGAGGCTCAGGAAATGCTTAGGGTCATGCAGTTTGTGAGGGGTGAAGTGGAATCTCTCATCTGTGTCTGACTTGAGAGCCTGTGGTCCTTGACACCTGTATCACTCAGTACGAGGCATCAAATACCAATTTCTTATGCACATAGGGTGGCTTTAGGGGTCTACAATCTTTAGTGGTCCCCATGATGCCTCCCTCATTCATTCAAGCCCTTAGGAGTTCCTTTTGCCTCCGAATTCCAACAGAGGTGGTAGATAAAATAATGGCTCCCAATGATGCCCATGTTCTAAGCCCCAGAAAATATAAATATGTTACCTTAGATGGCAAAAGGGCCTCTGCAGATGTGATTAAGTTAAGGATCTTGAGGTAGGGAGATCATACTGGTTGTCTGGGAGAACCCAACATAATCATGGGGTCCTTATCAGAGGGAGACAGGAGGATCATGTTAGAAAAAGATATGATGATGGCATAGAGGTTGGAGTGATGCCCTTTGAAGGCAGAGGAAGGCGCTGTGAACCAAGGAATGCAGGTGGCATTCAGAAGGTGGAAAAGGCGGAAACAGCTCTTCCACCAGAGCCTCTAAAAGGAGCTCAGCCCTGCCCACATCTTGATTTTCAATCCTTAAAATACATTTTGGACTCTTGACCTCCACAGCTGTAATAGTAAATTTGTGTTATTTCAAGGTACCGGTTTGCTGTAATTTGTTACAGCAGCAATAGGAAATTCATACAGTGGTGTTTTCTGTGCTGTATCTCTTGTACCTTAGCACTTGGTGTGGTCTTGTAACTTACCTGCTATGCGTGTGTTAATTATTATTGCACTAGCTAATGGAGAATCCCTTGGCAGGGGGAGACCACAGTTTACCCCTCTCCATGAGGACAGTGCAGACACATCAACGCGTCGAGTAGAAATCTGTTGAGGTCCAAGATGGTGGCCCAGGGATGAGGCCATTGAGATGACCGGCAGATCACCGTGTCACCAGGGTGAGTCTCTGTGGATGGAAGCTGCATAGCATCGTCACACCCATATTTTCTGTGGGATCCCCCAAGGTGGGAGGTGTTGATGGCTGAAGTGACCTGGCAGCATCACGGCATCAACAGCTACCAAGACCGCAGAACTGTGGGCAAAGGCCACGCATAGGTGTGTCCTGCTGCAGAGGTTGGCCTGGGGCCAGCACTGGCTGTCATCGCAGATCTTCTCGTGGTTCAGGTGTTGCTCAGGCTCTTTTGTGTGTGATCTGTTTGCAACCCAGCTAGCTGGCAGCCTTTGCAGCACTAGGGCACTGAGCCAAGCTGACGAGCACAGTGGCCATGGGAATGGCTTTGCTGCTGCAGAGCTGTGAGTGGGGAGGGGGCAGTGCAGACTCTGCAGCATTTGTAATTTTCCCCCAACGTTGCCACCCTCCCGCTGCAGTGTAGCTCCAAGGGCATCCTCCTGGTGGAGCTGAATGTTGGATGGGAAAGCAGAACTCGGGATCCTTTATTAATGTGATAACCTCCGAGGGGGTGTGTGATGGTGATTCCAGGGAGCTGTTTGAGGAGTGTGTTTGGTGACTGTCTGGGTCTAAATGAACTTGTGGGCTCTCAATCCAGCACTCACTCACTCGGTCCTCTCACCCCCATCTACCGCTCCCTTATGTGCCTTCCTGTTCATAAATCAAAAAGCGTTCAATGCTTCAAGCCACCGGGGGTGGGCCGGGGGTGGGATCTCATCCACCCGTGCATTTCATAAACAAATAAAGCAAGGCTGTGAGAAATGGAGTGGTTGGTCCATGGCTGCACCACCTGGACCCGGCCCAGAGTCCTAAAGGGCCAGCGTGTCTCCCAAGGAAGCTTAACCCACAAACAGGGCTGATTGAACATATCCCCGACTTTCCATCAGAGACACGAGGCTGTGCTTTCCTCCAGCCAGGCCTCAGGAGGCCCCCCGCTTGCTAGGCTACACAACCTTTTGCTAAAATTCCCTGGGAATGGAAGCGGAAGAAAGCTCGGAAGCAAACACATATGGAGCCTCTCCATTGCTATTACCGTCCAGATCTCAGAAAAGCAGACGGTAGGGGGTGGCAATCGAGATTTGAGCTCAGCTGCTTTAACCAAGACCCCCAGTAAAAGTGGCTCCAACGACAGGCTTGTCTCACCTGTGACAGTCTGGGTGAAGCCTTCCGGGGCTGGGAGAGCAGCTCCTGGGATCAGAAACACGTTCCTTCTGTCTCGTTTGACTCCATCCTGAGGACCTGCCCTTTCCCTTCTGGTTTAAGATGGATCACCATGATGTCCACATTCCAGTTCCAGGAAGGGGACAAGGGACGGACACCTGGGAGGATGGATATAGAGGGGTGGTACATTCTCTGCCACACAAGGGTCACCTTTGGTGGCCTAACTATGGAGATGGGCATCGTATATGGACCAAGTTCCCTGGACAGTTGCTGTCTGTCCACTTCTCTTGGTATGTCTGGTCTGGGGAGTTGGGATTGATGTGGTGAGACAAATGGTCTGCGTGTCTCCCGTGTCTCCTGGCCCTGGTCACTCCAGTTAATGCTTATGGCCTCCTGCAAGCCTCTGCTACTCCCTGGGGGCTTGTCTCAGCCTGCATGCAGGTCTCGGTGGTGATGGGGCATCACTGCTACTCAAGGCAGTCCCTGGCCAATGCCCAGTGGGGGGCTAGAGGACAACCATCCTGGCTCCCTTGCTCCTCAGGTGGGGTCACTCCGAGGCTGTACCATCCTGCCTTCCAGAGATCCTGGTGGAGGTGACCCCCAATAGCACGTAGTGACCTGCTCGACCACATGCTCTTTATTGGCTTTACTCCCTTCTTGCCTCATGTCAGCACTTCCCCGCCCATGCTGCCTCTGATAACCAACCTGTCAAACCACCTTCATCCAAATCCTTGCCTTAAAGTTTGCTTCTGGGGGAGTCCAAGCCAAGACTGTGAGACAAGGGAGATGTGTGGGCATTTTTAGCCAGAACTCCAGGTTCCAAGAATTCTGGACCATATGGAAGATATGTTTTGTTTATATTATACGTTTTACAACCTCCTTTTATGAAGAAATCAGCTTCTTAAGAATTAAAAAATGGGAAGAATTGACTTATGTTTCTGGAGCAGCCTCACCCGCTTCATCACTGGAACTTCAGCCAAGAAACCCTCCCTCTCGTCCTTGGGAATTTCCTGTGAATGCTCCTCTGCTTTTTCAGGTCAGAGAACAGGAAATTCAGGTCGTTTCAGGGATGCTGCCTTCTTTATTGATTTGTTATGACTTGGCGCTCAGGTCTCTGGGACATGGCTTCTGCATCTCAGGATGAACAGGAGTAATGCTCTCTGCATGTGTGCATCCATCCCTCCCCCCAGGGATGCTCCCCAGGGCCCACTCTCCCTGCTCCTTCCAGATGTTCCCTTGCTTGTTTTTGTGGAGTCTCGCTCGGCCCCCTTACCCTCCAGGCTGCTCTCCAAATGATCCTCGTTCCCTTGCATTTGGTCCAGTCTTGCTCCCTCAAGGCTCTCTGCCAGAGGGTTACTGCTTTCCAGGAGGGTCCTTGATGCCTGTGACAATAATTCTCTGATGGACACAAGATCTAGGCAGCCTGGCTGCACAGAACAGAGCCTGTCTCCCTGCACCTATGCTGTCCTAGGACCATGATAAGCTATTCCAGTTAAAATCAGTTCCATTTGGGATGACACAGATTGCACTGTGGCCCCTCAGAATTTCCTGAGCACCATCTCTCCTCTTTTCCTATAGTTTCTAAGCCCCAGGCTATGATTTCCCAGTTTTCTTAATGGACGATCTGACAAACTGAGTTGTCTTCTGGACAGATTATACCATCTTTATCTTGCTTTAACCTGGATGCCTGAGCAGTGTTGGCTCAGTCCTGGGTGTGCTCTTGGGTTGGCTTTGGCCTGAGACCACACTCCTCCTCTATGTGAGGTCTCCCCAGGACATCATGTTAGTGTTTCTCCATGGGGTCCTGGACTTGACAGCCCTGTTCTGTAATAAGGGGTCTGACTATGTCTCTGAGCCAACAATAGCTCCAGCAGGTTTTGAGGATAAGGTGGGACCAGCAGAGTTTTGAGTGCAACTGAACGAGAAAGACCCAGAACTTTTTTTTTTTGGCAATGACTGCCAGGGAATCCCCAAGACCCAGAACTTGATATACCACTGAGGGTGAGGAGGGAGAACCACTTGCCTCCTCTTCTGTTCAACTTTCCTGCTCTTGGGCTGCTCTTCCTTTCTGTCTCACCTGGATTCCTACTTTTGATCTCTTCATCATAATATTTGTATTGCTCAGGGTAATTAATGCTAGCTGCTGTAACAAACAACCCCATATCTCAGCAGTTCAGTATACAAGAAGCATGTTTCTCACTCCTGTACAATCTGATAAGCACTGTCAGCTCTCCCGGGTAGCTCTCCATCCAGGTGGTGACTCAGGGATTCAGGCTCCATCTCTTGGGTGAGTCTGCTCTCCTTGGGTCATTTGCTTGTGAGAGAAAGAGCTTGAGTGCTTACCTGGTGTCTTAGTTTCCTAGGGCTTCCATAAAAAATTGACACTAACTGGGGGCTTAAAACAACAGAAATTTATTGTCTCACAGCTCTGGAGGCCAGAATTCAAGATCAAGATGTTGGCAGGGTTGGTTCCTTCTGGAGACACTGAGGGAGAATCCATTCCATGCCTCTTTCCTAGCGTCTTGTGCCTCTGACAATTCTTGAGTTTCTTTGGCTATAGACACATAACTCCAATCTCCGCCTCTATCTACACTTGGACCCCTTCACTGTGTATCTCTGTTCTTTCTTTCACTCTCTTTCCCTTTCTCTTCTCTTACGAGGATACCTGTCATTTGATTTAGGGCCTACCCTAGACTCAAGGTTATCTCATCTCAAGATCTTTGACTTCATTACATCTGCAAAGACTCCTTGTCACAGATAAGGACATCTTCACAGGCTCTGGGGGTTGGGGACTTGGATATGTCTTTTTTTGGGAGCCACTCTTCAACGCACTACACAAGGTTTGTTTTACTGTCAGCCCTAGAACTGGCACAAGAGTCCACCCACATTCCATTGCCCAGAACTAGTTGCACAGTACAGCTCTATTTGCAAGGGAGCTTGGGAAATATAGTTGTTCTGTTTGCTCAGAGGGAGGAGACAGAGGTGGTGGGCATCTGGCCAGTCCCCAACATTGGCTAATACTCAAGGGAGCACTTCCTCTGAGCCAGGTGCCCTGCTAAGGGCTTTGCAAGGACAATCTCATTTTAATCATCTTTAATCATCATAATTCTCACAAGAAACTTCTGAGGTTGATGCTCTTTGTTATCCAGGTAAGTAAACAGAAGCACAGAATCCTCTGAACAATGTCCCATGTCATTTGTAAATGGGAGAACCGCTGTTTTCATCTGAGCAGACTGTTTTCAGGGTCTGTGCCTTTAGCTCCTATGACAAAGCCTCTAGCAGCCCTGATGCCTGGCTGTTGGTCTTTGTGGGCACAATTGTTACCCTCTCCCACACATCCCCTAGTCTGTTCTCAGACCCGTACTCATCACTGGGCACTGGCTTGTCTGGAGCAAAGTGCTTAGAGGGTTACATGCTCTTTCCTTCACTCTGGAAAGGGTCTCATCTTTCTTCTCCCCACAATGACTTGTTCAAGGACACCTCAATGGACAATGATGAAACAGCCAAAATTCTTACCGTCTAGGTCTGCAACCGGATGACACCAATCAACGAGGATGACAATGCAGATACCCCAAGTTGATTGAAGTAAATGTTAACAAGATCATCTGTCAAAGAAGAAAAGCTGGCTAGTGGAGCATGATATGTTCCTCAAGCACAATTATTGACCTTCGGGTGAGAGGACACTGAAAATTTATTTCTATTTTGGCTGCTCACAGAACTGCATTTCAGCATCTCTAGCATAATCTGCATCAACCTGCAAAATGTCAGTTGGCAGCTTGTTTGAGGTGGATCCAAACTACCTTGTCTGAATAGAGCCATGCAGCATATCTGTAAGCAAAAGGGCCTTGGATTCACGGAGGGTGGGGAGGAGGGAACCAGGGTTACTGTCTCTCTCCCTGCTGTCCTGTCTGTTCTGGAAAATTTTCTGCTGGCTTGCAGAAGTCCAAAGAGTGAAAAACATGCTTGTGTAATTTTGTACTTCATTACGATTATTGATCCAGATCTGTCTTGTACACATAGACACAAAGAAATAAATATTTGTTTAAGGAAACAAAGTCCAGGAGAGGAGTGAGATTGGAGGAAGGGTAAGATTGAAAAAAAAAATCCAAGAGAAAAAGAAAGGGAAAGAGAGGAAGGGAAAAGAAAAATAGGGGGAAAGAAAATAATTTCCCTCTAGCTTGGTTTTGAGGTAAGAGAGAGTACTTCTCTCCATGCCCTTGACAAGGGCATAGTTAGGGGACACGCCTGCTAAAAGTTATGGCAAATCTGCTCTCAGTTACTGTAGATGCAGTAGATTTCATCCTTGGAGCTGGAGTGCTGTGGTCCATCCATGGATGGGGGAAGGGGGCATCTGAGGGTCTGAGTTGGCATCAGTTTACTTGGTACCTGCTCTATAGGAGGCATTGTATCAATTCTACAGGAACATAGAGAGAATGATGTAATTAGGTACAAATCTTTCTTTCATGTCTGCTTTGATTAAGCATAATGTTAAGACATGACCATCTGTCTGCAAGGAGCTTGATTTTTAATGGATGTGATGGACATGCCCACAAAGAAGGTAAAAGTGGCATGGTCTCTGAAAGACACATAGATGAAGAATGGGAAGGGAGTGAGATACATTTTAACCCAAAGAATCCTTTGTGACAAAGTATGGGTCTTGAAGAACACACAGAAATTGGATGTGTGGAGATAGGGAAAGGGACATTCCAACAGGGGCAGCCACAGAGGCAGGAAAACGCTTTTTGGGATAATAGCAGCTGTTGCAATTTGGGAAATGCATAGGGAGCTTGGAGTGGGGTGGTAGGATTGAAACCTAAAAAGGTAGGTGAAGGCCAGGCCAGATTACAGACGGCCACCAGGGCAGGGATGGCTAGCTGTTCACCAGCCTGTCTTCTTGTCTTGGGCATGAAACCAGACTACCCTTCCCAGCCTTCCTCACACTTAGATGTGGCCATGCAACTGAGTCTCAACCAACAGAATGGGCAGGAGCCACATGCCAGAAAGGGGAGCAGAGACTATGGGTGGGTGGAAGGTGAGCCTGCCCAACTGCATTACCACTTCCTACCTTGCCAGCTGCTGCCACCACCACCACCACCAACACCAACACCTCCACTACCATCAACACCAACAACACAACCATCACCACTATCATCACCACCATCATCACCTCCGCCACTATCATCACCATCACCACCAACACCATCAACACCACCACCACCATCACCACCAACACCTCCACCACCACCACCATGACCACCATTGACACCACCACCACCATTATCATCACCACCATCACCACCACCACTACAACCAGTAGCACCACCTCAACTGTCAGAACCACCATCACTATCACCACCATCACCATCACCACAACTACTGCCATTACTGCTGATAGGAGTTTCAGGTGCACACACTGTGCCGGGTATTGTTCTAAGTACTCTCACGTTTTCTCTCATTTAACCTGGACATTGACCCCATGAGGTAGGCACTATGATTAGTTCCATTTTGAAGATATATTTAAAACCATTTATTGTGTTCTAGACCTTAGGGATTTTAACTTATCTATAGTTTTGAAGTTCTTTGAGATCAATTCTTAAATATTGGTATTCAGGTAATAGTTTAGGCTTTGTTTTCTTAATCATGCTCATCACAAATCTTGCAGCCTTTCACTTAATCTTGAATTGTAGGCCAGGGTTTTCAAAGGTAAGCACATTCATCTGCAGAGAGTAGAAGAAGGGAAAGATTGAGAGGGAGGTAAATTCTCATAGTCCATTTAGAAAGTCCACATGTAACATCTGAAACTGAAATGCTAAGAGCTATATAAACATTGTTTTAATCAATTTTGGTATTTTCATGATTATGAGTGTGTTAATATAATCCAGAGCTGAGTCATTTAATGTATTGTCATTGCATTTTCTTTCTTTCTTTTTTTTTTGGCAGTACGCAGGCCTCTCACTGTTGTGGCCTCTCCCATTGCGGAGCACAGGCTCTGGATGTGCAGGCTTAGCAGCCATGGCCCACAGGCCCAGCCACTCTGCGGCACGTGGGATCTTCCCAGACCGTGGCACGAACCCATGTCCCCTGTATCGGCAGGCGAACTCTCAACCACTGTGCCACCAGGGAAGCCCATGTCATTGCATTTTCTTTCCTTGGAGCTAATAACTGCCTAATTTTTTCTTTGCTTAGGTTTCATGTACTTATCACTATTTTAATCCCAAACTTTCTACCAAAGGTGTATCTATCCTCAGTATATTCAAATTCCTCAAGTCATCTGTATTTTCCTTCATTATTTTTTCATACATAGTGCTCCATCTTCTTGCTGCAGTAGGACTGCAGAACAGCTTTCATCCTGGCTTGTCCATCTATCTACCTCTCAGGTACTCAACCTTTCTGCTGTGTTGGGGTTCTTGTCTTCTGGTTCTCATGTGTTACTCTTTCTTGGTTAACTTCTTCATGTTGATGGAATGTATCTTTGGGTTCCTACTAAGACAGAGTGCCAGAAGATATAGTTTTTGAGACCATGCATGTTTGAAGATGTGTTTTTCTTAACTCTTACAATTGAATGATAGTTTGGCTAGGCATAAAATTTTAGGTTGTGAATAATTATTTTCAGATTCATATATTGTTTTTTTCCCCCACCTTTAATGATACATAATTTACAGACAATAAAATTCATTCATTAAAAGTATATAGTGGAGAAGAGGAACCAAGATGGTGGAGTAGAAGAACATGCTCTCACTCCCTCTTGTGAGAACAACAGAATCACAACTAGCTGCTGGACAATCATCGACAGGAAGACACTGGAACTCACTGAAAAAGATACCCCATATACAAAGACAAAGGAGAAGCCACAGTGAGAGGGTAGGAGGGGCGCAATCACAGTAAAATCAAATCCCATAACTGCTGGGTGGGTGACTCACAACTGGAGAACACTTATGCCACAGACGTCCACTCACTGGTGTGAAGGTTCTGAGCCCCACGTCAGGCTTCCCAACCTGGATATCTGGCAAGGGGAGGTGGAATGCCTGGAGAATCAGACTTTGAAGCCTAGTGGGATTTGATTGCAGGACTTTGACAGGACTGGGGGAAACAGAGACTCCATTCTTGGAGCACATACACAAAGTAGTGTGTGCATCGGGACCCAGGGGAAGGAGCAGTGACCCCAGGGGAGACTGAACCAGACCTACCTGCTAGTGTTGGAGGTTCTCCTGCAGAGGCAGGGGGTGGATGTGGCTCACCATGGGGACTAGGATACTGGCAGCAGAAATTCTGGAAAGTACTCCTTGGCGTGAGCCCTCCCAGAGTCTGTCATTAGCCCCACCAAAGAGCCCAGGTAGTCTCCAGTGTTGGGCTGCCTCTGGCCAAACAACCAACGGGGAGGGAACGCAGCCCCACCCAACAGCAGTCAAGCAGATTAAAGTTTTATTGAGCTCTGCCCACCAGAGCAGAGCTCAGTAAAAAGTTTACAGTCAGCTCTACCCACCACCAGTCCCACCCATCAGGAAACTTAACACAAGCCTCTTAGATAGCCTCATCCACCAGAGGACAGACAGCAGAAGCAAGAACTACAATCCTGCAGCCTGTGGAACAAAAACCACATTCACAGAAAGATAGACAAGTTGAAAAGGCAGAAGGTTATGTACCAGATGAAGGAACAAGATAAAACCCCAGAAAAACAACTAAATGAAGTAGAGATAGGCAACTTTCCAGAAAAAGAATTCAGAATAATGATAGTGAAGATGATCCAGGACCTTGGAAAAAGAATGGAGGCAAAGATCGAGAAGATGCAAGAAATGTTTGACAAAGATCTAGAAGAATTAAAGAACAAACAAAAAGAGATGAACAATACAATAACTGAAATGAAAACTACACTAGAAGGAATCAATAGCAGAATAACTGAGGCATAAGAACAGATACGTGACCTGGAAGACAGAATGGTGGAATTCACTGCTGTGGAACAGAATAAAGAAAAAAGAATGAAAAGAAATGAAGACAGCCTAAGAGATCTCTGGGACAATATTAAATGCAACAACATTTGCATTATAGGGGTCCCAGAAGGAGAAGAGAGAGAGAAAGGACCATAGAAAATAGTTGAAGAGATTATAGTTGAAAACTTCCCTAACATGGGAAAGGAAATAGCCATCCAAGTCCAGGAAGCATAGCAAGTCCCATACAGGATAAACCCAAGGAGAAACACGCCAAGACATATAGTAATCAAATTGGCAAAAATTAAAGACAAAGAAAAATTATTGAAAGCAGCAAGGGAAAAGTGACAAATAACATACAAGGGAACTCCCATAAGGTTAACAGATGATTTCTCAGCAGAAAATCTACAAGCCAGAAGGGAGTGGCATGATATACTTAAAGTGATGGAAGGGAAGATACTACAACCAAGATTACTCTACCGGGCAAGGATCTCATTCAGATTCAATGGAGAAATCAAAAGCTTTACAGACAAACAAAAGTTAACAGAATTCAGGGCTTCCCAGGTGGCGCAGTTGTTGAGAGTCCGCCTGCTGATGCAGGGGACGCGGGTTCGTGCCCCAGTCAGGGAGAATCCCACATGCTGTGGAGCAGCTGGGCCCGTGAGCCATGGCCACTGAGCCTGTGCTCCACAGCGGGAGGGGCCACAACAGTGAGAGGCCCGTGTACCACAAAAAAAAATAAAAGAAGTTAACAGAATTCAGCACCACCAAACCAGCTGTACAACAAATGCTAAAGGAACTTCTCTAAGTGAGAAACACAAGAGAAGAAAAGGACCTACAAAAACAAACTCAAAACAATTAGAAAATGGTCATAGGAGTATACATATCGATAATTACCTTAAACATGAATGGATTAAATGCTCCAACCAAAAGACATAGACTGGCTGAATGGATATAAAAACAAGACCATATATATGCTGTCTACAAGAGACCCACTTCAGACCTAGAGACACATACAGACTGAAAGTGAGGGGATGGAAAAAGATATTCCATGCAAAAGGAAATCAAAAGAAAGCTGGAGTAGCAATACTCATATCAGATAAAATAGACTTTAAAATGAAGAATGTTACAAGAGACAAGGAAGGACACTACATAATGATCAAGGGATTAATCCAAGAAGAGGATATGACAATTATAAATATATATGCACCCGACATAAGAGCACCTCAATACATAAGGCAAATACTAACAGCCATAAGAGGGGAAATCGACAGTAACACGATAATAGTGGGGGAGCTTAACACCTCACTTACACCAATGGACAGATCATCCAAAATGAAAATAAATGAGGAAACAGAAACTTTAAATGACACAATAGTCCAGATAGTTTTAATTGATATTTATAGGACATTCCATCCCAAAACAGCAGATTACTTTCTTCTCAAGTGTGCATGGAACATTCTCCAGGATAGATCACATCTTGGGTCACAAATCAAGCCTCAGTAAGTTTAAGAAAATTGAAATCATATCAAGCATCTTTTCTGACCACAATGCTATGAGATTAGAAATGAATTACAGGGAAGAAAAACATTAAAAACACAAACACATGGATGCTGAGCAATATGTTACTACATAACCAAGATATCACTGAAGAAATCAAAGAGGAAATCAAAAAATACCTAGAGACAGATGACAATGAAAAAACGATGATTCAAAACCTATGGGATGAAGCAAAAGCAGTTCTAAGAGGGAAGTTTATAGCTATACAAGCCTACCTCAAGAAACAAGAAAAATCTCAAATAAACAATCTAACCTTACACCTAAAGGAACTAGAGAAAGCAGAACAAACAAAACCCAAAGTTAGCAGAAGGAAAGAAATCATAATGCAGAAATCATAGAGTAGAAATAAATAGAAACAAAGAAAACACTAGCAAAGATCAATAAAACTAAAAGCTGGTTCTTTGAGAAGATAAAGAAAATTGATAAACCATTAGCCAGACTCATCAAGAAAAAGAGGGAGAGGACTCAAATCAACAAAATTAGAAATGAAAAAGGAGAAGTTACAAGAGACACCACAGAAATATAAGAGACTACTACAAGCAACTCTATGCCAATAAAATGGACAAACTGGAAGAAATGGACAAATTCTCAGAAAGGTATAACCTTCCAAGACTGAACCAGGAAGAAATAGAAAATATGAACAGACCAATCACAAGTAATGAAATTGAAACTGTGATTAAAGGTCTTCCAACAAACAAAAGTCCAGGACCATATGGCTTCACAGGGGAATTCTATCAAACATTTAGAGAAGAGCTAACACCCATCCTTCTCAAACTTTTCCAAAAAAATTACAGAGGAAGGAACACTCCGAAACTCATTCTATGAGGCCACCATCACCCTGATACCAAAACCAAAGATACTACAAAAAAAAAGAAAATTACAGACCAATATCACTGATGAATATAGATGCAAAAATCCTCAACAAAATACTAGCAAAGAGAATCTCACAACACACTAAAGGGATGATACACCATGATCAAGTGGGATTTAACCCAGGGATGCAAGGATTCTTCAATATATGCAAATCAATCAATGTGATACACCATATTAACAAATTGAAGAATAAAAGCCATATGATCATCTCAATAGATGCAGAAAAAGCTTTTGACAAAATTCAACACCCATTTATGATAAAAAACTCTCCAGAAAGTGGGCATAGAGGGAACCTACCTCAACATAATAAAGGCCATATACCACAGCAAACATTATTCTCAATGGTGAAAAACTGAAAGCATTTCCTCTAAGATCAGGAACAAGAAAAGGATGTCCACTCTCACCACTATTATTCAACATAGCTTTGGAAATCCTAGCCATGGCAATCAGAGAAGAAAAAGAAATAAAAGGAATCCAAATTGGAAAAGAAGAAGTAAAACTGTCACTGTTTGCAGATGACATGATACTATACATAGAGAATCCTAAAAATGCCACCAGAAAACTACTAGAGCTAATCAATGAATTTGGTAAAGTAGCAGGATACAAAATTAATGTACAGGAATCTCTTGCATCCCTATACACTAATGATGAAAAATCTGAAAGAGAAATTAAGGAAACACTCCCATTTACCACTGCAACAAAAAGAATAAAATACCTAGGAATATACCTACCTAGGGAGACAAAAGACCTGTATGCAGAAAACTATAAGACACTGATGAAAGAAATTAAAGATGATACCAACAGATGGAGAGATACACCATGTTCTCGGATTGGAAGAATCAATATTGTGAAAATGACTCTACTACCCAATCTACAGATTCAATGCAATCTCTATCAAATTACCAATGGCATTTTTTACGGAACTAGAACAAAAAATCTTAAAATTTGCATGGAGACACAGAAGAGCCCGAATAGCCAAAGCAGTCTTGAGGGGAAAAAACAGAGCTGGAGGAATCAGACTCCCTGACTTCAGACTATACTACAAAGCTACAGTAATCAAGGCAACATTGTACTGGCACAAAAACAGAAACATAGATCAATGGAACAAGATAGAAAGCCCAGAGTTAAACCCACACAACTATGGTCAACTAATCTATGACAAAGGAGGCAAGGATATACAATGGAGAAAAGACAGTCTCTTCAATAAGTTGTGCTGGGAAAACTGGATAGTTACATGTAAAAGAATGAAATTAGAACACTCCCTAACACCATACAAAAATAAACTCAAAATGGATTTGAGACCTAAATTTAAGACTGGACACTATAAAACTCTTAGAGGAAAACATAGGACATAAATCAAATTCTTTGACATAAATCACAGCAATACCTTTTTGATCCACCTCCTAGAAGAATGGAAATAAAAACAAAAATAAACAAATGGGACCTAATGAAACTTAAAAGCCTTTGCACAGCAAAGGAAACCATAAGCAAGACAAAAATACAACTCTCAGAATGGGAGAAAATATTTGCAAATGAATCAACAGACAAAGGATTAATCTCCAAAATATATAAACAGCTCATGCAGCTCAATATTAAAGAAACAAACAACCTAATCCAAAAATGGGCAGAAGATCTAAATAGACGTTTCTCCAAAGAAGACATACAGATGGCCAAGAAGCACATGAAAAGCTGCTCAACATCACTAATTATTAGAGAAATGCAAATCAAAACCACAGTGAGGTATCACCTCACACCAGTTAGAATGGGCATCATCAGAAAATCTACAAACAACAAATGCTGGAGAGAGTGTGGAGAAAAGGGAACCCTATTGCACTGTTGGTGGGAATGTAAATTGATACAGCCACTATGGAGAACAGTATGGAGGTTCCTTCAAAAACTAAAAATAGAATTACTAAATGATCCAGCAATCCTACTACTGGGCATATACCCAGAGAAAACCATAATTCAAAAAGACACATGCATCCCAATGTTCATTGCGGCACTATTTACAATAGCCGGGTCATGGATGCAACCTAAATGCCCATCGATAAACGAATGGATAAAGAAGATGTGGTACGTATATACAATGGAATATTACTCAGCCATAAAAAGGAACGAAATTGGGTCATCTGTTGAGATGTGGATGGATCTAGAGACTGTCATACAGAGTGAAGTAAGTCAGAAAGAGAAAAACAAATATCGTATATTAATGCATGTATGTGGAACCTAGAAAAATGGTACAGATGAACCGGTTTGCAGGGCAGAATTTGAGACACAAATGTAGAGAACAAACGTATGGACACCAAGGGGGGAAAGCCGCGGCGGGGTAGGGATGGTGGTGGGATGAAGTGGGCGATTGGGATTGATATGTATACACTGATGTGTATAAAATTGATGACTAATATGAACCTGCTGTATAAAAAAATAAATAAAATTCAAAAAAAGTATATAGCTTCATAATTTTGGTAATTATGTATAACTGTGTAAATAATACCCCTACAATCAAGACATAGAACAGTTCTATCACTCTAAAAATTTGTCCCTCTACAGTCAATTCTCAGGCAACTATTGCCCTGCTTCATGTCACTATAGTTTTACCTTTTCCAAAATTTCATATTAATGGAATCCTACAGTTTATAGATGTTTGTGTTTGTCCTTTTTCATCTAGTATGTTTTTGAGATTCATCCATTTTGTTATATGCATTTTTTCCTTTTTACAACTGAGATGTATCCCATAGTATGAATATACTGCAATTTGTCCCTTCACCAACTGATGGACACTGGATTCTGCAACAAACATTGCACACAAGCTTTATATGGACATATATTTTTATTTCATTTCTTTCTCTATAAGTGGGTAGGATTTCTGCGTCATATGGTAAGTTTATGTTTCGATTTATTAAAAAATGCCCAAACTGTGTCCTAAAGTGGTTGTGACATTCTGCATTCCCACCAGCAATGTATGGTATTTCTATTAATTCCAAATCCTTGTCAACACTTAGTAGTTTTTTAAGATTTTCAAAGGTGTTTTTTATTATTTTATAGGCTCCATTGTTGCTGAAAATAAATCAAATACCATTATTATTTACAAATTTTTGTCTGTGCCCCAATTTTTGTTATTGAGCTTCCCTTTATCCCAATTTTCTGAAAATTTACAGAGATGTGCTTTGAAGTCAAGTGACTTTCATCCTCTTGTACTGAATGTTTAAGGCCATCTTTCCAACTGGAGTCTCATGTCCTTCAGTTCCTGGAAATTTTCTTAGATTATTTATCTGGTAATTTATTCCCCTCTATTTTTCTCTGAATTCATTTTCTAAAACATTTATTGTTTGAATGTTGGTTTCTTGAACGATACTTTCGTTTTGTTTATTTTTCTCTCCTATTTTTTTCATTTGTCTATCATTTTGTCTAACTAACTGGAAGATTTCTTTTCAGTTTTGTCTTTTAATTCTTTTCTTATCTTTTCCATTTTGATCTCATATTTTTAGTTTCCAATATATAGTTTTTTTGTTGCCTCAATAAGTACTCAATGTACTTTATTCTTGTTTTAATAAAACCGTATCTACCCATATTTATCAGGATATTAGTTGTAGTTTTTTCTCCCCAAAGATAGATTACTCTCCTTCCATCACCCTAGTTTCCCTTTTCCTGTTTGTTTTAGGATTTGTCTTTCCTTTTCCACTGAGTGAACAGGTTGGCAGGAGGAAGATTTTACCCTCAGGGAATATTTGGCAATATCTGGAGATATTTTTGGTTGCCCCCACTGGGGTAGGGATGCTACCTTCTCTAGCGGGTAGAGGTCAGGGATGCTGTTAAGCATTTTACAGTGCACAGGATACTCACCCCCTTCCCCACAACAAAAAATTATCCAGCCCCAAATGTCAATAGTGTGGACAGAACCGACTCCGCTGCTTTCCCATGGCAACTGCCACACACATCCTATTGCCAGCTCTTCCCTCAGCTCTTAGTAGACGAGCTCACCTCTCATTTTACTTCTCAAACTGAAGCCATTTCAACATAAGTCCCTGACTCTGTTTCTCTCATGGACAACATTTCTCAGCCCCATCTCTTCTCTTGCTCCTGTTTACAAAGAAATACCTATTCCCTCCAAAATGTGCACAATTGCCCCTTTGTGGGATCTACTCCTTCTGGTCTCTTTAGGAAAGGTACTCCACAGCCTTACTCTTTCTCTTAAATCCTTTTTTTTTATTGGAGTACAGTTGATTTACAATGTTGTGTTAGTTTCAGGTGTATGGCAAAGTGATTCAGTTTTATATATATATATATATATACATATATTCAGATTATATATATATTTAGATTATATATGTATTCAGATTCAGTTTATATATATATATATATTCAGATTCTTTCCCCTTATAGGTTATTACAAAATATAAAGTATAGTTCCCTGTGCTATATAGGAGGCCCTTGTTGCATAATAGTGTATATCTGTTAATCCCAAACTCCTAATTTATCTCTCCCCCACTTTCCCCTTTGATACCCGTAAGTTTGTTTTTTAAGTCTGTGAGTCTGTTTCTGCTTGTCAGATAAGTTCATTTGTGTCATATTTTAGATTCCACATATAAGTGATAACCTATATTTGTCTTTCTCTGTCTGACTTACTTCACTTAGTATGGTCATCTTTAGGTCCATCCGTGTTGCTGCAAATGGCATTATTTCATTATTTTTATGGCTGAGTAATATTCCATTGTGTATATGTACCACATCTTCTTTATCTATTCATCTGCCGATGGACATTTAGGTCGTTTCCATGTCTTGACTTTTTTCTTGAATCCTTGGTCTCTCTGTCTTCATAGCCTCCTTTTTCCCTGTAAAATATGGTTAGATCTGCTCTGTCTTTAAAAAAAACTCATCCCATGACCCTGGTATTTCCTAAGATTCCTATCCTACCCTTTACAGACACATATTTTTGTAAAAGTTGTCTAAACTGCTTGAAAGCACTTCCCACCTGACCTTTGTGGACCAGCCCTCGTCATGTCACTGATGAGGATCTTGCCCAGTGTCCTCTCAGAGATGTTCCCATGTTTCTCTGCCCCCTTGTCCCTGCCCCTCCTCTCTGCTGATTTCTTCTCTCCCTCTCCTGGGTCTTTCTCTTCCTCCCACTTGCTAACAAGTGGACGAATTGCTGCAGGCTCTACACTCAACCTTCATATCTTTTTTTTTTTTTTTTTTTTTTGCGGAACGCGGGCCTCTCACTGTTGTGGCTTCTTCCGTTGTAGAGCACAGGCTGTGGACGCGCAGGCTCAGCGGCCATGGCTCACAGGCCCAACCGCTCCACGGCATGTGGGATCTTCCCGGACCGGGGCATGAACCCGTGTCCCCTGCATCGGCAGGCGGACTCTCAACCACTGCGCCACCAGGGAAGCCCCAGCCTTCATATCTTCTCTCCAGGATACTCTTATTTATACCCATGGCATCTATCAGTTGGCTCCCAGATCTTCATCACCAACTTCCTGGTTTTAAATGCTCAGGCTCCATCCGTATAAGGTACTCCTGAGGTAAAACTAAAACTTGATTTTAGATTATGTGGGGGGAAAAGATGGTAGTCAAAATGCTGCTATGGTGGCTGGGGTCACATGTGCAGAGGACAGCATACTGTCCACATGCTGTAATTCCTTAGTGAGCCCACATCATCAAGCGTGGGAAGTAGCCTCCCTCTCAGCTAAAGATTCAGTATTTCTGCTCTTTTTCCACATTAAATCCTTACCTTACTCTGCCTTAATTTGGGACCTTTTTCACACCTAAAATATTCACATAATTCTCTTTCTCGAACTACCCTGAAATTACATTTTGTAGTCCATCTGTAACTAGACCAAAGAAATATGGTCTTTCATTCTTTTTAAGTTCAAAATAAAAGCATGGTTTTGTTTATGCTATGACTTGGAGCATGAAGGGGCCAGGCAAACCTCTTCTGAAACCCAAATTCAGTCACACACTCATTATGCTGCCCCTGGATTAAGTCTTGTGGCTGAGGTTCTTGGCCCCGACTCACACTATAATCACCTGGGGAGCTTCTAAAAAAAACACCATTGTTCAGGCTCCACCCTGGACCAATTATGAGGCTTGGGCATCAGTGCTTTTCATGTGATTCAAATGTGCTGCCAGAGCTGAGAGCCACAGTTCCAGTTAGTATTTTTCCTTTGCCCACATTTTGGCCAAGACTAAAATCTTACTTGTAGTGATTCTCCAACTTTAGTGTATTTTAAAATCACCTCGAGCACTTATTAAGACAGATTTCTGAGCCTCACCCTCAGAGTTTCTGATTCCATAGGTCTGGGGTGGGGCCCGAGAATTGCATTTCTAACAAATTCCCAGGGGATGCTGACGCTACTGGTCTGGGGATCACACTTTGAGAATCGCTGCCTGAGGATGTCAGTCTTCTGAAGTTTGCTTCTTACTGTTAGGGTAACCAGCTAGTCTTCATGTTGGTGCTAAGAGTCCCACATCTTGGGAAACCCCTCATCTTCAGGAAAACTGGGACAGATGTTCACCAAAAAGGTGTATCCCTGTCCTAAGCCCTGGAGCCTGTGAATGTGATCTTATTCTGAAAAAGGGTCTTTGTAGATGTAATTAAGTTAAAGGTCTTGAAATGAGGAGATCATGATGGATTATCGGGGGGGCCTCAAAGCCAATGACAAGGGTCTTTAAGAGAATGAGACCAAGGGAGATTATACAGAGAGAAAAGAAGGCCATGGGATCACAAAGGCAGAGTATGGGTTGATCCCATCATAAGCCAAGGAGCCCCAGGAGCCACCAGAAGCTGGAAGAGGCAAGGAGAAGACTCTTCCCTAGGGCGTCCAGAGGGAGTGTGGCCCTGTCAACACCCTGACTTTGGATTTCTCTGGAATTGTGAGAGGTTTTATTACAGCAGCCGCTGGAAGTTAATACATTTGCCCTAACCACTGCTCTTCTGTTTGGGGGGTTTCTTGTTTCTTATACTGATCAAAAGGGAGATAGTCTCCTGTAATAAACCATAAGGAAAAAAATATGAAAAAGAATATATATACACCTATATACATGTATATGTATAACTGAATCATCTTGCTGTACACCTGAAACTAACACAACATTGTAAATGAACTATACTTTAATTAAAAAAAAGATATTCTGAAAATACCTTGCCTCCACAAAGACTGGATGGTTGACTAATGAGTCTGTAAAAATGCTTCCCAGAAAGAATAGGCTAGAAACCAATGTGGTACAGCTAATCTGATATATGAAAAATTCTGAAGATTATGTACAGTAGGTCATTAAGCAGCAAATGAGGTAACTAGAAAATCTATTCATATTAAATGTGCCACTTTGTTATGCAGGATACAATGGCCCAGCAAGGGTGGACGTTCTGTCAGAAATGTCCTGGAGCAGTTGTGCTCTGGGTACAGAACAGAGACCACGCAGAGAATCTTGGGGCTTGTTAGCACTCCCAACCACTGGGAAAGCACCTTGACACCAGGTGTTGAAGGGTTTTCTGTGCTCTGAGAAGGTACTGGCACATGATTGGGCCACACAGAGGCAGAGCCCAGGTGAAAGGGCTGGGCCACTCTGAGGGCGGGCACATCCTGTCAACCCTAGGTCACTCCTAGGGCCAAAATGCTTGGAAAAGGAAGGTTAAGATGCATATGAAAAGCTCCAGAAATGGCAGGTTGCCCTGCAAAAATCTTTGAATTTTATGCCTTGGGCTGGTTCTGCTCTGGAAAATCAGGTGTGGATCTGTCTGGGGCCCCCTGATTGCAGTCCTCTGTTTTCTGCATCTCTTCTGGGTGTTCTACTGGCTGCTCCTCAGGGGTCTCCAGCTCCTGTATCCTTGCTGAGATCTGAGTCATGGTCTTCTCCTGAGGGTCAACGTGTGGACTATTCTATGAACGTAGCACTGTGTGAATTACCTTGTCTAGGTTACCTATACTTTGTACATATCCAACGTATACTGTGACATGTTAGACTTTTTCTTCTGTTTATTTAAGTTTGTTCATCTATTGTCTCATGTACACTCTTCTGCACACTGAGATGACCAATTATTTAAAGACAAGAATTAGGCTATCGGCCTTTCCTCACTCTCAAGACACTCAGGTCTGGCACACAGTAGGATCTTATCTGGTAGAGATGTATTTATGGTTTCCCACTATGGTTTTTATTATTACTGGATCTAAATATTAATAAAACCCATCTGGTTCAGCTGTGAATTGAATGGGGTCCCCCAGAACGGGCCTCAAAAGGGGGCTAGATGTTCCAGAATTTGAGGAGAGAGGGCCAACACAGCAGACCTGGGGAAGGTGGTTGAGTTGAGGGCACAGCTCAATACCTGACACCTTTGCAAACATTCAATGACTTTTTGCTGAATGAACGCTGCCCTAGAGGATTAGCTGTGTCCAACATTTTATAATAGGACCAAACCATCCCAAGGCATAGAATTCAAAGACAGTTGCAGGGCAACCTGCCACTTCTGGAACTTTTCCTATATATCTTAACTTGGGGTGTTTTGCATCATAGAGGAAATCTATTTTGAAACTCAAGTTCTGCAGTGACTGCTCTGTTTAGACTTATTTTCTGAGACCATAGAAACAAAAACTCTAAGTTAAATTTAATGTCATGTCCAGCCCAAGACATGACCAGCCCAAAGGCCCAAAGGTGTTTGAAATCTGGTGTTCTGGCCCCAAAATTCACGTGAATGTTTATTCTATTCTCCAGTGTTTGAGTTGTAAATTACCCCTCAAGGAATACAGTCAGTCTTTAGGGAAGATGTATCTTGGGATTTGTTACATTATTTCCTACTCCTTCTGAGCCCTGAGTTCAGGGTTCTCCTCATAGCCTGAGAACAAGCCTGGCTCAGACTACAGCTCTAATGAATTGTGTTAAAATAGTGATTTTCAAGAGGAAGTGATGAACATAGAGTTTATAAAACATGAAGATGTAAGTTTCAATACTTAGCTCTCCTAGCTACCTCTAGAGTTAGCTATGGAGGATGACCTTAGAGAAAATTAAAGTTCTTATTGCTAAAAATAGAAGTAACCTGTGGAGATGCAATGGGCTAGTGTAACAGGCTCTGCAAACTTTTCTCAAAAAAGCAGAATTGTTGGGAAGCTAAAATGGCTGTGGGATTTTAATTCACAGGTTTCCCATTGGAACTTTTAATTTGGTAAGCCCAACATGAAAAAGACGCTTCGTTTGCAAAACTGTCGACGATGTAGTGATGGTTTCTTTGGGGTTTATTCACTGATTTTATTGAGACTGCAGTTGGCAGAAGAGAGAGTGACTGCTTTTGAATATTGTTGATGTTATGCCACACAAAAGCTCTAAATGGGAGAAAGAAAAGCTTAAAGTCACCCTAGAACAAGCTATCTCCTATCAATGGGGAGATAATGATTTAAGAAACTAAAAATCGTGCATTAGTCACTTTGGTGCAAAGTTAGGAAGATGTTTATGTAGATCCTTATAAATTTCCATTGGATTTTCTTTGGTACTTTGTTCCTAAGTCCCAAATCCAAGGTGAATTTTATAAAATGAACTTATTATGCTACAAAAGAAAAAGTACATCCTAGGATAGTCAGGCTTCCTGCTGATAAAAACTGGCCATGTTCTCTCAGCTATTGTTCAAAGAACTATTTCTAGAAGCTTACTAATGTCTTTAAAACTTAGAAGTGCAGACCAATGCCATGGAAATGAAATGAAGCTTATGAAAAATTAGTCTCTTTCTGGTTTTAACACTCTGAATAAACACTGCAAAATAGATTTTAAAAATAAGTTCTGACCTTGGGGAGGTATGGTACATGACAGAATAAAACAAAATAGAAATAGTATTTTAGAAAATTATGTAAGTCCACTAACTCTGTCCTTGGTTCTAAAGGTGGATTTTCACAGACATAAAGAAGAGATTGGTGGTTGCCTAGGGAGAGGGGGTTGGGGAAGGATGGAGTGGGAGTTTGGGGTTAGCAGATGTAAGCTTTTATATATAGGATGGATAAACAACAAGGTCCTTCTGTATAGCACAGGAGACTACACTCAGTATCCTGTGATAAACTGTAATGGAAAAGAATATAAAAAAAGAATGCATATATATATATATATGTATAACTGAATCACTTTGATGTACAGCAGAAATTAACACAACATTGTAAATTAACTATATTTCAATAAAAAGAAAGAAAATAAAGGTGGATTCTGCTTATAAGTCCTCAATTTAAGGAAACAACGGCAAGAAACAGTCCTCAATTTAAGGAAACAACGGCAAGAAACTAAGTTTCATGAAAAGAAGTGACACTTCTGAGGTTCTCGGAGTTAACTGCATCTGAGGATGAAGACATTTCTATGGACGTGTGGTTAAATCATGGAGCCCCTTTTGAGAGACATCTAACATGCACTGGAGAGTTATCTGATGCTCCAAGTGCCTTACAACCACAGATCTATAGAATATTTCAACACTATGTTTCACAAATTACCACCTGTAGCTCCACAAGGTATAGATCACCGTCAGGCAAACAGGAAGCCTTAATTATCTAGGCAGGGTAAAGGGGAGGCCATGGTCACACATATCACTGTTGCATTTTCCAAGTCACCTTTTCTCTAAGTTGTCCCAACAATTTGCTATCAGTGCTGATGTTTGATGGATAAGCTGAGCTGTCAGGTTGAGCTGGATGTTCTTACCTGCTTCTTTTTTAAAAACGTGCTGGCCTGTTGTTTCTCACCTTGAATTTCAAGAGCCAGGTGGATTTTTTTGGAAGTACAAATTCTATAAGTTTGTATGTTATCTTTAGCTGGGATTCAAAACGAAAATAGGCGAGCATTTATAAAAGCGTGACTTTTCAAAGAATGCTATTTCTCTATTTTTAGTTTTAACCGTTTGAGCAGACATTTAAAAAGACTGCTTCATGTCAGCAAGGAAGCTTGCAGAATGAAACTTTCCTTAAAAATTCGAACTTAACTAAAAATCCCGGTAAAAATATTACGTTTTAGCTTAAGGTAGGAAACTGTGTGGAGAGATAAAATATAGGGGAGAGTGTAGGGGTCTCACCTGGGTTCTTTCCTCAGATCTAGGGAAATGAAGCAACTTTTGGCTTCACAGTTTTTCAACCATTTTGACATCAACAATCTTCACCTCAATTTCATTTCAAAAACTGTTATTCATGGCCCTTTTCTGGATCTTATAACCACTGAGAGTTACTCTGCCTTCAAGGAGGGAAACTTCCTCACCGTGGCTACGACCTTTGGTATCTTCCACTGTCTCACTCTGAATGTCCTTTTTTACCCCTCCATCAAACCAGCAGTCCTGCAACCTTCCCCTTCTTCTCTCAGTCCATCAGTATTCTTTTATCTTAGTTTCCCCACTTGGTCTGGATTAGATAATCAACCATCTTAACTGTTCTATTACTAGTGTCCTAAGTTTCAGTATCTGTTTGATTTCTTGACCTCCCTTTTGCTTTTGCCTAACTTTGATTAGATTCATGTGGGGGGTGTGTGTGTGTGTGTGAGTGTGTGTGTGTGTGTGTGTGTGTGTGTGGTCTTGATGTTGAGCTTGTAGATGTTATTAGAAAAAGATAATCATATTCATTGCTCTCATCACAAAATTATTTTATATAACCTCATCTGAGGTCTCCTTGCTACCTGACATTTCTTGTAGTTTATTCTAGTTAATTCCCTAGTGAATTGCCCAGAATGGCTGATCTACCCCTTTTCTGTTCTCCTCAAGTTTCACACTTACTTCCTTAAACTGCCTCACTCTCTGAAGGTGAACCTATGTCCTGCTTCACTGAGAAGACATGGCTTCTTACACCTCAGCATCAGAATTCCTCTTCCTCCTCTCTTCTCTTTCGCTAATTAATTTTTCAGAAGATAAAGTATCTCTCTTCCTTTTTCATTGCTGGAAAATTCTCAGCTGTTATCTCTCTATTACTTCTGCCCAATTTTCCCTCTTTTTTTCTCCTCTTTAGGACACTGAACATACGTATGTTGGACCTTCTGAGAGTATCCCATAGGGCATTTATGCTCTTACTTGTTTTTCCTACTGTTTTATTCTCTCTGCAATTTGGGTGATTTCTACTAGCTTTTCTTCCAACTCACTAATACTGTGTTCTGCATGTCCAGTCTGCTGTTAAATCTACCCACTATTATCTCAACTTGAGATATTATACGTTTTTCAATTTTACATGTTCATTTGGTTTTTTCTGAACTTAAGTTCTCTGCGAAAATTCTTCATCTTTTTCTCTATATTATGATTCTTCTCCTTCATTTAAAGAACCATATTAATCAAGTTAAAATCCTTGTTTGCTATTTCCACTATCCAGTTTATCTGTGTTTCTACTTCTATTGAATATTTTTTTCTTTCAATTGACTATTAGTCATATTGTTGCAGGAAAATGGGGCGCAAGAGGATGGTCATGTCTTCGGTCTCAGGTGAGTCCCTGGGATGGGCCACCAAGTGAGGGTCCTTGGCTTCACGCAAGAAAGAATTCAAGAGAGAGCCATAGTAAAGTGAAAGCAACTGTATTTAGAGAGATAGACATTCCATAGACAGAATGCAGTCTGTCCCAGAAGGGAGAGAGGCTCTGAAATATGGGGTAGTTAGTTTTTATGTGTTGGGCACTTTCATAGGCTAACAAGTGGGAGGATTATTCCAACTATTTTGGGAAAGGGGGAGAGATTTCCAAAGAACTGGGTCACCACTCACTTTTTGACCTTTTAGGGTTAGACTCAAAACAGTCATGGCACCTGTGGGTGTGTCATTTAGCTAATGTATTACAACCAGCCTATAATAAGGCTCAAGTTCCACTGGACGTTGAATCTTCTGCCATCTTGGGCCTAGTTGGTTCTAACCTGTTTATGTTGTATTCTCAATGGCTGTGTCATTCTTTTAAAGGTTGTATCCTGTCCCTTCCCTTCTGTCTCAATATGATCTTCCCTCTTTGCCTATCTAATTTTTAAAATGTATATTGTGTATATTGATAAAAGAACAGTAGAGACTCCGGGGGATGTTAGCTTCCAACAGAAAGACTTGCTTTTTCCTTTGCTAGGCAGAGAAGATAAGGGACTGATCACCTTACTGTAATCAAGATTGAGCTGAGTTAGGTGCTGAGCAGCACTTTTAGTAAGACTCAGCTTACATCTGCTTCACCATGTTTCTGGCTTTTGATAGAGAGCCTAGCAAGTCTTCATCTCAGCTGTGAAAGACCAGAAAGTTCTGTTCTGCCCTTCAGAGGTTTTCAAAGTAGCCCTTTAACTTTATATGTGTAATATTTGTTTATTTCTGCATAACTAATTACTCCAAACTTAGAGGCTTAAAACAACCAACATTATTATGTCAGTTTCTGTAGGTCATGACTTCGGGAGCAGCTAAGCTGGGTGATTTGGCAGAGGGTCTCTCACGAAGTTGCAGCCAAGACGTGGGCTGGGATTGCCACTGAGGTGAAGACTGGACTGGAGCGGGAAGATCTTACAAGCTTAGTTCTCTGGCTGTTCACCTGGGCTCTCCTTTTTTCTCTGACTCTTGGCCAGAGAATTTATTTCCTCACTACGTAGCCTCTCTACAGGGCACTTGTGCATCCTTATGACATGGCAGGTGGTTTTTCTCAGAAAGGGTGACTCAAGAGAGAAAGCAAGGGCGAAATCACAGCGTTTTTATGACCTAGGCTCAAAAGTCACACTCCATCAATGTCTGCCACGTTCTATTCCCTGGAAGAGAGTCACTAAGGGGAATTAGCTCCACTGAAGGGAAGAGTATCAAAGCATCTGTGAACATATTTTAAACTGCCACACCTCCACACACATTTTTCAAAATCTGGCAAACGACTTCAGGGAAGATCTGCTTTGTGTTTCAGGCAGACTCCCAGAAAGACTTTGCCTTTTAAGCACCAAGAGAATGTAAGCAAAGTCGCTTTGTTGTTTAGAGATCTTGGCTTGCTTCCATCGTCTCCCACACTGCTCCAGAACCCAGAAGCTGTCCTGAGGCCCCTCTCATTTCCAGTTTGTCACAGCAGTCTCATTTGCCCTTACATGCTTTGCTGCTTCTCTTTGTTTCAGCAGAAGCCCTCTGCTTGTCCTTATCCCCAGCACCCACCAGGAATTGAAAGTGCCCCTGTGGAAGCACGGATGGCCACCATCATTTCACCTCAGAATGGTTTTCCCATATGTGAAATCTTAGTTCCTCTAGTCCTTATCATTTCCACAGTTCTTTGATGCCTTGAGAATATAATTCTGTAATTTATCCACATTTTTGTGATTGTATCAGTAGGAGCATTGGCCTGACTACATCCTTCCCTGAGGCAAAAGCAGACACTTCCTTTGAAAGGAAGCATCCTGTTTGTTCTCTTGTTTCTGAGTCCTTGAGGCCCTGCTCCATGAAGTGTATGCCCTTTCCCTGAAATCTCCCTTCGCTCCTATTCTGCTCCTTTGGCTTCCAAACAGCTCTATGTTTTTGCTCTTCTAAACAAATCCATTTTTCTTTCAACCCTGACAATGCCTTAAAACAGCACTCCCTCTCCCCTTTCACAGCAGCCTCGTCTCCCACGTGTGTCCTTTATACTTTGGTTTTTGAAAATTCCCTGTAAGATCCTCAAGTGACCTCTTGAAGAAGCCAAGAGGCTTCTTCTCAGCTTTCTCCACACCCAAATATCCAGCCCTGTTTACTGTTACAAACTCTCCCCCTCTGTTCTTTTCTTTCGTGTTTCCCTTGAGGGATCCTTTTTTTGACACATCTTTCCCCACTTGCTGTGCTTTTTTCTCCTGTCCCTGGATGTTCTCTCCTAATTTAACTACAACCCAGGACTTCAACATCCACTTCTATTTGTGTGACCTCTGAATTTTCAAGTGCTTACCAGACATCTCCATATGATTGGGTCATTATTACCCTAAAAACAATATTTTTCCCTGAAATTTTATTTTCATAATCTCCACTTATGCTCCAAGACTCAGGTCATGCTGCCCTTCTGGCATCCATCTCTGGTCCCTCAGGCTGCAGGAGGCAGGATGGGGATGGGACTTCTCTGTGTGTTTCCATCATGCACTCACCACCCGGCAGTGCGTCCCCTGCTAACTGTCTTTCTTGCTCCCCTAGAGCAGTAGTTCTCATCTACTCTGCTTTTGAACCACTCTCCCCACCCAGAGGAATTTGATGATATCTGGAGACTTTTTATGTGGTGACTCTTTGGGGGTTGCTAACAGCATCTAGTGAGTAGAGGCCAAGGATGCTACTAAACATTTTATAAGGCAGCGGATGGCCCCCACAGCAAAGGACTATCCAGCCCCCAAACCAGTTTCTAGTTCTGAGAAAATGACCTCAACTATGAGCCTTTCAGGAAGTAGTAGCATGTTTTCCTAATCTGTGAGCCTGCAGTGCTTGACTCACTCTATGTGCTCAGTAAACACCTATTAATAACAAAAAAGGTCTACTGTATAGCACAGGAAACTATATTCAATATCTTGTAATAACCTATAATGGAAAATAATCTGAAAAAGAATAGATTTATATAACTTTCAAATTTTATATTTATTTCAGCATATAAATACAAGAATGTTTTAATATATTGAAATAAAAAAGAAACCAAGCATATCCCTGACTAGTCACACTTGGCTTACAGCACTGAAGGGTAGCAGGATGTGCCATCCCCAAATAGGACGCTTTGAAATAAAGAGTATTTTGAGTTGAAGATAGAGCCAATAGAAGAAAAATTCCTTGCTCTCCCCCATTTGCCTAAAAGCAGAGTATACATTTGTAAAGGTGTTCCCCCTTCCCACACGACCAGAAAGGACAGAAGATAGTTCTTGGAGACAACTCTGGACCTTTATCAGCCCAGAGATGCCCCAGAGAAACCTACATAACTCACTTTACTAGGTAGCCCTTTTCTTCCATTAGTGTCCTCATATCTTCACCTTCCCAGAGCTTGCCTTCCCTAGAAGTTCAAAGTCCTTTTTCTATGTCTTATCACTTCTATGAAAGTGTGTTGTTCTTTTGTTAAGATGCTATACACGCCCAAGTTCTAACCCCTCCTTCGAGTTACTCATCATTGGGTACTCTCTTGTGTATAGAAGCTTCACGTTTCAACAAACTTCTGTTTTTCTCTTGTTAATCTGACTTTTGTCAGTCTAGTTTACAGGGTTCCAGCCAATAAGCCTAAGGTGGTAGAGGAAAAAAAAGTTAAGTTTTTCTTCCTCTACAGCACACATCCAAAACATTTTGAACAAGTTCAGAAGTATGGCTGTTTATTTAACAAGTCCTATGGGCTGGAACTAGGCATATAGTGGTAAACAACAAATTCTTTCAAAGACAGTCCCGTTCTTCTCACTGTTGGCAAATCCTTGCTCTTTGATGGTGGATTTTAATTTTTAAAATTGTCTAAAGTCTTTCAGAATTGAGAATAGTGAGTAAAGGGGATTAACTTGAGGCCTTCTCTGCAAGTTAAAAACAGAGTATAAATAAAAAATTTAAGCCTGTATTTCTTGAATCACTTATAAATAAGTTCAGAAAGCCATTCCAACATGGCTTTATATGTTCTAACATCACTGAAACAGATTCTGGAGACAGAAGGTGACTACTTCGAGAGTTTCAAACTCATGTTCATATAGAAATTATGTCATAGCGATGCTAAAAACTTGGCCTCTGTGCACTGGTGCTGAATCAAATTTTGGAGAGTTTTTGGGTGAAGTAGAAAAGAATAGCTTTATTGCTTTGCCAGGCAAAGGGGGACACAGCAGGCTCTTGCCCTGAAGAAGTATGACCCAAGAGGAGTTGGTGAGGAGTTTTATAGCAATGGTTCAAGGGTGAGGTTGCTGATAAGGATCAGGGTGTGTGCAGGGCCTCTTTTACTATGGCCTCAGGTGGTCTCCTGATGAGCTTTGAGGTAATCAAACTGTGACCTTCTCTCTGGAACTTCTTCTGTTTGGTGGGGGTTTTAGTTCTGCAGAAGAGCTTAAAGAATCTGCCCTTTGGAACTCAGGGCAGGTCATGGAGGCTGGCCTCTACTCCCTACAAACAAGAAATGGGGGACAGAAAGCCTTCTGTGTCCAGAAGCCCCACAGGGTTATGCTCAGTTTCAGTAGCCACATTATCTCTTATTCATACCCTGTTTTGAAAGTGTTTTTAAATACCTTGTGAAGAGGCAACGGTTCCTACTCTATTAGGGAAGACTAGAATATTCAGAAGATTGGGGAAAAAGAAGAACAGTCAACATCCTCCTCGTGAATGAGCCCTTAAAGTCTTTCTATCACTTTAAATCACGGTGACTCTTTTCTGCCTCTGGCTAGGAAATGTCCAGCCATTTTAGATTAGGTTTTCTGTGCTTCCAACACAAGCATATCATGGGGGAGCCAAATTACATTTAGAAGCTACATTTTAATTTTGATGATAGATTGTTGATTGACTTTGCACTCAATTTAATAGCATAATCATCTTGCTCCCAAGTGGCTATGACACGCTCAATGCCCTAGGCCATGAGGCAGAATCAAGATCCTGTGTAAGAAGTCATCAAGCTCTTTAAAGGAGAAGAGAAAGGTAATAGATACCCTGATCCACACCTCCATCCCCACCAGATGTTTTGAACTCATTTTCATTTGGACTCCAAAATTCATAGTTTTTTTCAAAACAGTGATGCTGAAAACTCAGCCTCTGTGCACCAGTGCTGAATCAAATCTCAGAGACAGAGTTTTGGGTGAAGTAGAAAAGAATAGCTTTACTGCTTTGCTAGGCAAAGGGGGACACAGTGGGCTAATGCCCTCAAAACTGTGTGTCCCAACCTGGGAGGGCTTGGTGAGGAGTTTTATAACAAAGGTTCAAGGGAAGGGTTGCTGATAAGGATCAGGGTGTGGGCACGGCCTGCACGCCTTTAATCTGGCTGCAGGTGGTCTCTTGATGAGCTTCTCCGGAGTGAAGAATGCTAACATCTTCCATTTATTGAGGGTTTTTGTTCTATAAAGAGCTCAAAGATGTTATATGTATCTCTTGTGGTGGGAACCAGGACCCTGCCCCAAGGCTGCACTGCTGTTTCTTGACTGCTCCTCCCTTGTCTCTGCATCCCTCCCTTCCCTGAGTAGCAATGTTTTGAAAGGCTTCCATGCCCAGGAGCCCCACAGGTTTCAATAGCAGTACCAGTTTATACAAACTGCTGTGTCCTCAATGGACAAAATAGGTGTTTGTTTTGTAATAAGAAAGCAAAGGACTTCCATGGTTATAGTTTTAATGTTAGACATTTAGTTCCATTTTCCTTTTCAAAATACACACACACACACACACACATACACAGCAAACTGCCATGAAAACTACTGAAACATCTAACTGAATTTCAATGGACATTACAGTTCTACAGGGCCTTATAATTTACAGCCCGCATTTTGTGTTTTAGTTGATTTAATTTCCAAAATGACCACTGGAGGTGAGGAAACTGACCAGAGATGAGAGAGTGGCGTTCCCAGGACCCGAGAACAAGTCTTCTGACCCCGTTCCTCCACCTTCTTCTTTACTAGTATTGTACAGACCCCTTTGAAAGGGAAAAAGCCTTCGTATGGATCCCTGAGAGAAACACAAAAGTGAAATGCTGCCAGTTTGGTGATCACATTGTTACCTGAAAACTGGGTTCACCTCCTGGTGGGTGTCCAGCCAAAAGACACAACCAAGCCAAAGATGGGAGAAGGAAGGATTTACTCCTTGCAGTAAGTAAGGAGAACACCCAGGGGTCTTTCCCAAAGCAGTGTCTCCCCGGAACAGCAAAATTGGGGATGTTTTAGGCTAAGAGTATGTGTATATTCATGAAGGGGCTTGGGTGGTCAACAGAGTTCAAGCTTTAGTTGATTGAAGTCACGAGGGTCAGAAAAGGTCCACATCATCCTCCCGTAGGTTCCAGCTGATCTGGTGGCTGGTCTTCAGGCTAATCCTTACCACTGAAACAGAACTGGGAGTCCTTACAACTGATACATTATCTTTGCTATTGTTACTTTGCTTGCCTGATAACAGTTGTTTGTTTCTGCCTTATTTTATTCCCTTAAGATTCATTACTGAGACCTGTTCAAAGGCAAGCATTGTGACCAGGCTTAGGCCAGAAATGGCTTCTCTTATGTCAAGAAAACCATGCCTGGTTCTCTTTTTCTGGGGACCCCTTTCCTTATCTGGTTGCAACCTGGTCTAATATTATCACAGATTCAGAGGCAAACATGAATGTCTAGGATCTCAGATTATGTTTATGCTTTTAAAGGTTAACATCAATAGAAAGATCCCTATCATCATAGGACTTGAGTGCTCTCCATGAATTTATAGACTCCAGACTGAAAAACACCATGACTTATGACCAAGAGTGTTTTTTAACTTTCCTGAGTGAAGATGTAGAATTTGCCATGTTAGTATTCAAGCTTCTGCAGAGAGCATGAGTCTCAGTCCTCAAACTCAAGCATCCAAAATGCAATTTCGTTTCATGTATACCCTAAGCTCCCACTAAATGGCGGAAATGAATGAGCCCTGGTTCATTAAGCACAACCACAGCCACTTCAGGGGTTCCTCGGGCAATTAAGGGTTCCTCCTTTTCCCCACATAGTGGTGTGTCCACTCAAGGGCTGTGAGTTTAGAAACTGTTGCAGCCTGGGCGGGAGGGGACGTCTTGTCCTTGGATGCCATTGTCTACTCTTGTGAGCTTCTGAGACATCCACATTCCCATTTAATTGGGGGTCACTGGTCCACCGAGATCTTTCTACCTGGAGCCCTTTGCAGGTGTCCTTGACCTCCCCTTCAGCATCCACTGAGCAATTCTCAGCAGGGAAGGTGTAATGGTTAATTTTATGTGTCAATTGACTGGTCTAAGGGATGCCCAGACAGCTAAAACATTTCTGGGCATGTCTGTGAGGGTGTTTCTGGAAGAGATTAGCATTTGAATCAGAAGACTCATCCACTCTCCCGAGTGTGGGTGGGCATCTCTTACTCCATTGAGGGCCCAAATAGAACAAAATGTGGAAGAAAGGCAAGTTCTCTCTCTTCTTGAGCTGTGAAAACCATCGTCTGCCCATGACATTGGCTCCCCCGTTTCTCTGGCCTTTGGACTCCAAGACTGACACCCCTTCCCAACTGGTTTAACCTGTGGCTGAATTATACCATCAGATTTCCTAGTTTTGTGGGAATTTTACCTCCATAACAACGTGAACCAATGCTTATAATTAATCTCTCTGTCTCTCTCCTGTTGGTCTCTTGGTTTTGTTTCTCTGGAGAACCCTGACTATTACAGAAGAGACATTCTGTTTTGTGCGGAACTTTGCGGGGCTGCACCAGCGGTCACTTTGCATCACACCACCTGGGGTGGTGGATGTTGGTCTCCAGCTAAGAAGTAAGGCACAAATTGCTTCTGCCCTTGGGTGCCCAAACTTCTCTAGGTGGGGAGGGGCATCTGTCATCCACACCTTGTATTACTCAGGGGTCTTCAAAGAAACAGAACCAATAGGATCTCTCTTTTTTTTTTGCTCTTTCTTCTCATCTATGGGTCTGTCTATTGACAGAGGGGAGAGCAAGAGAGATTTATTCTAAAGAATTGTTTCACAGAATTGTGTGATTGTGAGAACTAGCAAGTGTGAAACCTGTAGGTCAGGCCAACAGCCTCGAAATTCCGGTGAGAGGGCATGTCTCAGTCCTGAGTTCAAGTTGCACAGGGCAGCAGGCTGGAATCTCAGGCAGGATTTCTATGTTGCAGTCTCCAGCTGAATTCCTTCCTCTCTGGGAAAGCTCAGTCTTTGTTCTTAAGGTCTCCAACTGATTGGACAAGACCCACCTGCATTATGGAGGGTAATCTGCTTTACTCAAAGCCTACTGATTTAAATCTTATTCGTATCTACAAGATAACTTCACAGCATCATCTAGGCTGGTGTTTGACCACCCAACCAGGCACCCTGGCCTAGCCAAGTTGACATATAACATTAACTATCACACCCCTCTGTGCATGACTTGGCTCCAGAGGACAGACCAGCCTGGGCCCTGTTTCAGGACACTCACTGACCCCTAACTGTCAGGCATCCTTTTCTGTGCTCCTTCATCCCAGCCTGGGGATGATTAAAAATTCTCCCACGCGGCAGGAAAAACTGGCTCTCACTTTATGCTATGCTCTTCCAAATCTGTTGTTTATGGTATAAAATGTATATCCCTGGATCCATCAGGATTTTAGTTTCTGTGACTCAAATGGCTTTTCTTGTAAACCATGCTTTCTCCAGTGAGTCGCAAAGGGCATTTTTGAACTCAAAAGCTGAGGGTTGATACCCTGGTTCTGCTGCACTGTCCCAGCAGGAAGGGATCACACAGGGAAAGATCCCATGATGTCCAGGCTGCCTCCTGACCCAGGGGAAGCAACAGAGGGCGCAAGAAGAGTCCCCAGGAATGAGTATGCCAAAGTCAGTCCATCACCACGTTAGCGGCTGCGTGTCTAGTACATCAGACTGATTGATGGCGCGTTATGTGCACCTGGACCAGAACCTCGTCCGTGGCCACCTCTGCATCATTTTTTTACTATTTTTATTTTTTACATCTTTATTGGAGTATAATTGCTTTACAATGGTGTGTTAGTTTCTGCTTTATAACAAAGTGAATCAGTTATACATATACATATTTCCCATATCTCTTCCCTCTTGCGTCTCCCTCCCTCCCACCCTCCCTGTCACGACCACAGTTAGAAGTTGAATGGAACGGAAGGAAGCTTCCAGTCTTTCCTCACACCTGATGACTGAGGCAGGCTAGGAGATACATAGCAAGTATACATTTCCTTAAATGAGAACTGGAATCTCTTCCTCATCTCTGGCTGGCACTGCTCTCTATGGTAGCTGAAGGCTTTCACGACCACGGAGACCAAGGGCTGAAGGAATCTGCACATCTCTCTTCATAAAGCCCTTGCCGATGGTTCCATTGTAAAGCCAAACCCCACCTATTTTGTCACTCAGATCAATTATTATAATGATGTTTTGCAAAATGAGACTTTGAAGCACAGACACAGAATAGAGATTTATCTGCCTCACTTATGGTTAGTCCTCTGTGTCCTTGAATGAGTTTCTAATTTCTCTCGGAAAAAGCTGGCTATGTGAGATATGGCATACTTTTTTTTAAGAGTAACCAACACATTTTATTTTATTTTTTAACATCTCTATTGGAGTATAATTGCTTTACAATGTTGTGTTAGTTTCTGCTGTATCACAAAGTGAATCAGCTATATGTATACATATATCCCCATATCCCCTCCCTCTTGCGTCTCCCTCCCACCTTCCCTACCCCACCCCTCTAGAAAGGGGTGTGGGTGGTGGACGGGGTTGGTGGGGGGAAGCTTTGACATATCTTTTAATTGCTGATGAAGACTTATGTAAATCTCAGGCTCTATTTCTTTGCTCAAAGACATGCCATCTTCTAGAACTAGCATAGAGGAGGCTCTCAGTATTATTTGTTGAATGAAGGAATGCATGTTAATAATACAGATGCTCATATGAAATGTAAACTAGTCAGGGAGTCACGGCGGGGGGGTGACACACATCCACATGACTTACATCACTAGGCATTGCTGGCCCAGATATTACCATATCCACTTCCTGATTTCCAGGACCATTTAGTCAGTGAGTGAATTGTCAAAATCTCTAGGGTGAAGCAGAGAGGAAGTCCCTGGAAACTTCCAGAACTAAAGGGAAGCCTGGAGAAAGAGCAGTGACCCAGGTAGACTCAGCAGCAGGGCTGGAGCCAAGGGCCCTCCAGTCTGGTCATTGTTGCTGGCAGTGTGGCCCCTCCTGGACACTGAGTGCCAATGCTGACATGCCCTGGGGGCAGAGGCCACTCTGGATACCCGCTCTGTTTAGCAGCCACTGTGAGCAACTTTCTCCACCATGCCGGCATCTTTGGGTCACCCTCCTGGATGCAGAGGCTGGGGCAGGAGCTTCTTCTTGGCCCAGTGGAGGTCACATGCCCACTCAGTAGCAGTCAGCATGGCACACCTGGCCTGGCCATCCACCAAGATGCACACAGTTCAGGGATTCCTCTCTAAAGGAACTGTGCTCAGAATCCCAGTAAGCAAGACCCCCAAATGATGTTCACTGCTGTGTTGCAACTGAGTCATGAACAAATGTAATTTGATAAGAATGAAATCAGCATTAATACCAAGGAAAGCAACGTTATATTTATATAGAGCCACTTACCACTGAGGTGGGCTTGTAATGAACACTCGACAAACATTGCCTATCACTGTTATTTTATGATCATTGTTATTAACAATATGGAATTGTCCAGATTTAAAAAATAGTAGATAGCCCATGGGCTGGCCGTTGGTAAAATTGTGAAGCGGGGGAGCTAGCCTCAGGCACCCACCTCTGTGCTTTCCCAACCCTCCCACCTGCCTCCTCTGCACCTCCACTTTCTTTCCCACATTTCTTTCCCACTTTCTGTTCCTTTTCCCCCATGCCGTTGAGTCTTATTCTTGTTGGTGGTCAACTAAGGTTTGTCAATGTAGTTAAGGCTGAGAATGGCTTAAATGTTAGCTAGGCAGAGCTATTGGTATTGGTTACCATGAGCTTGTAAAGATGTTAAAGTTTGCAAGACCAAATGAATGAATGTTTAATGGTGACACACTGCTGCAGGAATAACTAGCATTCATTAAATAAGCACTTATATGTTGGCACTGAGCTAAATGCTTCGAATGCATATTCTCCTAAGCACAAATGCATTTAATCCTCAGAACTCTTGGAGAAAGTTACTGTTATTATTATCATCCTGATTTTCAGATGGGAAAATTGAGGCTCAACCCAGTTTTGACTGATCTGTAGCTCATCCTGAGGACTATAGATCAAACTACTTCATCCTCAGCCTAATTTCACATACCCCCGTGGCTGATTCTTGACCCTGCAGTACATTCAAGTAATAAAGAAAATAACTTGAGGCATATTGAGGAGTTCCGTATTAGTCAGGTTCTCCAGAGAATGGAAAGGAATTAGCTCATGTCATTATGGAGGTTGGGAAGTCCCAATATCTGTAGCTGACTTGATGGAGACCCTGGAGAATCAATGGCATAGTTCAAGCCCAAGTCTGTGTTTGAAGGCAGTAGACTAACATCCCAACTCCAGCAGTTAGGCAGAAAGAGAAGTTCCTTCCTACCCAGACTCTTTGTTCTATTCAGACCTTTAACTGATTGGACAAGACCCACCACATTGGGGAGGGCAGTCTGCAATACTCAGTCTACCAATTCAAATGTTGATCTCATCCCAAAGAGCCCTACAGACATACCCAGAACTATGTGGTTGGACTAAATGTCTGGGCACTCATGACCTCGTCAAGCTGACACACAAAATTCACCATCACAAATCCTAATTTTCTAAAGAATTTTGAGTTCCTTGAAGCCAGGGGCAAATTTTTCCTCTTTTTTGAAATTTTTTGTTATTTGTTAATATTCAACACCCAGATAGTTGAGTTGAATAAATCTTCACCAGACTTAGCTCATGCAGTGGAACAATTCCAGTGGCTCTAGTGGGGAATTCTGAGTCTGGGGTGTAGGAGCTAGAAGAGTCTGGTTTCAAGTCTTATGTCTGCAACCAAGCAAGTGATTCCACATCCCCAAGCTTCATTGTTTCCTCTGTTGAATGGAGGCTCTGTTTCCCAGGGATGCTGTGAAGGTTAGAGAGTAGGCAAGGGAAAGTTCCGGACACACAGTAGGTCCACCATAAGTGGATGCTGTCACACTTATGAGAAGAGGAAACCAAAAGCGATTTTCCTGTCAACAATCAAACATGGCAGCTTTTTACTTTCGCCAAAGTAGTTTAGGGAAAGGGGCCTCCCCAAGTCGCCGTCCATCAACTGGCCATTTAAAGGTTGTTCTCAATCTATTCTGGATGACTTCATTTAAAGACACCCAGCATGCCTCCTTTTAAAAGATAAATCCCTGTCAATATGACCTTTGTGTTCTAAAGCAGCTTTTATCTGTGCAAACAAAATATTGGAAATCCCGAGAAAGCCTTTTAAGTGGAGACATTTGCTGCAGACTGGCATAGCCAGGGTAGATGACCTTTTAATTGACAGTGTACCAAGCTCTCAAAAATCAAGTTGAAAGGCAAGTTGTCAAATAATGTTCCTTTAAAGAGCTGGAAGCTATGATTTCTTCCTTTCTAATAACAACGTTGGGGTTTACTCTTTTTGCAAAATATTTGCTCGCTCTTTTAAGATTCCCTCCTCTTCTCCCAAGCATCCCTGGTACTTGGATGAAGACGTTAATTCTCGGTGGGTTAGGGCCTCTGCTGAGATAACTCAGAGAAACAGATTAGCCTCCAAGACTCACAAAGACCTACCAAGAGATCCAGAAGAAGTGGTAGGATAAATGTTGGGTCTGACGTTGCAGGCCACTAAAAATCCATTTTGGAGTTAACAGTGCTATTGAGTCTTCCTGCTGAATTCCCCTGGCTGAGTCTGCATGGAAAGCAAAGGTCAATTGTGGCCTTCAGGGGGAATGCTTGCCCCTTGGTCTTTCCAAAGCAAATAGAACAATCGTTTAGGAGGAGTGGATCTAAAGGTATTTCATCACTTGAAATAGACTTTAACTTCCTTACACTACTTGGTCACGCCACCCCTCTTTGACTTGACATTCTGTTACTTTATAACTGCCCTTTAGTTTCTGGACTTCCCTGGGGACTTTGGCGATTCTGCAGCCTTGCCTGTGACCTTATTTCCAAGTATCTCTTATGTTGGGGGAATTTTCTATCCTTTTGGTCGCCAGTATCTATGCAAATATTCAGATTTGTTTTGTTATTTAGTGTGCGCTTTTTTTTAAAAAAAAAACAAAACCTCAATAGAATGTTTGGCTGTGTGGGTTTCTAGAATGTTCCATTTACTGATGAATTTGTTACCTATTGCCAGTTTCCAGGAGTCCTGATTTGTCTCAAATACAGTGAGGCCGTGAGTACAGATGGCCCAAGATTTGGCCAGCATCCTATGTCGGTCCAAAGGCATGAACTCGGAATGTTTGCCATTCTGGGCCGCCTGTAGCCTGGGGCCTCTCCTTTAATAAACCCCAGATACACGTACTACCTCTCCTGGGAGCAGGTCAGCTTCTTTTCAGTCCTGTATCTCCCCACCCTTGGGATGACCCACTGAGTCAGGGTACACAACTGCTCTTGGTGTCCCCGTCCCTCTACCTATGGTGCTCCTGACCCAGGAGGCCATTCCTCAGGGTCCTGCCGCCACGAGAAAGCAAGTACAGTCAACTTCAAATGGCAGGAAATTACTGCAGCCCCACGTACTTTTGTCTCAAGCTAGCTGAAAGCCATGAGATGCTGATTTTATTTTTATTTTTTATTTCCAGAAGCACATAACTCCTCTTTAAATTATTTCAGCTAACTTCTGCTGATGGTCTGTGGCTCAACGGAAGTGCCAGTTGAACTGAATTTGTGGGGTGATTTCACATGAAAGGAGCATGGCATAAGCAGGAGACCTGTACTCCAGAGTGTCTAGTTAGGAAAACCTAACAACAGCCTTGGTAAATATCTCCCGGGGAGCTTGCATCTGGGCTCAATGCATCAATGGCGTATTAAAGATTAATAGGATTTGTGAGTCATTAAAAATTATATAACAATCATAAAGGCACGTTCAGCTCTTAGGGAAAACGGAAGGCACAGTTTTGGGTTTAAAAGTCATTCGTTGTGTGTGTGTTTGTGTGTGTGTGACACAAAAATATTCGTAGGGGAACTTTGTTTCACATGCCTCCTGCCTTGGCCCCCACCCGGCATTCTGCACCTTCTCTTCAGGTACCTACATGGGATTTCATGACTATAGGTTGTTGTTATTTTGCTAGATGTTATGTTTGGAAGACTAATATCCACTAAGCTTTTTAATATGTTAAGCAAACACATTTTAATATAGAGCTTCTGAAAACTGGGAAACTCTCCAGACCCACAAGAGTCATGTCAAATAATGGCATGTGGGCTTCCTGAAGAGTTGACGGAAAGATGGTTTCCGGTGAATGGAAAGGTGTCTTCTCCTAACCCCATCCTTTAGTTTCCTAGGGTTGTCGTAACAAATGATCACAAACTGGATGGCTTACAACTATAGAAATGTATTCTCTCAGTTCTTGAGAAGAAGTCCAAAATCAAGGTGCCAACAGAGGCATGCTCCCTCTGAGGGCTCTGGGGGAGGATCCTTCCTACCTCCTCTAGACTCTGAGGGCTCCAGGTGTTCCTGGGCTTGTGGCCGCATCCCTCCAACCTCTGCCTCTATGACCACACAACCTTCTCTTCTGTCTGTATAATCTCCCTTTGCTCCTCTCTCTTTTTTTTTTGTTTGCGGTACATGGGCCTCTCACTGTTGTGGCCTCTCCCGTTGCGGAGCACAGGCTCTGGACGTGCAGGCTCAGCGGCCATGGCTCACGGGCCCAGCCACTCCGCGGCATGTGGGATCTTCCTGGACCAGGGCACGAACCCGTGTCCCCTGCATTGGCAGGTGGACTCTCAACCACTGTGCCACCAGGGAAGCCCTGCTACTCTCTTTTAAGGGCACTTATCATTGGATTTAGGGTCACCTGGATGATCTAGGATGACCTTAGTTTGAGATTCTTAATTAAAACCTACAACGACCTTTTTTCCAAATAAGGTCATATTCATAGTTCCAAGTGGACATATCTTGTCGGGGGAGACACTAATCAACCCATCACCCCTCTCAAACTACAGTGCACAGCAGAGAAAAAGGCCACGACATTGTTCTAACTCAATTTCCAGGAGACATTTGTTAGAAAGTCAAAGCCTGCAGCAGCGGAAGCAGGATTCCACCTGCTTTCTTCCTCCCAAGATATTGTTTGGAAATTCCCTGCCTGATTCCTGGGGGGTGACCCTTTGCAGAGCTCTGGGATTTTTAGTATTTGCACATAAACATTGGGACTTGGGAGTAAAGCCTTGAATTAGGTGGTACTACTCAGACAATTGCTCACTTAACAAAAGGGTTTGGATGAGTAAAAATCCCAAAGAATTAGTCCCCAATAATGGCATTTTAGCTCCCTGGAGAATGAATGAGGGAGATCTTTGAGGTCAGAGGTGACTTCTTGCATCTCAAACCACAGCATGTGGACTTGCTACTGCTGTTGATTCTGGTGGGAGGGGAGGGGCTGGCAGAGCAGCCCACACTCCCCCATTAAGAGGGTCATGGTCAACAGGGATGGGTGAGAAGATGGGGAGGGATTGAGGACAGGAAGAGCAAGGGGAGGTTGGGAGAAGAACCAGAAGGAAAAGTGTAGGAACCACAATAGCTCAGAACACAGGGAATGAGCCCAACCAAGGGGAGAAATGGGAGCACAGCAACAAATGGAGGCTTTGGGACAGAACATTGTGAGGACGCAAACCCTCTCTTAGGATGCGCTACATTCCGGATGTCACTGAATATGACTGGCCCAGTCAGAAACCATAGCAGTCTGCTATGGGTCTATAATCCTGGCCTTGGGAATCCTCACTTAGAGTGGACTTGGCTCAGAGCTGATCCAACGTAAAGCCATAAAGATCCATCCTGAACTGAAATCAGGGTGTCTATTTATTTGTTTTCTTGCTTCCATGTTCCTCATGAGAATGAAAGCTCCGTGGGGACGGGAGCCTTGTCTGTCATGTTCGCTGTTGGGGATGGATACCCAGTTCCTATCCTCAGTGTCTGACAGGTAACATGTGCTAAGCAAATATGTGATAAATGAAGAAATGAGTGGTGACCATCAGGGTTTGTCTGTCTGTATTTTGTTCAGATTTGAACCTTTGATCTTTCTTTGACTTTTACTACCTAGTCTACCTGGGGTTTGAATTGCCTTCTGTTCACCCCATTAGTGAAGGATGGACTCTCCCCCTAGGGTTATGGAGAAGTGTGGCAGGCAGGTGGAGCTCTCCCCCCAAATCACTTTCCTCTCACATTATCCATGGAGCTCACGTGTTGGATGTTTACTCACATCTTCCCCTAGTGAGAAATGACCAAATAATAATACAATAATATCATTATTATTCTCATATTTTAAGGACAGTATAATATATTTGCCAAGAATAGAAACTCATTTTTGGAGTGAGACTGAGGGAAGTCCAAACAGCAGTTGAGCCATTTTTTGGCTGTGCTTGACCCGGAAGAAGTCTCTTGACTTCTCTTAGCCTCAGAAAAAGATCTGAGCATGGAGAGTAACATCTTTTATGCAGATTAAATGTGAGGCAATACCGTGTATAAACTCCTAGCACAGCACCTGGGGCGTACAAGGCAGTCCACAATCGTGATTATCATGGTTGCAATTTGTGTGGCTAGCTCCTTTGAGACAGATTTCTTAGCTTAAAACATCTGTGGCTATTCTTGACAAAATCCCAGTTTGTTGGCATGCATTTTAGAAGATGAGAAAGGTCACTGGGGGTGGGGACACAGGTGTCATGGCCATATTCTAAATTGTAATGGGGTGCTCCTTTGACAAAGTTCTAAGCACAGTTCCCTCCTTTATAATCATGCATACCTTCATGCTTGCTTGAGGGTGAAGACTGAAGTCCTATATATTTTATTAATTCACATATTGGTCATAAAGGATGGCGCACATCCACTTCCTGAGTCCCAGGGGAGGAGCGCATTGTGGTTAACCCATGCTTCTTGTCTGGCTGCCTCAGAGACACGTTTTTCTTCTTCTTCCCCACCACTCCTAGGGAGTCTTCTCCTAGAACATGGTAACCAGGTCACATTAGTCGGAGGGAAGATGAAAGGAAATCTGTGGTTATTGCTTTACAGCCCACCTGGGAAATCTGTGCCCTTTTCCCAGGGGTTCAATCTGTTTACATTCTGAACCGTATGTCAGGCATTGAATTTCCTTCAAGTCTATTGCAGCATGAAGCTTCTGTTGGCAGAAGTAATTTCTTGGAGCTATAAACATTTTGGCAGGCTTGGAGAAACACTGGTGGTCCCAGCCCATTTCCAAGTGACCATGCCACTAAACCGCAGGAAACAACAAATTTGGTCCAGGCTCCACTGACTGCTAACATGAAGTTGGAATTTATGATACAGTTCAGAGTCTCATGATCCTGGGAAATGAGGAAGAAATAGAGATTAAGTTCCCAACTTTACGGCATATGCAGCAAATGGATACAATCCTGTCTCTTACTGTGAACTCAAAAGACTGACTTTGAAGATCTAGAAGTTTCTGTTGTTGATGCTACTTAAAAGAGCCTGGTTCCAAAATCATCAAGAGCTCTGTTTGTAGACCAAATGGAGTCTTAATGGCCTGCAGTGCCATTTGAATATTCACGCTAATAGGTATTTTCCGTTAGGAAATAAGTACATGGTAACTAAGAATTAATTCCAGTATCTGGCTGTTGTTATAGGCAACTAATTTATGCTGATTCTTGACTAGAAGAAACAAATTGCTACATCCATTAAAGGAATTAAAGAAAGCTGTCTTTTCTCCTTTATCTGCACCCACCGCCCACATCTGCTGAGCCTCCAAAGGTCTTCTAAGTGTGTTTACCAGTTTAATTCCGACCATTAAGTGCTCTATTTACCATTTACTGTTATTCAGTAAATGGAACCCAGTAAAGGAACCCAATATGAAAAACTTAGAGTCCAATTTACAGCACAGTAACTAGGTCCTTCAAATAAGAGTGGCACAGATGGCACAGGAAATCTTGGAGGTCAGCACTGTGTAGATCAGAACTATTGTCACTGAGCCCAATTAAGTATGTAGATTTCAAAACATATAGAACTGATTGGGTGGGAGGATAGCTGTCTGTTTTGCAGAATCGGACGAAGTGGAAGTAAAGGACTCTTAAGAAAAAAAAGTGATGGCCTGTTAATGTTCCAGTCTTCAATCAGGACCGTAAAAATCAGGTCTTGCCCTACCTCAAAATCAACATGTTAGATATCATAGTCTCTGCTTACAGAGCTTGTCTGAAAAAAGTGATTTTTTTTTTTTTTAAATCATAGCCATTCCTTAAGGGTAATGCTGCTTTCTGTTTTTCTTTTTAACGGAGAGTTACAGTCTTAAATGAGATTACCTGGACTGAGAGTCAGGCTACCTGAATCTTAAGTCTGGTTTTGCCACTAACTAGTTTTGAAGCAGGGAGGAAGGGGGCAGGGCACCACCCTTTAGGAATGACATAGTTGTTGAAGACAGGACATAAACTGGTTAAAACTGACTAGGCCCAAGATGGCAGGAGATTGGACCTCCACTAGACCTTGGGCTTCATTATACACTCATTGTAATACATCAGCACATGCTAAATGACACACTCACAGGTGCCATGACAGTTCCGAGGATGATCATAAAAGGCCAAAAGGTGGGCGGTGGCCCAAATCCTGGAAATCCCGCCCCTTCTCCAAAATTGTTGGAACAATCCTCCCACTCTTTAGCCTAAGAAATTACCCAGCCCATAAAAACTAACCACCCCATATTGCG